>NC_042616.1:736872615-739272615 GCF_901001135.1 Rhinatrema bivittatum | reverse complement strand
GTTATGAGGTGGTCCTCTTTCGGGCGGCGTTCGTGTTCGCGTTTTTCGGGGCCTTTCGATTGAGCGAACTGGTGGCTCGGGTGGCGAGCAGCTCCGCCTGCCCGGGGCTGCTGGCTGTTAATGTGGTGGTAACCAGCGGTTCGGTGTTTATTCGTCTCCCGCGTTCTAAGACGGACCAGTAGGGAAAAGGGGTAACTATTGTGCTTAAGGCGGTCCCGGGGTTGCGGTCCTGCCCGGTGGGCAATGCGGCAGGTTACTGTCGTCTGCGGCCGGCTGGGGCGGTGGGGTTCCTAGTCCATGGGGATTCGCATCCGCTGACTAGGTACCAGTTCGAAGTGGTGTTGCGGCGCGCCTTGACGGCGGCGGGGTTGGATGCGCAGGCCTTTGGGACGCATTCCTTTCGTATTGGTGCAGCGACCTCCGCGGCGCGGGCGGGACTGAGTGGGGGTGTCATCCAGAGGATCGGTCGCTGGGTCTCGCCGGCGTTCCAAGGGTATGTCCGGTTGGGCCAGGGTTTTGGTGAGCAGTTCTAATGCCAATTTCTTTGCAGGTGCGGTGGTGGAAGAGCGGTCGGTGTGGATCATAGGACATTCCTATACGCACTGGGCTCACCAGCACGCCTGTGGACGCCCGTATGGAGATCAGCTGGACCTTACATGCCGGGGAGTTCGGGTCTATTGGCTGGGGCGGAGGGGGATGAAGTGGGGGGAGCTAGTGTCCTGCGTCCGGTGGGAATGCGAGCGGCGCGGTGCGCCGCAGGCTTTAGTGATTCATTTGGGAGGGAATGATTGGGGGGAGATGCCGGGGAAGCAGTTTATCTGCAACGTCCGGAAGGATTTGATGACTGTTTCCCTGTTGTTGCCACAAACCGTCATCTGCTGGTCGGACATGGTTCTCCGCCCGGTGGAGGCAGAGCGGGTCATTTGGCGGCGGAGCCGGGCCAAGGCCAATCAGCAGATTGGGGCCTGGTTGGTCCGGATGGGGGGTCGGCACATACGACATGAGTGGTCATGGGGCAGCGCTGCGGGGTTATTTGGCAGGGATGGGGTTCACCTGTCCTTTCTGGGGATGGACCTTTTTCTGGTCGCCATCCAGGAGGTCCTGGAGGGTCTGTTCCCGTTGCTTTAGGCCGCATCTTTGGGGGGCACGGGCAAGTGTTGCCCGTGTCTTTGGCGGAGGGCCCGAGCCAGAATTGTATATTTGGTTCAGTGTTAAATTGTGGTTTCAGCAGAAGACGGCGATGACAACTGAGGGGGGGCTGTTGTCAGAAGGGGGAGCCCCTTGCTAAAAGTGGCGGGAGCTGGTCGGCGGGACTCCTTGCCGGATGGCGGCGGGAGACCACCCGGGAGGGCTCCTTGCTGGCAGATGGCGGGAGCTTGAACCTGGGGTGAAGAGCCGGTCTGGTGAGCTGAAGGCTGGTGGGGGAGCACTCCTGCCGGGGGGAGCGGCGGAGGGTTGAAAAGGGGATGCTGAAACCGCTACTGTTGATTGTTAATACTTATTTGTTATATGATGTTAAAGGGGATGCTATGTTATGAGGGCTCGGGTCTCCAAGTCAATAAAGCTGCGGCCATATTTTACCCATAATTGGTGTAATGAGATTACTGGGATGGGGAGTGTGAAAATGAAGAATGGAAAGCGAGTGGTGTCCTGGATGTCCATATTATAATCCATCCAAAATCACTCATAATTTTTAAAGATAGAAGCGGAACTTTTGTTATTACTTTCAGGTAATACTTATGAGGGTCAAAAGGAGAGTGGAGTAATTAGAGAAAAAGGGTAAGAACCAGAAAAGCCAGGGTTGAAATTCCACTGATGCTGCTTGTGAGAAGGGATGTGCTTTCATTTAAAATGCACATAGGAATTGTGGAGTAATATGATCACACAAAAAGTCATATGTAGCAAGGAAAAGTGTGTAATTAACAAGTCTTTCTATTCCAAATTAATGAAAAGGACCCCTTTTTTCTTCAAAAGAGACATTTATTTTGAAACTTCCAATAATTAATTTTATATAACATGTTTTGCCATAGGGGCTGCATTGGGAGGGACTCGCAAAGTCAATTCCAAGTCCGTATAAAGAACAAAATAATAATCAGAACAGTGTCAAACAGAACACAGAAATAAGAACTCATTAACAAATGTTATACAGAACCATGGTCATTCACAAAGACTACCCTTCAAAAACCCTTAAAGTAGCATATAAGCAAGCACTACACATTAACAAGTACCTACTATTCATGGCTCACAAGAAAGACTTCTTTGATTGTTTATCCTGTGTTCTACCCTTTTCTAAAAGAAATAATCAATATCATAAGCTGTCAGTGGGCCATCCTCACACCATGCCAAATTTTTCAGGATATAACCAGATTTGCATTTTTGTAAAGGTCAGAACCTATGAGATGCTTGGGTTCCTTCAGAACTGCTTCCTCTTCCTTTTGCACATTACTTTTCAGCTATTGGCCATCACCCATGCCACCACTGTTCTATCTGCCCTCTTTCTCTATCACTGCATGTGTTTATCCATCCTAATACCAGGAAGAAATATCCTCTAAAACAATTATCTGATTGCTCCTCAGTGGAAATGATCTATATTACCTTATGTCCCTGCTCTCTCATCTATGTAGGAAAGACCATTCGTACACTAAAGACTAGGATTATTGAACACCGATCCTGCCTAGGACAGTGTCATATGGAAGTTCCCCTTGTTGCCACTGGCAAGAATGTTCTTACACTATCTCAGACAATAGATTCTTTGCAATTGAAAATGCTCCCCCTCCCAGTCAAGGTGGCAGCTTCTCAGCACACCTATTTCGAAGAGAACAGGGCTGGGTCCTAGCATCAGGCCTGGTTCCAGGTTGATGCCCAGGTATCGGGACCTGGGCTGTAGGCCAGGCCATAGCATCAGGCCTGGGCCTGGGCTCCAGCTTAGACTAGGGTTTCAACCTTGACTAGGCCGAGACCATGATTGTGGTAACCTACCATGGCCTTGGTCTATGTAAGGCCAAGTCTTTAGCCTGGGCCTAGACCCAGGCCAAGACATTGGGACCTGGCCTCTGGGTAGGGCCCTGGCATTGAGCTTCATTTCAAATCAAGATTGCGGTGTTGGGCCGGGCCGCAGCTTCAGGACTGGGCCTGTAACCTACCACATCCTCAGCCTATGCAGGGCTGAAGTTTTGGTCTGAACCTAGGATCCCCACTGGACTGAATATATGGAGGCTGGGGGGAGGATCCTGGCCCCAACATTTTCCAGGTGGGTGGGAAGATTTGAAAGGCCCAATTTTCTTTTATTTTACCTTTTTTTATGTTTGCTTCATTTTTTTCACATGAATGAAATGAATCAAATATTCCATGAATTGAAATTGCAATATTGCATATAAATTAGCTGGTATATAAATGGGTGGGAAAAAACAAATCAAGAAATGAAAACATATTTTTTCCCCTACATATCCTTAGAAGTTTGAACTTAGGGTTATTCAGCTGGGCCTCTCCTTACTCCTTTCTTCTGCCTCCCTGAGGGAGAAATCATTCTCAAATACAGACTGAGGTCAAAAGTAATGATAGTCCTATATAAGGAGAAAATAATGAGATTTATCTTCTGGAGGCTAAGTTTTATGCCATACCTAACCTTGTCAAGCCTGTGAGCTTACTATTTATTTATTTATTTGATAGACTTATATTCCAATAACCAAGTCTCAGCAGATTACATCAGCAACTACAAAGTTTTTGGATTCTTTGCATTAATAGAAACATTAAATTTAGGAATACATGTAAATGGTGTTTATTTTGCATTTCGAACACTATTTTAAGATAATTTTTACATTAAAATTCACTAGGTTCATACAACTGAGTGAACAACGACAGAATAACAGAAGGTTATATGACATTAAAAGGTTTCTTTTGTAGAAACGAACTCAGAACTCTTGGTGAGTGCCTCAGACAGACAGGTTTAGCATTGGTATAAATACAGACCAGGCAGGCCGCCTCGAATTTCTTAACAAGACGAGGAAATCCTTTCTTTTTTTCCCCCTTAAACTCTTTATTTCAAGAGTACAAGGACCTTGCGGAGTTTTCATAAAGACACATTTCATATCATTTCTCGTCGTTGTAGCATGGCATTAAATCCAAACAAAAGTCAATATATCAAAAGTGTGGAGCAAGAGGTGCTGAGCGCTGCTGCTCTAGATAGTTCCAGCATGGATGTCAAATTATTTATTTAGATTTATATTCCGCTTTTCACACTTTTTTCAGCACTTCAAAGCGGATCACATTCAGGTACTGCAGGTATTTCCCTATTCCCAGAGTGCTTAAAATCTAACAGGCCGATACAGTAAAGTTCGCGGGAGAGCGGGCAAGCGCACAGGCCAGTGTCTTGTGCGCGCGATTCAGTAAACCAAAATATTTTAAATTAGGGCCCGCGGTAAAAAGAGGCGCTAGGGACACTAGCACATCCCTAGCGCCTCTTTTTCGACAGGAGCGGCGGCTGTCAGTGGGTTTGACAGCTGACGCTCAATTTTGCTGGTGTCGGTTCTCGAGTCTGCTGACAGCCACGGGTTCGGAAACCGGATGCTGGCAAAATTGAGCGTTCAGTTTTCAACCTGTGAGCCGCAGGCTGCTTTTAAATTTTTAAATTTTGTACTTTTTTAACTTTTGGGACCTCCAACTTAATATCGCCATGATGTGCACTTCCCCGGCGCCGGCAGAGGTAGGTGTTAATTTCTTAAAGCCAAGCCGCACATTTTACTTACTGTATCGCGCGGGAATGACTAATAGGGCCATCAACATGTTGCGGGCGCTATTAGTCTCGGGGGGGGAGGGGGGGGGGTGTTGGACGCGCATAGGCCGCCGGCGCGCGTAAAGCCCCAGGACGCGCGTAAGTCCCGGGGCTTTCGAAAAGGGGTGGGGGGCGTGTCCAGGGCGGGCCCGGAGGCGTGGCGCCGGCCCGGGGGCGTGGTCGAGGCCTCCGGACCAGCCCCCGGGACTGGAGGACGGAGCGGGGCTGCCGGGGATGCGCGCAAAGTTAAGGGGGGGGGTTTAGATAGGGCCGGGGGGGTGGGTTAGGTAGGGGAAGGGAGGGGAAAGTGGGGGGAGGGCGAAGAAAAGTTCCCTCCGAGGCCGCTCCTAAATCGGAGCGGCCTCGGAGGGAACAGGCAGGCCGCGCTGGGCTCGGCGCGCGCAGGTTGCACAAATGTGCACCCCCTTGTGCGCGCCGACCCCGGATTTTATAAGATATGCGCGGCTATGCGCGTATCTTATAAAATCCAGCGTACTTTTGTTCGGCCTGGTGCGCGAACAAAAGTACACGCTCGCGTAGTTTTTAAAAATCTGCCCCATAATGAATAAAATTGTAAAATAATAAAATCATAAAGTTACTATAAAATTACTTATAAATACATTATTAGAAAATAAAACAAGGCTAATCATTATTGTAAAACAAGCAGACTATACAAATCATAAAATTAAGAGGAAACACGCAAAAGGAAATAAAGCTTCTATCACTAATATTTAGTTAGCAGCATACTCATTGATAATGACTGTTTCCAGTGCATTGCCTATTCAATCTGATCTTTCAAAAGCCTGTACAAAAAGCCATGTTTATAGGGGGTTTTTTTTAAAACACCTGGAAGTCTCTTTGCAACCTCAATTCTGGGGGTAGAGATTTTCATAATTTAGGTCCAGCAATTAAAATGGCGCTCTCTCCTCATCTCGCTCAAATGTGCAATCCATACCGGGGGAATAGCTAAATGGCATTTGTTCACAGATCTCAAATTTCTTTGAGGAGTGTAAAGATGTATGGATGCATTCAACCATTCTTTTTTTTCATTATTGATGGATTTATGTAGTCAATTCTAAACTTTACCAATAACCAATGTGAAGCGACTAAAGTTGGGGTGATGTGATCAAACTTTCTGCAGCCTGTCAAATCCCTGGCAGTCACAACCTTATACCCACACACCACTGTATTCCAGTGTACCTTAAATGTATACCCACAAATTCAAATCAATAGTACCACCGGTCAATAATTAATATAAAAGGTTTTTGCCAAGTATGTATATATGTAGGCCCCTCACTCTCAGCGTCTGTATCATGCCACAGACTCCAATACGGTATGGGGGTCACCTTGCTTTAATTATAACATCATTTTTTTAAATTTTGCTTTTTGTATTAAAACTTCCCAGTCTCAGTCAATATGTTCAATAATCGCTTTTGTCACACAATATTTAGAGATACGAGAGGAACAATCTTACTCATCTGCTCCAATCTTGGTTGATCTCCCTCTCCCGACACGCACGTGTTTCGAACAGAAAGTTCTGCTTCAGGGTACTTCCTTCTGTATCTATTTCTCAAACCATCTTCCCATCTTCGATGCTGCGATTTTCCATCTTCGATACTGTGATTTACCTCCTCTTGGCTTGTTTAACACGCCTTAACTTCACGGCAGCCCCTTTGAGCCGCGTCTGCACTTGAAATGGCATACCGTCCCTGGCAGTAGCATTCTGCTGCAGTAATTGCAGTGGTCTAATTTACTTGCTGGTAGTCCAAATGAAAGAGCATTACAATAACTGAGGTTAAAAAATATCAGTGTCTGAAGTACTGTACGGAAATCTTCATACGTAAGGAGAGGTTTTAGGTGCTTTACAATATGCAATTTGTTATAACCAACCATCTCTAATTTTATGACTAATGTGTTTCTTCATATTAATAGTGACAGACATTTGTTGTATTGTCCTGGATATGATGAGAAAAAGAGCACAGTGTAGATTAGGTGTGCATAATTCATCTCAGTACTAACCACTTTGAAAAATGGTTGAACTAGTATGCTTCCAATTTGCCTTCAAGATGATATTAGTGGCAAGTGCAATTACCTGAGGGGGGATCTCTGTGTCTGTCCGATCCAAGATTTACAAGTTTAAAAAGGTTCTTTATTTGCTCCCCCGATCAAAACTTCGCTAGCTAAAAGGGCACTCTCCACAGCCGGACCCACCCTTTGGAATTCATTACCGCCTGATCTGCGACTTGAAACCTGCCATCTAACATTCAAGAAAAACCTAAAAACGTGGCTCTTCCGGCAAGCCTATCCGGAATCGAAGGAACACTTTGACTCCGATCAATGAGCAAAATAGCTCACTACAAGGCCCAACACAGACCTTTTACCTATCGTTTATTCTTGTTAGTTGACAACTACTATTGTCGTATATTGTATATATGTGTTTTATCTATCACATCTAATTTTATCATTTATTGATTTTAGTTCTTTTGTTCAATTTGTGGATTGTTTAATGTAAACCCGAACGTTACCTGTTCAATTATTGTTTAATGTAACGCCTTACGGCGAAAGTTTTGTTATTTGGAAATCGTCTTGATTTGATTTGCATATTGAGAAAGTCGGTATATAAAAACCCTAAATAAATAAATAAATAAATAAATAAATAAATAAATAAATAAAGCTGGGGACCCATTGTTGCTGTTTATGAGGAACACAGATCCTGGAAGCCCTTTCATCTGCATCAGGTGACTACTGAGACAAACCTTGCAGCGTAGTCTGTTGGGTTTTGATCTGTGGGTATATAATATGTGAATTGGAACCGGAATCTGATCGGTTCCGGTTCCGATCCAAATCTTAAAATTTTTATCGCCCGGCCCGATTGGATTTTTGATTATTGGCTGCGCCCGATCCGATAATAAAAAAAACCCTCCCCCACCCTCCCGACCCCCGAAAAAGGTTTTAAAATTACCTGGTGGTCCAGTGGGGGTGCGGGGAGTGATCTCCCGCTCTCGGGCCATCGGCTGCGTTAATAAAAATGGCGCCAATGGCCCTTTGCCCTTACCATGTGACAGGGTATACATGACAGGGCCCGCGCCATGTTTAAAGATGGCACCGGCCATCCAGTGCTCCTGCCATGTGACAGGGGCAGGCCAATGGCATGGATACCCTGTCACATGGTAAGGGCAAAGGGCCATCGGCGCCATTTTTATTAACGCAGCCGATGGCCTGAGAGCGGGAGATCGCTCCCCGTTCCCCACTGGACCACCAGGTAATTTTAAAAGGTTTTTTTTTGGGGGGGGGGTCGGGAGGGTGGGGGAGGCTAAGGGGGTCAGTTTAAAGGGTCGGTGGGCAGCCAAAATGGCGCCGATGGCCCGAGAGCAGGAGATCGCGCCGGGACCCCCCCACTGGACCACCAGGTAATTTAAAACATTTGGGTGGGGGTTCGGGAGGGTGGGGGAGGTAAGGGATTTTATTTTAAAGGGTCGAGGTGGGTTTAGGGGTTGTTTTGGTGTGCCGGTTTTCCCACCCTCCCCCTCCCCCGATTTACGATTTTTCACGATAAATCGGGGGAATTTCTATTGTATCGCGACTCCCAAATCCAAGTTCTTCAGGTATTTACATAGTCTCCTATGAAAGCCTTTATTACCTTGGCAGTATTGGAGGCTATTTTGTGGAGCCTTAGATTGCTCTCTGATAATATTAACTGTGATCTCTTTAACAAATCAATAGCATTTTCTGTTGGTACGGACTTCAATCCATTATCCATATAGATGGCTCTTTTTGCAAATTATCTGGCATCTATGCCATACTCTACTTCTTGTGCTGACTTTCTGAGTCCATATGTAGCCACTGCAGATAGTGGACTATTGCCGAAGACATGCACATTAGAGATGAGCTTCATTTTTTTCTACCGTGCCGTTTTTTTGAGTTGGACGCTTCGGGGTAAAGTTTGTTTTTCCTAGGTTAGTTTTTTGGAAAAACAAATAAAAAACTAAGTGGGGAAGAACGAAACGGGCCCAAAAAACAATGCGGGAAAACAAAGCTAAAAAAAAAACCCAACCCAAGCATTAAAGTTTACTATAATACATTAAATACAACCCCCCCCCCACACACACACACACACACAATCCTGATCCCTCCCCAAGACTTACTAACATCCCTGGTGATCCAGCGAGGTCCCGCGAGCGATTTCACCCTCGATGCCATCGGGCTGTCTGGCCTGTCTCACATCAAAATGGCGCTGATAGCCTTTGACCTACTATGTCACAGGGGCTACTGGTGCCATTGGTCAGCCCCTGTCACATGGTAGGAGAAATGGGTGGCTGACACCATCTTGGTGTCTTGTGGGGACAGGATGGTCCCCCAAGACTTGCCAAAAGTCCCTGGTGGTCCAGCGGGGGTCCGGGAGCATTCTCTAGCACTCGGGCCGTCGGCTGCCAGTAATCAAAATGGCGCCGATAGCCTTTGCCCTTACTATGTCACAGGGGCTACCAGTGCCAGCCATCCATTGCTTCTGTCATGTGACAGGGGCTGACCAATGGCACCGGAAGCCCCTGTGACATAGTAGGTCAAAGGCTATCGGCCAGATAACTAAAAATCCTCTTGGCTATTTTCAAATGTTTATCCCTCTGAATATATGGGACAAGTTAGCTGGCTAACTTTGGCTGGATATCTTGTCCACTAAACAGCTTATTGAATATTGGCCTCTTTAATTATCCCATTTTATTTTTTTGACTTCTAGCATTTGCATACAGACATTTCAAAGTATGTTTTTTGTTTTATCAATGACTTCTGAATATACTGAATTTCTGTATTCATATAATTACCTCACATTTGTGTATTTGTCCATTTGTTGTGACTTTGGGGTATCTGTTGATGAATTTGGGGGTTCTTCATCTGACCTCATGATTCATCATCTAGATGGCACCTTGGTAATGGATATTTTTTTTCTCTATATATACAATAGCTGAAATTAACATATAGCCCAATATTCACAAGACCTAGCTGGCTAAATTAAAAAGGTAAGAGCCTAGACCTTTACATTTTAAATTATTTTTAAGACCAATGCTTAGAAAAGGTGCAAGAACAGGGTCAGGACTATACTTAGGCACTTGTCACTGATTTCCAGTGTTGGATACATAAGTTAGGTGCCTAATATATGTCTGTATATTCAAGAGCTTAGTGCTCTTTGAATACCGGACTCATGGCAACATAGCATAGTAAATGGTGACAGATAATGACCAATTGATCCATCCAACCTGTCCAATCTACTACTACTTTTCTCTCCTGTAGTACTAGCTAACATACACATAGATATGCAAAAACATAAAAGAGACAGTACTTTTTCAATAGAGCTTTCAATTGAATCAAGGCAAACATACAGGACAAACAAGATGTTGGAAATGTCATTTAAGAAAATGTTTAAAATCAATGATGTTAAGCTGGATAATGAAAGGTTAAGGTTTAAAGGAAGTCTGAAACAGGTGAATTTTTAGACTGGATTTGAATAAGGAAAGAGAGAGAGCATGTAGTCCCACTGCTTATTTTTGGGATAAACAGCATGGAATCTATCTACCTCTTGGGATCCTGCCAGGTACTTGTGACCTGGATTGGCCACTGCTGGAAACAGAATACTGGGCTTGATAGACCTTTGGTCTGACATAGTATGGAAAGTCTTGTGTTCTTATGTCTGGAGATCTGAAGGCAGCAAAGCAATGTGATAAGGTGATTGCTAAAGACAGAAAGATGTTGGACTGCATAGAGAGAGGGATAATGTTTTATATTATATTAATAATTAAGTGATAATGTTCCTGTACAAGTCCTTGGTGAAGCCTCACCTGGAGTATTGTGTTCAGTTCTGGAGTCCATATCTCAAAAGAGATGGAGACAGGATAGAAGTGGTCCAGAGAAGGGCAACCAAAATGGTATGGGGTCTGTATCAGAAGATGTATGAGGATCTAAATATGTATAACCTGGAGGAGTGAGGGTACAGGGGAGCTATGATACAGACCCTCAGATATTCAAAAAGAATACCCTCAGATATTCAAAAAGAAGCTTAAGACTTGGCTATTCACCCAAGCTTTCCCTGAGAGCTAAAACCTGATAATACAATAGTCGTTATAATATACCTATGTACATATGTTTTCTGAGTTTGGATCCTAGTTTCAGTTAACTGAGTTTTTGAATGTCTCCCTAAAAGTGTTCCTGTTCACCTGTTTTAATGTATTCAGCCCCAGAGGTGACTGTTCAGTTCCATGTAAACCGGTGCGATATGTATTGTATACAGGATCATCGGTATATAAAAATAAAAAATAAAAAATAAATAAATAAATACATATTTGAAAGGTATTAATAATGTACAAACTTCTTGAGACCAACTCAAAAAAATCTATTCCAAGCAAACAGTACAGCCAGATGGAAAGAATGCAGTTGGGATTTTGTAGTAGAAGTGAAGGGCATCAATAGACATGACTTATCCAATGAGCATAGTTCATGAGGAAGTGTGTAAGTAGAGAAGAGAAGATATTTAGTGAGGAGCTGCAGAGTGAAGGTTCTTGTAATTGAGTAAGAGGAACTTGAACTCTATACAGATATAAATAGTAAACCAATATAGTGATTTGAGAAGAGGGGTTATATGAGTGTTGCAACTTTTGTGAAAGATAAATCATGTAGTTTAATTCTGGATAGATTCACTGGGAGGCCTGTATGGAGAAGTCAGCAGCAGCCTAAGCAGGAGGTGATGAGAGAGTGTATAAGGGTTCTGGTAGTCTGTTTAGAAAAGAAAAGATGGATATTATTGATGTTACAGAGAAAGAAACAACACATTTTATGAGTGTTTTGGATACCACTGAGAAATTTTGAATAGTGGTATATAAATAATGAAATAAATAAAATAAATATATGTAGAGAAGGTGAGAGAGAGTAGTCAATTTCCCACAGTTAATGGATATTAACTCATTTCCTCCATGCTGAATTTAAGATGGTGGTGGGACATCCAAGCATTAAAATCAGACAAGCAGGCTGAGATTAGGGACTGAATTTCTGATCACATTTCTGGTATAGAGAGGTATATTTGGAAGTCATCAGCATAAAAATGGTGTTGAAAGCCATGGGAGGAGATTAAACCCCAAGAGAAGAAAAGAGAGCCCAGGATAGAGCCTAGAGGCACACCAATTGATAGTGAGATGGTGATAGAAAAGGATCCACTAGAAGACACAATAAAAGAGCAATGGGAGAGGTAAAAAGAGAACCAAGACAGTTCAGAATCCTGAAAGCCAAGTGAGGAGAAAGTATTAGGGATGTGAATCGTTTTTCAACGATTAAAATTATCGTCCGATAATGTTTATATCGTCTTAAATCGTTATAGAACACGATACAATAGAAATTCTAACGATTTATCGTTAAAAATCGTTAAATCGTGTTAGTGCGCACTAACTCGAGTTAGTGCGCACTAACTCCCCGTTAGTGCGCACTAACTCGATTTAGTGCGCACTAACTGAAAATGATACAAATAAACACTTTCCAGGTCACTGAAGGTCAGTTAGGAATGAATATGTGTTCCTATTGGCTGGCTGCCCTCTTATCTATTGATATTACCAAGGTTACCACTGAGGTGATGGTTGGGGGGATGGGAAATGGAACTGGAAACTAACGAACACCAACAGAAAATGAAACAAAGTGTTCACACTTCCCAGGTCAGTAAAGGTCACTTAGGAATGAATATGTATGTATGTATTCCTATTGGCTGGCTGTGCTCTTATCTATTGATGTTACCAATATGGTTGGGGGGATGTGAAATGGAAACAGTTGGAAGCTTGACAAAAAAAGTAATGTAATGATCAGCACTCACGTGACTAGAACTTGTTTGTTTATTATTTTTGTTAGCAGGCACCTGAAATGCTAGTGCATGTTGAATTTGCCAATCACTGTGCATTTTAGAAAGGTAGTCCTGGCTGGAACTGTACACAGTTCAAATATATGTAATTGATTGTTGGTAAGTGTATTTTTTAAGTAGCCACACTGGCACCAGTATGTTTACTTTTCCTCCTACTTAACTCACTAGCTCAGCTTTGTAAGAAGGGCTTCTCTGCTTGTGTGTTGTTTTTGTTTGGTGTGAGGAGAGCAGAAACATCAGATCTTTATTCAATCTACTACAGTCATCTCTTACAGTGCCCTATCCCTATTAATACCAGGAGTGTTGTGATCTTCCTGCACACAGTGCCCTAACCCTGATACCAGTCTGAGACAGCTCCCTCCCTGCATTACTAGTGAGAGGCTGGCTTCACAGACAGGGGGGAGCTGCCTGACCCTCACTCCTGACTTCCCCCATGTCCCAGCTAGTGAATGGTGTGTGGGTGAGGGGGGGGGAGGATGGTGAAGTCTGAGACAGCTCCCTCCCAGCATTACTAGTGAGAGGCTGGCTTCACAGACAGGGGGGAGCTGCCTGACCCTCACTCCTGACTTCCCCCATGTCCCAGCTAGTGAATGGTGTGTGGGTGAGGGGGGGGGGAGGATGGTGAAGTCTGAGACAGCTCCCTCCCTGCATTACTAGTGAGAGGCTGGCTTCGCAGACAGGGGGGAGCTGCCTGACCCTCACTCCTGACTTCCCCCATGTCCCAGCTAGTGAATGGTGTGTGGGTGAGGGGGGGGGGGGGTGGAGGATGGTGAAGTCTGAGACAGCTCCCTCCCTGCATTACTAGTGAGAGGCTGGCTTCACAGACAGGGGGGAGCTGCCTGACCCTCACTCCTGACTTCCCCCATGTCCCAGCTAGTGAATGGTGTGTGGGTGAGGGGGGGGGGAGGATGGTGAAGTCTGAGACAGCTCCCTCCCTGCATTACTAGTGAGAGGCTGGCTTCACAGACAGGGGGGAGCTGCCTGACCCTCACTCCTGACTTCCCCCATGTCCCAGCTAGTGAATGGTGTGTGGGTGAGGGGGGGGGGGGGAGGATGGTGAAGTCTGAGACAGCTCCCTCCCTGCATTACTAGTGAGAGGCTGGCTTCACAGACAGGGGGGAGCTGCCTGACCCTCACTCCTGACTTCCCCCATGTCCCAGCTAGTGAATGGTGTGTGGGTGAGGGGGGGGGGAGGATGGTGAAGTCTGAGACAGCTCCCTCCCTGCATTACTAGTGAGAGGCTGGCTTCGCAGACAGGGGGGAGCTGCCTGACCCTCACTCCTGACTTCCCCCATGTCCCAGCTAGTGAATGGTGTGTGGGTGAGGGGGGGGGGGGGTGGAGGATGGTGAAGTCTGAGACAGCTCCCTCCCTGCATTACTAGTGAGAGGCTGGCTTCACAGACAGGGGGGAGCTGCCTGACCCTCACTCCTGACTTCCCCCATGTCCCAGCTAGTGAATGGTGTGTGGGTGAGGGGGGGGGGGAGGATGGTGAAGTCTGAGACAGCTCCCTCCCTGCATTACTAGTGAGAGGCTGGCTTCACAGACAGGGGGGAGCTGCCTGACCCTCACTCCTGACTTCCCCCATGTCCCAGCTAGTGAATGGTGTGTGGGTGGGGGGGGGGGGGGAGGATGGTGAAGTCTGAGACAGCTCCCTCCCTGCATTACTAGTGAGAGGCTGGCTTCACAGACAGGGGGAGCTGCCTGACCCTCACTCCTGACTTCCCCCATGTCCCAGCTAGTGAATGGTGTGTGGGTGAGGGGGGGGGGGAGGATGGTGAAGTCTGAGACAGCTCCCTCCCTGCATTATTAGTGAGAGGCTGGCTTCACAGACAGGGGGGAGCTGCCTGACCCTCACTCCTGACTTCCCCATGTCCCAGCTAGTGAATGGTGTGTGGGTGAGGGGGGGGGGGAGGATGGTGAAGTCTGAGACAGCTCCCTCCCTGCATTACTAGTGAGAGGCTGGCTTCACAGACAGGGGGGAGCTGCCTGACCCTCACTCCTGACTTCCCCCATGTCCCAGCTAGTGAATGGTGTGTGGGTGAGGGGGGGGGGAGGATGGTGAAGTCTGAGACAGCTCCCTCCCTGCATTACTAGTGAGAGGCTGGCTTCGCAGACAGGGGGGAGCTGCCTGACCCTCACTCCTGACTTCCCCCATGTCCCAGCTAGTGAATGGTGTGTGGGTGAGGGGGGGGGGGGGGGATGGTGAAGTCTGAGACAGCTCCCTCCCTGCATTACTAGTGAGAGGCTGGCTTCGCAGACAGGGGGGAGCTGCCTGACCCTCACTCCTGACTTCCCCCATGTCCCAGCTAGTGAATGGTGTGTGGGTGAGGGGGGGGGGAGGATGGTGAAGTCTGAGACAGCTGCCTCCCTGCATTACTAGTGAGAGGCTGGCTTCACAGACAGGGGGGAGCTGCCTGTCCCTCACTCCTGACTTCCCCCATGTCCCAGCTAGTGAATGGTGTGTGGGTGAGGGGGGGTGGGGTGGATGGTGAAGTCTGAGACAGCTCCCTCCCTGCATTACTAGTGAGAGGCTGGCTTCACAGACAGGGGGGAGCTGCCTGACCCTCACTCCTGACTTCCCCCATGTCCCAGCTAGTGAATGGTGTGTGGGTGAGGGGGGGGGGAGGATGGTGAAGTCTGAGACAGCTCCCTCCCTGCATTACTAGTGAGAGGCTTGCTTCGCAGACAGGGGGGAGCTGCCTGACCCTCACTCCTGACTTCCCCCATGTTCCAGCTAGTGAATGGTGTGTGGGTGAGGGGGGGGGGGGGAGGATGGTGAAGTCTGAGACAGCTCCCTCCCTGCATTACTAGTGAGAGGCTGGCTTCACAGACAGGGGGGAGCTGCCTGACCCTCACTCCTGACTTCCCCCATGTCCCAGCTAGTGAATGGTGTGTGGGTGAGGGGGGGGGGAGGATGGTGAAGTCTGAGACAGCTCCCTCCCTGCATTACTAGTGAGAGGCTGGCTTCACAGACAGGGGGGGAGCTGCCTGTCCCTCACTCCTGACTTCCCCCATGTCCCAGCTAGTGAATGGTGTGTGGGTGAGGGGGGGGGGTGGATGGTGAAGTCTGAGACAGCTCCCTCCCTGCATTACTAGTGAGAGGCTGGCTTCACAGACAGGGGGGAGCTGCCTGACCCTCACTCCTGACTTCCCCCATGTCCCAGCTAGTGAATGGTGTGTGGGTAAGGGGGGGGGGGGAGGATGGTGAAGTCTGAGACAGCTCCCTCCCTGCATTACTAGTGAGAGGTTGGCTTCACAGACAGGGGGGAGCTGCCTGACCCTCACTCCTCCGGGGTATTGTGATCTTCCTGCACACAGTGCGCTATCCCTGATACCAGGGGTGTTGTGATCTTCCTGCATGCAGTGCCCTATCCCTATTAATACCAGGAGTGTTGTGATCTTCCTGCATGCAGTGCCCTATCCCTATTAATACCAGGAGTGTTGTGATCTTCCTGCATGCAGTGCCCTATCCCTGATATCGGGATGTGTGCAAGAAGATCACAACACCCCCGGTATCAGGACTAGGGCACTGTGTGCAGGAAGATCACAACACCCCCAGTATCAGGAATAGGGCACTGTGTGCAGGAAGATCACAACACCCCTGGTATTAGGGATAGGGCACTGTGTGCAGGAAGATCACAACACTCCTGGTATTAATAGGGATAGGGCACTGTGTGCAGGAAGATCACAATACCCCTGGTATCAGGGTTAGGGCACAAGTTCTAGTCACATTGACTGATCACATTACTTGTTTTGTCAAGCTACCAACTGTTTCCATTTCCCATCCCCCATATACTGTCAGTAGGAAACTTGGTAACATGAATAAATAAGAGGGCAGCCAATAGGAATACATATTCATTCCTAAACTGACCTTAACTGACCTGAAAAGTGTCAAATTGTATCATTTTCAGTTAGTGCGCACTAACTCCCAGTTAGTGCGCACTAACTCCCGTTAGTGCGCACTAACTCCCGTTAGTGCGCACTAACTCGAGTTAGTGCGCACTAACTCCCGTTAGTGCGCACTAACTCGAGTTAGTGCGCACTAATCGGAAAAAACGATTTTTAACGATTTTTTAACTAAAAAATCGTGCCTAAGACGATTTTCTTGCCCTGCCACACGATTTCTATCGTTAAGACGATATGGAAAACGATTCACATCCCTAGAAAGTATCAAGGATTAAGTAACAGAGAGGAAGCAGGAAACTATAGGCAATCAGCCTCATCTGAGTTGTGGGAAAATTAATGGAGAGTCTGAAGGAAAGTATAGTAAATATCTTCAATCTGGAGATTCCCCAGGGTAAGGTCCTGTTAGACAAATCTAATTGACTTTTTTGATTGGGTGACAAGAGAGCTGGATCATGGAAGAGAGATAGATGTGATTTACTTGGATTTCAGCAAATATTTTAATACTGCTCCATATAGGAGGCTCATGAAAAAAATGAGAAGCTTGGGAGTGGGTGCTAAGTGTGGAGGAATGAATTACAAACTGGTTGATGGACAGGAGACAGCATGTAATGGTAACTGGAACCTACTCTGAAGAGACAGGTTTCAGTGTTGGTACTGATTCTTTCAATATCTTCGTCACTGACATTGCAGAAGGGATATAAGGTACATTTCATATTTTTGCAAATGATACTAAGATCTGCAATAGTGTAGACATGCCAGAGAGAGTAGAGAGAATGATAAGTAATTTAAGAAGGCTTGAAGAATAGTCAGACTTGGCAGCTGGGATTCAATGCCAAGAAGTGTAGAGTCATGCATCTGGGGTATGGTAATACAGAAAAACTGAATATAATGAGGGGCAAAAGACTGATATACATGGACCAAGAGAGGGACCTTGGTGTCCCACTGCTAATTCTTTGGATAAGCAGCTTGAAATCTATATAACCCTTAGAATCGTGCCAGTTATGTGTGACCTGGATAGGTGACCTGGATAGGTCATTTTTAGAAACAAGATACTGGGCGTGTATATGTTCTTATATTCTTGTCTGGATATTTGAAGTCAGCAAAGCAATGTGATAAGGCAATTGCTAAAGTCAGACAGATGCTGGGTTGCTAAGAGGGAGGGATAATGAATAAGAAAAAGGAGGTGATAATTCCCCTTCACAGGTCCTTGGTGAGGCCTCAACTAGAGTACTGTGTTCAGTTCTGGAGACCATATCTCAAAAGAGATGGAGACAGAATGGAAGCAGTCCAGAGAAAGGCAGCCAAAATGGTGTGGGGTCTATATCAGAAGACTTATGAGGAGAGGCTGAAGGATCTAAATATGTATACCCAGGAGGAGAGGAGGTATAGGGGAGATATGATACAGACCTTCAAGTATCTGAATGGTATTCATAATGCACAAACTTCAAACCTTTTCCATTGGAAAAGAAATTATAGAACTAGGGAACATGAAATGGAACTCTGGGAGGGGGATTCATCTCAGACCTAACATTAGGAATATTTCTTCACAGGTAGGATAGTAGATGCCTGGAATGCCCTCCTGGAATAGTTGTTAAGGAAAAAAACACTAAATGACTTCAAAAGGGCATGGGACAGATATTGCAAATCCCTAAATGATAGATGTTAGATATTAAAAAAAAGGAAGGCACGGGAGTAACCTGCATGGAGCAACATTTAGTACCCTTAACAGAAGGCATGGGGATAACCTGCAGATTCTACCTTTAAGAGAAGGCACGGGGTAATCTCCACCGAGTGGCAGTTGCTACCTTTAATAAAACACATGGCAGTGGCTTGCATGAAATTGGAATTACTACTACGAGCTACTTGCTGGGCAAACTGGATGGTCTATTTGGTCTTTGTCTGCCATCATCACTATTTTACTATGTTACTATGTTAGTGATCAACAGGGTCAAAAGCAGCAGATTAGTCAAGAGGGCTAAGGCTTGAGTAAGGCCTTTGGTTTTAGCCATAAATAGGTCATGGGAGACTTTGGCAAGGACTGTTTCTGAAGAAAATAGAGAACAAAATACAGACTGAAGTGGTTTGAGAAGAATGGAAGTCAAGGTAGCAGAGATGAACAGCACATTTGAGTAGTTTAGATGCAAAGGGAAGAGGGAAATAGGACAAAGGTTAGCAGGGCAGGTAGAGTCCAGTGAAGGTTTTTTGAGAAGTGGCTACTATATTTTAAAAAAAGAGCCTCCCACAGCCTTCCCTGTGGCCCTCCAACCAATGTTCCCTCCAAGGAGTTACTAGATATCTGCACATTTTTTTTTCATGTCTCTGTATATAGCATAAAGAAAAATATATGTAAGTGACCATGTAAAACCTGTGAATGACACTGAAATGTATGAGTCATCACTCAAATGTTCAGCTTAGAGGAAACCATGCCTTCAATGACCCTCCCACCCAAGTCCAAGGTGTACTGCAATTTACCTAATTATTCTGATGTGCACCTCAATATCCCAGCTGTCAACCACAGAAGTTTGACCATCACTCCTTGTCTTATCCAAGTCACATTTTGTTGTCATCTTTTTGGTTCTCTAACATCCTGAGTAAATATATGTAAATATATGTAAATACAAGTTTCCAAACCTAATTTAACCATTAGGCCTTCCTTTTCCCATGTCTTCCTACTAAGTTTTGTAATAATCTAAATAGCTACCCCAAACTAGCAGGGCTGAAACTAATGAAGCAATGTCTTGTCCTCTTCATAATTGGCACAAATATATTTTCCTCAAGATCATGACAAATATTTTTCAACCTGAATATCTTTCGTATGCTAGTTAAATTTTGGTAAATCCTAAATAACTACCCTCTGGAGGCCAAGAAGAATATAGGAGAATCAGGCCCTAGATGTATAGACAGAAAATATTTTCCTTCTACTATAGAGTGTTTCTAATGCTGATGAATTTTCAGTCACAGAATTGATTTATAGCCATTCTTAAACCTAGCTGAAAGCACGTGCTGTTCTTTACCTGAATATAAGGAAAAGGCATGTATATACAATAAGATATCACAATAGACATGTAAAAGCATCCTTATAGCCACTGGCTCAACAAATCAAAGCTGTCTGAGTTCTCTAAACAGTCTACTCCTCAGGATTGCAAAGTGCTATATATTTTTATTCTACTCTACATCCATCAAAAACAAACAAAAATAAGACAGGATTAAAGATAAGGAGAGGAGAGAAATAACTTGAATAAATGTCACCTACACAGTAACATTTTTTCTCTTTTTGCTCATTTGCAGAAAGAATATTTCTTTTATATCAACATGAAAATTAGAAAAATGTGATTAGTCTTATTTACTATTCTTATTATGGCCGTACTGTTGTAGAGTTGTTTTTCTGTTTTGCTTCTAGAGTTCATTAAATTACTTTTTTTCTTTTCACTAAAAGTCTGCCCTGCCAGTCACTACAAAAATCCTTTTAATAGAATTTACTGTAACACTATTTGAACTGTGGTTCAGTGGAACTATACTGACACCTACTGATAAAATGAATGCAGTACAGAACTATGATAAACAGTTTTTCAGTCATATGTTGCATGAATCTAAATCAGATCTGAGATATTTAAATTACTGGACATATTTTCATTTATTAATAATTTAGTTAAACATTTATGAAAAATTTACAAATAAGGTGAAAAGTAATAGGCAATATTTAAAAGAAAAATACAAAGTGCCTACATTTAGGTGCCTGAGTTAGGGACCTATTTTAAGCACATAATTTAGGGACCCCAGTTCTACTGAAAAGAGGTTCCTAATTAAGACCTAGATTCATCATTTTGCTATAAATTTTGCATGAATAGCGCCTGCGATAAAAAAGGAGTGTGGTTAGGATAATTTTTGAGTTACTGCAAAGCATGTTATTTTACCACATCACATAGGTATTTTACTGCAATGTGTGTTAAATTTAATGCACCTATGATATTTTGACATTGCAAGCTGAGAAGTGCACAGACAAGTTTTTCCACAATTTGGGCTGCTCCTCAAGAGGGAGGGAGGGAGGGGGAGGGAGAGGGAGAGAGAGAGAGAGAGACTCTTTATAAGGCTCTCATATAAGTAAACTATTTATACCACTCTAGGAGGGGCAATTAGTAACTTGAGGTGAGGTTTTAGTGGTGGCCTAGGTTTTGGGGGGCAGTTTTACATGCACAGTCAGAGATCCGAACAGCACAGTATACATCAGTGAAGATGTGTTCTCTACCTACCATCAAGCTAGGTCAAAAGTACAATGTATCTTTCCTCATACCAAATCACATCAAAGCTTCACTGATGTGTACTGTGCAATTTGTACCTCTGACTGTGCATGTTAAATTACCCCCCAAAACCTAGGCAACCCCCAAAACCTCTCCTCGAGTTATTAGTTTCCCCTCCTACTGTAGTATAAATAGTTGACAAATATGTGTACAGGACTGATATATAGATGGATAAATATATCTGGGTCCATCTTCAGCCAACGTGAAGCTCAGCTAGTTAAGCCAGATAAGCATAGGCAGCTAACTAGCAGGGTATATTCAGTGGCGCAGTCACACCACTGAATATACCTGGCTATCTTATAGTTAGCTGGTTATGTCTAAATGGCTAACTTTAAAACAGTCCTATGAACTGACCAGAGTTAGCCACATAAATTATAATTATTAAGAACCTAGGAAGTGAAAGACACAACCCAATTTCTACAATACAGCTCTTATGGGAGGAAGACTAAGAACCAATGTCAGGAAGTATTTCTTCACGGAAAGGGTGGTGGATGCCTGGAATGCCCTTCCGGAGGAAGTGGTGAAGTCTAAAACTGTGAAGGACTTCAAAGGGGCGTGGGATAAACACTGGGTCCATCAAGTCTGGAGGACGTGAATAAAGAGGAGGCAGCAAAACATTGCATGGAGCGGCAGTAGCCACAGAGGCATTCACGGAGCAGGATGCCAGTGGTTGGTGTTCCACCTTCACGGAGTGGAAGGATGGAGGTCTGCTATCTCCAAATAAACAAAAAAAAAACCAGGGATGGGTAAGAGTATGGGGCAGGGGTGTGGCCTGCTTGTTGCAGCGGTTGCTACCCCTAATTGAGCTGGATGTTCACTTGGATGCAGATCCGGCACTGCTCTCTACATTGGTGGTGGGGTGGAGGGGAATTAGGGCTGGAGGGTACTGGAAGACAATAGTAACAGGTGGGTGAGAGAAACAGATAAAACAAAAAAAAAAGATAAAGTGCGTAGCTTGCTGGGCAGACTGGATGGGCCATTCGGTCTTCTTCTGCCGTCATTTCTATGTTTCTATGTTAGAGCTGATGCCAGCACAACCCTGTGATGGCAAGAGAAGGCCCAGATATTATATGTTGAAAGAGTGCACTTAAATGGAACAGCCTAAGGGCAATGGCAGTAAAGTTCAAGAGAAGGCCCAGACAGTTCATGTTGATAACGTGCACTCAAAAGGGACTGCAAAGGCCCATGGCAACAAAGCTGACATATCAGGCAGCAGGACCCAGAGAGCACAGGATTGCAGAGTCCAGCATGGCAGCAGCAGGACCAAGACTGGAGAGTATAGCATGGCGGCAATAGCAGGATGAGATAAGATGAGACAGCAGCTGCCCCAGGAGATGAGACAGTCAGATGAAATGAGACAGCAGCAGGACCAGGAGATGAGACATGATGAGAAGAAACACCAACAGCTGGGCCAGGAGATGAGAAATGATAAGAAGAGATACCAGCAGCAGGACTAGGAGATGAGACATGATAAGAAGAGATACCAGTAGGACTGTGACTGGAGACCACATCAAGGAGACAGAACTATGGGCAGAACATAGAGGAGGACATATCAAGTAAGCAGCAGAACACCAATGGTGATCTGATACTTACATGCACGACGTGGTATTTCATTAATTTCCCTAACCATGCCCATCTTTTTATCAAGAGACAATAACATGCCATAGATCTGCTATATTTAACGCAGCTTGATGAAACTAGGGGTTAGATTGTAAGCTCTCTGTGGATAGGGAAATGCCTACAGTACCTGAATGTAGTCTGCTTTGAAGTGCCAAAAAGCAGAATATAAATGAAATAAAATAAAATATGTGGCAGCATGTAGATAGAGTATTAAGAAGAACATAACAACATGCCATACTGGGTCAGACCAAGAGTCCATCAAGCCCAGCATCCTGTTTCCAACAAATGCCAATCCAGGCCATAAGAACCTGGCAAGTACCCAAAAACTAAGTCTATCCCATGCTACTGTTGCTAGTAATAGCAGTGGCTATTTTCTAAGTCAACTTAATAAATAGCAGGTAATGGACTTCTCCTCCAAGATTGTATCCAATCCTTTTTTAAACCCAGCTACACTAATTGCACTAATCACATCCCCTGGCAACAAATTCCAGAGTTTAATTGTGCGTTGAGTGAAAAAGAACTTTCTCCAATTAGTTTTAAATGTGCTACATGCTAACTTCATGGAGTGCCCCCTAGTCTTTCTGTTATCCGAAAGAGTAAATAACTGATTCACATTAACCCATTCTAGACCTCTCATGATTTTAAACACCTCTATCATATCCCCCTCAGCCGTCTCTTCTTCAAGCTGAAAAGTCCTAACCTCTTTAGTCTTTCCTCATAGGGGAGCTGTTTCATTCCCTTTATCATTGAAGTCAGCCTTCTCTGTACCTTCTCCATCACAACTCTATCTTTTTTGAGATGTGGCAACCAGAATTGTACACAGTAGGGATGTGAATCATTTTTTGATGATTTAAAAAAATTGTCAGATATTTTTTAAATCGTCAAAAATCGTTAGAGTCGCGATACAATAGAAATTCCCCCGATTTATCATGAAAAATCGTAAATCGGGGGAGGGGGAGGAGGGAGGGCGGGAAAACCGGCACACCCAAACAACCCCTAAACCCACAACGTTCTCCACTTCGGCCTTCAAAGTTCTCCTTTGTAGATCTGCTATTTCCCCCAGATTTTCAAAGACCATCAAGAGCTCACTAGATGCCAATGGAACCACCCATCTTTCCAAGGCTCAGGCCCCACTCTCGGGGCAAACCCATTCCAGGGTGCCGTGTCCTTCACAAGGAAAAGAGAACTTTCCCCAGGGCTTGCTTATCTCTTAGTACCGACTGACTCATGTTGAACTGCTGTTCACATGGAACCTTTTCCACTTCAGCCTTCAAAGTTCTCATTTGTATATCTGCTATTTCCCCCAGGTTTTGAAAGACCAGCAAGAGCTTAATAGATACAAACGGAACCACCACACTTTCCAAGCCTGGGGCCCCACTCTCTGGGTAAACCCATTCCAGGGCGGCCTGTCCTTCACAAAGAAAAGAGAACTCACCCCGGAGCTCTTGTTTGAATATTTGCTACTACCACCAAGATCTGCACCCACAGCGGATCCACCCACGCATAGTTCATCATCTTTCAGGTCCTAGCACACGTGTTAGGCTCCTTGGTCCATGTTTCAAGATGGATCGGGTGGACAGTACACTCTGTTTGACAGTTGTGCCGGAAGCAGGGGCCCTGTCTTTCTTCCCCCCAACCCCGACACCCTCGTGAGGGGAAGGGGGGTTCAGGAGGATGATGCGGCAGCGGTAATCTCTCTGTGCCAGGCTATCAACAACACAGGAACTTGACTACCTCTCCTTTGCCAGCCTGTCTTGCCCCGATCAAAACCACAGGGACCACACTACCTCTACTCTGCCAGCCTGCCTTGCACCTATCAATACAACAGCAACCTGACAACATCCACTCTAAAAGCCTGCCTTGCTCCTATCAACACCAAAAGGACTTTACTTCTGCTCTGCAATCCTGTCTTGCCCCTATCAAAACCACAGGGACAAAACTACCTCTACTCTGCCAGCCTGTCTTGCACCTATCAACACCACAGTGACCTGACTACCTCTACTCTCCCAGCCTCTATTGCACCAATAAACACTATAGCGACCTGACTACATTCACTCTGCCAGCCTGTCTTGCACCTAATCAACACCACAGCGACCTGACTACCTCCACTCTGCCAGCCAGTATTTCCCCTGTCTACACCACAGCGACCTGACTACCTCCACTCTGTCAGCCTGATTGCCCCTATCAGCACCACAGGGACTAGACTACCTCTACTCTGCCAGCCTGTCTTGCACCTATCAACATTATAGGGAGTTGATTACCTCCGCTCTGCCATCCTGTCTTGCACCTATCAATACCACAGCAACATGACTACCTCTACCCTGCCAGCCTGCCTTCCATCTATCAATACAACAGCAACCTGACTCCCTCCAGTCTGCCAGCCTGCCTTGCACCTATGAACACCAGAGGGACCTGACCATATCTCCACTGTGCCTAAGTGTCCTGCCCCGATCAACACCAGAGGGACTTGACTACCTCTGCTCTGCCATCCTTTCTTGCACCTATCAAAACCACAGGGACCAGACTACTTCTAGTCTGCCAGTCTGTCTTTCCCCTATCAATTCCTCAGGGATTAGACTACTTCTACTCTGCCAGCCTATCTTGAACCTATCAACACCAGAGCAACCTACTATTTCCACTCTGCCAGCCTGTCTTACACTTATCAACACCACAGTGACCTGACTACCTCCACTCTGCCAGCCTGTTTTCCACCTATCACACCACAGCAACCTGATTACTTCTGCTTTGCAAGCCTGTCTTGCCCCTATCAAAACCACAGTGACTAGACTACCTCTACTCTGCCATCCTGTCTTGCATCTATCAACACCAAAGTGACCTGACTACCTCCACTCTGCCAGCCTGTCTTGCCCCTATCAATACCACAGCGACCTGACTAACTCCACTCTGCCAGCCTGTCTTGCACCTATCAACACCACAGGAACTTTACTTCCACAATGCCATCCTGCCTTGCTCCTATCAACACCAGAGGAACCTGACTCTACCTCCACTGTGCCTGCTTGTCTTGCCCCTATCAACAACAGAGGGACCTGACTATACCTCCATTATGCCTGCCTGTTTTGCCCCTACCAACACCAGAGGGAACTGACGACTTCTATTGTGCCTGCTTGTCTTGCCCCTATCAACATCACACTGACTAGACCACCTCTACTCTGCCATCCTGTCTTCCTCCTATCAACACCACAGTGACCTGACTATCTCCGCTCTGCCCACCTGTTATGCCCCTATCAACAGCACAGTGACATGAATACCTCCAATCTGCCAGCCTATCAAATCCACAGGGACCTGAATACCTCCACTCTTCGAGCCTGTCTTGCCCCTATCAAAACCACAAGGACTTGACAACCTCTCCTCTACCAGCCTGTCTTGCCGTATCAAAACCACAGGGACCAGGCTACCGCTACTCTGCCAGCCTATCTTGCACCTATCATCACCAGAGTGACCTGACTACCTCCACTCTGCCCAGCCTGCCTTGAACCTATCAACACCACAGCGACCTGATCCACAATGCCATCATGTCTTGCCCCTATCAACACCAGAGGAAACTGATTCTACCTCCACTTTGCCTGCCTGTCTTGCCCCTTTCAACAACAGAGGGACCTGATTCTACATCCAATGTGCCTGCCTGTCTTGCCCCTATCAACACCAGAGGGACCTGACTATACCTCTACTGTGCCTGACTGTCTTGCCCCTATCAACAACAGAGAGACCTAACTAAACCTCCACTGTGCCTGCCTTTCTTGCCCCTATAAACAACAGAGGGACCTGTCTGTCTCCACTCTGCCTGCCTGATTGCCCCTATTAACCCAGAGAGACCTGGCTCTATCTCCACTGTGCCTGCCTGTCTTGCCCCTATCAACACAAGAGGGATCTGACTACTTCCAGTGTGCTTGCCTGTCTTGCCCCTATCAACACCAGAGGGACCTGACTCTACCTCCACTGTGCCTGCCTCTCTTGCCCCTATTAACCCAGGGAGACCTGGCTCTCTCCACTGTGCCTGCCTGTCTTGCCCCTATTAACCCAGAGAGACCTGGCTCTATCTCCACTGTGCCTGCCTGTCTTGCCCCTATCAACACAAGAGGGATCTGACTACTTCCAGTGTTTTTGCCTGTCTTGCCCCTATCAACACCAGAGAGACCTGACTCTACCTCCACTCTGCCTGCCTGTCTTGCCCCTATCAACCCAGGGAGACCTGGCTCTATCCCCACTGTGCCTGCCTGTCTTGCCACTATCAACACAAGAGGGACCTGACTACTTCCAGTGTGCCTGCCTGTCATGCCCCTATCGACACAAGAGGGACCTGACTCTACCTCCATTGTGCCTGCATGTCTTGCCCTATCAATACCAGAGGGACCTGACTATACCTCCACTATGCCTGTCTGTTTTGCCCCTATCAACACCAGAGGGAACTGATGA
Source organism: Rhinatrema bivittatum (assembly GCF_901001135.1). Lineage (NCBI taxonomy): Eukaryota > Metazoa > Chordata > Amphibia > Gymnophiona > Rhinatrematidae > Rhinatrema > Rhinatrema bivittatum. The sequence continues at coordinate 739,245,697 of NC_042616.1, read as the reverse complement.
CTTCTACTGTGCCTGCTTGTCTTGCCCCTAACAACACCAAAGTGCCTGTCTACTTCCACTGTGCCTGCCTGTCTTGGCCCTATCAACACCACAGTGACTAGACTACCTCTACTCTGCCCCTTTCAACACCAGAGGAAACTGATTCTTCCTCCACTTTGCCTGCCTGTCTTGCCCCTCTTGCCCCTCTCAACAACAGAGGGACCTGATTCTACATCCAATGTGCCTGACTGTCTTGCCCCTATCAACACCAGAGGGACCTAACTAAACCTCCACTGTGCCTGCCTTTCTTGCCCCTATAGAAACATAGAAACATAGAAATGATGGCAGAAGAAGACCAATCGGCCCATCCAGTCTGCCCAGCAAGCTTCACACTTCTTTCCTTTCATACTTATCTGTTTCTCTTGGCTCTTAGCAACCCTTGGTTCTATTTCCCTTTCACCCCCACCATTAATTTAGAGAGCAGTGATGGAGCTGCATCCAAGTGAAATATCAAGCTTGATTAGTTAAGGGTAGTAACCGCTGCAACAAGCAAGCTACACCCATACTTATTTGTTTACCCAGACTATGTTATTCAGCCCTTATTAGTTGTTTTTCTTCTCCCCTGCCATTGAAGCAGAGAGCTATGCTGGATATGCGTGAAGTATTAGTTTTTCTTCTCCCCTGCGGTTGAAGCAAAAAGCTATGCTGGATATGTGTGAAGTATCAGTTTTTCTTCTCCCCTGCCGTTGAAGCAGAGAGCTATGCTGGATATGCGTGAAGTATCAGTTTTTCTTCTCCCCTGCCGTTGAAGCAGAGAGCTATGCTGGATATGCGTGAAGTATCAGTTTTTCTTCTCCCCTGCCGTTGAAGCAGAAAGCTATGCTGGATATGCGTGAAGTATCAGTTTTTCTTCTCCCCTGCCGTTGAAGCAGAGAGCTATGCTGGATAAGCCTGAACCTTTAGTTTTACTTCTCCCCTGCCGTTGAAGCTGAGAGCTATGCTGGATATGCGTGAAGTATTAGTTTTTCTTCTCCCCTGCCGTTGAAGCAGAGAGATATGCTGGATATGCACTGAAAGTGAAGTATGCATTGAAAGCCACATTAACTATCAACAAATATTGAATAAGCCTAATAATTGGTAATACCTGTAGCCTATGAACTCTCCGTTAATTTTACATACTCTTACCCACCCATGGTTTTTTTTTTTTTTTTAATTTGGAGATGGCAGGCCTCCATCCTTCCGCTCCGTGAAGGTGGAACACCAACCACTGGCCACTGGCATCCCGCTCCGTGAATGCCTCTGTGGCTACTGCCACTCCGTGCAGTGTTTTGCTGCTTCCTCTTTATACACATCCCCTAGACCTGTTCTTGTTGCGGTCTCCACCGCTTCCCCCCACGTAGGGCTCAACCCTGCCTACCTCCGCTTCAGGAATCGCCACGTTCCGCCCGCTCTGAACCCCAGGAGCTTCTCTCACTCCACGTGGTGGCCGCCATTGCGTGCCTGCTTCTCCTCCGTCTGAGGGCGCGCGCGAGGACACCCGTCTTGAGCGCTCAACTCCAGGAAGCCTGGCCCCGCCCGTGCTGCTGACGTCATGCCCAAGTCCCGATATAACCGGCGCTCAAACTCTCTCTCATTGCCTTGCAACGAGGTTCACAACTGCATAGTTATTCTTAGTTGCATTCCTGGTGATCTCCACGCTTCCTGCTTCTGACTCTGGTTTGCTTCCGACTCCGCTTCAGCCTGCTGCCTGCCTCTGACCCCGGTTTGCTTCCAACTCCGCTTCAGCCTGCTGCCTGCCTCTGACCCCGGTTTGCTTCCAACTCCGCTTCAGCCTGCTGCCTGCCTCTGACCCCGGTTTGCTACAGACTCCGCTTCAGCCTACAGCCTGCTCCAGCTCCGGTTTGCTACAGACTCCGCTTCAGCTTACAGCCTGCTTCAGTTCCGGTTTGCTACAGACTCCGCTTCAGCCTACAGCCTGCTTCAGCTCCGGTTTCCTACAGACTCCGCTTCAGCCTACAGCCTGCTTCAGCTCCGGTTTCCTACAGACTCCGCTTCAGCCTACAGCCTGCTTCAGCCTCCGGTTTGCTACAGATTCCGCTGCCGCCCGCTGCCCTATCTTCAGCTGGCCCTCGGCCCTGTACAGCCGGTTCCCTGCTTCCCGGGTACCTTGGACTTCCTATCCTTCCTGTTTACTCTGGTCCCGGCCTAAGCCCATCTCTGTCTCTGGACTCTGCCTATACTCCAAGTCCCGAGGTCCCAGTGCCCTACGGGCTCCTCCTGGGGGGTTCCTGGTTCCCGGGTGAACACCTCCTGCCTGTGGCTCCTCCTCCCGGCCTACCCCGTCACCCTAGGTAGGCCGGCCCAAGGGTCCACTACCTCGCCAGCAGTGTCCGATTACAACAGTTCTGACAAATTATAGACATTCAGAGGGACCTGTCTGTCTCCACTCTGCCAGCCTGTCTTGCCCCTATTAACCCAGAGAGACCTGGCTCTATCTCCACTGTGCCTGCCTGTCTTGCCCCTATCAACACAAGAGGGATCTGACTACTTCCAGTGTGCCTGCCTGTCTTGCCCCTATCAACACCAGAGGGACCTGACTCTACCTCCTCTGTTCCTGCCTGTCTTGCCCCTATCAACACCAGAGAGACCTGACTCTACCTCCACTCTGCCAGCCTGTCTTGCCACTATTAACCCATGGAGACCTGGCTCTATCTCCACTGTGCCTGCCTGTCTTGCCACTATCAACACAAGAGGGACCTGACTACTTCCAGTGTGCCTGCCTGTCTTGCCCCTATCGACACAAGAGGGACCTGACTACTTCCAGTGTGCCTGCCTGTCTTGACCCTATCGACAGAAGAGGGACCTGACTACTTCCAGTGTGCCTGCCTGTCTTGCCCCTGTCAAAATCACAGCAAGCAGACTACCTCCACTCTGCCAGCCTGTCTTACCCCAATCAAAACCACAGGGACCTGACTACTTCCACTTTGCCAGCCTTTCTTGCTTCTATGCTTGCTTACCATGGTAGTTCTGATTGATATACAGACTTTTTGAGTATTGGTCCTACAAAACAAGTTGTATTAATGTCTATAATTTGTCAGAACTTGTGGCAAATTGTAATGGGAGAAAAAGATTGACCAGTGAAACCGCTCTGATATTTTGTACTTGCTTCTATGAACACCACAGGGACTAGACTACTTCTACTATGCCAGCCTGTCTTGCCCCTATCAGCACCATAGGGACTTGATTACCTCCGCTCTGCCATCCTGTCTTGCACCTATCAATATCACAGTGACATGACTACCTCCACTCTGCCAGCCTATCTTGCAGCTATCACACCACAGCAACCTGACTACTTCTGCTTTGCAATCCTGTCTTGCCCCTATCAATACCACAGGGACTTGACTACCTCTACTCTGCCATCCTGTCTTGCATCTATCAACACCACAGTGACCTGACATCCTCCACCCTGCCAGATCCAGTCTTGCACCTACGAACACCACAGCTACCTACCTCCACTCTTTCAGCCTGTCTTAAACCTATCAACACCACAGCGACCTGAGTACCTCCACTCTGCCAGACTGTTTTGCACCTATCAACACCACAGCAACCTGACTACTTCCATTCTACCAGCCTGTCTTGCAATTATCAACACCACTGTGACCTGACTACCTCCACTCTGCCAGCATCTCTTCCACTATCAAAACCACAGGAACCTGACTACCTCCACTGCCAGCCTGACTTGCACCTATCAAAAGCACAGCGACCTGACTACCTTCACTGTGCCTGCCTGTCTTGCCACTATCAACACCTGAGGGATCTGACTATATCTCCACTGTGCCTGCCTACCTTGCCCCTATCAACACACACCAGAGGGACTTGATTACCTCCGCTCTGCCATCCTATATTGCCTCTATCAAAACCTCAGGGACTAGACTTCCTCCACTGCGCCTGCCTGTCTTGCCCCTATCAACACCACAGTGACCTGACTTCCTTCACTCTGCCCGCCTGGCTTGCACCTATCAACACCAGAGCGACCTGACTACCTTCACTCTGCCAGCCTGTCTTGCCCCTATCAACACCACAGGGACTAGACTACCTGTATTCTGCCAGCCTATCTTGCCCCTATCAACACCACAGGGATTTGACTACATCATCTCTGCCATTCTGGTTTGCACCTAACAACACCACAGCGACCTGGCTACCTCCACTCTGCCATCCTGTCTTGCACCTATCAACACCACAGCGACCTGACTACCTCTACTCTCCCAGCCTGTCTTGACCTATCAACACCAAATGGACTTCACTACCTCCACTCTGCCATCCTGTCTTGCACCTATCGAACCCACAGGGACCAGACTACCTCTACTCTGCCAGCCTGTCTTGCCCATATCAACACCATAGCGACCTGACTACCTCCACTCTGCCAGAATGTCTTCCGCTATCAAAACCACAGAAACCTGACTACCTCCACTGCCAGCCTGTATTGCCCCCTATCAAAACCACAGCAACCTGACTACCTCCACTGTGCCTGCCTGTCTTGCCTATCAACACCTGAGGGACTTGACTCTACCTCCACTGTATCTGCCTGTTTTGCCCCTATCAATACCAGATGGACCTGACTATATCTCCACTGTGCCTGCCTGTCTTGCCCCTATTAACACCATAGGCACTTGCTTACCTCCACTCTGCCATCCTTTCTTGTCCCTATCAAAACCACAGGGACCAGACTACTTCTACTCTGCCAGCCTGTCTTGCCCCTATCAACACCACAGGGACTAGCCTACCTGCACAGTGCCCGCCTGTCTTGCCCCTATCAACACCACAGCGACCTGACTACCTCCACTCTGCCAGCCTATCTTGCCCCTATCAACACCACAGGGACTTGACTACCTCTGCTCTACCATCCTGTCTTGCCCCTATCAAAACCACAGTGACCTGACGAACTCCACTGTACCTGCCTGTCTTGCCACTATCAACACTTGAGGGACCTGACTCCACCTCCACTGTACCTGCCTGTCTTGCCCCTATCAAAACCAGATGGACCTGACTATATCTCCACTGTGCCTGCCTATTTTGCCCTATCAACACCAGAGGGATTTGATTACATCTGCTCTGCCATCCTTTCTTGCCCCTATTAACACCACAGGGACTAGACTACCTCCACACTGCCAGATTGTCTTGCCCCTATCAACACCACAACGACCTGACTTCCTCCACTCTGCCAGCCTGTCTTGCCCCTATTAACACCAGAGGGACTTGATTACCTCTACTCTGCCATCCTTTCTTGCCCCTATCAAAACCACAGGGACCAGACTAATTCTACTTTGTCCCTATCAACACCACAGGGACTAGACTACTTCTACTCTGCCCCTATCAACACCACAGGGACTAGACTACCTCCACACTGCCAGCCTGTCTTACCCCTATCAACACATCATACTATCTAAAGGACATCAATATACAAGCAAATACATAAGTGCATAATTTAACACATATCAACACTTTTTTATTATGGTAATTTATATAATTTTATTTTAACCAACAAATATTTTATTACAACATTAAACATGTGTTTTTTTTAGCAAAGTTAACATATAACAGACATAAATATGTATCAGTCAATATTTAAAACAACTGTTTTTTATATATCTTTTCACATAGTGCGGATACCCAACCTACCCCACATTTTCACATTAATACAACATTAAATACCCCATGTATTAAAACTTCATACCTAACCCATTCACTCATCCACATTCATACAAACAATTACTTTAAAAGCTCCCCACAATATTGCATCTATCCCAACAACAATATAAAGATTCAGAGTATGGGTATAGTAAGTTATTTTCAACACAATATCTGAACTGTCTCCCTATATTACACAAATTTGTTTAGAGAGTATTCTTCCTTGTATCCATTAACTCATATATTAAACAATCCCCGACAAGGACCTTGTTTCGCGATTTGCTTCTTCAGGGGTATCCTTCCTGATACTGTAAAGTGTGTTCATCCCTCACAAGGGAGCCTCAATTCCCCAAATCCTGAATCATTCAATAATTACACAGTATCCACACTTGCAGTATAACGACTCTTATTTGTGAATACCCAGAAGCTATTAACTGTACTTATGCACTTCAGCACTGAAATTAGAAGTACCAGAACAAAACTCAGACCGGCACAGTGTTTGAGGTCAGGCCCTTGTAGGGACATATGACCTGGACAGTGGATGGACAGACACAGCATTTGAGATCAGGCCCTTGTAGGAACATACGGCCTGGACAGTGGATGGACAGGCACAGCGTTTCAGGTCAGGCCCTTGTAGGGATGTACGGCCTAGACAGTGGATGGACAGGCAGTGTTTCAGGTCAGGTACATGTGCTGATATTATCTGGAGCATAGGAGGCAGTTGGAACTGCTGCAAGGCTTTCAATTGCTTTTATTCATCTTGCCATTCACAGGGAAAATTTGGAAACCCAAGCAAAGGCAGGTTTACTTTCAAAAACACTAGCATTTCCATCAACTCTGGTGCCAGCATTGAGCGGTGATGGCTCATGATATCCCCTGTTATTGAAAATACACGTTCACTGGGCATACTGGTTGGTGACATGACAGATATTGCTGAGCCATTTTGGCTAGGTGTGGCCAGACAGTGGACTTGTGGACCCAATATGCCAGTGGATCTGTCTACTTGTCCTCTGTGGGCTCTGAGAGATACCGTGTCACTGACAGTTGTGCTGGTGTCTCCTTTGCTTGGGTGGGCTGAAAGTCACTCATGACAGCTGCTTTCTCTCCAGCCTGTAGCACAAAAGATGAATCTTTATGGGCAACATGTCTTTGGCATACTGAAGTGGAGGAGGAGGAGGTACTAACTGTCGCTGACAGAATGCTGCTCCTGCTTGGGCTAGCACAACTTTCTGAAGTGCCCGCTGTTTCCTCCTGTGCTTCACGCCTAATCTGTCTCTGCCTATGGCGCTCCTGTTCACGGACTTTTGATAACAGCAGGTCCTTCACTGATAGGAGACAATCGTACTGTAGGGTGAGTTTCCCTTTCACATGGGGATCACAGACTGTGGCGAGCACGTATGTGTGCTCTTCTGTTAAAGGCCTTAATCTCTCTTCCACCTGCTGCTGCAAAACGTCCAGGCAATACAGCACCTCAGCTGTCATTCCCTCTTCCTGTTTAAAGGCCTCCAAATTTTCATCCAGGAAATTAATAGGGATGATGTCAGCCAAGGTGGCACTTCTGGAACTCAGCTCCTCCATGGAATTCTTGAAGAGCTGCAGGATTTTTACCAGCTGACATATGACTAACCAATCATGATGCCCTAGGCGATTGTGCACACCTATGTCCATTGATCCAGAAAGTTCATGAAGGGGTATCCGCAGCCCCACTAACCTTTGCAGCATCATATAGGTGGAATTCTATCAGATGGCAATGTCTTGAATGAGATTCTTGTGAGGCATCTCCAAATCCATCTGCTTTTCTCGGAGAACCTGCCCCTCCTTCACACTTCTTTGGAATTGCCCTGCTCTGTCCCTGCACTTGTGTATTAAGTCCTACAGGTATCCATTCTCTTGGTGCTTGGACTCCAACCCCAGAGCTGAGTTCACTACCAGGTGCAGAGTGTGTGCAAAACATTGGATGTTCTGAAAGCCCCCGTTGGTTATTGCCTTTATCATATTTGCACCATTGTCTGTGACAAAGAAACCTGGCTGAGGATTCCTGTCTCGGTAGTGTAGTTGCAAGCCCTCCAGCATCTCTCTGATGTATGCTAGAATATTGGCTGCAGTATGGGCCTGGTCCGTCAGGTGGGTGTGCAGTAAAGCCAAACTCCACCCTAATACTTGTTCACTAATAGAGCTGCTGCCTGCCCCTGCCTCAGCCAGGTCCCACCAGTGTGGTGTCAGGGAGAGGTAAGAGTGTGCAGCATTCATGGCGGTCCAGATATTGCAGGTGAAATGCACACTCCCCTCTGCCTTAGCTAGCAGGGCTTGGATGCGACTGCGACACTGCTTGTACAGGCTGGGGATGACCTTTCTGCTAAATGTGGTTCTGGAGGGGACTTTGTAATTTGGAAGTACGACCTTCAGAAAATGCTTGAAATCCACATTATCCACTATGAGCAAGGGATGGTATTCAAGGGCAATCATTTCCCCAATACTCCTGGTTACAACCTTTGAGGCTGCCTGCCTCCTACCCTGGGATAGCGTTACTGAACTCCACCCCATTTCCTCCATGGTGGGTTGTTGCTTCTGCCATATGTCAGGGGATTGCTGGCCTGCCACCTGACTGCTAGAAGGGGCTGAGGGCATGGGGTGACTCTGCTCCTTTTCAACCACTTTACACTGCTTGGAAAGGGTCCCCTGACTGGTACTGCCACCATCCCCAGATGGCAGCACTGTTGTTGGGTGTTGCCTCTTCATATGATGCGTCGTGCCAAAATTAGATAGATGTCCCATTTGCTTGCCTCTGCTAATAGCCCTGCCAAAGTAACTACACCGAGCAAAACGCGGGTCCTCTTTCAGTTTAAAGTGGCTCCGGATTGCATATGTCTTTCGTGATCCTCCCTTCTGTATAGCCTTGGGGGTGGATGCTGGCACTGGAGCTGAAGTAGTGGGTGCACCCTGAGAAGCAATGCCAGGGGCATCAGTCACACTCTGTGCCTGTGCTGACTGCTCTTCCTCCTCATCATCATCAGTTTCATCTCTCCCCTGCTGCACTGAAGTGGAGGCTAAGACAGGACTAACAAATCCTCCTAAAACTTTGGCAGCTATTACTTCTTCCATTTCTGATGAGAATCCCACAGAAGAATCAGAATCAGAATCAAACACAATAATCGGAATCAGAAGCAAACAGTGCCCACGCTACATTGTCAATGCTAAGTCGAGACTGCTGTCCCACAGCTGCTTTTGGGCGTCAACATTTTGTCTTGCATGACTCAGCCTCCCCTTCCCTCACCTCCAAAACTACAGGGTCAGAAACAGGTCGTGGCGATGCATCATGTTTAGATTTCATTTTTTTCTGGATGGAACTGCCTGCCCCTCCAAAGAGTTTAGATTGCAACAGGTCCCTTTTTAACTTTAATAGGGACTGGTACTAGTGCCTTTTGAAGTGCCTCCTCTGCCAGTCCTGATCACTCGACCACATCTAGCTTCCCCTGACATTATGGATTTAATGTCACTTCCTACTAGGATTTTCAATTAAAAGAATTATTTCCAAAAGAGGCCCACTGGGGATTTGGCTTCACAGACCACTGCTGTCCCAATAAACTTGAGTCTGCAAAACTGGCTGCCCACAGGCACTGTGCCTTGATGTGCACTAATGTAATGTGTGTGCACACATCAAGCTTGTAACTACAAAAGAGGCCCACTGGGGATTTGGCTTCACAGACCACTTCTGTCCCAATATACTTCAGTCTGCTAAACTGCCTGCCCACAGGCACAGTGCCTTGATGTGCATTAATGTAATGTGTGTACACACAACAACAAAGTGGTAACTACAATAGAGGCCCACTGGGGATTTGGCTTCACAGACCACTGCTGTCCCAATATACTTGAGTCTGCTAAACTGCCTGTCCACGGACACAGTGCCTTGATATGCACTAATGTAATGTGTGTGCACACAACAAAGTGGTAAATACAAAAGAGGCCTACTGGGGATTTGGCTTCACAGACATCTGCTGTCCCAATATACTTGAGTCTTCAAAACTGGCTGCCCACAGGCACAGTGCCTTGATGTGCACTAATGTAATGTGTGTGCACACACCAAGCTTGTAACCTCAAAAGAGGCCCACTGAGATTTGGCTTCACAGACACCCACTGTCCCAATATACTTGAGTCTGAAAAACTACGCAGTGCCCACTGGCACTGATGCCCGGTTTTCAGAAAGACTGAGTGAGTTCAATTTTAAAAAATGCAGTTAACAAGAAAGCTGGAATTGGCACAGCAGAAAAATTGATGAAATATATTTTTCAATGGAAATTCTAGCAAACTAGCTAGAAATTGAATATATCTCTCCCACCCACAGCACCCAAATGGTGTTTGAAACCTACCCCAGGGGGTGAATTAAGCAGCAAAATTCCACTGCTAGCAGCTTCTCTCCGTGACACAGAGAGACCGTCTCAGATCAACTAAAAAAAGTGCTTAAAAAGAAAAAGGGCTAGCTGGCACTGCAGCCAAATGCAGAACAAATATATTTTTCTATCGAAGTAGCAAGCAATTGAATACAGATCTGAGAACTCAGACTAGCTATGACTGCAGCCACCTTCCGCATTGACCACCTCCCCACACCACCCCTGCAAATAAACTGGGTGGCACGCCGCGTGCTTAAGTATATATAGTGCTGGGTCATCAGCAAAAGTGTCACCGGCCACTGAGTGAGAGCACGATTGGCTGCATGCAAAAATTCTTATCGTTGATACGTTGCATTCTGGTCTCCTTGCCGACCTGTACGACTCACTCTGACAGGGCTGTGAGGTCACTGATGACTCACAGGAAAGGGCTGGTTTTTGGCTATGGATACACCCAAATGGCATTCTCCTATTTCAAATGGCCGCTTAGAAATCACTGCGAGCGTGCAGTGCCAAACATATTTAACGGATGATATGTTATATTCGTGGGGGATTGCGATACGTTTCGCGACCCCATGAATACAACGAATATTTATTTATTTATTTATTTATTTAACATTTTTCTATACCGACATTCGCACGAGACATCACATCGGTTTCCAGACAACAGCAAATTCAGCCAACAGGGCTTTACATTGTAACTGATGAGAAAACTAGGGGGGGGGGGGGAAGGGAGGGAAGGGGGAGGGAAGAAACTTGGAACTTGGAATATGGACATATACATTGCGGATTGCCAATATGTTGCAAATGAATGCACACCCCTATCATCCACCCCTAACTGTGATGGAAGCTAGATCTAATATTAATGTTTAGGGGCAGATAGCATTTTTATTGGTTGCTATTGTGTTTATGCACAAGAAAACCTGTTATCATGGTGCATAGGTGTAAGAAAGTGTTGCAGCTGTAAGCGGGTACACAAGCCAGTGGGCCGAATTGGTAGGCCTTGGGTGGGCTCCCTTGCTTGGCGGTCACGGCGGGGGGCCAGGTTGGATGGGCTGCCTTGCTAGGAGACATGGCGGGAGGCACCAAAGACATGGTTGGGGTCAGAAGGCAGATAGCGGCTCATGCAGGGTACAATAGTTTATTTGTTATGATAATGATCTCAAACTAAAGCTGTGGCCTCTTCATCCATCAGAGTCTCTGCTTCAATTTGTCAAGGGGTATGGTTCCAGGGAAGGAGAGGCCATGGGTGCTGGCAATTAGTGGATCTCAATGTTACAAGTACTTGGCAAGTACCCAAACATTTAATGTATCCCATGTCACTAATGCCAGTAATAAGCAGTGGCTATTAACCTAAGTCAACCTGACTTATAGCAGTTTAAGGACATCTCCAGGTACTTGTCCAAACCTTTTTTAACCCAGAAAACCTAACTACCTTAACCTCATCCTCTGGCAATGAATTCCAGAGCTTAATTATGCATTGAGTGAAAAATAATCTTCTATTTGTTTTAAATGTGCCCCCTAGTATTTGCATTATCTGAACGAGTAAACAACCAATTCACATTTACCCAATCATGTTATTTCATGATTTTATAGACCCCCATCATTTCCCCCATTTCAGCTGTCTCTTCTCCAAGCTGAACAGCATCAAGCTCTTTAGCCTTTCCTCATAGAGGAGCCGTTCCATCCCGTTTAACTTTATCATTTTGGTCACCTTTCTCTGTACCTTCTCCAGTACATCTATATCTTTTTTGAGTTGTGGCAATGAGAAATGAACACAGTAATCATTGAAACAAAGGCATCAGGATATTTTCCATTTTATTCACCATTCTCTTCCTAATAATTCATAACATTCTGTTTGCTTTTTTTTTTAACTGCCGCAGCACATTGATCTGACAATTTCAATATATTGTTCACTATGACGCCTAGAAATGTTTCTTCGGTTGTAACTCCTAACATGAAACCTAACATCATGTAACTATAGCATGAGTTATTTTAACCTATATGAATCACATTGCACTTGTCCACATTAAATTTCATCTACCATTTGAATGCCCAATTTTCCAGTCTCACAAGTCCTCCAACAATTTATCACTATCCATCTGTGATTTAACTATTCTGAATAATTTTGTGTCTTCTGCAAATTTGATCACTTCATGTGTTATCCCCCTTTCCAGATCATTTATAAATATATTAAAAGCACCAGTCCAAGTCCCGATCTCTTAGGCACTCCACTGTTTACCTCTCTGCACTGAGAAACTATTGAATTTTCTTCTCTGTTTCCTGCCTTTTTATCAGTTTGCAATCCACAAAAGTATATTGCTTCCTATCCCATAACTTTTTAATTTCCTTAGAAGCCTTCAAAAAAATGTCGCAAATTTGTGAGGCAAGACTTCCCATGGTTAAATCCATGCTTGCTGTGTCCCATTAAACCATTTCTAACTATATTTTTTGTGATTTTGTTTTTTAGAATTGTTTCCATGATTTTTTTCTGTCACTGAATTCAGACTCACTGATTCATAGTTTCCCAGATTACCCCTGCAGCCTTTTTGAAATATCAGGGTTTCATTTACCATTTTCCAGTCTTCAGTTACAATGGGCAATTTTAATAATAGGTGACAGATTAAAGTAATAGTTCTGAAATTTCATTTTTAAGTTCTTTCAAAATGCTGAGGTGGATACCATCTGGTCTGGGTGATTTGCTACTCTTCAGTTTGTCAATCTGGCCTACTACATCTTCTAGATTCACCATGATTTGGTTCAATTCATCTAAATCATCACCTTGAAAACCATCTGAGGGACAGGTATCTCCCCAATATCTTCATTAGTAAACCACAAATCAATAATTAATTTAGTCATTCCATAATGGCTTTATTTTTCCTAAGTACCTCTTTAACCTTTCAATCATCTAACGATCCAATTGACTTCCTCACGGGCTTCCTGCTTTAGATATATTTAGAAAGTTTTTATTATGAGTTTGTCTGTCTATGGTCAATTTCTTTTCAAATTTTCTCTTACCCTGTCTTTTCAATGTTTTACATTTAATTTACCATTGCCTATGCTTTTTCCTATTTTCTTCAGATGGATTCTTCTTCCATTTTTTGAAGGAAGGTGTAAGCTTCGTGGACCCTTGGGCCGATCGGAACCAGGAGATGGGATACCTTAGAGAGGTTGTGACACCGGTTCCAACCGGTAGGCGGCGGAGGCAGGCTCGCGGACAGCTGAGAGGAAGACACGAAGGGCCCTATGCGACCAAGGGCCAGGAGAAGAGGCTGACCTGGTGGAAGAGGATCTTCGCCCTGGAAGCCGGTACCCCCCCGAGAGGAGCTCGTAAGAGTCCGGCCGCTGGGACTTAGGAGATTCACCCTGGAAGCCGGTGTCCCCCCGGGAGGAGCCCGTAGGACCCCGGCCGCTGGGACTTAGGAGATCTCTACCGACGGAGTCATCGCTCACCAGGCCAGGGTCAGGTGCCGGAGAATCACCGTCAGCCAGTCCGAGTCCAGAGCCAGGGGATCATCGTCAGCCAGTCCGAGTCAAGAGCCAGAGGAGTACCGTAAGCCGAGCCGGGTCAAGAGCCAGAAGATCACCGAAGCCAAACAGAAGTCAGGAGCCAGGAAGAACCACAAGCCAAACCGAAGTCAAAAACCAGAAGATCAAGCGACGAGCAGGAATTCAGCAACTGGGAGCAGGACGAACCTGGGAACCTCGTTGCAAGGCGATGTCCTGGTCCAGCTGCAGGGCTTAAGTACCCTGCAGCGTCTGACGTCATCAGGAGGCGTCCCTGAGGTTTTCCCGCGCTGGCCCCTTTAAGTTCTAGCCTTAGACGCGCGCGCGCGTCTAGGGGGTGGGGCCTAGCAACGCGAGGCGTCGGCTGCTCCGGCGAAGCGAAGGGGCAGGAGCTGAAGGCGCTGCAGGCCCGGGCGAGGTGGGGAGATGCCGGGCCTGCGGCGGCAGAGATCCCCGGAGGCCCGGGGAGCGCGGGGCCCGTGCGGACGCGCGACCAGGTGGGTGGCGATTCGGGGGCGGCCCGGAATCGCAACAGTATTCCCCCTCCTACGCCCCCTCCCGGGGGGTTGCGGCTTATCCGGATGCGCCATATGAAATTGATGAAGGAGGTCCTTATCCAGAATGTGGGTGGAGGGCTCCCACGAGTTCTCTTCAGGACCGTATCCTTCCCAGGAGAGAAGATACTCCCAGCGATGACGACGGAACCGAACGTCCAAGACTTCTTTCACCGTGTACGTGGTCCCAGGATCAGAAGCAACCTCGGAAGGCTCCAAAGGCAGAGGCCGAAAGCGAGAGAGGACCACTGGTTTGAGGAGAGAAACGTGGAAGACATCGTGTATCCGAAGGGTAGATGGGAGACGTAAGCGGTAGGAAACCGCGCCAACCCGTTCGGCTACCCGGAAGGGCCCGATGTAGCGAAGAGCTAATCTCATGGAGGGAATCCTTAGCTGGATGTTCTTGGTAGAGAGCCACACCCTGGAACCGGGCAGAAATACCGGAGCAGGTCGCAGAGACTTGTCCGCGTAAGTCTTGAAGCGTGTGGCGGTATGGCAGAGCTGCTCTTGCGTGGAGTGCCAAAGCTGCTGAATCTGGCTGTCCGTCAGTTGCGCCACTGGCGAGGAGGTGGAGACAGGCAACGGTAATGGTGGCTTGGGGACCTTTCCATAAACCATCTTGAAGGGAGACTGTTGCGTAGCAGAGTGTCGATGCCGGTTGTACGAGAATTCGGCCCAGGGGAGAAGAGCCACCCAGTTGTCCTGCTGCTCCCCTACAAAAGCACGGAGAAACGTTTTCAGGGTTCGGTTCGTGCGTTCCACTTGGCCATTGCCCTGGGGGTGGAACGCCGTGGTCAGGTCTACCTGAATCCCAAACTTCTTGCAGAGCGCCCGCCAGTACTTGGCCGTAAACTGGGGCCCACGGTCTGAGGTGATATGCTGAGGCAGACCGTGTAGGCGGAAGACATGATGGACGAAGAGGTCTGCCAACTCAGGAGCCGAGGGTAGTTTGGCTAATGGCACAAAATGAGCCATTTTAGAAAAGTGGTCAACCGTGACCCAGACTACCGTTTTCCCTTGTGAGGGAGGTAACTCGACGATGAAGTCTGTGGAGATGTGGGTCCACGGTTCCGCGGGTACTGGGAGAGGCTGAAGGAGTCCCCAGGGGCGACCAGGCAACGGTTTTTGCTGCGCACATGTGGGGCATGACTGGACATAAAGGCGGACATCCTCCTTTACCTTCGGCCACCAATAGAACTCAGTCAGGAGCTGGAGAGTCCGGGCTACCCCGGGGTGCCCCGCCGTCAAAGAATCGTGTGCCCACGCTAGGACCCTCCTTCGGGCACGTTCGGGAACCACCGTACTCCCTGCCGGTGCTAGTTCGGTGGCTGCCAGTTGGACCTTGGCCGGATCCAGAATGTATTGAGGAGGGTTGGGACCATCTTCACTCTCCGAAACACGTGAGAGGGCGTCTGCCCTAGTATTCGTGGCTGCTGGCCGATATCGGAGAACAAAATCGAACCTGCTGAAGAAGAGGGACCAGCGTGCTTGCCGTGGATTGAGCCTCTGAGCATGGGACAAGTATTCAAGGTTCTTGTGGTCCGTGTACACCACGATGGGATGTTGGGCCCCCTCTAACCATTGACGCCAAGCTTTGAAGGCCAGCTTAATGGCCAATAGCTCCTTGTCTCCAATTCCGTAATTTTTCTCAGCAGGCGAAAACGTTCGGGAGAAGTAGGAGCATGGGCGGGTTTTCCCGTCTTTGGAGACTTGGGACAGGACGGCTCCCACGGCCACGTTGGAGGCATCCACTTCCAAAACGAACGGACGTAAGGGATCCGGGTGTCGGAGGCAAGTGTCCTGCAGAAAGGCCTCTTTAAGGTCCTGGAAGGCCTGGACGGCGGCGGAAGACCAGTTTCGTGTATCGGCGCCTTTGCGCGTGAGGGCCATTAATGGTGCCACCAGGGAGGAGTGGTGTGGAATAAAGTGACGGTAGAAGTTGGCGAAGCCTAAGAACCGTTGGATCGCCTTCACTCCCACTGGTTGGGGCCAGTTCCGGATGGCAGCAACCTTCTCAGGATCCATGCGGAAGCCGGTGGAGGATACGATGTATCCCAGAAAGGGCAGAGATTCTTCCTCAAACTGGCATTTCTCCAACTTCGCATACAGTTGGTTTTCCCTCAGCTTTTGCAAAACCTGTCGTACATGCTGCCGATGTTCCTCGAGGTTCCGGGAGTAGATCAACACATCGTCAAGGTACACAATGACGGATGTGTACAAGAGGTCCCGTAGCACCTCGTTCATTAAGTTTTGGAACACCGCTGGGGCGTTGCAGAGACCGAAGGGCATGACGAGGTACTCGTAATGGCCGTCCCTGGTATTAAAGGCGGTCTTCCACTCGTCGCCTGGTCGAATTCGTACGAGGTTGTATGCCCCTCTAAGGTCCAACTTGGTGAAAATGCGAGCTCCTTGCAGGCAATCCAGGAGCTCCGGAATCAGAGGTAATGGATAGCGGTCTCGCCGGGTAATCTGGTTCAAGCCCCGGTAATCAATACAGGGCCGGAGAGACCCATCCTTTTTGGCCACGAAGAAGAAGCCGGCTCCAGCCGGAGAGTTAGACGGTCTGATGAACCCTCGGTCCAGGTTCTCCTTAATGTAGACGGACATAGCCTTGGTCTCTGGTAGGGACAGAGGATATACTCTCCCACGAGGAGGCGTGGTGTCCGGGAGCAAGTCGATTGCGCAATCAAATGGGCGATGCTCTGGGAGTAGCTCTGCCTTCTCCTTAGAAAAGACATCCTGGAAGGACTGGTACTGGGGTGGAACATTCAGAGGAGTGGCCAGGAGCGGAAGCATCTGTAGCGGGCGAGCAGGAAGACAATGACGGGCGCAGCCTGGACCCCATGATGTGATCTGGAGAGAAGACCAGTCGATCACCGGAGAATGTTTTCTTAGCCAGGGCAGTCCGAGGATGAGTGGGTGAATGGACCTTTCAAGAATGAGGAACGAGATCTCCTCCTTATGAAGCAGACCCACCTGAAGCTGAAGCGGAGTCGTACGAGTAGCTATGGTTCCTGGGAGGGGTGTCCCCTGGATGGACGACACACGCAAGGGTGGTTCCTGAGGCACGATTTTGAGTTGTAGTTGTTGCGCCAGGTCCCGGAGGATAAAATTCCCCCCGGAGCCAGAGTCGAGGAGGGCCAGAGTATCGAAACCCCCTCCAGGAAGACAGAGTTTAGCTGGAACAGTACATGGGGAATCCGGAGAGATACTGCCTAGAGTCTTCCCCACTCGACCCTAGGTTCGGGCGTTTCCCGGACGCGCTGTACAGCGAGCCAGAAAGTGTCCTGCACCACCGCAGTAAAGGCATAAGCCCTGCGAGCGCCGACGCCTCCGTTCCTCGGCCGAGAGAGGGCCCCAGCCCAACTGCATGGGTTCTTCAGGCGGGGAAGCAGCCGCCGCAGGAGGCGAAGCTCGAACCTGAGGGGGCGTGGTTTGACGGGCAGGCTGTCCTTGGGTGGCCCTTCTCTCTCTAAAACGGCGCTGGATGCGCCGATCCACGCGTCTGGCCAGTTCAATCAGTTCCTGAAGGTCATCTGGGAGGTCCCGAGCCGCAAGTTCATCGTGGAGCCGAGGGGAAAGAGCTTCTAGGAATATTCCATGCAAACTATCCTCCCCCCAGGCCAGCTCGGTGGCCAAAGTCTGGAACTCCATCGCAAATTCCTCGAGAGGGCGATTGCCTTGCTTCAGCTGGAGGAGTTCAGAGGCGGCCGTGGAAGCCCGGGATGGTTCGTCATAGATCCGCCGGAAGGCCTTGACGAACTGCACGAGGTTATTCAGGCGGGGGTCTTGGCGCTCCCAGAGAGAGGAAGCCCAAGCCAAAGGTTTCCCGTCCAGGAGGGAAATTATGTAAGTCGTTTTGGTCCAATCCGTGGGGAACTGTGCCGGCAGGAGGTCGAAGCGAATATAACAGTGGTTAAGAAACCCTCGGCACGTCTTCGGATCTCCTGAATACCTGGGAGGTGCCGGCATCTGTACTGGGACTGACGAGCCCGGGTTGACCTGCGACGTGGATGCGGCGGGCCGACCTGCGGAAGTCCCCTCTACGCGATCCGCCAAGCGTTGGACAGCTGACATCAGGGTGTCGAGGCAGGATTGCTGTTGCTGTAGCTTCTGGGCTATGCCTGGGATAGCCTTCAGACCGGCAAGATCCGCCGGGTCCATGGCCTTGCAATCTGTAAGCTTCATGGACCCTTGGGCCGATCGGAACCAGGAGATGGGATACCTTAGAGAGGTTGTGACACCGGTTCCAACCGGTAGGCGGCGGAGGCAGGCTCGCGGACAGCTGAGAGGAAGACACGAAGGGCCCTATGCGACCAAGGGCCAGGAGAAGAGGCTGACCTGGTGGAAGAGGATCTTCGCCCTGGAAGCCGGTACCCCCCCGAGAGGAGCTCGTAAGAGTCCGGCCGCTGGGACTTAGGAGATTCACCCTGGAAGCCGGTGTCCCCCCGGGAGGAGCCCGTAGGAACCCGGCCGCTGGGACTTAGGAGATCTCTACCGACGGAGTCGTCGCTCACCAGGCCAGGGTCAGGTGCCGGAGAATCACAGTCAGCCAGTCCGAGTCCAGAGCCAGGGGATCGTCATCAGCCAGTCCGAGTCAAGAGCCAGAGGAGTACCGTAAGCCGAGCCGGGTCAAGAGCCAGAAGATCACCGAAGCCAAACAGAAGTCAGGAGCCAGGAAGAACCACAAGCCAAACCGAAGTCGAAAACCAGAAGATCAAGCGACGAGCAGGAATTCAGCAACTGGGAGCAGGACGAACCTGGGAACTTCGTTGCAAGGCGATGTCCTGGTCCAGCTGCAGGGCTTAAGTACCCTGCAGCGTCTGACATCATCAGGAGGCGTCCCTGAGGTTTTCCCGCGCTGGCCCCTTTAAGTTCTAGCCTTAGACGCGCGCGTGCGTCTAGGGGGCGGGGCCTAGCACCGCGAGGCGTCGGCTGCTCCGGCGAAGCGAAGGGGCAGGAGCTGAAGGCGCTGCAGGCCCAGGAGAGGTGGGGAGACGCCGGGCCTGCGGCGGCAGAGATCCCCGGAGGCCCGGGGAGCGCGGGGCCCGTGCGGACGCGCGACCAGGTGGGTGGCGATTCCGGGGGCGGCCCGGAATCGCAACAGAAGGTTATTTTTGGCTAAAGTAGCCTCTTTTACTTCACCCTTTAACCAAGCCAGCAGGTCGTTGGCCTTCCTTCCAGCTTTCTTAATGCATGGAATACATTTGGACTGTGCTTTTAAGATGGTATTTTAAAACATTGTCACACCTGTTGTATGTTCTTAACCTTTCTAGCTACATCCATCAGTTTTTTCTGTCTTCCTCATTTTATGAAAGTCTCCCTTTTGAAAGTGTATTGCTAGAGCTGTAGATTTACTTATGTGTCCCTTCCAATCATTAATTCAAATTGGATCATGTTATGATTACTAGGGATCTGCTTCAGGTTTCGATATCATGTCGGGCTTCATTTCAGCACCCCCACAAGGGAATTTTGTTTTTCCCGTGGTTTTTTTTTTTTTTTCAGGGGCCCCGATTTTCGGGATAGTGCATGTATCTGTAGTTAGCGCGCACTAACTCCCAATAATGCACACTAACGGATCAGAGTTAGTGTGCACTAATGGGAGTTAGTGCGCACTACCCCGAAAAATGAATTTTTCAGAAATTTCAAAAAATTGGAATTTGTTTTTCGGTTCTCCCAAAACATAAAGAATTAGGCAATTTTGCTGAAATTGCCTAATTTGGGAAAAATGAATGCACATCTCTAATGATCACTATTGCCAATTGGCTCCAACACTGTTACCTCTCTCACCAAATTCCACTAAGAATTAGATGTAAAATAGCTCCTTCTCATCTTTTCCTGAACCAATTATTTCATGAAGCAGTCATTTATTCCATCCAAGAACTTTACCTCTCTAGCATGTCCTGATGTTACATTTCTCCAATTACTGCATTTTCAAATTAGTTAGCTTCCCTAATTTCTCTTAGCATTTCATCACCCGTTTTATCATATTAGCCAGGTAGTTTACTCCAATTGCTATACTCTTCCCCAATACACATGTGATTACTACCCATAAATATTCTACTGTGCATTTAGTTTCTTGCAGGATCCTTATCCTATTGAACTCTATGCCATCCTGAATATAAAGCACCACCCCACTCACAAGTTGATCCACCGTATCATTGCAGTATAATTTGAATCCTGGTATAGCACTGTTCCATTAGTTATCCTCCTTCCACCAGGTCTCTGAAATGCCAATTATGTTTTTCTCTTCATTCAGTGCTGTATTCTCTAACTCGCCCGTCTTAATTCTTAGACTTCTGTCTGAGATTGGCATACAGACATTTCAAAGTATGTTTTTTGATGGTATTAACAACGTGTTTATCAGTTCACAGGGATAATTTGAAATCTTTTAACTCAGCTGTTTTTTTTTATAAGCACATGGCTTACTTCTGCTTTTATTGGAACCTCTCTGTTGCAATGCCCAAACTATCATGTTTCATTAGTATCCATCAAATATACTTTCCTAAGAACCATGCATTTCTGAGCAACTGTCAGTGTTTCCCCTTGTTCTAGTTTAAAAGCTGCTCTATCTCTTTTTTTAAATTCTTTATTTATAGCTTTTCTAATACAAAAAAGTATTTAACAATAGGAAACATGTATACTCCACATGAGAAACAAATATACAAACAAAATAAAAAGTAAGAAATAGAGTTTTCATGGGTTATACCAAATCTTAATACAAATATGCCAAGGGGGGCAGTAAATTAGAGTATTAAGAAAATTTAAAGGAAAAAGCATTATCCTGATAACAGAGCTGTTCTATTTTAAACCAATTTGGGTCCCTATGGTTCAACATGAGTAGAATATGAATCTAGATAAGTTCTCAGCTGTTCTGGAGTGAAGAATATGTAAGAATCATTATCTTTCTTTCTGATGCACATACATGGATATCTCAGTAGGAATGAAGCTCCCAAACATATTGCTTACTGTCTCATATTCAAAAACCCTATTTGTCTCTCCTGAGTAACTTTTGAAATATCAGGGAACATACAAACCTTACTACCATGAAATAAGGGATTTAAATGTTGAAAATAACAAGACATTAATTTACTGTTATGGTCATGGACCCTTGGGCCGGCTGAGACTGCAGATGTTGCACTGTGGGGACCCACAGTGAGTGTCGCAGCTGCGAGGCGGCACTGAAGAGAGACTCTGGAGAAGACTTCGCCACTGGAAGTCAGAGGTCCCCCCAGGAGGAGCCCGTAGGGACCCAGCCCTCTTGGACTTAGGTGGGACCCTCTGCAACCAAGAATCCAGGAAGCGTCCAAAGAGATGGTCGATGAGGATGGTAGGATCCATGAACCTGGAAGAGTCTTCACCCTCAGAAGCCCGCGGCTCCCCTGGGAGGAGCACGTGAGAGCCCGAGCCGCTGGGACTTAGGAGAATCCCCTGGGCCAGCAAGAAACGGATACCTGAAGAGGCAGAAGGAGCAGAAGTCAGAGTCCAGGAATGAAGCAGGGTCAGAAGCCAGAAGTCAGAGGTCCGAAGTCAAAGCCAGGGGCAGAAGCTGGGAACAGAGTCGAAGGACGGAGCCGGGTCAGAAGCCTGAAGTCAGAAGTACGAACCAAAACCAGGAGTGGGAGCGAAGACGAAGTCAATGGACGAAGCAGGGTCAGAAGCCAGAAGCAGAAGGGACGATCCAAGATCCAACGCAGCAACTAGTAACTCAGGGGACTGAGTGAACCTCGTTGCAAGGCGAGGCAAGTCAGTGACTGCCAGGTTTAAATAACCCGGCAGCATCTGATGTCAGCGGGAAGCTGTCCCTGAGTTTTCCGCACTGGCCCCTTTAAGTCTAAGGCCCCAGCATGCAGATCGTCATCGTCATCTCCCTCGCATGGAGAGCGCTGCGATAGGCCGCATTTCGGGCCTGTGGGGCTGAAGTGGAGGGACTCCCACGGCTGGTCCGGCCGGGAGATGAGTGAAGTTCCAGGGGCACGGCCCAGGACCATAATAGGCCTGGGTTTACCTGGATGAGCCACATGAAACTGGTGGAGAAGATCCTTGTCCAAGATGTTGACAGCAGGCTCCCAGGAATTTTCTTGGGGGCCATAACTCTCCCATGAGAGGAGGTACTCCCAACATCTGAGGCAGAACCACACGTCCAATACCTCCTTAACCTAATAAACATTCTTCTTGTGCCTCAGGAGTGGCTGGTGCAGGTGTCTTCCTATGGAAGGGAGAGAGAACCAATGGCTTCAACAGGGAAACCTGGAAGACGTTGTGTACCCGGAGCATGGACGGGAGATGGAGGTGGTAGGAAACTGCCCCTACCCTTTCCTTGATAGCAAATGTTCCAATGTACTTCATTGCCAGATGCATCGAAGGAAGCCTCAAGCGAAGGTGCCTGGTGCTTAGCCACACCTTCTCCCCAGGCAGAAATACCGGGGCTGGCCGTCGTAGGCGGTCCGCAAATCTTTTCGCAATGACTGCAGTGTGGAGACGTTTCTCCCGAGTGGATTTCCAGACCTTTCACAACTGTTGTGCTGTGATCTGTACAGCTGGCGATGGCACTTTCAACGGTAATTGCAAAGGAGGTCAAAGATGTTTCCCATATACCGTGTAGAAGGGAGACCTACCGGTGGCAGAATGCTTGTAGTGGTTGTAAGAGAACTCCACCCATGGGAGTAAGGCCACCCAGTCATTTTGTAGGTCTCCTATGAAAGACCGGAGGAATGTCATCTTAGAGAACCTGTCTATTATGACCCAGAGGCAGGTAAATCTATGATAAAATCCATGGATAAGTGGGTCCATGGTTCAGTGGGGACAGGCAGAGGCTGAAGAAGACTCCAGGGACGACCAGTGGGAGTCTTCTGTTGGGCACAGGTCGGGCAGGAGCTAACGTAGTGACGGACATCCCTCTTAAACTGAGGCCACCAGTAGATCTCAGAGAGTAGCTCCTGGGTCCTAGCTACTCCTGGATGACCAGTGGTCAGGGAGTCGTGGGTCCAAGAGAGGACCTTTTTTCGAAGTCGGAGATGCACCACTGTCTTCCCCATCAAGACCACGTCGGAGGCTGCGAGGAGCACTTTGGCTGGGTCAAGAATGTACTGTGGTGGGTTAGGGGTATCCTCCGTCTCCGCTGTACTGGAGAGGGCATCCACCTTGATGTTCTTGTCTGCTGTCCTGGTAGCAGAGAAGGAAGTCGAATCGGCTAAAGAAGAGAGACCACTGAGCCTGCTGGGGGTTATGGTGCTGGGCGTGGCATAGGTATTCTAAGATCTTGTGGTCCATATACATGACCACCGGGTGCTGGGCCCCCTCCAACCACTGGTGCCATTCTTCGAATGCTAGTTTGATGGCCAGCAACTCTTTATCCCCATGCCACAGTTCCTCTCCGCGGGTGAGAATCTGCATGAAAAATAGAAGCAGGGCAGGGATTTACCCCCATTGGATAATTGGCTTAGGACGGCCCTGATGTCAGTGTCAGAGGCGTTGACCTCCATGATGAACTGGCATTGAGGGTCTGGGTGCCAGAGGCATATATCCTGGATGAAGGCGTCCTTCAGTTCCTGAAAGTCTTGTAGGGCCATTGCCAGCCAGTTCTTAGTGTCGGCCCCCTTTCTAGTGAGGGCCATCAGTGGGACCACCATCTGGGAATAGTGTGGGATAAATTGCCAGTAGAAATTTGCAAAACTGAGGAACCGCTGGAGCGCTTTGACTCCCACCGGCTGAGGCCAATTCTTGATGGCGGCGACCTTCTCTGGGTCCATATGGAACCCCATGGAGGATACGATGTACCCCAGAAAGAGTAGTGACTCCTGTTCAAATTGGCATTTCTCCAATTTGGCATAAAGCCGATTCTCTTGCAGTTTCTGAAGTACTTGACGGACATCTCGGCAGTATGCCTCCAAGTCCTTGGAATATATTAACACATCGAGGTAAACAATCACTGAGGTATGCAGCATTTCCCTGAGTACCTCATTCATGAGGTTCTGAAACACAGCCGGGGCGTTGCAGAGCCCAAAGGACATGACGAGATATTTGTAATGGCCATCTCTTGTGTTGAACGCGGTCTTCCACTCATCACCGGGCCGAATTCTTACCAGATTAAATACCCCCCCAGAGATCCAATTTCGTGAAGACCTTGGCTCCCTGTAGCCGATCCAATAGTTCTGGGATCAAAGGTAGCGGGTAGTGGTCATGCCACGTAATGCTGTTCAGGCCATGGTAATCGATACAGGGTCGAAGGGACCCGTCCTTCTTACCTACGAAGAAGAACCCGGCTCCGGCCAGGGAGTTGGATGGTCTGATGAACCCTCGGTCCAAGTTCTCTTTGATATAGGCAGACATGGCCTGAGTCTCCGGGAGAGTTAGCGGGTAGACCCTTCCTCGAGGTGGCGTGGTGCTGGGGATCAGGTTGATTGCACAATCGAAGGGCCGATGCTCGGGAAGTAGTTCGGCCTTCTCCTTCGAAAATACATCTCAGAAGGCATGGTCCTGGGGTGGTAGCGCTAGTGGAGTTGTCAAGACTGGTACCAGCGGTAGAGGCCAGGCATACAGACACTCATTAAAGCAGATTGGACCCCAGGATATAATCTGGAGGGAGTCCCAACTGATCACGGGAGAATGCTTCTGAAGCCAAGGCAGTCCTAACACGACTGGGTGTATGGATTTCTCCAGAATGAGGAACAAGATCTCCTCAACATGTAGGAGGCTGGTGCGTAGAGTTAGTGGCTGAGTACGTATGGAAATGGTACCAGGAAGTGGGGTCCCCTGGATCGAAGACACCCATATGGGGGGTTCCTGAGGTTGGACCCCAAGCTGGAGTTGTTGTACCAGGTCCCGGAGGATAAAGTTCACCCTGGCTCCGGAGTCTACCAGGGCTAGGGTGTTGATGTTTCCATCTGAGAGAATCAGGGTTACTGGAATGGTACATGAGGAGGTGGAGGTGGTGTTACCTAGAGTTAACACCCCGACTGACTCTAGGTCCGAGCGTTTCCCGGACGCTCGTGACAGTGGGCAAGGAAATGTCCCTTGCCCCCGCAATATAAACACAGACCCTGGGACTGGCGCCTTCTCCTCTCTTCTTGGGAAATAGGACCCCAGCCCAACAGCATGGGTTCAGCATCGTGTGGCCCCGGGGAGGCAGGAGGAGAATGCCTGGTTCGAGGAGGCGTGGTTCAGGAGTCCCCAAATCCCCAAGCAGGTCTCCTCTCCCGGAACCGGCGTTGGATGTGGCGGTCTACGCGGCCCGCCAGGTCAATCAGATCATTCAAGTCGTCCGGGAGATCTCTGGCTGCCAACTCGTCCTGAAATCGTGGAGAGAGCCCTTCCAGGAATATGCCATTCAGCTTGGCAGCAAAGGTCTGGAACTCTATGGCGTACTCCGCCAAGGGACGGTTACCCTGCCATAGCTGGAGTAACTCAGACACAGCTGTGAATCCGCGGGAGGTCTCATCAAAGATCCATCGGAAGGACATGACGAACTGAACCAAGTTGGCTAAGCAGGGATCCTGACGCTCCCATAGGGAAGAGGACCAGGCCAATGGCTTCCCATCCAACAGGGAGATAATGTAGCTTGTTTTGATCTGTTCTGTGGGAAATTGCGCTGGTAGTAGGTTGAAGCAGATATAACATCGGTTCAAGAATCCGTGACATAATTTCACATCCCCTGAATACTGAGAAGGTGCTGGAATCTATATGGGCACAGATGGCCCTGCATTAGGGATGGCTATCGGTACTGGGGAACCAGAAGCGTTGGCTCCTTCCACCTGGTCCGTTAGCCTCTGCACAGTTGCTATCAGCAACTCGAGGCAACCTTTGTACAATTCCCAGAATGGCTTTCAAGGTCGAGAGATCCGCCGGGTCCATGGCCTTGCAAACTGTTATGGTCGTGGATCCTTGGGCTGGCTGAGACTACAGAAGGACCCACAGTGAGCATCGCAGCCGGAAGGCGGTGCTGAAGAGAGACTGGAAGTCTGAGGTCCCCCCCAAGAGGAGCCCATAGGGACCCAGACCTTTTGGACTTAGGTGGGACCCTCTGTGACCAAGGATTCAGGAAGTGGCCGAAGAGATGGTTGATGAGGACAGTAGGACCCAGGAGACTGGAAGAGTCTTCACCCTCGGAAGCATGCGGCTCCCCTGGGAGGAGCCCGTGAGAGCCCGAGCCGCTGGGACTTAGGAGAATCCCCTGGGCCAGCAAGAACCGGATACCTGAAGAGGTGGAAGCAGCAGAAGTCCAGGAATGAAGCAGGGTCAGAAGCCAGGAGTCAGAGGTCCGAAGTCAAAGCCAGGGGCAGAAGCTGGGAACAGAGTTGTAGGATGGAGCCGGGTCAGAAGCCAGAAGTCAGAAGTCCAAACCAAAACCAGGAGTGGGAGCAAAGACGAAGTCAATGGACGAAGCCGGTTCAGAAGCCAGAAGCAGAAGGGATGATCCAAGATCCAATGCAGCAACTAGTAACTCAGGGGACTGAGTGAACCTCGTTGCAAGGCGAGGCAAGTCAGTGACTGCTGGGTGTAAATAACCTAGCAGCTTCTGACGTCAGCGGGAGGCTGTCCCTGAGTTTCCCGTGCTGGCCCCTTTAAATCTGAGGCCCCGGCGCGCGCGTGCCTAGGGGCCGGGGCCAGCTGCGGATCATCGGCGGCTTCTCCCTCGCAGGGAGAGCGCCGCTGTAGGCCACGTTTCGGGCGTGATGGGCCGAAGTGGAGGGACTCCCATGGCTGGTCCAGCCGGGAGGTGAGTGAAGGTCCCGGGGCACAGCCCGGGACCATAACATTTTCTAGTGTCTTGTTCTGATATAAGCGATACCAACAAAGTGGAACAATCAATTATCTCTATAGCTGAATATTCTAGAAATGTAGTTAGGTTCTGAAGATCAAGTGGAGGAACTCCAATATCATTTAAATGATTTTGAACATTATTAACTGGCAAAAAATAGACCTTAATAATCAAAGGAAACTGTGATTCAGGCAACAGAAGTACCTCTGTGAGATACCTCTTAAAAGTAACTGCTGGCAGTTCTCCCATTTCTCGTGGAAAATTAATCAACCTTAAGTTCAGGTGATGATTCCAATTTTCTAACATCTTTGGGCACCGAGATAGGGCTGCTCTATCTTTGATCGTTGCCACATTAAAGTTCTTAATTTGCAGAATTTCAGATTCAACTTTGGCAACAGATGTCTGAACAAGTGAGAGAGAGTTCTCTTGACCTTGAATTTTATAGTTCAATGAAGAAGTAAATCCATCTTACTGTTACATTCTTTCACTGCTACAGAAAGCCCAGCAATTTACTCCTACAGGGACTCTAAAGTTACAATTGTGGGCCTTGCTGGGACCTCAGGTTTCTCACCAGATGTTGAGGAGGGGCTGATTTTGGAGGATGCTGGAACCACTGAACCACCCGGAGATGTAGTATCCTCCCCTGCTGATTCACCTCTGCTTCCTGGTTGTGCCGTCTCCAAAGATGAATCCTCCTGCAGTCCCACGCTGCTGACCTCATCACTCCTGCAGGGCGTAAGGGACCGGCGTTCCTCTTGCTGCCGATGGTCGTATGTCGGGGGGCTGAGGGAAACCTCCACCCCAGGTGAAGTTGCCTCTCCTCTGAGCGCATTTGCAGCGGGGAACACCTCCCCGAGATTTACAGCTCCCTGAGTCAGGAAGGTGGTGATCAGAGCCTGCTCAGAAAGTTGCATAGGGATTGAGGGAAAAACCCTCACTTTCTCTTTACGTTTTGGTGGCATTAGAAAGCTCAAAAACAGCTTGCTATGTAGAGGAAAGGAGCGGCTCTGTTCTGTGGCTCACTTAGGACGCCATCTTGCCCCCATATCTCCTTTTTAAAGGTTAACCTGGTTCCACCATGATTAAATTGGAGCCTATCCTTTTGGAAAAGACTTCCCCTTCCCCAAATTTCCCCCAGTTCCTTACAAAACTGAAACCCTCTTCCCTGTACCATTGTATCATCCATGCATTGAGACTCCGGAGCTCTGCCTGCCTCTAGGGACCTTCGTGTGGAACAGGGAGCATTTCAGAAGATGCTATGCTGGAGGTTCTGGATTTCAGCTTTCTACCTAAGCGCCTAAATTTGGCTTCCAGAACCTCCCTCTCACACCTTCCGATTTCATTGGTGCTCACATGTACCATAACAGCCAGCTTCTCCCCAGCACTGTTTAAAACACTATCTTTTTTTTTCAGCATGAAATAAAATTCCTTGGATTGAAATATTTCAAGATATGTGGCAATTTATGAGCCTCAGGAATTTTGTAGATCTCAAGTCTTTGCGTCTCTGTTTCTTCTGTACTGATTACAAGCTCTGTTTAAAATTGATCAGTGTTATACTGCAAGCTGCATTATACTTTATAATCCTTTTTCTGCTGCATCAAAAGAACCTCAGAAGCTGAAGACAAATGATGCTTCCAAAAATGTGCTCATGCTGTTAGAAAGTGAACTAGTGAGACCTCTGCTTTCTTTGCAGCCTAGCAACAGCTCCAAGAGTCTTATGCCCTAATTGCCTGCAGCAGAAAAAAAAACAGGATTGTCTCTATCATGCCAAGTTATATTCAAGTGAAAGACAAGTTGCTGAGCATTTTTATAACCAATTAACATCTGGTTCCCTAAATATCAAAGGTTATACTTTTCATTACCAGGAAACAAAAAAAACTAGGACAATGTTTCCAAAAGAATTATCTGTTTATAATGCCTCTAACAACCATGCCAATTAGCATGAGTGTCCCTAAAATCCAGCTTGTTGTATCAAGCCTTAATTATTTTGAAAGACATTATGAAATGTTCCTAGATTATTAGTTATTTTCCAACCGCTGCCCTGTTCAATAGGACAGACACTTATGCTTACACTGTGCCCAGAAGATAATGTTAAACATTTCTGGGTCAAAACATCACATGAAATAAAACTAGGTAAAGAAAAAAAAAAAGAGTAATTGGCCTTTGGCTACTTCTTATTTAAAAAAAGAAAAACCTACATAATCTACAGGCTGCTGCAATATGTACATTATACATTAGTATGGTCTGCACTCAGCACTTGTGCTGTCACTGGTAGTAACTTAACAGAAAATTGACTTGGGAGGAAGGGAAAGTACCAAGATGAAGCAGAGGGCGGATGGGGGAGCTTTCTGGTTTCCATTAAAGGAGTGCAATTGAACAATGAGAAGGACAGAGGAGGAGTGGAATCTTGAGAGCTAATGGGATAAGCCAGAGAAAGAAAGGAAGAAGAAAGGAAGAAGAACCAAAACAAAGGAACAGATGCACAAAGGGGAGACATTTAGGAAGGAGGAATGGCAGGAGGCAGGATGAGAGACAGGAAGGCAGGCCTAATCCTGGGTAAAATGGCCAGGAAGAATGATAGGTCAGGAGGACTCTGAATGGCCTTCAAGAAAAGATACAGAGAAAAGGAAAGAACTATTGAAGAAGAAAGCACAGAGGATTGAAAATAAAACATAAAACCGGGAATAAAAAAAACATTAGAGAGAATTAAAAAAGAATGGAAAAGGGGCAAGGATTACTGGTAAGTTGTAAAGGTGTATAAAAGAAGGAAGAAGAGAGAAATATAGAAAACTAGAATAGAAGTAAAAAAGAAGAAGAAATATATAAAGAGGGAGACAGAAAGATGGAGATCTAGTTCAATGAGATCTGTTAACTAAAGTGCAGTAATAATGTTGTTTATAACACAAAGTAAATAACATTACCATACCTAAATCATGCCTATTCGTGATGCTGTGGTAGTGAGGGAAATCACTTTAATGTGTTCTGCATTGTTAATGTTGTGCATGGTAGATATCTGTAGCCCACCTTGAGTCAACTTGATCTGCGTGAAGATTACACATTCTCAGAGGCGCACACTCCACCCTTTAAATACACATTGTGCACACTGAGATTTCTAGTCAGTGCTGGAAGGTAGGAGCTGAGCTCTAGATTCTAGTGGGAGGAAAGAGGAGGAAAAAAGAAGAATGGTAATTGTGAGTTTTGACTGATGTGACTTGTGTTATCTGTTTCCCCTGACTGTTTTTCCGGCTATCTCTGCATCAGGATAGGACGGGTAAGCATGTAGGTGTGGTTATTGTGCTGTACTGAGTAGGCTTCATATTATACAGCCCTTAGGCTGTGAATGCTTGGCAGGTCAGTTTACAATTTTCTTAATTGCTTATAGCCCCCCTTGTATCATTAGCAGAGAAGATGGAAACGATTATAGAATTTATCTCAGACACCAGATTTCCAGCACTTGTAGTGAATGGAGATTTCAATCTTTATATGCACAATATAACATGTATCTGAACTCAGATCTTTGCCTCATGATTAGCTGTAGCTGATTCACAACTAATTATTAGAAGTCTTACCCATTAGGCTGGGCATATTTTAGAATGTAATATTTGCATTTTAGACATCAAAGAATCTGGAATGAAAGATCTACAGATACAGAGATGCCATGGTCAGCACCATGGCAAGCTTAGTTTTAGATTAAACATTCCAGGGAAAGAGCAGAAGGTTATGGAATAAATATTTCTCTAGTGGTACAAGTAATGCTTGCCAACTGAGCAATGTTCTCATAATTAGATTCAGCAATGGTGATGATTCTTGTGACGTTACAGCGGAACTTCTGGTTGATAACTGGCATGCCTAATTGTTGAGGCTTTGAATACAGTGGATCTAGTTATGCCAGAATCTATGGGTAGGTTTAGGAAGATAACATGATTATCTTCTAAGATAGCCAACCAGAAAATAATAGTTTATTGCCTAGAGTAATGATGGAGAAAAACTAATTGAGTAGAAAATGTAATTAGCTGGAGAACAACAGAAAGAGAATCATAGTACATACATATCTTATGTTCTTATGTTTTTTTAAGAGACTTGTGAATGCACAAAAAACAGTTTTAGTCTAATGTCATAGCTTCAGCAAATAGTAGGGCAAGTTAATTTTTTCAAGTGATAAATATTAGTTAGTGGAGAATGATCTGACAGAAACATAGGAACCTTTTAATATACCAGAAGGTGTCCCCTTTGTAATTATTTTGAAAACAAAATACACATAATACAATTGGAGTTGGAGACATTACAGTTGAATCTGAAGGATGGAGAATTTAATTCTGAAGAAATGTCTCTGATATTGGAATTATCCCAGCCTTATATAGATAAGAACATAAGAACATGCCATACTGGGTCAGACCAAGGGTCCATCAAGCCCAGCATCCTGTTTCCAACAGTGGCCAATCCAGGCCATAAGAACCTGGCAAGTACCCAAAAACTAAGTCTATTCCATGTAACCATTGCTAATGGCAGTGGCTATTCTCTAAGGGGGTCATTTTCAAAGGAGTTACTCATGTAAATGTGACATACTATCGTAGCAATTTTCAAAAGCTATTTCCAGATCATTTATAAATATATTGAACAGTAAGGGTCCCAATACAGATCCCTGAGGCACTCCACTGTCCACTCCCTTCCACTGAGAAAATTGCCCATTTAATCCTACTCTGTTTCCTGTCTTTTAGCCAGTTTGCAATCCACGAAAGGACATCGCCACCTATCCCATGACTTTTTACTTTTCCTAGAAGCCTCTCATGAGGAACTTTGTCAAACGCCTTCTGAAAATCCAAGTATACTATATCTACCGGTTCACCTTTATCCACATGTTTATTAACTCCTTCAAAAAAGTGAAGCAGATTTGTGAGGCAAGACTGTCCTGGTAAGCCATGCGACTTTGTTCCATTAAACCATGTCTTTCTATATGTTCTGTGATTTTGATGTTTAGAACACTTTCCACTATTTTTCCTGGCACTGAAGTCAGGCTAACCGGTCTGTAGTTTCCCGGATCGCCCCTGGAGCCCTTTTTAAATATTGGGGTTACATTTGCTATCCTCCAGTCTTCAGGTACAATGGATGATTTTAATGATAAGTTACAAATTTTTACTAATAGGTCTGAAATTTCATTTTTTAGTTCTTTCAGAACTCTGGGGTGTATACCATCCGGTCCAGGTGATTTACTACTCTTCAGTTTGTCAATCAGGCCTACCACATCTTCTAGGTTCACCGTGATTTGATTCAGTCCATGTGAATCATTACCCATGAAAACCTTCTCCATTACGGGTACCTCCCCTACATCCTCTTCAGTAAACACCGAAGCAAAGAAATCATTTAATCTTTCCGCAATGGCCTTATCTTCTCTAAGTGCCCCTTTAACCCCTCGATCATCTAACGGTCCAACTGACTCCCTCACAGGCTTTCTACTTCGGATATATTTATAAAAGTTTTTACTGTGAGTGTTTGCCTCTACAGCCAACTTCTTTTCAAATTCTCTCTTAGCCTGTCTTATCAATGTCTTACATTTAACTTGCCAATGTTTATGCTTTATCCTATTTTCTTCTGTTGGATCCTTCTTCCAATTTTTGAATGAAGATCTTTTGGCTAAAATAGCTTCTTTCACCTCCCCTTTTAACCATGCCGGTAATCGTTTTGCCTTCTTTCCACCTTTCTTAATGTGTGGAATACATCTGGACTGTGCTTCTAGAATGGTATTTTTTAACAATGACCATGTCTCTTGGATATTTTTTACTTTTGTAGCTGCTCCTTTCAGTTTTTTTCTAACAATTTTTCTCATTTTATCAAAGTTTCCCTTTTGAAAGTTTAGCACGAGAGCCTTGGATTTGCACACTGTTCCTTTTCCAGTCATTAAATCAAATTTGATCATATTATAATCACTATTGCCAAGTGGCCCCACCACCGTTACCTCTCTCACCAAGTCCTGTGCTCCACTGAGAATTAGATCTAAAATTGCTCCCTCTCATCATTTATTCCATCCAGGAATGTTATCTCTCTAGCGTGACCCAATGATACATTTACCCAGTCTATATTGGGGTAATTGAAGTCTCCCATTATTACTGCACTACCAATTTGGTTAGCTTCCCTAATTTCTCTTAGCATTTCACTGTCCATCTCACCATCCTGACCAGGTAGACGGTAGTATACCCCTATCACTGTAGTCTTCCCTGACACACAAGGGATTTCTACCCTTGTGTCCGGAACCCCCGCTGAACGACCTCCTGCAGTCTATCTCCTGCCGGCGCCATTTTCCGTACGGAAAACGATTTGCGGCAAGAAATCGCTTCCTGAACCCCGCTGGACTCCCAGAAACTTTTGGCCAGCTTGGGGGGGCCTCCTGACCCCCACAAGACTTGCCAAAAGTCCAGCGGGGGTCCGGAACGACCTCCTGCGTCGAATCATTTTTGTCTATGGCCGCCGCCATTTTGCGGCGGCCATTTTGCAAAATGGCGCCGGCTGAAGACAAAAGGATTCAATTGAGGGGGCCGTTCCGGACCGCCGCCGTTCTGGACCACCGCTGGATCCCTAGGTAATTTAAAGCATTTGGGGGGGGGGGGGTTCGGGAGGGTGGGGGATTTAATTTAAAGGGTCGGGGGTGGGTTTTAGGGGGTTTTAGTGTGCCGGTTTTCCTGCCCTCCCCCTTCCCCCGATTTACGATTTTTTAACGATAAATCGGGGGAATTGGTATTGTATCGTGGCCCTAACGATTTTTGACGATTTAAAATATATCGGACGATATTTTAAATCGTCAAAAAACGATTCACATCCCTAGTATTTAGTCTCATGCAGGATGTTTATCCTGTTGGACTCTATGCCATCCCGGACATAAAGCGCCACACCTCCTCCCGACTGCTCCTCTCTGTCATTGCGATATAATTTGTACCCCGGTATAGCACTGTCCCATTGGTTATCCTCTTTCCACCATGTCTCTAAGATGCCAATTAAGTCTATGTCATCATTTACTGCTATACATTCTAATTCTCCCATCTTACTTCTTAGACTTCTGGCATTAGCATACAAACATTTCAAAGTTTGTTTTTTGTTTGTATTTTTATTCTGCTTTTTAATTGATAGGGATAAGTTAGCATTTTTTAGCTCAGGTGAGTTTTTAGTTACAGGCACTTGGACTACTTTTCTAATTATTGGAACCTCACTGTCGGGATGCCCTAATTCTAATGCATCATTAGTATCCTTTAAAGATACATCTCTCCGAACCATGCGCTGCTGAGCGACTGTCGGCTTTCCCCTTTGTTCTAGTTTAAAAGCTGCTCTATCTCCTTTTTAAAGGTTAGCGCCAGCAGTCTGGTTCCACCCTGGTTAAGGTGGAGCCCATCCCTTCGGAAGAGACTCCCCCTTCCCCAAAAGGTTCCCCAGTTCCTAACAAAACTGAATCCCTCTTCCTTGCACCATCGTCTCATCCACGGGCTTTATTACTAGATAGTTAGTATAAGACTGGGGGGGGGGGAGGGAGGGCATTAACATGGTTGTGGGGCGGGCATTTCATCCCTCACCCCTTTTCTTGTGCAGGGTGTTTGGGGGTGGGAAGGTGAGTTGGGATGATTCTTTAGGCTTTCATAGGCCTGTTTATTTTCAAATCGGCCTTCAAGTGGCCTGATTGGTGGGGGCTTGAGTGGGGTGTCAGAGGTAGGAAGAGTTGGGGGCAGGGAAATGCTTTGTGCCTTTTCTACCTTTCACGTGAGGGGAGCCATTTATTCTATGCTCCCTCATCAGCGTAGGCACTGTTGGCATTTTTTCTCCCACCCTCCCTCCCATTTGATTTGATTATTCATGTTTATGGTTGTAATATTTCTTGTATGTGGCAGTGTGTGGGTTAAACCCAAGACTAAGTTGCTAATTGTTAAAAGGATAAGATTAAGACATTCAAGATGGCCATGGTGGAGCATGTGTAGTTGGAGGGGGCGTTTCTACACAAGGCAGCTAAGTACAGTGTGGTCACTGTTTGGGCTGGAGGTTCTTCCTGTTAGGAATCGGAGAGTGGACCCCTGTTCCGAGGTAGAGTCAGCACTGCCGAGAAGGAAGTTATCCATCGTTGGTCTCTACCGTCGGATGGCAAGGCCTGTTGAAGATGTTGAGATGAAGGCTTCACCCCGGAAGCTCATGATCCCCCCAGGAGGAGCCCATTGGGACATGGCCGCTGGGACTTAGGAGACTCCCTAAAGAATGAAGATGGTCTGGATGCAGGCGCCTCCGGCAGGTTGTGGGTTACAGATGGCTGGCGCCTCCAGCAGGTCGTGAGAAGTCCGGGAGTATACGTTGAAGAATAGTCCCAATCCAGTCCGAGGGTCGAAGTTCAGAGAGAGGTCGAGAGCTGGTCCAGGAGCAGATGGGAGAATGGTCCGAAGCCAATCCAGGAGCAAAGAAGGAGAAGGGTCCAGAGCCAGTCCAAGTCGATACCAGAAGATCACCACTACCAGTCCGAGGGTCAGGAGCCAAAGAATCAGTCCAACAAGGAGAAGAGCAGAAGCGGAACAAGGAGCGGATCCAGAACACCAACACAGGAACCAAGCACAGATCCTCGCTACCAAGGCAAGGTCTGAGTGTCAGACCTTGCCTTAAGTACAGGAATCAGGAGGCAGAGTCCCAGGAGGAGCCATGACCATATCCTGTCATGGCTCCTTTAAATATCTTCTTCAGCCGCACGTGCAGCCCTTAGCAGCAACAGAGGGGGAGGAGCCAGCCCGGCCGAGAGGAACCATGCGGCCAGGCTGGGCAGCAGTAGCAGTCCTGAAGAAAGGTCGAGGAAGGCTGTCTGCCACCGCAGGAGCCTCTGGCAGGACCCGACGCTCAAGGTGAGCACTGTTGCTGTGGCCGTTGGCCCGACCCGGGTCGAGACCCGCCGCGGCCGGCAGCCATGACACCTGGTCGTGGGCCGCCGCGACCGTTGACCCTAACACTTCCTGCTGGAATGTGGTGGGCAGGACCATTAAGTGCAATGTGACCACTGGAAGGGGGGGCTCAGGGGGGAGGGGAGAGATTAGCAGTATTTCACTGGGCATTTCAGCTATGAATGATTTGAAAAGGGGTGTTGATGATATGGAGGGGAATCTTATACTTGATGAATGTTAGGTTCAGGTTATAATCTTGTTATAATAAACTGTGACCTTCGTAAATCCTAACTTGCATTCTGTGTGTTTTGTGGGAAGAGGAGAGGGGAGAATGCCATGGGAGAACCACCTTATATATATTATTCCCAGAGGCTGGATTTATTTCAACTTTCATCTTTTTTTTAATTCAAAGGAGTATTATACAAAACTAAAACAATCTTCAGGTTATATTCCTGTGAAACAGATATTGGATGAGACTCTAAGTTATAATACATATAGGGCTCACTAATTCTTCCTATATAGACATGGTAGGAAACGTCTAGTAATGGAAATTTTGATAGAAAATATTGCTTTTTTGAATGATAGTGAAGGTCCATCCCCTAAAAGATCAGTCAGTGGTAGAAAGTTATAAAAGGTAGCCTCCTTGAATCCTTTAGGGGAGACGACTTCAGGGGAGCATAGGAGAGGTGTTGCGCTCGGGGGTGGACCCTTGTCCTGGAGCAGTGGAGAACGGCTCCCTGGTAGGGACCAGGAAGTAATTGCCCCCAGGGGGAGGAGCACTGGAGGAGACAGAGGCAAGGATGAGCTTCAACACTGGAAGCCCGAGGTCCCCCCGGGAGGAGCCCGTAGGGACCCGGGCCGCTTGGACTTAGGTGGGCCTCGCAGGGTCTCCTGGAAGGATGGAAGTCCGGCGTACCCACAGGCAGAAGGGGAGCGCGGTCAGGTTCAAGACTGGAGTTCAGATGGAACGAGGAGGACCAGAAGAGTGTAGGTGATGACAAGGCTAGGAACTGAGCCAGAATCTAGAGACGTGGTCAGGTGGGCAAAGATCAGAGTCCAGGGATCAGTCCGAGAAGTAATTAGCAAAGCAGAGGTCAGATTCCGGAGGTCAGATGAGGTCACAGGCAGGCCAAGGTCAGAAGGCAGGCAGCAGGCAGGCAGGTTGAGGAACAGACTGGAGTCAGAAGCAGGCAGCAGGCAGGTATGTCGAGGAACAAACTGGAGTCAGAAGGCAGGCAGCAGACAGGCAGGTCAAGGAACAAGCCGAGGTCAGTACCAGTGAGACAGTCCGGAGGTACTACCTGAGGAGACGAACAGACGAACAGGAACAGAAGGACACTGGAGAACTAGGATGCAGGAGTAAGGTAGGAACAAGGCTGGAACAGAACTGGAACAGAAGGATCCTGGAATGAGACTTGGAACAAACTGGAGCAAGATTCAAACGCAGTGACAATCTAGCACAAACGCCGA
This sequence comes from Rhinatrema bivittatum, assembly GCF_901001135.1. NCBI lineage: Eukaryota > Metazoa > Chordata > Amphibia > Gymnophiona > Rhinatrematidae > Rhinatrema > Rhinatrema bivittatum. Next base: position 739,208,463 of record NC_042616.1, on the reverse strand, counting down.
CCTGATTGCCAAGGCAAGAAAGTACAAGCAGGGCCTTCCTTATATTGGGGAATCGATGAGGACGCACCGCGGAGCTAGGACCCGCCCTTAGCCCTACAAGAGGCCGGGTGGTCCGCGCGCGCATGCGTAGGGGCATGGCCAACACAGCTGAGGATGCCGAGCTCCGGCGAGAGGCCTGGTGCACAGTGGAAGTCCCGGTGACCGCCGCCACCGTGGGACGCTGAGGCCTGGAAGCGCTTGCAGTTGCCACTAAGGAGGCCGAACCGGGACCTGCCGTTGAACCATGGAGGTGAGCAGGCCCTTGTGCAGGCCGGGCACGGACAGGGTGCGTAACAAGAGGCATGCAAGGGGGCTGCATGTAAAAATGTATGTGCATAAACTGCTAAAAGTAAACAGAACAAACTTATATCCCTGCATTTTAATATTGCTGCTGTGCATTTGTTCTTTTTGTTTTCAACAGTTTGTGCAAGAACAGTTTTTACATTTGGAAAATTCAATGTTACTGAGTACATTTTTAAAAGGGTTACTCATGGAAAATTAGCATATAAGCACAGAAGTAGCCTATATTCACCTACATGCTATTTTATAAATAATGAAAGTATGCGAGTGTTTTTTATTTCACTTACTTGTTTACTGGATCAAAAAAGGGGCGATGTAGAGGCATCCTGGAACAGTGTCAAGAGGTGCATGCAAAAGTTGCTATTGTAAGAGATATTTGCATATAAATGATCTAACCTACACAATTTTACACCTGCTAAATAACTAGTGGAGCTTGTTTATTGTCTGCAAGTTTTGGATGGAAGAATCAGGATGAAGTGCTAGAGGGTCTAAGTGAACTGGAGGCAGACTGGGTGAAATGGTAGAGATATCAGCTAACCAATGATTTCATATATGTACACAAGAAAGTTTTTATATTTGCATATGTTATAAAATATCTGGTTTTATATGTACATATTCTATTTTTTATGCAAATAAAATATAGACAAATATATTTATAAAATAGATAGGAAAATTAAGCATTTTCATTGCAGTAGAAATATATGCACATTCTCAGTCATATGCGTGTAATTTTGGAGCATAAGTAAGCAGTATTTTATAAACTGTGCAGCTCCTGCTATGCAGTTTATAAAATACTAATATAAATCTCCATGCTTCCACTTTAGGGTATATATGCAGTTATGCAAATAGGTTTGAAAGTTATCCACCCTGTGAGGAAAAAGGTATTTACATGCATATGCTTGCAAAACATGAGTGGAATGAAAGGACATTTTAGAATTAATAGGGGAAATTTTTGTTTAAATTGAAAATGAATCAAATGAAAATTGTTCCTATACACATCCCTATTTAGTATGGAATTCCAATTCAATCAAGGCCCAAATTATACAGATTCATTTGACCTGGGTGACTGACTTTATCTTTTTTTTTTTTTTTGGGGGGGGGGGCAATATTCACCACTGAATAGATAATTTTAGTAGGATACACCTATCCAGCTGTTAGAATTCAGCCACCTTCCCAGATTCCTCAGCTTTGGACAATCACTGCACGGCAGGGAGACACCATTGCACACCCTGTCACACATATTACTAGGATCAGGCAAAGTGACCCATAGGGTATGTGAATCTGTACACATGATTCTGCGCACTCTGGTGAGAGAGTTGTGTAGTCATCCTGATGTTGATGTCTCATGCTCAGGTCTACAATATGCAGTCCAGTTCCAGACTCTGGCCTCAGAGCTACAGTGATAGAATGATAGCTGCTTAGCAATCTTTCATCAGATCTGTCTGAACCCTTGAAAGATGAGTTGGCCAGACAGGACCCACCTGAGGATCCTGAAGAATTCATTAGGTTGACTATTCACCTTGACCTTCACCTGCAGGAAAGAGCTAGAGAACAGAGCCAAGCCCAATGACTTATCCATCCCCCCCCCCCTCCATTTCCAGTGAAAAGTGATTCCTCTCAGGGCTCTTCAATTGGCCGAAACTCTGGAGGAACCTATGCAAGTGGATAGACTTCAATTGTCACCGGAAGAACACCTACACAGAAGGTGCCTCAACCACTGACTTTATTGTTCCAGTTCTGGACACTCTGCTGGCCAATGTACTGTTAAAGAGGGAAAACTCCATGGCCTAAGGATGGTAGAAGACCCACTTAGGTCAACAAAGTACCTCTCCCCAACTTTCATTTCTGGTTAGCATCATCCTAGGGAAATCTGAGATCCCACACTAAGCATTCTTGACACCAGAGTGACTGAGAGCTTCATCGATGAATCGGTCATCCTGCATTATCGGATTCCCTCCAAATCTGCTGTTGCCACCATCTCAGTGTCATCAGTTTAGGGGAACCTTTGCTTGACCAAATAGTTTGCACCATGATTCCACTCCGTATATGAATGGGTCTCCTCAGCCAAGAGACCATTTGGTTCTATGTGCTCCCCAAGTCAATAAATGAGATAATACTTGGTCTTCCCTGGTTAGTTATTTATCAACCTCGCATTGACTGGGCCTCTCAACAGTTGACGAGCTTTGGTCCTACTTGCCACCAGCAATATTTAACCCCTTTCTGGCCTCCTACCTTGTGCCAGGATCATGCTTTCCTCTTGATGCCTGGGTTGTCACTACAATATATGGAATTCTTCAGTGTTTTCTGCCATAAAAATGTCAATGTGCTACCCCCTCATAGAATTTATGATTATTCAATTGAACTCCAGCTGTGAAAAATGCCCCCTCAAGGGGGAGTGTATACCCACGATCCAAACCAGAGACCACAGCCATGTCACAGTACATTCAAGATAATCTGGCTAAGGGTTTCATTTGACCATCATCATCTCTGTGTTGCAACCTCGACCTTCAGGTCATGATAAGAGTGCAGCCGCTAGCTTATGGGAGAGCATGAGCCCCTGAAACATGGCATGACTCAGAGAGGAGCCCCGAGCCACACTGTGGGAGGTGAGCACATGCAAGCACGGGTGGAGCAGAAACAAAGCAGGACTGAAACTAAAGCAAGGAAATCGGAACAGGCACCAAGCAGGATCAGCCCTCCGCTGGAACTACACGCACCAAGGAGAACAGGCAATGCAATGCTGGTCTCAGGAGTAGCCCTCCGGCCACTCAAAAGCCCTTTTGCACCCACCGCTTTGGAACGACGAGTGCGTGAGGCCAGGCGGAGGCTGAGGGCAGGAACAAGACGAAGACTTGGAACTTGGAAGGACTCAGATGAAGAATCAGGTTACTCAGAAGACTCAGACGAAGACTTGGAACTCAGAAGACTCGGACAAGGATTCAGGTTACTCAGAAAGTCTCAGGCAAGGTTTCAGGACTGAAGCAAAAGTACTGGGTGAGAACTGCAGCGCACCCTACACAGCTGCCCATGGCTGGTCACGGACCACGCTGAGCATGAAGCAGACTCCAGGCGAAGTAGTGGAACTTGAGACTAGAACATGTTGAAGATTCAGTAGAGGCCTGCACCGGGGCACTCCCTGCACAGCTGCCTGTGGCTGGTCATGGACCACGCTGATGTGGAGCAAGTTCTGGCAGAGTCTTGGGCATGGACGGAAGCAGGCAAGGAACACCGAAGACTGGGACCGGATTCAAGACTCGGGATTCAAGACTCAAGATTACAAGACTCAGGATTCAAGACTCAGAACTTGGAACTCGGAACTCGGAACATTAAAAACAAGGGTCTTCCGGAGACTTGCACCTCAGATAAGAAGGCCTTGAACCACGAAGCGCCCTACACAGTCCCTCATCGGCTGGTCACGGATCACGACGGTGGCACAACAGGAAAGGTGGATGCAGGAAACTGGGAACAGGTTGCAGAGACGAAGACGAAGGCATCAGGACCAAGACATCAGGAACACGGAACATCTGGAACATCAGGACTCAGGAACGGAACCACAGAACATCAGGACTTAGAACAGGTGACGAAGTAGCTCCGACGAAGGACGAGACCAGGAACACGGAACACGAGGAGCCAGGAACATGGAAAGAAGAGCCATTTAGACAAGTGAAGACCACGGAGGACCTGGACCAGCAAGGAAGAACATGGACAGCCATGAAGTCTGATCCAAAGGCCTTGAGGAACTGGAAGTGAGCCCTTTTATAGGGCTGAAGCAGGAAGTGGAGTGATGAGGACTTCCAGTGGGGCCGCAGGCTTTTCCCGCCGCTGGCCCTTTAAATACAGATGAAGAGGTGCGCCGGCACCTAGAGGATGGTCCAGGGAGTGAAGCAGGACAGCGGTGACCTCCAGGCTGCAAAGATGAAAAGCAGGCAGGCGTCGGGAGCGGCCTCCAGACCACAAGATGGCATCTACAGCGGCTTCCTGAGCGGCACAGGCAGCAAAGAAAATCCCTGGTGGCTCTCCTTGCCTTGAAGAGTGACAGCGGATGGTGAAGGTGGATTCAGGCTGCATTGAAGGCAGCGCAGGTGGCGGTCTCCGGCCACCCAGGGGAATCCCAGTGGAGCTCCAGTGGAAGAACAGGCCGCAAAAAGGATGTTCAGAGGCGGAGGCTCCACCCCGTATGAGGGTCCCAGCAGTGGCAGCACTCACAAGCCACAAAGGAAGACATCTGCGGCCCCTCCTGCCACATAGCACGGCGTCGGATGGCACAGAGGTGGCAGTAGCGATGGTGGCTGTAAGTGGAGACCTGCGAGCAGGATGGGGTCCGCGAGCAGGATTGTATCAGCACCCCCTCCTCAAAGCCCCCCATTTAGCTTCTTCTCAACAGCTGAAGGGGAGAATGCATAACTTCTATACAAGCTGGGGAACTTGGGGGTCCAAATACAAGATGATCAAGACTTGGAAGGAGCTGAAGCAATGAAGCAAAGCATACTGAAGACATGAAAAACACACAAAGAAACTCAAAAGCATGATCCAGGTTAAACTAGAGGCACAGAAGTGGAAATAGCATCTTAAGAAAAGGTCCAGTTCAATATTTTATTACATCAAGATGAGAGTGAGGAATACCTCTACAGCAACTACTTCTTGGGAGCAATAGCCAGATAGTAGGTTTAAGACATCACTGTTGGGATCTTGGAAGCAAGATGGTACATCAGGAGCATGCAAACTTTACAGATACCACTTGTTAGATGAACATTGGCATTTGCATCATAGGTGGATAGTGAGAGCAGTCTTAAATGGAGTAAGGGGTCCTTCCTGATAGAAACTGAGCTGAAGGACTATGAGCTTTCCAGACAAGCCTGAAGATGGCAATCACGGACTTTGTCTGGCAGCGGAGAAAGTATCAGATGGATGGATGAACAAGTCAAGCTTCCCCAACCTGGATTCTAATAGCTCAGAAGATGTTTGACGGACACCAGAAGGATGAACGGTGGACTGTGAGCCATAGATACAAGGCAACTCACCACATTGGAATTCAGGAGAAGAGACACAAGGTGACACCTCTGAAAGATGAAGTGGAATCAAAATCTGGAACTCCCACTTAAACAGAGCAGAACCGAAATTAAAGCTGTAATTAATCATAAGAACATAAGAAATTGCCATGCTGGGTCAGACCAAGGGTCCATCAAGCCCAGCATCTTGTTTCCAACATAGGCCAAACCAGGACATAAGAACATAAGAACATAAGAAAATGCCATACTGGGTCAGACCAAGGGTCCATCAAGCCCAGCATCCTGTTTCCAACAGTGGCCAATCCAGACCATAAGAACCTGGCAAGTACCCAAAAACTAAGTCTATTCCATGTAACCATTGCTAATGGCAGTGGCTATTCTCTAAGTGAACTTAATAGCAGGTAATGGACTTCTCCTCCAAGAACTTATCCAATCCTTTTTTAAACACAGCTATACTAACTGCACGAACCACATTCTCTGGCAACAAATTCCAGAGTTTAATTGTGCGTTGAGTAAAAAAGAACTTTCTCCGATTAGTTTTAAATGTGCCCCATGCTAACTTCATGGAGTGCCCCCTAGTCTTTCTACTATCCGAAAGAGTAAATAACCGATTCACATCTACCCGTTCTAGACCTCTCATGATTTTAAACACCTCTATCATATCCCCCCTCAGTCGTCTCTTCTCCAAGCTGAAAAGTCCTAACCTCTTTAGTCTATCCTCATAGGGGAGTTGTTCCATTCCACTTATCATTTTGGTAGCCCTTCTCTGTACCTTCTCCATCACAATTATATCTTTTTTGAGATGCGGCGACCAGAATTGTACACAGTATTCAAGGTGCGGTCTCACCATGGAGCGATACAGAGGCATTATGACATTTTCCGTTTTATTCATCATTCCTTTTCTAATAATTCCCAACATTCTGTTTGCTTTTTTGACTGCCGCAGCACACTGCACCGACGATTTCAATGTGTTATCCACTATGACACCTAGATCTCTTTCTTGGGTTGTAGCACCTAATATGGAACCCAACATTGTGTAATTATAGCATGGGTTATTTTTCCCTATATGCATCACCTTGCACTTATCCACATTAAATTTCATCTGCCATTTGGATGCCCAATTTTCCAGTCTCACAAGGTCTTCCTGCAATTTATCACAATCTGCTTGTGATTTAACTACTCTGAACAATTGCCACAAAAACTTGGCAATTACCCAAACATTAAGAAGATCCCATGCTACTGATGCAATTAATAGCAGTGGCTATTCCCTAAGTAAACTTGATTAATAGCCGTTAATGGACTTCTCCTCCAAGAACGTATCCAAACCGTTTTTGAACCCAGCTACACTAACTGCACTAACCACAAACTCTGGCAACAAATTCCAGAGCATTATTGTGCGTTGAATGAAAAAGAATTTTCTCCGATTAGTCTTAAATGTGCTACTTGCTAACTTCATGGAATGCCCCCTAGTACTTCTATTATCTGAAAGTGTAAATAACCGATTCACATCTACTCGTTCAAGACCTCTCATGATCTTAAAGACCTCTATCATATCCCCTCTCAGCCGTCTCTTCTCCAAGCTGAACAGCCCTAACCTCTTCAGCCTTTCCTCATAGGGGAGCTGTTCCATCCCCTTTTCATTTTGGTTGCCCTTCTCTGTAGCTTCTCCATCACAACTATATCTTTTTTGAGATGCGGCGACCAGAATTGTAATCAGTATTCAATGTGCGGTCTCACCATGGAGCGATAGAGAGGCATTATGACATTTTCCATTTTATTAACCATTCCCTTCCTAATAATTCCTAACATTCTGTTTGTTTTTTTGACTGCTGCAGCACACTGAGCCGACAATTTTAAAGTATTATCCACTATGATGCCTAGATCTTTTTCCTGGGTGGTAGCTCCTAATATTGAACCTAACATTGTGTAACTACAGCAAGGGTTATTTTTCCCTATATGCAACACCTTGCACTTGTCCACATTAAATTTCATCTGCCATTTGGATGCCCAATCTTTCAATCTTGCAAGGTCCCCCTGTAATGTATCACAATCCACTTGTGATTTAACTACTCTGAATAATTTTGTATCAACTGCAAATTTGATAACCTCACTCATCGTATTCCTTTCCAGATCATTTATATATATATATTGAAAAGCACAGGTCCAAGTACAGATCCCTGAGGCACTCCACTGTTTACCTTTTTCCACTGAGAAAATTGACCATTTAATCCTACTTTCTATTTCCTGTCTTTTAACCAGTTTGTAATCCACGAAAGGACATCACCACCTATCCCATGACTTTTTAGTTTTCTTATAAGCCTCTCATGAGGGACTTTGTCAAAAGCCTTTTGAAAATCTAAACACACTACATCTACTGGTTCACCTTTATCCACGTTTATTAACCCCTTCAAAAAAATGAAGCAGATTTGTTAGGCAAGATTTCCCTTGGGTAAATCCATGTTGACTGTGTTCCATTAAACCGTGTCTTTCTATATGCTCTACGATTTTGATCTTGAGAATAGTTTCCACTATTTTTCCCGGCACTGAAGTCAGGCTCACTGATCTATAGTTACCCAGATTGCCTCTGGAGCCTTTTTTAAATATCGGGGTTACATTGGCCACCCTCCAGTCTTCAGGTATAATGGATGATTTTAATGATAGGTTACAAATTTTAACTAATAGATCAGAAATTTCATTTTTAGTTCCTTCAGTACCCTAGGATGCATACCATCCAGTCCAGGAGATTTGCTACTCTTTAGTTTGTCAATCTGGCCTACTACATCTTCCTACTACATCTTCCTACTACATCTTCCAGCGATTTCATTCAATTCATCTGACTCATCACCCCTGAAAACTATCTCCGGAACTGGTATCTCCCCAACATCCTCATTAGTAAGCACAGAAGCAAAGAATTAATTTAGTCTTTCTGCGATGGCCTTATCATCCATAAGAGCCCCTTCAACCCCTCTGTCATCTAATGGTCCAACCAACTCCCTCACAGGTTTCTTGCTTCGGATATATTTTAAAAAGTTTTTATTATGAGTTTTTGCCTCTATGGCCAACTTAATTTCAAATTCTCTTTTCGCCTGTCTTATCAATGTTTTACACTTAACTTGACAAGGCTTATGTTTTATTCTATTTTCTTCAGATGAATCCTGCTTCCAATTTTTGAAAGATGTTTTTTTGGCTAAATTAGCCTCTTTCACCTCACCTTTTAACCATGACAGTAATCATTCTGCCTTCTTTCCACCTTTTTTAATGTGTGGAATACATATGGACTGCACCTCTAAGATTGTATTTTTAAACAATGTCCAAGCCTGTTGAACACTTTTAAACTTTGCAGCTGCACCTATCAGTTGTTTTCTAACTATTTTCCTCATTTTATCAAAGTTTCCCTTTTGAATGTTTAGTGTTAGAGCTGCAGATTTACTTATTGTCCCCCTTCCAGTTATTAGTTTAAATTTGATCATGTTATGCTCACTGTTGCTAAGTGGCCCCACCACCGTTACCCCTCTCACCAAATCCTGGGTTCCACTAAGAATTAAATCTAAAATAGCTCCCTCTCTTGTTGGTTCCTGAACCAATTGCTCCATGAAGCAATCATTTATTACATCAAGAAACTTTATATCTCTAGCAAGTCCTGATGTTACATTTACCAAGTCAATATTGGGGTAATTGAAATCTCCCATTATTATAGCACTGCCAAATTGGTTTGATTCCCTGATTTCTCTTAGCATTTCATCATATGTCTGACCATTTTGTCCAGGTGGATGGTAGTATACTCCTATCATTATACTCTTACCCAACACACATGGGATTTCTGCCCATATAGATTCTACTGAGCATTTAGTTTCTTGTATGACCTTTATCCTGTTGGACTCTATACCCTTCCGGACATAAAGTGCCACACCCCCACCAAGTTGATCCTCCCTATCATTGCAATATAATTTGTACCCTGATATAGCACTGTCCCATTGGTTATCCTCCTTCCACCAAGTCTCTGTGATGCCAATTATGTCAATCTTATCATTTGCTGCTATACACTCTAACTCTCCCATCTTACTTCTTAGACTTCTGACATTGGCATACAGACATTTCAAAGTGTGTTTTTTGTTTGTTTTAACAACCTGCTTTTCAGTTGTTTGGGATAATTTGGAAATCATTAGTTTTTACATATAGGCATATGGACTATATTTGCTTTTAATGGAACCTCTCTGTTGGGATGTCCTAACTCTCCTGTTTCCTTAGTATTCTTCAAGGATACATTTCTCCGAACCATGCACTGCAGAGTGACTATCGGCTTTCCCCCTTGTTCTAGTTTAAAAGCTGCTCTATCTCCTTTTTGAAAGTTAGTGCTAGCAGTTTGGTTCTACTCTGTTTAAGGTGGAGTCCATTCTTTCGGAAAAGTCTCCCCTTTCCCCAAAAGTTTCCTGAGTTCCTTACAAAGCTGAATCCCTCTTCCCTGCACCATCGTCTCATCCACGCATTGAAACTCTGGAGCTCTGCCTGCCTCTGGGGACCTGCACATGGAACAGGAAGCATTTCAGAGAATGCCACCCTGGAGGTTCTGGATCTTAGCTTCCTACCTAAAATCCTAAATTTGGCTTCCAGAACCTCTCTCCCACATTTTCCTATGTCGTTGGTGCCCACATGTACCATGACAGCCGGCTTCTCCCCAGCACTATCTATAATCCTATCTAGGTGATGCATGAGGTCTGCCACCTTTGCACCAGACAGGCAAGTTACCAGGCTGTCCTTACTTCCACCAGCCACCCTGCTATCTACATTTCTAATAAATCACCAACTATGATGGCCGGCCTAGCCCTTTCCTCCTGGGCAGTAGCCCTGGGAGACTTGTCCTCAGTGTGAGAGGACAATACATCACCTGGCAAGCAGGTCCTTGCTACAGGATCACTTCCTGCTACACTGGGGTGATGTTCTCCTACTGGGAGACCTTTCTGATCCAAGGCAGCACTGGGGCTGCCAGACTAGATTTGGGACTTGGCTACTATGTACCTGAAGGTCTCATCAGTGTACCTCTCTGTCTGCCTCAGCTCCTCCAAGTCTGCTACTCTAACCTCCAGAGATCGGACTCGTTCCCTGAGAGCCAGGAGCTTTTTGCACTGAGTGCACACATACATCTCTCACCAGCGGGTAAAAAATCATACATGTGACACTCAATGCAAAAGACTAGAAATCCCCCCTCTTGCTTCTGGACTGCCTCCTTCATCTTAGTTTTATTGAGTTCCTAGTTAAGTTTAGGATACTAAGGGAGTGGGAATGAGAGTACTTTAAGTTTAAAGGTGAATTTACTAATTAATTAGCTAGTGTCCTACAAGGGGATGATTGAACTTTCAATAAGGGCTGGTAAAAAAGTATGATTTAGATAAGACCCTGATTGATTTTTAATCAGAAAGTGTCTTGTGCCTAAAAATCAAGGGTTGAGTGGGTGGGAAAGACAGACACTAGAATCAACTATCTCTGGATTGCTTATTACCTCAGACACACCCAAACTCTAAAGAATATATCCCTTAATTTCACCTTTCACCAAACATTTATAAGCCCAAACATTTCTGAAAGCTATACTTACCAGTCCTCTTTAACCACCGTTAAATTAATCTTCACTCAGTTAATGGAAGGGTTTGAGATTTGTGCGCCTAACAGCGCATGCTTCCGGTCCTCCTCTACTGCAAAGGGTGCAGGGCCTCTGGAAACTGGGGCTGTGGAAGTCAATCCCTAGATCGCTTGCGGTGACCTCTGGACTCCTCTCCCGAGTGATGCTGGGAGCAGTATGCAGATGAGCCTTCCGGTCCTCCTCTACTGCAAAGGGTGCAAGGCCTCTGGAAGCTGGGGCTGTGGAAATCAATCCCTGGATCGCTTGCAGTGACCTCTGGACTCCTCTCCCGGGGAATGCTGGGAGCAGTATGCAGATGAGCCTTCCGGTCCTCCTTTACTTGAAAGGATGCGGGACCTCTGGAAGCTGGGGCTCTGGAAGTCAATCTCTGGATTGCTTGTGGTGACCTCTGGACTCCTCTCCTGGGGATGCTGGGAGCAGTATGCAGATGAGACTTCTAGTGCTCCTCTACTGCAAAGGATGCGGGGCCTCTGGAAGCTGGGGCTGTGGAAGTCAATCCCTGGATCGCTTGCAATGACCACTGGACTCCTCTCCCGGGGGATGCTGGGAGCAGTATGTAGATGAGCCTTTTGGTCCTCCTCTACTGCCGTCTCATGATGGACACCAAGCTGAGTGAAGCATGGGCTGAATTGGAACTGATGGAGCGAAGCCAGGCTAGAGTGTAGGTGCCTCCTGCCAATCAATCAAACCCAAGGTCCTGGAATTGCTGTAATCTGATTCAAGTAGGCATGTACTCCTTGAAGCTTGATGATGCTTAGCAAAGAAGTGGAACTTGGTAATGGTGATGTGGAAACCTGGGCAGAGGTGCCTCCTGCAGGTCATGTGGAACCCAGGATGAAACACCCCATCTCTGTGGGCTTGAACTGAGATGGTCTCTGGAACAAGTGCAGGCGCCTCCAGCTGGTCGAAGGGAGTTCCAGGACTGGACTGGCTTTAAAAAAGTCTGGATGCAGGCGCCTCCTGTGGGTCATGAAAAATCCGGACATACTCAGAAGGGAGAAATAGAATAGACCTTTCATAATCTTAAAGACCTCTATATCATATCCCCCCTCAGCCATCTTTTCTCCAAACTGAACAGCTCTAACCTCTTCAGGTTAGGGCTGTTCTTTGTACTTTGACTGTACTTTGAGTGTCCTTTTTCATGTAATTTATTTTTTATAAATTCATAATCTTAAAGTGTGTGTGAAGACAGTTAGGGTGCCCTCTGGTAACATGCTTGCAGGGTTCCCACCCCTTCCCACTGGGAAAAGACCCCTCTCAGTGGTGCCATGTGGTGATGTATTAGTGGAGTTCCTAACCCTCCCCAGTGAGAAGCAGCCTCGCGTGGCCACATTAGATTCCTAGCAGTGGGCCAGATGGTGACCCTCCAATGGTTGTCCCAAACCAAGCCAGCAGAAAGAAGAACACTGAGGGGGAGGGAGGAGTCATATGGCTCATGGTGAGATGTGACTGAGGGGGAAGGGAAGGTTGTCAGCATTTCCCGTTCAAGAGAACATTGACAAGGCAGTGTCTGCAAGCTTCAAGCTCATCCCCTCCCTCCCACTTATCCTTTCCCTCCTGCTCCCCCTTCCCATCCCTTTCTTTCCCTCACTCATTACATGAGAACATAAATGCCATGCTAGGTCAGACCATGGTCCATCAAACCGAGGGTTAGGAACTCCACTAACACATCACCACAGTTAGTGCTGTTTTGGAATGGGAGGTTTATTGTATAGTAATTGTAATTTAGTTTGCTCATGGCTTTCTGAGGATCAGGCCTATACCCAACATGTGTTACAATAGTCCTAATACCATATATATTCCAAGTGTCTCTTTTTGTCTTTTATGCAAGGTTTTCTGATTGACACCACAGCAGCTCATGTAAATGAAACATACATGCTGTTGTCATATTTTTACTTCAAAAGACTGTACTTTGAGTATCAGTTCATTTCTTTTCTGGGTTTTTTATTAGTGTGACTTTCTGTGACCTCTAACATTTGTACAAAGAGAAAGATGAGAGGTGGGGAGGAACGAAGGGGAGGCAGGGGATGCTTTGGCCTCTGGGCATCAGAAACCCTTGATATACCTCTGAGAGGTGGCCGGTTTTAAATGTAGGTAATGGAAAAATAAGAAGAGAAGAATTAGTGAGGAAGGAGGAGCATCATCTTGTAAAACCATGTTTGAAAATATTTGACGTCCTGTTAACAAAACTACTAGGGATGAGTAGGTAAAACATGTTCCAGTTTTGATTGGTTGCTTGGGCATTTTTGGTTCAATTTGGTTTGATTTGTTTGGGGGAAGGGGGTTCATTTATATTCATGGTTTCTGTTTTCAGTAAATTGTGCACACTATTTGCATCCATGATTTAAATTTGTTATGCTGGAGGGGGAACCTACCATCATCCCTTTTACTTGTGATAAAACATTGCTAAGAGTGCCACCAGCCTCCTCAAAAGCCCTTGCACCCCTTCCCTTTTAAAACGCTGGGTGCCTCCTCCACAACTCCTTCCCTTTCACAAGATGTTGCAATCATGTGTGGTGCTGATGCTCAAAGTGAAATTGAGTGCTGAACTCCTCTCCCAATGCCCCTCGCCCCACACACAAAAAGTCTCACCTGCAAAGGATCCAAAGCTTAGCCAAGATGAGATAATTGGTTCTTCAGCTACATTTTCAGCATTTCTGTGACAACAATGCTGTTAGTATATGCCATCAGCATTACTGTCAGAGCAACGCTGGATGCTAGGAGGGCATAAGCTTACAACCCTCCCAGTACCTAGCATTGCTCTGATAGTAACATGTATAGCATATACTATAGTAGCAAGGGTGCTACACATCTGGAAAGCAAAGAGGCTGAGCAAAAAAATCATAAATGAGTGAGCCTTAAACAATGCAATAATGGTAAACAAGCAATCTCCCGCAGAAAAAACCCCTCAACACGGTCATATTGTTGGACACACAAGCACCCCACCCCCACCCATTACAGAATGTGCACCATGTTTTTAATAGTCTCTGCTTCTACAGAAATTAGTTGCTGAGGGAAATAGAATGCTCTTCTTCCTTCATCTTTCATCATCAAACAGAGGAAAACAAGATTACATTTTGGGAATGTTCATTATTACTGACTGTTAGCAATGGTTAGAGATAAAATAACACAACTTAATTTTCTTCTGCTAATTGATCTCTGTAGAACACAGAAGTTACAAAATTGCAAGGTACTATGGCTTGAAACTGAGGCTTCATGACATGAATGTTATGAAGATAATTTATCTATGTTATACTGTTGTTTGATTTTTGAGGAGTAATTAAGTCATCCCTCATTATAACAAACAGTGCAGGCAAACTAATTTGTTTCAGAGAAATGCATTTTCTCAATGATTTAATTTCTTTCTTTAGCTTTACCATCTCTACTTCTTGTTTGACAACCTGTAAGCCATCATTTGACTTTATAAATATGCTTTTAGAGCATATCAGCATATTAACATTGACATACTTAATTATCATCATCATCATCATCATCTATCACAAATATTAAGATAACAGTACCTGTTAGAGATATGCAGGATCAAAAATGTGTTTTCATTTGTTTCATGATTTACCTTGTTTTTTTTCATTTTACATTTAAGTCAATATCATTTGACTTTAATGTAAAAGAAAAAAATGGGCCCAAACCCAGGCCCAACACCATTAATGAGCCTGAGGCCAGGTCCCATCATGGATACCTAGGCCCAATGCTGGGGCATGGCCTGAAACTGGGTCCCATAGCAAATGCCTGGGCATGGGCCTAAGCCTAAACCCATAGCTGGGGGACTAGCACTAGGCTGGGTTCCATAAGCGAGGCACAGGCCCAAGCGTGAGACCTATGCCCAGGTCCAATGGGGCCCTATCATGCCTGAGTCCCATTGCCGAGGCTGGGTGTTTGCCTAGACCAAATACTGAGGCCCAGTCCAAGGATGGATCCTGTTACTGAGACCTAGGCCCAGAGCAGGTTCTGACTTCAGGGCCAAGCAAAGGAAGTGTCCCATCAGCATAGTCTGGGTTTGGGCTTGGGCCTGGAACTAGGTACCACCACCAAGGCCCATGCCTAGGCCCTAGACCTAAACCCTGGAATGATGCTGGAGCCAAGTCAAGCCTGCATCTCATTTCTGAGGCACAAGTGTAGGCCTAAGGCCTAGGGCCATGCCTGATTCTGGGGCTCAGCCCTGGCCAGATCCTGTTGCTGAGGCCTAGGCATGGACCTAGTCATAGATCTAAGACTAGACCAAAGTCATATCCCCAGACTGAGGCTCAAATCTACGCCTGAGGCCAATGTCCGGACTGATGCTAGGCCTGACCAATGCTGTGTCTTGATACCAAGGCACAGGCAAACGTCCAGACTTGATTCCAGGGCATAGCCCTAGGCCAGGTCCAAGCCCAATGTTGGGTCTCATGACCAACACTGGGACCCAATGCTAGGGTCTGGGAAACACCAAGTCCCATCACTGGGGCCTCAGTCTCAGCCAAATATGACTAGAGATGTCAACAACTGGGTAAAGAAATGTGAAAAATGCATTTTCACAAAAGATTTAACTCCACAATTAAGCAAAATTATATAATTTTCATATGAGGTATCCATTAGACGTGCTAGTAATAGATTACACCTAGTAATAATGGCATGGAAAATGTACTAGTATTCACTGTTATGTTTATCAGATTTACATTGGCCATACCAACAAGAGACCAACAGCAATAACTACTGCCAAGGTTCTAGTACAGCAATGGTTAATACACTATGGGGCAGATTTTAAAAAGTTGCGCGAGCGCGTACTTTTGTTCGCGCAGCAGGCGCGAACAAAAGTATGCCTGATTTTATAAGATACGCGCGTAGCCGCGCGTATCTTATAAAATCTGTGGTCGGCGCGCGCAAAGCTGCGCAAAATCGGCAGCCTGCGCGCGCCGAGCCGCGCAGCCTGCCTCCGTTCCCTCCAAGGCCGCTCCGGTTTCGGAGCGGCCTCGGAGGGAACTTTCCTTCGCTCTCCCCGCACCTTCCCCTCCCTTCCCCTATCTAACCCACCCCCCCGGCCCTATCTAACCACCCCCCCTTACCTTTGTCGGCAAAGTTACGCCGTCGGCCGGCAGCCCCGCTCCGTCCTCCAGTCCCGGGGGCTGGTCCGGAGGCCTCGACCACGCCCCCGGGCCGGCGCCACGCCCCCGGGCCCGCCCACGAAACGCCACATCAGTAGGCCCCGCCCCGCCAGGCCCCCTTACAAAAGCCCCGGGACTTACGCGCGTCCCGGGGCTTTATGCGCGCCGGCGGCCTATGCAAAATAGGCGCGCCGGCGCGCGAGGGCCCTACATGCATAAATCCGGAAGGATTTGCGCGCGTGGGCCTTTGAAAATTCGCCCGTATGGGTGTCACATGAGAATACACTCAGTCCAGGGAAGAGCTTTCAAGTCAAAAGTAATATGATTAAGACTTTGCCTTAATCATAGTAATTAATATCCCTACCTCATAAGGGCAATTCTTCAACGCTATAAGCACATTGACTGGCATATATGTTATATATATTTAAACCCCTGCTTCTTTTCTCTGATCCAAGTTATATTACTCCCTTGTTTTATTGTAACTGCATTCCTTAGCCTTCTCTTGTTTAACGTTTTTTACTACTATTACTATTATTTTATTATTATTATTACTTAGATCAATGTTATTTATTGCCTTTTGTTCCCTATCTACTTGTTAATTGTAAACCGACATGATGCGATATTTATCGCGAATGCCGGTATAGAAAAACTTTAAATAAATAAAATAAAATAAATAAATAAGACAGCTATGCCAACTATATGGGATTACAAAGAGTTGTACTACCCTGTATCACCCAGAGGGAAATCCGCAGTGTGAATGATTTAATCTTACAATTCTGGACATGCTAAAAACATTAGAAAAAGTAAAGAAGATACAATGGACCGAGTATCTCCCAGAATTAGTATTCATGTATAATAGCCACACACATAGTTCCACTGGGCTAGCACCCTTCTATCTAATGCTCAGTAGAGATCCCAGAGCAATGTATGATTTTCATATGAAAGAAGATGAAAACGATGAGCCTAGTATAGATAAATGGATAGAAACTCACAGAAAATGACTATTACAAGTGTGTGATATCGCCAGAGAGGAAAGCTTGAAGAAAATTGCCATTAGAAAGAAACATTTTGAGAAAAAATGTAAAAACTTTCTGATTAGACTAGGAGATCAAGTTTTACTATGAAATGTAAATATAGAGGACAAAGGAAAATTCAAGACATCTGGGAAGAAGACCCATATGAATTCATACACATATTAAAGTAGTACATATCAAATCATCCAAAAAGGGAGAGATTAAAACAATACACGGAAATCACATACATGTTTTCCCTTCCCAAAAATCAGACTAAAAGGCAAGAGAGCAAGTAAGAAAAGTAACAAACTTGAACAAGAAACTTCCAATTATCCTGGAAACAGAAACTATATGGGTCTTGGTACCAGAACGTTTGCAAGTGGAGATAGCACCATGAAATCAAGAGGAATTAGAGATGTAAACAGGTGATGCTGCAGGATTGGAATCGTTTGGGAATCCCATTGGGGGGGGGGGGGGGGGGGTGATAATCCAGAGACGATCCAGCAGCCTACAATATAGAGCAGGATAAAGGAAAGCCCTCAAGGTATCTAACTGAAAACAGAAAATTAATTAGATCCAGTTATAATTGAAGTTTGTTACTTCATATCCCCTTAAGAAAATGGGGAGAGCTATGCTAGTGGTTTGAAGAAAGATGATGTATAACTGTTCTAATAGATTGTTGAATTAGAAGAGTTACTCTTTGAGGGCAAGATGGTGGTGTGAACCAGATGTGCTCAATCGCTCTCCATTTCTATTTACTTTTTTTCATCATCCAAATACAAAGGAAATGTTTGACTCTACCCCTCAGAATCTTCCCTTCCCTCTGGTATGGGATTGATCACCAGCTTCACTTCTGGATCAGCTTTAACTGAGGGGCTATTAGTCACCACTGCGATCACCGGTGAGGGAGCACTGGAATTGCTTAGGTAAATCAACATGAGCCCCCCAGATCTTCAGCACCCACTGGCTCCTGTGTTTACCGACTCTCCACATTGTATCACAGCGCAGGGCAATGATGCTGCTCATGCGACTGCAGGGGGTGGCCAGAGTGGAGTTCTCCTGGCAGCACCCTTGCTTCCCTACCCTTGTCAGCAGTTTTTTAATATTTCTGAAGTGGCTGTGTTTCCTTCCACCTCCTCTCTGGCCGAGATTGCAGGGGAGCATGAAAGGGTTCCCACAGAGTCGGCAAAAAGTGTTCCAGAGATGGTTTCTCATGGAACTTTGGGTGAGTTTTTCCATCTCACACGTAAGCTAGAAATTGTTACCCTTGAGGCCCTATAGGACCTTATTGTTGAGTTTGGCTGCTCTATGCAAGACTGCCAGGTTAAAATCAAGGACCTTACCACGAAGGTAGACTCTATTGAGGTGAAATAGGTTGAGAAACGTAGGAAATTACAGTCCCAGATTAGGTCCCTGGATACAGTTGTTTCTGAGCTCAATCTTGTAATGTTAAATTGATCAAAGACTTTGGTAATTGCTCGAGAAGGCTGGAATTTTTAGAGAACTATACTCGACACTTAAATCTCTGATTTTTTAATTTTCTTAAGGTTGTAGGTGAAGATTTCTACCGAAATCTAAAGAAATATTTTCTAGAAATACTACAGTTTGAGGAAGGAAAAATCCCATCCATAAATAAGTCATTATTTCTGTTAGCTGCAAATAAAAAGAGAATATCTCAAGATCGACGCGCAGAACCTATTGCTGATTTAACTCAATTTCTGGAGAATTGTACTGCAGAGATTTGTGATCATGCGACACTTCTTGTTTCCTTTATTTCAGAACAAGAACTAAGGCCATTATTTTCTAAAACACCGCAGCGCTGTGAATCGCACAGGGCATAGGGGCGGGGAGGGGAGGGGAGCGGGGGGTGGGCCTGTGAAAGCCGGCAGTGATCACACCTCTGCGGTGCCATCATAAAAGGTGGTGCTATTGGGCACGAAATGGGCAGCAAAAAGGTTCCTTACCTTTTTGCCATCCATGCTGTCTTCACGGCGTCTTCCCTGACTCCTCCTTTTCTGGGGCAGACGCCGCCCCAACTCTGCCCCTTTTTAGCTATCGCATGTGAAAAGGGACTTTTCGCATGTGAAACGTCCCTTCTCACGTGCGTTATCTTTAAGAAATGACCCCCTAAGTGAAGTAATGAAGAGATACTTTAAGAATATCTCTGTACCTTTTTATAGGCAGATAATTCATAGCTTTCCAGACTTTGCTCGAGTATTCAAGAACTTACTCTCCAACCTCAGATTACTTCATTAGGGTTTTCTTTTGAATTAAAGTACCCTTGTAAATGTATAATTCATTCTCAGAATGAATGTTTGTTTTTTTTTCCTGAGCAACTCAAATCCAGGAGTATATTATTTTCCTCTCCTGGGAAAAGTTAGGTCCATTTAGATCCATAATATAAGGTTTCTGATTTCATGTTAAGCCTATTTCTTTGTATTTGTGA
This sequence comes from Rhinatrema bivittatum, assembly GCF_901001135.1. NCBI lineage: Eukaryota > Metazoa > Chordata > Amphibia > Gymnophiona > Rhinatrematidae > Rhinatrema > Rhinatrema bivittatum. Next base: position 739,188,922 of record NC_042616.1, on the reverse strand, counting down.
TTTCTTTAATTCTCCCATTATTACACCTCCCGCATATTTGTTTATTTAATTTCCTTCTGGGAAAATGACTTATCAAGGGATTTAATTTTCCTGTAATATATGTCACTTTTATGTTTCTGATCAGCCATTTTTGTTTTCTGTAGTAAGGTGATGTCTTGCTTGAATGGTTGAAATTAATAAAAATAAAATTATTTAAAAAAAAAGGAGTTACTCTTTGACCACACATGTTTTAAATAAGCAAAACACTGAAGTACACTGAAATTAGAGTAACTTATGTATTACAAACAAACTAAACCTTACCTTGATAAGTGCATGTGTAAAGTATGAATCAAATCGGAGTACAGGATGAATGTTGAAGACAACATTCCATCTTAAGTAAAGGGGTATGTAAATAGATACATAAAAATAAATAAGAGCGTAACTTCAAAGCTGGGCTGGAAACAGGATGGATCAGGTGTGAGAGGCATCCAGACAGCACCACTCCCATATGATTTGCTTCTCCAGCTAAACGGGAACTCAGAGGAATTATGGTATACAGTATGGTATGGTATACAGTATATGGTATGCGGCAGCCAGCCGCGATTAAGTGAGAAAGCAATTGGGCTGATGTGGAGGACCATCATCATGGCATTGCTAATGGCCGGGCCTGCTCTTTCTGCTGGTGCCGCTGCTGCTTGTTGCTACAGGGAGGGTGGGTACAAAGTGGGGAGTAGTGTCATGGCCTTGCTGCAGCTAGGGCCACTTCCACCTCTGCTGCCATGGTGTTAGATGAGAGGAGAGCCATGATTAGATACAGCCATATCGCGTGCAATAAGCCTTTGATAAATGACCCCATTAGAGAGCTTAGAATGACCAGCTCACAGGTTGCTAGTGAAGCCATCGTGATTCAATATCCAGATATTGCTCTGAATTTCTCCGAATGCCATGCCGGTCCTAGTTTTTATGGGATATACTCGATCAGTCCACTGGTTTAGGGGGTAGATAGATACTATGATTATTCCTTTTTCTTTCATCTTTTTCCTTTAAAAATATTCCTGGAAGTTTCTTTAGGACAGCAGTGATGCATCCCATAATTATCCATAATTATCCTCGTAAATTTGCAATTTTTATCTCTTTAGCGTTGCTTGAGCAAGGGTCTCCAAGATTCCCCCTGGCACTAACCACTGAAATCTCTCACTTTTTAGGCATTTAAAGGGGTTTTTTTTTTATACTGAAAAATGAGCAGTGTTCCAATTGGATAAAATCCCATTTTAAAGTGGCTTCTGAGCTGGGGAGGTGGGGTCAGTCAGGTGGCCAAGGTCCCCTTGTTTGGCCACCATTTTCAGTGTACCCTAATTTTTTTTTTTTATTTCACCTTATTTTTATCTAACAGTGAGGGTCCCCCTGGAGCCTGCTCCCTGATGTTATCATTGATTATGTCAGTGAGCAGGCCCAGTCATCCCTGCTATGGTATCAGGGCTTCCCCTGGGCCCTCCAGCACCATTTACTTAAAATTTAAATTTAAAGTGCGGTGGCACTTCATGACTATGCAGCAGGAGGAGTAGGAGGCCGGCAGCGGCAGTGGTCAATTACACAGCAGAATGCTGCTGGTCAGATGATTCCTCCTCCTTCTCTCCTGGACTGGCAGCATGAAGGCTCAGTTCCTGGTGGGCCTAGTTGTTTCCCCTTCCTCCCATTGCGAGTTCAGGCCCAGGGCCTTTTCGTGTGCGATAGCATGCAAATTAGGGGGAGGGGAGGAGTCAAGGTGGGGAGGGGAAGAGTTGGGGCAAGGGACCCTCCTGACCCCCACAAGACTTGCCAAAAGTCCCTGGTGGTCCAGCGGGGGTCCGGGAGTGATCTCCTGCACTCGGGCCGTCGGCAGCCAGTATTCAAAATGGCGCCGATAGCCTTTGTCCTTACTATGTCACAGGGGCCGACCAATGGCACCGGTAGCCCCTGTGACATAGTTAGGGCAAAGGCTATTGGTGCCATTTTGAATATTGGCAGTCGACGGCCCGAGTGCAGGAGATGGCTCCAGGACACCCGCTGGACCACCAGGGACTTTTGGCAAGTCTTGAAGAGGTCAGGAATCCCCCCCAAGACTTTCTAAAAGTCTCTGGTGGTCCAGCGGGGGTCCTGGAGCCATCTGCACTCAGGCCGTCGGCTGCCAGTATTCAAAATGGCGCCGATAGCCTTTGCCCTTACTATGTCACAGGGGCTACCAGTGCCATTGATCGGCCCCTGTCACATGGTAGGAGCACAAGATGGTGCCGGCCGTCCATTGCTCCTACCATGTGACAGGAGCTGACCAATGGCACCGGGAGCTCCTGTGACATAGTAAGGTCAAAGGCTATCAACGCCATTTTGAATACTGGCAGCCGACGGCGTGAATTCAGTAGATGGCTCCCGGACCCCCACTGGACCACCAGGGAGTTTTGGCAAGTCTTGGGGGGGTCAGGAGGGTGGGGGGTTGTAGTTAATTAAATGTTAGCCCAGAAATGAATAAGAATGGAATGCTTGAACGGATCGGGGGCCCCCTTGCCGAATGCAACGTACCTGCCCCCCCCCCCCCACGAATACAAATACCGAATGTAACATATGCGGTCCCTCTGTACATCCCTACAATTTAAAGCAAATATAAGACATAGATAATTATAAGACATAGATATGTATAAGACATAGATAATTCCCATATGACGCCGATGTTTCCACCAAATTTCATATGGGAACCCTTAGCCATCATAGAACAATATAAACCCCCATGACATCACAAGGCAGGGATTTAGTGCAGCATACGAACAACGGTTTAGAATTAGTGCCAGAACTGAGTTGCTAAGTAAGTGAGAGGAAGTGCTCTACCTATGCTCTTCTCTGTGTATATAAAAATGCTCAGACAATAGTAAAAAATGGCTGGAACAATAAGTAACACATAAGTACGAGTGTGGTATGAATGGAGAACATTAGAATTTTGTTTAAATAAGAAGAATTAAGGTAAGACTTAGAAAAAAAGTTAACTTTAAAGGTGAAACAGCTGACCAGCGGTTGATATTGTCAGCATTATTAATTAGAGGTGTGAATGTGCAGTATTGCTGGAAAGCAAGAAGGGATCACCATAACACAGTACTTGAGACTCCCTGAAGTTTGATAACAGGGAAAAGCCTGAAGCTCGAGCTCATACCATTAGCCTAATATATTTCTAAGCCATATATTAATGAGAGGTTTCCTTGAAAGGGCTCAGAGACAGAGAGAGGGAGGAAAGTTATAAGCTTGCTTCCTAAGGAGAGAAAAAGGTGTTTCCCATTGCAAAAATAATTTCCTGTAGTTTCAACAAAACACCTTAGTAATAAGAAAGTACATAGAAGAATGGAACTGCATAAGAGATAGTCTACTCCCTATTGTTCCTGACCAATATAGATAGGGATAATCAAGTACTTATTTTGTTAGTTAGCATGAACAGTACAATAAACTGACAAGGACATTGCATAATAGGGAACACGTGTAATTACCAGAAGATAAAGCAGTGAAAGGGAGTTAGTCTTATTTAATAGGGGTGTGCATTTGTTTGCAACATATTGGTATCCGCAACGTATAGGGCCATATTCGTTGTATTCATGGGGAAGCGAAACGTATCGCGATTCCCCATGAATACAACAAATCTTCACTGAATTATTTGGCCGTCTAAAGGAGCAAATTTAAACAAACCCCCCACCCTCCTGACTTACCAAAACTGCCTGGTGGTCCAGCGGGGGGTCCAGGACCCATCTACTGCACTCACGCCATCAGCTGTCGGTATTCAAAATGGTGCTGATAGCTTTTGACCTTACTATGTCACAGGGGCTACCTATTCAGCACTGTACAGAGAGAGTGCCATTGGTCGGCCCCTGTCACATGGTAGGAGCAATGGACAGCCGGCACCATATTGTGCTCCTACCATGTGACAGGGGCTGACCAATGGCACCGGTAGCCCCTGTGACATAGTAAGGGCAAAGGCTATCGGCACCATTTTGAATACTGGCAGCCGACGGCCCGAGTGCAGGAGGTTGCTCCCGGACCCCTGCTAGACCACCAGGGACTTTTGGAAAGTCTTGGGGGACCCTCCTGACCCCCACAACCTTGTCCAGGCCCCAGAATTAGATCTGAGCCTAGGCTATGGGCCAGACATATGGCAAGGCCTGGGGCTCGGCAACAGGACTCTGCCTCAGCTACACCCTGGCATTAGGTCTAGGTCCCACTGGAGGCCTATTTTCTTTTTAAAAAACAAATGTAAAAACACCTGAACATTTTCAGGTATTTTCGTCTGAGACCTCTTGGATTTTCTTCTTGGTTGCTAACTCCATGGTTTGTATGTCTTTGAATTTATATGATATACTTTCATCTTCCAGAGAAGATGTTTTTATGCAGTCTTAGTTGGCCCATCTGACTATGAGCTGACCCCCATTATCCCATCCCAGAACAACAGGGTATAGAAACTTGGAAAGTTTAAAAACTTCTACATAGGGTTGCCCCACTGAGGTCATCAGTAAGACCTGACTGGTTAGGTACTGTTGCTGATCACAATATATGCAAGTGAGTGTTGCTTTCTTCCTTTAATTCATATACCCACTCTTAAGTAGATCTTCCCAGATAAGAGGTTTTCCATACACTGAATCTATCAGACCCTGAGTAGGGATCTTGTCCAGCTCAACTGGGATCACAATGTCCTTAAGTACCAAACGAGGAATATTCACAAAGTTATAACTATGAAGCCTTCCTAGACTGTGCCCCATTCTTCTTCAAAACTACATTCCCAGTCTTTATCTTCAAGTCAGGGACAGTCCTTGAAAATGTTCTCTTTTATTGTATAATAGAAACACGCCTATAGTACCTGTTAGGGATGTGAATCGTTTTTTGACGATTTAAAAAAATCGTCAGATATATTTTAAATCGTCAAAAATCGTTAGAGTCGTGATACAATAGAAATTCCCCTGATTTATCATGAAAAATCGTAAATCGGGGGAGGGGGAGGGGAGGGCGGGAAAACCGGCACACCAAAACAACCCTAAAACCCACCCTGACCCTTTAAAACAAATCCCCCACCCTCCCGAACCCCCCCAACATGTTTTAAATTACCTGGTGGTCCAGTGGGGGGGGGGGGGGGTCCCGGTGCAATCTCCTGCTCTCGGTCAATCGGCGCCATTTTGGCTGCTACTAATATAAATGGTGCCGATGGCCCGATAAAAAAAAAAACCCACCTGACCCTTTAAAATTACCCCCTTAGCCTCCCCCACTCTCCCGACACCCCCCAAAAACTTTTTACACATACCTGGTGGTCCAGGGGGGCCGCGGGCAGCGATCTCCCGTTCCCACGCTATCAGCTGCGCTAAAAAAAATGGCGCTGATGGCCCTTTGCCGTTACCATCTGACAGGGCAAAGGTAGCGCCGGCGCCATTTTGAATATTGGCAATACGGCCTGCGTGCAGAAGATCGCTCCCGGACCCCCGCTGGACCCCCAGGGACTTTTGGCCAGCTTGGGGGGGGGCCTCCTGACCCCCACAAGACTTGCCAAAAGTCCAGCGGGGGTCCGGGAGCGACCTCCTGCACTCTGGCCATATTGCCAGTATTCAAAATAGCACCGGCGCTACCTTTGCCCTCACTATGTCATAGGGGCCGACGGTCGGCCCCTGTGAGATTGTGAGGGCAAAGGTAGCGCCGGCGCCATTTTGAGTTCCTCATGTCCACCAGCCACCCAGCTGTCTACATTCCTAATAATCGAATCACCAACTATGATGGCTGACCTAACCCTTCCCTCCTGGGCAGTAGCCCCGGGAGAAACATCCTTGATGTGAGAGGACAATGCACCACCTGGAGAGCAGATCTTTGCTACAGGATCCTTTCCTGATATACCAGGTTGATGATCTCTGATTGGAGTGGGAAAGTAGAAAAATTTTAGTTTCATTTTTCATTTTTTTTGGGGGGGGGGGGTTTCCACAAATTTTTTTTATGTAATGTTTATTTAATTTCTTTAGTTAAGAACAATGAAATAAACAGAAACCCCCCCCCCCCTAAAAACAGAAAAAAAAAAGAAACGGGAACTCCTGAGGCATCTTGGCTCCCCCCCAACCCTCCCACCTAGAAAAATGCCTGGGCCAGAATCCTCCCCAAACCCCACTTACTTGTCCTGGGGAGATCCACAGATGAGGCCAAGGTGCCAGCCCAAGCCGGAGCCTTGTGCAGGACCTAGGTTGAGTTTGTGGCAACCTACAATAGCCTAGGCCTCTACAAGATGAAGCTTCATGGGCATTGGAACAAGGCCTCCAAGCCTTGGGTTTGTGAGGTGACCTACGAACGGCCTAGGCCTATGCAAGGCCGAAGCTTCAGCCTAGGCATCAGAACCAGGCCTCAAATGATGGTCCTAAAGTATAGGCCAAGACCAGATTATTAACTTTGACTAGTATTTTTAAGTTTATTAAGTTTATTTTAAATCTACGGTATTTAAATTTGATTGTTAAGTGACTAATATTATTTAGTGATTGGCCAGCAACAGTTCTAAAATTAGTCAATCATTAAAACTAAGGTTTATTAAATGTTATTCTAAATCACTAATTGTTTCTTATTTTGAATGTTTTCCTCCTAATGGTGGTAATAGTCTATATACCAAAAAATGTGACTGGGATGGGTGGGAAATGGGGAATGTGGGAATCAAAACAGTGACTAGTTGCTCACTTTCTTTAATCAAGCAAGTGACTTTTGCAAATTCACAGTGCTAAAACTGGCAAACATATACTAACTTTCACTAGCTCACAGAATAAATCTATTTTCCCAGTAAACACACCATTCTAACATTGACAAACAACGCTAACCTTAAAACTAACACACAATATAAATAGCCAGTAGTAGTTTAACAGTTCAAGAAATTTTCTATCAAGATTTAAGTGTCCTTTCTCGGGAAATCTATCTTACCACAATCAGCTGGAGATTCTGTAGTCACCATACCGTCTGGACTACAAACCTGAAACATTCTATTGGAAAAGATACTAGAGTCAGAATCAGGCATATAACTGGGTCATACTATAGATTTTGTTAATGCCTTCTTGTCATCTATTCAATCGTTTCCCCTTTAACCCCTTTCCCCCATTCATCCCCAGCCAGACAAATAATGAAACAATTCTGGATCTTCAAATGCTTCTTTATTTAGTGATGAAGTAGCTGCAGCTTTATTTATTTATTCATATCAAAATGCAATGTCACACATTAAACTTTACCACCCGACCAGCGAAAGTGAGAAATGTGCGTCCTTTTTCCTGATGCATGCATTTGTCAAAACATTGGTCGATGTCAGGGTTGTTTTATCACAGGCATACCAGCATGCCTGGAAACCACTGACTTGGACGAGAGACTTACACTGAAAAGAGAGCGAACAAGATTATTGTATTGAAACATGACTAGTTTTTTTTTTTCATATATTTTTCTAAGAGAAGAAAGCTTTTTCTATGTTTGGATTTATCAGGAAGATTCTGGATTTGCTTTTCAGTGCATTCTACCACAATAACAGAGAAGAGGAGCATTTAAAAAAAATTGGAGGGTGTTCCATAGGAAGAGAAAAGATAAGGAAGGGACCAACCCTTAAATCCCTCCTTCCCAAGGGTAGCCCTGACACCCCTGTAGCAACAATTTCTAACATCACCTAGTAAGTCATATTTTTTTGTGTTTGGTGCAAGGACTTAATCTTTCCTTCTTTCGTTCCAAGGGAACAATTCATGTCCTGGATTCTGGGAAGTTTCTTTTATGGCTTGCTGATTCTTCCACTTCAAACCCAAACACAAAACCCACATGTATTTAGTTTTCTTTATTTTTTTTCTTTTTAAATTTTATGATGTGAAATATAATCACTTTTTTTGCCAAATTACTAAAAATTCAAACACAAGAAAAACATTTTTAAGATGTGCGGTGGTCATTTCATAAATGAGCACAGGTCCCATCCAGGTTAACCTGACTCTTGTTTTTAATCATGTTTTAATCATGTCCATCCATGTTTTTAATATCTCTTTAATCAAAAATTCCAGTCCAGCAGGGCCTATCTTTTACAATGGATGCTAGTGAGATAAGGGAATATGTGTAGGCATAGATGCCAAATCTCCTATTAAGAGCCTGGAATAGGGAGAAAGGGAGGAAGGAAGGGGGGGAAACACTTTAGACATAGCTATCAGCAAGAACTATTTCACATTAGGAGGGATCCTAAGCTAATAAACTCAGAGCTATTAGTGAGTAATGTTTGCTTATCAATGGAGTAAAAACTGAAAGTTTCTTCTGTGTGTTCCTGGAGCTGAGGGAGCTCTAATTAATTTGTTTGCTATTATCATCATTTGGGATATGTGTATCAAAATCTGTTAGTATTTCTGTAGTTAGTGTTCTGTGACACATCTTTGTGTGCAATTACTCTAATTTTACTGCTGGAACCCCAGAAGAGAAAAAATAATAAAGTTTGAGAGTTTGTTGCAATCCCTCCTGTGGCCATAGCCACGGGAGGTCTCTTACCTCCGCGGCGCGGTAGGCCGCATCCCCGGACTTTCCTGGTGGCAGGAGCCACCCGACTTTTGCTCCAGCTGGCCACCCTGACACCATGGGCCCACGGTCTGGCTGCCATCTTGCCGGCATGGCAGGAGCTGTGCCAGGCCTTTTTACTTGAGGCATGAGGACGCCAGCGTTCCTTGCCTCCTCCGGGGGAGGGGCCCTTGTTCCTGCGGCAGGAAGCCGCTCTTCAGCCTCTTCGATGAGACTGGGATGCCACCACTCCCTCGTTGGGCCTGTTCCATCTCCTCTCCTCCGCAGCAAGCACGGCCGCTGTCCAGGGTCCTGCCCCCTCTGCTTAAGGGGCACAGCTGTGGCTTCTCCCTGTATTTAAAGGGCCAGCCAGGTATGGACCTCCTGGACTCCTCCCAGGGAGTTCCCTATTTCCAGCCCTATAAAAGGGCTCTTCAGTCAGTCCGTCTTTGCTTCGGCAAGGGGCTAGTCCTCCCAAGGACTTCTCATCTCCAGCTCCTACCAGGCATCCTGATCTTTGTCCATGGACTTCCATCCAGTATCTCATTGGTCTTTATTCTGATGTTCCGTGATGTCCTGATCTTCCTGATGTTCTGTGATGTTTTGATGTTCCGTGATATCCTGATATTCCTGATGTTCCATGTTGTCCTGATGTCCCAAGTTTTGTAATGTATCCCGGTCCTAATGCTCCAAGTTCTGAAGGACCTGTTCCACCAGAGATTCCCTGCTTTTATCTGAACTTCCAAGTTCCAAGTTTTATCTTCTGTTCCAAGTCCCGACTCCAAAGGATTCAAGGGGTTACTGCAACCTTGCACTAAGAGACTTCCTGAACTTGCCCCACTCTTCCTCGTGGCTGTGTAGGGCGCGATGGGGACAGTGTGGTCCGTGACCTGCCCCACATGCTGTGTAGGGCACCTGAGGGTCTTGCTCATCCCTCTCTGTTTCCTGTCTTTGTCTCAGCTTCCCATCAGTGTCCTCGTCCCAAGCTCCACGTCTACTTTCCAAGCTCCACGTCTACGATCCACGCTCCTGACTCCCAGACTTGGACTGTCCTCACCGAAAGGACACACTTTCTCCTTGTTTCATGCTGGAGAGTTCCCGGTTGCCCTTCGTGCCATCGTCAGCACAACTGAATTGCCAAGCCTTGAGCGTCCCAAGCTCAAAGCCATGCAAGCTCCAACAGAGTTGGAACCATAAAGCCATTGTGTGAGACTCTTTTTTGAGGATGCCAGGGTTATAGATTTCAAGATGAGGTGATTAGAAGAATATATTAAAAAGGGGAGTCATATTTGTATTTGGAAGGCAATTAAATGCTCACAGAGGTGAAAATAAGATGTTTTTCTTTTTCCCTGTGCTACAGAGAAACATACACCACTTTCCTTTGAGCCTGGTCCAGTCCAAAATTTTGCCCAGGCACTGTTCTGAACACATTCACCTGTGTGCTAAGGATGGAATGTACTTGTATTTTATGTGCCTCTAGAAAGAGTTACACTTATATGGAAGCAATTAGCATTTTTAAATTTCTACGTCAGGTTAATATTCACTGGCATTTAACAGCACTATTTAAATTCTAGACATGCAAGGACACAAAAGTGATAGTCGTCATATTGATCAAAGTGTCTACTTGAAATTCAAGGTTAAATGTTAGTAGTTCTAGTCTGTACATCACTGTCAGCTGTAGTACCTGTCTGATAATGGCTTGCATTACTAACGTACAAAATATAAAAAAGACAAGGAAGCCCACACAAAGTAATTTCAATGCACAATAACAGATAACCAAAGAAAAAACAAATTCTATAGCACTCTTAATGAGTCTAAGAGTTTCCGATTTGGATAGAAAATAAACTTGGTAAAAGTAACTATATTTACTTTAAGGTATGATTCAAAGGCACCAGATGAAGAATCTATATGCCAACACTGTTGTAAATGAGTACTATACTAAAAAAATATATATATATATTCAAATATTCAAAACCTCAAATATCCAAACATTTTTTAACCATAAGTCTAAATAAAGTGTTGTCAACCTAAAACAAATATTCTCCAATCAAAAAGCACTAGTAGAATGTATTCACCCATTTTGTGATGGCCTGCCAAGTGCAGAGTCTGGTCACAGCTTGGGTCTGGTCAAACAGTGTCTCCTATTGTCTGACAACTAGGTTGACCACCATCTCAGTCTCTGTGATAGAGAATTGTTCTTCCTTAGGCTGAATCCCTTTTTTGCCACATTTGCCTGTTGCTAGAAACAGCCTGCCACTTATATGGGCAGGTTTTAAAAATTACTAGTGTCACATAGCAAGACCGCTTAGACTGTTCTATCAAATCAACAAATAATATCACCTCACTTAAAACAGTAACTATTGCAACATAAATTGTTATCCCACACTAAATATTAAATACTGTAACAGCAACTTTTATTTCTTCAACAATTATCAAACTCATATAAATCATAGTGCCTTACAAAATAAATAATGCATCTCTAACCAATAAGATGTCTAAACATTGTTATTTGTATCAAAGACCCAATAAGACTCATATCCTGAACCCCTCCAATCAATCCCTTACTATAAATCACTCTCACTCACTCACATACACATGCACTCATCTAAAAATGTAAATGCCCACAGGCCAAAAAATTGTGCTTAACTTGGGAAACAAAATGTCCACAATGATGGTAATCTGTACTTATTAACTTTGGGGAAAAAGTGTTCAAAATGATGGTAAAGCATCCTCATAAAGAGGTGTAATATGGAGCCAAAAATAAAAAAATTACAAAAGATACCATTAAAAAGAGTCCACAGAAAGATGTCACCAAATGTGGAGTAATTCCTTGTGGACCATTCAACTCGGATAATAGTCATAGCGACACACCATGGGGCAAAGCCCTTCAAATATCACAAAACCTCTTGATTATATGGTTCTTATTCATAGGACTTAATCCACTCAGAAAATCTTAAATGATCAATTGCTTATGACAATGTCTTCCCAAGTGTGCCAGGTTCAGAACACTTATCACAGATGAGCAATTTCACAAAAGTATCCCACGATGTCTGTCCAAAGATGAAGCACTTATACCTGTCATACAGACCTTCAAAGATACCCAACACTGCAGCATTTCGGCACACCAAAAATGTCTGCATGAGAGGGATAGTATATACTCTATAATAAAATAAACATACAAAACATCATCAACCCTAAAAAACCCTTTCATACCTCTAATACCATTCATGCACAATAACTCACCAGAATCAATGACAAGATGTGTCTCCATACCAATATGGTGAAAAACACTTCTAAACTACAAAAATGATGCCCACATATTCAAATGCCTCTTCAACCAAGTTAAGTGCACTTTTTAGGCCTGCGGGCATTTAAATTTTTAGATGAGTGAATATACAATGCCTGTGGCTTGAGGAAAGGAAACAGGGTCAGAAAGGCACCGTACTTGGACGCTCAACACTACATTATGTTTGGAGAGAATATTCATCGATCCATGGGGCACCTCTAAATCAAAACATTTGATGAAATCAATACGCAATATACACTTTTTCTGGGGCACAATAACTATAGGCAGAGACAAATGGTGGCCATCCTCAGTAATGAGATGTAGTAGGACCTGCACACCATTTGTAGTGGAACCTCTGTAACCCTGCAGCCAGACAGCTCAGCCAGGTCTGGATTTGTCAATAGGCACACTAGACCTATGTCTAGGGCAACAGAAACCTGGGGGGCAGCAGGCTGGCTGATGATTTGCTGCCTTTCAGTTGTTCTGAATCTCACCCAGCAGAGAACATCCCTCTTCTTCCTGATCCAGTGCCTCCCTTCCAGGCATCATGCAGAGAAAAGGAGATTTTGGAGCGGCCTCGGAGGGAACTTTTTTCCACCCACCCCCTATCTTCCCCTCACTTCCCCTACCTAACCCACCCCCCAGCCCTAAATCCCCCCCACCTTTGTTAAGAAAGTTATGCCTGCCTGAGGCAGGCGTAACTTGCGCGCGCCGGTGGGCTGCCAGCGCGCCATTCTCCGGCCCAGGGACTGATTCAGAGGCCTTGGCCACGCCCCAGAACACCCCTGGGCCAGCACCCACCCACGGCCCTGCCCCCAGAACACCTCCAAATGCCGCACCACCCCCGACATGCCCCAGCACGCCCCCCCAAGCAAAGCCTCGGGACTTATGCGCACTGGTGCACAATTCCCCTGGGCACGTAAACCTGGCTGGATTTATGCGCACAGGGCTTTTAAAATCTGCCCTCAAGTTGTTTACAAATACACACTGAGATCTGCATCACAATTAAGACCAAAAGGGGTAATAGTATTAAAATCAAATATGAACTTTTGTTCAAGTCTTAATAAAGTGTTATCAAAATCCCCTCCTCTCCAATTTTTAAAAGGTTTCTGAACAACACAGAACTTGAAGTCATTGCATGTATAACCCATTTGAACAGAATGTGCAACTAAAGGTTTTCCATCACTACGTCTATTGATTGCGCTTCTGTGTTCAATGATCCTTTTGCTAAATTGTCTGATCGTTTTGCCTTCATAAACTTTGTTACAAGGACAAATTGCCAAGTAAATGACACCCGTATTTTTACAATTGGTTGAACCCTGCAATTTGTAAACCCTACCATTGGTGCCAATGGATAAAGTCTATATTTTAAGATTAACTGAACAGACACTACAACTGCCACAAGGGCTGTGTCCTGCAGGTCTTTTTTCTATCAGCTTATCAATAGGTAAAGCTGACGGTGACAAGTATTCTTTCAAAATTTTTGTCACGTTTATTTGCTACCATAGCCTCTTTTCCTTGAAAGGCTGGGAGTATTTGTAGTATGTGCCAATGTTTCTTGATAGTTTTAATTATGTCATGGGACACACCTGTGAATGTAAGTGGGCAGATAATTCTGTCCTTCTTAACTGACTTTATGCGAGGTTTTAGTAAAGTGGAGCGTTCCTGTTTCTCTGCTCTAGACAGACAATTATTGTTGCATTCTTTAGGGTATCCCCTTTCTATGAATCAAGTCTTCATCTCCAGAGATCTTTGTGTAAATATGTCCGTATTAGTGCATAATCTTTTTAAGCGAAAAAATTGGCTGTACAGTAGGTTGTGTATAAGACACGTATTGCGACAGCTATCATATGCAAGAAATGTATTTGTATCTGTGAGTTTCCAATATATATCTATTACAAAAACAGTTTGGGTTTTTGTGATTAGGATGTCTAAAAATGCTATTTTCATTGTGTCATATTCCATTTTGAAATTCAATTTTTCATCTAGGCTGTTCAGCCAGTCTTTAAACTCTAAAAGATCCGCAACATTGCCTTCACACAATAAAAATACATCATCAATGTATATTTTCCAAAGTCCAATGTTTTTACTATATTTGTGATCACTGAGATGTATTCTTTCAAAATCTGCTACATACAAATTGGCAATGGATGTGTCCATCGCTGACCACTTTGCTACTCCCTTAATTTGAATATAAAATTCTTGATTAAAAGAAAAAAAGTTCTTAGTCAAGGCGATGGTGGCTAGTTCTGAAATCAATCGGGTAGGTATATGGGTATGTGTATCTCTGCCATGGATGGTCTGTTCGATAATCTCTATGGCCTTATCCTGGGGTATATTAGTATAGAGTAAATCTACATCCAATGTAGCCATTATGTTATTAGTGTCATTCAATGTTAAGTCCATGAGAATGGTTATCATATGGTCAGAATCTGAAACGTAAGATGGTATATTCGGGACGTGAGGGCACAAAAAGTTATCTACGAAAATGGATATTGGTTCTAATAGTGAACCGTTGGTGGAAACGTAAACTGTAAATTAGCATCCAACGAATTAAGCCATGTAACAAAATCTTGCAAGCCCCTTTCAGACCCTTTCCAGACAAAAAATGTCATCTATAAATCACATCCAAATCTGAATGTTTTGCCAAAAGTCAGATGTATGAATATTGGTCTTTTCAAATTCAGAGACATAAAGGCATGCCAACGAGGGAGCCATTGTGGCTCCCATCACTGTCCCCTTAATTTGCTGGTAAAACTGCCTTTTGTACTGAAAAAAGTTTTTTGTTAAAGCTAAAGATGCCAGTTCTGTAATAAAGCAAGCCTTCCTTTCAGGAACATCTTGTGCCAACAACAATTTTTAACCAATTATAATGCAGATGCCTGCGGAATATTTGCATACAAGGATGTTACATCCAAAGTTGCCAACAACATCTGATCATCCACTACTTGAACTGATTGTAATTTCAAAATGAAATCTGACAAGTCTCTAATATAAGAATGTTCCAGTTTTACCAAGGGGCTGAGAAAGGTATTCCCATGCTTGGACAATGGTTCTAAAATAGCTTGAATACCCTACACAATGGGGAATCCTGGAGGTGAGACCAACCGTTTATGAATTTTAGGCACTGTATAAAATACAGGGGTAGAAGGATATAGTTCAATCAAAAGATCTCTCTCTTTTTGAGTGATCAATCTCTGTTGTGTTGCTGCCTCCAACATGTGTATGAGTATGAGTGGGATATTTTTTAATTAGTGTGGTAACAAAATGATTGGATAAACATTATACATTGTACCAATGATAAATGTAATATGAATGCTGTTTAATATATTTTTCGAAATGACAATAAAAAGATCTTTTGTGAAAATTTGATATGTGCTTGTATACCACTCCATTGGGAGTGTATTTGGTTGTTGATTTTAGAGCACAGAGAAATAGGGATATTGCCTAAATTTGGGTTTCTATATATAGAGAGAGAGAGAGAGAGAAAGAGAAAGAGAGAGAAAGCGAGAGAGATAACTGTGGGTTTAATAGAAAAATCTTTTAGAAATTATGCTTAATTAAAAATCTTTGGGTATATTATGGAAATTTGATGATGAATTATTTATATGTATAATTTTTTGAAATAAGGGAATTGGGAGTTTGTATATACATATATATATATATATATATATATATATACACAAACACACACACACAATACAGATACTTTCCCTCACAGTTTTCTTTAAGTGAGTCTTATATATTTATATCTTATATTTATCTTGTAGGCCTGGGAAACACACTGCTGGAGATCAGAAAACAGCCCTTCGGTAACCGGGTCTCAAACAAAATTCCCTCTAGGTTGCTCAGTCCTGCATCTGATTTTCAATATTCCCCATCTTCTTCTTATAGAACCTCCAGGTGGCTTTTTGCCAGAGCTATTTTTACATATTGCTTGCAAGCATAACTGCAGCTGCACTCTTTAACAGTTATCGGTTCATTCTGTTTCCTATTTTTCCCTCCACAGAAGACTCTGATTCATCGCCCCTCTACCCTCACAAATATGCTGCTACATGTTTCCTGTCATGTACTTCTCTGGCACTGCTATAGCTGTAATGTAAGGCATTGGTAATATAACTATATCTAGAGAGAAAGAGAGATGTTTATGTTCCATAATGTCTACATTGCTCCACTACCATTTTCCCTAAACAGTACAATAGTTTTCACGTATACTTTGGCTTCTCCCTCTCAGTGACCACCACAGCGTTTCAGATTGAGGTTCCCCCTATTTCACCCAGACCCCTCACCCAATATTTTATGACTTTTAAGAATCTTATGATCGAGTACTCCAGATATTGAGCAGGAGTAAATCTACTCGAGTAAGGTGGCAAATTTGTATGGACAAATTGCTTATAAAATATCAACTTACATAAATGTTGGCCCTTTCCCCAGAACGCCCCTGGCCAACCCCTTTTTTACTCATGCAAATTTACTCATGGACCATGATTTATGCATACTCAATATGTTGAAGTTTCTAATATAACTAATACTTGCATATATGCTATTTTACATGTGTAAGTGTTAAATTTATGCATGCAATTTTTGAAAATTCACCTTTTAAAGAGAAATTGGCTAAAATTATAGTTGCCTTCAGCAACCAGAAAATCAGCCTTCACTTCCATAAAGATTCTGAACAACAAGGAGTAGCTCGGTTATTGTGGGCTCTGGTAAGATAAATCCTTTGGCAAAGAGACACACACACAAACACACACACACACACTGATACCGACGCATAATATCTTCACAGATTTGCAAACAGATTGTGCTTTAGAAAAGGAATCTGAAGTCATAACTTACATACAAAAACCTGCAAGATTCCATAAGAATAGAAAATGCCTTCTGCTGGCGATACTATTATAAAAGGAATTAATCTTGGGGGTACATTTACAGGGAAAGAAAAAGTTAAATGCCTACTAGGCATGTGCATTAGTTTCAAACTAAACTGAAACATGCAATGAATAGGGTCTAATTTCTTTCTTTCTGGGGACCACAAAGCAAATTACGAGGGTCCTCTGAATTAAATGAATCCTATTTGTTTCATTCGTTTGAAATAGAATGATTTATATGTCATTATAGTCAATGAACTCTTAGAAATCAGAGAAAAGCAACAGGTGCAGGTGTACAGTTAGAAATTGATACAGTGTAGAGCAGACAGCAGAGAAGAGGAGGATGAGCATGTTATCAAGGAGATGAGAGGAATGATTTATCACATGTGAAGCAATTTGCCAGTATGACCTATCATTAGGGATGTGAATCGTTTTTTAATGATTTAAAACAATCGTCAGATATATTTTAAATCGTCAAAAATCATTAGAGCCGCGATACAATAGCAATTCCCCCGATATATCGTCAAAAAATCGTAAATCGGGGGAGGGGGAGGGCGGAAAAACCGGCACACCAAAACAACCCTAAAACCCACCCCGACCCTTTAAAACAAATCCCCCACCCTACCGAACCCCCCCAAAATGTTTTAAATTACCTGGGGTCCAGTGGGGGGGTCCCGACGCGATCTCCCGCTCTCTGGCCACAGCTGCATTAATAGAAATGGCGCCGGTGGCCCTTTGCCCTTATCATATGACAGGGCAAAGGTAGTGCCGGCGCCATTTTGCTTCCTGGCACCCGACGTCACGACTGCAGGAGATCGCTCCCGGACCCCCGCTGGACCCCCAGGGACTTTTGGCCAGCTTGGGGGGGCCTCCTTACCCCCACAATGATCCGTATGACATAGCGAGGGCAAAGGTAGCGCCGGCGCCATTTTGAATATTGGCAATACAGCCCGCGTGCAGGAAGTCACTCCCGGACCACCTCTGGACTTTTGGCAAGTCTTGTGGGGGTCAGGAGGCCCCCCAAGCTGGTCAAAAGTCCCTGGGGGTCCAGTGGGGGTCTGGGAGCGATCTCCTGCACTCGTGACGTCGGTGCCAGGAACCAAAATGGCGCCGGCGCTACCTTTGCCCTGTCACATGGTAAGGGCAAAGGGCCACCGGTGCCATTTCTATTAACGCAGCCGTGGCCCGAGAGCGGGAGATCGTACCGGGACCCCCCCACTGGACCCCAGGTAATTTAAAACATTTTGGGGGGGGTTCGGGAGGGTGGGGGATTTGTTTTAAAGGGTCGGGGTGGGTTTTAGGGTTGTTTTGCTGTGCCGGTTTTCTCGCCCTCCCCCGATAAAACGATTTTTTAACCAAAAAAACCATGACGATCAGATTCCCCCCCCCCCCTCCCCTCAGCCAAAATCGATAGTTAAGACGATCGATCACACGATTCACATCCCTACCTATCATTGTGGACTGGGTTCAGTGATGCTGATCTTGAGACTGAGAATGTCAGAGATTTGCACTGCATTGCTTCTCAAGACATTATGTATGTGGAAGCAAGGCTCTCTCTGAATTCTTGCTAAAAATAATTTTCTGTGGCATATTTTATAGTCTCTCTATGCCAGCAATAGCCCGTCACACAAGAGAGGATAGCAGTGAGGCAGCGCTGCATCACAATATCTTTGTTTCATAGCAGATTTGTGTTTCTTGGCTTTCAGTTGCTGATCTGTTTCTCCTTTCTGGTGATTGAAACCTTAGGTAAACTTGAGATTGGTCTTTTATTCTCTGTTTGCATGGCAGTGGGCACAATATGGACAGTGAGCACTAGGCAGTGGCAGAAGTAAGCAATGAGGGCAAGTCAGAGATTGCAGCATAACAGGCTGTATTGTGAAACCTGTCTGTGTCAGAGTACTGCAGAGCAGACAGTGTGACAATTACTGCAGCAGTTTCTCTGTGTTCTCCACACAGCAACATAATACTGGCACATTCTGGGCATTACAATACCACTGCAAAGTATTAAATCATTGCTATAATCTGCCCATGCAACTGAAGCTAGTAATTGCAGTGGCTATTTTCTAAGTCAATTTGATTAATAGCAGGTAATGGACTATTCCTCCAAGAACTTATCCAAAACCTTTTTAAACACACCTACACTAACTGTACTAACCACATCCCCTGGCAACAAATTCTAGAGTTTAATTGTGCATTGAGTGAAAAAGAATTTTCTCAGATTAGTTTTAAATGTGCTACATGCTAACTTCATGGAGTGCCCCCTAGTCCTTCTATTATCTGAAAGAGTAAATAACCAATTCACATTTACCCATTCTAGACCTCTCATGATTTTAAACACCTCTATCATATCCCCCCTCAGCCGTCTCTTCTCCAAGCTGAACAGCCCTAACCTCTTGTCTTCCCTCCCCTTTATCATTTTAGTCACGCTTTTCTGTCACAACTATATCTTTTATGAGATATGGCAACCAGATCTGTACACAGTATTCAAGGTGCGGTCTCACCATGGAAAGATACAGAGGCATTATGACATTTTCCTTTTTATTCATCATTCCCTTCCTAATAATTCCCAACATTCTGTTTGCCTGCCGCAGCACACTGAACCAACTATTTCAAAGTGTTATCCACTATGACATCTAGATCTCTTTCCTGGTTGGTAGCTCCTAATATGAAACCTAACATCGTATAACTACAGTATGGGTTATTTTTCCCTTTATGCATCACCTTGCACTTATCCACATTAAGGGCCTCATTTTCCAAGCAGTTTACCACGTGCGATAAATTCGCAAATCACGCTAACAGCCGTTAACGCGATTTGCGAATGCAAATTAGTATTCAGGGGGCGGAGCATATGTAAAGCAGGAACCAGTTTATCGTGTGCGGCAAAACAGCCACAGTGTTAGCATGGCTGCTAACTACAACCCTTTGATGAGTGAGAGAGAGAGAGAGAGACTATAATGCTTATGCCCTAGACAAGTATTTGTATCCCTATGGGAGGGCCACCTAGTAACTCGAGGTGGGGATTAGGTATGAGCGTCGGGGGTTGGGGGCCACTTTTGCATTCCACATGAGACGTACGGAAAGAACAGTGGTCTCTAGTGAAGATTTGCTGGCCGTCGGAGTGAGGAAACTCACTCCAAGAGGAGATTTGGGCAACGTTCTCTCAACTCTAGTGAAGATTTGCTGGCCGTCGGAGTGAGGAAACTCACTCCAAGAAGAGATTTGAGCAACGTTCTCTCAACCTAGCTTGTTGTTGCCCAGGTAGAGTGTCCATCAAGCTAGGTTGAGAGAACGTTGCCCAAATCTCCTCTTGGAGTGAGTTTCCTCACTCCGACGGCCAGCAAATCTTCACTAGAGACCACTGTTCTTTCCGTACATCTCAGGTGGAATGCGAAAGTGGCCCCCAACCCCCGACGCTCATACCTAATCCCCACCTCGAGTTACTAGGTGGCCCTCCCATAGGGATACAAATACTTGTCTAGGGCATAGGCATTATAGGATCTCTCTCTCTCTCACTCACTCATTCATTCATTCATTCATTTGCATAGGACACACACCCTCATGCATTACTGCTACAATATTGGAAAATGAGGCCCTAAATTTCAACTACCATTTGGATGCCCAAATTTCCAGTCTCACAAGGTCCTCCTGCAATGTATCACAATCTGCTTGGGATTTAACTACTCTAAATAATTCTGTATCATCTTTGTTCTTTATAATTAAGTAAAGACTGAAAGACAAACAATTTAAAAAAAAGGACTACTATAATTGTTTATAAGTAAGTTGATATTGTAAATAATGTTTGACAATCAGACCATCATTTTCTTTGTATGTAATCTGCCATGATTGTTGGAGTCATTTTTTGTTACTTTTGATGAGGATTTATTTAGAGTTTAGGCTGTATAGATTCAGAGTTCTCACCCAAACAGACTAGTTTGAAGGCTACAGGCCAACCTCTGAGTGAACTCATATTTACAGTTTTGCACTGTGAAATGCTTATAAACAGGCCAAGAGTATGTTTATTTAGTTATTCCAGTAGGTCTATGATGAGAAAGCATTTACATATTTACATTTACATTTATTAAAATTTATGAATCGCCTAACACTTAAAAGGTCTAGGCCATGAACAAGAGAACAGACATAAAAAAAACCATATAAACATTCATATAAAATAAAACATTTAAATAAAATCATGAAATCTAGTAAAATAGTACATTCATTACATATAAAATTAAATATAAAACATAAATACATTAAAACAAATAAGTAGGTTAAATAAGTAGGTTTTGACTTGTTTTCTAAAATTCTTAATGGAGTCACACTGTCTGATATCTATTGGAAAAGAGTTCCAAACAGATGGCCTTGCAATAGAAAAAGCGCATCCGCGAGGGAGGCATGTGAAGTTGTGGAACCTTGGGGGATGGTATCTCAAGAAGACCACACCAGGAGGACTGAAGGGCTCTTGTTGGTTGATAAAATGTTATTTTGGCATTGGCCCAGTGACATATTTCTTCTGTAAGTAGTTTAAGAATGAGCATAGCAACCTTATATTTGACTGGCTCGTTAATGAAAAACCTATGCAGATAAATTAGTGTTGATGTAAAATGTTCATTTCATCCTAAATCTGCCAACAAACATGCAGCTGAGTTAAGCAGCAACTGTAGTGGTCGCAATGAAAATTGAGAGAGACCAGTATATAAGCTATTACAATAATCAATGATAGGAAATAAGGAGGCTTGAAGAACTGTGTGGAAGCCAGGAGGAGGAAGTAGCTTTTTTAGACCTGCCAGTACACAAAGGGGTAGATTTTCAAAGTGGTACGGGTGTAAGATTCGCGCGTACCCCTTGAAAACCTACCCCAAACCCCCCTGCGCACGCCGAGCCTATTTTGCATAGGCTCGGCGGCACATGCAAGCCCCGGGATGCGCGTAAGTCCCAGGGCTTGCATGGAGGGGCATGTCGGGGGCATGCCGGGAGTGACACAGCATTTCAGGGGCGTGTCGGGAGTGACGCGGTGTTTCGGGGGCGTGTCCAGGGGCGTGGTTCTGGCCTGGGGGCGTTCCGGGGGCGTGACAGCGGCCTCTGGACCAGCCCCCGGACCGGAATATGGAGCGCGGCAGGCGGCCTGGCGCGCAGAAAGTTATGCCTGCTTCCAGCAGGCGTAAATTTTGGGATAGAGGTAGGGGGGAGGTTTAGATAGGGCCGGGGGGGTGGGTTATGTAGGGGAAGGTGAGGGGAGGGCGAAGGAAAGTTCCCTCCGAGGCCGCTCCGATTTCGGAGCGGCCTTGGAGGGAACGGAGGCAGGCTGCGCGGCTCGGCACCACAGGCTGCCCAAAATCGGCAGCCTTGCGCGCGCCGATCCCGGATTTTATAAGATACACGCGGCTACGCGCATATCTATTGAAATCCCGCGTACTCTTGTTCGTGCCTGGTGCATGAACAAAAGTACGCATGTGTGCAGATTTATAAAATCTGCCCCTAAGTCTGTAAAAACCTTGAGAAATTACTTGTCTAAGCTGGGGGCAAAAGGAAAGTGCGATATCAAGAATGTCACCATGGCTCCTAATTAATTTAAACTAAAGCCTGAAGGCCACTCAGAGGTGCCTGAGACTGATAAGAAATTAGAGGGTGGTAACATCACTGTAGCATTTTTATGAGAGTGAGAGAGAGTGAGAGAGAGAGAGAGAGAGAGAGAGAGAGAGAGAGAGAGAGAGAGAGAGTATAACCATAGCACCCTCACACTAGATAGGTATTTATATCTCTATGGGAAGCCCACCTAGTAGCTCAAGATGAGGTTTAGGTATTAGTGTAGGGGTTAGGGGCCACTTTGACATTCAAAGTGAGACGTACGAACAGAACAGTGCTCTCTTGTGAAGATTTGATGACCTTTGGAGTGAAGAAACTCACCCAAAATTGAGATTTTTGCAATGTTCTCTCAATCTAGCTTGATGTTACCCAGGTAGAGAGTCCATCAAGCTAAGCTGAGAGAACATTGCACAAATCTCATCTTTGGGTGAGTTTCCTCACTCCGAAGGACCTCAAATCTTCACAAGAGAGCACTGTGTTGTTTGTACGTCTCACTTTGAATATCAAAGTGGCCTCTAACCCCTACACTAATACCTAAACCTCACCTAGAATTACTAGGTGGGCTTCCTATAGAGATATAATACCTATCGAGTAATCTTTTATTTGGTTGTATTCTCAGTTCCAGTGGCAAGTTGTTCCAATATTTTAGACCTGCAATTGATATGCAATTTATGTTTTAGCAAAAAGGTTTGTAAAGCAGAGAGAGGAGATATAGGTAGTAAACTGTCTCATACGTTTTTTTCTCTCCTTCCTTATGTCTCAGATAAAAGGAATGTATGTAAATTGTTCCAGTTCTTGTGCTTAAGCAATCAAAATCAAGTAGCTAGAAAATGGTGAGATTTTTTTAATTGTATAAGTTAATCAAAGTAGTGGTTTTCTACTTTAATTGTGTAGCCCAGTTGCTTATAGCTATTCTGATGTAATTTAAAAGATTAAATTATCATCTCTTCATATGTGAGATTTACTTTTTTGTACAGATTGACAAGAAGGAAGACTGTTCTGCTGGATAAAGTGTAAAACTTGAGAGGTTTTTTTCTCTGTCTCCCAGATTGTTTGGTTTTGTTTTTTTGATCAGATCTGTTTTAAAAATTCTGATTTTTTTCCCTTAATTCTGGATTCAAAGAATTTTTTTTTCTGCTTTTGAAAGGCCTACTTTTTGTGCTCTAATGCTCAATAATTGTTAATTGTTTGTGGTTCTCTGTCATTATGTGTTCTGTTTGCAAGTCATAATATGTTGTACATGTTACATTGTGAACAGATGAAGACAGAGTATACTAACTATTGAAAAGTGCAGTGAATAAACAATAGCTTCTGACATTATGTAAGTGAAACAGACATTGTGCTGAAGTTTTATGGGCAAAATGTTTTAAATAATGCATTCTAGAGTATAATATGCTAAGGGATGATAATTGATTTTTTTTCCTTTTCCCTGTTAATTTTTGTTTAAATTCATTCTCAATCCATGAACTTGCAGGCAAGGAGGTACTGTGGGGTGGGTTTTTTTTTCTTTTTTACAAGCACCTGTGAATTCCCCCTCCCTCCTTCCCCTTTTCCTCCTTCTATGTTTTAGAGTTTTGCATTGCATTCTTTGCCGCATGTCACGTGAGTAAACTAGTTGCTACGGCCAGTGCCAGACTCAACTGCTCCGGTCTTCAAGCTTGCGACATTTCTATCACTGATGGAAAACTGACTCTCTGGATATGGAGATCAAAGACTGATCAGCTTGGCCGGGAGACATCGGTCACACTCACTGAAGTACTGGGCCTGGTCACATGTCCTGTTGCCTATGCAGTGCACTACGGGACGCTCAGGTCCTCTGGGGGGACACAATTTCTATTGCATGCAAACTCATTCCCTCTGAGCAAGTATCAATTTAACACTATCCTTAAGTGTGCCCTGGACATGTCCAGTCTGAAGACTGAACAGCTTGGAACTCAATCTTTTCAAATTGGAGCGGCCTCCAGTGCAGCTGCATCTGGTTTGTTAGATACCACCAGGCATCCAGCGTATCAGCTGATGATGCTCCCCAGCATACTTGTCCCATATTAGACAGGTAAATGGATCCCCGTGACTCAACGCACCGTAACAATTTGAGTAGGGATCTCAAGAACGGGATTGCCTCCCGTTCCTCCCACACCAATTCTGTTAACATATTCTGTCTTTCAGCCCCACATTGGCAACATCAGGTAATATGGATCACAGCACAATCATTTCTGTTCTGGGTGGAGCAGCACAGTGAGAAATACCATTGGCGGGCAGCTGGGCATAACGCCGATAAACAGCATATTACGATGTCTGGGTTGGAGGGGAATGCATTGGGACCATCTTGTACCCCTGCTGAGGCAGGAATTGAAAAGATTTCCCCCTCTGGAGGTATTAATTATACAGCTTG
Organism: Rhinatrema bivittatum; assembly: GCF_901001135.1. NCBI lineage: Eukaryota > Metazoa > Chordata > Amphibia > Gymnophiona > Rhinatrematidae > Rhinatrema > Rhinatrema bivittatum. Next base: position 739,164,294 of record NC_042616.1, on the reverse strand, counting down.
GAGGCAATGATCTGTGCACCATGCCAGGATGTCTGCTCCTGGATAGTACGAAGAATGACATTGTAATCATCCTGACCTTAATGCCCTGCACAGGGCTTACTTGGTCAGAGTTGCCAGTTCCTGAACTCGAGACTTTAGAGGCGGTGGATGAAGACATTAAACAAGCAGATTGGCAAATGAATTGAACAACAGGGTGTCTGGCACATGAGGCACCGTGACTGGATATGAGTGGATTGCATGGAGTACATCTCTCCGATATGGGCAGGATCTGTTCTTGAACAATTTGAAATGGGACATTCACAAGGTGCTGTTGGGGTCCTAGTCATTGTCCACAGTTGGGTTGGGGGAGATAGCCATGTGGCTATCCGGACCCTATGCCAGGGGCACCTGAGCTTGGAAGGGGACCACCAGTTAGAGGCAGTGTACAACATGTTCTATACCCTACTTCGATGTGACAGGGGCTGTCTGTCTACAGAGACCACTGGCCCCAGAGTGGCGGCAGACCAGATGCCCCATCCTTCGATCGGGCAGTCACCTTGCTTCAATGAGGCAGGCAACCGGAACACCCTGAAGATGATTACCTCCCAGAAGGGAGGGCCTTGCTTGGTTGCGGCAGACCCCGGGCCGGAGGTAGCATGCTGCCTGCACCAGAAGGGGTCGTTCTGACAGCATATTTATGTTATGGATCAGGCACATAGTTGTGGTTGTATATTGTTATTGTTGTAATAAAGCTGTGGCCAATTTACTCCACATCTGGTCTCTATGGTACTCTGTATATGTGAGTATGTGCTGCAGTCACTTCCCCCCCTTCCACTAGTGATAGATGGTCATGGCTACTCGGATTAAGGTGTGGCACCGGGTCTGTGCAAGAGCACCCCCGATAACTTGGAACTACACCTGGAGTGGAAGGAAAGGGGGAAACCTGTGGTGCGCCAGTGGTGTTGGTGCCAGTGGGAGCAGTGTTGGCACCGTGTGATGAAGCCACCGATGCACTGACATCACCCTCGATAGGAAGAGTAATAGGGAAAAGGGGGAGAGTTCCAGTGATGAAGCGGGCTTGAGAAGTGGGTTGGGTCAGCCGGGGATGGCTTATTGGGCCGTTTGAAGCTTGGGGGCCATCCCGAGGGGTGGGGACAGCAGCACGGGGAGCTACCTGGCCAGCATGCCCTGACTCAGTCCCTTTTGGCTCCTCCTCTTGGCTCCTGCTCCCAGCACTGCTACCTTTGCTGTGAACCCACCCACCCCTTTTAATGAGAAGGTTATTTGGCAGTCAGACTTCTTGTTAGTAAGAGTTGTTTATGTTTGTTTTCTTGTCACAATGGGGTGGGGGTACCCAAGCCGGGAGGGGAGCCCACCAGTTGGAGGGAGTGCACAGCACATGGTATACCCTACTTCAATGCGATGGGGGCTGTCTGTCGCCAGGACTCACTAGCCCCAGAACAGTGGCAGACCGGATGCCCCCATCCTTCGATTGAGCAGTCACCTTGTTTGGACGACGTGGATGACAGGAAAGCCCTGAATATGATTACTTCCCAGAAGCAGGGCCTTGCTTGGTTGTGGCGGACATAGTGATTGTGGATACATAGTTGTATTTGTATATTGTTATTGTTGTAATAAAGCTGCGGCCAATTTACTCCACATCTGGTCTCTATGGTACTCTGTTTATATGAGTGTGAGCTGCTGTAGCTTCCCTCCCCCTTCCACTAGTGACAGATGGTCACGTCTGCCTGGGTTATTAATTTTTTATGTAAATGTATATACTCAGTTGCTGTGTATGATTCATTATTTAAAATCTTCCTCAGCAATGGTCCATTATTAAAACCTCTAGCTATTTTTTGGACAATGTTTTACAACCTCTTGTCCATAATCTAAAATCTTATAAACAATATACAACTCATCAATTGTTGAACAAATTATAATGTATATCAATGGTTTCAATGCATACTATCCTTGTGACTATGAACGTAGTCACTTTATACACCAATGCGTCTCATGATACAGCTTTTCAAACTATTAAGGCATTATTATTAGAATCACATAAAGCACATTGGATTCTTTCAAATTTTCTTTTATCTATTGCTAACTTGCAAGGGTCATTTTTGAAGTCATGTTAGGGCCTTATCGCAATGCAAATGGAAATTCTACATTGAGAATGCAAGTGAAAGAAGTTAATGGAAATGAGGGTGTGCTAGCACAGAATGCGAAAGAGTGTTTTATATCCACGTAGTGTGGAAAATGTTTGAGAGAAAGAGAGAGAGAGAAGTACCAACAAGAGGAGCTGATGTGTACAATGTTGTAGAAACTGCAGCAGCTCCTCTTGCTGGTACCTTTTATTGATTCAAATGATAGAAATTCATCAGTCATATCAAATGTGCAGTTGATTCCTCTGACTGTGTATGTAAAAGCACTCCACCCAAACCTGCCCCGACTTGAAAGTGTACCCCCTCTCACTCTATCTCTCTCAACAGCTACGGGTGTGCATTAAGACCAGCGGTAATATACTGTGTGCATTAAAAACAAATAGAATGTGCTGGGTGATGTGATAACTCTATAATTTGCCTAACCACGCCCATTTTTATCGCAGGCGCTATTTCCACTATATTTATAGTATTTTGAAGAATCTAGGCCTTAGTTTTGCTGAAAATATTTTTCAAATTCAATGGTGATATTTGTATTCAAATACATGGCATTGCCATGCGATCATCTGTTGCTCCCTTAATTGCCAATCTAGTGATGGAAGTACTAGAAGAGAAATATATTTAAACATCATCATTTTTTCTCATGTTTCATTCTGGGTCAGATATATTGATGAACTCTTCTTTTTATGGGATTCAACTGAGCTGGAGCTTAAACATTTTTTTGATTGAGTGAACATCCAAGATCTCTTTCTTAAATTTACAATGACATTTGATCTACATAACATTTGTTTCTTGGATATTAATATCACAAAAGAATAAAATAGATTTGTTACATCAGTTTTTAGGAAGGAGACAAATTGTAATAGTTTTTTGATGTATCACAGTGTTGGATTTGTGGCATATTGTGGAGTCTTGGTCGAAGTGGCAATGACTCTTCCCACGGGGAGGGGCCCCGTTGGGAACCACAACGATTGGCTAGACTCTAGTAAGCAGACACTGAGGAGAGAAAGCTTTATTATACTGCAGTTGATGAGTAGAATCATGCTGAAGGAACAGACAGTGCTGTAGTCCAGAGATATCTCAGTAAGCTCAGACAGTCTCTGTAGATGAAGGTCTCACCCAGATGTAGCAAAGGTCCGGTAGTGGTCCGCAGCGTGGGATAGGCCGTGAACCTGAAGGGTGGAATGAGGAGAACTGGAGCATAGTAATACTCACAGAGTAGCAGTGCTGATAACTTCCTTCGGTAGTTGAATGAAGAGAGGGACCCAAGGTCCAAGGTACAGGATACCCTGAGCAGAATAGGCCCTCGAGGAACGAGTACCTAGGAGCGCCGAGGGTTCCTGAAAGAAAGCAGACAGGACCCCCAAGGGGTGGGTGTCCTTAAGGTTAGGCAGATTAACCCCGGAGGGCGAGTAGAAGCAAGATACCCTGGAGGGTAGTGAGGTATACAAACAAGCAGCTTAGAAGAAGTCAGAGTAGCAAAACCGAAGTCCTTGCTCACTCGTTCAATTGGAGTGAAGCAGAGGTTTAAATACCCGGAGGTACTGATGTCATGTGGTGGGGCCGCCCCCGAGGTTCCCGCCATGACGTATTCAAAAACGTAGGTAGCGTGCGCGCACGCGCGTGTCCTAGGAGGCCTCAGGAAGAAGCATGGTGGACGGGGACGCCGAGGGTTTCGGCAAACAGCAGCGGAGGCAGCCATCCTTCCCATGGAAGAGGAAAAAGGTAAAAGAGAGGTGAGGCAGAGCGGTCACAGCCGTCTGTGACTGACAGACGCAACACACAGTTTCCACCCAAAACTTTTAAGAATGGGCTTCCTGTTCAGCAATTTTTTTGAAACTGTAGAATTACAGTTACAGTTACAATTATATGAATTCAAATTACATCTTATTACTTAGCACTGTGTTGTTTTGATAGAGGTTACCCTCATTTGGCAGTTAAAATAGCATACTGCAGGTCACTTTACTTAGACTGGGCATCCCTTTTGAAATATTGTAGAACAGTGACAACGTCACAAGATGTATGTGTTTTACAATATTCTAAAAAGGCTGCCCTAATTGCTCAGAGCATACAATGCCACTGGCATATGCTTCAATTTAATTCTGTTTTTTCAGATTTCCCTCTGATTTCATACAAGAGAGGACTAAATATAAAAAATAGCGTCATTTGAGCTTTTCTTACTAAATTTTCATATACAGTCAGCTCTTTGTGTCAAGCTGTATTTGCAATGTGATAACTATTGCAGGCGTTAATGCCATAACACACTTTAATGAATGATAGTTTGTATCTTACAATATTCCAACATTACCCACAAGATTATTTTATCTATCAAAAAACATTGGCATATTTTGAACTATCATCTGGTGTTTGATCATTCCCCCATGTTTTCATAGACCTGCTGCAAAAACATCAATGATTGTGTGGTTTCAGTAGTCCCCCACATTGTTGTGACATGGGGTCCTCAGTTGTAGGACATAGAGCTTACGGATGTTGTGATATGTGATATCTGGTCCTTTCTGGCAACATCCTTGCACAGGACAAAATTTTTTTGAAGGTTTGAAACGGATTCTCATTCTTAGCATGTTATCTACTTGCTGTTATGCCCATGTTCAATGACCTATGTGGATCATACTTCCAGAAAAATCCACATACAATTCATTGAAAATAGAATCTGCGCTGGAAAGGAGGATGCATATGTTCACTATGTGACTCACTGCATAAAGCAGGACCACTCTTTTTTTGGACCTATGTTGGAACATTTTGGAACAAGTTCAAATCCCTCCACGGGGTGCTGATGTTCAAGCTGCATTGAACACACATGAATTGTACTGGATTTTTGCACTGGATACAGTAATACCTATGGGACTCAATGAAAGAACTGAAAAATACTCACTTTAGCTATCTCTGAATTTCACTGTCTGCCTTTGGAGAAACCGGCAATGACAGGCATTTGATTGACAGCACTAACTTCCACATTGCCTTTGCTATAAATGGCACCGGCAAACCAAAGTGCCTCGCTGTCAAGACACTAAGGGAAATGTGTGCCTCTCAGATGTATATGTGGCAGCAGTTTTGTTAGTCATGAGCACATAATATGGAGGCTTTGTATGCCAAAGAGATGACATTATATCTTCTATGCTATGCACAATTGTTTGTTCGAAAATGTATTCATCTCATCTTTATTAGTCACAATATTCTTACCTGATATGTATTTGTTTTAGGGACATGTTCTGCATGTTGACAGGTGACAGCTCCTCCATTAAAACTGCTATTGTTAGTTCAGCTTCTGATGAAGATAAGTAGCTTCGAAACTCCGCTGCATCGGGCTGTAGATGAGGCTGCACTTTTGTGATTTTGAATTCATCATTCCCTAAGATAAGTGGTTTGTCTACTTTGCTTATTTCTCTTTTCTTTTTTTTTTTAAGTTCAAAAGATTTTTATTTTCAGAATACAAAGAAACATATTACAAAGATAAACAAAGGCACAAAAAGAAAAATACAACAGAAGGCAAAACAGAAAAGAAACAGGGCTGGTTACAGATGATATGGTACCATAAGTCATATCTTGACTTTCAAACACAATATCACAGAGGTTCTGATATTACACAATGCTGGCAAACATAAAGCTTGTAAAGAGTAGTATTCAACATAACAGGTAAAAAAAAATCCTTCATCATATTGAGAAAGAAATACTTTACCATAGGTTGTATAGCATTAGGGAGTATTCATTTAAAGAGACTCAAGATTACAAAATAATCATCCAGGGGTTTCCAAATTTGGGACCATGATGCCAGTCTGTGAAACTTAGTAGCTACAGTTTTTTCATATTTGCTGTATAAACAAACCAAATTCCACCAGAAATGTTCATATAGGCGCGGATTTTAAGAGCCCAGCTCGCCTAAATCCGCCCAAATCTGGGCGGATTTAGGCGAGCAGGACCCTGCGCGCCGGTGAGCCTATTTTACATAGGCCTACCGGCCCGCGCAAAGCCCCGGGACTCACGTAAGTCCCGGGGTTTTCTGAGGGGGGCGTTTTCGGGGCGTGTTGGGAGCGTTCCGGGGGCAGGCCTGGGGGCATGGCTACGGCCCGGGGTGGTCCGGGGGCATGGCTGCGCCCTCCGGACCCGCCCCCAGGTCGCGTCCCGGCGCGCTAGCGGCCCGCTGGCGCGCGGGGATTTACGTCTCCCTCCGGGAGGCGTAAATCCCCTGACAAAGGTAAGGGGGGGGTTTAGACAGGGCCGGGCGGGTGGGTTAGGTAGGGGAAGGGAGGGGAAGGTGAGGGGAGGGCAAAAGAAAGTTCCCTCCGAGGCCGCTCCGATTTTGGAGCGGCCTCGGAGGGAATGGGGGTAGGCTGCGCGGCTCGGCGCGCGCCGGCTATACGGAATTGATAGCCTTGCGCGCGCCGCTCCCGGATTTTAGCGGATACGCGCGGCTACGCGCGTATCTACTTAAATCCCGCATACTTTTGCTTGCGCCTGATGTGCCAGCAAAAGTACGCCAAATTGCGCGGTTTGAAAATCTACCCCTAAGCAGATAACTAAGAGGGTCATTTTCTATAGCTTTTGCACACGATAGCTAGATCAGGGCGGAGTCGGGGTGGAGTCGGCACCGGAAAGGGAGGAGTCTGGGCATCACCGGGGTGGATGCGGCAAAGACATCGCTGATGGCGAAAAGGTAAGGCCCCTTATCGCCACCAGTAACGCGCCAAATAGCATCACCTTTCATGGTGGCAATATTGGTTTGTGAAAGCCGGCAGTGATAGCAACGCGGTGGTGCGATCGCTGCCGGCTTTCGCAGGCCCACCCCCCTGCTTCGCCCCCCCCCCCCGGCACCATGTGATTCCCTAAGGTCTGCGATTTTAGAAAATCCAGCCCTAAGTTTCCAGAAAGAGAGTATTAAATGTATGGTAATACCAAGCAAAAATCAAAAAGCTTGCATTGTGAGGGTGTGAGCTGGCAGGGTAAAGCAGCACTCCTTAGGACTAGTATACAGTAGGACAACAGAGCTTTAAAGTGTAAAATTTGTGAAATAATGGTCCAAACCTGCTGCTAAAAGGTCAATATTAGAGGACAGTAAAACAACATATGTGGCAATGAGGCTTTGGGAGCAGAACATGACCAACAAGAGGAAGAAGGCATCATTTTAGCTATAGTTTCCATGGGGTCTAAACCACTCTGTGAGCCACAAAGAAAGAGGTCTGAGTAATGCTAAATGATAATGAGATGCATATTGAGGTACTCCAAAAAACTTTCCAATTAATGTCAGCAGACTCTGTATTGATATTGGTACTCCATAATTTCTGTGATCCCACAGGCGGTTTATACAGAGCTTTTATAAGCATTTATATATCTGAGAAGCTAAATGACCTAATGGACCATAATCATGATACAGATTAAATATGGCTGGGTATTCAGAAAGACACAAATGTGAACAAAAATTAGAAGACAGAGCTCCTCTGAGTTGCAACCAAGCAAAAAACTGAGATTGAGATAACGAATAAATTGCTTGCATATCTGAAAAAGGGATAAGAGAATTTCCTTGTAAAGGGGCAGATAAATACCAAATACCGCAATGCTGCCAGTTTCTCTAATTGAGGCAGTGACCACCAATTTTTAGGGAGGGATGAAACCACGGGGAGGCTAATTTAGAGAAATGCCAATAAGGAGCTAGAGAGGACATTAATTTGTCATACGCCTGAAAAGCGGAAAGAGTAGTAAGGAGAATTGGATTGTCTCTCACAACACGTGGCGGGATCATCCCTATAATACATTCTAAGGGAAGGGGGAGCATGGTATCTCGCTCAAATGAAACCCATCTAGGTGTGTTTTCTATGGAGAACAAATTAGCTAACCAAAAATATCCTTGTTGTAAAATATATGTTAGCTTCGTGGACCCTTGGGCCGATCGGAACCAGGAGAAGGAATACCTTAGAGAGGTAGGGGCACCGGTTCCAAACGGGAGGCGGCGAAAGCAGGCTCGCGGACTACCGGGAGAAAGACACGAAGGGCCCTATGCGACCAAGGACCAGGAGATGAAGCTGACCCGGTGGGAGAGGTGCTTCGCCCTGGAAGCCGGTACTCCCCCGAGAGGAGCTCGTAGGAGTCCGGCCGCTGGGACTTAGGCGGTTCACCCTGGAAGCCGGTGTCCCCCCGGGAGGAGCCCGTAGGAACCCGGCCGCTGGGACTTAGGAGATCCCTATCGATGGAGAAGTAGCTCACCAAGCCCGGGTCAGGTGTCGGAGAATCGCTGTCAGCCGGTCCGCGTCTAGAGCCAGAGAAGTCGTTGTCAGCCAGTCCAAGTCGAGATCCAGAGAAGTATCGTAAGCCAAGCCGAGTCGAGAGCCAGAAGACACCGAAGCCGAACCAGGGTCAGAAGCCAAGAAGAACCACAAGCCAATCCGAAGTCGAAAACCAGAAGATCAAAGTGACGAGCAGGAACACAGCAACTGGGAGCAGGACGAACCTGGGAACCTCGTTGCAAGGCAATGGCTTGGCTGTACTGCAGGGTTTTTATACCCTGCAGCGTCTGACGTCACCCGGGAGCTTCCCCTGCCAATTTCCTGTGCTGGCCCTTTAAGGCCAGCTGAGAGACGCGCGCGTGCGTCTAGGGGGCGGGGCCAGCCGCCGAGGAACGCCGACGGCTCGGGAGAGGCCGGGACGCGATGCCAGAGGGCCCTGCAGGCCCGAGTGAGGTCGGGACAGGCCGGGGGCGCAGCGCCCGCGGTCCCTGCAGGCCTGGGAGGCCGGAGCCAGCGACGCTACCGCCGCGGGGTGAGTGTCGGTCCCGGGGGCGCCCCGGGATCGCAACAGTACCCCTCCTCCTACGGCCCCCCCCTGGAGGACGCGGCTTGTCCGGGTGCGCCCTATGAAACTGGAGGAGAAGGTCTTTGTCGAGAATGTGCGAGGAGGGCTCCCAAGAGTACTCTTCAGGACCGTACCCCTCCCAGGAAAGGAGATACTCCCAGTGTCGACGACGGAACCGAACATCCAGGACCTCCTTAACCGTGTACGTGGCTCCAGGGTCAGTCGCAACAGGAGTGGGCTCCGGAGGCTGAGGTCGCAAGTGGGAGTGAACCACTGGTTTGAGAAGAGAGACGTGGAAAACATCATGAATCTTCAGCGTGGATGGGAGGCGTAACCGATAGGACACTGCTCCTATGCGTTCAGCTACCGGGAAGGGGCCGATGTAGCGAGGCGCCAGTCTCATGGAGGGAGTCCGCAGCTGAATGTGTCTGGTGCTCAGCCAGACCTTTGTCCCGGGTAAGAAGACAGGTGCGGGGCGTCGAGACCGGTCTGCATACTTTTTGAACCGGGCCGTGGTCTTATGAAGTCTCTCCTGGGTGGAGAGCCAGAGCTGATGGATCTGCTCCGCTGTCAGCTGTGCTGCCGGGGAAGAGACCGTCGCAGGTAAGGGCAAAGGAGGTCTGGGTACTTTCCCGTAAACCAGTTGGAAGGGGGACTGTAAGGTGGCCGAGTGTTTGTGTCGGTTATAAGAAAACTCGGCCCAGGGAAGAAGCGAGACCCAGTTGTCTTGGAGGTCCCCCACGAAGGCTCGGAGAAAGGCCTTGAGAGTACGATTTGTCCGTTCGACCTGGCCGTTACTCTGCGGATGAAACGCTGTAGTTAGGTCCAGCTGTACCCCGAACTTCCTGCAAAGAGCCCTCCAGTACTTTGCTGTGAACTGGGGACCTCGGTCTGAGGTAAGGTGCAAGGGCAAGCCATGTAGCCGAAAGATATGGTGGACAAACAATGTGGCCAGTTCAGGAGCCGAAGGCAGTTTGGCCAATGGCACAAAGTGGGCCATCTTTGAGAATCGGTCAATGGTGACCCAAATGACGGTCTTCCCCTCAGAGGGCGGCAACTCCACAATGAAATCCGTGGAAATGTGCGTCCACGGTTCCGTAGGAATGGGAAGCGGCTGCAGGAGTCCCCATGGTCGACCTGGTAATGGTTTTTGCTGGGCACAAGTAGGACACGACTGCACATAAAGCCGGACATCCTCCTTCATCCGTGGCCACCAATAGAACTCCGTCAAGAGCTCCAAAGTTCGGGCAATCCCTGGGTGCCCGGCCGTGAGGGAATCGTGTGCCCATGCTAAGACCCTCCTCCTGGAGCGGGCCGGGACTACTGTCTTGCCCGCGGGTCTGACGTCAGAGGCGGCTAGACACACCTTAGCTGGATCCAGAATGTAGCGAAGTGGTTCTGGGGTGTCCTCCGTCTCAGTAGCACGAGAGAGAGCATCTGCCCTTACGTTCTTGGCCGCCGGTCGGTAATGGAGAGTAAAGTTGAAGCGGCTGAAAAAGAGGGACCAGCGTGCCTGCCGAGGGTTGAGTCTTTGGGCACGGCACAGGTATTCCAAATTTTTATGGTCGGTGTAGACTATGATGGGGTGTTGGGCCCCCTCCAGCCACTGGCGCCACTCCTCAAAGGCTAGCTTGACTGCGAGTAGCTCCTTGTCGCCGATACCATAGTTTCTTTCGGCGGGAGAGAACTTACGAGAGAAATAGGAGCAGGGCCAGGTTTTCCCATTCTTGGCGAGTTGAGCCAACACAGCCCCTACCGCCACGTCGGAGGCGTCCACTTCTACCACAAATTGGCGCAAGGGATCAGGGTGTCGGAGGCAGGTCTCCCGTAGAAAGGCCTTTTTAAGTTCCTGGAAGGCTTGTGTTGCGTTGGGGGTCCATTTGTGGGCATCAGCTCCTTTACGGGTGAGGGCCGTTAGAGGCGCCACCAGGCTGGAGTAGTGTGGAATGAAGTGGCGATAGAAGTTGGCGAAGCCTAAAAAGCGCTGGAGCGCTTTCACCCCATGGGGCTGAGGCCATTTCTCAATGGCTGCGACCTTATCCGGGTCCATCTGGAAGCCCGTTGAAGAAACAATGTATCCCAGGAAAGGCAGCGAGTCTTGTTCGAATTGGCATTTTTCCAATTTGGCGTATAGCCGGTTCTCTCTTAGTTTCTGGAGTACTTGGCGAACATGTTGGCGATGAGAGGCAAGATCCTGGGAGTAAATTAGGACATCATCCAAATACACGATAACCGTGGTGTGCAGCAGCTCGCGAAGAACCTCGTTCATCAGGTTTTGAAACACAGCTGGGGCGTTGCAGAGACCGAATGGCATGACGAGATATTCGTAGTGACCGTCTCTGGTGTTAAAGGCGGTCTTCCATTCGTCCCCCGGGCGGATCCGCACTAGGTTATACGCCCCTCGGAGGTCAAGCTTGGTGAAAAAGCGAGCCCCTTGAAGGCGGTCTAAGAGTTCCGGAATCAAAGGCAATGGATAACGATCCCGACGGGTGATTAGGTTCAGTCCCCGGTAATCGATACAGGGGCGAAGGGACCCGTCCTTCTTCCCTACAAAAAAGAACCCGGCCCCGGCGGGGGAGTTGGATGGTCTGATGAAACCCCGTTCTAGGTTCTCCTTTATGTAGGCCGACATAGCCTGAGTCTCTGGCAGGGACAGTGGATAGACCCTCCCACGGGGTGGCGTAGTCCCTGGTAGCAGAGTGATAGCGCAATCAAAGGGTCGGTGTTCCGGGAGTAATTCGGCTTTTTCTTTGGAAAAGACGTCGCGGAAGTCGTGATACTGAGGCGGAACCGTCAAGGGGGTCGTGAGGAGAGGTAGTGTCTGCAAAGGACGAGCGGGGAGGCAGCGATGGAAACACGCTGAACCCCAAGACGTAATCTGAAGCGTGGCCCAATCGATCGTAGGCGAATGTTCCCTGAGCCAGGGCAGGCCCAGGACCACGGGGTGAATAGATTTTTCAAGAATGAGGAAGGACATCTCCTCCCTATGCAGGGCTCCGACTTGAAGCTTCAGCGGGGTAGTGCGAGTAGCGATGACACCCGGGAGGGGGACCCCCTGGATAGAGGAGACTCGCACGGTTGGTTCCTGAGGCAGGACCTTGAGCTGGAGCTGTTGCACCAGTTCTTGGAGGATAAAATTCCCCCCGGACCCAGAGTCTAGCAGGGCTAAGGTGTCGAATCCACCCTCAGGCAGACAAAGGCGTACCGGTACGGTACATGGGGAGTTGGGTGAAACATTGCCTAGAGTTAACTCCCCGCTAGACTCTAGGTTCGGGCATTTTCCGGGCGCTCGGTACAGCGGGCTAGGAAATGTCCGTTGCTCCCACAGTAAAGACACAGTCTTTGGGCGCGACGGCGCCTCCGCTCTTCAGAAGATAGGGGCCCTCTCCCCAATTGCATAGGCTCCTCTGCCGAGGTGGTCGCGGCAGCAGGCTGGGAAGGTCGGGTACGAGGCGGAGTGACCCTGCGACTAGTCTGTCCCGACGTGGGTCTTCGGTCCCGGAAGCGGCGCTGGATGCGTCGATCCACTCGCCCGGCCAGCTCAATCAAATCTTGAAGATCGTCAGGCAGGTCCCGGGCTGCCAGTTCGTCCTGGAGCCGTGGTGAAAGTCCCTCCAGGAAAATGCCATGCAAGCTGTCTTCGCCCCAAGCCAGCTCAGAGGCGAGGGTCTGGAATTCCATCGCGTATTCTTCCAGAGGCCGATTCCCCTGTCTCAGCTGGAGCAATTCGGAGGCGGCTGTGGAGGCACGGGATGGTTCATCGAAGACTCTTCGAAACGACTTGACGAACTGCACTAGGTTGTTCAGTCTGAAGTCCTGGCGTTCCCAAAGGGAAGAAGCCCAGACCAATGGTTTCCCATCCAGGAGGGAAATGATGTACGTCGTCTTGACTCGATCCGTGGGAAATTGTGCGGGCAGCAGGTCAAAACGAATATAACATTGATTGAGGAATCCTCTGCATGTCTTAGGATCCCCTGAGTACCGGGCTGGTGCGGGCATCTGTACAGGAGTGATGGGACCCATACTAGCCTGAGAGGAAGATGCCACAGGAGCTGCTGCGGAGGCCCCCTCCACGCGATCCGCCAGGCGTTGAACTGTTGACATCAAGGTTTCGAGGCAGTTCTGTTGCTGCTGTAGCTTCTGGGCTATGCCCGGGATGGCTTTGAGTCCAGCAAGGTCCGCCGGGTCCATGGCCTTGCAATCTGTTAGCTTCGTGGACCCTTGGGCCGATCGGAACCAGGAGAAGGAATACCTTAGAGAGGTAGGGGCACCGGTTCCAAACGGGAGGCGGCGAAAGCAGGCTCGCGGACTACCGGGAGAAAGACACGAAGGGCCCTATGCGACCAAGGACCAGGAGATGAAGCTGACCCGGTGGGAGAGGTGCTTCGCCCTGGAAGCCGGTACTCCCCCGAGAGGAGCTCGTAGGAGTCCGGCCGCTGGGACTTAGGCGGTTCACCCTGGAAGCCGGTGTCCCCCCGGGAGGAGCCCGTAGGAACCCGGCCGCTGGGACTTAGGAGATCCCTATCGATGGAGAAGTAGCTCACCAAGCCCGGGTCAGGTGTCGGAGAATCGCTGTCAGCCGGTCCGCGTCTAGAGCCAGAGAAGTCGTTGTCAGCCAGTCCAAGTCGAGATCCAGAGAAGTATCGTAAGCCAAGCCGAGTCGAGAGCCAGAAGACACCGAAGCCGAACCAGGGTCAGAAGCCAAGAAGAACCACAAGCCAATCCGAAGTCGAAAACCAGAAGATCAAAGTGACGAGCAGGAACACAGCAACTGGGAGCAGGACGAACCTGGGAACCTCGTTGCAAGGCAATGGCTTGGCTGTACTGCAGGGTTTTTATACCCTGCAGCGTCTGACGTCACCCGGGAGCTTCCCCTGCCAATTTCCTGTGCTGGCCCTTTAAGGCCAGCTGAGAGACGCGCGCGTGCGTCTAGGGGGCGGGGCCAGCCGCCGAGGAACGCCGACGGCTCGGGAGAGGCCGGGACGCGATGCCAGAGGGCCCTGCAGGCCCGAGTGAGGTCGGGACAGGCCGGGGGCGCAGCGCCCGCGGTCCCTGCAGGCCTGGGAGGCCGGAGCCAGCGACGCTACCGCCGCGGGGTGAGTGTCGGTCCCGGGGGCGCCCCGGGATCGCAACAATATATGCTTGATGATACCTAAAAAAGTCTGGAAAGTTGACACCTCCCTGGTACTTCTCCGTGATCAGTTTAGTTAAAGCTATTCAAGGGGTTTTATTATTCCATAAAAACTGTGAGAGCAGGTGATCCACTTGTTTATAGAAATCTTTGGAAAAGTATATCGGAAACATGGAGAGTGCAAAATTTAAGCATGGAGCTAGGACCATTTTAACAGAGTCCAGTCTACCCCACCATGTTAAATGCAATGGGGACCAATGGATAATGGCATCACGTAGCATTTGAAGGAGGAAAGTTTCACAATTGGAAATGGTAAGGAGTAGATCTCTAAAAAAGCGTATACCCAAATATTTAAGCCCTTGTGATTGGCTTTGAAAGGGATATGTGGTTAAATCCTCTTGCATTCCCAAACAATTCAATGGTAGTATTTCAGTTTTGTGCCAGTTCAATCGATACCCAGAGAGAGAGGAGAAGACAGAAATGACCAAAAACAAAGAAGGCAAGGAGGAATTTGAATTAGCTAGATAAAGAAGAACATCATCTGCATAAGCAGATAATTTGTACATTTCAGTGCCATACATAATACCTTGCACATCTGTTGTTTGTCTAAAGCAAGTAGGAAGGGTTCCAAAGCCAGGTTGAATAACAAGGGTGATAAAGAACACCCTTGTCCTATTCCACACTGGAGAGTAAATTGGGAAGAAATTCTATTGTTAAAATATATAAATGCTGATGGGGTGTGATAGAGCATTTGAACTCATGAGGCAAATGTAGGTCCAAAACCAAACCATTGTAGGGTTGTAAATAAAAATTCTCATTCTACTCTATCAAATGCTTTTTCAGCATATAATTTAATTGCAATCACTGGATATTGTTGCGTGCCCCGGCAGCATCCGCACTGTGGTCAGCCCTGCTCACCTCGCTATCCCATCCACTAGCTCCGGGCCCTCCTCCTCCACTGCCGCAGACAGTTTGCAGCATCCCCGGCTCCCCCGCGTTATCAGTGTCCTTGGCCCCACCCCTAGGCATGCACGTGGCTGACCTTCAGCCCTTTAAAGGGGCCAATGGCAGGAAAACCCACGGGGGCATCTCCCAATGACATCATGTAGGCCGGATACTTAAGGTGAGGCCCTGATTCCTGTTCCTCGCCTTAGCAATCGGGTCATACACTCCAGTGTTGTTTTTTTGCCTGCTCAAGTGTCTCCTGTTCCAGCGTCTCCTGTTCCCTTGTCTCTCCTGGTAATACCCTTCAGACTGATCTCATGGTACTGACCTTTGCTTGTTCTTGACCACGTCTGACCGCTGCCTGGAACCGACCTCTCCCTGTCCACTGACCACATCTGATCGCTGCCTGGAACCGACCTCTGCCTGTCTCCTGACCACATCTGACCGCTGCCTGGAACTTGACCTTTGCCTGAACTGACTATGTCCAAACTGACTACAGGTACTGACCCCTGCTTCAGCTGACCATTCTGGATTGATTCTCTGGCCTTGATCCTCGCTATCCACTCGGACACTCTTTTCTGGCCTCCTATGATTCCTGGACCTGCTTGCTTGGACATTGACCACACACCCTTGTTTGTGGTGGGAACTCCCCTGCACTTCCTTTCTAGGAGACCCTGCAAGGCCTACCTAAGACCAGGCGGCCTGGGTACCCAAGGGCTCAACCTGCGGAAACCCAGGGTTGCTATTGGCGAAGCTCCAGCTAGCCTCTGTCTCCTCCTGTGCTTCGCTTCCTGGTGGCAGGTGCTCTCTGGGTCTGACCAGAGGGCTATAGCTATCCTGTATCAAGCCAAGGGTCCACCTCCAGCACAACAGCTATTGTATAGATTGTGCATGATTTTTGAATGTGCAAAAATAAGCTAGCATTACTGGAGATCAGTCGATGTTTAATAAAACCAGATTGATCTGGATGAATAAGGGATTCCAAGATATCAGCTAATTGAGTAGCCAAAATTTTAGTAAAAATTGTATAGTCTGTGTTGAGTAAAGAAATTGGTTGGTAATTGGAAACCATTTGAGGATTTGTACCTGGCTTTGGAAGAACCACAACACATACTTCATTGAAAAGAGGTTCAGAATCAGGAGAGGAAGCTAAAAAAGTGTAGAATTTATGCATGTGAGGCATTAAATTGGAATGGAAAGCTTGATAGAAATCTACTGGAAAGCCATTTGGCCCTGGAGCATTCCCAGGCTTCAACGCAGAGATGGCATTAGAGATGTCTAATAAGGAGATTGGGCATTCCAGCTTGGACTGCTGTGTGGGAGTTAATATGGAATGAGACCATTCTGAATGAAATTGTCTAATGTCATACATCGAAGGGGATACTTTGGAGCTGATTAAATCATAGTAAAAATTGCAAAATTATTGTAGAATTTCTTTATCAGTTTGTTACGAGCACGCGCGGGCGCGGTCGTCTCGGGCGGGTGGTGAGCCCTTGGGCCACGGCAGGACCCCAGGAGGAGCCCAAGGCCACACCGTGGGAGGTGAGCTGAGCAGGCATGGTGAGCCAGGCAGGCAGGAACAGAAGCAGGGAGTCCGGCCCTCAGCCGGACCTGCATGCCCATGGTAGCCAACACGGGGAAGTTGACTAGTGAACGGTCCTCCGACTGTTCCCGGCCCTTTCGGACCCGCCGCAGGGACGGCAATGGGCAGCAGGCCGGACAGAGGCGAGGGCAGACAGAGTCCTTAAACTGAAGACATCAGACGGGGCAGAAGCAAGACGAAGACATCAGGTCAAGGGCTGAAGCGAGACACAGGAAAGGCCCAGGCGAGCAGGAACTCCGATGCTGGGATACTCACATCCGAAGCCCCCTCGGCTGGCAGAAGCTCAAGAGCCCGTGGGACGAATCCCTCCTGTTGGCCACTCCAGGGCCCAACAGGACAGAAGGCTCAGGAACCAGGTCAAGGCAGAGACAGGTAGACATCCGGACAAGGGCTGAAGCAGACACTGAAGACAAGGCTGGACGGGAACATTGCACTGTCCATCAGGGCGCCCTACTCAGCCCGCCCGTGGGACTGAGTCACGGACCACCCTGTCCCAGACGCGCCCTACACAGCCCTGGGAGGCTGGTCACGGACCACGCTGAGAAGGAGGGCGCGGGGAAGACCCAGGCGAACAGGACTCCGATGCTGGGAAACTCACATCCGAAGCCCTTTCGGCTGGCAGGAACAGGAGCAGACAACAGGCACACGTCAAGGCAGACATCAGGAAACATGGAGGACCTGGACCGGCAAGGTTACAGACAACTGTAATGCACAATCTGCAGGCCGAAGACAAGCAGGAGTCGGAGTCACGGACCGGAGTCAAGGCAGGCTGAAGACAAGCAGGAGTCGGAGTCACGGACCGGAGTCAAGGCAGGCTGAAGACAAGCAGGAGTCGGAGTCACGGACCGGAGTCAAGGCAGGCTGACAACAAGCAGGAGTCGGAGCCACGGAGGACCTGGATCGGGAGAGGCCACAGGCAACTGTGTAACCCAATCCGAAGGCCGAAGACAAGCAGGAGTCGGAGTCACGGACCGGAGTCAAGGCAGGCTGAAGACAAGCAGGAGTCGGAGTCACGGACCGGAGTCAAGGCAGGCTGAAGACAAGCAGGAGTCGGAGTCACGGACCGGAGTCAAGGCAGGCTGAAGACAAGCAGGAGTCGGAGTCACGGACCGGAGTCAAGGCAGGCTGAAGACAAGCAGGAGTCGGAGTCACGGACCGGAGTCAAGGCATGCTGACGACAAGCAGGAGTCGGAGTCACGGAGGACCTGGATCGGGAGAGGCCACAGGCAACTGTGTAACCCAATCCGAAGGCAAAGACACAGTGAACAGAAAGTCCTTAAATACTGGAGGTAGAGGGCAACTCCCTGGGAGGAGCTTGCCAGGACCGCCCACCGCTGGTCCTATAACTAGGGTAGAGAGCTGCGGGCCAGCCCCTAGAGAAGGGCGTCGCCCAACAGGAAGTCCAAACACTGAGGCTGCAAGCCACCGGCACAGCTAGGCTTCTCAGGCCCTGGAGCAAGTCCTGGATGATGCGCAGGCGAGGCCCTGGCTTCAGAGCGGCCTCTGGAGGAAGGTAAGAGACCTCCTGCAGCGCAGCAGCAGGGGGGATCGCAACACAGTTACCACTAATTGACCTGAAGATGATTTAAGGGCATGAATTCATTTTTTCACTCTCTTTTTTTAAAAATAATTTGCCAAGAGATGCCCACATTTATTATTCTCTGCATAGTAATGGAGCTTCTGCATAAAAATATCTATCCCAGCTTGATGACTTAATAATTTATTATATTCATCTCTTGCCTTTAGTAAAGCTAATAATGTACTAGGAGATGAGCTACTGATATGTGCTTGTTCTAAATAAGCTACTTCAGAATGTAAATTGGCGAGTTCAGCCTGTTGCTTTTTATGATGTTTAATACTAAAACTCATAATATCCCCTCTGATAATGGCTTTCAAAGCCGCCCACAGCACGGAGGCAGAGACTTCAGGGGTGGCATTGAGAGAGAAATATTCCACAGTTTTAGTATCCATAAATGTATGAAATTCCGGGTCCTCCAATAAGGAAGAATTAAACCTCCATAGCTTATCCGCTTGCCTTGAAAAAGGAAGAGATAAGAACATAAGAACATGCCATACTGGGTCAGACCAAGGGTCCATCAAGTCCAGCATCCTGTTTCCAACAGTGGCCAATCCAGGCCAAAAGAACCTGGCAAGTACCCAAAAACTAAGTCTATTCCATGTTACCATTGCTAGTAATAGCGGTGGTTATTATCTAAGTCAGCTTAATTAATAGCAGGTAATGGACTTCTCATCCAAGAACTTATCCAATCCTTTTTTAAACACAGCTATACTAACTGCACTAACCACATCCTCTGGCAACATATTTAGAGTTTAATTGTGTGTTGAGTGAAAAAGAACTTTCTCCGATTAGTTTTAAATGTGCCACATGCTAACTTCATGGAGTGCCCCCTAGTCTTTCTATTATCCGAAAGAGTAAAAAAACGATTCACATCTACCTGTTCTAGACCTCTCATGATTTTAAACACCCTTGAGAGAGATAGCTGCATGGTCTTATATTAGAAAAGGATAAATACAGGCGTCCTGGATCTGGGAGGTAAGCTTAGAGGAAGTTAAAAAATAATCTATCCTGGAATAGGTAGAGTGTGGATGGGAGAAAAAGGTATAATCCTTATCTCTGGGATATAACAATCGCCATGGATCAATAAGATTGGCAGAAGGTATTAAGTCAAGCAATGCTTTTTGAGCCCTAGGTTGAGAAATTTTAGTATATGATTTTCTGTTCAGAAAAATATCCAAGGGCATGTTGAAGTCTCCTCCTAATATTAGGGGAGAGGTGCCAGCCTCTAAGGACTGGGAAAAAATGGTTTGGAAAAAGACCAGATGATCTATGTTAGGAGCATAAAGGTGGAGAGAAATAAAGATTTCATCATCAATCTCTACTTTGGCACAAACCCAGGGTCCCTTCCAGATCATATGAGTAATAGTGGATTCAGGCATCTAATTTTTTTATGAAATAAAAGAGCCACTCCCCACTTCTTAAGGACAGCTGGGGTAAACATAATTTTTCCTACCCAAGCTTGTTTGAGTTTAATGGATTCTGTGTTTGTCAAGTAGGTTTCTTGTATCATTGCAACATCAGCATGCAACAAGCCTATATAAGTAAGAATTTTCTTCCTTTTAATCAGATGAGAAAGGCCATTAACATTTAGGGAAACCACTGGTAAGGTAGAGATGTGCTTTGGGTAAAAATTTTGTGTCAGGCTTCGTTTTGGTCCCCCCCCCCATGGGAATTTCATTTTTCCCGTGGTTCAGAGTTTTTTTTCGGGGACCCCGATTTTCGGATTAGTGTGCACTATCGGGAGTTAGCATACACAAACTCAAAAATTAAATCAATCGTTTTTTTGGTTCTCCCAAACCATTCCGAATTAGGCAATTTCATTGACATTGCAACTAATAATATATATCATTGATTAAATGCAGAGAAACAGACACAGAAATTAGTAAAATGGGTTACTTTTGAAGATTCCAATGGAGATGACTTTAGTGGGCTCACTATCTAGCACAACAAAGGTTTTCAATACAACATGTTAAGATAAGTATCTATGGTGATATACATCCTAAAGTATTTTAAATGCAAAATTAAGAACATAAGAACATAAGGAATTGCCATACTGGGTCAGACCAAGGGTCCATCAAGCCCAGCATCCTGTTTTCAACAGTGGCCAATCCAGTCTACAAGTACCTGGCAAGAAAATTCTCCTTCTTCAGGGATGCAAATCTTTATAGATTAAACTTCAGCGTCCTTATATGTTGTCTCATGTGATTTATCTGTGAACACTATGAAACAATCTGTTGGATACGCTCTTTGCAAAGTAATTCCTTAGGTCTATTCAATTTAAAATGATATTCAGGAAAGGTCAGAAGTAGTCAGAAGTAGTGCAAAAGGGCTTACTACCCAGTCTTAAACGTCTTCATTGCTGGAAACATAAAAATAGCTTCAAATGAAATCCAGTCTATTTCTTTTTACCTTCAACATCTGAGTACAACGTCAAATACCACTTGCTGTAAATCCGCGATGCTGTGAGCCATACTCTGTTACGTGTCATGGCCACTACTGACAAGAGACGCGCTGAGAAACCACCATTTTTAAAGGGATTTCACCGGACCAAACGAATGATTGACACCCGGAAATGATGCTAGATAGCCGCCATTTTTAAAAAGGGGATTTCACCAAACTCAAAAGGTAATTTGTTTCCGGGAATGCCGTATAATTCAAATGAGGGAATACCATTCTATTTTGTCATTGAGACTATACGGTTCTATGGTTTGTAGGTGGTGAATCCATTGAAATTAAGTATAGCAGTACGGTCACCTCCACGCCATGATACTGGAACATGCTCCAAAATTGTCCACTTAAAATCTTCAAATTTATGTCCCTCCTGAATACAATGTTGTGTAGTGGGTGCTTTTATATCTTGTTATTGATTCGACTTTTATGTTCGATTAATCTAATCCGAATCTTCTGTTTAGTACGGCCCACATAGGTTTTTAAACAGAGACATTGTAGCGCATAAATAACGTGATCTGTGTCACAATTCACATCATGTTTATGAAGTATTTTAAATCCTGTGCGTGGTTCTTGCCATTCTGTGCCTGTTTGAGCCTGTTGACAAAATAAACATTTACCACATTGGGACTGACCTATTGTGCTTTTTGCAAATATTTCTGAGGGTGCTGCCCTAACAACTTGTTGTTTGATGTTAATGCCCCTTGTGTAGGCAAACATGGGTGGTTCACAAAAAAAAAGATGTGGACTAAGAACATGACAATTTTTGAGAATACATTTTCTAATCTGTTGTGTCAATTCTGAATGTTAAAACACACATATTAGACTTTGTACTGAAGATTTATTTCTGTATTTTAATAGCTGTTTTCGATCGGAGTGCACTGTCCCTGAGCTAGAGCGCGTCGGCAGCAGCAGCCCTAGGCTGCGTTGAAGGTCGGTAGCACGGCGGTTCAAGCCGTGACTGCCACGAAGCAGGTGCAGTGCTGGTGGCTATTGAAGAGGTGAGGCCTGCTCGCGGAGAGTAGCTCTGCGGGCAGGAATCGTAACAGGAGGCACTCCATGAAGTTAGCATATAGCACATTTAAAATTAATCAGAGACAATTTTTTTTTCACTCAATGCACAATTAAACTCTGGAATTTGTTGCCAGGGTATGTGGTTAGTGCAGTTAGTGCAGCTGGATTTAAAAAAAGGTTTGGATAAGTTCTTGGAAGAGAAGTCTATTACCTGCTACTAATCAAGTTGACTTAGAAAATAGCCACTATTATTACTAGCATCAGTAGCATGAGATATAGTAGTTTTTGGGTACTTGCCAAGTACTTGTAGCCTGGCTTGGCCACTGTTGGCCACTGGGCTTGATGGACCCTTAGGGGGTCATTTTCTATTGGTATCGCACGTGAAAAGGGATTTTTCGTGTGCGATACCTTGATAGGGGTGGAGTCGGGACTGGAAGAGGAGGAGTCGGGGCGGCGTCAAGGCAGACATGGTGGTAACTTCGCTGGTGGCGATAAGATAAGACCTGTTATCACCACCAGTAGCGAGCCCAATAGCACCACCTTTCACGGTGGAGCTATTGGGTGCAAATGCCGGCAGCGATAACACCGCAGTGGTGCGATCGCTGCTGGATTTCGCAGGCCCGCCCCCCGCTTCGCGCCCCTGCACCCCGTTACCGCGGGATTGAATGAGCTCTGCGCCATAAGAAACTCCAGGCCTTAGTTTGACCAAGTATGCCAATTTCTTATGCTCTTATGTTCAATCAATAAATGGCTCTAAATTTTGTGTAAATGAGAGGGTTATACTGTATATATCGCAGGGATAGCTTATAGCAGTAAGTGAGAAGAAAATAGAATCTAAATGAGAGATTCATATCATAAATTGACAAGTATTTAAAATAAAAGAGGAGATTATTGGATGTACACTGATTAATTCAGGATGTCATTTCAATGAACAAATGAAGACAGAGTAAAACATAAAAGTGAGATTCTCACAAGGTTATCCTTGAGCAACTGAGTAGATGAATGAAGCAGGTATGAGGCTATATGAATCAAAGGTAAGGCAAGGGGAAGAAGCTAGATAGGTAGGAGCACAGATGCAATACAATTCCTTATCTGTAATTTTTAATGGTAGAGGCAAGCCTAGATATTGTTGTTATAATGAAGATGAGGTTCATTGAGTCCCACTAATGGAATATGGCCATACCAAGAAGGTTAAGGATGTCAGAAAAATAAATGATTAGTTCTTTATGAAAAATGAATATCAAACAACTCTAAAACGGAGGCAAGGGAAAAGGATGAGGCTTTGTGGGGAATGGGAAATCCAGGCTGCTGTTGCTCATATTTGGAAAAGAGATAGAGCAGTTTTAAAACTAGATCATGGGGAATGCCAACAGTTTACTTAATACATTTTTTACAGCAATTACTTACCTGCCCAATTACAAGACTTCTGTTCTGGTCTGCTTGCAATTTCACATACTCAAATCAGAAACATAACTTGATAACAATAAAAGAAAAAAGAAAAACCTATATTCAATAGCACATGGTTTGGAGTGAGATATCTTCAAAGGTTACTATATTATTGTTTATATTATATTCTGGATCGGGGTGAGAGCTGACTCCACTCACAGGGAGGAGCCCTGTGGGAACTCACCACGATACACGTGGCCTTAGCTGAGACGGAGACAACAGCAAGAGACTTTATTATACTGGAATGTAGAGAAACTCACCTAGTGGGAAGAGAGAGACACAGTCCAGAGGAAAGGGTAGCTCAATGATAAAATCTCTGTTAGTGGTCCATGGAATGGGGTATGCTGGGGAATCCCTCCTTCGATGAAACTTCCTGTCTCAATCTGGTAGTGGCCCGCAGCGCGGGGTATGCCAAGAATCACAGGAGAGTGTTGAGAGTAGAGCAGGAGGTCAGTAGAGCTTGGATAGAAGATGGTACTCTCTCTGAAGTATGCAAAGAAGATTGCTGAGGCGATCACAGTAGTAGCCCGAGGCACAGGGTACACCGGAGGTTCTGTCAGCTGAAGGTAGCGAAGACACAAGGCTGAACCAGACTAAGCCCAGAATAGGTGTAGCGAGACTCCAGGCAGGAAGGCCCTCCGAGGAGTGGATAGCCAGAATGTGACAAGGCTCCCGAGGAGCGAGTACCTAAAACGTTCAAGTCTCTGGGTGAGGAATGAGTCAGCGTAGCGAAGCAAAGCGTCTCCGTAGGAGTGGAATTCAGCAGGAAGGACGTCCTTGCTAACTCGTCGGTAGCTCAGACCGGCTGGCTCAAATACACGCAGGCAGATAACATCATGTGGAGGGGACACCCCTGAGGTTCCCGGCATGACATGTATAAGATGGGGCCTGACGCACGCATGCGTGCCTTAGGTAATCCCCGATTCAAGATGGCGGATGGGTTTGCCCATGCCGTCTCAGGAATGCTGAGAAGAGCAGCATGCAGAGGCAGAGGTTGCCAATTGTCCAAGAATTACTGAAGCAGGAAAAAAGGAGGTGAGCAATAGAGGTTTCAGCTGTCTGTGACCGACGGGCGCAACAGTTTAATTGAGTTTGTATGTGAATTTTATTATGAATGTGGATATGCAATTCAATGAGAAAGGGGACTAGTCTAGATCAAATCTTCACTGAGATGCAGGATCAGGAGTGAGTAGTAATAGTGGTGTAGCTGCTTGGTAATAGCTGCAATAATGGTCATACCTGATCAGTTTTAATATAATTACTGAATGAAGGACATTCAGGAAAATTACTGAAGTTACATTTAACTTCAAAAAGTTAAAAATGAGGAAATTAATTAGAAAAAATCTAAAAGGAGTGTTTGCAAAGGTTAAACGTTTACCTGCTGTTTAAAAAGTCATCTTGAAAGCCCAGACTAAGATGTAGGTTATGCATTGAAAAAGGAAGAAAAAAAGACCAAATGACTGCCAGCCAGAGGTTATTAAAGCTAAAAGAACTGTTTTCAAAAATTGGAAGGTGGATCCAAATGAAGAAAACAGAAAAGAGTATAAGCAATGGCAAGTTAGATATAAAGCATTAATAAGAGAAAAAGCGAATTTGAAAATAAGCCTACCAGAGAGGCAAGAATTCAAAATAAACATGTTTTCAGTTATATTTGAAGCAAGAATCTTGTGAGGGAGTGTGATGATCAAGGAGTAAAATGAACACTCAGAAAAAACAAGGCATAGCAGAACAATTAAATGGATTATTTTCTTTAGTCTTTGCTCAGGAGGGTGTTGAAGAAATACCTATGCCAGAAAAGCTCTTTGAGGGTGATGAATCAGCGGAACTAAATTAAATCACTGTGAACCTGCAAGATGTAATAGAGAAAAGATGACAATCACTGGGAATAGATGTATACACCCCAAAATTCTGATGAAATTACATAATGGAATTTCAGACATTTCTTAAATCACTAACTTCTCATTCAAATCAGCTATGGTACTTAAGGATTGCAGGGAAGCCAACATAATGTTCATTTTTAAAAAGGGCTCCAGGGTTGATCCTGGAAGATAGAGATTGATAAGTCTAGTCTGGCATCAATGTCAGGTAAAATGGTTGAAGCTATTCTGGAAAAAAAAAATGACTGGCCATCTTGAAAGACCCATGCCAATGGGGTAGGGCTAACAAAGATTTAGGAACAGGAAGTCTTGTCTTACAAATCTGTTAGATATCTTTAAGGTATTGGTAAGTGTGTGGAAAAGGGTAAGTCAGTTGATACAGTGTATTTGGATTTTCAGAAAGTGTTTGACAAAGACTCCTTAGAAAACTGAAAAATCATAGGATAGGAAATTGTGTCCTATTGTGGATTGGAAACTGGATAAAGGATAGGAAAGAACGTAGGAATAAGCAGTCATTTCTCTAAATGGAGAAAGGTAAATAGTGGATCTGAGCTTTTTATAAATGATATGAAAAAGGAAATGATGAGCGAGGTGGTACAATTCACAGATGAATCAAGATTGTGATTATAAACTGATGGAGATGAACTGCAAGAGTAAAGCAATTGACATAAAAGGATTTAAAAAGAGTTTAGACAAGTTTCTAGAGGAAAAGTCCAAAAACAAGTATTAGCCGTATAGGTTTGGGAAAGCTATTGCTTATTCTTAGTTGTCAGCAAGAAGGATTGGATTTATTCTTTGTGATCCTGCCAAGTACATGAGATCAGGGTTGGCCACTGTTGGAGCAGGATGCTGGGCTTGATGGACATTTGGTCTGACCGATTATGTCATTCTTTATGTTCTTATGGAAGAACACAAAAATCTGTCTTGAATAAGGAGTGCTATGCAGGTGGTCATGCTTTACATTTGGCAGCTGGGATATATCCTTGACAATGTATACATGAATAACTGGGCAGACTAGATGGTTAGTTGTTTTATTATGAAAGATGCAGAGAGCATCAGGGAAAAAAATAATTTGCTTTTTAAGTGCCTTGGCCTGCAGGGATAGCCAGAAATTCCAAAAAAATAGCTACACAAATGCAAACGGCAGGTGACTTGTATATCATTGAATACCAAGATGCAAATGACCTGAGAAATAATCAATTAGTAAACTTTTAAAAAATTGTAAAGAGTTGCTGGATTGTAAAGGGTGCTGAACAGGTAGTCAAATCAGTAACCTTCTCAGAGGTGTTACCTGTGTACTGCAACAGGAGCACAAAAGGAATTAAATATGAAGTGATATCTTAGAAGAGGTCATATTTCTACAGTGCAGTATAGACAGGAATAGCTAGTCAGAATGGATAGACCAATTGGTCTTTTTCTGACATCACCTACTATGTTACTACATTACTACGTAATTGTCCCCAGGATTAAAAATTTAGTAGAAGGTTTTGGTACATTGGTGACTGAAACAATAAGAATCTTTATGAATGGAGCAGATTATATAAAAGTGAGACAGCCATTAGAGTCCTTACCCATCATTTGAAATCTGTCTAATACCAACACTAAACTAAGCAAGGGGAAAGGAACAGACTGCTTTCACCCACAGAATAAACAGGTGAAGTAAACAAGCACAGCCACTAAAGTATAACAACACATAATACATTAAAATAATGTAAAGCAGAAAGAAAGCAAAAGCAGAAGAAACGTAAGTTGCCAACATAGTTAATGAAAAAATAAGAAACAATAGAGGGAAAAAGAGCATGCATAAAGAGTTTTAACAAAATGGCATCCCTAAAGACCATCATGGTGAAGCAGACTATGGTAATGGAAAGCTGGTTTGGGAGGAGAACATATTAGGCTATAATCCATTTGGGAGTTAGAATTAGCTTTTTATATTAGGAACATTATAGAAGCTACTCAAATAAAGGGAAAGCATGAAAAAGATGCATTACTGTGGGTTGCTCTTGAAAAATCAAAGAAAATTTTAATATTATTTAAAGGGAGCATTATACAGACTCCTAGCATAGGGGGAAGAGGTACATTCAGGCATGGCAATGTAGATTAGTGGCTCTGAGCCAAGTTAATAATTTTACTTATAGTATTAGAGAAAGGGGCACTTTGTCTTTAAGAAGGCCAGGGTAGATGAAATAGGGTTACCTCAAAAGAGAGAAGACAAGTGGTAATCATGATGTTCTGGGGCTGGTGATAAGGGCTGCATGAGATAACCAAGACAAATGGAAGAAGCATTTTGTGGGAGATAGAAGCAGTTTAAAATGTCATATGGACCAGCTTCAGAAGAAGTCGGCATGACTATCTGAATAACTGCAGTAGCTCTGGAGCCAGCAGCGGTGAGTAAAATGAAACAGAAGAGGAAATATGGTAGCAGAATCAGAAGGAGCAGGGGAGCGTGCGCGCATGTCTAGGGAACCCCAAGGGTAAGTTGGCGGTCGGCAGAGTTCATGCGGCTCAGGTAGGCCCAGGTACGGAGGCCGGAAGGCTGGAGGTAGCTGGCAGAGGTCACGAGTTCTCTCAACGGAGCCAAAGCAGTAAAAATAGAGGTGAGCAGCAGCAGCAGTCGCAGCCATCTGCGGCCGAGGACCGTAACAGTACTCCTCTTCTTAGGGCCGCTCCCTTGGAGTTTGGGTTTTCTCTGGTGAAAAGAGTGAATCTTATGGATCAGCTCTTTATCGAGAATGTTAGCTGCAGACTCCCAACTGTTTTCTTCAGGTCCAAAGCTCTCCCACGATATCAGATACTCCCATCGTCTTCCTCATTTCCATATATCCAGGATGTCCTGTACTTGATAAGCGATGTCCTCCTCCGATGCCAGAGTTTGAGGTTCAGGCAGCTTTTTGGAAAATTCAGATAGAATGAGAGGTTTAAGCAATAAGACGTAGAAGGCGTAATGAATCCTGAGTGATGAGGGCAGGCGTAGGCTGAATGTAACTGGGCCCAGACGACGAAGTACGGGAAATGACCTGATGTATCTGGGAGCAAAGTGGGCTGAAGGTAGTTTCAGATAAATGAATCGAGTACTAAGCCATATTTTATCCCCAGAACTGAATTAGGGAGCTGCCCGATGATGGGTGTCATAGCATTTCTTGGACTTATGGGCAGCTTGTTGTATGAGGTGTTTAGTGTTGCCCCAGAGTTGATGCAACTCTTGAGTGGTGGCTTGTGCCATGAGAGAGGACTCCACAGAAGTGGAGGCAGGGGCTGATGTCCGTATACCACTTGAAAGGGTGAAGACCCGGTAGATGCAGAGAGATGAGAATTGAGGGCAAACTCAGCCCAAGGGAGTAACTTGGACCAGTCATTTTGTCGTGACGTAAGCCCGGAGAAACTGCTTCAAGGTCCGAATTGTCCTTTCCATCTGACCATTGGCCTGTGGGTGATAAGCTGATGTGAGGTCCAAGGCAATGTCAAATTTCTTACATAAGGCCCTCTAGAACCTGGCCGTAAATTGCACCCCCCAGTTGGAGAGTAAATGCTTCGGGAGTCCATGAAGTCAGAATATGTGGTGGATGAATAGACTCGCCAATTCTGGGGCAGAAGGAAGGCCAGGTGAAGCCACAAAGTGAGCCATTTTTGAAAACTGGTCCACTGTGACCTAAATGGTATTATTGGCATTGGAAGAAGAGAGATCCATTGTGAAATCAGTGGCAATGTGAGTCCATGGTTCGCTGGGTGCGGGCAGTGCTTGCAAGAAACCCCAGGGTCGACCCGTCGGCGGCTTCTCACGGGCACAAGTAGGGCACGACTCCACATATGCTTGAGCATCCTTCCTCATGGTCGGCCACCAGTAGAACCCCTGGAGTGATGATAGGGTTCTGGCCTGACCTGGATGGCCCGCCAACAGGTAATCATGTTCCCATTGAGGCATTTTCCTATGAAGTGGATGGGGAACCACCATCTTGCCAGGGGGTACAGTAAATGTGGCAGAGAGAAGCACTTTGTCTGGATCGATAATGTGGCATGGGACATCCGGAACGTCCTCAGTGGTGAAGGACCGGGACAGGGCATCAGCTCGAGAATTCTTGTCAGCTGGCTTGTACCATAGCAAGAAATTGAACAGAGTCAAAAAGAGAGACCAGTGGGCCTGCCGGTGATTAAGGCATTGTGCTTGGTGCAGGTACTCAAGGTTCTTGTGGTCTGTATGAACTGTAACCTGGTGCTAAGCCCCCTCGGGCCAGGGGTGCTTAATTCAAAGGTGAGCTTAATTGCCAATAATTCTTTGTCCCCTATTCCATAATTGCACTCCACAGGAGAAGAATAAGCAGGGATGTAATGTGTGATTGCCAGAATGCTGGCTCACCAACACCAACGTCAGATGCGTCAACTTCAACGATGAAAGGTCATCGGGGATCCAGGTGGCGTAAGCATGGTTCTCTAAGGAAGGTGTCCTTAGGTTTCTGAAAGGCCAATATGGCCTCGGGTGACCACTGTGAGGGGTTGGCAGGTCATGTCTGGGAGAGGGGCGGTCAGTGTGGAATAATGTGGAATAAATGACAGTAGTAATTAGTAAATCCCAGGAATCTACAAAGTGCCTTGAGACCCGTTGGTTGGGGCCAGTCCTGGATGCTCTTGGACTTTTGGGGGTCCATCTGGAAGCCTCAACTTGAGAACATGTAACCGAGGAAAGGAACAGTCTCTTGTTCGAAGGAACATTTCTCCAGCTTGGCATACAAGCGATTGTCCCTTAGGCGCTGAAGGACTTTGCAGACATCTCAGCGAAGATTCTGGAGGTTTTGCGAGAATACCAGGATGTCATTCAGATAGACTACTATGCACTGGTAGAGCATGTCTCTGAATACCTCATTCATCATATTCTGGAACACTGCTAGGGTGTTAAAAAGGTCGAAGTGCATTACCAGGTATTTGAAATGGCCATCACGGGTGTTAAAAGCAGTTTTCCATTCGTTGCCCTGACGTATCTGGACCAAATTGTAGGCCCCTCTCAGGTTGAGCTTGGAGAATATTTTGGCCCCTTGGAGCCTGTCAAACAGTTCAGAGATTAGCGACAAGGGGTATCGGTCCTTCTGGGTAATTTCATTAAGGCCATGGTAATTTTTACACGGTCAGAGGGAACCGACATTTTTCCCTACGAAAAAGAATCCCGCTCCAGCGGGAAACCTAGAAGGTTGAATGAAGCCCTTTGCCAAATTCTCTTGTATGTAGTCTGACATAGCCTTAGTTTCTGTTAGCGAAAGTGGGTATACCCTTCTGTGAGGAGGATCTGAATTCAGGAGTAAATTTATTGCACAGTCAAATGAACGATGAGGTGGTAACATGTCCGCAGCCTTCTTCGAAAATACATCAGCATAAGTGGAGTACTGCAGCGGAAGAACAGGAAGAGACATGGTGGTGGTTAAGCAAGGCAGGGGCGACACGACCTCCAAGCAATCCTTATGGCAGGAGCTGCCCCACTGGGAAAGTTGCAAGGTGCCCCAGACGAATTGCAGAGTATGAAGTTTCAACCACAGTAGTCCAAGAACCACCGGATAGATGGCCTTGTCTAATACGAGAAAGGAGATGGTCTCCGTGAGCATGGATCCAGTTAGAAGTCGGATGGGAACTGTGGAACAAGTAACTTCACCAGGTACTGGCTTACTGTGGATAGAGGAGAACATTAAGGGCGTGGGCATGCAGACTGTGGGGATCCGGAGATGCTCCACCAGCTGTTGGAGGATAAAATGATCACCAGCCCTGGAATCCACTAAGGCTAGCGTGTGGAATTCCAGGGTACCTGAGTTGATGGAAACAGGTAACATTAATGTAGGAGAGGGAGATATCAGGCCTAGGAGAAGTTCTTAGGCAAAACCTAGGCCTGAGAGTTTCCCGGACAGAGTGGGCAGGCAGGTACCGTGTGTCCAGGTTGATCATAGTACATACATAGCCCTGAACGTAGGCGACGACATTTCTCTTTCAAGGATAGGTGGCTGTGACCCATCTGCATAGGTTCCTCTTCATCAGTATCTTGAGGAACAGCAGTCTTCGTGGAGAGTGCTGGGTAGATACGGGGAATTCCAATGGCCACACTCTTGGATCCTGTGGTAGGCCTGATTGACAAACTGAAGAGCAGTAAATCACCTAGACCAGACGGTATAAACCCAGGGGTTCTAAAGGAACTCAAAAATGAAATTTCAGACCTATTAGTAAAAATTTGTAACCTATCATTAAAATCATCCATTGTACCTGAAGACTGGAGGGTGGCTAATGTAACCCCAATATTTTAAAAGGGCTCCAGGAGCGATCCGGGAAACTACAGACCAGTTAGCCTGACTTCAGTACCAAGAAAAATAGTGGAAAGTGTTCTAAATATCAAAATCACAGAACTTATAGAAAGACATGGTTTAATGGAACAAAGTGAGCATAGCTTTGTCCAAGGCAAGTATTGCCTCACAAATCGGCTTCACTTATTTGAAGGAGTTAATACACATGTAGAGAAAGGTAAACTGGTAGATGGTGCATTTTGATTTTCAGAAAGTGTTTGACAAAGTTCCTCATGAGAGGCTTCTAGGAAAAGTAAAAAGTCATGGAATAGGTGGCGATGTCCTTTTGTGAAATACAAATTGGCTAAAAGACAGGAAACAGAGAATAGGATGAAATGGAAAATGTTCTCAATGGAAGGAAATGGGCAGTAGAGTGCCTCAGAGAACTGTATTGGGACCCGTACTTTTCAATATATTTATAAATGATCTGGAAAGAAATACGACGAGTGAGGTAATCAAATTTGCAGATGATACAAAATTATTCAGAATAGTTAAATCACAAGCAAATTGTGATACATTGCAGGAAAACCTTGTGAGACTAGAAAATTGGGCATCAAAATGCAAGATGAAATTTAATGTGGATAAGTGCAAGGTGATGTATATAGGGAAAATAACCCATGCTATAGTTACACAATGTTAGGTTCCATATTAGAAGCTACCACCCAAGAAAGAGATCCAGGCGTCATAGTGGATAACACATTGAAATCATCAGTTTAAGTGTGCTACAGCAGTCCGAAAAGCAAACAGAATGTTGGGAATTATTAAAAGGGGAATGGGAATAAAACAGAAAATGTCATAATTCCTCTGTATCGCTCCATGTTGAGACCACACCTTGAATACTGTGTACAATTCTGGTTACCGCATCTAAAAAAAGATATAGTTGTGATGGAGAAGGTACAGGGAAGGGCGACCAAAATGATAAAGGGGATGGAACAGCTCCCCTATGAGGAAAGACCAAAGAGGTTAGGACTTTTCAGCTTGGAGAAGAGACAGCTGAGGGGGAATATGATAGAAGTGTTTAAAATCATGAGAGGTCTAGAATGGGTAAATGAGAATCAGTTATTTACTCTTTTGGATAATAGAAGAACTAGGGGGCACTCCAAGAAGTTAGCATATGGCACATTTAAAACTAATCAGAGTAAGTTCTTTTTCACTCAACGCACAATTAAACTCTGGAATTTGTTGCCAGGGAATGTGGTTAGTTCAATTAGTGTAGCTGTGTTTTAAAAAGGATTGGATAAGTTCTTGGAGGAGAAGTCCATTACCTGCTATTAATTATGCTGACTTAGAAAATAGCCACTGCTATTACTAGCAACAGTAACATGGGATAGACTTAGTTTTTTGGGAACTTGCCAGGTTCTTATGGACTGGATTGGCCACTGTTGGAGACAGGATTCTGGGCTTGATGGACCCTTGGTCTGACCCAATATGGCATGTTCTTATGTTCTTAAGGTGGAGTTGCCAATATCCACTGCTTATTGTTGGGATAAGCAGCTTGAAATCTATTTCTTGGGATCTTGCCAGGTACTTGTGACCTGCATTGGCCACTGTTGGAAACAGTATACTGGGCTTCATGGACCTTTGCTCTGACCCAGTATGACAAGTCTTATGTTCTTATGTAGAGGTCAAACTTCGTTGTAGAAGATAGTGATGGGAAAAGGGTTGAGAGGCAGGTGGGAGAGACTGGTAGAATAGCAGGAACTGAATTTGGTTTAGGTAATGGGAATTTATATAATTTATATTCTCCTCTATCCAAAGTTGTAAAAAAAAACAAAGAGAAAAAGTCTTAGTTCAGTGTAACAAACTCCCTATTAAGATCTACAAATGTAATGTGTCTTCATATTCCTTGCTCCAAAGAGATCAAGTTGGCAGAGATTTGAAGTAGACCAATGGTTACCAACCTTTTTTGTATTGTGGCACACCTGGCATAGAGCTCACTTCATTGTGATACACCATCACCTTCACCATTATCATTTTTGCTTTTCTTATCTTTCTTCTCCTCCCATCCCTCCAGAGATCATCACCTTCTTCCCTCCCCAGGCATTATCACCTTCCCTTTCCTCCCCCTCTCTCCATGCAGGATCACCACCAATTCTACCCTTCCGTCTCTCAATCTCTGGCATCAGCATCACCTTCTCTTCCTCTCTTCTGGCATTATCACCTTCTCTCCCCTTCTTTCTCCCACACACCTTGGCAGAATCATCATTATCATCTTCCCTTTCCCCCCAACCCTCTTCCACAACCCCCTGACATCATCATGTTCCCATTCCTTCCTCAACCCCTAGCATCATCATCATCCTTTTCCTCTCCCTCCACTTCCTGACATCATAATCACCTTCCCATTCCTCTTCTTCCCCAACACTGGCATCACTTTCTCTTTCCTTGGTTCTCCCTCCATTCCCTGGCAGCATCCTCACCTTCTCATCCCACTCTCCTGGCAACATCACCTCTTCTCTTCTTTTCCCTCTCCCCAACCCTCTGGCATCATCATCATCATCATCTTCCCTCTTCCTTCACCCTTGGCATCAACACCTTCTCTCTTATCCACTTCCCAGAATCTCACTTTCCCTTCCCTCTCCCTCCAAATCCCTTCCCTTTCAACCATCACCCTCCCCTTAAACTATTACCTTCCCTTATCTCTCCCTTCACATCTCATGGAATATTCATCTGTATCTTCTCTCTCCTATATCTTGGAACAGGCAGAGTCTGTGAGCAGCACTTACCTGGTACTTCTACTTCCTCATCTGCCGGCTTCCCTCTGCAATCACAACTTCAGGGGGCCCGCAGATCTCAAGACTATAGGACTTGCAGAGAAGAGCCAGCAAAAGGGAAAACAGCAGCATTAGATAACCTCTACTCTCTGACCCATCCTGCTGGCAGAAAGACATCATGCAGACCAGTAAGGAAAGGAAATGAAGGCTACAGATTGCTATCAAGTTTTTTCACATCACTCTTGTGCAGTAGCCAATGGCACATTAGTGTGCTGTGGCACACCAGTTGGGAAATACTGATGTAGACAATTATTGGAATGCCTTCCCTCTGTCAATATATGGAGGAAAGAATTATCTTTAGGAAATTTGTGAAAGGGTGACTCTTTTATCAAGGCTTTACTGCCTACTTAATTTTGCCTTTTGTTTGTTTATGGGATACTGCTGTTGTTTGTAATTTAGGGGATCATGTTGACTAATTTTGCTGTAGGTTTTATGATTATTTATTTTTTACTGTCTGTCTGTTTACTATTTCTTTTTATTTTACATTGTATTCTTATTGTTTTATGTTGTGTCTTTTATATATTTGATTATTCTGCCATTGCAATTTATGGATTTTATTGTTGTATTTTTTTATATGTAAGATTATTTATTGTATACTATTTTGATATGATTTCTTGCAAAGCAGTCTATAAATGTTATATCAATAAATAATAAAACTCACTCAAAACCAATTTTGGCACGGATTTGCAAAATATAACACGTTCATTAAAATGTCACTTAATGACTCATATATACAGATTTAGCAAATTTGCAGTTCAAAAATATCAGAAATGGTATAGTCATGCTACCTCGTGCAAAGAAACCTGAAAATGCAGTTGCTAAGTAGCATGAACATGCTAAATAGTGTGATTATGCTAATCTGAGCATGCTCAATTCTTTTTCTTTTCTCTTTCCTGTTGGCTTCCAAGGGATATACAAAAAAGACCAGCACAGGAGGATTGCTTTTAGTACAGAAGGAAGAAGAGGGAGAGTTAGTACATTCCAGATGAGGAGGTCACAAGAGAGCAGAGAGTTTCATTTGTCTTACATGTCAGTAAGGATCTTTAAAGAGTTGTGTCTAAGAACATGAAGGAGGACTGAATGGAACTTGCAAGGGGGAGACCCTTGAAGGAATCTAGCTATTCTAGCTTATAAGGATGCCAACATCTAGTCACCTCTATGACAAATCTCTTATGTAGGCACTGTAATGGCTGCACCACACAGTCTGCTATTACCTCAAAGTTCACAAAGATGAACTCTGCACCCAAAGTAAAACAATTGGTCAGTTGAAAAAAACTTTAGAGGCTCAGACTTCTTTTCAGTCTCAAACCTCTAAATGTCTACAGTGGTGTTTGGCTATTCTAGCAATGTTAATGAAAGCAAAAACCTGTAGTAGGGATGTGAATCGTTTTTCAACGATTAAAATTATCGTCCGATAATGTTTATATCGTCTTAAATCGTTATAGAACACGATACAATAGAAATTCTAACGATTTATCGTTAAAAATCGTTAAATCGTGTTAGTGCGCACTAAATCGAGTTAGTGCGCACTAACTCCCCGTTAGTGCGCACTAACTCGATTTAGTGCGCACTAACTGAAAATGATACAAATAAACACTTTCCAGGTCACTGAAGGTCAGTTAGGAATGAATATGTGTTCCTATTGG
Organism: Rhinatrema bivittatum; assembly: GCF_901001135.1. Classification (NCBI taxonomy): domain Eukaryota; kingdom Metazoa; phylum Chordata; class Amphibia; order Gymnophiona; family Rhinatrematidae; genus Rhinatrema; species Rhinatrema bivittatum. The sequence continues at coordinate 739,128,584 of NC_042616.1, read as the reverse complement.
CTGGCTGCCCTCTTATCTATTGATGTTATCAAGGTTACCACTGAGGTGATGGTTGGGGGGATGGGAAATGGAACTGGAAACTAACGAACACCAACAGAAAATGAAACAAAGTGTTCACACTTCCCAGGTCAGTAAAGGTCACTTAGGAATGAATATGTATGTATGTATTCCTATTGGCTGGCTGTGCTCTTATCTATTGATGTTACCAATATGGTTGGGGGGATGTGAAATGGAAACAGTTGGAAGCTTGACAAAAAAAGTAATGTAATGATCAGCACTCACGTGACTAGAACTTGTTTGTTTATTATTTTTGTTAGCAGGCACCTGAAATGCTAGTGCATGTTGAATTTGCCAATCACTGTGCATTTTAGAAAGGTGGTCCTGGCTGGAACTGTACACAGTTCAAATATATGTAATTGATTGTTGGTAAGTGTATTTTTTAAGTAGCCACACTGGCACCAGTATGTTACTTTTCCTCCTACTTAACTCACTAGCTCAGCTTTGTAAGAAGGGCTTCTCTGCTTGTGTGTTGTTTTTGTTTGGTGTGAGGAGAGCAGAAACATCAGATCTTTATTCAATCTACTACAGTCATCTCTTACAGTGCCCTATCCCTATTAATACCAGGAGTGTTGTGATCTTCCTGCACACAGTGCCCTAACCCTGATACCAGTCTGAGACAGCTCCCTCCCTGCATTACTAGTGAGAGGCTGGCTTCACAGACAGGGGGGAGCTGCCTGACCCTCACTCCTGACTTCCCCCATGTCCCAGCTAGTGAATGGTGTGTGGGTGAGGGGGGGGGGGGAGGATGGTGAAGTCTGAGACAGCTCCCTCCCTGCATTACTAGTGAGAGGCTGGCTTCACAGACAGGGGGGAGCTGCCTGACCCTCACTCCTGACTTCCCCCATGTCCCAGCTAGTGAATGGTGTGTGGGTGAGGGGGGGGGGGGGAGGATGGTGAAGTCTGAGACAGCTCCCTCCCTGCATTACTAGTGAGAGGCTGGCTTCACAGACAGGGGGGAGCTGCCTGACCCTCACTCCTGACTTCCCCCATGTCCCAGCTAGTGAATGGTGTGTGGGTGAGGGGGGGGGGGGATGGTGAAGTCTGAGACAGCTCCCTCCCTGCATTACTAGTGAGAGGCTGGCTTCACAGACAGGGGGGAGCTGCCTGACCCTCACTCCTGACTTCCCCCATGTCCCAGCTAGTGAATGGTGTGTGGGGGAGGGGGGGGGGGAGGATGGTGAAGTCTGAGACAGCTCCCTCCCTGCATTACTAGTGAGAGGCTGGCTTCACAGACAGGGGGGAGCTGCCTGACCCTCACTCCTGACTTCCCCCATGTCCCAGCTAGTGAATGGTGTGTGGGTGGGGGGGGGGGGGGGAGGATGGTGAAGTCTGAGACAGCTCCCTCCCTGCATTACTAGTGAGAGGCTGGCTTCACAGACAGGGGGGAGCTGCCTGACCCTCACTCCTGACTTCCCCCATGTCCCAGCTAGTGAATGGTGTGTGGGTGAGGGGGGGGGGGGATGGTGAAGTCTGAGACAGCTCCCTCCCTGCATTACTAGTGAGAGGCTGGCTTCACAGACAGGGGGGAGCTGCCTGACCCTCACTCCTGACTTCCCCCATGTCCCAGCTAGTGAATGGTGTGTGGGTGAGGGGGGGTGGGGGGAGGATGGTGAAGTCTGAGACAGCTCCCTCCCTGCATTACTAGTGAGAGGCTGGCTTCACAGACAGGGGGGAGCTGCCTGACCCTCACTCCTGACTTCCCCCATGTCCCAGCTAGTGAATGGTGTGTGGGTGAGGGGGGGGGGGGAGGATGGTGAAGTCTGAGACAGCTCCCTCCCTGCATTACTAGTGAGAGGCTGGCTTCACAGACAGGGGGGAGCTGCCTGACCCTCACTCCTGACTTCCCCCATGTCCCAGCTAGTGAATGGTGTGTGGGTGAGGGGGGGGGGAGGATGGTGAAGTCTGAGACAGCTCCCTCCCTGCATTACTAGTGAGAGGCTGGCTTCACAGACAGGGGGGAGCTGCCTGACCCTCACTCCTGACTTCCCCCATGTCCCAGCTAGTGAATGGTGTGTGGGTGAGGGGGGGGGGGGAGGATGGTGAAGTCTGAGACAGCTCCCTCCCTGCATTACTAGTGAGAGGCTGGCTTCACAGACAGGGGGGAGCTGCCTGACCCTCACTCCTGACTTCCCCCATGTCCCAGCTAGTGAATGGTGTGTGGGTGAGGGGGGGGGGGGAGGATGGTGAAGTCTGAGACAGCTCCCTTCCTGCATTACTAGTGAGAGGCTGGCTTCACAGACAGGGGGGAGCTGCCTGACCCTCACTCCTGACTTCCCCCATGTCCCAGCTAGTGAATGGTGTGTGGGTGAGGGGGGGGGGGATGGTGAAGTCTGAGACAGCTCCCTCCCTGCATTACTAGTGAGAGGCTGGCTTCACAGACAGGGGGGAGCTGCCTGACCCTCACTCCTGACTTCCCCCATGTCCCAGCTAGTGAATGGTGTGTGGGTAAGGGGGGGGGGGGGAGGATGGTGAAGTCTGAGACAGCTCCCTCCCTGCATTACTAGTGAGAGGCTGGCTTCACAGACAGGGGGGAGCTGCCTGACCCTCACTCCTGACTTCCCCCATGTCCCAGCTAGTGAATGGTGTGTGGGTGAGGGGGGGGGGGGGAGGATGGTGAAGTCTGAGACAGCTCCCTCCCTGCATTACTAGTGAGAGGCTGGCTTCACAGACAGGGGGGAGCTGCCTGTCCCTCACTCCTGACTTCCCCCATGTCCCAGCTAGTGAATGGTGTGTGGGTGAGGGGGGGGGGTGGATGGTGAAGTCTGAGACAGCTCCCTCCCTGCATTACTAGTGAGAGGCTGGCTTCACAGACAGGGGGGAGCTGCCTGACCCTCACTCCTGACTTCCCCCATGTCCCAGCTAGTGAATGGTGTGTGGGTAAGGGGGGGGGGGGAGGATGGTGAAGTCTGAGACAGCTCCCTCCCTGCATTACTAGTGAGAGGCTGGCTTCACAGACAGGGGGGAGCTGCCTGACCCTCACTCCTCCGGGGTATTGTGATCTTCCTGCACACAGTGCCCTATCCCTGATACCAGGGGTGTTGTGATCTTCCTGCATGCAGTGCCCTATCCCTATTAATACCAGGAGTGTTGTGATCTTCCTGCATGCAGTGCCCTATCCCTGATATCGGGATGTGTGCAAGAAGATCACAACACCCCCGGTATCAGGAATAGGGCACTGCGTGCAGGAAGATCACAACACCCCCAGTATCAGGAATAGGGCACTGTGTGCAGGAAGATCACAACACCCCTGGTATTAGGGATAGGGCACTGTGTGCAGGAAGATCACAACACTCCTGGTATTAATAGGGATAGGGCACTGTGTGCAGGAAGATCACAATACCCCTGGTATCAGGGTTAGGGCACAAGTTCTAGTCACATTGACTGATCACATTACTTGTTTTGTCAAGCTACCAACTGTTTCCATTTCCCATCCCCCATATACTGTCAGTAGGAAACTTGGTAACATGAATAAATAAGAGGGCAGCCAATAGGAATACATATTCATTCCTAAACTGACCTTAACTGACCTGAAAAGTGTCAAATTGTATCATTTTCAGTTAGTGCGCACTAACTCCCAGTTAGTGCGCACTAACTCGAGTTAGTGCGCACTAATCGGAAAAAACGATTTTTAACGATTTTTTAACTAAAAAATCGTGCCTAAGACGATTTTCTTTCCCTGCCACACGATTTCTATCGTTAAGACGATATGGAAAACGATTCACATCCCTAACCTGTAGTCCTTTGCAACCGGTTGCTTAGAAATACATTTGCCTTATCTAAAGAAAAAGATATATTTTTAAGTGCTTAAGTGTGTCTTCTCTGCCATTTCCTCTCCAACATTCTCTCCCTCTCTTCCATGTCTCTCCTTTCTTGCAGGTACAATGTGAAAACTTTCTTTTCACTATGGATTGTGAGTAGAGACATGGCTGGGGGATCGACTGGGTAGTCAGTTGCCCCAGATAAAGAGGCCCTCTGCATGGGAGGTTTCTCAATTTTGTGACTAGTCAGAGTGAGGTTGGGCCCTTCACAAAATAGGAAGTCAAGCCATGGACATTCAAATGACAGAAGAGGAAAAGGAATAAAGTGTAGCCTGCCAAATAGATCAGCTGCTAATTCTTCTGCTGTCTACTAGCTTTTTTGCAACTAAGCATTCTCTTTGTTTACTTAACCACAAGTGTTGAAAAAGGCATGAGATACGCTAAGCACAGAGAATCCTTAGTTGTAAAAATGTAAAGATATCAGAAGAATTATCAGCTGTCTGGCAACTTGCACTTTCCTCCTCCTCTACTTCTATATCCTCTCTCCTGGAAGACATCTGAATGATGTGTGGTTTTGTTTTTGTATCTTTTTCCTCTTCAGGAACTCCCTGCTTTCCTTTAACCTCCTGTCCTGGATTGTTGTAGGTCTCCCAATTCTTCCCTCTGCAACTGATAACATATTAGTTTACTTATATAACCCTTGGAAGCCAGCAGGAGAGATGAGAAAAAGAGAACGGACATGCTCAGTTTAGCATGATCACACAATTTAGGTTCCCTTCAGAAAATAGCAAGCAGGCATTAATTTAACACCAGTCCAAGGTTGATATTAAATAGTAACCATTAGGGATGTGAATCATGTGCCCGATTCGTCTTAACGATCGAAATCGTCTGGCAGAAGAAAATCATGTTTGGCACGATTTTTTAGTAAAAACATCGGTTTTTCCGGTTAGAGCGCGCTAACAGGAAGTTAGCGCACACTAACCATTGTTAGTGCGCGCTAACAGAAAATGATACAATTTGACACTTTTCAGGGCAGTTAAGGTCCGTTTAGGAATGAATATGTATTCCTATTGGCTGCCCTCTTATTTATTGATGTTACCAAGGTTCCCACTGACAATATATGGGGGATGGGAAATGGAAACGGTTGGTAGCTTGACAAAAAAAGTAATGTGATCAGTCAATGTGACTAGAACTTGTGCCCTAACCCTGATACCAGGAGTGTTGTGTTCTTCCTGCATGCAGTGCCCTATCCCTGATACTGGGAGTGTTGTGATCTTCCTGCATGCAGTGCCTTATCCCTGATACCGGGAGTGTTGTGATCTTCCTGCATGCAGTGCCCTATCCCTGATACTGGGAGTGTTGTGATCTTCCTGCATGCAGTGCCCTATCCCTGATACCGGGAGTGTTGTGATCTTCCTGCACTCAGTGCCCTATCCCTGATACCGGGAGTGTTGTGATCTTCCTGCATGCAGTGCCCTATCCCTGATACCGGGAGTGTTGTGATCTTCCTGCACTCAGTGCCCTATCCCTGATACCGGGAGTGTTGTGATCTTCCTGCATGCAGTGCCCTATCCCTGATACCGGGAGTGTTGTGATCTTCCTGCACTCAGTGCCCTATCCCTGATACCGGGAGTGTTGTGATCTTCCTGCATGCAGTGCCCTATCCCTGATACCGGGAGTGTTGTGATCTTCCTGCACTCAGTGCCCTATCCCTGATACCGGGAGTGTTGTGATCTTCCTGCATGCAGTGCCCTATCCCTGATACCGGAAGTGTTGTGATCTTCCTGCACTCAGTGCCCTATCCCTGATACCGGGAGTGTTGTGATCTTCCTGCATGCAGTGCCCTATCCCTGATACCGGGAGTGTTGTGATCTTCCTGCACTCAGTGCCCTATCCCTGATACCGGGAGTGTTGTGATCTTCCTGCATGCAGTGCCCTATCCCTGATACCGGGAGTGTTGTGATCTTCCTGCATGCAGTGCCCTATCCCTGATACCGGGAGTGTTGTGATCTTCCTGCACTCAGTGCCCTATCCCTGATACCGGGAGTGTTGTGATCTTCCTGCATGCAGTGCCCTATCCCTGATACCGGGAGTGTTGTGATCTTCCTGCACTCAGTGCCCTATCCCTGATACCGGGAGTGTTGTGATCTTCCTGCATGCAGTGCCCTATCCCTGATACCGGGAGTGTTGTGATCTTCCTGCACTCAGTGCCCTATCCCTGATACTGGGAGTGTTGTGATCTTCCTGCACACAGTGCCCTATCCCTGATACGGGAGTTAGTGCGCGCTAAGCAAAAAAAACTATTTTTCACGATAAATCGGGGGAATTTCTATTGTATTGCACTCTTTACCAATTAATGACGATTTAAACCTTATCGGGACGATAATCTAAATCGTTGAAAAACGATTCACATCCCTAGTAACCATTTAATGAGTATGAAAGGTGAGTATTCAGCATGAGCTATTCAGCATGAGCTCAGTAATCCATCACTTGCATATGATTGCCTGCAATTTGCATGCATAGACATACAATTTTTTTGTGTGCTTTTACTAATCTACTTCAAAAAATCCTTTAAAATGCACATTAAGATATTCCTGTATAGCTTGCTACTTTCAGTATGTACACGACGGTCTTAACATGCATGTTAAATGTTATTGCATAGGCACCTACCTATGGCCTGGATTCATCATTTGTTCACTGAATGATGAATCCTGCGGAAACGGGGATGAGCCTGTGAAAGCCCGCAGCCTTCACACCATAGCGGTGTGCCGGTTGCCAGCTTTCGCACCGAATAGCACCACCGTGAAATGTGGTGCTATTCGTCATGCTACTGCCAACGATAATATTACTAAGCTTATTGCCGGCAGCGAAGACACCGCCGGGTCCACCCCCTCACCGCCCCGACTCCGCTCCGACTCGAATTTGCATGCTATCGCACGTGAAAAGGGCGATAAGCCTTTAGAAAATAACCCCGTATATTACTAAGCAAATTAACTAGCTCTTTTCTCATATCCACATGATTTTATTGTTAGTAAAAAGAAAGTAATCAAAATCTTTGCTCTGGAGATGCAACAAGCAACTGTCTTATAAGAACAATCCTGATCTACATAGATTGTTTTAAAAATGTATTTTCAGGAGTAAATAAATCAGATGGCTTTGAGAAAGGAAGGAGGTTACCTCAGGTAATACTTTTTTCAAAATTGATTTAAAAAATCTAAACTCATGTACAATTAACTTTGCTTTTTTTAAAATAACAAATATAATCTTCAAATAGGGTATAATGCATGAAATAACTGTTTTGAAGCTTAATTTTAAGGATTCACAGTTGGTGTCCTTCCACTACAATGAGGCATATAATAAGATTGAGGCCTGGATGTATTCATGCCGCAGTGCTATGAATTCAGCTGCCCTACTGATTAATATTACATGTGAGTAATTTCAGACTACTGATTAGTCTGTTTAATAATTAATGGAATGTTATTGTGGATGATTAAGGTTATTTCTTTTAATGGGATTCTCAAATCACGTCTAACACCTCAGGATAAATTCTTCATGATCTCTAGCCAAGCATGCATTTCAGGAAGCTTGCTTGGGAAAAGCTTGCAATTACAATTCAGCCAAAGTTCTATTCAAATCTAAATGTTAAAATAATTCCTGTATAATAGTTTGGAGAAATGTTTCCCAAACCTCTGCAGGAGGCGCACCTAAACAGTCGGATTTTCAGGATATCTATAGTGAATATGCATGAGATAGATTTCAATTCTTTAAAGACCCAGGGTATGTGAATCTATCACATGCATATTCACTGTGGAAATCATGAACTGACTGGTTAGATGTGCTTCCAGGAAAGGGTTGGGAAACACTAGTTTACAAATCAGTGAAATTGTTACTTTTGTGAATCTTGAAATCAGACTGAGGTTCAGATTAAAAAAGAAAAATCTTTACAGATTGGCAGGTAGCAAATACAATACACAAGCTATTTTTGTAATGTGAAAATTGCGGAGAATGGAAGCAGTTAAAAAAAAAAAGCCATATCTATTAAGCTGAGTCAAAGAGAAAACAGATTTGAAAAATTTGTAATTTTCTATAATGTAAAAATGCATAGGCACATAATAAAAATAACTTTTAAAAGTAATCAACAATTATTTTATTTGAAAACAAATGAATAATTGTAAAATAAAAAAAATCTATGCTAAATGAGAAGAGTTCAAATATGTTTTTGGTGTGGAGAGGGGCGGTTCAATTTCTGTGTATAAGTAACAGAAGTCTCCACTTTTTCATAGAAAAATACTCATTTTTTCAGGTGACAGTCAAATGGAGAGTAATTTTCACAAAAAAGTATGCAATTTAAGAGCACATTTTGTTATAACTGATTACAAAAAGGAGAAATTCTGTATTTAGCCCTCTCCTGTAAAGGAAGGAATATAAAAAACAGAGAACAAAATCTGGTTTTAAAAAATAACTTGATCGGTTTTTTTTTTCCTGAAGATATTCCATACTGGTAGAATTATGGAATCACTGAAAAATGGAGCTGGACTGTACCCCTAGAGGTCATCTGTTCTATTTTCCTGCTCTGTAATGCACAAATATACCAGAAACATGTTTCTCTAATCTCTTAAAAGCCTTCATTGACCTTGATTACACCACCTCCCTAGGAAACTTGTGCTAGTGCTTAATTAGCTTTACAATTAGAAAGCTCTTCCTCCTAATATGTAAACTAAATACCAAATTTGCAACATGGGAGATTATCTTTGAATAAATTCTGTTCCTTATCTCTTTGCGCCAAAGCTACCATCTACTTAACTTTGGAATTTGTATGATTCAAAGTGGGCTATTAAATGCAAACAACTACATAAATAAAATAATATATCTGTATCAAACTTCAAGAAGATTTGCCTGATTCATGGGGTCTTCAATGATCAAATTCAATGTAGATTCCCATGAATTGGAAAAATCTGCACAAAATACAGTAGATTTTCCCCAAATTCAATAAGAAACATGTTTATAAACTTTCTCCATTGAATCTGACTATATCAAACTCGAAAAAGACTGAAATGTATCTGGTTCTAGTTAGACTTTCAATTCTTCACATCCTTACTGTTCGTACATGAAAAGCTTATGTTCATGGATCTGCTTTGTGAACCCAATGGAGAGCAGATTTATAGCCAGAAACTCCATGGAGTCTATGAAGGAATTCCCTTGCTTAAACACCTTTATTTCCCTATTTAAGATGTTTCCAACTTTTCAAGAGAAGACCCACATGAATTATATCAAATCAACCCAAGATCAGGGATTTGCTGAAGGGGGGGGGGGGGGGGGGAAGATGATTTGAACTACTGGGAAAGGGAGGGAGCAGGGTTCCCGACGTTGTGCAGATTGAGTGCCAGTAAAATTTCAAGATTTCTTAGAAGAGGGATATCCTGCTACAACCCCAGAAATCATTTTCCCTTCATTCTTTCATCTGCACCCTGTGGTAAGTAGGTTGCATACTTCCCAATCTACCCCCTCCCCTCCCCTCCCTTCACTTCACTAGCACTTTTCATTCCATTCCTTCATTACCCTTTCCTCTCATTCACCCTTGTCCCTTCTCATTCCCCCCTTCACTTACCTTTCTCATTCCTTTGTGGGCTGGATCCGGTCAGGTGGAGAAAAAGCATGGTAGACCACTAAAACCAAACCAGCTTGAAAAGCTGGGACTGGTCATGGGCTCTAGTGTGGGTACCCTTGCCCTTTGTATTAAAGAGTTATTGCATCATTTATCATTTACAAGGATACTGCAGGAGGTAGGGAATTCCTTGGGTTCTCTATTCTCCTTATATTGAGCATTCAGCAGGAGAATTGGACAGGCTTGTGGATCTTCTAGTCAGTCTACTGGTCTCTCTGAAGAATGAGTGTGTGACACAGGTGCCTTGTTTAGATTGCTGTTTTCCCAGCCAGATGACTGAGAGTTTCATAGGTTCCTGGGTGGATTATCAGTCACCTGGCAGGAGACTCAAGATGTCTCCATTTAATAATGGAGTAAATGTGCCTGTTAGCTTTGCTATGTCTGACTGTCCGTCCATCCAATATGCATGTATCAAGCATAAACCACTTTCATGTGTCTGCACCACATGAACATGCCTAATTTCTGCTACATAGATACTGTACAGTTTTTCAACTTGGTCAGGTATAATTTTGGTGCTCTTTGTATTTTTTTGAATAGATATTGTGATGTTTGAGCTTGAATAATCAGTATGGGCCAGATTTTAAAACTTATGCACGGGCATAGATTTGTGCGCACAACCCAGTGCGCGCAAATCTATGCCCGATTTTATAACATGCGCACGCAGCCGCGCACATGTTATAAAATTCAGGGTCGGCACGTGCAAGGGGGTGCACACTTGTGCTCCTTGCACGTGCCAAGCCCAAGTGGAGCCCCAATGGCTTTCCCCGTTCCCTCCAAGGCCGCTCCAAAATCGGAGTGGCCTTGGAAGGAACTTTTTTCTGGATCCCCCCCACCTTTCCTTCCCTTCCCCATCTAACCCACCCTCCGGCCCTACCTAAATCCACACCCCCCTGCCTCTGGCAGGCGTAACTTGCACCCGCCGGCCAGCTGCTGGCGCACGAACCTCCGGTACAGCCACTGTGCCAGAGAATTTGGAACCTCCCCCAGCCCCGCCTCCAAGCCCCCAGCCCTGCCCCCAGACTGCCCCCGGACCACCGCTACGCCCCAGCCCCACCCCCGATCCGCCCATTTTTGAAAGCCCTGGGACATACACGCATCCTGGGGCTTGCGCTCGCTGCTGAGCCTATACAAAATGGGCTTGGCGCTCACGGGGGCAGATTTATGTTACCCAGGTAGAGAGTACATCAAGCTAGATTGAGAGAACATTGCACAAATCTCATCTTTGGGTGAGTTTCCTCACTCCGAGAGTCATCAAATGTTCACAAGAGAGCACTGGTCTGTTCGTACGTCTCACAATGAATGTCAAAGTGGCCTCTAACCTCCTACACTAATACCTAAACCTCATCTCGTGTTACTAGGTGGGCCTCCCATTGAGATATAAATACCTATCTAGGGTCAAGGTACTACAGTTAGGTTCTCTCTCTCTCTTTCTCTCTCTCTCTCCAAATTGCAATAAAACACACCTCTTTTCCCATTGTATGTAATATTTACTGCAGTTTGATAAATACAGGCCTTAATTTTCAAAATTTAATATATTTTCCCCCACAAATATATCAGTGTTTATTGTAACAAAAAGAAATCAGACAACTTCAGTGGAAAAATGATTAATTTTTCCTACTGATTTTTTACCCATTTGTTGTTTTAATAAACACTGATACATTCTAGAGAAAAATAAAATAAAAACTGTAAATGAAGGTCCCTAGCTGTAATCCAGTGTAACAGACTTGCATCATGTAACAGAGTCCATCTCTTCTTTAGGTTTATTATCACATCAGGACAGACAGTACACTGCCCATACTTCCTCTTTCAGGAATCTTTCATGGGATTCCAGCAGCTGGTCTTGCATGTCTGCAAAATTTCCATTTTAGAATATAATATTATATACTGTGTTACTTAACACCCTGTCAGATGTATACACTCCAAATATCTATACAAGTAAGATGAGCTGAAATAAATCATTTTTAATTAAAAATGTATACTGTAATCACTGTTTTAAAAGTTGTTTTTTTTTAAATTAACATTCATGTCGGCATTGAAGGAGCAATAACCGAAAACGATGCCCTGCTGTGGGAAATGTTTAAAACTTTATTTAATTGTGATTCTCATCATGCAGCTTTCTGACAGAGAGGGTGACCCTACACTTTTAATTTCAGTTGCCTTCTACTAATTTGGAAATAACCATATATGCTAACTCTCAGATGTTAAAGGTTATCTTTTCACATCTCCTCTGTAAGTGAAGGAAATAGCCTATGGATACTAACAATGTAATCTTCAGCACCTCCTTTGCTTCTTCTGTTTCTAAATGACCTTGAGCCTAGCTATTTAAGCCAGCATAATAAACATATTAGCAATGTAAACCTAGATGTATCTTTGGCTTCCCTACTTTGGCATGTGTGGGACCCCATAAAATTTTGGGTGTCCGACTCGTCAGCTGCATTCATCAAAACAAGGCCTTGTTGGGGCAATTGACATCATACTCAGGAGGAACACCATTTTCAAGTGCCATCTTCAAGCTGGTTTTTGAATAAACACAAATTGTTCAGATTTATCACTGAATCAGGGTTTGTTCTGTATACATTTTAAGCAATGCTTTTATGAGTTGGTATTTACAAAAATTGCTATGTCCTTTTGATATATAAACTTTGCAATCTTTATATGTATGTTTTGAGCTCATCCATATTATATTCAGTGTAATATGATCTTGGTATGTGAATTATCATCATATGCTATAACTGTGATTTAGTATCTGTATGAAAGCTGAAAATATGCAGGGAGACATTTATCTCAGATTGTCAAACCTATGCATGCACATAGGAACATAGGTTTGGTTGTTTGATGTGCTATATTTATTTAACATTATCAAGGTGTTCTTTTATTTTACTTGTTTCAAATAATATTAATTAAGATTTGCTTTTAATTGTTACCATATCATCCACATGAGTGTTCTTTCTCCATTCCTTTGGAGTGTTCTTTGGTCTCTCTCTCTCTCCCTCGCTCTATATATATATCTATCTATCTATCTATATTATCTATCTATCTGTCTGTCTATACACATACATACCACATATCTATCAGAAGACTTGCTAGCAACTCAAATGGCTTTTCTGGAGACAATTGATTTTCTGGTTTTATAAATATAAATAACAATAGTCAGTTATTGAAAGAGAACCCGACAATTGGTGCTAGAAATAATTGCTGCATATTTTCAAATAGTATGGATCTGTAATTTTCTTTTTCTCAAAAACATTTCCCTACATATCACTTCAAATGGCATGTCCAAGGGTTAAGTACAGAAATATTAAATCTTAATAAATGTCTGATAAACCTGATTATTTTGCAGCCTTGATTTGCATATTTAAGGTTTTTTTTAAGTTTTCTACATTAATGAATGTTCTTCATAGCTCACTTCTTTCCTCCACCTCCACAAGCCTACTAGAGATCTACGCTACGATCGGCAAATAAAAACCTCATAGAAATTCCAACTCTTAAATTGGCAAGATAAGATATTATTAGAAACAGGGTAATTTCAATTGCAGGTCCTCAATTGTGGAATGCTATATCAGATCAGCTATGAGTATGATCTGCCTCAACCACTAAGACCTTTAAAAAGCTATTGAAGACTTATTTCTTTTCCCTGCCCTTAAGGGTATTAATGGAATTCTAATAGAATGATCCTTTCTTAAAAACCTTTTGGTTTGTATTCATGTATGCGTTGTATTTGTTTCTTTTGTCTTTATTACATTCTGTATGTAACTGATATAAATTGCCAGGAACTCTATTGTAATGTGTGGATGATAAATCATTTAAAATAAAATAAATTGTGGATTTAAAAGTAGATTGGCCCTTGCACATAATGGAGATTATGGTGGAAGAGGTGGGGTGTGATATATTTGTTACAGGAAAAATATAAAACACACTTATTGAATTGACAAAGTATAATTGTACTTTGTTTTCCCATAACATAATATGATGTATACACAATATATCAATTGATTTGAAAATGCATTTTAGCATGTGTATTATCAAATTCTTTAGAGGACAATATTATAGTTTGTATAGTTATGCCAGCTGTTTCAGTACCAGCTTATAAAACTGCGTAACCACACTCCAAATTATGAGAAACAAATGTTCAATCTGTTTTTGGTGTAAAACTTCTTTATTTATGTCACAATTTACATTATTTGCCTCAGTCCATGCTAATCTCAATATTCAGCTGTAACAGCAAACAGACTCACCCACCTGCCCAGATTTCTAAATTGTACAGTGATTGAAGAAACAAATGGTTTGACAGCTAGCATTTAGCATGGCTGTCAGAGCAAGGTGGAACACTAAGCTGGGAGGACAGATGCTTCCATCCTAGGCTTTGGCTTCTTTAGAGGTGGGAGTTCCACACAATAGATGGGAAGGTGGTCTGCCCAAGCCAGAAGGCAAATAGAAAATGAGACAGACCAATTGCCTTAGGTGAAAATTATTTATTTGCACATATATCGTGACAAAAGAGCCCGACTCTGGCTCTATCAGGGGTAGTGTTGGGATTCAATTTTTTCGGTGCAAATATTAGGCTATAGATGAGTATTTTAGGCTAAAGGCAATAAAATATGGTGGAGACAATTGCTGTCTGACACAGAGTTAGAATAACATTTGCAATCTAACGCCGATGCCCACAGTCCATCGATTAAGTGTAAATCTGCTTTGACCTAAAATACTCATCTAATACCTAATATTTACACCGAAAAAATTGAATCCCAACACTACCCCTGATAAAGCCCCTGAAGCAGCCTACTGCGAAATTCGGCCAGAGTTGGGCTCTTTTATCAAGATATATGTGTGAATAAATAATTTACACCTAAGGCAATTGGTCTGTCTCATTTTCTATTTGCGTTCTTTAGAGGTGGGAAATCTAGAGGGTTGGGGGAAGGAGATTGGGAGGGGGAGTTTGCAATTCAGGTAGATGGGAGAAGTGTGTCGGCACTGTGTGTCATTGTCACTTTGGCAGCAAAAGAATGTGGTGGTGGGGGGGCATCAGCGCCTACCTTTTGTTAGAGTTGCAGACCCAGCTAGACTGGGAGACCCCCACAGGAACAGTCCAGGACACCAGGGGCAGACTAGACTAGGGCCCTGAGTGCAGACAGAGGATGGGCTAAATAGGCAGCAATTTTCTGAGTCATGAGGTCACCAAATCTAAAGCTGTAAAGAGGGTAGGAACAGCTACCTGAGGACTTCTGGTGGTTGGGAGGCTGCTTGACAAGCAGAATCATAATACTTTTTTATAAAGCATGGGGTGGAAGGTGGGATGCTGGAGGACTGGTGGCATCTCAAATGATAACATCTTTACATCGTAAGAGGAAATAGCTTCTCCTCTGCAGGGATAAAATAATGCTTTGGAGAGTTTGGGTGTGAGAGAATGTGAATTTTGGCCCACTGTTGCGACTGTCGCTGCCCGACATCTCCACTCCGCCCACCTTAACTCTTTTGTGACTCCCTCTTTGGTTGATGGAAGTTTGGCTGCCGCGGCATCATCTTGCCGACCTCCTCCAATATTCCTGGACCGGCTAGACGCTGCCTTCAGCCATGTTCTCCTGAGGCTTAAGGGCGCGCGTGGCGCGGCCTCAACTCAAGTACCAGCAGTGGCACGAACCTCAGGGGCGTCCCCCTGAGATGACGTCATCCTCACCGGATACTTAAGGTCTTCGACTTTGCTAGCTATTCGAGTTAGCAAGGGCTTTCTCCAGGTATCGCTGTGGATGGCATTCGCTCTCTGCATACCTTGCTACTCTGCCTCCTGGGACTTTACCAGGGGTACCCACTCCTCAGGGGCCTCGCTCTCTCTCTTACTTTTCAGATCGCAGTCTGGAACTGGTACTTGCTATTCGAGGACCTACGTTCCCGGACCTGCTACCGAATACTACTTCTGCCAGGAAGTCACCACTGCCTACAACACCAGTGAGTTACCATCTCTCTCTCAGAGCTTTCCCTGGAACCAGGTACTCGCTCCTCGAGGGCCTACTTCATTCCAGCCTTTGGGCTGCTCCACGAGACTATTGTGTGAGTGTTACCATCAAGGTTCTGTTCCTGAACTCTGCATACTCTGCCTATTTACTATATTCAGTTTCTCTACAGCTCAGCCATCCTGGGATTGCTGCTCCAGTGCCTGAGGGACTACAGCCCAGCCGGGCTCTTCCAGCTCACTACTGCCACCTCTGGGGTTCACCATACAGTTTAATAAAAGATCTAGTGTGTGTCTGTCTCCCAACTCTGAGCCTGACCGGTGGCCCTTCTCGGGATCTTCCCCCAGGGGCTTGGTCATCTACCACCAGCCCAAGGATCCACCCACAATTATCACAAATAATAACACCCACATATTTAAGAAGGGGTGATCGAGCCGCTATAGCCCAACAAATTGTTATTAGCTCGGAGATGGTTGGTAGGGTAGTAGGTTTGGGATGCTGCTGACTTGCCTGTTTATTCTTTCACTTACATAACTATATAGTGAATATAGCTGGATTGGTTTAAAGTTATCTAGAAAACAGCTCTCTAATACGACCAGATTTAGCCAATTAAGGGGGTTATTTTTCAAAGCGTCATCACCTGCGTTAGGACCATATCACATGGGAAAGGGGCCTTTTTGCATGCGATATACTGGAAATTAGCTGAAGGGGAGGAGTCGGGCGGGGAGGGAGAGGAGTCAGCCGCAGCACCGCAGTCAGCAATAATGTGAGGTGGCGAAGAATGATGAATCCAGTCCTAAGGGGGTTATTTTTCAAAGCGTTATCGCGTGCAAAAAAGGCCTTTTCGCATGCGATATAATGCAAATTAGCTGGAGGGGAGGAGTCGGGGAGGGGAGGGGGAGGAGTCGGCCACGGCACCACTGCCGGTGATAATATTAGGAACATTCTCACCAGCAGTAGCAGGGCGAATATCACCACCTTTTACAGTAGCTCCATTTCCATGAAAGGCTGCAGCCGGCCACACTGCGGCTGGTGAAATCACACCACTGCCATGCGAACAGCTGGGGACTTTTCCAGGCCAACCCCCCTTTTCCCCACCACCTTTTTTGCGAGATTCATCATTCTGCAAAAAAATGATGAATCCAGCCTAAATTTGTACAGAATGCTTCTGTGCTGCCTCTTTTATCTGAGTAAGTTTTTGCTCCTGTGCTGCCTCTTTTATCTGGGTAAGTTTTACTTGGACAATGGCTTATGGACTAGATATTTGAAACGCCTGGTTTGTCCCGTTCAGTCCTGACCTTAACCAGACAAACCCTTTTGAATATTGACCTCTTTTTATAGAACTTACTTCAAGCTACTTTCTCCATTTCCCCACCTATTATTGCACAAATTCAACAGAATGTCTGCTATCATTTTTCAAATGTCTACTCTAGTCTTTATTTGTGGAACCTTTACATTTCAAAACTACTCATCACAATTTATTGGAATAGATTAAATGAAGCAATGTGACAGGAGTAATTTGTGTTGACCTGCTTTTTATTAGAGTCCTGCATTCAAATGTTTCATTCATAATGAGACCTATGCACTGAAATTCACACAAATTACTCATTTTCTGTGCATGAGTTAAAAATTTAGTGTCCACACTGAAACACCACTTAACAGCATATTCAACTAAATTTTAGTTCACAGCTACAAAAAAATTGGCATAAAAGTGATCACATACTATTAGCATGTAGTTAACATATACATGATGGACACAATTCCCTGTGTTTACCAACCCGAAATGCTAGGGCTGGTTAGCATGAGGGAGTTTAACCCCACCCCATCAAGATTGGCACTGAACCTGGGTCTATGCCCTCAGCCACTGAAAGGCCTCAACAACCCACATCACAGGCATTAAAATATCAAGACCCATCCCTTTACAAAGTCCAAAACACCCTCAAAGGCAGCATGGTTTACTCCCTTACACACGGTAATATAGAAAGAAGGTTACTCGCCGACTTCCGGCGATGACGTAGCCTGAGACGGAAGCAGGGGGATTGAGCTCCGCGGCCCCGCTCTCCATTAACCGTTCGTTATTATCTATTTGCCGCTTACTGTTGCCCCTCGATTCCTCCGACGGCCACGGGACGTGCCGCTGCCTCTTTTGTGAGATCCCGACGGGCGGGGGATGCGCCGGACCGGCACTAGGGGCCGCACGGAACGCCGACCGCACAAACCACGAGGAGCTAAAATGGCGGAGGTGGCGAGCCCAGCGGAGCCTCTTCTGGCGGCGATTTCGGAGGAAACCTTACGAAAGATTTCCCAAAGCGTCACGGAGGCGCTCGACAGCCGGTTAATCAAACTACAAACCTCTATTGAAGGCGTAAAATTGGCGGTGGAAGGGCACTCTAAGCGCTTAGATGCGGCAGAAACTACCCTGTCTGACCTGGGGGACAGACTGGCTGCCTCGGAGCGCCACGTGGAGGAGCTGCAGGCCAGACAAAAAGAACTGATCGTGGCGATGGAGGCACAAGAAGACCGGGGCAGAAGGAACAATCTAAAAATTATTGGCTTGCCCGAAGCTGTAAAAGATGAGGAGCTTCAATCCCTGGTGGAGAACTGGCTCCCCAAACAGGTGGGCTTAGAGCAACTAGCCGGCGGCCTACAGTGTGAGCGCGTGCACCGGGTTGGCCCACTGCGCGATGGGCAGGGCCGGCCGCGGCCCGTCATGGCCCGGATACTTAATTGGAGTCATAAAACTCAGCTATTACGGGCATATCGGCAGCGGGAGACCCTGGAACATTCCGGTAGTTGGCTGTTACTATTTAATGATTTCTCCGCGGGCACGGCGGCGCAACGGAAGCTTCTGGCTCCCGCGTGCACGGAGCTTCACCGACGTGGCATGCGTTTTGCCTTACTGTACCCTGCCAAGCTCAGAGTGTACCACAATAACCAAACCCGGTTCATCACCTCCAAAGAGGAAGCGGATCGGTTTATTGCTTCTCTGCCGTTGGGAGCTGCAGAATGACATCAAGCCACCTTGGTTGGAGAAGTTGCGGCCTTGCGCTAACCCTTGAGGCAGGGGTTTCCACTATAGAATTATGTGCTGCACTTCCCCTTTTGGCCGGAACATGCCTATATTCATCAGTTTATTGAATGACCTCACGAGGCTGGAAGTCCCGTTTTATCTTGTTTTATCTTGTTATTTTGCCTTTTCC
This sequence comes from Rhinatrema bivittatum, assembly GCF_901001135.1. Classification (NCBI taxonomy): domain Eukaryota; kingdom Metazoa; phylum Chordata; class Amphibia; order Gymnophiona; family Rhinatrematidae; genus Rhinatrema; species Rhinatrema bivittatum. Next base: position 739,109,953 of record NC_042616.1, on the reverse strand, counting down.
CGGCACATGGCTTGTTCAGGTTTTTGCAACAGGACTTGCTGGGACGCATTATCATTATTCACTGGATGGTATTGATTTGGCTGTGCTTGAAGGGCAGATATGGTATACTGGCTGTTGGTGGGGGTGGAGGGGGGAGAGCGGGGCTGGGGGTCTGGCACCCCGATGGCAAGGGAGCATCGGGGGCCCTACTCCTGGGAGTTGGTGGTGTTAGTATGCAGTTTGAGTGTGGAAGTGTTGGTATGAATGGGTGTGAATGTGTTACGGGGGGAGGGGATTATTGGGAGGGACTTGAGCGGTGCCTTGGGTCGTGTGTTTCCTTTTTAGTGGGGCCATGTCTAGTGAATTTTTGCTGGTTCTATTCCCCGTGGCTGAGGCTGGGTGGCTGCGGGATGTCTTTACAAACTGTCCATCGGTGCCCTACGGGGCCTGAGGTTTTCAGTATCCCTCCTATACACCTCAATGGCGCAGGTTAAATTAGTTTCAGTGAATGTAGATGGAATCCATTCCCCAATAAAACGCACTAAATTACATACAATGTTTAAACGCCTGAAGACACAGGTGGCGTTCTTACAAGAAACTCATTTGGGAGACGCGGAGCACGCTAAATTGAAGCGGGACTGGGTGGGCCAATGCTATTTCTCGTCTTTTACTCGGCGTAAGAGGGGAGTGGCTATTCTTATACATAGGAATTTGCCATTCCAGCTCACACACTCTTACCCCGATACAGAGGGCCGTTATATCCTGGTAGCGGGGACACTTTATCAACAGAAAGTTGTATTTTGCAATGTATACGCTCCTAATGTGTATGCGCCAGGGTACTTTGCGAGTCTCATACGTCTGTTAATGGATTTTCCATACCACAGCCTGCTCGTGGGTGGGGATTTTAATGTAGTGGCCAATAAATCTGTAGATGTTCGGCTTCCCAAGCTGCCCTCCCCGACAGACGCAGTTAAGGGCATTACTTTGTTATGCCAGGAGCTGCAGCTCTTGGATGCGTGGCGGGTGCTTCACCCTCAAGATAGGGATTTTACTTTTTACTCTCACCCACATAACACCTACTCCAGATTGGACTATTTGTTGCTTTCGGAGCGCTGTTTTCCCCAGCTGGTGGACGCTACCATTGAACCAATGGTATTAACTGATCACGCCCCGATTTCTCTTACCCTGAGTTGGGGCCGCCGTCCTCACCTGCCATTTTCCTGGCGCATGCGCCCTGATCTCTATCTCGATGCTAAGTTTAAAAAATACCTGCAAGACAGCTGGGTAGACTATGTGACTCATAACCAAACCCCGGACGTGGGCCCGGAGACGGTGTGGGCAGCGGGAAAGGCGGTGATGAGGGGGGTCATAATTGCCTATGTGGCTAAACAGAATCGACTAAGGAATGCGGAGATCCTTAGGCTTACTGACCTTTTAAAAACCGCCCAGCTTCAGCATATGGGCACTATGACACCTGACGATAAGGCTTCCCTAGACGCGGCTCGTAAGGCCCTCAATAATCTCTTACATTTGCGCGCGTCTAAATCTTTACGGTACTACCGGTACCAATTGTATAAATATGGTAATAGATCTAGTAAACTAATGTCACATTTAGTCCGGCCACGGGAGACCAAAACGGCCATTTCGGGGATCCGGGATGGTCTGGGCGTACATAGAATGAGTCCCGAAGCCATAGCGGCCAGATTTTTAGAGTACTATAGGTTGCTATACGGAGAGAAACCCATGCGTACGGAAAGTGCAGAGGCTTTTTTCGGGGGGCAATCCTGGCCGACACTGCAGCCGGAGGACATTGTCACCTTGAATCGTCCTATTACCACTCAAGAAATTTATTCTGTCATCCAAGGCCTTAAGCTGGGTAAGGCAGCGGGTCAGGATGGGTTAGGGTCTGAGTATTACAAAATCCTGAAATTCCCTATCTTGACTCCCTTACAAGCTTACTATAATAGCATGCTCGAAGGTCCCTCCCTCCCCGATACTGCCAATAGGTCGGTCATAGTGGTTCTTCCTAAACCGGGGAAGGATCCTCTGGAGGTGGGGTCTTACCGCCCCATCTCCCTCCTCAATGTCGATATTAAGATTATCTCCTCTGTTCTCGCTGCCCGTCTGCAAGGTATACTCCCCACAATGATACATGCTGATCAAACTGGATTTGTGCGAGGTCGCCAGGGCGTGAACAATGTTCGTCGTCTTATTGCCGCTCTTAGTTACCAACCCCGGGATGAGGCCCTGATATTGAGTCTGGACGCCGAAAAGGCCTTCGATTCTATATCGTGGGACTATTTATTTTGGACTTTGAACAAATACGGCTTCACGGGCCCCTACCTGCGCTGGGTGTCCGTGTTATACCAAAATCCGAGTGCTACCATTTTATTGAATGGGCTGCCCACGGAACATTTCCCCATCCGTTGTGGGGTACGTCAGGGCTGCCCATTGTCGCCCCTTCTCTTTGTGTTGGCGATTGAGCCTTTGGCTTGCCGACTGCGGGGTGAGAAGGCGTTTTGGGGGCTCAGTGTGGGCAGTCATCCCATGAAGTTGGCGCTTTTTGCCGACGATATTTTGTTATTCGTGGGAAGGCCCCGAGAGAGTGTGCCGACTATTGTTCAACTGTTTACTCAGTTTACATCGGTGGCGGGTCTCCATATCAATTACGCAAAGTCAGAGGCGCTAGCTCTTAATGAGCATCTTCCCACTACATGGGGGGGTCCCTTTCCCTTTCAATGGGCTAAGTCCGGCCTTCAATATTTAGGGGTGCAAGTTCCAAGGGACTTAAAAAAACTTTATGCCTTAAATATCACTCCCTGTATTGATAAGCTACAAGCGCAGCTAGCCTTATGGACCCCTCTCCCGCTATCCCTTTTGGGGCGTTGTGCCTTGGTTAAAATGGTCCTTGTGCCCAAATTACTGTACCTGCTCCATATGATACCTTGCTGGCTACGGGGGGTGGATATTGGTCGTTTGCGCTCCAGTCTACAAAAATTTCTGTGGCGGGGGAAACGGGCGAGACTGACTTACTCAGCTCTGGAGCTGCCTGGAGCCCGGGGAGGGCTTAACATGCCAGATTTTCGCTTGTATAACGTTGCATGTCAGTTGAGGTTTGTGGGCGAATGGCTCACCGGAACTTACCGTTTATGTGCACCTGGCATGCTCTCGAGTATGGCAGCCCCCATTTCGCCGCTGAGCCTCATGCAGTCTCGTGCCCAGATACGTTGTGCTGCCTCGTACCCTGTCACCCTACTGTCTCCTTGTATTCGAGCTTGGGGATGGTGGCGACGGCTCGCTGCCAGACCTGGTGCTCGATCCTTGCTTATTCCCTTTGTACGCAATTTAGAATTTTTACCGGGGCAGGACAGTAAGGTTATATTTCAGTCTTGGGAGAATAAGGGTATATTGTTTGTGTATCATTTGTTTGATGATGCTTCTGGACACTTGTTGGACTTTGCGACCCTACAGCGCACGTATGGCATCCCCTCCAAGCAGTTCTATGCTTTTCTTCAGGCCCGACACTATATCCGCTCCTGTGCGTGGACTTCTGAGGACTTAGTACTGGAACTCAAATTTGCCAACACTTTCTTTGACAATGCTTATCTCGCCAACACTATTACTGGCTGGAGGAAGTTGGGTCAGAACCTTCGCAGCATGGACAGAACAACACATTTGGCGAGCCGTTGGTCTGATGCTCTACATTCTTCAGTTACGGGCGCTCAGCTACTTGAGGTTTTTGCTCATTTACACCACATGCTTCCAGATATTGGCCTACGGGAAGTGCAGTTCAAAATTATACACTGGTTGTACTGTGATGATGTTCGTCGTTCTCAGATGCGGTTGACCGCTACGCCACTGTGTATCAAATGCGGATTGCACCCTGGAACACTCCTCCATAGACTATTTGACTGCCTAACGCTTCGAGCTTTTTGGACAGCCATAGAGAAGGTACTTGGCAATTGCCTGGGAGTGACCGTTGGACTCACGGGAAGGGTGCTATTGTGCAGCTCTCTCCCACTTTCGGTGTTGGATAGACGCTCCAAAGTGAAATTCGAAAGAGTGGCGGTTATGCTGGCGTGTCGTACGATCCTGGCGGATTGGATTGTCCCGGACAATGCTTGGGCTCGTCGCATGGCTGACTTGGCACAACTGGAACGTATGGACTTCCTCCTGGGTCACCGGAAACCGGACAAGGCTTACTGTGCATGCTGGGATGCCTGCGTTTTAGCCCTACCCAAAGACTTGCAGGATGATTTACGATCTCATGGCTACAGGGCTGATTGGGCTGCTCAAGGGGGGGTGGGGGGGTCTCATTAGTGTTAGTATGAATGTGTATGACTGTGGAATGAATGTTGGGGTTGGGGGAGTGGGAGGGGGTAGCAGTATTGAGGGGTTATACAAAATTACTGGTGTTTCAGGTGACTCATAACTGCTGAAGTTTCTCTGTAACAGTTTCCTAAGTTTTGTAATATTGTTTTGTTCGCTCAGAAGTTTCTGGGCGTGATTGGTTGTTCACTGCCTGCTAACGCCAATAAAAAATACTATTTTGACAAAAAAAAGAAAGAAGGTTACTCTATAGCACCATTACTATATATAAACCCATGAAGACAAAAATGGTGCTAAAATTTACATGTTTCTTAAATATATCAAAAAACATCAAAAAAATCTCATAAGGATATATAGAACAATTCACATCAGAATAAAATCAAGCCTCCTAATTATCACAAACAAAGAAACAAACCCAACCCTTCCCAATATCACAAACAATCCAATCCCTACTAGGACCCTAGTTTCAAATACCAATGGTCATCTTCCTCAGGGGAACCCACCCACTAAAATATTGCAAATACAGACAAATAATATCTACATCAAATTGTAATACATTATTATAGCCAAGAAGATAAATGTTCAAAAATTACTCTCCATATCGTACCTGAAAATAAAATAAAATATTTTAATTCACATGATTTTCTTTCAACACTTTTACAAAAATGCATACACTCCTGAGCACCCAATACTTATTTTTCTATAAATGCATTTCTGTAAAAGTGTTAAAAGATAGCCCCTACAGTTTTAATGCCTGAGAGTTTACAAAGAGGAGAAGAAGATGCTATTATATTCTAATGTTGCTAGTATCACCAAACACAAACTTTCTGAGCCTATGGCTTTGACCAACTTTATATCTAATTATGAGGCCTAGTATTATTCACCAGATGTCTTTTGACTCATGCCAGCATTTATTTATTTAAAATAACTTATTTCCAGCAACCTCCAAAGTTCAGAGCAGGATGCAAACTTAACATACATAAAATAGTTCATAACAATAAAATTAAAATAATTTGAAATTATACATATATGTTCCAGCTTAGAAGAAGTCATACCGGAACACACCAATCCAATGCCAATGGATTGCGGCAATATCCAATCATTATAAACTTTTGGATTATATGCATATATATGAAGTCCAGAGAAGAAAGAAAAGGAGTTTGGATTTACAGATTCCACACCATATTGAGCATCGCACCCTGCTGCTTGCTGCTGTTCACACAAACTCCACACCCGTGAACTTGGCACTTGAGACTTTTCACAAAGTTCATGCTAAGTTTTAAAACTAGGCTCACAGCTTATCCCAGCCCTTCTTCATTAACTGTGGAGTAAATGCCAATCTCATTCCTGCTTAAACCTGGCATGCCAATTCATCTTCACTCTATCTTATGCCTGCATAGCTTTATTTTATTTATTTAGGCAGTTTTTACATATTGTTGCATAGAAAGCAAGTTTCTATCTCTACAGTTTACATAATAAAAAAACAGTCATCACTTAGTTTCAAAAAGGAAAAAGTACAATAAAATCCAATACAAACTCGATTTCATATTCATAACACTAAAACTTCAGTTTTTTAAACTAAAAATGAAAAATACAAGTATACTAAAAATCTAAAAAAATAAGAATAATAAGACGTAAAAAATTAAATTAATCATTCTTAGCGCTTGACATGACTCTCAGCTGTCCTCTTGGGAACTGGGGCCGTATGCTTGTTGGAAACACCACGTTTTCAGGTCTTTTTTGAATCTATTTAAATTATGCTGTAATCTTAGATGAGGTGGAAGACTGTTCCAGTTTTGGAGCTGCCACTGAGATAGCACGATCTCTTATCTCGCTGAGAAGCTTCTGTAATCATTCCGGGTTTTCCGCCCTGAGAAGGTAGTTTGACTTGTTTAACAGCCAGAGGTTCAGATAGCTGCCTTCCATGCTGAGACTGGACACTGATTCCCCAAAGGAAGGCCCAAATGAGGAGGGTGAGATAAACTGGCTATATTACTACTTTAAGCTGGATAGTGAATTTGCATTACATTTGAGAAGTGTAAGTTAACTGAGTTAAATGGAGACTTTTTTCTAACCTTTGCAACAAGAGCAGAAAAACAATATCTACCAGATATAAAACCATTGGATATTTTATGCTGCTACAAAAAAAAAATCTCCGTAGATATTCTGCTTCCTGAACGTGTGACGTATACCTGTCACATATCCTTAAATGTAGAATCTCTTATAGGAGCTGAGCAGGGAGACACCTTCTTCAATCTTCCCTCTGCAAACTCTGGCCCTCTGTATCTCTTTTTCCTTTGTTGCTGGCAAATAAGGTGCCCCCCCCAAAAAAAAAAAAAAAAACAACAATCCACATCAAGGTATTCAAACAAATATCTTATTTCTAGAATTTCCAGCCAACAATTATTTACAAAGATTTTAAAGAGGTAATTGTATTATTCAGGCTTCACAGCCAAGATAAAATTACAGAAGCCACCAAAGAGTGCTCCTCAGTTTAGAATGCCATTCTCAATAGGGGGTGGAATCTTTAAAAATTTAGTTGGGGTTTCATTCTATGTCCTGGACTGGGCCATTTTGGTTCCACCCCTGGATTGTTTTTATTTTTTTCTCATTTAGCTGGTTTTGTTTAAAAAAAACAAACAGAATCCACCCCAACACTTCCCATTTATTAAAATAAGGAGCTCTCCCACCTGCGACTCCCCCTGTCCACCCTCTCCACCCTCTGGGACTCACTAAAAATCCTTGATGGTCTAGTGGGGAGTCTAGGAGCAATCACCTGCTCCCAGGCCAGTGGCTGCCATTAGTCAAAATGATGCCAGCTACCCTTTGCCCGTATCAGCTGCCCTTTACTGATATCAATTTGACTAATGGCAGCAGCCGGCCCGGGAGCAGGAGGTCATTCCCATATCCCCCGCTGGACCACCAGGGATTTTTGGTGAGTCCTGGGAGGGTTGAGAGGGTGGGCAAGAGGGTCTGCATGTGGGGGGCTCCATATTTTAGTAAACGGGAAGGGTTGGGGTGGGTTCTGGGATTTTTTTTAACTTGGTTTTTTGGCTCTCCCACCAAAAAACAAAAAATGACAGGAAAAACAACACAAAATTTTGTGTTTGTTCCTATCTGTTTTTTAAATTCACAAAATGCAAATAGGAAACACCAGTGATATTTCCTATTTGTTGCAAACTTATTAGTGCAGTTAGTATAGCTATGTTTAAAAAAGGATTGGATAAGTTCTTGGAGGAGAAGTCCATTACCTGCTATTAATTAAGTTGACTTAGAAAATAGCCACTGCTATTACTAGCAACAGTAACATGGAATAGACACTTGACAGGTTCTTATGGCCTGGATTGGAAACAGGATGCTGGGCTTGATGGACTCTTGGTCTGACCCAGTATGGCATGTTCTTATGTTCTTATATTTCCATTCTTAATTCTTAAAACTCTTCCACTTTTCCAATACTCCATATTAGGGATGTGAATCGTATTTTGACGATTTAAAAAAATCATCCGATATTTTTTAAATCGTCAAAAATCGGTACAGTGTGCGATACAATAGAAATTTTCACAATTTATCGTGAAAAATCATTACTCCCGTTAGTGTCCACTAACAGGAGTTATTTAGGGGGAGGGCGGGAAAACCGGCACACCAAAACAACCCCTAAACCCACCCCGACCCTATAAAACTAATCCCTTACCTTCCCCCACCCCCCGAACCCCCCCCCCCTTCTGATCCCCCCAAAACATTTTTAAATTACCTGGTGCTCTAGTGGTGGTCCCGGGAGCGATCTCCCGTTCTCAGGCCATCGGCTGCCACTCATAAAGATGGCGCCGATGGCCCTTTGCCCTTACCATGTGACAGGGTATCCGTGCCATTGGCCGGCCCCTGTCACATGGCAGGAGCACTGGATGGCCGGCGCCATCTTAGATGGGAGGGTGGGAGAAGTTAAGGGGTCATCTTTAAAGGGTGGGGTGGGTTTTTTTTTTAATTGGGCCATCGGCGCCATTTTTGAGTGGCAGTCAAAATGGCGCGGATGGCCCGAGAGCGGGGGATCAGTCCCCACGCCCCCACTGGACCACCAGGTACTCGTAAAATGTTTTGGGGGGGTTTGGGGGGTGGGGGAAGGTAAGGGGTCAATTTTAAAGGGTCGGGCCTCACTAAAAAAAAATTAACGATGTGAATCGGAACCGATTCCGATTCACATCTCCAGCGATCAGATTGTTTTCTTCCTCCAGCCGAACCCGATCGTTAAGACGATCGGGCATACGTTTCACTTCTCTACTCCATATTTACTTCTTCCATCTACTTCCAGCAGGAATGTGTGATTCATATGTCTGAATTACTCCCACCTCTTCTGGGCCACTATCCCACTTGTACTATGCAATAGTACCTACCTTTATATTCTCAAAATCTCCTCAGGGTCCTTCCAACCAAAATACTCACACACTCATAGGCCACCAGGCACCATTTCCATCCAGGTACTGTGCCCTTTTCTCCAGAAGTATTTAAGACTTCCCCAGCATCTTCCAAATTCTTGGGAAGAAACACCACTTCCACCTCAGTCCTTGGGCCTCTCCCCTTGAGAGTGAAAAGTCCCTGTAGGGCCCATTTCAGATAGATGGATCCCTATGCCTACCAGCCCAGATGGCTGGCTCCTTCCAGATGTTCAACTCCATCCTGGAGGTTCCTCTGTCTCCCTCAGGCTCCTGGCTTCCATCAAACTTGACCCAGGTTATAAATCCTCCTAGACCACTCTTCTAAAGGATCATCTTTCCAGCTCTTGTAAATGGAAACACCAGTAGAACCCCTTGGTAAACTTCATCTGGCATATTCTCATCAACAGACATATAACATAGTTCACCACTGTTCCTTATGCAATCTAGTGGTGGTTCACTGGTACTGTGGCCAATATCATTCTCTTCTTCAAAATATCCAAACAGGGACAGAATAGGGCTCCCCCTCACAAAGTCATTCCAAATACCAAAATTCTATATGGGGTCCTGTCACACAAAATGAGAAAGAAAGACTGGGAAACTTGTTCATTTAAATGTGTGTGTGTGTGTGTGTGTGTGTCTGAGTGTGGATTTTGAATGTTTTGGTATTTGTTGGGAGTATGGGTGCAAATGGAGATTTGAATAAAGAGAAAAGACATAGGAAGGAAGAGTGCCAGAAGTGCTGAGCTGTAGAAGCACAACAGCCATTTTCTCTCAATTATTGTAGTTTTGCTACCATTTGAAAAGATCATCAGCTTTATCTGGTCCATCACTACAAATCATAGCCATATACTGTAGCATATTTGTCAGTAAACTACTAGCAACATTACATATATGTACCTGCTACTAATGCACTACACTGTTTCTATGTTGTAGTAGAACTAGTAAATACCCCTTCACTCAATCAAAATCAAGATCAATTAGATGCTTCTAACTACAGACCTATTGTCTCACTTCCCTCAATATAAAAAATCATTGAATCAGTTGTATTTCATCAGCTCTCTGAATATATAGAGGACAATAATTTACTTCATGCTGATCAACATGGTTTCCGAAAAGGACACAGTACAGAATCTTATTAATTTCTTCATTTGACATGATTATTAGAGGTTTTGACTCAAATACAGACTACATCTTGGTACTCCTCGACATATCGGTGGCGTTTGACACTATAAATCATGATATTCTATTGCTCAACTTAGAACAAATTGGAATTACTGGTACTGCTCAAAAATGGTTAAGATCATTCATCTCAGAACGTTCTCAAAGAATCATTGTGAGTAAATCAAAATCCGATTGGTATACTACTAAATCTGGAGTACCACAAGGGTCCTCCTTGTCACCAACATTTATCTATTTCCCTTGTGTTACCTTTTAACTTTCAAAATATATACAGATGACATTCAATTCATTGTCCCTTTTACCGATACATGGAAAAAATTTTTTTCACTAATTCAGTTATATTTAACAGCGATAAAAACATGGCTCTCTCACAATAGATTAAAATTGAACACCAAAAAAACAGAATTAATATTTCTATCAGTGGTACCTGATTCCATATTTCAACCTCCTGCCATATTTAATTTTGAAGGACAAGATATAACTATAAAATCACACGCAAAAAATTTGGGCACTATCATAGATGCCAGACTCTCTATGACAAATAATATATCAGCTTTAGTAAAAATATCATTTTTTAAGCTTAATATGCTAAAAAAATTGAAACCATTATTATTACCTTTGATTTCCGCTCAGTAGGGATGTGCAGAGGGACGCCATACGTTGCATTCGTGATTCGGATTCGTTGGGGAGCAGATACGTTGCATTCGGCCGTATGGTGCCCTGATGCGTTAATACGGTGATTTCTATTCGTGTCCCAGCTAAAATTAAAATTAACTACAACCCCCACCCTCCTGACCCCCCCAAGACTTACCAAAACTCCCTGGTGGTCCAGCGGGGAGTCCGGGAGCCATCCCCTGCACTCACCCTCGGGGCCGGATTCATCATGGCACCGATAGCCTTTGTCACAGGGGCTACCCGTGCCATTGGTCAGCCCCTGTCACATGGCCATCGGCGCCATCTTGTGCTCCTACCATGTGACAGGGGCTGACCAATGGCACCGGTAGCCCCTGTGACATAGTATGGGCAAAGGCTATCGGCACCATTTTGAGTACTGGCATCGGCCGGTGTGCAGGAGGTCACTCCCGGACCCCCGTTGGACCCCCAGGGACTTTTGGCCAGCTTGGGGGGGCCTCCTGACCCCCACAAGACTTGCCAAAAATCCAGCGGGGGTCCGGGAGCAACCTCCTGCATGCCGGCCGGCTGATGCCAGTACTCAAAATGGCACCGATCGCCTTTGCCCTCACTATGTGACATAGTGAGGGCAAAGGCGATTGGCACCATTTTGAATACTGGCATCGGACGGCCGGCATGCAGGAGGTTGCTCCCGGACCCCCGCTGGACTTTTGGCAAGTCTTGTGGGGGTCAGGAGGCCCCCCCCAAGCTGTCCAAAAGTCCCTGGGGGTCCAACGGGGGTCCCGGAGCGACCTCCTGCACTCCGGCTGCCCGATGCCAGTACTCAAAATGGTGCCGATAGCCTTTGCCCATACTATGTCACAGGGGCTACTGGTGCCATTGGTCAGCCCCTGTCACATGGTAGGAGCACAAGATGGCGCCGATGACCATGTGACAGGGGCTGACCAATGGCACCAGTAGCCCCTGTGACAAAGGCTATCGGTGCCATGATGAAACCGGCCCCGGGGGTGTGAGTGCAGGGGATGGCTCCCGGACCCCCCGCTGGACCACCAGGGAGTTTTGGTAAGTCTTGGAGGGGTTCAGGAGGGTGGGGGTTTGTTTAAAGTTTTATTTAGGTGGCTGTATAATTCGGCGAAGATTTGTGTATTCGTGGGGAATCGTGATACGTTTCGCTTCCCCACGAATACTACGAATAGTGCAATATACTTTGCGGATCGCCAATATGGCGAAAACGAATGCACACCGCTACCGTTCAGTGACCCAGTCTTTGATTTTGAAAAGTCTAGACTATTGCAATGCTCTGTATTTAGGTTTACCAATTTCAACTACACATCCGCTACAACTTGTTCAAAATGCTGCTGCTCGATACTATATAATATTTCACGTAGAGATCATATTACCCCTGTATTACAACAATTACATTGGTTGCCAATATGCTATGATATTACTTATAAAATCCTCACCATCATATATAATTTATTACATAACACCAATTCAGTATGGCTTTGTACACTTTTAAGAATTTATAAACCAGTAAGGCATTTAGGTTCAATGGAGAAAGATATGCTGGAAATTCCATCAGTAAAATTAGCACACCTGGAACTGACATACAAACGTGCTTTTTCGATTGCTGGACCAACCCTCTGGTACGTGCTTCCTGAGGCAATTCATTTAATGGCTAATACCAAAGAATTTAAGAAAGCTTTAAAAACATTTCTTTTCATCGTAGCGTATAAAATCACCTGACAAACATTTATCATATCAAAACAATCTCCCAAGTAACCATTACCAAATTCAACTGATATGTGTTTTTGGTTTAAACAAATATAATTTTTTAGAGATTTGTTGTACTGTTTTTTAAATTGTTACTTTTAACTATGTATGTTTTAGTTGTAAACCGCTTAGACGGTCATGTCAATGTTCAATTTGCGGTATACAAAACTTTTTAAATAAAAAAATAAATCTGTTGCAGGTATCAACACTTTTCTGAGTATTGATTACTGCTAATCATACACATGAATGGGTTCCTTGTCTTTACAGTTGAAGAAAACATTAGCACTTGTCTCTTCTTGGGATTCTCAGTCAGGGTCAGTGAATGAGTCAGTGCTATGCTTCCACTAAGAAGGAACACTGAGCAACACTGAAAGAAGAATGGCTTCCACACCTCAAGGCTTACAGTGAGAGATATGGTAGCAAGCTAGGGGTTTTTAGTCTTGCAATAAGACACTATTACCTAGAAATATAGAAGATTTCATCATGGCTATAACTCTACTATTACTAATCTATATAATGTTTCCCACTTTATTATTAGATAACAATGAATACATAAAAACATATAATACATACATACTCACACAGATCAGACCATCATGTTAAGCATACAGTGGAACTCTCAACACAAACATGGAGAGAAAGCTAAGCTGGAAAAAGAGTGGTACCAAAATCCCAAGGCAATAAAAGAGTAGCAAATCAACACTAATTGTGGCATGAATACCACCCCAAGGATGCATGAGAGGATCCTAGTGTGTAAAGCATCGGATTGGCAACTGTTGCATATTCCGCCCGCATCAAGCCCACGTCCAGGCCCATTTATCCCCGACTTCCAGCTCCTGCTCCTGGTTCAACTTCCCTCGCAGCAGTAGGCAGCCACCTGCGCACCCGAGCTTCCTCTGCCATCCCCAGCTCCTCCGTGGACTCCTCAGTTCGTTGGAAGGCCTCCCCGCGTGGTCCACAGGGAGACGCTTCCATCCAGCACCATGCCGCCCATTAGGCATGCGCGTGCGTGCCTTTCCTGTTTTTAAAGGAGCCACGGTGGGCATCCACCCCACAGCCCCGTATGATGACATCACTGGGTCCCAGTATATAAGGCCGGGCCCAGTCAGTGGTTCCTTGCCTTGGCAGCAGGTGTCCATGCTGGTCATATGCTCGTTGCTTGTTCCTGATCCTGTCTACATTCCTGGTTCCTGATCCTGTCTATGTTCCTGGTTCCTGCTCCTGTATCCGGTCCTTGTCTTCTACATTAGGATTGACTTCTGGCTTGACCCCTGCTTTGCCTGACCATGTTTTGATTGACTTCTGGCTTGACCCCTGCTTTGCGTGACCACGTTCGGATTCACTTCTGGCTTGACCTCTGCTTCGCCTGACCACTCTCAGACTGACTTCCAGTATTGACCCTTGCTCGTTTGACCACCTGTCCTTGCCTGCCACCTGTCCTGATCACAGCCTGCTTTCCTTTGCTTATACAGATACTTCCCTGGACTTGGCCTATCAGGCTTTGGCCTTCTACTACTCAGGTGCCACCTGTCTTGCCTCCCATACTCCATTGGTGCCCGGGTCTCTGGATCCCTGCCTCGTCTGGACTCACCTTCATCTTCCTGCTACCACTGATGGCCCCTGGCTGAACCCAACATTGTACCCTGAGAGTCCATGGATGGAGGCCCACCTAAGACCAGCTGGACCCGGCATGCAAGTGCTCAACCTGTGGAGAACAAAGGCTGGTATTGGTGAAGCTCCCACCGGCCTCCATTGCTCATCCAGCTCCGCCTTCCGATGGTGGGGCCTGTAGGACTTGCCCTGCAGGTAGTGTCAACCCCATCTAGGGCCAAGGGTCCACCTCCGGCGGAACATGTTGCCAAGGCCATGGACTCGGTGGAGCTGTCCGCCCTCCAGGCCATCCCAGGCCTGGCCTACAAGGTCTAGGATCAGTAGCAGTTTCTCGAGGCAATGGCTTCGTCTGTCGAGAGCCTTCATGCCAGGCTTGATACCTATGCAGGCCCTTCAGCCCAAACTCTTACTCCAGCCAGCCATCAGTCGTTGCCCTTGCCCTCTAGGGCTTTACTGGCCCTACCCACTCCACCCCATTTCAATGAGGATTCCAAACCCTGCAGAGGGTTTATCAACCAATACTACATGCAGTTTGATCTGCAGCTGTCCATCTTCCAGGATGAACTCACGAAAGTTACATTCATTCTTTCTTGACTAGAAGGTAAGGCGTTGGCATGGGTTTCCCCCCTGTGGGAGCATTCCAATTCTCTCCTGCAGGAACTGTCTTGATTTGTGGCAGTCTTCCATTATACCTTCGATGATTCAGGGAGGTAGGCCCAGGCAAACACCAGTCTTCTATGCTTGCGTAAGGTCAAGAAGCCCTTATTGATTATACCATTGAGTTTTGAACTCTTGCTACAGAATTATTGTGGCAAGAAGATTGCCTCTGAGCCATCTACCTGGATGGTTTGTTCCCTCAGCTCAAGGATGAGCTCGCGGCCCATGAGCTACCTTCCTACCTTGAGGATCTTATCAACTTGGCAGTCCGTATTGACCGTTGCCTCCAAGAGTGTCACCGAGAGGTACGGATGCCCAGACGACTCACAGTGGAGCGTTCCCAGCAGTGGGGTCCATGGCTAGCAGAACTCTGTCCTCCATGAAAGTGGAAGAGCCTATCAGTTGGGTTGAGGGCACTTGTCTCTGGAGGAATGCCTCAGGCGGAGGCATTTGAGTCTGTGTCTATAGTGCAGGACTCCCGGCCACCACCCCAATCCGTTCGGGAAACTTCCGGGCCTAAGTTCAGTTGGGGTCCTGAACTTGGGCACTACCTCTAAGGCCCCTCAACTGTCCCTGCCAGTTACGTTAACCTGGGATTATCGCTCCTTCCAAGTCCTGGCCCTGATTGACTCCGGAACAGGAGGGAACTTCATTCTAAGGACTTGGAGCATCTCCTGGGTATCTCCAGTCAACCTCTCAAAACATCCTTATGTATTGCTTCAATTTATGGTGAGCCGTTGCCCGGCAGGATCTCCCTTGTGACAGCACCCTTCCATCTCTTCACTGGAGCTCTTCAAAAAGAAGTGGAACTCTTCGTTCTGGAAAAATCAATCCATCCAGGGGTCTTGGGATTGCCCTGGCTCCAGTGCACTCTCCCCAGTTTGACTGGGAAACTCTTCAGCCTACTGAGTGGAGCCCAGCTTGTCATCGAACCTGCCTGAAGAAGGTGGCACCTCCTCCTGTGATCTCCTTGGCAGTAACTGCCTCTGGCCTTCCGTCTCCATATGCAGATTTTGAAGATGTTTTCTCCAAGCAGAAGGCTGACATCCTTCTGCCTCTACGCAAGTTTGACTGTCTCATTGAGCTTCTGCCAGGTACAATGGCGCTTAGGGGTAGGACGTACCCACTTTTGGTGCCTAAGACTCTAGCCATGATACCAGTCTACCCTTTCTAGGGTACATAATTTCACAGCAAGGATTCACCATGGACCCAAGCAAGCTCAAAGGAATCCAAGATTGATCCAGACCTGTAGGCCTCTGGGTGCTCCAGAAATTATTGGGGTTCACGAATTACTACTGCCACTTTATAGCCAACTATTCCTCGCTGGCAGCACCTCTCACGGCCATGACTCCAAGGGCAGAGATGTGAGGAACTGGACACCCAAGTTCCTCACATCTCTGTTGGTCCTGGCATTATGTTGGTCACCCAAGGTCCTCGCTGCCTTCTGAAAACTTAAGGATGCTTTCCTTTCTGGTCCATGCCTGCGTCACCCAGACCCGAATCACCCCTTTGTAGTAGAAGTGGATGCCTCTGCCATAGGGGCTGGGGCGGTTCTGAGCCAACACTCGATCCAAGGAACCCTTCTCCCGTGTTCTTTTTTTCCCCACAAGTTCTCTTCAGCCGAACAAAACTACAGCATCAGTGATAGGGATTTATTTGTGATTAAACTTGCTCAGGAAGCGTGGTGCCCCTGGTTGCAGGGCACTCAACATAAGTTTACTATCTTCACCGACCACAATAATCTTGAGCATCTTAGAAATACCCAGTGTCTCAATGCTTGCCTGGCCTGCTGGGCATTGTTCTTCTCCAGATTTAATTTTGAACTACGGTACCACCCTGCGGAGAAAAATCTCTGGGCGAACGCCTTGTCTCGCTCTTTCAAACCAGATGACATCCCTGAAGATCCTAGTCATATTATTGACCCTGTATGTATCTATTTGTCTGCTTTCATTCTTGTCCCAGCCGGGAAGATGGTGGTACTTCGCCGCCTTCGATAGAAGGTTTTACATTGGGCGCATGATTCTAAGATTGCTGGTCATCTAGGATGCGCTTGGAAACTCTCTCTCCTCCAGCGATTCTATTGGTGGCCAATCATAGTTACCGATACCCGAGCCTATGTAGATTCTTGCTCAACATGTGCTCAGCAAAACCCTCTGGTGGGTTGGCCTTGGGGCCTTCTTCAGCCACTCCCTGCACCAGTGGAACTGTGGATTCATCTATCCATGGACTTTATTGTGTACCTACCACCTTCTAGAGGAAACACAGTCATCTGGATCATTGTGGACAGGTTTTCCAAAATGGCCCATTTTGTCCCATTGCCTGCCCTACCTTCAGCCCTGGAGCTAGCACGTCTCTTCTTCCAGCATGTGTTCTGCCTGAACAGCCTTCCCACGGACATAGCTTCTGACAGAGGTTCCCAGTTCGTCGTCCACTATTGGTGCGCCTTATGCAGCAAATTTGGCATCTCTATCAGCCTGATGACTGTGTATCACCCTCAGGCCAATGGCCAAGCTGAGCAGATGAACCACTCACTCAAGAGCTTTCTCCATGCCTACACCAACGACCGACAGGATAACTGGGTAGAGTTACTTCCGAGGGCAGAGTTTTCCCACAACTCCCATGTCGCAGCGGCTACTGGAGTCTCACCGTTCTCCATCGTCTATGCCAGGCAACCCCGACTTCCATTACCAATTCCACTTTTGGTACCCTCACCATCAGCCCAAGCCACCGCTGATGCCCTCAAAGTGCTCTGATCCAAACCAATCTCCGTTTGCATCAGGCTGTGGCTTTGGCCAAGAAGTCAACAGACGCTCACCGTCGTCCTGCTCCGGAATTCCAACCTGGCCAAAAAGTCTGGCTGAGTACATGCTATATCTGTCTCAAACTCCCTTCTCAGAGATTTGCTCCCAGATACATTGGTCCATGCCCTGTCACTTGATGTATAGGACTTGTTACTTATCAGCTCCAACAATCTCCAAGTCTTGGCATTATAATTCCTGCCATGTATCTTTATTGAAACCAGTGGAACTCACCTGGCCTTCTTGAAAGGCAAATGTGCCATCCCAAGTTGTTGCTGAAACAGATACTGTGTATAAGGTTCAAGAAGTCCTCGATGTTTGCCATAGAGGGTGCTGCTAGGAGTACCTCCTGTCATGGGAGGGCTACGGCCCTGAGAAAAATTCATGGGAGCCTGCAAACAACATTCTGGCCAAGGGGTTCCTCCTCCGCTTCCATCGTGCCCATCTGGGCAAATCCAGGCCTCCAAGAAGGGGGCATAAGGTGGGGGGGTACTGTTGCATGTGCCGCCCACAGCAGGTCCACATCTGGGCCCACTTACATCTGACTTCCAGCTCCTGCTCCTGGTTTGACCTCCCTCGTGGCAGTAGGCAGCCACCTGCGCACTCAAGTTTCCTCCGCCATCCCCAACTCCTCCGCGGAGTCCTCGGTTCCTCATGGGTCTCCCCGCATGGTCTATGGGGAGATGCTACCGTCCAGCACCATGCCGCCCATTAGGTGAGCATACACGCCTTTCCAATTTTTAAAGGGGCCATGGCAGGAATCCGCCTCGCGGCCCCGGATGATGACGTCATTGGGTCCCGATATATAAGGCCGGGCCCAGCCAGTGGTTCCTTGCCTTGGCAAAAGGTCTCAACCCTTGTCGTGTTCTCATTGCTTGTTCCTGATCCTGCCTACATTCCTGGTTCCTGATCCTGTACCCGGTCCTTGTCTTCTACATTCGAATTGACTTCTTGCTTCACCCCTGCTTTGCCTGACCACGTTCGGATTGACTTCTGGCTTGACCCCTGCTTTACCTGACCACGTTCGGATTGACTTCTGGTTTGACTCCTGCTTCGCCTGACCACGTTCGGATTCACTTCTGGCTTGACCTCTGCTTCGCCTGACCACTCTTAGACTGACTTCTGGTATTGACCTTTGCTCATTTGACCACCTGTCCTTGCCTTCCACCTGTCCTGACCACAGCCTGCTCACCTTCACTTCTACAGATACTTCACTGGACTTCACCTATCAGGCTTCAGCCAAGTCCTGGGAAGACTCGGGCATCACCTGTCTTGCCTTCTGTATTCCACTGGTGCCTGGGTCTCTGGATTCCTGCCTCGTCTGGACTCGCTTTCATCTTCTTGATACCACTGCTGGCCCCTGGCTGAAACCAACATCGTAGCCTGGGAGTCCTCCTAAGACCAGCCGGCCCCGGCACCCAAGGGCTCAACCTACAAGGAACGAGGGCTAGTATTGGTGAAGCTCCTGCCGGCCTCCATCACTCAGCCAGCTTTGCCTTCCGATGGTGGGGACCTGTAGGGCTTGCCCTGTGGGTAGCGTCAACCCCCACCTCAGGCCAAGGGTCCACCTCTGGCGCAACAGCAAGGAAAGACTAGTATTCCTGAGTGTCAGCATTGTTAAAGTGAATGATTGCACTGTTACGTCGGTCGGCCATGGAGCTTGCAACCAGCCTGCCTTACCTCTCTTGCCATTGCAGCAGGGCAGGAGGAGTGCTTCCGGCAATGTCCCTCCTCTCGCAGCCCTGTCTGCCACTGGGAGGCCTCTGCTTGTGGCGGAGACACCGCCACCGCTGGCTTTCCACACTCGGCCCCGTAGGCATGCGCATGCACTTCTCTGCCCTTCTTAAAGGGTCCACTGTGTGCTATGCCTCCAGGCCCTCCTCCATGATGTCACCTCTGCAGGGCTATATTAGGTGAGTCCTGACTGTCAGGACTCACCTTGGCAACTGATCCCCACTCATTGTATATTAGTTGATTCTACGGTTCTCTATTTCCCTGTCTTGCCTGCCTTTGACCATAGCTACGACTGACCACGCTACAGCTTGCCACCTGCCTCTGACCACTGCTATGCAAACCATGCCACAGATTGCCTTCTGCCTGTGACCAAAGCAATGCCTGACCTCGCCACAGATGGTCTCCTGCCTCCGACCATTGCTTCATCTGACCACGCTGCGGGCTTCTGGCTGACCCTCTCATCAATCCTCCGAAGACTATGGACAGAGGCCCACCTAAGTCCAGCTGGCCCCGGTACCCAAGGGCTCAACGCGGGTAGTGGCCTCTGTCAATCAGCCAGCTCCGCCTACCGATGGTGGAGACCTGCGGGGCTCAACCCCTTGGGTAGCGTTAACCCCGCATTGGCCCAAGAGTCCACGAAACCCAGAATCCTAACATGCACAGGACAGGCAAGGCAGAGAGAGAGAGAGAGAGAGTGTGTGTGTGTGTGTGTCTGTGCGCAAGTGGAACACTTACTGCCTGTGCCTATCCTGTGCCTAAAATGGAAGTCTTTGATTTCCAGTGCTATTAATCTAGCACCTTGCATAAGCAGAAAATTATTATAATGAATAAGAAACAAAACAAAAAAATCCTGATTCTTTGAGTTAAATCCAACTCCTAACTAAGAAAGAGGTAAATGTTCTCATATAGATGTTAAAACATTTTTAGGATAGGAACAGTTTTCTTTTTTCATGAGTCTGATCAGTTCTCTTTAGTGTGGGATATATTTAGTTTGTTTGAAATAGTTCATTGAACCATAAAGAAGGAGCTCATTGACTCAATGTCAGTCTAATTGAGTGCTGCTTTTTTGTGTTTGTTTC
Source organism: Rhinatrema bivittatum (assembly GCF_901001135.1). Classification (NCBI taxonomy): domain Eukaryota; kingdom Metazoa; phylum Chordata; class Amphibia; order Gymnophiona; family Rhinatrematidae; genus Rhinatrema; species Rhinatrema bivittatum. The sequence goes on along the minus strand of NC_042616.1, from coordinate 739,089,751 downwards.
TTAATAACTTAGTTGGCTGACAACACCACTGCTCTCACAGTTAAGTGCCAGTAGATTCTGCCTTAGTGCTTTTAAGTTAACAAGTGAAATCACAACTGTCGACTCCAAGAAGCTATTAAGTATTTCCTGCTAGGTTGTCAACAAAGCAAGGTGAAACATGATTACATGACAACTTTATTTTTCTCTGGGCTACAGTTTTCTTTCTATGTTTTAATTTGTGTGGTTGTTAAATTCTCAAAGTAGTACATGCATACAGTTTATATGGCATAGTTTGTAAGATGAAGGAAGTAAACACAACTCTCCCATGCATATGGCTTTACAATTGGCCCACTGAGCATGAGCACTAATATGGTTTTGCACCCAGGATATTTCAAGGTTTTGCTTTGTATGTAATGAATTTAGTTTAGTTTAGTTACTCACTATCTGCATATATAGACTGAAGCGAGGTACAATTAAAACATTCATAAAATCAACTCACATTTGCATAAACAACCATACAAATAAATGATGTGCTCTTTGGAAAGAGAAGGAAACCTGGTATGATTTCAAAAAACACAAATTAACATATTACCAATATACTATATGCCTATCCACAGAGAGAGCAACATGATACATCACAACTTGATTAGGACCAGCTCCCTGCATAAGTATAACGTATAAAGCAAAGGGAATCATTGATCCTTGGGCCTAAAGCTTCATGAAACAAATATGTTTTTAATATTTTTTAGAACTAGGCCATAGCAGCTAACAACTGTAAAGGTTCTGGAAGAACATTTCATGCTATAGGAATGGAATGTTCCTTTGTTCAAATATTGCACTATGTCTGTACCTGTGACATAGTGAGGGCAAAGGCGATCAGTGCCATTTTGAGTACTGGCATCGGACGGCCGGCGTGCAGGAGGTCGCTCCCGGACCCCCGCTGGACTTTTGCAAGTCTTGTGGGGGTCAGGAGGCCCCCCCCCAAGCTGGCCAAAAGTCCCTTGGGGTCCAACGGGGGTCCCGGAGCGACCTCCTCCTGCACTCCGGCCGTCCGATGCCAGTACTCAAAATGGCGCCGATAGCCTTTGCCCATACTATGTTACAGGGGCTACCGGTGCCATTAGTCAGCCGCTGTGACATGGTAGGAGCACAAGATGGCGCCGATGGCCATGTGACAGGGGCTGACCAATGGCACTGGTAGCCCCTGTGACAAAGGCTATCGGTGCCATGATGAAAATGGCACCAAGGGTGTGAGTGTAGGGGATGGCTTCCGGACCCCCCGCTGGACCACCAGGGAGTTTTGGTAAGTCTTAGGGGGATCAGGAGGGTGGGGGGGTTGTAGTTAATTTTAATTTTAGCTGGGACACGAATAGAAATTGCCGTATTAATGCATCGGGGCGCCATATGGCCGAATGCAACGTATCTGCTCCCCGACGAATCCGAATCACGAATGCAACATATGGCGTCCCTCTGCACATCCCTAAATCTGTATCTGTGTATGAGATAGACTGCATGTGTATGTGAGAGACAGAACATTTGGGTGTGTATGTGAAAGTGAGAGAGAGCCTGTGTGTATGCATGAAACAGCCTGCATGTGTTGTGTGACAGCCTGCGTGTGTGCGAGAGACCATGCATGTTTGCATGACAGAGAAAGAGATCCTGCATGTCTATGTCAGAGTTTGCATGTGATTGAGAGGGTCAGAGCCAGCATATGTGTGTGAGATCCTGGGTGTGAAAGAGAAAGAGCCTGCATATGTGCGAGAGACTGTATATGTATGAGAGCAAGAGAGCTTGTGTATGTATGAGAGAGCCTTCATGTGTCTGTGAGAGCCTGTGTGTTTGTGAGGATAAGAGAGACTGTGTGGATGTGTGAAAATGAGAGAGCCTTTGCATGTGAGAGCAAATATGTGATTGAGAGAGAACCTATGTGTGACAGCATGTGAGTATATGAAGGGGGAGAGAGAGGCTAAAGATTGTGAGGCCCCCTCCCCCAATCCATAGCAATCTGTGGATGACAGGAAATCAAAAGATCCCAGGTATGGAGAGCTGGAGATTTTTAATCCTACTATTTTAAATTCTGGGGTGTTATTTTATATGTTTGCTCTTTGAAATATTTAGGGTTTGGAAAATATTAGAAAAGATTAAAGTCATTTTAATTACTGGATATTTATTGGCTGTAGCCTCCTTGACATATTTATTCTTTTTATTAGTACAGTGTTAATATTATGAATGATGTTTTATATTTCTTGACTTTATTGCTTAATGTTTTATGAGGAATGATGATGTTTCTGTTTTTCCATTGTTCACTGCATAATACAGTCAAGATTGTTCTGGATTCCAGACAGAGAGGTTTATAGATGAGACCCTCAGGGGCATAATAGCCAAGTCCCAACTCCAATCTGGAAGCCTTGGTGCTGCCTTGGAGGAGGAAGGACTCCTGGTCGGTGAACATCAACCTGGTGCAGCAGGATGTGATTCTGTAGCAAGAACCTGCACTCCAGGTGATACAGAAAGCACCTCAACCTCTGTCTTTATTGCTCTCCAGTTGACACATTGTCCTCTCACACTGAGGATATGTCTCCCAAGGCTACTGCCCAGGAGGGAAGGATTAGGACAATCATTAGTGTGTGATTTGATTATTAGGAATGTAGATATCTGAGTGGCTGATGGGCATGAAGATTGCCTGGTAAGATGTCTACCTCATGCAAAGTTGGTGGATCTCATGCATCACCTAGATAATATTTAGACAGTGCTCAGGAGGAGCTGGATGTTGTGGTACTTGTAGGGATGAATGACATAGAAAAATGTGGGAGATAGATTCTGGAAGCCAAATATAGGCTCTTAGGTAAAAATCTGAAATCCAGAACTTCCAGAGTGGCATTCTCTGAGATGCTCCCATTTCCATGCACAGATACCCAGAGGTAGGCAGAGCTCCAGTCTCAATGCATGGATGAGATGATGGTACAAATAATAAGGATTCAGTTTTGTAAGGATCTGGGAAACCTTTTGGGGAAGGGGGAGTCTTTTCCGAAGGGACAGGTTCCACCTTAACCAAGGTGAAACCAAGCTGCTGGTGCTAATCTTTAAAAAAAAGATAGAGTAGCTTTTAATTTAGACCAAAGGGGGAAGCCGACAGTTGTTCAGCAGCACATGGTTTGTACAGAGGTATCTTTGAAGGATACTAATGAAGCAGGAGAGTTAGGGTATCCCAACAGATAGGTTCCAATAAAAGCAAAAGTAGACCATGTGTTTATAAGTAAAGAGTCACCTGAGCTAAAAGATTCCAAATTATCCCTGTCAACTGAAAAGCAGGCTGTTAATACAATCATAAGATAGACTTTGAAATGTCTTTATGCCAATGCCAGAAGTCTAAGAAGGAAAATGGGACAGTAACAATGCATAGCAATGAATGAGGAGATAGACATAATTGGCATCTCAGAGATATATTGGAAGGAGAATAACTAATGGGATAGTGCCATACCAGGATGCAAACAATAATAGTGAGGAAAAACTTAGTGGGGGTGGGGGTGTTAGAAATCAGTCACCTTCACAGACTCCTTGGCTTTGGACACTCACGGCATAGCAGGGAGCTGCCATTGCATGCTCTGATGCATATATTGCTAGGACCCGGCAAAGAGAAGCATAGAGCATGCATGCACATCTGAGCACATGATTCTGTGCACTCTCGTGAGAGAGTCAGGTAGTCAACCCAATGATAATGTCACATGCTCAAGACGATTTAGCCTGCTTGGACTTGGACTCTTGCCTTGGCAACATGTTCATTGGCCAGATTCTGAATCCTCCCTCACTTGCTGTGTGCCTGGTTCCAGATAATGCTCTTACCTGCTTGCTGCCTGTCTTGACCTTGGACCATGCTGGATTCTGCCTGCTTTCTATCCATCTCATCCTTGGAACATTTGGGATTCTGCTTGCCCTCTGGGTCAGACCAAGGGTCCATCAAGCCCAGCATCCTGTTTCCAACAGAGGCCAAACCAGGCCACAAGAACCTGGCAAGTACCCAAACACCAAGAAGATCCCATGCTACTGATGCCAGTAATAGCAGAGGCCATTCCCTAAGTCAACTTGCTTAATAGCAGTTAATGGACTTCTCCTCCAAGAACTTATCCAAACCTTTTTTAAACCCATCTACTCAAACTGCATTAACCACATCCTCTGGCAACAAATTCCAGAGCTTAATTGTTCTTTTAGTGAAAAAGTACTTTCTTGATTAGTTTTAAATATGCTATTTGCTAACTTCATGGAGTGCTCCCCTAGTCCTTCTATTATCCAAAAGTGTAAATAACCAATTCACATCTACTCATTCAAGACCTCTCATGATTTTAAAGACCTCTATCATGTCCCCCCCTCAGCCGTCTCTTCTCCAAGATGAACAGCCCTAACCTCTTTAGCCTTTCCTCATAGGAGAAGCAACAGCATTGCTGGGCTTATGAGATATGGAGGAGACAATGTGAGTTATTTTGGAAAGAGGGAATGGCACATATATTTATTATACTGATATAATATACAGATCTCCATCACAGACAGAGGAGATAAATAGAGATATAATTGAGGATATTCCCAGGATTGCTGTGAAAAGTTAAGTGCTGCTGCTAGGTGATCATGATCACTCCCTCCCTTTTTTGATCCATTACCAGTTGACAGAAGAATTCTTCTTCCAGAAAATCCCAACTATAGTATCTTCTAGAAGCAGGGAGATCTTCTAGAAGCAGGGAGATTCTGAATTCTATGCAAGGAGAACTGTTCTGTCAACTGGAAATGGAACCCACACAGGAGGGGACTAAACTGGACCTGGAGCTTAACAACAGGGACAGTATTTCTGATGCTGTAGTGGATGATCATCTCTGAACCAGTGACCACTGGATGGTGTGGTTCAATATTAGGGCACAAGAGATGAAAGTTCATTCTAAGGTAGACTCAAAATGGGGGAGTTCAAGACTCAAAATGGGGGAGTTCCTCAAAGAACTGTTAGAGGGATCAAAAATCTAGGAGAAGTAGAAGGGCAGTGTGTAAGGTAGAAGGGCAGTGTGTAAAACTAAAAAGAGATATCATAGGGCAACTAATCTTTTTCTTAGGATTGTAAATAAAGGGAAGAGAAAAAGGAAACCATTATGGTTTTCTAAAGAAGTAATGATCAAAGAAAAACAAAATGGGTTACAATATCTGGCAAAATTAAGAGAAGCTGGGAAAATAGGAATTCAAAAATTCAAATAGAAGAAAAAATAGCAAATATGGTAAAATTGGGGGGCAAAACATTTTAAAGATATGTTTGTGATAGAAGGAAGTGCAGAAGTAGCATTGTGACACTCAAAGGTCAAGGGAAGTAATATGTAGAGGCTAATAGGGATGTGAATCGGGCTTCGGACGATTGAAAATATCATCGATATTTTCAAAATCGTCAGAAATCGGGGGCTCCCCCAAAACGATAGGAAAACCCCACGTTATTGTTCGTGGGGGTTCTCTTATCGTTTTGGGTGAGGGCGGGAAAAACGGCACACAAAAATAATCCCTAAACCCACCCCCGACCCTTTAAAACTAATCCCTCAGCTTCCCCCACCCTCCCGACCCCCAAAAAAACTTTTTACAGGTACCTGGTAGTCCAGTGGGGGTCCCGGGAGCGACAATCAAGGGTTACGCTTGGAAACCCTGGAAGTGTAAACTGAGCATATCAAATGCAGCAGTCTAGCTGCTGGGAGCGGGTGAGTGAGACTCTCGCTCCCAGCAGGGATGGTTTTTGCCTTGGGGGGTGATGGGATGGGATGGGAGGTTCAAGGCAGTGGGATAGGAGGGCTAACTTCATTTCAGACTGCAGGAAGGGGGTTTCAAAGGGAAAATGTTAAATGGCATGTCCTAATTTATAATTTGTCCAATAAGTGGCAGCAATCTTCTAACTTTTCAAAATTTTAGGTGTTGCTCTGTGCAGATCACAGAAATCAGGGAGATGGTACCCCTCAGTGTATTTTAGGATAAAAGGAGGAGGTTTGATTTCTGTACTATATATGTATCAATGTTTGTTGATCTGATGTAATTGAGTAGAATTTTGAAAAAGCAAATGGCTCCCCTTGGATCAACTTTTTTTGTCCTGTGTGGAGAGAGTGTAACCTTAGCTAGGGTCTCCAGAAAGATCTGAAGAGTTAGAATTGTTGTCCCAAGAAGGGAGGTCATTTTGAGGACAGGGAGCTCTGTACACACAGGGGCGGATTTTAAGAGCCCTGCTCGCCTAAATCCGCCCAAATCCGGGCGGATTTAGGCGAGCAGGGCCCTGCGCGCCGGTGAGCCTATTTTACATAGGCCTACCGGCGAGCGCAGAGCCCCGGGACTCGCGTAAGTCCCGGGGTTTTCTGAGGGGGTCGTTACGGGGGCATTCCGGGGGCGGGCCCGTGGGCATGGTCACGCCCTATGGACCCGCCCCCAGGTTGCGTCCCGGCGCGCTAGCGGCCCGCTGGCACGCGGGGATTTACGTCTCCCTCCGGGAGGCGTAAATCCCCCGACAAAGGTAAGGGGGGGGTTTAGACAGGGCCGGGCGGGTGGGTTAGGTAGGGGAAGGGAGGGGAAGGTGAGGGGAGGGCAAAAGAATGTTCCCTCCGAGGCCGCTCTGATTTCGGAGCGGCCTCGGAGGGAACGGGGGTAGGCTGCGCGGCTCGGCGCGCCGGCTATACGGAATTGATAGCCTTGCGCGCGCCGATCCAGGATTTTAGTGGATACGCGCGGCTACGCGCGTATCTACTAAAATCCCGCGTACTTTTGCTTGCGCCTGATGCGCCAGCAAAAGTACGCCAAATCGCGCGGTTTGAAAATCTACCCCACAGTGTTTTGCAGAGTGACAATTACTTCCTGTGAAGGATGGGTTTATGGAAGGTTCACAGAGGTGTGCATCAGTGTTGAGTCATGGCTGGTGCCTTTCCCCAAAGGGGATGGGCTTGAGATGAGGGAATAAAAGGTGTTTCCACAAGCCTGGGGGAGGAGTTATAGAGTAAAGCAGTGGAGAGAGTTGAAGTAGACTTTGAAAAGGAGAGTAAGGGGATTTCTAGCTCAGGAATCATATTAGGGAGAAGAAATGAAGAGTGAATTGATCAGTGACAGGTTTGAGCTACTTGCAGCCTCCAAAGTGTTAGGTGATGGTGTAGCTGAAGATGTGTTATACAAGATCACTAAAAGCCTTCTAGAGGGATTCTAGCTCTACAAAGACGGGGTACAGACCTTTGCTAGGGAAGCCCAAGGTGAAGGTATCCACAGGATTTTGTGGATATGGAAATGCTGCCCCGAAGATCTAGGGGTTAAAGACTGATTTTTGTATTAACATCTGAATGGAGATTTGCTATGCTTTTGATATTGAACTGCATTATCCATTTGGGGGGATACATACGTGTGTCCTCCTTCTAAGATGTTTTTGATGCTGACTTTTACTCTTTCTTGGATTGTATCCTGTTAAGCTGGAGGATGTGGTGATAATTTTCTGATTTCTTGAATCTTTTTTTAAATAAACTCCTTGTTTGAAGCTACATCCTAAGATATGGACCCTTATTTTTTATGTCTCCCTTTGGATCTTCCAGAACACTTCTGGACCCCAATTGGTGAAGCTTGACAGACTGTACCTTATCCCAGAGCTGCAGCAGTGTTATGCTCAGGCTTGTGGACCCTTGGCCGACAAGAGGATGATATAACTTTCGGAAGATCCGTAGGGTCTCTTGTTGGGTGGCGAGGCAGAACAGGAGACGGGACCGGCTGACCCTTGGCACTGGAGGCTGAGGCGAATACAGAGGCGATGAAGAGACGAGATGAGGCGCTGAGTCTTCACCACTGGTGGTCTGCGGTCCCGCCGGGAGGAGCCCGTAGGGACCCGACCGCTGGGACTTAGGTGGACCTAGGGAGGTCAGAGCAATGGTGCAAAGGCCAACTGGAGCTTCGCCCTGGAAGCCCGCGGTCCCCCCAGGAGGAGCCCGTAGGGACCCGGGCCGCTGGGACTTAGGTGGGCCCTTGGAGACGGAGACTTGGAGGAGTCCTAGGTCGAGTGCCAGAGGGTCATCGCTCACCAGTCCAAGGTCATGCACCAGAGAATCACCGCTTGCCAATCCAAAGTCAGGAACCAGAGAATCACCGTAAGCCAATCCGAAGTCAAGAACCAGAGAATCACCGTAAGCCAATCCGAAGTCAGGAACCAGGAACACCAACACGTAACAGGAGCAAGAAGCAGGAACTCACCGAGGCTAGCAGACTCAAACAACACTCGGAAGAGACATTGCCAAGTCGAGGAATGAGCAGAGGAAGCCTCCCTATATACTTCCTCTGCTCTAGATCATTGGAAGCAGGTGAGTCTAGTTAAAGGGACCAGGTCCCTTTAAATGCAAATGAGTTGACGGCGGCCATCTTGGATACCATGGCGGCGGCCATCTTGGATTCTCCCGGCAGTGAGACGCTGAGCCCCGGGGATGCTAGGAGGGTTCCCGGTGAGTGGGTACCCCGCGGGCCCACTCCAGCCTGCAGGAACGACTGCCCTGGGTCCGGGCTTCCTTTGAGCTGTTTGCCGCAGCGGGTCGCCGCCGCAGCCAGGTAGGGGGGGCGCGCCCGCAGCTGCCCGCGGGCGCGAAACACAACAAGCAGTGCTAATCACCACCTCTGCAACAAATGCAGATGATCTCTGCAAAAAAGGGGGATTATACTAAGAACATAAGAAATTGCCATGCTGGTTCAGACCAAGGGACCAACAGAGGCCAAACCAGGCCACAAGAACCTGGCAATTACCCAAACACTAAAAAGATCCCATGCTACTGATGCAATTAATAGCAGTGGCTATTCCCTAAGTAAACTTGATTAATAGCAGTTAATGGACTTCTCCCTCTAAGAACTTATCCAAACCTTTTTTGAACCCAGCTACACTAACTGCATTAACCACATCCTCTGGCAACAAATTCCAGAGCTTTATTGTGCGTTGAGTGAAAAAGAATTTTCACCAATTAGTTTTAAATGTGCTACTTGCTAACTTAATGGAACCCCCCCTAGTCCTTCTATTATTTGAAAGTGTAAATAATCGATTCACATCTACTCATTCAAGACCTCTCATGATTTTAAAGACCTCTATCATATCCCCCCTCAGCCATCTCTTCTCCAACCTGAACAGCCCTAACCTCTTCAGCCTTTCTTCATAGAGGAGCTGTTCCATCCCCTTTATCATTTTGGTTACCCTTCTCTGTACCTTCTCCATCACAACTATATATATTTTTGAGATGTGGCAACCAGAATTGTACACAGAATTCAAGGTGTGGTCTCACCATGGAGCGATATAGAGGCATTATGACATTTTCCATTTCATTAACCATTCCCTTCCTAATAATTCTTAACATTCCATTTGCTTTTTGGACTGCTGCAACACACTGAGACATCAATTTAAAGTATTATCCACTATGATGCCTAGATATTTTTCCTGGGTGGTAGCTCCTAATTTGGAACCTAACATCGTGTAACTACAGCAAGGGTTATTTTTCCCTATATGCAACACCTTGCACTTATCCACATTAAATTTCATCTGCCATTTGGATGCCCAGTCTTCCAGTCTTGCAAGGTCCTCCTGTAATGTATCACAATCTGCTTGTGATTTAACTACTGTGAATAATTTTGTATCATCCGCAAATTTGATAACCTCACTCATCGTATTCCTTTCCAGATCATTTATGTATATATATTGAAAAGCACCGGTCCAAGTACAGATCCCTGAGGCACTCCACTGTTTACCCTTTTCCACTGAGAAAATTTACCATTTAATCATACTCTCCTTTTCCTGTCTTTCAACCATTTTGTAATCCACAAAAGGACATGACCTCCTATCCAATGACTTTTTAGTTTTCTTAGAAGCCTCTCATGAGGGACTTTGTCAAATGCCTTCTGAAAATCCAAATACACTACATCTACCAATTCACCTTTATCCACGTGTTTATTAACCCTTTCAAAAAAATTAAGCAGATTTGTTAGGCAAGACTTCCCTTGGGTAAATCCCTGTTGACTGTCTTCCATTAAACCATGTCTTTCTGGATGCTCTACGATTTTTTCCCAGCACTGAAGTCAGGCTCACTAGTCTATAGTTACCCGGATCGCCCCTGGAGCCTTTTTAAAATATTGGGGTTACATTGGCCACCCTCCAGTCTTCAGGTACAATGGATGATTTTGATGATAGGTTACAAATTTTAATTAATAGATCAGAAATTTCATTTTTTAGTTCCTTCAGTACCCTAGGATGCATACCATCCAGTCCAGGTGATTTTTTACTTTTTAGTTTGTCAATCTGGCCTAATACATCTTCCAGGTTCACAGTGATTTCATTCAGTTCGTCTGACTCATCACCCCTGAAAACCATCTCCTGAACTGGTATCTCCCGAACATCCTCATTAGTAAGCACAGAAGCAAAGAATTCATTTAGTTTTTCTGCAATGGCCTTATCTTCCCTAAGAGCCCCTTTAACCCCTCGGTCATCTAATGGCCCAACCGACTCCCTCACAGGTTTCTTGCTTTGGATATATTTTAAAAAGTTTTTATTATGAGGTTTTGCCTCTGTGGCCAACTTCATTTCAAATTCTCTCTTCGCCTGCCTTATCAATGTTTTATATTTCTTCCACATTTTTTCCTCATTTCCTCTTGCTTCAACGGCAAGAGGAAATGTGGAAAAAAGGATTTGCATTCACAAAAAAGTGGGGGAGTAGCTTGCTTGTTGTTGTTACCACCCCAAACCAAAAAGACTGATACTTCACTTTCAATGCATATCCAGCATAGCTCTCTGCTTCAACTGAAGGGGGGAAAGAGGATTTATATTCAGGCCACAACCAACAAGGACTGAATTACATAGTCTGGATAAACAAATAATTATGGGTGTAGCTTGCTTGTTTCGGCGGTTACTACCCCAAATCAATTATTTATTTATTTTTATTTATTTAAAAGTTTTTTATATACCGCACAATGGATAAATATATATCCGTCTAGGCGGTTTACACGTGGTCAGAAACATACATAATTTAAAAGAAACAAACAGATGTTAAAAAGTTAAATAGAGTACATGGATTCATACAAGTTATTGCAGGTGAAAAGCTTGGGTAAATAAATGAGTTTTCAGAGATTTTTTAAAATCTCTACGGTTAGAAGTTAATCGGATATAATCTGGTAAAGCGTTCCATAATGTTGGACCTGCAACTGAAAAGGCGCGTTTATGGATCAGAGATAAGCTTACAGATTTTACATTGGGAATTTCTAATAAACATTTATCAAAGGAGCGTAATTGTCTGGAAGGCTTATAAATTCGTAGTAATGAACATAACCAGATTGAATCATTGTTATAGATCAGATTGTGTATAGTGGATAAGATTTTATATGTTATGCGATATGATACTGGAAGCCAATGTAATTGTTGTAGAATCGGAGAAATATGTTCGCTTCAACGGATATTGTATAACATACGGGCAGTCGCATTTTGAATTAGTTGAAGTGGATGAATTGTTGATTGAGGTAGACCAAGGTATAATGCATTGCAATAGTCTAATGAAGACAAAACGAGTGTTTGTGTGATCAGACGAAAATCATTTGGCAGGAGTAATGGTTTTAATTGCTTGAGCATGTGAATTTTGTAAAAAGACTTTTTTACAATTTCGGATATATTCTTTGTCAATGATAGTTTGGAGTCAAGGATAACCCCTAAGTTTTTTGCATATGTTTTTATGGAGATGATTTGGTTTTCAAAGGTAAATATTGCTGGTGGTTTGTAAATTGAGTCTGGAATAGTGGATAGATAGATTAATTCTGTTTTGTTTGTGTTTAGTTTTAGCCTGTTATGAGAGAGCCAAGTTTTAATTGTAGACAAATATAAGTGCAGTAGTGAGAAGGTTTTAGACCATGAATCAGTGAAGGGTATGATAAACTGAATATCGTCGGCGTAAATTTTGAAATTTAAATTTAAGCCGTCCAGAAGTTTACACAAAGGTATCAGGTATAGGTTAAATAGAAGAGCTGATAAAGCTGAACCTTGGGGTACTCCTGTAGGGGTGGAGTACCAGTGTGATGATTGATTATTTGTCATGATTTTTTGTTGACGATTGGATATAAATGATGTAAACCATTGCAAGGGAAGACCGGAAATGCCTATTTGAGTTAGATTGGTAATAAGGATGTCATGATTTATTGTATCAAATGCAGCGGAAATATCAATCAGTACCAGTAAGTAGTTTGTATTGGAATCGAATCCTCGGATTATGGTGTCAAAAGATGATATGAGTATGGATTCAGTACTGTGTCCTTTTCTAAAGCCGTGTTGGTTAGTGTGTAAGATGTTATTTTCTTCGATGTAGTCGGATATTTGGTGTAATACTACTGATTCTATGATTTTTGTTAGGGATGGTAATAAGGCGTTAGGGCGATAATTAGTGACATCAGCAGGGTCGTGGTTTTTCTTTTTTGGAATGGGTATAATAGCAGTTTGTTTTAAGGAATCTGGGAATATGCCTTGTTGTAATGACGCGTTTACTATATTTGTAATGATTGGAGCGAGAGGGTTTTTTAGATCTTTAAGTAAGAAACCAGGGCATGGATTAAAAGGTCTATTTGATGGTTTGAATTTAATGAGTATTTTAGTTATGGTATTGTCATTTACAGGTGAAAATTCGGAGAAAGCACAAGTAAGTTGGGGGGTATTGTTTTTTGGAATTGGTAAAAGATTAAATTCATGTGAGATGTCATCAGTTTTCTTCTTGAAGAAAGAGGCAATGTTGTTACAAAAGTTATTAGAAGTGTCAGATGGTATGTTGGATTGTATTGTCGTTTGTTTTTTTACTATTGAAAAAAGAGTTTTTGGGTTACCATTTGCTTGTTTTATTTTGGTGGAGTAAAAAGATTTTTTGGTCTGTATTATTTCTCTCTTATATTTTTGTAGAAGGGCATAATATTCTTGTTTACGTGCGGGTATTGGATTTTTACGCCATCTTCGTTCGAGATAGCGAAGTTTACGTTTGGTGTTCTTTAGGGAATCATTGTACCATAAAGTTGGATTTTTTCTTGTTGATTTTTGTGGTTTTAGTGGTGCAATTTGGTCTAGCGTTTCGGTGATAGAATTGTTCCAGAAATTTACTAGATCAGTTATATCGGAGTTTGTATTTTGGTTGATTATTGGCATTAATGTGTTAATAAAAAGATCATTGTTTATTTTCTTCCTACGTAGAATAGTAGAGTTGTTTTGAGTTGAGTGGGATTGAATATTTTGTGGAGTCTTTATTTTACCTGTGGCTTTGATGAGATAATGATCTGACCAGGGTACTGCAGTAATGTCGGAGGAGAATTCTATGTGTGATTGATTATAGTATAATTGATCTAAGGTGTTTCCTTGTCTGTGTGTGGGGCCTGATACTGATACTGTATTCCAAGTGAAGCCTGATACTTCACTTGGAATACATATCCAGCGCAGCTCACTACTTCAATGGCAGGGGAGATAAAGAAAAGAGGATTTATATTCAGACAACAACCAACAAGGACTGAATTGCACAGGCTAGGTAAACAAATAAGCATGAGAGTAGCTTGCTTATTGCGGCAGTTACTACCCCTAACCAATTAAGCTAGATACTTTACTTAGATGCAGCTCCAGCACTGCTCTCTACATCAATGGTGGGGGTGGAAGGTAACTAGAACCAAAAAGTTAATAAAAAGGGCCAAGAGTTACAGATAAGTATGAGAAAAAAAAATAATTGTGAAAGCTTGCTGGGCAGACTGGATGGGCTGTTTGGTCTTCTTCTGTTGTCATTTCTATGTTTCTATGTAACTTGACAACACTTATGTTTTATCCTATTTTCTTCAGATGGATCCTCCTTCCAATTTTTGAAGGATTTTTTTTGGCTAATATAGCCTCTTTCACCTCACCTTTTAACCATGACTGTAATCATTTTGCCTTCCTTCCACCTTTTTGAATGTGTGGAATACATATGGACTGTGCCTCTAGGATTATATTTTTAAACAATGTCCATGCCTGTTGAACACTTTTCACCTTTGCAGCTGTACCTTTCAGTTTTATTCTATTTTCCTCATTTTATCAAAGTTTTCCTTTTGAAAGTTTAGTGTTAGAGCTGCAGATTTACTTATTGTCCCCCTTCCAGTTATTAGTTTAAATTTGATCATGTTATGATCACTGTTGCCAAGTGGCCCCACCACCGTTACCTCTCTCACCAAATCCTGTGTTCCACTAAGAATTAAAACTAAAATAGCTTCCTCTCTTGATGGTTCCTGACCAATTGCTCCTTGAAGCATTCATTTATTACATCCAACAACTTTATGTTTCTAGCAAGTCCTGATGTTACACTTACCCAGTCAATATTGGGGTAATTGAAATCTCTCTTTATTATTGCACTGCCAAATTGGTTAGCTTCCCTGATTTTTCTTAGCATTTCATCATCTGTCTGACCATTTTGTCCAGGTGGACGGTAGTATACTCCTATCACTATATTCTTACCCAACACACATGGGATTTCTACCCATATAGATTCTACTGAGCATTTAGTCTCTTGATTGATCTTTATCCTGCTGGACTCTATACCTTCCCGGACATAAAGTGCCACACTCCCACCAAGTTGTTCCTCCCTATCATAGCGATATAATTTGTACCCTGATATAGCACTGTCCCATTGGTTATCCTTTTTCCATCAAGTCTCTGTGATGCCAATTATGTCAATCTCATCATTTGCTGCTATACACTCTAACTCTCCCATCTTACTTCTTAGACTTCTGGCATTGGTATATAGACATTTCAAAGTGTGTTTTTTGTTTGTATTAACAACCTGCTTTTAAGTTGTTAGGGATAATTCATAAATCATTGGCTTCGGTGATTTTTTACATATAGGCACATGGACAACATTTGCTTCTATTGGAACCTTTCTGTTGGGATGCCCTAACTCTCCTGTTTCATTAGTATCTTTTAGGGATGTGCAGAGCAAAAGTTTAAGTTCATAAGTCCATAAGTCGAAAGGGGGTCCCATTTGCGGTCAATATGGACATATGAAGAATTCCATAAGTTGAGTCTATGTCCATACGTGCAAATAAAAATTTAAACCCCTCACCCTCCTTAAACCCCCCCCCCCCCCCCCCCAAGACTTACCACAACTCCCTGGTGATCCAGCGGGGAGTCAGGACGCCATTTCTGAACTCCTTTGCGAGGAGCACGTGACGTCGGCGCCACGTCAGAGTGACGCGGCGTCACGTGATTCCCCGCGGGTTCCCTCCGGGACCCTCGTTGGGCCCAAAAGTTCCTTTTGGCCAGCTTGGGGGGGTCAGGAGGCCCCCCCAAGCTGGCCAAAAGTTCCTTTTGGGCCCAACGAGGTTCCTTTTGGCCAGCTTGGGGGGCCTCTTGACCCCCCCAAGCTGGCCAAAAGGAACTTTTGGGCCCAACGAGGGTCCCGGAGGGAACCCGCGGGGAATCACGTGACGCCGCGTCACTCCGACGTGGCGCCGACGTCACGTGCTCCTCGCAAAGGAGTTCAGGAATGGCGTCCTGACTGGGTTGGGGGAAGGGATTCTGGGTGATGTTTTAAATATATATGTATTGAACTGATAATACTGATATGCATTGGTAAGAATTGGTAATTAAAACAAATAAACTATACTAAACTAAACTATAATGTATTATGAAGGAGATGAGGGATGGATGAACCAGTGCAGGAAAAACAGGAGGGAGAATGGTGAAAACAGAGAAGATAAAATGAATACCAAAAGGAGAAAGAGGGGGAAAAAAAGCAGGAGAAAGAGAAAAAGAATGAAGAGAAAGTATTAAATTATCTGTTGCTGAAGGAAATAGATAAAGAAGGAAAGAAAAGAGAACTGAAACAGAAAAGACAAATGAAAGAAGATGTAAGAGAGAGATAGAAAACAAAGAAAGGAACAGAGATAAGGACAGAGAATGAGAAAAAAAATGCCAAGCCAGAAAATTAAGCCAGAGACACTAAAGGTTGGAAACTATTTTATTATCTAATAGAGAATATGAATCAAAAAGAAAGTAGTTTGCTAGGGAGAAAGTCTGCATAACCCACCTGCCCCCTCCCCACACTAATCTCAAGGTGAGCAGAATTCAGAACCTCCTGGTTATGCCTATGTTTTCATTCTTTTCTCATGCTCAGCCGTTACCCCATTGTATCTTACTTTCTTTTACCTCTGACTACACAGAGCAAACAGTGCCTCCTAAGAAGTGTGCCATATTGCAGTTTAACCTTACCAACTGTGGATGCATCCGGGCCGGATTAAGGCAAAATGATGCCCGAAACACAGCCCAACAATAGGTCCCCCTCGGCTCTTCCCTTGCTTAACTAACAAGACATTAAGACCCAATAAGTACTGAAGATGAAATAAGAAATTAAAAATTCACTTTTCTTCCAGGTCAGACCCCACAACTATATTAAAAGTAAACTTTTTTTTTTTTTTTTTTTTACAATGCACTTATTTAACACTAAATAGCATTAAGCAATATAAGCAAATTATTTTCTTATAACTAGGGGGCAACAGAAAAAAATGCAAAATTTCAGCACTCTTTGGTGCTCCCTTTCCCTTGGTGTTCTAAGCATGAGCTTATTTTGCTTAATGGTTAATCCAGAGCTGAGATGCATGCATTCCCTGGGGTATGCCCTGGAGAGGAGGAGATGCCTTTATTGGTAGGTACTGCCTGCGTTCCTGGTTTGAGCCTTCTGCTTTCTGTGTTGGATGTGATGCCTTCTGAATACCGTCCCTTTTTTGCTTTGAGCCTCACCATGGCATGCATCTCCTCCATCTCTGGGAACAAAGGGTGGAGGATCTCCCCATCCCAGAAACTGAAGAATTATCCCTAACACTCTTCTCCCCAGTTCCACAGCACAGCATCAGTGTTTTACTAATCCGAGGCTCATACACATAAAACTGGGTCATTATTTCTTATAAACGCTGCTGTCTGGTTGCACAGAGTCCTGGTAATCATTCTTTTCTCCTAGTAGATAAGGAGTCAGTGAGCAGCACTGTAAGAATAACTGAAATGACAAAGAGGGTATTCCGGATGTGGCATTTTTGGTGTTGTGATTTCCGAGTTTATAATTATGAGGCACCAAATCCTGAATGGAATTCTGACTTTCAAAAACTGTTACAAAAAAAAAAAAAATACTCCCTGGCAAACCAATCTCTGCCTAATAATAGTGAGGAAAGAAAGCTCTCCCTATCAGAATGTACTTGCTATTATGGATATTTTAGTAGAGCATTCAAGAGTAACTTCAAGATTAATATAAATGGGAAAGCAGTTAAAACTAAGGCATTAAAAAAATACTATTCAGAGTTCATGGTTTACTTGAAAGCTTATTTAGTCCATATAGTAGTATATCAAAATCATTAGTGAATTCTGCAAGAAGTGGAGAGAGCAGCTCTCTATTCACAAGATTTGCCTCTCTACAAAATTACAATTTTAAAGAGTAATTAGGCTGTATAAAATTCTAGTTACATTTACTGCTGGAAATGCACGACACTCATCCCAAGTCACATTTTTCTTGGTACACTCTACACCCAGAATACGGTAGTGGAATTATAATTCCTCATTTATTCCATAGATTGCAATAATGTGATGAATTGCCTTGACCTTTTCTAACCAACCACAGTTATAGCAAAATGTTTTCAGTACCCATTAAATGACGAATTATGCTGGTGGTTATACACGGCCTTGTTTGGTAGATCAGCACATGCCTAATAAATCAAATGCATATTTTGATATTTTTTATTTTCCTAGTCAGCTTTATATTTCAGTAAAACCAGTGTGATAAATGTGTGTAATCTTTTCTTATTAGCACCTCCAAGCCTTTCAGGTAAAGTATGTAGGAGATATTTTCTGCAAACTGATGGTGAGTCTGAGTATCCCGACGAATGATGGAAAAAGAATAATCAACAGCCAAAATTATTGTTTTCTTCTATGGATGTTGGATGCATTACCTGCAATCTTAGCTTTCTCAAACTGTGCTGTTCACATTACATGAGGGGAGAATACACAAAAGGTGTCTGTTCCAGGTATTTTCCGTAAATCATTAAAATTAAGGGCAGAGGTAAGAGCAAGCTGCACTAAGGGGTTTTCTTCAACTAGTTTTGTGTCAATGGAGGAAATGCTTAATAATTGTGGATGCCCATAGATTAGGGAGGCTGAATACAACTGGAGTGAATTTGGCCCTTTCAGATTCAAACACAGTTTAACCCAAAGGTTTGAAGCTGACCAAAGTCTTAACAATCATTGGCATTCATAAAGTTAGTATACATGGAATAAGCTAAAATACTGTCTTTTACAACTGAAGGGATATCAAAACTAAATGATCACAAGGAAGTTGGAAATAGGTCAAATCCTTATTGAAGTGAAAATGTGCCCACATGTCCAACATATCTGGAGAATAAGTTCTGGTATCACCTCCCATGTACTATAAATAATTACATTGGCTTAGCTGGAATTGAACTAAAGCAATAGTGACATATATTTATTTTTTTCATAAAAAAATGATAACTTACTCAATTCATCATTGTCTGTATACAATGTGTAGCCCACTCCTAAATTCACAGTATGCTACAGATTAAGTGCAATTAGATATTAAATAATATAATTAAAAAGACAGAACACTTAAGAAGTGACGTCTTCAACATGATACCAACTGGATGACATATGGTCGACCACCACCTGTTGCAAATGGTTTGTCAAATAAGAGCAAACCATTTCAGCACTATTCCTGAGATGCCCAAATTCCTTAGATGAGGCAATATTGATTTAATTTACCAAAGACACTGATATACCTAAGAACACCATTACCAATTTGGTGCCCATCTCAAAGTCTCTTCTAAGTACGTCGAAGCTTAGCAGTAATAAGATCTCAGTATTATGGGCAAGCTGAAACCCAAACTAATATTGATCCAGTTTATGGTTCGTGTTGTGCTCCTCCCATGGCAGGAGCCACGGGAGGTGCTTACCTGTGCAGCCGGAGGCCGCATAAGCCAGAGCCTTGCCTGGTTCCCATGGCCCGGGGCCACCATCGTACTGGTGCAGCAGGAGCCACTCCGGGGTTCTCTCATGGCATGGAGCCGCACCTGGCTTTCCTCCATGGCCCGGAGGCCGCCCCCGACGTCCGCTCCTCAGTGGCCACATCCTCAATGTTTCCTGCAGCAGGCAAGCCGCTCCCAGAGCCCTCCTGCTGGCTTGGATGCCGCCGCTCCCTCGTCGGGCCTGCCCTGAGGCCTGCTCCAACTCTTCTCCTCAGCGAAAAGCATGGCCACTGTCCAGGGTCCTCCCCCCTCTTCCTAAGGGGCAGACCCATGGCTTTTCTTTACATTTAAAAGGCCAGCCAGGTGTGGCCCTCCTGGACTCCTCCCAGGGAGTTCCCTTCTTCCAGCCCTATAAAAGGGCTTTTTAGTCAGTCTGTCTTTCCTTCGGCAAGGGGCTAGCCCTCCCAAGGACTTCTCATCTCTAGCTCCTAACCAGGCATCCTGATCTTCATCCGTGTACTTCCTGAATCATTGGTCTCTGTCCTGATGTTCCGTGATATCCTGATGTTCCTTGATATCCTTATGTCCCAAGTTCAATAATGTATCCGGTCCTAATGCTCCAGGTTCTGTAGGACCCGTGCCTCCGGAGAGTCCCTGCTTTTATCTGAGCTTCCAAGTTCCAAGTTCTGACTCCGGAGGATCCAAGGGGTTACTGCATCCTGCACTAAGAGACTTCCTGAGCCTGCCCCACTCTTCCTCGTGGTCCGCGACCAGCTGTCTGGCTGTGTAGGGTGTGAAGGGGACAGTGCGGTCCGTGACCAGCCCCAGGTGCTGTATAGAGCACCTGAGAGTCTTGCTCATCCCTCTTTGTTTCCTGTCTTCATTTACGTTCCAAGCTCCACATCTACGTCCCAAGCTCCACGTCTACATTCCAAGCTCCACATCTATAATCCACACTCCTGATTCCCAGACTTGGACTGTCCTCACTGCAAGGGCACAATTTCTCCTCATCCCACGCTAGAGAGTTCCCGGTTACGCTCCATCTCATCGTCAGCGTAACTGAATTGCCAAGCCTTTAGCGTCCCAAGCTCAAGGCTGATGCAAGCTCCAGCAGTTCTCATCAAGGAATTCCTGTAGTTCTTTCAAGACTACACTTTAAATCACCTTTGCTAAAAATAAAAAAAGAAGATATCGGGCGGTAATTTACAGAGTCTGTGGTATGAAGATCTAATACTGAGTTTTTTTTTAAATAGAGAGCACTGAAATTTGCTTCTGCTGGTCCAGAAGACAACCTTCAGTGAGGGATTCATTGACTACCTATGCAATAGAATCCCCGTTGTCATCTCTCAATGCTTTTAAAATCTCTTTAGAACAAGGATTAAGTGGACAGGTTGAGCTGCTCATCAATGTCATGGCCTGAATAATTTCATCTGAAAGTGTGTAATGATGAGTGGCATAGTTGTGATGTGCCATAGTTGGTGCAGCCTCATAGGTGGACCTTCGTGGCATAGGCCAATAACTGGCAAATGTGCCCCAAAGCAAGATAGACTGGAGTTTCAACTATACCAGCGACTTCCTTTGCAAGTTGAACCCCTGGATTCTGGCATTTAGTAGGACTTAGGCACGTCCCTAGGGCAGAAGAGTGAGCAAGAGTCCAAGAACATGCCAAGGTCAATGCAAGCAGCAGACTGGAGATACCAGGTATAGGCCAAGGGCCAGGACAGGTGGAAAACAAGCATAGTCAGGTTCAAGGCAGTGGTCAGATGCAGGAGGCAGGCAGGCGTGGTCAGGACCAAGGTAAGAAGTCAGTACCAGGAGGGCAGGCCAAAGAATGAATGAGAACAAATGAAGAGACTTGGATGAGACAAGCTGGGCAAGGCTGGACGAGACAGGCTGGGCAGGACTAGGCTGGATAAGATAGGCTGGGCAAGGCAAGGCTAGATGATACAGGCTGGAATGCAGTAGCAATACACACTTCTGTAAGCAGGAGACCCGTGGCTGAGGCAATGAATGGCAGCGCAATAATCCCTTAAATATGACAGGGCTGGGGATATCATCAGAAAGTGCTGCAAGCCTTTTCCCACCATGGACTCTAAGGTTTGTCCTAGGAGAACCCTGGCAAAGGGCTGGAGCAAGGTTTTTAAATGTTTATCCGGTTCAAATCTAGCCAAAATTTAGCCTTCTAGGGGTGTTTGGGCAAGAAATAAAATTATCTAGCTAACATAGCCAATTATTCACTATAACTAGCTAAGGGGGTTATTATACAACTCGCATTATGGACTTTTCGCATGCGTTAAGGTGTTTCTGCATGCGAAAAATACCTTACGCATGCAAAAAGCACCATAACGCATGGTATGATGCTAATTTTTAAAAG
This sequence comes from Rhinatrema bivittatum, assembly GCF_901001135.1. Lineage (NCBI taxonomy): Eukaryota > Metazoa > Chordata > Amphibia > Gymnophiona > Rhinatrematidae > Rhinatrema > Rhinatrema bivittatum. The sequence goes on along the minus strand of NC_042616.1, from coordinate 739,068,411 downwards.
GGGAAGAGTTGGGGGCCAGATTTTTGAAAAAGTGGGCTGGCTTCAAAAAGTGTAGCCCCTGTGACATAAGGTCAAAGGCTATCGGCGCCATTTTGAATACCGTCAGCCGACAGCTTAAGTACAGGAGATGGCTCCCAGACCCCCCACTGGACAACCAGGGAGTTTTGGTAAGTCTTGGGGGGGTCAGGAGGGTAGGGGGTTTGTTTAAATTTGCTCCTTTAGATGGCCAAATAATTTGGTGAAGTTTCGTTGTATTTGTGGGGATTCGCGATACATTTCGCTTGCCCACGAATGCAACAAATATGGCCCTATTCGTTGCAGATTACCAATAATTTGGAAACAAATGCACACCCCTATCTTATATATGTGTGTGTGGATTTTAAGTTTAATTTTGTCCTTAATAGTCCCTGAGGCAGCTCCTGTGTGAGCGAAACTCGGCCAGAGTCGGGCAAGTTCTAATAAAAGTCATTTGATACACTGATCGTCTTTGTTTTTTTCACTACTCAGCAATATTGGATCAGCTTCCACTTTGTTTTTTGGGTCTCTCCCCAGTCTTGGCCAGGGCTTAATTTTATAATTTTATAAGCTCAGGAAACAGTATAGGTCCCTTCTAGTCCCCTCGCCCCTTCCCCTGATTTCAGTAGGCAGAGCAGATCCTAGGGAACCATAAAAGCAGCAGACTGTGTAGCCTGAAGTCAATGGGAATACAGTAGAGTGGTGAGAGGGTTGTGGAGAAGTGTAGGCAAGCATCAGACACAGGAAGGAAGGGGGCAAGCCCAGAAGCAGCTGGCTGAGGAACCAGCTAGTATTCTAGAAAATGAGATTGGGAAAGGGAGGAGGCTGCTGCAGAATGGGGAAGGGCAGCAAGAAAGAACTTTATACCATGATGCAGCAGGGCTGGACTGGGGACAATCACTGTGTGAAAAAATAAGCAGCGGCACAACAGTAGTATGTCAGATAGTAGAGATGTGAATCGTGTGCCCGATCGTCTTAACGATCGGGTTCGGCTAGAGGGGGGAAAAAATCTGATCGTGGGTGATGTGGGTGATGTGAATCGGAATTGGTTCCGATTCACATCGTTATTTTTTTTTTAGTGAGGCCCGACCCTTTAAAATTAACCCCTTACCTTTCCCCACCCTCCCGAACCCCCCCCCCCCCCCCAAAGCTTTTTACAAGTACTTGGTGGTCCAGTGGGGGCGCAGGGACCGATCTCCCGTTCTCGGTCCATCAGCGCCATTTTGGCTGCCACTCAAAAATAGCGCCGATGGTCCAATTAAAAAAAACCCACCCAACCCTTTAAAAATGACCCCTTAGCTTCCCCCACCCTCCCGAGCCCCCCAAAACATTTTAAATTTACCTGGTGGTCTAGTGATGGTCCCGGGAGTGATCTCCCGTTCTCGGGCCGTCGGCTGCCACTCATAAAGATGGCGCCGATGGCCCTTTGCCCTTACCATGCGACAGGGTATCCGTGCCATTGGCCACCTCCTGTCACATGGTAGGAGCACTGGATGGCTGGCGCCATCTTTAAAGATGGTGGCGGCCATCTTTATGATGGTGGTAGCCATCTTTAAAGATGGCGGCGGCCATCTTTACGATGGCGCTGGCCAGCCAGTGCTCCTACCATGTGACAGGGGCCGGCCAATGGCACGGATACCCTGTCATATGGTAAGGGCAAAGGGCCATCGGCGCCATCTTTATGAGTGGCAGCCGACGGCCTGAGAACGGGAGATCGCTCCCGGGACCACCACTAGACCACCAGGTAATTTTAAAATGTTTTGGGGGGATCAGGAGGGTGGGGGAAGCTAAGGGGTCATTTTTAAAGGTTCGGGTGGGTTTTTTTTTTTTATCGGGCCATCAGCGCCATTTTTGAGTGGCGCCAAAATGGTGCCGATGGACCGAGAGCAGGAGATCGGTCCCCACGTCCCCACTGGACCATCAGGTACTCGTAAAAAGCTTTGGGGGGGGGGGTTTCGGGAGGGTGGGGGAAGGTAATGGATTCGTTTTATAGGGTCAGGGTGGGTTTAGGGGTTTTTTTGGTGTGCCGGTTTTCCCCACCCTCCCCCATCCCCTGATTTACGATTTTTCACGATAAATCGGGGGAATTTCTATTGTATCGCGACTCAACGATTTTTGAAGATTTAAAATATATCTGACGATTGTTTTAAATTGTCAAAAAATGATTCACATCCCTATCAGATAGCATGCTTGTGTGTCTGCGTCAGAGAGATTGAGAGAGAGAGAGAGAGAGAGATCCATACCCATACATACTTTGTCTGCAAGAGAGAGAGTGTGTGAGGGTATCTTTCTCTCTGACACAGACTTAGACACACGCTCAGTATATATGTGTGTCTTTGTGTCTGAGAGAGAGTATGAGTTTTTGTTTGTGTCGATGGGTATGTGCCAATAAAGTTTCTGTAATCTAAAAATCTCATTGCGGCTGAGTATGTGTTATTTGCAATTGGTTCAAGAGCCAGACCGGGAATCCAGGATATACTCTATAAGAGATATAAGCAGTTGTGTAAGGGGTCCCAAACAATTTACATGGATTGCTCTGCTCATCCCTGCTCTAGAATGTGCTTAACTTCTTAGTTATTTAGGAAAGATGTGTCGGGAAACCTAGCGGAGGTGTCCCCAACTTTACTAGCAAAAATCCTACCTATCTTCTTCTCAGACACCCAGCCTGTTCTGGTCCTTTGATGATAGAGATCCAGATGGGGTCTCCTGATCTTATTCTTCCTTTTTTAAAGATTATTTCATCTTTCTGGGGAAATTCTCTTGGGGAAAAGTTAGTGGGATCAGGCAAGTTTTCCACTCTAAAATACCAGTGGAGAAGGGTGATCCAAAAACTGTCCCACTCATCTTAAGTCCATTTTTTAAGCCTAAACTGGTTATCTCTTCTGCCGTCACTGTTTCTCACAGCAGGATCCATCACTAGTGCTTGCCCACCTAGGGTTTGGAGGGGCTCACAGGAAGTTTGCCCCTAAAGGTTATCAGGCTTAAAAGTCTATCTCTCTGTAAATTATAAAGACCCTTAGACAGGGAGTGCATTGGAAGGTATCTTTTCTAAAATAAACTCCTTTGGGTGCAGCTGGAATCCCCACTAGAGTGTGGAAAAATACATCTTTACTCCTCAAACTGAACCTTACAGTGTATTAAAACGGCTGGGCTAAATAGTCTTCAGGCATCCAATCCAGACTTTCCAGGTGGGAGGGACTGAGGAGTATGGATGGCTTCTTACAAAAAGTGTCCTAATGAAAGGTACAGTGACATCTGGTTGCCAGACTGGGAGGATCTGGTACATTCTGCTCTCCATGGAAAATAGCAGTATAAATAAGACCTCCTTGATTCTCCCCCTCTTCTCACCCCCCAATACTAACCACCCCCTCTTCCCCCAATCCCGTACACCCACCAGGTACTTCAGTTGTGGCCCTCTTTTAATCCCAGAATCGCAGAATGATACAATCCTAGGTGCTTCCAGTTTAGCTCTGAACAGGCTCACTGGAAGCATGAGCTGTTAGCATAGCTGTTCATCCCAGCTGAACAGCCCAGATGCTGAACAGTTACATTGATAGCTTATGTTTCTCCAATATTTCCTTTCCCCTAGGATGGATGGGTAGATTGATGGGAGAACGGGGGGGGGGGGGGGGGTGCACTCTCTCTCACATATACCTTCTATGAACACTTGTTCCCTCTCTATTTGCTTCTCCCCTTTTCCCCTCTTCTTACTCTCTTCCCCTCTCCTTACTTTCCTGCTCATCTCTTGCAACATATCAGGTTCATAGTTTGATCCAAATACTCTCTGGAGAAAGAGACTTAGACTCAGTAGCGAGGCTGTAACAATGAAGATTTCTCTGTGCTGTACCTCCAAAGCCCACGTTCTTAGGGGACATTGTGGAGGATAATGTCTCCTACTCTACTCCAAGGAGATGGTGGCACAGTCAGAATCTCCAGAAACCATCATCCATACCTACCCGTCCCTGGCAGCTCTTCATAACCCATGATTCAGTATTGCCCATTCCTTCCCCCCCATGACCTACACCACCCTCGATAGAGGTCAAAACTTCTCATGGTCATGTTGCAACCTCTCTCCCTGTCTTCAGCCCAAGGAGCTCCATACACACAAGAAGTTCTAATGTATGCTGGGCATAATTCAGCCAATCAGTGGTAGCTTAGCACTGGCATGCCCAGTCTGTTCTGATGTGCTACCACTTGCATTTCCGACTGCAAGTATCTAATTTGGTGGCATTCATGGAATATGAACCTGCCACAATAGGCTGCATTGAGCTCCTTCTGTCTTCACTGCCATGGGCCGGATCAAGCGCCTTTTGCCTTTGCTGCTGGGGATGGTTGAAATTCAGCTAAATACCACCAGCCTGCAGACCATAATTTGAAGACTCTTGATCTAGCACTATGCTTAGTGTATGTTGGGAGGGTTCACTTTTACTCACTGTTCCAGATCCTTACAGCTCAGACACTCTTACGGGTGGTATTGCACACAACTCCAATGAGTATGACCTCTATGCTATTGCATCTCTTTTGGAAATGCAGGCAACTACTATCACATGCTGTTTAACATACCAAACTTCAGTTCCATGCTAACTGAACTTCTTTTGAACCGAAGTCACTCCCTCCAGAGCATGAAACGAAATCTCTTGGGCACTATCACTATGGCTCAGAATGTAGGGGTTTCCACTCTTCTGGGACATACATTTTGGCACAAGTGCACATACGTTTAGGAGTTACTTACCAGTGAGCATCAAGTTACATAACATTTATTATTATCTCTAAAGTATATTTACAATTCTTGATATATTTAGAAAAGAATAAGGCAAAAAACTAGACAAGTACAAGCCTGGTAATATATGTGTCAGAAAATGTTTAGATAATATTCATGAGTTAATACTCTTTGATAGAGAGCATTATTGCTGCATGATTGATATGAATATTTATTTGCTAATTTAACTGAACTCTTCAAACACATTACTAGCTGCTATATTGTATTACTATTAAACAGTAATCCCTAAGCTACCAAATATCATATTAAGTCATTTTACATTTATACATATATCAAATATATTATAACTTCTTTTTATTAAGTTGAAAGAAAAGCATATAGCATAAGGCATACTGTGCTGTTTCAAGCTCTCTCACAGCGTGACTGAAAATTGCTTTATAAAAATCATATTCAAATTAATTATCTTTTTAAAAGCTGATAGCAGAACATGCTTCAGTTTCACAGAAGGTACTGCAAGTGGCAACATAAAGCACAATATCTTGTGCAATTTGATGGCAATGCTGTCTCTAAAAATGTATATAGAGCAGTGACAGATTGGATCTTCCGCTGAGGTATAGATTTAGTCACGCTACAGCCAGCAAACCTTTCACCAGCAAAACTTTCAGGATTGCACCAGGGCAGCACTCCCCCCTCCCCAGACCTCAGCTCTGTCTCCTGGCTCCAGCAGCTATCCTTACAGGGAAGTAAGGGCTGGGACCGAGCCTGCCCCCTACACACCCCTGCATCCTCAGAGTCTCCCCTCCTTCCATGTCCTCCTTCATGTGATGAATTCTATCTTTGAGGTTTTTTTTAATGAAAAATTCTGTACCTGCATGCAGTATGGAAGTCTTCCAGATGTTAGGCTACTTCTTTCATATCGCCTTCCCTTTCTTTCCTGTAGAGAGAGCAATGTGAGGTCCTGTGTGTAGCTTGCTTAGAGGCAGCTCCAAGCCCTCCTTGGAGCTGCCTCTAAACTGAACACATATGTCTGGTGGTGATGGTGGTGGTGGTATGTGTGTGTGTGGAGGGAGAGGATAATATATTTTTTTTAAGTAACATTACCTCCATATTGTTACTGGTGATTCCTTTCCTTATGCAACTGAGTATACATTATTTAATCTGCCTCATGCTTTACCCTTAGGAAAATGTGGAATATCAAATGCATATCAATAATGAATTAATTAATAAATAAATATTGTTAGCTTTTCCATCTGCTTCATCATACTGACTGGCAACCTACTATGTCCCTGAAAGTATTTTCTATATTTATTTCTCTGTCTGCCTCAACTCCTCCAGGTCTGCTAATCTAGCTTCCATAGATCAGACTCATTTTCCGAGAGCCAGGAGCTCTTTGCATCAAGTGCATGCTTGCAACCACTCACAATCTGGTAAACAATCATACATGTGCTTCTCAGTGCAAAAGACTGGAAGGCCCCTATCTCACTGCTGGACTGAAGTCTGCATCTTCAACCTGTTGATTTCTTAGATAAGTAAGGGGGTCATTTATCAAAATGCTATAAGGCCTTTTCGCATACGTTAAGGGCTTATCACATGTGAAAAGCACCATTATTGAAAGCAATAAGCCCTTAAGGCATACGAAAATGGCTTTAATGCATGAGATAGCACCATAACATATGGTGCGATGCAAATCCAAAAAAGAGAAAGAGTTTAGGGCGGGAGTGGCCTGGGTTAACCATTTTGCAAAGTCCTATCGCACGGCTTTAACGCTAATTTTAGCTACACCTTTTTCACTAGTGTTAAGCTGTGCGATAGGTTGCATTAAGGCTTCATTGTATTTTGTGATGTGTCCTCAAAGGCCTGTTTGAGTAAGCTCCCGGAGCACCAGCCTAGCTAACCAGAATGTCGTGGAGGGGGGGGGGGGGGGGGGGAGAGAGCGAGAGAGCCTAGCCATAATGCCCTCACCCTAGATAGGAAAGAGATCTAAGCTTCATAGTGGATAATGCATTGAAATTGTTAGCTCAGTGTGCTGTGGCAGTCAAAAAGCAAACAATGGCCTGGATTTATCAAAATGCATTAAATATTGCCTGCGTTTTATGGTAATAGGCCGTTTGGGGTAGATTTTAAAAGCCCTGCGCGCTGGCGCATCTATTTTGCATAGGCCGCCGGTGCGCGTAAAGCCCGGGATGCGCGTAAGTCCCGGGGCTTCATAAAAGGAGTGGGAGGGGGCGTGTCCGGGGGGCGCATTGGCAGGCCGGGGGTGTGTCTGGGGGCATGCTCGGGGCAGTCCGGGGTGGGTCCGGCTGCATGGCAACGGTTCAGGGGCGGGCTGGGAGGGCGGTCCTGAGTCCCCCGGCACTGCGGCCTGTGCCGGGGATGCTGAGGCGGCGCGCGCAAGTTACGCCTGCCTCAAGCAGGCATAACTTGCACAACAAAGGTAGGGGGGGATTTAGGTAGGGCTGGGGGGGTGGGTTAGATACGGGGAGGGAGGAGAAGGTGGGGGGACGTGGAAGGAAAGTTTCCTCTGAGACCGCTCCGATTTTGGAGCGGCCTCGGAGGGAACGGAGGCAGGCTGCACAGCTCGGCGTGTGCAGGCTGCCGATTTTGGCAGCCTTGTGCTCGCCGACCCCGGATTTTATAAGATACATGCAGCTACGCGCGTATCTTATAAAATCCGGCGTACTTTTGTTTGCGCCGGTTGCGCGAACAAAAGTACGTGCGTGCGTACTTAAGATCTACCTCTTTATCACTATTTGTGCTAATACCTATGTGAAGAGCTAAGTTACTGCAAATTGTGATAACTTTTTCACACTTTGAGATAAGTGCCAGAATGAGGTATTGCCTACATACAATAATGCCCTCACACTGGGGGGACCATGTTTACTATGAGAGAGAGAGAGAGTGAGAGAGAGAGAGAGAGAGAGAGAGAGAGATATGTTACCCAGGTAGAGAGTCCATCAAGCTAGGTTGAGAGAACATTGCACAAATCTCATACATATATAGAAACATAGAAACATAGAAGTGACGGCAGAAGAAGACCAAACGGCCCATCCAGTCTGCCCAGCAAGCTTTCACACCTATTTGTTTTCATAATCTGTTACTCTGACCGCTGAGGTCAGGGCCCTTATTGGTAACTTTATGGTTCCAATTCCCTTCCACCCCCACCATCGATGCAGACAGCAGTGCTGGATAGGGATGTGAATCGTTTTTCAACGATTAAAATTATCGTCCGATAATGTTTATATCGTCTTAAATCGTTATAGAACACGATACAATAGAAATTCTAACGATTTATCGTTAAAAATCGTTAAATCGTGTTAGTGCGCACTAACTCGAGTTAGTGCGCACTAACTCCCCGTTAGTGCGCACTAACTCGATTTAGTGCGCACTAACTGAAAATGATACAAATAAACACTTTCCAGGTCACTGAAGGTCAGTTAGGAATGAATATGTGTTCCTATTGGCTGGCTGCCCTCTTATCTATTGATGTTACCACTGAGGTGATGGTTGGGGGGATGGGAAATGGAACTGGAAACTAACGAACACCAACAGAAAATGAAACAAAGTGTTCACACTTCCCAGGTCAGTAAAGGTCACTTAGGAATGAATATGTATGTATGTATTCCTATTGGCTGGCTGTGCTCTTATCTATTGATGTTACCAATATGGTTGGGGGGATGTGAAATGGAAACAGTTGGAAGCTTGACAAAAAAAGTAATGTAATGATCAGCACTCACCTGACTAGAACTTGTTTGTTTATTATTTTTGTTAGCAGGCACCTGAAATGCTAGTGCATGTTGAATTTGCCAATCACTGTGCATTTTAGAAAGGTGGTCCTGGCTGGAACTGTACACAGTTCAAATATATGTAATTGATTGTTGGTAAGTGTATTTTTTAAGTAGCCACACTGGCACCAGTATGTTTACTTTTCCTCCTACTTAACTCACTAGCTCAGCTTTGTAAGAAGGGCTTCTCTGCTTGTGTGTTGTTTTTGTTTGGTGTGAGGAGAGCAGAAACATCAGATCTTTATTCAATCTACTACAGTCATCTCTTACAGTGCCCTATCCCTATTAATACCAGGAGTGTTGTGATCTTCCTGCACACAGTGCCCTAACCCTGATACCAGTCTGAGACAGCTCCCTCCCTGCATTACTAGTGAGAGGCTGGCTTCACAGACAGGGGGGGAGCTGCCTGACCCTCACTCCTGACTTCCCCCATGTCCCAGCTAGTGAATGGTGTGTGGGTGAGGGGGGGGGGAGGATGGTGAAGTCTGAGACAGCTCCCTCCCTGCATTACTAGTGAGAGGCTGGCTTCACAGACAGGGGGGAGCTGCCTGACCCTCACTCCTGACTTCCCCCATGTCCCAGCTAGTGAATGGTGTGTGGGTGAGGGGGGGGGGAGGATGGTGAAGTCTGAGACAGCTCCCTCCCTGCATTACTAGTGAGAGGCTGGCTTCGCAGACAGGGGGGAGCTGCCTGACCCTCACTCCTGACTTCCCCCATGTCCCAGCTAGTGAATGGTGTGTGGGTGAGGGGGGGGGGGGAGGATGGTGAAGTCTGAGACAGCTCCCTCCCTGCATTACTAGTGAGAGGCTGGCTTCACAGACAGGGGGGAGCTGCCTGACCCTCACTCCTGACTTCCCCCATGTCCCAGCTAGTGAATGGTGTGTGGGTGAGGGGGGGGGGGGAGGATGGTGAAGTCTGAGACAGCTCCCTCCCTGCATTACTAGTGAGAGGCTGGCTTCACAGACAGGGGGGAGTTGCCTGACCCTCACTCCTGACTTCCCCCATGTCCCAGCTAGTGAATGGTGTGTGGGTGAGGGGGGGGGGGAGGATGGTGAAGTCTGAGACAGCTCCCTCCCTGCATTACTAGTGAGAGGCTGGCTTCGCAGACAGGGGGGGAGCTGCCTGACCCTCACTCCTGACTTCCCCCATGTCCCAGCTAGTGAATGGTGTGTGGGTGAGGGGGGGGGGAGGATGGTGAAGTCTGAGACAGCTCCCTCCCTGCATTACTAGTGAGAGGCTGGCTTCGCAGACAGGGGGGAGCTGCCTGACCCTCACTCCTCCGGGGTATTGTGATCTTCCTGCACACAGTGCCCTATCCCTGATACCAGGGGTGTTGTGATCTTCCTGCATGCAGTGCCCTATCCCTATTAATACCAGGAGTGTTGTGATCTTCCTGCATGCAGTGCCCTATCCCTATTAATACCAGGAGTGTTGTGATCTTCCTGCACGCAGTGCCCTATCCCTGATACCGGGATGTGTGCAAGAAGATCACAACACCCCCGGTATCAGGAATAGGGCACTGTGTGCAGGAAGATCACAACACCCCCAGTATCAGGAATAGGGCACTGTGTGCAGGAAGATCACAACACCCCTGGTATTAGGGATAGGGCACTGTGTGCAGGAAGATCACAACACTCCTGGTATTAATAGGGATAGGGCACTGTGTGCAGGAAGATCACAATACCCCTGGTATCAGGGTTAGGGCACAAGTTCTAGTCACATTGACTGATCACATTACTTGTTTTGTCAAGCTACCAACTGTTTCCATTTCCCATCCCCCATATACTGTCAGTAGGAAACTTGGTAACATGAATAAATAAGAGGGCAGCCAATAGGAATACATATTCATTCCTAAACTGACCTTAACTGACCTGAAAAGTGTCAAATTGTATCATTTTCAGTTAGTGCGCACTAACTCCCAGTTAGTGCGCACTAATCGGAAAAAACGATTTTTAACGATTTTTTAACTAAAAAATCGTGCCTAAGATGATTTTCTTGCCCTGCCACACGATTTCTATCGTTAAGACGATATGGAAAACGATTCACATCCCTAGTGCTGGAGCTGCATCTAAGTGAAGTATCTAGCTAATTGGTTTGGGGTAGTAACCGCCGTAATAAGCAAGCTACTCCCGTTTGTTTACCCTGCATGTGCAATTCAGCCATTGTTGGTTGCCTGAATAAAAATCCTCTTTACTTAATTCCCTCTGGTGCTGAAGCAGTGAGCTGCGCTGGATACTTATTCCAAGTCAAGTATCAGGCTTAATTGATTCAGGGGTAGTAAGCGCGGTAACAAGCCAGCTACTCCTATGCTTATCTGTTTACCCAGACTATGTAAATCATTCCTTGTTGGTTGATAGGGGTGTGCATTCGGATTGACCGCATTAGTAAAACGCAACTCATATTTTTTTTTTACTTAAAAAATTGATTCGACATAAACAATCGGATTTCCCACATATCGAACATAGATATGTTCGATATGTGGGAAATCGCGATTGTTGAGCCAAAATAAAAATATAAACCCCCTCACCCTCCTTAATCCCCCCCCCCCGACTTACCACAACTCCCTGGTGATCGAGCGAGGAGTGAGGACGTCATTTTCTGCAATCCTTGGCGAGAAGCATGTGACGTCGGCGGCACGTCGAGTGATGCCGGCGTCACGTGATTCCCGGCTCGTTCGCGCCGGACGGCTCGTTCGGCCCAAAAAGAACTTTTGGCCAGCTTGAGGGGGTCAGGAGGCCCCCCCAAGCTGGCCAAAAGTTCTTTTTGGGCCGAACGAGCCGTCCGGCGCGAACGAGCCGGGAATCACGTGGCGCCGCGTCACTCAGACGCGACATCACGTGATTCCCGGCAAGTTCGCGCCGGACGGCTCGTTCGGCCCAAAAAGAACTTTTGGCCAGCTTGAGGGGGTCAGGAGGCCCCCCCAAGCTGGCCAAAAGTTCTTTTTGGGCCGAACGAGCCGTCCGGCGCGAACTTGCCGGGAATCACGTGACGTCGGCGTCACGTGATTCCCGACTCGTTCGCGCCGGACGGCTCGTTCGGCCCAAAAAGAACTTTTGGCCAGCTTGGGGGGGTCAGGAGGCCCCCCCAAGCTGGCCAAAAGTTCTTTTTGGGCCGAACGAGCCGTCCGGCGCGAACTTGCCGGGAATCACGTGACGCCGCGTCTGAGTGACGCGGCGCCACGTGATTCCCGGCAAGTTCGCGCCGGACGGCTCGTTCGGCCCAAAAAGAACTTTTGCCCAGCTTGAGGGGGTCAGGAGGCCCCCCCAAGCTGGCCAAAAGTTCTTTTTGGGCCGAACGAGCCGTCCGGCGCGAACTCGCCGGGAATCACGTGACGCCGCGTCACTCGACGTGCCACCGACGTCACATGCTTCTCGCCAAGGATTGCAGAAATGACGTCCTCACTCCTCGCTCGATCACCAGGGAGTTGTGGTAAGTCTGGGGTGGGGATTAAGGAGGGTGAGGGGGTTTAAAATTTTTTTTTGCACATATGTACATATACCCAACTCATTGGATTTTTTTTATGTCCATATTGGCCGCAAGTGGGACCCCCTTTCGGACATAAAAAATATGAACATAAAATTTTGCTCTGCACATCCCTATTGGTTGATGCTGAATATAAATCATATTTTCTTCATTTTCCCTGCCGTTGAAGGAGAGAGCTATGCTGGATGTGCATTCCTCACTCCGAAGGTCATCAAATCTTCACAAGAGAGCACTGTTCTGTTTGAATGTCTCAATTTGAATGTCAAAGTGGTCCCCTAACCCCTAACTTATACCTAAACCTTACCTTGAGTTACTAGGTGGGCCTCCCATAGAAATATAAATATCTATCTAGTGTGAGGGTATTGCAGCTAGTCTCTCTCTCTCTCTCTCTCTCCTAGTTCTCCAGGAGCTTAAAACTACTAACCATGCCCCCCCAGTGGTTATATGTAGGAAATACAAAAAGTAATCACAATTTGCACTAAGATAGTGCTTCACATAGGTATTATTGTGATGAACTGCCTATTACCATAAACACACCCCTTTTCCTATCGCATGCAATATTTAGTGCATTTTGATAAATCCAGGCCTTACTCTTTTAAATCAAAGACATACAAAATATCAATTTGCCCCACAATCTCTCTTTTCCCTCAAGCTTTAAGTTTCAAAATTTCCCAGAAGAGCAATATTTCCAAATTTTCTTCATTCACCAGCAAAATCAACTTTACCTCTCAGTACTCCGTCAGGATTGTGGGTAACTGAGCTCTTTTCTTGCTATATGTCTGTGCTTCAAAGGGAAATAACTTTATTTATTTATTTAAAATTTTTGTATACCGACGTTCGTTTAGCAAACATCACATCGGTTTCCATGTAACATAAAACTGGCCAACAGGGCTTTACAATGAAACTGATAAGAGAACTGGGAGGTGGTAAGGGATGGGAATTACTGTACAAGAGAAATATAAGCGAAGGAATATGATTATAAACGTGAGAACATGATTATATATAGGCAGTAGAAATATATACAAATATTATATACAAGTAAGTTGTTTACACTGAAAAAGTTCTGGGTAAGGGCGGCGAGGAGGGGGGCAGGGGCAGGGGTTTGGAGAAGATGAGTGAGAAGCGGGGGGTTCAAGTGTAGGCTCGTGCGAAAAGCCAAGTTTTGAGGTTTTGTCTGAATTTTTTGGGGCAGGATTCATGGCGTAGATAGATGGGGATAGAGTTCCATAGGGAAGGTCCCGCTAGGGAAAGCGCACGTTGTTTGGTGGTTGTTCCCATTTGATGATTCACTCTGTATTCGTTTTTCAGAGAAACCCTCTCATCAATTGTTCCTATCTAATAATACTTTAATGAACACATATTTATGTTAGGCCCCCTGGCTGATAGTTGTGGAACCACCGGTTAGACCGCTTACCTAGTGACGAGAAGCTCCAAAGACAGTCCGAGTCAGGGCAGGCAGCCGGCAACGAATCCAATACTCAGTCCGGGTCGGGGCAGGCAGCAGACACTCAGGAACCAAGACAGCAGATAATCCAAAGGCAGGCAGCAGGCAATGAAGTCCAATATTCAATCCGGGTCGGGGCAGGCGGCAGACAATCAGGAACCAAGACAGCAGGTAATCCAAAGGCAGGCAGCAGGCAACGAAGTCCAATATTCAATCCGGGTCGGGGCAGGCGGCAGACAATCAGGAACCAAGACAGCAGGTAATCCAAAGGCAGGCAGCAGGCAACGAAGTCCAATATTCAATCCGGGTCGGGGCAGGCGGCAGACAATCAGGAACCAAGACAGCAGGTAATCCAAAGGCAGGCAGCAGGCAACGAAGTCCAATATTCAATCCGGGTCGGGGCAGGCGGCAGACAATCAGGAACCAAGACAGCAGGTAATCCAAAGGCAGGCAACAGGCAATGAAGGCAAAATCCCCAGGCGAAAGCTCCACAGAACAATCGTGGCCGAAGCAGCGAGTTGGGGAAGCAGCTACCTTAAATAGTCAATTCTCCCACGCAAAGGAGCCTCTGCTGGCGTCTGACGTCAAGGGGGCGGAGCCAACGCTCGAGTCCCGCGGTAATTGGTGCTCCGAGCCGCGTGAAGACGCCGATCCGCCCGCTGGTAGGACCCGCCACGATCTTCCCTAGAACGCGCTGCCGATGCCGCCGGAACCGCCCTGCTGGTCCCCGGAGCCCGAACGTGCCCACCAACGCGCTGCCTCGCCGCGGCCCACGCGCTCAAGGTAACAGTACCCCCTCCGCAAGGCCCCCTCCTCCCTCCTTGAGGTCCAGGCTTGGAGGGAAAGCGAAGGTGAAAGGCCCGTAATAAACGGGGGGCTTGGATATTAGAGGAAGGCTCCCAGGTATTGTCCGCTGGGCCAAAGTGCTTCCATGAAATCAGATATTGGAGCCGACCCCGCACGCGTCGGGAGTCAAGAATCTCTCGCACTTCGTACTGCCCATCATCTGGAAGAATGGGTACAGCGGGCCGTCGCTGACGCTGAGGCCAAGACAGGACAGCAGGTTTCAGCAAAGAAACATGGAAGGCGTTGTGAATATGCAGGGAAGGTGGAAGGCAAAGTCCATAGGTGACTGGGTTAATCCGCCGCTGAATAGGAAACGGCCCAATGAAACGAGGCGCAAACTTGGCAGAGGGGAGGCGTAACCGAAGGTGACGGGTGCTCAGCCAAACGAGATCCCCACAATGAAGAAGAGGAGCCGGGATCCGCGTCTTATCCGCCTGACGTTTCATGGCAGCAGCATTCTTGGCCAATAAGGCATGTGTGGCGGACCACAGGCGGGACATAGAGGCGACCGTGGCGTTGACCGCAGGACAAGTGGAGACGGTGCGGACCGGCAGAGGAAAGTTCGGGTGCCTGCCATAGACCAAAAAGAACGGGGAGCCTCCCGTGGCCCGACGAACATGGTTATTATGGGAGATCTCGGCCCAGACCAGTAGGGAAGCCCAATCATCCTGACGTTGATTGACATACGCCCGAAGAAACGCCTTAACAGATTGATTAGTTCGTTCGGTAAGACCGTTGGACTGAGGGTGATAGGCAGATGAAAAATCAAGTTTCACACGTAGGAGTTTACAAAGATTTGTCCAAAAGCGGGCCGTAAACTGTACGCCCCGATCGGAGACAATGCTGAGAGGAAGACCGTGGAGGCGAAACACGTGGTGCAGGAAAAGATGAGCCAGTTCCGGGGCCGAAGGCAAGCCAGGAAGAGGAATGAAATGAGCCATCCGGGAAAGACGATCCACCACCACCCAGATGACAGTATGAGCCCCGGAGGATGGAAGATCAGTAATAAAGTCGGTGGCAATATGTGTCCATGGAGACGTGGGAAGAGGAAGCGGTTGTAACAAGCCCAGAGGTCTCCGGCGCGGCGTCTTGTGAGCCGCACAGACCGAGCAAGAATCCACAAAATCCTTAACGTCCCTCTCCCAGGTGGGCCACCAATAATGGCGAGAGAGAAGCTCCTTGGTACGAGCAATCCCCGGGTGGCCCGCCAGTGGATCGGAGTGACACCACCGGAGAACTTTCAAACGCAGCCGTTTGGGAACGACGGTCTTCCCTATGGGCACCGTGAAGGTGGCAGCCAGTTGAATTTGGGCTGGATCAATGAGGAAGCGAGGAGGGTCCGGAGTATCAAGCACATCAAAGCTACGTGAGAGCGCGTCAGCTCGAACATTCTTTTGAGCCGGACGGAAGCGGACAAGAAACTGGAACCTGCTAAAGAAAAGGGCCCATCGGGCCTGCCGTGGATTCAGCCGCTGAGCAGTCGCCAAGTATTCAAGATTTTTATGGTCAGTATAGACCGTGATGACATGACGAGCGCCCTCCAAAAGATGTCGCCACTCCTCAAAGGCCAATTTTATGGCCAACAATTCCCGATCACCAATGGTATAGTTGCGTTCCGCCGACGAAAACTTCTTAGAAAAGAAGGCGCAGGTCACCCAGTGCTCCTCAGGCGAATGTTGAAGAAGAACCGCCCCCACACCCACCGCCGAGGCATCGACTTCGAGAGTAAATGGCCTTGCAGGATCAGGACGGCGGAGGCATACGTCAGTGGTGAATGCCTTCTTTAACTGATGAAAGGCCAAAACCGCCTCCTCCGGCCAGTGCTGCGTAGAAGCTCCCTTCTTAGTGAGGGCTGTGAGTGGTGCCACCAAAGAAGAAAAATGAGGAATAAATTGTCTATAATAGTTCGAGAAACCCAAAAATCTTTGTAAGGCTCGTAAGCCTACGGGCTGAGGCCAATTGAGGATGGCTTTGAGTTTGTCAGGGTCCATGGATAAGCCCTTGTTGGAAACAATATAACCGAGGAAAGGTAACTGTTGTTGATGAAAAGTACACTTCTCCAGCTTGGCGAACAATTTATGCTCTCGGAGGCGCTGCAAGACCTGTCGAACATGGAGCACATGTTGAGACAAGGACTGAGAAAAAATTAATATGTCGTCCAGATAGACAATGACGTGGGAATAAAGAATATCACGAAAGATATCATTTATCATGTCCTGAAAAACCGCCGGGGCGTTGCAAAGCCCAAAGGGCATTACCCGATATTCATAATGACCATCATGGGTGTTAAATGCGGTCTTCCACTCGTCCCCTTCTCGGATCCGTATCAAATTGTAGGCCCCCCGCAGGTCCAATTTGGTAAATATTTGCGCCCCCTTAATCCGATCAAATAACTCCGTGATGAGGGGGATAGGATACCTGTTCTTTCTGGTGATGGAATTAAGACCACGATAGTCAATACAAGGCCTTAAAGACCCATCCTTCTTCCTCACAAAAAAAAATCCGGCTCCCGCCGGGGATGTAGAAGGTCGGATAAATCCCCGATCTAAATTCTCAGCAATATATTGACGTAAAGCTGTAGATTCAGGTTCCGATAGGGTGTAAATTCGTCCCTTGGGAGGAGTCTGTCCGGGGAGAATATCAATGGCACAGTCATATTTGCGGTGAGGTGGTAGGGATTCCGCGTGCCGTTTACTAAACACGTCCTGAAAGTCTTTATAAGGAAGGGGAATTCCCGAAGACAGTGACATGGTCTGCACGGAGATAACTGGCAGATTCTTAAGGCAGTGTTGGAAACAGAAGGGGCTCCATGCAGCGAGCTGTAGTGAAGCCCAATCGAAGTGAGGCTGATGAAGCCGTAGCCATGGTAGTCCCAAAATTATCTGATTTACTGATGATGGAAGAACAAATAGCTGAATGTTTTCTTGATGAAAAATACCGGTACGGAGCAACACAGGTTTGGTTCTGTAGACAATATGCATTCCCACCGATTGCCCCGAAACTGAAGTTACCGACAGAGGAGTGGGTAATGGTTCTATCGGTATCCGGTATTTCTGCACCAGCTGTTCCTGGATGAAGTTTCCTGCCGCTCCTGAGTCTATGAAGGCTTGAAGGTGCACTAATTCGTTGTGGAGACAAATGGACGTGGATAGTAATAATTGAGGAGAGGGAATGGTGGGACCCAGGGAGGCCTCTCCTACCCGACCTAGGTCCGGGAGTTTCCCGACTTGTTTGGACATTTACTGAGAAAATGCCCTGCTCCGGCGCAGTATAGACAGAGATTCCTTGCCCGTCTGCGATTCCTTTCCTCAGGAGTCAGGCGAAATCGATCAATTTGCATGGGTTCCTCCGAGTCTCCAGAAGGCTGGGTCGTGGGTGGAGTAACCATTGGTTGCTGAAACGTCGGAGCCAACCGGAAGTTTCTACGGGTAGCAGCTCGCTCTCGCATCCTTTCTTGAACGCGTAAGTCCAACCGGATGGCTAACCGGATTAAGCCTTCTAACGTCTCCGGAGGATCTCTGCCAGCCAATTGATCCTTAATGTGTTCTGCAAGACCTTGTCGGAAGATGGCCGTGAGACTCTCCTCTCCCCACGCCAGTTCCGCTGCTAAGGTGCGAAATTGGATGGCATATTCCCCCACCGTACGTGACCCTTGTCTTATCTGGAGCAATTCATTCGCTGCGGAGGATGAACGTCCTGGTTCGTCAAAAATCAACCGGAATTCTTTGAGAAACCGGTCCAATGAATTGAGGATAGGGTCGTCTCGTTCCCACAAGGGAGACGCCCAGGCCAGTGCCGGACCCTCAAGTAAAGACAATAGGAAGGTAGTCTTCGTCTTATCATTAGGAAAGGAGGCAGGCTGTAGAGAAAAATGCATTCGACACTGGTTGATGAATCCCCGACATAATGCTGCATTGCCATTAAAGCGAGGCGGAGGGGGTACCCAGATTTGGACAGGAGCGACCACTGGGCTGGGAGCTGGTCCCGTAGGCAGATGAGCCAGAGCGTCCATTCGTGCAACCAGTCGGTCCAGGACTCCCGTGACTTGGTCTAAGACCCCCTGCTGTTGTTGGATCTTATTAGCCATCCCAGGAATGGCTTGTAGAGCGGTCAAATCAACTGATTCCATGGCTTCGGCCAACTGTTAGGCCCCCTGGCTGATAGTTGTGGAACCACCGGTTAGACCGCTTACCTAGTGGCGAGAAGCTCCACAGACAGTCCGAGTCAGGGCAGGCAGCCGGCAACGAATCCAATACTCAGTCCGGGTCGGGGCAGGCAGCAGACACTCAGGAACCAAGACAGCAGATAATCCAAAGGCAGGCAGCAGGCAACGAAGTCCAATATTCAATCCGGGTCGGGGCAGGCGGCAGACAATCAGGAACCAAGACAGCAGGTAATCCAAAGGCAGGCAGCAGGCAACGAAGTCCAATATTCAATCCGGGTCGGGGCAGGCGGCAGACAATCAGGAACCAAGACAGCAGGTAATCCAAAGGCAGGCAGCAGGCAACGAAGTCCAATATTCAATCCGGGTCGGGGCAGGCGGAAGACAATCAGGAACCAAGACAGCAGGTAATCCAAAGGCAGGCAGCAGGCAACGAAGTCCAATATTCAATCCGGGTCGGGGCAGGCGGCAGACAATCAGGAACCAAGACAGCAGGTAATCCAAAGGCAGGCAACAGGCAACGAAGGCAAAATCCCCAGGCGAAAGCTCCACAGAACAATCGTGGCCGAAGCAGCGAGTTGGGGAAGCAGCTCCCTTAAATAGTCAATTCTCCCGCGCAAAGGAGCCTCTGTTGGCATCTGACGTCAAGGGGGCGGAGCCAACGCTCGAGTCCCGCGGTAATTGGTGCTCCGAGCCGCGTGAAGACGCCGATTCGCCCGCTGGTAGGACCCGCCGCGATCCTCCCTAGAACGCGCTGCCGATGCCGCCGGAACCGCCCTGCTGGTCCCCGGAGCCCGAACGTGCCCACCAACGCGCTGCCTCGCCGCGGCCCGCGCGCTCAAGGTAACAATTTAGATCAATATCACAGTCCTTTCACAACTTTTCAAAGGAAAGGACCCTTTCTATTAAATCAAACACTTACTGAAAATTTACCTAGCTTTCTTTTATTAAACCAAACACACCTACAAATTAGCTTCACTTTATTTCTTTTTTAAATCAAGCACACACTGAAAATTAACCTAGCTTACTCTTTTAAATCAAATGTATTTGGTTGAAGGTTAACCCAAAGTAAGATTCAAAACTCTATTCTGTATATGCCTAAGAATAATCACTTCATTTGAAAGTCTTACTGGTTTCCTTTTCCTCTAAACATAAAGATTTATTGCCCCTCCATAGCTTCTTTTAGTTTAACTCTTTTTTTCTACATCATGAGGACCTTTCTATTTTCCCTATACGTTTATAAGATATTTCTACAATTTAACAAATTTGGTACTCTTGCTATCCAATACCCTGACTCTATGTGATCCATTTTTGGATCCCATCTAAAACCTGGCCTAGGGAACACTTTCCTTAAATACATCTAAAAATGCATTTTCTACATGTTGGGGAAAATTGTGCATTCACAGTAAATTGCTATGTTCCTGCGTAAATGCTTTTAACTTTTGATATTTGCTCTCTGCATGGGTGGGTACCATTTTATTTGGAGTTTTAAAGTCAATTCTGTCAAATATTGCTCTCTAATCTCAATGATTGGTTTAATTTTCTGCATTTGAGTTGACTGTTATCAGTGTGTACAAAACAAGGGTTTTTTGTTAAATATGTTAAGCTTTTAATAGGATTCATAAAATTTTCATTTAGAAACTTATTTGTGTTAAATCTGAACAGATGGAATCAGTTTCACATGTAGGTATCTCTTTTAATTATTTACAATAATTTAAAAAAATCTTATTATTATTTATTCTTATTTATTACATTTATAGTCCACTACATCTATACACTCTGATCTATATGGATCACTTGTAAAAATACATAATAAAAATATAAAGTACTGCATATTCTCATATCTAAGCATTATTTTTTAAAAGCTTATTTAAAAAAACATTGCTTTAAGCTTCCTTCTGAAATATACATACTGCTTCTTATCCCTGAAATGCAGCTCGAGTGCATTCTACATAGATGGACCTCTCATAAAGAACAACCTCTTTCTATTCTCTTGTGTTATAAAAAGTTTAAAACTAGAAACAGTCATTAAATTTTGATCAGATGAATGCAAAGATTGAACACTTGAATGTTTTTTAATAAACTCTGCTAATGAATGCTCTTCCACATGTATTGCTTTAAAAAGTTTAGTAAAAACCTTAAAACAAATCCTCTTAGCTACTGGCAGCCAATGTAATGCTTTTAAGGCAGGGGTAATATGCTCATGATACTTTATTACAGTTAATGCCCATGCTGCACTATTCTGAGTTAACTGTCAAACATGTTATAACATCTTTGGCCAAATATTTAATAACATCTTCGGCAAAACAATTAATTCCTTACGGAAATCAATTTTACTGAAAATGAGCACATGGATAATTGTACAAAAATCATCTTTAATATTAATGATTTTAATCTTCATAGCATCTTCAATTTAAAGAAGGCAGACTTAGCTCTATTTACATATACGTCTTTATTGTTAGCTCTAGTGTCTCTAAATTGCATGCCTCTGATACAATTGAAATTTTATTATCCTTAACCTTTATTTCATGATCAATCTCTTCAACAATTCTTCATTGTAGTAATTCTCAATACTGCATTTTTTTTTTCATTTAATACTAATTTAAAACTTTTTAGCCATTCTTGTAAATCTTCCACGCACTCATTAATTTTTATTGTGGTAATGAGCCATTCACATTATATCGTATACAAAACTGCAAATATCTGCATAAATGCTACATGATCACATCTAATGACTGGAAGAAATCAGCAATTGGTTGGAGATAAATGTTAGAAACTGTTGAAGATACTTGTAAGACTACTGATGAAATATATATTCAAGTTGACAACCTACCCCAATTTAAATTTGATAACTCATCATACGCCAAAAGAAAGACAACCATGGTAAAACCACAGATGATAGCCCAAATGATTGCAAACAAGTCAATAAGAGCTCATGACTGACAAAGTCAAAACCTGCAGCCACATCTAACTGCACTAGCAATACTGAATATTTTTTACCTATTTCTTAGTGCAAATAATTCATAAGTGAAACTAATTCTCCCTGAAACCCATTTGATACCTATCCAATATACCATTTTTTATGTGCATAATGTCTAACTGTATCACTACCCATTTTTCTAATAGAAACATAGAAATGACGGCAGAAGAAGACCAAATGGCCCATCTAGTCTGCCCAGCAAGCTTTTGTACTTTTTTTTCTCATACTTATCTGTTACTCTTGGCCCTTAGTAACCTATTTGGTTCTATTTCCCTTTCACCCCTGCCATTAATGTAGAGAGCAGTGTTGGAACTGCATCTAAGTGAAATAGCTTAATTAGTTAGGGGTATTAACCACTGCAATAAGCAATAAGCAAGCTACACCCATGCTTATCTGTTTACCCAGACTATGTAATTCAGTCCTTGTTGCTTGTTGCCTGTATATAGATCCACCTTTTTACATTCCCCCCTGTCGTTGAAGCAGAGAGCCATGCTGGCTATTAGGGATGTGCAGAGCAAAAGTTTAAGTTCATATGTCCATATGTCCAAAGGGGGTCCCATTTGCGGTCAATATGGACATAAACAGAATTCAATGAGTTGAGTATATGTCCATATGTGCAAATAAAAATTTAAACCCCTCACCCTCCTTAATCCCCCCCCCCCAAGACTTACCACAACTCCCTGGTGGTCCAGCGGGGTCAGGACGCCATTTCTGACCAACTTTGCAAGGAGCACGTGACGTCGGCGTCACGTCGGAGTGACGCGGCGTCACGTGATTCCCCGCGGGTTCGCGCCGGAACGCTCGTTCGGCCCAAAAGGAACTTTTGGCCAGCTTGGGGGGGCCTCCTGACAACCCCAAGCTGGCCAAAAGTTCCTTTTGGGCCGAACGAGGGTGCCGGAAGCGACCCCGCGGGGAATCACGTGACGTCGGCGTGACGCGGCGTCACGTGATTCCCCACGAGTTCCCTCCGGCACCCTCGTTCGGCCCAAAAGGAACTTTTGGCCAGCTTGGGGGGGCCTCCTGACCCCCCCAAGCTGGCCAAAAGTTCCTTTTGGGCCGAACGAGCGTTCCGGCGCGAACTCGCGGGGAATCACGTGACGCCGCGTCACTCCGACGTGGCGCCGACGTCACGTGCTCCTCGGAAAGGCTTTCAGAAATGGCGTCCTCACTCCTCGCTGGATCACCAGGGAGTTGTGGTAAGTCTTTGGGGGGGGGTTAAGGAAGGTGAAGGGTTTAAATTTTTATTTTGGATCAACAATCGCGATTTCCAACTTATTCAACATAGCTATGTTGAATAAGTTGGAAATCCGATCGTTTATGTCTTATCACTTTTTTTAGTTAAAAAAAAATAATAAGTAGCGTTTTACATTTATGTTCAATACGAATGCACACCCCTACTGGCTATGCATTGAAAGTGAAGTATCAGTCTTGCTCCCCTGCCGTTGAAGCAGAGAGCTATGCTTTATATGCATTGAAAGTGAAATATCAGGCTTATTTGGTTTGGGGTAGTAACTGCCGTAACAAGCAAGCCACTCCCCACTTTTTTTTATTATCTCCAGGTAGTAGCTATCATTCCCATGAAGCACTCACTCTTCATTCACATCCTCTAGACTTTATGGATCCACAGTGTTTATCCCGCACCCTTTTAAAGTCCTTCACAGTTTTGGTCTTCACCACTTCCTTTGGAAGGTCATTCCAGGCATCCACCACCCTCTCCGTGAAGAAATACTTCCTGACATTGGTTCTGAGTCTTCCTCCCTGGAGTTTTAAATCGTGACCCCTGGTACTGTTGATTTATTTCCAATGGAAATGGTTTATCGTTATCTTTGGATCAATAAAACCTTTCAAGTATCTAAAAGTCTGTATCATATCACCTCTGCTTCTCCTTTCCTCCAGAGTGTACATATATTTTACTTGAGAAATTAGAAATTACTTTGTTACTTGAGAAATTAGAGACAGGTCAATAATTTGATTACTCAATTGCTAAAACATTACCTTCTTTATTTATTGGTTTTACTACAACTCCCTTCAGCATAATAGGAACACTATCTTCCAGCAATAACTATTAACTGTAAGCATAATATATCCCCAGCCTGGGTAGTCAATATCCAAAATGGTATAGAATCTGAAGGCGAACCTACTGTCTTTAATTGATCAATTGTCTTTGACACATCTTCATCTCCCATCAACTTGAAATTAGTCTATTCTAGCCCTTCAGAGATTACCATAGCATTTTCACTATGCATCTTACCAGACTCAGACAAACCATGTTGCAGCATCACTAACTTTGCTCAAAGAAATCTGCCAAAATATTACAATCTGCTTGTACTGCTCAAATAGCAGGGGGATGTTTTTTTCAGTGTCCTAACCACTTCAAACAATTCCCTTGGTTGACTCAATGAATTGTCTAATACAATCTGAATAATATGCAGATCTAACCTTAACCACTTCCTCTTTATATTCCTTTAAACTGTTGTAACGGGGGCACTATGGAGCGATCCCCGCCGGGGTTTTAGTGTGCCCTTGGGCCTCAGCCCAACCCCAGACAGATCCAGGACTGGACCGAGGATTGACGGCGTGTTCCATCATGGCTGATGGTCTGACCCTCTGCCAGGCCGGCAAGCTCCCATGGCCAACAACAGATGATGTTGTAATGTGAATGGTCCTCTGACCATTCCGAGCCCTTTCAGACTTGCTGCATGGAACAGCATGGAGCAGCAAGCCTGGCCTGAGGTTGAGTGCAGACGGGCCTTGACACGTAGACATGACAGCAGACTCGATGCAACAGCATCGCGAACGAAGACATGACAGCAGGGTCGATGCAATGGCATCGCAGACGAAGACTAGACACCACAGCTGATGGGAAGACATCACCGACCAATGGTCGATGCGACGGCATCCCAGACCAGGGTCGATGCGACGACATCAGGAACAAACATGATACCAAGAATGATGCAACGGCATCCATGACGAGACGAGGAACTTGACGAAATCCAGACGAGATGAGAAGCTGGGCGAAAGGACATTGGCACTGTCTCTCAAGGCGCCCTACTCAGCCCACCCATGGGACTGAGTCGCGGACCACCCTGCCCCACTGCGCGCCCTACACAGCCTGAGGAGGCTGGTCACGGACCACGCTGGGAGTGGGACAAGCGCAGGGAAGGATCCAGTTGAAGCAGAACTCCAACGACACAGCCGATGTCATCTGAAGCTCCACCAATGGCTGGCAGGACATGACGGCTCAAGAGCACAAGACACCAGTCTACCTGTAGGCTAGTCCATGCTCAGGCACACATCATCCGAGGGACCCCCGGCCTAACAGGTACCAGAAGGCTCAAGAGCGCTGAAGTTGAAGACACAGGAGCAGGACATTAAGGAACCTGGAACATCAGGAAACCAAAGACCAAGATGAAACACCAGGACACCTGGACGGGGACCTCAGGCACGAACATGACTTGGCATGATGAGACAAAGCAACAAGAACTCCATGGAGAAGACAAGGAAGACCTGATGGAGCTCTGGCAGGCAGGAGCCTCCAGAGTGAAGCAACTGTGATGTAAGGCGAAGACTGAATGACGGAGCAGCCCTATTATAGGGCTGGGCAGGAAGTCCACTCCCTAGGTGGGGTCAGCCACACTTCCTGTGGCTGGCCCTTTAAATCCTGAAGAGAGGCGCGCACCAGAGCCTAAGGAAGCAGCAAGCAGGGCTGTGCAGGACCGTGGACAGCAGCCTGCACAGCATCTGTGCGTAGAGACTCAGGGCTGGGCATGAGGAGCAGGCCCGATGACAGCAGCGGCTCCAGCCGCTGCAGGGAGCCCCAGGGGCGGCTCCAGCTGCCATGTGAGACCGGGGCTTGCAGCCTAGCACAGCGAAGAAGACGCTGGCATTGGCGGAGGCTCCAGCCACGCTGATGGCAGGAAAGTCTGCAGCTCCGGCCGCGGTGAAGAGGGCGAAGCAGGGCGGCCTCCGGGCCGCAGAAGGAACTTCAATCCGCAGCTCCAGCCGCACCGGGAGGCCCGACATTGGCGGCACCAGCCGCGTCGGGTGAAGAAAGCAGCGAGGGTGAGTGAGCCTGCTCGCGGGAAGACCCGCGGGCAGCGTTCATAACATAAACAAGTAAGTTATTGAAACTTATCAGCTTCCATTTACTTTTATGCCACTTCCTTTCATTTGTATGCACTTTCCTTCTGTTTTTCAAATCTGTTTTTCAAATTTGCTTACATTTCCTAAGCCATACATCATGTTCTGGAGCAACCTGGTCATAAAAATGTTGTAACCAGTCAAGCCACTGCGAGGATAAATCTTCTACGTTATCAGGTAACTGGTCTCCCTTAAAACTCACCTGTGCTCATTCTACTTTAAACTGATCCATATCCAGCATTGATCTTACCTTCTTCAATTTTTGACCTCCATGTTTATCTAACACTATGACCCATACCTTACCGGTAAATATGTAATGATCTGACCATAATACCAGAGCAATCTTAAACTGAGAAATAACATGCTGCCCATAAAACAACTCAGAACACAATATTAGATCTAACATTTGGCCCATTCAATTTGTAGGACTCTCAGTCAGCTGTTTCATTCCTAAAGCAGCTATCAGTTCTAAAAACTGATTTGCTGATGATAAGGCCACATTAGCTACTTTATTTGTATTTTAAAATAATCTATTAATATAATGTCCTTATATATAAAGAATAAACTGGTAAAACCCTCAATAAGTTGCAACTTATGGCATGACTTTAATGCTGCTGGTACATATATTAAACAAAATTGCAGATTCAACATTTTAACCAATAAAACATACACATATTCACACAATATTAAAAGCAACCTCAGCACTGCTAAGTTAGACCTTTAAAACATCAGCACCCAGCCATCCCGGTTTCCCTCTCTTGATTGACCTAAAAATAAATATCCAGGGGCTGTCATTAAATTTAATAAAGGCATATCAACACCTGTATACCACCATAATTCAACTACAAAAAATAAATCAAGATTATGTTCCTACTATATATCAACAACCTCCAAACCCTTTTTCCTATAGACTGTGCATTTATTGGCAAAACATTATTGCTCATACCTTTCACATAATATATCCTGAGCCCCATCCACCACTAGATGCTTTGGGACAATCAAACATTTTTCTGATTGCCTTCCATAGTTCTTCTTCTGCAACCCCCCCCCCCTTCCCCCTTATAGACCCACCTACCCATAACTTCAGGACTTTAACTAAAGCTTGTATCAGCTATACTCAACAAAAACATAAAAGTCCAACCCCTAGATTACATTATTGAATTTTACAAAACACAAGGCATGCAAAAAATCTATCACAATCAGCCTGCTGTGTCCACATGTGCCCACCAAGGGGCCAACAAAGAGGCAAGCAACAGCCTGTTTATCTGCCACCACAAATGCCCCTAAGAAGGTGGATGAAGGTGCTATTGGATGATGGCACCTTAAAGGGGCAATCAGGCAGCACTCCCAGTCTTCAGGAATGGCAGTGTCCTCAATGGAAGCAGGTAAGTAGCAGCCAGAATTAAACTAATAAAATGCAAAATGCAGGCTCAGACTCTGCCCCCTGAATACAAAATTACCACTACTCACTACTGCCACCTTTGGTGGTTCCATAAACTGTTTAATAAAAGATTCAAATCTGTGTTTGTCTGTCCGGAGTTTAGCCTGACACTGTGGTCCCTCACGGGGCTGCCCCCTGTGGGCATGGTCAGCTGCCACAGTATACAAGGATCCACCATTAACATTAAAACAGGGTTTTAATCCCATGGGAATTCAAATGTATTTATTTCTATTCAGGGACTACTCCCACTAACAAATTGCATCCCATGATTGACTCTTAATCCCTGGGGGGGAGGGAGGGTTTTTTTTAATGGGGATAAGCTCTCATTGTGGCCCAAACGATATTATGCTGCTCCCAGTATGTAAAATGTAGGTGTTTCCCATGAGATGAGCAGCTGTGAAAAATCATAAAAGACCAAGATCTAGGTATAAAATAAAAGTTTACTGATTTGTAGAGATGTGCATCATACCAGCGATCGTTTCTGCTTTCAGTTTCGTAAAACCGTGGGAAATTTCATATCTCCTGCGCTTCGGCATTTTTTTTTTGTGGCAAATCGTTTTCAGTTTAGAGAGCACTATTGGGAGTGTGCATTAGCTCCCGTTAGTGCAAGCTAACACATAACCATTAGTGTGCGCTAAACCGAAAACCGATTTTTTCTGAAAATTCGGGGAAAATGCAATCGGTTTTTCGGTTTACCGATACATGATGAATTAGGAAATATCGTACAAATTTCCTAATTTGTCAAAACCAAATGCACATCCCTACTGATTTGTAATAATAAATTAAAGTCCATTAGTCAATGATCTTGAAGGTAGGTGTCCTTATAATGAGGCATCTGAGTAAAGCCTCATGGTGATGATTAATGTGCAAAATTCACCCAGCAGCTATCCAGGAATCCTAGTAGAGGGATCCCCACTTCACAGCAAAAATCCTGTAGGAAGATATCCCATGTTTTACCACTGAAAGCATAAATATGAATCATAATAGTCAAATAAGTATGCAGTTAAATACTGTCAGACCCCAAAAGCACTGTCACAGCTCAAGGAAATAAACTTTGGCTAGATGAACTTTATCTAGATCTGCCTGTTTGGAAGTGCCTGTGTAAATAAAAAAGACAGCAAGAGAATGCAACAACTTAAGCTCATAAGCAGGAGCCATGGACCGGCCAAAGCAAGTCCAATGGTCAAAAATACCCCTACCCTTGGATCATGGGGGGGGGGGGCAGTCTGAGACAGAGAAAAACAAGCTAGCATACACCTTGGCATACAGATGTGGCATTACTCCCCCCCTTCAAAGAAATGGGGAGAAAGACCTGCAATGTAGCAGACCCCCCCGCCAAAGAAATGGGGGGGGGGGGAGATAAAAAATGTGGCAAAGACCCTTCATCCACCATGTGATAATGCATGAACCTATACATATTTTTCAACTTGAGAATAAAAGACAGGGGGGCAAATTAAAAAAAAAGTGACCCTGAGAGTGAACCCTGAAACCAGAGAAGGGACCCCATGAAAGAAAAGGAACCAGAAGAGCTAAAGGGGAGTCCTAAGCAGACCAGCACCCCCTGCTATCAAGGAGGGATAAAACTAGGAGTGGCCAGGAGATCAGGGAGAGGAGACCGGAGAGAGGAAGTGCCCTGCTCAGGTATAGAGAGTGACATGGAGTCTGAGATGGTGAGGGATAAGAGCAAGCCCCACATACATTTCAGCAAATACAAGAGCCAGAAGCAAGTCTCCTTCCTGGATATCCACCAGCTCTGCCAGAACCAAACCTAGGAAGCAAGTCTCCTTCCCTGTACTCATTCTCCAGACCTCCAGCCAGAGCTACTTCAGAAGTGAACAAAGGGATATTGTCTAAAGTTGAGACTAGGGATAAGTAGGTTAGCCATAAGTATTAATATATTAAGCAGGCTAAGGTTTATGACATGTTTGTAACTAACCATGGTACCAGCGGCGGATTCACGGTGTCAGACCGGCCCGGGTATTCACCGCCCAGGCCGGCCCAGGACACATCACGTGGTCTGCCGAGCACGGCTCTGTCACTGCTGCGCACGGCAGACCATGTGACTGGAGCGATCGGCCCACCGGGGGATGCCCGATCCCCCGATAGGCCAATCCGCCCCTGCATGGTACACAACTTTCTTTAGGGAAAACTGGTGCTTAGTGGCCAGGATGTTAAAGACAGGAATTGTTATTTTTCTCAATGCTAAATCCTGCCAGACCTGATAAATAAAAGTCTATTTCTGAGGAGAACATGTTGTCTTTTTCCTGACTTAGGATCGTGAAATAAGGTAGGAGGTGAACTGGAGGTGTCGTGTAGCAGACAGGTCCCTTGCTTACCTACCTTTGGTCATATTTTCCTCGGACACCCAGCCTGTCCTTCAGTTTGGTGATCTGATAGGGGTCTTCCAATCTTGCTCTTCCATCCTTGCTTATTGTTTCTGGGTGGGCTTATTGTGGGGAAAAGTCAAGTGGGATCAAGCTAGTTCTCAGCTCTGCAATGCCAGTAGAAAGGGGGGATCAAAAAATCTTCCCACTTTGTTTAAATCCAAAAATACCTTAAAGCAGGGGTCGGGAACTTTTTTGGCTGAGAGAGCCATGAACGCCACATATTTTAAAATGTGATTCCGTGAGAGCCATACAAGACCTACCAAATTAATTTACTACAACCCCCTACTCTCCTGATGCCCCCAAGACCTGCCAAATTCATTTACTATAACCCCCCACCCTCCTGACCCCCCCAAGACCTGCCAAAAGTCCCTGGTGGTCCTGCGGGGGTCCAGGGCTCGCAGACAAATCTTTAATAAAAAAGTAAAAATCTAACAAACCCCCCCCCCCCATTTTGATTACTGGCAGCCGATGGCCCTTTGCCCTTACTATGTCACAGGGGCTACTGCCGCCATTGGTCGACCCCAGTGACATAGTGAGGGCAAAGGGCCGTCAGCACCATTTTGACTACCAGCAGCCGACAGCCCAAGTCCAGGAGATCTCTCCCGGACCACTCCTGGACCCCCGCTGGACCACCAGGGACTTTTGGCAGGTCTTGGGAGGGGGGTCAGGAGGGGGGGGGTTGTAGTAAATTAATTTTGGAGGTCTCGGGGGGCGGCAGGAGGGTGGGGGGTTTTATTAGATTTTAACTTTTTTATTAAAGATTTGTCTGCGAGCCAGATGCAGCCATCAAAAGAGCCACATCTGGCTCGCGAGCCATTGGTTCCTGACCCCTGCCTTAAAGGTTAAACTGGATAGGTCTTCTGCCCTCACTGTCTCTTGCACCAGGATCCATCACTGGTGTTTGCCCACCTAGGGTTTAGAGTAGGTTCAAAGGTCTTTTTAGCCTGCTGAGAGCCCTTTCACTCCAAAAGGGTATCAGGAGTAAAAATCTATCTTTCTGTTAATTAGTAGATGGACCCTTTGGCAGGAAGTGCACTATGAAGTGTCATTTGTAAATGGAACTCCAACTGGGTGAAGCTGGGAAGCCTCACCAGAGTGTAAAACCTAGACATCCTTATTCTTCAAATGCTTTTTCAAACTGATCCCAAAGTGTTCAAAAATGGCTGGGATAAATAGTGTTTAGACATACAATCCAGACTTTGCAGGTGGATGGCCCATGATATCAAGAAAATCCATACAGGGACAGTGATATCTGGTGACCAGACTGGGGGGGTGGAGGGTGGCAGCCTTCCACACAAATAGGTGGTGACTAACAGTGTTAAAAGCAGCAGACAGGTCTAGGAGAATGAGGACAAAGTAAAGACCTTTGTAAACTACAGCAAGGGCTATTTCAGTTGAACATAGAGGGCAAAAACAAACTAGAGAAGATCAAGAAAGAGGTGCAAGAAATTCAAGATAGCATCTGTGAACAGCATGTTCAAGTAGTTTGGAGGCAAAAGGGAGAAATGAGACTGCTATTAATTGCATCAGTAGCACGGGGTCGTCTTGGTGTTTGGGTAATTGCCAGGTTCTTGTGGCCTGGTTTTGGCCTCTGTTGGAAACAGGATGCTGGGCTTGATGGACCCTTGGGCTGACCCAACATGGCAATTTCTTATGTTCCTATGTTCCTATGATAATTGGCAGAAGAGGTAAGATCGGGTTAGGGTATTTTTAAGGTGTGGTATGTTTGATGGCAGCAGGAACAGTAAGTAGCAGTGGAGAGTGATAAATTAAGGATGTGATAGATGAAAGGGATGACTACAGTGGAGATAGAGTTGAGGAATTGAACGGGGACAGGGTCAGAGGAACAAGCAGTGAGTTTGGAGGAAGACAGAAGACAAATACTTTCCTCCACTGTGACTTCAGGAAAGGAGGAGAGTGTGGCGGAGGCTAGGGAAAGGGTAAAGGAAAGAAGTGGGGGAGAGGGAGATAAAGATGATAGAGGTGCCTATGCTATCAAGTCTCTGCATCTCTTACAGAATGGTGCTGCCCAGATCATATCTAGCTACCCAATCAGAGATTATATAACTCCAGCCTTGGAGGGTAATTTTTCAAATCATGTTAGGGCCTTATAGTGGGCATTATGGCCTTAATGCCCACAATAACACCATAACGCATGCAATAAATGCATCACTAGATGCATATGCACATTTTTAAAATTTATTCAAAAAGGGGAGTTCATGAAAATGAGGGGCACTTAACGTTCTGTGTGATGGCTATTGTGGGATTTAATACCAGAAATAATTTCACCTTTTTTCTGGGCATTATGCCCAAAGCAGTATTTGTGATAAATATTACAAATCCCATTTCAGGCAGGGAGAGGGAAAGGGAGAGGGAGAGGGAGAGAGAGAGAAACAGCCTCTAGGGAAGCACATATATTAGTCAACTTTTTATACTACTGTAAGAGGGGGCCTTCTGAACCTGAGGTGAAGTTTTGGTTGTGGACGAGGTTTTGGGGGGCAGTTTTACGTGCACAGTCAGAGGTACGAACAGCACAGTTACCATTGTAAAGATTTTATGTGATTTGGAGTGATGAAAGGTATAAAATGATGAGATTTGTACAATGTACTCTTGACCTAGCTATCAAGCTCGGTCAACAGTACAATGTACAAATCTCAGCTTCGTGTACCTGTTATCACTCCAAAATCACATAAAATCTTCACTGTCTACTGTGCTGTTCGAACCTTTGACTCTGCATGTAAAACTGCCCCCCAAACCCTAGGTCACCACCAAAACCTCACCCCAAGTTCAGAATGCCCCATCTTACAGTGGTATAAAAAGCTGACTAATATGTGTGTCTCACCATAGATGCTCTCTCTCTCTCTCTCTCTTTCTCTGTCTAGCAGCAGCAGCCCAAAATACAATAACATTGCGAGGTGTGATAAATTTAATACACATTTTGGTAAAATAGCTATGGGATGCGGTATCAGGAAAATTACCCTAACCATGCCCCTTTTTTTTTATCGCGGGAGTTATTTTTCACAAATTTATAGCAAAATGATAAATCTAGGGGTTGGTTAGCTTGAATTCGTTACCTATTGCTTCCAGAATTAAATTTAAGACGGTCTGCTTGGGCTACAAACTGAGAGATTGTATAGCAACACCACGGATTTCAACGATACTAAAGCCTTATTGCCTATCTTTATCCTTGTTCTTCATAGAGATCTTTGCTAGAGATTCCTTCCATTAAGCAGGTTCACCTAACTGGAATTTGAAAATCGACATTTTCAGTTGCAGGCCCAGATTTTTGGAATTGCCTACCGGATGGGGTGAGATCTGTCACCTGACTGAAAGTTTTAATACACTTTTAAAAACCTTTCTCTTTGAGCAGGCATTTTATTAAAGATATCTTCCTTTTAAATTTAGTTGTTGCATTTTTTTAAATTTAATTTATTTCCCTCTGTATTTTGTTTGTTGTACTTTTACCGAACTGCTTTTGGTTTGATATGATTTTATTATATTGTTTTTATTATTGCAAAGCTTGTTATGCTTTTTATATAATTTTACTAAAATATAAGACCCAATATCTACAACATGATACTTAATACCGAAAATCAATACATGTTAGATATAGAGATGATGAAGATGATAGAGTGTACCTTCATACGATGCAAACCTATGAGGTTCTGCTATCGTGTCTGTGAGCCACAAACCGGCTTCTAATCATTAGGTACCTCTATAGAATGGTTAAATTTTGTTATAATCCACGAGTATTGCACTTATCTCATGCTCACACAGTCCGTCTCGAACCGCCGACACCGGGGTGTTTCGGAGCGAAGCTCCTTCTTCAAGGGCAGTGCTTGTCTCTCCCAGCACAAGCACTGCCCTTGAAGAAGGAGCTTCGCTCCGAAACACCCCGGTGTCGGCGGTTCGAGACGGACTGTGTGAGCATGAGATAAGTGCAATACTCGTGGATTATAACAAAATGTAACCATTCTATAGAGGTACCTAATGATTAGAAGCCGGTTTGTGGCTCACAGACACGATAGCAGAACCTCATAGGTTTGCATCGTATGAAGGTACACTCTATCATCTTCATCATCTCTATATCTAACATGTTTTATATAATTTTAGCATGCTGTATTTATACATATGTTTTTAGTATGCTATATTTTTAATGTGTTATTATGTATGTACAGTTGTGAGCCGCCCCACATAGGGGTGCATATAAAGTTAACCATAACTATAACCATAGCCATTAACATAACAAGACTAATTTTATGAATTTTGTCATGGAAGTAGTCAGCCATAGTCTGGGCAGAGAGTGAATGGGAGGAGGAATATAAATAGAAATGTGCAGACAAATAATGAACTGGAAACTGCAAAAAACAGACTATATATGCAATGCAACAATAGAAAAACAGAAGCATCACCAAACCTTATAAAACAATAAAATCAGGAAAAATAAATACTAGTAAAACCACAATAATAAAACAAATAAATATTACACAACAGTTTATGAAAAGAATAACATTCTATAATCTCATATATACAAAAAAAAAAGATATAATTGCGATGGAGAAGGTACAGAGAAGGGCTACCAAAATGATAAGGGGAATGGAACAGCTCCCCTATGAGGAAAGACTAAAGAGGTTAGGACTTTTCAGCTTGGAGAAGAGACGGCTGAGGGGGGATATGATAGAGATGTTTAAAATCATGAGAGGTCTAGAACGGGTAGATGTGAATCGGTTATTTACTCTTTCGGATAGTAGAAAGACTAGGGGGCACTCCATGAAGTTAGCATGGGGCACATTTAAAACTAATCGGAGAAAGTTCTTTTTTACTCAACGCACAATTAAACTCTGGAATTTGTTGCCAGAGAATGTGGTTCGTGCAGTTAGTATAGCTGTGTTTAAAAAAGGATTGGATAAGTTCTTGGAGGAGAAGTCCATTACCTGCTATTAAGTTCACTTAGAGAATAGCCACTGGTATTAGCAATGGTAACATGGAATGGACTTAGCTTTTGGGTACTGCCAGGTTCTTACAGCCTGGATTGGCCACTGTTGGAAACAGGATACTGGGCTTGATGGACCCTTGGTCTGACCCAGTATGGCATTTTCTTATGTTCTTATGTACATTTTTTTAAAGTTCCAAAAAAACAATAAGGGGTAGATTTTAAAAGGGTGCACCGGCCGACTGCTGGCGCGTGATCCCTGGCACAGAGGCAAATGGCCGCTGTTCCTGGATCCTCTGACCCTGCCCCACCCCACCCCAGACCACCCTGCCCTGCCCACACCCCGGCCCCTTCCCGCCCCTTTAGTAAAGCCCCGGGACTTACATGCGTCCTGGGGCTTTACGTGCATCGCCGGGCCTTTTGAGAATAGGCCCGGCACGCGTAACCCTTTGAAAATCCGGCCCTAAATATTTAAAAATAGCAGACACATCAAATAACATACAATAATAATTAAAACTAGTAAGGATATAACAAATTCCCAGCTTTCCATAAGGGGAACTTTTGATTTCTAGTCACCCTGATATTGTTCTGGATTAATGGGGTAAAGGGGATTCCATACAAACTTTGTCCACTCTCATATACATACAGTCTCTAACACATATATGTTCATTTTAATAGACACAAACACACACATGTTCTCTCTCACACATACACAAATCTCTCTCTCTCTCACTCACTCACTCATGTACATACATTCACTATTCTCCCCTTCCGGAAAACACAAGTGGCAGCAGTCTGTACCTTCAGCCCACAGCTGATTAGACTCCTCCTCGTTCCTCCTGGGGAGAAGGCCAATGATACTCATTTCTTCTCACTATGCGGGCCAATGCTGATCCTCTTCTTTCCACCCGCACAGGCCCAGATGATA
Organism: Rhinatrema bivittatum; assembly: GCF_901001135.1. Classification (NCBI taxonomy): domain Eukaryota; kingdom Metazoa; phylum Chordata; class Amphibia; order Gymnophiona; family Rhinatrematidae; genus Rhinatrema; species Rhinatrema bivittatum. The sequence continues at coordinate 739,033,150 of NC_042616.1, read as the reverse complement.
TAATTTCCTCTTCTGGGCCTGTGTAGGAGGGAAGAACAAGGAGTTGCAATCTTTACGGTCCTAACACTCTCAAAACGGTGGCATTTTAGGTGGTCATCTAATCCGCCTTGTGCATCCCCTGTCCCTGCATTCTCTCTCATGCACACCTAGCCAATAGTGTTGATCTCTCTCTTTTTCCCACACGTTCTCCCTCAGTTTTCATCTCATTCCCCTCTTTCATCTCACTGACACTCCTTTCCTTTTCTTCCCTCTCATTCACACATCTCCTTCTCTTCTCTTCATTTACCTCCCACTCACTCCCTCCATCCTTTCCTTCCTTTTTACTCACCCCCTTCCTTTCAATCCCCTTACAATCAACTCCTTCACTTCCTCTCTCAGACACTCACTTATTCTTTCTCTTCTCACTCACCCCTTTCCTTCTCATTCACTTACCCCTCCTTTCCATCTCCTCTGACTCCCCTTCTCCATCCTCTCACTCACCGTCCTTTCTCAATACCATCCCCTCTCATTCCCATTCCCCCATCCCCATCCTCTCCCCTCTCACTACCATTTCTCTATCCCATCCCCTCCAAGTTCACTCAATCCCCCACCCCCACTTCTTTTCCCTTTCCTCCCCTCACACCTCACCCACTGGAAAAATGTTGCTGCTAGAATTTTCTTCTTGCCTGAGGGGCCAGGGCTTCCCATGGGCATGTCATAATGTCACGGAGGCAGTAGGACTCTGACATCATTATTTTGCACCAGCAGGGCTCCAAGTCATCATTTCGTGGTGGCGTCAGTGCTGATGAACATCTTCTGTCTCTGTGGAGCTCCATGTCATTATTTTGTGGCAGCAGCAGTGCCAGCAGTATCTTCTTCATGCCCACAAGACTTGGAAGCCCCATGGGCATGTCATCATTTCTCCACCGCACAGCTAGCATCTTCTTGCCCCATGGGGTATCCCACATCATTTCACAGTGATGGCACCACTGCTAGCGTCATCTTCTTGCCCACGGGGCTTTGGATTCCCAAAGGCACTGTGTCATTAGGCACTGCCACAGCCACCATTAGGGGTGTGCATTCGGATTGACCGCATTAGTAAAACGCAACTCATATTTTTTTTTTACTTAAAAAATTGATTCGACATAAACGATCGGATTTCCCACATATCGAACATAGATATGTTCGATATGTGGGAAATCGCGATTGTTGAGCCAAAATAAAAATATAAACCCCCTCACCCTCCTTAATCCCCCCCCCCCCCCGACTTACCACAACTCCCTGGTGATGGAGCGAGGAGTGAGGACGCCATTTCTGCAATCCTTGGCGAGAAGCATGTGACGTCGGCGGCACGTCGAGTGACGCCGGCGTCACGTGATTCCCGGCTCGTTCGCGCCGGACGGCTCGTTCGGCCCAAAAAGAACTTTTGGCCAGCTTGGGGGGGGGCCTCCTGACCCCCCCAAGCTGGCCAAAAGTTCTTTTTGGGCCGAACGAGCCGTCCGGCGCGAACGAGCCGGGAATCACGTGGCGCCGCGTCACTCAGACGCGACGTCACGTGATTCCCGGCAAGTTCGCGCCGGACGGCTCGTTCGGCCCAAAAAGAACTTTTGGCCAGCTTGAGGGGGTCAGGAGGCCCCCCCAAGCTGGCCAAAAGTTCTTTTTGGGCCGAACGAGCCGTCCGGCGCGAACTTGCCGGGAATCACGTGACGTCGCGTCTGAGTGACGCGGCGCCACGTGATTCCCGGCTCGTTCGCGCCGGACGGCTCGTTCGGCCCAAAAAGAACTTTTGGCCAGCTTGGGGGGGTCAGGAGGCCCCCCTAAGCTGGCCAAAAGTTCTTTTTGGGCCGAACGAGCCGTCCGGCGCGAACGAGCCGAGAATCACGTGACGCCGCGTCACTCGACGTGCCACCGACGTCACATGCTTCTCGCCAAGGATTGCAGAAATGACGTCCTCACTCCTCGCTCGATCACCAGGGAGTTGTGGTAAGTCTGGGGGGGGGATTAAGGAGGGTGAGGGGGTTTAATTTTTTTTTTTGCACATATGTACATATACCCAACTCATTGGATTTTTTTTATGTCCATATTGGCCGCAAGTGGGACCCCCTTTCGGACATAAAAAATATGAACATAAAATTTTGCTCTGTACATCCCTAGCCACCATCCTCTTTCTCCACAAAGGTGTTTTCAATTTAGAAACAGGGTGAGGCAGCCTTCACAGAGGTGTTTTGATGGGTACTTTCTGCTGCCCCAAAATATTGCCGCCTGAGGCGGCTGCATCACTGTGCCTAATGATAGAACTACCCCTAATGGCAGCCTTTTGTTATTTTCAGAAGATACCAGTTCTTCACCCAGTTTTGAAGAATCAGCTCAGAGTCTGAGTGACTTTAAAAGGATGGAAATAGGCTCAGGAAAGTAAATTTTCACACAGACGTCTGTAGGTAAAGTAGTGCCGTTTAAAAAATTATGCAAGCAATATATGAATAAAATTCTGTGCATACACACACAAATTCTCTTGGTTAAACTAAGCACCCCAAAATGCAGATGAAATTGTATGTGAATAGTTTTGCAGGGATAATTTTCAAAGTGGACTCATAATGAGTATAAGTCCGCTTTGAAAATTCTAACTTATCCTGGAGTGGCCCCTATTCCTTCTATTATCCAAAAGAGTAAATAATTGATTCACATTCTAGACCTCTCATGATTTTAAAGACGTCTATCATATCCCCCCTCAGCCATCTCTTCTCCAAGCTGAACAGCCCTAACCTCTTTAGTCTTTCTCATAGGGCAGCAGTTCCATCCCCTTTATCATTTTGATCGCCCTTCTCTGTACCTTCTCCATCGCAACTATATCTTTCTTGAGATGTGGCAACCAGAATTGTACACAGTATTCAAGGTGCGGTCTCACCATGGAGCGATACAGAGGCATTATGACATCCTCTGTTTTATTCACCATTCCCTTCCTAATAATTCCTAACATTCTGTTTGCTTTTTTGACTGCCACAGCACTCTGAGCTGATGATTTCAATGTATTATCCATTATCCTCTTCATTAGACTACATGCAACTTCAATTAAAGCATTACAGATTTCTCAAAATGCTGCTGCCCTGATCCTTAATGGTGAGCAGAAACATGATCATATTACTCCTATTCTGTATATATTGTACTGGTTGTTTATTTGAGAATCAAATGTAAGACTGCTATACTGATTTTCAAATTACTAAAATATTACCTCAATACCTTGGATCTCCTGTTTATTGTGCATATACAATACTACATTTACTTTAAGGTCAGCTAATATATCTCTTCTTGATGTCCCTTCCCCTTGATTGGCACACCTTAGTAAGACTTGAGATCAGACTTTTTCGGTGGCTGGCTCTACACAATGAAATTCTCCTTCTGAATAACTGTGGATCACAGATAGCTCTAGTGCCTTTAAATGGCCTTAAAAACATGGTTATTTAATCAAGCCTTTAAGAACAATAATTTATTGCTTATACTCACCTGGTCAAGGAGAATTCAGACTTAATTTTTTTAACTGTCTCAGCTGTGTTGTTTAATTGATCAGATCTTATTATCATTCTTTGATAACTGATGTATTGTTTTATGATGTCTTTTTGCTTTTGAATGTTTTTATTGTACCCCCACCATGAACACTGGAATAGCAGGATATACATGATTTTAAATAAACTAAAATAAATAAAATAAGAAATGAATTACTCAAAATTTAGGCAACAAGTGAAATCATGGTAATTTAAGTTGGCTTTAGAATGCTTCTAGTTGATGGGGACCTTAGTTATGTTAAATTATTAGAAGAGAGTATAGCATGGTTTTAGGTATGGGATGATATTCTGTAGCACAGATAGACAGTGAAAGATCAGAATCAGGTTAGGAATTCCCACAAAAGTAAAAGGGTGGTCAAAGTTGTCAGAGTCCACAAAACTATTCAAGTTGCAAATGACAGGATTTCTACCCAGCTTTAGGTTTCTTCACTTAACCTGCGGTGTCATCCTAAAGCTGCGAATAAATCCTGTCTTTTGCAACTTGAATATTTTTGTGGACTCTGGCAACTCTGACCACCCTTTTGATTTCATGATATTCTTTAGACCATGGAGATTATGTTGTATAATGAAATATTATATATGTCAGGGATCCATAATTTTTTTTAACTCTATTTATATCATTTCACAAATACAATTTACTAGGAATAATACTTGAGCAGCAAATAAGATATTACAGATTACAGGATCTAAGAAGAAAAATACATAATATAAAAGTATAGTTTAAACTGCAATGGCAATTACATAACCATAAAAATAGTGAGGTGAAGGAACCAATGGGACATTATTTCTTCAAAGGTAAATAACAATCAAGAATGATTGCAAATAAATTACCAATTCCACATTCCAGCAGTCATGAAGCCAAGGAGCAGATGTGGGATTTACAGTGATCTTGCTATCCAATAAGGATTTTAACTGATTGGGTTCAAAAAAGGAATATTGATTTCCATCTAACTTTCCCATAGATTTAGCATTTTCCGATGAAATTGCAAAATGTAGCACCCTTGATAATGGGGGGGAAAAAGGGTCAGTGCATAGCTTTACAAGCTGAGAAGTGGAGAGAGAGAGAGAGAGAGAGAGAGAGAGAAAGAGAGAGATTAACTCTCCCCTAGATTTAGCATTTTCCGATAAAATTGCAAAAAATAGCACCCTTGATAATGGGGGAAAAAAAGGGTCAGTGCATAGCTTTACAAGCTGAGAAGTGGGGAGAGAGAGAGAGAGAGAGAGAGAGAGAGAGAGAGAGAACCTCTTTATAAAGTTCTCATATATGTAAACTATTTATACCATTGTAAGAGGGGAAACTAGAAACTCGGGGTGAGGTTTTGGAGGTGGGCTAGGTTTTGGGAGGCAGTTTTACATGCACAGTCAGAGGTAGGAACAGCACAGTAGACATTAGGGATGTGAATCGTTTTAGGACGATTAAAATTATCGTCCGATAATTTTAATATCGTCTTAAACTGTTATGGAACACAATACAATAGAGATTCTAACGATTTATCGTTATAAATCGTTAGAATCGTGAGCCGGCACACTAAAACCCCCTAAAACCCACCCCGACCCTTTAAATTAAATCCCCCACCCTCCCGAACCCCCCCCCCCCCAATGACTTAAATAACCTGCGGGTCCAGCGGCGGTCCGGAACGGCAGCGGTCCGGAACGGGCTCCTGCTCCTGAATCTTGTTGTCTTCAGCCGGCGCCATTTTCCAAAATGGCGCCGAAAAATGGCGGCGGCCATAGACGAACACGATTGGACGGCAGGAGGTCCTTCCGGACCCCCGCTGGACTTTTGGCAAGTCTCGTGGGGGTCAGGAGGCCCCCCACAAGCTGGCCAAAAGTTCCTGGAGGTCCAGCGGGGGTCAGGGAGCGATTTCCCGCCGCGAATCGTTTTCGTACGGAAAATGGCGCCGGCAGGAGATCGACTGCAGGAGGTTGTTCAGCGAGGCGCCGGAACCCTCGCTGAACGACCTCCTGCAGTCGATCTCCTGCCGGCGCCATTTTCCGTACGAAAACGATTCGCGGCGGGAAATCGCTCCCTGACCCCCGCTGGACCTCCAGGAACTTTTGGCCAGCTTGTGGGGGGCCTCCTGACCCCCACGAGACTTGCCAAAAGTCCAGCGGGGGTCCGGAAGGACCTCCTGCCGTCCAATCGTGTTCGTCTATGGCCGCCGCCATTTTTCGGCGCCATTTTGGAAAATGGCGCCGGCTGAAGACAACAAGATTCAGGAGCAGGAGCCCATTCCGGACCGCTGCCGTTCCGAACCGCCGCTGGACCCGCAGGTTATTTAAGTCATTTGGGGGGGGGGTTCGGGAGGGTGGGGGATTTAATTTAAAGGGTTGGGGGTGGGTTTTAGGGGGTTTTAATGTGCCGGTTTTGCGATTTTTAGATTTTTCACGATTTTTCACGATTTTTCACGATATTTTACCCCCCCAAACGGCAACAATACGATTCCCTCCCCCTCCCAGCCGAAATCGATCGTTAAGACGATCGAGGACACGATTCACATCCCTAGTAGACATCAGTGTAGATTTTATGTGATTTGGAATGATGAAAGGTACACAAAGATGAGATTTGTGCATTGAACTCTTGATCTAGCTTGATAGCAGCAAGGTAGAGAATGCATCAAGCTAGGTCAAGAGTGCATTGTACAAATCTTATATTTTTATACCTTTCATCACTCTAAAACACATAAAATCTTTACTGAAGTCTATTGTGCTGTTCCTACCTCTGACTATGCATGTAAATCTGCCCCCCAAAACTGAGCCCACCACCAAAACTTCACCCCAAGTTCAGAATAATCCCTCCTGTAGTGGTATAAAAAGTTGCCTCCCCAGAAGTGCTGTCTGTCTGTCTCTCTCTCTCTCTCACACACACACAGGATTTGTGATAAATATCATACATCCCATTTTGGGTATAAGACTAGGAAAAAAAGGTGTAGTTAAATCCCAAAAGCATATTGCATGCAATTTTAAGCATCCCTCATTTTCATAAACTCCTCCCACTTGACTACATTTTTCAAATTTGCACACGCATCTCTCAATGAGTTATTTATCACAAGCGTTATGGCATTATCATGGGTGTTAGGGCCCTAATGACTCTCTTAATTAGACACTTTGAGGGGTAATGCGAAAAAGAATTCATACCCGAGACCAAGAACAGTTTCTCTCAACTGGAGAAATGTCTTTCACTGGTTTTGAATCTGCCTTGAGACATCTGGAAAAGTCCACATTTTTGGACCCATGAACAGAGCATTCTTGTTGGTATAAAAACAATCTCAAAATCAAATCTTTCTCTAATACAGAGGAACAAGAAATCAACAAGGTTGCCCATTCATGATTTACTTCCTCAGATTTTTCTAAGATATTATTCAAATTTAGAGAGCCTGAAGAAATTTGTAACACATCAGAATTACTATTAACTATGCGTTTTCTTCCCCTTTTAACAGGAACATAATAATCTTGATGAAAATAAGTAAATGATAGGGATGTGCAGAGCAAAATTTTATGTTCATATTTTTTATGTCCGAAAGGGGGTCCCACTTGCGGCCAATATGGACATAAAAAAAATCCAATGAGTTGGGTATATGTACATATGTGCAAAAAAAAAATTTAAACCCCTTCACCCTCCTTAATCCCCCCCCCAGACTTACCACAACTCCCTGGTGATCGAGCGAGGAGTGAGGACGTCATTTCTGCAATCCTTGGCGAGAAGCATGTGACGTCGGTGGCACGTCGAGTGACGCGGCGTCACGTGATTCCCGGCGAGTTCGCGCCGGACGGCTCGTTCGGCCCAAAAAGAACTTTTGGCCAGCTTGGGGGGGCCTCCTGACCCCCTCAAGCTGGCCAAAAGTTCTTTTTGGGCCGAACGAGCCGTCCGGCGCGAACTTGCCGGGAATCACGTGACGTCGCGTCTGAGTGACGCGGTGCCACGTGATTCCCGGCTCGTTCACGCTGGACGGCTCGTTCGGCCCAAAAAGAACTTTTGGCCAGCTTGGGGGGGCCTCCTGACCCCCCCAAGCTGGCCAAAAGATCTTTTTGGGCCGAACGAGCCGTCCGGCGCGAACGAGCCGGGAATCACGTGACGCCGGCGTCACTCGACGTGCCGCCGACGTCACATGCTTCTCGCCAAGGATTGCAGAAATGGCGTCCTCACTCCTCGCTCCATCACCAGGGAGTTGTGGTAAGTCGGGGGGGGGGGGGATTAAGGAGGGTGAGGGGGTTTATATTTTTATTTTGGCTCAACAATCGCGATTTCCCACATATCGAACATATCTATGTTCGATATGTGGGAAATCCGATCGTTTATGTCGAATCAATTTTTTAAGTAAAAAAAAAATATGAGTTGCGTTTTACTAATGCGGTCAATCCGAATGCACACCCCTAGTAAATGATATTCAGACATACAAATAATCTTCTTTAAATATTGTTTTACTAACGTTTTAGGACCAATCAGGGGAGAACAATGCGTTCGTGCCATTTTGTGACTCAAAGTCGCCGTCCGATGCCAATACTCAAAATGGCGCCGATCGCCGTCATAGTGAGGGCAAAAGCGATCGGCGCCATTTTGAGTATTGGCATCGGACGGCGATTTTGAGTCACAAAATGGCGCCGATCGCCTTTGCCCTCACTATGACAGCGATCGGCGCCATTTTGAGTATTGGCATCGGACGGCCTGCGTGAAGGAGGTCGCTCCCGGACCCCCGCTGGACTTTTGGCAAGTCTTGTGGGGGTCAGGAGGCCCCCCCAAGCTGGCCAAAAGTCCCTGTGGGTCCAACGGGGGTCCCGGAGCGACCTGCCGTCCGATGCCAGGACTCAAAATGGCACCGATAGCCTTTGCCCATACTATGTCACAGGGGCTACCGGTGCCATTGGTCAGCCCCTGTCACATGGTAGGAGCACAAGATGGCGCCGGTGACCATGTGACAGGGGCTGACCAATGGCACCGGTAACCCCTGTGACACGCCGTGATGAAACCAGCAAACGAGTGCAGGGATGGCTTCCTAACTCCCCGCTGGACCACCAGGGAGCTTTGGTAAGTCTTGGGGGGGTCAGGAGGGTGGGGGGTTGTAGTTAATTTTAATTTTAGCTGGGACACTAATTTAACTCGCTGTAGTAACGTATTTACAGATCGACAACTTATGGAATTCTCCATACTTCCGCATGAAACGGAATTGACCCCCCACGAATACGTATCACGAATGCAACGAATGGCTGCACATCCCTATTGAACAGATTGCCAACTCATCTTCCCTGAGAGAGTTGATCCATAACAGATTGCTACCTCCTTTCCGTGCAGGAGCATCTAACAGCAGTTCGCTAACAGATCTACAGATAGCTAATTCCTCCCCTCTGGAGGAGCAGATCATGACAGATTGCTACTCCTTCCCCTTTCAGGAGAAAAGCAGAACAGATTGCTAACTCCGCCCTCCTGGCGGGGTGAGTGATAACAGATTGCTAACTCCTCCCCTCTGGAGGAGGAGAGTGATAACAAGCTGGCCCTGAGTTGTCCCATTAACGCTGCCAGCAACGAGAAGCTCACCAGAGTTTAAGGATTCCTGGTGTCCTGCGAACATCTGGGGAATAGTAGTTTGCTGTGAAAGGGAAGGAAAGGTGCGAACCCATCCTCCCCTTTTCCCCATGCCAGGAAAAATGATAAAGAAGGAGAAATGTTGAAGGACAAAAGGAGCAGTCAATCACAGTGGCTTCCACAAAAACAAACCCAGGGGCGCGTCCCTTTGGTTTGCGGCTTTGGCTGTGAGCACCAGCAGCAGTGTGCCACAGGCACTTCTCTTTATCCAGTCAAAAAGCGCCTCCCGATGATGTCAAGCTACAACCAGAGAGAAGGCAGATGGCGATGTTCTGTGTTCAGGAGCAGAAACCACATGTAGAAAGAAATCCTTCACCCCCAGTGATCCATATTTTAATCTGATAATTCTCTTTGAGGTGCAAGAGAATTATAGGATATCATAATAACATAAGAATATAAGGCTTGCTATACTGGGTCAGACTAAGAGTCCATCAAGCCCAATATCCTGTTTCCAACAGTGGCCAAGCAAGCAGCAAGGTGACAAGTACTTGGCAGGATCCAAAAGGGCAGATAGATTCCAAGCTGGATATCTAAAGAATAAGCAGTGGATTTCTGCAACTCTACCTTAATAATTGTTAATGCACTTTTCCTCCAGGAACATGTCCAAAACATTTTCAAATGCATCTTTCACCACATCCTCTGGAAAAATGAATTCCAGAGCTTAATTATATGAGGAGTAAAAAAATATTTTCTCTTATTATTTTTAAACGTATTAACCAGTAACTTCATTGTGTGTCATCTGGTCTTTGTACTTTTAGAAAGATTAAGCAACTGATTAATGTTTAATCATTCCATTTCACTCATTATTTTATAGACCTCTATCATATCTCCCCTCAGCCGTCTCTTCTCCAAGCTGAGGAGTCTTAACTTTCATAGAGGAATTGATCCATCTCCTTTAATACCTTGGTCACTCTTTTCTGTACCTTTTCTAATTCTGCTATATCTTTCTTGAATTGTGGTGATCAAAACTGAACACAATACTCAAGATGAGGTTGCACCCTGAAGCAATACAGAGGCATTATGATAGGTTAATGCATAAGCGTTGGCAAGTTAAATGTAAGATATTGATAAGACAGGCTAAGGGGGTCATTTTCTAAGGAGTTACCGCAGGAGATAAATTCGCAAATCGCGCTAACAGCCGTTAACGCGATTTGCGAATGCAAATTCTTAATTTAGTATTCAGGGGGCGGAGTTTATGTAAAGTTATCGTGTACTGCGAAGATTCATTGGTTGTTTTATCATGGTGCACGATGTTTTCGCGATTTGCGACTCCAGTTCCGCAAATGGCGAAAAATGCCTTATTTGCATAGGACACGCCCCCTCATGGGTTACCACTGCGATATTGGAAAATGAGGCCCTAAGAGAGAATTTGAAAAGAAGCTGGCCATAGAGGCAAAAACTCACAGTAAAAACTTTTTTCCAAAGCAGAAAGCCTGTGAGGGAGTCAGTTGGACTGTTAGATTATCGAGGGGTTAAAGGGGCACTTAGAGAAGATAAGGCCAATGTGGAAATATTAAATGATTTCTTTGCTTTGGTGTTTACTGAAGAGGATGTTGGGGAGGTACTTGTAGTGGAGAAGGTTTTCATGGGTAATGATTCAGATGGACTGAACCAAATCTCAGTGAACCTAGAAGATGTGGTAGGCCTGATTGACAAACTGAAGAGTAGTAAATCACCTGGACGGTTGTTATACACCCCAGAGATCTGAAGGAACTCAAAAATGAAATTTCAGACCTATTAGTAAAAGTTTGTAACCTATCATTAAAATCATCCATTGTACCTGAAGACTGGAGGATAGCTAATGTAACCCCAATATTTAAAAAGGGCTCCAGGGGCGATCCGGGAAACTACAGACCGGTTAGCCTGACTTCAGTGCCAGGAAAAATAGTGGAAAGTGTTCTAAACATCAAAATCACAGAACTTATAGAAAGACATGGTTTAATGGAACAAAGTCAGCATGGCTCTACCCAAGGCAAGTCTTGCCTCACAAATCTGCTTCATGTTTTGGAAGGAGTTAATACATATGTGGATAAAGGTGAACCGGTAGATGTAGTGTACTTGATTTTCAGAAGGCGTTTGACAAAGTTCCTCATGAGAGGCTTCTAGGAAAAGTAAAAAATCATGGGATAGGTGGCGATGTCCTTTCATGGATTACAAACTGGCTAAAAGACAGGAAACAGAGAGTAGGATTAAATGGGCAATTTTCTCAGTGGAAGGGAGTGGGCAGTGAAGTGCCTCAGGGATCTGTATTGGGACCCTTACTTTTCAATATATTTATAAATGATCTGGAAAGAAATACGACGAGTGAGATAATCAAATTTGCAGATGATACAAAATTGTTCAGAGTCGTTAAATCACAATTAGATTGTGATAAATTGCAGGAAGAACTTATGAGACTGGAAAATTGGGCATCAAAATGGCAGATGAAATTTAATGTGGATAAGTGTAAGGTGATGCATATAGGGAAAAATAACCCATGCTATAGTTATACAATGTTAGGTTCCATATTAGGTGCTACCACCCAAGAAAGAGATCTAGGCATCATAGTGGATAACACATTGAAATTGTTGGTTCAGTGTGCTTCAGCAGTCAAAAAAGCAAACAGAATGTTGGAAATTATTAGAAAGGGAATGGTGAATAAAACAGAAAATTTCATAATGACTGTATCGCTCCATGGTGAGACCGCACCTTGAATACTGTGTACAATTCTGGTTGCCGCATCTCAAAAAAGATATAATTGCGATGGAGAAGGTTCAGAGAAGGGCGACCAAAATGATAAGGGGAATGGAACAACTCCCCTATGAGGAAAGACTAAAATGTTTAGGACTTTTCAGCTTGGAGAAGAGACAGCTGTGTGTATGAGCAAGATCTCTCTTTAATTATGCGTAATTACTTTCAAAATTTAAGGGTAAATTTTCATGGATACTTCATACAAATTTTTCCAGACCTGGCAAAGCCAACTCAGGAAAGGAGGAAAGGGTTTCTGGCATTACGCCAAGAAGCCCTATCATTAGAAGCGTCTTTCCAACTAAAGTTTCCATGCAAATGCATATTGAAACTAAATAATGAAGTGTTTGTGTATTTTTTGCCTGAGCATTTAAAGTTGTTTATTGATTCCCGGAAAAGGGCACTCCAGACCTCCTCTCCGTTATTAAGTCCCATAACTTAGGTATATGAAATAAAGGGTAGATATCATGTTATAATTCCAAGAAAATGTTTTCCTCCATTTATAGCTTCTAATTTCCTGTGTCTTCCTTTAATCGAATCTCAGCCCATTAGTGGTATAAGTTAAAAAGAATGATTATATTTGGATATGTATTAATTTTATTTGTTAAAATTGTTTCTTTATTTCTGTACAAAGTATATTGTTTTGTAATTTATTTGAGAAAATGGAATAAATAAATAAATAAATAAATAAATAAATAAATAATCTGGGAAGGGGGTGCGGCCTCGCGCCTAGGGATGGCGGCAGCCATCTTGGATTTTCTCCAAAGAGGAAACACCACTGGACACCGCGAGGGAGGAGCAGGGATGGTTCCCCAACTGGCGACCAGCACCAAGGTCCATGTCGGAGCGAAGGACATCGGATCTGGGGTTTCTCCCGGAACTCCCATGGCGGGCCGCCACCGCGGGCATGGTAGGGGGCCGCATCCATGCACAGCCACAGGCACGGAACACAACAATCCCAAATACAAAAAGTACAGGCTAATTTAATTCAAGGGGAGAAAATACAAATTAGAAAACTAGAAAGGTTAGAGAATGAAGCAAGATATTTAAATTTAAGGATTATTCATTTTTCTCTAACCAGATTTTCTTTATTACAGGATCAGTTTAAAAAGTACTTGTATGAAGTACTAAAGATTCCAAAGTAGGCTTCTCCTCCTATCTCTAAGATATATTATATTAAAACAACTAATATATTACAGGAGCAAATACTCCTTTGGATATTTCACAGGTCCTTGAGACTTCTACTGAAGAAATAATAGAGAAAAAAGGAACAGTACTGGTTAAATTTGTATTTCCCTCTCAGAGGGATACAGTACTTAGATTGTTCCTTCGTAAAAGAACAATACAATTTTTAGATCATCAAATCTGGATTTTTCCTGATATAACAAGAGCAACCCAAATTAGAAGGAAACAGTTTTTAGATATGAGGACACGCTGCACAAGTAGGGGTCCAAATGTTAATAAGATATCCATGCAAGTGCCTAGCAAGTTATGAAAATACTAAGTATATATATTTCGAGCCAGAAGATCTGAAAATATTTCTGGAATCTAGAAAGATAATGGGGAATTAAGTTGACTAAAAATTGTTGTCTAATAAATTGAGGAAAGAAGCCATTGTTCTTTACCTGGAAAAATTTCATTATAAAGCTCATTATCGAATGTTGGATTTCTGCTTTTATTACATGGTAATTAGGATTTCTAATAATTTAGAAATAATTGTTTTGTAAAAATTCAAAGTTGGTGTTAAACCACTATTGTATGTTTAGAATATTGGATACCCACATTGTATGTGACAGAATAATGTCATGATAATTATGAAAATTAATAAAGGATAAATTTAAAAAAACATATAAAACCAAATAAAAACAGATATGGTCTAGTAAACAGATAAAGTATAGCAAGATAAATGGATAGAGTATAGTAAGGAAGTTTGAGATGTGTGTGCTATTATAATTAAATATAATTATAATATAAATTATAATTAAAAAATGTAAGTCACAATTTAATCCTTTTTCGGGTCCTTTCTATCACAGCTTGAGGGGAACTGGCTTTCTCTTGTCATTCAACTGCTGAATGGTCATGCACAGATGGACTACAATTCTCAAGTGCAGCAGCACAGAAGTACATAGTGAGAAACTATGCTGTACCAGCAGCAGGACAGAACTTTTTCCTGTTTACACTCAAATCCCTTTTTTTGATGGATTGGATTTAGTTTTTACATTTTATTACCCAACTTTCTAAATCAGAGCTCAAGGTGAGTTATAGTGTGCTGCTGAAATTAGCTTCCTGCCCCAGAGGGCTTACAATCTGCTTTGTACCTGAGCAATGGAGTGTTATGTGACTTCCCTAGGGTCACAATGTTCATCAATGGGAGAAGTAAGACCAGGGGCAGATTGGCCTATCTGGGGATCGGGCATCCCCCGGTGGGCCGGTTGCACTAGTCACGTGGTCTGCTGAGCGCAGCCGTGTCAGAGCCACACTCGGCAGACCGCGTGGTATCTCCTGGGCCGGCCTGGACGGCGAATCCCCGGGCCGGTCTTCATTGGGAATCCGCCGCTGAGTAAGACTACAATCCAACCCCTCTTCTCTTACTTTCACTCAAATTTTAAATGAAGGTCTTGGGTTGCAATTTGTGACTTCTCTGTTCACTTTAGGAACAGAACTGTGGGGGTAGGTATCTTGACTCAATTGTTTCTGCTTCATAGGATAAGTGTAGGGGTAGAACTGCAGGAATTGTGAACAGACTGTGTTTTCTTGGAGGCATGGAATAAAACACTATCCTGAGCCAGGTACTTGTGACCTTTATTGGCCATTGTTGGAAACAGAATACTGGGCTTGGTGGATCTTGGTCTGTCCCAGTTTGGCAGTTCTCATGATCTTATGAGCACTGACTGGATTGTATTCAGTGCACTGATCCCATTGTAGCACTGCACAGTTTCTCGCCATGTGTGTAGGAAACCCATGTACCTAGCTCAAATTACTGGAAAAGGGTGGAGAAATCCAGGATTTAACAACTGTGGCAGGACCCAGATTACCTGGCAATTATATTCAGATATCTCATGCATGCATGAATGATAAATATGCAAATTCAGGGAATGAAAGTTGTGGTACAACTGTTCTTATGCACAGCAAAGGCCAACAATTTAATTGAAATGCCTTTTAATATCCTGCCATGCTGCCTTCTCACTATAGGGTAATGCATTATTCTTACTGCATATTTTCAGAGCATGTAGCACTTGACTGAAACACCTGAAAATTGTAGCTTCTACACAATTATATTCTGCCTACTACAACTGCTAAAGACTAAAAAGACTCGGAGGCCAGAAAATGCATGAAGCAGAAAAATTTGACAACATCATATATTCTATGATGCCTAACTATCAGATGATCAAGGTCCTGTCTACTGTCCTCATCTAAAATCACAAATGTACTTATTTATTTAAAATGTCTTATATTCCAGAAAATACATATTATTCAATGCGGATAACAGTATAAATATCCAGAGTGCAGAAAAAACACACATCATAATCAATCAATCAAATATAACTAAGGCCTGTAAGCAAGTTTAGGGGTGCAGGGATATGTCTGCTATAAGACACTGCCAGCTGCCCTCCCACCTTACTTGCCATCCTAAGTCAGGAAAAGACAACACATATTCTCCTTAGAAATAGACATGTAGAAAATAACAACAATTTCTGTCTCTATCATCCTGGCCACTAAGCACCAGTTTTCCCTAAAGAAAGTTCTGTATCATGGGTGGTAATAGACATGATATAAACCTTAGCCTGCTTAATCTATTAATACTTATAGCTAACTTACTTATCCCTGATTTCAACTTCAGGCTGTTATGACCGTTGGTCGCAGGCGGCTGCGACCGCTCTCACTCACATCATGTGCTGCCACCATCTCTTCCTTGGGTGAACTCGCTAGCCGCTTCCAAGGCATGTTGCCCTGTTCCGGGACTCCACATGGCGGCAAGGATGCCGACGACCACCATGCCTTCTCTGGGCCTTTCTAGGCGTGCGCGCACACACTCGGCCCACCCTTAAGAACCCTAGAGCGGGAACCTCAGGGGCGCCTCCTCCTGATAACATCAGTAGCCCTGGATTCTTAAGCACCATTGGGGCCTGGCTCTAATCAACTTGGCAACGAGTTCGATTCCCGCTGATTCCTGCTGCTGTCTCCTCATACCGTGGTTCCCATATCCTGCACTTCCTGGCGTGAGACACTCTTCAGGTACCCGCTACTCGGGGTCCCTCTCCTGTCTCTGACTATCCGCTCCTCGGAAGGCCCTGCACCTCGGAGGCCTTGCCTGCCAGCTTCCCTGCTCCTTGGGGTCACTCCTGGAACTACACTGCTTCTTGGAGACTCAGCGTTGGTGTACCCTGCTCTGCGGGCCATTTCCCTTCTACTTCAGTGATTGTGCCATGCTTCCCTGCTCCTTGGGACAGCACCTTGTGTTCTTCAGTGACTGTGCCACGCTTCTCCACTCCTTGGGACAGCACCTTGTGTTCTTCAGTGACTGTGCCACGCTTCTCCACTCCTTAGGACAGCACCTTGTGTACTGCAGTGACTGCACCATGCTTCCCCGCTCTTCGGGGCAGTGATCTGGTTCACTTCGGAGACTGTGCTTGCACTTCCCCGCTCCTCAGGGTAGTGTACTGTCTACAAGCATTGCCAGAGACTCCATTGGGCTTCCCTGTTCCTCAGGTAAACCTAAGTCATCTCTCCTGTGTTGACTACCCATGTGACTCCGCCCTTCCGGGTTGTTCCCTCGGCACTCCTCCAATATTCTGCCTCGCGTTCCCCACTCCTCGGGGCCTGCTCGGCGCTCCACCACAGTGAGTTCCTACTCTGGCACTTGCATCCACATCCCAGTCCCTCTCTCTCTCTCTCTGGGCTGTGCCATCGGCTGCTACAGACCGTACCTCCTGACGGTGAGGCCCAGTGGGGCTCCTCCCCATGGGTGGTACCAACTCTCACCACAGGCCAAGGGCCCACTAACCCACGAATCCTAACACAAGCGATACCTCCGTTTATCTCTAAAGCAGGATCCGGCTGGACAGCTGGAGATTGTGTGCAGGGAAGGACTTGATTCTTGGACTTGGTACTGGCAGAGTGGGCAGGTGGTCTCGTAAGGATATTTGCTTCTGGCTCTGGTACTGGCTGGCTGTCTGGGCTTGCTCTTGCCTCTCACCATCTCAGACTCCATGTCACTCTCCACACCTGAGCAGGCACCTCCTCTCTCTGGATTCTGGGCCACACCTAGTCTTTTCCCTTCTTGATAGCAGGGAGTGCTGGTCTGCTTCTCACCCCCTTTAGTTTTCAGGGATGCTTTGGCACAGGGTCTCACTTTTTCAGGATTCGCTCTCCAGGTTTTCTCCTAGGGTTTGTGCTCTTTTTCTCCTTTTCCTTCTTCAGGGGAGTCCTTCAAATCAGCCTCTCTGTGCCCCTATCTTATACTTTCCAGCTGCCACATTTCAGGTCTTTTGCCCCTTCCCCATTACTTCATGAGGGTCCTGCTATTCCCTCTCCCCATTTCTTTGGGAGGAGAACTGCCAAGTCTTTATGTCAATCTGTCTGCCAGTGTCAGCATTTTTCTCCATCTCCGACTTACCCCCCAAGGGTGGGGTCTTTGTGAGCTCTGCATTTACCTTGCCTCTTCCATGACTCCTGCTTATGGGCTTCAGTCATTGTCTCTCTGTCTGCTTTGCTCCCATTGACACAGGAACATGCAAACAGGCACATCTGGATAAGGTATCCTTCAGTTTAACAAGAAAAAAGTTTTTTTATTTTCTACTGAGACAGTGCAGTTTTAAGGTTTTCCTGGATAAATTCTTTCTCTTACTGTGACAGTGCTTGAGGCTTATCAGTTTCTTGGCTATTTTGATTCATATTTGGTGCTTCAGTGGTAAACATGAGCTATCTCCCTACAAGCCCACAAAAATTATTAATAAACAATACTCTCAAATTCTCTCAAGGGCTTTTACAAATAAAATAACTCTTACTTGCTTATAAAATTTTAAAATATAATTTTTTTCTATAAATTCTCTTTGGCAGAGCATCCCATAACACTGGTGCCACCTGTTGTGTTTGTAGCAAAGTGTGGACCCTTAGTCGCAGTAGAGATGACTCCTCCGATGGGGAGGGGCCCCATGGGGAACCACAGAGATAGGCTAAACTCAGAGAGCAGACACTTGTAGGTGGAAAGCTTTATTGTACTGCTGTAGAGAGATGGTATGAAGCAGGAAGGAAAGGCATTGAAGTCCGGCAAGGTGCCAATACATTCAGACAGTCTCAGATGTAGAAGTCTCACCCAGGTGTTCAAGGTAGATAGGAACCCTCGGTGCGAGATAAGTCAAGCCTGGTGGCTGGAGTTGGAGAACTGGATCATAGAGGTATTCAATGGAGGGTAGTGCAGGTGTCTTCCTGGTAAAGGAGATGGTGGGACCAAAGGTCCGTGGTGCAGGGTACACTGGACTGGTAAGCCCTCGAGGAGCGAGTACCTGATAGTACAGAAGATCCTGAAATAAAGAGAGAGAGACCCCTGAGGAGCAGTTGTCTAGTTAGTAGAAACCTTGAAGGGTTGTTGGAAGCGAGAGGCCCCCGAGGAGCAGGTGCCTAGAGCTTCGTCAGGAGTGAGATTCCCTGGAGGGTAGCAAGGCATCTAAGTGAGCAGCTTAGAGTGGTCAGAGTAGCTAAACCGAAATCTTTACTAACTCAAAGTAGGTAGCATAGTGGAGGCTTAAATACCTGGAGGTATTGACGTCATGTGGTGGGGACACCCCCGAGGTTCCCGCCATGACGTGTACATAAGCATAGGCAACATGCGCGCACGCGCCCTAGGAAGCCATGGGAAGGAGCATGGTGGACTGGAATGCCCAAGGAGGCACCAAGGGTTTTGGGTTTCTGCACTCGGCACCGGAGGCAGCCATCTTACCCAAGGAGGAGGAAAAGGGTAGAAAAGAGGTATAAAAGAGAAAATCACTGCGAACAACAGATGCAACAATAACCGCCTTCAAATGGCCCCTTCCAAGATCTCTTCCAGGTGGTCTAGATTTTAATGGGTGTGCCAGGTGTAATTGACGTACCATGTCCTTATCTGTGATGTTGACCAGTGGTTCTCATGAGCTCTCTTCTGGTCCATAGTTTGCCCAGGAGATGAGATTCTCCCATGTCTTGCCTCTCTTACGACATCCAAGATGTCATCCACGGCATATTCGATGTCACCCTCAGTGTCCAGACTAGTTGGTTCTCGGGTCTTTTTGGAGAACTCGGAAAGTATCAATGGTTTTAACAGAGAGACATGGAAGGCATTGTATATCTTCATTGATGGAGGTAGTTTCAAACATGCATCAGATTTCCTAATCACCGAAGGATAGCAAAGGGCCCAACATACAGCTCGATACTGTAAGGTGCGGTTGGAGATTAACTTGCTGTGGGCGCACAATTGGGACGCGTAAGGCGATCCTGCGATACACTCTCCAGTTTCACGCGTCCTTAGCGCTTCTTGAAACCGACCCATAACCTTTTCCGCACGCAGCATGTATATGATATGTAAATGAACGAATTAGCTATTTAATGAACGAATTAGCTATTCCCTCCGATACTGTGACGCGCGCTCCGATTATATCCTTTGTAACCCGCTATTTTTCCGCGTCCTTAACCTGTTAGTTAACCACTAACCCTCTACCTGGTGTTAGTGTGGTGTTCGAACAGCTACGTACCGGACTGCACCATGGACGACCTCCATATATACTAACATTTGCAGCGTAAAGTTGTTACATACATATATATATATATATATATATATAAATACCTTGTCACTTTCTGAATCCCCCCCATCTCCACACGGGTGGGCGGGCGGGCGGGCGGTCATCGAGGCGGCGGCGGGAGCCGGCGGGCGGGTGGGCGCTCGTTTGATCCAGGCGGCGGCGGGAGCGGGCGGGTGGGCGCGCGTTTGATCCAGGCAGCGGCGGGAGCCGGCGGGCGTACATTCATCCAGGCGGAGGGAGCCGGCTGCGAAAGCGGCCTCCGGCAGCCCCCGCCGGCAGTGAATGAATGCACGCCTGTGTACGCCCATGCGATTTCGGCGCTCAAGGCAGTCACATGCCTTGACGTCAAGCATCAAGACGTCACGCCTTGAGCGCCGAAATCGCACGGGCGTACACAGGCATGCATTCATTCACTGCCAGCGGGGGCTGCCGGAGGCCGCTTTCGCCGCCGGCTCCCTCTGCCTGGATGAATGCACGCCCGCCGGCTCCCGCCGCCGCCTGGATCAAACACACGCCCACCCGCCCGCCGGCTCCCGCCACCGCTTGGATCAAATGCGCGCCCACCCGCCCGCCGGCTCCTGCCGCCGCCTGGATCAAATGCGCACCCACCCGCCCGCCGGCTCCCGCCGCCGCCTGGATCAAACGCGCGCCCACCCACCCGCTCCCGCCGCCACCTGGATCAAATGTGCGCCCACCCACCCGCCGGCTCCCGCCGCCACCTGGATCAAACGCGCACCCACCCGCCCGCCGGCTCCCGCCGCCACCGCCTGGATGAACGGGCGACCACCCGCCCGCCAGCTCCCGCCGCCGCCGCCTGGATAAACAGGCGACCACCCGCCCGCCGGCTCCCGCCGCCGCCTCGATGACCGCACGTCCACCCACCCGTGTGGAGATGGGGGATTCGGAAAGTGACAAGGTATTCATATATATATATATATATATATATATATATATATATATATATATAAAACACTTTATTCCCTTTTGTTTTAATTTTCGCCCTGCGACTTGCTTCGGGTGGGGGGGAACCATCCACTTCCTGGTGCCTGTCATTACAAATGTCATTTGAAATGACATTTGAAATGACAGGTACCAGCGCACCCAGGATACTGTATAGGCGCTGTATTAAGCGCCTATACAGTAAAATGGGTTGCGTGGGCCTAACGCTTCGCCTAACGCTTCGCAGACGCAGCTTCCATTTGCAAGTAATTTACATAGAGTATCGAGCGGTATGTGAAGAGAACTGTGCGTGCGGGGAACGAGGGTGCGCCCGGCACTGCCGCACTCTTTCTACCGCGGCCTTAGAGTATCGACCTGATAGTGAGGTGCAAAATGTGCTGAAGGAAGTTTAAGGCAAAGATACTTGGTACTTAACCAGACTTTGTCTCCAGGCTGAAACTGTGGTGCCACTTGATGATAAGCATCGTAGGTTCTTTTTGCTTTCTGTCCTGCTTTGAGGAGTAGCTCCTTCATTTGCTTCCAAAGTTGGGATAGCTCTGCTGCAGTAGTCTGTGCAGCAGGAGAAGCCACTGATAATGGAATTGACAGAGGAAGCAGCGGCTGTCGTCCGTATACAAGCTGGAAGGGAGAAGAGCCCGTAGAAGTAGCAGGATGTGCTTTGATAGCAAATTCTGCCCAAGGCAGTAATTCAGCCCAATCATTCTGCCTTGAATTGACATAGGATCTCAGAAATTGTTTCAGCGTTCTATTTCATGTAAATATCCTCCTTGCCCTCCCAGCTTTCCAATCTGTATTTCGACAATTTGTCTCTGATCCTTGTAAAAAGTTATTACTCTGTTCAATTAGTAGTTTGTTGTTCCTTAGTTCATAGTTACTGTTCCATGTAAAGGCAATGCCTAAATGTTTTTAAGTTATCTGTAAACCGATACGATGTGCAAACGGTTGTCGGTATATAAAAGATTATAAATAAATTAATTAATAAATTCTCTCAATCTGACCATTAGACTGAGGATGTCAAATTTTTGACATAAAGCTCTCCAAAACTTCGCAGTAAATTGTACTCCTCTGTTGGATAGGATATGCTTAGGCATCCCATGAAGGTGGAAGATGTGTTTAATAAAGAGTTTTGCTAACTCTGTAGCAGAGGGTAATCCTGGTAAAGCTACAAAATGTGCCATTTTGGAGAAGCGGTCAACTGTGACCCAATTGGTGTTGTTTCCATTGGATGGTGACAGGTCTACCACGAAATCTGTTGCTATATGTGTCCAGGTTTCATCCAGCAATGGTAGAGGTTGTAACAAACCCCAAGGATATCCGGCTGGTGTTTGTTTCTTGGCACAGACAGCACATGAACCCACATAAGCTTGTACATCCTTTTTCATGGTTGGCCACCAATAGTACCGCTGTAACATAGCTAGAGTATGACTCTGTCCCAGATGGCTGGCCAGATGGGAATTGTGCACCCACTTCAACAGCTTCTTCCTTAGATTTCTGGCCGCCACTGTCTTCCCGGTTGATACCGCATGAGTGGCTGCAAGAACCACTCTTCTGGGGTAAATGTTGTGATGGGGTTGTCTGGCACATCCTGAGGGGAGAAGGATCATGACAGGGCATCAGCCTGAGTGTTCTTCTCTCCCGGACAATATTTCAGAAGGAAGTCAAATCTGTTAAAGAACAGGGACCATCTTTCTTGACGGTGATTGAGTCGTTGAGCATATCTGAGGTACTCAAGATTCTTATGATCGGTGTACACTACTATTTGGTGTTGTGCGCCTTCCAGCCAAGGATGCCACTCTTCAAAAGCAAGCTTGATTGCGAGTAACTCTTTGTCTCTGATTCCATAATTTCGGCAGGCGAGAACCAACATGAGAAGAAGGAGCAAGGATGGAGCACATTAGATTCACTATACTGGCTTAAAACCGCTCGCAAACCAACATCTGATGCATCGACCTCGACAATGAATGGACGATGTGGGTCAGGATGGTGGAGGCAGAGCTTCTTTTGAAAAGCCTCTTTGAGCATCAGAAAGGCTGATATGGCTTCTGGAGACCAATTGGTGGGATTGGCTCCCTTCTTAGTCATAGCAGTTAAAGGGACTGTCAATGATGAGTAGTTTTGAATAAAGGAACGATAGTAATTGGTGAAGCCCAAGAAGTGGCGCAGTGCCTTCATGCCTCTAGATTGGGGCCAGTCCCGGATGCTTTCTAATTTCTTGGGGTCCATCTGAAACCCGTTCTTAGAAACAATGTATCCCAGGCAGTGTACAGACTCCTTATGGAATTCACACTTTTCAAGCTTTGTGTATAGGTGGTACTCACGCAGGCATCTTAAAACTTCCTTGACATCCTCCTGATGAGTTTGCAGATCTTGAGAGATCAATAAATCATCGAGATATACTACTACGCATTGATAAAGTAAGTCCCGTAAGATGTCGTTCATCATATTTTGAAAAACTGAAGGTGTGTTACTCAAACCGAAAGGCATGAAGAGATATTCGAAATGTCCATCGTGGGTGTTAAAAGCAGTCTTCCATTCATCTCCTTCACGAATATGCACCAAGTTGTAAGCTCCTTTAAGGTCTGCTTTGGAGAATATCTTGTCTCCTTGGAGCCTGTCAAACAGTTCAGAAATTAAGGGCAGGGGGTACCTGTCCTTGACGGTAATCTCATTTAGACCCCTGTAATTGATGCAGGGGCGTAAGGTGCCATCTTTCTTCCCTACGAAAAAGAAGCCTGCACCAGCAGGAGATTTGGAGGGTCTGATGAATCCCTTCTGCAGGTTCTCTTGTATGTAGGTGGACATGGCTTTAGTCTCAGCTACTGAAAGAGGGTAAACTCTTCCTTTGGGAGATTCTGAATTAGGCTTCAGATTTATGGCACAGTCAAATTCTCTGTGCAGTGGAAGTACATCTGCTGGTTGTTTTGAGAAAATATCCTGGAAGGAGGTGTATTGTGAGGTAAGCCAGGTAACGATAGAGTAGTGGACATGCAAATGAGCGGTGAAACCTCCGTGAGGCACCAGCCATGACAGTCAGGCCCTCACCGGGACAGTTCCAACGTGGCCCAATTAAATTGTGGCATATGATCTTGAAGCCAAGGCAGTCCAAGTACCACCAGATGCATGGCCTTTTCCAATGAGAAATGCAATCCAATGAGAAGGATTCAGAGAAATCCAATCCAATGAGATGGATTCAGAGTGTAAAGCTCCAGTGCACAGGCCAATGGCCTGGGTAGTCAATGAAACTTCTCCAGGAAGTGGTTCTCCATGGATAGAGGACAATAGCAATGGCTCAGCAATTGGTGTGGTAGGAATCCGTAGATGTTCAACTAAGCGCTTCATGATAAAATTACCTCCAGCTCCAGAGTCAATGAGAGCGAGGGTCTGAAATTCAAGGCCTCCGCAGAGCAGAGATACTGGTAAGGATAATGGAGGAGTAGGAGAGGTGAGGCCCAGGAGAAGTCTTCCTGCAGATCCTAGGCCCGTCAGTTTCACGGACAGATGGAACAGGTTTGGACGGCGTGGCCCAATTGGCCACAGTACATGCATAACCCAGTGCGTTTGCGAAAACGTCTCTCCTTGGAAGTTAAATGGCTTCAGCCTAGTTGCTTAGGCTCTTCCTCTTCTAAGGAAGCAATAGGCACAGGTTTAGGATGGTTAGTCCCCACAGTGGACTTTCATGGACTCTTAACATTCAGACTGTCTCAGATGTAGAAGTCTCACCCAGATGTTCAAGGTAGATAGGAACCTGCAGTGCGGGATAAACTGAGCCTGGTGGGTGGAGTTGGAGAACAGGATCATAGAGGTACTCACTGGAGCGTAGTGCAGGTGTCTTCCTGGTAAAGGAGATGGTGGGACCAAAGGTCTGTGGTGCAGGATACACTGAACTGGTAAGCCCTCGAGGAGCGAGTACCTGATAGTACAGAAGATCCAGAAATAAAGAGAGAGAGACCCCCAAGGAGCGGTTGTCTAGTTAGTAGAAACCCCGAAGGGTTGTTGGAAGCAAGAAGTCCCCAAGGAGCAGGTGCCTAGAGCTTCATCAGGAGCGAGATTCCCTGGAGGGTAGCAAGGCATGTAAGCGAGTAGTTTAGAGCGGTCAGAGTAGCTAAACCGAAGTCCTTCCTAACTCAAAGTAGGTAGCATAGTGGAGGCTTAAACACACGGAGGTACTGACGTCATGTGGTGAGGACACCCCCAAGGTTCCCGCCATGACTTGTACATAAGCATGCGCGCATGCACCCTAGGAGGCCAGGGGAAGGAGCATGGCGGACTGGGATGCCCATGCTGAGTTGGAGATGCCGAGGGTTTCGGCACTCAGCACCGGAGGCAGCCATCTTGCCAAGGAGGAGGAAAAGGGTAGAAAAGAGGTAAGGCAGAGTGGTCACAGCTGACTGCGACCGACGGATGCAACACTACCAAAGAAAAAGCTCTTCTCATGTTTTGCAATTTATTTATTTATTTATGATTGCTGTTAGCCCATCAACCAGAGTACTAGCCATTCTAGATGTGTAATTAAACTGGTTAAAAGGCAGGAAACAGAGAGTAGGATTAAATGGTCAATTTTCTCAGTGGAAAAGGGTAAACAGCGGAGTGCCTCAGGGACCTGTACTTGGACCGGTATTTTCAATATATTTATAAATGATCTGGAAAGGAGTACAATGAGTGAGGTTATCAAATTTGTGGATGATACAAAATTATTCAGAGTAGTTAAATCACAAGCAGATTGTGATAAATTACAGGAGGACCTTGTGAGACTGGAAGATTGGGCATCCAAATGGCAGATGAAATTTAATGTGGACAAATGCATATAGGGAAAAATTAACACTTGTTGTTATTACACAATGTCAGGTTCCATATTAGTAGCTACCACCCAGGAAAAAGATCTAGGAATCATAATGGATAATACATTAAAATTATCGGCTCAGTGTGCTGCAACAGTCAAAAAAGGAAACAGAATGTTAGGAATTATTAGGAAGGGAATGGCTAATAAAACGGAAAATGTCATAATGCCTCTATATTGCTCCATGGTGAGACCGCACCTTGAATACTGTGTACAATTCTGGTCACTGCATCTCAAAAAAGATATAGTTGCAATGGAGAAGGTACAGAGTAGGGCAACCAAAATGATAAAGGGGATGGAACAGCTCCCCTATGAGAAAAGGCTGAAGAGGTTAGGGCTGTTCAGCTTGGAGAAGAGACAGCTGAGGGGGGATATGATAGAGGTCTTTAAAATCATAAGAGGTATTAAACAAGTAGATGTGAATCAGTTATTTACACTTTCGGATAATAGAAGGACTAGGGGGCACTCCATGAAGTTAGCAAGTAGTACATTTAAGACTAATTGGAGAAAATTCTTTTTCACTCAATGCACAATTAAGCTCTGGAATTTGTTGCCAGAAGATGTGGTTAGTGCAGTTGGGTTCAAAAAAGGTTTGGATAAGTTTTTGGGTGAGAAGTCAATTAACTGCTATTAATCAAGTTGACTTAGGGAATAGCCTCTGCTATATTTACTAGCATCACTAGCATGGGATCTTCTTGGTATTTGGGTGCTTGCCAGATTCTTGTAGCCTTGTTTGGCCACCTTTGGAAACAGGATGCTGGGCTTGATGGACCCTTGGTCTGACCCAGTATGGTAATTTCTTATGTTCTTATGTTCTAATAAAATAGATAGTGTAATTATTATTCATAAAAAACAAACAACATCAAACCTAACTTTCAACATATAAAATAAACAAACAGCCCTATAATAAAACATAATTAAATGCTTGAGTAAAATGGTAATGCTTTAGATGTTTATTTAAAATTACTTTTAATCTTCTGTACTGAAGGAACAATTACAGAGTATCAATGGCAGAATATAATGATCTGCTAGCCTCAAAGACAGTTAGAAGTGTAGAAAGACAATATATATCCTCACTATATTTGAGATTTGAGCTTAACCTGTACTTGTGGATGACCCTATCCTCAGCAAATCCAAACTGTGGTATCATATGCATGAAAACCTTGGCTCATTGCAGCCTTCACCTCCTCATGTGTAAATATTCCTCTTCACTTATTTCCTCTTACCTGGACTACTGTTTAATCTCCTTTCTTTCTCTTTCTTCATTTCTTTTCCACTGCAGCCATAGCACTACACAGACTCCATTTTTGCCAAGAAAAATGTGCTTCTCAGCTGTTACCTTTTACATTTGAAGACAGAAATTCTTTAAGGTAATTTTAACTGAATACTTATTGTGCTTTGTGTCATAGTTTAGAATAAGTAACTAGTTAAAACTGGTCATTGGCATACCAATTTACACAAATTAATGGTACTTGCCAAAAACTGTTAAGCGCACATTATGCATCAGATTTTTATATGACAATTTGAAAATTGATGCACTAAATCTGCAGTAAAATTGTGGAACATTTTGCAGCAGTTGCATTTATCATATGGAGAAAGCTGTTAGTCAAAAGCAAGCTTGACTCAATCAACTAGGGAGTGCAGAAGGAAAACATTTGTTTCGTTTCATTTTTCATTTCGCTGGGACCCACATTTGTTTCATTAGTTTAATAGGGAGGAAATCCAATTTGTTTAATAGTTTCATTCATTTTTTGTTTTGCCATTAAAGTCAATGAGGGAAGTATTTGCAGCCTATTTTTGGCTGCAGAATTGGGGTTTTCTTATCAATTCTGATGAAACTTCTGGGGAGCAATCATATGAACGAGAAAAGAGCTCCAAGGTACTTAGACTGTGGTAAAGTGGCACCAAAGTGGAATGAATAGCCTAAGGCACTGTAAAGGGGCAAAGGGGTACCAGGAGTGGCAAGAGTGCTTTAACAGAGATGCAAAGCAGCAGCAAGACTGTCAAAAACACACCACAGCTTCAAAAGAGAGCACTGATAACAGATGCATGAACTGTCGAAGGCAGAACGACAGGCAAAGTGGCAAGCAAGTGGCATCAACATCCTACAGCACAATGAAGGGGGAACATAGCAAGCAGAAAGGGTGTCAGAAAAAGCCACAAGGTGCCGATAAAGGGACAAAACAACAGAAAGTCTAGCATCAACACACTGAAGAACCATGATAGTGGCAAGAACACCACAAGGAGTAGAATTGTCTGGTGTATGGCAGCAAGGCAGAGTGGCAGAAAGTTGATAGGTGCAAGACAGGATGGCAGAGCGGAGGTAGTCTGGTCCCTGTGGTTTTGATGGGGGCAAGACAGGCCTGCAGAGCTAAGGTAGTCTAGCAAACAACCTTCACAGATAGAACCCAAGAAGAAAGTGCACTGTGTGCTATGCGTGCTTAAGGTAGAAATACAGTGTACCCTTGACTTACAAACTCAATTGATTCCAGAGGGCTGGTTGTAACTCAAGTTTGTTGTAAGTCAAGACTATTTTTTCCATAGGAAATAATGGAAATACTCATAATGCATTCCAAACCTCCCAAAAGCATCCCTTTCCTAACCATCAGCTATATAATTGAGGGGTGGCCCATGTGCCACGAATGCGCAGTAGAGAGCAGCTCTTACCGATGTGCCGCGCCTGCGCCACGAATGCGCAGAAGGGAGCAGCTCTCACTGCACAGAAGAGAGCTCTGACCAACTTGCCGCAATCATCCGGAGCTCTGACTAACGTGCCGCGAACATTTCGCCTGTTTAAATGGGCCCATGAGCAGCTGTGACTGCACGGAATAGACAGTTCTGGCCGCCACACGGGCTTAACGGCTTGTTTCTATAATAAAAAATGGTTGTATAATGTCTGGAATTAGCAGAAACACCAATAATTTCCTAGTATACTCACCAAAAAGTTATAAAATGTGTTTAAAATCATGAGAGGTCTAGAAATGGTAGATGTGAATCGTTTTTTTATTCTTTCAGATAATAGAAAGAGTAGGGGGCACTCCATGAAGTTAGCATGGGGCACATTTAAAACTAATCAGAGAAAGTTCTTTTTCACTCAACACACAATTAAACTCTGAATTTGTTGCCAGAGGATGTGGTTAGTGCAGTTAGTATAGCTGTGTTTAAAAAAGGATTGGATAAGTTCTTGGAGGAGAAGTCCATTACCTGCTATTAATTAAGCTGACTTAGATAATAACCACCGCTATTACTAGCAATGGTAACATGGAATAGATTTAGTTTTTGGGTACTTGCCAGGTTCTTATGGTCTGGATTGGCCACTGTTGGAAACAGGATGCTGGGCTTGATGGACCCTTGGTCTGACCCAGTATGGGATGTTCTTATGTTCTTATGTTCCCCTCTCATCCCCACCCGCAAAACCTAACCTACCTTTCCCAATATTTTTCATTTTATTACTTACTGCTCTGTTCTGCCCTGCCCCACCCCTCCCCGCCCCTCCCCGCCCTGCCCCTCCCCACCCAGACCACGCCTCCCAGTCTACCTCTTTTTCAGGGCCTGACACTTGTAAGAAAATAAGAACCTAAGAAATTGCTATACTGGGTCAGACCAAGTGTCCATCAAGCCCAGGCTCCTGTTTCCAATCCAGGCTACAAGTACCTGCCAAGTACCCAAAAACTAAGTATATCCCAAGTTACTGATGCTAGTTATAGCAGTGGCTATTTTCTAAGTCAACTTCATTAATAGCATGAAATGGACTTCTCCATGAACGTATCCAAACCTTTTTTAAACCCAGCTATACTAACTGCACTAACTACATCATCTGGCAACAAATTCCAGAGTTTAATTGTGCATTGAGTGAAAAAGAAATTTCTCCGATTAATCTTAAATGTGCTACTTGCTAACTTCATGGAGTGCCCGATAGCCTTCTATTTATTATCCGAAAGGGTAAATACTGATTCACATCTACTTGTTTAAGACCTCTCATGATTTTAAAGACCTCTCTCATATCCCCCCTCACCTGTCTCTTCTTCAAGCTCAACAGCCCTAACCTCTTTAGTCTTTCCTCATTGGGGAGCTGTTCCATCCCCTTTATCATTTTGGTCACCCTTCTCTATACCTTCTCTGTTGCAACTATATCTTTCTTGAGATGTGGAAACCAGAATTGTACACAGTATTCAAGGTGTGGTCTCACCATAGAATGATACAGAGGCACACTGAGCCGATGATTTCAAAGTATTATCCACTATGACACCTAGATCTCTTTAGTGGTTGGTAGCTCCTTACATAGAACCTAACATCATTTAAGTAAGCATGTTTTTTTTTCCCTATATGTATCAGTTTGCACTTATCCACATTAAATTTCATCTACCATTTGGATGCCCAGTTTTCCAGTCTCACAAGGTCATCCTGCAATTTATCACAATCCGCTTGTGATTTAACTACTCTGAGTAATTTTGTATTATCTGCAATTTTGATTAACTCACTCATCGTATTCCTTTCCAGATCATTTATAAATATATTGAAAAACACAGGACCTAGTAAAGAGCCTTGAGGCACTCCACTGTATACCCTTTTCTACTGAGAAAATTATCCATTTAATCCTACTGTTTCCTGTCTTTTAACCAGTTCATAATCCACGAATGGACATCACCACCTATCCTATGACTTTTTTACTTTTCTTAGAAACTTCTCAAGAGGAACTCTGTCAAATACCTTTTGAAAATCCAAATGCACTATATATCCTGATTCATTTATATCTACATGTTTATTAACTCCTTCAAAAAAGTGAAGCAGATTTGTGAGGCAAGACTTGCCTTGGGTATACCATGCTGACTTTGTTCCATTAAACCACGTCTTTCTATATATTCTGTGATTTTGAAATTTAGAACACTTTCCTACTATTTTTCCTGGCATTGAAGTCAGGCTAACTGGTCTGTAGTTTCCTGGATTGCCCCTGGAACCCTTTTTGGGGTTACATTAGCCATTCTCCAGTCTTCAGGTACAATGGATGAATTTAAAGATAGGTTACAAATTGTAATTGATAGATCTGAAATTTCATTTTTTAGTTTCTTCAGAACCTTGAGGTTTATACCATCTGGTCCAGGTGATTTATCACTCTTCAGTTTGTCAATCAGGCCTACCGCGTCTTCTAGGTTCACCATGATTTGGTGTGCATATTGGTAGTTATGCGCAAGGCTGGGCCCTTTAGAAAATGAGTGCAACACAAGCAGGGCCCACCCACATACAAAACTGCCGGTATTTGTGTGCATGGCCCTTTAGGAATTTTGTGCACATAGTCAGCAAGCATCAGCTCAGTGTGCTCCATTTTGTAACAAATGTCTGCTGTCCACTGTTTGTAACACTATATGCCCTGGGGTGTTGATGCCACTGTTGGTGCCTTTTATTCCTCTTTTGGCACCTTGAGGAATTCTTTCCACCATGTGTGCTGTAATATCTGTGACTGGGCTATACCATTCACTAACTTTATCTGTTACGACTGTCACTGCCTGACATCTCCACTCCGCCCTCCTTACCTCTCTGGCGACTCCTCCTGTGGTTGACGGATGTTTGGATGCCACGGCGTCTGCCTGCCGTCCTCTCCGGCGTCCCTGGACCGGCTTGGGCGCTGCCTCCCGCCATGCTGTTCAGCTGCCTTAGGGCGAGCGCCATGCAGCCCTGCCTCAAGTACCTTCAGTGGCGCGAATCTCAGGGGTGATCCCCTGTGATGACGTCATGCATCCAGGATACATCCGGGTGAGACCATCATCTATAGAGACTAGGGATGTGAATCGTTTTTTGACGATTTAAAACAATTGTCAGATATATTTTAAATCGTCAAAAATCATTAGAGCCATGATACTATAGCAATTCCCCCGATTTATTGTCAAAAAATCGTAAATCGGGGGAGGGCGGGAAAATCGGCACACCAAAACAACCCTAAAACCCACCCCGACCCTTTAAAACAAATCCCCCACCCTCCCAAACCCCCCCAAAATGTTTTAAATTACCTGGGGTCCAGTGGGGGCGTCCCGGCGCGATCTCAAGCTCTCTGGCCACGGCTGCGTTAATAGAAATGGAGCCGGTAGCCCTTTGCCCTTATCATATGACAGGGCAAAGGTAGCACCGGTGCCATTTTGAATATTGGCAATACGGCCTGCGTACATGAGGTTGCTCCCGGACCCCCGCTGGACTTTTGGCAAGTCTTGTGGGGGTCAGGAGGCCCCCCCCCAAGCTGGCCAAAAGTCCCTGGGGGTCCAGCGGGGGTCCGGGAGCGATCTCCTGCACTCGTGACGTCGGGAGCCAGGAACCAAAATGGCGCCGGCGCTACCTTTGCCCTGTCATATGATAAGGGCAAAGGGCCACCGGCGCGATTTCTATTAACGCAGCCGTGGCCAGACAGCGGGAGATCTCGCCGGGACCCCCCATTTTGGGGGGTTCGGGAGGGTGGGGGATTTGTTTTAAAGGGTCGGGGTGGGTTTTAGGGTTGTTTTGGTGTGCCGGTTTTCCCACCCTCCCCCCTCCCCCGATAAAACGATTTTTTAACCAAAAAAACTAAGACGATCAGATTTCCCCCCCCAGCCAAAATCGATCGTTAAGACGATCGATCACATGATTCACATCCCTAATAGAGACTGTCTGAGCTTACTGTGATATCGCTGGCCTACAGTATTATCCCTTTCTTGAAGCAAGATTCAACTTACATCAGCAGTACAAAAAAGCTTTCTTCCCTCAGTGTCTGCTTACTAGAGACTAGCCTATCGCTGTGGTTTCCCACGGGGCCCCTCCCCATGGGAGGAGTCATCGCCACTTCGACCAAGAGTCCACAATATGCCACAAACCCAACAGAAACAAAATGTATTTATTGTATGTATTTATTTTAGCCATTGTTATTATGCGAATACAATAAACATCATCTAAAGCAGCTCATGATATAAAACAACAAACAATAATAAACAAAATTACCAACATAAATAATGTAAAACCCCTCTTCTCCTACCCTAATATCCTCTGGATGCTTTGGGATCTTGTCACCACTCTGCTACTCCTGCCTGGTATGCTTAACTGCCTTGTTACTATTTGTTTCTGTTATGTTGTTGCCAACACATCTTGCCTTTCACCTCACTTTATACCTTGGGGTGTTTGTACCACTGTGTTTTCTGCATTTTTCCTCACTCTATGCTTTGGGGAAATTTATCCAACTTTTGGAACCCTTTCCCTTTCTTTTGATGCTTTGGGGGTATTCATCCCACTGTTTATGATGTTTATCCTTCTTTTGTTGCTTTAAGTTGTTCATGCCACAATCTGTAACACTTTGCCCCTCTCATGGTAGAATGGGCTGTTCATGCCACTGTTGGTGCTGTTTACCCCTCTTTTGATGCTATGGGGTATTCATGCCACTATTGGTGTCTTGGGGTCCTGTTGCCTCTGCTGCTAAAGTCTGCCAGCAAGTTTTTATAAAACTTGGATAGAAATCCCGAAAGTCAAAGTTGAAAATAGGATGCATTGCTTCTCCCTTTGATTTTAATTTGAAAAAATGAATGACCAAAATGAAATGAATGAGCATCTGTTCTGAACTGAATAAACTAGGTAATTGAAGCAAGAATCCAAACTGAAGTTAAAAAAGTTCTGTGCACACCATTACCATTTATTATTGCCTGCTATATTTATCAAATAAACTCTCACAAAATTCTCTGAAATCTTTGATATTAAAAGTGATTTTTTTTTTAAATTCCTGTACATACACTTTGCCATTCCTTGTAGGTCTCTTAAACTAAATATAGAAAAAAGCTACATTTACCAAAATATCTCATCAATAATAGTGCCATTATACCTTGCACTAATACTTCAGTAGCATCATATTTGGCAAGCTGCACTTTCATAATCTTCCACAAGTTTTTTCCCCACAAATAGTAATTACACTCCTGGGGGAAATCATGAAATGGAAAGCAAGACAATATGAGAAACCAATTAAGACATACACTTTATATTCACACATCAGTAAACTAAATTATATTTGCACAGCATTATTACTAACCTCTTTACCAATACTTCTTATGATCATAAATTAAAGAGATAAAAGGAGGTATTGCAACAAATGCCCTCTATGTTCAGAAGTCGGTCATCTCATTAATTATTCTAGATAAAATATACAAGACAGACACTTCTATTGAGGCATCACTGATTACAAAGAAAAAGTTTACCACAATTATATTTGTATTTTTGTAAGGTGCTGCTGTGCATAAACATCTTTTCCCAAGGTTACCTGAGAGGGATTTCTCCTTCAATTCTCATTAATAGCAAAGAAACAACATCATTCTAACCATTTACAAAAAGCCTAGAGCTGTCGACTTTGGTATTGGGGATAATGATTATTGAACAGTTTCCACTGTGGGTTTTCTAGTTTATTCCAAAACTAATTTTTCTCTGATTCTTTTCGGAGAAGAAATCAACCACCTTTTTGATGATCCACTAAAATAAATTTGGTTTTGAGTGTGCCATGTCAGTGTAAACAATGCTTTCTGCCTCTGCAAGCAGAGAAGGCTTAATTTGGTCGTTTTTCTTCTATATTTTTCAAAAAAAACAAAACAATGAAGTGATAATATTTTATAAAACTGTTTATAATGGAACACCCTACTGAAATGGCTAAATGTATTCACAAGAGACATTAAATAAGAACTGCAGCACCATTTTTTTTTTTTTTACATTCTTTAGAGTTATGTGCATAACCTTATTTCTATTGACTTACATAAATTGATTTTAGGCTTTAGCCCTGTCCAGTTGAGGCATAAAAACAACCTGACATTTATGCAGATTTATTTTACATCTTCTAGTAAGCTTTGTTACCGTACCTAAGTGAATTGTAAGAATAACATACAATTTGCATTAAAAGATTACCTTTAAAATTTAAATCCATTTGAATAGTGTAGTGGAAGTCTATAAATAGAAAGCTTGAGGGAAGATGGCTTGGAAGGAAGTTTGAAGTAACTTCTAGCAAGATAAGCTGTTTTGGTGCCAGCCAGTGTTGATGTGAGCTACAGTAAAGAGGGGTATTATACTAAGATAGGTGAGAATGTCTTACCAATTGGAATACATGCCAGCATATATGTCATTCTGGCAAAGCAATTTAAATGTAGCCCTCATTCCCACAGAACACAAATTGGAGCATATACTGTGCATCAGTCGCCACTGCGACATGCCCCCCCCCTGACATGCTCCCGACATGCCCCCCAGGAAAGCCCCAGGACTTATGCGCGTCCCGGGGCTTGTGCACACCGCCGAGCCTATTCATCATAGGCTCAGCGCGCGCAGTGGGAGCTTGGGGCAGTGGGAGTTTGGCACTCAAACAATTGAGTAACTACCCTGATTTGGTCATAAAATCTGCTGATAAAGGGGGAGCTGTGGTTATTCAAAACCGTGGGCAATATTAGGATGAAATTAGGTCCCAATTGGGTGACAATGTATATTATGAACATTTAGAAACAGATCCTACCTCTTCCCTGATTGACTTGATTAATAGGGATGTGCAGAGCAAAAGTTTAAGTTCATATGTCCATATGTCCAAAGGGGGTCCCATTTGCGGTCAATATGGACATAAACAGAATTCAATGAGTTGAGTATATGTCCATATGTGCAAATAAAAATTTAAACCCCTCACCCTCCTTAATCCCCCCCCCCCAAGACTTACCACAACTCCCTGGTGGTCCAGCGGGGTCAGGACGCCATTTCTGACCAACTTTGCAAGGAGCACGTGACGGCGTCACGTCGGAGTGACGCGGCATCACGTGATTCCCCACGGGGTCGCTTCCGGGATCCTTGTTCGGCCCAAAAGGAACTTTTGGCCAGCTTGGGGGGGCCTCCTGACACCCCCAAGCTGGCCAAAAGTTCCTTTTGGGCCGAACGAGGATCCCGGAAGCGACCCCGCGGGGAATCACGTGACGTCGGCGCCACGTCAGAGTGACGCGGCGTCACGTGATTCCCCGCGAGTTCCCTCCGGCATCCTCGTTCGGCCCAAAAGGAACTTTTGGCCAGCTTGGGGGGGGTCAGGAGGCCCCCCCAAGCTGGCCAAAAGTTCCTTTTGGGCCGAACGAGCGTTCTAGCGCGAACCCGCGGGGAATCACGTGACGCCGCGTCACTCCGACGTGGCGCCGACGTCACTTGCTCCTCGCAAAGAATTTCAGAAATGGCGTCCTCACTCCTCGCTGGATCACCAGGGAGTTGTGGTAAGTCTTTGGGGGGGGATTAAGGAAGGTGAGGGGTTTAAATTTTTATTTTGGATCAACAATCGCGATTTCCAACTTATTCAACATAGCTATGTTGAATAAGTTGGAAATCCGATCGTTTATGTCTCATCACTTTTTTAAGTTAAAAAAAAAAAAAGTAGCGTTTTACATTTATGTTCAATACGAATGCACAC
Organism: Rhinatrema bivittatum; assembly: GCF_901001135.1. Lineage (NCBI taxonomy): Eukaryota > Metazoa > Chordata > Amphibia > Gymnophiona > Rhinatrematidae > Rhinatrema > Rhinatrema bivittatum. Next base: position 738,997,320 of record NC_042616.1, on the reverse strand, counting down.
CCCTATTGATTAATACAGAATTAGATTTGGCAGCAACTAGAGGTTTTTTAATCGACCGAGAACTGAAGTTTCTCCAGCCATGTGACCCAGTGATTCCAATGTCTTATATGCTGCCAAAAGTGCATAAGTCTTTACAGAATCCTCCAGGCCGCCCTATTGTAGCATCTATTGGTTCTGATTTAGAACCCCTTTCTCAATTTGTGGATGTCTTTCTTAAAGATGAAATACCCAAGAATCGATCCTATGTTAAAGATACTAAACATATGCTTAATATTTTGGACATGATCAGATTGGATCCTGAGCCTATTTTTTTTTTTTTGTTTCTTTTGATATCAAATCATTGTATATGAATATCCCTCAGTCTGTGGCTTTGGAGATTGTTCGATGTACAGTTGATTCTTGTCCAAGACCTCACTGGATACCTTCTACTTTTAATACATATATGTGTGAAATAACGCTGAGCCGGAATTATTATTTTGCGCTGGTTGCATTTTATCTACAGCACCATGGCACTTCGATGGGCACCATGATGGCCCCCAGTATTTTCAACTTATATATCAGGGGCAGTTTATTTTTCACTACAATGCTGTAGCTTGAGAATCGCTACTAATTTGTTTCCCATTAATGCTGAAAATGAGAATGTAATCTTGAAGAGTTACTGGTCTCAGTATCATTCTCACTCACGGCATTGCATGATTTTCAAATGCTGCTTAAAAACCCGGTGTCGTCATAAAAAAAGATTTAGTCAATTCTACGGCATTAAGAATCACTAGACATATGCATTGATGATCTTGCATCAAAGTTTTCTTAATCAAGAATCCATCTACATAGCCCCTGAGGTAACTCATATGTGAGCGAAACTCGGCCAGAGTCGAGCAAGTTCTAATAAAGTCCCTTGACATTCCGATCTTCTTTGTTTCTTCACTACTCAGCAATATTGGATCAGCTTCCGCTTTGTTTTTTGGGTCCATATTTTTTATATGGACATCAACTCTTATTGTAGCCTCTTTTTAAAGAGGCTGCAAAGTCCTAACCAAAGAAAATAATGAACAAGGAACAGCATAGGATATGTTGCTCTATGAAGGTTAACTCAGGAAATTTAACTAAAAAATCCATGCCCTAAGGGATTAATAAAGACCTTGAACACACCATCTAGTTTTCCCACATGGAGGAAAAAACTCAAACCTCTAGCTAACTAGGGCCTGGTTCACTAAGATATTTTCCCATAGACACAGAATGGGAAAAAAAACCTTTCAGGTCAATTTTATAAGCTTTGCTGGTGCAAAAAATGTATGTGGGCCATGTAGGATGAGCATGTATTTTAAAAGTAACAAACTATGTATGTATATATGGATGCTCGCATAACAGTATGCGAGTACAAAAGGGGTGAATTAGGGCATGGAAGGGGAGTGGTCTGGGCATGACTATATGTAAGCATGTAATGATGTATTTTAAAGCAGACCTACGTGCTGACGTGCGTGCACTTATGCATGCAGACTTGCTACTGGGTGTTTACGTGCACAGCACCAAGAGACTTTTGAATAACATCTTGTCATTTGCCAGGCCACCTTCTCTTGACAAGTGGAAGCAGGAACTGCCAGTAGGGGGGATTTAGAACCTCCAATGCTGACTGTGACCCATTGGGAGTGGATGAGAGGGAGAGTAGCAGTCACATATTGGTGGGTTTGAGACACAAGGACACACTTTCATAGCAAAATGACTATAATCACTGTATGGGTACTCATGGCTTTATGGCACAGGAGAGAGAGAGAGTAGAGGAGGAGGAGGAGGAAGTCAAGTGTAGGTTCAGGTTTAATAAGGAAACCATACAGTACCTAAGCCAGCAGTTACAGTAAGATCTACAACCAGAGGGGCCATGCCTTACCAGCACATCTCAAGATTACCACTGCCCTAGCATTTTTTAATACAGGCACCTTTCAATCTCCTCTGTGGCTCACAGCTGGCATATGCCAGCCTGCCACTTCCATGTGCATTGATCAGGTGCTTGCCACCTTGCTAAGGAGAACACATTAGGGATGTGAATCGTGTGATCGATCGTCTTAACGATCGATTTTGGATGGGGGGGGGGGAATCTGATCATCTTAGTTTTTTAGGTTAAAAAATCGTTTTATCGGGGGCAAAGGTAGTGCCGGCGCCATTTTGAATATTGGCAAATTGGCCCGAGTGCAGAAGGTCGCTCCCGGACCCCCGCTGGACTTTTGGCAAGTCTTGTGGGGGTCAGGAGGCCCCCCCAAGCTGGCCAAAAGTCCCTGGGGTCCAGCGGGGGTCCGGGAGTGATCTCCTGCACTCATGACGTTGGGTCACAGGAACCAAAATGGCGCTGGCGCTACCTTTGCCCTGTCATATGGTAAGGGCAAAGGGCCACCGGCACCATTTCTCTTAACGCAGCCGTGGCCCGAGAGTGGGAGATCGCGCTGGGACCCCCCCCCCCACTGGACCCCAGGTAATTTAAAACATTTTGGTGGGGGTTTGGGAGGGTGGGGGATTTCTTTTAAAGGGTCGGGGTAGGTTTTAGGGTTGTTTTGGTGTGCCGGTTTTCCCGCCCTCCCCCCTCCCCCGATTTACGATTTTTGACGATAAATCGGGGGAATTGTTCTTGTATCGCAGCTCTAACGATTTTTGACGATTTAAAATATATCTGACGATTGTTTTAAATTGTCAAAAAACGATTCACATCCCTAGAACACACCAGTATATAGCCTTCCCTCAGATTAGACAGAACCAAGAACAAATCATGCAGGATTTCTATCAGGTGGAACACTTTCCCTGTGTTCTTGGGGCAATCATCTGCACACACATCCCTATAAGAGCACTAGTGGGAGATGAGGTTGCCTACCACAACTGCAAGGGATTCCATTCCCTCAATAAGCATAAGCAGGTGGTCTGTGATGCTAAGAGACTCATCCTGTATATTGACCCCAAATTTCCTAGATCTACTCTCAATGCCTATATCCTCTCACATTCAGGAATTAATGACCATTTCCAGAAAGGATACATCACTGGGGCTAGCTACTAGGTAAGAAACAATCCATAGCTAATATGATATCAAAACCAGCCAACTCTGTGGTTGACCCACATCTCTTTGTTGGCTGCCTGTCCTGGAGGAGAGCTCCGATCCAGCCTAATCTCCTAATGTCCATTCCAACCAGAAATCCAATATAACAGTTTTGCTACGGTTTCTCTCTTACAGGTGACAGAGGCTATACCCTCAAAACCTGGATCATGATCCCTGTGGACATCCTGTAGAGTGCAGTGGAGGAACAATACAATAGGGCCCAATGGATGCCCAGAGCAGTCATTGAGAGAATCTTTGGCTTACTCAAAACATACTTCCACAGTCTGGACAGATCAGAGGATTGTCTTCTCTACAACCCACCTAATGTCTTTCAGATCTTCCTAGCCTGCTGTATATTACATAACTTGGCCAAAATCAGATACATGCTTCCTCCAGAGGGACTAGATGAGGATACAGATGAAAAGGAAAAGGAGGAAGAAGAAGAGCTTAGACAAGAGGAATTGCAAGTAATATATCACCATAATCAAAGACTGGCTATAGAGGAAAGGAACACTCTGATACAAAGATATTTTCTTAGGTGACAATGAATTTATTAATCTATGAAATGCAAATTAATGAAAATATTGTACAGATTACATTTAATGAGTCTTTTGGACATGCTTTCCCTTTCTTGAGCTATTGGGGGGGGGCACTGGGCAAGCTGTGTCTTGCACTCCTCCTTAGCAATGGTCCTTCAGAGGGCTCAGGACCTGCCTCTTCAAGCAGGAGGGTCTTTCTGATTGGTTAGGGACTGCTGGTGGTTCTGGTGGTGGCTGTGACTACCGGAGGGGGGGGGGGGGGGGGCAATGTGGTGAGAAGTTCCCTCCATATAGTGGTCTGTTCTGCCATTTCATGGCATAGGCCCTTCAATTCCTTCCTTACCACCTGGCCCTCTTCCTGAATCAGCTCCTGAAGCCTGTGGAGTTCAGATTGCAGAGTGGCCACCTTTTCAAGGATTCAAGCATTCAGCTCAATCAGGAGGCACTCTGCTGGCCTGGCCTCCACCTGTAGGTGTTCTGCAACCTCCTCCTCTGTTGAGGTATGAAGACCAGCTTGCTGCTCTTCCTTCACTGGCTCCTTCTGCACCACATCCTTTGGCTTTTGCTGTGGCAGCTCTTCTCCCATGTGTAACCCTTTATATTGCTCATCCTCCTTCTCCTTCTCCTCCTCCTCCTCCTCCAAGGTATTAGGCAGTTGCCATGTGCAGTGATGTGGCCTTTGCAGGCCACATGGCCCTGCCTGTGCCTCATCTTGGCTTCCTGAAACAGTAAATATGATCTGTGTTCACAATGAATTCAGGTCCTCAACTTCTATTTCTGCACCTCTTGAGATTCTTGAAAAGGGTACTTTATTGGCTCTAGATCTGGTGCTCTGCAAGCTCATCTGTCACATTTAAGTCATATGGTTTAATAGGAAACCTGGCAAGAAGTATTCCATTTAGTTGGGTCTGTAGGTGAGAGGCAGTAGAAAATATTAGGTCATGTTAACATTCAGATATGGAAAGTACAAAATATACCCCATGTACCAGTCTCTTACTAAAAGGCATGCCCTCTATGTGCAGGCCATAGGTCCAACTATAACATCATGGCACATAGATATCTTTTAGTGCAGTAACCAAAACTCCAGATTCAATGCTCTGGAGCCAAGGGGTGAATCATTCTCTTCTCTGTGGGCACTTCTGGCCTACACCATGATAGTAGAAGGACCGGGTATGGCTATACTAACTAGCACTTGGTATCTTATATACATTAGTCACCATTCTGATGGTCAGGTTGTAAGGTGTCCAGATCCCCCAATCCACTCATTGCTGACTCTGAAATGATAGACAGCACCATCTGCTCCGTCACTGTGAAAGTGACCTGGGAGTCTCTCCACTTGTGGCACAACTCGCCCACACTCCTGCTGTTTTTAAAAACAGCATTAATTTTATGCCAGATCTGCTTCTCAGATTTGTTCCTTCTGGTAGGAACTCACAGTTTAGCCAACACACCATAGAGAATACTGTGAGCCTTCATTACTTCCTTTACAAGGAGGTCAACCTCCATGGGCAGAAAATTAGGCTTACTGATGTTTCCTGGCTGACCCTGAGACATGGTGGCGCAAAGAAAGAAAGGCCAGACTCCCGCCTTTTATGCTCACAAAGGCATGTACCGTGTGTAGCAATACATGCACAAGAGCATAATTCATTTGCATATTCACGCATAAATGGTGGTGCTTATGGGTGTACCTCTTACGCGCATATTAAATTAAAATGCACAGCACTGTTACACACATTAATTAGTACACACGTAAATACATTTGATTTACACGAGTAACTTATTCTTTTTTTCAATACTGGTGAGCCACTCATTAATCTAAGTGAATGTGAAACAGCTGCTGACAATTACACTTTACATCAACCTCCAGGTATGAGGCAAGCTCTCAGGATTACATTCAATCAGGTCACTTTGCTAGTTCTTAGCATTTACCATATATAGAAGAGGTAGCAGTGGCGTGAGTGAATGCCTTCTGCTGGAAGCTTGGGTGTTTGAGTCAGACAAATGAGCCTGCATGTCCTACTTTTTAAATAAACAAACTTGAAATTGATCCAATACTGCAAGTAGCAACCAACAGACAAGAAGGACAGCGGTGAACACCAGGAAATATTTATTCTGCACAAACCATCATAAAAAGTGTAATACAGCTCGTTAAATGATGCCGGTGGTTGCCTGCATGCAGCAGTTCATATATCTTCCTTAAACACAGCTTCCTTGAGTATACTAAAAATTATATAAAAATGAATCAATGAATACACAAAGTCTTAACCTGACTGTAAGACAACGCTAGGAGTCATAGTGTAACATGTACGGGTGGTCACTATGTCGACAACCACCGGCATCAACTGTGGTTTGAATAGGTAGATAATTTTAAATTATTTTCTTTTGGATTAGTCTTTCCATTCTGAATTAAAAAATTTTCAGTGTAGTGCACCAGTGGATGTATTTAATATGTCGATATACATAGATATTAACACATATAGATTTTATTCACATTACATTACTATTTTGAACATGTTAATTGTTCTTCCAATTGATGAAGGTCATGTAACGAGCTGTATTATGCTATATATGAATACAAGGAATAGACCACCTTACATATAGATTATTTCTTTAATAGCTTTGGTCTTCACGTGTTGTCATATCTCCTGTCACTCTTTCATCTATGTATGTTATTTATAATGATTTCAAATATTCTTATTTATTTGTTTTTATTTCATATGATTTAATTATGTATGTATGGTGTATATGTCTTTCATATGTGACTATATCTGTTTTGCTGTATTAGCCTCTGAAGCAGCTCATGTTGAGCGAAACTCGGCCTGAGTCGGGCTTTTTATGATGGTTTGTGCAGAATAAAGATTTCCTGGTGTTCACCGATCCTTCTCGTCTGTTGGTCGCTATTTTTCAAATATGCAGTGGGATAGGCACAGGTAGGTGTTAAAGAAGTTCTTTTATTGGTGGTCTTAGAAGAATGTCCTTATGTCATCCTCATAATTAAGACTGCTTTTTTAAAACAGGTAGGGATAGCATGTATTTAGGAACTGAACTAAAGCATTTATTTTCTCTTACATCTTAGGTCCATGAGGCAAAGCCTTGTGATCCAGCATTTCCATCCCCCTTCTTCCCTTCTCCTACAGGTGCTCACAAAACATGTAAAGAATGTGAACAATAATGTAATGGTATTCAAAAAGGCCCGTGCCATCTTAAAAAATGGCGCAGGCCATCCATTGCTCCTACCACGTGATAGGGGCCGGCCAGTGGACTAGTTAAAGTTAAATAAATAGCCAATTCATGGGTTTTCTTTGGCTTTATTAGAGAATTGAAATGAACAATTAAAAGTGGATAATTATTCAAATGTCATTACCCACACTAAGATAAGTGAGGCAATTTAGATTCTCTAGAACAGTGGTCCCCAAACCTGTCCTGGAGGGCCACCAGCCAGTCGGGTTTTTGGGATATCCTCAATGAATATGCATGAGAGAAAATTTACATGTTATGGAGGCAGCGCATGCAAATTTTCTCTCATGCATGTTCATTGAGGATATCCCAAAAACCCGACTGGCTGGTGGCCCTCCAGGACAGGTTTGGGGACCACTGCTCTAGAACATTGATTTAATGCTTCAAGCTGTCCATCCTGTTCATAAAGAATAAAAGAACGAAAGGGTACCCTGAAAGCTGGCCTATTTTGTATATAAACAGGAATTAATGAATATAATCCAGCTATGATTTAAATTTAGTTGCAATAATAAAATGAATTGTGAGCAACAAGAGATCCATGGGTGTATAAATGCCTGAACTTAATAGAGCCTGAAAATGTATTACTCTAGAGATTTCCACAAACAATATTTCTGTGATCTGGATATAAGATTTTCTCATCAGTGTTGAACTTGGAGGTGGACCCTTGTCCTGGAGCAGTGTAGAACAGCTCCCTGGTAGGGACCAGGAAGCATCTGCCCCCAGGAGGCAGAGCAGAGATGGAGACAGAGGCTAAGATGAGCTTCACCACTGGAAGCCCGCAGTCCCCCCGGGTGGAGCCCGTAAGGACCCTGGACGCTTGGACTTAGGTGGGCCTCGCAAGGTCTCCCGGAGAGGTAGTAGAGAGGCATGTACACGAACAGCAAGGGAGCGCGGTCGGTCACTAGGCTGTAGGTCTGGAGAACCAAGGAAGACCAGTACAGCATAGGCGGTGACAAGGCAAGGGACAAAGCCAGAATCAGGAGACATGGTCAATGGCAGCCAGAGTCAGAATCCGAGGATCAGTCCGAGGAGTAGCCGACGAAGCAGGGGTCAGGTTCCTGAGGTCAGACGAGGTCACAATGCAGCAAAGGTCAAGATCCAGACAGTGAGAAGAATGGTCAAGGAGCAGGCCAAGGTCAGTACCAGAGAGACAGTCCAAGAGTACTACCTGGAGAGACAGGACAGACAGATGTTGGAACAGAAGGAAGCTGGAACAGAAGGATGCTGGAACAAGACTGTGAACACGGAGGCAAACTAGTACACTTACAGTGCCGACCCGATTACCAAGGCAAAGAAGTGCAGGATGGGATTTCCTTATATTGTAAGTTCAATCAGGGCATGCTGCAGAGCTAGGACCTCACCCTGGCCCTACAAGAGGGTAGATGGTCCACATGCGCACGCGTAGGGGCATGGCCAACACCACTGAGGACGCCGAACTACAGAGTGAGGCCTGGTGTGCAGTGGAAGGCCCGGCAACTGTCGCCGCAGGATGCTGAGGCCTGGAGGTGCTCGCGGCTGCCACTGGGAAAGCCAATCCATGGCCTGCAGAGCAGCTAGTGAGGTGAGCAGGCCTGTGCACGGGCCGGGCTTGGACGGGGTGCGCAACAGTACACCTCCTTCTAGGCCTCCCTCTAAGCAGCTGTGGCTTTTCAGGATAGGTCCTGTGGAAAGTCCTGAGGAGCTCTTTATCAAGAATGTTGTGGGATGGTTTCCATGAGTACTCCTCGGCCCCATAACCCTCCCAGGCTAAGAGTTATTCCCATCTGCCTCGATGCCGATGGATGTCGAGGACCTCTCTTACCTGGAGTGACGAATCTGGTTCGGTAGAGATCCGTGGAGGTGAAGGATCTCTGTCAGAAGGCAAAGAGAGGACCAAAGGCTTCAAAAGGGAGACATGGAATGTGTTGTGGATGCCCATGGCACGAGGTAGCTGAAGTTGATAAGACACTGCTCCCACTCGTCAAAGAACGGGAAACGGGCCGATGTACTTGGGAGCCAGGCGATGAGAAGGGAGTCTCAACCTTATGTGTCGGGTGCTTAACCACACCTTCTGACAAGGACGGAAGAGTGGAGCGGGACGTCCATGGGCATTAGAAGTGCGCTTGGAGCGCTCAGCAGCCTGAGTAAGGCATTCTTTGACTTGATTCTACACCTGGAGAATGGTGTGGGCCATGAATTGTGCGGCTAGAGAAGGAACAGTCAAAGGAACTGGAAGTGGTAACCAAGGTTGTCGTCCAAATACCAAGGAGAACAGAGATATATTGGTGGCAGCAGCGACATGGGTATTATGTGACAACTCAGCCCAGGGTAACAGATTGGACTAGTTGTCCTGCTGGTCATTCACGTAGGAACGAAGGAATGTTTTCAAGGTCTGGTTGGTCCTTTCAGCTTGACCATTGGCCTGTGGGTGATAGGCCGACGTGAAATTCAAGGCAATGTTGAACTTTTTGCATAGAGAGTGCCAGTACCTGGTGGCAAACCATGGTCCTCAGTCAGATACGATTTCCTTTGGGAGTCCATGAAGACAGAAAATGTGTTTCAGGAACAATTTGGCTAATTCTGGGGCCGATGGGAGGCCCGGCAGGGGAACAAAGTGGCCCATTTTCGAAAACTGGTCAATGATGACCCAGATTACGGTATTGTTCTGGGACGAAGGCAGGTCTGTGATGAAGTCCGTTGAGATGCTGGACCATGGCTCAGGAGGTGCTAGAAATGGTTGGAGTAGGCCCCAAGGCCATCCGGTAGGTGGCTTCTGTTGAGCACAGAAGGGACATGAAACTACATAGTTACGAGACTCTTGCACCATGTTGGGCCACCAGTAATTTCTCCGCAACATCTCTAGGGTTCTGGTATGACCCGGGTGTCCTGCCAACTTGGAATCATGAGCCCATTTCAGAACTCGTTCACGTAATCTACAAGGAACGACGGTTTTCCCAACTGGAACTGTAGTGGTCACAGCAATGGATACGCAGGCAGGATCTATGATGTGTCTGGGAACATCAGCAAAATCCTCTGGTTCGAAGGATCTTGATAGTGCATTAGCACAGAGGTTCTTGGAAGCTGGGCGATAACGTAGTACGAAATTGAACCGTTCAAAGAAGAGCGCCCATCGGGCTTGTCTAGGATTCAAGTGTTGAGCTTCTTTAAGGTGCTCAAGATTTTTATGGTTGGTGACAATGGTAAATTTATGGTGCGCCCCTTCCAACCATTGGCGCCACTCTTGGAGCACTAACTTGACAGCTAGAATTTCTCGGTCACCAACGGTGTAGTGCTGCACTGTAGGAGAGAACTTGTGAGAGTAGAATGAACAAAGTATCAATTTACTCTTTGGAGAGAACTGACTTAACAAGGCTTGCTCCGATTACAGAGGTGTTGACTTCGACGATGAATGGGCATTTTGGGTCTGGGTGCTGAAGACAGGGACCAGAACAGAATGCTTCTTTTAGCATCTGAAAGGCGGCTTGTGCTTTGGGAGTTCACACATGTGTGTTAGCCCCTTTCTTGGTCATGGCGGTGAGCGGAGCAACTAGACTAGAATAATTGGCAATGAAGCTCCTGTAATAATTATTAAAGCCAAGGAAACATTGTAAGGCCCATAGGCCTACTGTCTGGGGTCAGTCTCGGATCCCCTGGACTTTATATGGATCCATGGAAAACCCTCGATCGGATATGATGTACCCTAGGAAGGGTAAGTGATTTTGCTCGAAGAGGCACTTTTCTAACTTGGCAGAAAGGTGATTTTCACTTAGACATTGGAGGATGATCCAAACATGATCTCGATGGGATTCAAGGTCTTTGGAAAAGATCAGGATATTATCAAGATATACGAGTACGAATGAGTACAGGAGGTCTCGGAGGATTTTGTTCATAAGGCGTTGAAAGACCGCTGGGGCATTGCATAGCCCAAAGGGCATCATGGTATATTCATAGTGACAATCCCTAGTGTTGAATTTGGTTTTCCAGATATCTTCAGGTTGGATGTGTACCAGATTATACGCACCCTTCAGATCCAACTTGGTGAAGAACCATGCCCCTTGAAGGCGGTCAAACAGCTCACTGATAAGGAGCAGGTGGGGGTACTGGTCTTTTTGGGTTATGGCATTGCACCCTCTGTAGTCAATACAAAGGCATAAACCGCCGTCCTTTTTCTTGACGAAGAAAAAGCCCGCTCCAGCGGGAGAATCAGAGGGTTGAATGAACCCTTTTTCTAAATTCTCTTTGATATACTCAGACATGGCAGGGGTTTCTGGATGAGACAATGGATAAGTTCTGCCCTTGGGAGGCATCATGCCCGGAAGAAGGTCTATAGGGCAATTCAACTTACATAGTGGAGGCAAAGGGTCAGCCTTCTGCTTCGAGAAGACGTCTTCAAACTCAGCATTCTGGTAAGTCAAACCAGATAGAGTGGTAGACTTCAAGACAGAGACAGCAGGAGATACATGTAATAGACATGTCTTCTGGTATTTGGAACCCCACTGCACCAACTGCAGGGAATGCCAATCGAACTGGTGTTCATGGACCTGGAGCCAGGGCAGCCCCAGGATGAATGGATGTGTGGAATGTTTTAACACATAGAAGGACATCTCTTCCTCATGGAGAGTGCCCATGGTAAGACGGACAGCCACTGTTTGATGGGTGATGAGCCCTGGAAGATGTTCTCCTTGAATGGAGGCGATGTGAAGGCTCACATCTAATGGCTGGAGAGGAATGTTCAGAAGCTTGACAATGTCATCCATGATGAAGCTTCCACTTGCTCCTGTATTGACAAGAGCGGTGGTGGTGAAGGAGTGGGCCTCGATGCCCAGAGAGACTGGAAGCAGGAGTAGGGGGCTGGTGAAAGTAGCGCCTAAGCTCGGGTCCCCCGCCGGGCTCAGGCGTTGCAGTTTTCTGGACGGACCAGACAGGACTGCTGAAGATGTATGTAAGCACCACAGTAAAGGCAAAGACCCTTCATCCTCCGACAGAGATGTTCGGTCAGAGACAGTCACCCACAGTTCACCTCCATGGCTTCCACCACAGGAGGAGGTGGCGGTGATAGAGTCTTGGCTGGAGGACTCTGGACACGTGTGGGATGCGGTGCAGGAGAGCGGGAAGCCTTTACTTACAGGCGCCTTTGCCGGAGTCGATGGTAGATCTTCAGGGTGAGAGAAATCAGGTCCTCTAGACATGGGAGTCTCACGGACAGAGAGTTCATCATTGAGAGTGCTGAAGAGTCCATCTAGGAAGATGGCTTACAGACAATCTTCTTGCCACCCGAGCTCAGTAGCCAGGGTCCTGAATTCCACCGTATACTCAGAGAGGGTCCATGAACCTTGACGGAGGTGGAGTAGATTATGCTGGCTACAGCTTGGCGGCTGGGTCTCCGAGGGTCTGCTTGAAGAGAGCAACTAACTCAGTTAGCTTGGAAAGCATGGGATCAGAGCATCCCCACATTGGAGAGGCCCATGAAAGAGCCTTCCCTTCTAGGTGGGAAAGGATGAAGGTCACTTTAGTGGTTTCCTTCAGGAACAAGGAGGGTTGCAGTGCAAATTGCATGAAGCACTGGTTGAGGAAGCCACGACAGGAGCATAGGTCCCCATTGTATTGAGGAGGTGCAGGGAGTGCCAACGATGCTTTGGGTAGCATAGAGGCTGATAGGCCCATGGGATTGGCCAGAGCTGTATCTTGCAGCTGGGAATGAAGCTCTTCCACTGAAGAGGCTAGCGATTCCAAAGCTTGGTGATGTTCTTTGACTGTGGCAGCCAAACCCAGTAGGGCCCTGGAGGCGGGAGACTCCACCAAGTCCATGGCCTTGGCAACCTTTTGTACGTGGAGGTGGACCCTTGTCCCGGAGCAGTGTAGAATGGCTCCCTGGTAGGGACCAGGAAGCACCTGCCCCCAGGGGGGAGAGCACAGGAGGAGACAGAAGCTAGGATGAGCTTTACCACTGGAAGCCAGCAGTCCCCCGGGTGGAGCCTGTAGGGACCCAGGATGCTTGGACTTAGGTGGGCCTCGCAGGGTCTCCTGGAGAGGTAGTAGAGAGGCGTGCCCATGAACAGCAAGGGAGCACAGTCGGTCACTAGGCTGTAGGTCTGGAGAACCATTGAAACCAATACAGCGTAGGCGATGACAAGGCAAGGGTCAAAGCCAGAATCAGGAGACATAGTCAATGGCAGCCAGGGTCAGAATCCGAGGATCAGTCCAAGGAGTAGTCAACAAAGCAGGGTTCAGGTTCCAGAGGTCAGACAAGGTCACAAGGCAGGCAGAGGTCAAGATCCAGGCAGCGAGCAGAATGGTCAAGGAGCAGGCTGAGGTCAGTACCAGAGAGACAGTCCAAGGGTACTATCTGGGGAGACAGGACAGATAGATGCTGGAACAGAAGGACGCTTGAACAGAAGGATGCTGGAACAAGGCTGGAACAAGACTGTGAATGCGGAGGCAAACTAGTACACTTACAGTGCAAACCCGATTGCCAAGGCAAGGAAGTGTAGGCAGGGACTTCCTTATATCGTATGTTCAATCAGGGTATGCCGCAGAGCTAGGACCCACCCCTGGCCCTACAACAAGATTGCCACTGAAGACGCCAAACTCCGGCATGAGGCCTGGTGCACAGTGGAAGGCCCAGCGACTGCCGCCGCAAGACACCGAGTCCTGGAGGTGCTCGTGGCTGCCACTGGGGAGACTGACCCATGACCTGCAGAGGAGCTAGTGAGGTTAGCAGGCCCGAGCGCGGGCCGGGCGCAGACGAGGCGCACAACAATCAGCTTAAAATAAACTGAAAGGTGTTGATTTGAATAAAGTGTTCTGAAAATTTGAGATTTACAGACATTGATTGTGGTATGTATTCATATTTGAATGCTCAAATATCCTACTCACTACCTGAGAAGCTTCAAATTCTCTGGACAGAAAATCATTATAGATTAAATAGATATTACAGCTCCCTCCTAGTGCTTCAGACAGGGAATTTAATTATTCTTCATTTTACTGAGTTAGAAGTGTTAATTCATGATTTTATATGAACTTTAAATGAACATTTAGTAAGCAGAAGAACATGTTTGAATAGTGAGTTAGTTTTTTTAGTTTTTTAAAGCTAGCGTAGCAGGACTGGAGAGGTCTAAGGGATCAAGAGTTAAGAGAAAGATGTCCTCGCCACATCCTCTATCATCCATAGCAGCTCCTCTTCCAGGCTGTCCTAGTCCTGCGCTCGCCAGCAATGAATTCCAGCCTCACCCCATAGCCTTATCTGTGAAGGAAGTAAAGTTAGCTGTGCACCAACAATAGAGACATTAGTTAATAAAAGGGAAGGAAAAGGTTACACAAACTAAGGGGGTTATTTTCTAAAGCTTTATTGCGTGCGTTAGAGCCCTAACGCACATGATAAGGCCATATTGCATTCAAAAAGGGCCTTTCGCATGCAATATAATGCAAATTAGGGGCAGGGGGCGGAATCGGCAGTGGTTTCACTGCCGGCAATAATGTTACTAACATTATTGTCGGCAGCAGTGCACCGAATAGCATCACCTTTCACGGTGGTGCTATTCAATGTGATAGTCAGCAGCCGGCGCACCACCGTGATGCGAAGGCTGTGGGCTTTCACAGGCCCGCCTCCCCCTTCACCCCCCCCCCCCCCCCCGCCCCCTGTTTTCGCAGGATTCATCATTCTGCGAAGAATGATGAATCCAGGCCTAAGAGAACAATAGTTACCTGAGGTGAATCCTTTACCATTAGATGAGATTCTCCTTGAGTCTATTTAAAAGAATAAACACACAAAGAATCAGTTCTTTAAAATATGAAAATATATTTGCTTAAATAAACAAAAACACAGTAATCGAATGAAATGTGTTACTTCTCTGAAAGATTGTGAACTTTGAATATATTTTGCTGTTTCCTGTCCGAAGGAACTAATTCCTTGATTTGTCTGTTGAAATATAACCAATTTTAGAACTGGATATTGTAATATATCCCTGAAGCTTATTTCTGAATAAATATAGAATTTTACTGTTATGAAGTTCATTTTTATTTTGTTGTAAATTACAACTATTAAACTGGTAATTCACCAACTAATTATTTAAGGAAACCTTTTCAGCCCTTATACACCCAAGCTACCAATGTGACCATGCAATATACAGTTCACTACCCAAGTGATTTACCTTACCCTGATGACAGCCTTACTGATTTTAACTATTATCTTAATAAGTGAAATTATCAAAGCCTTGTTTGCCTTGTATGTTTGCCTTGATTATATTGTAAGCTCTACTAAGCAGGGTTTGTCTCTTTTATGTTTTTGTACAGTGCTGAGTATATTGAGTAATGACATAGAAAGTAGAAATAGTAATGATTATATGAAAGTAATAATAGTAGTAGTTCTGAAATCTCTCTAAACACCCTTTATTTAACTTTTTATACTGAATCTGTTTTGAATTGTATGTGCAGCCTCATTACAAAATTCATGAGCCTTATTATCTCTTTCCTAAAATGCAGTCATTCTCCTGATCTCAAAAACATCAGCAATCAGGAACAGGATTCAAAATAAAAGGTAAAATTTAAAAAGCTGGATGCACGCCAAAGTTGGGAGATGGGCAATCATCTAGCACATACACTTGTCCACCTCTTGCATGCACAATTACCGATGTCAGATATCTCACATAAGGAATAAGGGGGCAGAATGTGGGTGGAGCAAAGGCATTTTGGGGAGGAAGCAAGAGATATACATGCAAGATATGTGTGCACCCAGCACATAGTTACTTCTGCTATAGATGAGGTGTAAGTCTTAATAAAACTATTTCCAGGCATCTATAAAGTGTTTGAGGTATCTGGGTTAACTGGGGGGAGTGCAGGCTAAAGAACCAGTGGACTTGGAGGCCTAGCTCTAGAAAGGCAAACTGGCGGGAAAAACTGGTGAAACGGATCATGGCCTGGACATGAGTCTGTTATAAAATGTCCTCACTGGTGAGTTCCAAAGTCAACGTACATTTAAAATTTGGAGCACACACATACACTTCAGGGCTATTTTATAACATGCTCACATATGTGCACACAGGATACGAAATTGCTGCATATCAGGCCACATGCTCATATTCACATGTACAGGCACACCCGTTTTAAAGTTACTAGGGGCGCATGTGGTGTGTTCAGCAGCCTCTTCCACGGAACTTGGCCATTTTATAACATACATGTGTATATACATACATGTTATAAATGGCCTGAACTTGAACACACGTGCATGCAATTTTAAATGGATGCATATGTGCATAAATACAGCTTCAACCACATAATTGGGAGGATTTTAATAGACACATGCACTGACATCATTACCAGTATTCCCAGTTTGTTCCCAGTTTGTCCAGGTAAGGGATAAAACTTCCAAACACCCCTAGTTTATAGCCTCCCTTCTCCCCTTTTAGCCCTGATTCTTAAAACCCCACTGATCTATTTATCTTTATTTTATTGCTTACATGTCCTCCATAGCAGAAGTAAAGTTATGCGGCAGGGGATCCCAGCATGAGCCTGTGCACGTAAATATTTACGCACTAATTTGAAGTTGAAATCCAGGAATGACCATGCCCCACCCTTTCTGAGAACTTTTCATTTGTCTATGCAGAAGGAAATGCATGCATACTCGAGTAGCTTTCAAAATCAACTTAGTGGGCTAGATTTTAAAAGCCCTGGGTGCCAGCACGCCTATTTTGCATAGGTCGCCGGCGCGCGCAAAGCCTCGGGACACACGTAAGTCCCGGGGCTTCGTAAAAGGGGCGGGAGGGGGCGTGCCCGGGGGCGTGCCCGGGGTCAGGGGCGGTCCGAGGCGGGTCTGGGGGCATGCCGATGGTTCAGGGGCGGGCTGGGAGGGCAGTCCCGAGTCCCCCGGCACTGTGGCCTGTGCCGGGGGATGCCGAGGCGGCGCACGCAAGTTACGCCTGCTTGAAGCAGGCGTAACTTGCCCAACAAAGGTAGGGGGGGGATTTAGGTAGGGCTGGGGGGTGGGGTAGATAGGGGAAGGGAGGGGAAGGTGGGGGGACGCGGAAGGAAAGTTCCCTTTGAGGCCGCTCCGATTTCAGAGCGGCCTCGGAGGGAACGGAGGCAGGCTGCGCAGCTCAGCGCACGCAGTCTGCCAATTTTGTGGAGCCTTGCGCGCGCCGACCCTGGATTTTATAAGATACGCGTGGCTAAGCGCGTATCTTATAAAATCCGGTGTACTTTTGTTCGCGCCGGTGGCGTGAACAAAAGTACACGCGCGCTTATGTTTTTAAGATCTACCTCAGTGTGTGCCTGCCCGACATATTCACATTTCTCCTGGTACTGGCGTGTGCTGACTTTTTAAAATTCAGTGGTAAGTGTGTTAACAATTGGAACAGAGAAGACAAAAGACAAAAAATGCTTAACTAAGCTTCAGTCACCACACTGCTTTAAGTATGTTCAGACACAGGTACAGTGCCCAACTTCACAAGATTCAAAGGGAAAAAACATACTAAAAAGAGAAACTTATTTCTAAAGCAAAATGAAATTTTACATTGAGAAGGAAGTAACAAAGAACCATAAGAATTAGGGAAAAGTCATATGTATATAGAGGAAAACAAATTAAATAGAAACTTATTCAGAATATATACTTTAACTCGCCAATGGTATCTTAGCAGCAGCATAACACTTTAATGCCATCACAATCCCTCCACAAACCCTATAGGACTCTATGAGAAAAGTGACATGGACTCTTTAAATGTCTGCATTGACAGCCTCTTATTTTAAATTCCCATGCCAAACAATAAGGTATGACCAGCATGGGTTGTTTCAGTAATAACAGCAATCTTCCATCTTTCCATGGGCCAGAGTGTTTTACTTCAACTGTGACCCCAAATCCTGATTACAATGACAGACAGCATACCCGAATATGAGTCTGCTACAATGAAGCACACAATGCTACTCCCAAGATTTGTGCTTGTTAAAATCAATGTGGCCAATTTACTTAATGGCAAAATGTGTTGCTATAATGAACCATCACCACACAAGATTTTCTTTTTCTTGATACTGGTCATTCAGATTGTTTTATGGGGTTAAATTTTGCGATAAAGTCCATGCAAAATTGTGGACTTTATCACAAAAAAATGTTAACGATTCCTCTCTGATATGTAGTTAAGTCAGATAAATTGAGTCATATTCAAGAAAGAATAAAGTTAATAGAGATTTAAATAAACCACTGTATTTTTGTTGGGTTCACTGACTGGTTGTCTTAACAAGCTTTTTCAAAGAAGGAAGATAGATCTAGGTCAATCAAGAGTTACAAGTAGAAAATAATAGAGGTCATAACATTTCTTGTATTCTATCTATTTTAACAATTTTTTAAATGAATCATGACATATACATCTTGAATCAAGCAGACAGATAAAAATGAGAACACAGAGAGAAAAAGGATTATTAATAACAATCATAACAATTTATCTGTCAAGGTTAAGAACACAAGGGCAGGGAGGCAAGTATTAAACAAAAGAATTCCATAAGAAAGCAGCAAAGTGAAAATTATCACCAGTATTCTATTTATTTATTTAGCTTTTTGTTTATTTATTTCTTTGTTTCAAATACTTGTTTTCGACGACTTCCAAATACAACATTTGTCCAGGATGGATCAAATATGCACATACATAAAATATGACAGTTATCAACCATGAAATATTGCTTAAAACCATATATAAAATGAAACTTATGGCTCCCCCCCAAAAAATCTGTCTTCTCAGCCTAAATTTCTTCAAATCCTGCATTTCCTTCAAGTGAACTGGCAAATCTTTCCAATATGTTGGAATGACAAAAAAAAGCTCTAGTTCGGGTTTGGGTTAACCTACCCCTACTCAATAATAGCACATTCAATAATCCCATCGATTGTGAACACAATGTTCTGCTTGAGTTGTAGTAAGATAATTTGTCCTTCAGTTCACAATCATCTTCTGTGAACAACAATTTGTGTATCACAACCATCAGTCGAAACCTAGCCTGGAAGCAGTGCAAATGCTGAAGCATGGATGACATGCGCTCAAATTTTGACAAACCCCACAAAATCCACAGAATCTGCAATGTTCTCAGCATATTATCTGGTAAACCCATCAATAAGGTTGCACAATAATCCAGATGCCCCAATACTAGGGATGTGAATCGTTTTTTGACGATTTAAAATATCGTCCGATATATTTTAAATCGTCAAAAATCATTAGGGCCACGATACAATACCAATTCCCCCGATTTATCGTCAAAAAATCGTAAATCGGGGGAAGGGGGAGGGCAGGAAAACCGGCACACTAAAACCCCCTAAAACCCACCCCCGACCCTTTAAATTAAATCCCCCACCCTCCCGAACCCCCCCAAATGCTTTAAATTACCTGGGGGTCCAGCGGCGGTCCGGAACGGCCTCCTGCAATTGAATCGTGTTGTCTTCAGCTGGCGCCATTCTGTGCCGCCATTTTGCAAAATGGCGGCGCAAAATGGCAGCGGCCATAGATCAACACGATTCAACTGCAGGAGGTCGTTCCGGACCCCCGCTGGACTTTTGGCAAGTCTTGTGGGGGTCAGGAGGCCCCCCCAAGTTGGCCAAAAGTCCCTGGGGGTCCATCGGGGGTCCGGGAGCGATCTCCTGCCGCGAATCGTTTTCCGTACGGAAAACAGCGCCGGCAGGAGATCGACTGCAGGAGGTCGTTCAGCCAGGGTTTGGAACCCCCACTGAACGACCTCCTGCAGTCGATCTCCTGCAGTCGATCTCCTGCCGGCGCCATTTTCCGTACGGAAAACGATTTGCGGCAGGAGATCGCTCCCGGAACCCCGCTGGACCCCCAGGGACTTTTGGCCAGCTTGGGGGGGGCCTCCTGACCCCCACAAGACTTGCCAAAAGTCCAGCAGGGGTCCAGAACGACCTCCTGCAGTCGAATCGTGTTGGTCTATGGCCGCCGCCATTTTGCGCCGCCATTTTGCAAAATGGCGGCGCAGAATGGCGCCGGCTGAAGACAACACGATTCATTGCAGGAGACCGTTCCGGACCGCCGCTGGACCCCCAGGTAATTTAAGGCATTTGGGGGGGGGGTTCGGGAGGGTGGGGGATTTAATTTAAGGGTCAGGGGTGGGTTTTAGGGTGTTTTAGTGTGCCGGTTTTCCTGCCCTCCCCTTCCCCCGATTTAGCTACGGACCACCGCTGGACCCCCAGGTAATTTAAGGCATTTGGGGGGGGGGGTTCGGGAGGGTGGGGGATTTAATTTAAAGGGTTGGGGGTGGGTTTTAGGGGGTTTTAGTGTGCCGGTTCACGATTTTAACGATTTTCACGATACTCTAAACACCCAAACGGTGACGATACGATTCCCTCCCCCTCCCAGCCGAAATCGATCGTTAAGACGATCGAGGACACGATTCACATCTCTACCCAATACTAACAATTGTAAAGCAATCTGAAATAAACCCATGAGCGAAAAAGGCCTTACTGGTTTCAATAATTTCAATTTATAAAAGGCAGTATGTGATATATGACTGACATGAGACATCATTGACAACGATGAATCCAGGATTACTCCCAGGCTACAAGCCTCAGAAAGATTTGGAGCTGATTACCATCAATCAAAAGACTAAAATTAGCCTAGGTAATTGACTATTTATCCATAACACTTGTTTTTTTCCAGATTCAGTAATAATAAACCATTTATACCCATCCAGGTCTTGATCCAATAATCATTATGTAATATGGCTGTGCATGAGATTTAAAAAATAGTAACATTATAAATGATAGCAGATAAAGACTAAAATAGTTTATCTAATTGTCCCTCCAAACAGTCCATCTAAATAGTCTTGCCCAATTGAGATTCATCCAGTTTGGGTAGATATGCATAAGGATGGTCATTTTCAAACAACCCACATAGGCACAGAATCTGTTTACCTTGTTCTTCCAAATTTTACCCAATAGTTTCAAAACAAACTAGGGGTGGTAACTTTCAAAGGGGTGCAGGGGTGTACACTGAGGCATGTGCGTCGGCACATTCCCAAGGATGCAGTGATTTTATAACATATGCGCACATAAACGCTTACGGTATAAAACAGTGCCTAATTTTGAAAGCAGGCATGCCCAATTGAATAATCGGGTTTCTGGAGGTTTTATAACTGTCATGCATCCTCGCCAAGGCCAGTTTCACCAGTTTGTCTACCAGTTCATCCAGTGTAGAGCTTGATGCTCCAAACTCTCTTGGTTCAATAGCCTGCAGGTCACCCACTTACCCCAGACCCCTTTAAGCTAAATGTAAACAAATCTGCTTATGGAAACATGAGGGACAGGTCAGAGACTTAAAAAGACATTTTAATGTAAAGCTTGTTTAAATATTGAACAGGATGAAAAAAGATGAAACAGACTGTGAAAGGAAGAGCAATACTGTATACAGCTAAATATGACATGTGAAGTAAAAATCTAAATGCTCTGAGGTGTTAATCTTAATTGTTAAAGGGTTCTTCTGTCAGATGCTGTCTTTGCAGCTTTAGAAACATTTTCTATCCTGTGTGCCTTTTTTGGAATCTGTTAAGTTCCCAGTTGAAATCATTTATTTTTTGCTTGATCTCAGGCATATGATAAGTCTCTGTCACTGCAAAAACAAGCATATTTTCATTCTCAACGTGCAATTCTCAAAGCATGAATTATTTTCCTCCTGTATAGATTAAGCAATACTAGCAACATGTTTTTTTTTGTATCAGATGATTTTTATATAATCAGTAGAAAAAAGGTAGAAGCATGCCTTTCACAGTGGTATAGCACCACCTGCTTTTGTGATATTTGTAGTGTATGGGGCATGGTATTGTTTTACTTCTCACTGCATATGCTGCATTATTACTGGGATAATTCCCAATTGCACAACTTGAAGCAAACCAGAAAGAATGGAAATTGTTCAGGAGCAAAGACATAGTATTGTACAAATTTATTATACATGCTAAAAATTAATATACTTGACTCTCAAAATGATTTTCTATGATTTAAAACATAGTATAGTACCTTTGCTCTCAACTGTACAGGGAACCATTATAATTCTTCTTGCTAAAGCCATTATCTCAGCATGCTCAGTGTTCTCTTTATTTAGTTATCTAGAGAAGTCCAGTATAATATGGATGGATAAAGGCCCCATTTAAAGTGTGCTCTGAGATCATTTTAATTGCCTGCTCCATTTGATTTGCAAGTGAATGTTTATCTAATAAATAGAATTTTTGTTTTAAGATCCAAGTTGGCACTCACTATTAAAGGCAGTAGAAAGATTAGTGAGCTATAGGGAAACATATAACTCTAGCTGCCTCTGAATCTTCTCTAGTCCAGTCCATTCCTAACTAGCAATGTGGTCTCTGTCCCTGGTTTGCTTTTTTTGTTTGTTTGAAACACTTCTAACTCAAACTATCCATTTTTCTAGGCAGGGTGCAACACATATACATAATAATAATAAAAAGAAATGTTCCTGGACAAAAAGCTGCCAGATATCATAAATATGTATAAAAAGTCAGTTGTTTACTTCACATCAATACCCCAGGTCTGCTTAAGGAAACAGGTTTTTTAAGCTCTTTACACAAGGCTCATTCTACAGTTCATCCAAAAAAAGAATTCCATAATAGAAGTACAAAAACTGAAAAAAATCCTTTCACAACTTCAACTATTTTACTTCTACTCCATTAAACAGGTGGGAGATACTAGCAATCCCTCAGCCAACAGATATTAACCAAAGCTCTTTAGAACATGCATATATAATTTGTGGTTTACACTTTGCTTTTGCTGATGAGTTATGCTTCTGATCTCTATACTTCTCAAGATTCGCAATTGCTTTTGTCTGCAATGCACCTAATTATGATTGGTTTAAGGCAATGGTTCTCAACCAGTGTGTCGCCAAGCACCGTCAGGTGTGTCGTGGCTCCTGATGTTCCACTGCCCCGCTTATGCTTCCCTTCTCCCTAGGGGCGCGCCACCGCTGGAGGCCAGGCTGGCGGGGCCGAAGAATGAAGAGATGCTGCGCGCTGCTGCCGGAGGCTGAAGAGAGATCTGTGCACCGCTGCCGGTGGGGCCGAAGAATGAAGAGTCGCTGCATGCCGCTGCCTGCGGCTGAAGAGTGGAGAGACCTGCATGCCACTGGCGGCGGCTGAAGAGCAGAGATACCTGCGCGCCACCGCCGGCGGGGCCGAAGAAGGAAGAGATGCTGCGTGCCGCTGCCGGTGGCTGAAGTGCGGAGAGACCTGCGCGCTGCAACCGGCGGGGCCAAAGAACGAAAAGATGCTGCACTCTGCTGCTGGCAGCTGAAGAGCAGAGAGACCCTGCTCACAGCGGGAGGCGGCTAGAGAGACGTTGCACGCCGCTAGAGGTCAGGCAGAGGTGGCTGAGAAGCAGAGACCAGGTTTATTGGGCCAAACAATGAGAAGAGGCTCCATGTGAGCTTGTGTGCATGTGGTAGAATGGGTGCTTGGGTGCATGAGTGAGAGCTTGTATGCCTGTGGTAGAATGGGTGCCTGGGTGCATGAGTGGGAGCTTTGTGGTGTGTGGTAGAATGGGTGCCTGGGTGCATGAGTGGCAGCTTTGTGTGTGTGTGTGTGTGTGTGTGCAAGGTAGAATGGGTGCCTGGGTGCATGAGTGGCAGCTTTGTGGTGTGTGGTAGAATGGGTGACTGGGTGTGTGAGTGGCGGCTTTGTATGTGTGTGTGTGCATGGTAGAATGCATGCCTGGGTGCATGAGTGAGAGCTTGTGTGCCTGTGGTAGAATAGGTGCCTGGGCAGTGAGTGGCAGCTTTGTGTGTGAGTGGTAGAATGGGTGCCTGGGTGCATGAGTGAGAGCTTGTGTGTATGGTACAATGGGTGCATGATTGGCTGTGTGTGTGGTAGAATGGGTGCCTGGGTACATGAGTGAGAGCTTGTGTGTGTTTGGTACAATGGGTGCATGAGTGGCAGTGTGTGTGGTTATAAGTGACAGTATGTGTGAGCTTGTATTTAAGTGACAGAGCATTGTGTGATTGAGAGAGACTGGTCAGGGAAGTGACTGGTGTGTGTGTGTGTGTGTGTGTGTGTGTGTGTGTGTGTGTGTGTGTGTGTGTGTGACACAGACTGGTCAGGGAGGTGACTGGTGTGTGTGTGTGAGAGAGACAGAGACTGGTCAGGGAGGTGACTGGTATGTGTGTGTGTGTGTGTGTGTGAGAGAGAGAGAGAGAGAGAGAGAGAGACTGGTCAGGGAGGTGACAGGTGTGTGTGTGTGTGGGAGACAGGGACTGGTCAGGGAGGTCACTGGTGTGTGTGTGTGTGAGAGAGAGAGAGAGACAGAGACTGGTCAGGGAGATGACTGGTGTGTTTGTGAGGAAGAGATACTAGTTAGGGAAGTTACTGGTCTGTGTGAGACAGAGACTGGTTGTGACTGGTTGTGGGCCTTAAAGAAGAGGACTGTGAGAACAGAGCTTCATCAGCCACTGCTGCTTCTGATGAGAGCTATTGGCCTGCAAGGGAAAGGAGTAGGAGAGTTGCTGAAGAGGGTAAGTAAAGGCAGCTTTTTAAGTTTATTTTTCTTGATTGACTGCCATTTTAATTATTGGGTATTATGTGATGTGTCTGCTGTTTTGAAATATTTTATTGATATTTAGACAATTTTTAATAATTTTTATGAGTTTTTAATTGTTGGATGTAATTCTGTTCATCAGCTCTTTTGTAACATTTATTAGTATGTGGATCCATAAAGTACCCTGTGGATCCATAAATTCTAGAGGACGTGAATTAATGTGGAAAAAAAGATTTGCAGTCACAAAAAAGCGGGGAGTAGCTTGCTTTTTACGGCAGTTACTACCCCAAACCAAATAAGCCTGATACTTCACTTTTAATGCATATCCAGCATAGCTCTCTGCTTCAATGGCAGGGGAGAAAGAATGATACTTCATGCATATCCAGCATAGCTCTCTGCTTTAACGGCAGGGGAGAAAGTCTGATACTTCACGCATATCCAGCATAGCTCTCTCCTTCAACGGCAGGGGAGAAAGTCTGATACTTCAAGCACATCCAGCATAGCTCTCTGCTTCAACGGCAGGGGAGAAAGACTGATACTTCATGCATATCCAGCATAGCTCTCTGCTTTAACGGCAGGGGAGAAAGTCTGATACTTCACGCATATCCAGCATAGCTCTCTCCTTCAACGGCAGGGGAGAAAGTCTGATACTTCAAGCACATCCAGCATAGCTCTCTGCTTCAACGGCAGGGGAGAAAGACTGATACTTCACGCATATCCAGCATAGCTCTCTGCTTCAACGGCAGGGGGGAATGAAGAAAAGTGGATCTATATACAGACAACCAACAAGGACTGAATTACATAGTCTGGGTAAACAAATAAGCATGGGTGTAGCTTGCTTATTGCGGCGGTTACTACCCCTAACTAATTAAACTAGATATTTCACTTAGATGCAGCTCCAACACTGCTCTCTACATTAATGGTGGGGGTGGAAGGGAAATAGAACCAAAAGGTTACTAAGAGCCAAGAGTAACAGATAAGTTGAGAAAAAAAAGTGTGAAACTTGCTGGGCAGACTGGATGGGCCATTTGGTCTTCTTGTGCCGTCATTTCTATGTTTCTATGTTTACAATTATTTCTAAGTGGGTATCTATAGCAGCTTGACTGGCTCTGTTTTCCCAATAGGAAGTATATTAGTGTTTAGGGCCTGGTTAAATATTTGTAGTGGTAAATTACTGTCTTTTCATAAGGAGTGGTATTGTACTTGCCAGTAAAGAGAGTTTGTTTTGCTTTTACTGAGATGTCATCAGATCCAGAATATCTTTTTTTGTATGGTGAGCTGTACGGGTAATGCCCTAGTTCTGCTCTGCACCCATTTTTGGGGAACGACGGGGTTCCTGAGGATGCAGAATGTATAGCTACATTTTGACCCATGACGGTCACATGTTCAGTGTGTCATGCATGTGAGAACAATTGGCCAGGTGTGTCCCAGCGGAAAAAAGGTTGAGAACCACTGTGCTATGGAGGAGGTGTAAGTAATAAAAAGTAATACAGGCATCTGTGAGGGGTCTGAGGTGTCTGGGGCAACTGGGGGGAGTGCAGGCTGCATAACCAGGGGTTTGGGAGGACCTAGGAGACCATCAGGTGAACTGGTGGTTGAAATGGTGAAATTGGTCCTCTATTGGATGTGCATCTGTTTTAAAATACAGGCAGTTATGCATCTGTAATCCAACTTACTCTGCTGGGCACACACAAGCTTAAAATTAAGTGCACACATCAGCTTAAAACTGAGTACAACGCCAGCTTATCCACTGCTATAATTGC
Source organism: Rhinatrema bivittatum (assembly GCF_901001135.1). Lineage (NCBI taxonomy): Eukaryota > Metazoa > Chordata > Amphibia > Gymnophiona > Rhinatrematidae > Rhinatrema > Rhinatrema bivittatum. The sequence goes on along the minus strand of NC_042616.1, from coordinate 738,971,217 downwards.
TGACTTGCGCACTCCAGAGGCTAAAAGTAGGGGCATGGCAATGATTGGCATTGCTTTTTCTCTGGGGTTCTCCCTGGGCCCTTTGATGGGTGTTTACTTTGCCAGGGACACAGCCAGCGAAGAGATCTTCTATGTGCGCTCGGCTCTGCTCACTCTCCTCTTCGCAGTCCTTGATTTGATATTCATCTTCTTTCTCCTGCCAGAGACACTTCCCAAAGAAAAACGGTTATCATCAATCCTGTCTGGATTTCAAGAAGCTGTGGACTTACTCCATCCTTTTCGTTTATTTCAATTCTCTGCAATCACGAGAAGAAAAGACTTTCCTTCCAGTGAATGTTTCAAAATCTGAAGGTCCTTGACCTAGTATATTTTCTGTATCTCTTCTTGTTTTCTGGACTCAAGCATATGGTAAGTTTCCTGATGCACCAGCGATTCCAGTTTAGCAGAATACAACAGGGAAAAATGCTTTTCTTCATTGGAATCACCATGGCTGTGATCCAGGGTGGCTATGCTAGCAGGATCAAACCAGGAAGTGAAATAGCATAGGCTATTTTATAGCGTGCTCGCATATGTGTGTGCATGTTCTAAAATAGCGGCGTCTCTGGGCGCATGCTGACACGTACGGGTATATGTGTACCCAGTAGGGATGTGAATCGTTTTTTGACGATTTAAAATATCGTCCGATATATTTTAAATTGTCAAAAATTGTTAGGGCCACGATACAATACCAATTCCCCCGATTTATCGTCAAAAAATCGTAAATCGGGGGAAGGGGGAGGGCAGGAAAACGGCACACTAAAACACCCTAAAACCCACCCCTGACCCTTTAAATTAAATCCCCCACCCTCCCGAACCCCCCCCCCAATGCCTTAAATTACCTGGGGGTCCAGCGGCACACTAAAACACAGCACAGTAAAACCCCCTTAAACCCACCCTGACCCTTTAAATTAAATCCCCCACCCTCCCGAACCCCCCCCCCCAAACGCCTTAAATTACCTGGGGGTCCGTAGCCTTAAATTACCTCCGTAGCGGCGGTCCGTAGCTAAATCGGGGGAAGGGGGAGAGCAGTAAAAGCGGCACACTAAATCGTGTAGTCTTCAGCTGGTGCCATTTTGCAAAATGGCCGCCGCAAAATGGCGGCGGCCATAGACCAAAACGATTCGACGCAGGAGGTCATTCCGGACCCCCGCTGGACTTTTGGCAAGTCTTGTGGGGGTCAGGAGGCCCCCCCAAGCTGGCCAAAAGTTCCTGGGGGTCCAGCGGGGGTCCGGGAGCGATTTCCTGCCACGAATCGTTTTCCGTACGGAAAATGGCGCCGGCAGGAGATCGACTGCAGGAGGTCATTCAGCGAGGGTTCCGGACCCCGGCTGAACGACCTCCTGCAGTCGATCTCCTGCCGGCGCCATTTTCCGTACGGAAAACGATTCGCGGCAGGAAATCGCTCCCGGACCCCCGCTGGACCCCCAGGAACTTTTGGCCAGCTTGGGGGGGCCTCCTGACCCCCACAAGACTTGACAAAAGTCCAGCGGGGGTCCAGAACGACCTCCTGCATCGAATCATTTTGGTCTATGGCCGCCGCCATTTTGCGGTGGCCATTTTGCAAAATGGCGCCGGCTGAAGACTACACGATTTAGTGTGCCGCTTTTCCTGCTCTCCCCCTTCCCCCAATTTAGCTACGGACCGCCGCTACGGAGGTAATTTAAGGCTACGGACCCCCAGGTAATTTATGGCATTTGGTGGGGGATTTAATTTAAAGGGTCGGGGTGGGTTTTAGGGGGTTTTAGTGTGCCGTGTTTTAGTGTGCCGTGTTTTAGTGTGCCGCTGGACCCCCAGGTAATTTAAGGCATTTGGGGGGGGGGGTTCGGGAGGGTGGGGGATTTAATTTAAAGGGTCGGGGTGGGTTTTAGGGGGTTTTAGTGTGCCGGCTCATGATTTTAACGATTTTCACGATACTTTACACACCCAAATGGCAACAATACGATTCCCTCCCCCTCCCAGCCGAAATCGATCGTTAAGACGATCGAGGACACGATTCACATCTCTAGTACCCAGGTGCCTCTTTGAAAGTTATCATCAAATATTTCTGTGGATGCTCAGCACACATGCAGCTTGGGCATAGACTCAGACAGAGTTTTACATCATTCTTGCTCTACTTTCCTCCCAATTCAATAATAGCAACAGCCTCTCTGTAGGTCACTTTAAGAGCATGAGCTCTAGTCACCACAGCTTATCTCTTATCTGCAGCAGCATATTTCCTGTCTAAACACAAAGCAAATGATGTTGAAGAAAAGCAGGAGGAGTAGGCTGTGGAGACATTGAACTTGTATTCTCAATGTCTCCACGGTTCTCTCAGGTGCCGTTAATATTCTAGCGTAGGAAAGGAGGTAATTGGAAGGTGAAGGTGAAGTAGGAGGTGAGATGATGGAGATGATGGGTGTAACAAGTGGGAAGACCTGGCAGGACTGAGACAGAGAAGTTGGTGGAGGAATAAGAAAGGTTGGAGACTAGATGGGGTAAGGTAAAAAAGGGAGCTAGATGGTGTGAAGGGGAAAACAGAGACTAGAGAAGGGCTGGGGAGCTTGAGTTTGCAGAGGGTGAGAAGAGGGTGCTGGTAAAGAAAGTACAAAGACAAAAATGTATAAAAGAAAAGATATTTTCTCTAATCTTTAGGAAGAAGATGCATTAATTATTGTTTTATCAAATACTGTGAAGCAACTACCTCTCCTGAATTAATCACGAACCAAGGAGAGAGGAGATTCAACTCACTCACCAAATCTAAAAAACAAATCTCAATAAACTTGTTATCCAACAACTAATTACCCGGCAAATGACAATATCATAAAGCTTGTTGCTCTAGTGTTGTAATCTGCAGCCTCTCACCACACAATGGGTCGCAGGCTGTTATCAGCTTACAGAGCTTGATTTGATGTAATCATTTACTGTCATTTGTCCACCCACCAAATACCTTTATTCAATAACCCATCCTATAAACCTATTACTATTTTTTCAAAATGTAAACTTTGACTGAACGAAAACGTTCTTTGAAGGTCAAGTTCATCACAAAATTGAATACTTAGCCATAAATTTTTCATCGAGCAGTTACAATGCTTTGCTGTTCAGTTTCAACTTCCCAACATGTTTCGACTGAAATATCAGTCTTCTTCAGGGGAATTGTGATATCTCGAATCAGGCCAACATATTCATTATCTCCTAAAAATTAAAAAACCATGAATTAAAAACACTCAAAGCAGACCACACAGCCAAAAATCTAAGCTAAACCACTATCTAGCGTAAACCATCACTCATTGTTGCAACGTATGGAAATATGCTCCACTTACCCGGACCAAATTTACCGGTCTCTCTAAAGATTCAAAAAATGGCGCCTCAGCGTCCTAGTTGGTCTCTGCAGTCGTACTCACTCTGAATTTAAACACATCCCGTACATTCTAGCAACCGGAAATCCGGATCCTCTATGCCCAATAAACTACATTACCCACAGTTCTATGCTCTTAGACCGCCATAGTTTCTTTAAAAGACTGACCAGTCAATGTCTTTGTTTAATCCTTCTGGATCAACCGTATTAAAATAGTAGATCCATTTTTGCTCTCTTTGAAGAAGATAACCATCAAAGTCTCCTCCACGACTCTTAGGCAACGGTTTTTCTATTACAGCAAATGTTAGATCATCAAACGTGTGAAAATGTGAAAGGCAGTGCTGTACTACCGGCGCTTCTACCTTACCGCGTGTAATGGCACTCCTATGTTCGATCATGCGGGTCTTTAATGGACGTATGGTTTTGCCAATATATAAACGGGGACACGGGCCTGTTATTATCTTGTTGAACATTCTTAGGCAAAAACAATAAATCTCTGTTGATCCAGCGTGCTCGCTTATACGCCTTCCTAACAATCTGAGGAGGATAACCTCTTTGTTGGAAGTTCTGGCTCATCACTTGGGCTTTCGATTTGTACTCTCTAATGTCTGAACACAATCTTCTTAATCGCAAAAATTGACCGTAAGGTAGATTGTTGCGTAGATGATGAGGATGACAGCTGTCATACCGTAACAACGTGTTTCTGTCGGTCGGTTTGCAATATATAGAAAATTCAAACCCCATAGGTTGTAACATAATTGAAATGTCCAAGTAAGCTACTTGGTTCTTGTCAAAATTGTATGTAAACTTCAAATTATTATCACAACCTCCCAACCATTCCATAAATACTATAAATTCACTAAGCTCACCCTCCCATACCACCAGAATATCATCAATGTATCGTCTCCATAATTTTATATGGTTGTTGAAGGGATTGTCTTTCACAAATTTTTCTTCAAAATTCCCCATATACAGGTTAGCCACATCAGGCGCCATTGTGGCACCCATAGCCACCCCTTTCTTTTGGAGAAAAAATTCATTGTTAAACATGAAAAAGTTTTGTTCCAGGGCTATACAAGTCTAAAGGTGTGATTTACGGATTATGGTGCCCGTGTCCCCGTTTATATATTGGCAAAACCATACGTCCATTAAAGACCCGCATGATCGAACATAGGAGTGCCATTACACGCGGTAAGGTAGAAGCGCCGGTAGTACAGCACTGCCTTTCACATTTTCACACGTTTGATGATCTAACATTTGCTGTAATAGAAAAACCGTTGCCTAAGAGTCGTGGAGGAGACTTTGATGGTTATCTTCTTCAAAGAGAGCAAAAATGGATCTACTATTTTAATACGGTTGATCCAGAAGGATTAAACAAAGACATTGACTGGTCAGTCTTTTAAAGAAACTATGGCGGTCTAAGAGCATAGAACTGTGGGTAATGTAGTTTATTGGGCATAGAGGATCCGGATTTCCGGTTGCTAGAATGTACGGGATGTGTTTAAATTCAGAGTGAGTACGACTGCAGAGACCAACTAGGACGCTGAGGCGCCATTTTTTGAATCTTTAGAGAGACCGGTAAATTTGGTCCGGGTAAGTGGAGCATATTTCCATACGTTGCAACAATGAGTGATGGTTTACACTAGATAGTGGTTTAGCTTAGATTTTTGGCTGTGTGGTCTGCTTTGAGTGTTTTTAATTCATGGTTTTTTAATTTTTAGGAGATAATGAATATGTTGGCCTGATTCGAGATATCACAATTCCCCTGAAGAAGACTGATATTTCAGTCGAAACATGTTGGGAAGTTGAAACTGAACAGCAAAGCATTGTAGCTGCTCGATGAAAAATTTATGGCTAAGTATTCAATTTTGTGATGAACTTGACCTTCAAAGAACGTTTTCGTTCAGTCAAAGTTTACATTTTGAAAAAATAGTAATAGGTTTATAGGATGGGTTATTGAATAAAGGTATTTGGTGGGTGGACAAATGACAGTAAATGATTACATCAAATCAAGCTCTGTAAGCTGATAACAGCCTGCGACCCATTGTGTGGTGAGAGGCTGCAGATTACAACACTAGAGCAACAAGCTTTATGATATTGTCATTTGCCGGGTAATTAGTTGTTGGATAACAAGTTTATTGAGATTTGTTTTTTAGATTTGGTGAGTGAGTTGAATCTCCTCTCTCCTTGGTCCGTGATTAATTATTGTTTTTACATATTTCCACATAAAGAGCCAAAAAGGTAAGAAATATAGATTTATAACTAATTGGGATAACTTTCACATAAATGCACATGGTGGCATATATGAGCTTATATGGCTGCTCATAGAGTTACTATATGTGTGTATTATAAAATGTGAGTATCTTTACTCTGCAACATATGCAGAAATGTATGCTTACGTGTGAATACATGCAATGCATTGAAAGCAAGTATTTCAATGCATTACATGCATGTAATTTTCCTACCTATTTTAAAAATATACATATATTTTATGTATAAAAAAATGGAACTTATTAGCATAAATTAGGATTTGCATGTGTACATTAGTATATTTTAAAACATGGGCCCATAAGTGAAATAACAAGCTTTACCAAATATTCCACCAGTTCACCCAGTTCTTCTACAGGTCATTGGGACCCTCCTGGTTCTTCAGCCTGAACTCCCCTGAGTTCAACCAGATACCCCACCCAATTAATAATACACAATAAATACATTTAATATCAGTTGTGCAAGATAATTGCCAGGTATAAAATTATGGAAGTAAGTTGGTCTATCTACATTGCATGTCTTTTATATTAGCAAATGTTGGCTCTGCTCCAGAATGTCCCTAGTCTGCCCCCTTTTTACACCTCTATACTGTATGTGTGCACAAAAGCAAAAATATATGCATATATTTGATGTTTAGAAAATAGCATGTACACAGGTAGATGCTGCTTATCTATGGATATGCTAATTTTTACACATACAAGTCTTTGAAAATTCACCCAAATATTTATTAATCAGCCAATCATGAAAGGCCCTAGGCAAATATAGAAGAATGAATATCTTTTTATGTTTAGCAGCAGTTTAAGGATTTTGCCTTTATGAACATATCCAAATCTTTTTTAAAGCCAATTACACCAAATGCTATAACCACATTTCCTACAATGAATTCCAGAGCTTAACTATACATTGTGTGAAAAAGAAGTTTCTTTGATTTGTTTTAAATGAGCTACTTGCTAACTTCATGGAGTGTCCTCCTGATCCTTTTATTTCCTGAGAGAGAAAATAACTGATTTACATTAACTTATTCAAGTCCTTTCATGATTTTGTAGACTTCTATCATATTCCCCCTCAGTCATCTCTTCTCCAAACTGAACAGCCCTAACTTCTTTAGCCTTTCCTCATAGGGCAACAGTTCCATGCCCCTTATCATTTTGGTCACCCTTCTCTGCACTTTTTCCAGTGCAGCTATATCCTTCTTGTGATGTTGTGACCAGAACTTCACACAGTATTCAAGGTGTGGTCTCATTATGACATCCTCTGTTTTATTTTCCATTCCCTTCCTAATAATTCCTAACATTCTGCTTGCTTTTTTGATCGTACAGCACACTGGGCTGACAATTTCAATGTATTATCCACTATGATGCCTAGATCTCTTTCCTGGGTGGGAACTCCTAAGATAGAACCTACCATTGTGTAACTACAGCAAGGGTTATTTTTTCCTATATGCATCACTTGGCACTTGTCCACATTAAATTTCATCTGCCATTTGGAAGCCCAATCTTCCAGTCTCACAAGGTCCTCCTGCAATTCATCACAATCCACTTGAGATTTAAGAACTCTGTATAATTTTGTATCATCCGCAAATTTGATCACCTCACTTGTCGGAACCCTTTCCAGATCATTTATAAATATATTAAAAAGAAACAGTCCAAGTACAGATCCTTGAGGCACTCCACTGTTTCGGATCCCCGAGACATTCCACCGTTTCCACCATCCGGTCTAAGTGATTTTTCCACTGTGAAAACTGAATATTTAATCCTACTCTCTGTTTACTGTCTTTTAACCAACTGGCAATCCACAAAAGTACATTGCATTGTATCCCATGACTTTTTAGTTTTCTTAGAAGCCTCTCATGTGGGACTTTTTTGAATGTCTTCTGAAAATCCAACTACACCACAACCAGTTCACCCTTATCCACATGTTTATGCACCCCTTCAAAGAAATGTAGGAAATTTGTGAAGCAAGACTTCCCTTGGGTAAATCCATGTTGGCTATGGCCCATCAAAAAATGTCTATCTAAATGTTTGTGATTTTATTCTTTATAACATTTTCCATGATTTTTCCTTGCACCGAAGTCAGGCTCACAGGTCTGTAGTTTCCCAGATCACCCCTGGATCCCTTTTTAAATATAGGGGTTATATTGGCCATCTTCCATTCTTCAGGTACATCAGATGATTTTAATGATAGATATAAATCAATTGAAATAGGTCTGAAATTTCATTTTTTAGTCCTTTCAGAACCTTGGTATGTATACCATCAGGTCTAGGTGGCTTACTACTCTTCAGTTTGTCAGTCAGGCCTACCATATTTTCTAGGTTCACCGTGATTTGGTTCAGTTGATCTGAATCATGACCCATGAAAACTGTCTCTGGAATGGGTCTCTTTCCAAAATCCTCTTCAGTAAACAACAAAGCAAAAAAAATCATTTAATCTTTCCGCGATGGCCTTATATTCTATAAGTGCCCCTTTAAACCCCTTGATCATGTAACGGTCCAACTGACTCCTTTGCAGGCTTTCTACTTTAGATATATTAAAAAAAAATTTTATTGTGAGTCTTTGCCTCTATGGCCAAATTCTTTTCAAATTCTCTCTTAGCTGGTCTTATCAATGTCTTTCATTTAACTTGCCAATGCTTATGCTTTATTCTATTTTCTTCTGATTCATCCTTCTTCCAGTTTTTGAATGAAGATCCTTTAGATAAAATAGCCTCTTTCACCTCACCTTTTAACCATGACGGTAATCATTTTGCCTTCCTTCCACCTTTCTTAATGCGTGGAATACATCTGGCCTGTGCTTCTTGGATGGTATTTTTTAACAATATCTACACCGGTTGCACACCTTTTACCTTTGTAGCTGCACCTTTCAGTTCTTTTCTAACTTTTTTCTCATTTTATCAAAGTTTCCCTTTTGACAGTTTAGTGCTAGCACCATGGAATTATTTACTGTCCCCCTTCCAGTCACTAATTCAAATTTGATCATATTATGCCAAGCGGCCTCTTCACTGTTACCTCTCTCACCAAATTCTGCACTCCACTGAGAATTAGATCTAAAATTGCTCCCTCTCTCATTGGTTCCTGAACTAATTGCTCCATAAAGCTGTCTTTTATTTCATCAAGGAACTTCATCTCTCTAGCATGCCCTGATGTTTCACTGATAATATTGAGGTAATTAAAATCTCCCATTATTACTGCACTACCAATTTGGTTAGCTTCCCTAATTTCTCTTAGCATTTCACTGTCCATCTCACCATTTTGGCTAGGTGGACGGTAGTAAACTCCTATCACTAATATATTCCCCAACACACAAGGGATTTCTACCCATAAAGGTTTGATGTACATTTAGTCTCATGCAGGATTTCTATCCTATTGAACTCTATGCCATACCGGACATAAAGCTCCACCCCGCCACCAGAGTGCTCCTCTCTGTCATTGCAATATAATTTGTACCCCAGTATAGCACTATCCCATTGGTTATCCTCTATCCACCATGTCTCTGAGTTCCAATTAAGTCTATGTCATCATTCACTGCTATACACTCTAATTCTACCATCTTACATCTTAGACTTCTAGCATTAGCATATAAATATTTCAAAGTGTGTTTTTTATTTGCATTTACATTCTGCTTTTCAGTTGACAAGGATAAATTGGAATCTTTTAGCTCAGGTGAATTTTTAATTATAGGCACTTGGACTAATTTTCTTATTATTAGAACCTCTCTGTTGGGATGCTCTAACTCTAATGCTTCATTAGTATCCTTTGAAGATACCTTCTTCCAAACCATGTGCTGCTGAGAGACTATCAGCTTTCCCCTTTAATCTAGTTTAAAGCTGCTCTATCTCCTTTTTAAAGGTTAGCATCAGCAGCCTTGTTCCACCCTTTTAAGGTGAAGCCCAGACCTTCAGAAAAGACTCCCCCTTCCCCAAAGGTTTCCCTAGTTCCTTACAAGACTGAATCCCTCTTCCTTGCACCATTGTCTCATCCATACATTGAGACTCTGGAGCTTTCCCTGCCTCTGGGGGACCTGCACGTGGAACAGGGAACATTTCAGAGAATGCTACCCTGAGGTTCTGGGTTTCAGCTTTCTACCTAAGAGCTTAAATTTGGCTTCCAGAACCTCCCTCCCACATTTTCCTATGTTGTTGGTGCCTACATGTACCATGACAGCTGGCTCCTTCCCAGCACTGTCTAAAATTCTATCTAGGTGATGTGTGAGGTCCGCTACCTTTGCACCAGGTAGGCATGTTACCAGGTGATCCTCATGCCCACCAGCCAACTAGCTGTCTACATTCCTAATAATCGAATCACCAGCTATGACCTAATCATTCCCTCCTTGGCAGTAGCCCTGGGAGATACATCCTTGGTGCAAGAGGACAATCCACCACCTGGAGAGAAGGTCCTTGCTACACGATCATTTCCTGTTGCACCAGGTTGATGGTCTCCGATCATGAGACCTTCCTCCTCTAAGGCAGCACCAGGGCTTCCAGACTGGTGTTGGGATTTGGCTACTATGCCCCTAAAGGTCTCATCTATTTATCTCTCTGTCTCCCTCTGCTCCTCCAGAAGCTCTTTGCAGCAGATAATTTCTCACAGGTAAAATGTCTTTGCAGCATATAATTCCTCACAGGTAATATGTCACATGTGGCACTCGATGAAAAAGCTTGGGCCTCACCTAGGGCAAAACTGGGAGGTCCTCCTCTTGCTGCTGGACTGCTGCTTTCACCTTAAATGTGTTCAGTTCCTAGGCCAGAGTGTGAAGCCAGGATCTCGGTGGAGGCACAGCTCAATGACGGGGCCTCCATTGATTCCCCCAAAAATGAGAAAAATCTTACCAGGTCCATCAGGTATCTGACAAAGGCTAGTTCCTGACGCCAGGGCCTCAGCTTAGACCAGGGCCCGAACCCAGGCCTGAAGCCACAATTGACCTGAAAGCCCAGGCCCAATGCTGTAACCCTATCTGGAGGCCGGGTCCAGATGCCAGGGACTCAACCAGGAGGCCAGGTCCTGATGCCTGGACCTCAGCCTAGGGTCAGGCCAAGGGTCAGGCCCAGGCCTCAGAGCCTAAACCTGGAAGCTCCTCCTTTGGTACTCTTCTTTCTTTGCTTGAAAACCAAATGACACCATCTGCTGGGCTCACACTGGAGTTAATTAACTCTGGCGCATTCACCCCAGTGGATGGTGCCATTTTGATATGTGTTCTTGTTCGTAAAGAATAATGGTGGATTTACACCTTAAACAATATGGATTTACACCTTAAACACTCTAGCGTTATAGGAGGGAACTCTACCATTTCCCCTTCTCAACCCATGATTGGAAAGGGAAAGGAATTAAAGAACAAATTAACTGTCATCATATCTTATATCTGCTTAAAGTATACAGTCACAGATTTATTGAAAGGTTTAATAGTGTAAAAGGATTGAAATCAGATAAGGATTTATACAAGCATGTATTTACATCAGATTTCCATCACTTGTCAGTAAAGTTACACTGGAAACTACTTTAAGCTTCCAGCATTATTATTAATATTGTATACAAAAGACTTTAATACTTACATATCAAATGAACAATGCTCAGGGCCTTGGAAATATTCCCTCCGCTGCACCAACTGATAATTCTGGTCTCAGAGGGGTTTAAAAATAGTAAGGAAAGTTTGAACCATTAGAAGCCCTCTAAATAAACGTGATCCTGGGTCTCTGTAGGGAGGTTTGTTATCCCAGGGGTTGTATAAGAAAATGTATAATTAACCTAAATTGCTCGTGCATTACTTTAAACATGCCATTTACCAGAGCTATACACCCAATCATTTAGAAGAAACAATCATGCAATCTTTTCTTTTATTAAATCAAAAGGGAGATAATATTTCTTTTTAATAAATATTGTTCAGTACAAAAAAAATGACTCAGCATTCATTCAGTCATGGCATCAGAGTCTTATAAAGTGCTCTATAGTGTGTGCATCTACCACGTCTCACCTCACAATGGGCCTCTAGCAGTATCAGGTAAAGCACTCAGTTGTCATTCACTTACTGGTCTCAACATATTTCTCTTTCTTCCTATATTTCATATCATTTTTAACTTTATTTCTATAGAGAGATGTATTATTTAAAATCCACTTATCTCACACATTCAGATTCTAAGATCTCAACGCTTCATATTTAAATCACCTGACCTGTGTCCGTGTTTCGACAATCTCAGCAGCCTGCAATAGGGGTTACTGCTCTGCAACAAAAACAAATATTAATCTCTATGTTACACATACCAATCTCCAAATGATAGCTTTACAACCTCCCCATTCTAATCTCTCCATTTTAAATCTGTCAGGACTCTCAAGCCTAATTATTGTCTAAATAAAAATTGAAAAAACTTTTTCTTTACATGTCCAAGCGTACAAAATTTGCTTGCCTATTGAACTCAGTCTTCACAACATGGCAACTAGCTCCATATCAAACATACACACTTCAAATTTATATACCCATTGCAGGGGAAAGCATCATCTGAGGCAATTTGATGTCTTTTCACCACCGTCTAAAAAACATCTAAACATGATTGTGTCCACTCAAAAACCATACTGCAAAATTGTGGCCTCGGTTTTATATTCTGTGGATGCTAGGGATGTGCAGCAGGGATGGCGCCATCTTGTGCTCCTACCATGTGATAGGGGCCGACCAATGGCACCGGTAGCCCCTGTGACATAGTAAGGGCAAAGGCTATCGGTGCCATTTTGAATACCGGCAGCTGATGGCCCGATTGCAGGAGATCTCTCCAGGACCCCCACTGGACCACCAGGGACTTTTGACAAGTCTTGGGGGGGGGGGGGGTCAGGATGGTGGGGGTTTATTCGTTAGTGATACGTTGTATTCATGGGGTTTCATCATTCGTTTCGTGATGCCCATGAATACAACGAATATGGCAAATACATTGTGGATTGCCAAAACGTTGCAAACGAATGCACACCCCTAGTGGATGCCACCACTGCAGTATCATACATATAGTAACATAGTAACATACTAATAATGGCAGATAAAGATCAAATGGTTCATCCAGTCTGCTGAGAAAGTTTCTTTTTGTAGCAACTGTTGCTCTGTGTAGGTTACCCCCTTGTTTCTGTTAAGGGTAGTAACTGCCACTCCATACCAGTTACCTCCAAGTGTTATGTTAAGGGTAATAATATTTCGAATCAAAACCGAGCAACTATCAAACCTATAACAAAATTACTGCTAACAGCATTTTGACAAGGAGAAAAATCTTCTTCAAAATTCAGACAATGCTGCTAGAATGTGCTTTGCTTTTGAACTTAGCCGTTGAAGCTGTGGATTTTCCCTAATGTGTGCTTATCAGTACCTGCGACCGTAAAAGTTGGGACCCAGTGTTGGCTGTCATCCGAATCCAATTCCCCTTTTTGTCTCCACTATCTAAGCAGAGAGCAATGTTGCAGTTGTATCAAAAGCTTCAAGGCTAATTGGTTAAGGGTAGTAATCCCCTCTCCATTAAGAGGAGTAACTTCTGTTCCATGCAGATTACCACCTTGCACCCTTTTCTTCATTTCCAACTTATAGCTTGTAGGGATCCACATTGTTTATCCCATGCCCTTTTGAAAATTCAAAGATTTGAAAATTCAAAAATTCAAAAATTCAAAAATTTGCTGTTTTTGTCCTCACCATCTCTTCCAGAAGGACATTCCAGGCATCCTCCAACTTCTCCATGAAGAAATATTTCCTGAAATTGGTTTTGGTTCTCAGCCTTCTCCCCTGGAGTTTCATCTCATGACCCTTAGTTCTACTGTTTCCTTTCCAACAATAAAGGTTCAAAGTTTGTGCATCATTAAAACATTTCAGGTATCTGAGGTCTATATCAAATCTCCCCTGTACCTCCTCTCTTCCAGGGTATACATATTTAGATCCTTCAGCTTTTCCTCATAAGGCTTCAGATACAGATCCTACACCATTTTGGTCATCCTTCTCTGGATCGCCTCCATGCTGTCTCTTTCCTTTTTAAGATAAGGGCTCAAGAACTGAACACAGTACTCTAAAATCCAACACACTAATACTTCTATTCCTCCCTATAAAAACTGGGATAATTCCTCTTGGCAGATATCCTATTGGGCTCTCTACATGTATTTATTGTTTTTTCTCTTCATTTCTCGAGCTTGTCCAAAAATATAGACTTTGACTACCAAGTTTATCATGTAAGTGGCTGCCACTAAACATCAGGGTGAGAAGAAATAATGTTATTCAGAGATTTAACAACTCTGACTTCTGACTGGTTTAGGAATTCCATATAACTATAGGTTCTGCTTTGCTGCATTGGTAAATAATTTTATTTTTTAGCTTTCCCCATTATCTCTGCAATATAATGATAAATAAAAACTCTACATAATTTATTTTTGCATTAATTTGTAATATGTAATCCTTTACTATTTTATTTTAAAAGAAAACCATTGTTTTGTTTTTTTTGGTATGATTAGTTTCTCAAAACCAAAGCTTGGTTCAATATACCATGAAGAGCCAGGTGTACTAAAAGGTTTTTCCAATTCTGAAATTGATAAGCAAAAGATGTATTCATGAGGAAACCAAGTATTAACCAGATCATGCTTACTCGATCAAAATCTCCCCTCCCATATACCCAGCTATTTTTTCTCTCAAATGTGTCCCCAGTTATGCTATTATTTTTGACATGTAATACTCATTGTGATACAATCCCAACAAATTCATTTGTGCTGTCACTGTGTCTCTCTACATATATAGTGAAATATTAACTCACATTAATATACTCTTTCAAAAAAAAAGTATAAAATACGCAGGCCTTTACTCATATATATACTGACAAATTCTACATTACGGATATACATTTGATTCTATCAAATGCAAAATATGCTACAAATGAGGCCATTTTTTGTTTGTTCCATTCAGAACAAACTAAAAATAGCCTGCTAAGAAAATAGCCCAAACTTTTGAGTATTTTCATATTTGTGGCATTTAAAATTTGAACTAGCCCCTGTAAGCCCTGGCTGGGCTTCCCTGATCAAAAAACTGCTAGGCCTCGTCCTGGGGCCTAGTTCAAAGGTGAATCCTGCATTGATGCCTAAACCCAGATTAGTGAATATCCAAAAATACACCGAAATAGCGAACTGCTATTAATCAAAAAACAATCAAGAGCCAAGCTCTGTTGCTAAACAATTGAATAAACTTTTCAATGGGTAATGTATGTTTTGCAAGTGATTTTAAATAAAGTAAATACCTACACTATCAAATGGAAAAGTTTTGTTTATTGATGTGATTTATAAACCACATCAATAAACAAAACTTTTCCATTTGATAGTGTAGGTATTTACTTTATTTAAAATCACTTGCAAAACATACATTACCCATTGAAAAGTTTAAACCCAGATTAGGCCAGGAGCTGAGGTCCTGGGAGTCTAGCCCAATGCCAAAGTCTAGGGCCAGGCAGACCTAGGCCTTGGAACTGGGGTGAATAAACATGTGGATAAAGGTGAGCCAGTAGATGTGGTGCATTTGGATTTTCAAAAGGTGTTTCACAAAGTCCCTCATGAAAGGCTTTTAAGTAAACTAAAAAGTCATGGAATAGGAGGCAATTTTCTTTTGTGAATTGCAAACTGGTTAAAAGACAGGAAACAGAGAGTAGGATTAAATGGTATGTTTTCACACTGGTAAAAGATAAACAGGGGAGTGCCTCAGGAATCTGTACTTGGACTGGTGTTTTTTAATATATTTATAAATGATCTGGAAAGGGGTATAATAAGTGAAGTAGTCAAATTTGAAGATGACACAAAATTATTCAGAGTAATTAAATTGCAGGAGTACCTTGTGAGACTGGAAGATTGGACATTGAAATGGCAGATGAAATTTAATGTGGATAAATGCAAGATGATACATATAGGGACAAATAAAGGATCTTGGCATCATTGTTGATATTCCACTGAAATCATCAGCTCAGTTGCTGTGACAGTCAAAAAAGCAAACAGAATTTTAGGAATTATCAGCAAGGGAATGGCAAATAAAATGGAGGATGTCATAATATATCTCCATCGCTCCATGGTGAGATCACACATTGAATATTGCCAGAATTCTGGTTGCCGCATCTCAAAAAATATGTAGTTGCACTGGAGAAAATACACAGCAGGGTGAACAAAATGATAAAGGGCATAGATGGCTCCCCTATAAGGAAAGGCTAAAGATGTTAGGATTTTCAGCTTGGAGAAGAGATGGCTGAGGGAGATATAATAGAGGTCTACAAAATCAAAATCAGGAAAAGACTTGAACAAGTAAATGTGAATTGGATATTTATTCTTTTGGATAACACAAGGACAGAGGGAACTCCATGAAGTCAGCAAGTAGCACAATTAAAACAAATCAGAGAAAATTCTATTTCACTCAATGCATAATTAGACTCTAGAATTTATTGCCAGATGATTTGGTTAAGGCACTTAGGGGTAGATTTTATAAATCTACGCCTGCACGTACTTTTGTTCGCGCATCAGGTGCAAACAAAAGTATGCAGGATTTTATAAGATACGCGCGTAGCCGTATCTTATAAAATCGGAGGGAACTTTCCTTCCACCCCCCCCCCCCCCCGCACCTTCCCCTCCCTTCCCCTACCTAACCCCCCCCCCCCCCGCCCCCCGGCCCTATCTAAACTCCCCTCCACCTGTGGTTTAAAAGTTCCACCTGCAAGAAGCAGGTGTAACTCGCCTCGGCCACGCCCCCGAAACGCCCCAGGGCCGGCACCACATCCCCCGACATGCCCCCTGGGAACGCCCCAAATGTCGCGTCAGCCCCGACACACCCCTCCAACACGCCCCCCCCCTTGGAAAGCCCCGGGACTTGCGCTTGCCGCCGAGCCTATAGAAAATAGGCTAGGCGTGCTCAGGGGGTACTTTGGCCAGATTTTTGGGGGTACGTGCGTATCTTACGCGCATACCCCTTTGAAAATCTGGCCCTTAGTGTATCAGGGTTTAAAAAAGGTTTGGATAATTTCCTGGAGAAGCCCTACTCTGCACTGCAATACCTTGGAACTGTATCTCTCAGACCCCACTCCTCAGGGCACCTCACAGTATTGCCATAATGCAGGTGTCTGCGATCACATGGCTGTGACGTAGACAGTTCGGCCACGCCTCCTTTCTCCTGGGCCACAGCCATGGTCCACTTGCCTGTGTTTCCATACCGCCCCACCTCCTGACGGTGGGGCCCTGTGGGGCTCAACCCCTCAGGGAGAGTCAACTCCCACCTCAGGCCAAGGGTCCACAAAACTTACAAAACCTAATACAAGGTGGTACATATAGGGAAAAATAACCCATTCTATAGTTATACAATGTTAGGTTCCATATTAGAAGCTACCACCCAGGAAAAAGATCTAGGTGTCATATTGGATGATACATTGAAAAAGCTTAGTGTGCTGTGGCACTCAAAAAAGCAAACAGAATGTTATGATATGTTGGAAGGGACTGGTGAATAAAACAGAAAATGTCATAATGCCTCTGTATCGTTCCATGGTGAGACCACACCTTGGGTACTGTGTGCAATTCTGGTTGCCACATCTCAAAAAAAATATAGTTGCACTGGAGAAGGTACAGAGAAGTGCAACCAAAATGATAAGGTGGATAGAATGGCTCACTTATGAATAAAGTCTAAAGAGGTTAGGGCTGTTCAGCTAGGGAAGAGATGGCTGAGGGGAGATATGATAGAGGTCTATAAAATCATGAGGGAACTAGGCCTGGTAAATGTGAATCAGTTATTTACTCTTTCACATAATAGAAGGTTTAGAAGACACTCCATGAAGTTAGCAAATAGCACATTTAAAACAAATCAGAGAAAATCTTTTCACTCAATGCACAACTAAGCTTTGACATTTTTTGTCAGAGCATTTGGTTGGGGCAGTTAGTGTAACTGGGTTTAAAAAAAGGTTTGGATAAGTTCCTGGAGTAGAAGTCCATTGACTGCTATTAATCAAGTTGACTTGGAGAATAGCCACTGCTATGACTGGCATTAGTAGCAAGGGATCAACTTAATGTTTGGGTACTTGCCAGGTACTTGTAACCTGGATTGGCCAATGTTGGAAACAGGATGTTGGACTTGATGGACTCTTGGTCTGACCCAGTATGGCAACTTCTTATATTCTTATGTTCATACTTGCTGCCTCTTCTTTCTCAGAAGCCATTAAAACCAAAGTACCAGGTATTCTGAGGTCACATTTATTCCTGCATTCAGAGGGAAGAGCTATCTCACTTTCTCCCCCATTACTTTCATGAAATGCTCACAAGGCAAAAGGATCAAAAAATGTGTGCAATATTTGTTTAATACAGCATTTACATTGTACAGTAAACCAAAGTGCATTTAGCAAAGTATGTGTAGGTGCCCTGAAGAACTTCATTCTACATGGATACCTTAAACAATGGGAAACAAAGGAGGGAATTTTCAGATAGTCCCCTTAGTTGCAAAATACACCTGTACGTTTACCAGGTATACTTTATAGCAAATGTTCAAAGAAAACCCACCTAATTAGTTTATTTTTGAAAATTAGAGAGAGTGAAGTATGCATGCTAAAAGCACCCATGCATTTTGAAATTGCAATTTGTATAGGCAGCAACAGGGGGAATTAAATCATGCATATACTTTTGAAAATACCAACCGTGTGCCATTTTCCTCCACAGACCTAAACACATCTTATGGAATGCTTCTTTATAATCCAGCTAGAATTATGCATGCTATGGAAAGCCATATATTCTTTTAGCCAAGCCATGAAAGAGGGAGTAGTTTTCAGTCAGACCAATTCATTGCTTTGCTAATTGCCCTCAAAGTGACTTGTCCAAGGTGACAGTGAGTGTCAGTGGCATAAGCAGGAGTAGAATTAGGTCTTCTGATTTCCACTCCATTAACCAATAGGTCATGACCTCTCCATGGATCTTCTCATGTTACAATGCACCAACTCCAGCTCATATTATTTTCAGCTTGTTAAGTTTGTTACAGGGCCCCACTTGAAGACTCAGGCTCCTTTTGTTTAATAAATGACAACTGCATAGAATTTAGGAAAATAGTCATCAGCTCCCTTTCCACTTGTCACTGGACAGTGACCACTGGATTCTCATCCTACCTTCTGCTGGATCTTCAAGTCATCATCCTGTAGTGAGCATCATGAGAAACATAGTTAACAAGGTTACATTCCAAAATGAATCATTTTTGATCCAAAGTAAAGTTGCTACTGGGATGTTCTTTGGATTTCAGTTAGTAGGCTTCTTGGTTCGCTACTTTCAGATGCAATCAAATATATATCCTTCCTTGGGCACATTTCCACAAACTACATTATACCCAACTTTCTGAACTCTTGCAATGATTTGTTTCTCATTTAAATTATCTTCTATCTTTATCTTCTATCTTTATTTTCATACATTGCAGTTTCTCAGTATTGTTATAACTGGAACTCTGTGTTAATCACAGTTGTTAGCATATGATTACATCACAGTATAAAGTATACTGCCCTTCAATGTAAGGAAAATCACTATCACTTTATCACAATTTAATAAAAGTTCATTCAGGGATTCAGTTAGACAAATAAAAAAATCATGATTTATTCCACTGAAAAACAAATCTCTTTGAATTGTAAACATATGCAGCATCCTTGCAGGAGCACAGTGGTTTACCCTGAGCACCCATGCTGTGTAAGCTACAGTAGTGTGATCTAAGACTGTGCATGGTGTGCGTTGCTAAGTAACCGAGGTTCTGAGGAGAGCTTATCTCAGCTGGGAGATGAGGCTGCCTGACAGGAGGAGATTTCAAAAGTCTTTCCAAAGAGTTATCTATGCCCTTGATGTGGTAGATACCATCCCCTAGGTGTCTTTTGACCTAAAAGATATCCCCAGAAGCTCTTGTGTTCAGTGACAGCACTGGCAGTACGGTCAGAAGCTCCAGCATGTAGGGGTGACTGGTATTGCAACTTCTGAGAAACTTAACTTGAAGGGAAGTGAGGAACAAAAGCAGCTAACCTGTTATGAAGTTTAATTATTGATAAATGCTCCTCGTCGAGAAGAATGTGATCCTCTGTCTTGTCTGTCCTCTGAGAAAACCAGTCAGGCAGTGTTCAGAAGGCTACCAGCTTCTTAAATGTGTGAAGGCAATGTGATAGGAATGTTTTAAGTTGAGAAGTGAGGTCTCCCTGTCCAGAGTCTCCAAAAAGTAAACAAACCAGTCCGAAACAGTATTAACCCTGTAAAGTACTATTCTGGTGGGGAGTGTGTGTGTGGTGGAGGCGACAAAACTCCTAGGGTACTGTTATGAAGACTTGGACAAATCCCTTCTTATAATTTGTGAACCTTTAAATGTTGAAGAAAATTAAAGGAATGAAATCCCTGTGAAAGGGAAATGCAAGGTGAAAAATTTGAAAATATCCAATATTAGGGGGTACATTTTTAATAGGGTGCCTATCTGCAAAAACACACGTGTACTTTTCAGCCACTATAAACATTGTCAGTCTAAACACAAGGGACCTGCATATGTTGAACCCTATTTACTAAACATTTTTCTTATAGACACAAAACAGGAGTGCATAGACACAATTGTGTTTAAATATCACCTTGATATGGGGATAAAAGTATGTGTAAACACTTAAGTGGAGTTGAACATTGGCATGAAGCACATATGTATAATTTTCAAAATTATATGTAGTGTATGTGTGTAGTTTATAACTATATCCATAAAATTCTTTGAATGCCTCATTTTTAAAATAAATATACATTTGAAATAAATCCAAGAGCAATTCTTAAGAAATGTTTGTAATAAAGAAAAAAACTTATGAGCAAATAATAATATAAAATACAGTTATAATCAGTTTACAAACAAAAAGCAACTACAATAAAAGGAAGTGGTACAATCGATTAAGGATATGGGGATTGAGGGGGAGAGACCATAGTAAAAAAAAAAAAAGAAAGGACCACCATACCAGTTAATGCTACATTCATTTCTGTATCAGGAGAAATATGTCTAAATCTGCCTCAGGATGAAAAGATAGTAATGAAGAAACTGGAGAAGCCTCGTGGACCTATTTATCACTCAAAAAGAGGGTCAGTTAAGCAGGTTAAAAAATATATTTTAAATTATGAAATTTAGCTACACACTTGCACAGGTACTTAACAAAAAATCATAGAGCCAATCTGAATGACTTAAGGCTGGAACTACAAATTCCCCTCTCTTCTTCTGGGTAGCCTTAGCTATATTACATCAGGAAAAATATTTACTTTCTGGCTAACAACTCCTGCCTAGGCTTAAAAATAACTACAATTTCTAATCTATATCTGTTCTAACATAAAGTTCACAATCAAAGTTGCAAGAGTAGCTTGCAATTCTACAGAGGTCTCCACAAAGGTGATTAGAATCAAGCTGTCTGATGAAATCTGATACAAATCCAACTGTTCCTCAGGTCTTAAATCTCTCTTGGGTGGAGGAAGATAAAATATTTTAGCAATCGGTTGGTTTGCCTCTAACAGAATTTTTAATATTTCTAAAGGATACTTCTTAAACATTTTCATAGCAGATTGCTTTTCTGAACAAGAAACATGTATCAAAGAGAATATAATTAAATGGAAAAACCTATGTTTTCCAATTTATTTATGCAGGTAAATGTTATCCTTAACCAGATCGGACACATCCTGCTAAAGTTTTCCACTTTAAAATTCAAAGAGTCCAGCCTTTGACTACATTCCAGCAAGCCAGCTTTCTGAACCAAAAACTTCTCATTAACAATTTATGGGGGTCATTTACTAAGCATTTTTCCCATAGATACAGAATGGGAGAAAACTTTTAGTAAATAGGGCCCTATAGTTGTTAGAGACTTACCCAGACTTCGATAGCTAGCCAGATGGCTTCCAGGGAAAAAAATGTTGCCTTCCCCAAATGAAAAGCATACCCATTCTCCTAGTTTTTCAAGGTCCTCTTGCAATGTCTCACAATCCTCTTGTGATTTAACAACTTTGAATAATTTTGTGTTATCAGCAAAGTTGATCACCTCACTTATTATTCCCTTTTCCAGGTCGTTTATAAATATGTTAAAAAGCAGTGGTCCCAGAAAAGATCTCTGGGGCACTCCACTATTCACCTTTATCCATTGAGGAAAGTAACCATTTAGATCTACTCTCTGTTTTCTATCTTTTAACCAGTTCCCAATCCACAGAAGGACATTATCCCCATCCCATGACTTTTTCATTTCTATGAGGTACTTTGTCAAATGGTTTCTGGTAGGGATGTGAATCGGGCTTCGGACGATTGAAAATATCGTACAATATTTTCAAAATCGTCAGAAATCGGGGGCTCCCCCAAAACGATAGGAAAACCCCACAAAATTGTTCATGGGGGTTCTCTTATCATTTTGGGGGAGGGTGGGAAAAACGGCACACAAAAATAACCCCTAACCCACCCCGACCCTTTAAAACTAATCCCATAGCTTCCCCCACCTCCCGACCCCCCAAAAACCTTTTTACAGGAACCTGCCAATGGCCCGGGAGCGATCTCCCGCTCCCGGGCCATTGGCAGCCACTAATCAAAATGGTGCTGATGGCCCTTTGCCCTTACCATGTGACAGGGTATCCTTGCCATTGGCCGGCCCCTGTCACATGGAGGGAGCACTGGATGGCTGGCGCCATTTTTAAAGATGGCGCCGGCCGTCGGCCATCGGAGCCATTTTGTTTACTGGCAGCCGACGGCCTGAGCGCAGGAGAATGCTCCCGGGACCCCCGCTGGATCACCAGATATTTAAAAATTTTTGAGGTGGGGTCCGGAGGGTCGGGGGATACTAACAAACTCATTTTAAAGAGTCAGCTGTATTTTTTGGTTATCAGCTCGGGCGCAGCCGATAAAAAAAACCCAATCGGACTGCAAGATAAAAATTTCACGATGTGAATCGGAACCAGAATCCGAACCAATACCGGTTCCGATTCACATCTCTACTTGTCAGTGCGTGTTGCCTTGTTCCTGTGTTCCTGTCCATTCTGTGTTCCAGTGTTCTAACATTCCAGTCCTGCCTTTAAGAAAATATGAACATAAGATATGCCATACTGGATCAAACCAAGGGTCCATCAAGTCCAGTATCCTGTTTCCAATCCAAGTCACAAGTACCTGGCAAGTACCTAAACATTAGATAAATCACAAGCTAATATTGCTTGTTAATTAAAAGCAGTTTTTGGATTTTTCCTCTAGGAACTTATCCAACCCTTTTCTAAACCCAGTTACACTAACAGATATAACCACATTCTCTGGAAATGAATTCAAGCGCTTAACTATGCTGTGAGTGCAAAATAATTTTCTTCAATTTGTTTTAAATGAGCTACTTGCTAACTTCATGTAGTGCTCCCTGGTCCTTGTATTACCTGAGAGAGTAAATAACTGATTTTGATTTTAAAATTTATAGTTGTTATGGACCAGACAACCCAATCAACACCAAGGAGTTTTTACTAGTATTTTTATCAAGCATTGATGTTGAGCTAGAAGTGGACCCTTGGCCTGGTGCAGGATTGGTACAGCCCTCTGGTTGGACCCAGAGAGTGCCTGCAACCAGGAGGCGGAGCACAGGAGGAGACAGAGGCTAACTGGAGCTTTGCCAATAGCAACCCGGGGTTCCCTCAGGTTGAGCCCTTGGCTACCCGGGCCGCCTGGTCTTAGGTGGGCCTCGCAGAGTTTCCTAGAGAGGAAGTGCAGGGGAGTGCCCACCACAAACAAGGGTGCACAGTCGATGTCCAAGCAAGAATGTCCAGAGGTCGCAGGAGGCCAGAAGAGAGAGTCCGAGTGGATAGCGAGGATCAAGGCCAGAGTATCAGTCCAGAATGGTCAGCCGAAGCAGGGGTCAGTACCTGTAGTCAATCCAGGAGTAGTCAGGTCAGGCAGAGGTCTTCCAGGCAGCGATCACGAGTAGTCAGTGGACAGGCAGAGATCGGTTCCAGGCAGCGATCAGGAGTAGTCAGTGAACAGGCAGATGTCGGATCCAGGTGGCAGTAAGGCGAGGTCAGGAGCAAGCAAAGGCCAGTACTGTGAGATCAGTCCGAAGGGTACTACCAGGAATGGAGAGACAAAGGATCAGGAGACCCTGGGACAGGAGACGCTGGAACAGGAAACACTGGAGCAGGCAAACTAGAGAACACGGGAGTGTACGACACCGATTGCCAAGTATTTTTAAACTATATTGATAACCTAGACATATACAGTATATAATTAAAGTTAAACCATTAAAATAAGGACTTTATTTCCTTTTTTTATTACTTAATTCAACTGTATTTGACATTGGATTCAGTGGCTAGTAGGGAAGGATATGCTGCATTTAGCAAAAGCAAGGTTGGATTTTGGTTTTTTTTATGTACAATGTTCTTTTGGAGGAGAGAGGATTCCTGTTTTTGGCTAAATATTTGTTAGTTTACAGTGCTCTCAATTTCTTTAGAACCAGTAATTTTTTCTGCAATAGATCTCAGGGCAATTCAAGGTTATCTTTTGCTGCCATCTATTGCACATATGTAATTATAACATATGAAAGTCCATCAAATTGAATGATTTAAATTTCAGAAGGTGATGACATTAAAATGATTATTTATGTTAATGGACTGAGTAACCTATATTAAGAAATCAGGGCCCAATATTTCTAGCTCTAGGAAACTAATCTAGAACATGAAATGTTAACCTGAGGAAAGATTAAAACAATTAGGATTTTTGTCTCTCTTTCCAAATAATGTTTAAAGAAGCTGATAGCATTTGTCAAATCCAAATACAATAAATCCGTAAGGGGGTCATTTATCAAAGTGCTATATGGTATTTCACATGCAAAAATGCCATTAACACATGCAAAAGCACCATAATGCTTGGTGTGATGCAAATGAGAAAAAGGGAAGGATGTTTGGCCAAGTGTGCTGGGCTCATAGTTTTGTGAGGCCATACTGCATGGCTTTAACTACACCTTTTGTTTTGGCGGAGAGAGAGAGAGAGAGAAAGGGACTGGCCCTAACACCCTCACACTAGATAGGTATTTATATCTCTATGGGAGGCCCCACCTAGTAACTCGAGGTGAGGTTTAGGTATTAGTGTAGGGTTAAGGGCCACTTTGACATTCAATGTGAGACGTACAAACATAACAGTGCTCTCTTGTGAAGATTTGATGAACCTCAGTGTGAGGAAACTCACCCAAAGATGAGATTTGTGCAATGTTCTCTCAACTTAGCTTGAGGGAATCTCTACCTGGGTAACATCAAGCTAGGTTGAGAGAACATTGCACAAATCTCATCTTTGGGTGAGTTTCCTCTCTCCGAAGGTCATCAAATCTTCACAAGAGAACTGTTCGTACGTCTCACTTTGAATGTCAAAGTGGCCCCTAACCCCTACACTAATACCTAAACCTCACCTCGAGTTACTAGGGGGGCCTCCTATAGAGATATAAATATCTATCTAGTGTGAGGATCTTGTGCCTAGGCTCGCTCTCTTTTTCTTTCTTTCTCTTTGCGTTAAAGCCGTGTGATACGGCTTCGTAAAACTGTGAGCCCAGCCCATTTGGCTAAAATATTCTCTCCTTTCTCTCATTTGTATTGTACCAAGCATTATGGTGCTTTCGTACATGTTAATGGTGTTTTCGCATGCGTTAAAGGTATTTTTTGCATGCAAAAACACCTTAACGCATGCGAAAATGCTGTATAGCACTTTGATAAATGACCCCCTAAGTGGGTACCTGGCGATAAAGTGCCTTTTCCAAGGTCACAAAAAGCCTCTGTGGGTGAAGTGGGATTTTAAGCCTGGTTTCCCTGGTCCTCGGCCTATTGTTCTAATCACTGAGCCACATTTAAAGAACTGGATATAATAGAACAAAGCTGTCAATTTTTTTTTAAAAACCATCTTGATGTACATATTGGGGTAGATTTTCAAAAAACGCGAATAGGAGTACTTTTGCTGGCGCATCAGGCGCAAGCAAAAGTACGCTGGATTTTAGTAGATACGCGCGGAGCCGCGCGTATCCACTAAAATCCTGGATCGGCGCGCGCAAGGCTATGAATTCTGTATAGCCGGCGCGCGCCGAGCCGCGCTGCCTACCCCCGTTCCCTCCAAGGCCGCTCCGAAATCGGAGCGGCCTTGGAGGGAATCCTCTAACGCCCTCCCCTCATCTTCCCCTCCCTTCCTCTATCTAACCCACCCGCCCCGCCCTGTCTACACCCCCCCTTACCTTTCTCCGGGGATTTACGCCTCCCGGAGGGAGAAGTAAATCCCCGCGCACCAGTGGGCCTCTTGCGCACCGGGCCGCGACCTGGGGGCGGGTACGGAGGGTGCGGCCACGCCCCCGGACCGCCCCGGGCCATAGCCACGCCCCGTACCCGCCCCCAAAACGCTGCCGACATGCCCCCGCAATGCCGCGACGACCAGGTCCGCCCCCCGACACGCCCCCTCGGAGAACCCCGGGACTTACGCGAGTCCCGGGGCTCTGCGCGCGCCGGTAGGCCTATGTAAAATAGGCTCACCGGCGCGCAGGGCCCTGCTCACCTAAATCCGTCCGGTTTTGGGCGGATTTAGGCGAGCAGGGCTCTGAAAATCTGCCCAATTGAGTCTTTTAAAAATACATATTAGGTAGTATATGCAGGAAAAAAATGTTCCTTTTTTCCCCATTTTGTTATTTCTTTCTTTAGATTTCATTTTAGAGTGCACTAAATTTTTTTAGTACTTACTAAAAAGTTTTTCAGTTGTTCTTCCAATGTATAAATGTACTGTACATATGGTAACACGTGTTTTTCACTTTTTCCTAGTTCCTTTCTTTTCCAAGCTTAACTATAGCTTCCACAAATAATACTGGCAATTTTCCTAGTCTGAATATTTTAAGTGCTTAGTTAAATGGCCAAGGATGAAATATATTCACTTTTTTTGCTCTAATAAAAACATTTTTCTCAAAAGTAACTAATCATCAACTTGAACAAATGTTTAATAGTTTAGTTTAAGATTAATTATTTGTTATATTACCTTTCCAAATAAAATACTGACTTAACAGTGTGATTGAAGTGAGAGGATCCTCATATTAAACTAACCCTATTTGTTATTTGTTTTTAAATGAATGATTTATATGAGCCATTAAAGTCAATGGCTGCATAGAAATCCATGGGAGAGCAACAGATGTACAGGTAGGAACTGATACAAAGTATAGAGCAGCCAGTTAGCAGACATGAGTAGAAGGGACGTGTCTACAAGACAACAGAGATGACATATCACAATGAAGCATTTTTCTAATCCAACCTATTGTTGTGCATTGGATCCAGTGATGCCGATTTTAAAAACTGAGTATGTCTGTGATTTGCTGTGCATTCTTTCTGAAGGCACTGCCTGGAAAGGATGCTGTTTGAACTCTCTCTGTCCTTAATTTTTCCCAAACACCTTTTTGACTGCTGCCCATTTTAGACACTCACTGTACCAGTCAGCCAGGCACTGCTGCAGAAGCCCCGTGTCAGTGTATTGCTGTTTTTTCTCTCTCTTTCTGGAGAGTGGAGGCAGAGTTTGGAGAGTTGCTTGCAGAGATGTTACTGATTTTTTTTTTTTGTCTGACTGGGCTGTTGTCAATGGGCAGTGGGCACTGGGTAGGTGAGCACTGCCCACTAACCTCAACAGTGTCAGAACTAGTGCCAACAGTATGACATAAAACCACAGAAACATAGAAGCATAGAAGTGACGACAGAAAAAGACCTAATGGCTCATCCAGTCTGCCCAACAAGTTGCCATAGTTATCAGTTTCCCAATCTTATCAGTTTCTCAGTCTGACAAGGTCAGGGCTCTTGTTGATTACTGTTTGAGTTCAATTTCCTCCCCCCCCCCGCAGCTGAAGCAAAGAACAATATTGGACTTGCCTCAGAAGTGTAGTATCAGGCTTTTCAGTTAAGGGTATTAACCGCCACATCAAGCAAGTTACCCCCATGTCCTTGTTGGTTGTTGTATGAATCCAATTCCTCTTTTCCCCCTGCTGTTGAAGCAGCAAGAAATGATGGAGTTGCATCTGCAATATGAAGGCTTATTTGTTAAGGATAGTATCTACCGCACCAGTAGGTTATCCCCATGCCTCTTACTTTATTCCCCTCCCCCCTTGCCTTTAGGGATCCACAGGGCCGGGTTTTAAAAATGTTACGCGCATAAAGCCAGACGGTTACATGCGTAAATCTGGCCTTATGCGCACCGAGACGATTTTAAAAAAGCCCACCGGCGAGCGTAAAGCCCTGGGACATTTGTAAGTCCCGGGGCTTTACAAAAGGGGCGGTCCAGGGGCGGTACGGGGATGGGGTGGGGTGGTGCCAGAGGCCTCCAACAGAGCGGCCATTGCCGCTGGGTCAGAGAATCGCATGCCAGCAGGCTGCCAGCGCATGCAACTTGCACCTACCCGGAGGCAGGCGCAAAAGGTAAGGCAAAGGACAGGGGGGGGGGGGTTAGAGTAGGGCTGGAGGGGAAAGGTTAGGGGAATTGGTGGGAAGGTCAGGCTAGGGAGAAGGGAACGGGGGAAGGCAGCTCGGCTCGGCGTGCGCAAGATGCACAATTTGCACAATTGTGCACCCCCTTGCGCACGCCAACCCCTGATTTTATAGTTATAAAATCAGGTGTACATGTGCACGCGCTGGGTAGCACGCGCACCTTTTTAAAATCTACCCCACAGTGTTTATCCCATGCCCTTTTGAAATCTTTCACCATTTTTGTCTTCACCACCTCCTCCGGAAGGGCATTCCAGGCATCCACCCTCTCTGTGAAGAAATATTTCCTGACTTTGATTCTGAGTCACCCTCCATGGAGTTTCATTTCATGACCCCTAGTTCTATTGGTTTCTTTCCAGTGGAAAAGGTTTGTTGTTGATCATGCATCATTAAAACCTTTCAAGTATCTGAAGGTCTGTATCAGATCTCCTCTGCTCCTCCTCTCCTCCAGGGTATATATATTTAGGTCCTTCAACCTCTCCTCATAAGTCATTTGATGGAGGCCTCCCACCATTCTGGTCACCCTTCTCTGGATCGCCTCCATCTTGTCTCCATTGCATTTGAGATATGGTCTCAAAAACTGAACACAGTACTCCAGGTGAGGCCTCACCAAGGACCTGTACAAGGGAATTATCACTTCCTTTTTCTTACTAGATATTCCTCTCTCTATGCAGCCTAGCATTCTTCTAGCTTTAGCTATCGCCTTGTCACATTGCTTTGCCATCTTTAGATCACTAGACACTATCACCCCTGTTTCATGCACAGCACAATGGCACAAATATTGTTCCTCTCTCCTGTTCCATGCACAGCAATGCTTCACCCCCAATCGCTTATAGTTCTTTCAGATTACTGCATCCCAGATGCATGACTCTACCCTTCTTGGCATTAAATCCCAGTTGCCATATCTTCAACCACTCTTCTTGCTTCCTTAAATCACATCTCATCATCTCCACTCCTTCTTGTGTGTCCACTCTGTTGCAGATCTTAGTGTCATCCACAAATAAACTTTACCTTCTATCCCTTCCACAATGTCACTCACAAAGACGTTGAACAGAGCCGGTCCCAACACTGATCCTTGAGGCATTCCACGTAACACTGTTCTCTCTTCAGAGTAGGTTCCATTCACCATCACACACTGTCTTCTATCTGTTGTAATCTGTTGTAAACTAACCAGTTTGTTATCCACACCACTACCTTGGCGCTCACTCCCAAGTTTCTCATTTTGTTCATGAGATTTCTATGCAGGACTGTTATCATCGAGCACTCTTCCCTGATCCAGTTCTCTAGTCACCCAATCAAAGAAATCAAAAAGATTCATCTGACAGGACCTTCCCCTGGTGAATCCATGCTGTCTCGAATCGAGCAACCCACCAGATTACAATAGTTCACTAACCTTTCTTTCAGCAGAGTCTCCTGTAATATCCAGCCTCCTCTCTGCTCCCACTCTTGTGAAACAGGGCCACTACCGCTGCTCTCCAGTCACTTGGCACTACTCCTGTTTCCAGGGATCTATTGAACAGGTCACTTAGCAGATCCACCAGCACATCTCTGAGCTCCCTCAGTATCCTAAGATGGATTTCATCAGGCCCCATGGCTTTGTACACTTTCAGTTTTCCTAGCTCTTCCCATTCATTCTCTTCCATCAATGGGGTTTTGTCAAATCCACCCCCATCCACAGTCTTGTTAACCAGTGATGGTCCATCTCCAGGGTCTTCCGTAGTGAACACCAAACTGAAGTATGTGTTTAATATTTCCGCCTTTTCTTCGTCTCTTTCCACACATTGATCCTTTTCACCTTTCAATTTCACTATGCCACTTTGCTCCTTTCTCCTTTCTTTGATGTATCTGAAAAAAAGTTTTTTTCACCTCTCTTTACCTCTTTGGAAATCCTTTCTTCCACCAGATTTTTTGCTTTCCTGATTACTTTCTTTGTCTCTCTCAGTTTATTCAGATATTTTTCCCTGTGCTCCTCTTTTTGGGATCCTTTATATTTCTTGAACGCTGTTCTTTTTATTTTTATTTTATCAGCTACCTCTTTTGAGAACCAGATAGGTTTCTTATTTCTCTTGCTTTTGTTAACTTTTGTAATGCAAAGATTAGTTGCCTTTATAATTACTCCTTTTAGTTTGACCCACATTTGTTCCACCTGTCCCATTTTCTCCGAGTCTCCAAGTTCCATCTCCAGGAATTTTCCCATTTCAGCAAAGTCCCTATTTTTGAAGTTCAAAATTTGGGTCTTTGTGTGACTTCTCCATATCCTATTCGCAATATCAAGCCATACCATTTGATGATCACTGGTGATAAGGTGGGCTCCCACCCACACATTTGAGATGCTATCCCTGTTGGTGAGTACTAAGCCAAGAATAACTCCCTCCCTTGTGGGTTCCATTACCATGTGTTTGATCAGAGCCCCTTGCAGGGCACCCACTATCTCTCTACTTCTGTTAGATTCCAAGGAAGGTATCCTCCAGTCTACATCCAACAGATTAAAATCTCCAACAATCAACACATCTCCCTTCTTTCACACCTTTTGGATGTCTCTCAGTCTAGTTCTCCCGTTTGAGTCAGACAATCAGTGCAGCATTGATTCTGTGCTCCCTGCACATACACATAAGTGTGGCATAGTCCATGGGCATACAGTCAGTTATGGTACCACTGAGAAATATAAATTAATATTAATATCCAAACATTCAGTGACAAATTAAATCATGTCAGGGATAGGAAAATGCAGAATATATAAAAGAAATGTATACAAGATTGGCAAGGTTGGCAGTACTGCAGTAATCCTGCACTTATGTTGAAGTGGGATTTCTTCAAGACTAATAAGGCAGAAGCCAGCTCTATCCAGAAGAAACTAACATATGGAGATAAGCATGTGTCACTGCAGAGTGCAGATGACATTCAGCATGTTTCACTCCATTCTGTTTTTGAAAAGAGGGGAAAAGTGGCAGACTTTTCACAGGTAGAGAGCAGAAGCCAGGGAAAAGGGGTAGGATTACAGGAACGCCCAAAAACCGAAGAAAAGATGTAGTGAAGGCAATATTTTTTACCACTGATTCAGATGGAGTCTTTTCTTGGCTTGCCTAATAAGAAGCTTTTGAAGGGAAACTAGAAGAGGAAAATTTGAGAGATGTACATTGTTGTGTCTTAGCATCATCCAGTACATTGATAGGGGAGATAGAGCAAAATGGATAGTGATGAAGAGCAGGCAGCACAGGTAGAGAGTAGGGGTGTGCATTCGTTTTGAACGCATATGTAAAACGCAACTTTTTTTTTTAAAACTTAAAAAAGTGATGATCCGCAACACATCGCGATTTTCAACTTATTCAACATAGCTATGTTGAATACGTTGAACCTAAATAAACACTTAAACCCCCCACCCTCCTGACCCCCCCAAGACTTACCAAAACTCCCTGGTGGTCCAGCGGGGAGTCAGGAAGCCATCCCTGTATTCCTTTGCGAGGAGCACGTGATGTCGGCGTCACATCGACGTGACGCGGACGTCACGTGCTTCCCGCGCCTCCGCTCCCGGACCCCCGTTGGACCCAACCGGAACTTTTGGCCAGCTTGGGGGGGTCAGGAGGCCTCCACAGTGCATTACATTCAGGTACTGTGGGTATTTTCCTATCCCCAGAGGGGCTTACAATCTAAGGCGTGGATTTTCTAACATTGCACCTCTTATTGAATCACACGGTAACGGGGGGCGGCAGCCTGTAAAAGTTGGCAGCGATCACACCACCGAGGTATTATCACTGCCAGCTTTCGCACCCAATAGCACCACCATGAAAGGTGATGCTATTGGGCGCAATACTGGCTCATCCGCCCTGCTGCAACTCCTCCTCTTCCAGTCTCAATGCCACCCCTATCTAGCTATGGCATGCATAAAGTCCCTTTTCACATGCAGTAGGGATAGAAAATGACCCCCTAAGTTTGTACCTGAGGCAATGGAGGGTAAAGTGACTTGCCCAAAGTCACAAGGAGTGACAGCAGGACTCAAACCCTGGTCTTCTGGTTTGTAGTCCACTACTCTAACCATTAGGCTACTCCTTCACTCCATTTGCCTTCATATCTTTTCCAAACTTTCAAGTTGTTTATACTAATTAAACTGGATCATTGAAATTTGAGAGCTTAAGGTTGAAACATTGTACTCTAAATTAATAAAATGTGTTCCATGTTCTTTAAACATACTTTTAGTTTCAGCAGATAAATGATCAAATTGAGTTGTTGAGTGAGACAAGGATTTCATCATCTTGGTAACCACCCACCAAACATCGGCAAGAGTCCCATTTTCAGGCTCAACAATTTCACTACTTGAGCCTTTTGGCAGGGATATAGCAGGTGTTTAAGAGCCGATTACAGGTACAAGAGAACTATTCATGGATTGAACAACCTGTGAACCTCCTGAGTCCATATTGCCCAATGTAGAGGTGCATACTCCAGGATCAGATTTATTAACAGAAGTCTGTAAAGTGACTTTGAAGGATCCAGAAAGAGGAAGAGGGGACTGGTCTTGGCCTGGACTGTCCTATGCACTGGAGGAAAAGGAAGTATCAGACATAGAATTCCTCAAAGGCTGAATCATCATTTAAACCAAATGTGAATCCTTAGTCCCCTTCACCATGGCCGATCCAGGTGTGGAAGTTGTAACTTTTGCTTTCCTTTTCCTTCCTAATAGAACTTAAAAGAAAATGCTTTCCAAACTTTCAATAAGGGGTGCATTCCTTTGGCATGTGACTTCAGCAGCATGCAGGCAACTGCACACCTCTGCCTTGATATTTAAATAGGTCCACCAGATGCTGCTGATGATGTCACTGGGAGCATCTAGGAGACAGTGATATCCCCAGGTCTTCCAGATGCATGGTCCACTGGCCTAACCAACCTGCATGTGTGAAAGTGGTACAACTATGTGCAGTTGATTCCAAACAGAATCACTGCCTTAAGGTTTAAATTGGCCCACCAGGTGCAAGGTGATGATGTCACAGGGAGCAATGAAGAGACAGCGATATCACCGTGTCTTCCAGATGCAAGGTCCTCTGGCCCAACCAACCTGCATGCGTGCAAGTGGTATGACTCTCTGCAGTTGCTTTCCAAAATGAATTTTTAAATGAAATACTTTTTTTTCTTCTGCACATCCCTAATAAATACTAACTTGAAAATCTTTCATGTATTCCCATCATCATCTGGATCTTCCATTCTGTTCCCCTTGCTCTATTTCTTCTTTTTTCTTTTCTCTCTCATTTTCCTTCACACTATCCTCTTCCCACTTTTTTCTTCCTGGTTTCTCTTTATCATTATAAATGTCTTTCTCATTCTGGTGTTGTTATGCTTTCTCTTCCTTCTACTTCTTTGTTTTTTTCATATTTCTTCCTCTTCCCTTTAATCTACCTTGATCTTCTTCCACTGTACCCCAATCCTGACCCCTCAATATATCCCCCTTTGACCTTCCCTTTCCCTTAAGAACCACTATTTCTTCTTCCTAGGGTTGCCAACTAGCTCCAGATTTTCATGACAGGTTGCTCCAGTCCTGAATTTATCCCATAACATGTTGGGACTTGTAGTTCTGATTTCTCTATAACAGCCCTTTGAAAAAGGAAGACTACAAGGTTCTTCCTGCAGTGGGGTAAAACCAGGACTAGATCAGCCTGTTCTGAAAATCTGGAGCCAGTTGGCATCCATAATCCTTCCTTTGTCTCCTTCCATTTTTTAATGAACTAGAATGTATTAAACTGCATACTAGTATATGGTATTCAGACTGTGATACTTAATAAAAGAGAGAAAAAGTGATACACAGGGAACAATGAGTATGAAAGCACATTAAAGTTAATACACCAAGTTTGGATAAAAGTAATGCAAATGAAGAAAAATATTTTACTACTTTAATTGTAGATAGTATTGGTGTAAAAATGTAATCATAAAACTGAAAAGCAGGCCAATTATTTCTTATTTACCATAAATAATTCAATAAAATCAATAAGATCGTTAGTAGTAATATGACATGTCACGTATTTGGCATCAGCCTGCCTTATTCTTTTCCAAATTGAATTCAGTTTATATAAGTCTTTAGTCTATTAAATACATGTATTTTTCAAAAGCAGATAATTGTTTTAATGCCAAATACATTTGAATCTCTTGCAACAAGTTCAGAGGAACTAATAGGAATCCTCATTCAGAACTCATCTTATGTCACATAAAAATACCCATAACTCAAAGGTAATCAGGAATGAAATTAAATATAACAACAGATAAGTTTATCAAAAGTGTTCAATTTAAGTCAATTTCTTATTTTAAGAAATTATTCTGCTTATTTTCTCTCTGCTTTTAATTGTCCTATTGGAATTTTGCTATAAATCAACTTGAAAATGTGATATATGTGAACATTTAAAAAATGAAAGGTACAATCATAAATCAGAGTTTACAAATAAATCCTAATAACATTCATAGATGTAGGTACTTATAGGATTCCATGCTAACTAGCTCAAACAGACAAAGTTACTTCATTGAGATTTACATATCCAGAAGAAATACCAAAAATCACATAAATGAATAATATATATATACAACTTTGTAGAAATTCAAAAATATATACATTTTTTTTCATTAACAGCAATGATCACAAACAACCATACTCACTATCACTCACAACCATGCATACTCATTATAAAAACATATCCAACCTGTGACTCTGCTAAGCACCAAACAGATATCTATATATCTCTCATAGGGAATCTTTTTATACAACCTACTGATTTCTTGCTATATCCCATGAAAAATCTTACTATATACCTCTTTCTAAATACCCCAACAATGGGCCCTGTTGTTTTGCTAAAATTGGCTTCCTCAGGGGGAATGATATGTTTCTTCCTCCAACCTAAAAACAGTAGATAGTAGAGATGTGCTTCGGGTAACAATTTCATGTTGGGCTTTTGTTTCGGGCCCCCCCCCCCCCCCCACCATGGGAATTTTGTTTTTCCCGTGGTTTGGGTTGTTGGGTTTTTTTTTTGATGGCCCTGATTTTTGGGTTAGTGCGCACTAACTCAAAAATTTATTTTTTCCAAAATTTTGGAAAAAATTCAATCGTTTTTCGGTTCTCCCGAACAATTCTGAATTAGGGAATTTCGTTGACATTGCCTAATTAAGGAAAATCGATTGCACATCCCTAGTAGATTGTTCACAAATTTTAAATTAAAATGAGTCTCGATTTTCTCAAGAGTACTTCATTGGTCACTTGATTGAAGGACCAGCAACAAATGTCAAAGATTTGCATTTGTTCTTTGCACGCTGTGTAAGAATGTCCTTGAGTGCACCACACTTCATTAATTGAATAAAGATTATTTCTCCATAATCTAAAGAGAATTAAACATCTAATTAATCACCTGAATGTATCTATATTTATACTCTTACCAGATATCAAAGCTGACTTACCCTTAAAAATATGCAACTACATATGTATCATGTCATATATTATAGTCTTGTAAGTAAGTTTAGGGGAGCAGGGACCTGTCTACTACAAATCACGTCCAGTTACCCTCCCACTTTACTTCACATGTTATGGGTCATGGATCCCTGGGCCGAGGGGAAGTTGGTGCTGCCTATGGGAGGAGCTTCACAGGCCCCCTCCATCAGCTGGCGAGGCTGGAAGGGAGCAGAGACCCCACTGTAGCTTCACCACTACCAGCCCTCGTTCCCTTCAGGTTGAGCCCTTGGGTACTGGGGCCGGCTGGTCTTATGTGGGGTCTCTGGCACGGCTGAGACTGGCGGTGAATCTCAGGGTCCAAGGTACAGGCTTGGTTCTTGGCAGATGGTGAAACTCAAGGTCTAGGATACAGTCATGGCTCTTGGCAGGTGGCATAACTTGTGGTCCGGGGTACAGGCATGGGTCTTGGCAGGTGGCAAAACTCGTGGTCTGGGGTATGGCATGGGTGTTGGCAGGAAGCAAAATGTGTGGTCCAGGGTAGAGGCAAAGGTCGTCCAAAAGCAGGTCAGAATCCAAAGAAGATGGAGAACACAGGAATAGGAACCACCAGGGAACAGAAGCAGGAGCCAAGAAGCCAAGGCAAGGTCTGCAGGTCAGGCCTTGTCTAATATAGGTTGAAGCATAGCATTTAGGAGGGAGGGGCTGCAGCTCCTCACGCTGAGGTCCCTTTAAATTGTAGGAGGCAGGGTGTGCATGCACCTAGGGTGCCCAGAGCATGAGGGAGACCCCGAGCAGTGTTCGGCCACATCCTGGCCGAAATGAGTGCCGGTGGTGGCAGTCGGGCAGGGAGTCTGCACAGGAGGAGCAATCCTTCCACAGCTCCCCACCACCACCAGGTTTTTGGGGCTGGTCTGGGATGCACCATGGAGTAAGTGGAGGGGGCCCGTCATGGGCCTCCATGACCGGCTCCCGTAACTGCAATCCTAAGTTCAGGAAAAAGGCAATGTGTTCTCCTCAGAAATATACTTTTATTTATCAGAAATGTCATGATTAAGCATTTAGAAGATAACAACAATAGTTGTCTCTAACATTCTGGCTATTAAGCACCAGTTTTCCCTAAAGAAAGTGCTGTACCATGGGTGATTTCAAACCTGCCATAAACTTTAGTCTACTTAATACATTAATACTTATGACTAACTTACTTACCACTGGCCCAACTTCAGGCAATCTCAATGTTTACCTCTGAAGCAGGCTTTGGCTGGAGAACAGGAGAATGTGGGCATGGGAGGAGACTTGCTTCTGGGTCTGGTACTGGCAGAGCTACTGGCTGTCTGGGGGCTTGCTTCTGAGCCCTGTACAGGCAGAGCTGTTCAGCTGCTCTCGGCACTCCATTGCCTCAGGCTCCGTACCACCATCAGACCCTCGGCAGGGCCTCTCCTCTCTTCTATCTTCTGGCCACACCTTAGTCTTCTCCCTCCTCAATAGCAGAGGGTGCTAGGTTGATTCGATTTTGCTCCTATTTTTTGGTTCACCCATTCTCCTTCTTTATCCCCATCTTATACTTTCCAGCTGATAAATAAGAATAAGTCCATGCATAATCATATGGAGAATGGAGGGTCTTTATTGCATTTGCAGGTCTTTTCCCCCTCTCCTTTTCTTTGGAGGGGGGGGGTCCTGCCACATATGCCAAGCTATATGCCAGAATCAGTATTTTCTTCATCTCAGACTGCCCCCCCTTCTTCCAAGGGTGAGGGTCCTTCTGACCTCTGGACTCCCTTGGCCAGTCCATGACTCCTGCTTATCAGCTTAAGTTGTTGCATTGGTTTTATTTATACAAGAGCATTCAAACAGGCAGATCTTGATAGTATCCTTCAGTGTTGGGTTACAGTTATCATCTAGCCAAAGTTTCTCTCCTTTAGCTGTGACAATATTTTGGCATGTCAGCACACTGGTCTGTATATTTCTTAGCAATAATGATTCATATTTTGTGATTTTTAGTGGTAAAACATGGGATATCTCCCTACAGTTCAACAACCTGGAATCAATAGCATCTTCAAAAAAATACAACCATGCATAAAAATCATTTAAAGAAATATAATAACTTGCATAAAAGTATGTAAGTTGCCAAAATACCAACTTATACAAATTTTAAGGAGTAAAACCAACCAGAGATCTTACCCCTGCATAGTCACAAAACATTCTGTGCATGCGCATATTAAGAACTACCAAAAACCTCCAAAAGTAT
Organism: Rhinatrema bivittatum; assembly: GCF_901001135.1. Lineage (NCBI taxonomy): Eukaryota > Metazoa > Chordata > Amphibia > Gymnophiona > Rhinatrematidae > Rhinatrema > Rhinatrema bivittatum. The sequence continues at coordinate 738,933,466 of NC_042616.1, read as the reverse complement.
TTTCAGGTTCTTCATCAATGGGACACAGCTGTGACTGACAACACTAGCCAAACAAATAGAGAACTGACAATCACATAGCCATGCATCACTCTGTCTAAGGTGACAAAAAAAGAGGATTAAACCATTGAATAATAGTGTGCTGCTCTGTTTAGGCTGCCTAAAATGAGAACTCAGCAATCACATCACAATAAGCTATTCCATTCCTTTTCACGGTTTATTCCGTGAGATATAATTGTATTCCAACTAAATTTTAAACATTCTTCCCTTTGAATAAACTGATGTGAGACTTCACCCCCTCCCCTGAGACAAATTACATTAATGTATGACAAAAAATTTTAGATCATCATTAGAATGTTGATGGGTGATCCAAAGTTCAACTATTGGTGCTGTTGTTTTACTCATACGAATATAGCTTAAATGCTCACATATATGGGTTTTAATGTTGCGCTTAGTCTGTCCAGTGCATATAAGTTTACACTGACAATTGCATAAATGACTTGTTTATGTTGCATGTAAAATGGCCCATCAGCAGGTATTCTAGGACCCTATTCTCAATGCTAAATGAGGATATGCATAGTACATAGGGACACACGAAGGAAGATCTGCAGGAAACTGCCCCAGTGTATTCTGATCTTCCACCTGATTATGTGGGAGAACAGCATGTACAAGTTGGTCTTGTAATGATCTATTTTTTTGTAGTGCAAAAATAGGAGGATTCTTAATTTTATCATAATCCAAAATTATATGCCAATGTTTACATACAATCTTCTTAATGTGAGATATCTGATTTGAATATGGCAATGTACAAATAATTCTTGGTATCGGGAGCTCCTGATTTACTAATAATAGGTTCTCTTGGTTAGCATATAGGACTTGCTTGTATGCTTTAAATACCTTCATGGTATACCCTCACTCTCTAAATCAGTTGGTGAGTTCCATTGCCCCATTTATACATTCTTTATTTGTTGTGCACAATCTACATAGCCATAAAAAGTGTCCTATAGGAATAATATCTTTCAGATCTCTCAGAGGGTAGCTAGAAAAATGTAGAAGTGAATTTCTGTCAGTCTAATCATATACCAGTATCACATTCAATAGCTGTTAGGTATTCCCACCAAATATTTTGAAAAGTTTTTTGAAAAGAAGCAATTTTTAAACATTAACACCTACTTCTTCTGTGGGTACATTTTAATTGAAAATAACACACATGGATGAGAAAATGGAGTCACTTTTCTTTCTTAACCTAAATGTGCTCCTAGGAAGCTTCCTCTAAACATGGATAAATGTGCACTTGCTAAAGAACCAGGTACACACCTTTGCCACATTGAAAGAAGGTAATTTTCAGACAGTCAGTTTACTTAGTAAAATGGTTTTTATTCACAGAAATAACTTTGGAAGTATCTTCCCTAAGGAAATGAATTGCAATTTGATTGATTCACTTCTGAACTCAACTTTGAAAGAGATGCACGGATGTTCATGTATGCGCATATACAGGCTCGCACCAAAAGACGTGGCCATATTATAACAAACGCGCATATATGCACACGTTATAAAAAAGGCTGTACGTGCGTGCATGTGCACACAATTTTATATGGATGTGCACATGTGCACACAAATACCGCCTCTAGCACATAAGTGGGGGATGTTAGTAGACACGCACACTGACACAATTACCAGTTTCCCCAGTTCATTCCTAGTTCACCCTGGTAAAGGATAGGACTTCCTAATCCCTCCAGTTAACCAGCCCACATTTTACCCTGTGATCCCCAACCCTTAAACCCCACTAACCTCTTTAGTTTTTTATTGTTTGCTTGTTTCTGGACTTACACGCCATTCATATCAAAAGTAAATTTAGGCGGTAGAGGACCCCGGCATGCACTTTTGTACTCAAAGACTTATTTGTAGATTTTGTTGAGAAATTAAGGAATTCCCATGCCCCGCCCAGAGCATGCCCCCATGCCCCTTTTTTCAAATATATTTTGTATGCATACTAGGAGATACGTTCATACTTGCTTGCTTTTTTAAAATCACGTGGCACGCACCGGCCTGACTTCTGTGTGAATCTCCTGGCTTTGATGAATGTAGGGCTTTTAAAATTTGCCTTTTTAATTGTTTCATGCATGTCCACAATGTAGTATGTTAAGAGAAATAATATCAAAATTACATCTTATATTAATAATACTTACAATTTTATAGCACCAATGGACATATGCAGTACTATACAATGGCAATAAGTATCCTGGTATAATAAAGAAAAGTAGATCACACAGCTACTAATCGATTGTGGATGATGGTACGTGCAATGGTATGGACAGCAGAATGACTAGGTGACTACTGAGTGATTATGAGACATAAACTGGCCCCTCTTCCTCTGATTTAGGTGAATACAGCTCAGCTTAAATAAGTTCATACTTACAGAGAGAGTGTCTTTGGGGTTTACTTTTGGGTTGCATTGTGTGCTGAGGCTTGGCCCCAGAATTGGCATTTAGCTGGGATCACAAAGAATATCACTTTCCTTGAGCTATTTCCCATAGTGATGGTTTTACATCTGTGTGGGGCAGACCTGACCAATAAGCATGCTGTTTTCAGGTCAGATAACACAGCCATGATAGATGTTATTAATAGTTATTGCCTGTGAAAATGTAGCCGTTACCACCGATTTTCTGAACAATTTTGTCCTGATGAAGGATGTGAGTTTGAAACATGGTCCCATGTTGGCCAAGATTTGTTACGTGGTCGAATGAGTGCTTCATGATGGCAGAGGATCTGATTCACTTTGCATGACAGACACTATTGAAGAACAGATAAGTCAATGATATCATTCTAAGAGATATTCTCTAATTTAAATGCAGAATAAAAACAAAAAAGGACTGGTATTCGATTAGACCTATGATTATATATAAGGCTGAAGGTCTTTGGAAATGTTTAAGTATGCCCACTGATGAAGCCTAGTATTATGGTCTATCTCATTGATATTGAAAAATTGTGTCATGGTGATATATTTATTCACATGTTCTTGTTGTCCATTGGCACCCAATAATCTTGTCACTTTGCTGTTTGTTATTAATAATCTGTATGCATGAGTCCACTGTGTGATAGATCTAACCAGGAACATGGTCTTGCATTGCCAGTATTATAGTATATTATTCAGGACATCCTTTATTCTTGGTGTGAACAACAAAGTTGCTGTTGCTTTCTCTTGCTTTAAGTGGTCTGCTTTCAGGTTGCTTGTTCCTGTCACAGAGAAGGAAAGAATGTCAGCATTAGAAAGTATCTGGAGGATTACAACTACAAGTCGTGGGACCTGATCATGGGAGTTACTGCTGGGCATTACAGATATGGAGGCCCTCCTCAGGACCCTGGGATCTCAGTTTCACTGAGCATTATCTTACCAGATCTTCTTCTGCTTCAGCCTGGAGCAAGCAGCATCCAGAATGTTCCCCCTTATTTATTTTTTGATGTATTTATTTTAGCTTTAGCTCAAGTCTTGTTTTCATTGGTAGCTGAAGGCGAGTTACATTCAGGTACAATAGGCATTTTCTCTGTCCCCAGATGGCTTACAATTGAATCTAAAGACCCTATTTACTAAGCATTTTCCCATATACACAAAGAGGTGAATTTTAAAAGTCTGACACACAAATTAATTAGGGAATGTGCGAAAAATGCCAATTGGTTTTTAAAAGCCTTAAAGATATGCGCATATCTCCTGCAGTATCAAACCAAATACGTATATAGAATCCAAAAAGCAACCAACAAGGAAAAAATATATCTCAACACACTAATTAATGGGAGATTAGTATCAGAAAAAACTGTGCTCTATAAAGTAATCCACAGGCTCTTGCCTGCAATGGGCTTCAACCAGCATAATCTACTGGAGCACTTTATTTACGTCATCTACTTCTCACACAATTTTAGCTTTCATTTACTTTGTTATTCATTTTATCATTTGTTATTCATTTTATCATCTTCTAAAGTATCGCAGGCCTGCGATACTTTAGAAAATGAGGCCCAAAATGCACTAACACTATTGCACAGCTTAATAGCACTTCACAGACTGACAAACCCAGCCTACTCCTCCTCTTTTTCAGATTTGCATCACAGCATACGATATGGTGCTATCACATGCGTTAACGGGGCTTTTCGCATGTGATAAGCCCTTAGCGCATTTTGATAAATGACCCCCTCTATTTGCTCTCTGATACTATCAAGAGAAGGATCTTTTACAGAAGCACACTTAGAATTTAGAAAAAAAAGCTTTAAAAAGTAGGTACTGGTTAAGGGCTTCCTCTGATCTCTTCTGTGGTCAGGGCTCTCTCCCTCTCTTTCACTCACTGTGACAGCAAAAAGACAGAGGCAATGGCATTGTTTTCTATGTTCATTGGGGCAGGGTGCCTGATAGGGATGTGCAGAGCAAAATTTTATGTTCATATTTTTTATGTCCGAAAGGGGGTCCCACTTGCGGCCAATATGGACATAAAAAAAATCCAATGAGTTGGGTATATGTACATATGTGCAAAAAAAAAATTTAAACCCCCTCACCCTCCTTAATCCCCCCCCCAGACTTACCCACAACTCCCTGGTGATCGAGCGAGGAGTGAGGACGTCATTTCTGCAATCCTTGGCGAGAAGCATGTGACGTCGGTGGCACGTCGAGTGACGCGGCGTCACGTGATTCCCAGCTCGTTCGCGCCGGACGGCTCGTTCGGCCCAAAAAGAACTTTTGGCCAGCTTGGGGGGGCCTCCTGACCCACCCAAGCTGGCCAAAAGTTCTTTTTGGGCCGAACGAGCCGGGAATCACGTGACGCCGACATCACGTGATTCCCGGCAAGTTCGCGCCGGACGGCTCGTTCGGCCCAAAAAGAACTTTTGGCCAGCTTGGGGGGGCCTCCTGACCCCCTCAAGCTGGCCAAAAGTTCTTTTGGGCCGAACGAGCCGTCCGGCGCGAACTTGCCGGGAATCACGTGACGTCGCGTCTGAGTGACGCGGCGCCACGTGATTCCCGGCGAGTTTGCGCCGGACGGCTCGTTCGGCCCAAAAAGAACTTTTGGCCAGCTTGGGGGGGTCAGGAGGCCCCCCCAAGCTGGCCAAAAGTTCTTTTTGGGCCGAACGAGCCATCCGGCGCGAACGAGCCGGGAATCACGTGACGCCGGCGTCACTCGACGTGCCGCCGATGTCACATGCTTCTCGCCAAGGATTGCAGAAATGGCGTCCTCACTCCTCGCTCCATCACCAGGGAGTTGTGGTAAGTCGGGGGGGGGATTAAGGAGGGTGAGGGGGTTTATATTTTTATTTTGGCTCAACAATCGCGATTTCCAACATATCGAACATATCTATGTTCGATATGTGGGAAATCCGATCGTTTATGTCGAATCAATTTTTTAAGTAAAAAAAAAATATGAGTTGCGTTTTACTAATGCGGTCAATCCGAATGCACACCCCTAGTGCCTGACATTAAAAACAAATCTTTATTTATAGGTTACACAGGGCTAAGCTTAACACTTTGTCAGGCAATACACATACATGCAATTAAGGACACAGGCAATGGCGCACACATGTTATAAAATCAGTGTGCTTCTTTTAAAATCTACCCCTCTATTTTCGCTGGATACTCTGACATATTTTACAAGACTTATTTGAGTCATTTCTATTTGATGAAAATAGGGACAAAATAGTGGACAGCAATTATGACAATTAAAATGAAATTGACAATGATGGCTTTCTTACTGCTATTATTGCTCATGCTCAAGACACTCATGATAATGTCACATCTGTTTCATTCCTACCACGGTTAGGAATTTTCAGCTCTGTCTTTGTGGACAACAAACACATCCCATTTTTAAAATAAACAAATATTCAATTTAACCCAGTTCTTGGACCAAGTGCGTATAAACATACTGAAACTTATTGTAGACATCCGCTTGGCAACAGTGATCATATCATGATCAAATCTGAATTAGTGACTTGAAGAGGGACAATAAGTAAACCCATGGCTCTAGCACTAAACTTTCAAAACGGAAACTTTGATAAATCAGAAAAATAGTTAGAAAAAAACTGAAAAGCATAGTTGCAAAGGTTATGAGTGTACAAAATGCGTGGACATTGTTAAAAAAAAACACCATCTTAGAAATGCAGCTTAGATGTATTTTACACATAAAGAAAGATGGAAGGAAGGCCAAATGATTGCTGATAAGGTTAAAAGTTTAGATGAAAGAGGCTATTTTAGCCAAAAATATCTTCCTTCAAAAACTGGAAGAAGGAACTATCTGAAGAAAAAAAGGAAAAGGATGAGCATTGGCAAGTTAAATGTAATTCATTGATAAGACAGGCTAAAAGATTATTTGAAAAGAAGTTGGCTGTAGAGGCAAAAACTCATAATGAAAACTTTTTATATCCAAAACAGGAAGCCTGCGAGGGTGTTGGTGGAACTGTCAGATGATCAAGGGATTAAAGGGGTACATAGGAAAAATAAGGCCATTGCAGAGAGACTAAATGAATTCCTTGCTTTGTGTTAACTGAGGAGGATGTTGGGGAGATACCTTTCCAGAGACAGTTTTCAAGGGTGACAATTCAGATGAACTGACCCAAGTCACAGTGTCCCTGGAAGATATAGTAGGACAGATTGACAAACTGAAAATTAGCAAAAAACCTGGACCAGATTGTATACATCCCAGGGTACTGAAGGAACTAAAAAATGAAGTTTCAGACCTATTACAAGTAATTTGTATCACTAAAATCATCCACTGTATCTGAAGACTGGAAGGTGGCCAATGTAACTTCAATATATAAAAAAGGCTCCAGAGCATATCTGAGAAACTATAGACCATTGAGCCTGACTTCAGTGCAGGGAAAAATTGTGGAAACTATTATAAAGAATAAACTCACAGAACATATAGATAGACATGATTTAATGGGACACAGGCTGGATGGATTTACCTAGGGGAGGTTTTGCCTAATAGTTCTGCTACATTTTTTTAAAGGGGTAAATAAGCCTGTCGATAAAGCTGAACCGTAGATATATTGTATTTGGATTTTAAAAGGGCTTATGACAAAGTCCCCCAAGAAAGGCTTCTAAGAAAATTAAAAAGTCATAGAATTCATGGATTGCAAACTGAGAGAGGAAACAGAGAGTAGAATTAAATGGTCTGTTTTCTCAATGGAGAGAGGTAAATAGTGACGTGCCGGTGCTTTTTAATACATGTATAAATGATCTGGAAAGGGGAGCGGTGAGTGAGGTGATCAAATTATAGATGACACAAAATTATTCAGAGTAGTTAAATTACAGATGGACAGTGATAAATTGCAGGGGGACCTTGTGAGACTAGAAGAATGGGAATCCAAATGGCAGCTGAAATTTAATGTGGACAAATGCAAAGTGATGCATATAGGGAAAAATGAGCCATGCTGTAGTAATATAATATTAGGTTTCTTGCTAGGAGTTACTACCCAGGAAAAAGATATAGGATATCATGGTGGACAATACATTGAAATTGTCAGTGTGCTGTGGTGGTTAAAAAAGCAAATGGAATGTTAGGATGATTAGGAAAGGAATGGTGAATAAAACAGAGAATGTCATAATGCCTCTGTATTACTCCATGGTGAGACTGCACCTTGAATACTGTGTTCAGTTGTGGTTTTTGGATCTCAAAAAGATATATATGCACTGAAAAAGGTTCAGAGAAGGGTGACCAAAATGAAAAAGGGTATGGAATGGCTCACCTATGAGGAAAGGCTAGATAGGTTAGGGCTGTTCATCTTGGAGAAGAGACAGCTGAGAGGGGATACGATGGAGGTCAATAAAATCATGAGCGGACTAGAATGGGTTAATGTAAATTGGTTGTTTACACTTTCAGATAATACAAGGACTAGAGGTCACACCATGAAGTTAGCAAGTAGCACATTTAAACAAATAAAAGAAAATTCTTTTTCACTCAGTGCATAATTAAGCTCTGGCATTCATTGCCAGAGGATGTGGTTAAGGCAGCTAGTGTTGTGCTGCAGGTGGCCTTGAGCATGGGATGCTCGGAGACCTTGGTGAATCTGTTGTGCTGCAATGGTGGAGAGCACTAGGAGGCACTCTGCAGTGCGGGATGAGGGAAGTGTGTCCTTGCAGTAGGTCTAGGCCTAGTCTGGGACTGGAGCTTGGAAGTCCAGAGGCAAGACGTGGAGTTTGGAACTCTGAAGATAAAACGTGCAGCTTGGAACTCTGAAGATGAGATGTGGAGCTGTATGGTGTTATTAGGCTTGCCTAAAAACACCATACAGCCTTTACAACTCCTCCAGAATGCAGCCGCCCGGATACTCACCAACACCCACAAAAATGATCACATAACCCCAGTTCTCAAACATCTACATTGGTTACCCGTAGCATCCAGAGTTGCCTTCAAAGCCCTCACCCTAATACACAAATCTCTTCACAACCAGAACATGCACTGGTACAAAGAGCACTTCTCATTTCACAACAGCAATAGACCTACTAGAAAACAATATCTAGCTACACTTCACACCCCCTCACCTAAGCTCACTAAACTCCGCACCACAAACGAAAGGGCCCTATCCCTAGCAGGCCCGCTTCTTTGGAACAAGCTACCCACCTCCCTCCGCCAAGAAACTTGCCCAAAAATATTCAGGCAAAACCTGAAGACCTGGTTCTTCAAACACTCCTACACCTAATATTCACACATTCACCCTCACCCCACCCCCTCCAACTCCCTACCTCTCCCCTTCCCTCTCCCCCCACCTACTTTCCACCTCCTTTCTACCCCCTCCCTCTACTTAAACCTCCCTTAAAGTGAATTTTATCAGGACAACATATTGTATATAAAAAAATTTGTTCCCAACCATGTGTATATATACCTCCTTTAAGTGTGGATACCCTCCTATATACCAGAATCTCCCCCGCGCCCCCCCCCCCCTTTTTAGATAACCTCTTGCTCGTATCCCACTTTGCTAATTTCTACTTGTATAATCTAATCTGTTATTTGTATGTTCTTAATGTTCCTTATTTAATTATGCAATAATTGTAAAGCCTGTTGCTAAGTTCTGTTATATGTAAACCGGCGAGATGTTCCCAACGTTCGTCGGTATATAAAAGTTATTAAATAATAAAATAAATAAATGAGATGTGGAGCTTGGAACTCTGAAGATGAGACGTGGAATTTGGAACATAGGGGAGGAGACAGGGCTAGCAAGGTCCCTTAGACGCCCTACACAGCCTGTAGGCTGGTCACAGACCACACTGTCCTTACCGCACCTACCAGCCCGAAGGCTGGTCGCAGACCACTGGAGGAGCAGGCAAGTTCTGGAAAAAGGTACAGGTCAGGATAAGTTACCCCTTGGATCCTCTGGAGTCAGAACAGGAAACAGTCTTTAAAACCATGGAACTTGGAACCGGAATCTCGGATCACGTAAAAGGAAGGACCCTCTGGAGTCACGGGAACCCAGGACCTGGGACAAATGGACGAAGAAATCAGGAACATGGATATCAGGCGTGGAACAATGGAGACATCAGGACTGGAACAGCGGAGACATCAGGACCGGAACAGCGGAAGCCAAGCAGCAACAGACTGCAGCAAAGTCCAGGAGGAGAAGCTCCCAAGAGGAAGCCAGGATGGACTGACTCCAAAGATTATCTCCTTGCCAAGGCGAGAATGCATTGGCTGAAGAGCCCTTTTGTAGGGCTGGAAGGACAACGCCCAGGGAGGAGTCTCTAGGGGGCCACACCTCTGCTGGCCCATTAACTAGGAAAGAGAGCCGTGGGCCTGCCCCCTAGGAGGAGCAGGAAGAGGAAGTCCAGGACCCTGGACAGCAGCGTCCCTACCGCTGCCATGCAGGAGGAGGGCCGACGTAGAAGACAGAGCAAGGTGGCGTCCCTGCCGCTGCAGAGCAGGCCTCCAGGCCTGTCAGGCACAGCGTGGGCAGCGGCCCTGAGCCGCAAAGAGGACATCAAAGTACGCAGCTCCTGCTGCAGTGAAGGAGAGGAGCTTGGGCAGTTCGGGGGTGGCTCCTGCCGCAGGAAAAGCCCAGGCTTCTGCGGCCTCCGGACCGTGGGAACAAGTTTTAGGGCAGCCTCTGGGCCGCGAGAGAGCAGTGGCAGCCCGGGCCGTGAAGGTAATCGCCTCCCTTGGCTCCAGCCGTGGCAGGAGTGCAACAGCTAGTTTATCTTTGTTTAGTAAAAGTTTGGACAAATTCCTGGGGAAGTCCATAAACTGCTATAAGTCAAGTTGACTTAGGAAATAGTCACTGCGTATTACCAGCATTAGTAGCATGGGATCTATTTAATGTTTGGGCTTTTGCTAGGTACTTCTATCCTGGATTGGCCATTGTAAGAAAAGGGGTGCTGGGCTTGATGGACCCTTTGTCTGACCCAGTATAGCAACTTCTTATGTCCTTATGTTCTTATTCTGATGAGTACCCTTTGTAGATATTCTGCAATCCAGATCCATTTGTAACCATCACTAAGAATGAATATGAATACATACATAGGAAGAGAGATAAAAAGAGAGAGAGATATGATTTGTTTGCCATATTGCATCTGACCAACACTCGTTATTGCAGGGCTTCCAAACCTGCTCTGGTGATTCCACAGCCAACAGGAATATCAGGGTATCCACAGCTAATAGGCATGAAAAAAATATGTATCCACAGTGTCTTTATTATATTCAGATTTGTGTCATCATATTATTGAAGAAATCCTGAACAGCTGGATAGGTTTTGGAATCTCAGCTCTATAAGATGTTTCTTTTTCTGATGTAATGTTCAGCTGACCACAGTACAGTGCTGTGTTGGCCCCACTCACCCCCAGGTTCTCGCTGACTTGACCACTGCAGGAAACTGCCATTTTCATCCTGACACTTGCCGCCACTACCATCTCCTTAGGTGACTGATACACTTCTCCCACTTAAAGGCCTCACAGTGCCATCTGATGACCTCAGTAGTGATGAGATATTTAAAGGCCAGCCCTCCAGCTAGATGTTCTCTCTCTGTGGGGCTGATGCAATAAATATGCGCAAGAAACGGGTACTGAACAGTCAGCGCCCACTTTCTTAACGCGCCCCAGGAACCCCAATACTATTTAAATTAGGGGGTCACATTAGTAAGGAGGCACTAGGGTTGCTTGCGTACCCTTAGTGCCTCCTTGCTAACGTGAATCCGATCAGCTTCAGCGATCCGCTGATTAGGAAAATTGACGCTGAGTTTATCGGCGTCAGTTTTCCTAAACACCGCACAGCCGCAAAACCAGGGGGCTCAGGAAACAAACACTTGTCTTTCGAGCATCTGTTTCCTGCACCTGACTGCCAGTGGTTTTTTGTTTTCTATTTTTTTTAACTTTATTAAATTTTGTTTTTCCTCCTACTTAATATCGCAACGATATTACATAGGAGACAGTACTGAAAAACAGTTTTTTTCTGCTTTTCTGTACTGGTTTAAGGAGCGCTCAGCAATTGACGCCTGCTCCAGGCAGGCGTTAATTGCTGAGTGCTAAATGTGTTTCCCTGTGCACATTTTTTTTTTTTTTTGCATCTGGAGTGAATGCTTATAGCCTCAATCGCATGTATTTGTATGTGATTTGCACTATTAGACTCACTCCGTGTCGGATGCACATTGATTAGGCGTTAATTTCCTTATTGCATTAGGGGATTCATTAGTGCCTATTCAACCCGCGACTGACTGTGGGTTATACAGTGCTCTCGGCTGAGCACACTGTATTGCATTGACCCCTGTATTTGTAGGTGTTGGTTGCTGACTGTTCCTGCTTGTTCCAGTTCCTGCCTTGCCTTCACCTGGTTCCTATTCCCTGTCTTCCTTCTGTCTGTTCTTGCTCCTATTCTTTTTTGTCCTTCCTCTCTCTCATTGACCCCTCTGTCTGCTCTCTAGTGCCTTGACTCTAGCTTGAATACCGATTCTTCCCTGATCCCTGTCTACCACTACTTTATATGGATATTGATACCACCCATTCGCTGCCTGCCTTTGACCTTGGTCTGAACATCACATTTAAGGACATCTACATAAGTCCTGCCAGTCTCAGAACCTGTGGGCTCAACCTGCTGGAAAAACAGTTTGGTCTTTTGACTGAAGCAGCACTTCAAACACGGTGAACAGAAGACTTTCCTGTTCCCAGGGTGAATGAATCACTGCCATAACTAGGTGTGTCAATCCATTGAATACCAGAAAGAGTGCAAGTCTTGAATTATACCACCACATGGAAGCGTACTTGTGGCCAGCTATGAAAGTGGATGGTTCTTCCACTGCCTTTGATAGGGAGAGTTGATTTGTATCAGATGATGGTACTTCCACAATGTTTATACTTAATGCAAGTGCTTCCTGTCTATTGGACGTGGAAGGAACTTGCTGGTATAGATCGACAGTTGTGACTGTTTATCTGGAAAGGTTTAAAGCTCCGCATAGTGTTAGTACAACTAAAAAAAATCTGGTTTATTTTTTAAGTCCTATCATATAGCCATCAAATTTTGTAGGACCCTTACTCTTAAAGTTAGTATTACAATCAAACTCTCGTTTGGTATAGGGTCACTTTGCTTTATTTCAATTTTGTCATTTTTTATATAATGTCTTTTTTTATAAATAAAACAAGTTTCTCAAATGTGCTGATGAACTAATAAGAATCATAGAATCAAAATTGCATTATGAAGCAAAAATGCAATTATCAAATCCCAATCCAATATGTTTCAAAACGAATACTCATCTCAAGAATAGATAAATCGAAGTCCCGAGTCCCTATATGATAGGGCTTAAAAAATAAACCAGTTTGACCAATTATAGATTTTTTGTATCACAAATTGAGGTTGACTGGAATACATATTTGTGTTGTTTTGGGCGTTGTTTGTGATTGATATGTTAGTACAACTAAAACATCTTAAAAAACAGGGTAGTTTGGGACTAGCTGATTTGAAGATGTATAATGTTAATGTTGCCTGTCATCTATGACACATAGGGGACTGGATAATGGATTCTAAGTATTTAGCTCTTTCTCTAGAAAAAAGTAGAGTGCACCCCTTGGAGTTGCGTTATGTGTTGCACAAAGCTAGACATGTCCTGCCCTTTCATCTCCAAAGCAGTGTCCATCTTTGACCAACTTTGTATGCTTGGTGTTGGTTTTGTAAATGAATGAGGCTTTGATATCAGCCTATTTTGGGTAACAAGGATTTTAGCCCCACTATGCACAGTAACATTTTTAAATGTTAGCATGACAAAGGCATTCAAACTGTTGATCATCTAGTTGTTGATAAGAATCATGTATAGTCCTTCAAAGAGTTGCAAGATGAATATGCTTTAGACTCCAAACACTTTTTCGCATACTTACAACTGCAGCACTAGGTCCCTTCTTTGACTTTACCTGTCCTCCATAACCAAGCTTGGGAGCTCCTTTCCGATTTTCTTGACTTAGAAGACCCAAACAGACACAAGATATCTTTTAGGTATAAGTTGATACATAAGAAGAATTTTAAATCCAATTGGGTCACCTTAGTGGAAGGGTGGAACCAGGAATTAGGGATGAAATTGACTACCGCTTATTATTCAGGATATTTCTGCAAACCCAGTCTTTGCACAATACAACTTGTCAGGAACTTCAATTTAAGTTCTTACACAGGTTTTATATTCCCCCCAAAACTGCTTATCGGATGGGTATCACAAGCTCGGGGAGATGCCTTAAATGTGGGGAAGAAAATAGTACCTTAGGTCATCAATTTTAGACTTGTCTCCTTATTCAAAGATTCTAGAAGGCTATCCAGGAATATTTATATAAGTTTCATTTCCCTTTCTCTTGTGGCTAATAGTTTTTTATTGGATGATATGAGAAGCATAATGTTTCCAAATAAATATTCTAATTAGTGGTGACGATTCACCATAATTTTGGCAAAAGAAAAATGTATTTTGCAGAAATGGCTATCATTTGAATCACCCACTATGACACAATTATGAAATATTATATACCACACTTGTATTTTGGATAAATATATCGAGAAAATAGAGTGGTTTCAGAAAAAAACATGATTTTGTGAAATGCAGGGGTTTTTACTTGAACTCACTGTCTCCTTTTGTGAGGAGTTTGATTCTCATTGATTTTTCTACTTAATTCTTTCTATTTCCAAGTGATTAGTAGTGTCTAAAAGAGATTTGAGCAGCCTTTACATGAGGATGGTTCAGAATCTAGGGTGGGGCAGGGGACATGATTTGTGTATCTTTGTCTTTTCTATCTCATTTTGTACCCTGGTGGGTTGCAGACCCCCCCCCCCCACACACACACACACACACACACACACACACACACATACACCAGGTTACTTCTGGTAAAGGTGATCTCTTATATCAATAAGACATCTTAAAGGGCTTTGGAAATTGTTTTGTTGTTTCAAACACAATATTAAGCAGACAGTTTCTGGTATCATTCTTATCTTGTTTATTGATAAGCAATATGACAATTGATACATGTAATGTTTTTCTTTGTTGACACAATAAACAGATTTCAATAAAAGAGTTTGGTATAGGTGAATCTCCATTTTAGTCCCAGCCCATAGCAAGTCTGCCTGCTATCAATGCGGACCCAGTCCATCCCCATGGATGGACTGGGTCCGCATTGGATTGTACATCCCCATGGATTGTAATGTGGTTGATGCTACCCAGTGGGTAGCATCAACCACATTACAATCTAAGAAATCACACTCCATGACACCTGATGTAAATTATGATCCATGAGTCAGACTAAATTAATATCTAGAAGCCTGATTAAAAAACAAAACTCATACCATTAGACTCCAGAATTAAGATTTTTGATCACAAAACTAGAAAATTGAATTAACACATCTCTATCAATTATAAAACATTAGTATGAATTTTAGCAAAAAGATAGGTAGTTTTATCCATAGACAAAAAAAACATAATCTTCAGGGGTGTAATGTTGGCAGAGTTGTCTCTTTTATTTATATATATAATAGAGCTAATATAATATTCATATCTATTGAAAAAGGAGATCAAATATGTATTCATATAGGTATGAAATGAACTCTGTCTAGTTCTTTCTGACTGTAAATACCATTTATTCCCTTGTGGAAAATGCCGTGTTTTCATATAAATTGGCAAATAACATCTTTCGAGTTTGCTCACATTATAATTTGGCCAAAACTTAGCATTGTAGTTCCACTGACTTTTAAAGAGATTAGCTATATTAGTAAGGTAAGTTAAATTCATTGAGTTTTAAGCTACTTAATATCTACTGCAATTGCCTGCAATGAGCAACAAGTCTATATTGTGATGCAGACTTGTGATGTAAGCATGTATCTCTAGAAAATGGCTATATATAATTTTGAGTAATTTTATTGACTAGTAATATTGTAACTAAGTGGGTCATTTTCTATGCTGATCACATGCGATTGCTAAATCGGGGCAGGTTCTGGGCAGCGTCCACACCGGAAGGGGAGGAGTTGGGGCGACACCGGGACAGATGCTGTGAAGACACTGCTGACAGCGAAAAGGTAAGGATCCTTTTCGCTGCCAGCAGCGCGCCCAATAGCACCATCTTTCACAGTGGTGCTATTAGGTGCGAAAGCCGGCAACTATCGCACCGCAGAGGTGTGATCGCTGCCGGCTTTCGCAGGCCCACCCCCACTTCGCCGCCCCCTGCTACCGCCGGATTTTCCAAGGTCTGTGACCTTAGAAAATCCAGGCCTAAGTTAGTGATAAGATTGGGTGGGGTACCTAATATTTATTTTTTCTTTACTATATTTCTGAAGGTTAAATTGTAATAGTTATTGATATTTTGTATCATGCTCACAGATAAAGAAAATATCCTGTCAAATGTTTATTTTCCATGAAACCATACAACACAAGTCTCATGCTTACCCCCAAACAAGGAGGAGGCAAAATTTAAAATAGAAATGAAATTGGGTGAACATTTGAGAAAAGAACCAGGTCTTTAGGTCACAGCAAAAGATGACAGGATTAGTCTGAAGATGAATTAGTTATGGCACATAATTAAAAAAACTTGCAATTCCATTGAGAAAAGTTATTTTCTTGGTTGATACAAACCTTGCTCTTCTTAGAGTAGATCTAAGGGGGTCATTTTCCAAGCGGATCACATGTGATAAGGGACATTACGCATGCGAAAAGTCCCTTATTGTGTGCGATACCAAGATGGGGGCGGAGTCAGGGCGGTGTCAGCCCCGGAAGAGGAGGAGTTGAGGCGGCACTGGGGCTGACGTTGCGAAGACTGCGCCGACAGCGAAAGGTAAGCACCTTTATCGCTGTCAGTTTCGCGCCGAATAACTACACCTTTTTTGGTGTAGTTATTTGGTGCGACTCAGATAGCGATTGTACCACGGAGATGCGATCGCTGCCGGCTAGTGCAGAACTGCCCCCCGCTTCGCCCTCCGTTATCATGGGATTCAAAGTGCCCAGCGGTATTAGTAAATCCAGCTCTAAGTGTCCAACAGAGATACACCTAGCTAGTCCCTTCCTCAAATATTTGGGACTTCATTCATGCTGGGCATTAATGATCAACCAAAAAAACTCAGGAGTCAATATTAAGTCGCAAAATTTCTGGATAAGTTAGCCAAATATACTTTTCCAGCTAACATGTACTAGATATTCAGCAGAGTAGGTGCACCCTTGAATATACCCATCTGTCTCAAAGTTAGCCAAATAAGTTTATATGGCTAACTTTAGGATTTCTCTCATGTTGAATATTACTATTATCCAGCCAAAGGGGTCATTTACTAAGCTATGTTAGGCATTTATCATATGGTAAATGCCTTATCACAATGATAATATGCAATATTTTAAATACTGTGTGCTATTTAATCCTTAATAAAGCCAAAATGGTAATGAGCTATTTTGCATGAAAATGCTTTGCAAATTCATGCAAAATAGCTCATCCTCCCATGTTTATATTATCGCAGTTCTCTTTTTTTTGGGATCTCCCATTGTACACCATTAGAGCAAGTCAGGCTGTACAAAAATCAGCCACCAGAATAATATTGTATACCTCCAAATTTGAGTACATCTCTCCCATTCTAAAATTATTACTACACTGGCTACCTTACCAGCAATGTGTATAGTTAAAGACTCTAACCATAAAACATAATGCTATGAATGATGACTGCCCATATATAAACATAGAAACAGAGCAATGATGGCAGAAAAGGACCAAATGGTCCTTCCAGTCTGCCCTGTAAGCTTATGGTAGCATCTGCTGCTATGTAGGTTACCCCATGCTTATCTGTTTCCCAGACCATAAAAGTCAGGGCCCTCATTGGTTGCTGTTTGAATCCAATTCCCCTTTACCCCCATAATTGTCAGTTTTCCACACTAGCCCTTGTTGATTGCTGTTGAATCCAATTCCATAGTATGCCTTGCTTTTGAAGCAGGGAGCAATGTTTGAGTTGCATCAAAGTATCAGACTTATTGGTTAAGAGTAGTAACCACCACATCAACAAGTTACCACCATACTTTTTTCCCCAGAGCATAAAAGTCAGGGCCCTTGGTTGCTGAATGAGTCCAATTCTACTTTTCCCCCTGCCATTGAAGCAGAAAGCAATAATGGAGTTTCTTCAACAGTATCAAGTCTTATTGGTTAAGGATAATAACCGCCGGACCATCAGGTTACTTCATGCACTCTTTTCTTCATTTAGGGGTAGATTTTAATATGTGCGCGCACACATGGACATGCCAATTTTATAACATGTGTGCGCCGGCGCGCTCATGTTATAAAATCATTGGGCTGTGCATACATGTGCATTGGACTTTGTAATTCAATTGCACATGTGCGCATGGTGTGCGCAAGGGGGGTAGATTCCTGCAACTTTCACATGGGATGGATGGCTGCCTTCCCCAGTTCCCTCCCAGCCTGCTCCAATTAAGGAGCAGGCTGGGAGGAAACTTTCCTATCCCCTACCCTAACCTCCCTTCCCTTCCCTTTCCCTTTCCCCTCTCCTCCCCAACCCCTACTTCCTACCTTTTTTCAGTTTGGGGTTTTTTTTCACAACGTACTTCAGGGCCCGACCTGAAGTAAGTTGCACGCACTGGCCAGCTGGCATGCGCGCGAGGCTCCAGGACAGCAATCCATGCTGCAGTCTCGGCCCGCTCCCCCGGCCCGCTCCTTGGAAGATGCCTGGCTCTTGTGCGTAACAGAGTTTACGGGCATGGCCGGGAGCCTTCTAAAATGCACGCGGTACGTGCAAGGCCCGGCCATGCACTTAACCCCCATATTCCCTGTGCACACCTTTTTTAAAATTGACCCATTAGCTTTTAAGGATCCATAGTATTTATCCCATGCCCTTTCGAATTCTTTCACTGTTTTGGTTTTCACCACTTCCTCCAGAAGGGCATTCTAGGCATCTACTACCCTCTCCGTGAAGAAATATTTTCTGATGGTTCTAAGGCATCTTCCTTGGAGTTTTATTTCATGATCCCTAGTTCTACTGATTTGTTTCCAACAGAAAAGGTTCGATGTTTGCACATCATTAAAATCTTTTAGGTATATGAAGGCCTGTATCATATCACCCCTGTGCCTCCTCTCCTCAGGGTTTTTCTGATACTGACCCCACATCATTTTGGTAGCCATTCTCTGGACCACCTCCATCCTGTCTTTATCCCTTTTGAGATAAGGGCTCCAGAACTGAACACAGTACTCCAGTACTCCAGCTGAGGCCTGGTATCACCACCTCCATTTTCCTACTGGTTATTCCTCTCTCTATGCTTAATTTATTACTGATATTACACAGACCAGTAATAAATCTCAGGTCAAAAGGTCAATCCCAAGCCATAAACTCATTTGTCTTGCTGAAAGCAAAGAACGCATGCTTTCAATACCAGGAGTGACTTTATGGAACCAACTGCCAATGGCTATAAGAAAGCAGGCTTGTACAAAAATGTTTAGAAAAGATTTAAAGACCCTTTTATTCAAGCTTGCATTTGAATAATTTGTCATGGTAAGTGTGCTAGTTACTAGGGATGTGAATCATTTTTTGACGATTTAAAATATTGTCCGATATATTTTAAATCGTCAAAAATCATTAGAGGCGATATACAATAGGAATTCCCCCGATTTATCGTCAAAAATCGTAAATCGGGGGAAGGGGAAGGGGAAGGGGGAGGGCGGGAAAACCGGCACACTAAAACAATCCATACGGCCGGCGCCATTTTGCAGTACAAAATGGCGCCTGCCGTATGGCCGTATGGCCGGCACCATTTTGCAATACGGCAATACGATTCGAGTGCAGGAGGTCGCTCCCGGACCCCCGCTGGACTTTTGGCAAGTCTTGTGGAGGTCAGGAGGCCCCCCCAAGCTGGCCAAAAGTCCCTGGGGGTCCAGCGGGGGTCCGGGAGCGATCTCCTGCGCTCGTGACGTCGGGGGACAGGAACCAAAATGGTGCCGGCGCTACCTTTGCCCTGACAGGGCAAAGGTAGCGCCGGCGCCATTTCTATTAACGCACCCGTGGCCCGAGAGTGGAAGATCACACCGGGACCCCCCCACTGGACCCCAGGTAATTTAATACATTTTGGGGGGGTTCAGGAGGGTGGGGGATTTATTTTAAAGGGTCGGGGTGGGTTTTAGGGTTGTTTTAGTGTGCCGGTTTTCCCGCCCTCCCCCGATTTACGATTTACACGATTTTAAAAAATCGTTAAGTCGATCGATCACACGATTCACATCTCTACTAGTTACTAAACTATGTTGCAGTATGCACAGGCTTAGGGTTTTTTTTTTTTCAAATAATTTGTTGATGTGTATTTTCAATCATCACCCTATGTCCTCAGCCTTCTGCTTACATTTGGTGATCTATCAACCCATAAAAACATCTTTGAAGATGTTTTGGCTTGTCTCAATGATTAAGCTTCACTTATTGTTTACTGTTTTGTTTAAATGTGTTTTATAATAATTTGAATTATGCACTCTAATAATTTTATGTATGTGACTTTTGTAAGACACCCAGAACTTGGGATGGTATAGCTTAGAAATATTTTAAATAAATAAAACACTAGGTGATTGCATAGTAATAAAATAATGTGGTTTCCGTAAAAAATCACAAGCTGCATTATTTTCATGAACGTTAGCTGCAACTCAGGACCTGTAACTGAATTTCCCTGGGGGCATCGGGATGCTAACATGCATCACAATGCTCTTGGGGCTGTGTTTTAAAGGGGCTGAGTGGCTCAAATGAAGCCTTCCTAAAATGATGAAAGAAAATCCAAGGGTCTTCTGAGACCCCCTTATCCCACACCCCATATCTCTAGAGGCAGCTCCAATGCAATTGGAATTTTTTTTTTATTTTTATTAAACTTTCCATTTTCAAGAAGATATTACACAGTTGTATAAGCAATCATAATTAAATACAAATCATTCAAGGATAATCACCCATACAATTGGAATTTAATAAAAATTCAGATCACATGGTGAAGGACCCTCACATTTCTCAATCCCATCCCTTTAAAAAAATTGAAAAACACCCCTCCCCCAGACTCTTTAAGCCTGTATAGGCCTCAGGACTTCATGATAGGGGCAAAAGTTGAATATCAACCAGCCAGCACCATTTTTAGTCAGATAGCACATCACAGAGCTTTGGGCCCCACTAGTCCACTAGGGATTGCAAGATATCACTGGCAGAGGGAGGTCTGAGAATGAAGGGATTAGTTCTGAAGTCTTGGGGGGTTGGAGGCTCGTAGGAGTCAATTTTTTCAAAATCGAAGGGTTTTGGAGAGGGGAAGGAGTTTCTCCTCTAGAGGTGGTAGGGGGACAAGAGGGAACCTAAGCTCCCCCTTGTCCCCCAACACCTTTTTTTTCTTACTCTTTGAAGAGGGGGCTTTATTCAGGCTGTTCAAGACCCTTAACAAAATGGCTGCCCCAAGCAAAGGGGCCCACATTGTGGAGCATTTGGGGGTCAACTAACCTATGGTATGTTTTACCATGGTATTTTACTGCTGGGGAAAATACTGTAGGGATTACTAAATTGTGGTACCAAATATCACAGGTTAGTAAACCCTGCAGTAATTTCCCTTCTGAGAAAAATACTGTGGCTTAGTAAATGCCCTCTAAGTTAGCTGGAAAAGTTTTCTCTACCCTGAAATGCCTCTGGACCATTTTTGATTTAGCCAGTCATTTATCAAATTGCATTAAGGCATTCTCGTATGCGTTATAGCGTTTTTGCATGCGAAAAATGCCATAACGCATGCGATAAGCACCATATCGCAAGGTGCGATGCAAATTTTTAAAAGGGGAAGGATTGAGGAGGAATCAGGGGAGGGGTTTCCATAAAAGTAGGCTGGCTTAGTGAAGCCATAACACACAATATCACACGGTTTTAACGCCGAAAATAACTACACCTATTTCAATTACATTAAGCCGTGTCATGTCATGCGATATGCACATAATGCAATTTGCAATTTTTTCGCAAATTCCGTTTTGGACATTTTTAGGCTGGGGAAGGACTTGAGATGTATGAGAGGGGAAAGAGAGAGAGAGAGCGAGAAAGAAAGAGAGAGAAAGAGAGTCTCTGGGGGGTGGCACCATAGTAAGCAGCTATATGTTCGAGGTGAGGTTTAGCTAGTAGTGTAGTGGATAGGGGCCACTTTTACATGCAGAATGAGACATACGAACAGAACAGTGCACTCTTGTGAAGATCTGATGTCCTTCGGAGTGAGGAAACTCACACAACAATGAGATTTTAACAATGCCCCCCCCCCCCCCCCCAGTGAAATGAGAACTTTGCAGCTAGGAAAATGCGATTATGTAGGTATTACCGCACTTTGTGGTAATACCTATGCGAAATGCTACGATAATGCACATTGTGATAAAGAGGCTATTACCATAAAACATGCCTCTTTTCCTATCACATGCATTATTTACTGCAGATTGATGTATCTAGGCCTAAGTCAGAAATGGTGAAACCGGGAGAGTTTTTAAATCCCACGATTTCTCCAGATAAGTCTGGGACTTAACTGGACAAACCATTTAACACTTATTCTAAACTAAGAGGTAGATTTTTAAAAGGGTTGCTTGCACCGAAATGGCCATATATGTGTGTATCCAGGCTGTGTGCGAGCAACGTGAATTTTAAGAAGCCACGAAGTATGCTCATACATACCTGTATGTATGTCAAGAATAAGGAGGCAGAAAAGGGGCAGAGCATGGATGTTCCTGGGTGGGGCCAAGACTTATGCTTTGCAAAAGCTGACCATGGCACGCTTCTGCATGTTATCCGCATAACTTTACTGCTGGTCCTGATGAGGAGCAAGTCTGGAGATCTCAAATTTTAAGATTTTCAGCACAGAGTGAGGGTTCGAGCTGAAGTGGAGGGCTCACAGGAAGAAAAACCAGATGGGTCTTGAAGATCTCAATATCAACCTGACAAACTGGTGGACTAATTGGAAAAACTACTTTTTCCCTCGCGCGAGCATGTTTTAAAATCCACCTGGATACGCACATAAAAGCCGCTAAAGCCCTAACAGAAAAAACGCACAAGACATTTACTCGAGCTGCCTCTTAAGATTACATGCACACATACGGGTGGCAGGGTGTAAGTGCATGTAAGTGCACACATGATATAAAATTGCAGTGTAGCTTCGCTCGCGCATTCATACGCATGTATATGAATGCATGCACGTTCCTTTTAAAATTAGCTAGAAAATTGGTAACTAATGTAGTTTGTTTACAATTGTAATGTAACTCATTGCAAGAACAATAATTACAATATAATCAAACATTTCATAAACTTACAAATACATACTCAAGAAATATAAATACAATTTAAACAATCATATAAAACAAGTAACAAACAATAATACATCAGTTAATCAGTTGAGAGGAATAACAAGAATTTCAGCAACATGTTTTCACCCTTTGGAAATCTTAAGGAATGTTTCAACATTTACGGTAAGTTGAAGTCTATATTATTCAATATTTTTCTAATATTTTGAGATTTAAAATGGATTCTTTCATTTTATGAGAAGTTAGTGTAGAGCTCCTTAAGGGGATTCAGTACAAACATACTAGACATCCTTATGCTAGTCGCTGCCAAGCATAACATAGCCTTCCTTTGGAGATCACCCACAGCTCCCTCAGTGGCTTCCTGGTTGTGCTGTAGGTTGTGGGCTGTAGGTTGTGCTGTAGGTTAGGGATTTCTATTATGATGTTCCAAAAGAATGGGAATCTTTAAAGTTAAAATTGGCATCATTATTCACTCACATGTATGAAGGTGACTGTAACTGAAACAGTATCCATGCGGTAATTACGTCAGCTTTCTTGTTCCAAGCTTTTCTCTCTGGAAACCCAGAACATCATCTCCTTTCTCTCTGGCATTCTTTGGCTCCCCTTCTTGTGACTCTTGTCCTGGTGGGGCCAGGAATGCCCATCTCTGAAGTGGTGTCAAGTGCAATCTTTTTAATATCATTATTATTACTTTTATCAATTGTTTATTTTGCATTTGTTTGTTTGTTTGTGCGATTGCCATATTGTTACTGAGCAGTCCCATAGGAGCTAATGTTTCTGGTGATTGTCAAGTTAATGTTTAAATGCTTGGTTTTGTTATCGAAGGTTTTTCTGGGGAATTGTTATATTCATGTTTGTCATAGTTTTTGTGTATTGTGTTTTATTTCAGCGAAACAGCCTGCATTTGTTTGACATTCTTGCTCTGTTTGGAACTTTTATATTAACTGTATATGCCCTTTTTTATGCATCACTTTGTGCCTGTGGGATAGACATTTAATTAAGTATAAATGCATAAATCAATTATTCTAGGGCCTGCGGAACTGGGGAAGAGCCACTAGCTAAAGCAATTCATCTTTGGGGAAGCCCTCTCCTTATGTGACTAACCAGGGGATGAGGATGGCCCCCCCAACAAAATCATTCAGGATCGAGCCTATGATGCTCTTTGACAAGACCAAATACAGCAATGGTAATAACAATCATGGCAACAGCAAACCAAGATGTTCATGATCAAATCTCAGAAAGTGTGCAGCCCACCTTGGACTAGCAAGCCACAGCAAATTCAGCAATGATCCAGAGAATCATGCTATTATATTGGAGGCTGGCCTTTTGCAGAAGATCTTGAAATCCCTTTCCCTTTTAGACTGTGAGGTATTGAGCAGTGCTTGACGAATTTCTGTGAAGAGTTCTCGTGTTTGCAGGACCTATTTTTGGTGTGAATGTGTAAGTGGGTAAGCATTTCCTGTTGTCTGCAGTTTTTGGGGGCAAAGAGAAATATGTAAATATATATACATAAAGGTAGATTTTATAACATGCGTGCGGGCATCCATGTGTGCAAGGTTCCTGGCGTGCGCACATGGACGCGCCGATTTTCTAACAAGCACGTGTTGTCCATGGGCCTGGAGCAGCAGCATCTTGTACAGCTCCTTCTATCCCAGCACACGTGGCAATGGGACAATGCCTTAATGTCACTGTCCCAGCCCACCCATTCCCCCCCCCCCTACAGCCCACCCAGACCCTGCCCCTGGCCTACCCCTTTTTAAAAAAAAAACTTGGTTGTGCACATACCAGGAGATACATACATGGCCGCGAGCATTTGAAAATGTGCGTGACACATGCACGGCCTGGCCACGTGCGTATCTCCCCGTTTCAGCATGCTAGGCTTTAAAAATTAGCCAGTTAATGAGGCCCATATTCAGAAGGCTAGTTAGTGGACAAAGTTAGCCATAATTTGTCCCTTATATTTATTGGGATAAATATGCCAGCCTAAAGATATCCAGCTACATATAGCCGAAAAACTAAAAGATCTTAACTGGCTATCCCCTAGATTCATCATTTTGCTATAAATGTAGCAAAAATAGTGCTTGTGTTAAAAAAAAAAAGGGGCACGGTAAGATAATATGCTAGCAGAGGTAGCAAATTGTTAAATATCATGCAAGGCATAATTTTATCACTTGTGGCATAATTTTATCGCATGTAGAGGTCCGTCATCGCATACAGCAGTTCGTCAATGCAAGTAGCGCTACGTCACTGCATCGTGCGTTGCATCATCACATAGTGCGTTATTTTTCAAGGTTATATATACAGCCTTCCTGCAGCTGCCTCTTTGAGGGTGTGTCAAGACATAGTTTAGAGGAGAGGAGGGTAGTTGTTGTGGTATTTGGAGATTAGTTCATATTGCAAGTTCTGAGTGCGTTGTCTTGTTATTTTCTGTTCTTCCTTGTGTTAACCTTTACCTTTGTCTTTAGTTTGTGTGAAAGCTTGTATTGGTTTGTGAAGTTTGTCTGTTAGTCTTTGTCTGTAGTGGAGTGAGGAGGAGTGTGAAGGAGTAGAGGAGGTGGTGTGTGGAGGACTGGAGGAGGTGGTATGTGGAGGAGTCATGTGTGGTGGAGGTAGAAAGGATGGAGCATGAGAGGCATGGGGAGAGAGGAGAGAAGAGGCATGAGAAGAGGAGGGGAGGAGGGTGGAGGGAGGAGAGGAGGCAGGAGGATGAGGGCAGGAGTGGTAAGGGAAGGAGGAGTAGGATTCAGAGTAGGGACAGGGATAGGAGCAGAGAGAGGCAGCCTGGAAGGGATAGGAGGAGACGAGTGGGGGAAGGGGATAGGCAGGCAAGCATGGAGGGAGGAGTAAGCCAGGCAGAGGGGAAGGGAGTTTACAAGGCAGGACCAGGAGACAAGGGGGGGTGGGAGGAAGGGAGGGGAGAGTTGAGCGGGATGGAGGGTGAGGACAGGGAGGACACCTCTGTGGAAGAGGAAGTGGCATCCCCATTTGACTGCCAGCCATCAGGACAAATTTGTCTCCGTGCCATTACGTTCAGCGTCAGGAAGAATGAAATGGTAATTGCAGGGATCCAGCAAAACTATGCCATGCTGTTTGACAACCAGGTGGCAAAAATAACAAAGGCAGCCAATGCCCAGATTTGGAGAAACCTAGCCCAGGCCATCTTTCGGCACAGTGGAATACCAAGAAGCGGGGAGCAGGTTAGTAGGTTGCCCACCAGTACAGGGATATAAAGGCACAGATTAAAGCCAAGGTGTCAGCCCAAAACAAACACCTACTGATGATGGAAGGAGGAGCCCCATGTCCCATTGCCATCACCCAAATGGAGAATCAACTAATCGAAAGGCTGGGACAGAACTTATTTGAGGGAATGGATGAATGGCTGGACAGGACAAGAGTCGCAGCCGGTAAGTTCACCTCACATCTAAAATGGCACATAACAACGGGTGTATACATCATTTGGCACAAGATGCTCACAATGCAAAGAAGCAAAGTGCACTCTGATGCCAAAAGAAAAAAGGGTACTTAATCCCATTGGTACTTATGTCTTATGTTTTCTTTCCACAGCTCTCGCCCACCAAGCTACGAGTCCCTGCCAAGATGCCCCACGGACCAACCAGGATGTCCCAGGGACCAGCCAGCAAGGGTCATGGATCAGCCACCCACCCCCAGTCTTCAAAAAACCTTTTCTCATGGATGCCCAGATGCAGGTCAGCGCTGAGGAGGAGGAGGAGCAGCTGCAGGATCCATAGCCTGCAGCCCCATTTGTGATGCTAGAACTCCTGGGTTCACCCAGCCAACTAAATATGTCCCTCAACCTCTCACAGTTAATGGAGGATTACGTGAGTTGGTGCCTCCAGGATCAGCTGAAGGTTGATCCAACACACCCCAGCCCCATCCAGAACTACCACTAATCCACCAGGAGGGGGCCACAAGTCTGGTAATGCCAATTTTGTGTCCACAAAGCCCAGCACCACCAACAATACTGCCACCGCAAGCAGCACCAGCACCATTAGCATCACCCCCACCTGAAGAGTCCATGCAGTTGCAAAGGAGCCATGTTGAACACCAGAAACATGTACAGGCAGAGCTAGTGGGTGTAAGGAGGGCTGTAAACAGGCAAAACAGGATCCTGCAACAGCAAACAGCATCCAAAACCCATCAATGTCACAATGCTAACAGGAGCAATTAATGCCCTTACCAATGTGCTCAGCCAGATCCTACAAAGGATGCCTGAGCCACCATCTGAGTCATCACCAACATCACTGGACAACACCGCACAGTAGTCTCTGTGATGGAAGATGACCAAGGGGTAAGTCCCCCAAAACCATACCAGCCCCCCACACACACACACACACTGGCAGGCCACCACGTGTCAAGGGTCCATGAAGAACATAACCATTTGGCCTCTAAGGTCAAACTACCACATTTATAGGACACGCTGGGCCTGGACTCTGCACAGAGTTCCTGTGCCAGCTAGATGGAAGAAGCCTGCTGTGCCTGTGCTCACTACAGATTTCCTGTGCCGGCTAGATAGAAGAAGCCTGCTGGGCCCATCCTCATTACCGAGTTCCTGTGCCGGCTAGATGGAAGAAGCCTTTGGGCCCATCCTCACTACAGAGTTCCTGTGCCAGCATGCTGAATGGAGTTTCAACTGTGCATTTTTTATGTCCCGCAGACTAACTATAGAACCCGCCTCCATGCTCTGCCCCTATTCCATCTTTCTTAAAGTGTCATCTGGTAATTATGCTGCTGCTACCTCTTCTCATCATGTCTCATCTCATGCTCTGATTGTGGGTATCTCCTCTCATCTCACCTCTACTAATGCTGCTTTCTCCATGCTGTTGCACCTTTACCACAAAGCTCCTGCCTCTATGCTGCTGCATATTCACCTGGGGCTCCAGACTCCATGCTGCTGCATCTTCCCCTCTGGCTCCTGACTCCATGCTGCTACGTCTTCAGCTGGGGCTCCTGTCTCCATGCTGCTGCATCTTTACCTGGTCTCCTGTCTCTAGGCTTCTGTGTCTTCACCTGGTCCTCCTGTCTCCAAGCTGCTATGTCTTCACCTCGGGCTCCTGTCTCCATGCTGCACTCTCCAGTCCTTGTCCTGCTGCCTTTACTTGAACTTTGCTGTCATGGTCCTAACGCTTTCCCCTTTGGGTGCACACTTTCAACAAAGACTGTCTGGGGCCTTTACTTGAACTTTGCTGCCATGGCCCTTATGCTGTCCCCTTTGAGTATGCCCTTTCAACATGGACTGTCTGGGGCCTTTACTTGAACTTTGCTGCCAATGGCCCTTATGCTGTCCCCTTTGAGTATGCCCTTTCAACATGGTCTTTCTGGGGCCTTTACTTGAATTTTGCTGCCATGGCCCTTATGGCACTCTTTCAACATGCACTGTCTGGGGCCTTTAGGTTGACAACACTTAATAGTGCTGCATGTAGCTGTAACTTAATAGCAGTTCTATAGTTTTTGGGGTGCCACTTCCTCTTTCTGTATTCTTCATCGTAATCATGACTGTGCCAAAAGGATAAGATGCAATGGCTATATATATAATTATGGCTTTTCAATCTATTCATGTACAGGTGTATTGTAGCACCCCCAGCTGCAACTGGTGGAAATGGTGACTCTCTTCCGCTACAGTGGTTTGAGTTTCCAAGTGGCGGTGGGATAGTTCGATGTACTGGAGTCAAGCTGCAACTAAAGGGGTTCCACACCTTGCCCTCTTATCGACTGCATAATTTAGAAGAAATGGAAAATCCCACTCAGCCAATGAAGCTCCCAAAGGTTAAGAGGGGAAGTTGGGAACTATTGACACGCGGAACCTTATGGTGCCAACTGAATGGTGCAGCTTCTTGACCTCTCATAGATTTGTATTGTCTCCAACTGCTTCCTGCAGTGGCGTACCTAAAGTATTTGGTACCCAGGGTGGATAATTCCTTTGGTACCCCCTCAGATTCACTTCTCCATCCCTCCTCCCACCATTCACTTCTCCATCCCTCCTCCCCTTCACTTCTCTGTCCCTCCTCCCCCTCCCCTGCCCAGTGATCTCCGGTTCCCCTCTCCCTCACACAGGCTCTCTCTCACTCTTGCACACACTTTCACACACCCCTGCACACAAGCTCCCTCCTTTTCTCTCTCTCATACATATACATCCCTTCACACATCTCTCTCTCTCATACATATACATCCCTTCACACATCTCTCTCTCTCACAAGCAAACATGCACCCTTACTCCAACACACATATACACACACACACACACACACACATACACACACACATACTCTAACACACACATAGGCACAAGCACACTCTCTCTCACTTGCTACCCCATCAGAAGCACAGCACAGAGAATTAAACAGAAAGTAGGAGAGTTGGCCAGGAGGGGGAGAAAGGGGTATGAGAGAAACACGAGGGAGGGGTGCAAGAGTACCACAGGTGATGGAGATGGAGGAGTTGTAAGAGAGCCAGAGGATGGTGGACTGAATGTGAGAATGCCAGGATCCAGACTTCTATCCTTTTACTCCTGCATCCTCTG
This sequence comes from Rhinatrema bivittatum, assembly GCF_901001135.1. Taxonomy (NCBI): domain Eukaryota; kingdom Metazoa; phylum Chordata; class Amphibia; order Gymnophiona; family Rhinatrematidae; genus Rhinatrema; species Rhinatrema bivittatum. The sequence goes on along the minus strand of NC_042616.1, from coordinate 738,904,214 downwards.
CAGAGATCACTCATAAAACATGCATTTTTAAGTTGTCACACAATTCTAGACTTCTTTTAAATGAGAATCATTTTTCTTGTATAACTCATCATCCGTGTCTTTATTTTTGGAATCTTAAAATGCTGAATAGGAATTGAATAACATTATTTTTCCTAATTTATTATCTTAGTATTTCATACCCATCTGTCTCAAATAGATACATTTTCATGCACTGTTGATGATATTCTTTTTCAGCTACAGCTTGAACATATACCATAGTTAAACCTCCTGCTGTATTAATTAAGGTTCTAAAACACTAAAATTGGCAGCAGTTTACAGGGTAGTGTTTCAAGCATATGTACAAATTCAAAGTAATTTCCTAATGTTTAAAGAAACTTTTTAAACTCTTTAAATTATTTTAAATTAAAAAACTATAAGTATCCGTTATTGAGAATGTAAAAAATTAGTATTTTTTATATAAAATATTTGATCTTCATGAGATCACAACAATTTAGTTACATTTTATTTTATTTTCAACTTTGGGTGAGAAAGACCAACAACAGTTTCTCCAGTCATGACAGTAAGCGTCACCTAACTCCCCATTATTCTTTGATTAGAAAGCTATGTTATTACTATTTCTTTTCATGGCAGTAGACGAGCATTAAGAAGATAAAAACTCATTTGTAATATGAATGTTCTTAGTGTTATATTATCACTATGAATTAAGAGTAGAAAGGGGGGAAAATTGTTGTTTTGTTTTGCATTTAATTTTTGGGGGACTTTTTTTTCCCACCAATTTCAGTTTGTGCAATGTTTATTTCATTTGTTTAGTTTAAAAAAAAAAAAAAAAAGAAAGAAATATATTAAAAAAAAAAAAGAAATGTGTTCTTTCAGAATCTTTCATGCCCCCCCCCACCCCCACCCCCAGATCCCTCATACCTGGAAAAATGCCAGGGCCAGGATTCTTCCCAGTCCCTAGTTATCCGATACCACAGCCTGGCCCAATGGTAGGGTCCCAATGCCCGGACTTCGGCCCAGGTCAGTAGCCTGGATCTGACTCTGGGCCCTGAGGCTTCTCTTTGTTTTCTTTCTTTAGCTCTTCTTTGTCAACGGACACCATGTGCTGGAGTTGTTGCAGTTGAATTAGTTGCCATACATTAAAATATGCCAGAATTAATTATCTTTGGCGCAACAATCCCTGCAGAGCTTCATTTTTTTGAAGGGATTAATAAACATGTGGATAAAGATGAACCGGTAGATGTAGTATATTTGGATTTTCAGAAGGCGTTGACAAAGTCCCTAAAGAGAGACTTCTAAGAAAACTAAAAAGTCATGGGATAGGAGGCGATGTCCTTTCATGGATTACAAACTGGTTAAAAGACAGGAAACAGAGAGTAGGATTAAATGACAATTTTCTCAGTGGAAAAGGGTAAACAGTGGAGTGCCTCAGGGTTCTGTACTTGAACCGGTGCTTTTAAATATATATATAAATGATCTGGAAAGGAATACAATGAGTGAGGTTATCAAATTTGCAGACAATACAAAATTATTCAGAGTAGTTACATCACAAGCGGATTGTGATACATTATAGGAGGACCTTGCAAGACTGGAAGATTGGGCATCCAAATGGCAGATGAAATTTAATGTGGACAAGTGCAAGGTGTTGCATATAGGGAAAAATAACCCTTGCTGTAGTTACACAATGTTAAGTTCCATATTAGGAGCTACCACTCAGGAAAAAGATCTAGGCATCATAGTGGATAATACTTTAAAATCATCGGCTCAGTGTGCTGCAGCAGTCAAAAAAGCAAACAGAATGTTAGGAATTATTAGGAAGGAAATGGTTAATAAAAAGTAAGATATCATAATGCCTCTATATCGCTCCATGGTGAGACCGCACCTTGAATACTGTGTACAATTCTGGTCGCCGCATATCAAAAAAGATATAGTTGTGATGGAGAAGGTACAGAGAAGGGCAACCAAAATGATAAAGGGGATGGAACAGCTCCCCTATGAGGAAAGGCTGAAGAGGTTAGGGCTGTTCAGCTTGGAGAAGAGACGGCTGAGGGGGGATATGATAGAGGTCTTTAAGATCATGAGAGATCTTGAACGAGTAGATGTGAATCAGTTATTTACACTTTCAAATAATAGAAGGACTAGGGGGCATTCCATGAAGTTAGCAAGTAGCACATTTAAGACTAATCGGAGAAAATTCTTTTTCACTCAACGCACAATAAAGCTCTGGAATTTCTTGCCAGAGGATGTGGTTAGTGCAGTTAGTGTAGCTGGGTTCAAAAAAGGTTTGGATGGATTCTTGGAGAAGAAATCCATTAATGGCTATTAATCAAGTTTACTTAGGGAATAGCCACTGCTATTAATTGCATCAGTAGCATGGGATCTTCTTAGTTTTTGGGTACTTGCCAGGTTCTTGTAGCCTGGATTGGCCACTGTTGGAAACAGGATGCTGGGCTTGATGGACCCTTGGTCTGACCCAGCATGGCAATTTCTTATGTTCTTATGTTCTAGTAACTAGCATTGCAGCTAAATTCTGGAGGACCTGGTGATTCTGGGATTGGGAGACTGACATAACATATGTTGCAATAATCAAGCTGTGTTGTCACTTAAAGATGCAACTACCATTTTGAAAGCTGTAATAATAAAAAAAACAAAAACATCTCACTGAAAGTAGAATAGATTGCATTCCCAAACCTAACCATGGACCCTTTAAATGCAACTAAAACTATATGGAACAAAGGCATGCTTTTAGCCATACTGATGGAGGGATATTTTCAGACAGTCAACATATGCTCATTAATCGCTATTGACTCATGTTAATGGGTTGAAAATAAAATAGCCCTCTAAACAAACTTTGTTAATTTTACTGTTTCATTTACCAACTCTGAGAAAATGTAATAAACATTTTAAATAAAACACACCCTTAATTGCTATATAAATGTGTTAGTGAATCATAGTAATGTAGCAAACTTGCCTAATAGATGACAGAAGTTAACGTCCATTTCACCTATCCAGTTTACCATTTATTCTGGTTTACATTGCTAAGAAAATATCCCGGCTGCCACGCATAGAAGCTTGAGTGCTTGTAGGATATCAATTTTTATCCAAATCAGTTTTTGTTGCTTTCCTCTTTGATTTTCTACCATCTTGGATAGATGTGCTGCAGGGCTCGTCACCTCAAAGGGCAGCACCCTCCACCCCCACCCAAAAAAAGTTACCATCAAGCAAGGGAGGCTATTGCTCACTCAGTTTGCTGCCTAATTTCCCATGGCCTTGATGAATGGTACCCAATCCGGTAACATTGACTCAAATGGTTTCTGGGTGTTATAGATTGATGGTTACAACAGAGTTACCCCCATGGCCTGCACTCTCTCTAGGTCATGCTTCCATTGATTCCCCATCAGGGACTCAAATTCATGCGACTTCTGATAGTAGGTATTAAAGGACTAGGGTTAACTTTTGACGCCATATAATTAAGGGTTCACTATGCCATTCTGCTTTTATTGAAATCAAAGCTACATAGATATATGCAATAAGGCAATGCAAGGTCTGCTACAAAGAGTCCTAGAATATATGAAGTTATCTGGTAAGCTTGCTGCTTGTAGACCTGAAAGATCCAAGGTGAATACTAAGTAACAGCAGCAACCATGGGCTGACAAAACCTTTAACCTCACATTGTAACTGGAAGCATAATGATATTAGCTGAGTAAATCTTTACAGTGCAATTTTTAGCCACAGTTCAACATCTCTTTTAGGCGGCCACATTTTGGTACCTGAGTTTTGGCTGTGAGCTTCCCTAAATCTAAGCAGCCAAAATGTGGCTGTCCAGTCTCACCTGAAAATGGGCATCCCCTTCACATTTCCTCAAACAATAAAACTATTATTTGTTTGAGTTATGTATTACAATACTGTGCTGACTAGGGCTTAAGATTCTCTTTTAAATGAGAACATGCAAAGAATGACTTGAAATCCCCTTTCAGCATTTTCAGGTGTATGTTTGATTTAGCAACAGTGAAAAATGAAACTGTAGTACTTATTACAGTAAATAAATAAAATAATGCTATTAGCTTAGCAAACTGCAATGTCTGAGGAACTGCTGGCATGCAAGGCCAGAATGTGTCAAATTATATAAAACCACCTTTTTCCATGTAGGCATTTTTCATTGTTCATCCTTCACTGGCAGCGGTTTTGACCATGAAGAGACAGCATTCATATAAGATTTTAACCACACACCTTCCTTGTAAATATCCCATGTAATCAACAGCATCTGCATTGTTTCCATGGACTGACAACTTCATAGCCTACTTTTGGATATCTGAGTATAGCAAGGATAGGGTCAATGTTCCCTCAAGTTTTTGAAAGCCTATATACACAAACATTTTTTTTCAACTTTTATTAAGCAGAGTTCAAATTTGTGTGCTACAAGGAAGCCAATATAATGCAAATAATATTGGATTGTCTTATGCGCACTATGTTGAGCCATGTGTTCAGGGTTCATGACCTGTGTGTGTGCATGCACATGCATACAGCTTAGATGGCGGATGGGGTACTAGACACTGAAGTCTCATTTGTCATATAGATGAGCTCCATCACTGCCTTATGTATCCTGCATCCCCAGCAGTCAAGAAGGAGCAAGGTAGACTAACCTGTATTATTCCTCAAAGTACAGCAACGGCATCCATTACAGCTTCCATAAGAAGACATTGGCCCATTTTATCTGTGCATGAAGCATTTGGAGAACTTCCATTAATAGCAACAACGAGAGGTTCCAATATAAAAGATATGGTGGTACATGCGGACATCGTTAGAGAAATGGAAGAGAAATCTCGAGGTGGCAATCATAAGGCATGTCAACGTTGTGACATGTGTAAAACCACCATTGAGGGCAATGAATGGAAGGATCCCGTTACAGGATACTGTATAAAGAGGAGTAGAGACACGGATTGTACATCAAAAAATGTGATCTATTTGATTCAGTGTCCTTGTCCTAAGAATTATGTGGGCAGGACATCAAGAGTCATAAGAACTCGGTTGATCGAGCATAGATCAAAATTAAACATAAAAACTGTGGAAGCACCTATGGTGCAGCATTGCATAGAACACGATCATGTTTTTGATCAACTCAGATGGACGGTCATAGACAAGGTCATAGACAAGGTCGAAAGTAATAACATCGGTGGAGATGAAAAAAAGAAATTGAATTACATTGAACAGCAATGGATTTTTAGGCTGAATACAGTGGCTCCACATGGACTAAACGAAGAAATAGAGTGGGCGAGCTTAATCTGAAATAGAATGAGAATTGATGTATGTTTACGTGAGATAAGCGGCCCTTTAATTTTGAGACCACCAATCAGCATTTGCTGGTGAATATGACGTAGCACGTAACACGTATCCAACACCATTGGTCGAGTAGTGATCTGCTGACTAGCTTTTAAAGCACAGAGAAAGCGCTAAGAACAACGCCGCCACTCGGAGCTTGCAAGCCGGGTGAGAGCACGGAATTTTGGGAGGACATATAATCACAAAAGAGCATAGGATAGCGTTCTGCTGTGTCAACGAAGCACAAAAAGAGATGTTTAATTTTGTGGTCCCTTTGAAAGTTGGTAATGTGATACCTTAGCAGTAACACTGACCACAATATAAGCAGGCAAACATCCCATATTTATGCTCATTGCCTGACTAAAGTCAGGTATAGCATCTATGGCCAACAGCTCAGTTGTGACCCCAGGCACTTTTCACCAGACCCCCTACACCTGGTCAGCTAGAAACAATATGGGGTAGATTTTAAACCTACTCGCTGGCGTCCATGTGCGTGCTACACAGCACATGCACATGGATGCCCGATTTTATAACATGAAGGCTGCGGGCGTCGGCGCACATGTTATAAAATTGGGGATCAGCACATGCAAGGGAGTATACACTAGTGCATCTTGCACTCGCTGACGCCCGCAGCCTTCACTCATTTCCTTCCAGGCTGCTCTAATTTAGGCATGGCCTGTGAGGGAACTTCCCTTCCCCCTACTCTATCCTTCCTACCCCTTCCCCTAACCTTCCCACCCCCCTAGCCCTATTCTAACCCCCCCCCCATTTCCTTTAACTTACCATTTGCGCCTGCCGGCACACAATCCCTCACCACAGTGGCAAATGGCCGCTGTGCCGAGGACCTCTAGCTCTGCCCCGCCCTGCCCCCTGGACCACCCCGCCCCCCTCTCCGCCCCTTTCCCGAAGCCCCAGGACTTTGACGCGTCGCAGGGCTTTATGCGTGTCGCCAGGCCTTTTTAAAATAGGCCGAGTGCATATAACCCCACCTACATGCGTAAATCCTCTGGATTTATGCGCGTAGGGCTTTAAAAATCCGGGCCTATAAAAATAAGGAAAACTACCCTGGTGAATCTTTCTACTGAGTTTATTAAATGTATCATGTCTTTTTTTCTGTCTGGTGCACATATTGTTGATGGGTCGAATATGTGCTACCAAATACAGAATGAGTCCTTTTCCAGGCTACTGCTTTTTTTTTTTTTTTGCACTTATTGGTCTTGACTTAGTCATTTTTTCTTCTTTATTGATGTTTTTCAGATTAGCCTAGAACCTGTGAGAATACTACTCATAGTCAAGAGATCGTAGTAAGGCACACTTCCTCTTCAATACCAGGAGGCCAAAGCAGAGGAGAAAAGGGGATCCAGATAAGTGATGGAGAACTCATAGGATTATAAGGGCCTGAAGAACAAAGTGTAGCTGGTCACATATACAGAGGCATTTCCTGTCTTACAGGATATAGCTATAAAGAGGGCAAAAGTTAATTACCTGTGAGATATATATATATATATAAACATGTATATTTCTTGCCATTCTAAGCTTAAAGACTGACCCCATCTCACAGGTAATTAACTTTTGCCCTCTTTATAGCTATATCCTGTAAGACAGGAAATGCCTCTGTATATGTGACTATCTCAGAAGTTAGAGAAAAAAGTAAGAAACAGAAGAGAAGGGGTAGAATGAATAAAATGAGTAAGGCAGACTTGAGTTTAAGTGTTTTAGATATCATACAAAAATATTTTATAGCAGAGGATGAATTTCCAGCATGAGATGCTGACAAGCAAGGACCTAAGCCTTGTACCAGAACTCAGCACAGCATGGGAAGATGTCCAAAAACTAACTGCAGATGTAAATTTCAGGAAAGTACTGTGCGGACTCTTGCTAAACAAGCCAGGATGACCAAATAAAGTCTAACATTGACAGTTTTGCCATCCAATCAGATCTGAAATGAAATAGTAGAGTATCCCTCTGAATGTTATAAGACTCAGTATACCCAATGAGATATCTGGACATGTTGTCAACGAACCAATGTCTATGGACTGGTTAGCAACCAAATTTAAGCCATTCATAAGCCAAACACCTAAGATGACAAGCTAAACTCTGGAAGGAAGTTTAAACCAGGGAGACTGCAACAGGAGACAGGAACTGAGATCCAAAGGAATCACAGAAGGTCCCAGCAATGCAGAGACATGACCTGCTAACAGTTTCTTCAATGTGGCCAATGATGTCTGAAACAGCTGAAATTCAGGTAATATAAATCTTAGATGGGGGGTTATTATTTTCTCTTTAGGATTATCTGATCAGATATACAGGGTAAACAAAGAATGTGGTGAACTTGTATAATAAAATCTTATGTGATTCATTTTGAATATGATAGACTGAGGCCCAGGATGGTTGCTAGGGTCCCGACAGTTTATAACACCATAAAGGAACAATCCAAAAGGAAGGACACAGGTAGAGCTTACAATAAAAAAGACAATTTATTAAAGCTACATTTGAAAAGGGAGTCTTAGTCACAAACTGGATAGGTAATACCCCAATGACACATTTCACAAAAACTTCTTGGAGAGTGTAGATAGTTATGACACCTTCCTATTTAAATATAGCCTTATTAATAAATTGAAAACAAGTTTAAAATATAACACATCATATCCATTAAATTAAGCCAGTTACCAACATGCACAATAAAATAATAACTTTAAAAAATGCAGAACCAGGCCTATATATACCTTTATAGAGGTGTACACAAAGAATGGCATGTATTTGTATCATGTGCATAAATGTGTACACACTATATAAAATACATTTAAATTTACCAAGCAACATGCTCACTTATCTAAAAGATACATGGCACATATTTTTAACAGGGCTAGATAAGCAGGGGTTTTTGAGACTTAGGCCTAGATATTCTACCCTACCACGGCGTCGTGAATCGCGCGGTACGGGGGGGCGGGGGGGGGCAAAGCAGGGGGTGGGCCTGCGATAGCCGGCAGCGATCACACCTCTGCGATGCGATCGCTGCCGGCTTTCGCACCCAATAGCGCCATCGTAAAAGGTGGTGCTATTGGGCGCGAAATAGGCAGCGAAAAGGCTCCTTACCTTTTCGCTGTCCATGCTGTCTTTGCGGCGTCCACCTCGATTCCTCCTGTTCTGGTCTTGACGCCGTCCCTTTTTAGTGATCACTTTGAAAAATGACCCCCCTTTGCCAGCTAAGCCTCCACTTACCTGGAGTGGTCAAACTGTATCTGGATAAGTGGCACAAACCTAAATGTGAGTAATTGTGCTCCAAATTTTAACTGATGTATTTTCCTTATTACTTTTCAGCTTTTACGTGTATGTCATCAAATTTTGTAACTTGTGCACATGAAAGAAATTACCAGTTTTAACAATTAGTCCACAGTTTGACCAGTATATTTCTAGGTTATCAAGACCCTCCCCCCAGTTTACCCTGAACCCTCCCCCAGTAAATATTTGGCTATAAAGAATTTTATTTTCGCTTACACCAAATAATTATTAGGTGCAAATGTATGCAGATAACATATGTGTGCTTGTCATTTTGGTAGGTTATAAAATAACAACTTACATGCATAAATGTTGGCCCTGGCAAGCCCCTTTTATATATGAACAAATTTATTTGTGCCCCATTGCTTGCACATTTACATTGAGATTTATAAAATAGCATTTATGCAAATATCTGCTAATCTTTATGTACACAACTCTTTGAAAATTCATCTTTAAATGAGAACAATTAGACAAAATAATGAAAATCTATGGATTTGTTCATAGTATGTAAATACACAGACTTCAAATATCTATTCAGTCTTCTGATATAATAATAAATGTTGCCAGTTCTTGTGCTCACAGGTTTATCAACTCTAACAATTGCAAAAAAATATATAAAATTCTCCATTGAGAATTGTTGGTAGAGACACATAATAGGAATAAAACCATGAAATGTGGCTTTAATAAAGTCTTTTTATTTGAAGCTCTTTAATATATTCGGTTTTTTTATCAGTTGTGCAGCATGATGCCTTGTTTGTATGTCTGCATGGGACTTTTCATATGTTATCTATCTCTCTGTGCATGCTGTGTCATCTCCTGTCTGGTTGGTGTGTGTCATTTGCTCCAGGTTTTCCTCTGCTGCATGCTCCCTCCTTCTGTTCCTCTCTGTTATGCCTAAGTGATGTTTGCTGAAGCATTCTTTCTTTTCTGTGCTTTGAGCGTGATCCCGCCACTCTCCCCATTTACAAAAATAAATACTATTTCTTTTTTTGCTATAGGTGGGATCCTTTATGGTTTTCCGATAAGTTTGGTGCTGCATGTATAACAGGTCTCTATGCAGGAATGTGACTGCATGTGTACAGGATAAGCCCAGGTACTGTGTGCTTCTGAACAAAATTGAAAGGATGGGGTGAGTTGAGGGAAGTGACACATATTTAGTATGTTGAGATGTTTATACAATAGGTAGGCTCTGGCAAATGTTGCTTTGAAGCAGACAAGTGCTGCAATAAGCTGTGATGAACAAGATACTATCTCTTTAAAGGATGTGAACATCGGATCGAGAACAGAATGGTTTAAAATTTAATCCTTTGGAATATTGGAAAGAATAATATAAAAGGGAAAGTCTTTCCCAGATACATCTTCACCTGCTACTGTTTCTTCTACTCTTCCTTTAGACACTTTTTTCACCTTGCGTACACAATTTGGAGCCAAGGAAGAAAGGCAAGAGAAAGATATGGAAGTGGAGTTGGCCTTACCTGAGGCTTCGTTTCTTTAGCTCTAGTGGAAGATCTTCCCCACTCCCTCTGTCATGATGGAGGCCAGGCTGATAACACTGGGCAACAATGAAAGTGTTACTGACCTAAAAAAGGTCCTACTCTGTAGTATCTTGATGTGCTGAACATGAATATGACCATGAAAAGTTTATTGGCTCTCGTTTTGAAGATATTTAATATAGTTCACTTTCTATGTTTAGTCATGTAAATTTATCCAGGACTGTAAATAAGCCCAGAATGATGTAATATTGCATCATATTGCATAATACCATCATGCACACATCATCCAGAGTTATTACATCATTTTCTGATGCAATGCAGTTCTACTGCCATGCTGCTGCTGAGTAAGCTGACGTCAGCAGTGTACTATATGAAGCCCAGTCAGAAAGGGTGAGCATTTGAAATATTCATGCTGGCTGACTATTGCTGGACACTCCGCAGAGATGCTCCCGAACAGGTGTACAAGAGACAAGCAAAGAAATCTAAGACATAGTCTATGACTTCATTTTTCAAACGCTATTAACCGAAGGTCTCCTACTATTGGCATACAGTTCAAGATGTAATTATATTATTGCATATTACAAAACTAGAGCCAATTTTGCATTTTCACAGTCACATTCGTGTTTAGCAGATGGAAATGTATAAGAATTGACTACTTTCATTTCCGTAACATGACTTTTGTGAAAATGTGTTGCCCAGTGTAATGTGGAGGACTGGTCATCATGGCAGGACATTCAGGAAACTGATGTTCAAGGAGCCGAAAGTGGAACAACTGTTGTGGCTTCTCTCCTAGGTCATTCAGGAAGTGTTATGGTGACATGAAGGACACTTTGGATGCAGTAGTGGAGAGGTAATGCCCCAGCAGGGGGAGATGAAATTCTGGTTGTAGATACCATGTCTCTGCCAGTCTCTCCTGAACCTGTGAAGTGTTCCCTTGCTCCTCTCCCCGAATTTCCTCAAAATGTTTTTCTGGGTGAAATATAGGCTTTGATTTCATGGATGGAAACTTTGTTATCTGGTTGTGTAAATGTTCCCAAAAGTCTCAGAGAAGTTTGTTTCACAAGGTAAGTGTTTGTCTAAATTTGGGCAGACTCTCATAGAGTATCAGAATAATATTTCTGCTTTAAAGAAAATGAATACTGCCCTTTCCCCTAATAACTGTATTTTACATAGTTAAATAGCCACCATGAAAATATTATTAATAAAAGGAAAAGTTTGCATTATATTAATTTTCCTAAGTCTTCATTAATATCACCACTTGAAATACTTCAAAAGTTTTTTTTTTTGACATTTTGAAATATCCAGAGGGGACTTTCTACCGTTATCCCAGGTTTTCTATCTCCCTGTGGGGAAGAAAGTTTTAAGGAAAGGGATAGCACCATTGAAGAATTAAATCTGGACAAATTGGAACTGACAAACATAAATGAGTCATCTCAGGACTTAAAATCATCAAGGGCAACCCTTCAATATCTTTTGCTTTAAAACCTGATCAAGACAAGGTTTTGCATACTTTTTTCTGCAATAAAGATGTTCTGTTTTTAGAGGTTAAGGTTAGAGTTTATCCAGATTTTCCCAGATGAAATCAAAAGAAGCATAAAGCCTTTTTTGGGGTTAAAGCAATGTGTGACAGATGTGGCAACAACGCATACTCACCAACACACGTAAGTCTGAACATACCACACCCATTCTCAAAAATCTGCACTGGCTGCCCATTGCGCAAAGGATTACGTACAAAACACTATCTTTGATACATAAGACCCTACACACTGAAGATATGACCTGGCTCAACAATGCCCTGCATTTCTACAAGTACTCCAGACCCCCTAGAACTCAGCAGGATACCACTCTATACACACCTTCCCACAAAGCAATTATACTCATCGCAACCAAAAAGTGTGCCATGACCATAGCTGGGCCTTCAACCTGGAACAGCATGCCACCCAATCTCCGTCAAGAAATATGCCCAAAGAAATTCAAACAAAAACTCAAAACATGGCTTTTCATACAAGCTTTTACATAAGATAGTTGCAATCAATTATCAGCACTGCTAACCTCCTTTGATCTCACAACCCCACCTTCATGAATCTCGCATATCTGCACCCTCCTCGCAGATATGCCCCTTCCTTCCTCTCATGTCTTCCCTTCCAGTGCATTACATGCCATGCCCCTCCGCTTCTTATAGGTTCCTCCCTAGAATATCTCCCCTTAGACAGAGATGTATTTCTGCAAGCAATTATTCATATTAGTTTAATTATACGATTCATATCGAGGTACCTCTCACCTCAGTATGCAGATAACAGGTTTTCAAGTTCTGATTAATTTTGTCCTTCTCTTATGCCTTCTTAATGTGCAATAATCAAAGCCCCTAGAGATGTCCCTAGAGATGGTAGTCCATTAATTCAATCTCATCAAATAAAGTTCCATGATAATTTTTCCGCTAGTTAATATAACACTGCCTTTTAAGTTGGCAGATCTCTTGTATATAGATTTCTTGTATAAAGTTACCTTCCACTTTGTTAACCCCTTGCATTTATATGGATTTGTCATTATTCTACTAAGTTTGAATGTTATCTGTAAAACACTGCTGCTAATACCTATATATATATATAGCGCTGTTGTGAATTATTGTTGAATGTGAACCGATGTGATGTTACTAAACGAATATCGGTATACAAAAACCACAAATAAATAAATAAAATAAATAAATGGGATAGATTTTAAAAGAATCATGTGGGTGTCCATGTGCGTGTGGTTCCTGGCGCACACATTATAAAATCCATTGGCTGTGCGCACGTGTGCACCGGATTTTATAATCCACACGCGCATGTGCGGGCGACGCGCGCAGGGAGTAAATTTGTGAATATTACGCACAGTGACACAATCGAGCCTCCCCCAGTTCCCTCCCCATCTGCTCCAATTAAGGAGCAGAGTGGGAGGGAACTTCCCTACCCCCTGCCTAACCTTCCTTCTCTTTCCTCTCTCCACCCCGACCCCTACCCCCTATCTAACTGGCAGGTCTATCCTGTAAAGTGCGGCCGCGTTTACCCTGCTCCTAAGCTGCGTTTTACTCACTTTCCGGCCGCGTTATCCCTTCCTGCGATCCCGAATCCACTTTAACCTACTCCTACCGCGTCCTAAAATCCCCGGCCAACCCCTTCCGCACGCGGCATGGATATTGCATGCAAACGAGCGAATTAGCTATTCCCTAGCATCCCGTAACCCGCGCCCCGACTATTGCTATCTTTCCCTGCCGTTATGTCACACGTTTAACCTGTTAACTTACCGCCTACCCTGATCCCTGCGGTAGAGGCAGGGGTCAGGGTAGGCGGCAAGCTTTCCCCCAGCCCCCGCTCACCTGCCCCAGCCGCGATCATGGGTGCCGGTCTCCGGGGCAGCCCCAGTCCTCTCCCCTCCTCCCGAAGCAAAAAAAAAGCAAAAAAACCAGTTCCCCCTCCCCTCCTCCTGAAGCAGGGCGCGAAAAGCAGCCTTGCTCCTGGAGGAGGGGAGAAGAGACTGACAGCAGCGAAGCAAAAAAAAAAAAAAGCGAAAAACCAAAACTTACTTTTTTTGCAGCCGTCCGGCCAGTATCGTGGCTCCCCTCTGCCTCCCGGGGAAGATGGATGCCAGCACGGGGGAAAGCGGCCCCTGTGCACTCAATTGGCTGCTCAAGACGTGACGTCACATGCCATGACGCCAAACGTCGTGACGTCACGTCTTGAGCAGCCAATTGAATGCACAGGGGCCGCTTTCCCCCGTGCTGGCATCCATCTTCCCCCGGGAGGCAGGGGAGCCACGATACCTTCTTCAGATGGCCGGACGGCTGCAAAAAAAGTAAGTCCGATCGGGGATGCAAAAGTAAGTTGCTTCGCCATTGTCAGTGTCTCTTCTCCCCTCCTCCCGGAGCAGGGCGCGAAAAGCAGCCTTGCTCCGGGAGGAGGAAAGAAGAGACACTGACAGTGAAGCGGCGAAGCGACTTACTTTTTGCTTTTGGTTTTTTCGCTTTTTTTTTTTTTTTGCTTCGCCACTGAGTGTCTCTTCTCCCCTCCTCCCGGAGCAAGGCTGCTTTTCGCGCCCTGCTTCGGGAGGAGGGGAGGGGGAACTGGTTTTTTCACTTTTTTTTTTTTTCTTAGCCGCTGTCAGTCTCTTCTCCCCTCCTCCCGGAGCAAGGCTGCTTTTCGCGCCCTGCTTCGGGAGGAGGGGAGGGGAGACTGGCAGTCCCGACTTCCTGGTATCTGTCATTTCAAATGACATTTGAAATGACAGATACCAGCGTGGCGTGAAGCCTTAGGCCCGCGCACCCAGGATACTGTATAGGCGCTCTATCCAGTAAAATGGGTTGTGCGGGCCTAAGGCTTCACGGGCCCTTCTTAGACGCGGTTTACATTTACATAAAATTATTGTTCAGGATCGAGCGGTAGGTGAGCTGCACTGTGCGTGCGGCAACCGCGGGTGCCGCAGGCACTAACGCAGCTCTTCCTACCGCTCGGTACTGGATAGACCTGTATAAGAATTATTTTTATTTTTTTATTTAGTACTCTGTTGGAACACGCTTTCCCAGAGCAGTGGCTAATGGCTGCTATCCTGGATGGCCTCCGTGCCCTTTTAAAATCCAGCCTAATGCTTTTTTTTAAATTTCGTGTTAAATGTTTAATTAAATATCAAGGGGCTTCTTATGTGATTTTTATTCAACCTTTGCAACTTCAGAAATGTATTGAGTGGAGAACTGATAGTGAAGATAGTCCATCATTGATGCAGGGCTGAGTTGAAATAGGTTTGATGTCCTGCCTGCTTGTTCCATTAGACTATTATTTTTGATTTTCCTTAATTTTAATTCTTGATTTCCCCCTTTGTTTGTGGGCTTGGATTTTAGAATTAGCTGTATTTTGAAAGTTATAAATTGCATTTTCTTTCTTTGTATGATGACATGATTGATGTTTTCTCTTTAGGGAAATTCTCATGTTTAAAATTCTCTTTGAAATCTGATAAAATAAAAATGTGTAAAAAAAAGAAAGGAACTATATTTGTCTGTAGGTGTAAAAATTATCTTAAAAATGGATAGAAATTCACCAAATTTGGCATTCAGGAAGAAAATGTGACTATCTTGGCTGATTTTGAAAACCAGAAATATCAGGACAGTATATTAGAGAACCAAGCATCTGAAAAAAAGTAAAATCACCATTGGGAAAAATCCACATTGCTTTCTATGAGAAATTGTAGGAAATTGTTTTCCAAAGACGCTCTCCTCCCTCTCCTCTCTCCCTCCCCTCTCCTTCCAGCAGTTTGGGACAGAGCAACACAGCTCTGACCCAATCAGAAACAATCAGAAATAGGGGACAGAAACAGACAGAAACACGGGAAATAAATGAAACAACTGGAACAGAAACTGGGGAAACGGGAAATAAATGAAGCAAAGAATGGTACAAAAAAGGAATGTCCAAAGTACAAACCCACACAACCCACCCCCCACCACTTCTTCCCCACACACATCCACTGACACCCACATTCCCCTACATATACATACACCCACCACCAACCTTAACCCACATTCCCACCCACACATCCTCTTACACACACCAAAACACAACCCCACACACACACCCCTACACAGTGCACCTGCATCCCATGCACACCCACGCACAAACACATGCTCCCACATCTCCATAATCATATCCTTATATCCCCACACCCCTACATGCACAAACCTCACACCCCATCACATACATCACATCCACACCTACCAGTCCCTACAGAGACATAAAAATAAACAAATAAATAGTGTGGCTTCTCATTCAGCTCTCCCCCCCCTCCCCCCCCCCCATACCACCAGAGGTGGATTTAGGATTTTGGTGCCTCTAACCACTTTGGCTGCTGTCACATCCCACACTCCATTCATCCCCTCAAGGTTAGACGACAGAGCGCAAAAGGTCTAAAGCATGGTTACCTAGTTTCATGTGGCAACACAGGGGAAGAATCTAATTTCTTCAACAAATTGGTAAATATTACCATCTTTTATATTATTTTATACAAATATATTTGTTCTACAGTGTATTTATTAGTATAATTAGAAATTTTATTTCATTTTTATTGGTGAAGAAAAATTATTTCAAGTATCAGTACAGGGAGAAGAATCAGGAATGGAGGGAGGATAAAGGAGGAGGAATGTGAGAAGGAAAGAGGACTTGGGTGGGGAAGATGGGAGAGGGGCCTCCTGACCCCCCCAAGCTGGCCAAAAGTTCCTTTTGGGTGCAACGAGGGTCCCGGAGCGAACACGCGGGGAATCACGTGACACCGCGTCACTCCGATGTGACGCCGACGTCACGTGCTCCTCGCAAAGGAGTTCAGAAATGGCGTCCTGACTCCCCGCTGGACTACCAGGGAGTTTTGGTAAGTCTTGGGGGGGGGATTAAGGAGGGTGAGGGGTTTAAATTTTTATTTAGGATCAATAATCGCAATTTCCAACGTATTCAACATAGCTATGTTGAATAAGTTGGAAATCCGATCGTTTTCGCCTCATCACTTTTTTAAGTTAAAAAAAAAAAAGTTGTGTTTTACATTTAAGTTCAAAACGAATGCACACCCCCTACTCTAAACCCTTCATATACACAGCCCTACAATCCCCCAACACACATATCCACACTCACTCATTCATAAACAAAAATTTTTGACACAATTAGTTTTGATAGTGGGATCAGTTATGAGATAGCATTGCTGGACATTTTCACAGCTTTTGACTCTTTTGAATCATGAGATCTTATTGGCATGATTAAAAGAGAGTGGAATATCCGGCACCATGTATGACTGGTTTTCCTCTTATATATTGGATACAGTTCTGCCCTTTCGGCTGTCTTATATATATAAATAGATAGATTAGATAGGTAAATAGATAGATGACTCCTTTTTGTAGACTCAGCATAAGGAATCAACAGTGAATTATAGTCTGGAAGCCAACCCCCCCCCAAACTATCACCATGGTCCTAAACCCCCAATCAGTAAGGTGAGTTAGCTACACACATACCCATAGCCCTCCAGACACCCCTATGTGCAAAACCTCTCCACATATATAGCTAACTCACCCTAGCGAAGGGGAGCTTGGGACTGCCCAGCTAAAAGAGAGGCTATGCATTAGATAAGCATGGAGGAAAGCTGGGCAACGAGCAATGTTTTTCACCTATCTCCCTGGATCTCCTTGAAAACGTCTTTCCAGAACCTTGATCACCCCTTTATAGGTTTGATACTAAGCACTTGGAAAATGTATTACATAGAATAGTTGTCTCCTCCCTTCCTTCCCTGCTCTTCTCCTTGTGGGGTAACCCAGAGCTATTGGCACAATTTACAAGGCGTAACTTATCTTTTAGGAATGACCATGGGATCTATGCTATGGAGCAACTATTTGGTAAGGGCAAGTTCATGTCTCTTAGAGATTTTTAATATAACTTGTAAGACAGCATATATTCCAGTATTTCAGTACTTCCAACTGAAAGGTTTATTTACAAAAGCACCATTTAGGGATTTAGGGGGTGTGGGGGTAAATGTTTAAGAGCCTTTTATAGCCTAGCTGCAGATATCTATAAAGGTCTAAATTTAACTTCTAATCCCTCTTGAAAGCTATAAATCAGGACCTAGCGGTTTTGGCTCCTTTCTCAGTTTCATGGATTGATAGGATACCAGCTATGAAAAGCAATGTCCTGCCTAGAATACTTTTTCTGTTAGACATGCTACTAATCAGAGTCCCAAATTCATTTTTACAGTGTTAAATCCAGCTTTGTCTAAATTTATTTGGCCAGGGAAAAAGCCATAAAGATTTCACTATATTATATTTTTTTGGAAGAAAAATATAATTTAATTTCTTTCCCTCCCATGGAAAGTCATAGGACCTGGGCCAAGCCATCTTGCTTCCTTTTCCTCTACCCAGGTAGAAAATAATCCCTGCATAAAGATCTGGATGAATAACCTTTCGTGGATCAGACTAAAGACAGAGTGGAGGTCATTAACTAAGCATCTATCAGGGTCATTTATCAACTAGCGTTATGGCGTTTTCGCATGCGTTAAGCAGCTTTAACGCATGCGATAGCACCATAAAGTATGGTGCGATGCAAATCAGCTTGATGGACTTTCTACCTGGGTAACATCAAGCTAGGTTGAGAGAACATTGCACAAATCTCATCTTTGGGTGAGTTTCCTCACTCAGAAGGTCATCAAATCTTCACAAGAGACCACTGTTCTGTTCGTACTTCTCACTTTGAACGCCAAAGTGGCCCTTAACCCCTACACTCCTACCTAAACCTCACCTCGAGTTACTAGGTGGGCCTCTCATAGAGATATAAATACCTATCTAGTGTTAATTAGTTATGGTGCCAGGTGATCTTGCTCTCTCTCTCCCTCTCTAGCTTAAAAAATATGGTCCCCAGTATTAGCAATAAACTGCCTATTACCATAAAACATGCCCCTTTTTCTATCACATGCAATATTTAGTGCATTTTGATAAATCCGGGCCTATGGTAGCTCTGCCTCTTGCATCCTCCAAACACATTTTTTTTCTGACTGATCCAATGCACTTCTTGCTTTTGCAAAAACACAGTGAATAGCAGATGAATATTCCCTTTTCCAACAGTAGATATTCTGGAAAACTTGTCATTCAGCTGTTATTCATCAAGTGGATGCCTAAACCTCCAGGGCTGAATATTCAAACAAATGCTGCCAAACACAGCAAAGTTTTTATCTCCAAACAAGTCCTAAATTTAAAAGAAAAACTTAGATCTTTGAAGGAATGTTCCTTTGGAAATTAGTGCAGCCTCCCAAATTCTAATAAGAGTGCATTTGCATGTTAACCAGACCAATTTCTTTTAAAGCTGTAGCTCATGGTTTGAATGTAGAGTGGAAGGAGCATTTAGGAGCTTTTCTTCTTCACTGCTACCCCCATTGCCTTTCTCTGCTTCACTTCACCTGAGACAATGAAGGGGAAAGATCCCTGAGGGGGTCCGTTTCCATTAGGCTGCACACTAAAATAAGTGCACCACTCCCAATAAGGACAAAAATGTGTCTGCTTAATTGGCTGTAGTCAAATTTACCCTGTAGGGGTCTGATTGTTGTTTTGATTGAGCCTAAATCATTTTAGACTGCTTAAATTCAGGAAGTATAGAGTAGGCAGAATATACACAGTAGCTGCTCTCTATATATAGTATGCTGAGAATGCCATCTCTGCATTTCATGCCATAATGGTCTTCAAATGTTTTTCTGTTTGCGGCCCACGCAAGACCTGCAAAAAAATTCAAATATCTCCAAACAATATTTTGTACAGCGGTGTCTGTGTTTGTAATCGGAAAATGCTAGAAAATAAAATGTGTCAGATGATCAAACCACTAGCAACCACAGTTGAGGGCAATTTGCAGACTGTTCATTTTAGGCCCGAGTGTGCTGACTTTTAAACAAGTTTCCAGTGGAAAGTGTGCCTGTGCTTGCCCTTTGAAAGGTGCTGTGGGTACAAAGTGTCCAAGGACCTTTACATCTCGTGTGGGCAGATTTTGCATGGGAAACAATGTCTGTAGGCTTGAAAATACAATCTGCACATGTTATTTTCCAATTCCACCAAAACACGCCCTGGGAAAATCTCCCTTAAATGTGGCAAAGGTGTGTGCATGCTGGAACATACTTTTAGAGGTATATGGTCATTTTCAGATAAACCATTTGCATGCACAAATCACTTTTTACACACGTAAATGGATTTGAAAATTGTCTTTTAGAAACAATTCAGCTCATTAGGGATTTATATGTCATCCTGTATTGTTTCTATGGGTTACTTAGTAGATAAACACAGCTAGAAGTGCATAGCTGATATAATATTTCAATTCCTAAAGCTTCTCATTGGCAACCCCATGTGAAAAATTCATATAAATATATGATCTTCTGGTGCATGCCCTGCTGCCATTCTGGATTGGTCTTGCACCTCCCAGAAATTTGTTGTATGTTTTATGACATCTGGATTCTGAGAGGTGAAAGCATACTTCCATTGCTCAAAGCGGCCTCCTTGAGATTACATTGTTGTGTCAAGTTCCGCTCACTGATAATTTTTTCTTGTCAGCCCCTCGTGGAATTCCTTACCCATGAACCTGCATATAACTGAGTGCACGCAAACCTTTAAAAAGATGCTGAAGATGCATCTTTTCCGTCTGGCCTTTGATACTTAGGTATCTATTTAATTGCTGAGAGATTAGAATAGTTATGAATATTTCAGATCATATTTGACACAGAGAGATCTTTTTTGATCTTTGTTTATTGTGCTGCTTTATTCTTTTTATTTTATTTTTTTTAATTAATTGATATTTTGTTTGTAAATACTGAAAGCCATGCTGTGAATAGGCAGCATATAAACTGAATAAATAAGTACAATAAATAAATATAATAAATACCAGGAAAGGTTTCACCTAGGATTAAACACTTCTATGCAAAACCAACTAGTTAATTAGCAAAGCTGTCTGCATTATGTAACATATAGTAGTAACCTAGTAGATGACACCTGACCAGGGCAACTTGGCTTAACTAGTTTGTCTAATCATTCCCATTCATTCTGCTTTAGCTAAAATAGTTTCTATGGCTGCTATTAAGTATTTCTAAATGTAAATGTAGGTGTTTATTTTTCAGTTAATCAAAGGCTGTTAGAGAATATTAAAAATCAGGGCATTTGTAGTGTGGGCACTTTTCAGCAGGGTAGCAGGAATTAATCTAAGAACATAAGAACATGCCATTCTTGGTCAGACCAAGGGTCCATCAAGCCCAGCATCCTGTTTCCAACAGTGGCCAATCCAGGTCATAAGAACCTGGCAAGTACCCAAAAACTAAGTCTATTCCATGTTACCATTGCTAGTAATAGCAGTGGTTATTATCTAAGTCAACTTAATTAATAGCAGGTAATGGACTTCTTCTCCAAGAACTTATCCAATCCTTTTTTATACACAGCTATACTAATTGCACTAACCACATCTTCTGGCAACAAATTCCAGAGTTTAATTGTGCGCTGAGTAAAAAAGAACTTTCTCCGATTAGTTTTAAATGTGCCACATGCTAACTTCATGGAGTGCCCCCTAGTCTTTCTATTATCCGAAAGAGTAAAAAACCAATTCACATCTACCCATTCTAGACCTCTCATGATTTTAAACACCTCTATCATATCCCACCTCAGCCTTCTCTTCTCCAAGCTGAAAAGTCCTAATCTCTTTAGTCTTTCCTCATAGGGGAGCTGTTCCGTTCCCTTTATCATTTTGGTTGCCCTTCTCTGTACCTTTTCCATCGCATTATATATTTTTGAGATGCAGCGACCAGAATTGTACACAGTATTCAAGGTGCGGTCTCACCATGGAGCGATACAGAGGCATTATGACATTTTCCGTTTTATTCACCATTTCCTTTCTAATAATTCCCAATATTCTGTTTGCTTTTTTGACTGCCGCAGCACACTGAACCGACGATTTCAATGTGTTATCCACTATGATGCCTAGATCTCTTTCTTGGGTAGTAGCAGCTAATATGGAACCCAACATTGTGTAACTATAGCATGGGTTAGTTTTCCCTATATGCATTACCTTGCACTTGTCCACATTAAATTTCATCTGCCATTTTGATGCCCAACTTTCCAGCCTCACAAAGTCTTCCTGCAATTTATCACAATCTGCTTGTGATTTAACTACTCTGAACAATTTTGTATCATCTGCAAATTTGATTACCTCACTTGTCATATTTCTTTCCAGATCATTTATAAATATATTGAACAGTAAGGGTCCCAATACATATCACTGAGGCACTCCACTGCCCAGTCCCTTCCACTGAGAAAATTGTCCATTTAATCCTACTCTCTGTTTCCTGTCTTTTAGCCAGTTTGTAATCCACGAAAGGACATCGCCACCTATCCCATGACTTTTTGTTTTTCCTAGAAGCCTCTCATGAGGAACTTTGTCAAATGCCTTCTGAAAATCCAAGTACACTACATCTACAGGTTCACCTTTATCCACATGATTATTAACTTCTTCAAAAACGTGAAGCAGATTTGTGAGGCAAGACTTGCCTTGGGTAAAGCCATGCTGACTTTGTTCCATTAAACCATGTCTTTCTATATGTTCTGTGATTTTGATGTTTAGAATACTTTCCACTATTTTTCCTGGCACTGAAGTCAGGCTAACCAGTCTATAGTTTCCCAGATAGCCCCTGGAGCCCTTTTTAAATATGGGGGTTACATTAGCTATCCTCTAGTCTTCAGGTACAATGGATGATTTTAATGACAGGTTACAAATTTTTACTAATAGGTCTGAAATTTCATTTTTTAGTTCCTTCAGAACTCTGGGGTGTATACAATCCGGTCCAGGTGATTTACTACTCTGAAGTTGGTCAATCAGGTCTACCACATCTTCTAGGTTCACCGTGATTTGGTTCAGTCCATCTGAATCATTACCCATGAAAACCTTCTCCAGTATGGGTACCTCCCCAAAATCCTCTTCAGTAAACATCGAAGAAAAAAAATCATTTAATATTTCTGCAATGGCCTTATCTTCTCTAAGTGCCCCTTTAACCCCTCGATCATCTAACGGTCCAACTGACTCCCTCACAGGCTTTCTGCTTCGGATATATTTTAAAAAGTTTTTACTGTAAGTTTTTCCCTCTATGGCCAACTTATTTTCAAATTCTCTCTTAGCCTGTCTTATCAATGTCTTAAATTTAACTTGCCAACGTTTATGCATTATCCTATTTTCTTCTGTTGAATCCTTCTTCCAATTTTTGAATGAAGATCTTTTGGCTAAAATAGCTTCTTTCACCTCCCCTTTTAACCATGCCGGTAATCGTTTTGCCTTCTTCCAATTTTCTTAATGTGTGGAATACATCTGGATTGTGCTTCTAGGATGGTATTTTTTAACAATAACCACACCTCTTGCACACTTTTTACTTTTTTAGCTGCTCCTTTCAGTTTTTTTTTCTAACTATTTTTCTCATTTTAACTAAGTTTCCCTTTTGAAAGTTTAGCACGAGAGCCGTGGATTTGCTTACTGTCCCACTTCTAGTCATTAAATCAAATTTGATCATATTATGATCACTATTGCAAAGCGGCCCCACCACCATTACCTCTCTCACCAAATCATGTTCTCCACTGAGAATTAGATCTAAAATTGCTCCCTCTCTCGTTGGTTCCTGAACCAATTGCTCCATAAAGCTATCATTTATTCCATCCAGGAACGTTATCTCTCTAGCATGTCCCGATGATACATTTACCCAGTCAATTTTGGGGTAATTGAAGTCTCCCATTATTACCGCACTACCAATTTGGTTAGCTTTCCTAATTTCTCTTAGCATTTCACTGTCAGTCTGACCATCTTGACCAGGTGGACAGTAGTATACTCCTCCTATCACTATAGTCTTCCCCGTCACACAAGGGATTTCTACCCATAAAGATTCAATTGTGCATTTAGTCTCGTGCAGGATGTTTATCCTGTTGGACTCTATGCCATCCCGGACATAAAGCACCACACTGCCTCCCGGGTGCTCCTCTCTATCATTGAGATATAATTTGTACCCCGGTATAGCACTGTCCCGTTGGTTGTCCTCCTTCCACCATGTCTCTGAGATGCCAATTAAGTCTATGTCATCATTCATGTTTTTTGTTTGTATTTTCATTCTGCTTTTTAAATGATAGGGATAAGTTAGAATTTTTTAGCTCAGGTGAGTTTTTAGTTACAGGCACTTGGACTACTTTTCTTATTATTGGAACCTCACTGTCAGGATGCCCTAATTCTAATGCATCATTTGTATCCTTTGAAGATACCTCTCTCCGAACCATGCACTGCTGAGTGACTGTTGACTTTCCCCTTTGTTCTAGTTTAAAAGCTGCTCTATCTCCTTTTAAAGGTTAGCGCCAGCAGTCTAGTTCCACCCTGGTTAAGGTGGAGCCCATCCCTTCGGAAGAGACTCCCCCTTCCCCAAAAGGGTCCCCAGTCCTAACAAAACTGAATCCCTCTTCCTTGCACCATCGTCTCATCCACCTGTGGATCTACCTGTGGATTTTCAAATTGATTTATTTATTTTATTTAGAAAGATCTTATTGACAGTTTATCTTCAAAGGGAAGCTTGATGGATAGTTTCTGATCTGCAAGAGTCTGAGTACATGAGCACCCTCTGCTTTGCACCTGCTTTAACTATGAGCAGGGACCATGCAAAAAAGTTCATACAGGAGTTTGAAAATGAAATTCCCACATGTACTTTTCCTCCCCTGCTGACTTCCCACCTCCTCTGGGAAGCTACATATAGTCTCCTTGTGATTGTCATCCTCTACATGTAACCACTGAAAGACAGGGAATATTCAGCTCCAGGGACTTACTCAGACACCTCCTTAGCTACTTGGATAAATTTCAATGAAAACCGTGCTCTCCTTGAGTAACATTTTCTGTTATTTCAAAATACTCTGCTGCCACCATTTTGTACAGAAAAAGCTAACCATGGCAGCAGCCTCAGTCTGCTGGTGCCATATACAAGTGCAGCATTGATGGGACAGGAGCAACCGTGGATCGCTTCAGCCTCATCATGCAAGAAGTATCACCAAAAGGGTAAAGGGGCTTGGGAGAATGAGGCTGCTGAGGAGGAGGAGGATTGTGACAGGGCCAGGAAGTTGTGGTGGTGGTGAGGCTCGGTTTCACTTTTTAAAGCAAAACAAAGACAAATGAACATAATGTCCTCTGTTTTTCTTTTCTTTTGTTTAAAAAAATGAAATGGAATAAGAAATTATCTTAAAATTTCCTTATTCATTTCAAACAAGCCTATATACTTACTTAAGCATTTTAGGAGGCTTTGAAAGTTGACTGCTGGAAGTATAGACAGTCCTTCTTTAAAAAAAAAACCTGTAAAAACAGCTGAGATCCCCCATACTCACTATCCCTCCTGGAACCCAGTAATCATTTGGAAAAAAAAAACCCACACCTAGAATTCTCCACCTCCTCACCTGAAGGCAGAAGTTGCATAGGGAGCCAAAAGACCTGACTCCACATCTGTAAAGCATCACTACCACTGCCCCCACCCAAGCCCTGGTAAAAAAATATAAGTAAGAAATAAATAACAACACCCCCCCCCCCCAGCCAAATTCTCCTGACTGCTTGGCTGGAAGCTCTTCAAGTAAATTTTGGAGGGTCTAGCGGAAGAAAATAAGGAATAATATTTTTTAGGCGAGGGAGGGAGAGTGGATCACAGGGGTGCGGGCTGTTGGTCCTTTTGCACATCTTGTGCCTTTGGGCAGGAGAGAAGAGGATTCAAAATTTGGAGAGTAGGAATGGGAATTGTGATTTTTTTTTTCAAATGGTTATTGGGTATTGGGAGGGGGACAGAGGGATCATAGTTTGGAAGGGGTGTCCACAAACTAATTAGAATCTGTGATAGCACAAAAGGCAGAGACAAATGAGCAGTCTGAGTGGATCAAGTGGTCATAATAGAGGCAATTTTCATATCACCCACATAGGGGCAGATTTTAAACATATGTGTGGGCGTACATTTGTAGGTGCAACACGGCGTGCACAAATGTATGCCTGATTTTATAACATGCGCGCGCAGCTGCGTGCATCTTACAAAATCTGGGGTCAGCAAGCGCAAGGGGGTGCACAATTGTGCACCTTGCGCGTTCCGAGCCGCACTGCCTTTCTCCGTTCCCTACCCTCCACCCCACCTTCCCTTCCCCTAACTCTCCTGCCCCCCAGCCCTAAGCTAAACCCCCCTAAAAAATGTATCTTACCGAGTTACGCCTGCCTTGGCTGCTGTGCCTGGAGGCTGCAGCCCCATCCCCGCCCTCCCCCGGACCACCCCACCCCGCCCACACCCTCGACCCATTTTTCAAGCCCCGGGACTTACATGCATCCCAGGGCTTTATGCGCACCTGCGTAACCCCCCTACGCGCGTAAATCCTCCTGCATTTACGCACGTAAGGCTTTGAAAATCTGCCCCATAGCTGAAAAGTCCACAGGTAGCTTATATCTTTGCACAAATTTTTAAAATTTAATTTTTAAAGTTTAATTACTTTCATTTGAAAATGGCCTAAGGAAAACATTCCCACAGAGATTTGCACCTGCTCCCTCTGAAGATACTTTTTCCAATCAAAAACCACAGTTCTGAAAATTCCAAACTATTGAAGCAGTTTTCTCCTCTGACCTATTTTCTCCCTGGGAGTGCCTCTACTATAACATGGTTAAAAGTGCACCTCTTGTGGAATAATGCAGGTACATACAGGATGGGCAATTTTCTAAACACTCGTTTCCACAGGGAATAAGCTGTTAGATCTGCAGAAATGACTTTGAAATTTGCCCTATATCTGCCAGCATCTTCTCTGCATCTATGTAAACTAACATGCAAGCTTTTTCACTGTTCATTTTTACAAGTAAATGTTTTAAACTATTCTTTTAAAAAGTCCCAGGAGATTTGGTATTGTATAGGTTTAAGTGTTTTAGTGTCAGTGTTCGAACTGATGTGCTTACAGAGATTAATCTACTGAAAGGATCTTTATGGAAATGCAGAGTAAGGTTTTAGTGGATCGATTATTTACCGCACTTTGTAATTCAAGAGTTTTGCATACTCATTTGTTAACTTAAAAACATTTTTCATTATTAACACTCACTTGCTGTTGTACATATTTCCTGTATTTAAGCATTCTGGGTTGTATCTGCTTTTTCTGTATAAAGTACTTGTATATTAGTGAATAATATTAATAAACGTGAAGCTTGAATACAAAATCTAACCTGAAAATGCTCTGAGATGAGAGTTTGAAATGAATAACTGGTTCCAACTCTTCATGGTTAGTTGGCAGCCATGACCTGGAAAGACAGAAATAATTCAAATAAACATGGATTTGCAAGCTGGAAGTAATGGTAAAAGAGCACGAAAAGCTGCAGACAGCTGGTATGAGCATTTAGGCAAATAAATATATCAGATTAAATGTATTTTGAATTAGAATATATGTATTTTATTCTAATAGAGAATAATTTGGAAAGAAGAGAGAAAAACTAGTATAAGAGAAGATGGTCTGTTTTAAGACTGAGGGGTATATTGGAAAAGTCTTTATTATAGATAAAGAAAAGCTATAAAGGGGACAGCAAGCAATGGTCAAAAGTCCCTGGTGGACCAGCAGGGGTCCTGGAGCGATCTCCTGCAATCGGGCCGTCGGCTGCCGGTATTCAAAATGGCGTCGATAGCCTTTGCCCTTACTATGTCACAAGGGCTACCAGTGCCATTGGTCGTCCCCTGTCACATGGTAGGAGCACAAGATGACGCCAGCCCAAGTGCAGGAGATCGCTCCAGGACCCCTGCTGGACCACCAGGGACTTGGCAAGTCTTGGGGGGGTCAGGAGGGTGGGGGGTTGTAGTAAATTAAATTTGAAGGGTTAAGATGGGGGGTTTTTTGGGAAACAAATACATATGTAACTAATGAACGGATCGGGGTCCCCCGATAACGGATGCAACGGATTTGGGTCCCGACGAATAC
The DNA here is from genome assembly GCF_901001135.1 of Rhinatrema bivittatum. Taxonomy (NCBI): domain Eukaryota; kingdom Metazoa; phylum Chordata; class Amphibia; order Gymnophiona; family Rhinatrematidae; genus Rhinatrema; species Rhinatrema bivittatum. Next base: position 738,876,635 of record NC_042616.1, on the reverse strand, counting down.
GAATACCAAATGGGATGAATCCGTCCCTGCTGCACATCCCTAACCGATAGGTGTAACAACTGGGACATAACGGATTAAGTAAACTGCTTTCAAAAATGCAGTGAATTCCTTCAAAACACTGTACTCGTGTTGTAGCATAAGAAGAATCATAGAAGCTAATTTTATGACTTCTTGAAAATTTTTTTACTTGCAAAGAAAAAAAAAACATATAAAAATGAATAAGGGTGGATATTTTCATTGACCTATGATTACAATCATGGAAGCACACAAAATATAAGTCACATAAAATATGTGCAATCAGCACATTTTATGATGGTCAAATCACATCTTTTTGTGAAGTACCATACTAGCTTATTTAGAGGAGCATCTTTGATTATTATGATTTAGGACCTGGAAGAAAGCCATGAAGAAACAGATGGGGTACAGATCTTTGCAGGAACTGCAATACCGCTTTAGGATTCTAGAGGAGGAGGAGAGACCATATTAATATAACAGCCTGTATAGTAGCAAATATAGTAGGTAAACCTGGGGGGTAACAGCTATAAGACCTCAAGCCTATACTTCGTTAAGATGTTTGTCTTGATCTATATCTATACCTCTAACAGGACCACAAACTAGTAACTAGAACAGAGTTAAAAAAAAGTTTATAGGGGTATGAAAGCAGAAAGGAGAAACATAATAGCAGAAGCGCTAAGGTTTTTAAAACACTTCCTTCTCCAATGACTCCTTTTTTTTTTTTTTTGGGTAGCCTTAGCGCTTCTGCTATTATGTTTCTCCTTTCTGCTTTCATACTCCTATAAACTTTGTTTTACTCTGTTTCTAGTTACTAGTTTGTGGTCCTGTTAGAGGTATAACCCTGTAAACCTTTTTTTTTTTTAACTTTGCTTCTTAACTGTAGCAATCTCAACTGTTTCCCAAGAGAACCGGTTCATTTAATATGTGCCACCCTCTTGCTGGATTGTACTAGAATATCCTCATAAAGAACAATGCTGATCATTTTCAGAGACAGAGGGGCTTTTGTGTTCTGCCGGGAGGTGGACCCTTGGCCTGATGCAGGATCCAGAGAGCGCCTGCCACCAGGAAGCGAAGCACAGGAGGAGACAGAGGCTTAGCTGGAGCTTCGCCAATAGCATCCCGAGGTTCCCTCAGATTGAGCCCTTGGTTACCCGGGCCACCTGGTCTTAGGTGGGCCTCGCAGGATCTCCTTAAGAGAAAGTTCCGGGGTGTGCTCACCACGAAAAGAGTGTTCGGTCAATGTTCAAGCAGCAGTCAGATGTGGTTGGTGAACAAGCAGAGGTCAATGCAGGCAGAGGTCAGAGGAGGTCGATGAACAGGCAGAGGTCAATGCAGGCAGCAGTCAGATGTGGTCGGTGAACAGGCAGAGGTCAATGCAGGCAGTGGTCAGACGTGGTCGGTGAAGCAAAGAAGAACCAGAGGCAATTAGGAGGAAGATCCTTGTTGCAAAGGCAAGCTCTGACTGTCAAAGCTTGCCTTAAGTAGGTCCAAAGAGTGACATCATCTGGGGAAGACCAGCAGCTCTACTGCGCCGCGGTCCCTTTAAATCATGTAGGGAGATGTGCGCGCACGCTAGGGAACACCCAGAAGCAGGAAGCTCTCGGCGGCAGTGAATCGACCGTGATGCTGGTCCAGAAGGGGGCCAGCGGCAGCGACTCCACCGCGCCGTGAAGACGAGAGCGGCAGGAAGGAAGGAGATGAGATGGCCCGGCCACGGAACCCATGGCTGTTCATCGCAACATTTTGCTGCTGAAAATACTAGTGACCTTGGAGGGAGGTGGGCATAATGGAGGGAGGTGGAAGTACATAGAAGGATCGAGGGAGGGATAAAGGATGGAGCATAACCACAATGCAGGAAGAGAGAGGTAAGGAAGAAGGAAGTCTTGGAGGAGGACAAGGAGAAGAGCAGAGGGGAGGTATGGGGAGGAGGGGAGAGGGACAGAAGGTGGTCAGAAGAGAGATGCAGGGTTGGGAAAGAAATGGGGCACTAGGGAGAGAGAGGAAAACAACGAAAGGGAGGCACAATGGAAAGGACAGAATTATGAAGAAGGAGAGGGGAAAGGCATAGTAGGGAACCACAAAGGAAGGGAAAGGAAGAGACTGCAATGTGTGAGGGAGAGGAGAAGACAAAAGTAGGGGCATGGGAGGTGAGAAGGACATGGGAGTGGGACAGGGGGGCCACAAGAAGGAAATGATGGATAGAATGATATAAGGAACAGAAGAGGGGGGAAAGCCACAGAGAAAGGAGGGGAAAGGGAATGAAAACTGGGGCATAAAGATAGTAGGGATGTGCAGTGTTTTTTATTTTTATATTGTTTTCATTTTGTGTTGCATTTTGCTTGATTTCATTTTTAAAATGATTTTTTTCCCCTAATTTCGTGGTAGGGTGCATTAACATCTTATAGTGACACTAACTGGACTTGGTGCACACTAAATCGCAATCAGTGCGCATTAAGTCCAGGTTGGCACTAAAACAAAACTAAAAAAAAAAAAAAATCTGCATTTTTTTTCTTCCATTTTGTGGCTCCGATGAAATGAAACAAAATAGACAATGTTGTTGACATTGTCCATTTCATTTTAAATGAATGCACATTCCTAAGAGATAGTGGAGTAGAGGAGGTACAAGAAGGGAGGGAAGAAAGCCACTGAGAATGAAAGGGAGATGGAGAGATGAAAGGTAGGGAAGTGGTAAGGGAAATGGGGAGGATCCAAGAGAAAGAGGTCTGAGTAGGACCGAGAAACACTAGAGGGAAGGCGGGAATGGCTTGATGGAGGAAGAAGATGGGGAAAAAGGGATGAGAGATGAAATAAATGAGATTCAAAAGAAAGAAGTGTGAAGTGCTGATGGATCAAGGAAGCAAAGACGAGAGATGGCGGGAACTGACATGGAAGAGAGAAGGGAGAGGTTAAGAAAGGAGGAAAGTCATAATTAGAGGGTACTACATAGAGAGGGGTTACGGGTTGTGAATAATCGCACTCTTGGCCTCCAGTTAGCAGGGGGGATTCTAACATGTTTTGGATTTAGCGTACATGGGCACAAATTTAAAGGTGAATTTTAAAAGGCTGGCGCACACCAAAACTGAGAGACACATGAATATGTCGGGACGGTGTGCGCTGAGCATAATTTAAAAGGCGCCCTGCTGCCTGCGAGTATCTCCTGCTCCACACACAAAAAATGTGTTTACAAAGAAGGCATGGGGTGTGGGCGTGGTCTGGGTAGGGTACAAGTGTTCCTGGATTTCTCAGTGAAACCAGGACGTAAATGCTTACATGCACACATGCGCGCTGGGGTCCCCTGCCACATAACTTTACTTCCACCAAGGATGGCAAGTAAGTCATAAAACAAAAAAATATAGGCATGTCAGCAAGGTTTTAAGGGTTGGGACTAACAGGGGAAGAAGGAGGCTATTAAACTAGGGAGATTTTAAAGTCCTATCCTTTGCCTGGGCGAACTGATGAAACTGACAACGGGGTGGACGCCTGCCCCTTTGAAAGTCCCCTCAGGCGGTGGAAGTGGGATTTGTGTCGCACATGCACGTGCCCACTTAAAATTGTGCCTGTATGTTATAAAATAGCCAAATCCCTGGGTGTGAGCCAGCAAATGCACGCACATGTGTGCCTGCACGCCTAATTAAAAGTTTCCATCTTACACCCATTAGCGTGCATGCAAAACTTTAGTCATATGAATGCTAAAATACGTTAGAATGAGTTTTAGAGCTTAGGACTCATTTCCTATCACACTATCTTGTTTTGATTCTTGACTGATTTTCTCCTTTTCTTTATGTGGTCGAATGTGATTGGGAGCTCAACAAAGGAAAATTGTCTATAAGTTCCCTTGACACTGATCAACATTTTTGAAGGGCACTTAGAGATTTTTAGCCATCTAAAACTTCATATTTAAGAGGTCAATATTAGGAGGTGCGGTGAGGAGGAAGTCAGTCGGTAAAAGTTAACCAGCTAAATTCGGTCAGTATATTCAGCAGGCCTTTACTGAGCAAGTCTCTCACTGAGTGAGTATACGCCTCTAAAGTAACCTGGATAAAGTTATCAGGGTAACTTTGCTACTCACGAGGCTTTTGAATATTGGGGGGAAAAAACTCAAACAAAGCATGCCGAATGGGTGCTGATCCTCCATAATCCCCATACTTAAAAAAGGTGTGGGTCAAATCCAACCTTCTAAATCTCCAAAAGTGGCCCACTAAGCTAAATACTAAGTGTGATAGAGCTGTGGTTCCCAGCAAATTAAAATTAACTTATTTCACTTCACTCACACTGCGAAAAGATCAATGATGGTCCCTTCATTGGCCGCTGTCAGTGAAGGGACCAACCAATCCCTGTTCAGAACTGAGTAACTTTAACTACATTTAGATAGATAACTCTAACATCCTAAGGTTAGCCAGTTAAAGTTATTCAGTTCTGAATAGGGATGTGTTCCTTCGCTGACAGCTATCAGTGTAGGGATGATTAATTGATCTTTTCAGCTAGAGTGTAGTGAATAAATTAATACTAATGTGCCGGGAGCTGTAAGCTCTATCGCTCTTAGCTTTCAGCCCATTGTGGTGCCACTTTTGGGGATTTAGAAGGCGGGGATTTGACCAACACTTTTTTAAGGTACGGGATAGTGGGGGAGGGAGGGAATGGTGCGCACTCAGCATGACAGATTTTTTTCCCCCTTTTTTTAACCTGCTATAACTCTGACCAGAGTTAGCCAGATCATTTTACCCATCTCACACTATATAGCATTTGCTGGGTAAATGTAAGCCACAACCCTGCCTCTTTTTTATTTGGATATGTTTTAGATAGGTAATGATTTAGGGGGTTATTCCTTAACGCATGTGAAAAGCACCATAACGCATGGTGCAATGCTAATTTTTAAAAGGGAAGGAGTCGGGGGCATGATTTTTGTAAAAGTGTAAAGCCATAATTCTGAAAATAACTAGACCTTTTTCAAGGGTGTTAAGCTGTGTGAGAGAGAGAGAGTCAGAGACAGTGAAACTATCTATAAGGCCCTTGTAGTAGTTAGCTATTTATATCTCTATAGGAGGCCCACCTAGTAACTCGAGGTGAGGTTTAGATAGTAGTGTAGGGATTAGGGGGGGCACTTTTACATGCAGAGTGAGACGTACAAACAGAACAGTGCACTCTTGTGAAGATTTGATGTCCTTCGGAGTGAGGAAACTCGCACAACAATGAAATTTGTATAATGTTCTCTCAGCCTAGCTTGATTGACTTTCTGCCTAGATTTAAGTCTATGTAAGTATATATACATCTTGGAAATTAGGGTTACTACTGAAAATGTACCCATTAGTGTGCAAAGTTTCAGCTTCCTACCTGGACTTAAGGTTGATTAGAATTTAGTCTATATAAGTAAGAAGCAACCATTTATATTAGATAGATCATTTGTCCTTTCTTGGCATTACCAGCACGACTTAGAACATCATTACCTTTACAATTAACATATTACTGTTATTTATATGCATGGGGAAACAGTTGATTGCCTCCCCCATTACAGAAATATCAGAGAGGCTTGCAGATCATGCCTCTTTTGTGACTTGAATCATTCTGGCAAATGGGGGGGTAATTTTAGTTGCCTTTAGAAGGGATTTGTCTGTAGGGAAAAAAAGAAAAAAATTAGAAGAAGAACAGTGTTTAAAAGTTATCTGAGACTGATATAATAATAGGAACTAATAGTGCTGAATTGAATCTTTGTTTAGAGGGAGAGAAGTCCTGGAGAAACTGTGTTTGCCTAGGAGGGTATTCTGACTGAACTCTCAAGCCTCTGATGATGAACCCACATTATGCACCAGCCTATTAACCAAACACACCAATTACTTACCCTCTCCCCGCACCTCGAGGTACGAGGAGGCCATAAATAATTCCTTTTGTTTTTCCTCTGACAGAATTCTCACGTTTATGGAATGTGGTACAAAACTCAAAATCCCCATTTTCTGACATAACCAAACAGGATAAAGCATACAATTCCCATGAACTTTTAAACTAGATTTTCACATAAAGATAAAGGTTGACTCTTGGCGGCTTGCCCCTAGCAACTTTCCCAAAGGTTGAGGTTGCCATAGCAACTTCTGCTCTGTACATTAACATAATCCATATTATAAGATTTCTAGATTTTTGGATTTTAAAAAGGAAAAACAGCTGAGGTGAAAAATAAGCTGCAAGAAGATCTAAAGGGACCAATTAGTAATTGTTCTGGTTCACTGGTACCCAGACACTAATAAGGTCCAGATGCACTAAAGGGTTTCTCCCATATTTATCTAAGGGGAAAATGTTTAGTACATTTCACCTTAAAATGTTTTTGTTAAATCACTACATTATGTCCATCAACTGCAGAGTAGTTGTTAGAATCATTTTCGCTTTTATATATTCAGGAAGAGCTAAAGGCATTTTTGATAAAGTTTTCCTTGCCTTGTAAAGTAAAGCTATAGCAAGTAGTCAGTCAGGTTAACAAATGAGCATGCAATGAACAATAAACTGTAGAGATTATTAAAGGCTGGGCCGCTCCTCTGACAGACAGATAGACAGATGGACATCTCAAAAGTGAGTGAAACTTTTCAAATTTCTGAATCCAATTAGAAAGGACAAAACAGAAAGGCAAAGCAATCTCTAAAACTGAACACAGACAAGAGAGGTCAATTTTGAGAAAATATGGGAAGGTTGCAATTTGGAAAACCCTGCATAGTTATTCCTTTAAAAATCACAATCCTTGCTAGGGACTGTGTTTGAAACAAGGCCCTTATGATGACAATTCTTATGAAAGACAATCCCTAAAAGTAGAATCTACCAGGCTGCTGGTGGGATATATAAGGATCTGAGAATGTTTTGTTAAAGGCCCTGCACTCCAGTTGGTTACAATAGTGGTATTAATTTGCCTGGAGAGGCTGATAACTGTTTAAGCAAGAAAGTACTATTATGGCCTAGCTTCTCAATAGTACAATACTATTTATTTATTTATTTTTACTGTTTTAGTGACTTGAGAACATTACTGCATTTTTAGTTGAACAGGACTAAAAGTGCATTCTGTCGTCACTAGAGACAGTGCCGAATGCCCACCTCTGTAAGTGTGCTTGTTACAGCGAAATGCAGCCTCCCACTCTCACAGCCCCCTGCATGCAATCATGCAAAACACACAGCCTCTGACATACATTATCTCTGTGTCCCACAGACTTTTATAAAGCCTGCAAGACTCGCACAGGGGCTGATGTAATAATTATGTGCAGAAAGCAGGCACGGAACATTCAACACCCGCTTTCTTAACTCGCCCCCCCCCTGGGGGCGCCATGCAATATTGAAATTAGGGGGTCACGTTAGCAAGGAGGCGCTGGGGTTGCTTGCGTGTCCCTAGCGCCTCCTTGCTAACGAGAGCCTGAGTGCATCCGCCATCTGCCGGTTAGGGAAACCGACGCCAAGTTTATCGGTGTCAGTTTCCTAAACACCGCACAGCTCGGGGCTCAGGAATGGACGCTTGTCAATTGAGCGACCGTTTCCTGCACCCGACTGCCGGAACTTTTTTTATACTTTTTTTTTTTTTGGTTAATTTACTTTAGGTTTTCCTCCTACTTAATATTGCAATGATATTAAGTAGGAGGCAGTACAGAAAAGCAGTTTTTTCTGCTTTTCTGTATTGGTTTTAAGAGTGCTCAGCTCTTAAAGAAGGCCAATCCCCTTACTGCAAAAGGGGATTAGTTAGCGCCTCTACAACCCGGGTGTGAATGAGGCTATTAGGTATTCACTCCCAATGCAAAAAAAAAATAAATGTGGGTCTAAAGACGCACATTTAGCAATCAGAAATTAACACCTGCCTAGAGCAGGTGTTAATTGCTGAGCGCTACTTAAACTAGTACAGAAAAGCAGAAAAAACTGCTTTTATTTACTGCCTCATACTTAATATCATTGAAATATTAAGTAGGAGGAAAAACTAAAGTAAATTAACCAAAAAAAAAAAAAAGTTAAAAAAAAAAAGCGCCGGCAGTCAGGTGCAGGAAACGGACGCTCGGTTGACAAACGTCCGTTCCTGAACCCCTGTCTGTGCAGCGTTTAGGAATACCGATGCCGATAAACTCAGCATCGGTTTTCCTAACTGACAGATGGCCGATGCACTCGGGCTGTCATTAGCAAGGAGGGGCTAGGGACACGCAAGCGCCCCTAGTGCCTCCTTGCTAACGTGCCCCCCCTAATTTAAATATTGCATGGCACTCCCAGGGGGGGGGACCCTGGGGGCGCGTTAAGAAACCTGAAGCTGACTGTTCCGCACCCGCTTTCTGCAAATAATTATCGCATTAGCCCCTGTGTGAGTCTAGCAGGCTTTATAAAAGTCTGTGTGACACAGAAATAATGTATGTCAGAGGCTGTGTGTTTTGCAAGCAGTTCATTTAAAACAAATCTGAGAAAATTATTTTTCACTTACTCAATTAAGCTCTGAAATTCATTGCCAGAGGATGTGGTTAAGGCACTTAGCATCACTGGGTTCAAAAAATGTTTGGACAATTTCCTGGAGAAAGAAGTCCATAAATCACTATTAATCAAATTGCCTTAGGGAAAAGCTATTGCTTATTATTGGCATTAGTAGTATGGGAATTATTTACTGTTTGGGTATATGCCAGATATTGTTAACCTGAAATTTGCTATTGTTGGAAACAGGATGCTGAGTTTGATGGACCCTTGGTCTGAACCAGTATAGCAACTTCTTATGTTCTTATGGTCCTTACCCCTGTTAGCCTAGGGCCCTGGAAAGTAGGGGTGTGCATTCGGATTGACCGCATTAGTAAAACGCAACTCATATTTTTTTTTTACTTAAAAAATTGATTCGACATAAACGATCGGATTTCCCACATATCGAACATAGATATGTTCGATATGTGGGAAATCGCGATTGTTGAGCCAAAATAAAAATATAAACCCCCTCACCCTCCTTAATCCCCCCCCCCCCGACTTACCACAACTCCCTGGTGATGGAGCGAGGAGTGAGGACGCCATTTCTGCAATCCTTGGCGAGAAGCATGTGACGTCGGCGGCACGTCGAGTGACGCCGGCGTCACGTGATTCCCGGCTCGTTCGCGCCGGACGGCTCGTTCGGCCCAAAAAGAACTTTTGGCCAGCTTGGGGGGGTCAGGAGGCCCCTCCAAGCTGGCCAAAAGTTCTTTTTGGGCCGAACGAGCCGTCCGGCGCGAACGAGCCGGGAATCACGTGACGCCGCGTCACTCGACGTGCCACCGACGTCACATGCTTCTCGTCAAGGATTGCAGAAATGACGTCCTCACTCCTCGCTCGATCACCAGGGAATTGTGGTAAGTCTGGGGGGGGGATTAAGGAGGGTGAGGGGGTTTAATTTTTTTTTTTGCACATATGTACATATACCCAACTCATTGGATTTTTTTTATGTCCATATTGGCCGCAAGTGGGACCCCCTTTCGGACATAAAAAATATGAACATAAAATTTTGCTCTGCACATCCCTACTGGAAAGAACAAGTGGTCTATGATGGAGTGAGAAGAGCGAAATCTGAGAAAGTGGCTCTGGGGACAATGGAGTGCCCCTGCATTATGAGAGTTCCCCGAAAAGGGGATTTCATTTGCAAACTTTAATTCCAGATCTTCTGCATCTCTTGCTACTTGAAACTCTAGAGCCGAGCCTGGATCACTATCTACTAGGTAGGTAGAATGCCTGACTTCTGGACATTTCCCAGGCATGTCTGGTCCAGCTTGAGTGCCCATGCCCTGGGTTTGGCCCTGCCCTCAGTCCTTTAAGTTATCAAACACATACACACATACAAACATGCATGCACACATGAACACACACGCACACACACTTTGTATTGCTTTAACTTGGATCGTAATTCTTACTCATTTACTGAAAAGATTAATTTAAATAATGGTATCATTTTATCCAGTGACTCAGTACTACAAGGCTAGTAAAACTGGAGCATGCAATTTCCATCCAGTTATGATTAATTGACCTTAGACAAGATCTTGGCACCCATATCTGTCATGCTGTCTTGCTCTAGGAAAATATGTGTGTATTTGAATTCTGCAAGTAGAAAACTTGAAACTATATTGTAACTGCCTCTGAAAACTACATGTTTACACAATTTTGTGTTGTCAAAGTTTCTTTTTCAAAGGTATTTCAGATTTATGTCAGAATGATTACAATACAGTGAAAACATTGCACCATTTAATTTAATTTATTTATTTTAAAAAATGAATATGCCGCCTTATCCAAAGCTCGTAAATGATAGATATATCAAAATAAATATAAAAACGATATTTTTATATTTATACATCTATTTTTTATTTATTTTTCTTTGGTAAATATATTACCCAATGGCAGCGACTGAGAGATGCATGTCTGATCCCTAAATCTTGCTCCTCCTCTTTGGGCCGACAGGGTCTGTAGATGCTGTAAAATGCAGAGCAGAGATATGCAGTCATGATGATTGACAGGTCCACTCTCGTTTCTACTCCTTATTCAATAATTCTGGATGGTCATAAGTTTCCTATCCTTTTGCATGCCAAGAGTCTTAGGTATGCTGAGATACCAAGCTATCCTTTCACCATCACATCATATAGGTCATAGAAATTGATTTTTCAAGCTTCAGGCTCTCTGTGGTCTGAAAAACCTATTAGAAAACTGATGACTTTAAGCTGGTTATGCAGGCATCTATATTGCCCATAATAGACTACTGTAATGCCATCTATAGAGGACTGCCAGCTTTATCACTGAAGCTGATACAACAGTTATTGAATTCCTCAGCCCACTTAATTAGAGGAAAATAAAACATAGTGATCATATCACTCCAACGATGCGACTGCTCCAATGGCTGCCTGTCTAGTTTCAGAAACAGTTCAAAGTACTTCTCATAATTTGCTTGGTGTTAACTCTCTCCCCTAGATAAATGTTTTGCTCCAGATTGACCAACCAACATGGGTTCTTCGTTCCCAGCAAAGAGGACTCCTTGAGTTTCCTTCAGTAAGAGCAGTGTGATTGTCTGTGACAAGAGACTGTGCATTCTCTGTGATTGCGCATTCAATATGGAATACCATACCTAAAGCTTTAAGACTCACGGAATGTACAATAAATTGTAATAAATTCCTTAAATTATTTTTGCTGGGACTAGCTTTGTATGACTTTCTGTGATAACATCTTCTAGCTTGTAGATTTAGTGTAGACAATCTTTGTGATTATTTATATTATCTGGATTGTTTTAAGATTGCCATGCTGGGTCAGACCAAGGGTCCATCAAGCCCAGCATCCTGTTTCCAAAAGAGGCCAAACCAGGTAACAAGAACCTGTCAATTACCCAAACATCAAGAAGATCCCATGCTACTGATGCAAATAATAGTAGCGGCTATTCCCTAAGTAAACTTGATTAATAGCAGTTAATGGACTTCTCCAAGAACTTATCCAAACCTTTTTTGAACCCAGCTACACTAACTACACTAAACACATCCTCTGGCAACAAATTCCAGAGATTAATTATGCAGAATGAAAAATAATTTTCTCCAATTAGTCTTAAATGTGCTACTTGCTAACTTCATAGAATGCCCCCTAGTCCTTCTATTATCCGAAAATGTAAATAACCAATTCATATCTACTCGTTCAAGACCTCTCATGATCTAAAGACATTTATCATATCCTCCCTCAGCTGTCTCTTCTCCAAGCTGAACAGGCCTAACCTCTTCAGCCTTTCCTCATAGGGGAGCTGTTCCATCCCTTTTATCCTTTAATTTGCCTTTCTCTGTACCTTCTCCATTTCAACAATAGCTTTTTTGAGATGCGCTTGTGATTTAACTACTCTGAATAATTTTGTATCGTCCGCAAATTTGATAACCTCACTCGTCTTATTCCTTTCCAGATCATTTATATATATTTTGAAAAGCACCGGTCCAAGTACAGATCCCTGAGGCACTCCACTGTTTACCCGTTTCCACTGAGAAAATTGACCATTTAATCCTACTCTCTGTTTCTTATCTATTAACCAGTTTGTAATCCACGAAAGGATATCACCTCCTATCCCATGACTTTTTAGTTTTCTTAGAAGCCTCTCATGAGGGACTTTGTCAAACACCTTCTGAAAATCCAAGAATACTACATCTACAGTTCACCTTTATCTACATGTTTATTAACCCCTTCAAAAAAATGAAGCAGATTTGTTAGGCAAGACTTCCCTTGGGTAAATCCATGTTGACTGTGTTCCATTAAACCATGTCTTTCTATATGCTCTATGATTTTGATCTTTAGAATAGTTTCCACTATTTTTCCCGGCACTGAAGACAGGCTCACTGGTCTATAGTTACCCGGATCGCCCCCGAGTCCTTTTTAAATGTTGGGGTTACATTGGCCACCCTCCAGTCTTCAGGTTCAATGGATGATTTTAATGATAGGATAAAAATTTTAACAGATAGATCAGAAATTTCATTTTTGAGTTCCTTCAGTACCCTAGGATGCATACCATCCGGTCCAGGTGATTTGCTACTCTTTAGTTTGTCAATCTGGACTCTGGCACTTCGAAGCACATTATGATTTAACCTGTCTTCTCTATTGTATTATATTTATTTCACTGCCTGCTTTAACCTCTCTTTCCAGCTGATTAAGCTTCCAAGTTCTTACTCCTTGTTGAATGTAACTTTACTTCTTCCACTTCTATTGTTTATTTACTTAGTTGTCGTTTCAGTTTTTTACCCTTGTTCAATGTAAACCGATCCGATATGGTTATTACTATGAAGGTCGGTAGAGAAAAGTGTTAAATAAATAAATAAAGTAAATACATCTTCCCGGTGCACAGTGATTTGGTTCAGTTTGTCTGACTCATCACCATTGAAAACCATCTCTGGAACTGGTATCTCCCCAACATCCTCATTAGTAAACACGGAAGTAAAGAATTTATTTAGACTTTCTACAATGGCCTTATCTTCCCTAAGGACCCCTTTAACCCCTCGGTCATCTATTGGTCCAACCAACTCCCTCACAGGTTTCTTGCTTCGGATATATTTTTTAAAGTTTTTATTATGAGTTTTTGCCTCTATGGCCAACTTCATTTCAAATTCTATCTTCACCTGTGTTATCAATGTTTTACACTTAACTTGACAATGCTTATGTTTTATCCTGGTTCAAGTTTGACAATATTTTCTGTTTTCCCTCAAGTAATATAGAAACATAGAATTTGAGTGTATAAAAGACATTAAGGTTTATCTATTCTGCTCATTTTATTTCCTCTAGCACTGTGATAGACTATCACTGATTTTTGGCTTTCTCCTCAAGAGAAGACTAAATGGAAATGAGGATCGGTTAACATGGTGTGTGATAAAGTAACACAGCAACACAGATTTTAACACTGGAAAAAACCAGTATTTATCCACCCAAACTCCTCCCACTCGAATATTAATTTTAAATTTTCATATGCATTTCATGATTTATCCGTGCGCTATGGCGTTCTCACATGTTAGGGCCATACAATCATAATAACATCCTTAAGCATTTTGATAAATAACCCTGTCAGATAACCAGCTATTCTTTCAATATTTATTCCACTAGGCTTTGAGTGACCTTTTATAGCAAGATTCTGTTACTTCACAAAGCATCTGGTAATGAAGAGAATTTGTCACTGTTTCTGAGGTGTCAACCACAACAATTTGAATTGTTTTTCTTGTGGTAAGTAGTTCAACCCAGCCAGTCATTTCAGAGATTACCTTCACTCAATTTTTTATTTTATTTTATTTTTATTTATTTAGACTAAATATACCACTTGTAAAAAGGATATACAAGCAGTTCACGATAATAAAACAACTATATAAATAAAAATGTAAATGTTTGTTTGTTCAAAATCTTATATCTACGAAAGTTCTTCACCGATTGCTTTCAAATTTTGACACAATGTTGCATTCGAGTTTGCGCGTTTTTGTATACCTATATTATATAGATGTCATACCTGTGGCAGGTAAAAACATGCTTTTTGGGGAAAACAGCGCCATCTGTTGGACGTAAAAGCAACACACGTTATCTCTGACCGACGGACCGCAAATGTGCAGTAGAGAGCAGCTCTACCGTGCATGTGCGGACCATAGAGCTCTGCGCTACGTGCTGGGTGTCACAGACGGGAGGAAAAAAGGGCAGACGAGTCACTGCACCGAGAAATGGCTCAGCCCATTCCTCCACCACTGGGGAAGGGGGGAGGAAGTAGGGACTGCTGGACAGTTACACACAGGAGGAGGAAAGGGTAAAAGAGTTGCCGAGCCAGTCCGTCCACTGCCAGGGAAGGGGGGGAGGGAGTTGGGACGGCCGGAACTGAGCTAATGCACATTGTGAAATTAAACCTGACTGAGTCACGGCAACGCGTGGCCGGGTACAGATAGTATATAATAAAAGTAGAGCATATCAACAAAATATCAAATATCAAGACCAAAAAAATCACTAGTGGACCATTTAATTACAAGCCTGAATAAGGCAAAAGTCGTGACCATCTCTAAGCCAGGTTTCGGTAAGAAATAAGGTATGGAAGTTAGAGGAAAAAATACGGTCCCTAATTCAGGCAAACTTGTTACTTATTGATCTAACATTAAGTACGCAGCACTTAAGAGGAGGTAAGGATTTCTGAAACTATTTTTTTTGTATATGTGTGTGTGTGTGTATATATATATATATATATATATATATATATATATATATATATATACACCATACATAAATATATATTTCAAAAATAAGTTTAACATTTAAAAATATGAAGTCCACTTATGAGCTTTTACAGGATTGTTCTGGGATAGATGGTGGTGTGGTTATAATGATTTAGTTTAATTATCAAAATTTCAGGCAGGATTATGGGAGTGAAAGTTTATTGGGGTGGGGACTACAAGGCTGATGAATCACCTAATGTGCCTAATACCCAATCATTAGCCCTGCCCATAATAAAATGTCCTCAACAATGTACTCATACCTGGAGGACAACATCTCATATTACACTTTCATGGGTCAGAAGAAGGTAGAAGCATGCTTGCATCAGCTTACATGGCCTTGAAAGACAAGACAGCATGTTGGTGCCCTCCTGTCAGCTGGTACAGAGAAAGAAAGCTGCAGCAGTGGTGGGGGAGGATGGAAGAAGGATAATGTTGCAATCAGGGGGGAGAGAAGGACTGTGGCAATATAGAAAAATATAAAATGTACAAAAGTTTATCCGGGGCACCTTAAGCAGTTACATTGGACCTAGGAATGACTGCAGGCATAAGCACCACTATAGGAATCATTAACCAGTGAATAACATCCTATTCCCAACAGAATTAACAATATATCTCTACACTTTTGTTAATGAATACACTCACAAACATTTATTTTGTTTAACAATTATACAAATGTTTTTATTATATTGCACTTATCCCCATATATCATGTACACATTGTATAATTATTACATATCATACATCATTATAGCATGTATCACAAAACATCTCAATAATAATTCTAACTTATTAAATTATTTCAAACATATTTTTAGCTTATTCAAATGTTTTACCCTTCGGATATGCCAACCCCCATCATCCCTATAATAACAATAAATACACATTCACATCACATACATATACTATAAAAACACTTAACCCATAAAAAAGTACAAATGCTCACTCTATTTTTAAATATATGATTCTTACTCTCTAAGAATTAGAGGCAGTATGGATTTCTGAAACTATTTTTTTTTGTATTGCATTAGGATTAGAGAATAAGAATCATATATTTAAAAATAGAGTGAGCATTTGTAGTTTTTTATGGGTTGAGTATTTTTATAGGATGTGAATGTGTATTTATTGTTATTATAGGGGTGTTGTATGCCAGACTAGGCTACCTATTTTGAGAGGTGTCTGCAGGCATAGCCATGATAGATATTTGAATGACGAGAGTATATTTAGGACAGGGCTTCCCAAACCTGTCCTGGGAAGCCCACAGCCAGCTGGATTTTCAGATTATCCACAATGAATATGCATGAGATACATTTGCAGATATGGAGTCTCCATGGCATGCAAATTTATCTCATTCATATTCACTGTGGATATCCAGAAGACATGACTGGCTCTGGGGGTCCTCAAGACAGGTTTGGGAAGCCCTGGTTTAGGAGGACATGCTGAGCTGAGCAAGAAAGAGTGGCTGCTGATGATTTTGAGTTTTCATTTCTTTGGGGGAGGGTCAGGAAGGGAGACAGTGTGAAAATTGCAATTGCAGTAGTGCTGGTGATTTTTTTGTCTGTCTGGATGCCAGTGGGGTGAGCAATGCACACACAAAGACTAAAGAGAAGAATCTTACCAGGCTGCCAGTCTTTTTGTTTCTGTGGGTGTTTAACAGCTTTTTGGGTGTGGAGTGCACTATTGCACCCAACATAGTACACATACAGAGGTAGATCTTAAAAACATATGTGCGCGCGTAATTTTGTTCGCGCCACTGGTGCAAACAAAAGTACACCGGATTTTATAAGATACGTGCGTAGCCGTGCGTATCTTATAAAATCCAGGGTCGGCGCGCAAGGCTGCGCAAAATCGGCAGCCTGCGTGCGCCGAGCCGTGCAGCCTGCCTTCGTTCCCTCTGAAGCCGCTCCGAAATCAGAGCGGCCTCGGAGGGAACTTTCCTTCAGCATCCCCCCACCTTCCCCTCCCTTCCCCTATCTACCCCACCCCCCAGCCCTACCTAAATCCCCCCCCCTTCCTTTTGTTGTGCAAGTTACACCTGCAGGAAGCAGGCGTAACTTGCTCGCGCCGCCTCAGCATCCCCCGGCACAGGCCGCAGTGCCGGGGAACTCGGGACCGCCCTCCCGGCCCACCCCCGAACCATCACCATGCCCCCGGACCCACCCCAGACCTCCCCCTGACCCCAGACTCACCCCATACATGCCCCCTCCTGCCCCTTTTACGAAGCCCCGGGACTTACGCGCGTCCCGGGGCTTTGCGCGCGCCGGCAGCCTATGCAAAATAGGTGCGCCGGCGCGCGTAAATCTGGCGGGATTTACGCGAGCAGGGCTTTTAAAATCTAGCCCACAGTGTATGTGTGTATGAGACAGAAAGTGCTCCATACAGTGAATGGGTGAATGGTACTGTGAATGGGGATTCAGTTACAGTATCAAGAAATAAATGTATTTTTAATATCCAAACCCCAGTAGGCAGACCGCTTCAACATATTCCACCAGGTCAGGAAAAGGGAGAAAAAAGGAATGTTGGCTGGGTTGGTGGGGGTATAGGAATTGATGCAGAAGCAACACAGCTTAGTAACAGTGATAAAAAAGGAAGTTCTGTCCCAAAATTAAAGGGAGACTTTTTTAGCCAAAGAGTGCCAGGAGTGGAAGATAACACAAGGCAAAAAAAAAAATAGAAATTTAGGGAGCATGTACCATTGCCTCCTGTTCCTCCCCTTTTTGGTTTGGAACACAGGAAAAAGGCGGGAGAGTCCTTCAAGACCAGCAATAGCAGGTAGGGACACAAAAAGGCAGGGACCGAGGCAGGAAAAGTACAATGCCCAAAACCAGCAGTATGCTGGTTCTGAGGCTTTCTAAAGATTCAGAGGAACAATCTTGTCTGGGATTCTCTGAATCAGAAGATATTGAAGAGTTAGTAGTTGAAGAGAATTTGGGAAGTTCTAGCAGTAGTGTCTTAGACTCCAGTGAAGAAATGGAGAAGAAAGATGATACAATGTTGAGATCAACACCCAGGAAGCATAAGCAATTCAGGTAGAGGACATACGAGAGCTCCTTGAATTTTTCCTCAGGGACCTCAACTCCAGTTCCAGAACTAGCCTAATATGGAAGCACTTTAAAGTACAGAATGACCTGCATTTTGCTCAGTGTATTCACTGCAGCAAGAATATCAGTTAAGGGAAGCAAGTAAAGCATCTGACAAACATTGGTTTTACATAATTACCTGCAAAAGCAACACCCACAAGCATTGGATTCACAGAAGGGTAGAAGAAATTGTCTGAGTAACCCTTCTGTAACTCATAGTAAAGCCAGAGGAAAGTGGTTGAGGAGTAGCAAACATTTATCCAGTGAAATCTGGATCAGCACAAACACTATGCACATTTACCTTTCCCTGATGGCATACTGTTGAGACCTTTTTGGGGTAGGAATTGTACTACTTGGTGGTTTATACAACCTTGTGCTGTTTTTCATTTCCCTCAATGTATTCCTTAATGGTTTAGATACATTTGTGCTGTTTTTTTTATTCACAATACTCCACAACTTGGGGATTTGGATAACTTTGTGCTATTTGTGATGGACTGTACTCTATGCCTTGGGGGTTTGTTTACTTACTTAAAAATGTATATTTCACATCTTCTAAAAGTTCCATCCAGAGTAGAATCACAAAGGTACAAGCTTAAAATTTACATAATAAGAAAAAAACAAACACAATACAATTTATATAAGACATGACAAATAAACAATTGGCCTATTTCACTAAGCTGCTTTAGGAAATGTACCACAGGAAAAACAGTGCCTTATGCAGAGATAATGTGAGACATTCTAAATATCTTGCATTATTTCAAGTCTAGCAATCCATGCATTAAAATGAGCTCATTAGCATACAAATAAATGCTAATGAGATCATTACTACCCTAATCAGAGCAAATCAAATAGCTCTGTTTGCCAAAAAATTCATAAGCCAAGTTATATGATTTGAAATTAGCAGTTCAGGAGTTGTAGCTAATTTCTTGCTGGAGCATTGGGAAGTTTACATACATCTTGATGTCCTTATGCAACCGTGGTCTATAATTAAATGGGCTGCTGAGTCTCATGTATGCCCCCCCCCCCCCCCCAAACAAAGTCAAAGATTCCCCGGGAGGTTTGCATAGGCCCCTGTCCTGCCTCACTTGCCACCCTTGGACAGGGCCTGTTGTTTAAAAATATGTTCATGTTTTTTATACCAGTGGCAATGATCTGTCCCCAACACCAACCCCATCCCTTCACAAGAAAACCCAGCCCTGGAGGCTGGGACCCTACCTCCAACCCTGAATTCTCTTGAACCCTCCTTTGTAAAAATAATGTCCCTGGTGGTCCAGTGGACTGCCATACTCCCCACCACCCAGACCTTCCCAATATACAAAAACAGATCCCTGTTGGTCTATTGGACCCCAACCCCCCCACCCAGACTCGCCTTACCTAAAAGAGCATCATTGGTCATGAAGTGGGAGCACCCCGCCTAAGATCTGGGCTCAGGCAGCAGACATTTTCCAAAATGGCAACACCCAGCATTTGCCCATGTGTGTTTCTTGAGCCTGTGTCTGCGGGACATCCTGTTTCTGTGTTTGTCTATGTGTGCATGTGTGTATGTCTGAGGGGGCAACCTGTGTGTGTATGTGTGTATGTGTGTGCGCACCCACCTGTGCCTTTGCTTGTGCCTGTGAAAGAAAGCGGGACAGGGCTTTGCAGACAGAGCATACTGTCTTGGAAGTGCACCTTCCAATGTTTCAGATATTACCTGATGCCCAGAAGCAGACTCGACTGTGTGACTGACACAAGCGTTTTATATTTCTGATAAAACCCATCAAATGCAACATATCAAAAAATGGAAAAAGTCGTCTCTAGACAATCACCCTGTCTAATATTCATTAAAACAATAACATTAAAATAAGCAGGTGGGCACTTGTACACGCACGTACGGGTGCGCGAGCGGGCATATGTTGGAATTTTAAATCATGCATATACAGATGCACACATATGATTTAAAATTCATCATCCATGTGTAAGTGTGATCCTAATTTTAAGCTGTTACTCCAGAAAATGTACTTCACTTATCTTCCTTAGGACTTTGTCGGCTTTAATATGTGCAGATAAGGGGATTTTAAAACTTGCTCACATGAAGGACATTCGCAGTTTACCAAATAATGCACCAGTTTGCCCAGTCTATCTCAAGGTCATCCAGACCCTTTTGGTTCTTTCAGTTGACCAGGACCCCTCACCCTGTTGTATTAGGCCTAATACATGATTTCTGCTGACTTATATCTCATCAGGAGCAGCAGTAAATATATGCAGCTAACAAGTCACCATGCGCTGCGGCCTCCAGTTTTAAAATATGGTTTTACGCGTGTAACTGTTGGCCCCACTCCGGATCGCTTATGCTCCACCCCTATTTCCATCCCCTTTTTTTCAGTTTGCGCACACGCATATACGCATATACGTGTGTAATTAGCAGCTTTTAAAATCTGCGTTGCTCAGGCTCGCATACACAGGCCTTTTAACACGAGCAATGCTTTAAAATTTGGCCCTAAACTTTAATCACTGTAAGTGCATTCTTCATGTAGTAATCTTTTTGGACAGATTTCTTGACAACTTTACCACTGAATAATTGTCAAATTAGGAAATATAGAAAAAGAAATATGTCATAGACACATAAGCAAAAATACTCTAAATTATAAGCTATAATACTATAGTTTACAAAACATCCCATATTTCTACATTATCTGATTATAGTTGTGGGGAAGGGGTAGCACGTTTTAGCAAAAAACCTCAATCCCAAATATTTATAGTCAGTGCTACCGGCACTGATAATATAAAATGTGGAAAGAGAAATGAGTTGTAGAACATAAAGAAAAAAAAAGGTAAGCCTTATTACAACAGTTTACAAAAAATGCCCTTCTTTCTTTGTTGCCTTGTTATTGCTGTAGGGAGTCTGGTGCTTTCTAATCAAAAACGCTACCCCGAAATGTAGTACAAGCAATGCTACCACACTGCCCATAATAATACTGCTTTACCAGCTTTCCCCAACCAACATGGTTATCACTCCTACAGACAGCAGTTCAAGACTCAATGATGGGGCCATGACTGATATATATATATATAAAATTTATTTTATTATCTTTAACAAAATTAAAAATACCTAATAAAACACGTTAAACACAACATACCATAAAACAAAAAAAAGACTTCTCCAGAGAATTGCCCTAATATTTACTAAAATGTTATCACTGTGTGTGCATTCTTCATTTAGAAATTCTTGCTAACAGGTTTCATGACAACCTTCTCACTGTTTAATTATTAAAATATGAAATATAGAAAAAGAAATTATGAGTTGTAGAAGCATAAACAAAAATACCCCAAATTGTAAACCTTAGTACCAGAGTTTACAAAAAAAACCTGCCTATTTTAAAATGATATATCAAAGCGTGAGAGCCCAGAGTTTTGTTTAGTTTATGAAGTTCAATGTATGTCAAGTTAATATATTTAATTAAATACAAAAGTCCAAGGAATTATATACATGAGAAACAAATCTTAGCTCCTTCTAGAACATTTGTTTCCCTTTTTGAAATATTTATTATTGTTATTTTAGCTTTTATTGAATAACACAAGTTAACAGTGTCTGATATGATTCACTTGAATGGGTAAATGTGAGTCGGATATTTCATTTTTAAGGTAATAGAAAGACTAGGAGGCACTCCATGAAGTTAGAAAGTAGCATATTTAAAACTAATAGGAGAAAATTCTTTTTCACGCAACACACAATTAAGCTCTGGAATTCATTGCCAGAGGATGTGGTTAAGGAAGTTGGTTTAGCTGGGTTTATAAAGATTTGGATACTATGTTCCTGGTAAAGTCTAAGAACTGCTATTAATAATCAATAAGGAATACCCACTGCTTGTTACCAGCATTATAGCTTGGGATCCTTGTAATGTTTAGGTACTTACTACTTACCAAATACTTTGTGACTTGGATTGGCTACTGAAACAGGATACTAGTCTTGATGGGCCCTTGGTCTGACCCAGTGAGGCATATCTTATGTTCTTATGATAATGAAGCTTAGTCTTCAATTTTGAGAAAATGGGGTGTCTGCAATCCAGCTTGAACCTGGAAAGGGGGAGAAACCGGGCATTTTGTGGGAGAAAAGAGGATTGAGGCAGAAAAATAAGAGAAAACAGAGACAGCTGAGAAAGGAACCTGGAGGAGAAACAAGTGAAGGTTTGAGGAAAAAATAGACAGAACATAAGATTAAGGAAAAGTGAGGTTGTGGTGGAAGTCTGGCTGCCCCTTCTCCCCCACAGCCGCAAAGGCAAAGAGCTAGGCAGAGACAGTGGAAGTTTAGGAAGCCGGAACAACTGTCCTGTACTATGGGGCCGGCTCTGAAAAGCAGAAGGAGAATCCGCTGGGGGAGGGGAAGCAGCTGACCTGGCCCCAGAACCCGTGGAGTTCCAAGAAGCAGAGGAGTTCCAGGACAACAAGGAGCTCGTGGCTACATCGGAGTAGCCCAGAAGAGGTGAGTCCCCAGGTGGGCAGTCAGGATAAAGATTTCCTTTTTGGAGGTACAGAGAATGCAAAGGAAGTTACTGAGGACTGCCCGCCTAGGAGAGTTCAAGTAATGTTAATGAGTCTGGTGAATACCTTTGTCTACCAGAGAGAAGGTGTTGGA
Source organism: Rhinatrema bivittatum (assembly GCF_901001135.1). Lineage (NCBI taxonomy): Eukaryota > Metazoa > Chordata > Amphibia > Gymnophiona > Rhinatrematidae > Rhinatrema > Rhinatrema bivittatum. The sequence continues at coordinate 738,854,245 of NC_042616.1, read as the reverse complement.
ATTACTACGGGGAAACAGGAAAAAATAAAAGAGAAGAAAAACTGCTGGTATTCTCCCAACTTGTTGGGAGGGCCTTAACAGGGAGCCTATTTCGGGGTGCTTGCTTGATCTGGACTCTTTTCTTTTACCCCAAAGACTGAGAGGGCCAATAATTACCTGGAGAGTGCAGCTGCGAGAAGTGTGCAGTGAACTGATTACTGGCAGGATTGGGGTTTTATTTTCTGTTTACCTTTTGGACTAAAGGCTGAAACAAGCCCTCGGCCGTTGCTGGTTGGAGCTGCAACGCTCCCTCAGTTTCCCTCCCAGATTAGGAAGGGAGGGAAGGACTCAATTGGAGCTGGTAAAGTGGAGTGGGGGAGGGGCTGGGGTCAGGCAGCTGCCCTGGGGCAGTTATATTGCAAACTGCAAGCATTGTTCCTGAGAAGTCTGGACTGCTATGGATTGACCTGAAAGGCTAGCCCTGCTTGAAGACAGGATGACGAGTGACTAAAGGCTGTTTCCTGAGGGCAGGCACCCAGCCCAAGCCATCCAGGGCAACATCGCTCCAACTTCGGAGACCAGGGAGGTGGGACAGCAGCCCAAGATTACTGCAGAGGTAAAGAAGAGAGATGCAGATCCCAAAATTAGGAAACATGAATGGAGATATGAGGGGAATGATAGGGCTTGGAGGCCTGATAGGTGAGACTAATCCCAGGCCTTCTATGGTTGTGTCATTCCACTGGTGTGCGTCAATGTGAAACAACAATGAGTTTATTAGAAACATTACTGCCTACTGATTCGGGTTCCGTGGAAAATATTTGTCTCATAACTCTAAACATTTTTGCATCTGATCCATAGTCTGTATTTATTGTCCTTTTTCATTGCTTTCATTTAAATGTTGCTATTGTAACAATCATCAAAAACAGCCATTTGCAAGAGGCTTAAAATATCATTAAGATGATGTAATTTACCTTTTCTGTATGACTCTATGATCTCAGTGCAGAAAAAGTCAGATGAGCAGCAGGATCTCTGCATGAAGGAGTTCCCCAGCGGCGTCTGCTCTAGATGAGGAAGCTAATCAGCTTTATAACATTTTAAATGTCTTGCTAATAATCCTGTGTTAAGTCCTGCTGTTTCTTGGCTGGCTGGAATGGTATGTGTATGCTTCCTGCTGTTCGACTGTGCCCTAGGTCAGAAGCATTATTCTGCACTCATCTAATAAGCCCTTCATAGGTAGCTGTAGATCTGATCATTTGAATAAAAGATATCAGAAAAACACTTTGAACAATAACATCTGAAATAACTTCAGAGTTAATATAAAAAAATGTATTTGGTCCCTTTCATCATTTACTATGTTACTACAGTACTACGATTGTTACATTTAGTACCTATGATCATCATTGTTATATTTATTGATGATGAGAGCAGTTTTCACAGCTGTTTACCACAGTAAATTGCCCTCCTCCAGCCAGCTAAAAATAGCCCTCCCAAGGCAAAGCTCTCTTAAAAGTGAAAGTGGTTCACCTTACAACATTTTGTTGCCTGGCATTATAAAGCTGTGCCATACATCAAAATGTCGCCGTCTGCTGGGGTGAATGAGCCAGAGTTAATTAACTCCGGCGTGACATCAGCAGATAGCGACAATTGGCTTTTAAGTGCCGAAAAAAGAAGAGCAAGGTGAGGTGCTCTGAGACCTGGGCTCCGAGGCCTGAGCCTGACCCTGGGGTGAGGTTCCAGTCAGGCCTGGGTCTGGGCTGAGGCACCAGGTTCAGGATCTAGCCTGCAGGTCAGGTTACAGTGTCAGACCTGGACCCGGACCCCTGCCAAGGCCAAGATCAAGGGGTCGGGACTCGGTATCCGGGTCGGGTTATGGTGTCAGGCCCTTGGGTCAAGGTCTCAGTATCGGGACCCAGCCAGCATAGGCCGAAGCCTCAGCGTTGGTTAGGCTGAGGTTGCAGCAACCTACTGTGGCCTGCGCAAAGCTGACGCTATGGCCTGGGCTTAGGCCTCAGCCATGGCATTGGGCAGAGGCCTCAACCGAAGCTTCAGCCTTGCGTATGCCAAGGTCGTGCTTACCCACCGTGTCCTCTGATAACTCAAGACCAAGACTTCAGCCTAAGCCTCGCCGGTGGATTCCCACTGATAAGTAGAGGGTGGGGAGATCCTGGCCCTGGCATTTTTCTGGGTGGGTGGGAGGCCCTGTGAGGCCCTGTTTTTAATTTTTGGTTCATATTTTTTTTATATGTATGATTTGTATTTTTTCACATGAATGAAAGCAATCAAACATTCTATGACCCAAAATTAGTGGTAAAACAACCTCCCGAAAATGAAACGAAAACAAAAACAAATTATTTTCCCTGGACATTCCTACTTGTAAGCTATTACTCCTTATTGAGGGTAGCTTTATTTTTCTTTCTCCTTAGTATGCCACCAGCTTGGGTAGATGAGCACACAAGATTCTTTATTTACTTCACACCCAGAACTTGACCCAAATCTAACCACAAAGCTGTTGCCTAAGCATTTGACCTCCTGAGTCCTCCGTCTAGTCTGCCAGACAGAATCAGCTATGTGAGCAACTGTGTTTCCACTAGGACATCACTTTTATTGTTCTTGCAGCCTCCCAGACAAACCCAACTACTAGTTCAATTCTGTAATCACAGCTTATGTCAATGTTCCATGCTTATTGTCCTAAATATATTCAGCTACCTCCTAGTGAGATGCAGAGGAGGTGTAATTCTCCTCTCATAGATTACAGTATATATCAATTCATCTAATCTCATGCCCTGTATTCTCTTCCAGTGTATGTTTTCCCCTTTTAATGTTAATCTTAAATACACTAACTCTAGACACGCAGAACATAACACCGGCTAACTAGCAGGGTACATTTAGTGGTGCATATGGTTTTCAATATAGCAGGGTAGCCATTTAGACAGAAAGTTGTCTAAAGCACTTTTGAATATTGACCTCAAGAAGTCCATATTTTATTTGCTTTGTTACAAATGAAACAAATGGATGGTGTCTTAGCATTATCTAGTTAATTAATGGGGGAGATAGAGCAAAATGAGGATAGTGATGAAGAGCAGACAACACAGGAAGAGAACACAACTGCTGCCCCTGGCATTGCTCCTTAGAGTCCACCCTCTACCTCAATTCCAGTGCCAAGGATGAAGAAAAAGGATCGCGGAAGATATTCATGATCTGGAGGCACTTAAAAATCAGGGAGGACCCACCTTTTCTAAAATGTAATCACTGTACAAAATATATCAGTCGAGGAAAGCAAATGGGGCACCTGAAAAACACTGGCATGCAGCAAAAATACTGGCATCTGGGACAGATGAATATACTAGAAGTTGGCTGGGGACCCTTTCTTCCAGTTAGTCATGGAAAAGAGAAAAAGTGTTTCCCAAGCTGACTCCATGCCCTCAACCCCTTCCAGCAGTCAGGTGGTAAGCCAGCAGCCTCCTTCCAAGCATCAGAAGCAGCAACCTACATGGAGGAAATAGGGTGGTGTTCCATTGTATTGCCCAGGGGTAGGAGACAGGCAGCATTAAAATGTATAATGAGGAACATTGCTGAAATGATTGTCCTTGATGATCAGCCTGTAACTGAAGTGGACTCGTGCTGTGGCATGGTTGGCGCAGCCCTCTAGGCTCACACAGACAGCTGACAGATGTGCCCTGGGCTGGGACAGAGCTGAGGCTTCACCTATAACTGCCCCAGTCCCCGAAAGTTGAGATTTTGGGTTCTGAGGGCTGGCAGGACTTAGGTGATGGTCCCACAAGACAAAGGAGAAGAGAGAGTGCAGGGTCGAGCTAAGGTCAGGCCAGGCAGCAAACAGAGAATCACCATGTACAGACAGTGAGAAGGGCATAGTCCAACTCCAAAGCAATGGACAGTGGTGGGCTGCAAGCAAGAGAGTAGTACATACCCGAAGCAATGATCAGAACCAGGAATCAGGCTAAGGCAGACAAGATGGGGAGAAGACTTGACACAGAGGCAGGGCCAGGCAGGAACCAGGCAGGGCAGACAGGACAATTACGCATAGAAACACAGTGAGACAAGGCAAAAGAGAAACAACACGCACTGCAACATGCCAGAGGACCTGTTGCCAAGGCATCCGCTGGTAGTCTGAGGAAGTCTTAAGTAGGCAGGGAACAATGATATCCTCTGAGCATGCTGGGAAGTCTTTCCTGCCAAGGGTCCTTTAAAAGTCAGAGCATCAGGTGCATGCATGTGTGCCTAGAGGAGCTCTGGGAAAACACTGAGAGAGATGTGACAGCATTAAGAACATAAGAATATGCCATACTAGGTCAGACCAAGGGTCCATCAAGCCCAGCATCCTGTCACCAACAGTGGCCAATCCTGGTCACAAGAACCTGGCAAATACCCAAAAACTAAGTCCACACCTCTCTCAGCTGCACTCAGGGTTTTGCGGCATTCCTGCTGTTGAGAGAACTGACAAGGCTTGGGATGAACTGGCAGCAGAGAAGAATGAGTCTGGCCAGTCGTGGGACTGATCTTCAGCTGGCCAAATGTTGAACAGTCCCTGTAGCTAGGGGAGAATGTGTGTTTTAATTGTTTTGTGAAGCTGGTATTTCCACATTACAAAGTTCCTTCCAGAGCTACCTTTAGTAGAAAGTCTGTACAGCCAGTGCAATAGTCACATCCAGGCGCTACAGGTTAAGGCAGAGGGGAGTAGCTTGCATTTCACCAGTGACAGCTGGGCCTCCAAGAATGCTACACACTCTGGTGGGATCTAATAGAGGAAGGGATAGGCAGCAGCTCTACAGGGAACGGAGTATCAGGGTGAAAGTGGGTTTTGCTGCACACCCAGTCAATAGTTGAATCCCATTCCTAAGCCAATATTCTATCAGCCATAAGAGAGATGCTCAAGGACTGGCAGCTAGTCAGGAGAATGAGGCATTTAAATTCAGGATTCTTTGTCATAGACATTGGTGCAAATATTGTTAAGGCAATATTACACAATGGGGGCTTAGAGGGTATCCGATGTTTTGCACACACACTGCACCTGGTAATGAAGAATGTCCTGGGGCTGGGATCCAAGAACTTTCAGAATGAATACTTGGAAGAGCCTTTAGAGAGCTGCAGAATAATTGCAGTTTAAAAGTAGGGCAGCTTCTCTGAGAAAAGCAAGAGGAAATCAGGATTCCTCTTAAGAGTTTTATTGTTGGAATTGGTGCCTACTGGAATTCCATGTAACTGATGCTGCAGAGGTTAGAAGAGCACTAGACATCCATTTATAATCTATCTCAGGAAACGGGAAGAGGTGTGAATTGCCCCCTGGAGCATCATGATTGGCAGTCATGAGCAGATAGTAGATATCCTAAAGCCCTACAAGGATGCCCAGAGGATATGAGTTCCAGAAGCACCACCTTGGGCGATATGATCCTAACTACTAAATTGTCTGATGGAAAAGTTGGAGGGCTTATAGCAGGACATGAGAATGAGAGCAGAGGAACTGCACTTTGTGGACTGCTAACAACATCAAGTGTGTGAGAAGTCTTAAGTCCATCTCTGATGGAAAACAGGGTGTACAAGCTTGCTACACTACTTGATCCCTGGGTGAAAGGGAATATCACCTTGGAGTTGAAGAGTCTCACACAGATGATGCAGATGCTGGAACGGTTGCTCTGTCAGGAAGAGTACCAGAGCATGGGAAGAGTGAGGGTGTAGCACAAGAGGAAACAGTGGCTACCTCAGAGAGTATGGCAAGCAGGAACAGCACCCAGACAGCTAGAATGTCCTTCCCTTCCACAATATTCCATAGCCACATTGCTTACAAAGAATCATATTTCCTTGCACATGCCACAGCAAAAGCAGCTGGCTGGAAGAAGATCTCTCAGCCCATTCATACAAAAGAGAGCTCAACACAATGATCTGTGACACACTATCTAATAGAGATGTGAATCGTGTCCTCGATCGTCTTAACGATCGATTTCGGCTGGGAGGGGGAGGGAATCGTATTGTTGCCATTTGGGTGTTTAAAGTATCGTGAAAATCATTAAAATCGTGAGCCGGCACACTAAAACACCCTAAAACCCACCCCCGACCCTTTAAATTAAATCCCCCACCCTCCCGAACCCCCCCCAAAATGCCTTAAATTACCTGGGGGTCCAGCGGGGGTCCGGAACGGCCTCCTGAAATCGAATCGTGTTGTCTTCAGCTGGCGCCATTTTGCGCCGCCATTTTGCAAAATGGCGGCGCAAAATGGCGCCGGCCATAGACCAACACGATTCGACTGCAGGAGGTCGTTCCGGACCCCCGCTGGACTTTTGGCAAGTCTTGTGGGGGTCAGGAGGCCCCCCCAAGCTGGCCAAAAGTCCCTGGGAGTCCAGCGGGGGTCCGGGAGCGATCTCCTGCCGCGAATCGTTTTTCCGTACGGAAAATGGCGCCGGCAAGAGATCGACTGCAGGAGGTCGTTCCGGACCCCCGCTGGACTTTTGGCAAGTCTTGTGGGGGTCAGGAGCCCCCTCCCCAAGCTGGCCAAAAGTCCCTGGGGGTCGGCAGCAGATTGCTCCCGGACCCCCGCTGGACCCCCAGGTAATTTAAGGCATTTGGGGGGGGTTCGGGAGGGTGGGGGATTTAATTTAAAGGGTCGGGGGTGGGTTTTAGGGTGTTTTAGTGTGCCGGTTTTCCCGCCCTCCCCCTTCCCCCGATTTACGATTTTTTGACGATAAATCGGGGGAATTGTTATTGTATCGTGGCCCTAACGATTTTTGATGATTTAAAATATATCGGACGATATTTTAAATCGTCAAAAAATGATTCACATCCCTACTATCTAATAGAGGCCATTGCCAAATTTAAAGGGATTCTCCTGTTATAGTTTCACTGATGCATTAAAGCTGGAAAGCTGGAAAGACTCTGCATGTGCTGTTAGAAAGAGAAACTGCCTCATTTACTCACATAAGGCAGAAACCGCATAAGGCTGGACATGTGACAAAGAGCAAGCAACCATATACTTAAGACTATTAGAGTGCAAAAGTAAGGTATAGCTTGTGACACTTGTGCTGAATGAATAATTATTAGCCTAATGAATAAAAATGCTGAATTTCCGTATTTCTGACAAATCAGATAAAAGATATATATTATGCACCCCACCTGCGGTCATCCCGCGCATGGGACCGCCCACCTTTGGAGTCACACAGCAGGTCCCAGTCCTGTCTCCCTCGCGGCCCTTGCAAGTCTAGCTAGGTCCCGGTGTCCCATGGCGGCGGCCGCCAGGCCTTCAGTTGCGTGCCGGGCCTCATGCCAGGCCTCGGCGTCTCAGCAGCTAGCCACGCCCCTATGTGCGTGCGGACCAGCCACCCTGATGTAGGTTCCAGGGCGGGGCCTAGTTCCACGGTGCACCCTGATTGAACTCATGTTATAAGGAAGTTCCTGGCCTCACTTCCTTGCCTTGGCAATCGGGTCGGTTGTTCCTGAGATTGCCCTTGCTTGTGTTCCTGCTTGCTTGTTCCTAGTCTCGTTCCAGGATCCTTCTGTTCCAGTTCCATTCCTGCTTGTACCTGCTTCCTTGCCCTGCTTATTCCTGTGTTCATTGATCCTCTCCCTGGTCTTACCTCGGACTGACTTTCTGGTAAAGACCTGAGCTTGTTCCTGACCTGCCTGCCTGCCTGCCACCTGCCCAAGACCTCAGCTTGTTCCTGACCTGCCTGCCTGCCGCCTGCCCAAGACCTCAGCTTGTTCCTGACCTACCTGCCTGCCTGCCGCCTGCAAAAGACCTCAGCTTGTTCCTGACCTGCCTGCCACCTGCCAAAGACCTCAGCCTGTTCCTGACCTGTCTCCCTGCCTCCCGCCTGCCAAAGACCTCAACCTGCTCTTCGACCTTGCCTGACCTCTGGATCTTGACCCTTGCTTCGTTGACCACTCCTCAGACTGATTCTTGGACTTTGACCCTGCTCGCCTGACCTTGCTTGATTCTGGCTCTGTCCCTAGCCTTGTCCTCACCAACTCTATTCTGGATCACTCTCCTCTAACCTGCTTCCAGCTTCAAACCCGATAGCGCTCTCCCAGTGTCTGTGGGCACACCGGACTCTGACTCTCCCAGGAGACCCTGCAAGGCCCACCTAAGTCCCAGTGGCCCGGGTCCCTATGGGCTCCTCCCAGGGAGGACCTCGGGCTTCCAGTGGTAAAGATCTACACTGCCTCTGTCTCCTTCCCTGCTCTACCCCCTGTGGTCAGGGGGTAGAGCAGGGAAGGTTGCTAAGACCATGGACTCGGCATAGTCTCCCGTCTCTAGGAGACAGAGGCAGTGTAGATCTTTACCACTGGAGCAATGGACGTCCAGTGCCATCTTGTGCTCCTACCATGTGACAGGGGCCGACCAATGGTATCAGTAGCCCCTGTGACATAGTAAGGGCAAAGGCTATCAGTGCCATTTTGTGCTTCTACCATGTGACAGGGGCTGACCAATGGCACCGGTAGCCCCTGTGACATAGTAAGGGCAAAGGCTATCGATGCCATTTTGAATACCAGCAGCCGATGGCCCGAGTGCAGGAGATCACTCCAGGACCCCCGCTGGACCACCAGGGACTTTTGGAAAGTCTTGGGGGGGGGGGGGTCAGGAAGGTGGGGGTTTGTAGTTAATTAAATTTAAAGGGTTGGGAAGGGTTTGTTTTTTGTTTTTCCAACTTTAATGGAAAACGAATACTGAATTCAACTAATGGATGAATCATGTTTCCCCCTATGAAAACGAATGCAACGTGTTTGGGTCCTGAGGAATACAAATACTGAATCAGACGAATCCGTCCCTTCTGCACTTCCCAAAATTCTGGGGTTGCCTTGGCTCCAGACTCACGAACCCCAGTTTGACTGGAATCCCTGCAGCTGGTATGTGTGGGGTCCGAAGTGCCAAGCCACCTGTCTCCAGCCGGCATCTCCCGTGATCCCGGTTTTGAAGTCCACAATGCTTCTTGGTCTGCCTCCTCAGTACGCGGAATTCAGTGATGTATTATCAAAACAGAAAGCAGACACTTTGCCTCCGTTACATACATTCAACTGTCCCATTGTATTGCCGCCAGGCACGATGCCTCCCAAAGGCAGAACTTATCCCTTGACACAGCCTGAGACACAGGCTATGTTAGAGTACATAAAAGAAAACTTGGAAAAGGGCTTTATTTGACCATATGATTCGCCCACATGAGCAGGGTTCTTCTTTGTGACGAAAAAAGATAATGGACTCCGCCCTTGCATTGACTATTGGGGTCTTAACGCCATAAAGCGCAAGGACCGTTATCCACTACCCCTTATCAGTGAATTATTTGATCACCTCAAAGGCACCAGAGTGTTTACCAAGTTGGATTTGAGAGGTGCATACTATTTAGTACGCATTCAACCTGATGACATCTGAAAGACAGTGTTTAATATGAGGGATGGTCATTATGAATACGTGGTCATGCCCTTTGGGCTATGTAATGCCCCAGCCATCTTTCAGCGTCTCATGAATGAGATCTTCAGGGACCTCCTGTACAAGTTTGTTGTCATCTACCTTGATGACATTCAAATATTCTCCAAGGACATCGAAAGTCATCATAAACATGTTCATACTGTCCTTCAATGATTATGAGAAAATCATCTCTACAGTAAACTAGAAAAGTGTCTGTTTGAACGCACTCATCTACCCTTCCTAGGGTATATAAAATCTGACAGTGGTTTTTCCATGGATCTGGAGAAGGTCTAAGGAATCCGTGACTGGCCTCAGCCATTTGGGCTTTGAGCCTTACAATGGTTCCTAGGTTTCACTAACTATTATCGAAGCTTCATTGCTAATTACTCCTCCATGGTCGCCCCACTTATATCAATGACTAAGAAGGGGGCCAATACCCGAGTTTGGACACCGAAAGCCATCGCAGCCTTCCAGAGACTCAAGGATACCTTCAGCTCTGGCCCGTGTCTCCATCACCCGGATCCCAAACGTCCATTTATAGTCGAGGTAGACGCCTCAGCTATCAGAGCCAGGGCTGTCTTAAGCCAATACTCGTCCATGGGCAAATAAACTCTGTGTTCCTTCTATTCGCATAAGTTTTCCCCCACAGAACAACGCTACACAGTTGACGATCGTGAACTACTGGCAGTGAAGTTAGCTCTTCAGGAATGGCGCCCCTGGTTGGAAGGGGTGCAGTACAAATTCACTATATTCATGGATCACAAGAACTTATAGCACCTCAAGGAGGCCCAGCTTCTAAATCCCCGGCAGGCCCGCTGGGCCTTGTTTTTTGAGAGATTCAACTTTAATCTCTGTTTCCATCCTGGTTCAAAAAATCAGCAAACTGACGTGCTGTCTCGATCCTTTGAACCCGAAGACCTTCCAGAAGTTCTTAGTTATATCATCGACCCTGCCTGTATATCCCTAGCAACAACCACGACTGGAACAGTAGAACTCCGAGAACTCCGAGAACGGGTCTTAAAATGGGCCCATGATTCAAAACTAGCAAGCCATCCTGGCCGTGCCAGGACACTAGAGATGCTACCCTGACATTATTGGTGGCCCACCATGGTACAGGACTCCCAGAGTTATGAGGACTCTTGTTCCACCTGCATACAACAAAAGCCACCTACAGGAAAGCCCTGGGGCTTGCTACAGCCACTCCTAGCGCCTACGGAACCCTGGTCCAGTATTTCAACAGATTTCATCACGGATCTTCCTCCATCACAAGGCAACATGGTGATTTGGATCGTTACCGGGTCTTCTGTCAGCCCCGGAACTCGCAAAACAACATCTTTCGACTCCACAGGCTCCCCAAGGAGATTGTCTCCGATCAGGGATCACAGTTTGCCACCAAATACTGGCACTCCCTATGTCATAAATTCAGTATTTCCTTAAGCTACACCTCGGCCTATCACCTTCAGGCCAATCGGACCTTGAAAGCATTTCTACACTCAAACGTCAATGACCAACAGAATGATTGGTCAGACCTCCTCCCTTTGGCCGAGCTGTCACAAAATACTCACCTCGCAGCAGCCACCAATGTGTCTCCCTTTTCAGTGGTCTTTGGAAGGCAGCCCCGTCTGCCCCTTCCTGTTCCTGTTTCGGTTCCGTCTCCTGCAGCATAATCCATGGCTCAAACCGTCCGTCAAGTATGGTGCCAAGTAAGAGAACATCTCTCGCAGGCTGCTGAGCACACTAAACGCACCTTGGATTTTCATCGACGACCTGCTCCACTCTTCTGAACTGGCCAGAAAGTTTGGCTGAATGCCCGCCATATTCGTCTCCGATTTCCATCTCATCACCTGGCCCCGAAGTATATCGGTCCGTTCCCAATCCTCAGAAGAGTAGGGGCTGTTTCCTATCAGCTCCAGCTACCCCGGTCCATGGGCATGCACAACACGTTCCACGTGTCCTTGCTGAAGCCTCTTGTCCTGTCATGGCCCTCTCGCAAAGACCTTATAGCTCCACGCGTCTTGGCAGAACCTGATACTTCTCTGCAGGTAAGAGAGGTCCTAAATATCTGACGATGTTGAGGTAAATAGGAGTATCTCCTCACTTGGGAGGGCTGTGGGGCTGAGGAGAATTTGTGGGAACCCTCTCAGAATATCCTTGACAAGGATCTCCAGAAGACCTTCTATAGACAGAATCCTGAGAAACTCCAGCCACGTTAGGGGAGGCCTAGAAGGGGGGTACTGTTACGTGCCCCACCTGCAGTCGTCCCACGCACGGGACCGCTCACCTTCGGGGTCACACAGTGGGTCCCAGTCCTGTCTCCCTCGCGGCCCTTGCAAATCCGGCTAGGCCCCGGCGTCCCGTGGCAGCGGTCACCGGGCCTTCAGTTGCACGCCACGCCTCACGCCAGGACTCGGCGTCTCAGCAGCTATCCACACCCCTACGCATGCACTCACGGACCAGCCACCCTGATGTAGGTTCCAGAGCGGGGCCTAGTAATGCTGATTGAACTCATATTATAAGGAAGCTCCTGGCCTCACTTCCTTGCCTTGGCAATCGGGTCGGTTGTTCCTGAGATTGCCCTTGCTCGTGTTCCTGCTTGTTTGTTCCTAGTCTCGTTCCAGGATCCTTCTGTTCCAGTTCCATTCCTGCTTGTACCTGCTCCTTGCCCTGCTTGTTCCTGGGTTCATTGTTCATCTCCCTGGTCTTACCTCAGACTGACTTTCTGGTAAAGACCTCAGCTTGCTCCTGACCTGCCTGCTTGCCACCTGCCAAAGACCTCATCTTGTTCCTGACCTGCCTGCCGCCTGCCAAAGACCTCAGCCTGCTCTTCGACCTTGCCTGACCTCTGGATCTTGACCCTTGTTTCATTGACCACTCCTTGGACTGATTCTTGGACTTTGACCCTGCTCACCTGACCTTGCTTGATTCTGGCTCTGTCCCTAGCCTTGTCCTCACCAACTCTATTCTGGATCAATCTCCTCCAACCTGTTTCCAGCTTCGAATCCGATAGCGCTCTCCCAGTGTCTGTGGGCAAGCCAGACTCTGACTCTCCCAGGAGACCCTGCGAGGCCCACCTATATCCCAGCGGCCCGGTTCCCTACGGGCTCCTCCCGGGGGGAACTCGGACTTCCTGTAGTGAAGATCTCCACTGCCTCTGTCTCCTTCCCTGCTCCACACCCTGTGGTCAGTTCCCATACCTCCACAGGACAGGGGTCCACTGCAAGCGCAACAATATAGCTCCGCATTTTTAAAAAAATACAAGTATATCGGAGCATATAATGAATAATCATAAAAGGGTAAATTAACTGACATTTATTCTCTATGCTTGTCCATGTATGGTTTACAGCAGAAGTTAGAAAAAGTATAAATATATTAATTATTACTGCATAGATAAGATTGTTTCATGATTTTTGTCTGGGCATTCTTCCAGAACATGCTGATAATAAAACAAAGAAATACTTTAACTACAGAGAATTGACTGCATATTTTCTTATTTTTTTCAGTCTAATTCTGGGGTAAAATACTGGGAAATCCCATACCATGAAGGACCAGGGCATGGTATGTGTTTGCATATTGGACTCATAGGGCCACCATCTAGACAGATATAGCCAAAGTGGCATACTGGTATCTATCTTGATCTCCAATCAGTGTTCCCAATGAATGTGTGTTTTCAATTACAAGAGACATTGTGAGCCAATATCTTTCAAGGTTGGTGCCAGAATGCTGATATTTTTAAAATGCAATTTCTAGAGATGTGAAGCTTTCCCAGACACAATCTAATATCACGTCATAGATACAAACCAAGGACTTCAAATATTCAGCCATTAATCATGCCATTTTTACATAGCATTTAATTTATTTGTATACCGTTCAACCGTTTATTCTTTCCTATCTCTTCCTTCTTATCCAAGTTCTGCTACCCTTGTTATTTGTAACTGCTCCTTCGATCACCACAGTTCTAGTTGATGTATTTAATGCACTCCCGTTTCATGTAAACCAGCAAGATATGTGCTCATGATTGCCGGTATATAAAAACCTTAAATAAATAAAATAAATAAATAAATAAATCGGAACCGGAATCGGTTCGGTTCCGGTTCCGATTCAAATCGTGCATTTTTTTTCGTCCAGCCCAATCGTTTTGTTTTTTTATCGGCTGCGCCCGATCCAATAAACAAAAAACCCACCCCGACCCTTTAAAACCGCTCCCTTAGCCTCCACCACCCTCCCGACCCCCCCTCCCCCAAAACGTTTAAAAATTACCTGGTGGTCCAGCGGGGGTCCTGGGAGCGTTCTCTCGTGCTCGGGCTGTCGGTCGATAAACAAAAAACCCACCCGACCCTTTAAAACCACTCCCTTAGCCTCCACCACCCTCCCGACCCCCCCCCCCCCCAAAAAAAATGTTTTAAAATTACCTGGTGGTCCAGTGGGCCCCGGGAGCGATCTTCCACTCTCGAGCCTTCGGCTGCCACTAATAAAAATGGCGCCGATGGCCCTTTTCCCTTACCATATGACAGGGTAACCGTGCCATTGGCCGGCCCCTGTCACATGGTAGGAGCACTGGACGGTCGGCGCCATCTTTGAAAATGGTGCGGGCCATCCAGTGGACGTCCAGCGCCATCTTTAAAAATGGCACGGGCCATCCAGTGGACTCTCTCCTCGTCCAGACCTCAGCTTTGCTTGCCACTGCTTCCAGATTGCCACCAGCCCTGACTCCAGCTTGCTCAACGATGCCTCTTCAGTCTACTTCCTGGACTTGGCCTATTCAGGCTTCTGCCTGTTCTTGCTTGGGCGCCCCCTGTCTGACTTTGGTTCTATTGGCGCCCAGGTCTCCGGGACTCCGCCTTATCCAATATAGCCTTTTACATTCAGCTGCTGCTGTCTCTGGGCTGACCTCAATCCTTCCATTGACGACAACATATGGAAGCCCACCTAAATCCAGTCGGCCCCGGTACCCAAAGGCTCAACCTGCGGGGAACGAGGGCTGGTATTGGTGAAGCATCAGCCCTCTCTGCCTGCCGACGGTGGGGACCCGTAGAATCCCTCCCACGGGTTGCGTCAACCCCACCTCGGCCCAAGGGTCCACCTCCGGTGCAACAATTGATGCCATAGAGGAACTACATCAAAAGCACAGACCTCCTCCATAGATTTCCTCTGGCTTTGTATTGCCCAGAGATAGTAAATTTGCCATCTTTCAGCTTATAGATAGTTTTATTAGTCTTTTTCCCTGTACCCCATTTTTGCAAATTATGTAGACTTCCAATAATATTCACTGTGAAATAAATTTTGTTTTCTGTTACATTTTCTAAAGATAATTTTCAGGTTTTGTCATCCTTTCTTTGCCTGATTTGTTTGGTGCTTTTTTAGCACAATAAGTTCGTAGAATATGCCAGTACTATAAATTAATTAAATGTAATTGAAATTCTGAGCTTAATTCTGCTAACCCACAATTATCCTTTTTTTGCTTATTTGTGTTTCTGTCACATATAATATGATGAAGAGTTAGAAATACAGCTACAGCATTTACTGTTTGCCAAGATTTCAAACAGTTATATGAACTAGGTTACCAGACTGAAAATAAAATGATATTACTTACATGTTTAAATCAATAACATTCAACTCAATTACTAGAACTATCATAATACAAAAGCATAAAAAAGCATTTACTATACCTAAACTAAGCATTTTCAGCTGAATGTTTAAAACATTTGCCAAAGCATTATTTTGCATTATAGAAGAGTCAATATCCACAACACCAACACACATTTATTGGCAAATTTTTCATATATGTATTTGATGACAATTTTGCCAACATAATATAATGTACTGGGATGTCACATTTCTCTTGGAAAACTGCCTCCAGTTAGCACAATTTAGTGGGTTGTCACAAGCATTGTTTTCAGATTTTATTTTATTGTAACTGGGAATTTCAATGTTAGAACAAAAAATAATCAATGAAAAATCACTTTGTTAAAACAAACAGGAGAAAATTCAGTGGAAAAATCATTTTTCTTCTATTTTTTGTTCTAACATTTAAATTCCCAGGAAAAATAAAATAAAAAATGGAAACAAAAGTCCCTAATCCCTAAGAGGTGAATTTTCAAAGGAGTTAACATGCGTGAAATTAGCATATAGGTGCATAAGTAACTTGAACTCGTATGCATGCTGTTTATAAACATAAAATATGCATGCACCTTTACCTGTGCAAAAATAGGGGCATTCAGGGTAGGGCCAAGAGGAGATTATGCAAGTACATTTGGCAATGTATTGACGCAATTTGACACCTGCTTGTCAAATGCTTTCAGACTCATTTGTTGTCTGCTATTCTTGGGTGGCAGGTCTGGGTTAATTGATAGGTGTTCAAGGTGAAGTACTAGAAGGGTCTCAATGAACTGGAGATGGACTAGGTAAACTGGTGGAATTATTGGCAAACTGGTGATTTCAATTACATGCGTATGTTTTAAAATATACTGACTTAGGGCTAGATTTTAAAAGCCCTGCGGCGTAAATCCTGCTGTATTTATGCGCGCAGGGCACTCGCGCGCCGGCGCGCCTATTTTGCATAGACCACCGGCGCGCACAAAGCCCCGGGACGCGCGTAAGTCCCGGGGCTTCGTAAAAGGGGTGGGAGGGGCGTGTCTGGGGGCGTATCCAGGGTCAGGGGGTGGTCCGAGGTGGGTCTGGGGGCGTGGCGACGGTTTGGGGGCAGGCTGGGAGGGCGGTCCCGAGTCCCCCGGCACTGCGACCTGTGCCGGGGGATGCTGAGGCGGCGCGGGCAAGTTACGCCTGCTTCAAGCAGGCGTAACTTGCACAACAAAAGGTAGGGGGGATTTAGGTAGGGCTGGGGGGTGGGGTAGATAGGGGAAGGGAAGAAAAGGTGGGGGGACGCGGAAGGAAAGTTCCCTCTGAGGCCGCTCCGATTTCGGAGTGGCCTCGGAGGAAACGGAGGCAGGCTGCACGGCTCGGCGCGCGCAGCCTGCCGATTTTGCGCAGCCTTGCGCACACCGACCCCAGATTTTATAAGATACGCATGGCTACACTCGTATCTTATAAAATCCGGTGTACTTTTGTTCGCACGTGCGTATGTTTTTAAAATCTACCTCAGTGTGTGTATAAATTAGGGTTTCGGATAAGCAAGTACATTTTATTTTACGTGGAAAATGTCATCACGTATGTTTATAAAATAGTGAGGAAAAGTAATCACTTTTAATGCATTGCAAGAATTTGTGTGCAACTAAACTTATGCACATATGTTGGGGCCAGAAATACTCCTATTTTACAATCTGCATTTTATAATGCTGTAGTAGATTACTGCGTGGCCATATATGCACGTATATGGGGGCCGCTCAGAGTTATACTCCATGGGATAATTTATCAAAAGGTGGGATGCATTTCTTATTCAAAGCCTGTGGGAAAATCTTGCAATAAATTAACCCCTCAACTATTAATTGATATTTATCAATAGAGTAATTTATGATCTTGCAGCAGTATATGTGCAGTAGATTTGTAAAGATAATGGGTTTGCTTTTTTTCTCCTTGAATTAAGTCCATTTCTACACTGTTCAAGTAATAATCCATCTCTACATGTTTCCTTTAACAGACAGAGCAGTTAATCTGATTCCTAACACTCTCATGCAGCGGAAATTAACATGTCTCTCTAAAAATACAGGGGCAGATTTTAAAAGCCCTGTGCACGTATATCCAGCCAGATTTATGTGCGCGGGGGACTTGTGCACCGGCGTGCCTATGTTGCTTGTCGGGGGCGTGTCGGGGGGCATGCCAGGGGTGGCGTGGCATTTGGGGGCGGAGGCCGTGGGCGTGGTGATGGCCCGGGGCATTCCTGGGGAATGGCCAAGGCCTCCAAACCAGCCCCCGGGCCGGGGAATGGTGCGCCGGCAGGTAGCCGGCGCGCGCAAGTTACGCCTGCCTTGGGCAGGCGTAACTTTCTGAACAAAGGTAGGGGGGGATTTAATTAGGGCTGGGGGTAGGTTAGGTATGGGGCAGGGAGGGGAAGGTGGGGGGGAGCCAGAAAAAAAGTTCCCTCCGAGGCCGCTGCGATTTCAGAGTGGCCTCGGAGGGAACGGAGGCAGGCTGCTCAGCTCAGCGCATGCAGGTTGCACAATTGTGCTCCCCCCCCTGTGTGCGCCGACCCTGGATTTTATAACATGCGCGCGGCAACACGCGCATGTTATAAAATCGGGGGTAGATTTGTTCGCGCCGGATTGCGCGAACAAATCTCCGCCCGCGCATAACTTTCAAAATCTACCCCAATGTGTGCTTACTTCTTGCTATTTCCAATAAAGTACATTTGCTAACCTTTCTTTTCATGGTCTTGTTAGTTAAATCAGATATTTGCTACGTCATCCTCAACCTCACAATTAGGCCAAACTAGTGACGCGCAGGTACAGTAGCATGGCAGCTACCAAAAAGTGAAATCTTTCTGTTTCCTCGTTTATTTCAAATGGTACATTTGGGAATTCTACAAATCAATCTTTCAGCAGTCATAACTAGTCTTGTCCCTGGCTTATAATAAACTGTCCGCTGTAATTGGTTTCTAATACTTCTAAAGTTAATATAAAAAAAAGAAAAAAATATAGAAGCATAAAGAATTTTCTTTGGAACCCATAACAAATTAACTAAAAACAGTTAAGCAACAAAATTATATCAGGCACATCTGAGAAAATTAAAGCTTCATTTTTGAAGAAGCTTTTTACATCATTGTCATCACAGGCTCTGGCAACAACTCCTCACTTGTTGAAGACCCCCCCAGTCTGGTCATCTTCTCCAGGGGTAAAAAATCCTTTGTGTTTCTTCCCTGCTCTCTTGAAATCCAATAGTGTCCTTGTCACTACCTCCTCCACAGAGAGGGTGCTCCATGTGTCCACCACCTTTCCTGTAATGAAATAGTTCTGAATACGCCTGAATCTCTCCCCTTTCACTTTCAACCCATTTTCTGTTGAGGCGAGGTCCACTTCCTGTGCATTTATTACTTAGAGGTTTTGAAATGTCTCTATAAAACGTATTTCTGCACAGAAAGGGTCATAGATGCATGAAACAACCTCCCAGTAAAAGTAGCAAAACGAAAAAAAAGCCATCAAAATTGCAAAAGGAATGTCACCAATATAGCAGGAAAAACAAAACAAAGGTTAAATTGGAGATCAATGCAATATAGGTAGTGAAAAGTAGGCAGACTAGATAAACCTGTTACGTTTATCTGCCATGAATTTCTATTTGTTTCTCTGTCTATAAATAAGCACAAATAACTGAAGGGGTGCAGTAAAATAATAAATGCTGTGCATAAATGGTTTATGGAGCATTTTGTTTTAAAATTGTATGAAATGTTTTCATTTATAATACAGTTTGTTTCAATGTGATATGCAATACTCTTTTTTAGTTTTGCGCGATATACTTTATTAATCTTAAGGTGAAGTGTGTCCCTTATCAGATGAATGCATGATTCTTGTCTACATATTTTTGCTTCAGGTACTTTGGACAGCTAGGATGCACTTCATAAAAACATAAAAAAATAACAATGCCATACTGGGTTAGACTGAGGGTCCATCAGGCCCACTATCCTGTTTCCAATAGTAGCCAAACCAAGTCACAGGTACCTAGCAATATGTAAAAATAGTAAATAGATCCCATGCTGCTATCACACAGTAATAAGTAGTGCCTATTTCCTAAGGGGTAGATTTTAAAAGCCCTGCGCGCGTAAATCCGGCCGGATTTACACGCTCAGGGCACTCGCGCACTGGCGCGCCTATTTTGCATAGGCCACTGGCATGCGCAAAGCCCTGGGACACGCTAAGTCCTGGGGCTTCATAAAAGGGGCGGGAGGGGCGTGTCTGGGGAGCGTGTTGGCAATCCAGGGGTGTATCCGGGGGCATGGCGGGGGTCATGGGCGGTCCAAGGCGGGTCCAGGGGTGTGGCGATGGTTCGAGGGCGGGCCGGGAGGGCGGTCCCAAGTCCCCCGGCACTACGGCCTGTGCCGGAGGGATGGCAAGGCAGCACGCGCAAGTTATGCCTGCCTCAAGCAGGCGTAACTTGTACAACAAAGGTAGGGAGGGGATTTAGGTAGGGCTGGGGGGTGGGTTAGATAGGGGAAGGGAGGGGAAGGTGGGGGGACGGGGAAGGAAAGTTCCCTCCGAGGCCGCTCCGATTTCGAAGCGGCCTCGAAGGGAACGGAGGCAGGCTGCACGGCTCGGCGCGTGGAAGCTGCCGATTTTGTGCAGCCTTGCGCGCGCCGACCCTAGATTTTATAAGATACATGCGGCTATGCGCGTATCTTATAAAATCCGGCATACTTTTGTTTGCGCCGGTTGCGTGAACAAAAGTAGCGCACGCGTACTTTTTAAAAATTTACCCTTAAGTCTACTTGGTTAGTAATAATTTAAGGACTTCTCTTCCAGGAGAAGTTCATAAACTGTCCAAACCTTTTTTTAAACCCAGAAACACTAACTGCCTTAACCACATCCTCCAGCAATGAATTCCAGAGCTTAATTGTACATTGAGTGAAAAATAATTTTTTCCAATTTATTTTGAATGTGCTGCTTACCAACTTAATGGCTTGTATTCCTAATCTTCATGCAGTGTCCCCTAGTCCTTGTATTTTTTTCTATACTGTATGAGCTTTCTAGATCATGTAACAGTAGGTTCCTTCTTCACATGTGACAATTTCTCAAAAGCTCACAAAGTACAGCTTATTTGCATAATTTTCCCTCTATTTCCTGTCTTTTAACCAGTTTGTAATCCACAAAAAGACAATGCCTTATATTCCATGATTTTTTAGTTTCCTTAGAAGCCTCTCATGAGGGACTTTGTCAAACGCCTTCTGAAAATCCAAATACCCTGCATCTACTGGCTCACTTTTATCCATATGTTCATTAATACCTTCAAAAATTGAAGTATATTTGTGAGGCAAGACTTGTTTTGGGTATATATCCATGCTCACTGTGTTCCATTAAAATTTGTCTTCCTATATGCTCTGTGATTTTGATCTTTAGAATAGTTTCCATTATTTTTCCCAGCATTGAAGTCAGGCTCAATGGTCTATAGTTTCCCAGATCACCTCTGGAGCCCTGTTAAAATATTGGGTTTACATTGGCCACCCTACAGTCTTCAGGTACAGTGGATGATTTTAATGATAGTTTATAAATTGTAACTATTAGATCTGAAAATTCATTTTTGAGTTCTTTCAGAATTCTGAGATGCATACCATCCGGTCCAGGTGATTTGCGACTATTTAGCTTGTCAATATGGCCTACTACATCTTCCAGGTTCACAGTTGTTTGTTCAGTTTATCTGAATCATCACCCTTGAGAACCATCTCTGGAACTGGTATCTCCCCAACAGCCTCATTAGTAAACTCAGAAACAAAGAATTCATTTAGTCTTTCTGCAATTGCCTTATCTTACCTAAGAACCCATTTAACCCCTCATTCATCTAACGGTCCAACTGACTCCCTCACAGGGTTCTTGCTTCAGATATATTTTAAAAAGTTTTTATTATGAATTTTTACCTCTATGGCCAACTTCATTTCAAATTCTCTCTTAGTTTGACTTATCAGTGTTTTATACTTAACTTGATAATGCATATGCTTTTTCTTATTTTCTTCAGAAGGATCCTTCTTCACTTTTTGAAGGATTTTTTTTTCCTAAAATAGCCTCTTTCACTTCACCTTTTAACTATGCTGGTAATCATTTTCCCTTCCTCTCACCTTTCTTACTACATGGAATACATCTGGACTGCGCGTCTAAGATTGTATTTTTAAACAATGACCATGCCTGTTGTACACTTTTAACCTGTGCAGCTGCACCTTTCAGTTTTTTTCTATTTTCCTCATTTTATCAAAATTTCCCATTTGAAATTAGAAATTCTAAGCGGGGAAATGGCATCGGGTCTGAAAACTAATATATTGGATGCTAGCTGATTCGGACCAATGATTAAAAGTGACCCAATTGAAGTGTATGAAATACAAGTTTTAACTTGTGAGCACTATGGGTGGTATGATGGTCCTTAAATTTACCGTCTAAATACATATAAGCATTGTTTACATACAGCTTTATAAATTGAAAAATCTTTCAGTACCACATCTCTTATTTAGATTGTGCTAATCATGGGATCACATAGTAAGAGAATTTTTGGATTTGGTAATTGAAATCTCCCATTATTACTGCAACAGCAATTTGGTTAGCTTTCCTAATTTCTCTTAGCCTTAAAATAGCTATGTGATGTGGTAAAATAGCGTGTGTTGTGGCATCTGGAAAATTACTCTAACCACACCCCTTTTTATTGCAGGTGCTATTCTGGTGAAATGTATAGCTAAATGATGAATTTAGGCTCTAGGCAGCTATTTTTTTAACTTTATTTTTAAATTATGGGCTGATATTCAGCTATTAATATGAGCCAGGAAGTTTGCAAAATTGAGGCCAGCATGATAGTGTCACAAAGTATGAGCCCTTGGTTCGTGACTGACTCAGCCTGGCAGGCAAATCCACTATTCTCACACCAACAGCAGGTGGATACACTCATCTGGGACTACATATGGACTTTATCTATTCCAGCCCCATTCCCCCCTTAGGTTCCAGGGGCTTGCAGAGCTCAAGTGAGGGTCCCATAGAGAGTTGTCAGGCAGAGTCCAGTAGTAAGCCAAGGTCAGGGCAGGCAGCGAACAAAAGGGGATTGAGTCTAGGCCAAGGTCAAAGCAGGAAGATATTAAGCAGCATCAAGATCCAGGCAATCAAGAAGCGAAGTCAAATCCGAGGTCAAAAACGGAAGTCAGGCAGAGGACGAAGAAGACCAAGACAGGGGAGCAAGACTGGAGACAATGACTGGAACTGGACAAGAAGACAAGGATGGTAACAAGGTAGGGAGACAAGGATTGGAACAAGACAAAGAGACAAGGGCTGGAATAAGACAAGGAGACAAGGGAGGCAGGAACTGGGACAGGCTGGAAGGTAACATTAGAATATAAGAACATGCCATACTGGGTCAGACCAAAGGTCCATCAAGCCCAGCATCCTGTTTCCAACAGTGGCCAATCCAGGCCATAAAAACCTGGCAAGTACCCAAAAACTAAGTCTATTCCATGTTACTCTTAATAGTAATAGCAGTGGCTATTTTCTAAGTCAACTTAATTAATTGCAGGTAATGGACTTCTCCTCCAAGAACTTATCCAATCCTTTTTTTAAACACAGCTACACTAACTGCACTAACCACATCCTCTGGCAACAAATTCCAGAGTTTAATTGTGTGTTGAGTGAAAAAAGAACTTTCTCTGATTAGTTTTAAATGTGCTTCTTGTTAACTTCATGGAGTGCCCCCTAGTCTTTCTATTATCTGAAAGAGTAAATAACCGATTCACATCTACCCGTTCTAGACCTCTCATGATTTTAAACACCTCTATCATATCCCCCCTCAGCCATCTCTTCTCCAAGCTGAAAAGTCCTAAACTCTTTAGTCTTTCCTCATAGGGGAGCTGTTCCATTCCCCTTATCATTTTGGTCGCCCTTCTCTGAACCTTCTCCATCGCAATTATATATTTTTTGAGATGTGGCGACCAGAATTGTACACAGTATTCAAGGTGCGGTAGCAACTACAGCATGGATTATTTTTCCCTAAATGCATCACCTTGCACTTGTCCATATTAAACTTCATCTGCCATTTGGATGCCCAATCTTCCAGTCTCATAAGGTTCTCCTGCAATGTATCACAATCTGCTTGTGATTGAACTACTCTGAATAATTTTGTATCATCTGTAAATTTGTTTACCTCACTGGTCATATTCCTTTCCAGATCATTTATAAATATATTGAAAAGCACCAGCACACGAACAGCTCCCAGTCCATTCATTCCTTCCCCCTCCCCCTCCCCCCAGTGGTCCCCAGTCCATTTACTCCTTCCCACTTCCAAATGATCTCGGGGCCGGTCATTCCTTCCTCTCTCAATGATCATCAGTCCATTCACTCCTTCCCTCCACCCATCCAGCAATCCTCGGTCCATTCCTTCCTTCCCTCAGTGTTCCCTGGTGTATTCGCTCCCCCTCTTGAAGATCCCTGATGAAATCCCTCCACCTGTCTATCCTAAAACAGGAGGAGGAGAACAGGGCTTTGCAGCTGCTCAGGCATTTCCTCTTTCCTCCTCTCCTGCAGGGTCCAAATGTCACCAATCAGGCCCTGGCGGTGGAAAAATGAGGGAGTATCTGTGCAGCTGCAAAGCACCTCTTGTCTTTCTGCCCAAGTTTCCATGTGAAAACTATTTTCCCTCAGAACAGATCCTTGCTCCACTTACATCAAACCAAGTAGCGCCAGTTTGAAAAGTTGTTACGCACTTTATTCCTGTATCTCTAGCCCTGTTCCACACTATGGCACAGGTGCCAGCTATCTCTATTTGATTTCTATCATTTTTTTTTTTTTTTTAAATAGCTGAAGTCTCCCAAAAAAAATCCCAGGGGACTAGTTACTTTACACCCCTGGTGTTCTTATGCTTGGCATCTCATTCATAAAAGCCACAAAATTAGCCCTTATGCTTTTGGGTTTGCTGCAGGAGATAGAGAGTGAGCCTGCAGGTAAAGACTGGCATAGATTCCTGCAAAAAAAAACAAAAAACTGGAGTCATGGCACAGGGGCTTTTCCTGACTACAAAAATGTGCCCATTCACCCTGGCACAGATTATGGGGGCTAGTATAGGGCAACCCATTACTCAAATTATTCAATCATATGATTTTAAACATTTTTTATTGGGGACTGCTCAGACAGCTCTCGCACAGGACTTACTTCTCTCCCACACACAGTGTAGCATGGCTTATCATGTCCCCTTGCTACTCCACAGATTCCCTTGAGTGCCACGGTGCATGTTGGTATCTCCGGGGTGGTGGGGACCCTTATTAACTCAGTGGGGTGCAATCAGTGCCCCCTCTCCCCATGTGTTTATTTTCATTTTTCTTTCTCCCCTTTAGTTTGTCTTTATTTTTTATCTTTCTCCCCTTTAAGGAGTCTCATAGCAATGGCATCGGCACTGTGAAAGCTCTGAGCTTGGCTGTACCCATTGCAATGTGGCAGGTGCTTCCTCGTGGCTACTTGCCACTTTACCCGCCTCCCTGATGGCCCTGTGCTGCATCTGAGCAGCAGCAGGAGGCTCTTCTTCACTGCTGCAGCTGACAGAAAGAGTTGCAGCAACAGCAGCACCCTCTTGCTCGACCCCCTTGTTTATTTATATGTATTGTCAACATGGGATCTGCTATTCCTGCCCTAATTTGCACCACCCCTAAAAGTCATTGATTATACCCATTTCCTGCGCTGTACCTCTGAATCTCATTTGCAGGATCCCAGTGAGGGAATCCTCCTTGTCTCCCTCTACCACCAGTACTGTTACTATCAGGATTAGCTCTGCATTCATATGCATAATGCCCAAATTTGCCACAGAACCAGCAGTCTATGCCTACTCTTCTATCAGGTCCAATCCCAGCTCCTTGTGACGGACTCCCATACATTCCTCGTCCACCTATCCCTCTCCTGCCTCGCAACATCCCTCTACCACGGATGTTATTCCCTCTAGGTGTAATTACTGCACCTATCAATTGATTCTGGGGGTGAATCTGGGGGTAACCTGCTTTACACCCATCCTGCCCATATTGTACTTCTGACACCGCAGGCGTAACTTTGCGCATGCCGTGCCGACTGCCGCGCAGCATGTTCCGGTCCGGAGGCCACGGCCACGCCCCCGGATGATGTGCCGGCCACGTCACCCCCCCCACCACACCCCCCGAAGATGCACCGGTCGCGACATGCCCCCTCCCAGGAAAGCCCCGGGACTTACGCGTGTCCTGGGGTTTTGCGCGCTGGAAGCCCTTGCAAGATAGGCTCAGCGTGAGCAGGAGGGGTTTGGGGTAGGTTTTCGGGGGTTAAGCGCGTAACGTGTGCGTGTAACCCTCTGAAAATCTACCCCATAATGTGTAGACGACATCCACTACTTTAAGAAGCTGAGGTTATATAATCTTACAATGGCTTCCACACCCAGATCCATTTCCTTATCTGATTGTACTTGATTGCCATCGCTTTCTCATATCGGTAATACATACAAGCCGAATTCCACCAAAGATGATATGATAGAAGGTCACTACGTTTCCAATTGGACATAATATTATGGAAGGCAATATTAATTAGGAAATCTAATAATTTAGCCTGGGGAGGTGATAAATTGAGAGACGGGTAAGTACTATGCAAGATTACCAGGGTGTAGGTGGGCGATAGAGGAATAGGTAGTATTTTAGATAAAGTTAGCTAGATTTGTTGCCAGAATAGGGAAACCCATTCACAGGAATATAACATATGTTCTAAAGTGGCTTTGGGGGAGTTACAAGACCAACAAGTATGATCAGGGAGGAGACCGGCTCTGTGTAACTTCCATGGCGTCCATACCACCCGGTGCAGCAGGAAAAATGAGGTTTGGGTGATACTAGCTGAGAGAGAGATACGGGTAGAGGTTAACCATAAATGAGACCACATGGATTCAACAGGAAGAATTCCAATATCCTCTTTCCAAATTAAGGATAACCGGTGATGAGGAAGTTTAGTCTGGCGAACTTTTATGAGTTTATATAGCCAGGATGCTAAGTGACCTTTACAGCCATATTCCTGATATATGTTTAATAGGTAAGGTTTTTGGGTCATATGAAATTGTAAGAAGGATTTGGACTGTATAATGTTGCGCAGTTGAATCCACTCATAAAATTGAGAAGGTATATCCCATATTTGCTGAAGGGCCTCAAAAGGAACATAACATCAGTGAGATGCCAAATACCCTTGGAATTCCAGATAGGCCAGTTAAGAGGATGTCTGCCTACTGTTAACAAGAGATTATGCCATATCGATGCTAATGAAGATAGTTGCCATGAACAAATATTAACAGGACATAAAACATCAAACTCTTTAAAAGCTCCGTATAAAGATCTCAATGTAGGATTTAAGGCATGTTGAGGCATTGATGTCATACCTGGGAAACACGTTGATGGGTAAGGGGATATCAAATACGTCTCCATTGCTAGCCAGCGAGGGGCCTCTCCGCAGAGGGAGTCGGGGAAAAAATGATGAAAAGCTAGTTGTAAAATAAAAGCTTGATGATATATATAAAAGTCAGGGAAGTTGACCCCACCATCCTCTTTCCTCATCTTCAATTTAAATAAGGCGATTCTAGGGGCTTTATTATGCCTGAAGAACCTTACAAGGAGACTTTCAACCTGCCTATAAAAATCAGCAGTATAAAATATAGGTAACATAGAAAGAATGTAGGTAATTTTGGGAGCTAATACCATTTTGATCGTTTCCAATCTGCCCCACCATGTAAGGTGAAGGGGAGACAATTGCTGCAGAATTGGGGTTTTCTTATCAATTCTGATGAAAGTTCTGGGGAACAATCATCAGAATGAGAAAAGAGCTCCAAAGTATTTAGACAAAGGCAAAGTGGCAAAAAGCAAAGTGGCACCAAAGTAGCATGAATAGACTAAGGCACTGTAAAGGGGCAAAGGGTACCAGGAGTGGCAAGAGTGTTTTAACAGAGGTGCAAAGCAGCAGCGAGAGTGTCAAAAACACACCACAGCTTCAAAAGAGTGCACTGATAACAATTTCATGAACCCTCGAAGGCAGCACGACAGCCAAGTGGCAAGATAAATGGCTTCAACATCCTGCAGCACAATGAAGGGGGAACATAGCAAGCAGAAAGACTAGCACCAACACACTGAGGAACCATGATAGTGGCAAGAACACCACAAGATCTTGCCTCGACGCCACCTACTGTGAGCGCGGAGCCCGAGAGAGGGAGTCTGCCATCCTCGCGTTTCCGCGGCACCAGGATGAAACCATGCCGGTGACTGCTGCACGCCTCCGGTTGTGTGGTGCGTTCAACCGGCGGGCCCGCCTCCTCCTTTCTCATCCCACCGGGGAGCTAGGAGCTGAGGGAATGCTGGCTTGCCTGAAAGGGAGAAAGAGGGCAGGCAGGTCGCTTGGCGCCCCGGACAGATCGATGTCCCTGGGGCAGGGAGGTGCCGCCTTCCTCCCTGCCCTGCCGCATAGGAGGTGGAGCTGTCTGGCAGAGCACCCTTCCCTCTGCAAGCTCCAGGTACTTAGTGCCTTTCCCCATGCCCGCTCTATCATAGGGCTGTGAGGTCACTTATGACTCACAGGAAAGAGCTGGTTGTTACTATGGATACTCCCACATGGCCTTCTCCTATTTCAAACAGCCGCTAAGAAAGCACTGTGAACCAAAAGAATGAAACTAATATGATATGTTTCATTCGTCGGGGATCACCATGCATTTCGCGAACCCATGAATCAAACAAACAGGGACCTATTCGTTGCGGATTGCACATTCATTGAAAATGAATGCACATCCCTAATATCCCAGTTGCTATTCATAGACGGGCGGATTTTAAAAGCCCTGCTCGCGTAAATCCGCCCGGATTTACGCGAGCAGGGCCTTGCGTGCCGGGGCGCCTATTTTCCATAGGCCGCCGGCGCGCACAGAACCCCGGGACGCGTGTAGGTCCCAGGGTTTTTGGAAGGGGGCGTGTCGGGGGCATGTCGGGACGGGGCCAAACGACGCAGCGTTTTGGGGGCGGGACGCGGTGTTTCGGGGCGGGTCCGGGGGCGTGGTTTCGGGCCGGGGCATTCCGGGGGCGTGGCCGTGCCCTCCGGAACCGCCCCCGGGTCGGGTCTCGGCGCGCCAGCAGCCCGCTGTCGTGCGTGGATTTACGTCTCCCTCTGGGAGGCGTAAATCCATGGATAAAGGTGGGGGGGGTTTAGATAGGGCCGGGGGGGGGGGTTAGGTAGGGGAAGGGGGGGGAGGTGAGGAGAGGGCGAAAGAGAGTTCCCTCCGAGGCCGCTCCGATTTCGGAGCGGCCTCGGAGGGAATGGAGGAAGGCTGCGCGGCTCGGCGCGCGCCGGCTGCCCAAAATCGGCAGCCTTGCGCGCGCCAATCCAGGATTTTAGAGGATACACGCGGCTATGCGCGAATCTTGTAAAATCCAGCGTACTTTTGTTTGCGCCTGCGATCGCGCTTTTTTTAAAAAATCTACCCCAGAAGCTTGACTGCTTATACAATATCAATGCTTAAGTAAGTTACTTTGAGGACAATATTCAAAGGCATTTAGCCAGGTAGCTCACAAGTTATCTTGCTAAATGCTGACTTTTCAAAATTGCTGATGTTATTCAGTTAGGGGTAGATTTTCAAATAACGCGAATAGGCGTACTTTTGCTGGCGCATCAGGCGCCAGCAAAAGTACACTGGATTTTAGTAGATACGCGCGGAGCCGCGCGTATCTGCTAAAAACCTGGATCGGCGCGCGCAAGGCTATTGATTTTGTATAGCCGGCGCGCGCCGAGCCGCGCAGCCTACCCCCGTTCCCTCCGAGGCCGCTCCGAAATCGGAGCAGCCTCGGAGGGAACTTCCTATTGCCCTCCCCTCACCTTCCCCTCCCTTCCCCTACCTAACCCACCCACCCGGCCCTGTCTAAGCCCCCCCCTTAACTTTGTCGGGGGATTTACGCCTCCCAGAGGGAGGCGTAAATCCCCGCGCGCCAGCGGGCCTCTTGCGCGCCGGGACGCGACCTGGGGGCGGGTACGGATGGTGCGGCCACGCCCCCGCCCCCGCCCCCAAAACGCTGCCGACACACCCCCTAAATGCCGCGACGACCGGGCCAGCCCCCGACATGCCCCCGACACGCCCCCCTCGGAGAACCCCGGGACTTACGCAAGTCCCGGGGCTCTGCGCGCACCGGTAGGCCTATGTAAAATAGGCTCACCGGCGAGCAGGGCTCTGAAAATCCGCCCCTTAACTTTTAACAGGATATTCATAATCTGACTAAAAATTATCCTAAAAAGTAATAGGTGTTACAGGGGTGTTCAAGAGCAGGGACTTGTTAGCCGATTAACTTATCTGGCTAACTCTAATATTAGGAATTAGTCGAATACGTTAATCAGCTAAATCTAAACTTGCCTGTAAGCAGGTCTAAAGTTTTCCAGCCTCGTGTGACCAGATAACTATAGTCTTAACCAGCTATATCCAAAGATTTAGCCAGTTAAATGATGATGCAGATCTTAATGACAGCCTCTCCACCCCAAGCTGCAACCATTGACTTTGCCAGGCTGAGCTTCCCCATATCCCCAGCCCCTCTAAGAGGATTTTAAATGTTCAAGTGGAAAGGATCCAAGGCTGGTCTCCCCTTCCTGCACCCGCACACCAGTTCAAAATAATTGTGCCACAACTAGTATTATTCTATCTCTCTCCTTCCCCCCAACCCTCATCTTCAGTTAAGATTGTGGTATGCTTCTACCATCATAGGGGTAGATTTTCAGACCTATGCGCGGGCGTACATGTGTGCGCACTACCCGGTGCATACACATGTATGCCCAATTTTATAACATGTGTGCGCATGTTATAAAATCAGGGGTTGGCGCATGCACTAGTGCACTAGTACACCTTGTGTGCACTGATGCCCGCAGGCTTCCCCCATTCCCTTCCCCCTTAGCTAACCTTCCCACCCCTTCCCCTAACCTTTCCCCCCCAGCCCTACTCTAACCCCCCTAATTTCTTATCTCACCTTTTGCGCCTGCGTGGAGGCAGGCACAGGTTGCACGCACTGGCAGCCTGCCGGCACGCAATCCTCTAACACAGCAGCTGTCGGAGGCCTCTGGGTCCACCCCTGCCCCGCCCCTGACTGCCCCACCCCCGGACCGCGCCTTTAGTAAAGCCTCGGGACTTTGACACATCCCGGGGCTTTACGCTCATCCCTGGGCCTTCATAAAATAGGCCCGGCGCGCGTAAATCAATCTACGCACGTAAATCCACTGGATTTAAGCGCGTAGAGCTTTTAAAATCTGGCCCATACTGTCCAGCACTTTCTGTGTTGCTATCTGAGGTACCTTTTTTTTTTTTTAACTCTGCATTGCCATTTAACTGGCTATATTCTTTTGAATATAGGCCAGATAACTTTAATCCTAATGGGTGATATTAAAAAGGTAGCTGAAGGTAGCAGGATATTCAGTGGGTCATTTATCCTGTTCAATATCCAGGATAATGTATCCAGCTTACTTTAGCTGAATAAGTTATCTTTAGGAAGCTTTTATGAATGTTGGCCTCTTTATTTTCTTCTACATTTCTCCTGGGTAGAAGAGCAGCAGATGCCATATCTATTCAAATACTCAGCCCCACCTCCATGTCCTTGTCCCCATGCCCTGTAGCATAGCACTTGGCCATCACCAGCCTGGTTGGTCCCTGGGGAGCTGTAGCCTGCTGGTATCAATATGGCTACTCTATGACTTGCAACATTACTAGCTCATGGTTCCTTTCTTCTTTCTTTGTTTTGTCCTGAATTTTCTTGGGAGAGTGAAGGTAAGGTTATTTGCAATACTGTATGCTCCCAATTTCAACCACTTCCATAGACTATAAGAGAAAATAAGGACCTTTATTCCAGTTTAATCTGCCCAGTTTCATTCATGGCCCAATGAAACAGACTCCTACAAATCTCCAGCCCTCTTCCCACTCATTTGCAGTATCGCCCAGTTTTTGACCCCATTATTGTTAAAAAGGTAATAGAAGATTGCACGTTTATTTATGATTATTCAGCACCTAACAACATGAAAAGTATTTCATAAGATTGTAAGTCATTAATCCATGTCTGGCAGTACAGCTTAGTGGTTCAAACTCAGACCTTCATACATGGAGAATCCCGTGCACATCTCCTATCAATTACTTACAATGTGTCCTTGAACAAGTCATTTGGTCACTCTTAGCTTCTCTGTGATCAACCTAAATTATAAATTCTTTGTGGAATGGTCATTGCATACATTACATGTGTTGTATATAGTAACTTGTATTCTGATGGCACTATTGATATACCATACATTTTATTTTAAGCAATTTTATATAATTTGTTACTACTATCACGCAGACAGCCAAAATATAATAAATATCTTGTGCAATAAACTATATGAAAATCAGAATAAACTGATGAAAATTAAGAAAGAATAGAAGGAATAAAAAGAAGATGAGTAAGTAGATATATAAATGATATTATTATAATCAATACACATCTATCACTTATGCATAATATATTTATTTATTTATTTGTCAAGTTTTGTATACCATCATTCGGTTTCGCCATCAGAATGGTTTACAGAATCTGGTATCTCTGTCTCTAAATCTGTAGGCAGAGATAGTTCTTCCTGTCTGGATGGAGTACTCCCTCTAATAGCTGGAGATGTTAAAACCAGTTCGGGGTTAGTGTTTTTACTAGCCCCATTTTCTATAGATGTTTGGAAAGCCGTCAATAAAATGGAAAAGATGATATCTTTATCCATGGTACAATCAACCAATTTTTCCAAGGAGACCAGAAGTATGTTGGAAGACCACAGTAAGTGGATCGAACAGCTGGAAACAGCAAGTGTAACTACCTCTACACAAATAGTGTCATTACAAACATCAGGGACTACTTTTATGAAGGACTCCCTAATGATCTATAAGCAACTAGAAGGGATTGAGAATGCAATGAGAAATAAAAATTTGAGAGTTTTGAACTTTCCTAATACTAGACTGATTTCAGGTCAGGAATTGTTCAAAAAATATGTTAAAGAAGTTTTGAGTATTTCAAAAGATATTTTAGTATCTAAATGTTACTATGTGTCTAGTATGAAAAGAGAGGAGGATCCACGGGAGGGGTGACTAGATATTATCACCACAGATAGTCCTAACTTAACAGCTTTTTTGGAGTCGTCTGTGGATGATATTCCAACTAGGGCCACCTTTGTAGTGGCCTTTGCTCTAGAGCAAGACAAAAATCTAGTCCTTCAGAATTATTTCAAAAGTAAGGATTTCTCTTTCTGTGGCCAAAAGGTCCAGATATTTCCGAATGTCTCCAGAAGCTCTCAGTTGAGGCGTAAGCAGTTCCTAACAATGAAACAGAGAGTAATTGGCCTTGGTGCCACATTCTTTCTTAAATTCCCATGCAAGTGCATAGTCACTTTTCTTAAAAATAAATTTATCTTTATGGAACCTGCACACCTAGAAGTATTTCTAGCAGATAAGGGGGGATGAGTACATATTGACGGCTCCAGTTGGGGTGAATTAACTGGTGAAAAATGTTATTCCTCCAATAACACAATATTGTGATTTCTGTTATAATTTTTCTTTTTTTTATAAGCTCCCCTATAATGTGGACTATGAAATTTGGAATTACAAGGAAAAATTTTCTTTTGAAGTTGTTAGAAATTACTTTTGTAATCCATAAATATTCTTTGTTTTTTATCATTGTAAAATGCATAAGAAATTAATAAACTATAAATTAAAAAAAAAAAAAAGAATGGTTTACAGAAGTTTGTAAGTGTGTTAGTTAAAGCCAATTACAGTGTATAGTCGTCAAATCAGTTTACAAATTTGTGTTAAGTTGTGATTAGTTGGTATAACATATGCTAGTACAAGTAGCATAGTAATAGATGATGTGTATTTTTCCATTGGTGAAAAACACTTTTTCTTATGGGTAATATGTTTGTACCCTTCAATGTGGAGGGATCCAGAAAGCAAATAAATACTGTTTAAGTGTATGAGTAATTAACCCATGGTGGCCTGGGTTAGAACAGGAACAAAGGGCATAATTTGAGAGTCTAGAGTGTGCTCAGGACCAGGAGTAATATGTTTGGCATGTAACTCCTATTACTTTCTCTGGGAGCAAATGTGTCTGCATTATTGCATTTTCTCCTCATAGAAAACCAATGGAATTGAGCCAGGTCATCTTGGATTCTTTAACTCTACATTGTTCCATTGAAATATCTATTTATTATTATTTGACATTCAATATCTTTTTGTTATTATTTGACATTCAATCTGAGATATCACATCGGTTTACATTCTGTAGATATTTCCCTATCCCCAGAAGGCTTATAATCTAAGTTTTGTACCTGAGGCAATGGAGGGTAAAGTGATTTGCCCAAGGTCACAAGGAGTGACAGCGGGACTCAAATGCTTGTCTCCTGGTTTGTAGTCCACTGCTCTAACCACTAGGCTATTCCACCTCCCTAAATAGTAGGGATGTGAATCGGGCTTCGGACGATTGAAAATATCGGATGATATTTTCAAAATCGTCAGAAATTGGGGGCTCCCCCAAAACGATAGGAAAACCCCACGATATTGATCATGGGGGTTCTCTTATCGTTTTGGGGGAGGGCGGGAAAAACGGCACACAAAAATAACCCCTAAACCCACCCCGACCCTTTAAAACTAATCCCTTAGCTTCCCCCACCCTCCCGACCCCCCCAAAAAATGTTTTACAGGTACCTGGTGGTCCAGTGGGGGTCCCTGGAGCGATCTCCCGCTCCCAGGCCGTCGGCTGCCACTAATCAAAATGGCACTGATGGCCCTTTGCCCTTACCATGTGACAGGATATCCGTGCCATTGGCCGGACCCTGTCACATGGTAGGAGCACTGGATGGCTGGCGCCATCTTGTGCTCCTACCATGTGACAGGGGCTGACCAATGGCATCGTTAGCCCCTGTGACATTGTAAGGGCAAAGGCTATCGGTGCCATTTTGAATACTGGCAGCTGACGGTCCGAGTGCAGGAGGTCGCTCCCGGACCCCCGCTGGACTTTTGGAAAGTCTTGTGGGGTCAGGAGGGTCCCCCAAGACTTGCCAAAAGCCCCTGGTGGTCCAGCGGGGGTCTGGGCGTGATCTCCTGCCAGTAATCAAATGGCGCCGATGCTAA
Source organism: Rhinatrema bivittatum (assembly GCF_901001135.1). Taxonomy (NCBI): domain Eukaryota; kingdom Metazoa; phylum Chordata; class Amphibia; order Gymnophiona; family Rhinatrematidae; genus Rhinatrema; species Rhinatrema bivittatum. Next base: position 738,820,116 of record NC_042616.1, on the reverse strand, counting down.
TTTTTTTTACACACAGAAGCCCCACATAACTCTTTAAAAATTACCTCCATTGTTAATATAGTCCTGGATTTTAAAAGAAGCTGTTTCTTGAGATTCTTTTTTAACATAAAGATCCCTTTCCTCAGTTTGAAGTGTGACTGTTCCCTGATGGGTCCATGACAACGGATCACACCAGTAGCCTTTCACTTGGGCAGGTTTTACTGGTTAAACTTTCCACATAAATGTGTTGTTATATTTAGAGGTATATAAATATATCTTTTATGAGTCATCTCAACTTGCTAAGTTAGTTCCTAAGTGATAGAAATGCCTAGAGCCTTCCTGTGATAGCCACATCTTCTCCAGGACACTGAAATATGCATTGTAAGAAATGTCCTATCATGTGAGGTGTTTTGTGTTATGTAATTGGGTATACTTTTTCTTTTTGAATTGTGACTCGGCCTGACAGAAAAGAGATAAGGAAGAACATTTTCTCTCTGGTTTTTCCTTTATGTTTTCAGTGCGATTCTCAACAATGATTTTCTTGGATATAAATGCAAATTCTCTATAGATATAAATTACTAAAAAAAAATTACAGCCACATAAAATGGGAAATTGCTGCCTCTTACTTCTGAGAATGAGAAACAGGGAAGGAATCTCTCATTCATGTCTTCAAGGTACTTCCAAGTGACCCAGATTGGCTACTGTCAGAGACCAGATGCTGCTCTTGATGGTCCATTGATCTGATCCAATATGGCACTGTTTGAGTTTGTTTGTTCTCAACTCTCCCCTCTTACTCTTCCCAGCAGGCTATTCCTTTATCGACTACCACAGAAGCCTCCTACTAGTAGCAATTTGGCACATTGACTCTCAGTCTTCCTCCTTCAGTGCCAGCTCAGACAGCACTGACAAAGCATATTTCCTTCTTCAGTGGCAGTCGCTTCCATGGTGGCTTGGGGCAGACACAGCGCCACCTCCTGTATGCATGGGTCTCCTGCATTCTGCAGTGGGATCTAAGTTCTGAACTACTGTACCCACCTGTTGCTTGGATGAACCTTGAACTCAAATTGGCTGCATCCTGCAGACAAGAGGTGGAAGGGTACTGGGGCCAGGAGGGTAGGGGGGGGGGGGGGTGCAGGAGTAGTGGAACCTCCTCGTGCATGGAGCCCTGGGCGGTCACACATTCTAGAAGCAGACCCTGGACATTTCAAAATACTGTGCTGTAGATGCACAGGCCATTGAAAGATACACATTTATAATTGTGTCTAATAGATAAAAAGAGACTCTTTTTCTGTATTCTGCAAATTAATTTGAGCTTTTATGTATCACTGTGTTATCTGCCTTTGATGCTGCTCTTTAAGTAAAGTATTGCTGATTCATCTAGTAATACAATAATTCTACAGCCCAAATCGTGTAAGAAATACTGACTCATTCTCTTCTTATCATGCGTCATGTACTGTCCTTGTCCTATGTGCTTGGCTTGGCTAATGCATTTGGAGAATGCTTTCGTCCGTATTCAGAACAGGTATTGTAAAGGCTGCAGGAGAATGACTTTTTTTTGTATTATAATGTTCTATATCAGGAAATTTCATTTCTTCAATTCAGACATGCTTATTTTCTTCTATTTATTTTCTCTTTTCATGCATGATCTCTATAAGTTCTTAAAGAGTATCACACTTATGTCAAGTACTAAAACACCTCATGTTCTTTCTTGCTATATTAAATTTACAATGAGCAAGTTAATATTAAATGTTGTGAAGTATACATTAATAGTAAGTACAGATAAAATACAGATCTTTGCATAATGTTGTAATTTGCTATTTTCTTAGAAAGATTAAGCTTTTCTATATTTTTTTAGCATAATGTGATGAGAAATAATATCAGACAAAGTGTAGTATCTATATCAGAACATTTATAATGCCGCCTTTTGAACCTGGATGCCCAACTGACATTAAATTTCCATAGAGGCACAGTGCTCTCTTGTGACAAGCTATGGAACTACTAGACCCCTAAAATGTATAATTTCAGTTTACTTTATAGCCTTCACTTCACCAGTTGATTCTATTGTCTATTAGCAGGATTATCTTTTCACATACTGCCTCTTCAATAAATACTCCCCTTTTCCTGTTGAAGTGTTATCTATTTTATTCTCATGGTTATGAGTGTGATTCTTTGGGCTATATTCTTTCAATAATAAATCCCAATGGGACAATTCATGCTTTGAAAAAAAAAAGCATTTGATAGATTAACAAACTATAAAATAGTTATAGTAGCATTCTATGAGCAGCTGTGTGATTATTTAAATTATAGGTGGGCAATGTCAATTAATTCTGTATAATTAGGCATGAGCACTTGGATTCACATTTAATTTTTATAGAGTGTTTGGCACCAAAAAGGATTATTGATCTTGTCAGAAATCATTAGCAATACAGGAGGCATGTACGAAATGTGCTATTATTATGGACACAAATTCCTAATACAGATGTCCTTCATGAGTTAAAGGATGATTTAATATTAGTAGAGTATGTACAAGCTGAGTGCTTGTAATAGCTATGAATCTCTTTTAGTCTGTGGTTCATTGCTTTGATCACAACCTGTGCCAAATGGATCAGGAATTGTCCTTTAACAGCCAAGCAAATTGGTTTTCAACCATGCGGACTCGATCAGGCAAGTGTATGCTAAAATTTAGCATGCAAAAAAGAGCAACCTTTCAAAGGGGTTTCATGAAAAAACATGCTTTATATGAATATACATTTGAAGTGATTTTAAAAACCAGTAGAATATGGGTGATTTCACCTGTTCGCATGGGAAAGTAAACACACACAAAGTGGGAGTGTTTGAGGCATGTTAGGGCGTGGATGTTTGCACATACCCTGCTATTTTATAAGAAATATATGCATGTACGTCAGCAAGAATACACAAGCGCTTTTACACATGCAGTGTAACTTGACAAATTCAAACTTTCATTGTCTTTCTGGACTTGGTGTTTGCATGCTGACTTCTCCTGAATATAAGAACAAAAGAACATAAGACTTGCCATAGTAGTGTTGTGTTTGAGGCATAGTGGACCCTTGGTCACAGTGGAGATGACTCCACCCACGGGGAGGAGCCCCGTGAGGAGCCACTGTGATAGGCTGAGCAGATAGTAGACAAATCTTTATTATACTGCCGAAGAGATGGTAAGGTAGGAAGGTAATGCACCAATCCACGAGGTGCCAATACGCTCAACAGGCTCAGTAGTGTAGTCTCACCCAGATGTTCATGATAGGCAGGAGTCTGCAGAGCGGGTAATGCCGTGGTTGGTGGGTGGAGTTGGAGCACCGGATTGTAGAGGTACTCATGAAGAGCAGGCATCTTCCTGAATGTAGAATGGTGGGACTGAAGGTCCGTGGTACAGGATAGTAGAGAAATAGGCCCTCAAGGAGTGAGAACCCGGAAGTCCGATCCTGTAATGAGAGAAGAGAGAGATAAGACTCCTGAGGAGCGGTTGTCTAGGTAGTGGAGCCCTGGAGGTTGGTAGAAATGAAAGACCCCCATGGAGCGGGTACCTAAAGCTTCAGTAGGAGCAAGGCCCTTAGCGAGAGATAGCATCTAAGCTGGCAGCTTAGGGCAGGCAGAGTAGCAAAGTGAAGACTTTGCTAACTCGCTGGTGTAGCGGAAGCAGAGGCTTGATATACCCGGAGGTATTGACATCATGCGATAGGGCCACCCCGGAGGTTCCCACCATGACGTGTACTTGAGTGTCAGAGATGTGTGCGCTCGCACCGTAGGAGGCCACGGGAGTGAGCATGGCGGATGGGGACGCCCATGTTCGTTTGAGAACACCAAGGCCCGCAGCACTTGGCACCGGAGACAGCTGTCTTGCCCAGAGAGGGAGAAAGGGGAGAGAAAAAGATAAGGCAGAGCGGTCGCAGCCATCTGTGACCGACAGACGCACAATTGGATCAGACCAAAGGTCCATCAAGCCCAGCATCCTGTTTCCAACAGTGTCCAAGCCAGGCCACAAGTGCCTGGCAGGATCCCAAGGGGTAGATAGATTCCAAGCTGCTTATCCCAAGAATAAGCAGTGGATTTCTGCAACTCTACCTTAATAATGGTTAATAGACTTTTTCTTCAGGAATTTTTCCAAACCTTTTTTAAACACAGCTACACTAATAGCTTTTGCCACATCCGCTGGCAATGAATTCCAAAGCTTAATTATGCACTAAATAAAAAAAATGTTTTCTTTTAATGGTTTTAAATGTATTTCCAAGTAGCTTCATTGTGTGTCCCCTGATCTTTGTACTTCTAGAAAGAGTAAACATCTTATTTATTTATTTTATTTAAAAACGTTTCTATACCATATAATTGCGATGGAGAAGGTACAGAGAAGGGCTACCAAAATGATAAGGGGAATGGAACAACTCCCCTATGAGGAAAGACTAAAGAGGTTAGGACTTTTCAGCTTGGAGAAGAGACGACTGAGGGGGGATATGATAGAGGTGTTTAAAATCATGAGAGGTCTAGAACGAGTAGATGTGAATCGGTTATTTACTCTTTCGGATAGTAGAAAGACTAGGGGACACTCCATGAAGTTAGCATGGGGCACATTTAAAACTAATCGGAGAAAGTTCTTTTTTACTCAACGCACAATTAAACTCTGGAATTTGTTGCCAGAGAATGTGGTTCGTGCAGTAAGTATAGCTGTGTTTAAAAAAGGATTGGATAAGTTCTTGGAGGAGAAGTCCATTACCTGCTATTAAGTTCACTTAGAGAATAGCCACTGCCATTAGCAATGGTTACATGGAATAGACTTAGTTTTTGGGTACTTGCCAGGTTCTTATGGCCTGGATTGGCCACTGTTGGAGACAGGATGCTGGGCTTGATGGACCCTTGGTCTGACCCAGTATGGCATTTTCTTATGTTCTTATGTTCTTATGTTTAGTAATGAACCATCACAATGGTTTACAATTAGGCATGTAAATAAGTTTGGTTTGTTTATAAATTATCTAGAGGGTGCCAATCAATTTTCGGTTACATGTTTCAATAATATACTCTATATGGAAAGTGGATTGGAATTTCCATTTATAGATTAATAGGATAATCATATATGTTTTATACTGTCCTTCTCTTAATTTAATACTTAATTATATTAAAAATAGTAAAGTAAGCAATTATGCATTTACTCATTCCATTCCACTCATTTTATAGACCTCTATAATATCTCCCCTCAACCATCTCTTCTCCAAGCTTAAGAGTCCTAAATTCTTTAGCCTTTCTTCATAGGGGAATTGTTCCATCCCTTTTATCATTTTGGTCACCCTTCTCTGAAGCTTTTCTAATTCTGCTATATATTTTTTGAGATGTGGTGACCAGAACTGCACACAATTCTCAAGATGAGGTCGCACCGTGGAGCGTTACAGAGGCATTATGATGGTCTCAGTTTTATTCTCCATTCCTTTCCTAATAATTGCTTCAAAGAACCCAACGAAGATGAAAAAGAGTTTATTTTCTTAGTCACAGCACTTTCCAAATGCACTAAAGCCCACCACACATCTTCAAGCCCAATATTTGCTGGCTTCGGTAAAATAGGCTCTGACACAGTCTGACCAGGTAATGAAATTCCAGGAACAGAATCCCTCTCAGCCTCCTCAAAAGAGGAACCACTGGAAGACTGAGAAACCCCATCAAACCCTGGAATAGAAGGAGGGATGCAGAATTCAGGGCTTAAAGATGTCTCCCTCTCTAGCTGACTCTCCATAGTCCAGTTACGAGAAGCTAACCTGAGTGTGAAGATACCTGGTATCCTGAGAACATCTGAGGAAGGTACAAACCTGACCCCTCCTTTTGCTCATACCAAAGGGTAAGAGGAAATATGATGAAGTACAAAAGGAAGAAGACAGTCAAAACGGCCTCCACAAAATCAAACCTAGGGACCTGCCCCTTTAGGACACGGCTTCTCCTAATGTTCCCCACTGCTTTATCCCCTTCCCTGGACCAGCTCCGTGCTGCTACTAATTAGTGGCCTGCTTTCTTTCTGCTCTTCCATGACTGAGTTGGGCCATAGCAGCAGCGGCAGTCTCTCTTCAGTGCACCTCCCCCCCTCCAGGAACTAAGAGATATGGGAGTACAGAGCCATTACAGCAGCAACCCCTAAAGTTTGTCACTGAATATACTTTAATACTGAGAGCTGTAACCTTGACTGCCTTTTCCCACCACCACCACCTCTGGAGTTTTACTATTCCCATAATGGCATCGATGCTGTCCTCTAAAGCTTCTTGAAGGGCAGGGCTGCTCCCAAAGCCCTGCCTAAGGAACTGTACACTCACTGCCCCAAGATGCATGTGTGAGGAAGCTTCTTTCTCACACATGCATCTTGGGGCAGTGAGTGGAAAGTGGAAAGTGTTCTAAACATCAAAATCACAGAACATATAGAAAGACATGGTTTAATGGAACAAAGTCAGCATGGTTTTACCCAAGGCAAGTCTTGCCTCACAAATCTGCTTCACTTTTTTGAACGAGTTAATAAACATGTGGATAAACGTGAACCGGTAGATGTAGTATACTTGGATTTTCAGAAGGCGTTTGACAAAGTTCCTCATGAGAGGCTTCTAGGAAAAGTAAAAAGTCATGGGATAGGTGGCAATGTCCTTTCGTGGATTGCAAACTGGCTAAAAGACAGGAAACAGAGAGTAGGATTAAATGGGCAATTTTCTCAGTGGAAGGGAGTGGACAGTGGAGTGCCTCAGGGATCTGTATTGGGACCCTTACTTTTCAATATATTTATAAATGATCTGGAAAGAAATACGACGAGTGAGATAATCAAATTTGCAGATGACACAAAATTGTTCAGAGTAGTTAAATCACAAGAAGATTGTGATAAATTGCAGGAAGACCTTGTGAGACTGGACAATTGGGCATCAAAATGGCAGATGAAATTTAATGTGGATAAGTGCAAGGTGATGCATATAGGGAAAAATAACCCTATATGCATCACCTATAATTACACAATTTTGGGTTCCATATTAGGTGTTACAACCCAAGAAAGAGATCTAGGCGTCATAGAGGATAACACTTTGAAATCGTCGGTACAGTGTGCTGCGGCAGTCAAAAAAGCAAACAGAATGTTGGGAATCATTAGAAAGGGAATGGTGAATAAAACGGAAAATGTCATAATGCCTCTGTATCGCTCCATGGTGAGACCGCACCTTGAATACTGTGTACAATTCTGGTCGCCGCATCTCAAAAAAGATATAGTTGCAATGGAGAAGGTACAGAGAAGGGCGACCAAAATGATAAAGGGAATGGAACAGCTCCTCTATGAGGAAAGACTAAAGAGGTTAGGACTTTTAAGCTTGGAGAAGAGACGGCTGAGGTGGGATATGATAGAGGTGTTTAAAATCATAAGAAATCTAGAATGGGTTAATGTGAATCGGTTATTTACTCTTTTGGATAATAGAAAGACTAGGGGGGAACTCCTTCAAGTTAGCATGTGGCACATTTAAAACTAATCAGAGAAAGTTTTTTTTCACTCAACGCACAATTAAACTCTGGAATTTGTTGCCAGAGGATGTGGTTAGTGCAGTTAGTGTAGCTGTGTTTAGAAAAGATTGGATAAGTTCTTGGAGGAGAAGTCCATTACTTGCTATTAATTAAGTTGACATTGAGAATAGCCACTGCTATCATTTCCAACAGTAGCATGGGATAGACTTAGTTTTTGGGTACTTGCCAAGTTCTTATGGCCTGAATTGACCACTGTTGGAAACAGGATGCTGGGCTTGATCGACCCTTGGTCTGACCCAGTATGGCATGTTCTTATATTCTTATGTTCAATTCTGATCGCTGCATCTCAAAAAAGATATAGTTGCAATGGAGAAGGTACAAAAGGGGCAACCAAAATGATAAAGGGGATGGAACAGCTCCCCTATGAGGAAAGACTGAAGAGATTAAAGCTGTTCAGCTTGGAAAAGAGATGGCTGAGGGGGGATATGATAGAAGTCTTTAAGATCATGAGAGGTCTTGAACAAGTAGATGTGAATTGGTTATTTACACTTTCAGATAATAGAAGGACTAGGGGGCATTCCATGAAGTTAGCAAGTAGCACATTTAAGACTATCGGAGAAAATTCTTTTTCACTCAATGAACAATTAAGCTCTGTAATTTGTTGCCAGAGGATGTTGTTAGTGCAGTTAGTATAGCTGGGTTCAAAAAAGGTTTGGATAAGTTCTTGGATGAGAAGTCCCTTAACGGCTATTAATCAAGTTTACTTAGGGAATAGCCACTGCTATTAATTGCATCAGTAGCATGGAATCTGCTTGGTGTTTGGGTAATTGCCAGGTTCTTGTGGCCTGGTTTGGTCTCTGTTGGAAACAGAATGCTGGGCTTGATGGACCCTTGGTCTGACCCAGCATAGCAATTTCTTATGTTCTTATAGGGAAAAAGAATCCATGCTGTAGTTACACGATGTTAGTTCCATTTTAGGAGCTACCATCCAGGAAAAAGATCTAGGCGTCATAGTGGATAATACATTGAAATGGCTGACTCAGTGTGCTGTGGCAGTCAAAAAAGCAAACAGAATTTTAGGGATTATTAGGAAGGGAATGGTGAATAAAATGGAAAATGTCATAATGCCTCTGTATCGCTCTATGGTGAGTCCGCACCTTGAATACTGTGTACAATTCTGGCCGCCGCATCTCAAAAAAGATATAGTTGTAATGGAAAAGATAGAGAGAAGGGCGACCAAAATGATAAAGGGGATGGAACAGCTCCCCTATGAGGAAAGGCTAAAGAGGTTTGGGCTATTCAGCTTGGAGAAGAGATGGCTGAGGAGGAATATGACAGAGGTTTTTAAAATCATGAACGGGTAAATGTGAATCACTTATTTACTCTTTCGGATAATAGAAGGACTGGGGGCACTCCATTAAGTTAACAAGTAACACATTTAAAACTAATCAGAGAAAATTATTTTTCACTCATTGCACAGTTAAGATCTGGAATTTGTTGGCAGAGGATGTGGTTGGTACAGTTAGTGTAGCTGGGTTAATAAAGGTTTAGATAAGTTCGTGGAGGAGAAGTCCATTAATTACTATTAGTCAAGATGTCTTAGAGAATAGTCACGGCTATTACTGGCATCAGTAGTATGGGATCTATTTAGTGTCTTGGTACTTGTAGCCTGGATTTGCCATTGTCGGAAAAAGGATGCTGGGCTTGATGGACCCTTGTTCTGACCCAGTATGGCGATTTCATATGTTCTTATGAATTGTATATGCATGTGTGAGAGAAAGACTATGCATGTAATAAAAATCCTGAGTACACATAAAATATCGCACTCACCAAAAGGTATGTGCATACTTTGGAGAGCAGAGAGATATGTATTTTAAAACCAGTGCAGGTGCCTCTACACAAGTTCTAAAATGCTTAACCAAATCTCTATGGAGCCTATACCATGTATGTCAGACTGAGCAAATATGTTTCAAAATTAGGCTCCCTTTGTGATACTCAGCTCTCTGAACTCTAAAAGGCATTACTTAGATGTGATTCACAAAGTAACATATATAGTAACATAGTAATGATGGCAAAAAAAGACCAAATAGTCAATCCAGTCTGCCCAGCAAGCTTCGTATGGTAGAATCTGCTGCATCTTACAGGGTTACCCCCATGTTTATCTTAAGGATAGTAACTGATGCTCCATGCAGTTATCCAAGCCTTATGATAAGGGTAGTAATATTTACAATTAAAACTAAGCAACTGTCAAACCCATAAAAAATTATGGCTAGCAACATTTCTAAAGGGTGAAGACACTTCTTGAAAATTCAGACAATGCTGCTTGACATGCTTTCCTTTTGGACTTGGCCATAGCAGTCCTGTGCTTTTTTTCCTTATTTCTGCGTATCAGTACTTCAAATTGTAAAAGTCAGGGCCCATGTTAGATGTCATCTGAATCCAATTTCCCTTTCCTACCATCCACCTCCCATTTTCGAGGTGGAGAGCGATGTTGCAGTTGCATCAAAAGCGTCAAGGCTTATTAGTTAAGGATAGTAATCCCCATGCCTTCTGTTAAGGGTAGTAACTGCCATTATGTGCTGGTTACCCAAATGCTTATCAGTACCCCAGACCAGAAACGTTGGGGCCCTCGTGAGTTGCTGTCTGAATCTAATGCTCCTTTCCCCCTTCCCTGCCTGTAGTTGAAGCAAAATGTTATGCTGCAGTTGTGTCAAAAGCATCAAGGCTTATTGGTTAAGGGTAGTAACCACCACACCAAGCAGGTTACCCCCATGCACCCTTTTCTTCATTTACGTCCTCTAGCCTTTAGGAATCCACAGTATTTGTCCCATAACACTTTCTTCTTCTCTTCTCTTCTCTCAATTCTATGACTGTTTTTGTCTTCATCACCTCCTCTGTAAATATCCACCAACTTCTCCATGAAGAAATATTTCCTGATGCTGGTTCTGAGTAATCCCCCCTGGAGTTTCATTTTATGACCCCTAGTTCTGTTTCCTTTCCACTGGAAATGGTTTGACGTTCCTGCATTGTTAAAAACTTTCAGGTATCTGAAGGTCTGTATCATAGTTCCTCTGTACTTCCTTTCTTCCAGGATATACAGTAGGGATGTGAATCGTGTCCTCGATCGTCTTAACGATCGATTTCGGCTGGGAGGGGGAGGGAATCGTATTGTTGCCGTTTGGGGGGGTAAAATATCGTGAAAAATAGTTAAAAATCGTTAAAAATCGAAAAATCGAAAAATCGAAAAACCGGCACATTAAAACCCCCTAAAACCCACCCACGACCCTTTAAATTAAATCCCCCACCCTCCCGAACCCCATCCCTCGCCGGAACATCGTTAAAAATCGAAAAATCGAAAAATCGAAAAACCGGCACACTAAAACCCCCTAAAACCCACCCCCGACCCTTTAAATTAAATCCCCCACCCTCCCGAACCCCCCCCCCAAATAACTTAAATAACCTGCGGGTCCAGCGGCGGTCCGGAACGGGCTCCTGCTCCTGAATCTTGTCGTCTTCAGCCGGCGCCATTTTCCAAAATGGCGCCGAAAAATGGCGGCGGCCATAGACGAAAAAGATTGGACGGCAGGAGGTCCTTCCGGACCCCCGCTGGACTTTTGGCAAGTCTCGTGGGGGTCAGGAGGCCCCCCACAAGCTGGCCAAAAGTTCCTGGAGGTCCAGCGGGGGTCAGGGAGCGATTTCCCGCCGCGAATCGTTTTCGTACGGAAAATGGCGCCGGCAGGAGATCGACTGCAGGAGGTCGTTCAGCGAGGCGCCGGAACCCTCGCTGAATGACCTCCTGCAGTCGATCTCCTGCCGGCGCCATTTTCCGTACGGAAAATGGCGCCGGCCATACGCGTATGGCCGGCGCCATTTTCCGTACGAAAACGATTCGCGGCGGGAAATCGCTCCCTGACCCCCGCTGGACCTCCAGGAACTTTTGGCCAGCTTGTGGGGGGCCTCCTGACCCCCACGAGACTTGCCAAAAGTCCAGCGGGGGTCCGGAAGGACCTCCTGCCGTCCAATCTTTTTCGTCTATGGCCGCCGCCATTTTTCGACGCCATTTTGGAAAATGGCGCCGGCTGAAGACGACAAGACTCAGGAGCAGGAGTCCGTTCCGGACCGCTGCCGTTCCGGACCGCCGCTGGACCCGCAGGTTATTTAAGCTATTTGGGGGGGGGGTTCGGGAGGGTGGGGGATTTAATTTAAAGGGTCGGGGGTGGGTTTTAGGGGGTTTTAGTGTGCCGGCTCACGATTCTAACGATTTATAACGATAAATCGTTAGAATCTGTATTGTATTGTGTTCCATAACGGTTTAAGACGATATTAAAATTATCGGACGATAATTTTAATCGTCCTAAAACGATTCACATCCCTAATATACAGTACATATTTAGATCTTTCAGCCTCTTCTCATAACACCACATCATTTTGGTCATCCTTCTCTGGATTGCTTCTATCCTGTCTCTGTCCTTTTTGAGATATGGGCTCTGGAACTGAACACAGTACTCCAGGTGAGGCCTCACCAAGGCATTATCACCTCCTTTTTCTTACTGGTTATTCTTCTCTCTATGCATCCCAGCATTCTTCAGGTTTTAGCTGTCCCCTTGTTACATTGTTTGCTGCCTTGCGATAGCCAGACACTATCATTCCAAGTTCCATCTCTTGATCCGTGCCAGTCAGTCTTTCAACCCCCCATCACATACAGCTTTTTTTGGATTACAGCATCCTAGATGCAACTCTGCACTTCGTGTCATTGAATCTCAGCTGCCAAATCTTTGACCATTCTTCAAGCTTTCTTAAATTACATTTCATGCTCTCTACTCCTTCAGGCATGTCCACTCTGTTGCAGATCTTAGTATCATCTACAAGTAGACAAATTTTACTTTCTATCCCTTCTGCATGTCACTCACAAAGATATTGAACAGAACAAGTCCCAATACTGATCCCTTTGTTACTCCACTTAACATGGTTCCCTCTGTACAGTAGGTTCCATTTACTATTGCACGCTGTCTCCTATCAATGAACCAGTTTGCAATCCATGCCACCACCTTGGTTTTCACTCCTAAGCTTCTCATTTTATTCACAAGCTTCCTATGCAGGACTGTATCAAACACTTTGCTGAAATCCAAGAAGATCACATTGAACATTCTTCCTTGATCCAATTCTCTTGTCAACCAATCAAAAAAATTAATCATATTTGTTTGACAGTACCTTCCCTGATGAATCCATGCTGCCTTAGGTCCAGCAACCCACTTGATAGTAGATAGTTCACTATCCTTTCCTTCAGCAGAGTCTCTATTAATTTTCCTATCACCAAGTTGAGGCTAACATGCCTGTATTTCTAGCCTCCTCTCTGCTGCCACTCGTGTGAAGTAGGACCACAACTGCTCTTCTCCAATCCTACAGCAACATTCCTGTTTCCAGGAAACTATTGAACAGGTCTTTCAGCAGACCTAATTCTGAGCTCCCTCAGTATTTGTGGATCTACCTCATCTGGCCCCAAGGCCTAGGTCTTCCCATACAATCTCTTCTGTAAACAGTGTTTTGTCTACCCCACCACACTCTATGGTCTTGTCGACCAGCAATGGTTCTTCTCCAGGGTCTTCTTTAGCGAACACAGAGCTGAAGTATTTGTTTAATATTTGCTCCATTTCTTCATGTCTCTCCACACTTTGCTCCCTGTTACCTTTCAGTTTCAATTTCATATGCTGCATGTTTTGATTCATTGTGAATCATTGCTAGTGGTGCCATTCCCTTTGAAAACAGACCTCTTAAATAAATGAATTCTGTCACTGAGTATTACAGGAGATCCCTTAGAACCTCAGCAGGGTTTACTACTTCATTTCAAGAGTCAGATAACTATCAAATAAGCTTTCTGTGATATCTACAAAGTGCCAGAAATATCTCAATGAAAATCTATGATATAAAGAGACCTTCATAGATTTGGTTACCTTTAATATACTCTATTTGAAATCAGCAGATGAGACAAAAACAAAAAAAAAAAAAAAGAAAGAAATGCCATTCACTTTTTTCCTATAATTTTGTTTCAAAATTATGAAATAATATCTGAAATGTTCTTTCAAATGAATATACATCCCTAATAATCTATGGGCCAATTTTGAAAAACAACCTGTTAATTTTACCGTTAGCTAAGGGGTAGATTTTCAAAGGGTTACACGCGTAGGTTACGCGCATAACCCCCGAAAACCTACCCCAAACCCTCCCTGCACGTGCCGAGCCTATCTTGCATAGGCTGCTGGCGCGCGCAAAGCCACGGGATGTGTGTAAGTCCTGGGGCTTTCCTGGGGGCATGTCAGGGGCGTGTCACGGCCGGCACGTCATTGGGGACATGCCAGGGGCATGTTGGGGGCATGTCACGGCTGGCGCGTCATCGGGGGCATTCCAGGGGCGTGTCCGCAGCCTCCAGACCTGCCCCCAGACTGGACCATGGCGCGCCAGCGGCCGCCCGGCAGGCTTAACTTGTGCAACAAAGGTAGGGGGGTTTAGATAGGGCAGGGGGGTAGGTTAGGTAGGGGAAGGGAGAGGAAGGTTCGGGGGGGGTATGGAAGGAAAGTTCCTTCTGAGGCTGCTCCGATTTCGGTTTGGCCTCGGAGGGAACGGAGGCCGGCTGCGCGGCTCGGCGCATATCTATTGAAATCTGGAATACTTTTGTTTGCGCCTGGTGCGCAAAGTACGCGCGCGTGCTTTTTTATAAAATCTACCCCTAAATTTTCAGTTGAATTTAACCAGATTTGTGACTGAAATTCTCTTAAATCTAACCAGTCACAATTTGACAAGTTACATTTATCCCAGCTATTTGTGTGAACAGGGGTTGACTGGCTAAACCTTTCCAATTAGTGCAGAAAAAAAATCAGCACTAACAAAAGAATTAAAGGCATGCCCAGTGAGTGCCTCTGGAGCCAAACCTTTAAAGTTCGGCTAAATTTGGCCACTTTAGGCATTTAAAGGATTAGATTTATTTATGTATTTATTTGTCGAGTTTTATATACCATGGTTCGGTTTCGCCATAACAACGGTTAACAAAGATTCAAAGTTTAACAGAATTTTTCAAAAAGGTTCATTCAAATGGTTATGAACTTAGTTCATAGGATAGATTATACATGTTTCGGTTAATTGTTATGTTATTTTTCTTACATTGGTTCAAAAATATTTTTTGCATGGTGTCAGCAGGAGGGGAGTGGTGATTTAGAGTCATTGGGTGAGTTAGTAGGCTTTGGTGAACATCCAGGTTTTTAGATCTTTTTTGAAAGTTTTTAGATTTTCTTGTGTTTGTAGTTTGGTTGGGAGGGTGTTCCAGAGTTTGGGGCTTCCTAGTGAGATTGTTCTCTTTTGAGTTGAGGTGTGTTGTTTAGAGCGAGCCGGAGGAATCTTTAGTAGTCCTTTATTTGCTGATCTGAGATTTCTGTTTGGAGAATGCAGTTTTATGGATGAGCTTAGCCAGTTTGTTTGTTTTCATATATTATTTTGTGTAGTATGGATAGTATTTTTTATTCAATCCTAAATTTTATTGGGAGCCAGTGAAGTGCTATAAGTGTAGGAGTGATGTGATCATGTTTTTTTGATCTGGTGAGTATTCTTGCAGTTGCATTTTGTAGGATTTGGAATGGTTGGATGGTGTTAAGGGGTAAGTTGAATATTAGGGAGTTGCAGTAATCCAGGTTGGAGAAGATGAGTGATTGAAGGACTGATCTGAAGTCATTGGGGGAGAGGAAAGGTTTTAATTGACATAGTGTTAGAAGTTTGTGATATCCATTTTTAATTTTAGTTGTGATGTGGTTCTTGAAGGAAAGTTCTTTGTCAATTATGACTCCAAGGTTGCGTGCATGATTGACTGGTGAGATAGCCATTTTTTGGTTCATTAGGTTGAGTGGTGGTAGTTGAGGGGTGTTGTTTTTTCTATCCAGGATTATTATTTCAGTCTTATCGAAGTTTATTATGAGTTTCATGTTAGTAGCTGTTTTATTTTGTTTAGGTAAGTGGCTGTTTTTTTGTAGGTTTCTTCCAATGAGTTGTTTAATGGGATTAATATTTGAATGTAATCTGCGTATATGAAGTGGGTCAGAGTAAGGTTTGAGAAAAAGTGGCATATGGGAAGCAGGTAAATGTTGAAGAGTGTCGCTGATAGAGCGGAACCTTGGGGGACTCCAGTGTCTAAGTTTTTTTTTTTTTTAAAGGGTGTGATTTATCCATACTTGGTAGGTTCTTTGTGATAGATATGATGTGAACCATTGTAGGGTTTTTTCTTTTGCACCAGTTTCTGATAGTTGTTCAATCATGATAGAGTGGTTTACCGTGTCAAAGGCTGCTGATAGGTCGAGTAGGACTAGAAGGTAGCTTTGTCTGTTTTCGAAACCTTTGAGTATGGTGTTGTTTAATGATAGTAGTAGTTTCTCTGTGTTCAGTTGCTTCCTGAAGCCAAATTGTGTGGGTAGTAGGATGTAGTTTTCTTCAAGGTGGTCGCTGAGACGGGAGTGAACAATTTTTTCAATGATTTTGGCAATGAAGGGTAGGTTTGATATGAGTCGGTAGTTCAGTGGGTTTTCAGGACCCAGATTGTTCTTTTTCAGTATGGGTTTGATGATTGCTGATTTTAGGCATTCTGGGTAGTTTCCTTCGGTGAGGGATAGGTTTACGATTTCAGTTATTGTTTTGGTTATTGATGGTTCGATATTTTTGATTGCTGATATGGGAATGGAGTCAATAGGGTGTTTAGCTGGGTTAATTTTTTTTTATGATCATTTGGATTTCCAGCGAAGATGCTGTCTCAAAGTTGGGCCAACTTAATGTTTGAAAATGTTTTATATTCTGGACTTGTGAGTTGTTGTTGAGATTGTTATTTATGAGGTTTTTGATTTTTTCGTTAAAGAATTCTGTGACGTCGTAACTTGTGATCTTGGATGTTGATGATAACTGGTCATCATTGAATGATTTAGTTAGGCTTTTTACGATATTGAAAAGCATTTTGGATTATGTTGGTATTTGTTTATTTTATTTGAGTAGAAGTCTTTTTTTGTTTTGTGGATAAGTTTTTTGTATTCTGCTAGTTGTACTCTGTATGTGTTAAGTAGTGAGGTTGATGTATTGTTGTTCCTCCATGTTTTCTCTTTTTTTCTGAGTTCACGTTTGGCTGCTCTGATGTTGTCATTATAACATTGGTTCTGATGTTTTGTGTTTTTTATTGTTTTCTTTATGATGGGGTTTATCTTATCTGCCTTTGTTTTAGTGACTGTGAACCAAGACGAAGTTGCATTCTCTACATTTGAAAGGTCTATGTTTGTTAGTTCTGTTTGTAAATTTTCTTGAAGTGTTTCGGTATGAAAAGGTGGTTGGTATGAGAAGGATTTAGGTTGGTTTTTTATTGTAGTAAAATTATGTTTTGAAAATAAATTTGCATGGATTATAGAGTGGTCCGACCAGGGTATCTTTGTGATTTTTGTTTGGTGGTTTGTCCATATGACAATATTTAAAAAGACGAGGTCAAGTGTATGACTTGCTTTGTGCGTTGGGCCATTGATGATTTGACTAAGGCCTAGTGACGAGAGTGCATCAATGATTGAGGAACATGTGGGGGAGTGGGGGATGGTATCTATATGTATGTTGAAGTCACCTAGGATGATTATGGGTTTGTTGATAGATAGTTTGGTCAAGAAGAATTCAATAAGTGGTGAGCAGTTCTGATCCAGAGTATTGGGGAGGCAGTATATCAGACAGATTTGTAGTTTTGGTGAGTCAAATAGTGCAATTTCCAGTGGGCTGAGTTGTTAGTTGGGAGTAATTTCATTTGTAGGTTTTTTTTTGATGAGGAGCATTAGGTCTCCGCCTTTCTTTTTTGGTCTGGGGTTTGAGAAAGTTCTGTAGAAAGGGTTGTTGCTTTGGTTGATTAGTATTGTGTCTGTGTTTTTTATCCATGTTTCCATGATTGCTATGAAATCCGGCTTGTCATATTGAAGTAGGTCATTGATGATGGGTATTTTCTTTATTATGGATTGAGCATTAAATAGCATGAATGATAGTGCCAAGTAGCTACCTGTATGTTTTTGTGTTGTTGTGAGTTGCTGTAGTGTGTTGGTATTTGTGGTTCATCTTTGTTTTCTTGCTTGTGTCGTTTTGGTTATTAACTAAGTTCAGGTCTTTTCTGTATTTTTTCTGTAGTCAGGGCGTTGAGAGTTTGTCACTTTTTGTGTAGTTTGGAATAGTTTGGAAGGAAAGTTTTTTAAGGTATGTAAAGCTTTTTGTGGTAGCACTAAGGCTTGCACTAAGGGTTGCACAAAGGGGAGTGCCCCTTTGTCCCGCTCCTTAGGCGCACGATACACGACGCCTAGGAATAATGTTTCTTTATGAATCATAAGATTCACTTGTGAGTCAGGGGTGGGGCAGGCCTCCCATTTGGGTCTCTTGCTGGGGCTCCTGCCCTGCTCTTTTTCTTTCTTTTCCCTTTTTTTTTTACTTTTATGGGCTCTGGGTGCCTTCTGCTGTGGTCCCTTGCAGTGGGTTCGCCGTTGGTCGGGGGCCTCCTGCTGGTCGGGTCGGTGGCTGTGCTGATGACATCGGGGGGGGGGGGGGGGGGGGGGGCGGGCCTCCCATTCAGGTCTCTTGTTGGGGCTCCTGCCCTGCTCTTTTTCTTTCTTTTCCCTTTTATTTGTACTTTAATGGGCACTGGACTCATGAAGTTAGTCAGTTAAATCGTTTGCAAATTTACCTTTATATAGATATATAGTGAGTAAGGGACTGCAATGCTCCATAAACTTGGCTGTAATTAAATTAAAGTATTATATATGATTTCTAGGGATAGATTGAAGGACTGAACAAAGTAAATTGCATTCCTTCTGAAAAATCAAAAACACAGGGTTGTACTTGTGCAATGACTTTTGCATTTATAACACTTTTAGGTGTTCATGAGGAGGGTAATTAGTAGGGATGTGAATCGTGTGCCCGATCGTTTTAACGATCGGGTTCGGCTGGGGGGGGGGGGGGAATTTGATCGTTAGAGATGTGAATTGGGATCGGTTCCGATTCCAATTCACATCACTAATTTTTTTTAGTGAGGCCCGCGCCGATAAAAAAAACCCCCACCCGACCCTTTAAAATTACCCCCTTAGCCTCCCCCACTCTCCCGCCCCCCCCCCCCCCCAAAACGTTTTACACATACCTGGTGGTCCAGTGGGGCCGCGGGCAGTGATCTCCCATTCCCAGGCCATCAGCTGCGCTAAAAAAAATGGCGCCGATGGCCCTTTGCCCTTACCATGTGATAGGGCAAAAGTAGCGCCGGCGCCATTTTGAATATTGGCAATACGGCCCGAGTACAGGAGATCGCTCCCGGACCCCCGCTGGACCCCCAGGGACTTTTGGCCAGCTTGGGGGAGCCTCCTGACTCCCACAAGACTTGCCAAAAGTCCAGCAAGGGGTCCTGGGAGCGACCTCCTGCACTCGGGCCGTATTGCCAGTATTCAAAATGGCGCCGGCGCTACCTTTGCCCTCACAATGTCACAGGGGCTTAACTTGCCAATACTTATGATTTTCCTATTTTCATCAGCTGGATCTTCTTCCAATTTTTGAAGGAAGTTTTTTGGCTACAATAACCTTTTTCACATCACCTTTTCACCAAGCTAGCAGAAGTTTTGCCTTCCTTCTACCTTTCTTAATGTGTTTCTATGATGGTATTTTTAAACAATGTCCCCACCTTTTCTACACTCTTAGGGGTAGATTTTCAAAAAACGCGAATAGCCGTACTTTTGCTGGCGCATCAGGCACAAGCAAAAGTACGCTGTATTTTAGTAGATACGCGCGGAGCCGCGCGTATCCACTAAAATCCTGGATCAGCGCGCGCAAGGCTATGAATTCTGTATAGCCGGCGCGCGCCAAGCCGCGCAGCCTACCCCCATTCCCTCCAAGGCCGCTCCGATTTCGGAGCGGCCTTGGAGGGAATCCTCTAACGCCCTCCCCTCACCGTCCCCTCCCTTCCTCTACCTAACCCACCCGCCCGGCCCTGTCTACACCCCCCCCTTACCTTTCTCCAGGGATTTACGCCTCCTGGAGGGAGAAGTAAATCCCTGCGCACCAGCGGGCCTGTTGCGCGCCGGGACGCGACCTGGGGGCGGGTACGGAGGGTGCGGCCACGCCCCCAGACCGCCCCGGGCCATAGCCATGCCCCCGTACCCGCCCCCAAAATGCTGCCGACACGCCCCCTAAACGCCGCGACGACCGGGCCCGCCCCCGACACGCCCCCGACACACCCCCCTCGGAGAACCCCGGGACTTACGCGAGTCCCGGGGCTCTGCGCGCGCCGGTAGGCCTATGTAAAATAGGCTCACCGGCGCGCAGGGCCCTGCTCGCCTAAATCTGCCCGGTTTTAGGCGGATTTAGGTGAGCAGGGCTCTGAAAATCCGCCCCTTAATCTTTGCAGCTGCATGTTTCAGTTTTTTTTCTATCTTCCTCATTTTAACAAAATCTCCCTTTTTGAAAGTTTAGTATTAAAATTGTAGATTTACTTAATGTCCCCTTCCAGTCATTAATTCAAATTGGATCATGTTACAATCACTATTGCCAAGTGGTCCCAGTACTATTACCTTACTCACCAAATCCCACATTCCACTAAGTATTAGACCTAAAATAGTTCCCTTTATTGTTGGATCCTGATATAATTGCTCCATGAAGCAGTCATATATTCCATCCATGAACTTTACTGCTCTCGCATGTCCTGATGTTTACTCAAACAATATTGGAATAATTGAAATCTCCCATTAGTATTGTATTGTCAAATTTGGTTAGCTTCCCTTATTTCTCTTAGCATTTCACCATCCGTCTTATTATTTCTGCTAGGTAGATGGTGGTATACTCCTATCGTTATACTCTTCTCCAACACACATGGGATTTCTACCAATAAAGATTCTACTGTGCATTTTGTCTCTTGCAGGATCTTTCTCCTGTTGGACTCTAAGAACATAAGAACATAAGAAATTGCCATACTGGATCAGACCAAGGGTCCATCAAGCTCAGCATCCTGTTTCCAACAGAGACCAAACCAGGCCACAAGAACCTAGCAATTACAGAAACACTAAGAAGATCCCATGCTACTGATGCAATTAATAGCAGTGGCTATTCCCTAAGTAAATTTGATTAATAGCTGTTAATGGACTTCTCCTCCAAGAACTTATCCAAACCTTTTTTGAACCCAGCTACACTAACTGCACTAACCACATCCTCTGGCAACAACTTCCAGAGCTTTATTGTGCGTTGAGTGAAAAAGAATTTTCTCTGATTAGTCTTAAATGTGCTACTTGCTAACTTCATTGAATGCCCCTAGTCCTTCTATTATTTGAAAGTGTAAATAACCGATTCACATCTACTCGTTCAAGACCTCTCATGATCTTAAAGACTTCTATCATATCCCCTCTCAGCCATCTCTTCTCCAAGCTGAACAGCCCTAACCTCTTCAGCCTTTCCTCATAGGGGAGCTGTTTCATCCCCTTTATCATTTTGGTTGCCCTTTTCTGTACCTTCTCCATCGCAACTATATGTTTTTTGAGATGTGGTGACCAGAATTGGACATAGAATTCAAGGTGCGGTCTCACCATGGAGCGATATAGAGGCATTATGACATTTTCCGTTTTATTATTTATTTATTTATTATTTATTAATGTATAACTTTTTTATACTGATGTTCCTGTATAAAATACAAATCACACTGGTTTACATAGAAATTGAAAGTCGCCTAGGGGCTGTGCAAGGAACATGGGAACATGAGATACAAGTGAATAGAAAAACGGGTGAGAAAGAATAAATATACATAAAACTTCACTTCAAATCAACTTTGAGTAATCATTAATTATAGGGAACATAAGAGGTGAATGAAATCTAGGTGAAACACTTATAACCTTGAGAACAAGTTAAAGGAATACATATGCATATGGAATACCTAAGGAGTACATAATGTTTAAAATCCCACCGCAGAGGTAAAATTGTTTAAAAGAACAACCCTGATACTACTGGTAATTAATAATCTTTATTATAAATCATATACTATGCATACACAAAACAGATAAATACCCAGGAAGCAAAAAGTACACAGGAAGCAAAAATAATGTAAACTTACATAATAAAAGAGCTCAGCGCTGGGCTCTGCAACGGATACAGAATCCATGCCAGCCCTATCACATACCAGCTTTGCTTATATAGGTTAAACATACAAAGTCAGCTAGCAGAAATTCTGAGCTACAATGATATCTCTGCCCTCATTGCTGGAAAGAAAGGAAAAAACAAAACCTGTACTTTTGCGAAGTATATTGGAGTATATTGAAGCAATTGGAATTTGCAAGGAAAAGCTTGTGGGGTTGTCGTACTGGCTAGACCCCCCTTCAGGCCTGCTCGGCTTTTTTTCTGACAGTGTCTACGGGGGAAGGCCCCCCCCCCCTTTGGAGTGGAGAATTACTAACAGCAGCACTTGAACCTTTATCTAAAGTAATGATGGAAAAGGACCGTTATCTTGGCACGCTAGGCCTTGGGCTGGAGACAGCCCTATGTTTTCGTAGTAGGAAAGACAAATACATTCTGTTCCCTTGGGTAAAACTGTACTGATAAGTAATCTATAAGTCACCCCTTAGTATAATATACTCTAAAACATTATTAAAACATTTTGTCCATAAAACTTTAGCAGTGACTGCTTCACTTAAATGACGTCAGAAGCTATTGTGTATTCAGTGCACTTTTCTAGTCAGTAAACTCTGTCTACATCTACACACAATGACACACAAACAGAACATATAATGACCGAGAACCACAGACAGAAGACAATTATCGAACATTAAGGTTCAAAACATAGGCCTTTTAAAAGTAAAAAACAAAAAATCTTTGGATCCAAAATTAAGCAAAAATCAGAACTTTAAAACAGATCTGTTCAGACAAAACAGAACAAAATCTAGGAGAGAGAAAACCCTCAGCTTCTTGTACAGCAGTTTTTATTCTTGTAAATCTGTAAAAGAACAATCTCATATACAAAGAGAGTTTAATTGTACCTAAGGCATACCTAAGGAGTATATAAGGAATACATAAGGAATACATAAGGAATAAATAAGGATACATTTGAGGTCAACTAAAATTGCAGGTGAATTACTAGGACTGAAATACAATATGAGGATTGGTCAGCATAGGGTGATTTGGAACATTCTGGAGAGCCATTAGACATAATGGGAGTTGGAACCTTAGGGTGGGAGATCTCTGGAGAGGAGCCCGGAGGTAAGAACTGTAAAGACAAATTCGTGAGAGTGGAGACACCTTGCCTGAGTCTGCATCTGAGAGTAATTATCTTTCCGGAAAGGAGAATCGGTCTCTGGGAGTGTTAACTTTCCGAAAAGGCTTGGCTGAAAAGGCAGAGTTATCTTTCCGAGAAGGCTTTCTGAAAAGCCAGGCTTTCAGTTTTTTCTTGAAAATCAATGGGCAAGGTTCTAGGCGGATGTCCGGGGGGGAGCGCATTCCAATGCAGGGGACCGGCGTGTTTCTTTAAGGAGGTTTTTGCTGGGGGGGGGGCATACAGTGTGCCTTTGTATGCTCTCCTGATGGGCCTGTCCAATGTGTGGGGATGTAGTTGGATGCTTAGATTGAGGGGGGAGATATTGTGGATGGCCTTGTGCATCATCATGAGAACTTTGAAAAGAATCCTGGATTTGATAGGTAACCGATGGAGGTACTGAAGGATGGGAGTGATGTGCTCTCTTTTGTTGGAGTTGGTGAGAATCCTGGCCGCAGCGTTCTGCACCATGTGCAGGGGTTTCCTGGTGTTGGCCGGGAGACCAAGAAGCAGGGAGTTACAGTAATCAATTTTAGATAGAATGATAGATTGAAGTACCATATGGAAATCTCTAAAGCGAAGGAGAGGTTTCAGTTTTCTTATTTCCTGCAGTTTGAAAAAGCATTCTTTTGTGGCATTGTTTATGAATTTTTTTAGGTTTAACTGGTTATCAAGCAGAACGCCTAAATCTCTCACATATGGTGAGTGATTAACATTTGTTTTGGCAAATTGGGAAGAACTTGGGGAGTTGAGAAGAGTGTTGTTGTTATCCTGAGATATGATGAGTATCTTTGTCTTATTAGTATTGAGGACGATGTTAAGGCTGGTGAGAAGTTGGTTTATTGATTGAAGGCAGCTATTCCAGAAGGACCATGTGTTTTGTAGAGAGTCTGTGATTGGGATGAGAATCTGGACATTGTCCGCGTAGAGCTAGTGAGATAGCTTTAGGTTTGTGAGTAGATGGCAGAGCGGGAGAAAGTAGATGTTGAATAGGGTGGGTGACAAGGATGATTATTGGGGGACTCCCAAGTTGGATCTGACTGAGTGTGATTCTTTGTTGTTAATCCTAACCTTGAAACCTGTTGTCAAGGAAGGATTTAAACCAGCTGAGTGCCGTTCCCTTGATGCCTATGTCTTCAAGGCGCTCTAATAAGATTGTATGATTCAC
Source organism: Rhinatrema bivittatum (assembly GCF_901001135.1). Classification (NCBI taxonomy): domain Eukaryota; kingdom Metazoa; phylum Chordata; class Amphibia; order Gymnophiona; family Rhinatrematidae; genus Rhinatrema; species Rhinatrema bivittatum. The sequence continues at coordinate 738,796,186 of NC_042616.1, read as the reverse complement.
GGTGTTGAAGGCCACCGATAGGTCTAGGAGAGCTAGCAGATATGGTTGACGATTTTCTAGGTTTGAGAGGATGGTGAACGAGAGAGATGTTAGAAGGGATTCTGTGTTTAGCATTTTGCGGAAGCCAAACTGAGATGGGGCCAGAAAATTATTTTCCTCCAGGTATTCTGAAAGTTGCTTGTTGACAATTTTTTCCATAAGTTTGGCGATCAGAGGCAAGTTCGCTATGGGGCAGAAATTAGCTGGGTCCATTGGCAACAGGTTGGGTTTTTTTAAATAAAGGTTTAAGTGTTGTGAGCTTTAGTTGGTCTGGAACTAGCCCTTGAGCTAGAGAACAATTAATAACTTCAGCGATAGGCTTGGCGATGATGTTTGGGATGGCGAAGAGAAGGTTTGGAGGTATTGGGTTCCCTTCCTAATAATTCCTAACATTCTATTTGCTTTTTTGACTGCTGCAGCACACAAAGCTGATGCTTTTAAAGTATTATCCACTATGATGCCTAGATCTTTTTCCTGGGTGGTAGCTCCTAATATGGAACCTAACATCGTGAAACTACAGCAAGGGTTATTTTTCCCTATATGCAACACCTTGCACTTGTCCACATTAAATTTCATCTGCCATTTCGATGCCCAATCTTCCAGTCTTGCAAGGTCCTCCTGTAATGTATCACAATCCGCTTGTGGATTAACTACTCTGAATAATTTTGTAATCATCCGCAAATTTGATAACCTCACTCGTCGTATTCCTTTCCAGATCATTTATATATATATTGAAAAACACTGGTCCAAGTACAGATCCCTGAGGCACTCCACTGTTTACTCTTTTCCACTGAGAAAATTGACCATTTAATCCTATTCTGTTTTCTGTCTTTTAACCAGTTTGTAATCCACAAAAGGACATCTCCTCCGATCCCATGATTTTCTAGTTTTCTTAGAAGCCTCTCATGAGGGACTTTGTCAAACACCTTCTGAAAATCTAAATACTCAACATCTACCAGTTCATTTTTATCCACATATTTATTATCTCCTTCAAAAAAATGAAACAGATTTGTTAGGCAAGTCTTCCCTTGGGTAAATCCATGTTGACTGTGTTCCATTAAACCATATCTTTCTATATGCTCTACGATTTGGATCATGAGAATAGTTTCCACTAGGGATGTGAATCGTGTCCTCGATCGTCTTAACGATCGATTTCGGCTGGGAGGGGGAGGGAATCGTATTGTTGCCGTTTGGGGGGGTAAAATATCGTGAAAAATCGTGAAAAATCGTTAAAAATCAAAAAATCGAAAAATCGAAAAACCGGCACATTAAAACCCCCTAAAACCCACCCCCGACCCTTTAAATTAAATCCCCCACCCTCCCGAACCCCCCCCCCAAATAACTTAAATAACCTGCGGGTCCAGCGGCGGTCCGGAACGGCAGCGGTCCGGAACGGGCTCCTGCTCTGAATCTTGTCGTCTTCAGCCGGCGCCATTTTCCAAAATGGCGCCGAAAAATGGCGGCGGCCATAGACGAAAAAGATTGGACGGCAGGAGGTCCTTCCGGACCCCCGCTGGACTTTTGGTAAGTCCTCGTGGGGGTCAGGAGGCCCCCCACAAGCTGGCCAAAAGTTCCTGGAGGTCCAGCGGGGGTCAGGGAGCGATTTCCCGCCGCGAATCGTTTTCGTACGGAAAATGGCAGCCGGCAGGAGATCGACTGCAGGAGGTCGTTCAGCGAGGCGTCCGGAGCCCTCGCTGAACGACCTCCTGCAGTCGATCTCCTGCCGGCGCCATTTTCCGTACGAAAACTGATTCGCGGCGGGAAATCGCTCCCTGACCCCCGCTGGACCTCCAGGAACTTTTGGCCAGCTTGTGGGGGGCCTCCTGACCCCCACGAGACTTGCCAAAAGTCCAGCGGGGGTCCGGAAGGACCTCCTGCCATCCAATCTTTTTCATCTATGGCCGCCGCCATTTTTCGGCGCCATTTTGGAAAATGGCGCCGGCTGAAGACGACAAGATTCAGGAGCAGGAGCCCGTTCCAGACCGCTGCCGTTCCAGACCGCCGCTGGACCCGCAGGTTATTTAAGTTATTTGGGGGGGGGTTCGGGAGGGTGGGGGATTTAATTTAAAGGGTCGGGGGTGGGTTTTAGGGGGTTTTAGTGTGCCGGCTCACGATTCTAACGATTTATAACGATAAATCGTTAGAATCTGTATTGTATTGTGTTCCATAACGGTTTAAGACGATATTAAAATTATCGGACGATAATTTTAATCGTCCTAAAACGATTCACATCCCTAGTTTCCACTATTTTTCCCAGCACTGAAGTCAGGCTCACTGGCCTATAGTTACCTGGATCGCCCCTGGAGCCTTTTTTTTAAATATTGGGGTTACATTGGCCACCATCCAGTCTTCAGGTACAATGGATTTTTAATGATAGGTTGCAAATTTTAACTAATAGATCAAAAATTTCATTTTTTAGTTTCTTCAGTACCCTAGGATGCATACCATCCAGTCCAGGTGATTTGCTACTCTTTAGTTTGTCAATCTGGCCTATTATATCTTCCAGGTTCACATTGATTTCATTCAGTTCATCTGACTCATCACCCCTGAAAACCATCTCTGGAACTGGTATCTCCCCAACATCCTCATTAGTAAACACAGAAGCAAAGAATTAATTTTGTCTTTCTGCAATGGCCTTATCTTCTCTAAGAGCCCCTTTAACCCCTTGGTCATCTAATGGTCCAACCGACTCCCTCACAGGTTTCTTGCTTTGGATATATTTTAAAAAGTTTTTATTATGAGTTTTTGCCTCTATGGCCAACTTCATTTCAAATTCTTTCTTCGCCTGTCTTATCAATGTTTTACACTTAACTTGACAATGCTTATGTTTTATCCTATTTTCTTCAGATGGATCCTTCTTCCAATTTTTGAAGGTTGGTTTTTTGGCTAAAATAGCCTCTTTCACCTCACCTTTTAACTATGATGGTAATCGTTTTGCCTTCCTTCCACCTTTCTTAATTTGTGGAATACATATGGACTGCGCCTCTAGGATTGTATTTTTAAACAATGTCCATACCTATTGAACACTTTTAACCTTTGCAGCTGCACCTTTCAGTTTTTTTTATAACTATTTTCCTCATTTTATCAAAGTTTCCCTTTTGAAAGTTTTGTGTTAGAGCTGCAGATTTACTTATTGTCCCCCTCCCAGTTATTAGCTTAAATTTGATCATGTTATGATCACTGTTGCCAAATGGCCCCACCACCATTACCTCTCTTACCAAATCCTGCATTACACTAAGAATTAGATCTAAAATAGCTCCCTCTCTTGTTGGTTCCTGAACCAATTGCTCCATGAAGCAGTCATTTGTTACATCCAGGAACTTTATGTCTCTAGCAAGTCCTGATGTTACATTTACTTTGTCAATATTGGGATAATTGAGATCTAATGTAAACCTATGAATTTGTCCAATGAACAACGACTAGAGGTAACCATTCTTCAGTTGATTTTTTTTTGCCTAAATTTACTTGCCATATCACCTTCATGGTTTACGCTATATTCTGTCCATGCCCACTGGCATATGTGGGGATGATTAAATGTCAAATTCGTATCAGACTTACTGAATTCAAGTGTTGCCTGAAGACTGGCAGAATAGAAGAACCACTTGTGGCCCATTTTAAAGATGTCAATCATGGCTTTGATGACATATGGTGGACAGTGTTTGAAGTGGTACATTCACACTGGAGAAGGGGAGACAGAGTTAAGCGTCTTAGACAGTGTGAGCAAAAATGGATCTATCAACTTCAGTCGGTAACACCACATGGTCTAAACAAGGAAATTGAGTGGGTCCATTTCATATGATTTTCTGTCAATCATAGCATGTTTAGTCGCCAGGTGAGGCATGTGAATCTCATATAAATCAGACTCGTTTTCATTTCCAATCTGCCTAAACGCTGAAGAAAAAAAATGGTGGCAGGGTTTGGTAAGCATGACTGTCCTGAGTCACTTATAGCTATCCAGGATATGTATTTTATAGATATGCATGGTTATACTGTATAAGCAACTAAAACAGTTTTGATTTACAGAAGAGAAGATGGACTGTCATTGAATTGAAAAGCTGATGATTTTGGAGATTTTCTATTAACGAGTATCCAGAGATTTTCTACAATAGTGCTTAGTGAGTCACATCGAGAAGTCCCTGAGGCAATGGCTCGCGAAACGTGTTCACATCAGATTTGGACTCTGGACTTCAAAATTTGGTCTGCACAAGTAAAGGGAAGTACTGTTCTCTATAATTTTATGAAAAACTTTCAAAACAAAAAGAAGAATTGAAAAAACAATAATGAAGAATGGTTAGTGGACCGATGATTAAAAAAAACCCGTAGCAGTGAGAGCACAAGTTTATTCTTGCAAACCGCGGGTGGTATGAAGATCCCAAAAATACATAAAAATTGTGATAAATGTCATAAAAAGTACAAGAGTGTTAAAAGTTAATATTAGCAACGAATATAAACATTTAAAACCTTGATACAATGTGATTGTTATCAGGTAATTGAAATCTCCCATTATTATTGCACTGCCAAATTGGTTAGTTTCCCTGATTTCTCTTAGCATTTCATCATCTGTCAGACCATTTTGTCCAGGTGGATGGTAGTATACCTCTATCACCATACTCTTACACAACACACATGGGATTTCTACCCATATAGATTCTACTGAGCATTTAGTCTCTTGTAATATCTTTATCCTGGTCGACTCTATACCCTTCCAGACTCTAAGCACTCTATGACATCATAAACATAAAGTGCCACCCTGCCCCTGAAGTTTATACACCCTTTCATTGCAGTATAATTTGTACCCTGATATAGCACTGTTCCATTGGTTATCCCTTTTCCACCAGGTTTCTGAGATGCCATTTATGCCTACCTCTTCATTCAGTGCTAAAAACTCTAACCATCTTACTTCTTAGACTTCTGGCATAGGCATTCAGCCATTTCAAAGTATTTTTGTTGGTACTAATAACCTGCTTACCAATTGACAGGGATAATTTGGAATATTTTAACTCTGTTAGTTCTTTACTTATAGGCATATGGACTACTTTTGCTTTTATTGGAACCTCTCTGTTGGGATGTCATAATTCTCCTGTTTCATTAATTTCCTTCAGATATCTCCCTTCAAACCATGCACTGCTGAGCAACTATCAGATTTCCCCTTTGTTCTAGTTTAAAAGTTGTTCTACCTAGAGATGTGAATCGTTTTCCATATCGTCTTAACGATAGAAATCGTGTGGCAGGGCAAGAAAATCGTGTTAGGCACGATTTTTTAGTTAAAAAATCGTTAAAAATCGTTTTTTCCGATTAGTGCGCACTAACTCGAGTTAGTGCGCACTAAATGAAAATGATACAATTTGACACTTTTCAGGTCAGTTAAGGTCAGTTTAGGAATGAATATGTATTCCTATTGGCTGCCCTCTTATTTATTCATGTTACCAAGCTTCCCACTGACAGTATATGGGGGATGGGAAATGGAAACAGTTGGTAGCTTGACAAAACAAGTAATGTGATCAGTCAATGTGACTAGAACTTGTGCCCTAACCCTGATACCAGGGGTATTGTGATCTTCCTGCACACAGTGCCCTATCCCTATTAATACCAGGAGTGTTGTGATCTTCCTGCACACAGTGCCCTAACCCTGGCACCAGGGGTGTTGTGATCTTCCTGCACACAGTGCCCTATCCCTATTAATACCAGGAGTGTTGTGATCTTCCTGCACACAGTGCCCTATCCCTATTAATACCAGGAGTGTTGTGATCTTCCTGCACACAGTGCCCTAACCCTGGCACCAGGGGTGTTGTGATCTTCCTGCACACAGTGCCCTATCCCTATTAATACCAGGAGTGTTGTGATCTTCCTGCACACAGTGCCCTAACCCTGGCACCAGGGGTGTTGTGATCTTCCTGCACACAGTGCCCTATCCCTATTAATACCAGGGTTGTTGTGATCTTCCTGCACACAGTGCCCTATCCCTATTAATACCAGGAGTGTTGTGATCTTCCTGCACACAGTGCCCTAACCCTGGCACCAGGGTTGTTGTGATCTTCCTGCACACAGTGCCCTATCCCTATTAATACCAGGAGTGTTGTGATCTTCCTGCACACAGTGCCCTAACCCTGGCACCAGGGGTGTTGTGATCTTCCTGCACACAGTGCCCTATCCCTATTAATACCAGGAGTGTTGTGATCTTCCTGCACACAGTGCCCTAACCCTGGCACCAGGGTTGTTGTGATCTTCCTGCACACAGTGCCCTATCCCTATTAATACCAGGAGTGTTGTGATCTTCCTGCACACAGTGCCCTAACCCTGGCACCAGGGGTGTTGTGATCTTCCTGCACACAGTGCCCTATTCCTGATACCAGGAGTGTTGTGATCTTCCTGCATGCAGTGCCCTATTCCTGATACCGGGGGTGTTGGGATCTTCTTGCACACATCCCGGTATCAGGGATAGGGCACTGCATGCAGGAAGATCACAACACTCCTGGTATCAGGAATAGGGCACTGTGTGCAGGAAGATCACAACACCCCTGGTATTAGGGATAGGGCACTGCGTGCAGGTAGATCACAACACTCCTGGTATTAATAGGGATAGGGCACTGCATGCAGGAAGATCACAACACCCCTGGTATCAGGGATAGGGCACTGTGTGCAGGAAGATCACAATACCCCGGAGGAGTGAGGGTCAGGCAGCTCCCCCCTGTCTGTGAAGCCAGCCTCTCACTAGTAATGCAGGGAGGGAGCTGTCTCAGACTTCACCATCCTCCCCCCCCCCCCCCACCCACACACCATTCACTAGCTGGGACATGGGGGAAGTCAGGAGTGAGGGTCAGGCAGCTCCCCCCTGTCTGTGAAGCCAGCCTCTCACTAGTAATGCAGGGAGGGAGCTGTCTCAGACTTCACCATCCTCCCCCCCCCCCCCTCACCCACACACCATTCACTAGCTGGGACATGGGGGAAGTCAGGAGTGAGGGTCAGGCAGCTCCCCCCTGTCTGTGAAGCCAGCCTCTCACTAGTAATGCAGGGAGGGAGCTGTCTCAGACTTCACCATCCTCCCCCCCCCCTCACCCACACACCATTCACTAGCTGGGACATGGGGGAAGTCAGGAGTGAGGGTCAGGCAGCTCCCCCCTGTCTGTGAAGCCAGCCTCTCACTAGTAATGCAGGGAGGGCGCTGTCTCAGACTTCACCATCCTCCCCCCCCCCCCTCACCCACACACCATTCACTAGCTGGGACATGGGGGAAGTCAGGAGTGAGGGTCAGGCAGCTCCCCCCTGTCTGTGAAGCCAGCCTCTCACTAGTAATGCAGGGAGGGAGCTGTCTCAGACTTCACCATCCTCCCCCCCCCCCTCACCCACACACCATTCACTAGCTGGGACATGGGGGAAGTCAGGAGTGAGGGTCAGGCAGCTCCCCCCTGTCTGTGAAGCCAGCCTCTCACTAGTAATGCAGGGAGGGCGCTGTCTCAGACTTCACCATCCTCCCCCCCCCCCCTCACCCACACACCATTCACTAGCTGGGACATGGTGGAAGTCAGGAGTGAGGGTCAGGCAGCTCCCCCCTGTCTGTGAAGCCAGCCTCTCACTAGTAATGCAGGGAGGGAGCTGTCTCAGACTTCACCATCCTCCCCCCCCCCCCCTCACCCACACACCATTCACTAGCTGGGACATGGGGGAAGTCAGGAGTGAGGGTCAGGCAGCCCCCCCCTGTCTGTGAAGCCAGCCTCTCACTAGTAATGCAGGGAGGGAGCTGTCTCAGACTTCACCATCCTCCCCCCCCCCCCTCACCCACACACCATTCACTAGCTGGGACATGGGGGAAGTCAGGAGTGAGGGTCAGGCAGCTCCCCCCTGTCTGTGAAGCCAGCCTCTCACTAGTAATGCAGGGAGGGAGCTGTCTCAGACTTCACCATCCTCCCCCCCCCCCCCTCACCCACACACCATTCACTAGCTGGGACATGGGGGAAGTCAGGAGTGAGGGTCAGGCTGCTCCCCCCTGTCTGTGAAGCCAGCCTCTCACTAGTAATGCAGGGAGGGAGCTGTCTCAGACTGGTATCAGGGATAGGGCACTGAGTGCAGGAAGATCACAACACCCCTGGTATCAGGAATAGGGCACAGGTTCTAGTCATATTGACTGATCACATTACTTTTTTTGTCAACTACCAGCAGTTTTCATTTCCCATCCCCCCAACCATCACCTCAGTTGGAACCTTGGTAACATCAATAGATAAGAAGGCAGCCAGCCAATAGGAATACATATTCATTCCTAACTGACCTTTACTGACCTGGATAGTGTCAATAATTTGTATCATTTTCTGTTAGTGTTCCTGAGTTTCCATTTGCATTTCCCATCCCCCCAACCATCACCTCAGTGGGAACCTGGTTAACATCAATAGATAAGAGGGCAGCCAGCCAATAGGAACACATATTCATTCCTAACTGACCTTTACTGACCTGGAAAGTGTCAATTTGTATCATTTTCAGTTAGTGCGCACTAACTCCCGTTAGTGCGCACTAACACGATTTAACGATTTTTAACGATAAATCGTTAGAATTTCTATTGTATCGTGTTCTATAACGATTTAAGACGATATTAAAATTATCGGACGATAATTTTAATAGTTAAAAAACGATTCACATCCCTAGTTCTACCTCCTTTTTAAAGGTTAGCACCAGCAGTCTGGTTCCATCATAGTTAAGGTGGAATCTGTCCTTTCAAAAAAGACTCCCCTTTCCCCAAAAGGTTGGTCAGTTTGTTACAAAATTGAAACACTCTTCCCTGCACCATCGTCTCATCCATGCAATGAGACTCCAGAGCTCTGCCTGCCTCTGTAAACTTGGGCAAGGAACAGGAAGCATTTCAGAGAATGCTACTCTGGAGTTTCTGGATTTCAGCTTTCTTTCTAAAATCATAAATTTGGCTTCTAGAACCTCTCTCCCATACCTTCCTATATTGTTGGTGCCCACATGTACCATGGTAGCTGGCTCCTTCCTAGCACTGTCTATCTATAATCTTATCTAGGTGATGTATTAGGTCTTCCACCTCCACCTCCACCTTCATGTCACCAGCCACCCAAATATTTACATTCTTAATAACTGAATCAGCAAGTATGACGGCTGATCTAACCTTTCCCTCCTACACAGTAGCTTGCATCCTTTGTGTGAGAAAACAATGCATCAAATAGAGAGCAGGTCCTTGCTACAGGATCACTTCCTGCTAAATCAGGGTGATGTTCTCTGACCAGGTGACCTTCCTCTTCCAAGGCAGCACCAGGGCTGCCAAACTGGAGTTGGAACTTTACTACTCTGTCTCTCAAGGTCTCGTCTGTTTACCTCTCTGTCTGCCTCTGCTCCTTCAGGTCTGCCACTCTAGCCTCCAGAGTTTGGACTAGTTCTTTGAGACTAGGAGCTATTTGCACTGGGTACACACAAACAACTTCTCACCAACGAGTAAAAAATCATACATGTGGCACGCAATTCAAAAGACAAGAAGGCCCCCTTCTACTGCTGGACTGCTGCCTTCATCTTAATTTTGTTGAGTTCTTACGTAAGTTTAGGTTGCTAAGAGAGTAAGAATATGTAAATTAGAGTTCTTTAAATTTATAGATGTATTCCTATTAATTTGATTGTGACATCTAAATAGCAATCCTGTGTTTTAGATAAAAGCCTAATTGATTTTAATCTGAATGTGTTTCTTGTCTATAAATTAAAGGATAAGCTAGCAGTAGGTGGGAAAGACAGACACAAATTCACCTACCTTAGATTTGTTTTTAATTATAGACATACACACCCACTAATGAATATACCCCACTATTTCACTTCTCTCCAAAAACTTTTAATTAAATACTCTGCAATCCTTTTCAGCCACCAGCAAGATGATCTCCTCTCAATACTCCCACAGAAGATACTAGAAAAGAACTTTCCTAGCTCCCTGGTCTTCTCAGTTAATCAAAAGGCATACACACTAGGGATGTGCAGAGGGATGCCATACATTGCATTCACGATTCGTATTCATTGGGGGGCAGATACACTGCATTCGGGAAGGGGGCCCCCCGATACATTCATATGTTGATTCTTATTCGTTTCCCACTAAAATTAAATTAACTACAAACTCCCACCCTCCTGACCCCCGCAAGACTTACCAAAACTCCCTGGTGGTCCAGCGGGGGGTCCGGGAGCCATCTCCTGCACTCACACCCTCAGTGCCAGTATTCAAAATGGCGCCGATAGCCTTTGACCTACTATGTCATAGGGAACACCCATGCCATTGGTCAGCCCCTGTCACAAGGCCATTGGCGCCATCTTGTGCTCCTACCATGTGACAGGGGCTGACCAATGGCAACGGTAGCCCCTGTGACATAGCAAGGGCAAAGGCTATCGGCACCATTTTGATTACTGGCAGCTGATAGCCCGAGTGCAGGAGATCGCTCCCAGACCCCCGCTGGACCACCAGGGACTTTTGGCAAGTCTTGGGGGACCCTCCTGACCCCAACAAGACTTGCCAAAAGTCCAGCAGGGGACCGGGAGCGACCTCCTGCACTCGGGCCGTTGGCTGCCAGTATTCAAAATGGCGCCGATAGCCTTTGCCCTTACTATGTCACAGGGGCAGACCGTCAGCTCCTGTGACATAGTGAAGGCAAAGGCTATAGGCGCCATTTTGAATACTGGCAAAATGGTGCTGATAGCCTTTGCCAGTATTCAAAATGGTGCCGATAGCCTTTGCCCTCACTATGTCACAGGGGCAGACCGTCGGCTCCTGTGACAAAGTGAGGGCAAAGGCTATGGGTGCCATCTTGAATACTGGCAAAATGGCACCGATAGCCTTTTCCCTCACTATGTCACAGGGGCCGACCGTCGGCTCCTGTGACATAGTAAGGGCAAAGGCTATTGGTGCCATTTTGAATACTGGCAGCCAACGGCCCGAGTGCAGGAGGTCACTCCCGGACCCCCACTGCATTTTGGCAAGTCTTGTGGGGGTCAGGAGGGTCCCCAAGACTTGCCAAAAGTCCGTGGTGGTCTAGCAAGGGTCTGGGAGTGATCTCCTGCACTCGGGCCGTCTGCTGCCAGTAATCAAAATGGCGCTGATAGCCTTTGCCCATACTATGTCACAGGGGCTACTGGTGCCATTGGTCAGTGCCGGTCACATGGTAGGAGCACAAGATGGCACCGATGACCATGTAACAGGAGCTGACCAATGGCACCGGTAGCCCCTGTAACATTGTAGGTCAAAGGCTATCTGCGCCATTTTGAATACCAGGACCGAGAGTGTGAATGCAAGAGATGGCTCCCGGACCACCCGCTGGACCACCAGGGAGTTTTGGTAAGTCTTGGGGGGGGGGTCAGGAGGGTGGGGGGTTTGTTTAAATTGGGTCCTTTAGGAGGCCGAATAATTCGACGAGATTAGTTGTATTCATGGGGAATCACGATACGTTTCGCTTCCCCGCGAATATAACAAATATAGTCCTATACGTTGCGGAGTGCCAATTCATAGGGAATGAATGCACACCCCTAATACACACAAATACTAGAAATAAAATTACCTAGCTCCCTGGTCTTTTTTATTTTTCTTTCTTTATTTTTTTAATTTGGCACACACACACACACACACACACACATTAAAAGATTATACTTTTACTGGCTTTTAGTCAAGGCACACAAACTTGAAGTTAGTTTACCCCACAATTTCTCCTCTCCGCAAACTTTTAAGTCCTATTGTTACACAGCTAGTAATATTTATCAATCCTTTTCATCTTCCAGTAAAGACTTCTTCTCCTCTCAATACTCCCTCAGGAGTATATATATTGCTTGTATTCATGTTCACTCTGTTTTTTAATCATCAAAACAAATCATTTATGTTTGGTCTTGTATACACATTTACATGCACAAAAAAAGGGGTTATAAGTAAGTTTAGAGGTGTAGGGACTTGTCTGCTACAGGAGACTTCCACTTACCCTCCCACTTTACTTCCTTATCCTAAGTTCAGGAAAAAGACAATGTGTTTGGTAGGATTAAGCATTTAGAAGATATCAACAATTCCTGTCTCTAACATCCTGGCCACTAAGCACCAATTTACCCTAAGAAAGTTCTATACCATGGTGGTTTCACACAAGCCATAAACCTTAGCCTGCTTTATATATTAATATTTATGGCTAACACTTACTCCTGTTACAACTTCAGCTGATATCCCTCTGTTATCTCTGAAGTAGCTCTGGCTGGAGGTCTGGAGAATGTGGGCAGGGGAGGAGACTTGCTTCTTGTCCGGTACTGGCAGAACTACCAGCTGTCTGGGGGCTTGCTTCTGGGTCCCGTGCTGGCAGAGCTGTTGGGTTGCTCTTGGCTCCCTGTGGGTTCAGGCTCTGTACTACCATCAGAACCTGGACAAGGTCTCTCCTCTCTCCAATCTCCTGGCCATACCTTAGTTTTCAACCTCCTCAATAGCAGAGGGTGCTGGGCTGCTTCAGGTTCGCTCTTTCTTTCAGGGTTGCATTCTTTGCTTCATTTTCCCCCATCTTATACTTTCCAGCTGATAAATATGTATAAGCTCATGCATAATAGTGGTAGATGGAGAGTCTTTGCCACATTACAGGTCTTTTCCCTCCTGCAACTCTCCTTTCCCTAGTCTGGGAAGGGACAAAGTGTGATCACTGATTGCGGGTGCCTCATATTGTTCCAGAGATGGGGGCTGTGGCAGGTTTCACAAGCACACAGCTTTACGGCGAGACTTTTCCCATGTATGTCTCATTAGGGCCCTTACTATTTTAAAGAGGGTGATTGAAAATAGCATGTGGGCTATGATCACCATGGCTAGGGTAGGTAAGGCATAATTCCGTTTGTAAAATATCTTCATCTCTGGAGTCATAGTTGAAGTCACCAGTTTGAGTTGTTTCTTGTTCTACAGACAGTTCCACAGTGTGAGAGTCTTAATAGCCTAAAATATATATCAGGTTTTCATCAAAGCTGATTTCATTGCCCCGAAACACATCCAGGATTTCTACCTCTGTGGGAACTGGGTCTGGTTCTAGGTAGTATAAGGACACACCACCTACAGTAACTATTGAGTTCTTAGGCACTGTGACTAAAGAAACATTACTGGGTAAGGGAACCTTACTGGTAACATCATGCTTGTTAGAAATAGCAAGTTCTTTCAAAGGTGTGCTAACTAACCAAACATTATTTACAACAGCAGCCTTGGTTTTGGAAAATTCATCATACTTTGTGATGGCAATCTTACATTTCCCTTGGATGTTGTCCAAGGACAAACCACAGAGAGCTTCTGTAGTATCCTTTTGGAAAAGCTTACAGGGTCATAACCAATGTATATCCTTTGTTTGTTGGTACATGCCTAAATTAAGAACTAAATATTGCTGTTGGGCTGCTCTTGGCTCCCCATTGTCTCAGGCTCCATACCACCATCAGAACCTGGGCAAGGCCTCTCCTTTCTCCAGTCTCCTGGCCATACCTTAGTCTGCTCCCTCCTCGATAGTAGAGGAGTGCTGAGCTGCTTCAAGTCCACACTTTCTTTCAGGGTCACCTCCTTTGCTTTATTTAACCCCGGTCTTATACTTTAAGCTTATGCATAATCACGTGGTGGGAAGAGGATCTTTGCCACATTGCAGGTCTTTTCACCCCTCCCCATTTCTTTCGGGGGGTCCTGCCACATGTTGGACCAAAGCCAGTGGATCACTTGAACTCAGAGTCTCTGCCCCCCATCAAGCTGTATGTCAGAGTCAGTGTTTTCTCTGTCTCAGACTACCCATCCCCCCCCCCCCCCCCCCCTTTGTCCAGGGCGGATGTCCTTCTGACATCTGGAATCCTTCGGGCAGTCCATGATGCCTGCTTATGAGCTTAAGTTTTTGCAAATTTCCTCTGCCTTGGTTTTATTTACACAGGAGCATACAAACAGGCAGATCTTGATAGAATCCTACAGGTTAAAGTTCTCATCTGGGCAAATTTGTTTTTCTTAGCTGTGACAGTGTTTTGCCCTGTCAGCACATTGGTCTGCATATTTCTTTGGCTATTATGATTCATATTTGGTGCTTTCAGAGGTAAAACATGGGATATTTCCCTACAGAAATGATAAGAGAACCCCCATGAACAATTTTGTGGGGGTTTCCTATCAGTTTCGGGGAGCCCCCAATTTCTGACGATTTTGAAATATCGTAAGATATTTTTAATCGTCAGAAAGATGATTCACATCCCTACTGATCATACACACTATATAAAGATCCTGAGTTGTATGTAGTGGGTAGAAAACTTTATGATGTTTCTCTAAGTGACCTCATATATCGTGCCCATAAGAAATAGGCTACGAGAGCTACAGGCTCAAAGAAGAGCTTTCAGCAGCATTGGTCACCTCTGAGTGACCAATGATTAAAAGGACTCCTGCTGCTGAAAGCTCTTCTTTGAGCCTGTAGCTCTCGTAGCCTATTTCTTATGGGCACGATATATGAGGTCACTTAAAGAAACATCATAAAATTCTCTAAACATTTAGGGGTAGCAGGCTGGCTAAGATTTGCTGCCTTATAGCTTTGCTGAATCTCATTCAGCAGAGAACAGCCATCTGCTACCCTGTAGCAGAACCTTACTGGAAGTGGAGATTTAAATGTACCAAAAGTGCCTTCAGCGGCAAAATTCTAAATCTGCCCCTGACTGGGAGGGAGTTCAGAGCAAGGAACTAGGAGGGTCTCAGTAACCTGGAGAAGGATTTGCTGAACTGCTGGAGGTTTGGCAGATTGGTGATTCAACACAGAAAAGTCTATTTTAAAAGCCTGGCGTGCACATCAATTGGAGGATGTGCGCACAAGTTGGATTTGTGCATGCCAACCGAATTATAAAAACTACAAAGATGCACGCATATCTCCCACTGGGCACACATCTCTCTCAATTTCAAAAAGAGCATGGTGCAGGCATGGTCTGGGTGGGGCCTGGGTGTTTTGGGACATGACTAAGAGATGTGTGCGTAAATACTTATGCACCCCAGCATGCCCCCAGGTCCTCTGCCACGTAACTTTACTTTTTCTATGGTGGAGGTGTAACTGTAAAAAACAAATAAACAAGCCATTTTGGAGAGGCTTAAAGGGTCTGGAGTAACTGGGGGGAGTACAGTCTATTAAACTAGGGGGGTTTTGGAGGACCTAGCTCAACACTGGGTAAACTGGTAAACAAACTGGTGAAACTGGTCATGGTGTAGACATGCGCCGATTTTAAAACACCCTGACTTACATGGTAGAAACCAGATTTATGCACCTGGGCATGCACACACTTAAAATAGTGCGCACAAGAATTAAATGGCCATGTATCTTGGCTCATGCTGGCATACATGTGCCAAAGTACTCATGCAAGCTGTTTTGAAAATTACTATCATATGTTTTAAAATATAATGATTTGCATACATAAAACAAGATTGTATGTGAGCAAGTTACAATTTTTTTCATGCTTAAAATATACATGCTTTTGTTTTTAAAATAGGTAGGCAAAATATGTGCTTTCGATGCCTTGAAGATATTTGCTTGTAAGGAAATATACATGTATATGTTAGGATACTCACACACATATTTTATAATCTGCACATACCTGATACACAGAGGGGTAGATTTTCAAAAAACGCGAATAGGCGTACTTTTGCTGGTGCATCAGGCGCAAGCAAAAGTACGCTGGATTTTAGTAGATACGCGCGGAGCCGCGCGTATCCACTAAAATCCTGGATCGGCGCATGCAAGGCTATGAATTCTGTATAGCCGGCGCGCGCCGAGCCGCGCAGCCTACCCCCGTTCCCTCCAAGGCCGCTCCGAAATCGGAGCGGCCTTGGAGGGAATCCTCTAACGCCCTCCCCTCACCTTCCCCTCCCTTCCTCTACCTAACCCACCCGCCCGGCCCTGTCTACACCCCCCCGTACCTTTCTCCGGGGATTTACGCCTCCCGGAGGGAGAAGTAAATCCCCGCGCGCCAGCGGGCCTGTTGTGCGCCGGGACGCGACCTGGGGGCGGGTACGGAGGGCACGGCCACGCCCCCGGACTGCCCCGGGCCGTAGCCACGCCACCGTACCCGCCCCCAAAACGCTGCCGACACGCCCCCTAAACGCCGCAACGACCGGGCCCGCCCCCCGACACACCCCCGACACGCCCCCCTCGGAGAACCCCGGGACTTACGCGAGTCCCGGGGCTCTGCGCGCGCCGGTAGGCCTATGTAAAATAGGCTCACCGGCGTGCAGGGCCCTGCTCGCCTAAATCCGCCCGGTTTTGGGCGGATTTAGGCGAGCAGGGCTCTGAAAATCCGCCCCAGAGGGTATAAAATACTGTAGTCGATCTCTACATGGCCATATACATGCATTCATGTGGGCGCATGGAGTTGATTGAAAATTATCCTCAATATGTTTTGTTTTAATTTGTATCATATATTAAATATTTCTTTAAAAGTTTGTCTATATTCTAGCTCTAATAAAATTTACATCAACGATAAAAAAAAAAAATAATATGCCTGACATTGCATGTGAGTTGAGTCAAATGAACTTCCCCAGTTCCTTAATAAGAGCTACTAAAATGGTAAAAGTGTAAGCATGTGTCTGGAGCAAAGAAGATATATTAGACAGTAGGGGTGCATTCTTTTAAAATGAATGCTTATTCAGAATGAAAAAGCTGATTTCTGGTGTGTTCTGAATGGAATG
Source organism: Rhinatrema bivittatum (assembly GCF_901001135.1). Lineage (NCBI taxonomy): Eukaryota > Metazoa > Chordata > Amphibia > Gymnophiona > Rhinatrematidae > Rhinatrema > Rhinatrema bivittatum. Next base: position 738,779,496 of record NC_042616.1, on the reverse strand, counting down.
AATGCATGTCTTGTTAGCACATAGGGTTTACCTGGACTGAGCAGAAGTATTCCTGGGAGGGGATTGAATTTACGCATATACTTTTAGATTTACGAAGCATATATTTTTTTCAGTAAATTTACTGTACATGTACATTTTAGCAGGTATAACTTGAGGGAGCCAGCGGTGAACTAGGCAGTTGCCAAGGGCACAAGCCATTAGGGGGCAGCAAAGAGCATTTACCGCAAGTGGAGCCCATTGCACTCATGGCCGAGCAGAGTAGAGACTCGGAGGTCCACAAGCAGTGCCCAATCTGCTCGTGGAAGAGATAAGCAGAGACTCGGCAGGCCGCAAGCAGTGAATGATTTCTGGGCCAGAGCTTAAGGTCTGGACCGGAGGAAGAGAGGGGGGGCAGGTGCAAAGCAGAAGGTTTGCCTAGGGAGCCTAATACTCTTGCACGAGCCCTGCAGATTTTGATGGAATAATTTTCCAAATGGACTTATGCATGTAAATCTGCTTTGAAAACTGGTGTAACTTATGCATGTATTTGCTATCTAATTTATATGTGATGTTACTAAATTACCCTTTTAGAGGACAACAGAATCATCTTTCAAATTGAACAGTATTCCTAGAACTTATTAGAACCAACTGGTAGGTATCAACAATTCATTGTATTTCTTTTTACCTTTTTTTGTGCAATCAGTATATTAATTGTGCTTTTTGAAAGGAAAATAAGAAAGTTACAGTGATGGAAATGGGAAATTAAATGAAGACCATCAGATGTAGTCATCACCTGAGAATCAAAAATCAAGCCTGTGAATAGGGAGCAACCTGTGATTCAGTTACATAGATTTTTATGAATCATGATCTTCAATGCACTAGAATTATCTTTAAAGAGTTAAGGGAACAATACTCTCTTCTGCCTAGATAAAGCTGTTTTTTATTACCAGATGCGCAGAATAATTTACATGCAAATGACAGTTTTGATAGTTAAAGGATCTTAACTGGAAAAGAAAGTCACATAGGGCATAATTGAGTCTATGACTTCAGGGTAGTTTTCCTCAGGCTGCTGTGGGGAATCCATGCACCAAAGTTATAAGCAGAAAGATAAATTTCAAAACAGGTTTAATTGATTGTTCAAAGGGAAAGATTTGGATGAGACACAGATGGATTAATGAGTTTGCCCCCAAGAGATACATACAAGCAGCTGTTTGTTTCAGAGAAAATTAGGTGCAAGACACCATCTTATCAAACACATTATTACTAGGCTGAGGGGAGCCCAAAGTATAAACTGTTAAGAATAATCTTTGTTTAATTGTTATCGGTGTATGAAATCTTTCTTTAAAAGAGAACTTTTGGGCCGTGACATCTCAAGATAACTAGGCTGAAATAGAGACAAATTTCAGAGAATGCAATTAGAATTGCAGCTCTGGGTGAAGTATGAATCAACAGTGCTGTTATGAGCTTTCCATCTGAAATCTGAAAGGAAACAAAAATATAAGCAAGGCATTTGCCTATGTATTGTTTGAGATAATATGTCACAATATGTAGGATGATTAAGATCTGACTTTACATTTAAAATATAATGTGTGCCTTAACATTTTAATATATTATTGATGCTTAGTTCCAAATGACTTTACTTGCTGTTAATCCATGTCCTTTTAATTGTGAAGAGTCTGGGAAGAGCAATAATATAACTGTTGCTTATATGTTGCTTGAGATACAATCCTATTAAAGGTATAGAAAAAATGGGTAGACAATCAACATTTAAAGACTGTCTCAGCAGTGCTTTTCAATATATATATAAATGATCTGGAAAGGAATACGACGATGATGCGGATGATACAAAATTATTCAGAGTAGTTAAATTACAAGCAGATTGTGAAACATTACAGGAGGACCTTGCAAGTCTGGAAGATTGGGCATCCAAATGTCAGATGAAATGTAATGTGGACAAGTGCAAGGTGTTGCAAATAGGGAAAAATAACCCTTGCTGTAGTTACACGATGTTAGGTTCCATATTAGGAGCTACCACCCAGGAAAAAGATCTAGGCATCATAGTGGATAATACTTTAAAATCGTCATCTCAGGGTGCTGCAGCAGTCAAAAAAGCAAACAGAATGTTAGGAATTATTAGGAACGGAATGGTTAATAAAACGAAAAATGTCATAATGCCTCTATATCACTCCATGGTGAGATCGCACCTTGAATATTGTGTACAATTCTGGTCGCCGCATCTCAAAAAAGATATAGTTGCGATGGAGAAGGTACAGAGAAGGGCAACCAAAATGATAAAGGGGATGGAACAGCTCCCCTAGGAGGAAAGACTGAAGGAGGTTAGGGCTGTTCAGCTTGGAAAAGAGACGGCTGAGAGGGGATATGATAGAGGTCTTTAAAATCATGAGAGGTCTTGAACGAGTAGATGTGAAGCGGTTATTTACACTTTCGAATAATAGAAGGCCTAGGGGGCATTCCATGAAGTTAGCAAGTAGCACGTTTAAGACTAGTCGGAGAAAATTCTTTTTCATTCAACGTACAATAAAGCTCTGGAATTTGTTGCCAGAGGATGTGGTTAATGCAGTTAGTGTAGCTGGGTTCAAAAAAGATTTAGATAAGTTCTTGGAGGAGAAGTCCATTAATGGCTATTAATCAAGTTTACTTAGGGAATAGCCACTGCTATTAATTGCATCAGTAGCATGGAATCTTCTTAGTGTTTGGATAATTGCCAGGTTCTTGTGGCCTGGTTTGGCCTGGTTTGGCCTCTGTTGGAAACAGGATGCTGGGCTGATGGATCCTTGGTCTGACCCAGCATGGCAATTTCTTATGTTCTTATGTTCTTATTCATTTTTGCTGCTTAATTGAGAAAGATACCCCTTGCAAATTGTACACGCTATTTGCTGTTAGTAGAATCAAATGTACATAATATAGGGAAAGTAGGGTTGCAACTTCATTCAGCACCATACAAAGCATTACAAAGTTCAAAGGTTAGTACAGACAATGAGATTCCTGGTTAAATAAAGTATTGTCTCTTGTTCAACAGGTCTGCTATGGTAGGGACAGCATAGTGCAGGGGTGGCCATCTCTGGTCCTAAAGGGCCTCAAACAGGCCAGGTTTTTAGGATATCCACAATGAATATGCATGAGATAGATTTGCATGTATTACCACCTTTGCATGCAAATCTATCTCATGAATATTCATTGTGGATATCCTATAAACATTGCCTGTTTGAGGCTCTCAAAGACTGGAGTTGGCTATCCCTGGCATAGTGCATTATTGCTTATTTACCCAGTTTCAGGGGCCTGTTTGGTCTCACCAGCATACTGCTTGTTGGTGTATTTCTTGTGATTAATGAGGTGAATGATCCATGCATGGTCATTTTTTACTAACAGGCTTTCTCTGGGTACTTCTTTATTTGTCTAGCAGAATGATCTAGTAAGGTGAAAACATTTGGACTGAGGTGAAATGTTTTATCTTGTGCCTTTACCCAAACAGACTTTATGGTATCAGCCACGTAGTACAGAGAAATTATTTATTTCTTTGGCTTTGATCAAAGCTGAAAGAGTGTAAATTTATTTGACAGCCGTATTTTTATAAATCACAGTTTTATGAGTTTGTCATTTTGTATGCTTAGAATGATGTCTATGAATTTGATTAGGGCGACAGAGGATTTCAAAGTAGGTTTTATGGAGGGAGGGAAGTTGTTCAATTCTTCATTGGTTCTGCTGATATGAATAACTTGATGATGAATTAAGGAAAGATTTTGTTTTAGAATCTTACATTGATATCTTGTTATTAGCAGGCATTCTGCTTGTCTTGTTTATCTTCTAAAGTGCAGCACCAGCAGACTTAACTGTTTCAGTAATGTTTACTTAAGATTATTCTTCTATGCTGTAATGGTTTTGGAATGTACAAAGATTATTATGTACAAATGAGCTATGTACTTTATATATCTGAGGTATGCTATATGGGGCAGATTTTAGAAGAAGTGCACGCGGTATACATGTGCGCACGCTACCCGGCGCGCGCACATGTATGCCCGATTTTATAACATACACACGCATGCAAAGGAAAAGGTTGGGGGGGAAAGGGCGGAGGAGGTAGGGGAAGGGAAGGTGGGGTGGTGCCTTCCCCAGTTCCCTCCCCTCCCCCCACCCCACCTTCCCTTCCCCTACCCCCCCCCCCACCCTTTCCCCTCTACCTTTTCCTTTGCTTTTTTTTATCTCCTTATTTATCTCTTCCGCGCGATTCAGTATTTAAATGAGGGCCCGTGGTAAAAAGAGGTGCTAGGGACACTAGCATGTCCCTAGCGCTTTTTTGACAGGTGCGGTGGCTGTCAGCAAGTTTGACAGCCGACGCTCAATTTTGCCGGCGTCGGTTCTCAAACCCGCTGACAGCCACGGGTTCGGAAACCGGACGCCGGCAAAATTGAGCATCCGGTTTTCAACCCGCAAGCCACGGGCCAGTTTAAAATTAATTTTTTTAAATTATTTTTTACTTTGGGACCTCCGACTTAATATCGCCATGATATTAAATTGGAGGGTGTATAGAAAAGCAGTATCTAGTGAATCGCGCGGGAATAACTAATAGGGCCATCAACATGCATTTGCATATTGCAGATGCTATTAGTTTCGGGGGGTTTGACGTGCGTTTTCGACATGCTATTACCCCTTACTGAATAAGGGGTAAAGCTAGCGCATCAAAACGCGTGTCCAAATGCGGGTTAACAGTGCTCTCCGCCGGAACGCACTGTACTGTATCGGCCTGTAAGAGCTTTAAATGAGCTGAAAACATGACTTTTCAAAAATGTGTATTATCTAACGTAAAATAACAACTGGCAGAAAATTTACATGGATATTGTCTGATGAAAGAGTGACAATTATTAAGAGATATAAAGAGTATTAAGACAAATCAGTGACTATTCTAATAATCTAGTTAACATGTTTTGATGTAGTGTTGACCTAAAATGTGAATGTTGCTTTTGTAAACCGTTGTGATCTTCTTTTGGAACAACGGTATATAATATGCTTAAATAAATAAAATAAATAAATAAATAAGGAAAAGAGCCAAAAAAGAGATGGAGTCAAAGGAGAAACTTTTTTTTTTTTCAATTTTTTTTTTCTGAGAGCAAAACACCCCAATATAAGCAACATAGTATAGGGTAGGAGAACTACTCTGAGATTATAGTGGGGTACAACAAAAAAGAAGAACCAGAAAGAGATGGAATGGGAGGAGAAATGTCAGGGTACCATCGCCATATAAGGTAACTCCCAGACCAGGAGCAGGCTGCCCTCAAGAACAGGGCTGATCAGGCATTAAGGTCTTCTGCCTGGACTGGCTGACTTCTCCTTGGGTTGAGCTCTTAAGTTCTGGTGGCCAGCTGGACTTAAGCTAAAAGTACACTGGAGAACATGGTACAAGATGGCAATCAAGGCTGCAGAGAATCAGAAAGTTGCCCACAAACAACACAGACACACAAGACAAGGAGTACACTACAAATAAGACAGAATAAACTAGGACAAAGCAGACACAGGACAAATAAACCAGGACCAGAATCTACAGAAAAAACATAAACAAACAAATAGGCCGCTATACTGGGGCCACATAAAAGACAGAAGACCGAATAAACAAGCATAAAGCCAAACAAGAGCTAAGGCTAAAGACCAAGCTAGAATGGCCACAATGTGGAATATGAAGGACCCCAAGATGAGGCAGGTAGCATCAAGTAAGATAGGCTTATATGGGTGTGACAATGCTGAGTCATTACTGCCAACATGGCTGCTAGCAGGAATACCATGCCATAGGGGCTTGGAGGACTAAGGCAGCATGGAACATAGCCCAATGAGGGTCCCCGCTGGAGGGAGGACAGCACTGCAGACAAAGTCCTCACAAGAAATTTGCATTATTTTTCCAATATTTTTTTGTCTTGGGACAAAACACCCCCATATAGCCAACATGAAAACAAAAGTGGTGGTAGAACTAGGCTAAGATCCAAATAGTAAAGGACATGAAGGCACCAAAACTCCCATACTGGTACTACATATTAGGCATGGCAGGTAGACAGAGCAGTAGCAGCAAGACCCTTTAGGTGGTGCATCTGGGGCATGGAAGGAATGCAGAGTGGTAGTAACAAGACTCCTACGGATGTATATAAGGGGCATGGCAAGTAGGCATGTGTCAGCAAGACATCTAAGGTGGTACATCTAGGGTAGGGCAGATAGGCAGAGTGGTAGCAGCATGACACCTAAGCTGGGTATGGCAGTAGGCATGTGGCAACAAGACCTCTGTGATATATAAAAGGATTGGCAAGTAGAGATGGGGCAGCAAGACCCATTAGATGGTATATATAGGGCTTGACAGTCTAGACAGAGTGATAGTAGCAAGACCATTAAGATGACATAAAGAGGGTATGGCATCAGGAACGCATATTTTTTTAAGAGTTCTCTGTGCACATTCTGTCAGAGTATTATCATCTATTTAGTTCCAGTGAGATATATTTTTGCCTCATTTCCTTTGGGGCAAAAGGGATCTAATCTCAGAGGCCTGAAGACCTATGAGCCCCTCTACACCCTAGATAGGGCAAGCGCCAGTGACAGATCTTCTGGGATACACCATGCCTATCAAAAATGTCACTCAGAAGATCTGTCACTGGCGCTTGCCCTATCTAGGGTGTAGAGATTAGAGCCCTTTTGCCTCAAAGGAAATGAGGCAAAAATATATCTCACTGGAACTAAATACATGATAACACTCTGACAGAATGTGCACAGAGAGAGAATTCTCTTAAAAAATATGCGTTCCTCACCAGAGAGTAGAAAAAGCTACATCCTCACTGCTTTAAAACTGACTCTAAGGAATACTGAAATGGCTGGTCTAAATTGGAGCAGGCAACCAATCCACAGTACTCTAATTGGGAGGGACTGAGAAGGATGGAAGGCTTATAAAAGTTGGTTCTATGCAGGGATTCAGAGACATCTAGTGGCCCACTCATAGGGGTATATTCTGGGTTCAGAACATGCACACTGGCATTCTTCCCAGGGCCTCTGACCCGGGGGCTAATCTCACTGGGGTCTACACTGGGAGTTATCTGAGGGGTTTGTCTCCTGCAAGCACACAGGACTCCCTCGACTGATTACCCAATGTAAACACACACAATTACTGGGATTATACTGAGGGCGAATCTCACTGGGGTCTACATTGGGAATTACCTGAGGGGTTTGTCACTTACATCCACACAGGACTATCTCGAGGGCTTACCCAATGTAAACACAAGCAATTACTGGGATTATACTGGGGGCTTGAACCCAGAATCTTATTTCCCACTCTAATAGCCACACACAGCTTTGATTTAGTACATACGGTTCCAGGAATTTAGGAATGTAAGTTTATTTGATCAATAAAAGGATATAACAAATAGAATTAGATCATGCAGAAGAATTACCGTAGTTGCAGATAATAATAATTGGCTATAGAGACAAAAAGGGACTCCTGCTTAAACTTTGCACCCATTGGAGAAAGCACCCTTGGTCACAAAGGACAAGGGCTAAAGATCTGTGAGCTTTAACGTACCCCCTAGATGGGACAAGCACCAGTGATAGTTAAGCAGCAGCCATTGAGAGGTTTTTGGTAGCGGGTATTTGGATTTTTGTTGTGGGAGGTTTTTTGTGGGAGGCTCCAGGGCTGCCAAAACCTGGTTCCCACGTTCCAAAGATACTGCCGGCCAGAGGAGTCACCAGTATTAACATTAAAGAGAAGGATCAAGGTTCTGGGAGTTATCACTTGGCTGACCACCCCATGGGATCAGAACAGGCTGGGTAATTGTGCCCCAACTGGACTCAGGTAGGACTTTTCCATGTTTGAGGGGACTCCCCGATAGGATTCCCATTTGGCCTCCTGGAAAAGCTTGTGTACACTTTAAAATCACCAAAGGAAGCTTTGCTCAGATACCTGAGAGATAAAGGACACCTATCCAGAAGAGAAAAAACACCTTTGTACATCAGTCAGCTGTAATTTCACCTTTATTGGAATGGACTTTGATTTAATTATTATAGAATCATTAAACATTTCATTTCACACTCAGTGCTTTGACCTGTCTGGTTTGTCCCAGCATCTCACAACCCGGGGCACAGCAGCTAACATCATACAGAGAGACACACACACCACTGCCTGAGCCATACGTGACAGCTTCCCCCATAAAAAGAATCTCTCTCCCCACCCAGAGATTAGGAGTCATGCTTGGGAGTAAATTGCTACCTGGAGCAGCCCCGAAGATTAAAAAAATTAGTTTGTGTGCCCTTGGCACCAAAATGCCACTAGGGGTTACAGCAAATCTGCTCTGAAAAGATCTGGACTGTATCTGGATTTGAAGGGAGCTTTATCCCTTTTGTGCTCTACTGCTCTATTACCTGCAGTACATAAATCAGGAATTTTGTTATGCTTATTATTATTTCTGAAAACCTCCATCAAGGTGATAATCCTGTGTGAGTGTGCTGCAGATTTTTCAGCCAGATAACATGCTACTCTGCTTCCAGCTTCTGCGGATAGCTGGCCAGAGGACAAAGTGCAGGTAAAATATCTGAAAATCTTTTTTAATAGCACTCTAAAGTTGTCCTTTTTGATTTGCTTCAGACTGAAAGGAAGCTAGTCCTGGTCTGACGCTAGTTAGAAAATTAAGTTATGTTTAGTCAGTGCTGAGTTAGAGCACTGACTAAACCCATATGGCATGTATCCCAGCGCAACCTCCTAAGCCAGCTCAGTAAAATCCCTGCTGTTAATTGTTATTTGTACCTGCTGTGATGCTGTTTTAAAAATTGTCTATGTGTTAATTGTATATGCTCTTCGGGAGGGACTGAGAAGTAGTTTTGTTGTTCTTCTATTTTGGGGGAAGATGTTGATTTCCTTTGCCAAGTATTAGATATTTTCCTTTCATTGAGGACCTTCTTCCAATTTGGACTATACCTTCCAGAATGAGATTTCTTCTTTCAACCAGATGACCTGGCTGGTCAAGAGGCCTCGAAGACAAAAAGAGCTGTATTGGTCTTCCTTGAGCAACTTTATTTGAAATCATTCTTTTGCCATTTTATGGATGGCATTCTGTCATTCTATTTCTTATTTAAGTAAAAGAAAACTTGCTTTGGTTGTTTTCTGTGCTGTATAGCAGAAATAATTGATGAATTATTATTCTGATATTGTTCAAATTGTTTTTTTATTGTTGCACAACTGCTAAGAAAATATATAACGTTCACATTGTTTTTTCTGTTACACAACTGCTAAGAAAAATGTATATTTTTGTAAACCATTATGATGGCTCTACCGAATGACGGTATATAAACTCAACAAATAAATAAATAAATGTATTTATTCTTACCTATGGTGTTTCTTGGGAAAATATTTAGAAAAACTTACTCTAAAAATGGAAAACATTTGTTCATGAAAAGCATACAGTGTCCTTAGATTTATTTCAACTGTTATCAACCTAAAGCTTTTTCTTTGTAGGTTGGGTTGAATAGAAACATAGAAACATAGAAACCTGATGGCGGAAAAAGACCATATGGTCCATCCAATATGCAGCCCATCTGGTGCATTACTAATATTATGTTTCAGGAGGATGCCACAAAAAGAGTGATCATCAGTAAACTAATTATTTCTTCTTTCTCCAGTTATTGGAGGAATATCTTCCATTTGTTTCTCCCAGTGTTAAAAGCTAAGTAAATCATCTGTTCTCCCACTTGGGGACCTCCAGTGAGTTATCTATAATAAAACCTAGGAAACATTATATTTAGGATGGTGAAAGCATCCTCCAGCACATTGAAGGTGTAGATAGTAACCTCTGCATCCAGCTGTGGTAGAGCTAGGCCTCTTTTCATTCATTCTTACTTTACATCCAGTGGGAGTACTGAGAGGAGAGGATCAACTTGCTGGTGGCTGAAAGGAATCAGTAAGTTTTGCTTGGGAAATTTTTTTTTTTAGTATTAGGGACAAGTAAACTATTGTAGTATATTATTTAGTGTGTTTGTGTGTTTGTGCTTTTAATAGTCAGTAAGGCAGGTAATAAACAGAAGTTAGTGTGTTTATTTTTAAATAGTCAGTCAGTAAGGCATTTAATAAGCAAAAGATAGTGTGTTTGTTTTTCCCACCCCTCCCACCCCTCTCTCACCCACCCCAGCTCATCCTTTATTTCATAGGCAGGTGCCAATTTCACACTAAAAAAAAAAAATCAGACTTTTAACTTCACTTCACGAATTCCTCACATCTTATTGAGAGTTTGATCATTCCCCTGTAGGCCACTACCAGACATGTAGTGAATACACTAATACATTTAAAGGATGCAAATTAGACACATTCCTACTCCCATAGCAACCTAAAACCTAACTAGGAACTGAACAAATTTTAGATGAAGGCAGCAGTCCAGCAGCAAGAGGGGGGCCTCCCAGTCTTTTGCATCGAGTGTAACATGTATAATTTTTTACCCATCGATGAGAAGTTGTATGTGTGCATTCAATACAAAGAGATCCTGTCTCTCAGAGAACGAGTCTGATCTCTGGAGGCTAGAGTGGCAGACCTGGAGGAGCTGAGGCAGACATAGAGGTATATAGATGAGACCTTCAGGGACATAGTAGCCAAGTCCCAACTTCAGATTGGTAGCCCTTATGCTGCCTTGGAGGAAGAAGCTCTCATGATCAGAAAGCATTAACCTGGTGAAGCAGGAAAAAGATCCTGTAGCAAGGACCTGCTCTCCAGGTGGTATATTGTCTTTTCGCACCAAGGATGTGTCTCCCAGGGCTACTGCCCAGGAGGGAAGGGTTGGCCATCATAGTTGGTGATTTGATTTTTAGGAATGTAGACAACCGGGTGGCTGGAGGGCAAGAAGATTGCCTGGTAACATGCCTACCTGATGCAAAGGTGGCAGACCTCACGTGTCACCTAGATAAGATTTTAGACAGTGCTAGGGAGGAGCTGGCTGTCGTGGTACATGTGGGCACTGTTAATTGGGTAAGGGTTTACTTTTGGACCTGGCTCATACGGTTCCTTTTTAATCCGATAAGCAGGGGCTGTTTTAGCCTTTCCATAAGGAGCTTCTTCCGTGCTCCATAATCCCGATGGTAAGTTATCCCAATTCCAATCATCAGGGATCTCAACATTCTCCTCTTTACTCGGTAGAGCAACCAGAGAGAGGATGCTTTTAGACTCGGGGATTTTAAAGGTCAATGTTAATCCAAATTGAGTGAGTAAATCTCGACCTAAGAGATTCACTGGACAATGTTCAGCAATTAGAAATTTAACGGATGCCTCCCTTCTGCCCTGTGTAGTCTTAATTACTACAGGGGTTAATTCGGTTAAATGTTTTTCACTAGGTTTACCATCAAAACCTATAGTAGTGTTTGTTTCACATGATTCTCTGACAGCAATTGGCTTAACACATATAACAGAAGAGGTGGCTCCTGTGTCAATTAAAAATTGCATTGGAACTTGTTGAGGGCCTACTAATAATTGAACAAATGGCTCCGATGTCTGTAGGAACACAGTATCACCCTGGACAATTCCTGCATTCCCTGCCTTATGTCAGTAACCTTCTGGCTCCCACACAGGAAACTGCTGTGTGGACTGTGGCCCAGGCTGCCTAGGCTGGTAACGGTCTAGTGCCGGCGATTGTGCATGATAGGAGTCAGGGTTCTTTGGCCGTCTGCATTCACTTGCATAATGTCCCACTGCATGACAATTCCAACACTCTACATGGGCTCTTCTATCTGGTGATGGCCTATTCCCCCTTCCCTGTGTCAGTTCCTGCTTCTGCAATTCTAACAATAAATCTCTTGTAATATGCCTTGTTTTGGATGATATTACTTGACCCAAAAAGTTCACTTGCGTCTTGGCTAGTACGCATTTCTGCCGATTACACTTGTATCCAGCTTCGCTTAATACTTGTAATAATTTAAAAGTCCATTCCCAACAGTCTAGCTTATTGTCTGTGGAGAGTAATATATCATCAACATATGTAAATAGGGATACGGATTTGGGTAATTTACTCCGAAATTGTTCCAAATCTTTATTTAATTGTTTGGAGAATACAGTCGGACTATCTGTAAATCCTTGTGGAAGCCTAGTCCACCGATACGCTTTGTCACCTAATACAAATGATGTCAGATCACGGGAAGCCGCATGCAAAGGAATGGCAAAAAATGCATTAGACAAATCAATAACTGAGTTGAACTTATGTATTGGTTGAGTTTGCAAGAGCGTCAAGGGATTTGCACATACTGGATATTGTGGGATTACTATTTCATTTAAAGCACGTAAATCATGAACGATTCTAACGTCATTTTCTCCTTTCGGTACAGGGAACAAAGGAGTGTTATAGGGTGATCGTGATTCCTCAATAATACCATTGTCCAATAGTTTAGCAATCTGCCGCATAGTAGGTTCTACTGCACCAAAGACATAGAAAAATGTGGGAGGGAGGTTCTGGAAGCCAAATTTAGGCTCTTAGGTAGAAAGCTGAAATCCAGAACCTCCAGGATATTTCTCTGAAATGCTCCCTCTTCCACGCACAGGTCCCCAGAGGCAGGCAGAGCTCCAGAGTTTCAATGCAAGGATGAGACGATGGTACAAGGAAGTGGGATTTAGTTTTGTAAGAAACTGGGGAACCTTTTGGAGAAGGGGGAGTCTTTTCTGAAGGGATGGGCTCCACTTTAACCAGGGTGGAACCAGATTGCTGTCGCTAAACATTTAAAAAAGAGATAGAGCAGCTTTTAAACTAGAACAAAGAGGAAAGCCAACAGTCACTCAGCAGTGCATGGTTCGGAGAGAGGTATCTTCAAAGTATACTAATGATGCATTAGAATTAGGGCATTCCAACAGTGAGGTTCCAATAATAAGAAAAGTAGTCCAAGTGCTTGTAACTAAAAACTCACTTGAGCTAAAAAATTCAAATTTATCTCTATCAATTAAAAAGGAGAATGAAAATATAAACAAAAAACACACTTTGAAATGTTTGTATGCTAATGCCAGCAGTCTAAGAAGTAAGTTGGGAGAATTAGAATGTAAAGCAGTGAATGATGACATAGACTTAATTGGTATCTCAGAGACATGGTGGAAGGAGGTTAACCAATGGGACAGTTCTATACCAGGGTACAAATTATATCGCAATGACAGAGAGAAGCATCTGGGAGGCGGGATGGCGCTTTATGTCCAGAATGGCATAGAGCCCAACAGGATAAAGATCCTGCTTGAGACTAAATGCCAGAGATGAGCTTCATTTTTTTCTACCAGGTCGTTTTTTGAGTCGGACGCTTTGGGGTAAAGTTTGTTTTTCCTCGGTTAGTTTTTTGGAAAACGAACAAAAACGAATCGGGGAAAAACGAAACGGGCCCAAAAAACGACACGGGAAAACGAAGCTCCAAAAACCCCACCCCAAGCATTCAAATTTATTATAATGCATTAAATACAATCCCTCCCCAAAATTTACTATCATCCCTGGTGGTCCAGCGGAGTCCCGCGAGGGATTTCTCCCTCCGTGCCTTCGGGATGTCTGGCTTGCCTCAATGAAAATGGTGCCGATAGCCTTTGACCTACTATATCACAGGGGCTACTGGTGCCATTGGTCAGCCCCTGTCACATAGCCATCAGCACCATCTTGTGCTTCTACCATGTGACAGGGGCTGACCAATGGCACCGGTAGCCCCTGTGACATAGTAAGGGCAAAGGCTATTGGCGCCATTTTGATTATTGGCAGCCAACGGTCCGTGTGCAGGAGGTTGTTCCCGGAACTCCACTGGACTTTTGGTCCAGCGAGGGTCTGGGATAGTTTACAGAGGAACCGACAAGAGAGGGAGAAATTTTAGTTCTAATTCACAGTGGCGCACAGGATTTGGTGAGTGAGGTAACGGTGGTGGGGCCACTTGGCAATAGTGATCATAATTTGATCAAATTTGATTTAATAACTGGAAGGGGGACAGTAAGCAAATCCACGGCTCTAGCACTAAACTTTCAAAAGGGAAACTTTGATAAAATGGAAAAGTAGTTAGGAAAAAACTGAAAGGAGCAGCTACAAAGGTAAAAAGTGTGCAAGAGGCGTGGACATTGTTAAAGAATACCATCCTGGAAGCCAATTCCACTGTCTCCTGCTTTTAAGATGTACAAACTCCATATGTATAGGGATCGCTTGTATAAGGTTTGTAACCTGTGATTCTTTGTTTTATGTTTCTTTATGGAATTCCTGTGTATAGATTTAAATCCTGAATATTGAATTTTTTTTTTAAGGTTTCAGATTATTGTTTTAATTTAAGCTGTATTTACATCTGATTTGCCAACAGGGTATGTACATTTGATTTGCCAACAGGGTATGTACATCAGTTTGCACTCTGCTTTAGCCATTTTGGTCTGTTGTTATTATTTTCTGTTATTTTCTGGTTATTTTTTAGATACCCATTGAGAGTGTTTCTCTGGATACAGCTTCAGCAAAACATGTTCCTGTGTCGGGGGACAGAGCTTCCTCTTAAAACTATATTCAGTTTGCTTTGAACTTTTCATTACAAAATTATCTTTAATTTGCCATGATATGTGCATTGCCATGCAATATTTGTATGTGTAATGCTGTTTGTGAAAATTTGTGCACAAGTGTCACACCCATACCCAAATTTTGATTAAGTGGGAGGGGGGTGTAATGAACCTTCCGGTCTCATTACCAATAAGCCCTGGGTAATTCAGGGTTTAGCTAGTGCATTCCAGGTTAGCGTGTAAGTGGAGGCACCATTCTGTACAGGGTGCTGAAAGGTCCATCCCCTTTGTAAGATTTTATCAGCAGTTCTCTGCTGAGAACTCTGGGGGCTGTATGAGTTACTTTTAAAGTTTTTGGAGGTGTTAGGTGTATTTCCCTAAGTTGGATTTTTGGGCCTGCTCTGAGAACTCCAGCAAACCCTGCTGGGATTTTCTGTTTATCCACTCCCTGGAGAGTAGGGTCAGCATCCCAGGTTATTTTTGGGCTTTAAGAGGCTTTTTATTTGTAAGAAGCCTGGTGAGACCCCCTGGATATTGCTTGGGAAGAGGGCATGGGGAACCCTCTCTCTGGGAGTCCCAGGCTAGGAAAGACCTTCTCGTCTGCACTTCAGTGGGGACAGAGGAAGGTGGCGACCCTGGGTCAGGTCCATCTGGAGTTTACCTCACTTTTGGGGAAGAAGTAGTTGTTTAAGAAGATCTGGGAGGAAATTCTGGCTGCTCCTCTTCCTAATCATTCAAAGGAACAATTAGGGCTGCTTGTTCCAGAGTGGCTCTTTCCCATCAGGGATTTGTCAGAGATAGAGAGAGTATTTAAGATCAGTTGAGAATACTGAGGACACCCATCAGGAGTCTTCACCCTGGGGAAAGAGACAGTAATTTTACCTATTTACCAGTTTTGGAAGGGGTTTTTTCCTGCGCAACTAAACAATACCTGCCCACCTAGGAACGCCACTTAGGCAAGCCCTGGAGAGTGGATGTTTCTCTTGCCCTGGTAAATAAATGAGACATTGCACAGATAGAGGAGAACTGTAACAAGAAAGAAATTCTGCAGCACTGAAGACTAAGTTTTGTGCTATATTTCATCTGACTTTTGCAACAGTAAAGGCTTTGATTTTGGACACTAATCCAGTGGCTCCAGTGTATTTATTGGGCACACACAGTGAGTAAAAGTACTCTCTCCCAGGCTCAAGAAAGGAACAAAAGATTCACCCCTAGCACTCTGGGCCTTGAAAGTGAAACCTTTCCCACATCCAAGAAAGAATCCAGGCCTCGGAAGTAAGAGACCATGTTAGAGCTAGCTTGAGGTTCCAGTCCCAAAGAGACAGTAACAAATTCTTTTATGGTCCCATCAGTGTGGAGTCCACACCCAGGGATGGGGTTATTTTTGATTACTGGAACCATAAGCACATTAACACCACCCTAAGAGAAGTTTTTTTCAAGCTCCACATTCTAAAAAAGCTTAAACCCATGCTACATGTACAAGATTTCCGTACAGTCCTACAAGCGACACTACTCACAAAATTGGATTACTGCAATTCCCTACTCCTAGGCCTCCCCTACACTACCATCAAGCCCCTCCAAATATTGCAGAATGCCATGGCAAGAGTCCTGATGAATACCCGTAAAGCCAACCACATTACCCCCATTCTTAAGGAACTGCACTGGCTCCCTATCCCTGCCGTATTATACACAAAACCCTCACCATCATTCACAAATCCCTCTACAACCATAATCTCGCCTGGCTTGACGATGCCCCCTGTTTCCGCTCATCCAACCGGCCATCCAGATCAGTTCATCAAGGAACCCTCATCACCCCTTCACTCAAAACCGCACACCTCTCTTCCACTAGGGAATGAGCCATCTCCATAGCAGGCCCATCCCTCTGGAATTCTATACCCCTCGAGCTTAGATTGAAAGTCTGTACAAAAAAATTCAAGAAAGGTTTGAAAACTTGGCTCTTCAATCAAACCTACCCAGACCTGAACCCCTCCTAGCTTCTTGTAAATTGCCACAATTTTCAATTGTCTACTCTGTACACCGTATGATGCCTACTGTAAATTTGTAAATAATGCTCTTTTGGATAATTGTTCTCTTGTTATCTCTGTCCTTTTTTCCTCTCTTCCCTTTCTCAGAACTCATTTCCCCCTGTCCCCTTCCCCCATCCCTGTTTATTGTATTTCTCATCAGTTCTATGTAAACCGTTATGATGTCCATTCAAATAACGGTATAAAAAAGTTAATTAATAAATAAATATTGTAACCCTACCTCTAAGTCATGCTATTTTAACATAGGATATTTGTTTTATTTGTCAACATCGGCAAACGCATTAGAAACTGTTCTAAGCCCTGAGTTTGGATGTATCAAATGCTCACATTTTTCTACGTTGCCTCTATCCTGATTCTCATTTGGGTGCAGGTCAGACCCTATGACTTCCTGGGGATCCTGTACAGGGTAGCAACTTCCTCAAATACTGGGGAGGTTATAGCTCATCCGTTTACTAGTCCCAGCTGCCTCGGTGATCAATTCCAGAAGTAACCATAATCCACCGCAGACCTGAGCTGCTCCCACTACATGTTCCCTGAGCTGCTGACCAGGTACTGGGGAGGTTGCAGTCCATCTGCATATTTCTCCCAGATGCCTCAGTGGTTAATTTTGGAAGTCACCACAACTTCTTTGGACATCAACTTCTCCCACCTGTGCTCCTCTATGATCTGGCCATGTACTGGGGAGGTTGCAGCCCATCTGCATACTTCTCTTAGCTGCCTGAGATGATAGTCCAACTCCCTTTGGCTTCCACCAACAAGTCAAGTGACATGACACTGTGTTAATCTCTTAGTAACATAACTCTTTGTCTTTTTAATCTCTTGCTCTTAGAAAGAGCCTATTATCTATTTGTTCCGTTGATCCCAGTTCTTGTATCCCTTGTTTGATGTAATGCTTTCTTCCATGCTTTTTCTCATTTTGCTGTAAACCGAAGTGATATGTAACTCTGTTACATGAATATCGGTATATAAAAGTTCTAAATAAATAAATAAATAAGTAGTGCATGATATAGCATTATCTTCTGTCAGTAGATTTTTCCATCTCTCTATTTCCTATGGTTCCACTGCATCTACTTTTCCTGATACTAATCCTTCCCTATCTTATTCCCTGCTGCAAACCACTACTAACATCAGGTCTACTGTCCCCATTCACTATATTACCTGCCATTCTGTCTTCTTCCACTGCTCTTTGGCGCTGAAGTTTTCTTCCTTTCATTCAGCCATCTCCACTTTCCCTGACAGCATCTCATCCTCATTGCTGTCACCACCCCTTCACCTCTCTTCTCTGTATTCTCCTGCCCCTCCTCCTATTCACAACTGGGAATATTAATCCCAATCCTTGAAAGGCAAATTTCATCCCATCTATGTATATCAAACTGTTACTCCTCCAATCATATCCCTGTTCCCCTGATTCCTGCCTCTTCTCTTCCTTTCTCACACTCCCTATGGAATAGAGATGTGAATCGTTTTCCATATCGTCTTAACGATAGAAATCGTGTGGCAGGGCAAGAAAATCGTGTTAGGCACGATTTTTTAGTTAAAAAATCGTTAAAAATCGTTTTTTCCGATTAGTGCGCACTAACTGGGAGTTAGTGCGCACTAACTGAAAATGATACAATTTGACACTTTTCAGGTCAGTTAAGGTCAGTTTAGGAATGAATATGTATTCCTATTGGCTGCCCTCTTATTTATTCATGTTACCAAGCTTCCCACTGACAGTATATGGGGGATGGGAAATGGAAACAGTTGGTAGCTTGACAAAACAAGTAATGTGATCAGTTAATGTGACTAGAACTTGTGCCCTAACCCTGATACCAGGGGTATTGTGATCTTCCTGCACACAGTGCCCTATCCCTATTAATACCAGGAGTGTTGTGATCTTCCTGCACACAGTGCCCTAACCCTGGCACCAGGGGTGTTGTGATCTTCCTGCACACAGTGCCCTATCCCTATTAATACCAGGAGTGTTGTGATCTTCCTGCACACAGTGCCCTAACCCTGGCACCAGGGGTGTTGTGATCTTCCTGCACACAGTGCCCTATCCCTATTAATACCAGGAGTGTTGTGATCTTCCTGCACACAGTGCCCTAACCCTGGCACCAGGGGTGTTGTGATTTTCCTGCACACAGTGCCCTATCTCTATTAATACCAGGAGTGTTGTGATCTTCCTGCACACAGTGCCCTAACCCTGGCACCAGGGGTGTTGTGATCTTCCTGCACACAGTGCCCTATCCCTATTAATACCAAGAGTGTTGTGATCTTCCTGCACACAGTGCCCTAACCCCGGCACCAGGGGTGTTGTGATCTTCCTCCACACAGTGCCCTATCCCTATTAATACCAGGAGTGTTGTGATCTTCCTGCACACAGTGCCCTATCCCTATTACCAGGGGTGTTGTGATCTTCCTGCACACAGTGCCCTATTCCTGATACCGGGGGTGTTGGGATCTTCTTGCACACATCCCGGTATCAGGGACAGGGCACTGCATGCAGGAAGATCACAACACTCCTGGTATCAGGAATAGGGCACTGTGTGCAGGAAGATCACAACACCCCTGGTATTAGGGATAGGGCACTGCGTGCAGGAAGATCACAACACTCCTGGTATTAATAGGGATAGGGCACTGCATGCAGGAAGATCACAACACCCCTGGTGTGCAGGAAGATCACAATACCCCGGAGGAGTGAGGGTCAGGCAGCTCCCCCCTGTCTGTGAAGCCAGCCTCTCACTAGTAATGCAGGGAGGGAGCTGTCTCAGACTTCACCATCCTCCCCCCCCCCCCCCCCTCACACACACACCATTCACTAGCTGGGACACGGGGGAAGTCAGGAGTGAGGGTCAGGCAGCTCCCCCCTGTCTGTGAAGCCAGCCTCTCACTAGTAATGCAGGGAGGGAGCTGTCTCAAACTTCACCATCCTCTCCCCCCCCCCCCCCCCTCACCCACACACCATTCACTAGCTGGGACATGGGGAAAGTCAGGAGTGAGGGTCAGGCAGCTCCCCCCTGTCTGTGAAGCCAGCCTCTCACTAGTAATGCAGGGAGGGAGCTGTCTCAGACTTCACCATCCTCCCCCCCCCCCCCCTCACCCACACACCATTCACTAGCTGGGACATGGGGGAAGTCAGGAGTGAGGGTCAGGCAGCTCCCCCCTGTCTGTGAAGCCAGCCTCTCACTAGTAATGCAGGAGGGAGCTGTCTCAGGCTTCACCATCCTCCCCCCCCCCTCACCCACACACCATTCACTAGCTGGGACATGGGGGAAGTCAGGAGTGAGGGTCAGGCAGCTCCCCCCTGTCTGTGAAGCCAGCCTCTCACTAGTAATGCAGGGAGGGAGCTGTCTCAAACTTCACCATCCTCTCCCCCCCCCCCCCCCCCCCCCTCACCCACACACCATTCACTAGCTGGGACATGGGGAAAGTCAGGAGTGAGGGTCAGGCAGCTCTCCCCTGTCTGTGAAGCCAGCCTCTCACTAGTAATGCAGGGAGGGAGCTGTCTCAGACTTCACCATCCTCCCCCCCCCCCCCCCTCACCCACACACCATTCACTAGCTGGGACATGGGGAAAGTCAGGAGTGAGGGTCAGGCAGCTCCCCCCTGTCTGTGAAGCCAGCCTCTCACTAGTAATGCAGGGAGGGAGCTGTCTCAGACTTCACCATCCTCACCCCCCCCCCTCACCCACACACCATTCACTAGCCTGGACATGGGGGAAGTCAGGAGTGAGGGTCAGGCAGCTCCCCCCTGTCTGTGAAGCCAGCCTCTCACTAGTAATGCAGGGAGGGAGCTGTCTCAAACTTCACCATCCTCTCCCCCCCCCCCCCCCCCTCACCCACACACCATTCACTAGCTGGGACATGGGGAAAGTCAGGAGTGAGGGTCAGGCAGCTCCCCCCTGTCTGTGAAGCCAGCCTCTCACTAGTAATGCAGGGAGGGAGCTGTCTCAGACTTCACCATCCTCCCCCCCCCCCCCTCACCCACACACCATTCACTAGCTGGGACATGGGGGAAGTCAGGAGTGAGGGTCAGGCAGCTCCCCCCTGTCTGTGAAGCCAGCCTCTCACTAGTAATGCAGGGAGGGAGCTGTCTCAGACTTCACCATCCTCTCCCCCCCCCCCCCCCACCCATACACCATTCACTAGCTGGGACATGGGGAAAGTCAGGAGTGAGGGTCAGGCAGCTCCCCCCTGTCTGTGAAGCCAGCCTCTCACTAGTAATGCAGGGAGGGAGCTGTCTCAGACTTCACCATCCTCCCCCCCCCCCCCCTCACCCACACACCATTCACTAGCTGGGACATGGGGAAAGTCAGGAGTGAGGGTCAGGCAGCTCCCCCCTGTCTGTGAAGCCAGCCTCTCACTAGTAATGCAGGGGGGAAGCTGTCCTCAGACTCCACCATCCTCCCCCCCCCCCCCCCCCCGCCTCACCCACACACCATTCACTAGCTGGGACATGGGGGAAGTCATGAGTGAGGGTCAGGCAGCTCCCCCCTGTCTGTGAAGCCAGCCTCTCACTAGTAATGCAGGGAGGGAGCTGTCTCAGACTTCACCATCCTCCCCCCCCCCTCACCCACACACCATTCACTAGCTGGGACATGGGGGAAGTCAGGAGTGAGGGTCAGGCAGCTCCCCCCTGTCTGTGAAGCCAGCCTCTCACTAGTAATGCAGGGAGGGAGCTGTCTCAGACTTCACCATCCTCTCCCCCCCCCCCCCTCACCCACACACCATTCACTAGCTGGGACATGGGGAAAGTCAGGAGTGAGGGTCAGGCAGCTCCCCCCTGTCTGTGAAGCCAGCCTCTCACTAGTAATGCAGGGAGGGAGCTGTCTCAGACTGGTATCAGGGATAGGGCACTGAGTGCAGGAAGATCACAACTCCCCTGGTATCAGGAATAGGGCACAGGTTCTAGTCATATTGACTGATCACATTACTTTTTTTGTCAACTACCAACAGTTTTCATTTCCCATCCCCTCAACCATCACTTGAGTTGGAACCTTGGTAACATCAATAGATAAGAGGGCAGCCAGCCAATAGGAATACATATTCATTCCTAACTGACCTTTACTGACCTGGATAGTGTCAATAATTTGTATCATTTTCTGTTAGTGTTCCTGAGTTTCCATTTGCATTTCCCATCCCCCCAACCATCACCTCAGTGGGAACCTGGTTAACATCAATAAATAAGAGGGCAGCCAGCCAATAGGAACACATATTCATTCCTAACTGACCTTTACTGACCTGGAAAGTGTCAATTTGTATCATTTTCAGTTAGTGCACACTAACTCGAGTTAGTGCGCACTAACTCAGAGTTAGTGCTCACTAACTCGAGTTAGTGCGCACTAACTCGGAGTTAGTGCACACTAACTCCCGTTAGTGCGCACTAACACGATTTAACGATTTTTAACGATAAATCGTTAGAATTTCTATTGTATCGTGTTCTATAACGATTTAAGACGATATTACAATTATCAGATGATAATTTTAATCGTTAAAAAACGATTCACATCCCTACTATGGAATGCCCACTCTATTTCCAACAAGTTGCCTACATTCAGGATCTCTTTATCTCTCATAATCTTCATCATCTTGCCTTGACTGAAACTTGGGTTTTCCCTGAGGACTCTGCTTTAGTTTCTGCTTTCTGGCATAGAGGTTACCTTCCACCTCATTCACACTATTTTTCTTCCTGGGAACCTCATTTCATCAGATTATTCACCCCACCACCTCTCCAGGTAGCAGTCATTTATCACCCTTTTGATAAATCTCACTCCTCGTTCTCACTTACTTTGATTCCTGGCTTTCCTTCTTTCTTGAAACATCTTCCCCTTCCCTTTTTCTATAGAACTTTAATTTTCATGCTGATGACTCATTTGATTTTTATGCCTCAAAGCTCCTTGCCTTAATCTCTTTGTTTAATCTCTAACTCTGCTCTACTGACCCTTATCACAAACATGGCCTCTGCCTTGACCTAGTCATTTCTTCTAACTGCTGTCTCTCAGATTTCTGCATCTTAGTTCTTCCCCTCTCAGACCATAATCCAATAATGTTCATGCTAAACTATTCTCCCCCACAGCCTTATCTAGTCACCAGTGTGCAGCAGTAGCCAAGAAAGCAAATAGAATGCTAGCAATTATTAGGAAAGGGATAGCGAATAAAACAGAGAATATCATAATGACTCTGTATCGCTCCATGGTATGATCTTATCTTGCGTACTGTGTGCAATTCTGGTCACCACTTAGCAAAAAAGAAAAAAAAATACCACAATTAGAAAAGGTACAGAGAAGGATGCCCAAAATGATAAAGGAGATGGAACGATTCTCCTATGAGGTTAGGACTCCTCAACTTCAGCGTCCGGAACCCCCGCTGAACGACCTCCTGCAGTCGATCTCCTGCCGGCGCCATTTTCCATACGAAAACAATTTGCGGCAAGAAATCGCTCCCGGAACCCCGCTGGACTCCCAGGAAAATTTTGGCCAGCTTGGGGGGGCCTCCTGACCCCCACAAGACTTGCCAAAAGTCCAGCGGGGGTCCGGAACGACCTCCTGCGTCGAACCGTTTTTGTCTATGGCCGCCGCCATATTGCGGCGGCCATTTTGAAAAATGGCGCCGGCTGAAGACAACACGATTCTATTGAGGGGGCCGTTCCGGACCGCCGTCGTTCTGGACCACCGCCGGATCCCCAGGTAATTTAAAGCATTGGGGGGGGGGTTCGGGAGGGTGGGGGATTTAATTTAAAGGGTCGGGGGTGGGTTTTAGGGGGTTTTAGTGTGCCGGTTTTCCTGCCCTCCCCCTTCCCCCGATTTACGATTTTTTAACGATAAATCGGGGGAATTGGTATTGTATCGTGGCCCTAACGATTTTTTGACGATTTAAAATATATCGGACGATATTTTAAATCGTCAAAAAACGATTCACATCCCTAATCTTTGTTAAGGTTTGCAATGCTAAACCTTAACAATAGAGGCCAATCCAGATCACAAGTACCTGGCAGGATCCCAAGGGGTAGAAAGACTGCATGCAGCTTATCCCAGGGATAAGACTCCACCGTAAGAACATAAGAAAATGCCATACTGGGTCAGACCAAGGGTCCATCAAGCCCAGCATCCTGTTTCCAATAGTGGCCAATCCAGGCCATAAGAACTTGGCAAGTACCCCAAAATGTTAAGATATTCATAATGAAATATTTTCTGGTCCCATTGATCCATTCCTCTACCACCCCCACCCTGCCCAAAATATTAAAAAAAAAAAGGTGCTGGATACCCCAATCCTGCTTTCCCACCTTTCTTCCTGTTCATTTATAAAATAACTATTTGCCCTGCCTGACCCTCCCCCTGCAGGCTGCTTATACCAAACATCCTGCTCCCCCTCCCCCGGATGCCCTCAGACCCCCCAACTCTGAAACATTACCCAAGAGACAGGTACCCAGATCCTTGCTCCCAGTGCTTCAAACACAACCACTCAGTGGTAGAGTTCAAAACGTAAGGTACCCTGTAGCTTACGCTTCCAATGCAGCCACAGCTATCAGGTGCATTTATTTCCAACAATTAATATGATAAGCAACAGTCCAAGGTAAATGTTTATCTTCAAAGATAGCGCAAGGCTTCAAACATCCAAGTGAAACTTTGTAATCTAAATGTCAAACGTAAAGGTTGATTTGCTCAGCAGAAGCAGGCATCATCCATTGCTGACAGGGTCCACATGCTGCAAGTTGCTTCATCAGGGGAAAAACATGAAGGATGAACTTATTTGCATATTTTAACAAGAAGCCCTAATTTTTGTGATGAACATATTCTTTCAGCACTTTCACCAAAAGCTGTACTGGCCTCATTCAAACCAGCTCAATACATACCTAAGTTGATTACCGATTAAACAAGAATGCCCAATCAGACCTAATCACTAAAGTCTACTCCATTCAGAAAAAAAATGCACCTGAAATATTTTGAATTGACATTTCACATTATTATTTATTCAAGTTTTGCTATTAAAAGTCTCATGAAAGGATTTTTATTTTTAGCTATGATGGCATTTTTAGCATCTGGCTCAACGTTTTGAGAGCAAACAAAATGTGGATTTCTTTGTTGGTGGATTGTCTGAGGTTTGATTGGCTTATTTTAAGAAAGTCCAATTGTTCCACCAACTCTGGCACCAGTCATGAATGAAGCGATCTCAGCATGGTCCTCTGCTTTTGAATATACCCATCCAAAAGGTATGCTTATTGGTGGATAGGAAAGAAATTGCTGGGCTGACCATGACCTTGTGTGGCAAATATGACAGTGGATCTGTGGCCATATCATCTATGAGTTCTATGAAATAGTGTGTAACTGATATCTGAGCTGTCATCTCCTTTGGTACCAACTGTTATAGCTATGGCCTATGTCAAGAGAGCATGTTCTGCCATGGCCATGAGGCAGTGGTGGATAAAGTTGGAGGAGGAAATGGTAGTTGATAGAGTGCTTCTCAAGCTAACACTACTATATGGGGTGCACCCTCTTTTCTTTACTACATTGCCTTTGCCTCCAGTGGTCCTGCCCCTGCATTCTAGTCAACAGTGTCTCTGTCCACTAAAAGATAGTGTTGGACTAAAGGACGATATTCCCTTTCACACATGGGTTACACAATGTGGCTATCATATACAGTAAACATCCTTCTAGGTAAGGGGTTTCAGCCTATCTTCTACCTGCTGCTGAAAGTAGTCCATGATCACTGATACCTCATGTGTCTTCTCTGTTACTGCCATATAGTACTCTAACTTATTCTCCAGGATATTGACTATAGGGATGACCTCATGCAGGGTGGCATTTGATGATCTGAGATCCTCTGAGGCATTCTTAAAGGGTTTCAGAAGAACTTGAGTCAGCTGCATTATGTGTAGCCATTTATGATGCCCCAGGGGAGATCAATAGCTATAACGTCTTTAAGAACCAAACCATGATAGTCTATATAATACTGATGATGTTGAAAGCAACCCCCAGGATAAGCAGGCAGTACAGTTAGAGAGCATGAGCAATGCCGCTGGCCTTTTCCCTCTTGGCCCACCCTCAACCTCAGCATAAGAAGCCCCCAAAGATCCAGAGAGGAGATCATGGAAGATATACATGGTGTGGAAACACTTTAAAGTGAGGGAGTACCCACATTGTGCTCATTGCATTCACTATAGTAAGGACATGAGTTGAGGGAAGGTACTGGGTCATCTGAAAATGCTGAAATCGGCATCACTACGTGAACCACCTGCATACAAAAACACCACCTGCTACCACTGCCATAAGGGGGATGGATGACCAGCCCCTGCAGATAGAGGAGAAACTGGGATTTAAGCATTTACTGCACTTCCTAGTCCCCAATTACAAGGTGCCCTCCAGGACTACATTCATTAGTCAGATTATTCCCTCCCTTTACAATCAGTACTATAGTTACTTGCAGATGCAGGACTCCAAGGCAGAGGGGAGTAACATGCATTTCACCAGTGACATCTAGACCATCCAGAATGCTACACATGCCTATCTCTCCCTGACAGTACACTGGCTGAAACAGGGGCAAGCAGCAGCTCTAGTAGAGTCTAAGCATCAGGGTGCAGATGAACTGTGCTATGCAGCCAGGTGATGGATACATCTCATACCTCATGCAGTATTCTTTCAGCAATAAGAAAGATACTGAAGTCTTCATACCAGCTGGAGGGGCAGGAGTGTTCTTGCTGTTTTGTTTTGTTTTTTCTGATAAGCAATGGTGTAAATATGATAAGCACAGTGAAAGATGATAGCTATCAGGAGATACGTTGCTTCAAACATGTTGCTTCTGGCAACAAGTGTCATGGGCCTGGGGCCAAAGGAACACGAAATTCCAGTACTGAAGGACAGATGGAGAGGTACAGGAAAATAAGCAGGGCATTTTCCTCAGAGCACGAAGGGTGGCCAGCTTCTCTGGGAGAAGCAGGAAGAATTTGGAATGCCTCAAAAGTAACTGACTCAAGATGTTAGCGCCCACTCGAATTCCACTTGTCTGATGCTGCACAAGTTAGTGGAGCAGCAGACACCCCTTCATGATCTGACTTCGTAAACAGAGTTAGGTGTGGATTGCCAACCGAGGCATTAAGATTGGGTAGTGATGAGGCAGCTACTGTAAGCCCTTTAAGGATGCCATGGAGGATCTAAGTTTAAGAAGCACCACCCTGAGCTAGGTCATCTCCATAGTAAATATTATAGATGAGAAGTTAGAGGTTTTCTGTGAGCAAGATGGAATGAAAGAAGAGGTGCTTCAGTTTGTGGACTCCTTGCAGCAGCGGGTTCAAGAGAGAACGTAACCTCTGAAAGAAAACAGTACTTATATACTTGCCATGGTTTGTCACCCACAGGTGAAAGGGAATCTTGTGCTCCAGTCCCAGCATCCCACTTACATGGAGGAGATACAGGAAGCTAAGGAGCAGGAATAGGAGCACCAGAGGCAGAGACATAGTGGGGATGTATTGCAGGAAAGAATGGCCATCCCAGAACATAATGTGAGCATGAGCAGCAGCATCCTGTCAGCTATCACTTCCTCCCCTACTTCAACAGGCCACAGCCATGTTGCCCCTACACAACAGTCCATCGTGTTGCAGGCCATAGATAGAGCAGCTGGCAGCAAAGACCTCCACCCCAGCCCAGCAAATAAGACTCCAGCAGAAATGTCTGTGGCATGCTGACAGAGCTCATCAAGGACATGGCCACAGATCTGATGGCATATTGGGCACATATGTTCACAGTTTGGCAAGGCCTGACCAAAGTGACTCAGCATTATCTTTACTGCATACCAACCAGTATGCCCAGCAAATGTATCTTCTCAATGGCAGGGGACTTTGTGAGCCCTTGTCATTCATGACTGGTACCAGAGTCGTTGGAAAAGTTGGTCTTTTTGAAAATCTATCTGCCTTCCCGGAGTTTCCAGAATTTCAATGTGAGTAGCAGAAGAATTGAAAGCGTCTTGCTTTCAAACCCCTGATGCTACACCTTGCTGCAGCTCTGACTTGCCGCCATGCCCTTGAGGCTAACCCTTGGGGGTTTTGCTGCCACACTGCCTTGCTTCAATTCCCTTGGCACTACATCTTGGGTCTTTCTATTCCAATCTCTTAAGAACATAAGAACATAACAATTGCCAAACTGGATGAGACTGAGGGGTCATCAAGCCTAGTATCCTGTTTCCAACAGAGGGGAATCCTCGTTACAAATACCTGGAAAGATCTCAAATAGTAAATAAATCCCAACCTGCAATCACACAGGAATAAGAAGTGACTATTCCCTAAGCCTACTTGGTTAATACAAGTTTATAGACTTTTCCTCCAGGATCTTGCTGCCATGCCCCTGATGCTATACCTTGAGATTCTTGCTGCCATTCTACTTTGCTGCCAAACTCATGGTGCTATACCTTGGAGATTTTGATGTCTCCATGCAGTTTGCTGCTTGGATACCAACTCTGCTTCTTTCTTGGAAATACTGGGTTGTTTTATCCCCAAAATAAAATGTAAAAAAAGAAATAAAATAGAAGTTTCTCCTCCTGCCCCACCTCTTTATTAGTTCTCCACCTTGCTATTTTGTTGTACCCATCTAGGATCCTGGCCTAGTTATCCTACACTGATTCTCTCTTATTTATTCTTGGGTGTTTTGTTCTCTTTTG
This sequence comes from Rhinatrema bivittatum, assembly GCF_901001135.1. Classification (NCBI taxonomy): domain Eukaryota; kingdom Metazoa; phylum Chordata; class Amphibia; order Gymnophiona; family Rhinatrematidae; genus Rhinatrema; species Rhinatrema bivittatum. The sequence goes on along the minus strand of NC_042616.1, from coordinate 738,751,354 downwards.
GTGCCTTGGGCTGTCCATTAAAAAACTATTGTTGGTTTATTTATTTATTTATTTAAGTTTTTTTATATACCAACATTCAAGACAGTAGTCCCATCATGCTGGTTCACAAGAAACAGGGGTGCAATAAACTTTACAATTTGAACAATGGTGCAGAAAAGCAGTTACATGTAACAGGGAATCAATAACTAGGAGTAAGAAGGAAAATGAGGAAAATGTAAGAAGGAAAAGAAGTAAGGAAAAGAAGTAAGAAGGAAAAAGAGGAAAATGGTTCCCTCTGCCCCTCTTCTAATGCATTGAAGGGGGGGGGGGGAGTGTTTGATGGTCCTTGCTGTTTATTTTAAATCACCTTTTTATTGAATTTTGAAATTATCCCAATCAGAGAGAGGAACAATTTGTAAGAAAGAGAACTGTAACAATAACAATCAGTTCTTAGGGGCCTATGAGAAAAACAACAGTATAAAGACATGTAAGATATGTACAGTATTACCACAAACCCCAGGCTTCCACTGGGACAAGGTAAAGACAAATCAGCCAAACTTCTGTTTGGAAGCCCCTTCCTCCCCACCCCTCTCTCCCCAGGAACATCATTCTCCATGTTAATTAATTTAGATTAAAATAAATTTAATTGAATTTAATTGATTGATCCTCAAAGAATAATAGCATGGAATTTTGTGTAGTTGGCTCTTAGACAGTCAGAAGGAAAGTAAAATAGTGCAAGTTGTAATCTTGACCAGGATGAATTGGAATGAACTAAGTTGATACACCCAATCACAATGAAAATGAATTACTACATACCAAAGGTGCTCTCTAACATAAAGGTCAAACTGACCTGTGCCTTCTGTAGCCCATCAGACTGACTTAGCAGGCTCTAGAAAGTAAATAGTATTTCTCACTATTGGGGGAGAGAGTGGACCAATAATTGTACCAGACATGTAGTATGGTTTCCCGTTGCAGCTCAGAAGTATGCTTTGCCGATAAATATTCAAAAGTGAGGAGTTTGGTCATCCTTCCTTCTGTGATCATTTAGGGCTGTCAGAAGGATCCAAGAACCTAGTATGTTTTTTTTTACCACAACTGAGACTTTATCTAGAAACAATCGCCTATCAGGCCCCAATATAGTAGGGGAGTGTTCATAATAGGAATTTTTTTTAAAACATTTCCACAGGTCTTGTTCAGAGATAGCGAAGCCTGGCCATTTACCCCATTTTTTAAGGATCGGACCTAAAAAATCCCCCGGATACACCTTCAACAAAGCTTTGTGAAATCTGGCACAGGTGGGCTTCTCCTTTTTGCTTCCCACAAGAACCTCCTCCAATAAGCCAAGCTTATGAAGCTCTGGGAGTTTCTAAAGCAGGTCATTAATATAGTGTCTCACCTGCAGAAAGACACAGAACTCTGTGGGCTTGATTTTAAAAAGCATTTACTCACTTAAAACTGGATTTTACTCGAGTAAATGCACTTTACTCGTGTAAGTGGGTTTTTGAAAATTGCTACAATATATGCCATGAATTGTCCATAGGATTTGCTCACGTAAGTGTCCTTTACTCAAGTAAATGGCTTTTGAAAATTGCTACAATAGCAGTTACATTTATACGTGTAAACCCTTATGAAAATTACCCCCAGTATGCACTAGCCCATATTTAGTTTGTAATTCCTGAAAACTATGTAGAACCTGAGTATTCCCTATGAAGAAATGGCAAGCTTATGTTAGCCTTCAGAAAACCATTGGGCAAAAACCTTATCATGCCACTCCGGGGAAAAATGTGGGTTATCCTGTATGTAATGAAAGAAGACAGTTTTCCACCCTGTCTCAAAAAGTTACATAGGAACACCCACGCGCTCTGACACGACAGGACAAGGAGATGCCCCCAAATGTCACTTGGAATGTCCTGCTCAGGCACCTGGATTACACAATTCAAGGAGAAGGGCCTAACCAATCTTATACCAGGTTACAAGTAGTGTAATGAGAAGTGTAAAAGGTACAGTCATGAAGGTGTCGTAGCATACAGGCCAAATTATATAATCTTAAATTTGGACAATTAAGGACTCCTTAAGTGGAATCACACATTACAAAGTCCAAAGAGGGGGCTGATCCAAGATGGCAGCCGATTGAGGAAGTGGTGAAGATCCCTTTGATAGATATTTCCTAAAATAGCTTTCCTTTTCCTCTAAAAAAGTGCTTACCGATGCCTCACACTAAGAGGAAAGCTAAGCTTCACGGGATGACTTCAAGTTCTCCCATATTAGATCCTTTGCAACAGCGTATTGAGGGATTCCTGACTGCAGGTGTGGCTTCAACGCCAAATGGGGCAGCCGCTGGAGGAAGTGAGCTGGAGCAAGCTCCCTCTTTCCTGGTCAATGTACAACTTTAAGTCCAGGCGAACTGAAGAGACCAGCTCCTCCTCTGTTTCTGAATACCAGGAGCCCGGTGAATAAGGAGGTTACCCCAGAGGAAAGGGGAACTTAAAAATCTTCACAATGGAGAGAACCCACAGGAGAGCGTGGGGATCCCTGGTTTCTGGCAACAATGACCCCATCGAGGTTGGAGAGCAGAGGAAACTGTGCAGACCAACAGACGCCGAGAGTTGCTGTGAGTACAGAAAAGATCTTGGTGCATTAAGCAGAAGAAAGGGCTGGCAGCAATGGGAGGGGGGAAATGGCTAACATGAACCCCCTAGTAGTTGAAACAATTCCTGATTCAAAAAATGCTCAAGGAATGTGGACTGTTTTGAGATCCATTGAAAAGTCCTTGGTAACACTAACTCAAATGACAAATGATACAAAAAATCAAGTATTGATAAACACTAATCTGTTAACAACATTTAACTTATAGTGGAGGATTTGGGACCATGAGTATTACAAGTTGAAAATATACAACAGAATGTGTTGAAATCAGAAGGAAACCACACCAGAAGGCTGGAAAATATAGAGAACTCTATGAGAGCATTAAACTTAAGAGTATTGAATTTCCCTGATATGAACCTAGTATCGCCGCTAGATTTGTTTAAGAGGTATTTACTTCAGGTGCTTAAAATACCAGAGGCAGCAATGCCAGTTATTACTAAGATTTATTATTTACCCCAAACAAATCAATATACCTGGATTGAGAGGATCTGTCTCACTTGATGTTTCAAGAATACTGGAGGTTTCACAAGAGGAGGAAGTGCTTCAATGAAGATCTATGTTAATCTCTTTTGCCTTTTTAATGGATCAGAACAATGTCCTCAAGCAGTTTTTTTTTAATAGACAATCTACTTTTCTCGGCCAGAAAGTGTGGATTTTTCCAGACTTAATAAAGGTTACTCAGATCAAAAGAAGGGATTTTTTTATCCTTAAGATGAGAGGTTCAACAACTTGGTGCTAAACTTGACTTGAGATACCCCTGCAAATGTTGCATACTATATAATAATGTTAAATATGTGTTTTTTGAGGTACAACAGCTAAGAGGGTTTTTGGATGGTCAACCCCCAAGAACTTCTAATGGGGTCATGATTTGAAACTCCAGGGAGGAAGACTTAGAACCAATGTCAGGAAGTATTTCTTCATGGAGAGGGTGGTGGATGCCTGGAATGCCCTTCCGGAGGAAGTAGTGAAGACTAAAACTGTGAAGGATTGCAAAGGGGCATGGGATAAACACTGTGGATCCCTAAAAGGCTAGAGGATGGGAATAATTAAAAAAGCTAAACCGGCACGGAGTGTCAGTTACCACCCTTAAGAGAAACATGGGGGAAACCTGCACGGAGCGGCAGTTATTACCCTTAAGAGAAACATGGGGGAAACCTGCACAGAGTGGCGGTTACTACCTTGCGAAGCTTGCTGGGCAGACTGGATGGACCATTTTTGCTTTTTCTGCTGTCATTACTATGTTACTATGTTAGCATTTCTAATCTTTTCTATGTAAGTTTTGTCTTTCCATACCCTCACCATATTTGCTAGAAATTTCCCTGCCTTCCCTGTTTTTCTCAAAATATGGTGGGCTCTTTGTTGAAGAATTGCATTCAAACTGTCAAGAATGCTTCTAAAACTCATTTCTTTTTTGCTCATCTTAATTTTTCTTCACAAATGCAGAATTGATTTGTTCATCCTTTTATTCCTTGCTATTGAGCAGGATATTATCTCACCTCAGACTACTGCCTTACTGGACTCCCAGAAGAGAGTGGGGGACTGTACATGTTGAAAATTGTTAATTTCAAACTCCTTCCATTTTTGACATAAAAAGAACTGAAAATTCACATCACCCCTTAAATAACTCAGAAATATCCACAGTCGCTCCCTGGAGCTACACCTGTCTGTCTTAATGTCAACCCATACCATAGAATGATCTGAGATGAATGGCAGACCTAATTCTGCTTCTGAGATGATGGAGAAAAGATTTTGGGGGATTAAAATATAATCAATCCTATAAGAGTAACCATAGGCTCGAGAGATGTGAGTAAACATCTAGTAGTTGAAGTTCAGTGCACAGGTAGGAAATACCCTTGCCCCTCAAGGAGCGAGGATGTTTAATCAAAATTTATCTAATAGGGGATCACTCATGCAGTTATAATCACTAGCCCTCACTAGGGGTCCCCCGGACATTAGTTAAGAGAATATTGACCAGGTTTACAAAACAGCTATGGGTATGTTCATTAGGAGCATAAAGGTTGCAAATCGTTTATATCTGTCCATTGAGTTTACCAATGAAAATTACAAATCTCTGATTAGGGTCGGTAATCACCTTCAGTTCTTGAACATGGACACTTTTGTGAATCAATATAGCCACCCCAGCTTTTTTACCTACTGCCACCAAGAAGAAACATAATTGAACCCACATTATTTAAGTTTGCTACTTTCTACCCCTGTAAGGTGAGTTTCCTGCAAGCAAGCAATTGTAGCTTTATGTTTATTTAAAGCATGGAAAATCTTTTTCCTCTTAATAGGAGACCCTAGTCCATTAACATCCCATGAGATTGCCTGTAATACAATACTCAGTGTTGTGCTGGAAGTGAACCCTTGGCCTGGTGCAGGATTGGTACTTCCCTCCGGTCGGACCCGGAGAGTGCCTGCCACCAGGAAGTGGAGACAGGAGGAGACAGAGGCTAGCTGGAGCTCCACCAATAGCAACCCAGGGTTCCCTCAGGTTGAGACCTTGGTTACCCGGTCCACCTGGTCTTAGGTGGGCCTCGCAGGGTCTCCTAGAGAGAAAGTTCAAGGGAGTGCCCACCACGAATGAAGGTGCGCGGTCGGTGTTCAGGTAAGGAAGTCCAGAGGTCACAGGAGGCCAGAATAGAGTGTCCGAGTGTATAGCGAGAATCAATGCCAGAGTCTTGGCGTAGAATGGTCAGCCAGGCAGAGTCGGTAACAGAGGTCTGCCCGCGCATAGTCAGGTCAAGCAAGAGGTCGAGTTCCAGGTGGCAGACGAGAGCAGTCAGTGTTCCAGGCAGAGGTCAGGTCAGGCAGCGAACAGAGAGTAGTCGGTGTTCCAGGCAGAGGTCAGGGCAGGCAGCAATCAAGGAGTAGTCAAGAACAGGCAAAGGTCAGTACTGTGAGATCAGTCCAAAGGTTACTACCGGGAATGGAGAGATGAAGGAGCAGGAGACCCTGGAACAGGAGACACAGGAGACGCTGGAACTGGAAACACAGGAGACGCTGGAACGGGAGACACAGGAGACGCTGGAACTGGTGACACAGAAGACACTGAAACGGGAGACACAGAAGACACTGGAACACAGGAGGGCAAACTTGCTATCACTAGGTGATCGACCCGATTGCCAAGGCAAGGAAGTGATTTGAGGCATTTCCTTTTGTACAGGAATCAATCTGGGTGTGCTGCAGAGCTGGGACCCACTCTTGGCCCTTTAAGAGGCCAGTTAGTCTGCGCGCACGTGCCTAGAGGCAGGGCTGATGCCACGGAGGACGCCCAGACCCGCCATGAGGCCTGGCCAGAGCTGGGAGGTGAAGCGTCGAGGAATGCTGCCACGGAACGCCGTAGCCAATTGGAGCTGGCACCAGACGTGAGGGAGGCAGACCCGGGACTGGCTGGTGTAGAGGAAGGGTAAGCGGACCCGGGAATGGGTTGGGCGCAAGCTGGATGTGCAATACTCAGCTCCCAATGCAGATGAGATTACTGAAAGAACCATCACAATATCCCTCAATGGGACACCCAGACTTGCCTCACTGCCAGTCCTTCCTCAGGAGAGGAACAACCATCTGCTGCAAAGAGGTGGGAGAGGAACTATCCAGCCATCAAAATTAAACAGTATCAGATAATGAACACCCCACTGCCTCCCCACAATCCCCCCAAACTTTGTAATTAACTTCAAAGAGGCATATGGAACTCCCGACCTCCTAATATTTAAGCCAATACAAGTTCAGAGTATAAAATAGTGAAGTCCCAGGGTCATCTCCAGCACAGCCCCAGGGCTAATGATCTCCAGTCTGATCAGCTAGCCAACAACAGCTCCAACCTTCGCGGTGAACTGCCTGGTTAACCAATCATCTTCTGCGCAGAGCCTTGAGCCTCCCGACTCCTCCGCCATCATTTCTCCCTGAAAGAACGCACCCCATAGTACAACACTAGAACCGCCTCCGGCGCAGTCCTGCTGAGATCCCCAGCGGCCCTCAGCAAGCATGGCATTGGTGGAAGGAAAAAGAAAAAAGAAAAGGCACTCACCTTTGAACATTGCCTGTGGTATAGGGCAGCTCCCCGTTCCAGACTGTGATGCTGGACCAGTCAACCGGGAGAAGCCCCAAATTGATTTAATCACACAATTCAAAACAACTGAGCAACAACCAGGCCATGCACAAAAGTCTCTCCTGGTCTCGACGTCCTCCCCTGGTGAGTGACGCATAGGTGTTCCTCTGATGGGAAAAACCTTATTAAATGACAGAGTCCAAAACACCGCACTAAATAGATTCAACTATATCACAATAAAATCCAAATTGTGCATAAATGAATTATCAGGAGGAAAAGACTTCAAATACCAAATCAACAGTCCAATGAGTTGAATATTTAGCAATAGGTATAATCATCAGTCTAGAAAAAAACCCTTAATTAAAAAAGCAGGGGGGGTTTCTAGACTGATGATTATACCTATTGCTAAATTTTCGCTTCTTGGACTGACGATTTATTGTGATATGGTTGAATCTATTTAGTGCGGTGTTTTGGCCTGTGTCATTTAATAACCGCACGCACTAGCCTTCATTATTAAGAATCTCTCAAAAAACCTTATTAAACCAGAGATAGTTAATGAAGACAAAAACTGCTAAAATAGTGAAACCAAACCGCAAATGGCTGCATAAACAAGGAAAAAAGAATGCAAAACTCCAGTAAGGAAAATAACAAGACAATTTGTCTACGAACACTTTCACTGGTGCAACTTTATAAAACAGGAAGGCTTTACCATCTGACCAAATATGAAGCTTTGCAGGGTACTGGAGAGCAAATTTCTCTTGCTTTTTCACCACAATGGCACACAGAGGGTTAAATTCCTTCCTCTGCTGGGAAACCCGTGATGAATAATCTTGAAATAAGTGGACTGAGCATTCCTGGTAAATAATATCTCTAATTTTGTGGTAGGCCTATATAACTCGCTGCTTCTGAGACCAGTTTAGAAACTTAGCTATCACAATGCTAGGTCTTGCTGTTTTCCCAGTCTGTGAGCTCATTCAATTTTAAGTGATCCCAGCTCCACAGTTAGGTTTAACACTTCAGGCAACCATTGTTCCAAAAATCCAACTAAGTTACGCTCCTCTACACTCTCAGACAACTCCACAAATCTGATATTATTGCATCGAGAGTGGTTTTAAAGGTCCTCTAGCTTCTCCTCCTGCTTTGGTATCTGCTTCTTGAGAGCTGCAAGTTTGTTAGTATGAGCTAGGGAATCATCCTCTAGCACTGAAACTTTCCACTTTACCACCTATAATCTGGGAAAGAATTCTGTCGAGTTCAGTTCTGTAATTTGCTCCAAAATAGAAGTCATTCTGCTATCTAATGCAGCTACTTCAGCCACTGTGAGCTCTGAGATTACCTCCTGGCTGCTCGAAACACCAGACTGTTTGTCAAACTCAGCAACCATTTTGATAGCCAGCACTAGTGGTTTTTCTCGCTCCTTTTTCACAGCCTTAAGGGGCATAATCTGCAGTGATCAAGGGCGGATTGGCCTATCGGGGGATCTGGCTTCCCCCGGTGGGCCGGTCTAGCTGGTCACGTAGTCTCGACCGTGTGACTAATAGTCTCTTGCAGCCTGCAGTATCTTCCTCAGCCCTGCTGCCTGACCTCCATCAAGGTAGGTGGCGATTGGCGATTGTAGCCTCGCAGGCCCAGATTGCAGCAATAGTACCCCCCCCCCCCCCCCCGGAAGCAGGGCCGACCAACACAGGTGGTAGCTGCAGGAGGACCTGTCACCTAGGCCAGCGATTCTCAACCGGTATGTATTGTTGTGTCACGCGTGCCACCCGCAGCCAAAGAAACGAAGATTGTGTGGCTGCTAGCCCTCGCCGGAGACCAAGCCGGTGAGGGCTGAAGAAATGAAGATCGAGGCTGACGGGACCAAAGAAAAGAAGATGGGTTCCGCGCAGCCAGCTCCCGCCGGAGACCAAGCCGGCGGGGGCTGAAGAAAAGAAGATGGGCGCCTCCCAGCAAGCCCCTGCCGGAGACCAAGCCGGCGGGGGCCGAAGAAATTAAAATCAAGGCTGCCGGGGCCGAAGAAAAGAAGATGGGTGCCTCCAAGCCAGCCCCCGCCAAAGACCAAGCCGGCGGGGGCCAAAGATAAGAAGATGGGTGCCACGCAGCCAGCCCCTGCTGGAGACCAAGCCGGCGGGGGCCGAAGAAATTAAAATCAAGGCTGTCGGGGCCGAAGAAAAGAAGATGGGTGCCTCCAAGCCAGCCCCCGCCAAAGACCAAGCCGGCGGGGGCCAAAGATAAGAAGATGGGTGCCACGCAGCCAGCCCCTGCTGGAGACCAAGCCGGCAGGGGCTGAAGAAATTAAAATCGAGGCCAACGAGGGCTGAAGAAGTGAACACTGGTGCTGCTAACTGCCGCCAAGACCAGCTGTTCAGCTAGGGGTCTTTGTGTGATGTATTTGAAATCAGAAGGGTGCTTCTGTGTGTGTGAGTGTGTGTGTGTGTGTGTGTATTTGAGAAAGGAATGGTGCTTCTGTGTGTGTGTGTGTGTGTGTGTGTGTGTGTGTGTGCGTGTGTGTGTGTGTGTGTGTATGTGTGTGTGTGAGGAAGGAATGGTGCTTCTGTGTGTGACAGGGAAGGAGTTTCTGTGTGTGAGGCAGGGAGGGTGCTTCTGTACATGTGTGGTGTATATGTGAGTCAGGGAGGGTGCTTGTGTGAGTCAATGTGTGTGTGCGGGAGAGAGATGGAGCATGTTTTTGGCTGGCTTGTGCTGTGAGAGAGAGGGCATGTGTGTGATTGAGAGCTTGTGTGTAAGTGAAATAGAGAGGCATATGTGTGATTGAAATCCTGTGTGTAAGTAAGAGGGAGCGAGAGCATTGTGTGATTGAGAGAAACTGGCCAAAGAGGTGACGTGTGTATGTGTGAGACTGATTGGGGAGATGACTGGTATGTGTGTGCTTGTGTGTGAGAGAGAGAGACTGGTTGGGGAGATGATTGGTGTGTGAGAGACAGAAACTGGTCTTGAGGGTGTGTCTGGTGTGTGTGTGAGAGAGAGAGAGAAGAGACTGGTTGTGGTCCCTAAGGAAGAGGACCGTGAGGACAACTTCAGCAGCTACTGCTGCTTCTGGTGTGGCCTGCAAGGGAAAGGAATTGGAGAACTGCTGGAGAGGGAACGTAAAGGTGGCTTTTTAAGTTCATTTTTCTTGATTGATTACCATTTTAATTATTGGGTAGTATGTGATGTGTCTGCTGTTTGAAATATTTTATTGGTGTTTTGTAAAGGTTTCAAAATTTGCTTGAGTCTTTAATTCTTGGATATTCTACTCATCGGCTGCTTTGAAATTATTTTATTAGTATGATTTTATAATTATGATTCATGATTTATATATCTTGATTTTATTGATTGTTTCATGAGGAATGGTGATATTTTTGTTTTTCCATTGTTGCACTGTATAGAGTCTGGCGTGATACGCTTTACAGTTTAGTTTTTGTCTGCACGTTTCTGTTTATACTTTATGTGGCTTTATTCTGTATTTGGTGAGACTTTGTGTCCTGCATGCAAAGACTGAGATGAAGCATTTTTTTAGCATGTGGTTTCTCTGTAGGGATCTGTAGTAGCTTGGCCTGTTCTGTTTTCCTGATAGGAGGTGTATTGATATTTTAGATTCTGGTGTAATATTTGTGGTATTCTTTTTCATAGGTGGGGTTGTTATTCTTTGAGTGTTGGCAAATAGTACTGTGTTGATACGGGAGGACCATGCCGAAATATAGGAGTGGTAACATATATATGTAAATTATATTGTATATGTAATTGGGTACCCATGGGCCAGTATGGAGAAAAATCCCCCGGGCCACTATTTTCTCACAATCCACCCCTGACAGTAATTTATGCATGTACTTGTCAATTGACATAAGCTGAACAGATTCTGTAGAAAATTTCTTGAATTTGGAGGGAGATGGCACCAATTGCTTGCAATTTTCAGGGGATGGCACCCATAGATAGGAAAAGCACCTCTGTCACAGCTCACCACATCATGTGACCTCTTGGTCCATGCTGTTTATGATACCCTACACTCAATTCCTTGAGGAGTTTTGCTGCATCTTATCTCAATCTATATGCTGCAGTCTTGTCTTCTAATCTGCAGCTAGTATTAGCTTCAGAGAGAGATTACAGTGAACACCAGCCTGAGCCTTGTCTATTTCTTCTTTGTTTCACAGTTTGTGAATGTACAAAAGGAGTCAGCACATATTCCCAGTGTCTGTGAGATATAACTGTGATAGTAACTGGTGGATGTGATATTGTACTATATAACTGTAGTACACTAGATAGGCATAGCCAGCCAGCAGACAGTGTATGCCATTGCCAAGCATTCTAACTCTATTTGCTAAACAGTTCCACTCTTCTTGCTGCATTGCTATGCACCCATCATTTATTATTCTAATTGTCAGCAATGCTGCCACTGCCCCAACTCATTCTTGATACCTTTGGGTAGTTCTGCCTCTGCTCTGTCTTTGAGTTTTTTTTTCCAAATTCCCTTTCCATTCCTTACAGTATTTACCAACACTTGGCCTTGCCATGGCAACCCAGTGTTTTGCACATTTGTCTTACCAATCTTGGACCCTTGGGCTGCCATTCTTGGTATTGCTTTGCCCATCTTGATGCCTTGGACTTTTGATGCCATTCTTCTTCCTGCATCAGCCCTCACTATATATCTTGGGGCCTTGATACCACTCTTCTTGCTGTGTTGCTCTGCTCCTTCCATTTGTGATTTTAAGCATCAACACAACTGCTGCTTCAATGCACTCTTGGTACATTTGGGTGGTTTCTGCTCTATTCTGGCTGTCTTCAAGATTTCTTCCAAATTCCCTTTCCTTACAGTACTTGCCAACTCTTGGTTTTGCTGTGGGAATCTGATGCTTTACACAGCCATTTGGACATTTTTTTTTCAAACTCCCTTCCCTTACGATTCTTAATAAATGTTGGTCTTATCAGGTATTTAATCTTCAACAAATTATATCACTGCAAAAAGCAGGGGAAGTAGAAGTGCTGTTCCCAAAACCAGCACCGTGTTCTTCCATGCTCAGGTAATGAAGCAGTATATTCAAAAACTTATTCAGAAGAATTGAAGAGCCCCTGTTACATGATAGGGGCAATGGACTGGAACACCATTTTAAATAATGGTGCTCACTGCCCATTGCCCCTATCATGTGACAGGGGCTGCCCAATGGCACCGGTAGCCCCTGTCACATGATAGGGCAAAGAGCGGCCGCACCATTGTGAATAAAGGCAGCCATCAGGCTCGGGAGCAGGAGGTAGCATCTGTGGCCCCTAGAAGACCACCAGGGACAATTTGGTGAGTCCTGAGAGGCTCGAGAGTGTGGGCTTGGGTGGGCCAGCCTGTCAGGGGTACATGTTTAGGAGTGGGTACTGCGAGCATTTTTTTTTTTAAATTAAATATTGCTTCTTAGAGAAAATGATAGGAAAAAAACATGAAATGTCATGGGTTTTTTTTCTATCAGATTTTTAAATCCTGAAATGAAATGAAATAGGGAATATAATTGATATTTCCTATTTCATTTCAAATGATTGCACACCCCTAATACTGACAGGGCTGAAATTATACCAACTTAAAACCTTAACCACCAGCCTTTTCCCCAATTGATGCGGCACGGAAACTATATCAGGCTTCCTCCAGGGATTTCCTCTGGCCTCTCCATGCCTAGGGCTTTGTGTCAATGTGGTTGGTGCCCTTTGCTCCTCATTTAGAGCTTTGGGGTGTTCTTGCCACCGTGTGTAGCTGCTTTGCACCTCTCATGGTACTTTAAAGTTTTCATGCCACTCTTTTCTGCTGCTTTGAGGGTTTTCCTGTCACTTTTGCTGCTTTTGTTCCCCCCTCATGATGCCTGAACTGTTCATGCCATAATTGGTGCCACATTTCCCCTCTCATGCTGCCTGGGGGGGGGGATTCATGCTACTGTTGTTGGTGCCCTTTGCCCCTCTTGGGGTTTTCTAGCCACTCTTGTTCTGCTTTGCTCCTCTCATGGTGCTTTGGAGAATTCCTGCCTCTGCTGATGCCATTTTGCCCCTTTATGGTGCCTTGGGCTAATCATGCCATGCTGACAAAGTCTTGGTGCCCTTCACCCTTCTGATGATGTCTACCCACAGGTTTCATTAGAAGTGATTAGAAAACACCTATTTTGGAGCCCAAAATAGACTGCATTGCTTCCCCTCCCCCCTTAAATTTAATGGGAAATGTATGGATAGAATGAATAAATGAAAAAAAATCATCTGAAATTAACCAAATAAATGGTGGTGACCTATGAAACAAATAAAAAAAAAAAAAGATACAAAATGTTTTCCTTTGTGCATCCCAACCTCAGAACTGGAATAGAAACCAAGAGGGCTATAATCAAACTTCCCACATTGGTGCAAACTCTGCATATAGATTTTTTCCCAAGGGGTTTGTACTAATAATCAAAGCAATAACTATGCTATCAAAGTTTTGCTTTGATTATTGCCCAAGTTAAAAGTGCCCATAGAGATCTGTACCTGCTTTTTCTGCAAGTACTTTTTCTGGCTAGAAATACCTAATAAAATCTCATCCATGGGAATACCCCCAAACACTAATACTGCACATGTTGTTAAACAATGAGCATTCTTTTACCTGTTGCATTCGTGGCTCGCGGGAGGTACTCCCGAGCCGCGCTACTCACTACCAACACCGGGCTCTCACTTCTTCATCGCATGGCAGGACAATGAACCTGAAGATGATGTCACCAGCCTGGGTCCTATTTAAGGACCCCACTGACAGCCCTTCTTTGCCTCAGCCTGTACCTGCCTCATGCTGTACCTGCCTTTGCCTCAGCCTGATCCTCCTGCCTTTGCCTCTGCCTGTTCCGGTCTTTGTCCCTACCTGTTCCAGTCTTGCCTGCCCAGCCTGCCTCTGCCTATACGTCCCTCTTCCCTTCCTTGGATGGATCCCTGGTTTGACCTTTCTCTGGACTCTGGATACATTTGACTGCTGCCTACCTTGGACCTTCACCTGGACACTGGCTATGTCCATTTGCTGCCTGGACCCTTGACATGCCTGACCTGCTGCCTGCCTACAACTCTAGCCTGGCCTTGGACCACATCTCCACTCATCAGCAGAGACCCTTGCCTAAGTCCTGCTGGCCCTGACATCCAAAGGCTCAATCCATGGGAATGTGGACTGATACGTTGAAGTTCCTGACCAATCTCTGCTTCGCCTGGGTCTGTCTGCTGACGGTGAGAACTTACAGGGCTCCTCCCTGCCGTTAGAATCTATCTCCCCTCGGCCCAAGGGTCCACAGACACAGCACTACCCGAGCAGAGGAAGATGAATTTTCAAAAAGCCCATTTCCGCAGGTCAAACAGTTTTACCTAAAGAAATGCCTTTGAATATTGCCCTCCAAAAGCCTAATTATATACCTATTAGCCATGAAATTGCCGTTGATCAGCGTTCTTTCCTTAGGCTGTGAATCCCTTTTCAGCCTACTTTCCAAATGGAAGAAGGTTTATGAGATCATATACTCACTCACACACACACACACTCACACACACACACACACACACACACACACACACACATGCACACCATTCTGTGTGCAGGTGTGTATGTGTTTGTGCCCCTGATAACCTTTTTTGTTTAGTGACCGATTGATGCCAAATTTTCAAAGGTTTCCTGACAAAGATTTTTTTTTTTTTAAATTTATTTACATATAGATACAAACTAGTGCACACATTCTGGAAAGTAGACGACATTGCTTCATATTTTTATTTGTGACAGCCTCCTTTCTCGCCTGAAATTGAATGAATTTACTCTTATGATTTTGTGAGACTTTCTAAATGTATCCAATATGGAGATGATCAGGAGTCAATGAGATACAAGAAAAGGTAGTAGCAAAGCTATAGTGACAGTATTTCAAATTACCACAAGATGGTGCACAAACCTAACAAAGCACAGGCCGCATTCATGTCTATCTTTCAAAATGTATGTCTCTTTGATTTTAAAGCTTCTCATCAGATGTTCCCAAATTCTTAAAAATACCTGTTAAAAGAAAAGGAAAGATGCAATCAATAAAAGTAAATAGGTGAAACAGCAAGTCCTCATATATTTCAATCTTAGTAGTGCATGGTCTGTTTTCGCAATAATCATGTTTAATATGGTCTTAAAGTAACAGTGCTTTCCTAAAGGACATATACCAAAAAGTTGTTCAAAATCTTTCCAGAAGGAAGATTTTTTTTAATTTTCCTTTCTCAACTGTTTTAAAGCTATATGAGAGTGATTTTCAAAAGCATTCCTGCAGGTAAAACAGTTGTACTTGCAGAAATGGCCTTTTACAAAATTGGGAAAAAGCCACAACAAGCAAACACACTAAATATTAATCAATCCAGCAGGTGTGATGTGACAAAATAGAAAAGGTCCAAAAATAAGTTTCAAACAATCAATTAAATAGCAGACAAATATTAATTACAAGTAGTCATATATTTATTGAAACATTAGTCCCCTGACACATAACCGTGTTTCTCTAGGTCCGCATCGGGAGGGACGAGTATCATATAACATCACATTATTGGCAATACACCATTGAAAGGAATCTCTGCAGAAACAAAAACAAAAGAAAGTAAAAATAGTATAGGACCATAGTCAACGTGGCAAAACTAGCAGAGGAGAATCGACTGAATAAAAATATAGAAAGTATACATACCCCATTTAATCATATAAATATCACAAAAGCAGAGGTGTGTATATGAATAATGAAGAACTGTGCAAACATTAAATTGTGTAACCACATAAAGCAAATTGCCTAAAAAATGATACAGAAAAAATTGTAAAAATTGTAATAGTATGGCTCAAATTTCAGACATTTCAGTCTGGCCTATCTCCTCAGGCTTGTTGCTTATACAGTAGAAACTATTATACTAAATGCATAGTTTAAATGAATCTACTAATTCTAGAATTGTTTATTTAGCTGAGCTAAAGGCACTGAGGGTTATTCTATGTGCCACACTAAAATTTCATCAAAATGAACACCATTTCATCAAGATCCAGAAGCCCCATCTTTCCTCCACCTCCATGTATAAAACTTGATTCATAAAGAACAGAAATGTGAAGACTTAGGGAGAAACTACTGCACTATTTTCTAAGGCCAGGATTCATCATTCTTCGCAGAATGATGAATCCTGTAAAAACGGGGAGTTGGGAGCCGAAGGCCTGAGAAAGCCCGCAGCCTTCACACCACGGTGGTGCGCCGGCTGCCGGCGATTGCACCGAATAGTGCCACCGTGAAAGGTGGCACTATTCGGTGCGCTACTGCCGACGATAATGTTAGTAACATTATCGCCGGCAGCAAAGACACCGCCGACTCCACCCCTCCTCGACTCCTCCCCTCCACCCAATATGCATGATATCACCTGCGAAAAGGCCCTTTTTGCATGTGATAGAGGCTTATCGCACGCAATATGGCCATATCGCGTACGATAAGCCTTTGATAAATGACCCCCTAACATTATTGAATTTGTTAGGGGGTCATTGTTATTGAATGTGGTTAAATATCATATACCTCGGATTGTCCAGAAGTATTAGTCTGGTTATGTTATATGAAGATTCCCTGACCTAAACATGCTCCCGAGAGATGCCGCTTCTCAAGGCTGCTGAAAGCATACACTTTGTTCCATAAGGTGCAAACGTTTATCCACATTGAGGAAGGCCAGAATTCAGACAGCATATTAACACGTGCACTGCTTTCTCAGATTTCCTTCTTCCAAACCCAGGACTTTGCACTTCTTTTGCATTTGGAGAGAAAGAAGGAGACTGAAAAACCGGAAAATGATGAGATGGAAAAGGGACAGTGAGAGAAACATCAGTGAAAACAGAGAGACAAGGAATTTGCATGAATTGCAAGGAAAGGAGGAAGAAAGAGATTGAAGGGAGAGGTGGATGAGAGGAGCTGTCGATGCCAGACCCCCCACGCTGTGTGCCAGCCTGTTGTGGGACAGGTTGTGCCAGTCCCAGTCTTTACACCACTGACAACAATTACACATCTTTTCTTTTTTTGCCTGTATTCTGGTGGGCTGGCTCAGCTAATCAGTGAGTGATTTCACATGCTAAGTAGGTGTTGCTAATGTGCCAGTTGTGAGGCACTATATTAACCCATCCTGTTTCAGAGTGAATAAATGAATTCCACTGGGAGGTTTCTTGATCTATGACATGTGGCAGCTAGTCAGTAAATAAATGATTCTATCTTACCAGTACCTATCCAATCTATTCAGTGTACCTCATTGACGCAGGCATTGACAATCCTTACTAGTCCCCATTTCTGTATTCTGAAGTTCTCAGTTCCTTAGAGGGAGGTCAGCTGATTTGACAAAATCTAGCCTCTTCTCATCATATTTGTCTCCAGTAGCATTGGTGTTTCTGCAAATCTTAAATCCTTCAAGAAAATCATTATGTTTACCAAGTTACAACTGTTTAATAGATGAGAGCTATCCCATGTTCTTTCTAGGATGAATACATTGACCTTATAAGATCTCTGGGTGTCTGTTCTTCCCCTATAATGTTTGGACCATTCATAAAAAATTATTAAAAAATTCTGCCACAGATATAGGAATGCCTAGTGACCTTCCGATCACACTTTTCATGTGCTTTCCACATTCCCAGCACTTGCAATCCCTTCCCGTTATTTCCTGTAGAGAAACACACCAGATCAATTCAATTGAAATCTCAGAGAAATCAGAGCACATTCTGCTATCTTGTAGTACAAAGATGAAAAAATCTATGACACCAGATTACATGGGACCTAAAAATGTATGTCTGCTGCAATCTGGGCCTGGATCCAGGAAAAGTCACTGTAGGCATGAATAGCCTGGGCCCAAAGGGTACTGGAGGCGCCGTAACCAACCTGGACCCCGGGGGAGCTGCTGCTTCTGCCACAGGCAGCCCAATACCCAATGAGATCCTGATTTGACTTGTCAGATGCCAGACCAGGAGGACCTGTTGCACTACGCCCGGGCCTGGAGTCAGGTGAGGTTCCTGTGGTTGGGCCCAGGCAACGGAAGAGCCTCCACAGCTGGCCCAGATCTCAAAGTAGCTGCTGTGGCCTGAATCTGCTCTCTGCCCTTAGAGACAAGGAGAAGCTGGACAGAAGGGGAGCACGCTGAAGGGGAAGGAAAGAAAAAGAAGCTGGGGAAAGAAAAAAGTAATGGGGGACAGGGGCGGGAAACCTTCCACTCCTGGGCACCGATCCATGTTATTATGAAAAATGATATTAACATAACAATTGAAGCAGTGTGTATGCAAATATATCCCATGCATATTCATTAGGGATATCCAGAAACCTAAGCAGATTGGTGTCAGTGATGACAAGACAGTGCCTGCCCCTGTTGGGGAAAGACAAAAATTAATTAACCCCCCCCCCCCCCCAAAAACAGACAAAATCAAATAGAGCAAAACACAAAGGGGTAGATTTTAAAACCTACACGTGGGCGTACATGTGCGTGTGGTACCCGGCGCTCGCACATGGACGCCCGATTTTATAACATGCACGCGCAGGTGCACGCATGTTATAAAATCAGGGGTCAGCGCGCGCAAGGTGGTGCACATTAGTGCAACTTGCTCGCGCTGACACTCGCGGCCTTCCCCCGTTCCCTCCCAGGCAGCTCCAATTTAGGATCGGCCTGGGAGGGAACTTCCCTACCCCCTAATCTAACCTTCCTACCCCTTCCCCTAACCTACCCATCCCCTAGCCCTATCCTAACCCCTCCAAAAAAAAGTTATCTTACTTTTTGCGCCTGCTTGAAGCAGGCGCACGTTGCACATACCGGCACGCCTGCCGGTATACGATCCCTCGGCACAGCGGTAAATGGCAGCTGTGCCGGGGACCACTAGCTCTGCCCTGCCCCTTTCCCAAAGCCCTGGGACTTAGATGTGTCCCTGGTCTTTACGCGCTTCGCTGGGCCTTTTTAAAATAGGCCCGGCACGCGTAACCCCATTTACGGGTGTAAATCCAGAGGATTTACATGCGTAGGGCTTTCAAAATCTGGCCCAAAGGAAATAAAAAGAAATAGACCAAACCAAAATTGAAAAAGTATAAACTAATCAAAAAATAAAAGGAAGAATGCAAAAATTAAAAAAAAAAATAAGGAAAGAAAAAATAATTTAGCTCTGGATCCAAAAATGTTGACTAGTGCACATGTTTTTGAAACATTTCTCAGTCCTTGGAACATTTTTAAAGTTGCCCTGCAATTGGCTGCCATCAAGCATTTTTTTAAACTATCTCTCCATTAGTTAGTACTGGTGGTCACCAGCTAACTTCATTTCTTTCCTTATGTCCTATGGAAAAAAAGTGTCTCTAGTATTTATCAATGTACTTATAACACAGGAATTTACATAAAGAATATTGTCAAAGACAAGCACAAATTTCTATACCAAAGAAGGTAACTAGATATTGTTCAAACATCTCCTTGCCATGTAGTCTTCGATAGATAGATAATCTGCTTCTGCATATGAGTTGTTCTTAGTTTTGTCATTTCAGACAGACTTGTTTTTGCTATTTTATAAGAATGTGCCTTCATTTCAAACAAATGCATAATCCAAACCAAAAATGGCTCTTTTTTATTTTGTTTGCTATCCCAAATGACTTGCTGCCCTAAAAATAAAATAAAGGGGGAGGGGTGTTTTTCATTTTGCAAATAGTGTGCTCTATTAGCAAATAGTATACAGTTAAAAAAAAGTCCTTGGCCCTCTCCACTAAACCAGGGCTGGGTCATGCCTACCTGAATCCCTCCTGGCCCCTGCCATCCCTCTAGAAATCAGCCAGGCCTGGGAACTTCCTTGGCTCTCACTTACCCCCCTCCGTGGGTTCCTAACAGGAGACGGGGGCAGGAATGATCCAAACTTATTCCTGCCCCACTACAGCTCTTTAAAACCGATGCCTGGCCCCTGTGCCTGTTGCCAAAATGACGTCAAAACGTTGCTGGTCTCAGGGCCGTACAGTGCCATTTTCTTCTACAACAGTACAAAAATATGGCAGTACAAGAAATGGCGCCAGCCAGCCAACCTTGAGACTGGTGCCATTTTGACGTCACTGTGGCAGAGCTGGACGGGCCCCACAGAGCAGGAGCAAGTGGAGATTGCTCTTGCTCCTTTCTCTTTACAGGATTCCCACATAAGGGGTAAGTAGGGGACAGGGAGGGTCAGGGTTATGGCCCCTGCCAATATCTGAGTGGGCAGCAAAGAGAATTGAAGGGGATCCACTGTGCTTGACTCAGTCCTGAAATATTGGTGGGGGTAGGGGATTGGAGGGGTAAGGAATGCCAAGGGAAGCAGCAGTAGTGGCCTGAGGCGGCCTAATTTCAGTTCTTTTGTTTAATATCTATTTCAATTTGGCATACAAACTGATCCAAAATAAGCTTTAAAATAAATATTAAAAAAAAACAAATAAAAAATGAATTGAGTTGCATAACCAGTTTAAAGGAGTTTAGCCTTAAAATATTGCAAAAAAATTGGTTGTATTTGGGGTTGCTAACTGACTCCAGGCTGTCCGAACAGTCCTGGTTCTGTCCCATCCCATGCATGGATTTGGAGTTCTGCTTGTCCTATGATCTCCCTGAGGGCAGTTGGCAACCCTAACTGATTGTAAACTGATTATCTATAGTCTAACCACTGTGCTACACTGCAGCACCAGTTTTGTTAAGGTATTATCATCCCTAACAGAGACCGTGGAAGCTTTATGTGCAGCCTCCCTCAGAGCTTCATTATCACCAACGTGATCCATGTGAAAGTTACATTGATATGTGTCATAGCCTTTCTATTTCTCATTATATAGCACTCTGTTCCTTGTCTTTGCATTTTTGTTTTTTTGACTTTTCATTTTTTGATAGATTAACATAGCTTAGGTAAAGTTTCTTATGTAACCCCATTTTAAGGTACATAAAATGATGGGATGGTTTTCCTTAGGAAGTAGGTTCCATCTCTCAAATTTAATTTTGTGGAATCCAAATAGCTTGGGTCATGCGATGGGGAAGTAGACCTAATGAAAGCAGTAGTGGTAATTCACCATCTCCTTTGATTATCAGGGAGAGGAACCAGTCTCATCCCCTCCATGAACTCTGACCCCTGACCCCTTCCCTTTAGTACTGGCACCCATAGCTTACCGAATACAATCAAACCACTCTTGAGTAAACCTCAGCTCTCAACTTTATTTCTTGGGGTAAACCAGGCACTATGGACAGGGGAAAGGATTGATTAGGAATATAAATACTGAATACATCAGAATTCATGGGGATGGTAAGAGCAACAGTCTCTCAGCCTTCCCACGAGCATCAATTGAATCCCCCATCTCCCATAGCTTACATAAATATAAGACTTACATTCCCCAACAATTCCATTCTTATCATATGTACATCCATAGATACTTCTTCTCCCTATCTCAGTCCATCCCAACACACAAGGGTCCATTACAACACTCCCAGATTCCTCTTCAAGTTTAATCCCAGTCTTAATCTTTCTAGGGTAAATGAAGGTCCCCCTCTTAAGAGTTTACTCACTAATCCCTCTTCACATGACCTGCTCCTTCCAGTTTTCTACTCCAACCATATGTGGAGTTTCCTGGTATCCTCCACACTCCTGGACTTTAAAAGGTCACTCCTCGTCTTGTAATACCCTTGCCACCTTCCATATGGTTTCTTTCCTCAGGTAGAGGAACTGCCTCAGCTGCACCCTTTTCTCAGACATTCCTTTGTGGGGAGGGACACCTTCTTCTACTCCACAGCCTTGGGTCTCATCCCTTTTTGGGAAGGGTCCCTGCAGAGCCCAACTCCATACTTGGATGGTCCCCAGGCCCACCAGCCTATAGGCTGGCTACTCCAGGCCCCTACATCCTGGAGGTCCTTCCAACCCACTCTAAACTGGGAAAAGAGAGAAATAGAAAGGGCCAATTCCCGCTCAATTCTCCCATTCTTATACCTCCCACTAACCTAATTTCCACCAAGCAATAATCATGGACTCTTAAGGGGACCAACATACCACCCCCTTAACCCAATAACATTATCCATCATCAAACGGCCCATCTCTTACCAAATACCATTCAGTATCATTACAATGTCAAACTATTCAACAATTTCAATAACATGTCAACCAAGATAAATCTTAGGTCTCCTCCACCCAGAACATCTTATGCTACTAGAAACCAGAGACTCAGATTTTAGAGAGTCATCCCACACTTATGCAATCACCCTGAGATCTTTTTACAGGTCATGAGTCCCTACATGTATTTATACCACACCTTTCAGTCCTTTCAATAGGAAATGTACATGTACAGTATGAATCACACTATATAAGCCCAAAAACCTTTACTCCAGACCCTCCAAATCGTGAAACACATATCAAAACACAAAAAGGTAACTGGTATTCATTTTATCACCAATATAAATACAGAACATTATGAGCAATTAATAGCCCATATTTCTTGTGTATATGTAGGACCTCTAAACTAAGTGGGTCTGTCAGGCATACAGACTCATTTTTGAGTGTATAGGTCCAAATTACTTTATTAATCAAAAGGTCAATTTTTTTAATTTAATTTTTTGAATTTTTTGTTATTTGTTTTTTTTAACAGTACAGTACAGTATGAGTCATTGATATTGGGAGTCATTATAAATTTAAATGTTAAGGCTATTACTAAGTAGTGTTCCATTTTAAATTCAACATAGAATTATAAACTAGAACACAGCAGCAATCAGGGATTTTGAAAAATGTTAGAAAAAATATTTTATCAGTGTATGTGCCAAATACTTTTCTGACTCTTCAGTTAACGAGCAATTTTCAAAGTCATTTCTGAAGGTAAAATAATGCCTTACCCATATGAGGACAAAAGTATGCATGATGTTCCACATAGTACATACTTTTACCTGAATACTGCAGAAGCATTCCGGAGGAAGGAGTTAGATCAGAGAAGGCAACAATGCAAGCAGTTTTGGATTTTCTCAACTATGCATGTTTATTACCTGAAAAAAGTATCTGCAGAAAAAATAGTCTCAAATCTCTGCAGATACCTTTTCCTGTGCCAATAATCAAAGCTAAAATACATACATACTTTTGCTTTGATTATTGGTGCAAATCCCCCAGATAAAAACTTCCCACGTGGGAAGTTTAATTATTTCCCTCACAATATTCTAGAATGCACTGCTAAGGCAATATTTCAAAATTATTTTTTATTAAAATATGTCCTTCCTAAAATGTCAATGTTTCTAAATCCAACTTGCATTCCCAAGGGAAGTTATGCTCATTATTAATAATCTAGAACCCTCAAAGCAGGATGAAAGTGGAGCAGAGAAAGAGAACCAAAAAGGTGTGGGGTCTGCACTGAAAGACTAAGTAAATGAGACTGAAAGACCTAAATATGATTTCACGGGAGGAAAGGAGGAATGTGGAGATATGATACAGACTTTAAAATACCTGAAAGGAATTAATGATGGCAAAAATCAAACCTTTTCCAATGAAAAAGATGTTGTAGAACTAAGGATCATGATATGAAGCTCCAAGGGGGAAGACTCAGGAACAATGTCAGGAAATATTTCTTCATAGAAAAGGTGGTAGATGCAAGGAATGCACAAAGTCAAAAACAGTAATGGAATTCAAAAGGACATAGGACAAACACAGAGGATCCCTAGTGACTAAAGAATAGAAATGAAGAAATCTGTTAAATCCAAAGATACATTTCGGCATGGAGTGGCAATTATTACCCTAAGCAACTAGCTGGGCAGACTGGATGGACCATTTTGGCCTTTATCTGCCCTTCGTTGACTATGTTACTACTAATTTTCATTTCTAAAGTACTGCTAGACAAACACAGCACTATACACATACAAATACACATAACAAACTTCTGCTTCATAGAACCTAGGATCTAGTCATGACAAACATATTGGACAAAGAATTCATTTTATGGGTTAATAGAGAAATTTCAGAAACATCAAACTAATTAGCTCAATATATTTTTTTTTTACCTGCCTTTACATTTGGAACGTGAGATGGGGAAAGGGGCTTATGGACAAGTCATTATTGATATGTATTGAAAAGTGGCAGTTTTCTGTTTGTTTCAGTCTGCTTACAATCTGCTGTGCTCAAGTAATAATATAATGAAAACAAATTGCATTTCCCCTTCTCTCCACAGTAAGATGTTTTACTTCAGTGGAGATTTATTTTTGCTTAAGGGAAATATGGTGGCTCATAGAACTTCCAATTTACCTACAATTTACCTGGAGAGTCAGTACTGAAGAAGTTGCGTGTAGCTCTGACTTATATAAAAAATTTTGTTTAATGCATATTAACACAACACAGACCTTAGAATAATGAAACGCGAACTACGTAAACTGGAAAAGAAATGGCGTAGAAATCATAATGTGGGCATGCAGGACCTCACTCGCTCGCAACCACCCCCTTACAATCCAATAATCACAGACACATTTCATTGTGGGTAAAACAAGGCCGCAGCTTTAATCATTCAGTGGTCCGAGCTTATATCCACACATTAACACCAACAACTAGGACTTTGGTATTGCCCAGCCCCCACCAGACTATCCGCCACCTTCCGGCAGGATAGCCTAACCAGCCTCTCTGTTACACTCTTTGGCCCCAACACGCCAGGTTCCGACTCCCGCCACACTCTCTTGCAAGGAGCCAACCCAGGTGTACTCCCGCCTCCAACTTGCAAGGAGTCTGGCCAAGCGGCCCCCGCCTCATCCGGCAAGGAGCCACACCCTGACAACAGCCCTCAGTTGTCAACCACCGTCGGCTTTACCAAAATCCAAATAACTTGAACAACAAAATTGAACAGTTATGGCTCGGACCAACCGCCCCCGCTGCGACAAATCCCCCAAACAAAACTGCAATTCCCCAACAACAATCGCCTAGAACTAAGGGTGGGTGGGAGGGTCGCGCGAACCTTCTGCCCCTCTCTCGCTCCCCAGCTACCGACTGAAGCCCGCGTTACTAAAACTGCTTAACCGGCAGTTTGAATTTTCTCCCCACCTATCCCAGCTCTCCACGCTTACTCCTTCTGCCCCCCCCCCTTGCACCTAAAGCCAATCACTGCATTCCACGACTCTATGACACTCGCCTTCAGTCCCCCCCTCCCCCCTCCTTCACGTACTTCACGTTGCAGCCCTACTTGTGTCCCCACGTTGTTTTCACCTCCGTCTATTCCACCTTCCCCCCCCCCCCCCTCTCCAACCACACGCGCCTCGCCTCTGAAGTGAGCCTGCGCCCACATTACGCCGCCCGGCCGGACACGGGGTCCGGCTGGTCTTCCATAATGTGGGCATGCAGGACCTCACTCGCTCGCAACCACCCCCTTACAATCCAATAATCACAGACACATTTCATTGTGGGTAAAACAAGGCCGCAGCTTTAATCATTCAGTGGTCCGAGCTTATATCCACACATTAACACCAACAACTAGGACTTTGGTATTGCCCAGCCCCCACCAGACTATCCGCCACCTTCCGGCAGGATAGCCTAACCAGCCTCTCTGTTACACTCTTTGGCCCCAACACGCCAGGTTCCGACTCCCGCCACACTCTCTTGCAAGGAGCCAACCCAGGTGTACTCCCGCCTCCAACTTGCAAGGAGTCTGGCCAAGCGGCCCCCGCCTCATCCGGCAAGGAGCCACACCCTGACAACAGCCCTCAGTTGTCAACCACCGTCGGCTTTACCAAAATCCAAATAACTTGAACAACAAAATTGAACAGTTATGGCTCGGACCAACCGCCACAGGCACAGGCATATAATGCCCTGTGACCCCCAAAGATGCGGCCTCGCTTTACAGAGGAAATAACTCCTCTAAGACCTCCTGAATGGAGTTCAGGAACAAGTCTAATCCTAGAAAAGACAGGTGAACCCCATCATCTCGGAACAAACCTGTTACCTTACCCCATGACCAGGCATACTTAATATGCCGACCACCCAAGCGCTCCAACCAAGTCCCGATTTGTTGGTTTGCCTTGGACCTACACCGTTTCCATCTGATGTTATCCAATTCAGCAGGCCTCACCACAATATCAGACCAGCATAAGATCGTCGTCAGCAGCAAAATAGATATAGTCATTAAGTCCTTACGGACATTGCTAATGAAGTGCTTGCCCGACATCTTACCCCAGTCGTTACCCCCCAAATGAACTACCAAGACCCGAGGAGCTGCCCGACGCTCTCGCTCCTTCCTAACATAAGGAACAAGTTCATCCCACAGCATACCCCTCCGGCCAAGCCAGATAACCCGAACCCCCCTTCGTTGTAAGTCCAAGTGAGGGCCGTAAGGACGGCCGCAGGCGTGTCTGTGACCCCAGTAAGTAAACGAATGACCAATGATCCAAACTGTCATGGGCTCAGACGCAGCACCTGCAAAGAAACTAGAGTTAGCAAAGATCAATCATGCCCAGAATCTGGGCGAACATAACTCTTATAGGCCCCGGAACGCCACCGGCCTATCCTCTGTATGACCCCTCCAGGCACACCCGCCGTTGCCGCCGATGTAGCGGCCCCAATGCGGAACGAATGTGTTCCAAACCTGCACCCCTCCAAACCGACAGCATACAATGCTGCGCGCAGTACCGTCTCGAATTGATACTTGGTTAATGGCCTCCGGTTCTCGTGCACTAGAAATTGCATTGCTACCTCCGGCCGCACCCTACAATACCCAGCTGCATTTCTAACCGGGCAGGACGTCAAACCTGGAACCCTGGATAACAACACGGAGGCTCCACGACCCCTCTGATCCGTCTTAGATCGCGGAATTACTATCAATACTGCTCTGTTCGTGACTACCACATTCCGCGCCAAAATCCCTGGGTAATCAGTACTGGAGGCTGAGCGAGCCACCAACTCGCTAATCCTAAAGGCCCCGAAAAAAGCGAATACGAAAGCAACTCGAAACAATAGTGTCTCATAAGGGGAAAAGCACACTGCAGACAACGCCTCCCATAACAGCATCAAGATATCATGTGTAATGGGCAAACGCTGATCAATTCTGCTCTGCGTTGTCCGCGACCAACCCCTCAACAGACGCCGAACTATAAAACGACCCGAAGGAAAGCCCCAACCATGTGCCTTCATAAAAAAGGAAAACCCCGCCAGCTGGCGGCCTACTGCAGCCTGCGAACACCCACTCGCCCGAGCACGCTCAATGAAACGTACCAATGCCATATCCGAGATCGGACCCCCCGCCCAGCCCAAGGAACACAAAAACGCTGAGACTCGTCGGGCCCCCCCCTACATAACCTGTCCACGTGGAGGGCGCTAATGAATCTCGCAGCATTTTCCAGGACTCTGGGAACCAAATTTCCAAAGGAAAGACGGCACCGGGGTTCCGCACGACTCCGCTTCTGGGGCGAGTTCTCGAAACAAGTCCCACTTGAAACGAGAAAGAGAGTCAGCCACACTGTTAGAAACTCCAGGCACGTGTCGAGCCCATACTGTTACATTTAAGGACATACAACGCAAAATCAGCTCGCGCAATAACTCTGACACTCTGATGCAACGCGCCGATCTCTTATTTATGACCTCAACCACCCCCTGATTATCGCTCCAAAATACCACTCTCTTTCCTGCCAACTGAGCGCCCCAAATATACACTGCCACTACAATTGGAAATAATTCCAAGAAAGCTATATTTTTTGTAACTCCAGACGTAATCCAGTCCTCCGGCCAACCTGCTGCGCACCAAGCCCCTCGAAAATAAGCCCCGAAACCTAACGAACCCGCTGCGTCGGTGAACAGCTCCAAATCATGATTTGACCGCGGATTAGATTGCCACAACGCCTCCCCATTAAAATCCTCCAAAAACCTATCCCAAAGTCTCAGATCTTCCCGCAAAAAACAAGAATTTCGCACACGATGATGCGGTTTTCTTAAACCGGACATAGCATGTGATAACCTGCGCAAAAACACTCTGCCCATAGGAATCACCCGACAGGCGAAATTTAGACTACCAACGAGTGACTGTAACTCTCGTAAAGACAACTTAGGCCGACCAACAGCCCCACGCACCATGTCCCTTAACAGCTGAACCTTATCCTCC
This sequence comes from Rhinatrema bivittatum, assembly GCF_901001135.1. Taxonomy (NCBI): domain Eukaryota; kingdom Metazoa; phylum Chordata; class Amphibia; order Gymnophiona; family Rhinatrematidae; genus Rhinatrema; species Rhinatrema bivittatum. Next base: position 738,723,655 of record NC_042616.1, on the reverse strand, counting down.
GGTAACCGCGATACCATAGCTACCGAATCCAGCTCAATTCCCAAAAATACCAATGAAGTACTAGGTCCTTCTGTTTTACTGACCGAAAGAGGAATCCCGAAATCATTGGCCACCTCTTGAAAACAATTCATCAAACTGAGACAATCACCCGAACCAGCCCTTCCCACAAATAGAAAATCATCCAAATAATGTACCACGAGTCTCGATCCCGACCTCTTCTGTACCACCCAGTGCACAAATGTACTGAAGGCTTCAAAATAAGAGCATGCTATAGAACAACCCATAGGCATACACTTATCAAAGTAAAACTGCTGCTGAAAGCGGAACCCTAACAGGTGAAAACTATCAGGATGAACCGGCAACAAACGAAATGCCGCTTCTATGTCCGCTTTCGCCATTAAAGCCCCTGGGCCACACTGCCGAACTATTCGCACTGCGGAGTCAAAAGATGCGTATCGCACCGTGCATAATTCCCTCGGGATACCATCATTCACAGACCTCCCTTCGGGGAAAGACAAATTATGAATTAATCTAAACTTGCCCGGATCCTTTTTTGGAATCACAGCTAAAGGCGATAGGACCAAATCACGGAACGGAATCACATTAAAGGGACCTGCAATACGGCCCAGTCCTATTTCCCCCAGCAACTTTTCCCTTACCACCGCTAGCATACGCCGAACCGACGGGCAATTGACCCCACCCCCAACTTCCCCCTGTCCTTGAAACGGTATTTTAAAACCATAACGAAAACCCTGATCTAACAACTCCGCCACCTTTATACGCGGGTACAGCCGTAACCATGGCAACATCGCGGTTAAACAGATAGGTGTATGTGCTCGCTCAAAGACCCGGTCTACTGGCACCTTTTGCAGGTTGTGCTGTGGCCGGTCCGTCCCCTTGACGCTTTGAACACTTGGACACTGGGTGACCGGCTCCACACACGGAACAAGCGTGCCGGAACTTACAGTCCGGGAAAATACACGTGGAGCGATTAAATCTCCAACACACATCACTGCGCCCCGCGCCCCCCTTTCCAACACTACTGCCGGGCACGTCCCTCCGAAAGGACCTCCCAGGCCCAGTACCAGCCACTAACCCCTGCCCCATACTACCTGAGGACGGTTTTGCAGCCATCTGCGTTAGCCAGAGTCCAACATCCTGAGTACCCCAGGAGATAAACTTATTTTCTTCCATACGATCCCGGAATCGCTCATCATAATTAAGCCAGGACCAACCTTCGTAAGTCTTACTGGCCGCTAGGATTGCATCTGCATAAGATAACAACGCCCCATACTGTGACGGATCTTTCTTCCCCACTACACTTGCTAGCCGCAGAAAAGCCCTTGTCCAATTATGAATATTTCGTGCCACCTTAATCGGGGCCCCTACAAATTGATCTCTCTTATTCCTCTTCTTCTTATCCTTACGCTTACCACGCCTGCCCTCCAGCAGCTGAAAAATATCAATGAACTGCCTACGCCTAATTCGTCTACGAATGGAACGCGGAACCTCCTCCCATAACTCCGTAAAAGCCACCAAAGCCGGGGCACCACGTACTGTGGCCCCTCCGACTGCTCCCCCCTGAACCGCTGCTCCCGAATCCGAAGAGGTATCAGAAGATGACAAAGAGGACGACGACGACGAGGACGAATCCGATGAACTAGAGCGCCCCCTCTTTCTCTTTTTCTTAGACTTCCCAGACTTTGAAGACCCCCGTTTCCTATCCACCCCCCCTTCCTTAACACTTGGTAACACTTCGCTGCCACCTGCGTCCTTGCCATCCTGCTTCCCCCCCCTCCCTCTCTTCTGCCCCCCTCACACATGCAGCTCCACCTCTGTCCTGTCTAGGGAAAATAATAAACTCACCAGTCTGTTCAGGCTCCACAGGCAGCACATCATCCATGTATAACTGCTCTCGCCGACCCCTGCCTGCCGTCACTGGCGCGTCATTGCGCCAAGCCTCCCATTGAGATGGGCCAGGTATTTCACCATCATCCTCTGCCAAATTCCCCTGTGGAAAAACAGCAGGAGCAGGAGACGGAACAGGAGCCGGCGCAATATCCCAATTTCTCTCCACCTCCAACCCCCCCAAACTCCCCAAAACTGCTCGCACATCCCCTGTCCACAGACCTCCCTCTACCAAGGTCATCTCTTCCCCTCCCGATTCTCCCCCCTCCATTCAAACGCCGGCGAGAACCCCCAGTCAATCTACGATTACCTCTTTGCCCCATGCAGTGCCTGCTTACCCCCCCCCAACATCCCCCTTGCCAGTTCTGGAACCAATAACGTATTACTCACCCTCTCCCCTCTCACAGCCATGCCCCTCCCCAACATGCTACCGGCACCCCTTGCCCTGCGCTCCTCCGCTCCACTTAACCGCCCTACCATCGCTCCCTTACCCCCCTGACCACGAAACCTAGTTTTGTATAAAGCTCCCATAGACACAGCACTCTCACCAAATGAACCTTCATCAGGGCCAGGAAAGCGCTCTGCAGCATCAGAAATCATTTCTGCAGCTAGAATGGGCTCACAGCTCTTAGAAGCTGTCTTTCCAGACTTCCCCTTAGCCCGGGGCCTCACAGCTCTACCGCCCCTCCCCCTCACCACACCCAGCTCTGCAGACCTCTCAATTAACAGCAACGGTCCCTCCCTTTCAATCTCCACACCTCCTCTATCCGCCCCCCGAGCTAACGATCGTGCTCCTCCCCGCTCTGCAACGCCAAAGTCGCTCACCCATTCTGGGATCAGCACACCGTCGCCTGCTGCCTCCTCCCCCGGCACCCATGCGGCTTCCTCTGACTCCAGGAACGCAGCCACACCACCATCGAGCTCCTCCTCCTCCCAATCGGGCCTCTTGCCAGCCATGCTGCAGTCAGCACACGAGCACTGGAAGTTTACAGCTGCAAAAAATGCCTGCGATCTCCGAACAGTCCCCAACGAACAATCACACAGAAACCAGCAACAAAAGGTATGTTAAGATCGCGCGAACCTTCTGCCCCTCTCTCGCTCCCCAGCTACCGACTGAAGCCCGCGTTACTAAAACTGCTTAACCGGCAGTTTGAATTTTCTCCCCACCTATCCCAGCTCTCCACGCTTACTCCTTCTGCCCCCCCCCCCCTTGCACCTAAAGCCAATCACTGCATTCCACGACTCTATGACACTCGCCTTCAGTCCCCCCCCCCCCCCCTCCTTCACGTACTTCACGTTGCAGCCCTACTTGTGTCCCCACGTTGTTTTCACCTCCGTCTATTCCACCTTCCCCCCCCCCCCCCCCTCTCCAACCACACGCGCCTCGCCTCTGAAGTGAGCCTGCGCCCACATTACGCCGCCCGGCCGGACACGGGGTCCGGCTGGTCTTCCAAGATCAAACACATCTACAGAAATTTAAATCCCTTCTCCATAAATATCATAAAACAACAGATAAAGCTAAGAAAAATTACTACACAACAAAAATTCATCAGTATCAGTTCAACCCGCGTGCCTTATTCCAATATGTTGCTAACATTATTACCCCACCTTCAAACAGCAATCCAGAAAATGACGATAAAAACAAATGTGAGAAGCTAGCTACCTACTTTTATGAAAAGGTCTCTAATATCATGGCACGCTTTACTGCACATGCTCCACCGGTATCCCTTCTACCCAGAAGCACCATTATCACCTCACCATCACTCACTAATTTTGAAATCACAACCACTTCAGAAATTGAAACCATTCTAAAAAAGATAAAACCTGCATTGCACCCTATAGATATTATGCCTACTAAAACACTCCTCTCCATCCCCACGAGGATTGCCCCTCCCATCTCCAACATCATCAACAAATCTATATCGACTGGTATTTTTCCTATGCAACTTAAGCATGCAATTATAAAGCCGACTCTCAAAAAACCAGACCTGGATCCATCTGAACTGGCCAATTATCGTCCTGTCTCGAACCTCCCATTCTTGTCAAAAATCATGGAAAAAGTGATAAACAAACAACTCACGGACTATCTAGATGATAACCGATTATTATTTCTGTCACAATACGGTTTTCGTAAGTTCCATAGTACTGAAACGCTGCTAGTATCCCTCTCAGACTCTATTCTAAAAACACTAGATTCTGGTCATTCATACATTCTTGCCCTACTCGATATTTCTTCGGCATTTGACACGGTCAATCATAATATCCTTCTAGCCCTCCTCTCTCAAATCGGCATCACTGGCACTGCACTAAACTGGATCCAATCTTTTCTGACAGACAGGACATACAGTGTCAAGTTGGGATCCCAAATATCTAAACCAAGAAATCTGCTACAAGGTGTACCACAAGGCTCCTCACTATCATCAACACTGTTTAACATTTACTTAGCACCTCTCTGTCGACTCCTAGCAAAACTAAAACTCCACCACTTCATATATGCCGATGACGTACAGATTCTTATCCCTATTAATGATTCCCTCACTAATGCTCTGAAAACCTGGGAATCAGCCCTGGCAGAAATAAAAAAGCTTCTCACAGAAAACTTCTTAGCTATAAACACTACCAAAACTGAACTCATCATCATCATACCACACAATAACATCCCCTCCAACACATCCCACCACTTTACTTCAGTTCTTCCCCTACTACAGCAAGTCCGCAGTCTTGGCGTCATTATTGACAACCATTTCACTTTAAAGAAATTCATCTCAGCTACAATAAAAAATTGATTTTTCAAACTTCACACACTAAAAAGAATTAAACCTCTTCTACATCCACAAGATTTCCGGACGGTATTGCAAGCTACCATACTACAAAAAATGGACTACTGTAACGCAATACTCTTGGGTCTCCCTAAAAGCTCAATTCAACCTTTACAGATGTTACAGAATGCAGCAGCTCGATTAATCACCAATACCCATCTCCATGATCACATAACACCTGCTCTCATGTTCTTGCATTGGCTCCCAGTAACTTCTAGAATTACCTTTAAAGTTCTCTCCCTCTTACATAAGTCGATCTATAACCAAGAGATGCAATGGTTCTCGGAGCAGTTTGTGTTCCATACCTCCAAGAGACCCATAAGACATATCCATCAAGCTAAATTGGCAGCCCCCCCAACAAAAAACATCAAACACGTGACCACAAGAGACCGTTCTATCTCCATAGCGGGAATCAACTTATGGAACAAGATGCCCACTGACCTACGTCTGGAGCCCTGCCATAAGAAATTCAAACAAGGACTCAAAACGTGGTTATTTGAACTAGCATTCACACAATGATATCCATTTAACTGAAATGCCATTCTATTTTCTACCCTCTCTCCCTTGCTCCGTTTTCCACCCTAACCTCATTCCCTCCTCAATCTCCTTCTTCACCTTACCTGCCCACCCTTACCCATCATGATATTAAGTAGCTTTAAATAACAGAAATGTCTTCGGTGCAATATAGAAATTGTATCCACACTCAGAACCGGTATTGTTTTAGATACTATTTAGTTTTTGTGTTGGTTTGTTAAGGTTTAATAGTTACATCAATATTTTAATTGTATGTTATACTTTATTGGATGGTCCACAGTCTGTTCAGCCTGTTTTCCGTCAAAACTGTTATATGGAATTTAGTTTATTTAATACCTATTAATAATGTCAATGTAAAGCCTGTTGCTAAGTTATTGTTAAATGTAAACCGCGGTGATGTATTTCATTACGTACTGCGGTATATAAAAACCCTTAAATAAATAAATAAATAAAATATTCATTTTCAATATTTGTCACCATGTGCATAGTGTAGTTAATTCTTATAGTACAGGGGTTGTAACATTTCTGTACCTGATGGATACAATTTGAGAGTTGTGAAAATTAATATAGATTTCATGGATGCACAGCTCACCTTATATATTTATGTGAATTTGCATTTTTTCAAATCCAAAGAAAGCAATGAACGGTGGAAAACTATGAACTAAAATGTTAATTTTGAACTGAAAGAATCTGCCAAAATAAAAATTAATAAACAAATGTAAGTTGATACCTTTTTCATTGAACAGAATTAATTGCTTGACTAGCTTTCAGGAGTTACACTTCTTTCATCAGCTCGAAACCAATAAAGCAGGTAAAGGCAGAAGCTGATGTTTAACTATGCAAGCAACTCACAAATTACATTAGAAGTTAGAAGAGGAAAAAGGAATGGAAGAGGGGTTAGCAGAAGAGAAAATTCTTTTTCACTCAACACACAATTAAGCTCTGGAATTTGTTGCCAGAGGATGTGGTTACTGCAGTTAGTGTAGCTGGGTTCAAAAAAGGTTTGGATAAGTTCTTGGAGAAGTCCATTAACAGCTATTAATCAAGTTTACTTAGGGAATAGCCACTGCTATTAATTGCATCAGTAGCATGGGATCTTCTTGGTATTTGGGTAATTGCCAGGTTCTTGTGGCCTGGTTTGGCCTCTGTTGGAAACAGGATGCTGGGCTTGATGGACCCTTGGTCTGACCCAGCATGGCAATTTCTTATGTTCTTATGTTCTTATGTATGTTCCCCCAGAGGTTCATTTTCTCTCTCTCGATCTCTCTCTCATTCTCGTTGCCTGCTTGAAAACAACCCATTATCTCAGGACCTACTCTTCAAACTTGTGCCCAAGTTATAATTCGGCTTTAAATGGTACTTTAATAATGTTAATTTTGAACTGAAAGAATCTGCCAAAATAAAAATTAATAAACAAATGTAAGTTGATACCTTTTTCATTGAACAGAATTAATTGCTTGACTAGCTTTCAGGAGTTACACTTTTTTCATCAGCTCAAAACCAATAAAGCAGGTAAAGGCAGAAGATGATGTTTAATTATGCAAGCAACTCACAAATTACATTACAAGTTAGAAGAGAAAAAGGGAGTGGAAGAGGGGTTAGCAGAGGCATAAGAAGGGAACAGAGAGGCAACCAAATTATGGAGCCAATGTGATAAGATGCACGCTGAAAACAGGGCGCTTGCATTGAGCACCAATTTTCTTAACGTGCATGCAACCACATCCCCTGGGCACCCGATGCAATATTTAAATGTGAATCAGCATAAAAAAAAGTGCATGCTAATGGAGAATTGAGCATCTGTAGTGCTTGATAGTTTATTGCATCGGATGCCCAATTGCAATGGGCATTCATATGAGTTTCCTTTTTAATCCTTCTTTTTCTACCACAATTCACTTCAGCAACCTCAGCAAAATATTAGACACTCCTTGCTATGGACATCCAAATTATGTGGCCATAAGAAAAATGTTTTTTTTGGTTTTTTTTTAATGAAGTAAAATACACAATTATTTTTCTCCACAAAAAGCAGTAAATTAAAATGTCACAATGATTCTAAGGGGAAGGACACTGGTATCACAATACAGAGAATCTATTTTTTAATGTTTTTCATGAGCCCTTGACTGCAAGCTGACTTTATGCCATCTCTGAGGATGGAGTTAACTTTGTTGCATTAAAAAGTTTGCGATGGGCACCCAGCACTTTACTGCACTGGGGGCAATAGCTAATGTCCTCCTCTACATGCAATTAACAGCTGAAGGGAGGGATCAGGTTCACATTTGTTAGGGCAGATGTTTTGGATGTGCTAATCTCCTTACTACATCCAGCATTAGACTAGCAGGACAAAAATGTGTGACCAACCATATGTAAACCCCTGTGAGAGGCTGGGTGCACTTTGTTGCATTGGCTCCTGTGTCTGGTAATGAATTACAAAGCCCATGTCTCTGTTAAGTCCTGTTTGAAGCATCTGACCAATTTATTTTTGAATGTCTTATGTTCTTGGATAGTTCTGAATTTCCTTTTTAGTATTCAGATCTTAATATCACTGATGCTGTAGTCTGGTCCCACAAAATGTCCCCATAGAGGTGCTCCCTATCTTTTCTTTTCTTCTGATCTGTTATCTTGCTTTTATGTACGTTTTGGGGGTTTTTTTGTCTTTAACTTCTGGCCTCTTTTCACTAACGGAGCACTGCTCTTCACGTTTCCTGCATTGAATAATAAACACTACATTAAAACAGGAACATAAATAGGATTCTCTTATGTTTAATGACACTGAAAAAGAACTCCAATAAAAAAAAAAAGGAATCACATGTGCAAAACAAAACATTGTTGTCCCTTGTTAATGTGCTAATTTCTATTTTAAAATCATTTTCTACAGCATTTTTTAAAAAATACATGACTTTGCATTCTTTCTGTCTTTGCCACCCTCTCTCTCTCTCTCTCTCTCTCTCTCTAGCTTGCTGGCTTTCTCTGCACAAGCCGGTGTTTGAGGGGAGGAGGAGGAGGAGGAAAAGGCAGGGTAGAATATTGCACAGATCCAACACAAGCAGCCTCAGCAGTCAGTTTCTTTAGCTCCTAGTTCTATCTACAGCGTTCTAAATCTACACTCATTAATGACAAATCTGACCCAGATGCAAAGAAGAAGATATATTTCTGGTAGGAACTGCTGTTATTTATAGCACACAGTTCTTTTATTGTTTTACTATCCTCTAGATTAGAAGCTCAAAGACATGAAAAAAAAGCATTCTTGGAAACTTTGTGAAAGGGTTTATAGTGAGATGATGCTGGAGTTCTTTCAGTCCTTGTACCAGCTGGAACTCTCCGCTGCTCTGCAAACTGCATCCCAACTATCATTTATAAAGTCCAAAGAAATAAGTAGTGCCTTACTTCAGCTCTGGGTTCAGTGAACTAGAGGTGATATTTTACATTCCATGCAAGGAAAACATGTGATGCTGATTTATGTGGCTCCAATATGAATTCAGTTATTTACTCCTCTTGTTGGAAGGATAGACGGGAACAAGATGAGCCGGGATCGGTTCTGTCCCTGGAGTCCAGCGTATTTTGCAGTGAAGAGCACCTCCATGACGCCCCACTGGATTGTTTCATCATTAATGTTGGAGGCAGTCGATTTATCTTATCTCAACAAGCATTATCCTCCCACCCAGAGACACGGCTTGGGAAGTTAGCAGTGTCCAAGAAAGAAGCTGTGCTAGATCTCTGCGATGATGCCAACCTGATGGATAATGAATATTTTTTTGATCGAAGCTCCCAAATGTTTCAGTACATCTTGAACTACTATAAAACTGGAAGGTTGCATGTCATGGATCAGCTCTGTGCAATGTCTTTCCTGCAGGAGATTGAGTACTGGGGCATTGATGAGTTGAACATTGATCTTTGCTGCAGAGACAAATACTTCAGGAGAAAGGAAATGAGCGAGACATTAGACATCAAGAAAGATGAAGATGAAGTAGAGAATGAGGAGGAAGACTTTTCTGATGTACCTTGTCAGAACTTCAGGCAGACACTCTGGGATGTGTTGGAGAAACCTGGCTCATCAATGGCTGCCAGAACTTTTGGGACCATTTCTATGACGTTTGTAGTGGTATCTATAGCAAATATGGCCCTTATTTCACTAGAGGTTGGTACCTTGGATCCTCCCCTCCTAAATGCATTAGAATATATTTGCATTACCTGGTTTACTGGAGAGTTTGCACTTCGATTCCTGTGTGTGAAGAACAAATGTCAATTTATGAAGAGTGTGGTGAATCTAATAGACATCGTTGCTATTCTACCCTTCTATATCACTCTGCTGGTAGAAATGTTGTATGGTGAAAGCACAGAACTGGAAAATGTAGGAAGGATTGTTCAGGTCTTAAGACTCATGAGATCTCTGCGAATGTTGAAGCTTGGAAGACATTCAACAGGTAAATGGGCTTTCTATACCTTATTCTTACAAAAACATTGTTTGTGTCAGTTTTTTAAAAGAAAATATCACAGATTCCATCACAAATTAGTATTTAATTTACCTTACAGTGTAGACTGGCAAGGTGTAGAGATTATATGGCTGTGTCCAAGGTTCAGTTTAAATTAAGAACATGTATTTTGTAGTTCAATTACAGATTATATGAAATAGAGTACTCATTACAACAGAAAAAAGAACAAAAAATAAAATAACCAGTGAAAACTACTTTCTTCAGTGGTTTACTAAAATTTATATTTTCCTAGATTGGATATTTAAGCAGAGCAGACACATTTTAAAATAGCATAATATATTTAAACAAAATGGACATAAATGCTAATGAATCTTTGGTTTTGTCTCATGTTAACAGATACACTTCCCCTTCAGCTGCAAATTCTGCTGTTTGCCTCTCTCAGTTTTCTCAACCTACTGCAAATATATCAAATGCTCTCCTATCCTGTATCTTTACAACTCTATACAGCTTTGAAAACAAACATCACTACACTACCTTTGTAATGCAGTACGTTCGGGCATTCTGTACTGAACTGGTGAATGGACCATAACTCTCCAAAGCTAGTCACAAATGTATACGTTACTCCCATAAAAAAGGCATCACCTACATCTTACATGTTGACCATTATGTCTAAGTATCCAAGTGGACTAATGGCAACCGCTCTATTGTATTCAATATGTTAATTATAGATAATTGAAGTTATGCTGTCTACCTTATAAAACTATGCATGGCATATTTAAGAGAAAGCACCTTACTGTGTAAGTATATTTGTGTATAGAAAAACGCACATACATATTCAGTTCTCCCATTTACCAGGGGTGGCAAATGGGATTGTAAAGTAGGAAATAGTTTGCTTTACCAAGCAAAAAGAATGAAATGCGCATATGGAGACTGGTGTGAGTTCAGGGAGGAATATTCAAGTGTCTGCATAATTGATAGTATTTTGAGAAGATCCATTTGTTTTACTAAGGCAGGCAATTCTGTATCTGCAGCACTTTCATCACCCCATCAGTTCAGGATCATTTGGGTCAGCAAAGAAGTAAAAAGGATAAGAGAAATCACAGCTTGGACCTGCAGTAGGAATAATAGTATGAGAAATATGAAGAATATCTTCACATATTTTTAACAAAGGGTTGCTACTTGCCCTTCACTTGTTAATATCAAATAAAATAGTTGGAGTGTATCTTACTGGTCTCAGGATAAGAAGCACTGTCAATAACATATAAAACTAGCAGAATAAACTCAGGCTTTTAATACAGGCTGCAGCATTTATTTATTTATTTTATTTCTTTAGCTTTTCTTATGTTCTGCCACCTTCACAATGTGTTTGGTGCGGAATACATTTCATTCATGCACAATCAATAAAAATAAGCGAAATAGTCCACTATCATAAAAACAATCAATTTAGTATATTAAAAGCAATTTTAGAAGAGAATGTTTTACCTGCTTCTTAACTTAATATTCACAGTATTTCATAATTCAACAGATAAAGCATTCTAAAATGAAGGCACCACATGAATAAAAGCCCTTGTTCATGTAGTTTGCAACTTGCTATTCTGCACAGAGGATACTCTGAACAAATTAAAATCCTGTGCTTTTAAAGTTTGCATTGGGGAATATTTCCTCATTTTATCTTTCAAAGTAGAAGGAGTATCAGCACACAACCACAAGTACCTTACATTGTATTTTAAAAGTAATTGGTAACCAATGTAAGTCGCAGAGTATAGGTGAAATCAGTAATCTAGCCCCAGTCAATATTTGTGCTGCAGCATGGTGCAGTAAGTGTAAAGCTCACAAATATTTATTTAGCAAACCACAATAATTTAATTGCCCAAAAAGAAGGGCTTGCAGGACTGACTGAAACAAATTTACTGTAATATATATTTTAGAGGTTTTAACATCTTTAATTTAAAAAAACTCCTTCCTCCCCACTTGCTTAATCTGAAGAATAAAGGTTAACTTGGAATCTATCATAATATCTAAATTCTGTGCCTCCTGTTACAACCTGCAACTCAACTCCTGCATATGATAGAGGCCTCAACATTCCTGTTGCATCAAACTCTTTTTCCTTATGTTTCTATGATTCATTTATTTAGTGCTGCATGACTTAAGCAGTAGGGATGTGAATCGTTTTTTGACGATTTAAAATATCGTCCGATATATTTTAAATCGTCAAAAAATCGTTAGGGCCACGATACAATACCAATTCCCCCGATTTATCGTTAAAAAATCGTAAATCGGGGGAAGGGGGAGGGCAGGAAAACCGGCACACTAAAACCCCCTAAAACCCACCCCCGACCCTTTAAATTAAATCCCCCACCCTCCCGAACCCCCCCCCCAATGCTTTAAATTACCTGGGGATCCGGCGGTGGTCCAGAACGGCGGCGGTCCGGAACGGCCCCCTCAATAGAATCGTGTTGTCTTCAGCCGGCGCCATTTTTCAAAATGGCCGCCACAAAATGGCGGCGGCCATAGACAAAAACGATTCGACGGAGGAGGTCGTTCCGGACCCCCGCTGGACTTTTGGCAAGTCTTGTGGGGGTCAGGAGGCCCCCCCAAGCTGGCCAAAAGTTTCCTGGGAGTCCAGCGGGGTTCCGGGAGCGATTTCTTGCCGCAAATCGTTTTCGTACGGAAAATGGCGCCGGCAGGAGATCGAGTGCAGGAGGTCGTTCAGCGGCGGTCCGGAACCCCCGCTGAACGACCTCCTGCAGTCGATCTCCTGCCGGCGCCATTTTCCGTACGAAAACGATTTGCGGCAAGAAATCGCTCCCGGAACCCCGCTGGACTCCCAGGAAACTTTTGGCCAGCTTGGGGGGGCCTCCTGACCCCCACAAGACTTGCCAAAAGTCCAGCGGGGGTCCGGAATGACCTCCTCCGTCGAATCGTTTTTGTCTATGGCCGCCGCCATTTTGCGGCGGCCATTTTGAAAAATGGCGCCGGCTGAAGACAACACGATTCTATTGAGGGGACCGTTCCGGACCACCGCCGGATCCCCAGGTAATTTAAAGCATTTGGGGGGGGGTTCAGGAGGGTGGGGGATTTAATTTAAAGGGTCGGGGTGGGTTTTAGGGGGGTTTAGTGTGCCGGCTCACGATTTTAACGATTTTTCACGATAGTTTACACACCCAAACGGCAACAATACGATTCCCTCCCCCTCCCAGCCGAAATTGATCGTTAAGACGATCGAGGACACGATTCACATCTCTAATAAGCAGCACTGCACAGATGCATAGAAGAAAGAGTCTCTGCTTCCTGCAACTTAAAATCTAGTCCAACACATACAGACAAGACAAATAAGAGGTTCTGGAAGTTTTGTGTTCATTTCAGAGGCTTGATTATTATTATAGAAATAGGTTAAAAATAAGACCATGCTCAGTGGGAATCAGTTTTAGAATTTAGAACTTGACTCACAATGGTGGGTTTTAGGAAGGATTTGAGTGGGCCTTTTTTAAGGGTACAAAAGATCTCGGCCATCTAATAGGGTAATATTCAGTGAGCTGGTTAGTGGACAAGTTATCCGTAAAAAATTAGCTGGATAACTATAAGTTATCGTGGGATAAGCATTCCAATGAATGTACCAACCTAAATTTATCCAGCTACATATAACTGGATAACTTTAGCCCTAACTGGCCAGCATTTGATCTGGTTAGGCCTTATGTGGCCAGATAACAAGCTATTTAACTGGATACCTTCAAAAGATATTCAGGTAAGTAGAACTCATTAAAAAGAAAACAAAACACACTAGTAGGCATCCTGGTCTGATTCCTACCCTCTACTGGAAAAGTTCAAACCCACCTGCTGCCCAGGACTCCCCCAAATATATAAATGTTGGCTTGCCCTGACCCTCCAGCTCTTCCTGCCCCCTTGCTAAATAGACCCAGTTTGCCTTTATACTCTCCAATGCCCCCCACACTGACATCTTCTCCTTGAAGCTCTCCTACCCACCTGGAGTCTCTGTTTGTATTCTGGGATCACTGTATAGTAAGATTTAGATTTATTTTCCACATGCAGATTCCATTTAGGTACTGTAGGTATTTCCCTATCCCCAGAGGGATTATAATCTAAGCTTGTACCTGAGGCAATGGAAGGTAAAGTGACTTGCTCAAGGTCACAAGGAGCAACAGCAGAACTTGATCCCTGGTTTCCTGGTTCATAGCCCACCACTCTAACCACTAGGCTACTCCTCCACTTCCCAGAGTTTTCAGCATTACACTGAATAAACTGATAGAGTACGCTTCCAATGTTAGCACCAGTTCATCATCTCAAATCTTGCCATTTAGATGGCTGACTTGTGAGTTACAGACAACCAAATACCAAAAATGTCACACTGCAATTACTTACATCTTTATTAACAGCCTTATATTGCACATTAAAAGAACCCAACCCAAATACACTAAACCCTGTGGCTTTTCTAAATATAGTAGTATATAGGTTGCCTTACCTTTTAGAAATCTATAAGTCTAGAAAAGAAATCTTTTGCTGGTGATATTGAAAGCTAAAATGAAGATTTGGATCCAGAGTATTAAAACATTGTAAATTGCTGCAAAATATTCAGTGAACCTATCCAAACACATAGTATATCGTCAATATATCTTTTCCAAACCATCATATATTGCCAATATTTTGAATGGTAAATATGTAATCATTCAAACCGTTCTACATACAGATAGGCCAATGATGGAGGGGGGGGGGAGGGGTGGCATAGAAGACTTGTGAGTTAGCCATCTAAATGGCTTTCTACAAGTATGCAGCAGATGCCAAAAAAGCAAATGGAATGTTAGGGATTATTTGGAAAGAACAAAATGGAGAATAACCTAGCGCTTCTGAATAGATCCATGGTGCTACCACACCTTGAGTAATGTATGCAGTTCTGGTCATCCCATCTCAAATTAGATATAGTGGAACTAGAAAAGGTGCAGAGGAGGGCCACAAAAATTAAAAAAGTGATGGAAAGGCTTCCTTATGAAGAAGGGCTAAACAAATTAGGATTCTTCAGCTTGGAGAAAAGATAACTGAGAGGGAGTATGGCAGAGGCTTATAAAGCCATGAGTGGGTGGAACAGGTAAATAGGAAATAACTATTTACCCCTTCAAATAGTACAAGGACTAGGGGATGCTCTATGAAACTAATTGATAACAGATTGAAAACATTTTACAGAAAGTATTTTTTTACTCAGCACACAATCAGTTTGTTCCTGGAGGCTGTGGTCAAAGTATCTAGCATAGCTAAGTTAAAAGGAGTTTGGTCAAATTTCCAGAGGAAATGTCCATATTAGCCAGATATACTTAGAGAAAAACACTGCTTATTCCTTGGAGCGAGCAACATGAAACAGATCTCCCAGAGATGCAATGCTAGGCTTGATGGACCCATGGTCTGACTCACAAAGGCATATCTTATGTTCTTAAAACAGGCCATGAGACTAAGAGCAGAAATTAGCATTTCAAGGATTTCTTAATTACTCTATAAGGTCAATTTACTAAACCACATTAAAACCAGGGAATAAAGCCTGCTTTTAACTCAGGTTTGTTCCTGGCTTATTCATTAAACTGAGGTTTGTATCACAGTTTTAGTCAATAATGTGGTAAGAGTGTTTTCTGTCGCTGGAAATGCATGGAAGTTACTAGTAACAGTAACATTTGCATGTTATCAACCTCAGAAATGCATATTCCAGGTGATTTTTGTATTGTGGATGGGGAGAAGCCTACAACATTACACTTGTGGGAAGATACTGGGGAGAAGGATTGATTTTATGTTGGGAGGGTTATATTCAGGATTTCATGCTCTTTTAGGAATTGACAGGGAAGGCTGATATTTTAAGTATTAACTATGCCTCTTGAGGTATGTAACTACTGAATCTTATTGTAAATTGGAATGTTTATCATGATCTGCCTTGTCATATTGATATTGAGTTGCTTTACATGCATTTGCATGCAATACAGGGCATTAACTTTGGTATGCTATAAAACTGATTAATTTACATTTACATTTACATTTACATTTCTTGGAGTTTATGAATCGCTCAACACTAACAAATAAGTCTAAGTGATGAACAAGAATACATTCATAAAATAATAAAAATAACATCAATTCACTATAAAGTAAATACATAATAAAAATATAAACATACTCATAAAACATAGATTAATACAAATAAAATGAGTATAAAAGGCATATTTAGTAAAATAGACAGAAATAAAAACAAATAAATGAAACATAAAATTCAAAAATAAGCCAATTTAAACAAAAAGGTCTTAACTTGTTTTCTGAAATTCTTTACCGAATCACACTAAGTTCAATCAGAAAAGAATTCTAGAGAGTGGACCAGCAATAGAGAAGGCACATTCTCATGACATATGTAGCTGAGCGACTCTAGGTGAAGAAATCTCAAGCAATTCACGCTGTGACGAACACAGGGCTCTAGTGGGTTGATTCAATTATAGGTTGGCATTGGCCCAAGGACAGGTTTGGTCATTAAGTAATTTGAAAATGAGCATTCCTATTCTGTATTTGACTCTCTCATTTATGGGGAGCTAGTGAAGTTCAATTAAAGCAGGGGTGATATGGTTCCTTCGTTTTAGTCCTGATAACAAACAAGCAGCAGAGTTCAGCTACAACTGTAAAGGCCGAAGAGTTGTGCAGAAATGTATGTTACTGCTAACACATTTTTAATCATGTTGCGTTCCAATGTTGGCATTTAATGCGTATTAGCATACTTCCACCTAGTAAATAGGCCTCCATATTTGAGAAGATCCAGAGTTTAAGGTTGAAGGTTGGATAAATAGATCAATTATCAATATCTATCTGAGAAAAGCAGAAAAAATATCAAATCTATTTGCACTAACAATCTATAAAAGAAAAACAGGAACTGGAGTGGGTGAGGTGTAGAATGGGATGGCAGCCTCAGAAACTCAACCCTAGCCGTTCTCCATAACAGGAAGGCATATAACTTTGAACCCACAATGAATTGCCAGTGAGTAGACAGCCTACTGTAGAAGGTATTGATCACATCTAGTTCTGAGAGCTATAATCACTTCCAACCCTTATGCCTACTAACTTTTTTGCCCACAAAAATCATCAAATCGCTTTAGGCACTATCACAATACAAGGAATACAGTACTTTGCTTGGAATTTTGGTATCAATTCTCTTTGTATGCAATCTTTAAGGAGCGGACTGGGAGGGAACTTCCCTAACCTCCCTGCCTAACCTTCCTTCCCCTTCCCCTCTCCTCCCCACCCCGTAAACCTAACCTACCTTGCCTCTATTTTTTTATTGTATTCCTTACTGCACCTCGGGAGCAGAAGTAATACACATACGCTGGTCAGCTGCCAGCATGCGCTTCCCCAGGACAGTGGCTAATGGCCTCTGTCCCGGTCAACCTCTGTCCCTCCCTGCCCCACCCTGTCCCTCCCTGCCCAGAACCCGCCCCTGGCCCACCACCTTCTCAGGGCCCTTTTGAAAATGCGTGCGACACGTGCAGGGCCTGGCCTCATTCGTAAGTGGTGATTTTTAGGCGCAAGGCAGATTTAAAATTTGTCTGTTAATGTGCATGCTAATATGCTACTTAATAGATGAGGCATTATATTTTGCTCACTTCCACAAGATAATGTTCCCATAGTGTACACCAGCTATTTACATACACATCAACACTAAAACATTAGAGGTAGATCTTCAAACAATACGCGAGCGCGTACTTTTGTTCACTCAGCAGGCGCGAACAAAAGTATGCTGGATTTTATAAGATACGCGCGTAGCCGCGCATATCCTATAAAATCCGGGGTCAGCGCACGCAAGGCTGCGCAAAATCGGCAGCCTGCGCGCACCGAGCCACGCAGCCTGCCTCCGTTCCCTCCGAGGCCGCTCCGATTTCGGAGCGGCCTCGGAGGAAACTTTCCTTCGCCCTCCCCCCACCTTCCCCTCCCTTCCCCTACCTAACCCACCCCCCTGGCCCTATCTAAACACCCCCCTTAACTTTGCGCGTGTCGGCCGGCAGCCCCGCTCCGTCCTCCGGTCCCGGGGGCTGGTCCGGAGGCCTCGACCACGCCCCCGGGCCGGCACCACGCCCCCGGGCCCGCCCCCGAAACGCCACGGCATGCCCCCGAAACGCCGCGTTGTTTCGGGAATGCCCCCGGACACGCCCCTCCCGCCCCTTTTCAAAAGCCTCAGGACTTACGCGCATCCCGGGGTTTACGCGTGCCGGTAGCCTATGCAAAATAGGTGCGCCGGTGCGCGAGGGCCCTGCACGTGTAAATCCGGAAGGAATTACGCGCGCAGGCCTTTTAAAATCCGCCCCTTAATGTGCACATTCTAGATCAAGAAATCTATAATGCTAACCAGCTTAAAGGAAGGACCAATTAGCATAGCGGATTTCATCATCCCCTACACACACACACACAGTTCCCCATCAAGGTTGACCCCATCAACAATGCCCTACATCTCTCTTCATCCCTGGACCTCCATCAAGCATTCAACCCCACCTCCCCCAAGGTTACCCCCTCATAGCTCTGACACTCCCTCTCACCCTTGGAAAACTGACCCCATCCCACCCATTTCTTATGAGTTCTTACCATTGCAGATGGTCCCAATCTTTACCAACAGAAAGGGAGTAAGATCATCTTGCTAACAAAGCTATGATACCCCAAATGATAACACTGAAATGGTGACCACCAATAGGCAATGCCATTCCCTTGAATGACACGACCTAGCAGCAGTCAGCACTTTAGTGTCATTTAGGGGATAACAGCCCCAGCAGGAGGGATCTCATATCTCTCCTGCCAGTGAAAATCAGGACCCTTCAGAACTGTAAAGAATCATTCCAGAGGGATGGGATTTCGGAGTGGAGGTGATTTGAGCAGGAGCTGGATGTTTGAAGTAGTATGATAGGCTTTGTTAGGTTGAAGGGTCAGATGCTTGAAGGGGAGGTATTTAGCCTTGTTGAGAAAGGCGACCTTCATGGAAGGGTTGGAGGATCAAATCCCCTCATGCTGCCTAGCCCTTCCACTTTCAGCCAGTTAACATGAGGGAATTCATGATCCAGTCAGCATATTAAAAAAGATAATACCTGTTATATTTCTGGCCTTAGTGGTCAAGTGTGAAGGAGTTTAAAATATAAGAATATGAGAAATGTCATGCTGGGTCAGACCAAGGTCCATCGAGCCCAGCATCTTGTCCTTGACAGAAGTCAATTTGGGTCACAAGTACATGAGAGATCCCAAAACATAGATCAATTTCATGTTACTCACACCCAGCTTTTTCTAAGTTTATCTGGCTAATAACTGTCCAAACTATTTTAAACCCAGCTATGCTAATTGCCATGACCAAGTCCTCTGGCAACAGATTCCACAGCTTGACTGTGCTATAAGTGAAAAAAAAATTCTACAATTTGTTTTAAATCTGCTGGCTAGCTGTTTCACAGATATCCCCCTTGTTATAATATTATTTGAAAGGGTAAATAATCATCACCTATTTTCTTTTTTCATCTCACTCATGATTTATAAACCTCTTATCATACCATGCATTTATGTATGAGTCCACTAAAATCCTCCTTTGCATCTGCCATAAAATTATTTGCATGGGTGCTATATGCAAATTTTAGCCCATGCTTATTTTCTAGAAAGTAAGGTGCTGGCACTCAGATGCAAGGGCAGGGTAGAGAAATGAATCGGAACAGTGGCTCCAATCCCTGAATCTAGTTGCAGTGTTCAAGCGTCGCACAGCATTATCCTCCCCCTGACAGCAAAAGGCATCACTTTTACCTGTTGTTGCCTTCTCTCCCACAGTCATGGCATGGAAAAAGCACCAGTGGAAGAAGGAAGTTAAGAAAAAGAGGCCCCACTGGTGCTTTTCTCTCTTTATATATATATATCCCTCCCTTCCCAACAGGAGAATCTCTCAGATTTAGAATCAAGAAATTTTATTATCATGACAAAATTTGTTCATGTTGCCAAAGTAATATATAAAGAAGTTAAAAGAATAAAAAAGAGTAAAAAAATACATAATAGTCCTAATAACCATAATTACGATTACAGGATACAGCAGGGTTAGGCATCATCAGTCCTGGAGTGCCACAACTAGGTCTGGTTTTCAGGATCTCCACAATGAATATTCATGAGGTATATTTTCATGCACTGCCTCAATTGTATGCAAATATATCTCATGAAAATTCTTTGTTGATGTCCTGAAAACCAGACCTGTTTGTGGCATTTCAGATCTGGAACTGCCTACCCCTGGGGTGCAGAATAGTTAATAGTATAGACTGTTACCAGGATCTGATGCTGTTCTGTATTATCCATGGTCAGGGCATACAGGGCTGATGTTCAGTGCCCTGCAGCGATGGAGAGTGACCAAGGGATAGAGAGTGAAACTGCAACAGACAGAACAGAGACAAGTTATTCTGCTCCCTAGTTCAGCTCCCTCCCTCCTGTCATTTCTCAGGAGCTGATACAAAAAGGAAAAGTAAGATGTCGATACTTAGTACCTTTGAGTACCTGCAAATATAAAAGCCCTGATTTTAGCTAACATTCATCAAAATTAATTTAGTATGCGAAAGTCTTTAGTGAATAGCACACAATTGTATCTGAATGGTAAATGGCACTAATTTGCACACTTTTAGTGTATAAGTCTCAATGAATTGAAACAAAATCCTAAATCAGAAAGAAAATCCTAAATCGCTGTAGGTTTCTGAGTTCTGCAGAATATTTCTTTATGGTTCAAGATAATTCTGCAGCTCTAAAATTAAATACCATTAAAGATGGAGCCCAGAATTTCCACAATGAACACGAGGAGGGTAAGTTTTAAACTGCACTACAAGCTCATTTTCTTTTTTCTTTTTTTTTTTTCTTTATACTTTATTGATTTTCTTGAATGATTAGAATCATGAAACCAAAAAAAAAATGTCAAAATACAAATAACAAAATTATCATTTATCCATCCAAATAACCTAATTATTGAAGGATTAGCAGGAAAAAATATATTAAATATTCATTTATATATAATGCATCAATCAAAATACATACACATCTAAATTTAATAAATTGAAAAATTATGAAGGAGAGGAGAGTTATATTTTTTTTTTATGAGCGTCTATCTCTAAGTTCATTGCTTGACTTTTATCATTCAGAAATGTTTCTAAATGTGTTGGATCATTAAATCCAATTTTTTTCCCCTGGTATGTAATAATACAAGAACATGGAAATTTAAGGAAAAATGTCGCTCCCAGTGCCATAACTCTAGTTTTCAAAGATAAAAAATACTTCCTTCCTGAACAAGCTCATTTTCAAAGGGAATCTCTGAAAATTTTCCCGTTGGAAAGTTGGGTGGGCACACTTTGTACCTGCATTGAAAAAAGGGCAAAGTAAGCACCTGAAAGTATTCATGGTGATTTCAAAATGACAACCCTGCATGTACTTTCCAGTTCCCTCCTCAAACCTGCCCCCAGTGCCACCCAAGTTCAGAGTGGGTAAACCTATGTGTGCTGTCAACCCGTGCACATACTTTAAGACATGTCCATTTTTACACTTGTAAATATGTGTTTACTGGCATAAAAACATTTGATTATTGCCCCCAAAGACATAATTTTACAGATTTATTTCAGTCTTATACTGGAAATATTTTGAAATTTCATATACAGTGGATGGAATAATCCTTCTGTAGATATGTCCTGATCATATGACACTCTCCATCCCCTTCCCTTCCCTCCTCCCCCTTTCCCTCTCACCCCGCTTAGGAGTCATAAATTAGTACTACAAAATAGGATTTGAAAAATGCCTTCAAGCAGGTATCCAGAATTTAAAAAAAAAAAAAAACTTTGTGGAATGGGAAGTTCTCTGCAGTGGCAATAACACATTTTCTAACTGGGAAGTTTCGGACTTAAATACGCAACCTCCTTGTGTTATGCTTGGGCTTGTGGACCCTTGGGCCGACGGGAGGATGGTATACCTTGGAGGAAGATCCGTAGCCTCTCCCGTCGGGCGGCAAGGCAGGAACAGAAGTGGTGACCACCTGACCCTCAGCACAGAAGACAGAGGCGACTGTGGAGGCAGACGAAGAGTCGTGACGTCAAGGAACGGAGGTGTGTCTTCCCCACTGGAAGTCCGCGGTCCCCCCAGGAGGAGCCCGTAGGGACCCAAACTGCTGGGACTTAGGTGGACCCTTGAAAGGTCAGACGTACGGTGCAAGGGCCAACTGGAGCTTCACCCCTGGAAGCCCACGGTCCCCCCGTGAGGAGCCCGTAGGGACCCGGGCCGCTGGGACTTAGGCGAGCCCTTGGAGGCGATGGTCAAGAAGAAGTCCTAGGTCAAGAGCCAGAGGGTTGTCGCTTACCAGTCCGAGGTCACACACCGAAGAATCACCACTTGCCAGTCCGAAGTCACACACCAGAGAATCACCGCTTGCCAATGAAGTCAGACGCCAGAGAATCACAGTAAGCCAATCCGAAGTCAGGAACCAGGAACACCAAAACGAAACAGGTACAAGATCCAAGGCTCAAAGAACTCACCAAAGTGAGCAGACTAGACAGCGCTGGAGGACGTTGCCAAGTCGAGGAATGAGCAGAGGAAGCCTTCCTTTATACTTCCCCTGCTCAGGCTGATTAGGCACAGGTGCAGCTGGTTAAAGGGATCAGGTCCCTTTAAGTCTAGGAAGGGGGCACGGCCACGTGCCTAAAGATGGTGGCAGCCATCTTGGATTTTCTTCGCGGGGGAAACGCTGCAGGATGCCGCGAGGAAGGAACAGGGGCGCTCCTTCTGCGGTGATCAGCATGGGGGACCCGTGCCGGAGCGAGGGCCTAGCATCGGGGTCCTCCCCCGGGATTCCCCCGGCGGGTCACCGTCACAGGTGAGGTAGGGGGTCTGTGGCTGTGGCTTCCCACGGCCACGGAGCACAACACCTTGCTCTGAACTAGAGAGTATACCACTGAGCTAAAGGAGAATCTCCCTTACCTTCCTATTAGAATTCTTTCTAAATTAGGGGCTTATTTACTACTAAGCTGTGCTAATGCATTTGCATTTGATAACCAGCCTTTACTGCATGGTAAAATGTGATAGCAGAGCAAAAAATGGAAATAAGATGCAGAATTTGCAAATACTGCACCTTATTTCTTGAACCCTAAACCCAAAGTAATGCAGGTATACTGATAAGCTGCATCACATGAAAATACATGCAAAGCAGCTCATTAGCATGGTAAGTAGTAAAGCAGCATGCAAAAAATGTTCATGCACAGTGCTCCTGGGCAACCATGTGTTAAAGCCCCATTCCCTATCCTGGTGGTCCATGGGCAACTCCCCCAACCTCCTTCCAAACCCCATGCATGCTATAAATTCAAAATTAGAGATAGGCCATTTCATCTACATCCCTTTATGGCTTTACCCTGTCACAAGGTCTTTCTGATTCACTGATCATACTATCTGATTAAACATCACCATTTTTTTTCACTTAATACTTTATTGGAATTTCTCATAACAGTTTACAAACAGTCCATTTACAGTCTACCACCATTTCTGCATATTCAAGGCACTGAACAATAATTAAAAAAAAAAAGTACACTAGGGCTTAGAACAATTTTCTCTGGAGCTGACATCTCAGGATATTGCCCATCCAGTTCTTTGCTGATATCATCTGACACATCTTGTCAGAAGTAAAACAAGTATTGAAATATTCCATTTAATAGATGCTAATACTACTCTGTTACCCATCTTTATTTGTTGATCCATAGCTACGAACATTTGTAAACAGTTGTGATCTTTACATGGAATGATGGTATATAAAATGTATAAATAAATAAACAAAGTATGTGGGAGACTTTTGCATGAAAATAATTGAATGGCTAAAACTAATTACAATGTTTCTTGTGTTCCAGGCTTGAAGTCTCTGGGAATGACCATTGCACAATGTTATGAAGAGGTCGGGTTGCTGCTGCTTTTTCTCTCTGTGGGGATTTCTATATTTTCTGCCCTGGAGTATGCTGTGGAGTACACTGTCCCTGACACAACGTTCACAAGTGTGCCGTGTGCGTGGTGGTGGGCGACAACTTCTATGACTACTGTTGGTTACGGTGACATTAGGCCAGATACTACAGCTGGCAAGATAGTGGCCTTTCTGTGCATATTATCGGGGATATTAGTCTTGGCATTGCCAATTGCTATAATAAATGACCGCTTCTCTGCCTGTTATTTCACTCTGAAGATAAAGGAAGCAGCACTTCGTCAACGAGAGGCTTTGAAGAAGCTAATGAAAAATGCATCAACTGATTCAATTATCAATGTTAACCTGAGAGACATATATGCCAGGAGTATCATGGAAATGTTACGGTTACGAAGCAGAGAGAGAGCTAGTACTCGAAGCAGTGGTGGAGATGAGTTTTGGTGATAAAATTGCACTTAGCTTTAACTATGAAAAGTGTTCTGTATGACTTATGAGGCAAAAGCAGGATTAAGCATTGCTTGCTGTTCAAATATATGTTTGACAAATTGATGCAGTATTATTTTGTATATCTGTTGTCTCCAGACAATAAAATTAGGAATGTCAATCAAGATCAGCAGTAGCAAAATTGCAATAAATATCAGTAGACCATACAGCTGGCAAGTGGACAAGTTATCCTGCCCTGAATTTCAATGTGATAAACATCCTGCTGAATATACTTGCCTAAAGTTATCCAGCTCCCTTTAGCCAAATAACGTTCAGACCTATCCAGTTATTTTTTAAATAATTGTTAGGTCTCAATTTGACCCCTGAATGCGTGTAGGCAGGTAAATTACTACTTAACCTGCTCTATTCACCCCCACACCCCCCCTCCCCTACGCACCCACATACACACACACACACACAATTCTCCTATCCTCTCCCAACCCTTCAAAACATTTTTAAAGCAGCAGCACTAGCACCCAGAGGCCACCCTCCTCCTTCCCTAATATTTTGTAGAAAATCAGGAACCCCTCCTGGAGGCTCTATTCCACCACCCCCAGTCAGGGGAACAGTAATGTCTTATCCAGCTCTTACAGATTCATTATTATAGTACCTTTCCAGTGTTGCTGTCAGAGTAATGCTGGAAGAAGCCAGGATGGAATGAGACTCTACTGCGTTCCCGGCTGGGATTTCAGGGATATGGGGAGGGGCGGGGGGGGATTGAATAGAGATTGCAGTGAGTGGCAGGAGGAGTTCATGATTTTCCTCAAAATACAGGAGAAGGAAGGGGTGGTTGTGAGGTTTGCTCCACCACAGAATATGCTTGGCCCATCTCTTTTTTATCCGGCTAAAACTTGGCCAGTCAGCAGAGGGCATATTAAAACCCCAGGTTCATCCAGCTAAGTTTGGGACTTAGCCGGACAAATCCTTTTCATTTTCCCTCATTACATTCATCACAACTCAATCAATAGCCTAACTCCCTACTCTCGACTTCTGGCCTTTCTATGAAATAAGCCCTCAAAGTATAAAACATAACCTTAATGCACGTACAATGTTTTAAGTCATCATAAGGCAAGCATTGATATCTCCCCAATTAACCATGTGTGAGACAATTTTTAGAAACCCTCCTAATGATAATAAATGTGGGTACCTAAGTACATTAAAACAAATTTTCAAAAAGAATCTATTTTATCTGAAAATGTGCTAACACGTACACAGGTATAGAAATAGCTCTGTTATTTCTGCTTGCCATTTTTGTGGATGTCTTAAAGCACAAAACAAATGTGTGCATACATTTGAAAATTCAATATATGTGTGGTTTCCTCCTCTAACCTGGACACATCAATGGGAATGCCTTTTTTTTAGGCAGGTAAAAGTGTGCATTTTATGATATATTGCTTTATTATTTTCCCACTAAATGGAGATACATTTTCAATAACTAGATCTACCCACAAAACTCTCAAACTTACACGGGTAGATTCTTTTGAAATCCACTCCTTGAGTTTTAGGATAATTTGTTTCCTTTTTATTTTTAATTTATATGCCACCCTCCCCAAAAAGGATCCAGGACAGCTTAAAGTAGCACTCATAAATACTAGGGGTGTGCCTGGAAAAAAAAGTTTTGGTTTGATTGGCATTTATTATTTGTTTTATGAAGACACCCAAAGGCACCAAAAGAGGAGCAAATAATACCAAAAGAAGGACATGAGTACCCCAACGCACAAAAAGAGGGACAAATGGCACCAACAACAGTGGCATGAATACCCCAAGGCACTATGAGAGGGATGTGAAAGTGATCCAGCTGTGACATCTGTCAGCCCATAAATTGCTAGGGTTGATTCAGCTGACCTGGCTGGCGAGGTGGGTGTCATATTCCTTCCCACCCATGCTCATCCCTCCCAAAACTGTGTGCTCAGTCAACCTTCTCCTATAGAAAAAGCATTGTTATTTGGTCAAGGTTATATGCCACTGTTGGTTCTGCTTTACCCCTTTCACAGCGCTCCCCTGTTAGAACTTCCAAGGGGCTGTGAAAGGGGCAAAAAAGCACCAACAGTGGCATAAACACTCCAAGGCAGCTTGAGAGTGGCAAAGCATCATGAACAGTGACCTAAAGTCAGAGAACACTCTGAAGAAGATCCATAATGGTCCTGACTTAGATATAGGTCCTGACCTAGATATAGGATAAAAGACTAACTGAACCATATAGACACCAGAAGATGATCACTTACCATCCCTGGGCAGGTTGAACCTAGCCGAAATCTCTGGAGGAGAAGGTTTGGAGGTTGATTTCCACTTTTCTGTGCCTGTGCTGAGGTGAAAACACCCCAATGCAATAAGACGGCCCAGAATCAATTCCTCTCCCATCTGGTGGGTGCAACAAATGTGTCAGAATATGTCATACAGGGGACTGCTTCCTTGATACCACTCAGGTGCCCAAGTCCTTCAGAAAATAGATAGTGTAAGGACAGTAGTCACCCATGGCTTACTGGGTTCAAGTCTTCTCTCACTTGCTTTTCTTGGATTGCAGCCTAAAATGGGAGGTATAAGCCATTAAAGGCTAAATACCAGATGAAACCAATAGTTAGCAAGTACCATAAGGGAATTTGCAAAAATCTGTAAAGGAAGAGTCCAGGAGGGCACAAAAACATTAGTGACACATGTATAGGTTCCATGCAATAATGTCCAAAATATTCAGAATTACAATACGGTTGATCAGATCCAGATAGAGAATAACCACTGTCGTGTGTAAACAATTCTGAATCCCAAGGTAATAAGGTGTTCAGAACGCCAAAGCAGAATCCCAAGCAAGGCGAAAAGAATAATAATGGCATCAGAGCCTCAGGACAGACTGCAGCGTAGCATAGCAAGCACAGTGATATAAAGAGAAATGCAACATGTGCATAAAACATTGATTCAGAGGGGTAGTGATATTGTTTGGTCAAGCCACGGTACACTGTAGGCATTCAGAGGCTTGATTCAGAATGGCTTTATTTGGGTGCATCCATGTGCTGAACAAGACCAATAGACAGTAAGTACTCTAAAAAAATTTGAAAAGAACTTTGAAGACAGCAGGATCAGTGGCAAAAACATCCAAACAAAATAATAGAAGAATAAGGCAGCAAGAAGAAAGGCTTTTTATAAAATAATTTATTTATAAAGGTTTATCAGGTGGGTAAGGTAACTTTTAAACAGCCATGCACTCACACATGTACGCATGTGTGCCAGCTTACGACAAAAGACACAGCCATATTATAACATTACGGTAGATTTTTAAAAGCCCGCGCGTGTAATATCATGCCTTTGCGCACCGGACGAATTTTCCAACAGGCCTGGCCATGGGCGTAAAGGCCAGTACGCGCTCAAGTGCTGGGCTTCTTGGACGAGGTGGGCCAGGGTGTGTGTTCTGGGAAGGGAAGGGTAAGGCAGGGGCGGGCCGGACCAGCGCTATTGATGGCTGTCCCGGAGACTCGCACGCCTGCAGCCGACCAGTGCATGCAACTTACTTCAGCATGCGCATGTTATTAAATCGGCGCGTCCATGTGTGTACGTAAGTTTAAAAATCTACCTCTTAATGCATATATGCACACAAATGCACGCATGGTATAAAACAGGCTTAATGCTCATAAATGTGAACACAATTTTGTATGGATGTGCCATGCAAATGCCACCTTTTCTGCGTAAGTGAGTAGATTTTAGCAGTTGCCCAGCAACGCAATTATCAGTTTCCCCAGTTCGTTGCCAGTTTGCTCAGGTAACAGATAGGACTTCCTAACCCCCCTAGTTAACTAGCCTACCTTTTACCCTGTTAGCCCCAACCCTTAAAACCCCACTAATCTCTTTAGTTTTTTTTGTTTCATGACTTACACACCATCCATAGTAGAAGTAAAGTATGCAGCAGGGGGTCCCGGCTCACTCTTGTGTGCATAAATACTTATTTTCGATTTCACTGAAAAATCTAGGAATGCCCATGTCCCACCCAGACCATATTCATTCCCTCCCCTTTTTTTCAAAAAAAAATTTCTGCACATACAAGGAGATATGCGTATACTCATCATGCTTTTTAAAATCAGTGCAGCACGCACAGGCCCAACTTCTGCATGTATCTCCCTGCTTTGGCACTCATAGTACTTTTAAAATTCACCTTTAAGTGAATTAAAAACATAGGCAATGAAAGAAACATTCAATCCAGGAAAAGAAATACCTAGGCAAGAATAACAAACATTAATATCATATGTCCACATTAATAAGAAGCAAGAAAAAAATTGGAGAACAAGGAAATATAACAAGAAATAAAGAGGTGCGAAATGAAGGTACAAGTGCTACCACCAATCCCAAAACTCTTAATTAACCTGTCATTTAAAAAAGTTGTCAAGTGAGACAGGACCACAAAAATAAATTTGCTCTTACTAAAGGCCACCTCACACATACAGGGAAATCTCAGGAAGAAGGTAGCCCTAATTTGCAAAATATGGGACTTAATTTGGAGGAAAAGCTTCCTTCTTTCCTGAGTTTCCCTGGATATGTCTGAAAACATCTGGATTTTCTGTTCATAAAAGGAAATATTTTTATATTTAAAGTATTGACAAAAACAGACTCCTTATCTGACTCAAGTGCAAAGGAAATATAAAGCGTCCCTCTGATTGCGATCAAATCTTGAGAGTCTTGGAGAAATTGAGAACGATCAAGGCTGTCTGAGGGAGGAAACATATCAGAAAAAGGTTCTACAATATTTAAAGCTGTTTTTTTGCCTCAGGTATTTAATAACAATTAGAAATCATGAAAACAGCATATTTCTTGATCAACTCTAGTCCAAACAACCAACGGGTTTTAGGAAAAGTAATAAGTCTTAGGTTTTTGGACCTAGACTTATTTTCCATCAATTCAATTTTGTAACATAGACTTAAAATGCCCTTAATTACAGCCTTTTCAGTTGTCTGTAATTCAGAAATAGCAGAGCCATGTAATATAATAAAGGTCTCAATACTTTCTACCCTTTGATCCATCTTAGGTATTTTCCGAGAAGTAGCTAGTGAAAAATTTGAAAATTGTAACATAGTCTGAGACAATTAAAGTTCCATCCATGACATCTGCATCCAAATGTCTCTCAATGAAATTTCTTTTGGCTCTGAAACATCTTCAGCGGGAGCTACCAAAAGATGAGATTGAATTAGAAGAACCAGATGAGGAATATCAACTCTTGATTCCTTGGACAGAAAACCTTGCGTGGAAGAAGCCCTTTGTGGAGCAGAAACCTCTTAAGCTCCAATTGGTGAAGTCCCCAATACATTCACTGGGGTCTCCATCAGACCATTCACCGGAGACAAAGTCGTTGAGGGGAAAGAAATCTTCCCCTTTCTTTTCCTGCCCGTATGATCCTGGAGAAAAATGTTGCGATGGGGCGCACCCCTTTGGCACCGCTGCTACTCAGATTTTATGGGGGAACTTTAGTGTTACTGTGATGATGTCAGAACTGCTCTGCCAGTCCCATCATTCTCTTTCTCACTTGGCAAGCCAAGAACCTTCAATGCAGGTAGGAATCCCCCGAGAGGCTTGAATACCTGAAGATATGGAGTAAGAGTTAAGGCAAGAAGAAGCATGGCATCAGAACCCCAAGGCAGGAATGGTAACTTTTAAACAGCCGCAAATATACCGACTCACACCAATGGACATGTCCATTTTATACCATATGTGAGTATATGCGCGTATGATATAAAAGTGGCAGTATGCACATACATGTGTGTGCAATTTTATAGGGATGCATGCATATGCACCCAAATACCACCTCTACTGTGTAATTCAGGGGATTTTGCTAGGTGCATGCACCAATGCAAATACCTGTTTCCCCAATTCATTCCCAGTTCACCACGGTAAAGGATAGGACTTCCTAACACCCCTAGCTAGACAGACTTTCTTTTACCCTATTAGCCCCGACCCTCCAAACCCTGCTAACTAGCGCAGATTTTTTTTTTATTTTAAAATTTACACCCCATCCATAGCAGAAACAAAGTGACGCAGTAGGGGACCCCGGCGCACGCTTGTGCACACATTTCAAGTGATCTTCCCAGAATGCCCATGTCCAGCCCATGGTCTGCCCAGACCATGCCCACATGGGTGTTCCTATTGTCTTTAAAAGTTTTTTTTTCAGATTTTCAGGATAACCATCATAAATATGCATGAGATAGATTTGCATACAA
Source organism: Rhinatrema bivittatum (assembly GCF_901001135.1). NCBI lineage: Eukaryota > Metazoa > Chordata > Amphibia > Gymnophiona > Rhinatrematidae > Rhinatrema > Rhinatrema bivittatum. The sequence continues at coordinate 738,693,336 of NC_042616.1, read as the reverse complement.
TGCCTCCATTGTACGCATGAGATAGATTTACATACAATGCCTCCATTGTATGCAAATCTATCTCATGCATATTTATGGTGGATATCCTGAAAATCTGGCCTGTTTGTGGCTCTCAAGGACCGGAGTTGACCAGCCCAGCACTAACTATTGGTGTCGCCCGGGATATGGAGAGGTGTCTGAAATTTTACATTTCTTTTTTTTGTTGTAAAATACATTTATATTAAGTTGCTGCAATTTGTACTTTGCTCTCTGATTTTTTTTTCAATTTCTGACCAATGTTTTTTAAATTTCTGATTGTTATCTTAAGGAAAACCAATGATTCTACTGAATTTGGTCCCTTTGTCACAAAAAGAGCTCAGTGAGAGAACTGATGATGCTCATACAGTGACTATGTACATTAAAAGGAGAATTTCTAAAGCCTGGTGCAAGCATAAATTAAGAGATGCATGATCAAGGTGGGCTTGCGTGTGCCCACCGTATTTTAAAAGCCATCCAAATCCTTGCGTATCTCCTGCTGCGTGCACATCTCGTTCCGATTCAAAACTGGGTGCAGGCGGAGGGAAGTCTGGGAGGGACATGGCATTCTGGAGAGGGGCTGAGAGATGTGTGTGCAACTACTTGCGCACCCAGGTCTAGAGCCGTGTACGTTTACTTCTGCTATGGAGAAGGTATACGTTTTAAACAAAAAAGAAAATAGCCATATCTGTGGGACTTTAAGGGTCTGGGTTAACTGGGGAGATTGAAGGCTATTAAACCAGGGGGTTTGGAGGATTTTGCTCTTATTTTGGGGAAATAGTGGAAGAGTTGGTGAAACTAGCAATGGGGTGGGCACACTGCCCCTTTAAAATACCCTGACTTATGTAGTAGAAGAAGAATTTGCATGCCCATGCTCATGCCCACTTAATATTAGGTGTACAAGTGCACACGGCCAGGCTATTTTATAACATGCGCACATATGTGCACGCAAGTTATAAAATGGCCATGTCCCTAGGTGTGAACAAACACACATGTGCCGCACTCAGGTTTGAAAGTTATCATCTCTGAAAATAAGCCAAACTTAGTGCAAGAGTTACAGGCACAAGAATTAGTGCACTGTCTCACTGAGTCTTTTACACACAGAGGGCTGCCTCTAAGCCAATGCAGTGTAGAAATACAGCACATACTGCAAGAAATAAACAATCTCTCTGACTAATACCTTTCCTGCAGCCACTGGCAAAGTGTTAGCTGAGGTAGTAATCTGTTTTGCCTGTTGATACATACTGTAACCCAATTACCGAGATTAAAGAATTTTTCCTGCTACTAGAAAACACTCCAAATGACAGCTAGGCAGAGTTTCAGTGAATGACTCTAACAGCGCACCTTAAGGTGAATTTTAAAAGCCGCACACGCGTCAAAGCCGGAAGATATGCACAGAATCTGGCCAGCGCATGCCACAGGGAATTTAAAAAGCATGCAAGTATGCGGAAAAACAATTTTTGGCAGAAAAGGAGCAAGGAATTGGCATGGTCTGGGCAGGGCATAGGTGTTCCTAGATTTCTGAATGAAATCTGTACGTAAGTGTTTACAAACATAAGCATTCACCGGGGTTCCCTACTGCGTGACTGTACTTCTGCTATGGAAGGCGTGTAAGTCCTGAAACAAAAACAGGATCTGCGACTGCGCTCGCATGTTATAAAATTGGACATACATTTGTGCGCACCGGGTTGCACACTCAAGTGTATGCCCACGCGTATGTTTTAAAATCTGCCCCATATAGCACAAATCAAATAATTGAATAGAAAATGCTAGAGGAAATTTTTTCATATTATAGAGGGACACTAATGCTGAATTGGGACTGCAGTTTAAATTTTTAGACACCAATTTAAATAATTATTTGGTCAATATTGAGCTCTAATTATCTGGATAAGTTTGGACTTCTAAAAATTTCAATGTAGGTAGATTTTTGTTTTTGTCTTAGGGCTTCTGTTGATTTAAAAAGTAGGTAGTCCTTATATGTGATTACTTTAAAAGAAAGGATTCTTTGTTTTGAGGAAGTGAGAGAACCGTGAAATTTGATTTGAATAGGTCTTAACTAAAGATTTGTTAGAAAGGAAGAATAGCGAGCATTCAGGAAAGATAACTATAATGTGAATTCTTAAAGGATTTTGTTGGAAAAAATTTGCCTTAAAAACCAGATATATATATAGCAAGGCTAGAAAAGTTACCTCAGTCCTGAGGGAGTACTGAGAACAGAAGTAACCTCTGCTGGTGAGTACAGAATCTGTGAGTATTGCATTATTGGGAAATACTTTTGTGAGTGAAAGCTTAGGAGAGAAGAGAAATTGTGGAATAAATTGGTAACTGGCAGATTTTTTTCTGGCTTTGGTTTTCAAAAAATTTAAAAGTATGTAGATTTTGTTTCTGTTTTTGAGCTTCTAACAATTTAAAAGTAAGTAGTTGTTTGTTTCTAGAAGAGGAAATGATATCTAATGGTAAGGAAACACTTTATAAAAATTTTCAACAAATCACAACTTTTCAGTTGTGAAATTTGAATAGCAGGCCTTTTTATGACTGTAGCATTTTCACCTTTCTTTTGGCATCTTTTGTATCTTTCCTCCAATTTTTGATGTTCTTCATTGGTCCCTAATATAATGTTTTGATTAGTCAAGGAGGGGTCTTGTGATCAGGATGGGATATACCCCAAAGTTTGGAAAGAACTAAGAAATGACATTGCAGACTTATTAATAATCTTTAATTTCTCATTCAAATCAGCTACTCGACCTGAGGATTGGGAGCTGGCTAATATAACACTCAGTTTTTAAAATGGCTCCAGAAGTGATCCAAAAATTACAGACCTGTGAGCCTGATGATGATAGTGGGGAAAATGGTAGAATCTATCCTGAAAAATAAAATTATGACCATCAAAATAGACAGACTAATAAACCAAAGGAAACATGGATTTAGCAAAGGGAACTCTTAGAAATGTGTTAGATTTGTTTTTAAGGGGTTAACAAACATGAGGACAAGGGTGAATCAGTTGATATATCTAGATTTTGAGAAGACCTTTGACAAAGTTCCTCATGAGACTCCTGAGGGAATTAAAGAGTCATGGGATAGAAGGCGATGTCCTATTGAGGACTGGAAACTGGCTGAAAGATAGGAAACAGAGTAGGACTGAAAGTTCACATCAATCAGTAAAGAAAGAGAAATAGTGGAGTATTTCAGCAGTCTGCACTGGGATTAGTGCTTTTCAGTATATTTATAAATGATTTGGAAAGGGAGTGATGTGTGTGGTGTGGTGTTCAAATTCACAGATGACAAAAAAAATTGTTCAGAATGTTTCAGATCATTAGCTAATTGTGAGCAATTGAAAGAGGACCATGTGAGACAGATGAAATTTTAATATGGATAAGTACAAAGTGATGCAAAAGGGGGGCCAATGTAATAAAACCCGCACTAAAATCTGTTGCACGTCCAGGCCTGCTCACCTCGCTCGTGCTTCAGCGGGTCCCGGTCCAACCTCCCCCGCAGCAGCAGCCAGCTCCCTGTGCCCGCGGCGCCTCGTGGCACCATCCCCAGGCCCTTCAGGACCTTCGACCTTCGACGGGGCTCGGCGTCCTCCTCCGCATTGGGCCCGCCCCTTTAAAGGGCCAAGGGTGGGAAACTGCTCCACGACACGCAGAGATCATGTCACCTAGGCACAGTATATGAGCGAGTGTCCGCTCCTCAGTCCATCGCATTGGCAATCGGGTCATCACCTCAGTGTGAAGCTAGTGTGCTGTCCTTGTGCTTGTTCCAGTGTTCCTACGTTCCTTGTTCCTGTGATTGTTCCAGTGTTCCTGTGTTCCTCGTTCCGTGCTAGTTCCAGTATTCCTGCGTTCCAGTGTTCCTGTGCTTATTCCAATGTTCCTGCATTGCTCCTGTGTTCCCATGGTCCTTCCTGTGTTCCAGCGTCTGTTCCTGCATTCCACCATTCCTAAGTCCTGTCCTCATCTCGCTAACCAGGTTGTACCCTCACGGACTGATACTCGGTACTGACATCGGCTTGCCTGACCACACTTGGACGGATACCTGGAATTGACCTCTGCTTGCTTGACCTCGCTCGGACTGATACCCGGAACTGACCTCTGCTTGCCTTTTGAACACACTTGGACTGATACCTGAAACTGACCTCTGCCTGCCTTTGACCACGCTCGGACTGATACCTGGAACTGACCCTTGCTTTGGCTGACCTTCCTCAGATGGATACCCTGGCTTTGACCCTTGCGCTCCATTCGGACACTCTCTTTGCTTCTCCTGTGACCACCAGGCTAGCCTGCTTCGACTCTACCCATGGCCTTCTTCAAGCTGGACCACTAGGCGCTGCCTATCCTACCCGGAGGAATTCAGTTTGTGTCTTGTTCCCGTGGTCTCCGGTACTCTCGGTTCCGGTCTAGCTTGCCTGTTTGCTGACAGCCGCGCACCTCTTCTCTTGGTGGGCACACCTCTCCAGGAGACCCCAGAGGCCCACCTAAGCCCAGGCAGTCCGGGAATCCAAGGACTCAACCCGTGGAGCCCCAGGACCATTATTGGTGAAGTTCCTGTCAGCCTCTGTCTCCTCATGTGCTTTGCCTCCTGGCAGCATGCGCCTTCTGGGATCTCCCAGAGGCCATACCAATCCTGCGCCAGGCCAAGGGTCCACCTCCAGCGCAACAAAATCAGAGTTAGATTTTATCACAGGTTTTATTTAATGCAGGCATTAAGAAATGCAGTCCCTATGAGATGCAGTAATCTAATATGTACAACACAACCAACTTATTCCTTCAACCATCTACTGTGGCCATCATAATAGGCACTTCTGGTATCTAAATATCTTCTTTGACATGTCTTTAATTATAGGCCAATGTTCTTTTTTTTTTTTTCCATTTTTAAATTTTTTTGAAAATTAAAAAACACTTATTTTCTCATGCCAAAATAAAACTCCCCAACATGGGACTGTGTTTCTGATGTCTGCATCCCCAACATGTTTCAGTTCTATATCGGGGAGTATAAATTTGGCATAAGAAAAGAAAAGATAATCAATTTTTAATTTGCCCATCGTGCATCAGGGCATTTTTTGGTGGCTGGGGCTGTGGAATGAGAAATAGGTATTTAGCCCATGAATATGTTTTACTACGAAGTATGGTTTGATACTCAACCCAGTACATTTTATCTTGGAGATCGGATGGATGGGGCATCGGGTGCTCTTTCTCCCTCTACTTTAATTTAATTTTGGGATTGAAAGGAGTTTGCGGAGGGGGGATCCAGTGTTTGACCCTGTTGCACTGGAGGTGGACCCTTGGCCTGGTGCAGGATTGGTACGGCCCACAGGGAGGTCCCAGAGGGCGCCTGCTGCCAGGAAGCGGAACACACAAGGAGACAGAGGCAAGCTGGAGCTTCACAAATAACAGTCTGGGGTTTCCGTAGGTTGAGCCCTTGGGTACCCGGACCGCCTGGGCTTAGTTGGGCCTCAGAGGATCTCCCGGAGAGGTTTGCCCACCAAGAGCAAGGGTGCACGGCTCATGGAGAACAGCTGAGCTAGACCAGAACAGAGAGTGCCGGAGACCACTGGAAAGGAACAGGAACTTAAGGTCCTCCGGACAGGATATGCAGCGCCTAGCAGTCTAACTTGTAGACGGCCATGGGCAACATCATAGCAGGCAGACCTGGTGATCACAGGAGAAGCAAAGAGAGTGTCCGAGTGAAGCGCAAGGGTCAAAGCCAGGGTCTCTCAATTTTTGGGGAAAACATGTTTGAAAATCAGTTTGTTCTGTGTAGGTATTCAAGTACATGCATATCTTTGCACTTAGACCCCTTATGTTTATCTCTCATAAAGGAAAGATAAAAACAAAAGGGGAAATGTAAACATTGACAACCACTTCACCCTCAAAATATTCATCAATACTACAATCAAAGCTTGCTACTTCAAACTTAACTTACTTAAAAAACTAAAACCCCTCTTACATCTTAATGACTTCCGTACTATTTTACAGGCCTTCATTCTATCAAAAATTGATTACTGCAATGCCCTCCTCCTAGGACTACCCAAAAACACTCTATAACCACTCCAACTTCTCCAAAACGCTGCCGCCCGGATCCTAACCAACACCCACAAACGTGACCACATCACCCCAGTACTCCAACACCTTCATTGGCTTCCAGTCGCTAAAAGGATAACCTATAAAACCCTCACGCTAGTCCACAAAGCCCTCCACAACCAAAATATGCCCTGGTTTAACGAACACCTTACATTTCATAACTCTCTCAGGCTGATAAGACAGCAACACCAAGCAACACTGCATATCCCTTCACCCAAAGACTCTAAGCTTATCTCTACCAAAGCTCAGGCACTCTCATTAGCTGCCCCGGCCCTATGGAACAACCTCCCCCCATCACTACGACAAGAGACATGCCCTAAAAAATGTAAACAGGACCCGAAAACCATCCTATTCAAACAAGCATTCTATGAACAACACGCCACCCCCCCATAACACCCTCTCCCCTGGCCCTCCTCGACCTTCCCATAAATAGTGACTCTGTCATAAAATTGATTTTGCTGTAAAACCATTATACTGTAAATATTGTAAATATTGTTTTGTTTATTGCTATACTATACATTCTTTGCCACTCTCCTTACATCTTGTTGATAATTACGCCAACCTTTTCTCCCACAGTTCTTTGTTACACTGTAAAGCATTTGTTGCTAAGTTCTGTTATATGTGAACCGATGAGATGTTCCCAACGTTCATCGGTATTTAAAATTTGTAAAAATTAAAAAAAATAATAATAAATTTATTTATTTGTTTGTTTATTTTAAAATACTTGTTAATCACCTTCCTGATAGAAATCTCTCAATGCAATGTACAATATAATATATTACAATAAAAACAATAAATCAACCTTCCTTAAAAACAAAAACAAAAAATAACAGAAACGGCAGTCAAAAAACTTGATCATATCCTATTAAGGATATAAACATAAGAGGAGAATGTGGGCTTAGTAAGGAGGGTCACAATTAGAAAGCTAAGATTTCAAATACGTTCTTTCGCTCCATATGCACAGAAGGTGGTGAATGTGATGTACAAAGACAGGATACAGAGAATATAAATAACAGTCAAATGATCACATTCATTAACAATGGAGGAAGTACTCAAGGTCGTTGCAGAGTTTCAACAGACTAAAGTAGATGTATTCCCATGCCAAAAAGTGGAAACAAGGAAGAGGCAGATAATTACAGACCTATCAGTTTGATTTCAGTAGTGGGAAAAATAATGAAAACACTGCTAAAAAAAAAAAAGAATATTGCAGTAGGTTGAAATAAGTAAATTATAAACAACATGGGTTCTATATAGGGAGGTCTAGTCAAACAAACCTGATAAAGAGGCCTATTTACTAAACTGCATTACACATGCATGGTAACATTCATTTTTAACACACATTATTGCAGTTTGTTTAATGGGTATTCACTGAAGGCTTTGGGGTAGATTTTTAAAGTTATGTGCGGGCGTAGATTTGTTCGTGCAACCTGGCGCAAACAAATCTACGCCCAATTTTATAACATGCGCGCGCTGACGCACGCATGTTATAAAATCCAGGGTTGGTGCATGCAGGGGGATGCACAATTGTGCAACCTGCACGCGCCGAGCTGAGCAGCCTGCCTCGGAGGGAACATTTTTCCGGCCCCCCCCCCCACCTTCCCCTCCCTTCCACTCCTAACCCACCCCCCAGCCCTAACTAAATCCCCCCTACCTTTGTTAAGAAAGTTACACCTGCCCAAGGCAGGCGTAACTTGCACATGCCGGCAGACTGCCGGCGTGCCATTCCCCGGCCTGGGGGTTGGTTTGGAGGCCTCAGCCACGCCCCAGGAATGCCCCAGAAATGCCCCCGGGCCGGCACCATGCCCATGACCTCATGGCCTCCGAATTCCGCACCGCCCCCAACATGCCCTGACACGCCCCTGACACGCCCCCCAAGCAAAGCCCCGGGACTTACGCGTGTCCCAGGGCTTTGCATGCACCGGTGGCCTATGCAACATAGGCGCGCCAGCGCACAGGGCTTTTAAAATCTGCCCCTTTAAGTTCATTAGAGGTTCATATTGACCTACAGACCTTGGGTAAGTTTCCTCAGATATACTTATCCAAATAGCATATACTGTATATTTGGCATTGCAATCATACTACTGAATATATCCAGGCAATCCCAAAGTCATCCAGATAACCTTAGGACTGTTTATAAGCATAATTAGAATTATTCATATAACTTACCTGTAAGAGAGGTGGTCCCTTCAGCCGAGACAAGGTTGTTGCCACCACCGAGCGGAGACCCCTGGTGGTCCTCATCATTGGGAGGTGGTTCCGAGAGAAAACTACTAAATTAAGTTCCAAGTTCCTGTTGGGTTCTCTACCTTCAACTATACCAGCCCACGTTCCCTGCGGGTTGAGCCCTTGGGTGCCGGGGTCGGCAGAGCTTAGGCGCAGGTCTCTTAGACGGCAGGCGGTAGACAGGTCAGGCGTACCAAGGGTCGAGGCAGGCAGCAGGCTACATGACTCAGGCTGAAGTCTGGGCAGGCAGCAGACAAGCAGGAACAATGGAGCAGGCTGAAGATCAGGGCAGGCAGCGGACAAGCAGAAATGATGAACCAGGCTGAAGATCAGGGCAGGAGGCGGACAAGCAGAAACGATGAGACAAGCAGAGTCGGAGCCAGAAGATCAATCCAAGGAAGCAGGATCGAGGAGGAGCTGTAATAGGACTAGGGCTGGAGCAGGAGCAGGATTCTGAACAGGAGACAGGAGAATCACAGGAACGCGGGATCAGGATGCAAACAACACGCACTCACCAGGAGCTGGACCTGTTGCCAAGGCAAGGAGGAAGTGGCAAGGCAGGGAATTTATACTTCTTTTGCCTGACATCATCATCCCAGGCCACGGGGAACTTTCCCACCATTACCTTACAGGTAAGTTATCTGGATAATTCTAATTATGCTTTTAAACAGTCCTAAAGTTATCTTTAAATTGAACTCAGGTGTGCACATGCTCACCTAGGGGACCCAGGAATCGCAGCGGCATTGGCAGTGTCAGGAGTGCCGTGAGCAGGCCGCAATGGCGACAAACTGCACTGGGACACGGCAGCAGCAGGGGAATGCTGGAATGGACTTCCTGCCGCACAGGTGAGAAGACCCGACCTGACTCTCCGAGGGCCGGAGCACCTAACATTACCCAGATAATAATGAAAATATTTAACTTGCCTATGATTAAAGAGGCAAGAATTTAAATATCCAGGGTTTGTCTGGGTAACTTGAATATTATAATAAAATAATGTGGGTAATCCAAAAACTTAATTTAGTAGTTTTCTCTCATTAAAATCTCACTGTTACTGCAGATGAGATTAATAAATTAATAACAAACCATAAAAAACACTAAAAAATGCCAAATCTCAAAAAAGATTATCCAAAAAATATACTGTATATATTGTATGGCTGCTAATTTGGATTAAAAAATGATCTGTTGTATAATATTGTTCAACGATGGGAACCCAAATGCTATAACAATTTATTTGAATATATCAAACCAATGTCCCCAGTTTTATAGTCCTCCTATAATTTGGTAATGTTTCAAAACAAATGTGTACATCCACAGCAAGGAACTACAACAAAAGGCTTTTGTTTCACCATAAATATGGCTTCCCCAGTGGGATAAATTCAGATGATTTTATAATGGCATACACCAAAACTAATCTGTCATTGCAGGGTCTTTTGAGTCACAATTCTGAATGAATATTACGCAGGTAAATCCCTTTGAATATTTACCTCTTACAGGTAGATTTTTAAATTGTTGCTCGCGTAAGTGGGCTGCACACGAGCAACGTGAATTTTAAGAAGCCAGGAAGTATGTGCATACATGCCCGTGCACGCGTCGATAACAAGGGGGTGGAAAAGGGGTGGGGCATGGGCGTTACCAAGAGTTATTTATGTGCATAATTCTGAATTTTAGAATACCTGACCATGGCGCACAATGGTGTCTGCATAACTTTACTGCTAGTCCTGATGAGAAGTAAGGTCTCACGTTTTAGGGATTTTCAAGACTGCTGAATTAACATATATACTTGTGGGGGGGGGGGGGAGAGAGAGAACTGTAAGATGTCTACCACTGTAAGGGGGTACTTGTGCACTTTCAACTCAGGGTGGGTTTGGTTGGAGGGTGCCATGTTACATTGGTGTGCTACCCTGGCCATGGGGGAGAGAATGAAGGACTTGAAAAGGTAAATGTAAATTGGTTATTTATTCTCTCAGACAATAGAAGAACTAGGGGGCACTCCATAAAGTTAGCAAGTAGCTCATTTAAAACAAATTGGAGAAAATTATTGTTCACTAAGTGCATAATTAAGCTCTGAAATTCATTGCCAGAGGATGTGATTATGGCAGTTAGTATAACTGAGTTTAAAAAGGTTTGGATTAGGTTCTTATGATTCAAACCCACCTTGAGCTGAAATTGTCCCTTTTACAGTAGTATATATATATATATATATATATATATATATATATATATATATTATCATATTGTTTCTCCTACAGTTCTCTCTCTCTCTCTCTCTCTCTCTCTCTCCCTTCCTTCCTCTTTTTCTGACCCCCATAAAGACATGAAAAAATGGTTTTCCCCTGTATGAGCATATGTGTGTAAAAGCCACTAAAGCTCTGGTGGCAATACACAAGACATTTACTTGAGCCACCATTTAAGATCATGCTCACACAATGCATTAGTACATGCATTTAATGCAAAATCTTTAATTACACTTCTGCACTAGATGCACATTTAAAGTTTTATGTTAATGACTGTATTAACATGGATTAATGCAAACTACATTAATTGTATTAACACAAACTGTAACATATAAATGAGCTAGTAAGCATTGTTTAATAATTTATTCAGTTCATAGAGAGGGATATTTTATAACCCAGCATGGTCAAGTAAATATGTTTGTTACCTTTATGCTCAGACATTATCCTGAATAAGTTGGCTTTGAAAATTTATAGGTAAGTGGCATCATACCCTCAAAGATGAACTCACACAAAGTTACACATACTCTTCAAAGGATTTAACTTGTCCAGGTAAACTTACATGAGTAATTTTTCAAATCAAAAAGTATGCACATAAGTTCCTACACCACTGGAAGGTCTTGTTTGGATGGAGACCTCGCTATTTGAGAGAGTCACAAGGCCTTCTCAATCTGTTGCGAATGCAGATGGCACTTGGGAGCAGATGTGAGTATGAGCCCTTGGGCCATGGCACAACCCCTGGGCAAGGCTCCAAGGTACGCACCGTGAGAAGGTTAGCGCATCCGAGCATGGACTGGACAGAAGCTTGGAGACTTGGAGCACTCGGAGACTTTGAACACTTGGAACACTCAAGCCTCCACTGAACCTGCGCACACAGGTCTCTAGAATAGTCTTCCAACCACTCGATAGCCCTTTTGAATGTGCCGCTTGGGAATGGCTAGTATGTCAGGGCATTCAGAGGTCGAGGGAAGTAGAAGACTCTGGCAATGAGGACATGACAAAGGCACTGAAGACTTGGAACTCAGATGAAGGCACTGAAAACTTGGATCTTAGATGAAGACTCGGATTCAGGTTTGGGTTCAGGTTCAGATTCAGGTACAGGTTCAGGTTTCATATTCAGGTTCAGGAATGGAACGAGCCTTTGCTGCAGCGCACCCTATACTGCCCGTGGGCTGGTTGTGGACAATGCTGATTGCTAAGCAGACTCTGGGCTTGAGATTTGGATATGGACAGAAGCTGGGACATCACTTTGAATGAGGAACACCACTTGGGATGACAAACATCACTTGGAATGAGGAACAAAAAGATCCACTGGCTGGAAAACCTCTGTAAGACTGCAACCAGGAATGAGACTAGGAACTTGGAACTTGGAACTTTAAAAACAAGGATGGACTCTGAGGACTTGTCCCAGTGAAGACAGACTTGGAGACAGACCTTGTGCCATGAGGCACCCTACACAACCCAACATGCGCTGGTAACAGGCCATGTCACTTGCATGCCTGGAGGTCAGACGAGAGAAGACCTGAAAGGCAGGACTTGGAGACAAAGACTGGAACATCATGGGCTTGATTGAAGATTTGGAAGATACTGAAGACAGGAGCTAATGAGAGACCAGGAACACGGAACATGGAACAAAGAAACATAGAGGAGCTCCCACCAAGAACATGAAGAAGTGAAGTTCAAGAACTCTAATGACTGCTTGAGCAAGAGCTGGAACTGGAAATTCAGGGGTGAAGCAACTCCTTTTCGAAGGCAATGAGGGACTGGCAGAAAAGCCTTTTATAGGACTGCAGGCATGACATCATCAGGGACAGCCATGGGACTTTTCCCACTGCAGTCCCTTTAAATTGTGAGCAAAGGTGCACACCTAGGAGGCCACTGGGTGCAGGAGCAGCAAGTTGGCAGCGTTTCCAAGCCGCATGGAGGAGTAGAGGCTCAGTGTCTCTCCAGGTTTGCAGTGACAGTGGCAGCATGGAGGATGGGTCGCACAGGATCAGCGCAGTCAGAGATGACAGCATCGCTTGGGAGCAACAACATGGCCCGGAGACGTTGGTGGCTTCTCCAGGCCACGCCAGGGTGTGAGTGGAGCCACTCGCGGGCCTGTCCCGCAAGCAACTGCAACAGGTCTCCCCATGTCATGGAAAAGTATGCGTGGTAGCAAGTTGTGTTTGTACTTTTATGTTCACTGAGCCGTAGGCTATTTTCTAACAGAAATGTATATGTATAAAACATAGTTTTATGTATACAAATAGCTTTGAAAATTCAGCTCTTAATAAAATATCTATTCTATTGTGAAAAAGTGTCACCAATACTGCAAAATCATTAACATGCATTAACTTGTGTAAATGCTACTTTAGCATTCATCCAGTGCAAATACAGGTATTTAACGTACATTAATGAGGTTTAGTCAAATAAGTCTCCAAGTTTTTTGTGGTATTACAAAGAAGCATAGTGGGAGATGAAGTAGCTGATGCCTATCTGGATTGCAGCAATGTTTTTTCACTTGTTCATATAAAAGACTGGGAAACAAACTAGTCCTTATGGTACTGAGGTTAATGGTGCCTTATACACTAACAGATTTATTAAGGCATAAACCTTCAAGGACAAGAGTCCATTTTGTCAGATGCAATAATGAACACAGCTCTCATTTTCCTTTAGCATCTCAGGGGCAGATTCTGTAGCAAGAGTTTGAAAATTCTATGGCAAAGCTTCTGACATTCTGTGACATTTATGTGGCACATTTGCATGCACTTTCATATTAATATATATGCATTTTTATTTTACTTTAAAACAGTCATTTTCTGATATTTCTGTGAACAGTTATTCTATATGGTTCTTACTGAAGGAGAGGGATCCTAGTGATGGTGCTGGCAAGGAAAGAAGGGACAGAGAAAAGGGGAGGGGGCTGAGGAATGTAGAGAGAGAGGAAGTCTCCAAGGAGAACAATGGAAAAGGAATTTCAGGCAGGAGGGCTAGAGGGATAGAGGATGGAGGAAGGATGGAGGCCCATAAGACAGGAAGAATCAGGGAAGAGAGAGAAAGAAAATGAGTAGAGGAGAGTTAAATGGGATCAAGAGGAGGAAGGAAAAAGAGGGAATCCAGGATTGGGGAAAGAGATCCAATATCAGAAAAGGAATAGATGATATACTCACACCACTCCTTCTAACACTGATCCGTTCTTTCACACCCACAGCCCTTCCAATCCCATTAGTCACTCTTCCCCCCCCCCCCACCCCACCCCACATCTCTGATTCACTCATTCATAGTCCCTCTGATAACCTCACTCTTTCATTGCACCCTCTTCTCCAACTTTCTCACTCACCATCAACAGCTCCTCCAATTCCCTCATTCATATCTCATTGCTCTTTGGTCCTCTTACCCTCTCTCACTGTGTTCTCTACTACCACCTCATTGATTCACTCACTCTCCTTCCTCCTCTTGTATTCTCTATGTGCATTCACTCACTTGCTCTACTCTTGCCCTCCTTCTCATCCCCTCATTCACTCTCATCCCCCTACACCTTCTATGATCCCCTCATTCATTCTCTTACCTTGACACCCATCCCCTCACTTTTGCCCCATTACAATCAATCACTTTCTTACACCTCCATCTACTTTCCCTCATTCTTGTCTCCCACCCCATTCCTTCACTTAGCCTCCCATCTCAACTAGTCTACAATACAAAAGCTGTGCAATGCATCAAGCTTCTTCCTCTCCCTCTGCTGTCCAGGGCTCTTTTCCTGCTTTGAGCCACATGGGACACCCATAATGCTAAGTAGTTCAAATCGCAAATCTCAGGTCTAACAACAGTGGAAGATTAGGTGACCCGAGGCACTGTACTGTTATTATTCTGTGAAGAAGTTGGAATCACGTTGGATTGGGAGAGGACAAAGCCATGATATAGAGATACAAGGGCTGACGTTATCGCTGTTATTCTTACTATTTACTGTTGATGCTTCTGCTCCAATCTCTTGTGGCAATTTCATTGGGAATGGTGAATTCCACTGGAAGGACTGGATTTTGCAACCCTTTCTATGACCATGGAATCACAGGATATCAGGAGTCTTGATAATAGCCATAATGGTAATATTTATTTATTTATTTATTTATGTATTTATTTATTTATAGGCTTTTCTTTGCCGACATTCGTAAGGCACATTATGCCGGCTTACATTGAACTGAAAAGGAGGAAAATACAATGAACAGAATAACATATATAGTTAAAGCAAATGGTGTAAAATATGAGCATGGTGAAAACATTATATGAAATATATAATAACATAAAATGAACTGATAGGGAGGGTAGAAAAGGTAAAAAGAGAATAACTTTGTACAATCTACACAACTTTATCTTTATCGTTGTGTACATAAATCAGGGGTTACAAATGTGCAAAATATCCAGGGGGAGAGGGTAAGGGGCACTGATGGAGGGGGAGGAGGGGGAAGGGGTATGGGCACAGGAGGAAGGGGAGGAGGGGGATCGGCTGGCAGAGGAAAGTCTTAGAAAAGGTCCATTTAGGCAAGGTCTACGAAGTAATTGTGTCAGGGTATGCCTGCTTAAAGAGCCATGTTTTGACTCCTTTTTTGAATTTGTTGAGTGACGGCTCTATTCGGAGGGAGGGGGGGGAGAAAGTTCCAGAGGTAGGTACTAGCTATGGAGAAGGCCCTTTCTCTGGTGAGGGACAGATGCGCAGCCTTCAGGGAAGGAATGTGTAGGGTACCTGCATTAGCACTTCTTGTGGGGCGGTTGGAAGTGCGGAAGCGAGGCATTTCTTCCAGCCAGATGTGATTGAGTTTGTGTAATGCGAAATGAAGAATGGTCCGTGTTTTGTATTGTGAGCGGAAGGAGATAGGCAGCCAGTGCAGGTCTTTTAAAATTGGAGTAATGTGTTCTGTTTTGCGAGTGTTTGTTATGATTCTGGCCATGGAGTTTTGGAGGATCTGGAGTGGCTTGATTGTGGTAGCAGGAAGGCCGAGTAGAAGGGCGTTACAATAGTCCAGTTTCGAAAGCATAGTAGTCTGGACTACAGTTCGGAAATCGTTAGTGTGGAGCAGGGGTTTGAGTTGATATGATAAAAAGTTGTTAACAGGGAGAGAAACTGATTAAGAAATAGAATTCAGAGAGTTGTAGTGAATGGAAACCATTTTGGTGAAAGTAAAGTGACCATTAGGATACCTCAGGTCATCTTGCTAGGACCACATCTTTAAAATATTCTTATTAGCAACATTTCAGGGAGACCTATGGGGAAAATATGCCTGTTTATCAGGAACTTTGGGAGGGTTGGAAATAATGAAAGAGAAACATCTCTAGGAATGGTCAAGAATTTGAAAACTGTGCTTCCATGGAAAATACTGTAAAATCAATCATATTTATAAATGATCTGGAAAGAGGAATGGCGAATGAGCTGATCAAATTTGCAGATGACACAAAACTATTCAGATTAGTTAAATCACAAGCAGACAGTAATACATTGCAAGATGACCTTGCAAGATTGGGCATCCAAATTACAGATGAAATTTATTGTGGACATGGAAGGGATGCATATAGGGAAAAATAACTCATGATATAGTTACACTCTGTTAGGTTTCATATTAGGAGTTTCCACCCAGAAAATAGATCTAGGCATCATAGTGGACAATACATTGAAATCATCAGCTCAGTGGGTTGTGGCGGTTAAAAAAGCATCTAGAATATCAGGAAGGGAATGGCGAATAAAATGGAGAATGTCATAATGCCTCTGCATTTCTCCATGTTGAGACCGCACCTTAAGTATTGTGTTCAATAATAGTCGCTACATCTCAAAAAAGATATAGATGCGCTGGAGAAGGTACAGAGAAGGGCAACCAAAATAAGGGGATGGAACATTTCCCCTATGAGGAAAGGCTAAAGAGGTTAGGTCTGTTCAGCTTAGAAAAGAGACATTAGAAGAGAGATATAATAGAGGTCTACAAAATCCTGAAAGGACTTGAAAGGGTAAATATGTCTTGGCTATTTATCTTTCAGATAATACAAGGGGGGCACTCCACAATGTTAATAAGTAGCACATTTAAAACAAGAAGGGAAGGGTTAGGTCGGTCATCTTAATTAGTGGTTCAATTATTTGTAGTCCAAGTGCCTATAATTAAAAACTCACCTGAGCTAAAAGATTCCAATTTATCCCTGCCAACTGAAAAGTAGAATGTAAATATAAACAAAAAACTCACTTAGAAATATTTGTATTCTAATGCCAGAAGTCTAAGAGATGGGAGAATTAGAGTGTATAGCAGTGAATGATGACATAGACTTAATTGGCATCTCAGAGACATGGTGGAAAGAGGATAACCAATGGCATAGTGCTATAACGGGGTACAATTATATCACAATGACAGAGAGGAACATCTTGGTGGCGGGGTGGTGCTTTACATCCGGGATGGCACAGAGTCCAATAGGATAAAGATCCTACATGAGACTAAATATCGATTGAATCTTTATGGGTAGAAATCCCTTGTATGTTGGGGAAGAGAGTAGTGATAAGAGTAAACTACCGTCCACTTGGCCAAAATTGTGAGATGGACAGTGAAATGCTAAGAGAAATTAGGGAAGCTAACCAAACTGGTTGTGCTGTAATAATGGGAGATTTCAATTAACTTAATATTGACTAAGTGAAACATCAGGGCATGCTAGAGAGATAAAGTTCCTGGATGGAATAAAAGACAGTTTTATGAAGCAATTGGTTCAGGAGCTGACGAGAGAGGAAGCAATTTTAGATCTAATTCTTAGTGCAGCGCAGGATTTGGTGAGAGAGGTAACGGTGGTGGGGCCGCTTGGCAATAGTGACCATAATATGATCAAATTTGGAATTAATGACTAGAAGGGGGACAGTATTTAAATCCACAGCTCTAGTGCTAAACGTTCAACAGGGATACTTTCACAAAATGAGAAAAATAGTTAGAAAAAAAGAGAAAGGTGCAGCTACAAAGGTAAAACATGTACACCAGGTGTGGACATTGTTAAAAAAAATACCATCCTAGAAGTATAGACCAGATGTATTCCATGCATTAAGAAAGGTGGAAGGAAGGCAAAATGATTACCGACATGGTTAAAAGGTAAGGTGAAAGAGGCTATTTTATCCAAAAGATCTTCATTCAAAAATTGGAAGATGGATCCATCACAAGAAAATAGGATAAAGCATAAGCATTAGCAAGTTAAATGTAAGACATTTGTTATGACTTCGCTGCCCGCAGGTCTTCCCGCGAGCAGGCTTACTTACCCCATGCTGCTCCTATCCCCGACGCGGCATGGACGCCGCCGTCGGGCCTGCACTATGCCGCTGGAGCTGCGACCTGAAGTTCTTCATGTGGCCCGGAGGCCGCGGACTTTTCTGCCCTCCATTGCGGTCAGAAACCGCCACCGATGTCTCTTCACCTTCGCAGCGCTAAGGCCACAACCCCTGGCTGGGGTAGCGCTGGAGCTGCCCCCGGGGCCTCCTGCAGCGGCTGGAGCCACTGCCGACGTCGGAGCCTGCGTCCAGACTCGGTCCTGCCTTTCTCTGACTTGTGCGTCAGTGCAGGCCGCTGTCCGCGGTCCTGCACAGCTTCCTGCTTCCCTTAGGTGCCAGCGCGCGCCTCTCTTCAAGATTTAAAGGGCCAGGCACAGGAAGTGTGCTGGCCCCACCTGTTATTGGACTTCCTGCTCCTGCCCTATAAAGGGCTGCTTCGTCAGTCTGTTCTGGGCCTTGCATCGTGGTGACTTCCCTCTGGAGGCTCCTGCCTGCCAGAGCCTTGTAAGGTCTTCTGTCTTTGTGGAGCTCCTCGCCTCGTTTCGTCTGCCTTCTACTACGTCTTCATGTCTTGGTGTTCTGCCTGAGGTCCCGGTCCATGTTGTGATGTCTCGCTATGTTCCTCCAAGTCCTGATGTGTGTTCCTGCGTCTCGTCTTCTACACTCCCGAGCCTTCTGGTCCTGTGGGTCAGACTCCCTCAGACGACGTCTTTCCCGGGTTGGAGTGGCCTGCAGGTGGACTGGTGTCCTGCGCTCTCGAGCTGTCATGTCCTGGATCTTTCCTGTGCTGTCCCGTTCTCCTCGTGGTCCATGACCAGCCTGCAAGGGCTGTGTAGGGCGCGCAGTGGGACAGGGTGGTCCACGACTCAGTCCCACGGGTGGCCTGAGTAGGGCGCCCTGAGAGATAGTGCCAATGTCCATGCCTTGTGTTTTGCCTATTTGGATGTCAAGTTCTTTGTCATGGATGCCGTTGCATCAGCCAAGTGTCTTCTTCATGGATGCCGTTGCATCAGCCAAGTGTCTTCGTCATGTATGCCATTGCATCAGCCATGTGTCTTTGTCATGGATGCCGTTGCAGCAACCCTCTTTCTTTGTCCAAGGATGCCGTTGCATCAACCCTCTGTCTTCGTCTAGATGCCGTCGCATCTCAACCTCAGGTCTAGATGCTGTCGCATCTCAACCTCAGGCCAGGCCTGCTGCTCCATGCTGTTCGCAGCAGGTCTGAAAGGGCTTGGAATGGTCGGAGGACCATTCACCTTCCAACATCCTCGGATGTTGGCCTTGGGAGCTTGCCAGCCTGGCAGAGGGTAAGACCGTTAGCCATGCGGAGCCATTGTCAACCCTCGGCTCGGCCCTGAATGTCTGGGTCCAGGCTGAGGCCCAAGGGCACACTAAAACCGCCCGCATGTAACAACATTGATAAGACAGGCTAAGAGAAAATTTGAAAAAAAGTTGGCTATAGAGGTAAAAGCTCACAATAAAAGTGTTTTAAATATATCCGAAGCAGAATGCCTGCAAGGGTGTCAGTTAGTCTGTTGGATAATCAAGTGGTTAAAGAGGCACTTAGAGAAGATAAGGCCATCATGGAAAGATTAAATGATTTTTTTGCTGCAATGTTTAATGAAGAGGATATTAAAGAGATACCCGTTCCGAAGAACCTTTTCATGGGAGATGATTCATATTAGCTGAACTAAATCAAGGTGAACCTGGAAAATATGGTAGGCCTGATTGACAAACTGAAGAGTAGTAAATCACCATGACCGGATGGTATACACCCCAGGGTTCTAAAAGAACTAAAAAATGAAATTTCAGACCTATTAGTAAAAATTTGTAACCTGTCATTAAAATCATCCAATGTACCTGAAGTTGGAAGATGGCCAGTATAACCTTTATATTTAAAAAGGGATCCAGGGTGATCCGAGAAACTATAGACCAGTGAGGCTGACTTCAGTACCAGGAAAATTGTGGAAACTGTTAAAAAGAATAAAATCACAAAACATTTAGATAGACATGGTTTGATGGGACACAGCCAGCATGGATTTACCCATGTTCTCAACTATTCATTTTACATGCATATACTTTATAATTTAACTATGTTTTATATCTATACCCTTGTTACCCTTCAAAATCTATGTTATATTGTATTTTCTACTACCCTTGTTATAAGAACCTCACCTCTTACACTAGTTAACACCATACCACTTGTTTCATATGAACTAACCCACCTCCACAAGTTAAACACATCACCTATGCAAAATCGTTAATCATGTTAACCAAATGTATAAAACCTTGTAAACCGTTGTGATGGTAAAACCGAACGACAGTATATAAAACTCTATAAATAAATTAAATAAATAAATAAATAAATAAATAAATATAAATAAATAAATAAAATGTGGACAAAGGTGAACCGGTAGATGTGGTGTATTTGGATTTTCAAAAGGCATTCAACAAACTACCACATGAGAGGCTTTTAAGAAAACTAAAAAGTCATGGGATATAAGGTGATGTCTTTTTTGTGGATTGCAAGTTGTTTAAAAGACAGGAAACAGAGAGTAGGATTAATTATTAAATGGTCAGTTTTCACAGTGGAAAAAGTTAAACAGTGGAGTGCCTCAGGGATCTGTACTTGGACCGGTGCTTTTTAATATATTTATAAATGATCTGGAAAGGGGTACAATGAGTAAGGTGATCAAATTTGCAGATGACACACAATTATGTAGAGTAGTTAAATCTCAAGCAGATTGTGATGAATTGCAGGAGGATCTAGCAATCCTGAAAGATTGGGCTTCCAAATGGCAGATGAAATTTAATGTGGACAAGTGCAAAGTGATGCATATAGGGAAAAATAACCCTTGCTGTAGTTACACAATGTTAGGTTCTATCTTAGGAGTTACAACCCAGGAAAGAGATCTAGATGTCATAGTGGATAATACATTGAAATCATTGGTCCAGTGTGCTGTGGCATTCAAAAAAGCAAACAGAATGTTGGAAATTATTAAGAAGGGAATGGAAAATAAAAGAGAGGATGTCATAATGCCTCTGTATCGCTCCATGTTGAGACCACACCTTGAAATCTGTGTGCAGTTCTGGTTACCGCATCTCAAAAAGGATATAGCTGCACATAGAGAAGGGCGACCAAAATGATAAGGGGCATGGAATGGCTGCCCTATGAGGAAAGGCTAAAGAAGTTAGGGCTGTTCAGTTTGGAGAAGAGACGACTGAGGAGGGATATGAAGGACTTGAACAAGTTAATGTAAATTGGTTATTTATTCTCTCAGATCCTAGAAGAACCAAGGGGCATGCCATGAAGTTAGCAAGTAGTTCATTTAAAACAAATCAAAGTAAATTATTTTTCACTCAGGCATAGTTAAACTCTGGAATTCATCGCCAGAGGATGTGGTTACAACAGTTAGTGTAAATGGGTTTAAAAAAGGTTTGGATAAATTCCTAGAGGATAAATCCATAAACTGCCATGATGGTAATTAATACGCAATAGTAGCTTGTGTCTATCTAATGTTTGGGTACTTCCTAGGTACTTATGACTTGGATTTGCCACTGTTGGAAACAGGATACAGGGCTTGATGAACCCTTGGTCTGGCCCATTATGGCATATCTTATGTTCTTATGTAAATTGGAGAAAATATACATTTTTCACTTAATGTATAATTAAGTTCTGGAATTTGTTGCCAGAGGAGATGGTTAAGGCAATAGTTTATCAGGGTTTAAAAAAGGTTTGGACAAATTCCTGGAGGAAAAGTCTATAAACTGCTGTTAGTCAAGATGACTTAGGAAATAGCCACTGCTTGGGTAAGGGACAATGTGGTCTGCGACCAGCCCAGCTTGGCTGTGTAGGGCACCTGAGGGACTTTGCTCATTCCTTGTCTGAGTCTCTACGTTTCAAGTCCTTGTCTGAGTCTCCATGCTCCAGAGTCTTCGTCCACTTTTAGAAATAGAATGCTGGGCTTGATGGACTATCGGTGTGACCCAGTATGGGAACTTCTTATGTCCTTATGTAAAATTCTATTAGCCATTTACCAATTAAGAGGATTTGAGCTACCAACTGCCAAACAGGAAAAGGGCCTAAGAGTAATCATCTAAGATGATCCATATGTTGCTGCAAGTATAATAAAGCAGCTGAGGGAAGATAACAGTGTACTCTGATGTATAAGAATAAATATCACCAGCAGGAAAAAGGAGATCATATATCCCTTTAACAGATTAATAGTGAGATCCCACCTCAAACACCATGCCCATGTCTAGAGACTATACCTTTGTAAGGACATCAAAAAGATGGAAGCAATTCAGAGAACAGCTACTGACTTAATACAGGGCCTTCAACAGCCAAAGCTATAAAAAGAGGTCTAAGAAACTCAAAACTTATTTTGTGAAAAAAAAGAAAAGGAAAAAGAGAGATGGTAGAAACATTCAAATATTTAGCAGGCCTTAAAAAGTACAAGAAACACAATTTTCTATGAAAAAAGAAATTCATGGACAAGAGATCATCATATAAAGATGTAGAGAGAAATGCTGAGAAGGAATCTAGGGAAATACTTCTTTACTGAAAGGTTGGTAGATGCCTGAAATAGCCTTTCAACAGAGATAGTAGACAGCATCATGACAGAATTTAAGCATGCTTAGGAAAAATAGAGATGGCAATGCTAAACAGCATGAAGATGGGTTATAGAAACGGGGTGGCGGAACTTAGGTATTGATCTCATTATGGAAATATAAATGCTCATCTACCTAGAATGGTAGCTGACTAAAAAGGGGAAAAACCAAAATTGACTTGGATAAAGAGTAATATCCTGCAGTTGGTCACCTTCTACAGCTGATAACTGGGATATATCCTTAATTGTGTCACAAAAGATGGAAACAACTAGGGAGATAGGCTGACATAGATGCATTCTCTAGATGAACGCAAAAAAGGATAAGGAGAGATTTCCTACAGACTGTCAAGTCAGAGCAAGAGTCTAATAGGCTATCAGCTGACAGTTGGGAAATATTCACAGCTAGAACACAATAGGGCGGTCAATTGTACATATTGGGTAGGCCAAATACCTTTTATCTGTTGACAATTAATATGTTACTATGTTAAATGCACCTATACTATGTGCAATGTGCAAGTGTTAGATTTGTGACAATGTGTAAGAAAGAGAGTAAAGTTGTGAATGAATGTAAATCTAAGCTCAGATTAGCATAAAAGAAGTAGCATGCATGTTTTTGGGATAATGTTCATTTTAGGAAATTCTAAAGATGAATGACCATTATGATCCCCAGTGAGAAAAACAGCAATAGCTCTTCTTAAGCAGCTTTGGCATGGCAAACTTTAACTAGTATTTAAAAATAGGAAAATGTTATTTAAAAATTTTGGGTATGATTTGACAGAGAACAAAAAGAACATTGTTCAAGTCAGTGTTCCAATTTTTCTTAAGGTAGTCATATTTTAAACATGTTAAAATCCCTTCAGTAAAAAGTAGGGATCTTTGTGGCTGCAACAATGCTCCAGCCCAAATCTAAATCAACCTTGAACAGAAGTAAATATATTTATTTCTAAAGGCAACCAGAGATTTAAAAAAGGATGATTTTTGGGTGACTATATATGTGTTTATGAGAAAGTCTGTGAGCAGAATGGAGGCTGTTAATAAAATCTCTATGGTGTCTTTTCCTCCTGAATGCTTCTAATTTATTTTTTCTGATCATTATGTATACATACAGTATATATATTTTTTTTGATTGAATACAGTATCTACCACATACCTTGTATTCCAGTCAAGGGGTCATTTCATCAGTTCCTTCCTTTAAAAAAATGTTATGTGGTCACTCAAATGTTCTGCATGAAATATGAGAGACCACATTATACTAGTCCTCTTTAAATTACATTGCTCCCTATATCTTGGCAGATTAAATAGTTTTGGTACACAAGCTTTTGAGTCTCGATTTCCTTCCCTGGGAAAATTCAGTGCATTTACAATCCCACCTGTGCATTGCATTCATCCCAGAGAGGTTTATTGGATGTCCCATCAGAACATATAATTGAACAAAAGAGAGATAGATCGAAAGTCCTTAAAAAATCCTTTATTACAATGATGAAAATTGCCCAACAATTGCCCAATGACTTTGTTCAACTCTATGGTTACGATAGATCAACTTCCTTGTGGCTTCCTGGGTCCATCATTACGTATGACACTCTTGGCAGAAACTAGGGAAAAAACACTTTTTGTAGTCACTCCAATACTCTGGATCCATCTTCCAGAAAGCCTAGGTCTCATGACTTGTGTGAAAACCTTCAAGTCATTGTTAAAGCCTTATTTTTTCCAATAGGCTTTCTTATAAGATGGAAGTTTCATTGCTTTTTTCTGTTAATGACTGATCTTGTTTGATGATTTGAACTTGATTTGAAGATTTTATATTTTTCTTGTTTTAGTTTCTTTTTTAATTATTAGGTATGGAAATGTTACATTATCTAAAATGGTACACAAAAAGATAAATAGATAATAAATATATGAATAAATAAATATTTTAAAATAGTGATAAAATATTACAAATTTAATATCAGTATCAGCATATTTACAATAAAATCACACATAAAATTAGCATAATGATGGATCCAATATACTCAACATGGCCATGTTTCAACAAGATGTCTACTTCAGGGGTGATTATTTAATTGATCATCCTTATTCCCTCCCAGCTAAAAGAAGAAGAGGCTGACCACTGGGTCATAAAAAAGCATAAAAATCACAAACCTAAAAACAGCTGTAAAAATTCCAAAGCATCCTAAGAGGCACCACAATTGGTAAAATGAATGTTCTTCCTTACTTATTTGCAAACCGAAATCACTATTCACAGTGAACAGTCTATAGCACTCCACCACAGAATGAACCAATATTGTGATTATGATAAGTTGCTGCAAAATATGCCATTGAATTGTCCATAGGATTTACTCACGTAAGTGCACTTTACACTAGTAAATGGCTTTTGAAAATTGCTTTGATAATGATCTTGTAGGAGGTCTTGTGTGTTTTTTATGAATGTAGGACACACTGTTGTTTTTAGGGGGAAATTCTGTTCAGTTTTTTCATGTTGAAGTTTACCAGAATGATATAATGGGGTAGATTTTCAAACCAGCATGCTGGTGTAGATGTGCGCAACCTACCTGGTGCGCACACATGTACGCCCGATTTTATAACTTGCGCGAGCAGGCACTAGTCCTCTTATTGCATAAGGGGATTAGGTAGTGCCTACACAACCCACATCCAACTGCCGGTTAAACAGTACACTCGGCTAAGCGCACAGTATTGTATCTTGAAGCCATGGGTGATAGAAAAAGATTTTAAACGTTTTTGTTTTATTATGTCTGTTAATGTATTGCATTTTAATGTGTAGCATATGCTACTTTAAAAGTCCTGTTTTCAATATCTTAGGGGTTTTTGGGAATGTTTAGGTCCTTCCCCCTGTTTTATCCACATGTTTTATGGGCCATGGCTCAAGAATATGAATTCCCCACTGAGCATGCAACTGGTATCATTGCCTTTCCATAAAAGGATTGATCAGAGGGGTCTGTCTGCTTCTCTGGTGGATGTATCCTAGGAGAATGGATGTTTTGATAGAGTTTTGGAAAGCTACTGAATTTTGAACAGTTTGGACCATTTCCTGAGAGAAGGGCATATCCCCGGTATCTTGAAGGGTTGACTCCTAGACGTGGTCCTGCCTTTGCACCCAGATAACAGTGGAGGTGAAGACCTGAGAATTTGTTGCTGTTTTGGAGGAGATTTTTGTGAGAACCTGTTGGAGTTACCTTCTTTGAAGTTTTTTTTCTTGAATCAAGGGGTTTCATCACCTTACCCTGGTTGGATGCTAGTGGTTTCAGAGGATTATCCTCCCCTTCAGAGGGAAGGCATTTTTGAATTGGGCACTGGTTCAGTTGGGAGAACAACTTGGGAATGTACCATGAATAAAGAGACACTTGCTTTCTTGATTATGGTTTTCCTGATATTATTTTTTTTATTTTTGCCAAACTGGCCTGAATTTTGCTTTTCAATCTCAGATTCTGTGGGTTATTGCTGCCTCCATCCCGAGTGGATAATATCCCACCAAGGTGTACCACTGATCAGTGATATGGAAGAGGAGGATGAGTGTAACTTTGAATGATTGTGTCCACACCAGGGGCTAGGAAGTACAAGCTCTCCTCCAGATGGGCCCTGGGGTACTTAGGAGTCCTTGGAAGGAATATGGAGAGAAGAATTAAGGTCCGAGATATAGAGGAGTAGCCTGGAGAACTTTGTGACCCCCTAAATTTGATGCACCCATGAAGGGGGGAGGGGGTTTACAAATGTTTAAGCCATGAATATTTATTTTTATTGCAATTGGCCTTGTACAAATTAATATAAATCTCTTAAATAAATCAATATTATAATATTTGTCCTCTAGAAACCAAAAATGTTTTCTATGAATCAAGCCCTTATAATATATAAACCAAGAAAGAAGACCACATAAAATTATCAGATATCAAATTGAACACATTTTTTTTAAACTTGTAAAAATGAAAGGAAATGGCAAAGGCTTTATATTTTGCAGAAGGCTGGTGGGACTCTAGAAGTAACTGCTAGCATGCTGATCATCATTTGGAGATAAAAATATACATAAAGCCCTGGAACTAGTTCAGGGACAGTTCTTTAATGAAACAAGGTGAGGCAGCCGCTTCAGGGGCAGACTTATGAGGCAGCAAAACAATGCCCCTCTCAGAGCGTTGCTGTGGTGTCTGCAGCATACTGCCTGCCCCTGCCGCGGCTGCCTCACACTCAGACCTGGGAAACTCTCTGGATTGGGCCTGGAGGCTCCAGAATTCTGAATGAATTGCCAGGTCTCCGGGCCAACATCCCCAAAACCCCAGGTGCCCTGCTGCAGGAGGCCAGAAGAGAAAGGGTCTGCAGGAGCACACGCTCGAAGAAGGAGGAGCATCGGCCCCTGGGTCCCAAAAAGAAAACATGAAACCCAGGGCTGCGTGGCAAGAAAGCCGAGGAGGAGCGTCACCCTCCTCCACGGGAAACTGAAGAAGCAGGGGGAGGAGCAACAGTGTCAGGCCGCACACCCAAAAATAAAACAAGGGCAGAGCTGGCCGACGCTACTGGAGGAGGAGGAGGAAGTGGAGTGGGGGGCCTGGGAAAAGAGGAAGCTCCTGTGGTGAGAAAATGCAATGAGAGTGCATGTGTGTGTATATGAGCGTAGGCAATAATGGGTGTGTGTGGAGAAGGGGCGGGGGGGAAGGGGGCAGCAGGGGGATGGGGAAAAAGTGGGGAGGGCAGTATGGGGGTGGGCGCCATCTCATCCCTCGCCTCAGGTAACAGATTGCCTTGAGCTGCCCCTGAACTAGTTTGTCACAAAACACTGAAATAGACTGAATCCCACTCTCAGTTCAAGATGTATGAGCCTGAAGTTATCCAGAGCAGATTGCAACTGGTAGGTGACAGCCATGGTATTAAAAATGATAGCACTTCCTGTAAATAGACATAATAAAATAAATAGCATTAGGAACAAAATAATTACTTTTTAAAATAGCATGCCAGCCATCTGACCTGAACTTCTTCAGAAGTGTGGTTTGCTATATTTGACAGTATGATTCGGCAACAACACCTCAGTTATGCAAAATTCCAAAGTCATAGCTTTTTTTTTTTCACAAGCTTTAAAAAATCTGTGGATTAGCTGCTGGAATATTAAGCTTTGTTCTACTTGAGTTCATAATTTTTACACTCCTCTTGAAGTTCACAAAATGCAACTAATCTCTGACAGATACTTGTTACTGTATGATATGACTAATGTAGAATGACAAAAGCAAGATACACATGGATTGAAATGCCCTGGAGATGTGTTTGCACAGACATAACTTACTTTATTCTACATTTAGGGCCGGATTTTAAAAAGGTTACGTGCAGAAAGCCCCGGGACGCATGTAAATCCCGGGGCTTTACTAAAGAGGCAGACCAGGGGCGGTCCGGGGGCAGGGCAGGGGTGGGCGGGGCGGGGCCAGAGACCTGAAACACAGCAGCAATGGCCGCTGTGTCGAAGGATCACGTGCCAGCTGCCTGCCGGTGCGTGCAACTTGAGCCTGACCAGAGGCAGGCGCAAAAGGTAAAATAAAATTTTGGGGGGGTTAGAGTAGGGCTAGGGGGAGGAAAGTTTAGGGGAAGGGGTGGGAAGGTCAGGTTAGGGGGAAGGGAACGGGGGAAGGCAGAGCGGCTCGGCGCGCGCAAGGTGCACAATTGTGCACCCCCTTGCGCGCACTGACCCCTGATTTTATAACTTGTGCGCGCCTGCGTGACCAAGTTATAAAATCGGGTGTACGTGTGCACCTTTTTTAAATCTACCCCTTACTCTTTTAAATCAGCATCAAAAATGTAATTGAGCAACTCTCCATTGAGTCAGTCTCTCCCCACTGCTTATACTTTGTCAGCTGCACTGATGATGTCATAAAGTTGAGCATCAAACATACATTGATACAATTAAACCAGGCTTCAAATGAATCAGGTCAAAAGTGAGGAAACAAATCCAAACGGAAGGAGGTAAACTAGGAGTAGGAAATGAGATTGCAAGGATGAACTAGGACTAGGAAATGAGATTGTATGGACTTTCAAAAAGTAGCCAGTGGGGATCAGAGATGTGTTTTGCCTGGAATGGAACTTAGTTGTATAATTTAGGTTTCTTTTCAAAGCCCAAAAGCATATTTCAAAAAATTCCCAGGGTACACTGAATCTACTTTTCAGACTATTTAAAAGGAAAATCAGTGAACAATCATCAAGAGGAAATGATGATGATAAAAAATGTTGATGTGAAAGTTATGCTCACTATTAGAAAGTAATAAAATTGTGCAGTGGATTTTCAAAATATTTGTGCATCTAACTTCAGATAAAACTACCCAGTTTTGTCTTTCCCCCAGCTCCAACCAGCTAAATTCACACAAGCAAAGAGCATAAAAGTAGCTAGTCAGAAAAGAGGCAGTGCAGAGGCTATCCAGTTAGTGCAGATTTTCAATAAGTATGGGCATTCAGGAGAAATGAAATAGAAAATGAGAAAAAATTTCCAATTTCATTTTGAATTGTTTTCAAAACAGAATGAGTTAAATTCCAACAAAATGTTATCGGAATCTCATTTTGTTTTGAAAACCTATTTTTTAAAAAGTCATGGTTGGGCCTAGGACAAGGCCCCAAACCAAGATCTTGCCTAGAGAGTAGGGCAATACACAAATCAGGGGTCCCAGCCTATGCCCAAGCGTGAGTCTGGTGACTTGGCCTAGTACTAGGTCCAAAGCCTGAGCCTCACCTAGGTATAGGCTGTGACCCAACAAAGAGTTTTAGCCAAGTCCCTGGCCCAATGCCAGAACCGGGCCCAGGCCCAGGAAATTTTCCAACCCCCCCTCCCCCCATATTTACCAAATTGAAGCCACAACCAGGCCCAGTCCCAATACATAGCCTTCAGCCTAGATTCAGGCCCAACACCATGGACTGGCCCTAAGGCCTGGACCTGATGCCTGGGACTCAGCCTAGACCAGGGCCAGGACACAGACCAGATACTACAGTCTGACCAGGAGGCCAGGTCCTGACACTGGGGCTTGGCCCAAACCCAGGCCCAATGCCAGGGCCTGGCCTGGAGGCTGGATCCCGACACCTGTGTTTCAGCCTTGGTCAGGATTTGGAACCAGTCCTGATGCCACAGCCAGGTGCAGAAACTAGGTCCCAACACAGGGACCTGGCCTCTAGGCCTGGAGGCCCTGGCTCAGACCCACGCCCAATGCCAGGACCCAGCTCAGAGGCTGGGTCCTAATGCCTGGAATTCAGCCTAGGCCAAGGTCCTGGCTCAAGCATGATGCCACAGTCCAGCCCAGAGGCCAGGTCCCAAAGCTTGGGCCTAGGCCCAGGATCAAGCCTAGGCCCAGAGCTCAGACCTTGGAGCTCCTCTTAAGCGTCTTCTGACTTCAGTTCTTCTTTGCTAACTGATGCCGTCCACTGGGGTTGCGCTGGAGTGTGCTAGAGTTAATTAACTTCAGTGTATCTTCCCCAGTGGAGGGCAGAATGTTGATGTACTGCAGCTAAATGAATGGCAGATGGCATCAATTGGTGAAAAAGAGCTGAAGAAAGAAGATTCCAAAGAGCTGAGGGCCTGGGACCTGGCCTAGTCTGGTGTCGGGTACTGGACTCTGCACCATGCCCTGGCATCGAGCCTTGGCTAATGCCAGGGCCCTGACCTAGGCCTAATGCCATGGAGGATAAAGCCCCCCAAAAATGAAATGAAAGCTGAAACAAAATCTCCCTCCCTTCCTACCCCTAATTTTCAGCACTAACCAGCTAAATTTAACCAGTCAACTCCTGGCTCACAAATGCAGGCCTAATTATAGCTGGACAAAGTTTGCCTGGTTGCATTTACCCAAATATTCAATCCAAAAACTAGCTAGTTAGTTTTGACAAAATATCCAGTTAAAGTTAACCAGATAAAATAACTCATTATTATATCTGTACAGAGGGTTTTAAAAAATTGTCCCCACACTGTGGATCCATAAAGTCTAGAGGACGTGAATGAAGAGTGGGTGGCTCGTGGGAATGACGGCTACTACCTGGAGATAATACCCTTATTCAATAAACATACACACGGTTAATGCAACTCCAACATTGCTCTAAGCTTCAACAGCAAGAGGAAATGTGGAAAAAAGGAATTGCATTCACAAAAAAGTGGGGAGTAACTTGCTTGTTTCAGCGGTTACTACCCCAAACCAAATAAGCCTGATACTTCACTTTCAATGCATATCCAGCATAGCTCTCTGCTTCAATGACAGGGGAGAAAGATTGAATCTTCACGCATATCCAGCATAGCTCTCTGCTTCAACGGCAAGGGAGAAAGACTGATACTTCACACATATCCAGCATAGCTCTCTGCTTCAACAGCAGGGGAGAAAGACTGATACTTCACGCATATCCAGCATAGCTCTCTGCTTCAACGGCAGGGGAGAAAGACTGATACTTCACACATATCCAGCATAGCTCTCTGCTTCAATGGCAGGGGAGAAAGACTGGTACTTCACGCATTTCCAGCAAAGCTCTCTGCTTCAATGGCAGGGGAGAAAGTCTGATACTTCACTTTCAATGCATATCCAGTATAACTCTCAGCTTCAACGGCAGGAGGGAATGAAGAAAAGTGGATCTATATACAGACAAGGACTGAATTATTTTGGCACTAGGCCAAATAAGCATGGGTGTAGCTTGCTTATTGCGGCGGTTACTACCCCTAACTAATTAAGCTAAATATTTCACTTAGATGCAGTTCCAACACTGCTCTCTACATTAATGGTGGGAGTGGAAGAGAAATAGAACCAAAAGATTACTAAGAGCCAAGAGTAACAGATAAGTATGAGAAAAAAAAAAGTGTGAAGCTTGCTGGGCAGACTGGATGGGCCATTTGGTCTTCTTCTGCCGTCATTTCTATGTTTCTATGTGTCTTTAAAACAGCAGCTCCTAGGTTTCAGTTTATGTTTGGGATTTGTATTCTGCATTTAGGATATTTTTCCTTGGTGAAAAAGATAGATAACCCATGCTCCACTCTTTCGTCAGACAAAAAGACACACCTGGGAGCTGCGGGTCCATCATTCAGAATGTGGGATTCCCAGATTCTTCTAGTACTGGGTGGGGTGGGGAAGAGGGGGAGAATGCCTTTCTGCTGGGCCCTTAAAGTTCTGACACTATTTTTGTACCTCCAGGAGTAAAAAAGCAACACAGCTATTCATGAGATTAAGCTTGTTCCAAAAAATAAAGTTAATTGAGGTACCTGTGGAATGGTAATGATCTGACAAAACGTATCAATTTCTTCCAGTCACATCCATAGCAGAAACAAAAATTCAAATGGTTACATCTACAAAAATCAGATATCTATCAGGATACTCATTAGAAACCGCTCAGCTTTGTGGCTCCCTCTTTTGGGGCCAGAATTAAATTGATTTCTATGTCTCGTCCTGCAACCAATTGGGATCCTTTCTCCTACCAATGTTCTCTCTTAAGTTTAGAAGAAATTCCTGCTAACTCTTTCCTGGGTACAGCCCTTCTTCAGCAGT
This sequence comes from Rhinatrema bivittatum, assembly GCF_901001135.1. NCBI lineage: Eukaryota > Metazoa > Chordata > Amphibia > Gymnophiona > Rhinatrematidae > Rhinatrema > Rhinatrema bivittatum. The sequence goes on along the minus strand of NC_042616.1, from coordinate 738,661,434 downwards.
AGGACACACTCTCCCTGGTGTTTGGGGTACTCCAAAATGTATCTCCACTTCTCCACAAAATCCACAAATCTGGGTGACTCCCAACAGAGAAAGAAACCAAGAATAGGTTTCCCCTCTAAAGAAATCTTTCCTCAGCTTCTCTCTCCTGCAGCTCCATCAAGGACTCTAACCTTGGGCCCTCAACTGCCTGTGCAGAAAAATCACAGAAACCTTTAGATTTCTTGACCTTTATTCACTCTCCAAAACCTTAGACAGCTCCCAGTGGAAAGTGTCTGGAAGATCGCTCTGGCATTATGGCTGCGTGTCTGAAGATACACATACTTATTAATATGGGACAGTTTAGGACCCCTTTCAGTAACTTAAATGATACAAAACGTAAGTAACTATAAGGTAGAAACACTCCATATGAATATATATTATAGGATCCTGTGCAATTAAGGGAATTAGTGTTAGTTTCCACATTAAAAGCAAATTATTTGCTTTCACATTAGCATTAATTTACAATAATGGCCCAAAGGTGCAAATGACCCCATTAAATTCAACAATTTACTCTAATGAGTTCATTGGGTATTTATAACAAAACGGGTTTGCATGGCAACAAGAAAGTTAACTACACCTTAAAAAGTGTCTTTCACTTTTCTGCTAGAGTAAATGAGCACCATTGGATCCCCCCTATACACTCAATCTGTCATAATCCCCATCCCAGAATGTGATTAGGCTTTTGGACCTATGAAGGCCGATATTCAGCCATAGAGCGACTACTGGTAATTAAGTTATCTGGATATACCTCTCTGGCTAACTTAACTGGGATATTCAGCGGCAAGACAGCACCACTGAATATACCTGACTAACTTAAAGTTAGTGAATAAGTATATCCAGCTAACTCTCAGGCCGATATAGTAAAGTCCGAGGGAGAGCAGACGAATGCCCGCTCTCCCAGCGCGCGCACCGGCAAAGGGCCGGTGCGCACGATTCTGTATTTAAATTAGGTGACGCAGTAAAAACGGGGAAAAGGAGGCGCTAGGGACACTAGCGCGTCCCTAGCGCCTCCTTTTTGACAGGTGCGGCAGCTGTCAGCGGGTTTCACAACCGACGCTCAATTTTGCCGGCGTCGGTTCTCGAGCCCGCTGACAGCCACGGGCTCGGAAACCGGACGCCGGCAAAATTGAGCGTCCGGTTTTCAGCCCAACAGCTGCGGGCCAAATTCAAATTTATTTTTTTTTTACTTTTTTTACTTTTCGGGTCCTCCGACTTAATATCGCTATGATATTAAGTAGGAGGGTGCACAGAAAAGTAGTTTTTACTGCTTTTCTGTGCACTTTCCCGGCGCCGGAAGAAATTAGCACCGACCTTTGGGTCTTCCTCTGATCACATTTGGGTCTTCCTCTGATCACCTTTGGGTCTTCCTCTGATCACATTGCAAATACAAAATAGCACCATGAACACTGACCCGCGTACCAAAGCTCATACTTTGGCATTCAATTAGAGTGCCACAGCATTCACCAGGATGACATTTCTGCTCACTGGGTTACTCATTATGAACCTCTTAAGGTTCTTTTTATTATACAGCATGCATTTAGTAAGAACATAAGAAATTGCCATGCTGGATCAAACCAAGGGTCCATCAAGCCCAGCATCCTGTTTCCAACAGAGGCCAAATCAGGCCACAAGTACCCAAACACTAAGAAGATCCCATGCTACTGATGCCAGTAATAGCAGAGGCTAGGGATGTGAATCGTTTTTCAACGATTAAAATTATCGTCCGATAATGTTTATATCGTCTTAAATCGTTATAGAACACGATACAATAGAAATTCTAACGATTTATCGTTAAAAATCGTTAAATCGTGTTAGTGCGCACTAACTCGAGTTAGTGCGCACTAACTCCCCGTTAGTGCGCACTAACTCGATTTAGTGCGCACTAACTGAAAATGATACAAATAAACACTTTCCAGGTCACTGAAGGTCAGTTAGGAATGAATATGTGTTCCTATTGGCTGGCTGCCCTCTTATCTATTGATGTTACCAAGGTTACCACTGAGGTGATGGTTGGGGGGGATGGGAAATGGAACTGGAAACTAACGAACACCAACAGAAAATGAAACAAAGTGTTCACACTTCCCAGGTCAGTAAAGGTCACTTAGGAATGAATATGTATGTATGTATTCCTATTGGCTGGCTGTGCTCTTATCTATTGATGTTACCAATATGGTTGGGGGGATGTGAAATGGAAACAGTTGGAAGCTTGACAAAAAAAGTAATGTAATGATCAGCACTCACGTGACTAGAACTTGTTTGTTTATTATTTTTGTTAGCAGGCACCTGAAATGCTAGTGCATGTTGAATTTGCCAATCACTGTGCATTTTAGAAAGGTGGTCCTGGCTGGAACTGTACACAGTTCAAATATATGTAATTGATTGTTGGTAAGTGTATTTTTTAAGTAGCCACACTGGCACCAGTATGTTTACTTTTCCTCCTACTTAACTCACTAGCTCAGCTTTGTAAGAAGGGCTTCTCTGCTTGTGTGTTGTTTTTGTTTGGTGTGAGGAGAGCAGAAACATCAGATCTTTATTCAATCTACTACAGTCATCTCTTACAGTGCCCTATCCCTATTAATACCAGGAGTGTTGTGATCTTCCTGCACACAGTGCCCTAACCCTGATACCAGTCTGAGACAGCTCCCTCCCTGCATTACTAGTGAGAGGCTGGCTTCACAGACAGGGGGGAGCTGCCTGACCCTCACTCCTGACTTCCCCCATGTCCCAGCTAGTGAATGGTGTGTGGGTGAGGGGGGGGGAGGATGGTGAAGTCTGAGACAGCTCCCTCCCTGCATTACTAGTGAGAGGCTGGCTTCACAGACAGGGGGGAGCTGCCTGACCCTCACTCCTGACTTCCCCCATGTCCCAGCTAGTGAATGGTGTGTGGGTGAGGGGGGGGGGGGGGGGGAGGATGGCGAAGTCTGAGACAGCTCCCTCCCTGCATTACTAGTGAGAGGCTGGCTTCACAGACAGGGGGGAGCTGCCTGACCCTCACTCCTGACTTCCCCCATGTCCCAGCTAGTGAATGGTGTGTGGGTGAGGGGGGGGGGGGGGGGAGGATGGTGAAGTCTGAGACAGCTCCCTCCCTGCATTACTAGTGAGAGGCTGGCTTCACAGACAGGGGGGAGCTGCCTGACCCTCACTCCTGACTTCCCCCATGTCCCAGCTAGTGAATGGTGTGTGGGGGAGGGGGGGGGGGGTGGATGGTGAAGTCTGAGACAGCTCCCTCCCTGCATTACTAGTGAGAGGCTGGCTTCACAGACAGGGGGGAGCTGCCTGACCCTCACTCCTGACTTCCCCCATGTCCCAGCTAGTGAATGGTGTGTGGGTGAGGGGGGGGGAGGATGGTGAAGTCTGAGACAGCTCCCTCCCTGCATTACTAGTGAGAGGCTGGCTTCGCAGACAGGGGGGAGCTGCCTGACCCTCACTCCTGACTTCCCCCATGTCCCAGCTAGTGAATGGTGTGTGGGTAAGGGGGGGGGGGGAGGATGGTGAAGTCTGAGACAGCTCCCTCCCTGCATTACTAGTGAGAGGCTGGCTTCACAGACAGGGGGGAGCTGCCTGACCCTCACTCCTCCGGGGTATTGTGATCTTCCTGCACACAGTGCCCTATCCCTGATACCAGGGGTGTTGTGATCTTCCTGCATGCAGTGCCCTATCCCTATTAATACCAGGAGTGTTGTGATCTTCCTGCATGCAGTGCCCTATCCCTATTAATACCAGGAGTGTTGTGATCTTCCTGCATGCAGTGCCCTATCCCTGATATCGGGATGTGTGCAAGAAGATCACAACACCCCCGGTATCAGGAATAGGGCACTGTGTGCAGGAAGATCACAACACCCCCAGTATCAGGAATAGGGCACTGTGTGCAGGAAGATCACAACACCCCTGGTATTAGGGATAGGGCACTGTGTGCAGGAAGATCACAACACTCCTGGTATTAATAGGGATAGGGCACTGTGTGCAGGAAGATCACAATACCCCTGGTATCAGGGTTAGGGCACAAGTTCTAGTCACATTGACTGATCACATTACTTTTTTTGTCAAGCTACCAACTGTTTCCATTTCCCATCCCCCATATACTGTCAGTAGGAAACTTGGTAACATGAATAAATAAGAGGGCAGCCAATAGGAATACATATTCATTCCTAAACTGACCTTAACTGACCTGAAAAGTGTCAAATTGTATCATTTTCAGTTAGTGCGCACTAACTCCCAGTTAGTGCGCACTAACTCCCGTTAGTGCGCACTAACTCGAGTTAGTGCGCACTAATCGGAAAAAACGATTTTTAACGATTTTTTAACTAAAAAATCGTGCCTAAGACGATTTTCTTGCCCTGCCACATGATTTCTATCGTTAAGACGATATGGAAAACGATTCACATCCCTAGCAGAGGCATCAAGAACGTATCCAAACCTTTTTTAAACCCATCTACATTAACTGCTCTAACCACATCCTCTGGCATCAAATTCCAGAGCTTAACTGTGCATTGAGTAGTTCTGTAAAGTCTATTTTTGTGGGTGAGGGGAAGCAATCTTTGTGGGATCTCAAAAAAAAATGTGTTTCTTTTATACTAAACATTTTGGCTACTGCCAAACAAATGTGAAAGAAGGTTTACAGCACATGGTCAATGTATTCCAACTTTTGAGACAAAAACCCCTGAACGATGATCCTGTCCCTGAAATGTTAGAGATGTTGTAGGTTTCACTGGCTATAGAGATGTACAATGGCACCAAATTTGAATCAGAAGAAAGATGAGCAGTTATGCACAGCTAGTGAGTGCAATTATGTCTCGCTTGTTGAAGTCTTCATCTATTGCTTCTCAGACTAACATGAATGGTAACCACAATTTGGGATTCCATATGGAAAGCTTTCCTTTTTTGTATCAATATATATGTAAAATGCTTTAATTTTCAGGATGCTGAATTTCTGAATGATATTTGTAGTCTCAGGAGAATATAATGATGCTATTTTTTTCTGGCTGATTATTTTAGTTTAGATGCAAACTGAGAACAGCAAAACTGAATGGGTCACTGATTCCAGTTAGCATGCAAATCAGAAAACAGTATTTTGTAATCTAATTTCATCTGCCTAAAAAAAAAAAAAAAAAAAAGCAAATTCCACCAAGAGATTAGAGTGATTCTACACATAAAGTACACCATCCACGTTCACTAATCTGAAAAGAAGACTGGACAAGTGACACACTTAACATATTTTTCCTCTGGTGTTGAATAATGAAGCAGCACTTGCCATAGCAACCAGAAGTAGAATACTCAGCACTGTATATTGTCTCGGGCATAAAGATTCCCTTTCTATTCACCATTTATCATCTGTGCTTCTGCATTTTCAGCATGTTTTCTTGTAATAAACCAACAAGCAGAATTATTTTTCTAATTGTACTATTCATTTATACTTTCTTTTTTTTACTTCCTTTTCTCGCTAAAAGTGAAATAGCTATTTGAAAGGAAAAAGTGGATAATTGATATAAGGGAGGATGGGAATGCTGATTGCAAGAGGTGGCTGAATAACATCTCTGGACTGATTTATCAGTACATCTGATATGCGCTATACAAATCATGATAATAATTGCAATAACAATAATAATATATATTCCCGTAGACATAAAATGGGAGAACAAATCTTAGAGACTGATATTCAGCTACAATCTGGCTAAACAAGCTGGCTGAATAAACATATTTGGCTAACATGTCCAGGATATTCAGCAGTGCAGCCATTAATGAACAGGTTACTTCATGTGCTGGCTATGGCCATTCCAATATGTTTATTTTTAAATTATCTACATGTATGATGAGGATCATCCTATTGAAGGTGGGCCTTTCAGATTATTTTACTAGCCCAGGAAACTTCAGTGCAGAGCAGTAATTATTTTTCCATATAATTACATTTGCAGATGGCTAATCAGCAACATATGTTCAGGAGGAGTGAAATTTGTCAGCTTGTTGAGTTCATGTCCCAGAGGAGTCCCACACTAGATCTTTTTTTGAAGGGATTTCAGCCATAGAAAGAAGGTCCTGTTGATTTTCTGCTACTTGCAGAAATATAGCGGCTGGTTAAATCTATACTAGAAAACATGACGACAAAATGTGGAAAACATGACGACAAAATGTGGAAAAGTAATCTATGCTACAACCTTTCTCTGCCATCTTCTGCCAATAAAATCATTTAAAAAAAAAACAGCATTTCACACTGTTCATCAGCATGGGAGTCCTGGTTGCATTCTCTTTTCATCCCACAGACATTTGTCCGGAATGACTTATGTTGGCTTAACTGTTTGTCTTAGTGCAAACTACCATATAAAGAAAAATAGGGAAATTGATTGATAACAAAGTATACAAGCTACTATAAACAAGGAAGGCTGCGTTTAGGAATCTAACATTAGGAAAATTTCAGCTGATTATAGGAGTTTAAGTTTTTAGCTTAAAAATGGTGCCTAATTTTAAGAGCCTGAAACAAAGGTTCCTAAATTTAAGCTTGTTATTCAGTCTCCTATATTGAGGTACCTGAATTAGGTATTTAGTACAGATCATTACTGAATATCTAAGAACATAAGAACATAAGAAAATGCCATACTGGGTCAGACCAAGGGTCCATCAAGCCCAGCATCCTGTTTCCAACAGTGGCCAATCCAGGCCATAAGAACCTGGCAAGTACAAGAACCTGGCAAGTACCTGTTATTTGTAAAGCCTGTTGCTAATTATTGTTAATTGTAAACCGCGGTGATGTATCATGTTACGTACTGCGGTATATAAAAACCCTTAAATAAATAAATAAATAAATACCCAAAAACTAAGTCTATTCCTTGTTACCATTGCTAATGTCAGTGGCTATTTTCTAAGGGGTAGATTTTAAATACTTGCGCGAACGCGTACTTTTGTTCGCGCACCAAGCGCGAACAAAAGTACGCTGGATTTTATAAGATACGCGCGTAGCCGCGCGTAACTTATAAAATCCGGGGTCGGCGCGCGCAAGGGGGTGCACATTTGTGCAACCTGCGCGCGCCAAGCCCAGCGCGCGCTGCCTGTTCCCTCCGAGTCCGCTCCAATTTCGGAGCGGCCTCGGAGGGAACTTTCCTTTGCCCTCCCCCCACCTTCCCCTCCCTTCCCCTACCTACCCCCCCCCCCCCCCCCCGGCCCTATCTAAACCCCCTCCCCCCTTACCTTTGTCGGCAAAGTTACGCCTGCTGAAAGCAGGCGTATCTTTGCGCGCGGCCGGCTGCCCCGCTCCGTGGTCCGGTCCCGGGGGCTGTTCCAGAGGCCGCGGCCATGCCCCTGGAACGACCCCGGGCCGAAACCATGCCCACGTCGCCGCCCCCGCCCCCTAAACGCCGCGTCATCCCGTGTAAATCCGGAAGGATTTACGCGCGCAGGGGTTTTAAAATCCGCCCCTAAGTGAACTTAATAGCAGGTAATGGACTTCTCCTCCAAGAACTTATCCAATCCTTTTTTAAACACAGCTATACTAACTGCACTAACCACATCCTCTGGCAACAAATTCCAGAGTTTAATTGTGCGTTGAGTAAAAAAGAACTTTCTCCGATTAGTTTTAAATGTGCCCCATGCTAACTTCATGGAGTGCCCCCTAGTCTTTCTATTATCCAAAAGAGTAAATAACCGATTCACATCTACCCGTTCTAGACCTCTCATAATTTTAAAAATCTCTATCATATCCCCCCTCAGCCGTCTCTTCTCCAAGCTGAAAAGTCCTAACCTCTTTAGTCTTTCCTCATAGGGGAGATGTTCCATTCCCCTTATCATTTTGGTAGCCCTTCTCTCTACCTTCTCCATCGCAATTATATCTTTTTTGAGATGTGGCGACCAGAATTGTACACAGTATTCAAGGCGCGGTCTCACCATGGAGCGATACAGAGGCATTATGACATTTTCCGTTTTATTCACCATTCCCTTTCTAATAATTCCCAACATTCTGTTTGCTTTTTTGACTGCCGCAGCACACTGAACCGACGATTTCTCCCAACCTGGCCATGCCCCTGACCCCATCAATTTTAGGGATCTAAATTTAGGGATCTAGTAGGCATAGGTCCCTAAAGTTAGGCAGTCAGCAAAGGGAAATTTTCAATTGAGCAGATCTAGGCATCTAGAGCAGATATTCAAACAGTCTAGGCACCTAATTTTAAAAGCTAGCCATCTAGACTTCCGAAATACAAAATTTGCCAGCTCTAAGATCCTACATTTAGGCAGTTTAAATCACAAGACTCATAAATGTAGGTGCCATAAAAAGAAATGGAGCCAAAACCAGAGCCAGGACAAAAAATGAAGTTAGACAGTCAGAGTTGATTTCCAGCACTTCTTTTGAGGCACTCAGGCCACTTTTGAATGTCAGGCTCCTAACTCCTTAAGTTAGGTTCCTAGATCTTTTGATATAGCAATTCTAAGATAAAGAGTGAGGCATTACTTAAAAGAAATGGAGGAAAACCTGGGTTTTGTTTAAGAACTTGAACTTGTATATATATGCTTATTTACCCAGGATGGTGGAAGGTCAAAAAGGGAATATAACTAAACAGACTTGTTTAAAGAGCGATATTCTGCAGGTGGTCATGCTTAAAACCTGACAACTAGGATATATTCTTAGCTAAAATAGATCAAATAAATAAATATACATACACACACACACACACATTGGCTAGTAGGATTTTCCATTACTGCATTAAGCTTGCAATATTTACCCATATTTCTTCTGAGCCTCTCTCCCTCCCTCCTTCACTTTGAGTTTATTTCTCTACAAAATTGCAACTTATTGAACTTTACAGTAACCTAAAACCTACTTGATCTCTGTCCCTTTTGAGTGCAGGTAGTGTAGCTGTGTTCAAAAAAGGTTTGGATAAGTTCTTGGAGAAGTCCATTAACGGCTATTAATCAAGTTTACTTAGAGAATAGCCACTGCTCTTAATTGCATCAGTAGCATGGGATCTTCTTAGTGTTTGGGTAATTGCCAGGTTCTTGTAGCATGGTTTGGCCTCTGTTGGAAACAGGATGCTGGGCTTGATGGACCCTTGGTCTGACCAAGCATGGCAATATCTTATGTTCTTATGTTCTTAAGGATACCTTTGATGTCATACTAATAGATATGTCAACCTGCCTCTGTCTGAGGGTGTGTTTCCAGATTCTTCAAAAAAAACTGATTGCTCACCCTGTCTTAAAAATGCCTTTTTTGAGTGATCCTCTTCATTTTAATTCAATTTCTAATCTCCTCTCCTTAAGAAAACTGGCTAAGAAAGTAGTCTTAATTTAATTTTTAGATGATTATAGCATATTGGATTCTTTCCAATATAGATATTGAAAAGGACATACCATTGGTCTGTGTGCTGGACCATCTTCATTATACACTTGGCAAAGATAGGTCTGTACTCCTGATGTTTTTAGACTTTCAACTACTTTTGACACCCTAAGTCATTACATATTGCTTAAATGCCTATATGACATTGGGGTGGAAAAGGCAAATAGATGGTTTTCTCCTTTTCTAACCAGTATATATCAGCAGGTCAGATTTGACAATAGCTCTTCATCCTGGAAGCATCTCATAACCAGCGTCCCCAGTAAGTTCATCTGCATTTTCAATAAACTATTTCTATAATTTGTTTTTAATTCATTATTAGAATTTTTTCATGTTGTTAGGCCTTATTATTTTGGATCAACATAAGAATTATTCAATGGTGTTGCTCTACATTAATTTTGGAGACAACATAATTCTCTTCCAATAATGTGCAGTATTCCTCTTCTTCTTCTCCTCCTCTCTTCCTGAATCTTGTCAGCATTATTTGATTTTCTAATTCAAATAGATCTATGCCAAAACTGACAGGCAAAAGGAGAGCATTTTTGTTCAGGCTTGGACAACATCCAAACTCTAGCAACTGCTCTTCCAAACCTCTCAACAAAATGAAGAAAAGATTAGAATAATGAATTTCTGAGGGAAGTTCCACTTTCTTCCTTTATAATGTACTACTTGTATCATGGTAATTCATTCAGTTGAAGTGTGAACTCACATGATGGAATAATTTGTCTTCAATTGCTTCTACATACCATTTGGCATTGTTGATATCCCTTACATTAGATCATGAATGTTCCTTTAGAATAAACTCTGTCTCCATTTCTCAGTACAAGATTCTGTGGCACCCGTCTTTGAATGGCCTTTTAATACCTCAGGCATGTCCCATATGGAGTATTCAGGACTTTTCTACTTTTAGCTGATGCTGCAGCAGTCAGGCTCCCATCCATGTCTAGCAGAGTGAAGTGGCCTATAAACAGGAGCTCCTCTTTGCCTGACATCCTGATAATATTTCTCATCATTCCTGAATCCATCTCTTTTAACAGTGCTGGAAGTATGTAAATTATTTCCATTCTACATAAATTTAGGTTTATCCAGTAATCTAGTATAAACTACATAGGGCAGGGATAGGCAACGTTGGTCATTGTGGATTTCCTGAAAACCAGACCTGGTTGTGGCCCTCCAAGAACAGAGCTGTCTGACTGACTTAGGGAATGGCTAGGATTATAGAAACATATAGAAACATTTGAACATAGAAATGACGGCAGAAGAAGACCAAATGGCCCATCTAGTCTGCCCAGCAAGCTTCACACATATTTTCTCTCATACTTATCTGTTTCTCTTAGCTCTTGGTTCTATTTCCCTTCCACCCCCACCTTTAATGTAGAGAGCAGTGATGGAGCTGCATCCAAGTGAAATATCTAGCTTGATTCGTTAGGGGTAGTAGCCGCCGCAATAAGCAAGCTGCACCCATGCTTATTTGTTTTACCCAGACTATGTTATTAGCCCTTATTGGTTGTTTTTCTTCTCCCCTGCCGTTGAAGCAGGGAGCTATGCTGGATATGCGTGACGTATAAGTCTTCTCCCATGCCGTTGAAGCAGAGAGCCATGCTGGATGTGCATCGAAAGTGAAGTATCAGGCACATTTGGTTTGGGGTAGTAACCGCCGTAACAAGCCAGCTACTCCCCGCTTTGTGAGTGCGAACCCTCTTTTCTTCTCCCCTGCCGTTGAAGCAGAGAGCTCTGCTGGATGTGTGAAGTATCAGTTTTTCTTCTCCCCTGCCGTTGAATCAGAGAACTTTGCTGTATATGCATTGAAAGTGAAGTATCAGGCTTATTTGATTTGGGGTAGTAACCGCCGTAACAAGCCAGCTACTCCCCTCTTTGTGAGTGTGAATCCTTTTTTCCACATTTCCTCTTGCTGTTGAAGCTTAGAGCGATGTTGGAGTCACCGTAAGCCTGTGTATGTTTATTTAATAAGGGTATTGACTCCAGGCAGTAGCCATCATTCTGGCGAGTCACCCACTCTTCATTGGCAGCCTCTTGACTTTATGGATCCACAGTGTTTATCCCACGCCCCTTTGAAGTCCTTCACAGTTCTGATCTTCACCACATCCTCCGGAAGGGCATTCCAGGCATCCACCACCCTCTCCGTGAAGAAATACTTCCTGACATTGGTTCTGAATCTTCCTCCCTGGAGCTTCAAATCGTGACCCCTGGTTCTGCTGATTTTTTTCCTTCGGAAAAGGTTTGTCGTTGTCTTTTGATCATTAACACCTTTCAAGTATCTGAAAGTCTGTATCATATCACCTCTGCTCCTCCTTTCCTCCAGGGTGTACATATTTAGATTCTTCAATCTCTCCTCATACGTCATCCGATGAAGATCCTCCACCTTCCTGGTCGCCCTTCTCTGTACCGCCTCCATCTTGTCTTTGTCTTTTTGAAGGTACGGTCTCCAGAACTGAACACAGTACTCCAGGTGAGGCCTCACCAAGGACCTGTACAAGGGAATAATCACTTCCCTTTTCTTACTCGATATTCCTCTCTATGCAGCCCAGCATTCTTCTGGCTTTAGCTATCGCCTTGTCGCATTGTTTCGCCGACTTCAGATCATTAGACACCATCACCCCAAGGTCCCTCTCCTGCTCCGTGCACATCAGCCTTTCCCCCCCCCCCCCCCATCGAATACAGTTCATTCGGATTTCCACTCCCCATATGCATGACTTTGCACTTCTTGGCATTGAATCTCAGCTGCCATATCTTTGGCCACTCTTCCAGTTTCCTTAGATCCCGTCTCATTCTCTCCACTCCTTCCGGCGTGTCCACTCTGTTGCAGATCTTAGTGTCATCCGCAAAAAGACAAACTTTACCTTCTATCCCGTCCGCAATGTCGCTCACAAAGATATTGAACAGGACCGGTCCCAACACAGATCCTTGCGGTACACCACTTAAAACCGCTCTCTCTTCAGAGAAGGTTCCATTTACCATCACACGTTGTCTTCTGTCCGTCAACCAATTTACAATCCAGGTCACCACCTCGGCACTCACTCCCAAGCTTCTCGTTTTATTCACCAGTCTCCTGTGCGGAACCGTATCAAAAGCTTTGCTGAAATCCAAGTATATGATATCGAGTGTTCTTCCTCTGTCCAATTCCTTGGTTACCCAGTCAAAAAAGTCAATCAGATTTGTCTGACAGGATCTTCCTCTGGTGAATCCATGCTGCCTCTGGTCCATCAATTCTCCGGACTGTAGATAGTTCACTATTCTCTCTTTCAACAGTGACTCCATTACTTTTCCCACCACTGAAGTGAGGCTAACCAGTCTGTAGTTACCAGCCTCCTCTCTGTTCCCACTCTTGTGAAGAGGGACCACCACCGCTCTTCTCCAATCACTCGGCACCACTCCTGTTTCTAGGGATCTATTGAACAGGTCGCACAGCGGTCCCGCCAGCACATCTCTGAGCTCCCTCAGTATCCTTGGATGAATCCCATCAGGCCCCATGGCTTTGTCCACTTTCAGATTCTTTAGCTCTTCCCATACATTATCTACTGTAAATGGATTTTCCTCTGTTCCGCTTCCCTCCAGTTTCTTGTTGTGTAGAGATGGTCCTTCTCCAGGGTCTTCTTTAGTGAACACAGAGCTGAAGTATTCGTTTAATATTTCTGCCATTTCTTCGTCTCCCTCCACACATTGATCATTTCCACCTTTCAATTTCACTATACCACTTTGGACTTTTCTCTTTTCGCTGATGTATCTGAAAAATGTTTTGTCACCATATTTTATCTCCTTGGCAATCCTCTCTTCTGCTTGACTTTTTGCCAACTTGATTAATTTCTTAGTCTCCCTCAGTTGAATCAGATATTCTTCTTTGTGCTCCTCCCTTTGGGATCTTTTGTATTTCTTGTATGCAGTTCTTTTAGCTTTAATTTTGTCAGCCACCTCCTTTGAGAACCAGATAGGTTTCATTTTTCTTTTGCTTTTCTTTACATTTCTAACATATAGAGCAGTTGCCTTGGCGATTGCTCCTTTTAGATTGGTCCACTGTTGATCCACATCTCTCTCATTTTCCCATCCATTTAGTTCTTCCTCTAGGTACTTCCCCATTTCCTCAAAGTCTGTGTTTTTGAACTGTAAAACTCGGGTCTTTGTGGTTCTTTTCCCTATTCTTTTATCTGCTGCATAGTGACTCAGGGTTTCAGATAATGGTTATATTAATGTCAGTCCAAGGCCCCCACTTGCCAATAAGGGCTCACACAAAAAGGAAGCAATTCCAACCCCAAAATCCCACTTCCCGAACCTGTACTAATAAAAATTTGATGAATAGGACACACACAGACAATGCTGTTCCTGGAGGTAGAGAGAGGAGGCCGAAACAATTGGCTTTGCAAGATTCAAGCCCAAGTAGGATAGGCTTCTTTTTTAACCATTGGTGTTAATGATTGGTTTAATTTAGCTCAACACAGAAACAGGCATAAAATTAGGTCAACTTTATATTGTCTCTTTTGTAGACTTACAGCTGGCAGAAGAAATATGGCAAATATTTAACACAGATATGTTTAAAATAATATTTAACTATAAATAAATCTGGCTACATAAACTATCACAAAAATATAATACTAACATCACTCTCAAACCACTCGTCATGAAAGAAAGCTGCATCAAACCATAGCTTTGGCATAATCAGCAACCTCTAAAAGAAAATATAGAGTCTTAATATCTACAAAATGTTAAATTGTACTTCCAAATGAATAAATAAGGATGGTGCTACCTAGATTTCAAGAAGACAAAATAATTCACAGGTGGAAATCTGATAGATATTCAATTGTAAGCAGTGGTTTGATGATGCTTTCTTTCATGACTATTAAGTGGTTTGAGAGAGGGGGGGGGGTTTAATTATTTTTTTGTTTTAGTCATATAATTGTGAATTGTGTTAATTCTCACAAAATTGCAATTTCTGCTTTTTTTGTAAGCTTTATTGGTAGTGAATAAATTAAATTGAGGTTTTTTGCTAAATTAAAAAAAAATTAGCACATCACTTGTTTCTATTGTTTTAAAATAACATTTAACCATGAGCATAGTACATACATTTATTTTCCTTCTTTTATTGTTCTTCCTCTGATAAAGTTTCAAAGATATAATTTTACTATTAAGTCCAGTGTTAACTCCTTTAACTTTGTTTTGTCAGTTCTCAGTTTTCTCTTTTTACATTTACTGCTTGATAGTGTCAAATTAATTAGATAAGTTATTCATCTAGTACCTATCTTCCTTTCTATTGTAATTTTGGTTTATTTCCTTACTTTTTCTGATTTTTCTTTTCGACTTATTTTACAGGTGATTAGCAGCAATAAAGAACTGTGGGGGTTATTTTCTAAATGTTTATCCGTGCATTAGGGCCTTATCGCATGCGATAGGATTTAAATTTGCTGGAGGGGAGGAGTCGGGGCAGGGAGGGGAGGAGTCGGCTGCGGCACCACTGCCAGCGATAATGTGAGGAGCATTATCGCCAGCAGTAGCGCGGCAAATAGCTACACCTTTTTCGGTGTGTCACTATTTGCTGTGAAAGGCTGCAGCCAGCCGCACTGCGGCTGGTGAAATTGCACCACCGCAGTGCAAATGGCTGCGGCCTTTCGCAGGCCATCCCCTCCTTCGCTCCCCACCCCCTTTTTCGTGGGATTCATCATTCCATGAGGAATGATGGATCCTGCCCTGTATTGGATAAGTGTTATTGAATATTTCATATCCTTTAAAATTCTACAAAAACAGCTAAGGACAGCGATAATTTTCCTGAAACATTTTACATTTCTTTTCCAGAATCTACCAACTTTTCACCAGGTAAGTTGCTGCTTTAGTAATTCTGTGATGTATTTTTTTCTAGCTAAACCTAACTCATGTTTTCATACATTGGATAACAGTTGCGGACAAAGATCACATAAAGATTCTGTGCACTGTCCTTGCCTGAAACTGTAGCCTCACAATCTCTGTAGCAAAATCAAAACGAGAAGCTAACTATAGTCTCATGCTCATATTCTTCTTCTGAAAATGTGTAAGTGTTCCCAATAGCAGACTTACAGGGTCCTGTGATTAACTTAATCTACCTAAGGAAAAGAAGCAATACTTCACATGTTTCATTAATCAATTTTTCCTTGCTTCATTGAGTAATAAACTGAGTTACCACAAATTATAAAATCACTCTCACTCTTACACACAATGGTATCTTTTCAGATGAAAAAGACAAATCTTTTTTTTTACAATTCAGACAACTTTAAGAAAAAAATATTTACTCTGTCACTCACTTGTCAGTTGTCACCAGATTCTTACGGTATGCTCTAAATACAGCCAGAGTCCAGGATTTTATTAAGACTCTGGCTGAGATGACAGCAAAACATTTCTCCTGAGAATACATTTTGTCAGTGATTTTTTGGTCATACTTGTTTACTTAACTCTCACTTCCTGTCATAAAATGAAAATCATTAATATGGTTTAGGGGACATTCAGATCCCCTAAATTGACACTGATGAAATTCTGACCCAAATGTCCAATAAATAGTGCATAGTAACTCTAGAAAAACATGATTTAGGCCTACATTCATCATACTATTGCACTTTGCATAAGTGTTACTGCAGAGTGTGATAACTTTTCATGCTTTGTGGTAAGTGCCACAAATGCTGTAACTCCAACCTATAACTACTGGGGGGAGAGAGAGAGAGAGAGAGTGAGTGAGAGAGAGAGAGAGAGAGAGAGAGAGAACCTAGCCATAATGCTCTCATACTAGGTAGGTATTTATACCTCTATATGAGGCCCACCTAGTTAATCGAGGTGAGGTTTAGGTAGGAGTGTAGGGGTTAGGGGCCACTTTGACACTCAGAGTGAGATATACGAACAGAACAGTGCTCTCTTGTGAAGATTTGATGACCTTCGGAGTGAGGAAACTCACCCAAAGATGAGATTTGTGCAATGTTCTCTCAACCTAGCTTGATGGCCCTTAACATCAAGCTAGGTTAAGAGAACATTGCACAAATTTCATCTTTGGATGAGTTTCCTTACTCCGAAGGTCATCAAATCTTCACAAGAGAGCACTGTTCTGTTCGTATGTCTCACTCTAAAAGTCAAAGTGGCCCCTAACACCTACATTCCTACCTAAATTTCACCTTGAGTAACTAGGTGGGCCTCATATAGAGGTATAAATACTTATCTAGTATGAGGGCATTATGGCTAGGTTCTCTCTCTTTCTCCCTCTCCCTCTCTCTCTTTCTGGCCCTGATAGCTAGGCTGTCTCTCCAGCAGCTTAAAATACTAAATACACTATTTGCAAAAACATTACCAAGCACAATAAAGCCATATTACACAGTTTAACACAAATGAAAAAGGTATAGTTAAAGCCATGCAATATGGCTTTACAAAATAGTGAAACTTGGCCACAAATCCCACCCCAAACTCCTCCCCTTTTTTCTGATTTGTATCATATCATGCATTTTGGTGCTTTCACATGTGTTAAAGGTATTTTCGCATGCGTTAAAGGTGCTTAACACATGTGAAAATGCCATATAGCACTTTGATAAATGACCCCCTTAGTTTGTTAATATTAGTTAAAATTGTATTTATTAAAAAAAATAATAATTCCCAAGAAATCACTTTCTTATTTTTTATAAATATAGGGGGAAAACCCTTGTCTCAGGAATAAACATTTTTCAGTGACTTAAATAGAAAGTACTAAGCTACACAGACAAACATAAATTTTTTCACTGAACTGCCTGCCCCACCTTTGATTTTGTTATAGTCCATAATAGTAAGTGGTTTTCTTTCCACCCCAACTACTGTCATGTTATAGTGCATTGCTGGTAGAAACATTACTATTATAAACTTATTGGGCATACATAAAACTAAAATGAGATCCCCATCAAAAGCCAAAATGGCTGAAAAGTGATCTTTCTTTGGTATCAAGCTGATTACACTTGAAATATTAGCCTTGTTTCTTCAGATGGTGTCCGGATAGTCCGGATAATTTTTCTGCTAGGTCGATCCTGGTGAAAAAGTCATGAACTTGAACATTCTTTCCTCATTTGTATCAGGGCCAAACATGTCTACCTGTTTGTGCTGGAGGGTTTCCTAGCTTATTTGTCCAAGTAGCTATCTCCATTCAGATGCTACAATGTTGCGACATTGCAGCATCACCACATCTTGATACCATATTTTGAGGGTTTGCTCTGCATATAGATGTCAATATTCAAAGCACTTTCAGTGCTATTTAGCTGCATAAGAATAGCTTATGTGGTTAAGTAGCGGGTGCTGAATATGTGCCTACATTCAGCGGCTGCTGCTTAGCCCATAAATCACTTAGGGCCTGATTCACTAAGGCATTTCTCCCATTCTGTGTCTATGGAAAATGCCTTGATGAATCAGGCCCTTATACAGCTAAAACAGTTGCATAACTTGTGGGCAAATAGTGGGTGGATCAGGATGGAGTGAGTTAGTCATACAAGTTATGCGGCTAAGTTAAACAAGCAATAGAGTAAGTCTAAACTTAGCTGATTATTACTTATACGACAAAGTGTGGACATATTCGCGTATGTATATTCAGTGGATTAGCCAAGCTACTGAATATACCTTGTAACTTAGCTGAATAAATTAGATCTAGCTAAGTTACTTAAATGGCTAGCTTTGAATATTGACCCCATAATGTCTAAATGAACAGCAATTCCTGAAAGCTATCAGATGCTTTTCCATAGCCAGGTGTATTCTAGATACATTCTATTTTCAAAGATTCTCCACAAACAGTGTCCAAACATGATGGAAGGCAATAAATCTGGTCACACTTCTTTGTCCCACATGCATTAATTATCAACATGCATGTGTGCATTGCTATTTTGGGAACTATTTCCTGGCTCATTGTGGTATGAAAACAAGAACCTCTGTGCATAGATACCACAACTCTTTGTGGGTTTTCTGGCCTCCATAGAACAAGCCACTTAAAATTAGAATGCCTATGTTTGTCTTCAGTTCAATATCAGACATCCAGCTGCTTCCATGTTTGGATGTTATCAGGACATTTTACGTTCCACTCCCTGAACTTATGTGCCACCTCCCTGTTTGTATCTCTCACAAAAATGTTGACAGAAATGAATAGGACATATGTTTCTGAAATATTGTCCCTCCAACTTGCTCTTGCACAATGTCGTTAGGGTCTATCATGCTGCACACCTGCTGTGGAGCTTTTAGCCACAACCTGCCTGCTATTTCTGCCTCTTATGATGACAGCATCTAGGATATTCTCAAGGGGTGATGGTTGTGATTCCCTGGACTGTAAAGTAGAGATGTGAATCGTGTCCTCGATTGTCTTAACAATCGATTTTGGCTGGGAGGGGGAGGGAATCGTATCGTCGCCGTTTGGGTGTTTAGAGTATCGTTAAAATCGTTAAAATCGTGAACCGGCATACTAAAACCCCCTAAAACCCACCCCCGACCCTTTAAATTAAATCCCCCACCCTCCCGAACCCCCCCCCCAATGCCTTAAATTACCTGGGGGTCCAGCGGCACACTAAAACACCCTAAAACCCACCCCCGGCACACTAAAACACCCTAAAACCCACCCCGACCCTTTAAATTAAATCCCCCACCCCAAATGCCTTAAATTACCTGGGGGTCCGTAGAGGCGGTCCGTAGCTTAAATTACCCCTGGGTCAGTAGCTAAATCGGGGGAAGGGGGAGAGCAGGAAATCCGGCACACTAAATCGTGGTGTCTTCAGCCGGCGCCATTTTGCAAAATGGCCGCCGCAAAATGGCGGCGGCCATAGACCAATACGATTCGACACAGGAGGTTGTTCCGGACCCCCGCTGGACTTTTGGCAAGTCTTGTGGGGGTCAGGAGGCCCCCCCAAGCTGGCCAAAAGTTCCTGGGGGTCCAGCGGGGGCCCTGGAGCGTTCTCCTGCCGCGAATCGTTTCCGTACGGAAAATGGCGCCGGCAGGAGATCGACTGCAGGAGGTCGTTCAGCGAGGGTTTTAGGGGGTTTTAGTGTGCCGGGGGTGGGTTTTAGGGTGTTTTAGTGTGCCACTGGATCCCCAGGTAATTTAAGGCATTTGGGGGGGGGTTCGGGAGGTTGGGGGATTTAATTTAAAGGGTCGGGGTGGGTTTTAGGGGGTTTTAGTGTGCCGGTTTTCCTGCCCTCCCCCTTCCCCCGATTTACGATTTTTTGACGATAAATCGGGGGAATTGGTATTGTATCGTGGCCCTAACGATTTTTGACGATTTAAAATATATCGGACGATATTTTAAATCGTCAAAAAACGATTCACATCCCTACTGTAAAGCCTTAGTTCTGCTTCTATCATGCCGGCCATGGGATGCTACTTTTCTTTGCACCACTGGAGGACTTGGCATCTTGGCTGCCAGCAACACCAACTCCTCCCCATTGCTTTTGGATGAACTTTCATGGGAAACTGAATCTTCAGATTCAGAGAAGTCAGTGCCTACTGGAAGAAACCCTGGATCATCCTCCCTCTGTTATCATCTGTGAAAATAATCTGATCATTTCTTCAGACATGAACTCCACTTTCTTGACTTTGTGGACTGTAAAAACAAAAAATAGCACAATTGCTCATTGAAATATAATAAATGGGACACCACTGCCTCTTCCACCCCAGGCAAAGCAGAGGTTTGCCACACTAGAAATAGGAAAGGATTCACCACCCTCCCCTTGGAAAAATATCCCCTTCAACCCATGGCAGAGAAACAATAGGAAGTATTTACTGCTGAGGCACGGTCCATTAAGTCTAAGATCTATCCTCTTTCTGTATAGATTTCTCCTTCTTTCAGTCTTCTTCTTCCTTGAATGTATCAATGAGAAAAAGAAGCTCATACCTATATAAAAGAGAAAAGAATACATGTGACTTTTTTGCAAGGTCAAAGAGGTGAAGGCTTGGCTTCCTGGAATAAAGAAGTCATCCTAGAGCAATTGTTGATATTTTCCAAGATGTTAAAACCAGCAACTTCTTTCTGGGAAAAAAAAGATGCTGGTTCTCATATGCAGGATGCATTTTTTTTTTCTGAGGGACCATAGGGCAAATCAAGCAGGCAGAGGAAAAATGTACTGGCAAGTACCTACTGAAAAAAAAGCCTTGATTAAAATACTCTGTGAGAGGTGATAATGAAAATTTCTGAGGGCAGCAGTGATTAGAGGCAGAAAAGCAAGATTTTGTTTCTCGCTTCCAAGCACAGAATAAGAAAACTGGAGTTATGGTGAACTTTGAAACCACATTGACCCATAGGTAATCCACAAAAAGCAAGCTGAGTTTTCTCTGTAACCAGAAATATAAGCTTTATCGTAATACTGAGTTTTATTCAGTAATTAGCAGAAATTAGCACCTACCCAAAGGTAGGTGCTAATTTCTGCTGGCACCAGGAAAGTGCACAGAAAAGCAGGAGGTCCCAAAGAGTAAAAAAAGTAAAAAAAAAGAAAAAAATATTTAAAATGGGCCGGCGGCTGTCGGGCTGAAAACCGGATGCTCAATTTTACCGGCGTCCGGTTTCCGAGCCCGTGGCTGTCAGCGGGCTTGAGAACCAACGCCGGCAAAATTGAGCGTCGGCTGTCAAACCCGCTGACAGCCGCCGCTCCGGGTCAAAAGGAGGCACTAGGATGCGTTAGTGTCCCTAGCACCTCCTTTTGCCTGTTTCTACCGCACCACCTAATTTAAATACAGACTCGCACGCACAGGCGAGTGGCCTGTGCGCGCGCCGGGAGAGCGGGCGTTCATCCGCTCTCCCGCGGACTTTACTGAATCAGCCCGATTGTGAGAGTCAAAGGTGAAGGGGAGGAATATGCAAAGCCTGATAAAGAAAATACAAAATTCATTAACAAATATTTATGTTTAGTGTTCACTGTGAAAGATCAGGAGCAGGACCACATAAAACAACTCAGAAAAGTGTGTTCAAGAGGAGCTAACTAAACTTAAAGTAGATAAAGTAATGGATCTAGATGTTTCTTTAGAGTAATGGATCCAGATGTTTCTTTAGAGTCAAGAGTAGGTCCAAAGGACTGGAGATGGACAGATGTGAGTCCTATTCACAAAAGTGGAAGTAAGAAGGAGGCTGGAAACTACAGGCCAGTTAATCTGATCTCAGTGGTGAGCGACTTAATGGAATCACTGCTAAAAGAGAGGATAGTGTAGTTTCTGGAATCCAATAGATTTCAAGATCCAAAGCAGCATGGTTTAATGAGAGTTAGGTGTTATTAAACAAATCTGATCAATTATTTTGATTGGGTGACCAGATAGTTGATCAGAGGAGAGTGCTAGATATTGGATTTCGGTAAGACCTTTGTAACATTTCTGCATTGGTGACTTATAAATAAATTGAACACCCTTGGTATACACCCTAAAGTGACTGACTGTGTAAGAAACCGGTGGATTGGGTAGTAGTAAATGGAGCCCACTTTGAGGAATGGGTGCAAATACTACCAGTGTGACACAGGAATTGAACCTCAGACCAGTTTTTTCAATTTTATTGTTAATGATATTATAGAAGGAATATTGGAAAATGTTTGCCTTTTTGAAGATTATATCACAATCTGCTATAGGGTAGACAGCTAGGAAGGTATGGAAAACATGAGAAGGGATGTAAAAAAGCTCAAGGAATAGTCTAAGATCTGGCAGCAAAGATTTCATGCTAAAAGATGCATTTAGGTGTTGCGTCCATCGGTCTTCGACGGCTTCGCCCCACCTACCTCTCTCTACTTTCAGCTCCTCCCGCTCACCTTGGATTGATGGCCGCTGCGGCATCTGTTTGCCATTCTCTCCAGCGTCCCCGGAGCGGCTTTGGTGCTGCCTCCCGCCATTCTCCTTCAAGGTACCTCTAGGGCACGCGTGCCGCCCTCATCTTTAACTCTATGTTGGCACAAACCTCAGGGGTGTCCCCCTGTTCTGACGTTACGACTTCCGGGTACATCTGCCTACAGTATTTGCAAGCTCGTTGAGTTAGCAACAGGATTTCTTACGGATGAGATTCGCTCTCCGTTCCTAAGCTACTCTGCCACTCCAGTGCTATCTGGAACTCTTACTACCCTTCGGGGTCTCTAACGAGGTACCTGCTCCTCAGGGGCCTCTTTGCTTCTTTCAGGTGCTATCAGGAAACCGGTACTTGCTTCTCGAGGGCCCATGTTCCCTGTGTCGCTGCCTGCAACCTCTACCTTTCTACTTGGAAGAACTAACTTACAGTTACCATCAGTGAGTAGAGATATCATCTCTTTCCACAGTACTGCTTCACTGGAACCAGGTACTTGCTCTTCGAGGGCCTGCTCTCTGCTCCGGTGCCAGACCTCTCGTCTAGTGGAATCTCTGTTACTGCTAAGTGAGTACAACGCTACCGAGTCTCTCTGCTCTAAGGGATCAGATATTCGCTTCTCGAGGGCCTGTTCTCTCTGCTTCAGAGCTTCACCTATTTCTACATTGGGACTCTGAATGTTATTCTTATTGTATGCTCATAACTCTCAGTCTCTTTCCACTACAGCACTGCCTTGCAGAGGATCCGCTGTTCCAGCGTTCTGTGTGAGACGTGCCCAGCCGGGCTCTTCACCACTACTAATTACCGCCACCTCTGGTGGGCAATCAAACTGTTTAATAAAAGATTCAAATCTATGTTTGTGTGTCCAGAGTCTAGCCTGACACCATGGCCCCTCACGGGACTGCCCCCCCATGGGCATGGTCAGCTGCCACAGTGTCCAAGGATTCACCCAAACACCATTAACCATAACAGAAGGCTACAAAAACCCAAGGGAAAAGTACAGTATAGTGAATGAAATTCTTCCAAGCATGAAAGAAGAGCAGAATCTGGAGTTATCAGTTGGATAAGTTGATGGCAAAAGCAAGAAGGATACTTGGTTGCATAGGAAGAGGAATGGTCAGCAGAAAAAGAGAGGTGATATTGCATGTATATGAACCTGGTGAGACCTCATTTGGAATACTGTATACAGTTTTGGAAACCTCACCTTCAAAAGGATGTGAACCGAATAGAGTCAGTCCAGATGGTGGCTACTAAAAGTATCAGTAATTTTTGTTCTAAAGCATATGGAGACAGAAGTAAGCATATAAACATGTATACTCTAATGCTCTAATGCAGAGTTTCTCAACCACTGTGCTGGGGCACACTAGTGCCCCCCTTCTATCTAGTATTGCACTGCAGCAGGAGGGTCAATAGCAGCAAGCACATGGGCCCGTGCCCAGAGTCTCATCAACCCCATTATTTTTTTTTCAATCCCAGCTGGGCCTGGGATGATGAAAGAAGGCTGCTAAGTGGGTCTAAGCCCCGTGGCTGAAGACAGAAGATTACTGGGTGTCAGGCCCAGTTGTATGGCCCAAGAGAAGACTGCTCTTTCAGGATATTACTGCATTGGGGCCGGTCTGTGCAGCCAAAGATAGGACATTGCTGCATCGGGGCCAAGCCACGCAGCCAGAGACATGATGTTGCCACATTGGGACCAGACCACGTGGCCAAAGACAAGATGTTGATGCATCAGGGCCTGGCCATGCAGCCAAAGAAAGAAGGTCAATCCATGCGGTGAAAGAGAGGTGGCTGCTGGATTGGAGGCAAGCCCAAAGAGAAGAGAATACTGCCACCAGCAAAATGCACATTCAGAAGGGAAAGAGAGAATGTGAGAGCTTGTGTGAGTGAGTGTGAGCAGTAGTGTGTGCAAGACATGTGTTTGTGAGCAATAGTATGTGTAAAGGTTTGTGTGTGAGCGCAATAGCATGTGTGAGAGCTTGTGTGTGTGTGTGTGTGTGTGTGTGTGTGTGTGTGTGCACTTGTGTGTGAGAATGGCACTACATGGGACCAAGTAGGTAGCTGTTGCTGCCTGCACATCTCTCTCTCCCTTAGAGAGAGAGCATACATCAACATATAGGGGACAGAGAGCAATAGCAAGAGCTTGTGTGAGAACAGGTTTGTGTGTGAGTGTGAGAGAGCGAGAGAGGGATTGGGAGTCTGCTTGTGTGTGTGCTTGTGATAGAAAGAGATTGGGAGCCTGCTTGTGTGTGTGCCTGTGAGAGAGAGATTGGGAGACTGCTTGTGTGTGTTCCTATGTGAGAGTGAGAGAGTCATTAGAAGACTGCTTGTGTGTGTGTGCCTGTGAGTGACAGAGTGAAAATGGGAGAATACTTGTGAGTATGCCTGTGTGTGTGTGTGAGAGAGAGAGAGAGATTGGGAGCCTACTTGGGTGTGTGTACCTGTGTGAGAGAGAGATTGGGAGCCTGTTTGCATGTGTGCTTGCGTGTGAAAGAGAGAGATTGGGAGCCTGCTTGTGTCTATGCCTGTGTGTGTGAGGGAAAGATTGGGAACTTGCTTGAATGTGTACCTGTGAGAGAGAGAAGATAAGGTTTGTGTGGCCCTCCATCCCCAATCCACAACAATTTCAGGATGACTGGAAATCAAAAGATTTCAGGTATGGAGAGGAGTTTTTAAATCCTTATTTTAATTATTGGGTGGTGTTTGATGTTTTTGCTATTTTGGAATAATTTATTGGTATGTTGGAAATTTATAACACCTTTTTGAATTATTGGATATTTGTTGGTTGTTTTAATATTTATTCTTTCTAAGTATGATTTTAATATTATGAATGTTTTATGTCTTGATTGTATTGCTTGATATTTTGTGAGGAACGATAATGTATCTGTTTTTCCATTATTGCACTGCATAATACAGTCAGTTTTGTGGTTTTCAGTTCAATTTTTGTTGGTCCACTTCTATTTATTATTTATGTTCTTTCTATTTTGTTTTGATGAGGGTCTATCTTGTGTACTTTTAATTATTGCTGTGAAAATGATAGTATTTCTCATCACTGGCTTTTACGGCATTATGATTATCCTTTCTTCATTTTTACTTTAACAAAAGTTTGCTCTTTATTAATTTCACCTGCATGCAGAAAGCAGTTTAGAATCTTATTGCTGAAAATATTTTTTCATATACATTTTATTTTCACTGCAGCTAGTAGACATTAGATGATTATTTTAAGCTAGGGCTGGGCTTTGCTAATGTTCCCTTTAAGTAAGGAATATGTTGCTGTGAGCATAAAAGTGATAGGCTTTTTGCATCAAAGAAAGTAGTGCACACAATAAACAAATCCTTAAAGCGAACCTTTGGCATTGAGGAGAAAGAGAGTGGGATTGGATTTTGACGGGTATTGGGTTTAGTAGTTATATGTTGGAGAGGGAAGATAGTGCTGTTCAATTTAGTTAAAAGTATATTTCCTGGCATTTCTACAGTCACATGACCAGTGACCAACAGGTATGACTATATGTGACATTGTAAAATTTGGTTCGGGGAACACAAGGATCAAGCAAACTTGAAAGTGTGCCCTGATATAAAAAAAGGTTGAGAAGTTCTGCTCTAGTGGAAAGGCAGGATAGGAGAGATATGATAGAGACAGATACCTCCAATGTTTCCATGTACAGGAGGTGAGCCTCTTTCAAAGGAAAAAAGGATCTAGCATGACGGTCATGGAATAAGGGTTAAAGGGGTTAGACTCAGGAGTACTCTAAGGAAATATTCCTTATTGACAGAGGTGTGAATGCATAGAACAGCTTTCCTGTAGAGTTGGTGGAGCAAGGGCAATATCTGAGTTCAAGACAGCTGAATACTGGGAGTCACGTGATAAGCTGCAAGTGAGAGGATGTGCCCTGACTGAGCATTCTTTAACTTCCTCACTAAGGACAGTCCAATCTTATATTTAAAAAATGTCCAGAGAGGTGCCTACAAAATCCTTGCCTGCAATATGCGCAGATCAGCTGGTGAAATTGCAAAAATCCAGCAAAAAAGCATGGGCAGGTAGGGGACAGGAAGTTGATGAGAGGGTCTCAGAGGAGGAATGGCCTGCCCTTGCAACCCCACTGGACACTAACGCACAGTGGAAGCAGCTGTTTGAGTCATTTTCAGCTAAATTTACCTGGTGGTGAAAAAGAAGGAGGTTCCCTTTAAAGAACATCTGTGTATACACCTGACCAGGGTATTCTCAATGGGGAAGCTAACGGTTATATTGCCCGACACACTGGCAACATTTGAGAGGATGTGGGCACCTTATTTGATATGGAAAGAGAAAGGGAAGGTGGATGCCACTTATTTGGTAGGCACTGGAGAACCTGTACGGAACTTTCTCCAACTATATCATTAGCCGTACCTGTGAGGGATATTCAGAGGGTGGGCCAGGGGGTGGGGATGGAGAAAAATGATAATAAGGGGGATGGAGGGGAAGTTTGCTTGGATATTATTGATTTGACAATCTGATGTTGCTATATGTTTACATGAGATGGCCTGAGTTTCTGTGGTCGACAATTTCCATGCTTATGGCTTTTTCTAGGCTTTCTTTCGATAACATGTCTTTTTGCCTGATTGTGTTTTGATTCTCTGTATCCTGTATCTTTGTATGCTGGTCATGTTCACCACTGGTTGTTTGTTAATTACATGTTTTTCAATAAACATTAAAAAAAAAACAATAATTTTCTGAGTTTCTGCAGTGCTTGGATTTTTAAAGGAAACTCCCTTTGACAGACCAAAGTTCCTTCAAGACTAGTATGCTGTTTCCAACAGTGGCCAGTTCAGGTCAAAACTAAGTAAGGATATGCAGGGAAAAAAATGTGTTTTCATTTTTTGGTTCATTTTCGAGAGGTTTTATTCCCACAAATTTTTGGTTCGTGGAATGTTTGATTTATTTCATTCATGTGGAAAAAACAAATCAAACATTAAAAAAAAAAGGACAAAAAAATGAAAACAGAGCATTCTAATGCCTCCTATCCCTCCCTCCCACTCATCTATAAATATGCCAGGGCCAGGATTCCCCCAGGCCCCCACTTACCCAGTTCAGTGGGGATCTGAAGACGAGACTTAGGCACCGGCCAAAGAATCGGCCTTGCATAGGCCAAGGATGTGGTAGGTTGTTGCTACCTTGGCCTCAGTGAATGGAAGGTTGTTCACCTCATCCTAGGCCAGAACCCGGGCCCATGCATGACGCTGTGGTCTAGTCTGGAGGCTGGGTCCCATCACCGGAGTCTAGGCTGGAGACCAGGTTTGATGCCAGGGCCTCGACCCAGATCCAGGTCTAATGCAGGGCCCAGCCCAGAGGCTAGGTCCTAACACTTGGGCCTAAGCCTAGGACCAGGCCTGGGCCCAGGCCCAATACTGCAGCCCAGCCCAGAGGCCAGGTCTTGAAGCCTGGGTCTTGAAGCCTGGGTCTTGACCCAGACCCAACACCAGGGCCCGATGCCATACATCAAAATGGCACCTTCTGCTGTGGTGAATATGCTGGAGTTAATTAACTCCATCATGACCCCAGCAGATGGTGTCAGTTAAAGAAGAAAGAAAAGGACATCTTTGGAGCTGCTTCGAGGTCTGGGCTCCAGGCCTGGGCCTGATCCTAGGCTGAGGCCCAGGGGTTGGGACCTGGCTTCTAGGCCAAGCCCCTGAATCGTGCTTGGGTCTGGGTTGAGACCCTGGCATTGAGACCTGACTTGGATGCTTCCACAGATACCTGACAGATAAGATAAGTGATTGGAGGGGGGTGTGCTCAGGTCTTGACTGAAGCCCCTGCTTTGGCCCAGGCCTAAGTTGAGATCCTGGTGTCACGCTCAGGCCTAGGCTATGGGCCCTGTGATGAGCTTTGGTCTATGTCCTATGCGAGGCCCTGGCATTAGGCCTAGGCCTAGGCCTAATGCATTCATTTAAAACAAATGTAACAAGTAAGGTTTGTTTCATACAAGAGGGCCCTCAATTCATTTCGGACCCCCACCCAATGAAACAAATTACCCTTATTCATCGCATTTTATGCATTCATTTTAAATGAATGCACATCCCTACAAGGAACTAGCAGGATCCCAACTATTAGATATATTTCATGCTGTTTATGCCCAGGGATAAGCAGTGACTTTCCCCAAGTCTACATAGTTAATAACAGTTTATGAATTTTTCCTCCATAAACTAGTACAAATCTTTTTTAATCCCAGATATGTTAATTGCCTTTATCATATCTTCTGGTAATGAATTCCAGAGATTAATTGTGCATTGATTGAAAAAATAATTTCTCTGATTTTGCTTTAAATGTGCTACGTAGTAACTTTATGGGCTGGAAGAATGAGTAATCAAGTTTAACTAAATAAGAATCCCCTAGTCTTTTTATTGTTTGAACATATAACTAACCTCTTTGCATTTACCCATTTCACTTTACTCATGATTTTATAGACCTCTTTCATATCTCCCCTCAGCTGTCTCTTCTCCAGCTGAAGAGCCCTAATCTCTTTAGCCTTCGTCCTGGGGAAGCCATTCTATCCCCTTTATCATTTTGGTCACTTTTCTCTGCAGCTTTTCTAGTTCTGCTCTATCTTTTGTAAGATGTGGTGACCGGAATTTCACACATACAGGCTAATTTTAAAATAAACGAACGTATGCCCTTGCATGTTCATATAGGCGCGCGAACGGAAATAAGCTGGAATTTTAAATCATGTGTGAACTTGGATGCATATGATTTAAAATGTGCCTGCTGCATGTAAATATGCTCCTAATTTTAAGAGGTTACTTGAGCAAACCTACTTCACGCATCCTCCTTAGCACTTTATCAGCTTTAGTGCATGCACGGAAGTGGATTTTAAAACATGTTTGTGTGAAGGATATTCCCAGCTTTAGCCGTTAGTCCCTCGGTTTGTGCAGTCAATCTCAAGGTCCTCCAAACCTCTCTGGTTCTTCATCCTGCACACCCCTTGTTGACCCAGACTATTCACCCTGTCATGTAAGCCCTAAAATGCAAGATCTGCAGCCTTGCTCCTCCTCAGGAGCAGCAGTAAAGATCTGCAGCTAACAAGCCAATGTGCGTTTTGGACTCTGGTTTTAAAATACAGAGTTCCATGCATAACTGTTGGCCCCACCGAAGATTGCCCATGCCCCGCCAATTTTCTGCCCCCTTATTTTCTGCTCGCACATGCACTCATGCGCGCATAAATCGCTGTTTCTAAAATCCGCATTGCTAACACACAGCCCATATACACTCATATGCGGCATTTTACTGCGAGCAACACTTAAAATCAACCCATCTAGACACAGTCGCATCACGGATTAATACAGAGTGATTATATTATGTTCTATTTTATTCTTCGTTTCTTTCCTAATAATTCCTAACATTCTATTTGCTTTTTGGGTTTTTTACTGTTACTGCACACTGAGCTAAGGAGTTTATCCAATGGAAATTAGATAGTATAAATGTAATATGTGTCCTGAAATTATATCCTACTTCCAGACAGTGGCATTTTGGCGAAGATGTAAATTATGCAAACTCAACAAAGGAAGCCTGAAAAAAAGAGAGTTGCAATAGTCGAGATGTCACATGATCATAGAATGCATCACTGTTCTAAATTAAAATGAATTCAAAAATAGCTTTAGCATGAGAACTAAGTAAAGTTTGAAGCTGTTTTTTGTTATCACTGATGAAAATCAGTTATAGACTTTTGCAAATGGTTTAGGGGAAATAAAGACCCCATCAAGTTTTATTTGGAAGTCTGAGGAATGCTCATCTATTTTACCTATACACGGCAACTCTGTTTTTGAAGAATTAAGCAAAAGTGTATTGGCCTTCATCCGCATCAATACAGCTCTGACACACTTCCCAAAACAGGTTTAGCTGGTAGCTACCTGGCCAAGTCCCCTCCCTTGCTCCTTGAACAGTTTCTAAATGTTGACTAACTCATTATTAGCCAAGTCATTTTACACAGGCAGTTGGTTAAGCAGCACTTTAGCTAACCTACAAGATAATATGCAATATGGTAAACAAAATGCTGAATCTGGGATTGTTTCCAGATGAAGTGAAACAAGTAATTGTTTGTACAAAAAAATTCTACATTATCTCATTTTTGTCCCATTTCCAATATCCCAACCTTAGATAAGGTTGTGGAGAAGTGTATGTATCTGTAGTTGGAAGAATTCGTAGAGGAACATGATACCTTAGATAAACAATAATGAT
This sequence comes from Rhinatrema bivittatum, assembly GCF_901001135.1. Lineage (NCBI taxonomy): Eukaryota > Metazoa > Chordata > Amphibia > Gymnophiona > Rhinatrematidae > Rhinatrema > Rhinatrema bivittatum. Next base: position 738,631,112 of record NC_042616.1, on the reverse strand, counting down.
TTCTGTAAGAATCACGGTTCTGAAACCCTCTTTCTCTCTTTGGCCTGGATTTATCATTCATTGTTGAATGATGAATCCAGTGAAAATGGGGGGCGGGCCTGCGAAAGCCCGCAGCCTTCACACCACCGCGGTGTCTTCGCTGCCGGCTTTCTCACCGAATAGCACCAGCGTGAAAGGTGGCGCTATTCGGCGCGCTACTGGCGACGATAACATTACTAATCTTATCGCCGCCAGCAAAGACACCGCTGAGTCCGCCCCCTCGCCACCCCGACTCCGCCCCGAATCGATTTTGCATGCTATCGCGTACGAAAAGGGCCTTTTCGCGTGCAATAGAGGCTTATAGTGTATCGCGTGTGATAAGTCTTTAGAAAATAACCCCTTTTATTAGATACTTTATATTGTGAATTTGAGCAAGGTCACTCAGGAATTCTAGTCCAATTGGATATTAGTGCAGCATTCCATACAGTAGATCATAGTCAGTTATTGGATAGGCTGGTACATTTGCTGCAATGGTTTCAATCCTTTTTAATTAAAAGATGCTATCAGGTTCAATATGGAGGAAAGAAATCAACCTGGTGTGAGATATCATCCTGGGTTCCACAAGGCTCAAGATTGTCATGCATATTATGTAATGTTCTTTTAGGGACTTTATGTAATGTTTTAAAAAAGTTGAGTGTCCTCTATGTTTTATTCACAGATGATATCCAATTTTTTTTTACTGTGTGTTGATGGAGAATTCCCAGTGGCAGTTTTTTTTTTTTGCATGGGAAAAGTAAAAGAATGGTTAACAGTACACCATTTGATGCTGAATGCTATGGCTAGATAGAAGGCCAAACGTTAACAATGTTAAAACAATATCCTTTGGAGAAGAGGTATTGTGTGTTGTAACCGAGGCCCATAATTTGAGTAATATACTCAATTCCCACCTATCATGTAAACCCCAAATCAGACAAGTGGTTAAGAAGGCTTTTTTAAATTCAAAATGTTAACGCTCCTTAAACATCTATTAACAGAGAAACTTTTCTGGTCAGTGTTGCAAGCTTTGCTTTTTAACCAAGTGGATTATTATAGTCTTATGTTAGGTTTGCTTTTAGTTAATACTAGACCTCTACAGTTAATTCAGCATGCTGCAGCACAGATCTTAACAGGTCAAGGATGCACTGAACATATTAGTCCTTGATCTAGGAAGTTAATCTACTTGCATATTATGGACAGTAGTTTTTGGATCCTGCAGTGGGGTGTGAGGTTTCTAGCATCAGCACTGCCGCTTGCTAAGAAAACTGTGTTGGCATGCTGGAAAACTAGTGATGTCCCTGAGTCTGTGCACTGGAAGGCGCTGATGCAGAGCACAATGCAAGTTGAAAAACTGCAGCAGAAAGATCTGCTGCAAAAAGGGGCATTTATTTATAGTTCTTAACGATACTTTTTGCTTTGGGAAAAAGTTTTAAGGAAGTGTGAAGTGGTACATGCTTCTGGACCTACCCAAGATGGGCTTTGTTCTAGCTTCCTCTCCTCAGATGGTGGAGTGAGTGGGTGAATGGGGTACGACTGTGGGTTGGGGTTTCTGTTATTATTGTAAAATGATGTTTGAGCCTAAGGGCTGGATTTTAAAAGCTTTACACGCGTAGAGTGCCTTACGCGCGCTGGGCCTATTTTATAAAGGCCCGGCGACGCACATAAAGCCCCGGGACGTGTCTAAGTCCCGGGGCTTTACTAAAGGGGCAGTCCGAGGGCAGGGCCAGAAGCCTCCGATACAGCAGCCATTTGCGGCTGTGTTGGAGGATCATGTGCCGGCAGGCTGCCGGCAGGCACAAAAGGTGAGATAAGAAATTGGGGGGGTTAGGGTAGGGCTAGGGAGGGGAAAGGTTAGGGGAAAGGGTGGGAACGTTAGTTAAGGGAGAAGGGAAATTCCCTCACAGGCTGCTCCAATTTTGGAGCAGCCTGTGCCTTCCCCCGTTCCCTCCCAGGCCTGTGCCTTCCCCCGAGGCCTGTGCCTTCCCCCGTTCCCTCCCAGGCCGCTCCAATTTTGGAGCGGCCTGGGAGGGAACTGGGGAAGGCAGCGTGGCTCAATGCACGCAAGCTGCACAATTGTGCACCCCGTTGCGCGTGCCAACCCCAATTTTATAACATGCACATGCCTGTGCGCACATGTTATAAAATTGGGCGTACATGTTATAAAACCGCGCGCAAATCTTAAAATCTACCCCTAAGTTTGTTATTTCTTGGGATATTCTTTTCTGTCATGATTTGATAGCAAGATTTGCTAAATATTAGATTTGTTTCTTTGTCTGTGTATTGGCTCATATAAACAGATTTATAAAAAATGAAAGCAAATAAGGCAAAGACATGCACTAAACTATAGGCAACTTGATATTTCACTCACAAAACAATCAGAAAATAGAGCTCAGCTTCCCCTAGAGAAAGCAGGACACAGTGATAAAAATGATAGTTTTTTGCATAATTGAAAGTTGGAAGCAGCCTAAAAATCAATATAAGAAATGTCTTGAGAAACACAGGTTTTCTTAGCTGCATTTTGTGTACATATGATATGATTTTTCTTAATTTGTCAAATGCAACGCATCTTTTTCTATTAGACATTTTTTCAAAGTCCTGATTTTGGGCAAATAGATCCCATAATATTTTCCAGTGTGCTTCATATTCTATAACACCACATGTAGGCGTACTGAGAGGGCAAGAATTCAAGTTTCTCCAAAAACATTCAGTTTGAGCTGAAAATGAGCAGATGCTAAGATCTTATGCTGTTCTTTCCTCACAATTTAGGAACATTGAGAATAACAATAAATATAATAGCAAGTCACATTTGCATGTCACATGCGCTGCATGTGTTGTTTTATTACTTACCAGACTTCACTGACTTCTGCTTTAATCTGGGCTATGTTTAAAAACTACCTTCCCCATGGGCAGATCTATCCATGCACTTCACATTTGTCCATAGTAATTAATCAAGTTATATCCCCAATCCCACTCTGCATTTTGTTTCTGAGTTTGGTCCAGTGTCTTATATCTTCAGATACCATTTGCTCAAATTTCTCATGTCATAATGAACTGAACTGGCAGCTTCTTTCATGACCTGCAATAATTAACATAAGGTCTTCTTTTTCACAATTGCCTTATAGATATCATTCTTGTTTCCCCTTATCTGCCCTGTTATTATTATTATATTTTTGGTATCTTTAGATTTCTTGGTTTAATTTGAAATTCCTTCTAGTCCTATTGTACAATGCATTGGTAAAATATACTTTATTAATAAGTGATAGAATCTATTCCCTCTCCTCATTTTATTTTCATTTAATTCTTGACAAAGTTAACTTTTTTTATATGAAGTGCTGAAATTGATGTTTTCCTATAAAATAAATGCATAAACTGACTGCCATCACTGAAATAACATATTTGAGTACAATGTCATTGTTACGGGAACCGACCGCAGTAGGCCACAACTGGCTCCCTCCACCTACTGCCATGGCCACCCGCTGCTTGTTAGCCCCAGAAGTCATGCAGTCATAGGGTGTCGCGGGTCGGTGTGCTTTCCCTGTGCCAGGCTCCCGCCGGGCCTCTGATGCTGCTGCTCTTTCCCGGCCGCATCCGGGAAGGAGCAGCAGCGGAGGCCCTGCATGGCCGGGAAGGAGGCCCTGCATGGCTGGCTTACCGGCCATGCAGGGCCTCCGCTAGGCCTCTGATGCTATTATTTCTTCCTGGCCTGGACATGGTGGTGCCCTGGACATGGTGATGCCTGGACATGGTGGTGCCTGGACATGGTGTGCTCCACCTCGCGCAGCCTCTAACATAATTTAAAGGAATCACTAAGGGAGGTACCAGGGCTCCACTCTCCTGACCCGGCACTATTTAAGGCAAGGCCTTCCTGCAAGTCCTTGCCTTGGCTACTCGGCTCCTGCTTGTGTTCCTGATAGTTCCATTCCTGTGTTCTTGCTTCTGACTGGCTAAGACCTCTGCTTGTACCTGACCTCCAAGATTCGCTGCCTGCTAGACCTCAACCTGTACCCAACCTCCAGCCTAGCCTGCCAGCTCCTGCCTTCTACTCATCTCCACCTGCTAAGAGCTATGCCAGCACCCGGACCCTGTCTGCTGAGGCTGGCCATGATACCCAAGGGCTCAACCTGAGGGGAACGTGGGCTGGTAGTGGAGAAGCAAAGGGGTCTCAGGCTCTCATAGCCTCACCTATCAATGGTGGAGACCTGTGGGGCTCCTCCCCACAGGTGGTACCAACTTCCCCTTGGCCCAAGGATCCACGCTCCGTTACAGACATTAATGTGTATAGATTATGGCACTAAAATGTTTGTAGAAATAAAAAAGGTGTGTGGCAACAAGCTTTTGAACTTTCCACCAACAACTATTCAGGTATCTCAAAAGTACTTTATTGAAAGCTTCACAAACATTCAGAGTGTTGAGCAGGTCCCTCAACATGTTCCATGTTTTGCTAAATGGCTATGGTGAGGGACATCAAAGGTATCATAACCTCAGGTCTGGAAACACAAAATAATACTTGTAAGAATAGAACACATAAAACTACAGCAGTACTAAAAATCTCACATCCATACCCAGTGAGAGTGTTTTAGTTTAATCGAGCTCTTGCAAAAAATGCTAATGTCATGAAGTTTTATAATTAGATCTCAAAATATTGCATCAAAATCAGATAGCCAATCAGATAGCTCAAAAGTCCCTCTATGTGTAAAACCACATGACCAAAATTAACCAATAAAGAGGCAGAGAAGCATTGGTGAATTAAGTCACATGTTCAATACCCTCCAATCAGAGGAGGCATAGTTATCGAATGAATGAGATCTCTCTAAGAATAAAATCACATGACCAAACATAACTAATTAGTGGAGAGCCTCAAAAATTATGAACAGGGACACGTTTCAATCAGAGGGGACAGATTCATAAGGCATAAAAAATAATTACCAGACATATGTACTACACCCTCCAGTTGGAGGAAGGCAAAAAATTGAACTGTCTGTCACAGTTCTACAATATCTAATAACCAAAATATGCACAAAATAAAGTGAATGTGTTTCTCTTTGTCAAAAGATAGTATAAAGCAAGATCAATATCAAATTAATAACAAGCAAAAGACAGCATCTAAAATTTGCATCAAAAATTGATATCAGGAAGATGCATCAGAAAATATAAGAAAAATGTATCAGAAAACAACATCAGAAAAAGACAGCCCAGTCAATCTCCCAGTTTAAACCACTGAGAGCCAGAGATTGAAGTTCATATATCCATCTCTGCAACTGGCATATTAAATGATCAGAAAAATTATCCACTCTACTATGATCATGCAGGACTTCAATGACAAAGAATTTAAATCTGAAATTATGTGTGATTTGTTAGCTAGTGTGAGACTAGAGGAGCTTCTTATTTTAGCCACCGTATGAAGGGACAATGTTCAAAAATCCTGGTTTTAATGTCCGGGTAGTCTTTCCTGCAAATAACAATGGGCAAAGACAAGTAATAGCAAACACTACCCCTGTGGTCAGACAATTGGAAGAGTGCCTCAAGAAATATTCTTTCCCAGTACCTGGATGCCTATCTGTAGATAGAGAAAGTGATAAGGCAGTACAATGGTCACAGGAATGATATCCTGAATTGGACACAATAGGAGAGGCTGTGAGAGTCTGCAATTCTGAAGAAATTAACCAATTTCTAAGATTCTTGCTGCGATGAATGGCAAAATGGGGTGGCTGCTGAAACATGTAATGAGGAGCTAAAATCAGCTAATGGCATTTGATAATAGTACATACTTGGTTCACCCTTCCCAAAAAAGGAAGCACACAGCCTCATAAAAAGGATGGTCCTGTATCACAACCTCTCCATCCTTGTCTACTGGTTTGATAATAATGGCAATGTCAATAGAAAGTGACCTAACTGCTGATCATTCTACCCTGAATAAATTTTGATATTGCAGAAAAGATCTGTCATGCATTACTAAGTCATGCATGACTCAAGCTGATAGTAGAGTGTCCAATGGTCCCAGAGGAAGCCAACAGGACTTTTGGAATACTACTGAAAAATCAAATGCAGAATCATGCAGTAAAAAGAACATCTTAATTTTTAATAATAAAAAAATAAAAAACATATATGTAAATGTATATGTAAGCCATGTCACTATAGTGCCACAGACACTGAGATCACAGTGCCTAAAGACATAGTAATTTGGAAAATAAACCACATGTATTGTGTCTTTCTTTCAATCCATGGCAGGGACAGAGTTGTACTCTTATGTTGTAGACAAGCTTCTATGTAAGTTTGGGTTAGAAATGATGAGTGTAATTTTCAAACACCATTTATATGGATAAATGGTTAGTTGCCAATGTAAAAGAGCTTTTTAAAAATTGTCTACATGGACGTAAAAGTAAGCATGTAGTTGATCCTGGATTTAGAAGGGGCATTCCCAGGGGCAGGGATAGAGTGAGAAATGCAACAACGAGCATAGTTCTGCATTTTCAAAACTATATGTATTATTTGTAATAGGAAAAAATAGCCACTGAAAAAGCAAGTGAAAATCTCTGCAGCTACTTTTGGAAAAGGTTTGAGTGACTCTGCCCTTCAAGTCAATAAGGCCATGGCTTCAGCGGCATTGTACAACAAAGGAGGGTGGATGCTTAAAGGATTCAACACACTTTATTTTGCATACACAATGGTGCAGCAGGTAGAATCTGCTTACTCATATTTTTAAGTCTCATTCTTTCCCAATCAAGAGGTGTTTCAGTTCTCTGTGCTGGGGATGCTGGCTTGATCCAGACAGTAGTGGCTCATCCACAGAACACTAGTTGACTTCTGCAGTGCTCAGCCATAGGCACTGGCAGACATGGGTGGATACCAGTGGCCTACTTAGGTACAGATGCCCTTCTGGTTCTGTTACTGGATGGGCCACTCAGCCTCTTCACTGGGGTGAGCCGCTCCCTCCCACCCCCCAAAAATAAAAATCACATGTTTTCCTATGTAAGTGCAAGGACCTCTCCTCTAGGGAGTACCAGCTACCCTCTTACAGATCTGTAGGCTCTCCTGCCTCTAACTAACACTGACAGTTCCTAATAGCATCTAAATGCACAAATGTACATAAAAATGAGCAGATACACGTAAAATAGTACATACTTGATTATATGCTATTTTATAAATCTCAAAATGCATGTGTAAATAAGGGTCCACAAGTAAATTTGCATGGGTCATTCGGGTCGCTGCCAACATTTACATGAGTACATTGCTCTTGTGTAAGCAATTTATGCATGCAAATTTGGCAGCTTACTCCTGCTCAATATCTGGAGTAAGTAATTGTAAATGTCTTAAGAGTGAAATACTGGTGGGTGCGGGGTCTGGGGGAAATGGGAGAACCTCAGGCTGAAGAGCCAGGAAGGTACTGATGACTTGCAGAAGGACTGGGTGAACAGGTAGACTAATTGGTAAAACTGATAATTTCATTGCCACATGCATGTTAGAAAATCTCTGGACTTATTTATTTATTTACTTTATTTAAAATTATTTATATCCCACACCCTCCAAAGTTCGAGATGGGTTACAAAAATGTACATACATAAAGCATTGACTTGCTTTAAACAACAATTAAAACAACAGAGTGTCAATCACATTGTACAAACATACCTAAAAACACAAAATAGACTCTCTGAGCTATGTCAAGCCCTAGGGGACTGCAAAGAAATATATACTGTATGTCTATAAATCTTACATGCATAAAGGCCAACTTACGGGGGTAAATGTGTCTAATTTACATGTGTTAAACTTACTCATGTATAACTTAAAATTAGAAGGATGACCAGTTGTGCAAACTTATCCTGCTAAATTCTGACTTATCTGGTTAAGCAGTGGCACTTATCCTGATAAGTTTTGATTTATCTAAATAAGTACCACTATTTAGACATCTGACTTAGGCCTGGATTTTTTATGATAATAGGCAGTTTATTACAATTTGCACTAATATCTATGCAAAGCACTAAGTTACCACAAATTGGGGATGAGAGTGAGAGAGTGAGGGAGAGAGAGTGAGAGAGTGGCTATAATGGCTGAACACTAGATAAGTATTTATATCTCTATGGGAGGCCCACCTAGTAACTCGAGGTGAGGTTTAGGTATTAGTGTAGGGGGTTAGGGGCCACTTTGACATTCAAAGTGAGACATACAAACAGAACAGTGCTCTCTTGTGAAGGTTTGATGACCTTCGGAGTGAGGAAACTAACTCAAAGATGAGATTTGTACAATGTTCTCTCAACCTAGCTTGATGTTACCCATAGTTCAAGGTTTGGTCTAGGGCACAGCAGCTAAGAATTAATGCTGAAAATGCAGTTATGCATGTAGAGGTAGATTTTAAAAGCCTGGTATATGCATCATTTAGAGGATGCACGCACAAATCAGGCTCTCACATGCCTACCTAATTTTAAATCACTATATAAATATTTCAGCTGTAAAAGAACTCTTAGAAAGATGTGCTTAGCAACCGTCATAAATAGCCTCAGTTGACTTGTGGCTTATTTAGTGAAGCCTGTGATACTCTGGGCTGGTATAATCATAGGTTGCACATGCACTTTGTTTTGCACCATCTGGTGCTAAAAGACGTGGCACAATCACTGCACAATTTTAGTTACTAGTGTGTGCACTTATCTTGAATCCATGCAGAGAGAGATGGCAAAACAGTCCTGAAGTGTTTCCTCCGACACCATAGTGTTTCGGAGTCTATTCCTCCTTCCTCAGGGACCTTCAGGTAGAAGCGAGCCGTCTACATACATCTGCGTGGAAAACAGAAAATGTGAGAGTTCTTAGAGTTGCCTGCCGGCTATAAGAATACAATGGCGATTGGCTTAGGAGTACAGACTTACTCAACGTTATCCGGTCAGTTCTTAGTTTAGGGACGGCGTATACTTGTGCGGTGCGCTATGACAATAACACCTGCCAGCATGCCATTTAGTAACTGACCTAATTTTAAAAGCTGCCCAGATATGCACATATCTCCCGCAGCATGCATATTTCAAAAGTTTTCAAAAAGGGGAAGGGTGTGGGTGTGGTCTGGGTGAGACATGGGCATTTTGGGGCATGGCCAAGAGATGTGTGTTTAAATACTTACTCACCTGAGTGTGTATCTAGATTCCCTGCCTTGTAAGTTTATTTCTGCAATAGAGAAAATGAAAGAGCCAGGGGATTAAAGTAGGGATGTGCATTTGTTTAAAAGGAAACTGCAAAACACAATGAATAACACTAAATTGTTTCATTTAGAGCCCCCAAAATGATTCAGGGGCCTCCCCGAATGAAACAAATCTTACTAATTTGTTTCATTTTAAACAATTGATTCAGGCCTAATTCTAAGCTCGAAGCCGGGGCCTCACCTAGGGCAGAAGCTGAGGCTCAAAGCAGGGGCCATGGCCTATGCCCAAGTGTGATGCCGAGGCCTTGGCCAAGACCCCAAAAATTAAACAACCAAAAAAAAAACTTTACATCCGTCGGTATCTGACAAACGCCAGGTCCTGATGCTGCCTGATGGTGCCACCTGACCTGAATCCCTGGTCTTGACACCGGGGTCCAGCCCTAACCCAGGCTCAATACCATGACCCAGCCCAGAAGCTGGGTCCAGACACCAGGACCTTGGACAGGGCCTTGGACAGGACCCAGGCCCAATGCTGAAACCTGACCCAGAAGCTGGGTCCTGACATCAGGGTGTTGGCTTGGGCCAGGACCCAGACCCATGCATGATGCCATCAACTGGACCGTACATATTGCCATACAGTTTGCCTTACATCATAATGGCATGGTCCACTGGGATGAATGCACTGGAGTTAATTAACTTCCCTGCATACAACGTCATTTGGCTTGAAAGTGCTGAAGAATGAGAAGGACCAAGAAGAGACTCTGAGGCCTGGGCCTTACTCTTGGCTGTGGTCCAGTCATTGGGACCCAGCCTCCGGGTCAGGTGGCAGCGTCAGACCTGGGTCTTGGAAACCGGCTTTGGGACCCGGCCTCGGCATTGAGAAGGCCGAGGTCACAGGGATATACTGTACCTTCAGCGTAAGGCCTGGGCCTACGCTGAAGCCAGCAAATCCCCAAGTGGTGGCCGGGAGAGATCCTGGCCTTGGCATTTTTTCGGGTGGGCAGGCAGGCGAGAGACCCTAGGACTCCTTGTTTTTGTTTTTGGTCATTTTTGTTTTAATTATTTGATTTATTTTTTTTCTCACAAATGAAAACAAATCAAACTATCCAATAACCGAAATTCATGGAAAAAAAATCTCCAGAAAACAAACTGAAAGCAAAAACAATTTTTTTTCTCCTGCACATCCCTAGTTTAAAGTGTTGGTTTATCTGGGGAGATTGCAGACCTTCAAACCAGGGGAGATTGGAGGACCTAGCTGTTAACTGGGAGAACTGATGGATGATCTAGTGAAACTGCAATGGTGTGGATGACCGCCCCTTTTAAAATTCTCTGACTTACACAGTAGTAGTGGAATTTACATGCACATGTGTGCACAGTCAGGCTATTTTATAACATGCATGCAATTACGAGCGCAAGTTATAAAATGAGTGCATATCTGGGCATGCGCCGTCACACACATGCCAAAATGTACCCGCATACCGGTTTGAAAGTTACTGTCTGTTCTGTCCCCAGCAGTGGGTACATGTTGGTACCTGTATATACATTGCAGTTTAACTGTGTCTAGTCCAGTCCTTATTTGTAACCCATGATAAAAGCCCATGAGCCCTACCTTTAAGGGGAGCTTTGCCTTTAAGAGAAACTCCCTCCCCCCTGCTTCTCTCATTGAGAAGGGTCTGCATGCTCTCTCAGTCTAACTTGAGTCTTCTTAAGTGCCTTATTGGCTCAAGGAACTGCCCTTCATGCTCCCCCCTGTGTCACATGGATCCTAGGCTTGTTACCATTGGATCTCGCCCTCTAGCCCCAGCTTGTAGAGACGTTTCCTGTAATCACACTCCAAGACTGTTAGTCAGTTTAAGCCAGGCGGCTTCAAAAGCCAGAAGTTCCTGCTACCTCTGTAATACAATTAGCTTTTTTACATTTCTTCTCACCGCTTTAATTCTAAAGATAAATCAGCTTCAGAACCCCTTGTCTTCTCACCCTGAATCCCAAGAAACTCCATCTCCCTTCTCCTGCCTATCTCCAGCTCCAAAGATCTCTTCCAGAGGCATATGCGTTTGGAATGTGAATAATTGTAAGTAATGGAAAATTATCTGTACAATAAATAATTTTAAACTTAAAAGATCTTTGCCTGAAGACTGATTAAGAAGAAAAGTTAGCTGTCTGGAGGAGGGAAATTTGTGTATTTCTTATTGAGCCAGCACACTGTCCCTGGCTGCAAAAATCCAAGGGAGAGGTACATTGAAATTCCTATAAGCATGTGAGAGTAATTGTTTCTGATAATCTTAAGGAGGCCAAACAGGTGGATAAAGTGATGGCAAAAGCCAGAAAGTTAAGATCCTTGGGTGCATAGGTAGAAGAATGGACAGCAGAAAAAAAAAAAAGGTGATATTGCACCTATATAGGTCTTTAAAGAGACCTCATATACAATTCTGGAGATCATATCTTAAATAGGATATAAACTAGTTGGAGTCAGTTCAGAGGATAGCTACTAAAAAGTTCAATAGTCTTCATTCTAAAGCATATGGAATTGTGAGGGAGTAGACCAGAAATGCCCTCAAAGTACCTTAAGGCAGTGGTCCCCAAACCTGTCCTGGGGGCCCACAGCCAGTCGGGTTTTCAGGATATCCACAATGAATATGTATGAGAAAAAATTTGCATGCACTGCCTCCATAACCTGCAAATTTTCTCTCATGCATATTCATTGTGAATATCCTGAAAACTCGACTGGCTGGTGGGACCCCAGGACAGGGCTGGGAACCACTATCTTAAGAGACCTGCCACAGAGATCTAGCTGGGTCTTCCTTAAGGATTAACCCCACAAGGGATTCTGGGCCCAGGGAGGATTCCTTCAGCCTGCAGGGCCCAGAAGGGTTAAGGAGACCCCAGGAAGCAGGCAGAAACCAGGAATATGCTGATACCCAGTATTTGTGAGATACCTGAACTTAACTTCAAGGTGAGTTACCTAATTTGCTTTGTTTTGCTTTAAACTAAGCTTTGTTTTCACTGTAAATAACTGCATTTAATGAACAATCAAAGTCTGCATCCTTTTTCCTCTGGCTATTTCCAGACTGCTACCACTCAAGTTACCACAGGAACAGACTTAAAGAATTAAACATGTATACTCTAGAAGAAAGTCATGATAGAGAAAAGAATAATCTTGGGAAATATTTATTTACAGAGAGGGTAGTGGATGCATTGAACAGATTCCCAGTGGAGATGGTAGAGACAATAACAGTATCTGAATTTAAGAAAGGACGGATTTCTAAAGGAGTGAAGGGAATTGTAAAGCTAAATTAGTTGGGTGGATGGGCAGACTAGGTAGGCCATATAGTCTTTCATTTTTATTTTTTTTTACTTCACTGGCCAATGAAAAAATCTTGGCAGCATGAGAAGAACCCAAGAGAGCTCCAAGATCCTATCTGAAAGAACAAAGACACCATTCCAAATTAACCCTCCTTCACCCATGTGACTTGCCACCATGAATTGCCAGCATACACACGCATCAGTGAAGGAAATTTAGTGAACAATTTCCCTCACTGAACAGGGTGCCTGTGGCCCCATCTAATGTCACTGAATAAGGGAGCCCTCTGTAACAATATCAACTCACACAGTATATCAGTAAATATACTTTATTAATGAGACCACACCATAAAAACCTATCTAGACAAAGAATACTATCTAACACAACCACACTTCACATTCATACCAACGCATCACACATTTAAAAATATCAACACATATAATGAACAATGCTTAATAACATGTGCAAAAAACAGCATTTAAACAGCACTATATATGATTTTATAATATTTTTCAACAATAGTTATATTTCTCCACACTGTAATTTGATTAAACATGTGCATCAAATTTATTCACGGAACACTTGAAAATAAATCAATATATTAACTCGGGAGGTATCCTTTTCTAATCACCATCAATATCCAGTGACCAAAATGATTCAGCATAGTCCTTTAGGACCATTCCAACAAGTGATCCTTGTTTCACCCGTCTTAGGCGGGCTTCCTCAGGGACAGTTCACGCCAAATCCCTCACTCTATGGTTTCACTTAAAAACAAAAAAGCCATAGTACAATAAGGTATCCAATCTTTTTACTGCCTTCAAGAAAATTCAGCCAGAAAATGCTTACCTCTTATATTGTTAACCCACTCACTTCTACGGTCTCCAGCTTAGTAATAACTCGATACTTTCCACAAGTTTTTAATGGCTTCAAACATCGCTTCAAACAAGAAAACTCTTTCAAACCATCTTCTCCAGTTGCTTATACTGCAACCAAATATAGATTAACTTTTACAAATGTTGAGGACACACAACGCAATTAACCAGCTCACTACCATCTCAACCACATACTCACATTTAAAACAGGAACTGACGACACTTCCCGTAGGTAATGTGATTCACTACACGTAACTTGTTGCTTTTATATTACCATCAATATTATCTCAATTAGAATTACCTCTAGAATAACGTGACCCATTCCTAGTATTTCATCAATCACTTAAAGAAAAGCTACCCACTCAATCGGGCCATTCAACCCGTTCGGGGAACTAGTCTTCCAATCATGAATAAATTTTTGTTCCATGTGTCTCAAGGTAGATGATAGATCCCCACCAAATTCCAATTTGACTTGTTTAACGACAAAAAACTTTAATTGTTCGACCTCATGTTTATTCTCAATCCAGTGTTTTACCAACGGAGCTTCTTCTTTCAACATTCTAATACGGCTCTTGTGTTCAGTAATGCGTGTCTTCACAGCCCTCGTAGTTTGCCCAATGTAAATGCATAAACAGGGACATAAAATTGCATATATCACTCCTGCAGAATTGCATGTAAACAAGTCTGGTAATTCATACGGACGCTTTAAATTAGGATGCTGAAAACTTTGTATAGTTAATGCATGATCACAAACTGCACAAGAGCTGCAAGCTACTTGACCACGGATCAATTGTTCACCCCAGCCCGTACCACGCTGATTCAAATTGTCCCATAAGTTTTTGCATTTCTTAATAGCAAAAATTGGTTAGTCATCAAAAATTTTTAAAGGAGCCAAAACGTTCCAATGTTTCTTCACCAAATTTTAATCTGAAAAGATTTAGACGAATACGGGACCGAACAAACTACTCTAGACAAAGGTTCCTTCTGAGCTTTAATCAATAGGTTATCCCTATTAGAGAAGAGAGCCCGTATAGGGAACCTATTGTACTATTTTTTTCCCCTAGTGCAATATACCGTTGTGGCCCCATCTAAGCATTTGTGCCTTTAAAAAAATGCCTGTAGAAGGGATCCTTTGGTGTCCTCGTCTCCTGTGAGTTGAGGTATACTTCTAGAGGCATTTTAAAGGTCTATAAAATAAATGTGACTCCCCTAATAGCAGAATGCATTGTTTAAATAATATTTCTTTAAGGTTGTGGAAATCTTGGATCAAATTTTGTGGGCTATAAATATACTTCACTGATTTCATTAATAGGTCATAATGTGTATTATTTTATTGTTAAACAGATATATATTTTGTTTCTTGTAATTAAGGAATTGACTATTTCTTGTTTGAATATTAATGAGTGAAGTATTTATATTTCAAATTCAAGTTTCTTGAATTAAATTTGTAAAACTGAATAAAGAATAAATTAAAAAAAAAAATGCCTGCTACCATTCCTTCCACACATGCCTTTTTCAAAGATGACTATGTCCATTCCTTCCACATATGCTCTTTTTAAAGATGATGCTGCCATTCACTTCAATAGACGCCATGTAAAATGGGATGCTTGCATTGAGAATCTACTATACTTAAAATGGATGATACCTGGATCTCATGGACCAGGCCTCCAAGATATTCTCCATGGGGAAGATTAAAAATTCAGCACATGTAACACCAGATCCAGTAGTTCCTCGATTCCTAGTACCACATAAGGATCCTCCACTCCCAAGACTGCTACTGGCAGGCCTTACTGTTTTCATCAGGTGCTGCAGTTCTTGGTTTTCACTGGCTGCTTGCTCTTCTAAAGACCTGCCACATGATGGGAGTCAAAACCTAGCCATCTGTGTTTAGTGGGCCAATAAATCCACATGATAGGAAAAGAGGTGCATTGTAAATGGAGAAAACCCCTCATTGATCACTATTTTTGGACCTTCCATTTTCTGCATTTCCCCACTCGAATTGACAATCTGTTCATAAGCCACAGCATCATCCAATATTGACAAGCAGAACCAGCTGAAAACCCTGTGAATCTTGCCCCATCACACACAACCAAAAGAATGGATGTGGCCTGATGCCACACTAACAAACGCACACACTTACCCCTTTTTAGTTTTTAATTTATTAATGTTCAGTAGTCCTTATGATCACCTGTGAGGGATCCTCTTCCCTCACCTTGGATCCATTGTCTGGCTCCTTGGAATCCTTGTTTGTTCTTCCTCTGCCCTATAGACACTTAAATAGGGAAGACCCGCCCTTGAGTAGAGGACATTGACCGTAAACACCATGGCCCAAAGCAAGCCTCACCATCAGACTGCTATCAAGGACTAGAATGGAGACCTCACACATGCCTGAAGATAGCACACCTCCGAAGTAAAAAGCTAGCAAAGAAGAGCAGCCATTGTAAGAAATAAAGAGGCACAGAGACCAAGTCTACAGCTGAAATAGCTCCAGAGTGTGGTCGTCTCACTTCCGACCTGTCTCTGTCTCAGCTAATTGACCTGTTTGAATGGCCTGGCTTAAGAACCCTGCCCAGCATCCACCACAGCACCTACCCCATCCGCCCCTTAGTTGGGCATAGAATATAGCAGTGGGAAAGGGTAGAGGTTGCATGTGCTTGCCACATCTTTTTCTGCTCCTATGGAGGTTCAGCGGGTGCCCGAGTGCTGCTGCAGGTTGAAACCAACCCTGCGCTATATGGGGTTAGATGTCCCCTAATTCTTGAAATGAACATAAATTGTAAGATTTTGAATGAGGACTGGTCTATTCACCCTAGAGTAAAGTGATTAAACCAATCCCCGTTCAGAATTCAGTTCTGAACGGGGATTGATTCCTTCACTGACAGAACAAAATAAATAAATGAATATTAAATGCCGGGAGCTGTCCAGCTATACCAGAAATTAATTCAACCCAGCAGGAGGAGGCAAGACCCTTTCCCATTGTCCTCAGGGACCCTTTTTGGGACTATGGGATGGGGGATGGGGGTTTAGTGAGCCACTTTTTTAATGTAAAGGATGGGAGGATCATGACACCGCTGGCCTGCTATTTTCATTTTTCTTGGGTGGCAGGCTGGAAGAGGAATTTGTTGTTGCTTGATCTGATATTTTTAAAAAATAATTTTATTGAAGTTTAAATCATTCACAGTAATGATAAACTTGCAAGAATGAATTATTTGATCAATGCAGAATTGCACAAGTAAGCATAAATGAAAGTGCACTTAGCAGGTCAAATACTAGTACCCATTATCAAGAAACAAGGGAGTGAGGACATCAGCATAAAGAAGGAAAAAAATGAAAAAATCTCACAAATAAAGAACAACCAAACTCACTGAGATTACTACATAAACACCATAGCCTAGTCTATATTAATAACAGAAGTCCAATTCACTAAGGGGGTCATTTTCTATGCGGATCGCACACGATACCAAGATCAGGGCGGAGTTGGGGCAGAATCAGCGCCGGAAGAGGAGGAGTCGGGGCAGCACCGGGGCTGAGAGATTTTGTGAGATTTGTGAGGCCACATCCATTCTTTTTGCCGACAGTGAAAGGTATGCTTCTTTTTCGCTGCCAGTTTCACGCTGAATATTTTATGGTGTAGTTATTTGGCATGACGACGGCAGTGATCGCACCACAGAGGTGCTATCGCAGGAATGCCCACCCGTTTCGCCCCCCGTTACTGCCGAATTCTAATGCCTTGCGGCATTAGAAAATCCAGCCCTAAGTCTCATCATTTTTATCTAATAAAAAGATTTACAAATATAGCGGATTAGTAAAAATAAACTTTTTCTTTTGAAAGGTAATAATGGATCTGTTACTTTTTATTATCTTGGAGGGGTGGGAGAGAGGAGGCATGGGGTGCCACTGGCCCACTACTTTTTTTAAAGCTTTGTTGCCCGAGTAACATTATCTAGCTAGCCGCGAACTTCAGTACTAGCTGGACAAAGTAAAACTGAAACCAGGGAACACGCCCAGCACCACCCCATAATTAATTAATATAAACATTCATTTACAAGTTTACTAATTTTATTATATATAAGATAGAGCCTAAAGCCTAAAGTAGCTAAATTTTTTAATTCTGGGTTAGGATTGTGGCTCTACGCAGTTCATAATTTTTCAGCAACTTCTTTTTTATTGGAGATTGATACTGTGGCTAAAATGATATCAGTTCCCATGCACCAACAAACGCATGCAGGATTGACCCTTATCCATTACAAATAACAATTCAGGAAAAACAGTGACCACAATACGATGATGTAGAAACCTACTTAAAAATAATATGGTTCTATCCAGGTGCCAAGGCATGGTAAGGCTGATCAACAATTTGTTTTTAAAGTCATATTGCTATACTATGAAAGCATCCATGAAAAACTCCTGCAGATGATAAAGAAATCTAATGTCTTACTGGATGAAATTCTGTCCATAATTTACTATCTCAGTTCTTAGAGTGTTAATATTGAGAAGTAACTTGATGACCTTGTCTCAGTTGTTAAAACACAGTAGTCAGGCAGCAATGCACTATGCATAATTCAGCACATCTGGCAGCCATTCCTCAGGGGACAGCTAACCTGGAAAGAGAAAACCACATTATTGCCACCGTCAAAGAAACATAAAGTCATGCATACAACAATAGTCATAATATATGTAATACAAGTTAGATGTTCTCTTTGGAGATTCTTGCTTCCCACCCAGCTTGAGAATGCAGAAATATTTCAGATTCTGGTGAGAGGCTTGGAACCACTTTCTTCATACACACAAATAAAAAATATAATCTTTGTAACCTGTTATAAGGCAATAGAACAATAGCTAAAACTTGAGGAGCTATATTACCAGGTGAATTTTAAGAGTTTAAGGTCCATGTACACTAGTATATGAGCCAATCGCACACAGCTCGTATTTTAAAAGCAGCAGAGTATGCCTGCATGGCTCAGCTCACCCACACCACAGCGATTTTTGAAGACCGAATTGATCTTGCCACAGAACTTTCCCCAGACCTATTCTTTGCCGTAGGACTCTACTCTTTTAGACTGGGGGGCCATACAGCACATTCTGGACCCAAATAATGTCTTTGACCAGAAGGTCCAATTCACTGGAAAGGAAGTTAGGCTTTTGGTGGGACATGGTTGCAATGGAAAGAGAAGCTGCTGGTTCATTCCTTTTATCCCCGCCAACACGTAGGGATAAAAGAATGAACGGGCTTTCTGCGGATAACTGTTACCCATAAACCAATTAAAATTGAAAGGTGTTAAATGCGTGTAGATTGCTCTTCGCATCAATAACCTTATCTTACAAGTGTTACCTCTATGGCTGTGCAGAGATTTCAAACACCGATTCATAATTTTGTGTCATCGACAAATTTGATCACCTCACTCGTTGTACCCCTTTCCAGATGATTTATAAATATATTAAAAAGCACTGGTCCAAGTACAGATCCCTGACGCACTCCTGTTTACCCTTTTCCACTGAGAAAATTGACCATTTAATCTTACTCTCTGTTTCCTGTCTTTTAACCAGTTTGTAATCCATGAAAGGACATCGCTTCCTATCCCATGACTTTTTAGTTTTCTTAGAAGCCTCTCATGAGGGACTTTGTTAAATGGCTTCTGAGAATCCAAATACACTACATCTACCAGTTCACTTTTATCCACATGTTTATTATCCTCTTCAAAAAATGAAACAGATTTGTGAGGCAAGACTTTACTTCGATAAATCCATGCTGACTGTGTTGCATTAAACCATGTCTTTCTATATGCTCTGTGATTTTAATCTTTAGAATTGCTTCCCTATTTTTACTGGCACTGAAGTCAGGCTCACTGGTCTATAATTTCCCAAATCGCCCCTGGAACCATTTTTAAATATTGAGGTACATTGGCCACCCTCCAGTCTTCAGGTACAATGGATGATTTCAGAATCCTGGGATGCATATCATCCAGCCCAGGTGATTTGCTAATCTTTAGTTTGTCAATCTGGACATCTTCCAGGTTCACAGTAATTTGGTTCAATTCATCTGACACATCACCCTTGAAAACCATTTCCAGAACCAATATCTCCTCAACATCCTCATTATTTAACACAGTTGCAAAGAATTAATTTAGTCTTTCTGCAATGGCCTTATCTTCCCTAGGAGCCCCTTTAACCCCTCAGTCATCTAACAGTCCAACTGACTCCCTCACAGGTTTCTTACTTCGGAAACTTTATTTTTTAAAGTTTTTATTGAAAGTTTTGCCTCTATAGCAAACTTCGGGCCTCATTTTCTAAAGTATCGCAGGATGCGATACTTTAGGTAATGAGGGGCGGGGGGCCGAAATGGGGGGTGGTCCTGCGCTAGCTGGCAGTGATCGCACCACCGTGGTGCGATCGCTGCCGGTTTCGTACCCAATAGCACCACCATAGAAGGTGAAGCTATTGGGCGCGAAATAGGACGCGAAAAATCCCTTACCTTTTTGTCATCTGAGGCATCTTTGCGGAGTCGGCCCCGGAGACGCCCCGACTCCTCCTCTCCCGGGGCCGAATCTACCCCATCTTGGTATCACACGCGATAAGGGACTGGTAAATGACCCCCTTCATTTCAAATTCTCTCTTAACTTGACAGTGCTTATGTTTTTTCCTATTTTCTTCAGAAGGATTTTTTTTTTTGGCTAAAATAGCCTCTTTCACCTCACCTTTTAACCATGCCGGTAAACATTTTGCCCTCCTTCCACCTTTCTTAATGCGTGGAATACATTTGAACTACCCTTCTAAGATTCTATTTTTCAACAATGTCCATGTCTGTTGTACACTATTAACCTTTGCAGTTGCAACTTTCAGTTTTTTTTTTATTTTCTTCATTTTTTCAGTTTCCCTTTTGAAAATTTAGTGATAGAGCTGTAGATTTACATCCAGTCATTAGTTAAATATGTGAATCTTGTGTTTTGTTTTTGTTTGCCAGTTTTGTTCATTGCTTTGGGTGATTGCTTCAGACTGTAAAACGATCCATAAACACTGTAAAATAAATAAATAAATAAATAGAATAGTAACTTAGTAATGATGGCAGATAAAGATCAAATGGTCCATCTAGACTGCCCAGCAATGTGCTTATGGTAATAACTGTTGCTCTGTGCAGGTTATCCCCATGCAGAAATGTTACACCATCCCTTTCTTCAATTCTTTAGGGATATGTAGTTTGTGTCTCATGCCTTTTTTAATTCATTAACTGTTTTCATCTTCACCACCTCTTCTGGGAGGTCATTCCAGGCATCCATTACTCCTGTGAAGAAATATTTCCAGATATTGATTCAGAGTCATCCCCCCTGGAATTTCATATCGTGACCTCTAGTTCTACTTTTTACTTTCCAATGGAAAAGGTTTGATGTTTATGCATCATTAATACCTGTCAGGTATCTGAAGGTCTGTATCATATCTCCTTTACCCTCCAGGGAATACATATTTAGATCCTTCAGCCTCTCCTCATAGGTTTTCTAAAACAGACTCCATACCATTTTGCTCGCCTTCCTCTAGACCGATTCTATCCTGTCACTATCTCTTTTGAGATATGCTCTGCACACCTGAACACAGTACACCAGATGAGACCTCACCAAGAACCTGTACAAGGGCACTATCACCTCTCTCTTCCAGCTGGCCACACCTGTCCCCATGCAGCCCAGCATCTTTCCGACTTTAGCTACCACCTTGTCACATTGCTTTGCTGCCTTCAGATTGCCAGACACAATCACTCCAGGCACTTTTATTGTACCTGTAGTTCCAGCTCAACTCTGACACAAAATATAAATCAGCCTCATGTTCCACCACCAGGGATGCTAAATATTGGGTATCCCCAGAGGTAAAATTCAACTGCTGGGCTGGAGCTGCATTTTCATGATGTCACACTCCTGAGGATCCAGAAGTTGTGCATTACCTAAACTGTTCGCCCAGATGAGTATGTGACATTATTTATCCACGCAACAGTGCACAGAAAGTGCACATGTAGTTTTGCACTCACAGCTGTGTGCATGTTTCATAAAAAGTGCATAATTTTGTGCACAATATAAAATACATTACACGTAGAATGAAAAAACTGTTAATTAACGATGTAATCTTAATGACAATTTCTAAACAACATCATATAAGCCAACAATCTTTGCAATTGCCAATGTAGTATTGTTGTTAACGAGACCTCATATACTGTAGCGGGCTTTTCATACAGAAGCCGTCCAGTCACTATGAACAGAGTGCGGTGATTTGATAGCTTTTGCACCGTCTTGGTATTGTAATCATTGGTCTCTCGGAAGATTATAGTTTTGTAACTGCAACTTGTGTCAGTTTACAATGCAGTAAAGGCGTTTGTACTTATCGTAGCGAAGTGAGCAGCTGGGGTGTAACGCTGGCTTAGGCCCGACACGGCTCGTGTTTCTGTGAACCTTCTTCAGGGGCCGCACTATGCCATTGGGTTCCCGATACTGCCACCAAGTCCCGCTACTAGGCTTTGCAGCATAGAAACAGCCTAGTAGCGGGACTTGGTGGCAGTATCGGGAACCCAATGGCATAGTGCGGCCCCTGAAGAAGGTTCACAGAAACACGAGCCGTGTCGGGCCTAAGCCAGCGTTACACCCCAGCTGCTCACTTCGCTACGATAAGTACAAACGCCTTTACTGCATTGTAAACTGACACAAGTTGCAGTTACAAAACTATAATCTTCCGAGAGACCAATGATTACAATACCAAGACGGTGCAAAAGCTATCAAATCACCGCACTCTGTTCATAGTGGCTGGACGGCTTCTGTATGAAAAGCCCGCCACAGTATATGAGGTCTCGTTAACAACAATACTACATTGGCAATTGCAAAGATTGTTGGCTTATATGATGTTGTTTAGAAATTGTCAATATAAAATACAAGCACATGAGAGCACATACCTCTACATAGGGTCATGCACGCGTCTTTGAAAGTTATCCTCTGGTTTATCGTATAATTATAATATGACTATTCTTTACTGTCAGTGGTGTAGTCAACATTACAGAATTTTTATTAACAGTTTACATTGTATATTGAAACAAATATTTTACTCCTGTCCTAAACCTAATGCTTGCACATTCTGTAAAAAAAAAAAAAAGAGTTGGATTAATTAGTATGCACTGTAACCTGATATAATGCGGTTAGTTTACAATACCCTTTCATGAAATGTAGCCTTTGTTCTGCAAGCTTTATCAAATACCCTAGACTGTATCAGGTTAAGGTTTATGCCAACACTTCCATAGGTTGCCTTTTGTACTGTACCCATGACAACTACTCTTTGTCAATAATTGACAATGTCATCATGCAGCATTTGAGAACTGCATAGTCTATTGAATCATGCCACATATTGAAAAATAGAAGTTTCCCATAGGTAAGCAACAGCAAGATCTAGCAGCCCACCTTTGTGGGTAGATGCAGCTGAAATTCACAACAGAAACTACATAATAGACAAATCTAGAAATATGTTTAAATTATTCCTAAATATGTATTTTTTTATTCAGAGATTTAGTAGCTGTAGTGCCCTGCAGTAACATGAATGTTTTGCTGATTGCCATACGTTTTATTACATCACCAGAATAGCTATTCTACATCCTTATAAAAAAAATATGTCAAAATAATTCAATAGAAGAATAATGAACATTATGAGGTCCATTTTCAGCTGCTATCCAGTTTTGCAAGTTAACTAGATACACATTTCTGGCTAACTTGGTTGGGATATTTAGAGGCATGGCCACACCACTGATTAAACCCATCTATCTAATTGCTGAATAAGTTTATCCAGCTAACTTTAGATCTGATCAATAGTGGGTGTAACTTATTCAGCTAAAGTTAGCTGGATAAGTAGCCACATTTCAGAATGCCCCATCCCACTTACAGTTAGCCAGATAAAGTAGAGGTGTGCATTTGTTTCTAACGTATTGGTAATCCGCAACGTATAGGGCTATATTTGTTGTATTTGTGGGGAAGCAATGGATGGCCGGCACCATCTTGTGCTCCTACCATGTGACAGGGGCTGACCAATGGCACCGGTAGCCCCTGTGACATAGTAAGGGCAAAGGCTATAGGCGCCATTTTGATTACTGGCAGCCGACGGCTTGAGTGCAGAAGATCGCTCCCGGACCTCCGCTGGACCACCAGGGACTTTTGGAAAGTCTTGGGGGACCCTCCTGACCCCCACAAGACTTGACAAAAGTCCCTGGTGGTCCAGCGGGGGTCCGGGAGCGATCTTCTGCACTCGGGCTGTTGTCTGCCAGTAATCAAAATGGCGCCTATAGCCTTTGCCCTTACTATGCCACAGGGGCTACTGGTGCCATTGGTCAGCCCCTGTCACATGATAGGAACACAAGATGGCACCGTCATCCATTGCTCCTACCATGTGATGGGGCCAACCAATGGCACCAGTAACCCCTGAGACATGGTAAGGTCAAAGGCTATCGGCGCCATTTTGAATACCGGCAGCCGAGGACGTGAGTGCAGGAGATGGCTCCTGGACCCCCCGCTGGACCACCAGGGAGTTTTGGTAAGTCTTGGGGGGGTCAGGAGGGTGGGGGGTTGTAGTTAATTCAATTTTAGCTGGGAAATGAATAAGAATGAACGCATTAACGCTATTATATATAATGAAACGTTGGTTTGCCTCAGATAGATTATTTGCTCCTGCAAATACATGGTTATTAATATTCTATTGTTCGATATTTATGCATATTATTTGAAACCCATGTTTTTCTGTAAAGCCTGTTGCTATTAATTGTTTTACTGTTTATTTTATACTGTTACATGTAAAGCCTGTTGCTAAATTAATGTTTCACTGTAAACCGAGGTGATGTATTGCTATACGTACCGCGGTATAGAAGAACCTATAAATAAATTAATTAATTAATTAATTAACATATCGGGGGCCCCTCTTGCTGAATGCAACGTATCTGCCCCCCAAATAATACGTATTCTGAATGCAACGTATGGCGTCCCTCTGCACATCCAATATTTAGCCAGATAAATAGTTATCCAGTTAAATGGCAGCCGCTAAATGTGGTCAAATATTGAAATGGTGCCACTTAGCTTGCTAAGTCCAAACTTATCTGGCTAAGTGGCATCGAATATTGACAGCTAAATGTATGAATTACACAAAAGAGATAAAGCTACTTTGAAAGATATGAAAATATATAGGCAGGGTGGAAAAATTCTTGCCAGTATCATGTAATATGTTTAAAATTAAAACAATACAATAAAAGATGCAAGGAAAATTAGCCCTAAACAAAAATCTCAAAAAGAATAAAAGGGAAAAAGAATCATTTTGCTCAAAAACTTATATAAATCCATCCATAAAGACATTAAACATTAGACATAGAAACATTAGAAAAAAATCTTTAACCCTTTTTAAGGTTTAATCACACAGACCACTGCTTTGCATTTTTTGCACATTATCTATTTATTTATTTATTTATTTAATGCTTTTTGACGCTTCTAAGTACTGTCGATATTTCCCTGTCCCCAGAGGGCTCACAATCTCACTGGCTAACTTTAAAAAGAACATGCATGTGCCCATAAACATGCGTATCGGCACACGAGCAGAGATACACTGCAAATTTATATTGTGCACACCCATATGCGTGTATCATTTAAAATACCCTGCTACGCATATGTGTGCACATGACCTTAAGAGGTGACTCGAGTAAATGTCCCATGCATATTACCAGAGCTTTAGTGGTTTTCAAGCTTGTATGCTCACACAAAGGGAAAACCAGTTTTTCATGTCTTTATGGGGGTGGGAGAGGGAGAATGAGAGACAGAAACAGAGAAAGAGAGAAAGAGAGAGTATGACACTATCTACCACTGTAAGAGGGAGATTTTCAACTCGGGTGGGTTTGGGGGGATGCAGTGTTACATTGGTGCACTACAGACCCTTGCACCCTGGCCATGGGAGAGGGAATGAAGGACTTGAACAGCTAAAGGTAAATCAGTTATTTACTCTCTCAGACAATAGAAAGACTAAGGGGCACTCCATGAAGTTAGCAAGTAGCTCATTTAAAAAAAATTGGAGAAAATTCTTTTTCACTCAATGCATAATTAAGCTCTGGAATTCAATGCCAGAGATATAGTTATGGCAATTAGTGTAACTGGGTTTAAAAATGTTTGCACAGTGGTAGATATATATTATGTCTCTCTTTCTCTCTCTCTCTTGCCCCACCCCCCATGACTATATATGGTAGTTCAGCAGTCTTGAAAATCACTAAAACTTGAGATCTCCAGACTTGCTCCTCATCAGGACTAGCAGTAAAGTTATGTGGATAACACACAGACGCATGCCATGGTCATCTTTTCTCAAATTCAGAGTTGTATGCATAACTCTTGGCCTCACCCAGGAATGCCCATGCCCTGCCCCTTTTCCACCCCTTTGTTCTTGCTGTGCACATGGGTATGTATGCACATACTTCCCGGCTTCTTAAAATGTGTGTTGCTCAGGCACAGCCCACATATGAGGCTGTTTTTGTGTGAACAATGGAAGGTGAAGAGACTTGTCCATGGGTTGCCACCCACTTCTCTAAATACTAGGCTACTCCTGCACTCCTCCTGAGGATAATTGGCTTAAAGGTTTTCTTGACCTGTAGTATCTATTGCAGAAATCTGTTGTAGATTTCTTTCTACCCAGGGAAATAGAAAGTTTGCCTATTCAGATATTCCCTGACTTTGTGTTACTCCTTGTTTGTTTATGTATGCTGCTACCATCGCATTATCACTAAGAATTCTCACAACTTTTCCTTTAATAGTAGGAAAAAGCGATATATTGCTAATCTTATTATCTGGTTTCTAATCCAATTGATTAATCATGTGGCTTATTTCTGATACCATACTTCTTGTGCTATTTGTTTTTAGCAAGTCACTCTTTATCCTATTAAACTTGAATATGTGATTGCTAATGCCCATGAGAGTGGATCTAGACTCACATCTTTTTCTATGTTCTGAGTTTTTGACCACCAAACAATACTTTTCTTTACTGAATCAGGAAGGGGGAGTTGATGCTTGTAATTTTTTTGTGGTGCCAACAAGATAGGAGAAAATGGTGCGGGCCATCCATTGCTCCTTCCATGTGACCTGGGCCGACCAATGGCAGCGGTAGCCCCTGTCACATGGTAAGGGCAAAGGGCCACCGGCACCATTTTGTTTACTGGCAGCTGATGGCCCGAGAGCAGGAGATTGCTCCTGGGAGCCCCGCTGGACCACCAGGGACTTTAGGTAAGTTTTTGGGGGGTCAGGAGGGTAGGGGGTTGTAATTAACTAAATTTGAAGGGTTGGGGTGGTTTTTTGTTTTTGGCAAAAATTGCAGAGAAAAAAAACTGACCCATTGGAAAACAAAGTTTTCCATGGGTCACCCGAACCTAAGCCCGACCCAACAGATAAAAACGAAGGCCATCCCTAGCAAGAAGCACTACTGATGAGCCTAACCATAGGCACAAGTGACAAAAAGGGACCTGGGGAGGCTTCACCTATACCAACCATCATTCTCTCATGTTGAGCCCTCGACGCAGATGGTCAGCAGGACTAAGGTGGATCCCAAAGCAAAATCAGAAGCCAGGAGGCAGTCTGGGGTCAAATCAGGCAGAAGGCAAGCAGAATAAAACCATCCAGGGTCAAGGCAGGCAGCAGGCAAGCAGAATCCAGAACAGCCCAAGGCTGAGAAAGGCAGCAACAGGCTGAATCCAGAATGATCCAAGTTTGAGACAGGCAGCAAGCAGGCAGAAGCAGCATCCAGAACCAGACAATCAGCAAGGAGTCCAGGTCCAGTCAGGCTATGTAGCCTTGAGCATATGACATCATCATAGGGGTGACCTCCTGTCTCCCCTGTCAAAGTACACAGAATAATGCGCACAGATGCACACCCATGCCCTATGCATCTCTTCACTGGAACCTTTTAAAACACACATCAGAGTGTGCAGTGGTGGCTCTCTGCCACACAGTAAGTATATGAAGCTGAGGAGTCTGGGAAGGTGGCTGAATTCTAACAGAATATTCTTCAAGTACTACCTATCCCAAAGAGGAGTGCTCTTAACTAATAATGTTCTCATTATGCAGAATCAAAATGTTTTTCTGATGGGCTTTTCTAACTGGAATATGAAAATATGCCTCCGATAGGTTTAGTGATGATAGAACTTGCCCTGATGTACTGATATCATGACTGTCTATAGTGTCTTCATATGGAAATGTGGGATTTCTAAACACTTGTTTACTTCTTTTAGGTCTAGAATTGATCTGAATGAATTTCTTTTTGGAGTCGCAAAATAGATGGAGTAACATCCTTGTCCTTGTTCCTGTCATGAAATTGGACATACAGCTTTCAGCAGTAGAAGTTTGTTTAGTGTACTGCTGTTTTGTTTTGTTTTTTGTTGGCGACCAACATGGTGAGATCATTAAGGGAAATTATTTAAGGAGCTATTTAGTTAATGTGAAGAACTTTTACCATGATAGAAATTAGTGGAATAAAAATAATCACTTATATAGCTAGGGTAATTGCTTGACATAAGGTCTATAAGTTCTGAGAATAAATATGCCACTTTTCTTAGCTTGCTTGTAACAAGAAACAAGTCATGAGTTCAGATATATTAACAAGCAGTTACTCATGAGGCTAACTGAGCAGCTATCAGGGAAACCAGGACAACAGCAGCTTAATTGTGCCTATTGTTACTGATGTACTCAGCAAGATAGTGAGGCCTTAACAGATGATAAGAAGATATGGGAGTAGTGCAGAGAAGAAACTGGGACATAAGTCAGAAGAAATTGCATAAAAGACTAAAGTCAAGACAGCCTAATTAGATTCAGAGAAAGAAAAGATCAGAGGAAAAGCTTGTTGGACAATACTGTACTTAATGAAGTGACTGATTAATTATTCCTAAATCTCTAGCGCTGTGTTTCTGATTTTCCAAGATATGTAAGACCCACACTGAAAACTGTGAGGTAAAATATCTTTGTATATATTCTTATTTATTTATTATTTATTTTATTTAACAGATTTTCTATACCGACATTAAAATACACATCATGTCGGTTTACATGATAACAAAAGGTGGAAATTACAAATAACAGGGGGAGGGGAGATGGGAGGTTAAGAGGAACTGGGGGTCGGAAGGAGACCCCAACAAGTAGGAAGAGAGAAACGAGAGGAACAGTAACATCTAAGTAACGAGGTTAACTATGGTTCAAGGGAAAAGTATATTGTATTGTTAAAGGAGTAGGAGTATAAATATCCAGGGGGTGAATATACAGGGGTAAATATACAAGGTGTGCAAGGGTAGTGAGGAAACTGGGGAGTCAAAAAAGGTTAATCCGGGAAGGCTTGATGAAAGAGCCACGTTTTTAGTAGTTTTCTAAATTTGAGAGGGCAGGGTTCCATGCGAAGACTGGGTGGTAGGTCATTCCAATGCGTGGGGCCGGCGATAGAGAAAGCACGCTTTCTTGTAACTGAGAGGTGGGCTTTTTTAAGGGGGGGGGATGAGCAGGGTGCATTTGTGGATTGTTCTGGTAGGGCGGGAGGATTGTGCTAAATTTAATCTTGTATGCTTCCATTGCTTATTCTCAGGCTTATAAGTAAACTTCTATGCTTTTACATAAGTGTGTTGTATATTCTATGATTATAATAAACACCATTCAGCCTACCCACTACAATCATAAAGGTCCTTGGTGTACCTAGCCATAGTGCACAACCATTCTGAATAATATCCAAAATCCACTGATCTTTGGTTAGGTGGGTGCATTCTTGCTAAAATAGTTGAATGTGTCTGCCTATTGGCTGTACCAACAAGTGAATAGGGGTGTGCATTCGGATTGACCGCATTAGTAAAACGCAACTCATATTTTTTTTTTACTTAAAAAATTGATTCGACATAAACGATCGGATTTCCCACATATCGAACATATCTATGTTCGATATGTGGGAAATCGCGATTGTTGAGCCAAAATAAAAATATAAACCCCCTCACCCTCCTTAATCCCCCCCCCCCCCCGACTTACCACAACTCCCTGGTGATGGAGCGAGGAGTGAGGACGCCATTTCTGCAATCCTTGGCGAGAAGCATGTGACGTCGGCGGCACGTCGAGTGACGCCGGCGTCACGTGATTCCCGGCTCGTTCGCGCCGGACGGCTCGTTCGGCCCAAAAAGAACTTTTGGCCAGCTTGGGGGGGCCTCCTGACCCCCTCAAGCTGGCCAAAAGTTCTTTTTGGGCCGAACGAGCCGTCCGGCGCGAACGAGCCGGGAATCACGTGGCGCCGCGTCACTCAGACGCGACGTCACGTGATTCCCGGCAAGTTCGCGCCGGACGGCTCGTTCGGCGCGAACAAGCCGGGAATCACGTGACGCCGACGTCACGTGATTCCCGGCAAGTTCGCGCCGGACGGCTCGTTCGGCCCAAAAAGAACTTTTGGCCAGCTTGAGGGGGTCAGGAGGCCCCCCCAAGCTGGCCAAAAGTTCTTTTTGGGCCGAACGAGCCGTCCGGCGCGAACTTGCCGGGAATCACGTGACGTCGCGTCTGAGTGACGCGGCGCCACGTGATTCCCGGCTCGTTCGCGCCGGACGGCTCGTTCGGCCCAAAAAGAACTTTTGGCCAGCTTGGGGGGGTCAGGAGGCCCCCCCAAGCTGGCCAAAAGTTCTTTTTGGGCCGAACGAGCCGTCAGGCGCGAACGAGCCGGGAATCACGTGACGCCGCGTCACTCGACGTGCCACCGACGTCACATGCTTCTCGCCAAGGATTGCAGAAATGACGTCCTCACTCCTCGCTCGATCACCAGGGAGTTGTGGTAAGTCTGGGGGGGGGATTAAGGAGGGTGAGGGGGTTTAATTTTTTTTTTTTGCACATATGTACATATACCCAACTCATTGGATTTTTTTTATGTCCATATTGGCCGCAAGTGGGACCCCCTTTCGGACATAAAAAATATGAACATAAAATTTTGCTCTGCACATCCCTACAAGTGAACCTGCAAGACCTCATTAGGTAAAAATGAGCTGTTCTGGATAACCTAGTTGTTTCTGACCTTATTCTTCTTGCTCTTTGTAAGGACTGCATCTCTCCCCTAAATCTTTGTAGTTGGGATGAGAATTGTTAATTGTTTCCAGGCTAATATCTTCTTGAATCGAGTAACTGTTCTGGTCTCTGTTAGACTGATAAAATGTTCAAACTGGTAGACTCTGTGGCCTTGTTTCCCCTAGATTTTTGACCAGTTTTTCAAGTTCCTCTCTGATTAATAATGTTCCTTTAAAGGGAAGCTTTCATAGGCGTGTTTTGGACCTTGAGTCAGTCACCCATTGCCACAGCCATAGGTATCTTCTTGCATATAACTGATGCAGACATACATCTTAATGAAATCTAATGAGATCATATAATCCATTTGAAAGGTATACTGCTGCCAATTAAAGACATGCTGCCTCATCCTCTTCTGAAAGTTGTTGCACCCAGTGCAAACCAGCTTTCACAGCATAACCTGTACAACTTGCAATTTGAACTGTAAGAGATGCTGCTGCTCCCTATTCAGTAATGGTTGTCTTTCTGATGACAGCTGAGACCATTGCAGCAATTTATGGTATTTGAAATAAACATTCTAGGATATCAATTGGCAGTCGACATACTCATCTATCACTAGCTTCTAGTGATTACTATTCTGCTAATACCATGTTTTGTATTTTAGCATGTAGTGTTAAAGTTGCTGATAATTTGCAAGCTCCTTTAATAATTGGATCTCAGTCAGGGGTCTCATTCATTTTATTTCTGGATATTCTCAGAGGCAAATTTAACTGTGAAATTAATGTAGAAATCTCATCTTTATGAAAGAGTACGATTACTGAAAGCACATTTGTTTATGATAAATGCTTTCCACAGATATCAAGAAAAATTAGCCACTACTTGTGGGTGACATCGTCTGGCAGCATTGAATGGACTTGTATCTCCACACTAATAGAGTGTATGTGAAGCCCAGTGGATTCAGCAGTGGGCTATGAATGAGGGAAGCCAAGGTTCAAATCCCACTGCTGCTCCCTGTGACTTTGGGCAAATAACATAAAATATATTGGGTCAGACCAAGGGTCCATCAAGCCCACTTTCCTGTCTCCAACACTGGACAATCCAAGTCAGAAGTATCTAAACATTAGATAAATCACAAGCCACTATTGCTTATTAATTACTATAATAGCAGTTTATGGATTTTTCTAGGAACTTATCCAAACCTTTTTTAAACCCAGTTATACTAACTGCTGTAACTACATCCTCTGGCAATGAATTCCAGAACTTAACTATGTGCTGAGTGAAAAATAATTTTCTTTGATTTAAATGAGCTACTTGCTACCTTCATGGAGGGCCAGCTGGTCCTTTTATTTATATTTTTATATTTTGTTTTTTGCACTTTTTCAGTGCTTCAAAATAGAGAGAGAGTAAATAACTGATTAATATTAACTTGTTCAAGTCCTTTCATGATTTAAAGACATCTATCATATTGCAATTCAGTCCTCTCTTCTCCAAACTGAACAGCCCTAAATTCTTTAGCCTTTCCTCATGGGGCAGCCATTTCATGCCCCTTATCATTTTGGTTGCCCTTCTCTGCACTTTCTCCAGTGCAGCTATATCCTTTTTGAGATGTGGTGACCAGAATTGTACACAGTATTCAAGGTGCAGTCTCACCATGGAGCGATACAGAGGCATTATGAAAGCCTCCATTTTATTTGCCATTCCCTTCCTAATAATTCCTAACATTCTTTTTTATTTTTTGAGCACCACAGCACACTGAGCTGATGATTTCAATGTGTTATCTACTATGACGCCTAGATCTCTCTCTCCTGGGTGGTAACTCCTAAGATAGAAACTAACATTGTGTAACTACAGCAAGGGTTATTTTTCATATATGCATCTCTTTGCACTTGTCCATGTTAAATTTCATCTGCCATTTGAAAGCTCAATCTTCCAGTCTCACAAGGTCCTCCTGCAATTCATCACAATCCACTTGAGATTTAACTACTCTGCATAATTTAGTGTCACCCGCAAATTTGATCACCTCACTCATCGTACCCTTTTCCAGATCATTTATAAATATATTAAAGAGCACCAGTCCAAGTACAGATCCCTGAGGCACTCCACTATTTACCTTTTTCCACTGTGAAAACTGACTATTTCATCCTATTCTCTGTTTCCTGTCTTTTAACCAACTTGCAATCCACAAAAGGACATCGTCTCCTATCCCATGACTTTTTAGTTTTCTTAGAAGCCTCTCATGAGGGACTTTGTCAAATGCCTTCTGAAAATCCAAATACACCACATCTACTGGTTCTCCTTTGTCC
Source organism: Rhinatrema bivittatum (assembly GCF_901001135.1). Classification (NCBI taxonomy): domain Eukaryota; kingdom Metazoa; phylum Chordata; class Amphibia; order Gymnophiona; family Rhinatrematidae; genus Rhinatrema; species Rhinatrema bivittatum. Next base: position 738,598,473 of record NC_042616.1, on the reverse strand, counting down.
ACATGTTTATTCACCCCTTCAAAAAATGTAGGAAATTTGTGAGGCAAGACTTCCCTTGGGTAAATCCAAGTTGGCTGTGTCCCATCAAACCATATCTATCTAAATATTTTATGATTGTATTCTTTATAACAGTTTCCATGATTTTTCCCAGCACTGAATTCAGGCTCACTGGTCTATAGTTTCCTGGATCACCCTTGGATCCCTTTTTAAATAGAAGGGTTGCATTGGCTCTCTTCCAATCTTCAGGTACATTGGATGATTTTAGTGATAGTATACAAATTAATTGAAATAGGTCTGAAATTTCATATTTTAGTTCTTTCAGAACCCTGGGGTGTATATCTTCTGGTCCAGGTGATTTACTATCCTTCAGTTTATCAATCAGGCCTACCACATCTTCCTGGTTTACTGTGATTTGGTTCAGTTGATCTGAATCATCAGCCATGAAAAACCTTCTCCAGAATGAGTATCTCTCTGACATCCTCTTCGGTAAATACCAAAGCAAAAAAATTGTTTAATCTTTCCATGATGGCCTTATCTTCTCTAAGTGCCCCTTTAACATTTTGATCATCCAACTGTCCAACTGACTCCCTCGCAGACTTTCTGCTTCGGATATATTTTAAAAAGTTTTTATTGTGAGTTTTTGCCTCTATGGCCAACTTCTTTACAAATTCTCTCATAGCCTGTCTTATCAATGTCTTACAAAAAGTGCAGAGTAATGCATTTAGGATGGAAAAACCTAAGAGAAAGATACAGTATTGGTGAAATTCTTCTAAGCACAAACAAAGAGCAGGATCTGAAGGTGACTGTATCTGATGACCTTGGGTGGTGAAACAGGTGGCTAAAATAATGGTAAAAGCCAAAAAGATGTTTGACTGCATAGGGAGAAGAATGGTCAATAGAGAAAGGGAGGTGATATTTCCCCTGTATAAGTTCTTGGTGAGACTTCATTTGGAATAATGTGTATAGCTCTGGAGATCACACTTTTAAAAGTTATAAACAGGATGGAGTCAGGCCAGATGGCAGCTACTAAAAAGGTCAGTGGTCTTCATTCTAAAGCATATGGGGATAGACTTAAAGATCTTAATATGCATGCCCTGGAGGAAAGGTGAGATAGGGGAGATATGATAGACACATTCAAATATCTCAAAGTTTTCCAGGCACAGGAGCTGAGCCTCTTTTGATGGAAAGGAGACTCTAAAATGAAGGGTCATGTGATGAGGTTGAAAGGAGGTAGACTCAGGAATAATCTTAGTAAGTATTTCTTTACAGAGAAGGTAGTAGATGCATAGAACAGCCTTCCAGTTGAGATGGTGGAAACAAAAACAGTATCTGAATTCAAGAAAGCATGGAATAAATACAGGAGATCTCTAGGGAAATGATGAGAATTATGATGCTAAATTAATTGGATGGATGAGCAGACTAGATGGGCCATAAGGATTTTTCTGCTGTCATGTTTCTATGTTTCTATGGCCTCCCTCTAGTTATTAAATTAGATTTGATTGCATTATGATCACTGTTGCTGAGCAGCCCCACCACAGTTACCTCTTGCACCAAATCCTCAGTTCCACTAAGAATTAGGTTTAAAATGGCTTCTCCTCTCAACTATTCCATGAAGCAGTCATTTATTTCATCTAGAAACTTTATCTTCCTAACATGTCCTGATGTTACATTTACATTTACAATAAAGCGCCATTCCCCCACCAAGTTTATCCACTATCACATTGCAATATAATTTGTACCCTGGCATAGCACTGTTCCATTGTTTACACTCCTTCCACCAGGTCTCTGAGATGCCAATTATAACTACCTCTTCATTTAGTGCGACACATTCTAACTCTCCCATCTTACATTTTAGACTTCTGCCATTGGCCTACAGACATTTCAAAATATTTTTTTTATTGGTATTAACAATCCACTTATCAGTTGATAGTGGCAATTTAGAATCTTTTAATTCAGATAGTTCTTTACTTATAGGCAAATTGGCTACTGGCTCATGAGCTAATTTTTCTTTTATCGGAGCCTCTCTATCGGGATAGCTTAACTCCTCTGTTAATTTATCATTCTTTGAAGATATCTCCATCTGAACCATGCATTGAGCGACTGTTGGCTTTCTCCTGTGTTCTAATTTAAAAGTTGCTATATTTCCTTTTTGAAGGTTAGCACCAGCAGCCTGGCTCTACCCTGGTTAAAGGTGGGGCCCATCCTTTCCAAATAGTCTCCCACTTCCCCAACATGTTGCCCAGTTCATAACAAAGCTAAAGGCCTTCCCCTGCACCATTGTCCCAGCCATGCATTGAAATTCCAGTGCTCTGCCTGCCTCCGGGGTTCAATTTGTGGAACAGGGGGCATTTCAGAGAATGCTACCTTGGAGGTTCTGTATTTCATCTTTCTACCTAAGAGCCTAAATGTGGTTTCCCACACGCTCCTATGTCATTGGTGCCCACAAGTACCACAACAGCTGGCTCCTCCCCAGCACTGCCTAAAATCCTACCAAGGTGGTGCATAAGGTCCATCACCTTTGCACCAGGCAGGCAAGTCACCAAGCGATCCTCATGTCCACAGCCATCCAGCTATCTACATTCCTAATAATTGAATCACCATCTATGATGGCTGACTTAAACCTTTCCTCCTGGACACTAGCCCATGGAGACTCATCCTTGGTGTGAGAGGATAATGCTTCACCGTGTTACAGGATCACTTTCTGCTACACCAGGGTGATGCTCTCCAACCAGGTGAACTTGCTTCTCCAAAGCAGCACAGGGGCTGTTGAACCCACACAAACTAAAGGAAACTACCTTCTTTTCCTAGGTCTGTTTAAATCAAGGCACATGCAAATTAAAAGAAAGGATCATCCTTTCCTAGTTTTGAATAAAGGCACCCATGCTAAAAACTAATTTACTCCGCAATTTCACCTCTGCCCAAACTTTTAAGACCCAATATTACTCAGCAAGCAATATTTACTGATCCTCTTCAGCTAACAGAAAAATCTTCTTTATTCAATACTCAGGATTGAAGGGTTTCTGAGGAATTTATGAGGTTGGGATGAGCCTTTTTTTATATAAATAAATTGAGTGGATGGGAAAACAGAATTGGGAGATGCAGGAATGGGGAAGGTGTTTTTCTAGTGCAAATGTTCGATGGATGGGAGAATGAAAGGATGAGAGCACTGGGGCTTTTTCTTTTAAAAACGACAACGAGGGGATTAGGGAATGCACTTGGTATAGAGAGAATTTTTTGAAAGTCAGCAGTCAGCAGTGAGGGAGAATAGACAGAGTGCTTTGCAGGACATTGTTTTAAAATTAATCATTAAGCAGACTGTAGGGGGGTACTGTAAGATTTGATGAAGCCAATTAGGACTTGGCTACGTTGGATATTCAGTCCTAAGTAAGTGCTGGCTAAGTTAAAGCAGTTAACTGCAGCCATACAAATGGTAGGCCTAAGTCTAACTTGTTGAAATTTAATCAGGTAGATTAAGGGACATTTCCTGCTGTAAACCTAGCTGATTTTCTTCAGCTGAAAAATGTTCTTACAAAAATTAGCAAAAATAAACCAGTTATCTTACCCAGTAAACAGGTCTTTGAAAAGTAACTCCATTTCTTTTTTTATTCCATTATTTTTAAAGTGGCCATTTAGGTGGATCTGCGTTAACTGTATTGCATGTTAATAGACTACGTAGTATGTTTACTTTCATATGATACTAATAATGCCAAATCTAGTGACTGATTGAGTTATCCACCTCATAATAGATATATCTCCAGAAGAGTAAAAAGGATTTGCAATACTTGGAAAGAATTCTGGGGAATCTACTGGGCATAGATAACTTACAAAAAGTATATTTTCTCTGCCCAGAAATGTGACACTTCTAACCCACCTTTCTTCAGTATCCACAGGGATGTAAACACTAGGGGTGTGCATTCGGATTGACCGCATTAGTAAAACGCAACTCATATTTTTTTTTTACTTAAAAAATTGATTCGACATAAACGATCGGATTTCCCACATATCGAACATAGATATGTTCGATATGTGGGAAATCGCGATTGTTGAGCCAAAATAAAAATTTAAACCCCCTCACCCTCCTTAATCCCCCCCCCAGACTTACCACAACTCCCTGGTGATCGAGCGAGGAGTGAGGACGCCATTTCTGCAATCCTTGGCGAGAAGCATGTGACGTCGGCGGCACGTCGAGTGACGCCGGCGTCACATGATTCCCGGCTCGTTCGCGCCGGACGGCTCGTTCGGCCCAAAAAGAACTTTTGGCCAGCTTGGGGGGGTCAGGAGGCCCCCCCAAGCTGGCCAAAAGTTCTTTTTGGGCCGAACGAGCCGTCCGGCGCAAACGAGCCGGGAATCACGTGGCGCCGCGTCACTCAGACGCGACGTCACGTGATTCCCGGCAAGTTCGCGCCGGACGGCTCGTTCGGCCCAAAAAGAACTTTTGGCCAGCTTGAGGGGGTCAGGAGGCCCCCCCAAGCTGGCCAAAAGTTCTTTTTGGGCCGAACGAGCCGTCCGGCGCGAACTTGCCGGGAATCACGTGACGGCGGCGTCACGTGATTCCCGGCGAGTTTGCGCCGGACGGCTCGTTTGGCCCAAAAAGAACTTTTGGCCAGCTTGGGGGGGTCAGGAGGCCCCCCCAAGCTGGCCAAAAGTTCTTTTTGGGCCGAACGAGCCGTCCGGCGCGAACTTGCCGGGAATCACGTGACGCCGCGTCTGAGTGACGCGGCGCCACGTGATTCCCGGCAAGTTCGCGCCGGACGGCTCGTTCGGCCCAAAAAGAACTTTTGGCCAGCTTGAGGGGGTCAGGAGGCCCCCCCAAGCTGGCCAAAAGTTCTTTTTGGGCCGAACGAGCCGTCCGGCGCGAACTCGCCGGGAATCACGTGACGCCGCGTCACTCGACGTGCCACCGACGTCACATGCTTCTCGCCAAGGATTGCAGAAATGACGTCCTCACTCCTCGCTCGATCACCAGGGAGTTGTGGTAAGTCTGGGGGGGGGATTAAGGAGGGTGAGGGGGTTTACATTTTTTTTTTGCACATATGTACATATACCCAACTCATTGGATTTTTTTTATGTCCATATTGGCCGCAAGTGGGACCCCCTTTCGGACATAAAAAATATGAACATAAAATTTTGCTCTGCACATCCCTAGTAAACACACAAAATGTTCTGTTCATTCTTTTGATGAATCCTTTTTTTTTGTTTGTTTCATTCATTTTGGGGCAAATTTTTAAAAAGTACACGCGCGCGCGTACTTTTGTTCGCGCACCCGGCGCAAACAAGAGTACGCCGGATTTTAATAGATACGCTCGTAGCCGCATGTATCTTTTAAAATCTGGTTCAGCGCGCACAAGGCTGCGCAAAATCGGCAGCCTGCGCATGCCGAACCGCGCAGCCTGCCTCCGTTCCCTCCGAAATCGGAGCGGCCTTGGAGGGAACTTTCTTTCCGGCGCCCCCCACCTTCCCTTTCCATCCCCTAACTAACCCACCCCCCACCTTTATTTCAAAAGTTACGCCTGCCCAAGGCAGGCGTAACTTGCGCGCGCGGGCCGGCTGCCGGCGCGCCATGTTCCGGTCCGGGGGCTGGTCCAGAGGCTGCGGCCACGTCCCCCAGAACGCCCCCCAATGACGTGAGGAAAGCCTAAAGAGGTTAGGACTTTTCAGCTTGGAGAAGAGATGGCTGGGGGGGGATATGATAGAGGTGTTTAAAATCATGAGAGGTCTAGAACAGGTAAATGTGAATCGGTTATTTACTCTTTCGGATAATAAAAGGACTAGGGGGCACTCCATGAAGTTAGCATTTGACACATTTAAACCTAATCGGAGAAAGTTTTTTTTCACTCAACGCACAATTAAACTCTGGAATTTGTTGCCAGAGGTTGCAGATAGTGCAGTTAGTGTAGCTGTGTTTAAAAAAGGATTGGATAAGTTCTTGGAGGAGAAGACTTAGTTTTTGGGTACTTGCCAGGTTCTTATGGCCTGGATTAGCCACTGTTGGAAACAGGATGCTGGGCTTGATGGACCCTTCATCTGACCCAGTATGGAATGTTCTTATGCGCATCCATGTGTGCGCTCACATGGACGCGGGAGCAATTTTTTTAAATCTACCCCTAAGTGAGTTAGACGGATAAAACTTATCCAACTAACTCACGTAGGTTATTCAGCAGCACGGCTATGCTACCAAATATCTCCATATAAATTGCAAGTTAGCTGGATGTACAGCACATAAAACTTAGTCTCACCCTGATATTCTCTTATTTTTTTCCATTTAAACTTCCGAACCTTAAAGTTTCCATTTTGTTTTTTGAAAATGAATCAAACTGACTTTATAGTTCTTTAGGATCCTGAAATGTTTTAGTCTTCTTATTCATTTCACTGTGACTTCAAATCTTGCCTGACAAAAACTTCAAGTTGCTTTCACATTCCCAGAAATGTCTTCCTTTTTGGTGCTGTAATTTTATTTAGATGTACTACAATCAAAAATGTCTTTTCTTTCCACAATATAAGTGCCCACATCTTGACATTTTTTCAGGATTTCCAACAATTGATAATATTTCAAGATACAAAGCATTTTCCGCTCAATTATTTTTTTAGCAGTGTCACAGTAGTTTCCAGCAAGGAAGTCCTTTTCTCCAGTTCATCTACTTTCTTTTGAAATAAAGAGGGTCATTTCATTAAAATGGATATATGGCCTTTCAGAATGATTCTCTTTATTTCAAAAGAGACTAGACGAACTGGTGAAAAGAAAGGGATGCAACCTCCATTTTAAATTTTTTTTAGTTGCACCATGATTCTCTGTCATTACTAGTTTTGGGGGATTTTACTCCTTTATGATCCTGTTAAGAGAGCTATAAAATTCAGTGTCCTTGCCAGCAGCCATTTTCTGTGGTGATGAAGGGTTGTTACAACCTTTTGACTCTATGTAATGCCGCATGAGCCATGACTTTTGTGCCCAATTGACCCCGGTCACAATAGTTATTTTATAGGATATGTATTTAGAAGAAACAGAAATTTTACTGGCATGGTTTAATGATTGTTGGCTTGCTCCTCAGAGAGCAGCTCTCTCACATGCCCATCTGGTAGTAATCTCTCTAGTGCAGGGCTTCCCAAACCTGTCTGGGGGGACCCCACAGCCAGTCGTGTTTTCAGGATATCCACAATGAATATGCATGAGATACATTTGCATATACTGAGTCTCCATGGTATGCAAATGTACATCATGCATATTCATTGTGGATATCCTAAAAACCCAACTGGCTGTGGGGTCCCCAGGACAGGTTTGGGTAGCTCTGCTCTAGTGCTTCCAGGTTGCTCACATATTTTTGATATGTTCAATGTGTAGGGAGTTTGATCTTTTTTTGTCATCTTAATTAGGCTGACAGCTATGCTTCTCTTCTTGTCTGTCTCTTAGACTTACAAGGGTCTACCCTCTACACTGTTTCTGGTCAAAAGGGAACAGCTTCCATTTCCATTATGAGAAGAACAAGTTTGTTGACGCCAGGATGCCTCAGTGACTGAAGAAGTGTCCAAAGGGATATCACAGTATGGGATGTCAGTTGTGGTGAATGGTGTTCACCCACCCTGTATGTATTTCCCTTTGCATACTTCATAAAGGCTGCCCTGTGTGACTGAAAGTGTGTTTTCATAATGGGTCTTTATGTGTATTACCTGCTGATGAGCCAGGTTTCATATATTTCGGCTGTTCATTTGTGTATGCCACAGTTCAAGCTCTTCTACTTTGGAAAGGCTTTTTTTTTTTCTTGAGAGGATTTTGCTTTTGCTTAAGAACAGGCTTGCTGTGTTTATTTAGTTTCTTTCTATTTTAAAAATATGCTGGTTTTACTGCTTGGTGAAATTTAAAGAAAATAATTCTGTTACGAGTGCGGAGGCGCGGTCGTTTCTGGAACAGGTGAATGTGAGCCCTTGGACCATGGATCGACTCAGGGAGGAGACTCAAGACACACCGCAAGAGGTGAGCTGGTATGAGCATGGGTAACAAGGAGCAAAACAAGGCTGGAGCGAAGACAAGGAGACGGAAGGTCTGACCCTCTACCAGACCTGCACGCCCCAGGATGACCAACAAAGCAATGTTGATCAATGAACAGTCCTTTCAGACCTGCTGCTGGGTAACAGCAATAGGCGGCAGGCCGGACAGAGGATGAAGGCAGACGGAGTCCTTGGAACATGGAAGACTTTGGACGAAGACTCAGGTGAGGACACTGTAGATGAAGACTCAGGCGAGTACACTGTAGATGAAAACTCAGGTAAGGACACTGTAGATGAAGACTCAGGATCAAGGCACTGTAGACGAAGGATCAAGGCATAGGATCAAAGCACTGTAGACGAAGAGTTACACCTGCCCGAGGCAGGCGTAACTCGCATGCGCAGGCCGGCTGCCAGCGCGCCATTCTCCGGCCCAGGAGCAGTTTTAGAGGCCTCATCCATGCCCCTGGAATGCCCCCGGGCCGGCACCATGCCCCGACCCGCCCCCCGACACTACCCCCAAGCAAAGCCCTGGGACTTACGCACGTCCCGGGGCTTTGCATGTGCCAGCAGCCTATGCAACATAGGGTCGGCGCGTGCAGGGGGTGGAAGGGGCAGCTTTTCGGGGGTTACGCACATGCGTAACCCTTTGAAAATCTTCCCCATAATGAGAATAGGAGCATATTTTCTGTAAAACCCATGACTGAATTGCACTTGACACCGAGGGATTATATTAGGTTTGTTTTTTGCTTCATTTTCTCTTGAATGATTGGGAACTATATTTAAATAATTTCATAAAATGAAAGTAAAAACTATTCTGTTAGAGATGAAAAATATATTGTGATATAATTACTGTTAGTTTATTGAATGCATATTTTAATTGCTTTAAAGTAATGCTGCCTCCATTTTGATTAGGCTCATTTGCGATTGTTTAATTCAGAGGCAAATGTAATTAAAATGCGTATGCTAAAGCCATGCCTTCTGAAAAATCACTTTTTGCTTGTGAAACATGGGTTTGGGCTTATCCAGAATGGTCCTTGTTTTAATGTTATATTTAAATAAAGCTTTTTAGCTTTTAAGGGGAAATTCTCAAAGGCATTGTCTACAAGTTGATGGGAGTTTACCCACAGAGAAGACCCCTTTGAAAATTGCCCCTCCCCCCTTCTGTGGGGAAAAGGGGATGAGCATGGAGTGGGTCAGCTGAGGTACCTGAGGGAATTTCATTTTGAAATCCCCTTGCCTACTTTGCACCTAGAAAGTGTGTGGGTTAAAAGAAAAAAATTCCCACATTAATCACAATATTTTCCAAGGGAAACCCTGCAGGTAGTTCACCTTTCAAAATCAGCTTGCAGACCCTCACATACAAAGTACTCATGAGGCTGCAAGCACTGTGAGCTAGCTGAAAATCACTCTCCTCATATAAGTATCACAAAAAAAGTTTGAAATCTGCTCTTATTCACAATTTACTGGCCATCATTTAAAACACTGAACTAGAATAACTTCTAAATCAAGAGGAAAACCTTTTCTCCTGAGTGACCTTTCCCTGCCTTTCCATGCTTTTCACCAACTTACACAAAGGTGTCACTGGTTTTGTCTAATATTATCTACATGAAATTATTAGCACTTCGTTTTATTTTGTCTTGTGGTGTTTACGTAAATTAATTTGAGTGTTATACTCATTAAAAAGAGTGGGAAGCTGTGAAATGAAGTGAATTGTAGGCAGTGTTAGGACATTGAGATGCAATGGATGTGTTAATAACAGAGCATGTTTCTCAAGGACTGGTAATGAGGAAATTCATGTGAGCTGCCTTAGTAATTGGGAAGACTTCTGTTTACATCTAAGAATCTCATCAAGACATCTCTATGACTTCCAGTCCCAATTCCAATAAAGATCATGCTCAATCTGCATCTCTTCCATCTTAGAACAACAGATACAGTGGCAATTTTCAAACCCCCCCAGACTGCTTGCAGGTGCATAGGTAATTTGTTCTCATGGACCTAAAAGCTCCTCTCCATGGAGGTTTCCTTAGAATATCCACCCGCCCACAGACCCAGGGTAGAAAAGTACCCATGAATTTTGCACTTGCTTTACAACAGGTGCATATTAGATGCTTAAAATTATGAGGCCGACATTTAAAAGATCTTGGTGTCTAACTTAAGGAGTTAAAAAACAACAAGGAAGACAATCTATCAAAGCCGTGAGGTAAACAAAAGGCGAATAGATCTCAAGTCCTTAAAATTCTTTATTATAAAAGCGTGTTGCCCAGTGATTGCCCAACTCTGGTAGAGTTTCGCCCACATAAAATGGGCTACAAAATAGAAAACATGTACAAACATATAAAAAACATTTATATAAAGCATATTTTAAAAACATAAGAGATCCCACATGAATCCATATAAATAATAGACCTATACAATGTAAGAGAATAATAACATATAGATGAAAAATATAATATAATGAAATGAAAATCTGAAGGGAAAAGGCAATTGGCACCACAGTGAAGGCAATGAAAAGACTAATTTATGGATTTAATACCTGTATGAGCAATGCATTGGTCATAAACTGCCATTCCAGAACATGATTAATAATAATCATCAATTGGTTTTCTTGATGTGGTACAAAATTAAAAATTAAAAAAAATATAAAATTGAAAACTCTTTAAAAAGTGCAACCATAATTTCCATATTTAACAAGAATTTTTATATTTTTACCCGTTCTTTGTTTTGATCAGTTGCAGTGGCTTGTGTGTGTTGTTATCCCTCTAGATCCCACCTAAAGTAAATGAGACTCATAGGCAGACACGCACTCTCTAATTGACAAATAATAACAGGCCCTGACTGCATTAAGCCTTTTTTTACGTTTCATTGAGAATCTATCTAGAGACACTGGCTTTATTATAACGACTAAGGAACTTATACATATTTTGGATAATTTCATACCCCATTGTTATGAGTTCATGATCAAGAAGTTCCTTTTTTAAAATATAAAATAGTTAATCTAGCCTACATATTCACTATGCAATTTAATACAAGCTTCCAAATGCAGAGAATAGAGTCAAAGCTTTTTTTCAGAAAGTATAAGCACTATTTAATGCCTTCATGAAGGAATGCCACTGGAGTATCTATTAGTCATGTCAAGTCAGATGTTTGAGAGACTAATTTTCAGAAGCCCATGCATGTAAAAACAAGGGGTTACATGCGTGGCCAGGCCTTGCGTGCACCACACACATTTTCAGAAGGACCTGGCCATGCGTGTAGCCCCTGTTACACACTGAAGTGCCAGGACTCTCAAAAGGTGTGGGTCAGGGGGGTGGGGTCTAAGTGGGAATGGGCAGGGTGGGGGAAGGCGGGGACAGTGCCATTCAACGCTGTCCCAGGAAGCAGGAGGCGGCTGGCTGCCAGCAGGTGAAGATTACTTCTGCTCCCAAGGAGCAGTAAGTAATCTAACAAAAAAAAGTAAGCTAGGAAGGGGTTAGGGGTCAGGGAGGAGAGAGGAAAGGGTAAGAAGGTTAGGTAGGGGTATAGGGAAGGTCCCTCCCAATCCATTCCTTAATTGTAGTAGACTGGGAGAAACCTGGGGAAGCCCTACTCCCGTCGCCGCATGTGGCCTTTTAAAATTCCCCCCAACCCGTTCGCAGAAGAGGTCATCCGCCCGCACATATGTGTATGTAGATATCGTATTTTATAACACGCGCCAATGCGCATGGGTTATAAAATAGCCGCATCCTGAGGAGATGGTAGGGACCTCTGTGGGACCATTATTTGGTGTTAAGATTTTATCATTTTTAAATGGGGGGCATAGGATAAACACTGTGGATCCCTAAAGGCAAGGGAGAGGGGAATAAAGAAAGGCATTGGGGTATCTTGCTGGTGTGGTGGATACTACCCTTAACAAATAAGCTGTCACATGGCGGTAACTTGCTGGTGTGGCGGATACTACCCTTCGCAAATAGACTTCAAAATGTGATGCAACTCTATCATTGTTCACTGCTTCAACGGCATGGGGGAAAGAAGAAGAGGAATTGGATTCAGACAACAACCAGCAAAGACATTGAACTGTACGGTCTGGGAAAACAAATAAGCATGGGGGTAACTTGCTTGATGTGGTGGCTAGTACCCTTAACCAAAAAGCTTGATACTACAATTCTGATGCAACTGCAATATTGCTCTCTGCTTCAACTGCAGGGGGGGGGGGTAAAGAAATTGAACTCAAACAGTAACCAGCAAGAGCATGGGAATAACTTGCTTGATGTGGCAGTTACTAGCCTTAACCAAAAGCCTGATACTACCCTTCTGATGCAACAACATTGCACATTGCTCTCTGATTCAACAACAGGGAGGGGGAGGAAATTGGACACAAACAGTAACCAACAAGAGCCCTGAGATTGGTGGTCTGAGTAACTGATAAGTATGGGAAACATAACTATGGGAGCTTGCTGGGCAGACTGGAAGGGCCGTAGGGTCCTTTTCTGCCTTCACTTTCTAAGTTTCTATGTTTCTTCCTACTCTTGCTGCTTTTTTGCTCCTCTAACAGTGCCTTTGAGAATTCCTTCCTCTTTACTGTGCCTTAGGCCATTCATGCTACTTTTGGTGCCAGTTTACCACAGCCTGGTACCTTGGAGTTTTCCCCCTTCTGATGATATCTTCTAGGGTAGTGGTCCCCAACCCTTTCCTGGGGGCCCGCCAGCCAGCTGGGTTTTCAGGATATCCACAATGAATATGCATTAGGGAAAATTTGCATGTTATGGAGATAGTGCATGCAAATTTTCTCTCATGCATATTCATTATGGATATCTTGAAAACCCGACTGGCTGGTGGGCCCCCAGGACAGGGCTGGGGACCGCTGTTCTAGGGATGTGAATCGGGTGCCCGATCATTCCCGCTTTCGGGTTCGTTGGGCCGTGGGAAAATATCGTTTTCCAGCAGATCACCATTATTTTTTCCGTAGAAAATCGGTTTTTGGCTTAGTGCGCGCTAAGTCATGTTAGCGCGCACTAACAAAAAATAGCAAAAAGTAACAAAAAATAACAAAAAATACATGAGTTAGCGCGCACTAAGCAGAAAACCTGGGGGGGGGGAGTGATCGTTTCTTTTTTTTCTCGATGTATAACAAATATATTGTACAATATTTCTATTCTTTTTAAAAATAATTCACATCCCAATATCTTCCCATAAATTTCATTAGAAAACCCCAATTCTGGAGCACACAATAGGCTGCAGTGCTTCTCCCGTTTACTTTGATGGCAAATGAATGAAGGAATAAAACAAATAAACACATTTTTTTTTGTTTTGAAACTAAAGAAACAAATTGTGGTGCCCAGGAAACAAAGGAACAAGCCTAAATTATTTTTTTTCCTCTGCACATCCCTACTGAATTTCCAATTAAACATTTTTCCTCAGAAAATGCAGGTTATAATGTCTGTGGCTACTTTGCACACATTGCAATTTTCAAAGTAAAATTATGAATGCATTTTACTTTGAAATTTGGTTTAAAGACTGTGGGTAAAAATGCTTATGAACTTTGCATCAATGTGGGCAATTTGAAAATTGTAATAGTGTCATCCACACTCTCATTCTAGTTCTTCCAAGCATGAAGAGCTACATTACAAGTGGTTGAAACTATTTAAAGGAAAATTAAGCACCTGATTTCCTTCAGTAGCTTAAAATAAACACATTTTTCAATATTTGTGTATCTCAAATCATCCTCAGCTATGGACAAGGCAAAACCAAGCAGAGTCTGAGATTTCCATTGTGTTAATTCCTCTGTAAGAGTAAGGGAAATTTGATTGATTAAACTAGATATTTAAAGCATTAAACATAAACACAAACGAAAAGCCTAGTGTAATGTGTCCTTTCATGCCATGTGTTGTTTATTTCTGTTAAATAGCCCATTTTTTTGACCAAGAAAGAGCTCTTAAATGAAGCAGTGCTGCCAACACAGCCTGCTCCTTGCTGAAATACAGTCCACTTATCACATGGTTGCAGGATGAATGCCACATGTTATATATATATACATACTGTATATAGTATCTGTAAGCAGCATAGGCTCAAAAACAATGTGTTGAGTTTCTATTTCAGGAAGTGATGATATTGACTGATTTCATGTTTGATTCATATAAGTCTGTTTTTACCTTATCATTCTCCACTTCCATTGGATAGCCATATTATTTATGGCTTGAATCGACACCCTACTATGCATTTCCCTTCCTCCTCAGCTCTTGTCTGAAGGGATCCTGGGAATGTCCTAGTTTATGCTCTAAATCCAGTGCTTATTTTTAGATACATTATATGCAAGTCACTACGGCCACAGTGCTGCAATAACTTATTCTTGTCTGGTGAAATAAATTCCCATTAGATATTTTTCATTAGCTTGATCTTGCTTAAACAATCTTTCTTGTTTTGTCCCATTTTGAACAATAATTGCATAAATGTGTTTTGCATGGCACAGAAAAAAGTAATTAAGTATAATCTATGATAGGGGTAGGCAATTCCAGCTCTACTGCATGCAAACAGGTCTGATTTTCAGCGTATCCATAAGAAATGCACTTGTATACAGTAGAGCCAGTGCATGAAAATATACTAGCCCTGCTCTATGGTAATCCCAGGAAGAGAAAAACACTAGGATGAATGTTTTCATAGTTTCTATTGCTATTAAAGCAATGAGTTAGGAATATTTGGACATGGTAAAAATACTTCAGTGGAATCTCTAATGAAGACACCATTTCTAGATTGTGAGGTCAATATTCAGTCATTTAGACAAATAACTCACAAGATGCTGTATAAATGGCAAATTTTTTAATTTTGAGCCAATTATCCAGCTAGAGTTTAGCTAGATAAGTCTTTATCCCTGCAGGGTTTCCCTTTGAAAATCATGCAGTAGCCAATTGTTCTCAGTTTTCTGCGGACCTTTAGTCCAAAGGGTACTCACCGAGGAATAGTCCTGACGAACTCCTCTCCGGAAGGTGGAGCAGCAATGTCTAGGGAAGATTCTAGACAAGTAGTAGCAAGCTGGAACAGAGTTCAAGCAGGATCAAGGCAGACAGCCAGTAAACAAGGTCCGGGTCCTGGCAGGGTCAGGGCAGGTGGCTGGCAGGACAGAGTCCGTGTCCAGGCAGGGTCAAGGCAGGCGGCAGGCAAGGCAAAGTCCATGTCCAGGCAGGGTCAAGGCAGGTGGCAGGTGAAGCAGAGTCCGGGTCCAGGCAGGGTCAAGGCAGGCGGCAGGCAAGGCAAAGTCCGGTCCAGGCAGGGTCAAGGCAGGCAAAGCAGAGAGGAACCAAAAAGCACACAGGAACCTTATTGCAAAGGTGTCTGTAGGAACCCAGGGAGAGGTTTAAATCTCCCTGGGTCAGTCTGGACCACGCGCCGCAGCCCCTTTAAGGGGCGGGACTTGCCGCGCTCTCCCCGACGCTGCAGTAGAGACGCTGGGGAAAGCATGCCGCGGTCCACGTGCCGCCCGTCGGACCGGAGGAAGGCCCCGCTCCCGAGCTCCGAGGGAGGTAGGGGGTCCTGGCCGAGGTAGCCCTCGGCCAGGAATCGCAACACCAGTGCCATGGGGAATTTTTTTAAAGCACGCACTTTGCAGGTGCAAAGTATGCATATTAAGCAACGCATGGGGATTTCAAATTGAAATTTCCCTATGAACCTTGTTGCGCTGGAGGTGGACCCTTGAGCCGAGGTGGGGTTGACGCAACCCATAGGAAGGGTCCTACAGGTCACCACCGTCGGAAGGCGAAGTGGGCTGATGGGTGGAGGCCAGCTGGCGCTTCACCAATAACAGCCCTCGTTCCCCGTGGGTTGAGCCTTTGGGTGCCGGGGCCTCCGTATGTCATCGTCGATGGAGGGATCGAGGTCAGCCCAGAGACAGCAGTAGAGGTATGGTAAGTCTTGTACTGAACAAGGTAGAGTCCCAGAGACCCGGGTGCTAAAGGAACAAAGTCAGACAGAGGGTGCCCGAGCAAAAAGCCTCAATAGGCCAAGTCCTAGGCTGAAGAGGTGTCATAGAGCAAGCTTGAATCAGGGCTGGCAGCAATCTGGAAGTGGTGGCAAGCAAGGCTGAGGTCTGAGTGCGGAGATAGTCAAACATAGCCAAGCAAAGCAGAGGTCTGGGTCTGGAGAGAGGCAATGGAGTAGTCAGGCAAGCAGAGATCCGGGCTTAGAGAGAGTCAACGGCATTGTCAGGCGAAGCAGAGGTCCGGGCTTGGAGAGAGCCAACGGCATGGTCAGGCAAAGCAGAGGTCCAGGTTTGGAGAGAGTCAACGGCGTGGTCAGGCAAGGCAGAAGTTGAGATCCAAGAAGGCAATCTGAGGGTAGGTTGGAGAGCAGGAACCCAGGAACAAGGAAACTAGGAACAGGAGTCAGCGAGGATCAGGAACACAGGAACAAGACAAATCTCTCAGGAGGCAATGAGTACTTGACCAGCGAGAAGACCTGTTGCAAAGGCATTGCTAGGGAGCAGAGCCAGGGCTTATATACCAGTGTTCTGCTGACATCATCATCCGGGGCCGCAGCTCAGTTCCCGCCGCAGGGCCCTACTTAAGTTCTAGTGATGCGTGTGCGCGCGCCTAGGGAGTGGCGTGGCACCGAGTAGCAGCATCTCTCCACGGGCCATGCGGAGAGGCCCAACGTGGAGCAGCAGGAATGGTAGCTGAACTGGAGATACCATGGTCTGTAGTTGAGCTGGAGGCACCAGGTGTGGCCCAAGGATGGAGCTGGCAGCCTACCACCGCCAGAGACAAGAGACCATGGGCTGGAGTCACTGAGAGAGGTGAGGGGGCCGCGCCGCGGGTCTGCCACAGACGGCACATGTAACAAATCTTAGTCGGACCATCCAATATCAATCCCCTGCTCCACCCTTTCTCCTTAGGTTATGGGTCTAGGTTTTCCAGCAAACGTAGCTGAATTTCATTTCTATCCTGCAAAGTTACTAGGCCTTGTGAGGCTGCCTAACTTGCTACTTAACTGGTGATCTTCAAAGATATCCAGTCTAGTGGCACTGTAAAGTAAAAAAAAAAAATAATAATGGAAGGAGCCTATAGCTCAATTCCCTTCTTCCTCCCTCCCCCAAAATCTTATATATGGCCCTGCTGAGCTGTGTACTCCCCACCCCCAAACCCCTCTTAAATTTGAAAATAATATTCTAGGGTTTGCAGGTCAGGACCCCTCCCCCATCCCCCCATCACCACCAACACCGTTTTTCCTGTTTCTGTTTAAAAACTAAAGTTGGGCTCCCCCACCCACTCACAATACCGTATCCTGGGCTATTCCTCCCCCCCCCCCCCCCCCCGCTTCCCCCTCTTCTTCCCTCCCATCCTCCAACACTTAAAACCCCTACCGGGATCAATGTATGCACTTACGAACTCCTGAAGCAGAGCTGGAAGTGTAACTTCCCACAGTTTATTCTTACAGCAGACAGCAGTCAAATAGTGAGATATCCAGCCACACAAAGCTGGATAACTTAAAAACCTAACTGGTTATATTCAAACTAGCAAGTTAGATTTTTAAGTTATCCGGCTGCTTGTAGCCAAATAACTTTTGGTGCGTATATTCTGTTAGACTTTATTCCTGCTGAATATCCACTGTTGCGCATCCCGGCCGCGCTGGCGCAGCAACCGGGCCTGCTCACCTCAGGCTCCCCTCTGCGGGCTCCAGTTCGTCCTCCCTAGCCACTGCAGCCAGCTCTCGGCGTCCCCAGCGCTCGCCCCATACGCCTCCTGAGTCAGAGGCCTCTCCGCATCCTCAGCATCCTCGGCCCCACCCCTAGGCATGCGCGGGCGACACTGTCTCTTTTAAATGGCCCAGGGCGGGAAGCTCGGCCCGGGTGCCTCCCGATGACATCACCTAGTTCCTGTATATAAGGCGAGGCCCTTCCCGCAGTTCCTCGCCTTGGCAATCGGGTCATCACCTCTGTGTGAGCTAGTTTGTCATTCTCGTCACTGTGCCTGTTCCAGTGTTCCTTGTTCCTTTTTCAGTGTTCTTGCATTCCTTGTTCCTGTGCTTGTTCCAGTGTTCCTGTCTTCCTTGTTCTTGTGCCTGTTCCAGTGTTCCTGTATCCTGTTCCACGTTCCATACCCAGGTTGTACCTTCTCAGACTGATTCTTGGTACTGACCTCGGCTTGCCTCTGATTACGATTGGACTGATACCTGGAACTGACCTCTGCTCGTCTCTGACTACGCTTGCACTGGTACCTGGAACTGACCTCTGCTCATCTCTGACTACGCTCGGACTGAATCCTGGAACTGACCCTTGCTTTGGCTGACCTTCCTTAGACTGATACCCTGGCTTTTACCCTTGTGCTCCACTCGGACACTCTCTTTGCTCCTCCTGAGACCACCAGGTCCACCTGCCTCGACGCTGTCTGCGGCCTCCCGCGAACTAGACCAATAGGCGCTGCCTTTCCTGTCCGGAGGACCATCAGTTTCTGTCTTGTACCCATGGTGTCTGGTACACTCTGTTCCGGTCTAGCTCGCCTGTTCAACTACAGCCGCACAACTCTACTCGTGGTGAGCACAACTCTCTTCCAGCTCTCCGGGAGACCCCTAGAGGCCCACCTAAGCCCAGGCAGCCCGGGAATCTAAGGGCTCAACCTGCAAAGCCCCCGGGCCATTATTGGTGAAGCTCCTGATTGCCTCTGTCTCTTAGTGTGCTCCGCCTCCTTGTGGCAGGTGTCCTCTGGGATCTCTCAGAGAGCCATTCCTCTCCTGCGCCAGGCCAAGGGTCCACCTCCAGCGCAATATCCAGGGCAAGTTATTCTGATAACTTTAGCTGGATAACTTGTCCACTTGAAGGCTTACTAAATATGGCGGACTGCGTATTTTAGATAATTTCTTTAGAAGTTATCATATTTGTATTTTTTAAAATGGATAGAATCAGTACAACTTAATTTTTTTTTTATTAATGATAGAACTAAAGAAACAGGATTGCAGAGTAATATATGAAGAAAACTATAAACTAGAAGGTTTATCATGTCTGCAAGTTTGCTCTACCTATTGCAATTTCACAGATCCTACACAATCTGATTTCAGTTTCACTTTATCACTCCTAAGGATCCATGATGTTTTCCCATCTGTAACACCGTTACTGCTTTTGTTCCCACCACCTAATTGATTAGAAGGCTGTTCCAAGAATCTATCATCCTTTTGAAGAAGCAAAATGTTCTTATATTTTTCTTGAGTCATATTTTTCTGGTCTTACATTATGATCAATTTCTTTTCTCCAAAATATGCTTACCTCTTTTGTATTATTTATAACTGAAAAATTTGAATTTCTTTATAATATCCCCCTCAATCTTCTCTCATCAGTCGGGCTAAACAATATATATTTAGGTCTTTAATTCTCATCTCACAAGGTTGATTGCACCATTTAAAGATATGCCAAGCTGAGTCAAACCAAGAAACCAAGGCCTAGCATCCTTCCTCTGATAGTGTCCAATCTGGGATACAAGTAAACGGCAAATCCAAAAAAGTAGATTTCTTGTTATTCACAACCAAGGATAGTGATAGCTTTCCCTAGTCTATCTGGTTATTAATATTGTATAGTCATTTCCTCCAGGAACTTGTCCAAGCCTCTTTTAAACACATCTATGCAACTAGCCTTGACCACACTCGCCAGCACCAGATTCACAGCTTGAGTTTGCATCGAGTGAGAAAGAAATATCTATGATTTATTTTCAATCTGATGAATGCTTGTTTCATGAAGTTTCCCCTTATTTTAGTATCATTTAAAAGAATAACTATTCTTTTTTTACCCATTCCACCCCAATCATTTCCTAAATGTCAGTCAAGTCCCTTCTTAGTCATTTCTTTTCCAAGCTGAAGAGCCCCCTACCTTAGTAGTCTCTCTAGGGGAGCTGTTCCATTCCCTTTAGCATTTTTGTTATCCTATTTATAGTTCTGTTATGTCTTTCTTGTAATGGAGCAACCAGAACAGCATACAATATTGAAAATGTGGTCTCACCATGGATCAATACAGAGACAATATGATTATTTCTATCTTATGCTCCATTTCTTTTTGGATTATTCCTAACATTCTATTTGCATTTTTTATGCTTCCACACACTGAGCTAAGGATTTTCTTGGTTGGTGACCAATACTGTGTACCTGTAGTGTTATGGTCAGACAGGCTGGATTCAGAGAGCACCTCCGCAAAAAGCTTTACAGGGCTGCAGAAAAACTGGAGCTGGTCTTTTGCCTATCCAAACCCCTCCCCCGCAGGTTGAGCCCTTGGGTTCTGGGGGCCAGTAGGCCTTATCTTCTATGGAACATCATGATATGAATGGGAGCTGAGTACAGGCTGGGAGCTGAAGTCAGGCATAGGCTGGATGCAGGGCCGGTGCAAGGGGATTTGGCACCCTAGGCGAGCCTTCTTCCTTGCGCCCCCCCCCCCCCCCCCGGTCTCGGCCCCGACTCCTACCTCATTCTCAATCACGCCCGCTGACTGGGGTTTTCTGGGTCGCGAGCAGATTGGGCACTGCTTGTGGCCCGCCAAATCTCCACTCCTCTTTGCCACCACTTGCGGCCCCATATGGCTCGCACCCAGTGGCGCACCAAGGGTCTCCGGCGCCCAGGGGCCAATGCATTTGTGTGCCACAGAAAATCAGTGGCATCTCTAGACAGAAGAATTTGTTTTGGGTGGGGGGGGAGCCAAAATGACATTTCTTCATCACACCCACCTCTATAGCATGGATCCTGCTTTAAAATTGGTTATAAAAAAAAGTGTTGTTAAAAAAAGTCCAAAGGGTCCTCTGCATTATTTTAAAAAGCGGGCCAGTTTCACACTTCTAGTAAAACTACTATAAAATTATTTGATAGCCTCATTCAACTAATTCTATATGGCTATGAGAGTGAAGTCAGGAATATATAGGAAGGGACAGAATGTCAATACAAATCCTGCACCTCCAGTTCTGTATCTCTGTGCATCCACTGAAATTCCCCCAAACAATGGAGCTTGGATGTTTCCCTTACAGCTCATCATACTAAAAGATATTTTCAAATTCTGGTGTCACCTCACAGCAACAGCAGCACAAACACCTTCCACTGCCAGACATATTGTTAACTAACACAAAGCACAGCAAAAAAGACACCCAAAATCTATACTGCAATCCCATCGTAACATAACAGTAATAACACCAAGGACTCAAACAACAATAACCCTACCTGTGAATAAGCAAGGGTAAATATTACACTGGGTCCTAGAATACCAATTCACCACCTACTGAGGAAACAAAACAAACCCAATTGCTATAGATCTCTATACAGACACTATATGCTAGCAGAATCTCTCATCATGGTCACACACACAGAGCAGAGACAGACCCTCACCAAATACATTTATATTTCTCAATGGTTTACATGCACAGGAGGCAAGCCTCTTTCAATAGAAAGGTGGATCTAGAACAAGATGTCATGGGATGAGGTTGAAAGGGGTAAACTCAGGAGTAATTAAGAAATATTTCTTTTTAGAGAGGGTATTGGATGCATGGAACGGTCTCCCAGTGGAGGTGGTAGAGACAAAAACTGTATCTGAATTCAAGAAAATATGGGATAAATACAGGGATCTCTAGGGAAGTCATGGAAATTATAAGGCTAAATTAATTGGGTGGATGAGCAGACTAGATAGGCCATACAGTCTTTTTTGCTGTCATGTTTCTATGTTTCTGTGGTTTTAGGATTTCATGCCCGCTATACAAAGGAGGAACAGCAGTCTCTTGCCAGTAGAAAAGAGAGTTCCAATTTTTAAGAATTTGAAAAGGCATAGAGAAGGACAACCAAAATGATAAAGGGGATGGAATGAGTCCCCTGTGAGGAAAGGCTAAAGAGGTTAGGGTTCTTCGGCTTGGACCAGAGAAGAGATATTTCAGAGAACGATAAAATAATAAATGGAGTGGAATGAGTAAACATGAATTGGTTGTTTACTCTTTCAAAAAGTACAAAGAGTAGGAGACATTCAATTAAGTTATTAGGTGATACTTTTAAGACAAATAGGAAAAAATATTTTTTTACTCAACACATCCTTATTAAACATTGGAATTAGTTGCCAGTGTATGTGGTGGAAACTGTTAGTGTAGCTGGGATTAAAAATGGTTAGACAAGTTCCTGGAAGAAAAATCCATAAACCATTATTAAGGTAGACTTGGGGAAATCCACTGCTTATCCCTGGGATACGCAGCATGGAATCTTATCGACCTTTTGGGATCCTGTCAGGTTTCTGTGACCTGCATTGGTCAACAGGATACTGGGCTTGATGAACTTTTGTTCTGATTCAGTATGGTAAATCTTACATTCTGTTTGGTTGGGAGGAAATTTTTCCACCAATTTCTGCCCAGGAGAAGAGTTTAATTTTTACAGTTTGGGACAAAGACAGAGATAGGAGATCACCATCACCATCTCCACTAAGAACCTACTCTTTATCACTCATGAGTGTTAGGTTTGTTTTCCTAGTGCTTGCCAGATCCATTCTGTCTGACTTCAATGGATTGCCTTGAATAGAAAAGAAACCCCTGCAATATTGCTTAACCATAGACTTGAATGGGATCTAAAAACAAACAAATGCAAAAAAATGCTTCATTATTTTCAAAATGTTTCAAATGAAAAAGAAAAATGGCTTGTTTCATTTCATATTACCCATTCATTTCATAAGAATACACAACAGATGGTAGGACTAACTGGTCAGTTTTCCAAATGGAAAAAGGTCATTAGTGAAGTACCACAGGAGTTAGTATTGGGACTTATGCTGTTTAGCATATTCATAAATGATCTGGAAAAAGGGACAACAAATAAGGTGATACAATTTGCAGGTCCCACAAAATTATTCAAAGTTGTTAAAGCAGCAGTGGATTGTAAGGAATTGCAGAAGGACCTTGCGAGACTAGAAGACTGCGCATCTGAATGGCAGAAAATATTTAATATGGATAAGAATAACGTGATGCACATAGTAAAAATAATCCTAGCTACATATCATGGTTTTGCCTGCTGTGCAGTCTTTCCGTGACAAGGTTCAGCCTGTTTAGCCTTCCCACCACCAGTGTTCCTCAGCGAGCCTTCTTCCCTGTCTTGCCTGTCATTTCCACACTGATAGAACAATGTCCAAGCCTCCCCACCTTCAAGAACTTATTCAAACCTTTTTTAAACTCAGATACACTAACTGCACTAACCCCATTCCCTGGCAACAAATTCCAGAGTTTAATTGTGCATTGATTGAAAAAGAATTTTCTCTGACTAGTTTCAAATGTGCTACTTGCAAACTTCATGGAGTGCCCCCTAGTCCTTCTATTATCCAAAAGAGTAAATAACCGATTCACATTTACCCGTTCTAGACCTCTCATGATATCTCCCCTCAGCCCTTTTTTCTCCCAGCTGAACAGTCCTAACCTCTTTAGTCTTTCCTCATAGGGGAGCTGTTCCATTCCCTTTATCATTTTGGTCACCCTCCTCTGTACCTTCTCCATCGCAACTATATCTTTTTTGCGATGCGGCAACCAGAACTGTACACTGCACAATATTCAAGGTATGGTCTCACCATGGAGCGATACAGAGGCATTATGACATTTTCCGTTTTATTCACCATTCCCTTCCTAATAATTCCTAACATTCTGTTTGCTTTTTTGACTGCCGCAGCACACTGAGCCGACGATTTCAATGTGTTTTCCACTATGATGCCTAGATCTCTTTCTTGGGTGTAGCTCCTAATATGGAACCCAACATTGTGTAACTATAGCATAGCCTATTTTTCCCTAAATGCATCACCTTGCACTTTTCCACATTAAATTTCATCTGCCTGGGATTTTGGGGGGAGGATAAGGGTGCACAAGGAGGACTGGGGAGGCCCTATTTTGTTTTATTTTGGGGGAGGTTAATGATTTTATTTTTGTAAAGGAACAGAAATAAATTAATCTTTAAACAAAATGATACCTGGGGGGGGACGGACAAAAAAAACTATTTTGGAGGTTGCATACATCTAATCACTAGTAATGCCACCCTTTTTGGAGTGAACTCCAAGTACCACAACCCTTTGTTGCCTCTCACTTATCCAGTTTCTAACCCATTCAGTCACTTTAGGGCCACTGTCCTGGCCTGCCTCTGTCCCGCCCCGCCCTTTTCAGGGCCTGGCACTTGTGCGCATATTGGTGTTACACGCATGGCCGGGCCCTTTAGAAAATGTGCACAGCGCGCACAGGGCCTGGGCATGCGCATAACTGCCAGTATTTGCACACGTGGGCCTTTGAAATTTAGCCTAGAGTGAATAAAACTGGGTCACTGACCCAGAACCTTTGTACCTCAGGCTAAAAAAACATGAAGCAAAAACTGTTGTTGTGGCTGCTGTGTTTCGTATTGGTGCTCTTTTTATATTAACATTTCCTTGCAAGTGTATTAGTATTAATCTGTAAAATACATTTGTTATGAGGCTCCGCAGCTGAAGGCTATTTTGATCACCAATGATGAGTTAAGATCTCCTATGGCTGACTTTTCAGCCATAGGAGCATGGGATTTGGATCCACAATAATTAATTAAGCCAGACTCTTTCCATTTTCTTCTGTAATTTATCTTAAGATATTGTGATTAGGGTCTCCTCCAAAATTGTGAACTTGGTGTTAGCAGAAACATTTGATATTTATTTATTTTATTTATTTAAATTCTTTTAATATACCGATGCTCAAGACCAGGTCTTATCGTACTGGTTTACAATAAACTAGGGGGGAAAACCAGTTAACACAGAAAGCGAAAGTTACATTAAACAGGGAATGTAGAACAAGGCCGTTAGAAGAAAAGGGATAGATTAACAATTTCTACCTGGAGAGCAGTGCAGGTAAGCATAGAGCAATTGCTTACATGGTAAAATTATATACAGTTTACATAGTGGAGTCGTTTTGACAAGTGATTTGAGAGAGCAGTTCTAGCATAACAGTCCTTTGTGAGGTGGAAAGAGGACGCAACCGAGGGGTGTTGGTCCGTGTGGGTTACCATAAGGCTTCTTCATGGATATGCTTGGGCGAACAGCCATGTTTTCAATTTTTTTCTGAAGGTGGGATGACAATGTTCCTGGCGTAAATCTGGCAGGAGAGAATTCCAGTGATGTGGTCCAGCGGTTGATAGCGCTCATTTTTCAATGGAGTTGTGTATAGTGGATTTGCTAAGGGGAACCTGGAGGGAGCCTCTGTATGCAGATCTGGTTGGTCTTGATGAGGAGTGTAGTTCGAGGGGTATGGTAAGTTGGAGAGAGGATTGCACACAAAACCACACATGTGTTTTGTGAATGATGGCCAGTGTCTTGAAGAGTATTCTGTAGTGGATGGGTAGCCAGTGTAGTATTTTTAGAATCGGTGAGATGTGGTCCATATGGCGAGAGTTTGTGAGGATCCTGGCTGCAGCGTTTTGCAGCATCTGAAGAGGTTTGGTAGAAGAGGCCGGGAGACCAAGCAGAAGAGCATTGCAATAATCAATCTTTGAGAATAGTATGGCTTGCAGGACATAGCGGTAGTCATGGAAGTGTAGGAGAGGTCTTAACTGTTTTAGGACCTGTAGTTTATAAAAGCCTTCTTTAGTGGTGGTGTTAATGAATTTTTTAAGGTTCATTCTGGAGTCTAGGGTAGCTCCAAGGTCTCTCACTTGATTTACTAATGGTATATTTGTGGTGCTGGCTAGTGGGTTATTATCATTGGGGGAGATGACCAGAAGTTCGGTTTTGGACATATTGAGAACCAGGCTGAGGCTCGTGAGAAGGAGATTGATAGCGTGAAGGCAGCTGTTCCAATAGTTTAGAGTGTTGGAGATGGGATCCTTGATGGGGATTAGGATCTGCACGTCATCCGCATAAATAAAGTAGGTGAGGTTGAGGTTATTGAGTAGTTGGCATAGGGGGAGAAGATAGATGTTGAATAGGGTCGGGGAAAGCGAGGAACCCTGGGGAACTCCTTGCTTGGATGCTACGGGGAGAGATTCTTTGTTGATTATTTTTACTTTGTAATACCTGTCGCTTAGAAAGGATTTTAACCAGAGGAGTGCAGAGTCTGAGATGCCTATTTCCATCAGACAGTTGATGAGGATTGTGTGGTTAACTGTGTCGAATGCTGCAGAGATATCTAGAAGAGCTAGCAGGTAGGATTGACCTTAGTCGAGGCCCATCAGGATGTTGTCCATTAATGAGAGCAGGAGAGATTCTGTGTTTCTGCGTTTCCTGAATCCGAATTGTGATGGGTATAGAATGTCGTGGGAGTCGAGGTAGTCTGTGAGTCGAGTGTTGACCAGTTTTTCCATTAGCTTGGCTATGAAAGGTAAGTTGGCAATGGGGCAGAAATTTATGGGGTTGGATGGGTCCAAGTTAAGTTTTTTTAGTAAGGGTTTCAGAGAGGCTGTTTTTTAAAGAGTCCGGGACTGTTCCGTGAGTGAGGGAACAGTTTATGATGTCGACCAGAGGTTTGGCGATGGTGTTCGGGATTGTGAGAAGGAGTTTGGTTGGAATTTGGTCTATTGGGTGCAATGAGGGCTTCATTTTCTTGATGATAGATTCGATTTCCAAGGATGATGTAAGATCAAAAGATTCTAGAGACAGTTTGTGTATTGCTGGGGCGTGGTTTTGGCTAGGTGGAGGCTGGGAGTTTGGAGTAGAGTTGGAAGATGTCAGCGAAGTAAGTACATTTTTTATTTTGTTGTCAAAGAAAACTGCCAGCTCAGTGGCTTTGTTTTGGGCCTCTTCTTCTGGGATGTTTGGAGGAATAGGGTTGGTGAGTACTGCAACATATGAGAATAGTGTTTTTGGGTCGTATAGGAAGCCGTGTATTTTTTTTGGCGTAGAAATCCCTTTTGGTACGAAGAATGGTGGCCCTATAATAGATCATTGCAGTTTTGTAGGAGGCCAGTGTGGTAGGGGAGGGATCCTTCCACCAGCATTGTTCTTTATGTTGTAGGTCTTGTTTGGGTTTTCTTAATTCTGATGAGAACCAGGGTTTTTTGTTAGTGCAGGCAGGATTGATATCTTTGGATGTCAAGGGGCATATTTTATCAGCTGCTGAGTGGGTGATAGTTAGCCAAGAGTTCATAGCAGTGTCCGCATTTGTGAGGTCCAAGTGAGTTAAGTCCTTGGTGAGGATGTTGCTGAGGGCTTCCATGGAACATGGTTTTCTGAATTGGATCGAGGATTTAGGGATGTTGGTGGTCGGTTTTTTCTTTATGGATAGTTCAGATTCTATCATCGAGTGATCTGACCAAGGGATGGGGGTACAAAAAGGAGGAGAAGTGGGCGAGATCGGATCATTTGTAAATATTAAGTCTAACGTGTGTCCTGCTTTGTGCGTGGGTTTATTAATAATTTGTTTGAAACCCATGGCCAGGACGGAGGAAAGGAGGGCTTCGCAATTGGCGGAGGGAGAAGGGGAGTCAACAAGAATGTTGAAGTCTCCTAGCAGGATAGCTGGTGAGTTTGTATTGATGTGTTTGGCTACAGTTTCTATGAGAGGCGATGGGTCGGATTCTAGGAGCCCTGGCGGGGCGTAGATAAGACAGATTTGGAGCTGGGTGGATTTGAATAATCCGATTTCAAGTTTGGTCAAAGATTTAATTGCGTGCTGGACTAGTCTCAGTTCTTATTTTGCGGCTAGCAGTAATCCTCCCCCTCTTTTTTTAGTTCTGGGGATAGAGAAAAAGTCTTATAGTTGTGTCGGTAATTGGTTGATTAGGGGTGTATCCGTGTTTTTCAACCAGGTTTCAGTGATTGCACACAGGTCCGGTTGGGTGTCCAGGAGGTAGTCGTTGAGCAAGTGAGATTTTTTTGACAGGGATTGGGAGTTGAGGAGGGTTAGTGTGATTAAAGATAGGCCTAGGAATTGGGTTAGAGGGGAGATCATGATGGGAATCAATGATCTCTTAGATCGTTGGAGATTGAATAAGGGTGAATTAACTCTGTTAAGGGATGAGTGAGAGATAATAGGGATAGGGAAGGTTTGTATCATGTTGATTTTTGTAAGAGTTGGGATGATAGTTTGAGCTAGGGGAGGGGAGTGGTTACTGGAGGCTAGGAGAACTAGATGGTTGCTGTGCGAGAATAGGTGCTGGGAGGCAGGTTGGTGGTGGTTGTGGTGAGAGGAGGGACTGCCAATGATATGAATTGGGTAGGCTTCCATCACACTGTTTGTTAGGTGGCGTGGTGTTGTCTCCAAAGGCTGAGAGAGAGCTTGGTGATTCTAAATTAAATTAGTGCTGTAACATACTTTGAATGTGTGTGTGATCTTCTTCTCAGGTGGTTGCTGGAATTAGTGAACGCTGATATTGTAGAGTGATGGCTCGGCAGTGGTGGATTTGCCGGCGGAAAAGGTGGATTGCGGTTTCTCTCTTCTCCCTTCTCTCAGTGGCTGCACGAAGGGGCGCACAAAGGGGCCTGCCCCTTTGACGTGCTCCTTCGGCGCGCGGCGCCGGAGGATCTTCTAATTTAAAGCTCCCTCTCCATGTTGCTATTGGCCAGCCAGGCTGCAGGGGGGCCGAAGGGCCGTGAGGAGGGACGGCACGGCGGACTTGCCTCGTGGTCTGCGTCTGGGCTCGCCGTGGGTAAGGGAAATTAATATGTAATGGGAAATTCATATGTAATGAAATATTTATTTCATTACATATGAATTTTGCTTCTTTTATGTTCTGCTTATTCTAGTTCAAGTTGAATGACTTGAATTAATATGTAAAATGATACATTAAAAAAAAAAGCAAGAATCATCATAGCTCGCACAGGCCCGAGTCATGAGGAGGTGGCATCAACAGCTCCTAAAGAAGGAGAAGGGTGCCATGTCTGCAGAATGTGCAGGTAGGAGCGGAGGTATCAGGGAAGGGAGGGAGGGCAGTGAGTGGAACTGTACCAGGGCCCCCAGAGCGAAGCACTCGCACTGCTGCTGACTGACTCACCGAAAGATCGCATCAGGGTCCCAGCGCATACAGAGTGCCGCCGCACCCCATGGCCTCCTGCTTCCTGCTTCAAAGCATAAGAGTGTGGGTAGAAGGTGGAGGAGGAGAACGTCGTGGAAACTGGCAACACTATGCATAGTCTGAGCCCCCATGGCCCGTGCTGTCGATTATGTACTGAGGGAGGGGTGGAAAGAAATTTTGCATCTTTGAATTCCCCCCCCCCCCCCCGCCTCTGACTGACCCAGAACCTTTATTTTTTGATTTGAAAATCACCCCCTAGAGACTTCCCACCAAAGAATGAGCAGAAAAATCTCGATAATAATCCTGAAGAAAGCAAGAGAAATCTCAGCTACAGTATCAAAGTATGTTGCATCCTGCCACCAGCCCAGAAATGAAATTTGAGCAGGGATAAAACAGGTCATTACCAGAACTTGAGAACTGTCCCATTTCTGTCCCCTACATGGTTATCTTACTGTTTTCATTATTAAGAACATAAGAAAATGCCATACTGGGTCAGACCAAGGGTCCATCAAGTCCAGCATCCTGTTTCCAACAGTGGCCAATCCAGGCCATAAGAACCTGGCAAGTACCCAAAAACTAAGTCTATTCCATGTTACCGTTGCTAGTAATAGCGGTGGTTATTATCTAAGTCAACATAATTAATAGCAGGTAATGGACTTCTCGTCCAAGAACTTATCCAATCCTTTTTTAAACACAGCTATACTAACTGCACGAACCACATTCTCTGGCAACAAATTCCAGAGTTTAATTGTGCGTTGAGTAAAAAAGAACTTTCTCCGATTAGTTTTAAATGTGCCCCATGCTAACTTCATGGAGTGCCCCCTAGTCTTTCTACATAAAGGTGAATTTTAAAAGCCAGGCGCGCACCAAAATTGGGAGATACACTCGGCTCGCATGTAGGGCTCATGCTCGCCCGCTGTATTTTAAAAGCTGCCCAGATACGCGTGCATCTCCCATGGTGTGCACATCTCACTTGGATTCAAAAAAAGTGTGTGTCCTGTGTGAGGCACGGGCGTTTCAGAGTGGGGCCAAGAGATGTGCACGTAAATACTTAAGCGGATACCCATTTGAAAGTTACCATCGTCGTTTTACATTTTTTCATTACTTTAAACATTTTCGGGGGGATTTTAAATCCCCGGTGCGTGGAAATCCCGGGAGATACACGTGTGGCCGGGCCACGCGCGCTGCCGAGTGCTTTTCCAAAATGGCCCGGCCATGTGCATATCTCCCGGTACCCGCAGAAGTGCCGGGCATTTAAAAAGGGCCGGGCTGAGGGTGGGGTCTAGGTGGGGTGGGGCAGGGCGGGGGCAAGCCAGAACAGCGCCATTTTGAGCTGTCCTGGTGAAGTGCGCGCGCCAGCCGCAACTTACTTCTGCTTGGAGGAGCAGGTAAGTTTTTTAAAAAATAGGAAGGTTAGTCTGGGGGATAAAGAAGTTCCCTCCCAGTCCACTCCTTTATTGGAGCAAACTGGAAAGGAACTGGGCAAAGTCCCGGTAATGTTGCCGTGCATTTTTTTTACAAAATACCCCCCCCCCCCCTTGCACGCATGAGTCGGAACCCATGCGTACAAAGATATAAAATCTGGTGCACATGTGCACGCATGTTATAAAATTAGCGCATCCATGTACGCGTGCCGGGAACCATGTGCACATGGACACCCGCATGGTCTTTTTAAAATTTACCCCTTTGTGTATTACTTTGGCAACTTGTACAAATATTCCTCCCAATAAACTTTCCTGAATCTGTGTGTTGGTGTCTGTGCAAGAAATACGAGTAAGCATCAGCAGTTCAGGAACAAAGTTAGAGTGGGCTCATAGAAGCTGAGATTGAATGGCAGGACATCTAGGGCTGAGGATGAGTACGTCAGCTTGGAAGAAACTGTTTCAATGGAAATTTTCAAAATGATCGGGGTAAATACTTTCATCTGCACCCTAGATGCAGATTAAAAAATGGGGGGGGGGGGGGGGGGAGGGATGGGTGCATAATTGTACAAAAGTCTTTGTAGGGATGCCAGCCTCTTTCAGTATTGTTTTTCGGTTCTTTCTTTACTTGTGGTATTCTTCAATAATATTGCAAAAAAAAAAAAAGAATAGGGGGAAAGATCAACAACATCCTTATTTTTATCTGTAGAAAAAAGAGGAATCCTGAGGAGTGAGATTAGGCTGGGGGAGAAAACAACAGGCAGAAGTCAATACTCTAAAAGTCTGGGAACATATCCAGCTCCATCCACTTCCACATACAGTTCAAACTTCTCTTTCTAATCTACAAATACATTCCTTCTGCCGCTTCTTGTTACCTCTCTTCTCTTCTCTTTTCTTTCCCTATACCCTTCCTTGGGCAGGTCTCTCTTATCTGTACCCTTCTCTTCCTTCTCCCACTTCTGACTCCGTCCTTTTCAGCTTGCTCTGCCATATGCCTGGAATAGACTTTCTGAGTCGGTGCATCATGCTCCCTCCCTCTCTAGCCATATTCAAATCCAGTCTAAAAACTCACATTTATTATTATTTTTAACCAAAAATCAGAAGCCCTAATTATAGTTTGGGATCTGAATAACACAAGTTTCATTACTCATTAACCTCCCTTTTAACATCTATCGCTATTCCCTGCCAAATGTTACTCCTGCCACATGTTCACCCCACAAGGTTTATTGCCACTCATTATAAAGTTTGCATCCAATATTAGCGTTACATTGTATCTTTAGTACCAAGCACCAACCACAGTTAATGTTATAATGTTTAATATATATTTAGTACTATTCACAGTTGATGTTAAAATGTAAAATAGTATGACCTCTTGTCATACTATTCCAGTTGCTATGATGTGAACCGATGTGATGTACACCAACGAATGTCGGTATATAAAAGCAAATAAATAAATAAAATATGATAGTCCATTGCTTAGAAAGATCGTTACATGTATATCATTTAAAGAAATGGAGCTGCTACATGCATAAAAGGAAAAAAAGTAATGGCAATCAAAAATAGATAGTAAATAGGTATGAGGAGAAATACAGAGAAAAATGTTTTCTTGTCCCAACACTTGACGTGATTTTCTAAGCAGAAAGAGTAATCAGTCATTATAATATGCTCATTTATTTATTTAATCATATGTGATTACTCACAAATCAGAATGTCCATCATAGCAAGATAATGGTACAGTGTGAATGACTGATCACCCTCACAGATAAGGATGGAGGGGAAAGGCATAAAAAAGGGACACCTTCTCTTCTTAGTCATCACATTTGTCAACAAAGTTTATCCTCTAAACAGCTGATTAAAAAAGACTCATAATTAGATTTTTTTAAATTCCATTTTTAGAAACGTATAGATACTGAGTATTAAACATTAACACCTGCAGCCGTAATTACATATTCAGAGGAAACATTTAATGGAATACAAATTAATTCTAACAAACATTTGCTGTAGAGCTGGAGACAATAGTCTCTTTTTCCCCGGAACTGAACATACTGAGGATATCTAAGGATTGTAGTATGGTTTTATTCTTATTTGTCTTCAAATAGAAAGCACAACTAAACACATTCAGCTTGATATAACTTATTCCAATCAACCAAAATTCTGTTAGGCATTAAGATAAAAAGTATAAAAAAATGTGCTGACATGAAATGGTTATCTAGTTCACAAGATGAGAAAAAAGGAAAAAGGCAATATAACTTCAATGGCTTTTGGGGGGGAATATGGGAATGAGAGGCTGAGATGGATAAAATGCACATGTGGAAGACTAAACAAAAACCAAATTCACATTAAAAAAAAAGCCAACAGGCCAGTTAGTTACACAATTGTGAAATGACACACTTTTTTGCCGAAACTTTAGTTTCTGGTACGTCTAGAAAGGAAAAGTGCTTTAAAAAAGTAAGCGAGCAAAACCCTTTTGCAAAGAGCATTATGCCCAATTTGCACTTTTCGCTGCATGCTTTGACTTGTGCTGTTTTTCTTGGAATTTTCCTTTTCCGGAGCTGTGTAAAATTAAATCATTGGGCTAAAGATGCATTACTTCAGACTCTGCTTTCCAACTGATCTGCAGCATTCTTGCACTGCTTTCTTCTTTTATTATTTTTTACCAACATTGGCCCTATCATTATATCTAACCATCACTATCTCCAATTTCCTTAGCAACAGCACTCTTAATTTTCTGCTCAATAACCACCCTGGCTAAGGAAAATCACCGGAAAAGGATTGAAAGGCTGCTATGTGCTTTAGTGCAATAGGTTTTAATTTTACCTCTACAAACCACACTTATCCATAGTATTGTGCACAGTCGATAGATATAGAGCATCTATAGAAATAGGTTTCAGAAACTGACACAAAAACAAGGAAATCTTGATAACTTGACTAGAAAATTCTGCTTTGGCAGAAATGGAAATGCTTATCAGCTCTAGCTTTATACCAAGTCTTTATACTAGGCAGGCATGTAAAAAAAAACCATAAAACAACTTGTAAATTACAGTATTTAAAGTATATCTATTCTGAAAGGAAATAAAGGAAAAAAACACACAGTTGATGAGACTTAATTCAGCTCTGCAGGAAATATAAATGTACAGCAGGCTTATCAAAAATTTCCTGTTCAAGCCTTCTTTGAGACCTTAATGACTTCATTTTTCCTTCCATTCCATCTGATTCATTTACTGCAGACCAAACACCCGTGGGGATGAAATAAAATAAATGAAATGCATTTAATTTACTAATAATAGTAACACTTTTCTGTTCCCATTCTCCCTTCAGATGTTAACATGGGGAGAAGCCAATCTGCATTGACACTCTGGACTGCATATATAATTTAGTATCATGACTTTAATGCATGTTGGCATCCTGTTGGAATGAAATATGTTAGATTACAAAAATGACTGTGGAATCTAGTATTTTTGCATTAATTTAATTGTTTTTTTCTTTGTCCATGCAAACAATACTATTACAAAAATAAGCACAGATGGTAGGAAAAAACTACCTGTTGACAAGCATACACTAATTTATTCCATCACTGATATCTATTATTCCATGAAAATTATTTTTAGCGTCAGTTTAATGTATTTGGCCTTATTACAATTGAATTGTAAAACAATGCACCGCATTGTTTTGTTTTGGTTTTAATTATAGGGTCCTGGAAAGCTAAAAGGTGCAATGAGTTTGTTATAGCATATGAAGGGTTAAACATTGCATTGTCCTGAAAGTAAATACAATCTCAATGGTTAATAACAGGGGGCCCGATATTCAAAATGCTTTCAGTGCTATTTAGCCGGATAAGTGGGACGTATATGGCTAAGTAAGCAGTGATTGCTGAATGTAGGTGCATATTCAGCGGCTGCTACTTAGCCGCATACGTCCCGCTTATAAGTCCCTTATATGGCTAAAAGCTATACATACAAAACGTAGTGGGGCGGATTTTAAAAGCCCTGCTCGTGTAAATCCGCCCGGATTTACGCGAGCAGGGCCTTGCGCGCCGCGTGCCTATTTTCCATAGGCCTGCCGGCGCACACAGAGCCCCGGGACTCGCGTAAGTCCCGGGGTTTTTCGAGGGGGGCGTGTCGGGGGCGTGTCCAATCGGCGTGTCGGGGGCGTGCGATCGGCGTGGCGTTTTGGAGGCGGGCCCGGAGGCGTGGTTTCAGCCCGGGGCGTGGCCGCGCCCTCCGGAACCACCCCCGGGTCGCGTCTCGGCGCGCTAGCGGCCCGCTGGCGTGCGGGGATTTACTTCTCCCTCCGGGAGGCATAAATCCCCCGACAAAGGTAGGGGGGGGGGTTTAGATAGGGCCGGGGGGGTGGGTTAGATAGAGGAAGGGAGGGGAAGGTGAGGGGAGGGCGAAAGCGAGTTCCCTCCGAGGCCGCTCCGATTTCGGAGCGGCCTTGGAGGGAATGGAGGCAGGCTGCGCGGCTCGGCGCGCACCGTCTGCACAAAATCGGCAGCCTTGCGCGCGCCGATCCTGGATTTTAGCAGATACACGCGTATCTACTAAAATCCAGCGTACTTTTGTTTGCGACTGGTGCGCCAACAAAAGTACGCGAACGCGCATTTTTTGTAAATCTACCCCTGTGTGCAGATCGGGGTGGAGCAAGTTAGCCATATAACTTATACAGCTAACTACAGATATTCAGAGTTAGCCACATAAGTATACGTGTAAGTTTAGACATGCCATAGAGCAGATCTGAACTTAGCCAGTTAGACTTATCCTGCTAAGGGCATATATATATATATATATATGCGTATGTTTAGCAGCTTCACCATGCTTCCAATTTGTAACTTAGCTGGATAAGTTCTAACCAGCTAAGTCATAGCCAGCTTGAATATTTACCCTAGGAAGGACAATTCTCCTTCCTAAGAGAGGCCAAACAGCCACCCCAAAAATTGTTGACCAATAATATGCCTAGTGATGATTTACAAGCTGTTCACTGAAATAAATACAGAAAGGATATATGATCACATGGATTTTAATAACATCATAGAACAGAAGGGAAATAGAAGAGAAGCACATAGAATCAAGGACCGGTTTATGCTGATTAAAGCAATCATGACCAGCTGTAAGGCAGCCCAAAATCTCAGTATATTGAATCACTTAAAAAATTTGTAGCCCACTGATTTGTAAAACTCAGTGTTTATAACAACAAAACATTTACAATATAATAACAATACAGTATAGTATGGGTATGTGAATAGGGGCAAAACATAATAATAATATAATTACCTGGTCCCTAGCATGGCTGTTGGCAGCACCGGGATGCTGGATGAGATAGGCCAGTGGTGAAGCAGCCAGATTGTGACTGCGGGAGTGCCTTGTGGAGTCTGTGGCTGGGGTTCACAAGGTTCTGATGGGAGAACAGGGCCAAGTTTGAGGTGCTAGAGCTGTTGGTGAGTGAGATTGAGGTAGGGCAGCATTGTACTGGCAGTTGTTTACCACAATGGTTTTGACAGTCGCAGGAGTTGAGAGGAGCCTCCCGTGGCTTTGAAGGCCTTGTCTGCAAAGTTGGGCTTCAGGATTCGTGCTGGGAGTGTAGTGCCAGGAAGTTGGAAGTGAGCTACAGAAGGGAAAGCTGGAGCAAGCAGCAACAATTTAGATCACTGCTGCTACTGCTGCCATTCCCGCCCTGTTCCCAAACATAGCGGTGATAAAAAAAAAGTTTTGCACCACCACAGGGGAAAGATCTGTGAGACCTGGGGAAGAACCCAGTGCATTGTTAAAAGTAGACTGTGATTTAATGGCATCACTGATACCTTCAGTGGCTACTGCAGGCCTGGCTTGGAGAGAACAAAAAAATATAAGATGTAGCTGAAACAAGTAAAATAAATGACAATAAACATTAAGGACATCTATTTACAGGTTCAAGAGCTCGGAGCAGACTCCAGAGGGTGTTTTTGATACATGGAAAATGGTGATTCTTGCTCCAATGAAAATTGAATAAAAATACCTAGATAAAATAAAAATAATACAAATCAAGTAAATAAAACGTGGATAGTAATTAGAGGTCCCTATTAAGCTCTTGCTACGAGTTAAAATATCAAAATAAAATAAAAAACTAAATCCCATTTTTACTCACAATAGGGGTTATTTACTAAAGGTTTATCGCGTGCGTTAGGGCCTTTTCACATGCAATAGGATTTAAATTATCTGGAAGGAAAGAGTCGGGGCAGGGAAGGGGAGGAGTCAGCCACTGTACCGCTGCTGGCGATAATGTTAGGAACATTCTCGCCAGCAGTAGCAGGGCGAATAGCACCACCTTTTACAGTGGTACTATTTGCATGAAAGGCTGCAGCCAGCTGCACCACCGCCATGCGAACGTCTGCGGCCTTTCGCAGGCCCGCCCCCCTTTTCTGCAAAGAATGATGAATGCAGCCCAATGTGTTTTGGAGGTAAAAACCTCTTAAATTAGTCAAATCTTAGCCACGTTTTTTTACTTTCAGAAAAAAAATGTTACATGCTTTGAATTGAGCACTAGTGTTTGAGGGAAGAAAACAGGTCACAGCTAATATGGGACATTGTGGAACATCTTTTTATTTCTTGTAAAATAGAAAAGGAATGCTTTAAGTTAAAAAAATTTAGTTTATTGTAAAATTTGACTCTTATCCAAGCAATTTTAGGGATTTGCTTTGGGAACTTTCCTCTCAGGGCTTCAAAAAAGAGTTCTGTTTAGATCAGCAAATATAACATTCTCCTAGGCAATGCAGAAGCAGCTTAGAAAACAATGGAACAATTTACCAACACAACTAAGATTGGATCCCACGACTCAATCCTTCAAAAAAAACCTCAAAACATGGCTTTTCCAAAAAGCTTTCCCGACAGCTACCTAATGCCCATCTACCAACCATTCCTCCCCACCAGACCTCCCGGTTATCCCTCCATACCTATCCCTACCTATACCACCAGCAGCACCATACAACTCATTAACTTCGAGACTTCTTGTCTCCCTATTAACACTCATATATACATTGCAATAACCAACTTCATCTCCACCCGAATGTCCTCAATGTCATCTCTTGATCTTATTGAAACTTTATAAATTACACTATGGCAATCCTTAGACACCTGTTCTATCCGATGTCCAGGGGCGGATTGGCCTATTGGGGGATCAGGCATCCCCTGGTGGGCCGGTCGCTCTAGTCACGTGTTTGCCGAGCATGGCTGTGACAGAGCCGCGCTCGGCAGACCACGTGGTATCTCCTGGACGGCGAATCCTTGGGCCAGTAGTCATTGGGAATCCTCCCCTGCCGATATCAAAATCGCTATCCTCTATGCTACCCTAAGCTAAACAGTGAAAACAATGTTGCTTTTGTTCCATTATAATTTATTGTAAGCCATGTTGTATTATGATATTCTGTAAGATATATTGTTGCTCCCGTTTCATTCTAA
This sequence comes from Rhinatrema bivittatum, assembly GCF_901001135.1. Classification (NCBI taxonomy): domain Eukaryota; kingdom Metazoa; phylum Chordata; class Amphibia; order Gymnophiona; family Rhinatrematidae; genus Rhinatrema; species Rhinatrema bivittatum. Next base: position 738,560,747 of record NC_042616.1, on the reverse strand, counting down.
GTTATTACTGTTAGAAATAATATGAAGTTACAATGTAAAATATGAAGCCTTCGTCTTCTTAGAACCTCAGTTGCACTGTAAACCGATATGATATTCTAGATCGAACACCGGTATATAAAAATAAATAAATAGGTGAAAAGGTAGTGGAATTATACTAAAATTGGCCAAAGCACAATTTCTTGCCAGTTTCTAAATTCATTTTGAGAGTTTCTAAAGCTTCCAAAATTTTTCTGATATGTTACCCAGGATGTAGAGGAAGTTGACTTTAAATTGCTTCTAGGTGAATTGAAGAACTATTTTTACAAGTGACATCAAGAAGGCAAGGATATCTTAATATACAAAAAATAGAGTGACAGTTTAAAATCTAGAGAGAACAGTATTCAGTATCAAATAGAGTGGGAAAACTGGGCCTTGGCTCCACTCTGAAACTTTAGTTTAAAAAAAAATCACTTAATAATTGAAAGAATAATGTAGAAACATTTATGAGTTTGAATGTATATATAAAAAAATGCTCTGTGTAAAAAGGTTCTAGTTAATATTTAACTTCCGTATCTTACCTTAATAGAAAGGTGCTAATCTATAAGAATTATTAGCCAGCCTTTGTACAATAGGTTTGAATGAAGACAGAATAGAAAATAAAATTTCTACAAAAGTGTGAATGGTATCTCACAACCAGATTTGTACAATAAAGAAATAGTGATACACATATACATTCAAAAGAAATCCTAAGTTTAATGGAAAATTCTTTCATCCACAAGGGAAATTGAGAATTCATAAAAGCCTTTGAAGAAAAGGTTGAAAGTAATTTCTTCAATGGCTTTAGTTATTGAATGATCCAAGATTCCTTAAAAATCAATTTTATTCAGAGAGTCATAAACCGTATTAGGAAACACAACTAGAGTGTTCAAGAGGTCAATTTTCAGAAGCGCACATCCATGTGCATGTGTTTCCCGGCACGTGCACATGGATGCGGCTATTTTATTATTACAACAATATGTGGTAAAGAAAATGAGGGTAACAAGAATCAAAAATCATAAAATCATCATATAATCTCAATGAAGTAAGATCCGCGTGCTGTCCCAGCTGGCTTCCCCCCAGCCCACCCCTTTTCCATGGCCCGGCACTTCTGCACATATTGGGGGTTACTCGCATGGCCAGGCCTTTCTAAAATGCGCTTGGCGCGTGCATGGCCCAGATATGCAGGTAACCCCCGGTATTTGAGCATGCAGGCCATCGAAAATTTGGGTGAAATTGTGATTTTCCTTACACTGTGGGCCGGATTTTCTAAAGGTTATGTGCGCCGGGCCTATTTTCAAAAGGTCCGGCGATGTGCGTAAAGCCCCAGGACGCTTGTATGTCCCAGGGAGGCGGCAGGGTGGTATGGGGGGGCGGGGCAGGGTCAGAGGCTCCCGGCATAGCGGCCATTTGCCGCTGTGCCAGGGATCGCAAACCGGCAGTCAGCAGGCACACACAACTTACTTCAACCCCAGGGCTGAAGTAAGTTTAAAAACAAAAGAAAAAACAAGGAAAAAGTAGAGGGGAAAGGGGGAAGGCAGCGTGGCTCGGCGCGCGCGCAAGGTGCACAATTGTGCGCTCCTTTGCGTGCGCTGACCCCCGATTTTATAACATGCGCGCGCCTGTGCACATATTATAAAATTTTGTGTCCATGTGTGCACGCCGGGTAGCATGCGCAGATGGACGCGCTCACGCATGTTTAAAAATCTACCCCTATGGGTTTAATTGTCAAGTCTCATTTGCCTAAAGAAAAACAAGCTTTGTTTTAATGATATAAGATACTATTCAGATCATTTAGATGCACTGGCTGCTAGGGATGTGCAGAGCAAAATTTTATGTTCATATTTCTTATGTCCGAAAGGGGGTCCCACTTGCGGCCAATATGGACATAAAAAAAATCTAATGAGTTGGGTATATGTACATATGTCGCCCATTAAAGTCAATGGGGGAAGGATTTCCAGCCTATTTTTGGCTGCAGAATTGTGGTTTTCTTATCAATTGGCCCAGGAGAGAGTTCCCTTTCCTTTGTGCAGGGAAGTACTCCCTGGAAAGGGTCCACCCCTAGAGTTGTGTGTACCCGGTGTTTACATTGGCGTCCAGTGAATATCGTTGGCGTCTAGTGAATTCCGTTGGCGTCTAGTGAATTCAGACGGTACTTACGCACTTCAGCAGATGACAAAGGAATTGGAGGATCTCTCAGAAATAAGAATACGTGTGGGAACACAAGGTCTGGATGAACAGGCAGGCACAGCAATGGAGTTAAAACAGCAGTAGGAACACAAGGCCTGGATGAACAGGCACTTCCTTCGAGGACAGAGGTCAATCCCAGCTAGGGACACAAGGCCTGCATGAACAGGCACAGGAACTAGGTTAAAACACTGGTAGCTCGCCAGCATCTTTCTGATGCATGCTAGAATATTGGCAGCGGTGTGGGCATGGTCCGTCAGGTGGGTGTGCAGTAAAGCCCACCTCCACCCTCATGCTTGTTCAGGGAAGGACTCCCTGGAACGGGTCCACCCCTAGAGTTGTGTGTACCCGGTGTTTACATTGGCGTCCAGTGAATATCGTTGGCGTCTAGTGAATTCCGTTGGCGTCTAGTGAATTCAGACTGTACTTACGCACTTCAGCTGATGACAAACGAATTGGAGCCTAGGATCTCTCACAAATAAGAATACGTGTGGGAACACAAGGCCTGGATGAACAGGTACATCATTCGAGGACAGAGGTCAATTCCAGCTAGGGACACAAGGCCTGCATGAACAGGCACAGCAACCAGGTTAAAACACTTGTGGGAACACAAGGCCTGGATGAACAGGCACAGCCACTGAGTTAAAACACCTGTGGGAACACAAGGCCTGGATGAACAGGCACCGCCACTGAGTTAAAACACCTGTGGGAACACAAGGCCCGGAAGAATGGGCACAGCAACTGAGTTAAAACACCTGTGGGAACACAAGGCCTGGATGAACACGGATACTCGGATAGTAATTATGTGTTTTTTTAATGTATTTATATTCTTATTCGAAAACGTTTCTAGCACGTCATACTTGAATACACTCAGGTACTGTAGGTATTTCCCTATCCCCAGAGGAACACAAGGCCTGGATGAACAGGCACCGCCACTGAGTTAAAACACCTGTGGGAACACAAGGCCTGGATGAACAGGCAGGCACAGCAATGGAGTTAAAACACCAGTAGGAACATGGATGAACACTGATACTCGGATAGTACAATTTTTTTTTTATGGATTTATATTTTTTTTTTAAAAAGTTTATAGCACTTCATTTATTTTTATATTTATTTGTCATTTTTATATACTGACATTCTTGTATTCAATGCAAATCATACTTGCTTACACTCAGTTACTGTATGTATTTCCCTATCCCCAGAGGAACACAAGGCCTGCAGGAACGGGCACAGCAACGGAGTTAAAACACTTGTGGGAACACAAGGCCGGGATGAAGAGGCGCAGCAGTCGAGCACAGAGGTCGATCCCAGCTAGGGACACAAGGCCTGGATGAAGAGGCACATCATTCGAGGACAGAGTTCAATCACAGCTAGGGACACAAGCCGCGGAGGAAAAGACACTAACCAGGATCCTCCAAGCCCTCATTTTCTCCAAATTAGACTACTGCAACTCTACATTTCTTGGACTCCCTTCCTCATACACAAAACCACTCCAAATGGTTCAAAACGCAGCAGCCCGTCTACTAACAAACACTAGGAAAAGAGACCACATTTCCCCAGTCCTAAAAGACCTCCACTGGTTACCAATTCAGTTCAGAGTCATTTACAAATCCATCACCTTGATATACAAAATCTTTCACCAACACACCATAATCGACCTACAAATTCCTCTCCGTTTATACAAATGCACAAGACCGACCAGGGAAGCCTACAGAGGATGCCTCCTTGTTCCACCCTCCAAAACCACTTATCACAGCACCTTTAGAGATTGAGCCCTTTCCACAGCAGGTCCACCGTTATGGAACTCCATCCCCCCAGATCTCAGAAATGAACCTTGCCTCCTAACCTTTCGGAAAAGACTCAAGACATGGCGTTTCAGGCAAGCCTTCCCGAACTGCACCTAACACACACCATCAATAAATTCTCAGCTCAGAAGCTGTATATATTGGACGCCATATTTGTAATGTACTCTTGTATATTTTTATATTCTACACATGTATATAATTAACCTCCTCTATCCCTCTTTATTTCTTACACTCCCAGTTCATAGCCCCAGTTAATTGTAACTGCATCTCTTCACCACGTGTATTTATGTTATAGGTTGTTTTCTTTGCACCCCTGTTTTCTGTAAGCGACATCATGTGAACGATTTCATGAATGCCGGTATAAAAAAACCTTAAATAAATAAAATAAATAAGTAAGTACCGCAAGGGAAAGTTGAAAACAACTTTGAAGAGGGAGTTCAAGAGGGCGTGAAATTGTAAAGAGGTAAATGGGTGGGGTCCGTGCAGTCCGCCCGCAGGATTCAACCCGGCGGGTTCGGTCGGACCGGGGTTTCGGCGGATCCCCCACCCCCACCCCTTTCGCGGGGGTGGGGGAGGGGCGGGGGACGGCCCCGGCCCCCGCAGGGCGCATTTCCTCCGCGGCGGTGCGCCGCGACCGGCAACGGGTCGGCTGGGAAGGCCCAGGGGGGGCAGGTGGCCCGCTGCTCTGGCGGCGCGTGTTATAGCCCCCCCTCCCGGCGTTTCCTCCTTCCCCTTTGGCAACTGTTAACTTGTCTTAACCTCATTCACTACATCTATGCAGACGATGTTCAGATTCTTATTCCCATAACAGAATCTATTAACAAACTTGGCTATTCTTACAAGCCTTCCCTGATCCTTCAAACTTTCACTAGATAAGTACAGCTACTCAGCTTTGAATATGGAACTTCGCCCCTCCAATATTCTCCTCATTTAGCTACCCTACTTATGCACTTCAGAAAATGACAAAGGAATTGGAAGATCTCTCAGAAATAATAATACGTGTGGGAACATAAGGTCTGGATGAACAGGCAGGCACAGCAATGGACTTAAAACACCAGTAGGAACACTAGGCCTGGATGAAGAGGCACATCATTCTAGGACAGAGGTCAATCCCACCTATGGACACAAGCCGCGGAGGAAAAGAAACTAACCAGGATTCCCTCCGTAACGGCGAGTGAAGAGGGAAGAGCCCAGCGCCGAATCCCCGCTCGTCCGGCGGGCGCGGGAAATGTGGCGTACGGAAGATCGCCTCTCTGGCGCCGCTCGGGGGCCCAAGTCCTTCTCATCAAGCCTCAGCCCGCGGACGGTGTTAGGCCGGTAGCGGCCCCCGGCGCGCCGGGACCGGGTTTTCTCGTAGTCTGTTTGTTTGGGAATGCAGGCCAAAGTGAGTGGTAAACTCCATCTAAGCGTAAATACCGGCTCCGGCGCGTGTTATTGCCCCCCCCCCCCCCGGCAGCAGCTTCGCCGTTTCCCCCGCCGTTTCCTCCTTCCCCTTTGCCAACTGTTAACTAGTCTTAACCTCATTCACTACATCTATGCAGACGATGTTCAGATTCTTATTCCCATAACAGAATCTATTAACAAAGCCATCGCACTTTGGAACAACAGCTTACAAGCCATCACTAATCTCCTCAACAGTCAAAGCATGAGATCTTATTAAGAAACTGACATTATCCTCAACAAATTCTTACTCCTAGCAAAACCTCTACCAAGTAAGTACACAGGGGTCTGTATTTTCATACCCCAGTGCTTGCTGTTTGAATACCGCTCTTGCCGTACCGACCCGCAGGGACCACCTAGGGACACAAGCTGTGGAGGAAAATAAACTAACCAGGATTCCCTCAGTAACGGTGAGTGAAGAGGGAAGAGCCCAGCGCCGAATCCCCGCCTGTCCGGCGGGCGCGGGAAATGTGGCATACGGAAGACCGGCTCCCCAGCGCCGCTCGGGGGCCCAAGTCCTTCTGATGGAGGATCAGCCGGCGGACGGTGTTAGGCCGGTAGCGGCCCCCCAATAAAACCACCAAAGACTGCTTCTATAAACTGCAAGTTTAAAAAAGGATAAGACCACTCTTCCACGCCAAACACTTCAGAACCATCCTCCAAGCCCTCATTTTCTACTACTGCAACTCTACATTACTTGGACTCCCTTCCTCATACACGAAACCACTCCAAATGGTTGAAAACGCAGCAGCCCGTCTACTAACAAACACTAGGAAAGGAGGCCACATTTCCCAGTCCTAAAAGACCTCCACTGGTTACCAATTCAGTTCAGAGTCATTTACAAATCCATCACCTTGATATAAAAAATCATTCACCAACACACCATTATCGACCTACAAATTCCTCTCCGTTTATTCAAATGCACAAGACCGACCAGGGAAGCCTACAGCGGATGCAATGCCGGTATAAATAAATAAAATAAATAAATAAAATCAATAAGTACATAAGGGAAAGTTGAAAATAACTTTCAAGAGCGAGTTCAAAAGGGCGGGAAACCGTTAAGAGGTAAACGGGTGAGGTGCGTGCAGTCCGCCTGGAGGATTGAACCCGGCGGGTTCGGTGGGACCGGGGGTGGTTTCGGCGCATCCCCCACCCCTTTCGCGGGGGGGGCGGGGAACGCCTCCCGGACGGCCCCGGCCCCGTCCAGGAATAAAAAAATAAAGTAAAGCAATAAAATCAATAAGTACGTAAGGGAAAGTTGAAAACAACTTTCAAGAGCGAGTTCAAAAGGGCGGGAAACCGTTAAGAGTTAAACGGGTGAGGTGCGTGCAGTCCGCCTGGAGGATTGAACCCGGCGGGTTCGGTGGGACCGGGGGTGGTTTCGGCGCATCCCCCACCCCTTTCGCGGGGGGGGCGGGGAACGCCTCCCGGACGGCCCCGTCCAGGAATAAAAAAATAAAGTAAATATATAAAATCAATAAGTACGTAAGGGAAAGTTGAAAACAACTTTCAAGAGCGAGTTCAAAAGGGCGGGAAACCGTTAAGAGTTAAACGGGTGAGATGCGTGCAGTCCGCCTGGAGGATTGAACCCGGCGGGTTCGGTGGGACCGGGGGTGGTTTCGGCGCATCCCCCACCCCTTTCGCGGGGGGGCGGGGAACGCCTCCCGGACGGCCCCGGCCCCGTCCAGGAATAAAAAAATAAAGTAAATATATAAAATCAATAAGTACGTAAGGGAAAGTTGAAAACAACTTTCAAGAGCGAGTTCAAAAGGGCGGGAAACCGTTAAGAGTTAAACGGGTGAGGTGCGTGCAGTCCGCCTGGAGGATTGAACCCGGCGGGTTCGGTGGGACCGGGGGTGGTTTCGGCGCATCCCCCACCCCTTTCGCGGGGGGGGCGGGGAACGCCTCCCGGACGGCCCTGGCCCCGTCCAGGAATAAAAAAATAAAGTAAATATATAAAATCAATAAGTACGTAAGGGAAAGTTGAAAACAACTTTCAAGAGCGAGTTCAAAAGGGCGGGAAACCGTTAAGAGTTAAACGGGTGAGGTGCGTGCAGTCCGCCTGGAGGATTGAACCCGGCGGGTTCGGTGGGACCGGGGGTGGTTTCGGCGCATCCCCCACCCCTTTCGCGGGGGGGCGGGGAACGCCTCCCGGACGGCCGCAGGGCGCATTTCCTCCGCGGCGGAGCGCCGCAACCGGCTCCGTGTCGGCTGGGAAGGCCCAGGGGGGGCAGGTGGCCCGCCGCTCCGGCGGCGCGTGTTATAGCCCCCCCTGGCAGCAGCTTTGCCGTTTCCCCCGCCGTTTCCTCCTTCCCCTTTGCCAGCTGTTTAGTCTTAACCTCATTCACTACATCTATGCAGACGATGTTCAGATTCTTATTCCCATAACAGAATCTATTAAGAAAGCCATCGCACTTTGGAACAACAGCTTACAAGCCGAAGCCACCACTAATCTCCTCAACAGTCTAAACCTGGTCCTCAATGCCTCTAAAACTAAACTCCTCTTCATTTCCTACAAGCAAGAAAACCTCCCATCTCAGATCCATCACAAACACCTTCTCACCCACAACCATGTGAGAGACCTGGGAGTAATTATAGACAACCGTCTTCACCTAAAGAATATGATCCAAACCACAACTGTAAGATATAATATTATATCTTAATGGGCCTCGACAAAGGAAACTCTTTCCTATTGATCTTGTTAGACCTTTCCGCAGCGTTCGACACGGTCAACCACGCCATCCTCCTAAACCAGCTTTCGTCCATAGGAATCAGCGGCACTGTCCGATCCTGGTTCAAAACGTTTCTCAATAACAGAGGTTACAAAGTTAAACTCCAAAACAAGGAATCCTCAAGATTTCACTCTGTCATAGGAGTCCCTCAAGGTTCTTGATTATCTCCGACCCTATTTAATATCTATCTTCTTCCTCTTTGCCAACTTCTTACCGACCTCAATCTAAAGTACTTCCTTTACGCAGATGATATTGAAATCATCATCCATATCAAAGACACATACTCTAAAACTCTTGACTACTGGGAAACATGCCACCAGAAAATCAAACAAGTAGTAAACAACCTACACCTCATCTTAAACTCATCCAAGACAGAAATCCTACTCATCTCTCCTGAAAACAATATCTCCAACACTACTCTTCCCACCAACCTACCTACCACACAAGTTACAGACTTAGGAGTGATAATAGACAACCGGCTAAACTTCAAGGCACATATCAACAAAACAACCAAAGACTGCTTCTATAAACTCCAGGTTCGGAAGAGGATAAGACCTCTTTTCCATGCTCAAGACTTCAGAACGATCATCCAAGCAGTCATTTTTGCGAAATTAGACTACTGCAGTTCCCTATTGCTAGGTCTGCCCTCATCCTATTCCAAACCACTACAGATGGTTCAAAATTCAGCAGCCCGATTACTAACAGGCGCAAGAAAGAGAGACCACATATCTCCCATTCTGAAAGAGTTACATTGGCTACCCGTCCACTTCCGTATCATCTATAAAGCCATATGTGTCATCTTCAAAACTATTCATCAACGCATCTTATGCACTTTAGCTGATGACAAAGGAATCGGAAAATCTCTCAGAAATAAGAATACGCGTGGGAACACAAGGTCTGGATGAACAGGCACATCATTTGAGGACAGATGTCAATCCCAGCTAGGGACACAAGCAGCGTAGGAAAAGAAACTAACCAGGATTCCCTCAGTAACGGCGAGTGAAGAGGGAAGAGCCCAGCGCCGAATCTCCGCCACTCCGGGTTCGGGGATCTGAACCCGACTCCCTTTCGATCGGCCGAGGACGACGGAGGCCATCGCCCGTCCCTTCCGAACGGCGCTCGCCTATCTGTTAGGACCGGCTGACCCATGTTGAACTGCTGTTCACATGGAACCCTTCTCCACTTCGGCCTTGAAGAAGAATGCTCAGTCTGTTTAAAAGAACAAAATTAACGGACCCACTCAAGGACTATGCTCAGTCTGTTTAAAAGAACACAATTAACGGACCCACTCTGAAGGTCAATGCTCAGTCTGTTTAAAATAGCAATATCAACAGACCCACTCTGAAGGACAATGCTCAGTCTGTTTAAAATAACAAAATGGAACTGCCCAGCTAGGGACACAAGGCCTGGAGGAACAGGCACATCATTGGTGGACAGAGGTCAATCCCGGCTAGGGACACAAGGCCTGGAGGGACAGGCAGGCACAGCAATGGAGTTAAAACACCAGTAGAAACACAATGCCTGGAGGTACAGGCAGGAACAGCAACGGAGTTAAAACACTTGTGGGAACACAAGGCCTGGAGGAACAGGCACATCATTGGAGGACAGAGGTCAATCCCAGCTAGGGACACAAGTCGCATAGGAAAAGAAACTGACCAGGATTCCCTCAGTAATGGCGAGTGAAGAGGGAAGAGCCCAGCGCCGATTCTCCAGCACTCCGGGTTCGTGGATCTGAACCCGATTCCCTTTCGATCAGCCGAGGACGACGGAGGCCATCGCCCGTCCCTTCCGAACGGCGCTCGCCTATCTGTTAGGGACCGGCTGACCCATGTTGAACTGCTGTTCACATGGAACCCTTCTCCACTTCGGCCTTGAAGAAGAAAGCTCAGTCTGTTTAAAATAAGAAAATTAACGGACCCACTCTGAAGGACCATGCTCAGTCTGTTTAAAAGAACAAAATTAACGGACCCACTCAAGGACTATGCTCAGTCTGTTTAAAATAAGAAAATTAACGGACCCACTCTGAAGGTCAATGCTCAGTCTGTTTAAAATAGCAATATCAACAGACCCACTCTGAAGGACAATGCTCAGTCTGTTTAAAATAACCAAATGGAACTGCCCAGCTAGGAACACAATGCCTGGAGGTACAGGCAGGAACAGCAACGGAGTTAAAACACTTGTGGGAACACTAGGGCTGCACAGTAGATGCCGGTCAGACACAGCGATTCATGTCAAGAACATGTGCTGCAGTGCTTACTGCTTACATTATCTTGAGCATAGGAGGCAATTGGAACTGCTGCAAGGCTCCTTTCAATAGCTTTTATTCATCTTGCCATTCACAAGGAAAATCGGGAAAGCCAAGCAATGGCAGGTTTACTTTCAAAAACACTAGCATTTCCATCAAGACCGGTGAAAGCCTTGAGCGGTGAGGGCTCATGATATCCCCTGTCATTGAAAAAACACGTTCACTGGGCACACTTGTTGGTGGACATGACAGATATCCTTCAGCCACTTTGGCTAGGTGTGGCCAGACAGTGGACTTGTGTGCCCAATATGCCAGCGGATCTGTCTGCGTATTCTCTATCGGCTCTGAGAGATACCGTTTCACTGACAGCTCTGCTGCTGTCTCCTCCTGTGCTTGGGAGGGCTGAGAGTCACTCAATCCAGTTACTTTCTCTCTCGCCTGTTGCACTACTGATGTATCTTTATGGCCAACATGCCTTGGGCGTTCTGACGTTGAGGTGGAGGCACTAGTAATAGTATCTGTCACTGACACAGTCCTTCTCCTGCCAGGGCTAGCAGCAGCACAACTCTGTGACGTGCCTGCTGTTTCCACCTGTGCTTCAAGCCTAATCTGTCTCCGCCTATGGTGCTCCTGTTCACGGACCTGTGCTAACAACAGCTCCTTCACAAATGACAGACAATTGGTCTGTAGGGCGATTTTACCTTTCACACGGGGATCACAGACAGAGGCGAGCATGTATGTGCTGTCCTCTGTTAAAGGCCTTAATCTGTCTTTCACCTGCTGCTGCAAAACGTCCACACACTGCAGCACCTCAGCAGTCATTCCCTCTTGCCGTTTAATGCCTTCCAAATGGTCATCCAGGAATTTCACTATAGGGATGATGTCAGCCAAGGTGGAACTTCTGGAACTCAGCTCCTCCGTGACGTCCTTGAAGGGCTGCAGGATTTTTAACAGCTGACTCATGACTAACCAATCGTGATGCCCTAGGGGATTCTGTACACCTATGTCTATTGTACCAGAAAGTTCATGAAGGGGTGTCTGCAGCTCCAATAACCTCTCCAGCATCATAAAGGTGGAATTCCACCGGGTGGGAACGTCTTGAATGAGACGCTTCTCGGGCATATCCAAAGCAGTCTGATTTTCTCGGAGAACCTGCCCCGCCCTGACACTTCTGTGGAAGTGTGCTGCTATGTTCCTGCACTTGTGTATTAACCGACGCAGGTATTCAGTCTCCTTGTCCTTGGACTCCAAGCCCAAACCTGACTTCACTACCAGATGCAGAGTGTGTGCAAAACATCGGATGTTCTTAAACCGCCCATCGCTTATTGCCTTAACCATGTTTGCACCGTTGTCTGTGACAAAAAAGCCTGCCCGCGTTTTACTGTCTCGCTGGTGTACTTTCCAGCTCGCCAGCATCTTTCTGATGCATGCTAGAATATTGGCAGCGGTATGGGAATGGTCCGTCAGGTGGGTGTTCAGTAAAGCCCACCTCCACCCTGATGCTTGTTCAGTAATAGAGCTGCTGGCTGCCCCTGCCTCTGCCATGTCCCACCAGTGTGCTGTCAGAGAGAGGTAAGAGTGTGCAGCATTCATGGCGGTCCAGATATCGCAGGTGAAATGCACTCTTCCGTCTGCCTTACCTAGCAGTGCTTGCAGGCGACTGACACAGTGCTTGTACAGGCTGGGGATGACCTTTCTACTAAATGTGGTTCTGGAGGGGACTTTGTAATTTGGAAGTACGACCTTCAAGAAACGTTTGAAACCCACATTCTCAACTAACTGCAGGGGCTGGTCATCAAGGGCAATCATTTCCCCAATGCTCCTGGTTACTACTTTTGCGGCTGCCTGCCTCCTACCCCGGGATAGCGTTACCGCACTCCACCCCATTTCCTCCATGGTGCATTGTCGCTTCTCCCACATGTCAGTGGGTTTCTGGCCTGCCGCCTGACTGCTAGAAGGGTATGAGGGCGTGGGCTGACTCTGCTGCTTTCCTACCACTGCACCCTGGTTGGAAGGGGAAGGGGTCCCCTGACGGAAAATGCTACCATCCCCAGATGGCAGTAATCTTGTTGGGTGTTGCCTCTTAACATGATACTCCATGCCAAAATGTGACAGATGTCCCAGTTGCTTGCCTCTGCTAATATCCCTGGCACAGTAATTACACCGAGCATAACGCGGGTCTTCTGTCACTTTAAAATGTGCCCAGATCGCAGATTTCTTTTGTGATCCTCCTCTCTTTCCCGCCCTGGGGGTGGATGGTGGCACTGGAGTTGAGGTACTACTGGGTGTGGGTGGTGCACCCACTGCACCCGGCGAAGCAATGCCAGCGGGGGCAACAGTCACCCTCTGTCTCCCTTCTGACAGCTCTTCCTCCTCCTCGATATCAGTGGAATGTCTCCCCTGCCGCAGATTTCTGGAGGTGGAGGCTAAAACAGGACTAACTGACAATTCTACCGAAGATTGCTCAGGTATTACATCTTCTGTTTCTGATGAGAATCCCATCCAAGAAGATTCTTCTTCTGAATCAGAAGCTAACAGTGCCAGCGCTACCTTGTCACCGCAAAGTTTTGCAGGACACTTCTGTCCCCTGGCTGCTCTTGGGTGTGTAACTTTTGTCTGGCTAGACTCTGCCTCCTCTTCACTCTCCTCCAAAACTACAGTGCCAGAAACAGGTGCTGGCGATTGCAAAGTTTCATGGTCTGATTTCTTTTTTTTTGCCATGGAACTGCCATCCCCTACAAAGACGTTTGATTGCGACAGTTGCCTTTTTACCTGTACTGGTGGTGTTGCGCTGGTGTCTTTTGCGGTGCCTCCGCTGCCATTCCCACTAAGTCGCTTGCATCTCCCTTTCCCTGACATTATGGATTTAATGTCAATGAGTACTAGTGGTAACACTGCCCACTGTCCCACAATAATAATGTTCGGTCAGTTTAAAATAACTAAATTAACAGACCCACTCAAGAAGAATGCTCAGTCTGTTTAAAATAACAAAATGAACGGACCAAGTCAAGGACAATGCGGTTAAGTCTGTTTAAAAATAGCAGATTGAACAGACTCGCTGAAGGCCAATCTTCACTCTGTTTACAATGCCCACTGCCTCACTGCCTGCCTGGCAATGCACGGAATGTGTCTGTCTGTGTGTGTGCAGTGAGTGCACAGAGAACAAGCTTCCTTTTCAGTAGATATGAGGCAGGGTACTCCCAGCCCTGGAACTGCTGCCCACCCAGCACTGAACCACTCAAGGAGAATGCTTTTAAGTCTGTTTAAAAATAGCAGATTGAACAGACTCGCTGAAGGCCAATCTTCACTCTGTTTACAATGCCCACTGCCTCACTGCCTGCCTGGCAATGCACGGAATGTGTCTGTCTGTGTGTGTGCAGTGAGTGCACAGAGAACAAGCTTCCTTTTCAGTAGATATGAGGCAGGGTACTCCCAGCCCTGGAACTGCTGCCCACCCAGCACTGAACCACTCAAGGAGAATGCTTTTAAGTCTGTTTAAAAATAGCAGATTGAACAGACTCGCTGAAGGCCAATCTTCACTCTGTTTACAATGCCCACTGCCTCACTGCCTGCCTGGCAATGCACGGAATGTGTCTGTCTGTGTGTGTGCAGTGAGTGCACAGAGAACAAGCTTCCTTTTCAGTAGATATGAGGCAGGGTACTCCCAGCCCTGGAACTGCTGCCCACCCAGCACTGAACCACTCAAGGAGAATGCTTTTAAGTCTGTTTAAAAATAGCAGATTGAACAGACTCGCTGAAGGCCAATCTTCACTCTGTTTACAATGCCCACTGCCTCACTGCCTGCCTGGCAATGCACGGAATGTGTCTGTCTGTGTGTGTGCAGTGAGTGCACAGAGAACAAGCTTCCTTTTCAGTAGATATGAGGCAGGGTACTCCCAGCCCTGGAACTGCTGCCCACCCAGCACTGAACCACTCAAGGAGAATGCTTTTAAGTCTGTTTAAAAATAGCAGATTGAACAGACTCGCTGAAGGCCAATCTTCACTCTGTTTACAATGCCCACTGCCTCACTGCCTGCCTGGCAATGCACGGAATGTGTCTGTCTGTGTGTGTGCAGTGAGTGCACAGAGAACAAGCTTCCTTTTCAGTAGATATGAGGCAGGGTACTCCCAGCCCTGGAACTGCTGCCCACCCAGCACTGAACCACTCAAGGACAATGCGGTTAAGTCTGTTTAAAAATAGCAAATGTAACAGACTCGCTGAAGGGCAATGTTCACTCTGTTTACAATGCCCACTGCCTCACTGCCTGCCTGGCAATGCACGGAATGTGTCTGTCTGTGTGCACTGCAGTGCACATAGAACTAAAGTAGATATGAGGCAGGGTACTCCCAGCACTGGAACTGCTGCCCACCCAGCACTGAACCACTGAAGGAGAATGTGTTCACTCTGTTTACAATGCCCACTGCCTCACTGCCTGCCTGGCAATGCACGGAATGTGTCTGTCTGTGTGTGTGCAGTGAGTGCACAGAGAACAAGCTTCCTTTTCAGTAGATATGAGGCAGAGTACTGCCAGTGCCAGCCCTGGCACTGCCCACCCAGCACTGAACCACTGAAGGAGAATGTGTTCACTCTGTTTACAATGCCCACTGCCTCACTGCCTGCCTGGCAATGCACGGAATGTGTCTGTCTGTGTGCACTGCAGTGCACATAGAACTAAAGTATATATGAGGCAGGGTATTCCCAGCCCTGGAACTGCTGCCCAGTGCCCACCCAGCACTGAACCACTCAAGGAGAATGCTTTTAAGTCTGTTTAAAAATAGCAAATGTAACAGACTCGCTGAAGGGCAATGTTCACTCTGTTTACAATGCCCACTGCCTCACTGTCTGCCTGGCAATGCACAGAATGTGTCTGTCTGTGTGCACTGCAGTGCACATAGAACTAAAGTATATATGAGGCAGGGTATTCCCAGCCTTGGAACTGCTGCCCAGTGCCCACCCAGCACTGAACCACTCAAGGAGAATGCTTTTAAGTCTGTTTAAAAATAGCAAATGTAACAGACTCGCTGAAGGGCAATGTTCACTCTGTTTACAATGCCCACTGCCTCACTGCCTGCCTGGCAATGCACGGAATGTGTCTGTCTGTGTGCACTGCAGTGCACATAGAACTAAAGTAGATATGAGGCAGAGTACTCCCAGCCCTGGAACTGCTGCCCAGCCAGCACTGAACCACTCAAGGAGAATGCTTTTAAGTCTGTTTAAAAATAGCAAATATGAGGCAGAGTACTGCCAGCCCTGCCTGGCACTGCCCAGGATAAAATGTACAGACTCACTCAATAAGAATGTTCTTTTTTTTTTTCCCTAACAAAGAATCTGTTCTGTGTTGTCTATCAAATCTGGTTCTGTTCTGTGTTGTCTATCAAATCGGGTTCTGCTATCTTCTCTGCCTCAGCCTGCCTAAGCCCACCCTGCACGATCCCGATCCCACCTCCCCACTGAATCGCTGACAATGTCCGTCAGTCCTCGTGCTGCTGCTGCTTTTATAGTGCTGCTGGCTCGTCAGGAAATCCTCAGAGAAGCACGGAATGACAGCGCGATTCGCTGCATTCAGTGCTTCTCTGAAAAGGTGAACGCAGATTCGCTGCGTTCCGGTATCCATGCCGACCTGTCCCACCCTTTCCTGTGAGTCACTGAGACTCACAGGACAGGGTCAGACAGGTTGGCATGGTTACCGCAGGGGCGCCGCCATTTTCAGGTAATCCGGGGCTCCGAGCTCGAGTCGCAGGTAATGGCGGCGAGAAAGCGCGCGCATGGCGATTCGCCGTATCCGACATATCTATGTTCATTTATGTCGGAAATCTGCTTGTATACGCCCCATCTTTTTTTTAAGTAAAAAAAAAATTTGAGTTGCGTTTTCCATATGCGGTCAATCCGAATGCACATCCCTACTGGCTGCCTACTGGACACAGTTGTTGGGATATCCTATGACGACTCGAGCACTGGCTACCTGCTTTAAAACACTGTACTTGCATATCCCAGATCTGGCCTTAAGGGAACTACAGTTTCACATCCTATACTACACAATTTGTGATGACATCAGGCGGTTTCAGCTAAAACTTTCCTCTTCCTCCACTTGTATAAAATGTGTGGCTCAGGAGGGGTCTCTGCTCCATCGATTGCTTGATTGCCCGACCCTGGCTAGGTTTTGGGCTACGGTCCTTGAGGTCATTGCCATGCACGGGGGAGCAAGTACGCAAAGCTGGTATGCTCTTGCTTCATGGATCACACCCGCACCGTCTCTCTCTGGACCATTTTGGGGGATATGCTATCGTGATGGCCTGTCGCACCATCTTGGCCATCTGGTTGGATCCATTTGCAGCGCCTACTATTACGGCTTGGTACCAGAAGATGGTAGCACTCGTGCAGCTCAAACAATTGGACTATGTAGCTGGCCACAGAAATCCCGACAAGGATTACTGCGCCTGCTGGAACAATTTCTTTGCACAGCTACCCATCGCTCTGCAGTCCACCTTAAGCACCGCTGGCTATACCCAGGACTGGAAACCGGCTTAGACTGTCTTAGCGCAGTGCTTGTTTTTTGGGCCTGTCTTTACTGGGGTTCACTACCAATGAGTCTCTGGGGTTTTGGTTAGGGGAGGGGTCTGCCTGCTTGGTGAGTGTGTTGTGGTGAGGGAATGAATGGGGGTTAAAAATTCCAGGGTTTCCAGACAGCAACAGGGTTAAATGTTTTTCTGATGTGAGATCCCCCAGGGGGCCGACTGTATAACCTACATGTTTTTGCTGTTTATTGTTCAACTTTGGATGACTGATATATGGACCCAGTTGTGCTGGGAGTGTTTGTTCCTGTTTGTGATTCCCGTGGTTAATAATAAAAATTATTGTGAAAAAAAAAAATCTGAAAGGAGCGCGAGAAACTTTAAAAGTTCTGAGTAAAGAGTCAAAAAAGAGAAACAAAATTGAAGCTTATATTTGTTCTCATTTCAAATTTAACTTAAGATATAACAATTGAGTAAAATGCTATATTGCTAATGAGCATTTATGCACATGACTTCTTGGGAAAACAAGATTTAAGGAAATTAAAATGGAAGTGATTCCAAAATAACAGAAGAGTTGGAATTGGAGTGGTTGTGTCACATATTTCATATATTATCCTTTAAATTAGTGACAGGGCTGATCTAATTATCTTTTTAATTAAATTATCTAGTTTTGTCATGTACAATAGGACTTAGAAACCACATCCTAGGGAACATATTAGTTGCAGGAAAAATCGGTGAAAGGAAGTTGGTTTTACTTATTGAGTTTTTAAACTTAGGTAGTATGGAGAAGAAACAAGGAAATCTTCATGTTCAACAGCTCTGCTTGTCAAAAACTAACCATGAACCCAAGCCATACCCACAAGCAGTGCTTGTCTATAAAATGATTGAGCTAAGTGTGTGCACACCAACAAAAACAGATACAGATAGACACATATAGAGAGAGGAAAGTAAAGAAAGATAGACATAGAGAAAAAGAAAGGGACATAGAACACACACAGACAGAAATAATAGAAGTAATATTAAAAGTCACCTGAAGAAGAAATTAGAGTTTGAACATCTCAGGATTCTTGAAGTCTCTGAAAAGAAAAAACAAAGAATGAATTCCAAAATTAGTGACATAATTGGAATATTCACAGTTATAATTATAATTGATAGTAATAGTTATAACACGCCATACAGCATTCAGACCTTGAGTTCTGCAGCTAAAAGTTAAATCAGAGAGAGAATAAATTGTTGAATATTTGTAAGTGATAGTCTTTATTGAACTTTGTCTTGTTTAAATACTTGTAAAAGTACAGTGTTTGAAATACTAAAGAAATAACTTAAAACCAGTGTGGGAAGTTAAATGAACTCTTTAGGAAATTTTAAAATTTGAGATACTACTTAAATTGAAAATATCCAACTTTTCTGCCAGCTAAATACCTTCTTGCAATAAAATTATATTCTTTAGAAAGTGAAATGAGAATTTATTCTTTAAAACCGTAAATTTATCCTGAGCTTTACCAACTGGTGAAATCTCTTTGTAACAAACAACTAGAAACTCAATAGTCTTAAGCTATCAGCCATATACGTGACAGAAGAGAAATTCCCAGTACAGGTGGTTTACAGGTAGATTATTTTTTAAAAATTTTTTGCTAGTATTCCATATTCTTGGATAATAAATTGCCTTGAAATGTACAGAGTAAATCTTGGACTAACTGAGTATATCAAATTACTATGACTATACTCCATCTGAATTATGAAGATAGACAATATGCTATTCCTAATATCAAAGTCTGGCAAGGAATATTCCAGGGAGATTCCTTTTCACCACTCTTGTTTTGCTAAGCATTGAATCCATTGACTAATTTTATTAACCCTTAGAACTATGGATTTTTGCCTTAAATCCCCAGACACTAATGATCCACAGACATTGTATCAACATTGTACTTAGGGCTACCCACATGTACAATCTGTCCTTTACAAATTATCCAAAATTCCATAGCTCTCATTTTAACTGGTTCACCTTTAAGAGATCATATTACTCCCGTCTTATATTCTGGACATTTGCTTCCCTTTGCATACCATGTACTATACAAGGTACATTGGTCTTTAACTTACTACATAATGATTCATTTATATGGCTAAGTGCTTCTCTCTGCATTAATAAACCAACCAGGCACTGTGCTCCATCAATAAGTTTTTGTTAGAAATTCCTGCCTTAAAGGTAGCCAGACTGGACTTTACTAGAAGCCATGCTTTTTCACTTGTGGGATCCAAACTCTGGAACTTGATTCCCGAAGCATTATTTGAAATCTCTGATTTAAAGGAATTTAAATGGGACTTAAAGACCTTTTTGTTTAAACAGGCTTTCAAAACCTAACAATGCCAATATAGAAGGCAATACCTCTGCTCCCAGTGCTTGACCACACTAATTTTATACAATATATGGTATCCGAAATCGTATCTTACCATCCCCTGGTGTGTACTAGTAACTTTTTTTTGTCAAAAGCAGAGTACTTTGTATATTATTGTTTTTCTTCTTGATTGTATGTTTTTTACCTAGTTTTAATATTTGAATGTTTTATTTTGCAAACCTCACAGGGCAAATTTTGTAGAGAGCAGTATTTAAGATTTTTTAAATAAAAATAAATAAAATAAATACTGTTTGCAGATGACATGAAGTTTTACAGCTCCTATCATTGTCATTAAGTGGAACAACTAAAGGTGAAGAGCTTCTTAGATGATATCAAGCTGACATTTGATCTGGACAATTGTGCTAAAGCAATTATCTGTAAGGGAAAATTTAGCAAAGTTGGAAACGTCTGGCTGATTGAGGTCTGTAGCATAAAATAAGTTAAGCAGAAAAGTGTGTATAAATATCTAGGTGTGGATGAAGGTGCACAATTTGCTACGAGAAAAGATCAGTTAAGAATACTATTAGAGACTGAAATTAATTTTGAAAAGTGTCTTAATACAAATAAGATACAGCTATTAATTAACTTGCAATTGTTGCACTCTTCTATAGTTTTGGAATAGTAGATTATCTGATAAAGATCTTAAAAAGTTAGATGGAAGAACAAGAAACTGTATCTATGTGCATAAAGTAATCTGTTAAACCAGTGTACCAAGACTGTACATTCCAAGAGCTAAAGGCGGTTTGGGCCTGATAGAAATACATTGAACATATAGAATTGCTATTATAGGCCTTAGGGTATAACAGCATGCTCACAAAGAGGTAGATCTTAAAAACATATGCGCGCGCAAACAAAAGTATGCTGGATTTTATAAGATACGTGCGTAGCCGCGCGTATCTTATAAAATCCGGGGTCAGCGCGTGCAAGGCTGTGCAAAATCGGCAGCCTGCGCACGCCGAGCCGTGCAGCCTGCCTCCGTTCCCTCCGAGGCCGCTCCGATTTCGGAGCGGCCTCGGAGGGAACTTTCCTTCCGCATCCCCCCACCTTCCCCTCCCTTCCCCTATCTAACCCACCCCCCAGCCCTACCTAAATCCCCCCTACCTTTGTTGTGCAAGTTACGCCTGCTTGAGGCAGGCGTAACTTGTGTGCGCCGCCTCGGCATCCTCCGGCACAGGCCACAGTGCCGGGGGACTCGGGACCGCCCTCCCGGCCTGCCCCCGGACAAGCCTCCCCCCACCCCTTTTACGAAGCCCCGGGACTTGCGTGCGCCAGCAGCCGCCGGTGCATGAGTGCCCTGCGCGCCTAAATCCGGCAGGATTTACACATGCAGGGCTTTTAAAATCAACCCCAAAGTGCTGAAATACGAAAGCATATGGCCAAAATCCATTTTCTTCCTTATGCTTGGACAGTCGTTTCAGCAAATGGAAGGAATGAGTGACAATTTACCAGTACATAAGGGGAAAGAAGAAATGGAAGTTGCAAAACAAGAGAAACAAACTCTTTAAAGAATCTGATCAGCAAACAAGGAAAACCAATTGGCAAAAACACAAATATAGTGGGAAATATAGAGAGTTGTGCCAGAAACCCCACGTGGATCAAAACCTGAATCAGGAATGGATAAAAAGAGGTAAACTTGCATTTGAAGATAAGAGATGAATAACTGCATCACAGGATAGTAGATTATGGACAAGATAATTCACAATCAGTACAAAAAAAATGGTTAAATAGATAAATGAAGATTCTATAAAAGAGAACTTGGAACAGTAACACAAGTTACACAAGTCATCGCTAGACATTGAGTACTATGTCAGAAGGCCTGTATGCAGAAAGGCATAATATGGTGACACTGTTCATCCACTGGAAATTGCATACCAGACAAGCCTTGACATGATGACCCTGAATTATAGAGAATGAAGAGTTGTGATCACCTGGGACATTTCTATTCTAACAGATAAAAAGCTTGAAGCAAGAAAAACAGATATTGTAAAGCAAAGCACAAGGACAGCATTGCTGATAGAAGGGTCAGTAGGAAGAGGCTATTCTGTGGAAAATATGGCGAGAAAGAAGATCCTCAAGTATCAAATGATGTAATCAGAGACCAATAAAAATATAGCAGAAACAGAAATTGTTCCAATTATATTGGGTGTCACTGGCCTAATTAAAGAATTTCCGGGCGCATGTAGACAAGGTGCCTGTGCATATTACATCCTCTGAACTCCAGAAGGAAGCTGTCTTTGAAGCAGTGCAAGTATTAAGAAGGGCATGAATTTGTGAGGCTGAGATCAGTTTTAACATACCCTGGCTTCTGAGTGACATTTATTCATGTAAAGATATGCACAAACTTAACCCATTTGGAGACATTAGCCCTGAATATTTGACATTGTGTCAAGTTGAAGGGGAGGAAAAAAGTAATGCATTCAGCAACTGCAGGATACAGCAAGTAGTCCTTCACATAAAAAGTAATACTGTAGTATGCAGGGATATTGTAGGGGCAAGAGAGATATTCTTAACTATTTCTTATTGCCTTATACACTTTTAAATTTAGATTTAGCTCACACCTTTTCATTGGCCAAGGTGAGTTACATTCAGGTATTTTCTGGTCCCCAGATGGCTTACAACCTAAGAGGTTTTTATTCAGTGACAGTTTTCTGGCTCAAACAATTCCATTTCAATTTCAATGTATTAAAATGTATAACCCGCATTCGTTGCCAGGGTTTGAAGTGGCTACCAAGAAGCAAAAACATACATAGTAAAATAGACATACAAAATACCAGAACAAAAAACATGTACAAAAAGAACACTTACCAAGGCTCATTATTTAAGCATCTGTGAATATCTGTATTAACAGATACATTTTTAAGGCCTTCTTAAAAGATTTCTTGGAGAGCAAGGCCTGGATGGTGTCAAGGAGAGAGTTCCAGAAAATAGAACCAGCTGCTAAGCATGCTGTGTCTCCCATGATGTTTAAATGTGCCAGCTTTAGTACTGAACCCTCCAGGTGGATTTTCCCTTCAGATCTCAAAATCCTGAGGACTGAGCTCACCCAGCAATCAGTGTTGCAATGAATGAATTTAAAGATGGTCAAAACAATCTTATATAAAATCCACCATTTGTTAGACAGCCAATGAAGCTCAAACAATAGGAGAAATATGTTCTCAAATTTGAGTCCCCATAAGTATGCAAACTTCGGCATTCGGAACTAGATGGAGTGGGCACAGTGCAGTAACAGGAAGCCCTATGTTTAAAGAGTTAGAGCCTACTAAGTATCAGAGCCTGGAGGACCATATGGAAGTCTTGGGGTTCCAAAAATGGGTGAAGTTTTTTTTTATCATTTGCAACTTAAAAAATGAAGATTTGACAATGGCTTTTATCTATTGAGTTGATCATAACCCTAAGGTTATGTACTTGTTGACATAGTAGAATGTTTTAGTTGTAACCTGGAGGAAGGATGGGACATTATGCAAAGGAAATTTGTTTAGAATGATATTTTCTGATGCTTAGGAACAATTTGTTGTGAAAGTGCCAACTGTTGGCACACTGCAGACAAAGAGAAAGGTGTTTCATTGTATCTGACCAAGAGGACGAATAAGGTACCAAAACCTGAAGGTCATCAATGTAAATCCTGCACTTTATGCCTAGACAAGAGAAGGTTTTGCAGATGGGAGTGAGATAAATATTAAATAAGGGTACCAACAAAAAAGACCACTGTGTACTCTAGTCAGTACAACATTCCATTGTATGTGCTCCCTAGTATAATTTGTTGAAATCTGTTTGATAAAAAAGATTAAAACCAACTGAGAACAAATCTTGTGTTGCCCAGGGATTCTAACCTGGAAAGTAGAATGTTGTGATTGATGGTGGCAAAGGTGGCAAAAATATCAAACAGGTACAGAGAAGGGCTACCAAAATGATAAGGGGAATGGGACAGCTCCCCTATGAGGAAAGACTAAAGAGGTTAGGACTTTTCAGCTTGGAGAAGAGACGGCTGAGGGGGGATATGATAGAGGTGTTTAAAATCATGAGAGGTCTAGAATGGGTAGATTGAATCGGTTATTTACTCTTTCGGATAATAGACTAGGGGGCACTCTATGAAGTTAGCATGGGGCACATTTAAAACTAATCGGAGAAAGTTCTTTTTTACTCAACGCACAATTAAACTCTGGAATTTGTTGCCAGAGGATGTGGTTAGTGCAGTTAGTATAGCTGTGTTTAAAAAAGGATTGGATAAGTTCTTGGAGGAGAAGTCCATTACCTGCTATTAGGTTCACTTAGAGAATAGCCACTGCCATTAGCAATGGTAACATGGAATGGACTTAGCTTTTGGGTACTGCCAGGTTCTTACAGCCTGGATTGGCCACTGTTGGAAACAGGATACTGGGCTTGATGGACCCTTGGTCTGACCCAGTATGGCATTTTCTTATGTTCTTATGTTCTTATGTTTCCACTATCAAAACCTCCTAATGATAGTATCAACACTAGACTTAGCTGGACAAATATCAGAATTTGAAAATCCAACCATGCTGACCAGTCCCCAAGAGAGCAGGATAACTGCTTCTCCAACTAAAATGTTGGTCTGCTAGCTCAAGGGTGGGGCAGGGGCAGGAGCAGGAGCATTCTGAGGCAAAGACAGCCTCAGTGAGCTGAAGAGCAGACCTAAAGTTAGTAGTATAAATGTATATGGCTAAATTTACCATAGACAGGTACATTTAAGCTACTGAATATCCCTGTAAAGTTAGTCAGATAAGTATTTTTTGGCTAACCTTGCTAGCCAGCCAGTGGCTTAATATGCACCTGAAGCAATGAGCATCAACTGAATTGCCCAAGACCACAAGAAGCATCAGAAAGATTTGAATCCTAGCTTCCCCATTTTTCAGGCTGCTGCACTGCTCCTCCACTGCTCTATAGAAAAACACCAGAACTCATAATTTAAATATTTTTTATATTCATCTTATAGTGAATTTGAGCTGCTAGATTGGTCATGCAATAAACTGAAGTCTTAGTAGGTTGATGTGCCAGGCCCCACACCTTGCCCACAGCACCACCAGACCTGGGCTCAATCTAAAATGGCCATTCCATGTTAACCAGCAGGAGTGGGCTGAACAACCCCTGCAGTCCAGCAGCAAAGAGATGCCAATAGCAGTGAAAATTTTTTCTAACATATGCAGTCAGGGCAATGGCTATTTTGGGGGAATGGGGGAGGGAAGAGAGCATGCAGGGACTGGCTGTCAACCTAGCAGTCTTTTTAGCATCTCTGGAGCTTCAATGTGCTCCTCTGTACATTTGTTAAACTGCACCTCAATTTGCTGGCCCACATCTGCAGCTTACTCTATCAGAATCAACATCACCTTTGTCCACCACACCCAGATTTGTCCCTATTCACTAGCCACAGCTCACCTTGATTTTCTGGCCATAGCTATGCAATTGTTTGCTAGCAGCAGGCACATCAACTATTCTACAAGTCTCAGTGTGCCTTCGGCTTCCAGTTCCTCCTTTTATTGCCAGGTTGGATACCTGCAAGGGAGCTGCTTATTCCCTCATCATTCCATTCCCCTCCCTCCCCACTCCACACACACGCTCTCCTCAACACCTAGGCTGATTAGTAACATTGTAATTAATTAACATTTTGACTTCTGTAATACTGTCTATTTAGGATTATCTTAAAAAAGTACAAGGGATTTACAATTGGTCCAAATTCTGCAACTAGGCTGTTAGAGAGGTGACATTTCAGAAGCCTGTGGCTCCTATACTGCTGAAGCTCCACTGATTACCTTTGGTTTAGAGTCAAATTTAAAACTCTGACTCCAAAATTCAAAGTTCTTTACATTATAGGATCTATTTATCTTAGGGAACTTTTAATATCATATATCCAGAGTTGATTGTGTGCTCACAAGGGAGAAGGTGGGGTCAAGAGGGCTTGGTGGTGGTCCCACCTCTTAACAGTATTAAATCTTCTGTAGCTTATACTCATACTATCACCTGTGCTTTTCCTGGTGGAGGGAATAAATTACCATGGGTTAGGTTTTATTGTGTACATTATGTTATGTTTTTAATTACTGTATTGTTGTTTATTGTTAGCCAAGACAGAATAGAAATGGGAATACTTCCTTTGCTCCCGTATCCTGTAGTGATAGGTCATGAATATCCAAACTTCAAATTCCTGTGGAACCAACTCACAATGGGTTCACTCCCACCCAGCAATGAAGAACTGGCATGTCCGGAGCTCTTCCCATTAGAAGATCCTGACATGTATTATAAAGTCTTCCTAAATCTCAGAGGCAAAGCTGACAGGAAAAATATAGCTATGCTACTAATTCCAGGACCACTGGGGAGGAGGGGTCAGGGTCAGAATAGCATACCTAACACCTTTGAGTAAGAAAATGAGTGTGACCTAGGAAATTACAGACGGACCCAAAGGGAAGCAAGACCTTTATGTCTGTACCCAAGCATAACTAGAGGGTGGATAGGCAGCTAGTCCCTGGGGCAGAAGATAAGGAACCCATGCCCCCTTATTTTGTAATGAAAGGAGGCCTATTTTACTTGGTAACAAAAGGAAATCTGGAGGGAGAAGTTTCTAGTTTCCAAATTCCTAGTTTCCAAACCCTATCACCAGCAGGTCCTGCAATTAGCACTTTTTGGGGGCCACCAAGATGAGGGAAAAACCAGAGAGAGAATATTAGCGCAGACCTTTTGGATTGGCATATACTGATAGCTACAGATATTTTGCCAGTCCTGTCTGATGTGGCAATTAACTAAGCCTGCTGGGGTGTGGCCAGCACCTCTTATACCAATGCCAATTATAGAGACTCAGTTTGAAAGAGTGGGCATGGACCTACCCGGGACTTTAGAGATCTGCCCAGGGAAATAAGTACATGTTAGTTATTTTTCACTATGCCATCTAATATCTGGACCAACCAAACTTGCTAGGCACCAAAAAATCGTATAGGGTTCACTAAATTACTTAAACCAATCAATTACCACACAAGGTGGAAAGTGTCCCATTATAAATACTCAACAGTGTCTTTGAAATATTAAAAGGGAAACATCCTCTTAAAAATATAATTAATTTCTTGCAACAATATTTTCATTGCTCAAAAAAATTTTTAGGAAGGAAGTGGATTGTTTCATAAATTTCAGTGCACTACTGACTTGTAGTGCCTTGTGTGGATTTTAATCATGAACGTTCCACCTCCTACCCGATACACTACACTCACTGAGTACATTAAACACCAGATAATACCGAGAGGACTCAGAGTACAAAAAGAACCGATGTTATTTACGGACAATAAAGAGTTCATGCAAACTTGGTTGGCAATACTAAATAAATGTTCGCTAGATCTTATGTTGTTAATAGTTAGACAAGTAAAACAATTCAGTTCAGAATTAACCACTCAAATTCAAGCACAATCTGAACGTTTACAAGCAGAAATGGAGACATCAAAATTAGATGAAAAACTTAACGAATTTAATACCAGTTTGGATCAACTTAAGACATCAATTAAAGAAATGAAAATTAGCAAATTCTTACGAGATCAGACGGATTATAAAATGGAAAAGGTTTATAATTGGTGGGGTAATAGCAGAACACAACAAGGATCTGCTAATAGAGTTCGTTTTAATTTTTCATCTGATGATAACTCGAGAGGCCCTGAAGAGACTGAACATGAAGTTACAAATATACAGATAATTCAAATTTTTTATCCAAACGAGGAGGAAGAGGAACATCGAATTATCAGCGAGGACGGCGAAAAAACAGCCCACCTGAAGAACGGAGTGTCAATACGAGAAACACACGCCCACAACAGAAGAGACAACAGCAGTGGTAAATCTATCCACTACTAACCTTACAGAAGCACAAAGGCAAGTTTTAGATCTTGGATTAACGTTTGTACCCACCACAGTACATTCACCATTTGAAGCACGCATCAACATCCAGAAATTTATACGTTCTCTTAATCTTAAAGTATTTTTTTCTAAAAATATTGGTTATGAAGGCATAGATGATTCAGTAGTGCATCCAACTTCAAAGTGGAATCCGCCAGGACCTGTTGACCCAATTATCAACACATTTCATAAAATGGTATTGAAAGACCTGGAAAAATTTGAAATGGAATCTCAACATAAAAAACAAAATAATTTTCATAATCTCACAATTTCACAAAAACACGCGTTAAGCAGCTTGCAACATGCATCTCAAATAGTTATCAAACCCGCCGATAAGGGCGGCGGGGTAGTGATACAAGACTTACAACAGTATAAACACGCATTATCTCTTCATTTATCAGTTTTGAAATTTTATATAACATTAGATAGTGATCCTACTTTTTCATTACGCGAAGAAATTAGAACGATAGTTGAGTCCTCAAAATGTCTTACAGCCAAAGAAAAGAAATTTCTGGTAGTTGAATGCCCAAGGGTCCCTGCTATATACACCGTTCCCAAAATATATAAAGACACACTTAATCCACCTATACGTCCCATAGTATCTCTAAATGGATCAGTGCTAGAAGCACCAGCTATTTTTGTTGACCGGTTGTTACAACCTTACGTAAGACAAATGAAATCATACATAAAAGACACGTCTCATTTCTTGCAAAAACTACAACAAATTAATAACAATTTTACATCATCATCACAGATTATATTAGTAACAATGGATGTGTCAGCTCTATACACTAACATTCCTCAATCTGAGGCATTGCGCGTTATACAACAATGTTTACAAAACAGAGTAGATAACAACAGAATTACAACAGAGTGCATTTTACAATTTGTAGAAATTGTCTTATATAATAATTACTTTATAGAAGGGGAAACAATTTACCAACAAACCCATGGCATCCCTATGGGGTCCCCCTTGGCTCCAACCACAGCTAATCTATATATGGTGTATTTTGAGGAAAAATGGATTTATAATTCCAACTGGAAACAACAGATTATTAGCTGGTATCGTTATATAGATGATATATTTGTTTTATGGCAAGGATCAACTACGGAGCTTAAAGAATTTGAACTATGGATAAACTCAATTGATGTAAACATAAAATTTACCATGCAACACGCAATAGATACCATATCTTTTTTGGATGTAAAGGTATCTTTAATCAATAATCAATTTTCAACCACAATATTTCGCAAGCCCACGGATCGTAATAACCTGTTAAGGTTTCCTAGTCATCATCCACACACATTCAAATGTGGTCTGCCTGTTAGCCAATTTTTCAGGGCAAGAAGAATTTGTTCGAATTCAACTGAATTTGAGTCTCAGGCTAAAATTCTCACTGAAAGATTTAAACAATGTGGCTATCCAAGGAAAGCCATAAATAAGGCTTATAAACGGGCGAAATATTCTGATCGAGCATCATTATTGAATTACAGACCTCAAAAAGAACAACCAAATACAGTATGTGTTTTGAAACATACCACAGCCACATCAGTGATTTCTAAAGCTATACATCAACATTGGCATTTAGTACAGTTGCATGAAATATTTCAAGATCATCCATTGGTGGTCACTTCACGGGGAAGTAATTTACGTGATAAATTAGTTCATGCACATTTAACTAATAGGACAAATATTGAACAACCCGGTCATCACAAATGTGGTCATTGTACACACTGTGAGAATACTATTGAAGGACTAGTCTGGGAACATCCTAGCACTCACTATAAAGTGTCTAGAAAATGGTGTACTAGTTGTGAATCCTCCTATGTTGTGTATGCCATTATATGCCCGTGTTCCTTAGTGTACATTGGCAGAACATCTCGCTGTATACGACTCAGGCTAAACGAACATAAGTCTCGTATAAAGACAGAAACAGTTAAAGCCCCAATGGTAGCCCATTGTATACAATTCAAACACACGTTTGCAAAGTTAAAGTGGACTGTAATTGACCAAATACAACAGTCACCTAGGGGTGGCGACCGGAGCTCATTACTGAATCGCCGTGAGGCGTTTTGGATATTTACCTTGAAATCCCAGGCTCCACAGGGGCTTAACGAAGAACTGGACTGGATTACATTGATTTAAGATTCTGCGTCATCACGTTCATTTTACGTCTGAAGAATGATAGGTCAGATCACTGCACAAAAGGAAACGGAGTTTAAATCCCTCTGAGTCCGCAGAGCATTGAGCGTTGGCAGAGAGCGTTCAACTTCATTTCAACACGACAGAGCAGTGAAGCCTTTGGGCTCGTGAAAATTTCAAAGAATCATTCAGCAGTGAAGGAAGGAGGTTCCTCTACAATCTCTGATTTATGCAGCATCATATAGCCTTCTGGTGAGGCATTTGAAGGACAACAAGCATAAGATAAGTAACATCCGACCATGTTAATAACGCTGATTGACTTCCCCTGAAGAAAGACCCTGTTGGGTCAGAAACAAGGCCTTGTCGGGTGGACAGTAACTTTTTCAAACGGAGTCGGTGTTATTATTGAACAGCAAGGGTAATTTTCAACCATTTGGTTGGTGTTAATAATGAATGATGCGGGACTCTAACCAACACTGCCGTTAAGAATAATTATTATATCTTTTTAAAGCACATTGCAATTTATAAAAAACTTTACAAAAAATCATATCGGGTAGGAGGTGGAACGTTCATGATTAAAATCCACACAAGGCACTACAAGTCAGTAGTGCACTGAAATTTATGAAACAATCCACTTCCTTCCTAAAAAAATTTTTGAGCAATGAAAATATTGTTGCAAGAAATTAATTATATTTTTAAGAGGATGTTTCCCTTTTAATATTTCAAAGACACTGTTGAGTATTTATAATGGGACACTTTCCACCTTGTGTGGTAATTGATTTATCTAATATCTGGAAGCAGAGCCTTTACAGAACATAAAGACCCAGATGGTAGCGTCTGCCTTAATGGTTTCATTAACCAGTACTATATGCACTTTGCCCTGCAATCAGCACTGTTTACAGATGATTCAATGAAAAATACGGGCATCCTCTCTCTTCTGGATGGCAAAGCTCTAACCTGGGCCTCCTCGATGTGGGAACGCTCCAACCCGATCCTACAGGATTTCCAATGTTACATCACAGCATTTAAAGCCGTCTTTGATGAGCCTGGTCGCCAGGTGGCCTCAGGCTTGGATCTCCTCCTCCTCTGCCAGAGAGCTTGGTCCCTCTCAGACTATGCCGTCGAGTTCCGGACCCTGCCCTTGGACCTCAATTGGGGAGAGAACTGTCTACACCCCATCTTTTTAGATGGATTGTCACCCCGCATAAAGGATGAATTAGCAGCCTGTGAAATCCCTAAGTCTCTAGTGTCCCTCATTGACCTGACTGGCTGGATTGACTGCTGACTCCAAGAGCATAGACAGGAGCTCCAACCTTCTAGAAAACATACAGACACTGCCAGCCACCCTTGGCACCTATCCTCTCCATTGGAGTCACTTCCTTCCTCTGGGCCCCGTGCTGAGGAGCCGATGTAACTGGGGCAAGGGTGCCTGACCCCTGAAGAGAGCCTCTGGTGATGCCAGACTGGGATCTGTCTCTACTGCCAGTGAGCTGTTTGGTCAGGCCCAAATAGCTCACTGTCTCTACTGACAGTGAGCTATTTGGTCAGGCCCAAATAGCTCACTGTCTGGTGAAGCCAGTTAACTCTTGGGCCAAGGGCACAGTGGGGGCTGACCTCAACCTTACCTCTCTGGCTCCCCCATTAACCCTTCCAGCGACAATCTCCATGGGCAAACAGATCTTAGCCCTAGTGGACGCTGGAGCAGGAGAGAATTTCCTCATGAAGGCCCTTGTGGATCACCTTCAGATACCCATGCTCTCATGCCCATTCCCACTGGTTCTCTCTTACATCCATGGGGATCTGTTACCAGGTAAAATTACTCACACCACAGGTCCAGTGAAACTATGTACCGACTCTCTATGTGTCGAGTAACTGCTGTTCATGTCATAGAGAAGGCCATTCACCCCATGGTTCTGGGGTTACCCTGGCTCCAGCAACATTCACCTCAGTTTTATTGAGCTTCCCCACAACTTTCCCAATAGTGCCCTGATTGTCACAGTTCATGTCTGGAAAGGGTGGAAACCCCTAAATGTCTCTCGGTGACCTCTGTCTTATGGGCCTTCCTCCATGGTATGCAGAATTTACCAACATTTTGTTGCATGTGCCGGCCAGGCCCTTTTACCCTCTTTTGCCTGCTCCACTGTCTGGCTCCTCTTCTCTCACGGCCATGGGCAGCCACCTACAACCTCGGGTCACCCCCATTTTCCTGTCTCCGTGACGGAAGTCCATGCTCCGCGGAAGGCCTCCCTGCACAGTCCACGGAGAGACGCTGCCATCCCGCGCTGCGCCCCTCCCTAGGCGTACGCACGCATCTCTGCTTCTTTTAAAGGGGCCGTCACTGGGTCCCGGTATATAAGGCCGGGCCCAGCCTCAGTTAGTTGCCTTTGCAACAGGTCTCCATGCTGGTCATGTACTTCGTTGCTTCCTCCTCGTGTTACGGCCCAAAAGAAAATTCTTGGGAGCCAGCCTGTAATATCCTGGGTAAAAGCTTCCTCCTGCAGTATCATCGTGCCGTTCCTGGCAAACCCAGACCTCCAAGAGGGGTACTTTTGCTTGTGCTGGCTGCAACAGGCCCATGGCCAGGCCTTCTTATCCTCTTTTGCCGGCTCCATTGTCTAGCTCCACTTCTCTTATGGCCATGGGCCACTGCCTATGACCTTGGGCCACCCCCAGTACTCCTGTCTCTGCGACAGACGTCCGTGCTCTGCAGCAGGCCTTCCTCCCTAGGTGCGTGTGCACGCATCTCTGCTTCTTTGAAAGGGGCCGCGGTGGGAAACTAACCCGCGGCCCTGGATGATGACATCACTGGGTCCCGGTATATAAGGCCGGGCCCAGCCTCAGTTAGTTGCATTTGCAACAGGTCTACTCATGTACTTCGTTGCTTCCTCTGGTGACTCCTCGAGTTCCTGATCCTAGTTCCGGTGTTATTCCTTGTTCCTGTGTTCCCGTGTTGCTCTAACTGTTCTACAGACAGACTCCTGGACCCGACCTCTGCTTTGCCTGACCATTTTACTGATCTTCTCCTGGACCTGACCTCTGCTTTGCCTGACCACGTTACTGATCTTCTCCTGGACCCGACCTCTGCTTTTTCTGACCACGTTACTGACCATCTCCTGGACCTGACCATTGCCTTGCCTTACCGTTCTACCTTGCCTGCCACCTGCCCTGACTCCAGCTTGTTCAATGACACCTCTACTGTATTCTTTCTGGACTTGACTACTTGGGCTTCGGCCCATTCTTGCTCGGGCGCCCCTGTCTGTCTCTCGTTCCAATTGATGCCATGGCCTCTGGGACTTCGCCTCATCCAGATCTGATCCACTACCCTCATCGCTGCTGGCTCCTGGCTGACCTCCTCATCCATCAGAATAGATCGGATGGAGGCCCACCTAACTCCTGCCAGCCCTGCTACCTAAGGGTTCAACCTGAAGGGAATGAGGGCTGGTATTGGTGAAGCTCCAACCTGCAGGGGGCTTATAATTGAATTCATATCCAACACAGTAGCATGTAGAAAACAGCCTTCAACACAAGAGATGGTCACTATGAGTACCTGGTGATGCCCTTTGGCTTATGTAATGCTCCAGCCAGGCATTTCAATATTGGTTATAGTGGGGCCTATACCCTATTGCATATACTTTGAATAATTCCTCCTCTGTTGTTCCAGCTTGCTTTAGGTGCTCCTATTGGGGAATATATGAGATTTATAATTGTTTATATTCCTCATAATTTACGAGATTATGATTGATCATATACCTCCTGTGAGCAAAGTTCTCTGTTCTAACCTCTTCACATTCCTGTTGTACTTTCTGGGTTATTTTGCAAATAAGTTCTGAATTGGTTTATATGTTTATTTATAACAGTTCAATAGGCATTACCTGATTATATTGGATGCGGGTGGGGTGGGATATGCCAGCATGGCAGTGATCTCCAGGATGTACATGGGGTATACTTTTGCAACTGGGGATGTGAAGATATGGGGGGGGGGGGATATGTTTTGGATTCATTTTGTGAATTCTCAGATATGTCCACTTGTTTTCTACACAACACTTAGTCATCCAGTGCTCGGAGACTGGAGGTTCCTGCTGGGAGGACCTCTGCTACCAATGAAGTTGCTTGATTCTTTGCTGGAATTCCTTTATTGGATTTCTCACTAGTAATCTTACTAGTCTAATAACTTGGAATGTATGTGGGATCCACTCACCTATTAAGAGGTCCAAGATACACTCTCTTAAGCGTAAGCGAGCAAATATTGCATTTTTACAAGAGACACATCTTACTTACGTAGAGCATGATAAATTAAGTAGATGTTGGGGGTGGGGAAGTTATTATGCATCTGGCACCTCTAAATCTGCTGGAGTAGTTATTTGGATTGGCCATCATATCCCCCTCCGGGTTCATACTACGATAAAAGACCCTCTAGGGCGCTATATTATTCTGGTGGCTGATCTACAACACACTAAGGTGATTTTGTGTAATATTTATGCCCAATTACAGTCCTGATTTTTTCCAGGAGATATATGAACAGTTGTTACCATATGCTGAGGTGGTCTCTTGGTGGGGGAGGATTTCAATAATATCAGGGATACTCAATTGGATAGATCCTCCTCCTCAGGACCTAGAATGGGATTTGGGAAGGGCCCCTCTTTTTTGGAGCGCTCTCTCCATTTGGTGGATGTCTGGCGTCTCCTACACCCGGGCGAGAAAGATTTTACTCAAATTTCTTGTGCACACGGCACTCTGTCACGTCTTGATTATTTTCTCGTTAGTGCACGCTATCTTGCTCAGATGGCGGCTGTTACTATTGAGGAAATTATAATTTCTGATCATGCTCTGGTACGTTTGGAATTGCAGCTTGGTAGAAGCTGCCCTGTCTCCTTTTCTTGGAGATTTCCCTTCTACTTAGCTAATGATGTCAAATTTCAGAATACATACAGGCCCGCTGGACAGATTATGTCACCTTAAATGCCCAACATGTGGACTCGCCAGCTTTATTTTGGTACACTGCTAAGACGATTTTACAAGGGTATATTATCTCCTATATGGCCCATAGGAAACGAATCATTAATCATAGAATTTTAGTGCTGACTGCTCAACTGAATCGGGCACAGACTATGTTGAACAATACGTTGAATTCAACGTATTGTTCAACATTATGAACAATACGTTGAATTCAACGTTCAGCATTATGGGAATTCAACAATATGTTGAATTCCCATAATGCTAGGGTACGATATTTCACAATCCAGGGAGAGCTCAATACTTTGTTACATCAAAGAGCCTGGAAGAGTTTCTTGAATCATCAATTCAGGCTCTATAAGGCGGGTAAAATGCTTGCCAATTTGTTTCAAGCAGTTCGAAGATCCTGCTATATCCCAGCTTTACGCTCTGCGTCTGGTCGGATTGTGACGGATGTGGCTGACATTTTGCGCCACTTTAGAGAGTATTATAGTACTCTCTATGTCTCTGAAGGCTGGGACCCTGCAGCATGTACCCGTTTCTGTGAGCAGTTCTCCCTCCCCCGTCTGACCCAAGATCAACAAGCATTTCTTAATATGCCAATTATGTTAAATGAAGTCACCTCAGTGATTCGGAAGGCCAAACCTCTAAAGACTCCGGGACCAGATGGGTATGGTGCTAAATTTTATAAATGTATCTTGGACCATGTGGGGCCCCCATCGGTGAAGGTTATTACTGATTTGTCTACCGCTGGAACCTTTCCAGACCACATTAATAGAGCCAATATTACTCTCATTTATAAACAGGGGAAAGATCCATTGGCACCTGAATCCTATCGACCTATTTCATTGCTAAATTTTGATCAAAAACTGCTGGCCAAGATCATTGCAGATCGTTTATCTGATATCCTTCTGTCTCTTGTGGGCCATGATCAAGTGGGTTTTGTCCGAAAGAGATATGCCTTGACTAACATCAGAAAGGTGCTAGCAGCTATGACAATGTGTCAACAAATGAATGTGCCCTTTCTTGCTGTAAGTTTTGATGCTGAGAAAAACATTTGATAGGATGGAATGGGGATCTCTCGTTTGGGTATTGCAACAGATGGGATTAGAGGGTTTGTTCTTAAATGTGGTCCGACTCCTATATCAGCTCCCTGAAGCTACTGTCATAGTGAATGGCTATCATTCAGAGGCTTTTTCCATTACTCGGGGGTACGAGGCAGGGATGTCACCTCTCCCCTTTACTGTTTGTTTTCCAACTCGAGCCCTTGTTGCAGAAAATACAACTGGCAAAAACTGTTAAAGGTATGCGTTTCCAGTCTTCTACTTTTAAATATGCAGGCCTTTGCGGACGATATATTGGTATTTCTTACAGACCCCCCCCCCCCCCCCCCCCCCGAGGTTCCCTTCACCCATGGTTTCAGATTTTCTGGGCCTTCGGAACTTTTTCAGGCCTCCATTTAAATTTGGCTAAATCAGCGGCCTTGGCATTCCCGGAGTCTTTGCAAACTTCTTGGGGCAATGAATTCCCGCTTCAATGGGCAGGACCCTCTTTTAAGTATCTTGGAATTATTATTCCTGAAGAGCTTTTGCATTTATATAAAATAAATGTGCTTCCTTTATTACAGCATACTCAGGATAAAATTATTTACTTGGGCTCGGTTACCCCTGTCCTTAGGGGGTCGAGTTCATCTTTTCAAAATGAATATTTTGCCAAAATGGCTATATTTCAGAATTTGCCTTTACAGCTATGTACAACAGAGCTCAGCGGACATTTTATTGGTAGGGGGAAATTCCGCATTCCCTTGATCTGGATGGGGGAGAGATGGGGGCGCGGGGACTTAGGAGTTCCTGATTTCACCCTTTACAACTTGGCTAGCAACCCCCGGGTGGTACGAGATTGGCTTTTAGATAGTTCTTCTGATGGGGCATTGGCCACCTCCTCTCTTAAAATTGTATTGCAGGCCCCAGCAGCCACATTGCCCATGCTCTTGGACAGAGTGCTCTCACTAGACCCATCAGGCTCTCTTGGCTAAAGCTCACGAGTCTATTACAGATACCACGTACATGCGCCTATTTCCTTCCGATCCAGGGAAACCCTGACTTCACCCCGGGCTCCCAAACAGTGGCATGTAAGAGGTGGCATCTCCAGGGTATACGTTTGCTGGGACATGGTTTTAAATTTGGAGTGTAAGATTTTGCCATTTGCTGAACTCCGGGAAACTTATGCCATTTCTGCAGCCGATGTCTTTCCTTACTTACAGTTGCA
The DNA here is from genome assembly GCF_901001135.1 of Rhinatrema bivittatum. Classification (NCBI taxonomy): domain Eukaryota; kingdom Metazoa; phylum Chordata; class Amphibia; order Gymnophiona; family Rhinatrematidae; genus Rhinatrema; species Rhinatrema bivittatum. The sequence goes on along the minus strand of NC_042616.1, from coordinate 738,524,169 downwards.
ACATTATGTGGGCTCCCTCCCCTCCTCCAGAGAAGCCTCCCATTTCCAATCGCTTGATGACATTTTTTCCTTTGAAAAGGAAAGGATGCCTTCGCTATCACACTATTACAAGCTTCTCAAAACAGCTTCTGTTCTGGTGGAATGGAGATGGGGTTTTTACGATCTCTGCATATATAATTAAAGCTTCCTTTAAACGAATTTCCCAAATATCAGTGAATTCCTATTTTAGAGAAATGCAATACAAATTTTTACACAGAAACTATATATCGGCACAGGGGGCCTTTCATCTTAAAATTTCCTTGTCCCCTGCATGTATACGTTGTGGACACATGCTGGGCTCATTGTCCCATGCCTTTTGGGAGTGCCCTACTGTATATAGCCTTTGTACTAAGATGGTTCAGTATTTGAACACTTTATTAGGGGGTACACATCCCTGTTTCACTCCTGTGGTTGCTTTTTTGTTCCATTTCTCCTTTGTGAATTCGGGGTGTGGGACCTCAATTGCTTATCCGGAAAGCAGGTCATATTGCTGCATTGGAGAGATCTGACTCCTCCCTCTTATTGGGCTTGGCGCAATAGCTTTCACCATATGATGCTCCTGGATGCGGCAATCATGCGGCTATCTCCACGTCATAAGAAGAGATTCCTAGATGTCTGGGACGTTTATTTGCAGTCTCTTTCACAACGTATCCACAGTGCTATACTGAATGAGTGACCTCGTGTGGATGCCCATGATGACTACGAATTCATACTAGTCTACTTTGCTGGATGACATTGGTCTTCTTTGTTCTTCCTTTGTTCTCATCTGTCGACAGTGGACTTGGTCCATGGACTGGGGGGAGGTTGGGTTGGGGGACAAAAGTGATAGTTTAACTATTTGTGCTTACTATAGGGGGGGGGGGGGGGGCGGGGAGTGGTTCAGAGTCACACCACTCTCTTGGATTTGTTGGTGGAATTTCTTATAAAATAATAAAAACTGTTTAACATAAAAACATTTTTAAGAAACTATATAAATTACTGGTGATTCTATTAACTACTTCACCTTAAAACTCTGTCTTTCCCCTCTACCCCTGAGGGATTCTTTGGGTAGAATTGTTCTCTTTAGTCCTGGTAAGGTACTCCCAAAGAAAGGAGAGTATTGCTCTACATCAATTCGTTTTGAGAACACCTAGTGACACAAAACTTAGAACATCTACCATAAAATATTTATAATTCGGTCACCAAAATTGGGAATTAGTCACGCCTCAAGAGTTACCTTTCACCTGTTCCCCATTGATGTCTATGGCCCATAGACATCAATGGGCCATAGAAATGAATGGGGAACTAAACGAATGAAACAAATAAGATTTGTTCCATTCATTTCAGGGATCCCCAAAATAAACAAATGGGGTCCCATTCATTTCAGGTTGTCCATTTGTTGTAAATAAAAGCACATCCCTAGTACAAAATACCTGCAAACTGTAGCCCTACATGGGCTGTTTGAAAATTACCCTGCCATTATACTTCAGCCATTTGCTACTGTCCATAAACATTATTTTGTATCTTTCTTGGAGTACTCCTTTCCACAGATGTTCACCTTCCAGGCTGAAAATCTATGCCACTTTGCTGAGACTTATTAAAAAGGCTGTCAAATAGTGTTAGTCATGATAGATTTTTTATAGTGAAGCTGCCGTTTGTCAAAGAGACCATATCTCATTTCACATAGATACCTGAATGATTTTCAAGTGAAAGAAGGTAAACAAATTATGAAACCATGCTCCTTTCAGCCAACAATGACCTCTCTGGTTTGAAAAAAAGGCCAAGACTGTAAACTGTATCCAGCTCAAGAGTTTGACAAGGCCAGATATGGCATGAAACCTGTTAAAAATCTAGATAAGGCCACAGAGCTAAACCAGTGTCTTCTCACTACTTCAGCCTCAGGAAGGTCCATCAGTTTGGTGTAAAACATGCACTCCTGTGCCTGCCCCACAGCTGCTCAGGCTGTCACTTCTGTGGGTGACGCTGGTTAAGCCTGCATGCAGGTGTGGGTGGGTGTGTGTGTGTGACTAGAGGTAAGTGAAAGGTATGCATGTGTGTGTGAGAGGGGTATAGGCCAAATAAAAAGAAACATTCAGGCTTCAGACATGTGATATGGCTAAGTGCTCTTTATTCAGGTACCAATTGTGCATGGATGGCATGTTGCAGCCAAAGTGTTTGTGGTAATACAAAACGTTAAACACCTCTGAAGGTATAGCTATATATTGTTATATTTACTATGTTAAAAATTGTGATATTTATCACCCATTTACCCCACAGGAACAGAGATAATGAAATGCAAATTTTACCATATTTTCACATTAACTCTAATGTCTTAACACCAGTTTAATGTACATTACATGCATGGGTTAGCCAACCCTGGTAGTAAAACACACTTCAGTACTTTCCTGCATGTTACACCTTAAAGCAAAAAAATAAATTTAGATAAGAAATCTGATTTAAATAAGAGATTCTCTCATACATGGGTCTATGTACAAAAATATGTGCAGAAATGCAAAAAATTTGGACTTTTATGCATCATTACACATGAAAGGCCTGTTTGCAAAAACATTTGCAATATGCCACCCCTCACACATAGCAAACTTTGCGCATGTTTACTATGGGGCGGATTTTCAGAGCCCTGCTCGCCTAAATCCGCCCAAAACCGGGCGGATTTAGGCGAGCAGGGCCCTGCGCGCCGGTGAGCCTATTTTACATAGGCCTACCGGCGCGCGCAGAGCCCCGGGACTCGCGTAAGTCCCGGGGTTCTCCGAGGGGGGCGTGTCGGGGGCGTGCCGGGGGTGTGTCGGCAGCGTTTTGGGGGCGGGTACGGGGGCATGGCCGCGCCCTCCGTACCCGCCCCCAGGTCGTGGCCCGGCGTGCAGGAGGCCCGCTGGCGCGCGGGGATTTACTTCTCCCTCCGGGAGGCGTAAATCCCCGGAGAAAGGTAAGGGGGGGGTGTAGACAAGGCCGGGGGGGTGGGTTAGATAGAGGATGGGAGGGGAAGATGAGGGAAGGGCGTTAGAGGATTCCCTCCAAGGCCGCTCCGATTTCGGAGCGGCCTTGGAGGGAACGGGGGTAGGCAGCGCGGCTCGGCGCGCGCCGGCTATACAGAATTCATAGCCTTGCGCGCGCCGATCCAGGATTTTAGTGGATACGCGCGGAGCCGCGCTTATCCACTAAAATCCTGCGTACTTTTGTTTGCGCCTGGAGCGCCAACAAAAGTACGCCAACGCGCCTTGTTTGAAAATCTACCCCTATATGTGTAAGTTTACAAAAAAACTTTAAGTTAATGAGCTGCTGTAAAGCAATATCATGCAAAGCAGCTCATTAATTTAAAATTCTGTTTCTGTAAAGTTGTTCATAAGAAAAATGCATGCATAATTTCTCTTCTGGGATCATTTTCACATACATTTGATAGAAAAGGTTACTTGTGCAAAATTATGAACCTCCCTCATAACTCTGTGCACATACATAGGCCTCTAAAATTTCCTAAATACCTGTAGATTAAGGTCAATAAATGCCGACTTTTCTAATTAAATACATCCGTTTTTTCAAACCACGTGCATTGCATCTCAGAGGTGTTTTAGAATGATTTGATTATAAGTCGTTTATTTCCTAGAGTTGTGGCATGCTCTGATGGAATGTCATAAAGGATACAACAAACTGATAAGAAATGTAGGACAGGTCAGTCTTAATTTTAGAATTCCCCAGTCTATGCATGTTCTGTGGCTAAACCATATTACCACGATTTGTTGCACTTGATAACATCACATTTTTATTGTAGCAGTAATCACTTAGCAACAGAATAATTAGCACCCAGACACATTTTTCATTTCAAAGCAGATAATTTTGGAAAAGAAAAAAGGCAATGTCAGGTCACGGTCTCCTGAGGATTTTCAGAAGAACTCTATTTTGTTGTGTAGCATGATCCTTTATAAAATCAAGAAGACACTTTCTGTTCTAATGTCATTCATATAGCTATCAGTCATGGTAAATCACCTCTTGCCAACATGTCTCATATTAGGAGCCTACACAGGCTGACGATAAGGCTGCACTAGCAGAGAATATAGGCAACTGCCAGCTGTCAAATTAATTTTAATCCTTTGTTTGAAACAAGACAATACTAGTACTTGGTGTTTTTAGCCCTATTTTACTCATCTTGTAGTGTTTGCATGTGAAATTAATAACAGCTGCCATGTCCTTTGTGAGGGATGAGATTATGTTTAGGATATCTATTGGGACAACTGAAATAGTACTTGCAGAAGTGTGCTGTAGCTTTCAAGAAGGAAGCAAATATGTTTTTTTTTTCCTATCTGAGTATGTTATAGTGTTATCAAGTGATTCAATTTCTATTCATCAGAATGGACCATCCCTGACTCTGCCCTACTATATCCATGGATTTCTAATTCTGTTTGTCTCAGGGAAATTAAAATTACAAATCTTTGCATGCAGTGCTTCAGATTAATGATAGAAGTGCAGCCAGCAAGCCTAATAAAGTGACCCAGGAGAAGGGTATTTTTGGCAGTTACTGCATTAATGGGTCATTGAAAATTACAAGATAAATGAAGGAGCCAATAACCTTAAACGATATCTATAAGACATCTTATTTTATGAAAAAGCTGAAATCTTGAGTTAGCTTCTTTGTTAGCAAGATACCTGGAAATATAGATTTTTCTATATGGAAAAATACTGATTTTTTGAAGAACATAAATTGCCATACTGGGTCAGACCAAGGGTCCATCAAGCCCAGCACCCTCTTTCCAACAACGGCCAAGTACCTGGCAAGTACCTAAACACTAAGCAGATCCCATGCTATTGAAGCAGTAATAGCAGTGGCTATTCTCTAAGACAACTTGATCAATAGCAGTTAATGGACCTCTCCTCCAAGAACTTATCCAAACCTTTAACTGCACTAACCACATCTTCTGGCAACAGATTCCATAGCTTAATTGTGCATTCAGTGAAAAAGAATTTTCTCCAATTAGTTTTAAATGTGCTACTTGCTAACTTCAGAGCACACCCTAGTCCTATTAGCCAAAAGAGTAAATAACTGATTCACATTTATCCATTCTAGACCTCTCATGATTTGAGACCTCTTTCATATATCCTCTCAGCTGTCTCTTCTCCAAGCTGAACAGCCCTAACCTCTTTAGCCTTTCCTCATAGGGGAGCTGTTCTATCCCCTTTATCATTTTGGGTACCCTTCTCTGTACCTTCTCATCGAAACTATATCTTTTTGAGATGCAGTGATAGAATTGTACACAGTACTCAAGGTGCGGTCTCACCATGGTGCAATACAGAGGCATTATGACATTTTCCGTTTTATTCACCATTCCCTTCCTAATAATTCCTAACATTCTATTGATTCCTGCTCCAGGGGAAAGTCTTAAACTCATGCCCTATGACTTCAGTTTAGACCATTCATTCTTCTCAAATATAAGTGAGGTAGTTATTCAAAAGTCATTTAGATGGATAACTCAAGCTTTTATTCAGCTAGATTTTATCCTAAGTCATTATCTGGCTAAAATCTAGCTAGACAAAGAGATGCATTTTGGCCGTGTAACTGGGAGGAGTTACGTATCCAGCTAATTTGAAAGTGATTTTCAAATTTATCTGGCTTAGGTATCCAGAGGTCTAAAGTAAGCCAGTTATTCTATCTGGTTAACTTTAATCTTATCCAGGTATATATAGCGGCATGACTTCAACACTGAATATCCTGGCTAAGTTAGCCTGTTAAGGGTTATCCAGTTAACTTAGCACCTGATTCACTAAGCAGTTTCCGATAAACACAGAATGGGAGAAAAGTCTTAATGGATCAGGTTCTACTTAGCGACTATGTCTGAATACTGACCTCAATTATGCCTAGTTCACTCGTTCAAAATTCACTGGAGGATATATGGCTACAATCTCCCAAACTCAATGCCAACACTGTTTCTCCCATCCCCCCAACCTCCTCTAGCTCCAAACCAGTTCTTTGCCCCACCTCTCCAAGCTGATGCCTGTACGCTGACCCTTTTGCTCTCCTACCTCTCCAGCTCTGGCCATCCTCTACCTTGCTGCCTCCCTCTGGTCCCAAGGCTCTTTGCAATCCTGTGTGGCTTTGCACAGTACATGCGTTTTACAGTGGGAAGCAATTCGTAGTGGTCAGAGTTGGAACAGTGCAGAGAGAAATAGAAATCAAAGAGGAGCCAATAATATTTTACTTAGAGAGATAAGATATAATGGCAATGTTTTGTATTACCTGAAACCACTCACATTTTCTTAACTTAGATATATGTTGCTATGAAGTTATATTTAACTTTAATATTTTACCCCAAGAGAAAACAAGCAGTTGCATAACTTCTGGACAATACCAACTCTTTAGTAAAAAGGGTAAATAGATGGAGCAATAAAACAGTCATTTGGAACTCAGTTTATTTATTTATTTATTTATACAACTTTATATACCGACTTTCAAGTACATGTCAAGCCGGTTTACAATTATCGAAATTGCAGTAGCAAAATCAAACTAATAATAAATTGTTATAAAACTTATCTAAGTTTACATTCATTCAATAATAAAATAAAATTATACTTAAAATTTAAACAATAAAAACACTAAATCAATCTCATCAATAAAATAATTCTAAAGTTAATAAAAATAAAAACCTCTAATACCACCAGAACAATTATCCCACCCTCTCAAATCCCTGTTTCTCCCACCAAGGAAATGGTAAAAAACCTCACTTCCTCACATAGCCTGCTTAGGTCAATTAATATGACTAAAAGCCTGCTGAAATAGCCAGGTCTTAATCTGCTTCTTGAAGTTGGGAAAGTTGTCCTCTAAGCGAATATCAGCTGGGAGAGTGTTCCACAACTTGGGACCTGCCAGGGAGAGAGACCTCTCTCTGACTGATCCCAAGCGCACCAGTTTGGGAGATGGAATTGTTAATAATGCTTGTCCTGCTGATCTCAAATTCCTGGATGGTACATGCAGACGTAAGGAGGCATTCAGCCAATCAGAATTGGAACTATAAATAGCTTTGTGGATAAGTGTAAAACACTTATAATGAATACGGTACTGTACCGGAAGCCAATGTAGCTTCATCAGCACGGGTGAGATATGGTCGCATCTATTTGAATTAGCTAAAAGACGGGCCGCAGCATTCTGCAATAGTTGCAATGGGCGAATGGTAGATAATGGAACTCCCAAAAGCAACGCATTGCAGTAATCTATTTTCGGTAAAATCAAAGCCTGTAATACAATTCTAAAGTCATTAGTATGCAGTAAAGGCTTCAGTTTTCTTAGAACTCTTAATTTATAAAAGCCATCTTTTATAATAGCTTTTATAGCTGCTTTCATATTTAATTCAGAATCTAGAATCAGACCCAAATCTCTAACATCGTGACGAATCTTATATGTCGATGAAAGAGTGGAAATGTCTACCTTTATTTTTCCAGAAATCTTGTTATAAATAAACAGAATTTCTGTTTTAGAATTGTTTAAAGCTAAGGACATATGGGTCAATAGTTGGTTAATTGACTTAAAGTAGATATCCCATAATTTTAATGTGTCTGCTAGAGAATCTTTTACAGGCATCAGAATCTGGATATCATCAGCAAACAAGTAATAAACCAGACCCAAACCTGCTAAAAATCTACATAAGGGGGCCATGTAGACATTAAACAGGGTAGGAGAACGCGCGGAACCCTGAGGGACTCCCGTTTGAAGATCCACTGCTTCAGATTTTATAGTTCCTAGCTGAACTACATATGATCTGTTGGTAAGAAAAGATTTAAACCAAGTCAGAGTTTTATCGGCAAGCCCCACCTCCTGAAGTCTTAAAACAAGTGCCTCATGGCTAACGGTGTCAAACGCCGCTGATATGTCCAACAGAATTAACAAGTAAGAGGTATTTTGATCAAAACCTCTTTGAATGGTATCACATAGTGAAATCAACAGAGTCTCAGTACTATGAGCTTTCCTAAAGCCATATTGTGCTGGAAACAATATTTGGTGATCTTCCAAGTATTCCATTAACTGTCGATTCACTACTTTCTCAAGAAGTTTAGCCAAAAAAGGAAGAATTGAGATTGGTCGATAATTGGCTAAAATTTCAGGATCTAAATGAGCTTTTTTCAAAATAGTCTGAAAAATGCAGTAGTGAAACCTATCAGGAAATATGCCTTCTTCTAGAGATAAGTTGACTATATCTGCCAGAGGTTTAGCAATAATATCTTGCACAAGCTTAAGGTATTTAATAGGCATCTTGTCCAAAGGATGTTTAGCTGGTTTCATTTTTTTGATTAAATTAGCGATTTCCAATGAAGAGACTGGTTCAAATGTTACCCAGCTAGCTGATGGATTAATTGGCAAGGTAATCTTAAGTGGGTCATGGGTATTTACCTCTTTTAATACCGCTAGGATTTTTTCTTTAAAAAAAAGAGCAAACTCATTGCTTTTATCTTTTAAGTTACTAGACCCAAAAGAGGATTTACTTTTTAGCTGAGTAAGCTCAGATACATAAGAGAAGAGCACCCTCAGATTAAATTGGAATTTATGAATTTTCTCTGAATAAAAATTACGTTTAGCGGTATTAATAGCTTCTCTATAATCATGTAAAGCTAATTTATAATTACCTAACGAAGAATCGTTTCGGAGTTTCCGCCAAATCCGTTCTAGCTTTCTTAATCCTTTCTTACATTCTTTTAATTGGGAAGAAAACCAGGGGGCTTTGTTATTGCCATATAAGGAAATCCATTTTTTTACTAGAAGGACATAAAGCATTAGATAATTCTGACATTACATTCTCCCAAGATGTCACTGCACTACGCGTGTTCGATTTATCAAGCGATTGAACTGCTTGTGGAAAACTAGCAATAAGATCATCGCTAGGGCAAGTTTTATTTATCTCAATTTCAATTTTATCCTTTACTAGTATTTTAGTCTGTGGTGATTTTAAATAAAGAGTTGTAGTAACCAAATAATGGTCAGACCAGTTTCATATCATTTCCTGGTCCTTGCTGGAAAATAAAGAATAGATAAAAATAGAGTTTGAGGGCCTTATACTGAGCCACTAGTGTAAAACTTTTTATTAACCAAACAAACCTTCAGAGCACAGTGTCTCTTATGCACTCCAAAGACAAAATAGAAAAACATAACAATTGCCATTCTTATTTCCTCTCAATCCAGCCACCCCCCTCCCCCCACCTTTGCAGCCCCAAGCAAATCCACATGACCGCCTATCCCATCCCTCCATGTATGTGATGGAAGCCATGTCCCAAAAGAGAACATTTTGCAGTGTCTGTACAAGTGTCGGCACACTTTGTAAAATGTCTATAGGTAGACATGGCCGGTTGTGCACATACATACGTGTGTATCTGCATGCATACCTGCGCACACGCGCATATCAAATAGGGTGCATGTGGACATGCTTTCAGCCTATTTGATATTGTGCGTGTATGTACACATTTTTAATAAAATGGCCGCAACCATTATAACATAGGCACATATATGCGCGTTCAGTATCAAATAAGCTGAAAGCACACACTTCTATTAGACTTCCCCCTAACAGAATATTTTGGAAGACAGGGCACATAAGAAAAGGTATTTCATTTGGCCCAAGAGGGCTGGGTTGGTATGTATGAGAAAAGCCCTCATTTTCGTTATTACGATATTAGCTGCCATTATAGCCGTGACCCGCGATAACGGGGGCTATTCCGCAATAACATTTTCCCCCTCTACTACCCCAAAAAAGGTATTATTTCCGACGTTAAATTTTTGCGACATGTGGTAGAAGTCTTTCCTTTGCATAAAAAGCTAGCTTTTGCATACTCATAAAATTTGCAAACAAATGCGCGATGGGATAAAGATTGAATGTCTATTATGCGTTAGAGCCTCATCGCGCAATAAAACGGGTCTAACATGATTTGATGACTAAGTTAGGCAGACCAGTGGCTCCAACCTAGAACACCCCGAACCCACCCCTCAATTAAGCCCAGATTTTAAAAGGCCCATGTGCGTAAAAAACGGGGTTTAAGCATGTGGCCGGGCCTTGTGAGAGCTGCGTGCATTTTAAATCAGGCCCAGCCATGCACGTAAACCCAGGTACGCGCACAAGTGCCAGGCATCTCTGAAGGGGCGGGCTGGGCCAGCGCCATTCTATGCTGTCCTGGGGAAGTGTGTGCCAGCAGCCAGCCAGCGTACACAGATTAAATCTGCTCCAGAGGAGCAGTAAGTAATAAAACAAAAAAAAAAAGTTAGTTCATAGGAAGGGTTTAGCAGTCCGCTCCTTAATTGGAGTGGACTGAGAGGGAACCGGAGGATGCCCAATTGTGTTGCCACGCATATTAACAAAAAATTTGCCCCCTGCATGCACCACCTGCATGTGTGCGTGTGGCCATCATGATTTTATAACATGCATGTGCTGGTGCGCGCATGTTATAAAATAGGCGCTTTCATGTGCACGTGCAGGGAATTACGCACACATTGACAGCCACACCCTCCTTTTAAAATCCACCCCTTAGCTAGCTTACATTTTAGCTGGATAAAAAGTTAGCTTGCTAAGTGTTAGCCATTAACAGCAGTCAGATATTCAAACAGTGCCATTCAGTCAGCTAAATGTTTCTGGATATTGGCCCTTCAGAATCTAAAAGAACAAATATTTGAAACGACTGACCTGTGCCCAGATACTACCCATATCACCTTAAGCAACTAGAGGGGTTGAACCTTTTCCCCGTTTTGATAAAATTCATTTTAAGGTAAAATTTTAAAGTGTGCTGATGGAGAACCATTGCCGCAGGTCTTTAGGCTAGCAACCGAAGACCTAGAGCAAACAAACGCACTTGTCAAACTACAATGCCCAATAGGTCTTAGAAGGGGGTATGGCAATGGGGCTCGAGTCTGAGTGTGGTGGATGGAGACTCTCGGCTCTTAATGAGAGTATCAGAAAGAGACTGGGGCTGCCTTCCCTTTGGGAAAAGAAGCAGATGGCAAGTGCCTGGTTTGAGCAAGTATTTCAGAAAATCATGAGTGATATAGGGGAAAAACACCCCAAATAAACTGTGTAGAGAAATATTTTAGGGTTGTCCTCATTTGAACTGTCTGCCTTGAAGTTTTAATTGGTTTTTTTTCTTAATACAGCCAAAGAGACTAGCAAGGCAGGGGCAGAGTTCAAACATGTTCCACAGCATATGTGCTTTATGTAATTTGCCCACGTAAGATGCTATACGTAGGCAAAACCAAATGTGCTCTTAGAACTCAATTCATTGAGCACCGTAGTTTCAAATTTCAGAAAATGGAGGCACCCATGTGGCACATAAACATGATTTCAAACACAATGAGATATTTTGCAATGGATCATGTGCTTTCCAATATTCGAGCTTGGATCATGAGAAAAGATTATATTTTCCAGAACAGATGGGGGTTTTTTTTATAATGTATTCTTTAAGTTTTAAATCATTCACATGATACAAAAAACAGAGTATATATGATGAAAAGAAACTTCAAGAAGAATGTAATTTATATACATAAGAAACCTTAAGTCCACATTACATGTGGAATCAAAAAAATGAATCACTAAAAGTAAACTGACATTGGACTATCAGGATCGGTTCACAGATGGTTCAACTCCTTCTTCAGTAACAGAAGTTTCAAAGTCGAAATTAACAATAAAGAATCACCCATCATAAAATCATTGCTAGGTGTACCTCAAGGATCATCCTTATCACCTACCCTTTTCAATATTTACCTCCTCCCCCTTTGCCAGCTGCTAACAGATCTAAACCTAATACACTACCTCTACGTGGATGACGTGCAGATTCTGATTCCTATAACAGAATCCATCTCAAAAACTCACTTTCTGGAACAACTGCCTCCAATCCATCACCCACCTTCTCACCAGTTTAACCTGGTCCTTAATGCCACCAAGACCGAACTCCTCCTTATCTCTGCCAACCATGACAATCTCCCCCCACTGACCCACCCCAACACCCAGGTCACATGTAAGAGACCTTGGCGTAATCCTCGACAACCGCCTAAACCTAAAGAAAGCTATTAACACGACCAAAGATTGTTTCTTTAAACTTCAAGTTTTAAAAAGGCTTAAACCCCTCCTTTATTTCCATGACTTCAGGACAGTCTTACAAACCATGCTGTTTGCCAAAATAGACTACTGCAACGCTCTCCTCCTTGGACTTCCCATATCCACTACCAAACCTCTACAGATGCTACAGAACGCCGCGGCTAGAATCTTGACGAACACCAACCGTGGAGAACACATCTCACCCATCCTCCGGAATTTACACTGGCTGCCAGTAAACTACAGAATCCTACACAAATCCCTCACCATAATACACAAAAAACAGTCCACAAACAACTACAGCTCGACCTCGAAATCCCACTCAGACTCCACACCTCCTCCAGACCCATCAGAGAAGCATACAAAGGAACTCTGCAAGCACCCCCCCCCCCCCAAGCCACACATCATACTACGACTAAAGACTGGGCTCTCTCGACAGCAGGCCAGGCCATCTGGAACAACATCCCTGCAAACCTTTGATTGGAGCCCTGCCATCTAACATTTAGGAAAAAACTCAATACCTGGCTATTCCGACAAGCCTTCTAGTAATCCTCCGAAACATTCGAATGGCCCTTAGCCATACCTCGCTAGTCATGCAACTAGGAACCTCCTACTAAGTATCTAATATGTTTAATCTCCTAATTCTTAATCTTAATTGTTCTTTGTTAATTGCCTCCCCCTATCCTATTTTCCAGCTATCTTAGCCTCCAAGTTATTCTACCTTGTTGATTGTAACTTTGCTCCTTGTTAAATGATTTGTTAAATCTAAAGTTATTCCCCCTTGTTCTGTGTAAACCAATTTGATATGGTTATGACCATGAAGGTCTGTATAGAAAAGATTTAAATAAATAAAAGTATTACCCCTCCAAAATATACAGACATATTGAGATTGAGCTACAATAAAAGTTTGCAGATGCACTAGTTCCAAAAATTAAACTATTTCTCCTGATAGGTTATCCAAGACGTACAGGGGAATTTAAGAAAAAAACATAACCCCTAAATATAAAAAACTTACTGTTTTATCTGAAGAAAGGCCTTCCTTTTGGCCAGCATAATATGAAAATTATTAAGGAACACTTAATTTTTCACCACATAATGCATCTTTATATTTGAAATATCACCAAAAGATTAAATCTCGATCAGCATCACAAAGACAAATGAGATAATAAAGGTAACTCTGGTGGTTATATTGTCATCATAAAGAAATTGGGAGAATCCTGGACTCTCAATGGAGGCAATCACATCTGAAATACCCTCCCTGGACCTATGTCTCCAATTTAGGTACATAATGCACCTCTGAAAGAGACTACTTGAAAAGTTCTGTCCCAGATAACAATTTAGATTTTGGAAAATTCAGAATTCTGAGATTCCTATATCTGATTCTATTTTCCAATATTTCAGATTGATAATGGGTGTTTAAATTATCTATAATAGCAGCTGCATAGAACTTTGTAAAGCAGTTACAGCCCATCATTGGGAGACCTCTTAAGTTTCTAGTGTATCCCACCCGAGAATCTAAATCCATCAATTTACTTGAAACCCCTTGATGAAAATGTACATAAATTTACCGTTTTTGTTAAAGAAACAATCCTGCTAACTAGCATCCAAATATCCTTCAAAGTAATATCCTCAGGTTCTGAACTTACAGCATTCTCAGTTCCTGATCCATCAGAAATAACGGATAATACAGGCTTTAGCACAGAAGAAGCAGAAAGTTCCTTGAAGCTGAATCTAGGTGGCTACTGAAATTGCCCTTCAGTAACTTAAGGGGTGATGTGCTCATGATTTGAGGAGAGTTTACTGGTCTAGTAACCCCAGATCCACTTGTGACATCAGGCAGATCCACATTTCCTGCTGGCATCAACTCCTCATTTCCCTGGCTAAGAGAAGGCATTGGGGGAGAGGGTGGAAGTGACATCTGGACTTAAGGAGGTGTCCACATTCTCAGTACTCAGATTTCCCTGCAGTGTTGTGTGGGGCCTGGCCACATGGCAATCCATGGGACCAGCTGGTGTTGAAATTGAGGGGGAAGAGGCACTCTTCCCCTTCCTTTTCTTACCCATTTCATCAAGAAAAAGTTTATAAGGGGCACCCCCCTTTGGCATGCAATTTTGGTGTGCTGGCACCAGCGATGTGCCCCTGCATGCTAGCTTTTACTTCTCTGGGGTCCTACTGTTTTCCTTACCAGAGCAGGGCTGACCAGGAGAATGCCTGCAGCACTGTCTCCTCCCCAGGCTTCAGATGTCCAAAAAGCACAGGAAAGGTTTCCCCAGAACAAAGATGGATTTTTGAAATGGGAAGAATTGATCCAGCAGGTTTAAACATCAGTACTAAATGGAGAACATTATTATAATAAAAAAGTAGTATGAAATAAGAAAATATTTATATATATATAAGATTAGATGGAGTTAAGAATTTGAATTTCCAGAAGAGTTTCCTTCTTCTTTTCAAATAAATAGGAACTCCAGAGTATGTGTATGGCATTGGAACACAGACAAATGATCTGTTGCAACTTGCTTGGCTGAGATTGGCCAAAAATGAAAATGCCTGCAAACATTGATCGTCCCTCAAAAATAGGTGTTTTAGTCAGTGTATGTAATCAGAACATAGCCAGACTGGTTGCAGCTGATAAAGCTGGAAATGGTCAAAATGTAAGCATTCCTAAGGGCCACTCCCTTCTTGATATATTGGTTAAGTAACACCCCCTTGACTGCTTACCTTGCAGGGCATTCCTGGGTCCGGGATAGACCTGGCGCCTCCACCTAGGGAAGAAAGTGTTAGTGGGTGCGATTTTCCTCCCTTCACACTAGGAAAATAAATGGGACTGTGAACAAGGCTGGCAGTATGTATAAATATATACAGAGTCATTAGATTATACAAGTATATATATTTCTACATGACTATGTACATCACTAATAGAATGTCAGACAGCACACATCTACTAGTGGTTAGTAGTCTAGGTTTTCTGACATCCTTGATAAAATCTAAAACTTTGTCCTGTCCTCAGGAAGTCTCTGGTTTTGATTCATCTAGACTTAAGACTGGTCTTTCAAGTATTTCACCAAATAAAATCTCTTTGCAAGACATTTTGCAGAGATGGCAATTTGGAGCAAGGACCAGCAGCCTAATGCCTAGGTTATAGAAGCCGCCTAGCTCCTAACATGCCAGTGATCTTGAAGAACTAACAAATTCATCAACCTCATCAGAATGATAAGCAGCCATGGATTCAAGCTGTGCCATCTGTTCTGTTCTCTATCAAAAATCTGCTGATTTCTGCTTAATAGGGCTCTTGCCATACTACTAATGCAGATGTGATCCACATAGATAGTTGAAGAAAAAATGTGAGGCATAATTTCTTACATGCAAATCCTCCCACAGGGATAGATGATTTCCTGCTCAGTGGTGAGAATTTGGTATCAGCCTGTGTGTTCCAAAACAGATGTTTACCTCTAATGGTAAAGGAGCAAACATTGAAAATAATATTATACGTCTTCAGCCAGTTTCAGGGAAGATCTATTCTAAAAAGTTTTAATCTCCAGTTCTGCAAAGAGTGGAATGGATGTGGATGCCTTTTATATCCTTCTTGCAACGTTGGTAACGTTTTCATACCTAAATTTCAACCTAGTGAAACAGATTAAGTCCTCCTATTGCTCAGAATTAACCTTTTTAAAATTTATTACCTCCTCCTGATCTACAGAGGTCGATTTTTAAAGTGATGCTTATGTGGGCCACGCATGAGCAACGCAGATTTTAAAAAGCCACAAAATTCTCACATATGTACCCGTGCGCACATAAGGAATAAAGGAGCAGAGAAGGGGTGGGGCATGGGTTTTCTGGGGTGAGACCAAGACTTAGCACACAACTCCAACTTTGAAAACAGCGGCATGTATATGCTAGATACCAATGTACGTTTCCTGCTGCTCCTGATAAAGACCAATTCTGGTGAGTTTTAGGGGTCAGGGTCAACTGGGGGCTGTGTAGGTTGAGGAACCAGAGAGGTCTGAAAGATTTTGATATTAACTGGACATACTGGTTTACCTATTGCAAAACTGGGAATGTGCCTCGCTTGAGTATGGCTTAAAATTCGCTGACATGCGCGTATGAAAGTTGACGAGGTCCTACAAGTGCGCTAGCTGTTCTCAAGTAACCTCTTAACATTAGGAGCATACTTATGCGTGGTTGGTGCATTTTAAAACATGCACACAAGTGTGCACTCAGTTAAAAATTCCAGCGTATCCTTGCTTGCACACCAATATGCGCATGTAAGGGTGTGTGTGCTCATTTTAAAATCTACCTCAGATACTATTGCTTGAGTAATAAGAACATAAGAAATTGATGTGCTGGGTCAAACAAATGGTCCATCAAGTCCAGCATCCTGTTTCCACCAGAGGCCAAACCAGGCCACAAGAACTTGGCAAGTACCCAAACACCTAGAAGATTCCATGCTACTGATGCAATTAATAGCAGTGGCTATTCCCTAAGTCAGTTTGATTAATAGCAGTTAATGGACTTCTCCAAGAACTTATCCAAACCTTTTTTGAACTCAGCTATACTATCTGCACTAACCACATCCTCTGACAACAAATTCCAAAGCTTAATTGTGTTGAATGAAAATTTTCTCTGATTAGTCTTAAATGTGCTACTTGCTATCTTCATGGAATGCCCCCTAGTCCTTCTATTATCTGAAAGTGTAAATAACCGATTTACATCTACTCGTTCAAGACCTCTCATGATCTTAAATACCTCTATCATTTCCCCCCTCAGCCGTCTCTTCTGAATTCTAGAAAGCATTGGGCAAGTTCAGGTGATATCTGAGGACGTGATAAGGGTTGTAGAATCAAGTTCTTAGATGTGAATTTTAAGAGTTGCTCATGTTAAAGCCCATATACGTGAGAATCTGTGCTGAGCGCAAATAACTCAATTTTAAAACAGCCCAATTACACATATATACATGCATGTGCAAGCAACCTAACACATGGTGGAAAGGAACGGATTTAGGGTGTGTTGAGGTATTATAGGGAGATGTCAACATTTACATGCATAAATCCGTATTTTAAAACCTGCAGCCATAACATGATGCAGACTGTTAGCCACACATTTACTTCTGCTCTTGATGAGTACTTCTTTTAGGCCAAAATCCATTGGGTGAACAGAGTAGAATGCAGGCTGACAAAGTGGTAGGCTAGGCAAACTGGTGGACTCATTGCTCAAGTGTATGTTTTAAATTTTGCTTACCAGCATGCATTAAAGCCAACAAATTCTTAAAGAAGATACGTGATCTATGTTTGCTTGTGTAGCCACTTAAAATTAAGATAACAAATATGCATGCTGGGAGTATTTTAAAAAGTTAGGGTGCAATTACACGGACAATTTAAAATTCCAGTATAAGTATGCTTTCATGCAAATATACCTGCATGTTCTTTTTTTTTTTTAAATTTTTTTGTTTATTGCATTTTCACAAACTATGCAATAAACAAGCATTTCAGCTTATAGACACATACAAGAGAATTTAACAAGCAAAATTTTCTTTAGGAAATATAGTATATTGCTGTAATATTATCTTTTATGATTCTGCACTTATCTCCGCAGCGCAAGAGCCGTGGACTTTAATCTTCAGCGCGGCAAGTAGTGCTGTTGATGCCCTCTTCAGCCTCGCGGCCTGGAGGCCGCAGTCCCCAGGCTTTCCTGGTGGCTGGAGCCATCCTCTGTGTCTCCAGCAGCAGCAGCCGCTGCTGACATCGGGGCCTGTGCATAGGCCTGGCTTTTCCCTGCACTGCTCCTGCAGCATGGCTGCTAGCTATGGTTCTGCATGCTTCCTGTCTCCTAGGGCACAGGCCATGCCTCCTTCACTGATTTAAAGGGCAAGCCTTCTGGCCCCACCTGGACTCCTCCCAGGGCATTTCCTGATCTTCAGCCCTATATAAGGGCCCAGCTTCCAGTCCTTAGTTGCCTTCGTAAGGAGTTGGTTCCTCTCAAGGACTTCTCGTCTTAGCTCCTGCTGGTATTTCCTGTTCTTTGTGGGATCCCTCATCGTTCTTCATGTTCGTGGTCTCTTCTGGATTATCCCTTGTCTTCCTGATGCCTCGTCTCCACTTCTGCTTTCTGGACCCTTGGTTCCTCATCGCTACCTTCTCTGACGTGTCATGTCATGTCTCATCACCTCGTGGCATGGGCCTGCCTCCTCATCTTGAAGCACTAGTCTCCAGAGGGTCATCTTCACTTGAAGCCAAGCCTCGTCTTGGTCCCATGTTTCATGCCTTAAGCCAAGTCTCGACTTGGTCCCTTACCCTGGAATTCGTCTCGGCCCTCGGATGTTCTGGTGGCTGCACCGTCCATGCCTAAGACTCTGACTAAACCTGTGCCTTTCCAGTGTGGTCCATGGGCGGCTGTATAGGGCACGCCTGGGTACAGGCTTCTACTGAATCTTCCCCATGTTCTGGCTTCAACTACCTCATATTCGTCTGGAGTCTGCTTCGCACTCAAGCGTGGTCCGCGACCAGTCTGTGGGCTGTGTAGGGCACGCTGCGTCGCAGCCTCAAACCAGTACTTTATCCTGAGTCTTCGTGCTCAAGCTCCTCGTCTGAGTCTTCCAAGTCTCCTGTTTTAGTCTTCATGTTCCAGAGCCTTCGTCTGCCCTAGTCTCCTGTCCAGCCTGCTGCCATCACCGTTCCCAGCGGAAGTCGGAAAGGGCTTGGAGTAGTCGGAGGACCACTCAGAGACCAACCAAGGGTGGTTGGTCTTACTGAGGTATGCAGGTCGGCAGGGGCCTGGGCTTGGTCTCGACCCAGACATGGATTTGTCTCACCAGCTTCTCTGTTTCTCAGGAGCTCCACTCTGGGGACACAGAGGTCAAAGGGCACACATCTCCTATCCTCGTGCAGCAGCTGCTCATGGCAAAATGATAAGGGGAATGGAACGGCTTCCCTATGAGGAACGAATAAAGAGGTTAGGACTTTTCAGCTTGGAGAAGAGACGCCTGAGGGGGGATATGATAGAGGTGTTTAAAATCATGAGAAGTCTAGAATGGGTAGATGTGAATTGGTTATTTACTCTTTCAGATAATAGACTAGGAGGCACTGCATGAAGTTAGCATGTGGCACATTTAAAACTAATCGGAGAATTCTTTTTTACTCAATGCACAATTAAACTCTGGAATTCATTGCCAGAGGATGTGGTTAGTGCAGTTAGTATAGCTGTGTTTAAAAAAGGATTGGATTGGATAAGTTTTTGGAAGAAAAGTCCATTACCTGCTATTAATTAAATTGACTTAGAAAATAGCCACTGCTATTACTAGCAACGGTAACATGGGTACTTACCAGGTTCTTATGGCCTAGATTGGCCACTGTTGGAAACAGGATGCTGGGCTTCATGGACCCTTGGTCTGACCCAGTATGGCATGTTCTTATGGCATCTTTTGCTCCATCTAGCCAAAGCCTGCGTGCACATGACAGAAGGCAAGGCCTCCTAAGGCCCCCCCTTCTGTAACAGTTAGCGGCGGCCTTGAGAGGCCTTCGCAAACCTATCTCACTTATAAAATTAAAGAAAAACCAGAGGTTCCAAGATACAAAAATATGAGCGGATTTTTTTAAGTAGAAATAATTGGTGAAATTGAGAGGCGGTCACTGTACCATTTACATGCTAATGCCACTAATCGAAATTAGAGATTTAGACAGTATTAACCATGGGACGAGCATCCAAATATAAACATAAGTGTGCCGGATGAAAATATACATGTTTAACACTTTGAATTATAATACATTGACAAGGAAATCTAAGATTAAACTTAGCATCCATAGCCAAAACCTCAGGACGCATTTGAAAACTTTTTCCTACATTCCTGCATGGAACGAGTAATATCAGGAAAAATCCAAACAGGAAATCCAAGAAAAGGATTGCCTAGGTGAAAGATCTCTATATCAAATCTCTGTCCTGAGAAAAAACACATGACAAAAAGAGTCCCATGTCTTATCGTAATCAGTTGAAGTTTCCAAAAGTTGAGTTAAATTTGGCTCTGTTTCCAAAATTTGCTCCATGTCTGATTTTAAAAACTTTGTCATATAAACCTTAGCAAAGGTAGGCATAATTTCCTGGGGAATTTCTAATATCTCTGTAAGATATTTCTTACCTCTGTCTTCCTGTCCAAACTTTGACTCACCAGAATCTCCACTTTTCCCTGATAAAATTGAAAAAGTTGAAACCGTCACCGAAGAAGCACATGGTGCTCCTGGCATGGCGCTCTTCAAAGACACTGAGGCCTCAAAGCCAGAAACAGGAGCAGGCACTGACAGTCACTATCCTGGTGGGGGAAGTTTCTTCTGAAGCCACCATTCTAGAACTCAACGGTCCACATGGCGGTGAGGAAAAATCCAAATTTGGTGGCACTAAGGGGAAAGGAGGGGTAAGCGGCACTCCAGGGCAAAGCGTGGTCTGAATATCTGGCATCCGGTCCATCTCCCCGCTCCTCATGGGCTGCGCCCAGGAACAGGAACCCCTCTAGTAGGCTGTAGTGGATCCGGAGAGGGGGTAATTAGCCCTGATTCCTGGATCTTTGCCTTCCTCTTAGTATGTGGCATTGCGGCAAAATTTTCTGCGGGTAATAAGGAGCTCCGCCCCGTGCCTCTCAGCTAGTGGCCATCTTTGCCCCCCCCCCCGCATGTTCATTTTAAAGTTGTTGTACCCATGTGGATGAGCAGACTAAATAGGCCATATGGTAAATTTTCTGCCATTATTTTTCTGTATTTCTATGAAAGCAATTTTAAATCTGAGTAAGATTTGGAGAGGATACAGCAATACCCCAAGAATGCTGCTACTTGTCTCAGAAATTGACTGTTATTGAAACAATGAGGCCAACGTTATTCCTTACTGTGTTTTAAATATTGTAGGAAAAGACCTCAGACTTGAACCAGGTTATCATCAACTCAAACAGGGCTCAGTATCAATCACTGGTCTTAAAATCTCCAACCTCCTTTTTATTTATTTAGATTTTTATATTCCGATTTTTGGCACTTCAAAGTGTACATCAAAGTAGATTACATTCATAGGTATTTCTCTATACCTATAGGGCTTACAATCTAATTTTGTACCTGAGGCAATGGAGGGTAAATGACTTATGTGTTTAAAGTGAAAATTGTAAGTGAGATTCTTTACTAAGTTTTTTAAAAAAAATTATTTTCAAACATACTTATTCAATGTGACTTGTATTCTTTTCTATATAGATTAAAGTACTTTGGTCTGTGCATACAATGAAAAAAAAACAGCGCTTCAAATGCAAAAACTGCCAAGGCTTCACTTGCATAATTTGTTTACAAATTTTTTTCTTACATTTGTTAATGTGTAATTAGTGGAAAACAAATTTTCATATGCTGGATTCAAGCTCAAATGATGAAATTGACCTATAAAGCTAGAAAAAACTTATCTTAAAAGGCACTTCACCTCAATGGCATACTAAATTCCTCATTTTCAAGCTTCAAACTTAAAAATCATGCGATCAGAGGAACTGAGATACCTTTGTACACATATGCTTCAGAGTACTTCTCATGAATACCTACTTTGCCAACATTTTGCATTGACATGCTGCATCAAGTATATAGAAAAATGCCACATTGAAAATAAAATATTTTCTTCACACTATTCACATTCTATTAAACTTACTTAAAGCATTACTCAAAAATCAAATCTTTAATTGCGGTGACCATCATTTGTTGTTCCTGAAGAGAAGAGAAAAGCTATCTTCATTGCACTGCTATTTAAATAAACAGATTTGAATGGTATTCATGACAGCCAATAAAAAGTTAGTGCTAAAATTTTAATTAAAACACACCTCCCAAGGGAGACGGAGGTTAAAGAGCATGCTATCCTTTAAGTGAAGTATAGCAGAAAAATAAGAGGACAATTCAGCCATGGAACATGAGCTGCCAGGCTAGGAAATCCAGATTGAAAAGTTTGCCAGACCCTTTACTGTGAAGGTTCTTAAATGACCATTGAATAGATGAGTTGGAGACTCAGGAGATTTGCATGTCACAGCCCCCTGGACTAATGTTGGTAACTTGCAGTGAAATATCACTTTTAATTAAAGGATAGCAAAATCCTAAATTACAGAACTATGACTGGAAAAGACTTATATTGGAGAATTCAGAATCAGAGGGATTTATGAGAGAAATGTACTAAAAAAACAGTCCTAGGAAGCAAACAGATTCTCACCCTGCCTAGCAAAGAGTCAGACCCTTGACTACTTGGTTCTCAGACAACAGAAAAAAAACAGGCCAGGCAGGATGGAGGGGTATGCACACATTCTCTTTCCATAGTCCTGCTTGGGTCACGGCCTTTTGGCTGTAAGAAGGTGGGTAAAAGAGAATGAATGACTGGCCATGAGCTTAGTGGAGCTAAAATCTCTAAAGTTGAGACTGCAGAGGGTGTAAATCACTGAATGCTAAACAAGCCATGAGCCTAGTGGAGCTGTATACCCAAGCCAGGGAAAACCCTACTACAAAGGCAGAAGAAATGAAGGACAGCAGCAGATCCCGAGGTGGTGCAGTCCCGAGAATTAAGGGGAATCTCAGCGGAAGATCAAGCAGTTCCCCAGGAGGAAGGGGACACCAGTGGCAGATCAGGAGGTGCCCCTGGGACCCCCTTGAGTAAGAGGCCCCCAGCAGCATATTGAGTGGTCTTCCAGGAAGAAGATGACCACAGCAGCAGATCAAGCAGTTCCCCAGGAGGGTGTGGACCCCAGCAGCAGATTGAGTGGTACCCCAGGAAGAAGGGGACACTAGAAGCAGTTCTAGAGGTGCAGTTGAGTTCCCAGGAAGGTATGGGCCTCATCAACATTCCAGGAGGCGGAGTTGGGTCCCCAATGAGTGTGGACTCCAGCAACAGACTGGGAGGTAGTCAGGTCCCCAGGAGGGCATGGATCCCAGCATTGGCATGGACCTTTCAGCAGAGCCCATTTGCCTCTTTTCACATGGGTGAGACTTGAAAAATAAGGGAGGATAACACTTGATTAAGTGGAAACTGAAGAGGTCCCTTCTATTCTATTTGCTGGTATGCTATGGGGGTCAACAACTCCAAATTGCCAAATATTAAATTTTCATGCTACCTTGTAGAAATGTATATAGTTGTATGGCCTGAGACCGAATGTTTTACAAAAAATGGATCCACATTACTGAAGACTAGTAGATCTTAGATATCATTGAAAATGTTTACGACCTAAAGTTGTTTTTTTTTCCATGTATATAACCAGTGAATAAGATTGCTGTACTGGCAATAAACAAATTAATAAAGCTAATAGTGTTATGTCCTATTCCAATACAAATGATTATGTTACTCTTATTTTTGATTGGAATCTCTTTACTCAATCATCTTGAAAGTAAGAAAAAAGTAAGGGGAAGATCTTAAAACCTGCGCGCGGGCGAATATTTGTTCACGCAACCCGGCGTGAACAAATCTACCTTGATTTTATAATTTGCACGTGCAGCATGTTATAAAATCCAGGATCAGCATGCACAAGAGGGTGCACAACTGTGCAACTTCCACGCGCCGAGCCTCACAGCCTTCCTCCATTCTCTCCACCTCCCCCCACCTTCCCCTAGCTAACCCGCGCCCCAGCCCTACTTAACCCCCCCCCCCTTACCTTTGTCAGAGAAGTTGCACCTGCCTCCTGGCAGGTGTAGCTTATGCACGCCAGCTGACGGCCGGCCCGCAATCCCGGGCACAGTGGCAAATGGCCGCTGTGCCTGGAGGCTCTGGCCCTGGCCCGCCCATGCCCCAGGACATATGCATGTCCCGGGGCTTTTGCGTGCCACCAAGCCTATGCAAGATAGGCTCGGCGTGTGCAGGGGCAGGTTTTTGGGGTTACGTTTTGAAAATCTGCCCCTAAGTATTTAACTTTGCTAGACCTATTAGAAAAATAAATTATAATAGACTGATACTGAATACAGAGTTTTCATTAAAAAATATGGGCCAGAAATTTTATTTCACTCTACTTCTAAATTAAGAATTGAATTTGCATGTTGTGTCTTTGGTTGGAGTCACTAAGAAAATTGATTAATGCAAAGGACCTTATTTTCCAAAGCATTTACATGTTTAATGCAAAGCTTTGCAAATGTAAAGGCACCTTACCCGTGAAAGTGGGCTCTTGAAAATTGCTATTACATGCCTTTGAATTGTCAGTAGGTTTTTGCTCGCATTGAGGTAGATTTTAAAAGCAAAAATGGCCACATAGGCTCATAAGTGGGCTGTGTTTCTATGACACCACCTTCTGAATCAAAGTGCCCCCTTACAATAGTCCATATATCGAGTGTCAGGCTGAGCCTTATAAAGAGGTGCTCTCTTCCCCCCCCCCCAGCACACATGTATGCATGTAAAAAGCTGCAGATATATATATATATATATATATATATACACACACACACATATACTTTATAAAATAGTGAATATCTTTGTGCACAGTGAGATATGCGCATTTATGGGTGCACATGCAGCCCTTTTAAAATGTACCCAATTAGGTGCAATATTACTACAATTGAATGTTAAATTTGCATTCATAACTCCTTTGAAAATTCACCTGAAATTGTAAGATTTATGTTGGTGGACAAACTCCTTGAATGTACAGGAGGAAGTACCACTGGAGTATCCAGATAGGATATTAAAGGACAACAGATGCTCATTTTAAGTGATTGGGGTGCCCTTTGCCAGGACTGTTTCAATAGGGTTGAGCAAGAGATAAAGTATGGGATCCATAAATCAATAAGAGTCAAGATTCATACAGCTATCATTGCTCCATTTTCAGTCAATGATTAGATGAGGAGCAGTAAGAGTACAATGTGACTATGCAATAGCAATAGCGTACATAAACAAACAAGTGGGTACCCAGAGCCAAAGAACTTCAGAGGAAGCATGCTACTATTCACATGGTTGGAGAAATCTGCTACAGCTTTCAGCAATACAAATTGCAGTTCAGGAGAATATGCAAGCATTCTGGGCCAAAATTTGATAGATCCAGGAGCTAGGCCATTGGGCCCTCAAGGAGATAATACAAAAATGGGATGAACTAAAGATGATTCTAATGGCAACCCACCAAAATGCAAAGGCAAGCAGGTTCTTCAGTCAAGTAAGGCAGCAAGGCAACAGATGTGCTGATACAGACGTGGTCATTGCTTTAAGATTTTTCCCATCTTGGCCATTAATAGGCCATGTAAATGAAGAAGCTGAAGAAGGAGTAGGTATATGAGATCCTAGTGGCACCAGACTGGGCTTTAAGATCATGGTATGCTGATGTAAGCACACTGATAGTGGATTGACCAATGCATTTTCACAGCATAGGGGGATCTCCTTCACCAGAAACTGGTAGTAATGAGAAACCCATCTCCATTCTGCTTACGGCATGGCTCTTGAGATGGCAAGATTAATCAAGAAGGGATACAAACCAGTGATTAGAACAAGGTTAAGTTCTAAAAAGAATTCCACAAAGTGAACTTATGTGAGGATATGGTAAATTTTTGCAGATTAACTGTTTGCTATGGTGTTCCAAATACGAGATATTTTGACATTCTTACAGAAGAGTCTCAACAAGGGTTTGGCCTTGAATTCTTTAAAGGTACAGGTTGCAGTGATTTCTTGCATTAAGGGGAAAGAAAAAGGGCTATTTCTCTCATCTCACAAGGAGGTGTTACTTTTTTTTTTTTTTACAAGGAGTTAAACCTACATTGCGGCCTATGATACCATTAAGAATTTGTATTTGCTAGTGAGCGTGCTAACAAGCCCTTAGAACAAGCGATTCAGAATGACTTGACATTAAAAACTGAAGTTTTATTGTCGATTCTCTCAACAAGATGTATTTTGGAGTTGCAATCTTTGTCTTGCAAGGCACCCTTTCTAAGGTTTAGTAAGGATTCTGTAATGCTAAGACCTATTCCATCCTTCTAACATATGGTGCCTTCAGCATTCAATTTAAATTAGTACATTATATTACCATCTTTCAATGAGAAGGATTACAGGCAATATGTAAAAGAAGATTTAAAGATGACAAGTGAATTTTGTAATTGATAGATTGTGTTTTGGTGGCACACGTGAGGGGGAGATTGCCTCAAAGGAGAGGCAAGATGGGTTAAGAAAGCCATAGGGTCTGGATATTTACTATAGTGGCTGCAAATGCTGGAAGGGCATCAGGGCACATTTGAATAGAGCACAGTCTTATCATGGGTGGAGATAGCTGCAGTAAATATAGTTCATATTAGTAAAGAAGCAACTTGGACATTTGCCAAGCATTATGGGTTGGCCGCTCCTGTGTCACAGGGTGCTAATTTTGAGACAGCTATCCACCCACGTGTTGTAATAGGGCTTTGATACATCCCACATGTTCTTGACTGGTGGAGCAGAAGGACAAGGAAGAAGAAAGATTTACCTGATAATTTCCTTTACTTTACTTCTGCTCCACCAGTCAAGAAGCCTACCCTGGATTGTGCAAATTGGGCTACCTCTATGGGAGTGCAATCTGACTAAAAATTGTATAAAAATTGTTAACAAAAAAAAAAGTTAAAGGGGGAAATGGTTTGAGGAAATTTTCCTTTCCTCCAAGAATTTCAGATAAGTTTTCTTAAAGTACTTCTCAGAATGTAAATTGGGGGGGGGGGGGTTGTTCAGATTAGGATAACATTTTAGGTTTCAGTAATTACATTTTTATGTTATTTGCTATAATTTAATTTAGGTTTGACAGTAGTATACTATGATTCCATGCATGACATAACACAACAAACACAGTAACAATTCAGCCTTCAACTGCTAAATGAAGGGACTAAACCCACATGTTCTTGACATATGGAGCAAACGTAAAGTTAAGGAAGTTATCAGATAAGTCCATTCCTCCTTATATTAGCTGGGAAGACATAAAGCTGTTTGCTAAATTGAAGTAATCAGCAGCTACATCTTTTAGGTATTGTGAAAGTAAACAGAGGCATGGCCATAACAAAAAGATTCCTTGCATTTCCAAGAACATGGAAATATAAGACCTAGGAATAAGACAGAAAGAGATAGCAATCCTGTTTTAGTAATTAGTAATGGCATCTGCTAATAACTATGAATATGTCTTGCTCCTATTCAGCATTACAGTTTATTTATTTAATTATTAATTATTTCTCTATCAAGTGCACCCTTCGGGCCAATTAGAACATTTGGGCTTAGATAACATTCAACATCCCACTGCTGTTTTGAGAATTTCATGAATACCAATCCAGAAAGCAGCAGCAAATCTGATATTCTCTGCCAAAATAGCAACGTTTCATTTCTCACACTTATGTCAGATCTGTGTATCCTCTTCTGCCAGCCTCTTTTGCAAAGTTGCTGTTTCCAAGATGTGAGTTTTATAATTAACCTCTTGTGGCCTGTGAAAAGACACAAGGGACTGGCAACATAAGCTGGTTTTAAATCATTTCATCTTTCCAGACAGGAACAACAAGGCAAGACAAATCTCTCTGGCATGCATCATAAGTGCTTGTTATTCTGAATAACTGCAAATCCACAGAACATTTTCCTAGAACTGATTGCTGTCCAATAGCAACTGTTTCAGACTCCTCAATATGCAATCAAACACCATCAGTGGAACTAGTTCTACAAAGTATTTAGAAGCATACTTTAATTCAGTAAACTTGCAGAAAAAAGGGCCCAAGGCAAAAAATTCTAGAGTTTGAAAAATGTAAGACAGAAAGACATTTCCAAGTTTGAGCAATTAAAAATGATTTCCTCCTATTTTAAATAAATGCTATTGAGAGGAAGTGCATTTCTCAGAACATGCACTTCTATGTCATGCACAGTCAGGTGAATTTTCAGAGGAATTTCATGCCTAAATGTAACATACTATCATCGCAATTTTCAAAAATCCATTTATGCTCATAAAGTGCACCTATGCAAGTAAATCATAGCAACAATTCAATGGCACATAGTGAAGCAATTTTCAAAAATCCACTTAATGGTTAAAGTGCATTTACATGAGTAAATTCCATTTAAGTACATAAATACTTTTGAAAATCGAACCCATAGCATTTGACTGGCCCACACTAGAATTCACCTTGCACTTCTCCACATTAAATGTCATCTGCCATTTGAATGCCCAATCTTCCAGTTTCGCAAGGTCCTCCTGCAATTTATCAGAATCTGCTTGTGATTTAACTACGCTGAATAATTTTGTATCTGCAAATTTGATAACTTCCCTTGTCATATTCCTTTCCATATCATTTATAAATATATTGAAAAGCACTGGTCCAAGTACAGATCCATGAGGCACTCCACTGTGAAAATTGACCATTTAATTCTACTGTTTCCTGTCTTTTATTCATTTTGTAATCCACAAAAGGATATCTCCTATCCCATGATGTTTTAGTTCTTAGAAGCCTGTCATCAGGAACTTTGTCAAACACCTTCTGAAAATCCAAATACAGTATATCTACCAGTTCAACTTTATCCATATTTTTCCCAGCATTGAAGATAGGCTCACTGGTCTATATTTTCCTGATCACACCTGGAGCACTTTTTAAATATTGGGGTTTCATTGGCCACCCTCCAGTCTTCAAGTACAATGGATGATTTTAGTGTTAGATTAAAAAATGAAATTTCAGATCTATTAGTTACATTTTGTAGTTTCTTCAGAACCCTGGGGTGCATATCATCCGGTACAGGTGATTTGCTACTCTTTAGTTTAACAATCTGGCCTACTACATCTTCCAGATTCACAGTGATTCAGTTCAGTTCATCTGACTCATCACCCTTGAAAACTATCTCCGGAACCGGTATCTCCAACATCCTCATTAGTAAACATGGAAGCAAAGAATTCATTTAGTCTTTTTGCAATGGCCTTATCTTCCCTAAGAGTCCCTTTAATCCCTTGTTCATCTAATGGTCCAACCGCCTTCCTCACAGATTTTATGCTTCGGATATATCTTTTACAGTTTATGATTTTTGGCCTCTACAGCCAACTTTTCTTCAAATTTTCTTAGCCTGCCTTAATGTTTTACACTTAACTTGACAATGATTATGCTTTTTCCTATTTTCTTCAGATGAATCCTTCTTGCAGTTTTTGAAGAATGTTTTTTTGGTTAAAATAGCTTCTTTCACAATTACTGGCATGGTTAAAAGGTGAGGTGAAAGAGGCTATTTTAGCCAAAAGAGCTTTATTCAAAAATTGGAAGAAGGATCCAACAGAAGAAACTAGGATAAAGCATAAGCATTGACAAGTTAAATGTAAGACATCGATAACACAGGCTAAGAGGGAATTTGAAAAGAAGTTGGCCATAGAGGCAAAAACTAACAGTAAAAACTTTTAAAATATATCCAAAGCAGAAAGCCTGCAAGGAAGTCAATGGGACTGTTTGATAATTGAGGGGTTAAAGGGCACTTAGAGAAGATAAGGCCAACACAGAAAGATTAAGTGACTTCTTTGCTTTGGTGTTTACTGAAGAGGATGTTGGGGAGATACTCGTTCCGGAGAAGGTTTTCATGGGTAATGATTCAGATGGACTGAACCAAATCACAGTAAACCTAGAAGATGTGGTAGGTCTGACTGACAAACTGAAGAGTAGTAAATCACCTGGACTGGATGGTATACACCCCAGGGTTCTGGAGGAACTGAAAAATAAAATTTCAGATCTATTAGTAAAAATTTGTAACTTATCATTAAAATAATTCATTGTACCTGAAGATTAGAGGGTGACTAATGTAACCCCAATATTTAAAAATGGCTCCACAAGTGATCAGGGAAACTACAGACCAGTTAGTTATTTTTCCTGGCACGGAAGTCAGGCTAAGTGTTCTAAAGATCAAATTCACAGAACATATAGAAAGACCTGGTTTAATTAAACAAGTTCAGCATGGTTTTACCCAAGGCAAGTCTTGCCTCACAAATCTGCTTCCCTTTTTAAGGGGTTAATAAACATGTAGATAAAGGTGAATAGATAGATGTAATATATTTGGATTTTCAGAAAGCATTTGACAAAATTCCTCAAGAGAGGCTTCTAAGAAAAGTAGAAAGTCATGGGATAGGTGGCAATGTCCTTTCATGGATTACAAACTGGCTAAGAGACAGGAAACAGCGAGTAGGATAAAATGGACAATTTTTTCAGTGGAGGGGGTGGGCAGTGGAGTGCCTCAGGGATTTGTTCTAGGACCCGTGATTTTCAATATATTTGTAAATGATCTGGAAAGGAATACGATGAGTAAGGTAATCAAATTTGCAGATGACACAAAATTGTTCAGAGTAGTTAAATTGCAAGCAGATTGTGATAAATTGCAGGAGGATCTTGTGAGACTGGAAAACTGGGCATCCAAATGGCAAATGAAATTTATTGTGGATAAGTGCAAGGTGATGAATATAGGGAAAAATAACCCATGCTATAGTTACACGATATTAGGTTCCATATTAGGAGATACCACCCAGGAAAGATCTAAGCATCATAGTTAATATATTGAAATCTTCAGCTCCGTGTGCTGTGGCATTCAAAAGAGCAAACAGAATGCTAGGAATTATTAGGAAGGGAATGGTGAATAAAATGGAAAAATCATAATGCCTCTGTATCGCTCCATGGTGAGACCGCACCTTGAATACTGTGTATATTTCTGGTCGCCACATCTAAAAAAAGATATAGTTGCGATGGAAAAGTTAGAGAAGGGCAGCCAAAATGATAAATGGGATGGAACAGCTCCTGTATGAGGAAAGACTAAAGAGGTTAGGGCTGTTCAGCTTGGAGAAGAGATGGCTGAGGGGGGATTTGATAGAGGTGTTTAAAATCATGAGAGGTCTAGAATGGGTAAATGTGAATCGTTTATTTACTCTTTTGGATAATAGAAGGATTAGAGGGCACTCCATGAAGTTAGCATGTAGCACATTTAAAACTAATTGGAGAAATATTTTCACTCAATGCACAATTAAACTCTAGAGTTTGTTGGCAGGGGATGTGGTTAGTGCAGCTGGGTTTAAAAAAGGATTGGATAAGTTCTTGGAGGAGAATTCCATTACCTGTATTAATCAAATTGGCTTAGAAAATAGCCACTGCTTTTACTAGCATCTATAGCATGGGATATACTTAGTTTTTGGGTACTTGCCTGGTACTTGTAGCTGTTGGGTTTGTGGCATATTTGTGGACTCTTGGTCGAAGTGGCGATGACTCCTCCCATGGGGAGGGGCCTGTGGGGAACCACAACAATTGGCTAGACTCTTAGTAAGCAGACACTGAGGAAAGAAAGCTTTATTATACTGTTGTTGATAAGGTTGAATCTTGCCCAAGGAACAGACAGTACTGTAGTCCAGCGATATCACAGTAAGCTCAGACAGTCTCTGTAGTAGATGGTCTCGCCCAGATGTAGCAAAGGTCCGGTAGTGTTCCACAGTTTGGGATAGGCCGAGAACCTGAAGGGTGGAATAGGAAGAGCTGGAGCATAGTGATACTCACAGAGTGGGAGTGCTGATAAACGTCCTTTGGTAGTAGAATTAAGAGAAGGACACGTGATCAGAGGTGCAGGATACCCTGAGCAGAATAGGCCCTCAAGGAGTGAGTACCTAGGAGCGCTGAGGGTTCCTGAAAGAAAGCAGACAGGACCCCTGAGGAGCGGGTGTCCTTAAGGTTAGGCAGTTGAACCTCAAAGGGCAGGTAGAAGCGAGAGGCTTCAGAGGTGCGGGTAACCAAAGCTTCCCTAGGAGAGAGATATCCCGGAGGGTAGAGCGGAATCCAAGCAAGCAGCTTAGAAGCGGTCATAGCAAAACCAAAGTCCTTGCTAACTCGTTGTATTGGAGCGTAGCTGAGAGTTAAATACCTGGAGGTACTGACATCATGCGGTGGGGCCACCCCCAAGGTTCCCGCCATAACTTATTAAAAAATGTAGGCAGCATGTGTGCGCGTGCCCTAGGAGGCCTCAGGAAGGAGCATGGCAGATGGGGATGCCCATGGTGTCTCGGAGACACTGAGGGTTTCGGCAACCAGCAGCGGAGGCACCCATTCTTCCAAGAGAGGAGGAAAAGGGTAGAAGAGAGGTGATGCAGAGCAGTCACGTCCGTCTGCGACTGATGGATGCAACAGTAACCCCCTTCAAAGGGCCCCCTCCAGGACCTCTTCCTGGTGGTCTGGGTTTGAGGGGGTGCGAGATGAAATTGACGTACCATGTCTTTGTCCATAATGTTGGCCAAAGGCTCCCATGAGTTTTCTTCTGGTTCATAACCCTCCCAGGAGATGAGGTATTCCCACATCTTGCCTCTTATGGACATCCAAGATGTCATCTACAGCATACTCAATGTTGTCCTCAGTGTCCAGGTTTGTGGGTTCTGGGGTCTTCTTACAGAACTGTGAGAGCATCAAGGGTTTTAACAGAGAGACATGGAAGATGTTGTGTATTCTCATTGATGGAGGTAGTTTTAAACTGTACATCAGATTTCCCAAGCACCGAAGGATTGCAAAGGGTCCTACATAGCGAGGTGCAAAAGATGCTGATGGTAGTTTAAGACAGAGGAACTTGGTACTCAGCCAGACTGTCTCCAGGCTGAAACTGAGGTGCTTCTTGATGGTGAGCATTGTAGATCTGTTTTGCTTTCTGTCCTGCTTTAAGGAGCAGATCCTTTGTTTGCTTCCAAAGCTGAGATACCTCTGCTGCAGTAGCCTGTGTGGCAGGAGAAGCCACTGATAAGGGAATTGGCAGAGGAGGAAGTGGTTTTCGTCCATAGACATGGAAGGAAGAAAACCCTGTAGATGTAGCAGGATATGAGTTGATAGCAAATTATGCCCGAGGCAGCAGTTCCGCCCAATCACTCTGTCTTGAATTAACGTAGGACTGTAGAAACTGTTTACGTGTTCTGTTCATTAGACTGAGGGTGGTAAGCAGAGGTCAAGTCCAAGGAGATATCAAACTTTTGATAGAAGGCTCTCCAGAATTTAGTAGTAAATTGTACTCCTGTGTCGGACAGAATATGCTTAGGCATTCCATGAAGGCGAAAGATATGTTTGATGAAGAGTCTCGCTAACTCCACGGCAGAAGGTAATCCTGGTAAGGTGACAAAATGTGCCATCTTGGAGAAGTGGTCAACGGTGACCCAAATTGTATTGTTCCTGTTGGAGAGTGGTAAGTCTACCACAAAATCGGTTGCTATATGTGTCCAGGGTTCATCTGGCACTGGCAAGTGTAGAAACAGACCCCAAGGATGTCCGGCTGGCAGCTTTTGCTTGGCACAGACAGCGCAGGAACCCACATAAGCTTGTACATTCTTTTTTATGGTTGAGCACCAGCAATATAGCTGTAACATGACCCAAGTTCGACTGTCCAGGATGGCCGGCCAGGTGGGAATCGTGCGCCCACTTCAGTTTCTTCCTTTGATTTCTAGCCACAACCATCTTTCCAGCGGGTACAACATGAGTGACTGCAAGAACCACCTTCCTGGAGTCAATGATGTGACATGGTTCGTCAGGCACATCCTGAGGGGAGAAGGATCATGACAGGGCATCAACCTGGGTGTTGTTCTCTCCTGGACAGTATTTCAAAAGGAAATCAAATCTGTTAAAGAACAGTGACCATCTTGCTTGATGGTGATTGAGTCATTGTGCATGTCTGAGGTACTCCACGTTCTTGTGATCGGTGTACACTACTATCTGATGTTGTGCGCCTTCCAGCCAAGGACGTCACTCCTCAAAGGCCAGCTTAATTGCTAGTAACTTTGTCTCCAATTCCATAATTTCTTTTGGCAGGTTGAGAAGAAGGAGCAGGGATGGAACACATTGGATTCACTGTACTGGCTCAAAACTGCTCCCATGCTGATCTCCGATGCGTCGACCTCAACAATGAATAGGCGATGTGGGTCTGGATGGTGGCGACATGGCTTCTTTTGAAAAGCCTCTGAGAGTCAGGCTGATATGCCTTCAGGAGGAGACCAGTTGGGGGGATTGGCTCCCTTTCTGGTCATAGCAGTGAGAGGGACTGTCAATGATGAGTAGTTCTTGATAAAGGAACGGTAGTAGTTCGTGAAGCCCAAGCAGCAGCGCAGTGCCTTCAGGCCTGTAGGTTGGGGCCAATCCCGGATGCTAATTTCTTGGGGTCCATCTGAAACCCGTTTTTAGAAACAATGTAGCCCAGGAAGGGTACAGACTCCTTGTGGAACTCGCACTTCTCTAGTTTTGCATATAAGTGGTACTCCTGCAGGTGTCTTAAAACCTTCTTTATGTCCTCTTGATGTGTTTGTAGATCTTGTGAGAAGATCAGAATACCATCAAGGTATACTACTACACATTGATATAGTAAGTCCCGTAAGATGTCATTCATCATATTTTGAAAGACTGCAGGTGCGTTACTTAGTCCGAAGGGCATGACGAGATATTCAAAGTGTCCATCGCGGGTGTTAAAAGCTGTCTTCCATTTATCTCCTTCACGAATGCGCACCAAGTTGTAAGCTCCTTTGAGATCCAGTTTAGAAAATATCTTGGCTCCCTAGAGTCTGTCAAATAGTTCAGAAATTAAGGGCAGGGGATACCGGTCCATGATCGTAATTTCATTCAGACCCCTGTAGTTGATGCAGGGACGTAAGGTGCCATCTTTTTTTCTCACAAAATATAATCCTGCACCAGCTGGGGATTTGGAGGGTCTGATGAATCCTTTTTGAAGGTTCTCTTGTATATAGGCGGACATGGCCTTAGTCTCAGCTGCAGAAAGAGGGTAAACTCTTCCTTTTGGAGACTCCGCATTGGGTTTCAGATTTATAGCACAGTCAAAAACTCTGTGCGGTGGAAGTACATCTGCTGCTTTTTTTAGCGAAGACATCCTGGAAGGAGGCTTATTGTGGAGGTAAGCCTGGTAACGATGGTGTAGTGGGCATGCATATTAGCGGCAAGACACTGGCCATGACAGCCAGATCTCCACCGGGATAATTCCAGCCTTGCCCAATTAAACCGTGGCATATGTGTTGCGGTCCTGGTTGCCGTGCTGACAACCAGGACCTTACCTTGCCGTCCATGGGCCGGGGGCCGCCAGCTGGTGCGCCGCTCCTCGGGCCTGGAGTCGAGCAGCAGCTGCCGCGTTCCAGCGGGCCTGCGTGGCCTGTTCGGCGGCGTTCCCACGAGGGAGACACCGCCAAGTCTGAGCATTGCCCCTCCCTCCCTAAGCGCACGCGCGAGGAGGGGCAATTTAAAGGCTGTTTCCCACCAGACCACGGGCCGCCCCTTTTGACGTCTGACACCGGCTGGTATTTAAAGCCAGCATCTGCCTTCAGTCTGTGCCTTGCAACAAGGTTCTTGGTTCCCTGTTGCAGTGTGCTGTGAACGCCGTCCATTCTCTCTTGATCCAGTCTTCAGCTCCAGTCCCGGACCTTCCTGTTTCTCCCGGCTTGCTTCCCCGGTACTGACCTCTGCCTGTTTCTGATTCTGCTCGCCTGCCTTGACCTCCGTTAGTCTCTTCAGAGTGCTGCTTGCCTAAGTCCCAGCGGTCCGGGCTCCTACGGGCTCCTCCCGGGGGAGCCTTGGGGTTCTAGGGTGAAGACCTTCACTTCGCTACCAGTATCCGCCTCCCAGCCTGTACTCTCCACGGTGACTTCTTCTACCATCATACTCTCTCTCCATCAGGCCGGCTCAAGGGTCCACTACTACCCGCACAACAATATGATCTTGTAGCCAGGGTAGTCCAAGTACCACCGGATGCATGGCCTTTTCCAATGAGGAAGGAGATGGATTCAGAATGTAAAGCTCCGGTGTGCAGGCCAATGGCCTGGGTAATCAAGGAAATCTCTCCAGGAAGTGGTTCCCCATGGATTGACGATAATAGCAATGGCTTAGCTATTGTGTAGTGTAGTAGGAATCCATAGATGTTCTACTAAGTGTTTTAAGATTAAATTTCCTCCAGCTCTGGAGTCTGAGGGTAAGGGTCTGAAGTTCAAGGCTTCCGCAGAGAAGTGAGACTGGTAGAGATAATGGAGGAGTTTGAGTGGTGAGGCCTAGGAGGAGTCCTCTTGCGGATCCTAAGCCTGTCAATTTCCTGGACAGATGGGATAGGTTTGGACGGCACGGCCTGATTGGCCACAGTACATGCATAACCCCATGCATATGCGAAAACGTCTCTTTTTAGAAGTTAAATGACTTCGTCCTAGTTGCATAGGTTTATCTTCTAAGGGAGCAGACTGTATGCTTGAGGCAATTGGCACAGGTTTAGGATGGTTAGTGCCTAGGATGGGCTTCCAAGGACTCTTAATCTCTTGTGTTTGGTCTCGAATACGTTGGTCAATTCTCCCAGCCAGTTCCATAAGAGACTCAAGGGTATCAGGCAGATTGTGAGCCACCAGTTCATCCTTTAAGCGAGAGTTGAGGCCTTCCATGAATATAGCACTTAAACATCCAGTGTAGTTTGGATGCTAAAATCTTGAATTCGATCAGTCTATAAGCGACTTATTACCTTGCTGGAGATTAAGCAGAGCAGATCCAGCGACGGTCTAGCGAGCTGGGTTATCGAAGACAGACTTGAAAAGTTTCAGAAATCCTGATAGGTCATTCAGGATAGGATCTTCACATTCCCATAATGGTGAAGCCCAAGCCAAGGCTCTTCCTTCAAGTAGAGATAGGATATAGGTGGTCTTGGAAGCTTCTGTGGGAAAGAGGGTAGATTGTAAAGAAAAATGCATACTGCATTGGTTGACAAACCCTCTACACATTTGTGCTTTGCTCAAGAAGCGGGTAGGCGTGGATAACGGTACGGTGGTCTTGACAGTCACCACCGGAGACAGCAATTCTTTCACTGGAGTTGCTGAAGTATTCAGTTGTGCATGTGATTGAAGGCAGCAGCCAGGCTTTCCAGAGACATTTCTTGCTCAGTGATCTGCTGGGCTAGGCCAGGCATGGCCTGCAAGGCTGCGAGCTGAGCAGAGTCCATGGAGTTAGCAATCTGTTGGGTTTGTGGCATATTTGTGGACTCTTTGATCGGTGGTGATGACTCCTCCCATGGGGAGGAACCTCCTGGGGAACCACAACGATTGGCTAGACTCTTAGTAAACAGACACTGAGGAAAGAAAGCTTTATTATACTGCTGTTGATAAGGTTGAATCTTGCCCAAGGAATGGACAATACTGTAGTCCAGCGATATCACAGTAAGCTCAGACAGTCTCTGTAGTAGATGGTCTCACCCAGATGTAGCAAAGGTCCGGTAGTGTTCCACAGTTTGGGATAGGCCGTGAACCTGAAGGGTGGAATAGGAAGAGCTGGAGCATAGTGATACTCACAGAGTGGCAGTGCTGATAAACGTCCTTTGGTAGTAGAATTAAGAGAAGGACACGTGGTCAGAGGTGCAGGATACCCTGAGCAGAATAGGCCCTTGGAGTGAGTACCTAGGAGCACCAATGGTCCTGAAAGAAAGCAGATAGGACCCCCGAGGAGCGGGTGTCCTTAAGGTTAGGCAGTTGAACCCTGAAGGGCAGGTAGAACTGAGAGGGCCCCCGAGGAGTGGGTACCCAGAGCTTCCATAGGAGCGAGATACCCCAGAGAGTAGAGATGAATCCAAGCGAGCAGCTTAGAAGCGGTCAGAGTAGCAAAACCAAAGTTCTTGCTAACTCGTTGTATTGGAGCGGAAGTTTTAATACCCGGAGGTACTTACGTCATACGGTGGGGCCACCCCCGCGGTTCACGCCGTGACATATTCAAAAACGTAGTCAGTGTGCGCGTGCGTGCCCTAGGAGGCTTCAGGAAGAAGCATGGCAGTCGGGGATGCCCTTGCTGCTTTCGGTTTCGGCAACCAGCAGCAGAGGCGCCATCCTTCCGAGGGAGGAGGAAAAGGGTAGAAGAGAGGTGAGGCAGAGTGGTCGCAGACCTCTGCAACCGGACACAACAGTAGTCCAGATTGGCCACTGTTGGAAACAAGATGCCGAGCTTGATGGACCCTTAGTCTGACCCAGTATGGTAATTTCTTATGTTCTTAACAATGTCCATGCCTTTTGCACACTTTTAATATTTGCAACTGCGCCTTTCAGTTTTTTCAATTTTCCTCATTTTATCGGTTTCCCTTTTGAAAATTTAGTGTTAGAGTTAGAGTTATAGATTTACATATTGTCCCCCTTCCAGTCTTTAGTTCAAATTTAATCATACTGGGCCAGATTTTTAATCCTATGCACGCGGGGTTCATTTGTGCACGCTACCTGGCTCACACAAATGTACACCCGATTTTATAACATGCGCGCGCTGCCGTGCACATGTTATAAAATCCAGGGTTGGCACGCGCAAGGGGGTGCACATTTGTGCACCTTGCGCGTGCCAATTTCTAGGGGAGCCCCAATGGCTTTTCCCATTCCCTCCAAGGCAGCTTTGAAATCGGAGCGGCCTTGGAGGGAACTTTTCTTTCGCTCCCCCCCCAACCTTCCCCACCCCCACCTAAATCCCCCCTACCTTATTTTATTTTTTACGCCTGCATCTTGCGTGTGCTGGCCAGCTGCTGGCGCGCAAACCTCTGGCATGGCCGCTGTGCCGGAGGACTCGGGACCACCCCCAGATCGGCGCCACGCCCATGACCCCTCCCCTTTTTCAAAGTCCCGGGACATACGTACGTCCCAGGGCTTGCACGCACCGCCGAGCCTATGCAAAATAGGCTCAGCGCGCGCAGGTTTTCGGAGTTACGTGCGTAAGTTATGAGCGTAACCCTTTGAAAATCTACCCCACTATGATCACTATTGCCAAATGGCCCCACCACCATTACCTCTCTCACCAAATACTTGATTCCACTAAGAATTACATCTAAAATAGCTCCCTCTCTTGTTGGTTCCTGAACCAATTGCTCCATGAAACAATCATTTATTACATCCAGGAACTTTATGTCTCTAGCAAGTCCTGATGTTACATTTACCCAATCAATATTGGGATAATTGAAATCTCCCATTATTATTGCACTGCCAAATTGGTTACTTCCCTGATATCTCTTAGCATTTCATCATCTGTCTGACCATTTTGTCCAGGTGGACGGTAGTATACTTCTATCACTGTACTCTTACCCAACACACATGGGATTTCTACCCATATAGATTCTACTGAGCATCAAAGAATCCATCAAAAAAACCCTAGATCTATGGGAAACATGCCTTCGAGAAATCAACTCCCTCCTCTCCAGTCTGAATTTAATCCTAAATTCTTCAAAAACTGAACTCCTTCTCATATCCACGGAGAACGGCAACATCACCACAAATCCTTCAGCAAACTTACAAACAGCCCTAGGAGTAATCATTGATAATCGGCTAAACCTAAAAGCTTTTATAAACCAAACCACCAAGGACTGCTTTCATAAACTGCAAGTCCTAAAAAGAATAAAACCACTGTTCCACAATCATGACTACAGAACAATCTTACAAGCAATAATCTTCTCTAAGTTAGACTATTGCAACTTTATTATTAGGTCTCCCATCATCGCATACTAAACCCCTCCAGATGGTTCAAAACACGGCAGCCAGAATATTGACAAATACACGGAGAAAAGATCACATTTCCCCAATCCTCAAAGACCTACACTGGCAGCCGATTCATTATAGAATCTTATACAAGTCCATCACCATAATATACAAAGCTATCCAACAATACGCTCCGCTCAACCTACAAATCCCTTTCAAAAAACATACTTCCGCCAGACCCATAAGAGAGTACTATAAGGATTTTCTACAGGTACCTCACTCCAAAACCTCCCATCATATAACCCTCAGAGACAGGGCGTTCTCCACATCAGGACCTCCTCTTTGGAACTCCATCCCACCAGAGCTGCGGCAGGAACCTTGCCTCCCAACTTTCAGGAAAAGACTCAAAACGTGGCTATTTAAAAAAGCCTTCCCAGACTCGGAATAAATCTTAACTACCTCTAACCAACTTCCAGTCACTACCCTTATGCAAAAACTACAAAATGGCAAATGGACATGTCCTAGTAAATACCATAAACTCTGTAAATGTACCCCGTCAAATTTCGGTTAATATATTCTGTTAAATTTCCTATCACTTTTCTCTGCTCCTAGTTGTACTTTTCCCTGTTTTATTGTAACTGTAATTGTTTTCGTTCAGCACCTGTTATTTATTTCGTTCACTGTAACTTTTATCACTCCCCCTGTTTATTGTAAACCGGCATGATGTGATACACGAATGCCGGTATAGAAAAAACTAAAATAAATTAAATAAATTAAATTTACTCTTGTATGATCTTTATCCTGTTGGACTCTATACCCTCCCGGACATAAAGTGCCACACCCCCACCAAGTTGATCCTCCCTATCATTGCAATATAATTTGTACCCTGATTTAGGACTGTCTCAATGGTTATCCTCCTTCCACCAAGTCTCTGATGCCAATTATGTCAATCTCATCATTTGCTGCTATACACTAATTCTCCCATCTTACTTCTTAGACTTCTGGCATTGGCATACATACATTTCAAAGTGTGGTTTTTGTTTGTATTAACAACCTGCTTTTCAGTTAGGGATAATTCGGAAATCATTAGCTTTGGTGATTTTTTACATATAGGCATATGGACTATGTTTGCTTTTGATGGAACCTCTGTTGGGATGCCCTAACTCTCCTATTTCATTAGTATCCTTCAAGGATACATTTCTCCAAACCATGCACTACTGAGTGACTGTCAGCTTTCCCCCTTGTTCTAGTTTAAAAGCTGCTCTATCTCCTTTTTGAAAGTTAGTGCCAGCAGCTTGGTTCCACTCTGGTTAAGGTAGAGCCCATCCTTTCGGAAAAGTCTCCCCTTTCCCCAAAAGTTTCCCCAGTTCCTTACAAAGCTGAATCCCTCTTCCCTGCACCATCGTCTCATCCACGCATTGTATCTCTGAAGCTCTGCCTGCCTCTGGGGACCTGCATGTGGAACAGGAAGCATTTCAGAGAATGCCACCCTGGAGGCTCTGGATTTCAGCTTCCTACCTAAAATCCTAAATTTGTC
The DNA here is from genome assembly GCF_901001135.1 of Rhinatrema bivittatum. Classification (NCBI taxonomy): domain Eukaryota; kingdom Metazoa; phylum Chordata; class Amphibia; order Gymnophiona; family Rhinatrematidae; genus Rhinatrema; species Rhinatrema bivittatum. The sequence continues at coordinate 738,483,197 of NC_042616.1, read as the reverse complement.
TTCCAGAACCTCTTTCCCACATTTTCCTATGTTGATGGTGCCCACATGTACCATGACAGCCGGCTCCTCCCCAGCACTGTCTATAATCCTATCTAGGTGTCGCGTGAGGTCTGCCACCTTTGCACCAGGCAAGCAAGTTACCAGGCGGTCCTCACGTCCACCAGCCATCCTGCTATCTACATTTCTAATAATGTAATCACCAACTATAATGGCCGGCCTAACCCTTCCCTCCTGTGCAGTAGCCCTGGAAGATTTGTCCTCAGTGCGAGAGGACACTACATCACCTGGAGAGCAGGTCCTTGCTACAGGATCACTTCCTGATACACCATTCTCTCCAAGGGAGACCTATCTGATGCAAGGCAGCACTAGGGGCTGCCAGACTGGATTTGGGACTTGGCTACTATGTCCCTCTGTCTCCCTCAGCTCCTCCAAGTCTGCTACTCTAGCCTCCAGAGATCGGACTCGTTCCCTGAGAGCCAGGAGCTTTTTGCACTGAGTGCACACATACAAACTCTCACTGAGGGGTATAAAAATCATACATGTGACAATGCAAAAGACTGGAAAGCCCCCCTCTTGCTGCTGGACTGCTGCCTTCATCTTAGTTTTGAGTTCCTAGTTAAGTTTAGGTACTAAGGGAGTTGGAATGAGAGTACTTTAATTACTTACATATAAAAACATAGAAACATAGAAATGACGGCAGAAGAAGAACAAACGGCCCATCCAGTCTGCCCAGCAAGCTTCACACATCTTTTCTCTCATACTTATCTGTTTCTCTTAGCTCTTGGTTCTATTTCCCTTCCACCCCCACCATTAACGTAGAGAGCAGTGATGGAGCTGCATCCAAGTGAAATATCTAGCTTGATTAGTTAGGGGTAGTAGGGGTAGTAACCACCGCAATAAGCAAGCTACACCCATGCTTGTTTTACCCAGACTATGTTATACAGCCCTTATTGGTTGTTTTTCTTCTCCCCTGCCATTGAAGCAGGGAGCTATGCTGGATATGCGTGAAGTATCAGTTTTTCTTCTCCCATGCCGTTGAAGCAGAGAGCCATGCTGGATATGCATCGAAAGTGAAGTATCAGGCACATTTGGTTTGGGGTAGTAACCGCCGTAACAAGCCAGCTACTCCCCGCTTTGTGAGTGCGAATCCTTTTTTCTTCTCCCCTGCCGTTGAAGCTATGCTGGATATGCGTGAAGCATCAGTTTTTCTTTTCCCCTGCTGTTGAAGCAGAGAGCTATGCTGGTGTCCTACAAGGGGATGATTAAACTTTCAATAAGGGTTGGTACAATAGTTTTTAGATAAGACCCTGATTGATTTTTAATGAGGAAGTGTCTCGTGTCTAAAAAAATCAAGGATTGAGTGGGTGGGAAAGACAGACACTAGAATTAACTATCTCTGGCTTGCTTATTACCTCAGACACACACAAATTCCAAAGAATAAATCTCTTAATGTCACTTTTCACCAAACCTTTATAAGCCCAAAAATTTCTGAAAGCTATACTTACCAATCCTCTAATCACCGCTAAACTAATCTGCACTCAGTTAATGGAAAGGTTTAACAGCGTGTGCTTCTGGTCCTCCTCTACTGCAAAGGGTGTGGGGCCTCTGGAAGCTGGGGTTGTGGAAGTCAATCCCTGGATCGCTTGCGGTGATCTCTGATCTCCTCTCCGGGGGGATGCTGGGAGCAGTATGCAGATGAGCCTTCCAGTCCTCCTCTATGTCTCTTTTCAGAAGAGAGCAATTTCTATTCATTCACACCCTTCTATGTCCTCTTCAAACTTTAGCTACTTCACATCTAACACTTCAGTGATAAAATGGAGCAGAGGAAAAGGTTAAGAACATAAAGAGGAAGTGAAGAATAAAAAGCAGAAAAGAAGAAGAACTTAAGGACTTACTGCAGAAGACCTAAAAGCAGTAAAACCCTTGAAGAGACTGAAAGACAAGAACAATTTAAAATTCAGGGAAAGTAGGGGGAAAAAAAAGTCTAAACGTGCTCTTTCAAGAGAGAAGATTTGTGCCAAGGAAAGTAATGTGAAAATATCAGAAAAATATTAGCAAGTACAAAAATCTTTGCAAAAGAATAAATTTGAATTATTAGGTGCTGGGGGCTGTAACAATTAATATATTCAGGCCAAACTCTGATATTGTGTAAAAGGAGTATTCGAATGTGAGTGAATAACCCTGAGGGCATAACTATATGGGGAGGAAAGGGGAGGCTGAGTTGAAATGGATGAAATGAAAGGTATTTATAAAGTAGCTACATAGTATCCAATTATTTGTGCAGTACAAAATTCTCAACTTTTTAGGCAAAATGTCTTTGTTTACAACAGTAATATTCATCAAAACCTGAATATTTCCTGCTGTTTACCCCCTTCAGGACAAAATTTATTTGGGTGAATTAAGCCTTTAGTTATTTTGACAGATTTGCCAGTAATCTAGAAGTAGATAAAGCACTACTGGAAAAGCTTTTTTCTAAGCACCAATTTAAGATGACATTAATTCTGAAGAATTCCCAAAACAGAAAGAATGGTTGGAGAGAGAAGTCAGAGGTGAATGATAAGTTGATGCTCCTATTTCTTCATTGTCAGTTGCAGGTAAATGTAAGTTGCGCTTCTCTATCTTTATCCAAATCAGACTAAAAAATATACTCTGGGTGCAATGGATTGTAGGCTCAGTTAACAAGCAATATACTGTACTATGCACAGCAACACATGGATTTGATTTTAGAGCCATAGCAATACAAAATGTATATGACAATTGTTGTATGCTGGGTACCCTCTGTCTCTTTCTTGCTCTCTCTCTCTCTCTGGAATGCAGCTGCACCACTGAATATACCAGACTATCTTAAAGGCCAGGATTCATCAAACTATCACATGTGATAGGGAGAGGGGTGTGTTTTATGGGAATAGCACACTGTGATAAATAAGCTATCTTAGCGCTTTGCATAGGTATTACTGCAGAGTGCAATAACTTTTTCACACTTTGCGATAAGTACCACAATTGCTGCAATTCTTACCTACAAACAAGAAAAAGAGAGAGAGAGAGAGAAAGAGAGAGAACCTAAGGCCCTTCTAGTAGCTAGGTATTTATACCCCTATATGAGGCCCACCTAATAACTCAAGGTGAGGTTTAGGTAGTAGTGTAGGGGTTAGGGGCCACTTTGACATTCATTCAGAGTGAGGTGTACGAACAGAACAGTACACTCTTCTGAAGATTTGATGACCTAACCCCTACACTACTACCTAAACCTCACCTCAAGATACTAGGTGGGCCTCATATAGAGGTATAAATACCTAACTACTATGAGGGCCTTATAGCAAGTCTCTCTCTCATATCGCAAAGTGTGATAAAGCCATATGGCACAGCTTAATGAAAAAGGTGTAGTTAAAACTGTGCAATCGGCTTGGAAAATAACCCCCAAAGTTAGCTGGATAGGTTTATCTGGTTAACTTTAAAAATGCTCTATGACATGACAAGAGTTAGATGGATAAGTTAATTGGCTAACTCTGTATATTCGGCTAACTTAACTCTGCCCCAGAACACCTCTATATTATCTGGCTAAATTTTAGCTAGATAAGTGGTGTAAATATTCAAAATTTGGCATTTAGCTGGATAATTCACTTTACCTAACTTAGGGGCTCATTTTCTATCCATATTGCGTACAAAACGGGACTTTTCGTGGGCGATAGCTAGATAGGGGCGGAGTCAGCACCGGAAGAGGAGGAGTCTGGGCAGCATCAGGGTGGACACCACGGAAACTTTGCTAGCGGCGGAGTCAGCACCGGAAGAGGAGGAGTCGGGGCAGCATCAGGGTGGACACCGCGGAAACTTTGCTAGCGGCGAAAAGGTAAGACCCTCTCATTGCCGCCACTAGCGCGCCCAATAAGCACCACCTTTCACTGTGGCATTATTGGGTGCCAAAGCGGGCAGCTATAACACCGCGGTTGTGCGATCGCTGCCGGCTTTGGCAGTCCCGCCCCCCACCTCACGATTCAGAAAGCCCTGCGATTTATAAAATTACCTACTATCATGTTCCCAATGTTAAAAACACTTTCCTCCTATCATTCTTGTCTTACCAATCACAAGCAATGTCTCAAATGTCATCTATAGTTTGGTAGTCTGTCAAATTAACACACAACTACACTTCAATTGCAGTATTAGGTGTAATAGCTGTACAGTGAGAGGGTAATTTTGTAACATTGCACATAGGTTTGTAGCAAATATCCACATAAATTATACCAATTTTCAAAACAGACGTATGTGCATGTCTGCTTTGAAAATTATCCCACTAAATCGACCCAAACTCACACCTGCTACAATGTGCATAACATTTTATCTTATAAATTAACACACATTCTTTTGAATGTCTAAACCCTTCCCCCAACCCCATACTTGAGAAAGGTTTACCAAGAGTGAGTGGAGGCTATGTACATCAGTGACATATACACATAAGTTTAGCCCTCAGACTAGAAGGGTAGTTTTGTAAAATGCCTTTTCTACATTTAAAACACTGTTTTACCCACAAGTCCCTTTGAAACTTACCTTGCCTGTGTCTATGCCTTTCTGATAACTTGTCAGCTGCTTCATTGCTTTGCGAATCATCTGTCAGTGATCCCGTTGAAGCAGTTGAGTAATAATCATTTCAAAGCAACTACAAGGAACACATGCTTCATGCGACTACTGGATTTCCTGCCTACCCCAAGCGGGAGCATATTTTGGCAGGAGTTAGGTGCAAGATGCACCACCTGCTGCAGATTACAAATAAGAACTTCTCCTCATTTGCTCTTGATTAGCACTACTTCTAATTACTGTCACCGCAGAGATGCCAGAAAGCAACAGCTCTTCCTGCACATGAGGAATATGGCCAGGAGAAAGATACACAGCACCAGCAATTTTAACCATACTTCCAATCTCTTTTCCCTTTTACACCACAGCTATTTAAATGCTTTCCTTTAGATGGGAGTGTATGTCACTCACTACCAGAGAGTATAAAAACAAAACTATGGGCAAAAATCAGCAGAACTGGAAGGGATTAAAGAATGGAGAGAAATGTTATTGCTTTTCCTTTTTTCGTGAAAAATAAAGAAATTCCCTATCCAAAAGGGAATATTTAGCTTTAATGTATGGTTGAAGTTGAGCCTGAAAGAAAGTGTAAAGGGGGGAGCCTAAATTAGAATCTCAGAGCATCTTAAAGGACCATGGCCAGTTATCTAGCTTGGTCTACCTTAAATACCTTGAGTGAGAATCCAAACCACAGGGCATTTCCCAGGATAGAAGAATAAAAGCACAGGCTCAGGAAGGAATAAGAGACCAGAACTGGAGAAAGCAGTTCTGGGGTTTATTCCAGAACCCTGTATATTTGAATACTAGACTTTTGAAGTAGCACTGCTGAAGTAAGTAGGCTTTTGCTGTCTTTATGAATAAGTGTTTTTCTGTTGAAAGCCAAAGTCCACCTGTTTTTTCTGCCCTCCAGCACTCTTCCCTGAAGCAAAGACCACCTCATGTTATCGCACATGGTGGGAGCAGTGGGATTTTTGTCTGCCCACCAAAGATGAAAGACCCACACTACCACTTTTGCCTTCTGAGCCTGGCTTCAGAAGCAACACCAGTACCCAAATCCTTTGGCTAAAGGGCCTTACCCTGCCCAGTTGGAGAGGAAATGTTAAGTTGGTCAGAGCTGTTCAGGCTAGGATCTCTTTTTGAAGAGAAAAAGAGAACATTTTTTCCCCCCATGCCTTATTTTAAGATGCTACATTCCTCTATGTGCAGAGAAGTTCTTGCGACAACTCAAATTTTAAGCTAGCATGGAGCATTTATTCCAGGCCCTCGCAGTAGGGTAGAAGCAGCTACAGGGCATTGTGTGAGGCCAAAGGACCCACCAGTTAGTTCTGCAAGAGCAAATGGACAGACTTCCTTGAAGCCTTGCAAGTTACTCCAGCCCTGTCTAGCCCTCTGGCTCCTGTGATATTTAAGCTGACTCCAGGAGGAGACCCAGATGGTTTTTTAATAAATTTTGAACAGATAGCCCACTTAGTAGGGTGGCCTGCCAGCAAGTAGCAGATGGCCTGCATTCCAGGCCTCAAATATGGATGAAGGTGCCATCCTTGAACATGTGGGAGTATAACCTAGAAGTATACTGAACAGTTCTTGCAAGGGGGGTGGAGGTAAGTTTTACAGAAAATCAGTTTCTCTACTTTCTGAACATAATTTTGCTGCTCAGCTCATTAGTGATTTTGCATAATTGGTGAGGACAATTTTATAAACACAAAGTTCCAGGTAAAACCCAGCAATAGCGTGTGTAAAAGTTTGCCTGATTTTGTTATTTTTCCTCATGTAATTGCATTTGTACATTGGCTTCTTAGACTCTTAGGGGTGGATTTTGAAAAGGTTTATCTGGTTAACATTGAGAATTAGCAAAATAAACTTAACTGCTTAAAAATCCCTCCCCCCACTGCATTCAGTTAAAAAGTGCTACTGTGCACACATTTAGCCAGTAAGAAAAGGGTGGCTCTGAAGGAATTTCCACGGAAGGTTCTCAACTTAACTGATCAGCTAATTTTCAGCACTACTTGGATAAGCTTATAAGTGTTGACCAGCTGGATTTAGGTTAAATTTGGACTAAAAGAATAAAATTATAGAGGTAGGAAAAAGGTGACGTGTGGTGGATGACAAGGAAAAAGCAGAAATGCTAAACAAATACTTTTTTGGAATATATTGAAGAAAAGATTAGAAAAGACCTGTTGATTGTTGGCAGTGGTGTTGAAAAAAAAGGTTGTTGCAGACCTAGTAAACCTGCAAGTGGACAAAACTATGGAGGTAATTTTCAAAAGGATGTGTGAGTGAACTGGGTTTTACGTGCGTAAATGGACTTTTGAAAATTGCTATGATATGTGCTACTTTTACTCATGTAACTCATTTGAAAATTCACTCTTATGGGTTTGCATAGGTAGGATACATCCTAGGATACTAAGGGAATGCAGAGAAGTTGTAGCAGGTCCACTGAGGAATCTTTTCAATAGATCTTTGGAGACTTTGGTGGTCCTGCGGGACTGAAAAAGGGCAGATATTATAAAAGTGTAGCAGAGAGGAGATGGGAAATTGCAAGTCAGTTAGTCTTACTAATAGGTTGTAGGATTTGAGGCAGCATGTTTGGGTTTTTTTTTACCATCAAATATGATAATTTTTTTTACTTAGGGGACTAGAGAATTAATAACCTAAGATACGGGATATGCCATGCTGAGGTAACCAAGGTCCATCAAGCCCAATACCTTGTCTCTGACAATGGTCAGTTCAGGTCCTAAGTACCCAGTAGATATCAAAAAGTAGATCTATTTGTTACTCACTCCCAGGAATAAGCTGTGGCTTTTCTAAGTACCTGGCTAATTTTATTTCTCCAGGAAGTTGTCCAAACATCTTTTAAACCCTGCTAAGTTATTTATTTTGACCCTGTCCTCTGGCAACATATTCCTCAGCCTGATTGTTCACCGAGTGAAAAAAAGTACTTTCTAAGATTTGTTTTAAATCTGTTTCATGGAGCATCCCCTTGATTTAATATTATTTTAAAGGATAAATAACTGTCCCTTATTTACCTGTTCCACCCCACTCAAGATTTTATAAACCTCTTTCATAACCCCTCACTGTCATCTATTTTTCAAGCCGAAGAGCCCTGCTTTTTAGCCTCTTTTCATAAGGGAACCCTTTATCATTATTTTTGCCTTTCTCCGCACTATTTCTAGTTCTTTTAATTCGAGTAAATGTTCAAAGGGGTTATGTGTAGAAAATTAACAAATGCATAAATAGGTAGCCTATATTTGCATAATGTCCTATAAAACAGAAAGTAAGCACATATTTACTGGTGCAATGAAGGGGGGTGGTCTGGGGCAATTCCAGAGCAGAATAAAGAGGTCCATGGGGAAATTGCTATTTTATAATAAATATTTGTATATAAATGATTTAACTTCATGCAAATTTACACCTGCTAATTCATTGGTGTAATTGAAATCAGGCTTGCCTGTAATTTTGGGATGGGAGGTCTAGATGAACTGGTAGGTGTTCAGGATGAAAACCTAGAGCATCTAGGTGGACTGGAGACTGATTGGGTGACATCAGTGAACTGTGATTTCAAATGTCAACACAAAAAACTATTTTCAAATGGTATTTGTGCATATATTATTAAATACTTATTTGTATGCATTCATGTTTTATATTTTTTTCTAAATCCACAAAAGAAAATGAGATTTTTTTTTACACATCTAAAGTATACATGCTTATGTTTATAAAGTAAGTAGATAAAGAAAGCACTTTCATTGCATTGGAAATATAAATGCATTCTGAAACATACTCTGAAAGTACTCACATAAGTACATGGTATTTTATAAACTGTACAGCTCCCACTATGCAGTTTATAAAATACTAGGATAAATCTCCATACATCCACTTATGCGCGTACATGCAATAATGCGAATAGGTTTGAAAGTTAAGGTCCCTGTCCTTTTTGAGATGGGGTGAACAGAATTGCACGCAATACTCAAGTTATAGTTGCACCATGGATAAATACAGAAGCATTATATTTTCCTTTCATTCTCCAAATAATTCATTGCTTTTTTTTTTTACTGTCACTGTGCACTGAGCTAGAATTTCAAAGCATTCCTTAAGTGGTGATTACTAACACAGAACCCAACTTGTATACCTGTAGTTGGATTCATTTTCCCTATGTCCAGCACTTTGAACTTGTCCACATTAAATTTCATCTGCCAGAACAGATCCCTCAAACATCCATTGACCATTCCCTATTTGGAAAACTGGCCATTTAGTCCTCACTTTGTTATCTGACTTTTAACTGGTTACCAGTCCACAATAGGACACTGTCTCCTATTCCATGGCTTATTAGTTTCTAGAAGAGTCTCTATAATGCCTTCTGAAAATCTAAATCCTTTATCTACATGTTTACTTTCACCTTAAAAAAAAGCCTGATATATTAGAAAGTTAAGACTTCCCTTTGCTAAAACCATGTTGAATCTCTATCTCTCTATATATAGTGCCAGAAAGCTTGTTTTTAATAGGGATGTGAATCGTTTTTCAACGATTAAAATTATTGTCCGATAATGTTAATATCATCTTAAATCGTTATAGAACACAATACAATAGAAATTCTAATGATTTATCGTTAAAAATCGTTAAATCGTGTTAGTGCGCACTAACTCCCAGTTAGTGCGCACTAACTCCCGTTAGTGCGCACTAACAGAAAATGATACAAATTGACACTTTCCAGGTCAGTAAAGGTCAGTTAGGAATGAATATGTGTTCCTATTGGCTGGCTGCCCTCTTATCTATTGATGTTACCAAGGTTCCCACTGAGGTGATGGTTGGGGGGATGGGAAATGGAACTGGAAACTCACGAACACCAACAGAAAATGAAACAAAATGTTGACACTTCCCAGGTCAGTAAAGGTCACTTAGGAATGAATATGTATTCCTATTGGCTGGCTGTGCTCTTATCTATTGATGTTACCAAGGTTCCCACTGAGGTAATGGTTGGGGGGATGTGAAATGGAAACAGTTGGAAGCTTGACAAAAAAAGTAACGTGATGATCATCACTCATGTGACTAGAACTTGTTTGTTTATTATTTTTGTTATTTTTGTCAGGAAGCTCCCCCCTGTCTGTGAAGCCAGCCTCTCACTAGTAATGCAGGGAAGGAGCTGTCTCACCCTTCACCATCCTCCCCCCCCCCCCCCCCCCTCACCATTCACTGGCTGGGACATGGGGAGGGGAGGAGTGAGGGTCAGGAAGCTCCCCCCTGTCTGTGAAGCCAGCCTCTCACTAGTAATGCAGGGAAGGAGCTGTCTCACCCTTCACCATCCTCCCCCCCCCCCCCCTCACCCACACACCATTCACTGGCTGGGACATGGGGAGGGGAGGAGTGAGGGTCAGGAAGCTCCCCCCTGTCTGTGAAGCCAGCCTCTCACTAGTAATGCAGGCGGGATAGGGCACTGCATGCAGGAAGATCACAACACCCCTGGTGTCAGGGTTAGGGCACTGTGTGCAGGAAGATCACAACACTCCTGGTATTAATAGGGATAGAGCACTGTGTGCAGGAAGATCACAACACCCCTGGTGTCAGGGTTAGGGCACTGTGTCCAGGAAGATCACAACACTCCTGGTATAGGATAGGGCACTGTGTGCAGGAAGATCACAACACCCCTGGTGTCAGGGTTAGGGCACTGTGTGCAGGAAGATCACAACACCCCTGGTGTCAGGGTTAGGGCACTGTGTGCAGGAAGATCACAACACTCCTGGTATTAATAGGGATAGGGCACTGTGTGCAGGAAGATCACAACACCCCTGGTGTCAGGGTTAGGGCACTGTGTCCAGGAAGATCACAACACTCCTGGTATAGGATAGGGCACTGTGTGCAGGAAGATCACAACACCCCTGGTGTCAGGGTTAGGGCACTGTGTGCAGGAAGATCACAACACTCCTGGTATTAATAGGGATAGGGCACTGTGTGTACATGAAGATCACAACACCCCTGGTGCCAGGGTTAGGGCACTGTGTGCAGGAAGATCACAACACCCCTGGTATCAGGGTTAGGGCACTGTGTGCAGGAAGATCACAACACTCCTGGTATTAATAGGGATAGGGCACTGTGTGCAGGAAGATCACAACACCCCTGGTGCCAGGGTTAGGGCACTGTGTGCAGGAAGATCACAACACCCCTGGTGCCAGGGTTAGGGCACTGTGTGCAGGAAGATCACAACACTCCTGGTATTAATAGGGATAGGGCACTGTGTGCAGGAAGATCACAACACCCCTGGTGCCAGGGTTAGGGCACTGTGTGCAGGAAGATCACAACACCCCTGGTGCCAGGGTTAGGGCACTGTGTGCAGGAAGATCACAACACTCCTGGTATTAATAGGGATAGGGCACTGTGTGTACATGAAGATCACAACACCCCTGGTGCCAGGGTTAGGGCACTGTGTGCAGGAAGATCACAACACCACTGGTATCAGGGTTAGGGCACTGTGTGCAGGAAGATCACAACACTCCTGGTATTAATAGGGATAGGGCACTGTGTGCAGGAAGATCACAACACCCCTGGTGCCAGGGTTAGGGCACTGTGTGCAGGAAGATCACAACACTCCTGGTATTAATAGGGATAGGGCACTGTGTGTACATGAAGATCACAACACCCCTGGTGCCAGGGTTAGGGCACTGTGTGCAGGAAGATCACAACACCCCTGGTATCAGGGTTAGGGCACAAGTTCTAGTCACATTGACTGATCACATTACTTTTTTTGTCAAGCTACCAACTGTTTCCATTTCCCATCCCCCATATACTGTCAGTGGGAACCTTGGTAACATGAATAAATAAGAGGGCAGCCAATAGGAATACATATTCATTCCTAAACTGACCTTAACTGACCTGAAAAGTGTCAAATTGTATCAATTTCTGTTAGTGCGCACTAACTCCCGTTAGTGCGCACTAATCGGAAAAAACGATTTTTAACGATTTTTCAACGAAATAATCGTGCCTAACACGATTTTCTTCTCCTGCCACACGATTTCAATCATTAAGACGATATGGCACATGATTCACATCCCTAGTTTTTAAGAATAGCTTCTACCATTTTGCTAGGATGAGACATCATGCTCACTGGTCTATAGCTTCCCAAATCACTCCTAGAGCCCTTTTCCAAAATTAGCACCACATTCACCACCCGCTGGTCTTCAGGTACTGTTGCTGTTTAAAATGATAGATTATAGATTCCTAGTAACAGGTTTACAATTTAATGTTTGATTTTTTTCAGAACTCTGCATTGAGTGTGGTTAACTTGAATTTTAGCAAAGCTTTTGATAATGTTATGCATACGAAGCTCATAAATAAACTGAATAGCCTGGATGGGGACACCAAATTTGGTGAACTGGATGAGAAACTGGTTGAGGGATAGACAAGGGCAGGTAGCAGTAACTGTAATCCCTATGTGGAAAGAGCATTGATTAGTGGACTGCCTCAGGGATCTGACTGCAGTCAATTCTGCTCGATGTCTTTGTGATCAATAGTGCTAAGGTCTCAGTATGAAGTGATATCAAAGTATTTCTTCATGGAAAGTGTAATGGATGCAGTGGAGACAGAGACATAAATAGTAACAATTCAAGAAAACATGGAATAAGCATCGAGTACCCCTAGCAGTGAAAAAGTTGATATGTTGTGGAATAGCTGAGGGAGGATAGTTTCCAGATAGCCAATTAACAAGGGTAAAACAGGGGGGGGGGGGGGTACTCACTGTGGTGTAGCTCCAGGAGCTAGGATACATTCTGGTCCATCAGTCAGCAGATCAGAGGTCCTGATTTAGATGGAGAGTAGCTTGTGCCAGTACGAAGCAGGTATTCAACTACTATCAAGGCTTCTAAAACTGGACTTCCTACCTCCCTAAAATACCAGGGCTCTCACTTAGTCCCTCTAACCGAGCCTAACATGCTTTATTCTCAATATCTCTTTCAGTGCTAAATGGTGATCCTTCTCCTTCCTTAATGAAACCCTATGTTAATGCCTAGAGCAAAAAGTCACACCATCCTCCCTATATCCACCTTCAGTGCAACTGATTAACCATATGATTGCCAGTAAGACCACACTTACAGGTCGATACAGTAACGTTCAGTTAAAGATTCCCCGTCTGTAACGTCCTGGGAGCGCACAATACAGACGAGTAAGGCCATCCAGCGATACAGTCTCCAGTTTCACGCGTCCTTAGCGCTTCCTAAAATAGACACATAACCCTTTCCGCACCCAGCATGTAAATGAACGAAAAAGCTGTATAATGAAGGAATTAGCTATTCCCCTCCGATACTGTAACGGGCGCTGATACTATCTCCTCAGTAACCTGCTGTTTTGCCGCGGCCTTAACGTGTTAGTTTACCGCCTCCCCCTAGTAGGTGTTAGTGTAGTGTAGTGCCAAAATCGCACGGGAAAGGGAACGGGAAAAGAGAGGTTTTACTTTTATTAAGAACTGTTATAATTTTTTAAACACTGGGGGGGTTCTTTAATTTTCTGGGGGACCTCTCCCCAATCCCACACTTATCTGCACTGTAACTGATCCACATAATTTAAAGAACATAGGGTAGGCAGCGAGGGGGCAGGGGCAGCGGGATCGGGGGGCGGGTAGGTGGAAAAAAAAACAAAACTTTTCTGAGCCATCAGCAGCAGCGGCGGGATCCGGGGGGGGGGGGGGGGGGTGAGTACGTGTTCGATCGGGCGAGTAGGCAGGTAGGCGACAGCGGCGGCGTGAGCCATCAGTAGCGGCGGCGTGTTCGATCGGGCGGGCGGGTAGGTGAAAAAAAAAAACAACTTTTCTGAGCCATCAGCAGCGGCGGCGGGATCCGGGGGGGGGGGGGGGGGTGGGTACGTGTTCGATCGGGCGAGTAGGCAGGTACGTGACAGCGGCGGCGGTGCAGCAAAAAAACCAAAGCGACAAAAGTAACTTACTTTTCCGGGGCAGCGGCAGCGGCAGCGGGATCGGGGGGGGGGGGGGGTAGGCGGCGTGTTCGATCGGGCGGGCGGGTAGGTGGGAAAAAAAAAAACTTTTCTGAGCCATCAGTAGCCATCAGTAGCTCCCCCGACGAAGACAAAAGATGGCCGCCTGCACGGGGGAAAGCGTGCAATTGGCCGCTGAGGACGTGACGTCACACCCCGTGACGCCAAACGTCGTGACGTCACGTCTTCAGCGGCCAATTGCACGCTTTCCCCCGTGCAGGCGGCCATCTTCGTCGGGGGAGCTACTGATGGCTCAGATCGAACACGCCGCCTACCCCCCCCCCCCCGATCCCGCTCCCGCTGCCCCTGCCCCGCTGCCGCGGAAAAGTAAGTTACTTTTGTTGCTTTGGTTTTTTTTGCTGCGCCGCCGCCGCTGTCGCCTACCTGCCTATTTGCCCGATCGAACATGTACCCACTCCCCCCCCCCCCCCCCCCCCCCCGGATCCCGCCGCCGCTGCTGATGGCTCAGAAAAGTTTGTTTTTTTCCTTTGGTTTTTTTTTGCTTGCCGCTGTGTCTCACCTCCTCCCGGAGCAAGACTGCTTTCGTGCCCTGCTCCGGGAGGAGGTGAGACACAGCGGCAAAGCAAAAAAACCAAAGGCAGGAAGTAAGTCGCTTCGCCGCCTCCCGCCTCCCTCCTCCCGGTGCCTGTCATTTCAAATGTCATTTGAAATGACATTTGAAATGATAGGTACCAGCGCACCCAGGTTACTGTATAGGCGCTGTATTAAGCACCTATACAGTAAAATGGGTTGCGCGGGCATAACCCTTCCCTAACGCTTCACAGCCTCGGCATGCATTTGCATGCGATTAGAAGAGAGTATCAGGCGCTAGGTCTAGAGGACTGTGTGTGCGGGGAGGAAGGGTGCGCCTGACACTGCCGCACTGTTTCTACCGCGGCCTTACTGTATCGACCTGATAGTGCATGGAATAAAAGTTTGCAAGTCTAGAGTATTCTTTTCCTAGCAGGCTCAATTCCCTCTGAGCCTTGCTTTAAGTCCCTTTTCCTTAAGGCTAGCTTATAACCCACATTGAAACCAGCTCCCTTTTACAAAGCCTATTTAATTATTCACAACCAGTATTGCATCTCATATTCAAGCAGTAATATCCTTTAAAGCTAAAAAAAAAAAACCCCTCATGAACATTCTTTCAGTTCTCTACAGGTTCTCTCTAGAAACTTTCTGAAACATATACTTTGCTTCTAAGTTTTAACTCTACAAATAGAAACAGACTGAATGCTGGTGAATACAATTCCCCAAATCACAAAATTATCTAGCACAATTGCCTTCTTCCAGTTACCTACAGTCACCTTTTAATACCTTGGAAGTGATCATAGCTTTGCTCTTTAGAAACATACCTTAGTATAATACCCACCTGGTATTACATTGATAATCCTGCCTGGGCTCAATTTTCTAATATTAGCAGAAAACCAGTTTTATTCAGGCTTCCTGTAAAACTCTTACAGAGAGGGTTTCTTGAGTGCAGTCTTTATCAAACTTTCCAACCCTACTGTATTCTCTGCATTCCTTACAAGCACCAGTCTGTTTTCTCAAACTACTGGAGGAATCTCACCCTTAATATCAACTGGAAGACTAACTCATCCTGGTGTCAGCATAGCCTGAATCCCTGCTCTCAGTTAGTGCTAATTAAGCTGCTCCAGCTTTAGTTCACAATTAAAGCAATGTGGGCTTAACCAGCCAGTCTTACTTAAACCTAATTGTTTTCAAGTTTCACTATACTTTAAGAGGTCTAGCTTTTATACATTTGTCAGCAATTCAATACTAAAAAACAGTTATCACTCAACACAATTCAAACTTCTTTTCCTTTCTTTCTCTAGGGTTCTTTCTCCCCCCAGGATCTTAAACTCAAGTAAAGCATTTCTATATACCCTCTCTAGCTTTGCAAGCTTCTAATAATTAATGCCCTTCAAAAAAAAAAAAAACCCACACACAACTTAACTTTAATGCCATCATTGTTTTAGGACTAGGACTGGACCAGGACCCCTAGCACTTGCTCCATGGTTTTTGGGCTAGGTCCAAGCTCCCCAAACCTCTGCTCTACTGGTTACTTCAGCTCCACCCCTCTTATAGTTCCTATCAACCAATGGGTGTGATTCCACTGAGTCACTGTAATTCTGCTCCTCTATGCACAGCTATTCTCTATTCTAGCTGCAGGAGTAGCTGGGAATTATAGTTCTAATAGAGACCATCCTCGCCTTTTTATGCCCTGTGTTTATTGTCTTGGGGGGGGGGGGGGGCAATGTGCCTTCCTCCCCGATTTGTTTGTTCTGGGTTGAAATATGGCCTTTTTATGCCCTGGTTTACTCTCAGAGTCTGCTGGGAGCACTTTTATACTTTGTCTTGCTCAGGGACTAATACAATTCCTCCTATATCATCACACTCATAAATCACTTCAAAAACTGTGTACACCATGTTTAACTATCTAGGATGGTAGGGAATGAATGAAGAAGAAAACAAAAACTGGCTTGGATAAGGAGTGGTGTCCTTCAAGCAGTCAAGAATTTGGGCAGCTGGAATATATCCTTGTATTGTGGTACAATTGTTTTTTTTCTGCCATCATCTACTATGTTACTCTATTACTATGTTTGTGGTTAATTTTGATATTCCTTTTTAATATTCTGATCATAAGGGGATTGGTAGATTGAACTAATTTGGAAAAATGTTCCCCACAGGTTTGTCACATTTTTCTTCTTTGTCAGCGTGGAGGTTTAGTCTTATCATTGATCCAATTAAGCAGAATTTGCATGCCCTTTTGTTTAATGATAGATTTTGCTCTGTATGCTTTCCTGTTCTGACACAGACAGGAAAGCATGTGAGATCAATGCCTGACAACTTGGAGATAGAAGTAATTCCTAAAAGCATGAATCAGTTATTATTTCCTTCCAACCAAAAAAGTAAAATGGTTGCTTAAAAGGCAGAGGAAGCTGAGAAGTGTCCTGAAAGGGGAATCTTTCAAAAAAAAAAAGTTAAATCTTTATCTTGAGTGCATTAGAGCTGAGATACTTGCTTGGTCAAAATTTTATTCAGGTTGTTTCACTTTTTGTTCCCTTTGTTTTGGTTGTGTTTTTAAATATTGTTTCCATTTGTTTTGTTACTTTGTGCGTGCAACTTCAGTTCTATGCACATAAAATCATACTTGTGAGTGCAAATTTGTACTTTATGCCCATTAAGTACAATTTTATGTGTGCAAAACAGTGACCCTCACACAACAAATGAAATAACTGCACATTCCTATATTTTAGTGCACACAGTTTGTAGGAATTTAAGGGTGCTTGAACATTTTCAGCACTTAAGAACATAAGAACATAAGAAATTGCCATGCTGGGTCAGACCAAGGGTCCTTCAAGCCCAGCATCCTGTTTCCAACAGAGGCCAAACCAGGCCACAAGAACCTGGCAAGTAGCCAAACACTAAGAAGATCATTTGCTTATACATATCATATATAGAGAGATATCTATATCTATCTGTAACCCCCTTGGCCTTGAGGAACACCTTCAGAGCTGCAGAGGGATGTGAGTGCCACTACTGCAACTCTAGGAACAGGTAAAGTCCACCAGATATTGCCAATTAGGGAGCAGACTGTCTCTAGGAGGCTCAAGGGAAGGCTTACCAAAACACAAAGTCCAATGTCCACACTTCGAGTTGATTCCAAAGTAGAAGATTTTATTTTAGAAAACCAATTGAAAACAGATCATTTCTTCTGAAAAATGGCTTCTTAAATTTGTAGTAGCAGGGTACAGTTCAGCAACTGAAATATATTTCTCCCTTCTCTCTAAATATTTCTTTGAAGATGAGTCTCCGGTTCAGACGTCAGCCCCTAGGCCTTCGGGGCAACATTCTTTCAGAATCAAAACAACAAAATTATTTTCTTTCCTGGAGCTTCTCCAGCAGTAATTCCACCTGTTCTCCTAGGACTTTCTCCCTCTGAATGGCTAATATTAATCTTTGCTAGCTGTAGACTTCAGACTTCTAGAAGCTCAGAAGCCCTTACACGCCAGAGTGTTCCTTCACTCTTCTCTTCTTTTTCTCTCTAAGATGCCTCTACAGCATCTTACATAACTTCTTCCCAGCTCATTCCCCTTGGAGAAAATGTACCTCCCTCTGACATCATAATATCTCCTTCCTACATCTCTCTCTCTGTAACAAACATTACCTCATCATTCTAAATACCCTTTCTTACAGAGGATGCTTGCAAAGGGCAAGAGTTCTGCACTCTACACAGAACTCCCTGAACTTTGGATGAATCTTGGACAGCAGGAACCATCCAGAAAGTGTCAGAACCTTTTTAGCAGGTTAGTGACCCTTGGTAGGGCTTCATTGTGCCACTGAATATACATCGTAACTTAGCCAGATTCATTCTAACCGACTAAGGGGGTCATTTTCCAAGGAGTTACCGCGGGTGATAATTCCGCAAATTGCGCTAACAGCCGTTAACGCGATTTGCGAATGCAAATTTTTAAATTTGCATTCAGGGGGCGGAGCATATGTAAAGTAGGAAAGAGTTATCGTGTGCCGCGAAACAGTCGCAGTGTTAACACAGCCAATAGCTACACCTCTTTCATTTGCGTTACATTGTGCGCTAGAGGCCGGTAAAGGTTTATCGCGGTTCACACTGTTTCCGGAGATATATATATATATATATATATATATATATATATATATATATATATCCAAGATGGGAATTGGACAATGTTCTCTCCACCTAGCTTGATGGACACTCTACCTGGGCAACAACAAGCTAGGTGGAGAGAACATTGTCCAAATCTCATCCTGGGGTGAGTTTCCTCACTCCGAAGGCCATCAAATCTTCACAAGAGACCACTGTTCTGTTCGTACGTCTCATGTTGAATGTCAAAGTGGCCCCCAACCCCCTACACTCATACCTAATCCCCACCTCGAGTTACTAGGTGGGCCTCCCATAGGGATACAAATACCTGTCTAGGGAGGAGGCACTATAGCAAGTCTCTCTCTCTCTCTCTCTCATACTGAAACAGGCTGTCTGGAAACATCGTGAACTGTGATATGTAGTGCGAATTGGGTTAATAGCGCAACTTGCGCTAAGAGTGTGTTGCATAGCTGTTATCACAATTTGTGATACACATGCTTATGTGTATCACAAATTTTGGTATCGCATGCGATATTGGAAAATGAGGCCCTAAGTTACTTACACAGCCAACTTTGAATATGTACCCCATGGTTGCAAGGTTTGTGGGTGCACCCATTTCACATTTGTATGAGATTACTTTTTGAGTAACCCCACTTGATTTAATGGTGGGTTAGAGCAAGATATCTATTATTAGATTACTAGATAGATAGATAGATAGAAAGATAGAGGAATGAAAAAGACCCACTCATTACAATTATTTGTTCTGGCTGTAAGTGGCAACCTTTTATAATATAATCATTTGGGGCCAAAAAATACTTCAAACAATATCAGATATATGCTTTCAATAGTGAATAAAACATGTTCCTCCTCATGAGTTCTAACACAAGACCCCAACAAAGATCCTTTATTTCACAAATTTGAGTATAATTGTTCTCTCTTTCACAATAACAAGGTGCTTTAGTTCACAGTTATCTGGCACAATAATATGTCTTCTTTCACTTCCAATATAAATGCTTTAATTCTAGGTTTTCAAATCCATTTTGCTATGCCCTTATTGGAACTCAAAAAAGCATTAAAGTGTATTTGGTGCAGATCTCAGGAGAAGAGAGATGTGATTAAACAAAGTGTTCATGCCACTGTTGGTACTACTTTGCCCTCTTTTTGTGCCTTGGGTTGTTAATGCCACTCTTCCTGCTGCCTTGCTCTACCACTATGCCTTGGGAGTTTTTTTTACTTTCTTTTTATTTATAAATTAGTAATAGTACAAAAAGATCAAAACAAGAAGCAAAATATATAAAAGATATAATAATGTGGATAATACAGTGCTATAAGGTCATAACATGAAAAGAAAATAAATTAGTTTATGCTAAGAGCATTGTTTTAACTGGAGCTAACCCTGATGGTGATCATAAAGTGGTCCACAAAAATGTCTCAAATTTCCAATCCCAGAAATAAAGAGATGCAAAAGACATATCACAAAAATGCACAAAAGAAGATGATAAAGAGAAACCAGCAACAAGGGGCTAAAGCATCCTATGGGATAGCCAAGCAACTTTCCCAAGCAACTTTCCCAGGCTAGAGACACACTCAAGGACTCAGCCTTTCTTCATGCTCTTTCACTTTATTCAACACTTGCAAACACAACAGGTAGACTGTTAGGCCAGTGTACCTACAGTCTTGGTTAGGTCAGAAATATACATAGGAGCTTTCTTCTCCTGGAGACTCAGGGACCTCCTGATCTCATTCCCCTCTCAGCAGAGTCCTGTCCACAAAGCTCTCTCCCTCTGTAGGGATTTAAGGTGGACCAGGCATCTAACCTGATCATACACAAGTTAAGGAAGGGTAGTAAAGCCAATCCTTCATACATCCCCAAATGCTTGCTCTTCCCCGCCCCCCCCCCCCCCCCCAATCATATTCATAAAGTTCTCCAAATTTTCAAAACATCTACATATGAAGCACTAACTTGGTGAGTCAAATGCTGCAAGGCATAAAAATACCACAGATTTGGAACCACAAGGATATGGAAAGTTTAGAAAGATAATGCACCTTGCAGCTACTAACATATAAACTATGAGAGAAAGATAATTTGCAGTCCCAACAGTAGAGGTTTTGAGATTATATCCTAACAAAATGAAGGAAGGATTCAAGGGGAGTTTAACCTTAGAAATGTGATAAATCCAAGAGTGGATTTCAGACCAAAATAGGGAAATAATAGGAGAAGACCACCAGACATCGAGGAAAGTGCTCTGCTCCCTGCAGTCTCTTCAGCCAGCATAAAGGAGGAAGTGATAGCTAACAGGGTATTGGGCCCTCTTGCAGTATAATCTTGGGTGGACACTCTTTCCTGGACTATATCCCTACTGTACCTCTGCTTCTGGTGCTCATGTTCACGCGCCTAGCTGCATGATCTCCTTCATGTAAGTGAGATGCTGCACCAGAGGATGAGGCTCCCTTTTACCCATGGATCACAAAGTGTAGGTTTTTTGTTTTTGTTTGTTAGATGTTTCAGTCTCTCATGCACCTGCTGCTGCAAAGAATCCATGAAGGGCAACACCTCTGCTTCCATTCCTTCTTGATCATGGAAATCCTCTAACTTTTCCTCCAGAATGTTTACTATAAGGATGATCCCAACCAAGCTGGCCCTTCTGGAACTCAGATCCTTCACGGCATCCTTGAAGGGCTTCCAGATTTGTATCAGCTGCCTCATCACTACCCAATCATGATGCCCAGAGGGCAATCCATGCCTGTCTCAGAAGCAGTAATCATCAAGGAGCGTGCTGCTAGTTTTGGGTGCTGCACTTCTGTTGCCCCTGTCCATGCCCTGCCAATGCCATCCTTGAATGGTTCTTTAGCCTTTTCTTACTGCTTTAAAACAAGAGGGAGAGCAACAAGAGGGAGAGCAACAGTTGATTTATCTGACTATGTTTTAGCCTCACCCCCAAAATGTCCACAAAACACCCTTTTTTTAAATAACCCCTCTCTCTGGTTTAGGGGCCAGGAAGGTCCCAGGATCAATCCTTTAACTTTCTCCCACTCTGACACAGTCCAAGGGCCCCGGGTCAGAGTTCTTTTTCCAATGGGGAAGAGGTCTTCCTCCAGGACCCAAAATGGCTGGGGTGAATCTCATTTTGTTGCCCTAAGGGGGAAACAGGTCTCTCTTCACTTCAAAGGATATGAGTGCCAGAAAAGACTCTGGAAGCTCAAATTGAGTGTCCAAAATTAAATCTTTACTGTCAGAGTTCTTAAATCTTAGAAATGGCCCTTTCACAACAGTTGCTGTCTTGGCAAGATGAAGTTTACAGTTCTCCAGTGTATCTATGCAAGCGTCTTTCAATGTTGGGCAGGGAATCTCTCTCCATCTATGGTTTAGAAAAGCAGGGTTCCCAGTCAGACATAGATGGGATGGACAACCCCTTCCAAAAGTACTGATTGGCTAAAAATATTACAATCTCCCCAGTTTCCCCTAAGTGTCTCTTTCCCAGGTGAAACACTCTGTTGCGTGTCCTCAGAGTAGAAATGCAGGTCTTACAGTTCTCTTCTTCAGTTGTCTCAATAGGATTTTTCTTAGGAAAGGTCCAGTAGCAGGGAACACAGCAGCTCTCCTCTTCAGGCAGGAAAGGTGGCCAGAAATGTCCTCCTGGGAGCTCTGAAAAAATCTTTACACAAAGGTAGAAAAATGTGGAATCCTCCTGCAGCTGGTCACCATTTGGAATCTTCCCTACCTCCTGATCTAACCTAGCTGAATTCCTCAGCCAGGGGTAAAAAGGGCTGTCACAGGAGAAAGCCCAAAAAGTCAATAACATCCAAAAATCTTAATCAAAAGTAGAACCAGCACCCAGGCAGACACTAATCCCCTTCCCACTAGGGCACTGGCCAGGCTGTGAAACCCTGTACCCAAGCAGGGGAACAACTCAAGAAAAAAAAAGCACTCCTACTCTCTCTAGGCCACACCTCGAAATGCTGCAGCCTGCTTTTATAGGCAGTGGAGGCCTGGCCATTCCAGCAACCTCAGAGGAGGGGCTGTTCAGAAACGGAGCCCCCCTCCCTCCACCACCTTTCCATCTTAGCTCACGGGGTTCAGGACTAAGGCCTTATCGTGATGATCCCAAAGGGTCGTCACATTTTTATCCAGCTAACTGCTGCCATTCTTCTACAATATTTGGGTAAGCTGTCAACGCTGAAAATCCTCTGAAGCTGGATAAGTACTATTTATTTGGCTAAGTTCCTCTTTTTATCTGGAAAAATGGTGCCTAAAGTTTTGAATATGGATCTCTTAGAATCCTACAGGATCTTTATCCTAACATAGTAAATGTCAGCAGAACAAGACACAAATGGTCATCCGATCTGCTCATCAAGAAATTTTCTTTTTATGGTACTAACTGCCGCTCCATGCCTTGTATTACATGTATTAAATGTGACTCTATACATTTTACTCCCATGCTTTCTATTCTGGGTACTAACTGCCATTCCATGCACTTTACCCCATGCCTCCGGTTATGGGTAGTATCCACTCAGTGCAAGTTACCCCTAAGCTTTCTGTTACAGATAGCAACTTTATGAGTAGTGACTGCTGCTCCATGTAAGCTATCCCAGTTAACATAGTTTACCCCTTTTCTTCATTTCTATCCTGTAGCAACAAGGGTCTTCTGCATTTATCCCATGCTCTTTTGAATTCCATTACTGTTCTTGTCTTCACTTCCTGTTGAATTCTATGCCACTCCTAACATAAAGCATACATTCTCACCAAGTTCATACACCCTATCACTGTGATATAATTTGTATCCTGATATAGCACTATCGCATTGGTTATCCTTCTTTCGCCAGTTCTCTGAGATGCCAATTATGTCTTCTTCTCCATTCAGTGTTATACATTCCATCTCTTACTTTTTATCCTTCTAGAGTTAGAATTCAGGCATTTCAAGATACCTTTTTTATTTGTATATACAACTTTCCTAGCAGTTAACAGGGATAATTTGGAATCTTTTAACTCAATCTGTTCTTTGCTTATAGGCACATGGATTACTTTTGCTTTTATTGGAACTTAAGAGGATTCTCTAACTTCCCTGTTTCTTTAATATCCTTCAAAAATACCTTCTTCTGAATCATGCATCGCTGAGCAACTTATAACGTTTCCCATTGTTCTAGTTTAAAAGATTCTTTATCTCCTTTTTAAAGATTAGCACCAGCAGCCTGGTTCCACCCTGGTTAAGGCAGAGACCATCCTTTCGGAAGAGGCTCTCTCTTCCCCAAAATGTTGCTCAGCTCCTAACAAAACTAAAGCTCTCTTCCCTGCACCATCATCTTATCCACGCATTGAGACTGTGGAGCTCTGCCTGCTTCTAAGATCCTGCGCATGGAACAAAGATGATTGAGAGAATGCTACCCTGTGTTGCGCTCGTCGGTCACAGGCGGCTGCGCCCTCTCTGTCTCACGTCTTTTCTGCCTTTCTCCGCTTCAGTGGGTAAGATGGCTGGCTCTGCTTCTGCACGCCAACCTCCCCAGCATCCCCAGAATGGCATGGGTGATTGCGTTCGACATTTTCCTTCTTGCATCACCTAGGAAACGCATGCGTGCGCTGGCCCTCCTTTTACGTGCGTCATGGCGGGAACCTCGGGGGCGTCCCCTCCACATGACATCACTACCTACAGGTAGTGATGTCACCAGCTACGAGTTAGCAAGGATTCCCATCCTGCTGATTTCGCTCATGGTACAGATGCCTTCGCTTTGTACTCCTGCCTCGGACGACCCAGGTACCCGCTCCTCAGGGGCCTTGCCACGTTCCGGTTCTACCCTTTGGGGCCAGCTTGCTTCCAGCTCAGGATGCCTAAACGTACTTGCTCCTCGGGTGCCTTGCCTTGTCCCAGGCCTCCGTTCCTTGGAGGTCCCTCTCTCCTTCAACCTGTTACTACAGAGTGAGTACCTCAGCTTTCCAGCTTGTCTCTCTCTCTCACCTTCTAAAGTGAAGATTCACGATGTAACCCGCTCTGTGGACCACTATCGGATCTACCTCTCTGACCTATCATCTACAGTGTGGATTCACGGCGTACCCCGCTCTTCGGACCACTACCGGATCTCTATCATCGATTGGTGAGAGTACATCTCTGCGACTATCACGCTGCGGAGTACTGATGAGACTACCTCTCTGGGACCACTTTCTTCTCTGCAAGAGCCCTCTGACCACTCCTCAGGGAATTCCCATCAACGGCTGTATAATAAAGACTCTCTTGACTCTGTGTGTGTGTGTGTGCTATAGAGCCAGCCTATCATAGCAAGTCCCCACAAGGCTCCACCCTGTGGGAGGAACCATCTCTTGCTGTGACCAAGGGCCCACAACACTACCAAATCACAACACCCCAGAGGTTCTGGATTTCAACTTTCTTCCCAAAATCTTAAATTTGACTTCCAGAACCTCCCTCCCACACCTTCTTAGATCACTGGTACCCACATGCACAACAACAGTTGGCTCTTCCTCAGCATTGTCTAAAATATTATCTAGGTGACACATCTACACTACATATCTGACACCCTTGCACTACACAGGCAAGTTACCAAGTGATCCTCACATCAACAAACCACCCAGATATCTATATTTCTAATAATCAAATTGCCAACTTTGATGGCTGATGTAGCTTTTCCCTCCTGAGCACTTGGAGACCCAATAATGTTGGTTGACCCAGTCATTCCTTTGCCCCTTATGAGGCTCAAAGAAACACCAGGGGATTTGCTGGCATCATATTAAAAAATGGTGCCAGCAAGGGGAACAACTAGACCTGACCCACAAGACCATAAGGAATTTACTGGAAAGCATGGGGGGGGGGGGTACTACATTTTTTTAATGAAGCAAGACTTTGGAACAAGTGATGGAGCTTAACTGAGGAGTAATGTGGGGATGAGGGAGGTTATTTTTTAAGGCCCAGGTTGGTGCAAAAGGTTGCCCATGGACCACCATGGGTTTTTGAATAGAGAGAAGGGGAGGGGGTTAATATGGCCTTGAAGCACCTTTAAATCATATGGCTCTGGGATCATTATTTGGCATTAGCCTGTTAATGCTTCCAGTGGAAAGTTTGTTATACTTGCAGAATCTATTAAAAAATAAGCTACTTGAATTAAATCAAGCTAATGCCTCTTCAGCATTTGAATCCTGGGATCAGATTGTCAATGACATAGCTGAAAACCTAAGTCCAGTCCAGATGGAAAACTATTAAAAAAAGAAAGGAATTCTTCTAAACAAAAAAAGCTATGGTATAATGATGATTTAAGATGCACTAAACAGTCCCTTAGAGAATTTGAGAAACAATGGCGAAAATGCCTGTCTGCGGAATCCCAAGGTAAATATAGATCTTTCCTAACAAAATATCAACACTAATAAATAAAGCAAAAAAGACTACTATGCTAAACAGATACATGGGGTAATATTTAATTCTAACCGCTCTTTGAAGTTGTTAAACACTTAATCAAGGACCTATCATCCTCCGTCCTGAGAAACTATAAATTCTCAAAGGATGCCTGCACGAATATGTCATGTCTCTTTTAGATAAAATCAATAAGTTGAAAATGCATTTCCCTACCTGCTCACCAACAAAAGCACCTGAAGAAATATATGGTCTGGCTAAATGGACCACATTCAACAGAGTAACTAATCTTGAATTAGTCAAATGATCAATAAAATTAAGCCTGTTATACACCCACGTGTATATCTAGTTCCTTGAAACAAATGCACAGTGTGATCACTCCGACAATCACAACCATAATTAATCATTCTCTCTTAGAAGGACTTGTTCAAAATGGGGCAAAACAAGCTGTGATAAAACCAATCCTAAAAAATAAAACTGCCGAAAGGGACAACTACCGTCCAATATCAAATTTGTCTTTGAGCTCAAACGTACTTGAAAAAGCAGTGTTATCTCAACTTGTAAACCATTTGGAAGACCACGATAATCTCTACCCAAACCTATTTGGATTTAGGAAACATTGCTCAACTGAGTCTTTACTCATCTCATTAACAGACCCTGTTCTACGTGGGTTTGATGCTGAAGAATCTTACTTTTTTATACTAATTGATTTAACAGCCACCTTTGACACTGTGGACCATAACCTGTTATGCCATCAGCTGAGCAATATTGGGATTGATGGTAGCATTCTCAGATGGCTCTCTTCCTTTCTTTCTAATAGAAAATTCCAAGTCAAATTGGGAAATCACATTTCCTTCAGCACTCTTGGCAACACTATTCAATATTTATATGCTCCCTCTGTGTAAATTACTAGTGGATTTAGGAACTACCTTCTTCATTTATGCTGATAATATACAGTTTTACATCCCATTCTCCAAATCATTTGAAAATATGGCAGCAACACTCTTAGGGCCTCATTTTCTAAAGTATCGCAGGCCTGCGATACTTTAGAAGATGAGGGGTGGGGGGGCCGAAACGGGGGGCGGGCCTGCACTAGCCGGCAGCGATCGCACCGTTGCCGTGCGATCGCTGCCGGTTTCGCACCCAATAGCGCCACCATAGGAGGTGTAGTTATTGGGAGCGAAATAGGCAGCGAAAAGGCACCTACCTTTTCGCTGTCCACGGCATCGGCGCAGAGTCGGTCCCGGTGACGCCCCGACTCCTCCTCTTCCGGGGCCAACTCTGCCCCGACTCCGCCCCATCCTGGTATTGCACGCGATAAGGGACTTTTCGCGTGTCAAAGGTCCCTTATCGCGTGCGAGCAGCTTGGAAAATGAGGCCCTTAGCCTACTTGAAACCAATACAACAAGAACTATCTCAACTTAAACTAACATTAAACACAAAAAAAGCTAAAATTATTTGGTTAAGTAGAAATCCTGTTATAGCTAAACCACCACCACTAGACCTGGGTAATTTTCACATTTCTCCCTCAGATCAAGTATGGGACTTAGGTATCCAGATAGATGAAAATCTTACTATGAAAAAGCACATAAATTAATTAATGCAGGCTATGCCTAGCTGTGTACATTAAATCAGTTGAAACCTTTACTAACTTCTGAGGACTTCTGTACTGTTTTGCAAACTTAAATTTTCTCAAACATTGACTACTGTAACTCCCTACTACTAGACCTTCCTGCTTGTCTCTTAAAACTATTACAGTTATTGCGAAATGCCTCCGCAAGACTTTTATTAGGAACATGGAAATTTGATCTTATCACATCCTCACTAATATCACTGCCTGGCTGCCGGTACAATCACAAATCTATTATAAAGTATTAATGTTAATATTCAAAATAATCCACTCCAGTAACCCCAGCCTGATAGGCGTGCCACTACAACCATACTCACCCCAGTGAACACTAAAATCTCTAATCAAAGGAACTACAAATCAAAGGGACTACAATAAAAATTATAACAAAAGATAATTGAAGAATGAGTAATAAACTAATGAAAGAATATAAGTAGAGTAAGACAACATATGTGTGAAAACTGTTAAATTATAATTCCTGATCTAATAGCCTTTTCTCTTAGAACTTTAGCTAAAATATATTAGAACATCTCAGTACATTTATATTAATCCCTGTTCTGTTCATGTAAAGTATGAATGTTACTTTTGTAAACCGTTGTGATCTTTATTTGGAACAAAGCACACCATATACATTTTACATGTGTTATGCTGTACCTTAGCATACTTAGAAATTGCTTTTCATGTATTTGCATTTCATGCAGATCATTAGCATACCTACATTGTGCCAGGTTTAGGGGTGGAAAATGCAAATTGCATGTGTTATTTCTAGCTTTGTTGTTCTGTGCTTTATTGCATAATAAACACTATTTCCTGCATGCAAATGCATTAGCACAGCTTGGTGAATAGGTCCTTCAGTGTCAAATTAATGAATCAAGGCACAGAAATGTGAGCATAAAGACAGCTTGAAACTGACAAGGATGCCAGTAAGTTTCAGGTGATTTTGGTGGTCTGGCAACTTGGCCATTGAAAACTAGATTGAGGACAATAACTTATCCCCATATAGGTTACTGAACAACTTTTAGATAACAATTATTGATCACTACCGATATAAATTGATTTGAACATATGTTCTATGAGTGAAGTGATCTAGGTCCCTCCATCGCTATCCTTTACCAATTTTCCTTAGCTTTCCTACCCTACCTCTCTGACCTTGTTCCTCCCTTTAAACTAAAGTAAACATGATGAGTGGAGATAATGTATAGTAGAGACAATGTATAGTTAGCATGTAAACATCCTATAGGTTTGGGGTTTTTTTATTATTATTTATTAAGTTTTTTCTCAATATTTGTAAAGCCATAATATTTTGTACAGAAACAAAGAAACTATTTTTGATATTTAAGTATAATAAATTCCATACCAGAAAACATTCATTATTAGAGATGTGAATCGGAACCAGAATCGGTTCGGATTTCAGTTCCGATTCAGTTCCTAGACCACAAATTGCTGAGAGTGAGGGGTAGGAGACAACAAAGATAAAGGAGCTAAGCAATCAAAAAAAGAAACAAACTTCTTTTCAAACATGCTATCTACCCATTTATTTTTATACCTGGGTTATGGGACTTACTTGAGGAGAGGAGGCAAGGAGCAACCTTTTATGGGAATCTATAAACATTTTTAATTGTTCAGGAAAAAAATATACATAATCTTCATTATTTAATTTCAATATACATTTGCATGGAATCTTTAGTTGAAATGTAGCTCCTAATGACTGGGCTTCTTGTCGTAAATACAAGAAGCCTTTCCTCCTCTCCTGGGTGGCTTTAGCTAGGTCTGGGAATATCTGAATGAAATGATCATGGAAATTTACCCCTAGATTCTGGAGATAGCTGCGCATGACTAGACTGAGGTCTGGTTCATAAACAAAAGATATTAATAAGGTAGCTCTTTCCACAATTTCAGTTGTAGAGGACTCCAGAAACTCTGTTAAATTTTGCAAATCCAATTGATGCTGTTGTTCATCTCTTCCTCTCAAACTACGAAAAGGTAGAAAGTATACCCTATTAAACGATGGCAAATTATCCAATGATATTTTCAAGACCTCAGTCATGTATCTCTTTAATGTAATCCTGGGCTGTTCACCAATAACTTTGGGAAAGTTCAGTAGTCTGCGATTCAGATGTCCCAGACGATTTTCCATGAACTCAATTTTCTTATTCAACGATACCTGTTCCTGTATTATTGTGGATTGTACTTCCAGCCCTTTTTTCGCTCCATCTTCCAGCCCTTGAATCCAATTTTTTTGCTCTTCTAATTGAGTATTACATTCTTGTAAGAAAATGTCCACTTTTTCTACACTTGCAGCAATTTCTTGGGAACATTTTTGTACCGCAGACCCAAGCTGTGCCATCAGTTCCCATAGGGAGTCTAGATTCTAGAGAATAACAATTCTCAGCAACAGTTAATTGAGGCAAACTACCTTGAACTGCAGAGACCATATTCTCCTGAATTGTTGCTGGAATTTGGCTCACAGGCTTCACGGTTGTTCCCTCTGCAATACTAACAGAGCTCACTGGCTCGTTGGGTGCAAACACCGTTTCTGGAGCGATCTGCAAGAGCGTCAATGAAAGTTTCCTCAGGACTGGGGGGCTGAGAGAGACCTCCCCAAGTGAGACTGAGGCTGCTTCTCCTGCCTCACCAGCGGGGTTATTCGCCCCCTCCATATGTTGGTAAAGGGCTGTGAACTGCGGTATAGTACGCTGCCCCGCTGGGATTGTTGGTGTTGAGGGATACACTCTAAGTTTCCCTTTCCTTTTCGAGGGCATATCTTATCAAAAGTAAGATAAAGAAACTTACCCGGAGCAGAACAGTCACAGCTTGCACGCCGTCTTTTAATCTCCTCCCCTACCAGGATCAAGGGAGGTTACTTGTGGAGGTATGATTCCGATATCACAGCCCTCTGATGTAAAAAACTGATGTTCTTTTTTCAGTTTACCAGGCAAAGCATCATGCCCCTTTGACGCACACGGCTTCGGCAATGCACTGGCGGCAGCTGCACATCGCTGCAGGGCTGCTTATGAAGGCCCCTCTGATAGCCCCCAGCTGATGATGTCAAGGGCAGGGTCAGGTAGTCCGCGTCTGGGGCTCCGTCTGAGCAAGTTTCAATTTGCTCCCAGTTAGGAGTTCAAACCTCCTTTCAGCTCTCTCTTTCTCTCTCAACCCAAGATCCATCTTATAGTTTTTATTGTTGTCATGGTTTCCAATAGCTCTTGAGATAGGAAAACATAATTCTTTAGCCTACACCTCATAACAACTAGTGGTGACCGATACTGAAACATCACATAAATTGGAGGAAAGAAATCCACACTCTCTCTCTTATCTGCTCTTATATTTAAATCAATGGCTTTCAAAGTTTGAATCTGCCTCTTTTATAGCCAAACAAGCCAGAAATCAGCAAAGAAACATAACATAAATAAACTTGGCCAGATTATTTTAATGAAGAAAAATATCACTGATGGTGATGCAATTGGAAATGCTATTTATTGGATGGTAAAAGTAGCACTGGGTAGAAATACATTCTTGCACCACCTTTTCTATCACCAGTATGTGTTTGCTCTGCTATTTAAATAAGGCATTTAAATAACGTTTATCCAGTAATTAGCATATTGCATGATAACACTTGAATAATTTATACATGGTTAAAATATTCCTAACCATGCTTTATTATTGAATCTTTACATATATAAAAGGAAGTTTGGGTGCTCATCTGAGGGACTCATAATGATCTGTTGCTCTTAAATTTTATGCCAATTAAACATTTATAAGTGTTGTTGATGAGGCTAGGAGCAATGTCTAGATCACAGAAGTGTTTATGCTTTCAGAGTAAGCAACAAAAGACATTTTGTGCACTGTCTTTTGCCATTGATGCTCCCGTGATATTAACTGGCATTTCCTCCATGCTACTGTAGCTGAACCTCATTCACCTCTGAATTTCAGCATATCAACACCAAGAAGGAAAATCACATTAAAAGAATTAATTTACTATTCTGTACACATTGTGATCCCAAACTCATAAGCGTATTTCTTTTATCTGGGTTTTGAGTGGCTACTTAAATGAGTTTTGGCAAATGGCTTATAATATCAAATTATGATAATATATGAGTTTGGCCAAAATTAGATCTGGCTACTTTTTCATCTTGCCTCCATCCATACCATCCTCTTTCTCTTATTCATCTAAGCTATTATCTTTTTTATAATACTTCATGTTTTTTTCTATTTGAGAGTTTAGGAGCAGTATATTACTATTTAAGGCATGGATTCACCATTCTTTCGCAGAATGGTGAATCCTGCGAAAATAGGGGTGGGGGCAAAGGGGGGCGGGCCTATGAAAGCCCGTAGCCTTCGTGCCACAGCGGGGGGCCGGCTACCGGCTTTCGCACCGAATAGCGCGACCGTGAAAGGTGGTGCTATTCGGTGTGCTACTGCCGATGTTAATCTTAATAACATTATCGCCAGCAGCGAAAACACTGCTGACTCCACCCCTCCCCACCCTGACTCCTCCCCTCCCGCTAATTTGCATCATATTGCATGCAAAAAGGCCCTAACGCACGCAATAAGGGTTTAGAAAATAACCCCCTAGATGACCTAGCATTTTCATATCTTTTGTTGTATTTTTGTATAGACTGACATTTTAGAGTCATCTTTTTTCAAAACAGAGAAGTAGGGATGTACATTGAAAAAACGTTTGGTTTGGTTTGTTCTTTCTCTTCAGCTCAGTGATTCATTTTGTTCAATCTGAGGCCAAAAATTTATTTTTTAATTTGTGTCATTCATTTTCCAATAAAGCCATTGAGGGAAGCAATGTATCCTACTCTGGTTTCTAACACTGGTGTTTTCTATCCTATATTTTTAATTATTATTTTTATTTCAAATCTATTAACAACCTCTCCCACAGAGGCTAGAAAGCAGTGTACAAATCCAGTGTACAATCCAGTGGGAGCACTGAGAGGAGAGGATCACCTTGCTGGTGGCTGAAAGAAATCAGTAAGTTTTTGCTTGGGACATTTTCTTTTTTAAAAGTATTGGGGAAAAGTTAACTATTTGGGAATATTATTTAGTGTGTTTGCGTGTTTGTGCTTTTAATAGTCAGTAAGGCAGCGAATAAACATAAGTTAAACTGTTTGTATTTTTAAATAGTCAGTCAGTAAGGCAGCTAGAAAGCAGTAGTTAGTGTTTGTATATTAAAAACAAAAAAAAAAAAAATAGCCAGAAGCTAGAAATAAGCTAGGAGCAGTGTATACCTAAGTAAAAAGGTTGAAAAGTTTAGTTCAGTTACTCACCTTGGAAAGGTGTTAAGGTAGTGTGATTTGGTTTGATTAGGTACCAACATTTGTTAATCAAGAGAGCAGTGAGTCACTGTGGCTGACTAAATGAAGTCAGACTGTTTGTTTTTCCCAACCCTCCCACCCCTCATCCACCCACCACTAGCTCATCCTTTAATTTATAGGCAGGAGCCACTTAAAAAAAAAAACCAAAAAAAAACCTTATTGAGAGTTTGATCATTCCCCTGTAGGCCACTACTAGACATATAGTGAATTTACTAATACATTTAAAAGACATTAATTAGACACATTCCTGCTCCCATAGCAACCTAAAACCTAAATAGGAACGGAACATATTTGAGATGAAGGCAGCAGTCTTTTGCATCAAGTGTCACATGTATGATTTTTTATCCGCCGGTGAGAAATTGTACATGTGCATGTGATGCAAAGAGCTCTTGGCTCTCAGAGAACGAGTCCGATCTCTGGATGCTAAAGTGGCAGACCGGGAGGAGCTGAGACAGACAGAGAGGTATATAGTTGAGACCTTCAGGGACATAGTAGCCAAGTCCCAACTTCAGACTGGCAGCCCTGGTGCTGCCTTGGAAGAAGAAGGTCTCATGATTGGAGAGCATCAACCTGATGCAGCAGAAAGGATCCTGTAGCAAGGACCTGCTCTCCAGGTGGTGCATTGTCCTTTCACACAGAGGATATCTCCCCAAGGCCTACTGCCCAGGAGGGAAGGGTTAGGTCGGCCGTCATAGTTGGTGATTTGATTATTAGAAATGTAGACAGCTGGGTGGCTGGTGGGCATGAGGATCGCCTGGTAACATGCCTACCTGGTGCGAAGGTGGTGGACCTCACACGTCACTTAGATAGGATTTTAGACAGTGCTGGTTAGGAGCCGGCTGTCGTGCTACATGTGGGCACCAACAACATAGGAAAATGTGGGAGGGAGGTTCTGGAAGCCAAATGTAAGCTCTTAGGTAGAAAGCTTAAATCCAGAACCTCCAGGGTAGCATGCTCTGAAATGCTCCCTGTTCCACGCGCAGGTCCCCAGAGGCAGGCAGAGCTCTGGAGTCTCAATGCGTGGATGAGATGATGGTGCAAGGAAGAGGGATTCAGTTTTGTAAGGAACTGGGGAACCTTTTGGGGAAGGGGGAGTCTCTTCCAAAGGGATGGGCTCCATCTTAACCAAGGTGGAACCAGACTGCTGGCGCTATCCTTTAAAAAGGAGATAGAGCATTTTTTATACTAAAAGGGGAAAGCCGACAGTCACTCAGCATCACATGGTTCGGAGAGAGGTATCTTCAAAGGATACTAATGATGCATTAGAATTAGGGCATCCCGACAGTGAAGTTCCAATAATAAGAAAAGTAGACCAAGTGCCTGTAATTAAAAACTCACCTGAGCAAAAAATTTCTAACTTATCTCTATCAATTAAAAAGAAGAATGAAAATACAAACAAAAAACAAACTTTGAAATGTTTGTATGCTAATGCCAGGAGTCTAAGAAGTAAGATAGGAGAATTAGAATGTATAGCAGTGAATGATGACATAGACTTAATTGGCATCTCAGAGACATGGTGGAAGGAGGACAACCAATGGGACAGTGCTATACTGGGGTACAAATTATATAGCAAAGACAGAGGAGCAACCGGGAGGTGGTGTAGTGCTTTATGTTCGGGATGGCATAGAGTCCAACAGGATAAACATCCTGCATGAGACTAAATGCACAACTGAATCTTTATGGGTAGAAATTAGGGGTGTGCATTTGTTTCCTATGAATTAGGAATCCGCAACATATTTGTTGTATTCGTGGGGAAGCGACACGTATCGCGATTCCCCACGAATACAACGAATCTTCGCTGAATTATTCGGCTGCCTAAAGGAGCCCATTTAAAACAAACCCCCCACCCTCCTGACCCCCCCAAGACTTACCAAATCTCCCTGGTGGTCCAGCGGAGGGTCCAGGAGCCATCTCCTGCACTCACACCCTCTGCTGCCGTATTCAAAATGGCACCAATAGCCTTTGACCTAATATGTCACAGGGGCTACCGGTGCCATTTATCAGCCCCTGTCACATGGCCATCGGCGCCATCTTGTGCAGGAGATCGCTCCCGGATCCCCGCTGGACCACCAGGGTCTTTTGGCAAGTCTGTCAGAGGCCTTTGACTTATTGGGAAGGTGCCAGGTGTAGATTTTATTATTCTTATAGTCGGTCTCAACGCGTTTAAACTTTTTAAATTTGCTATCTTTTAGTTCTTATGTAAAACTCTCTAAATTCTTTTTGTAATCATTATAAATTATACCAAAACATAAATCATTCTTTTTGAGAAAGTCCAATTGTTCATCCAAATTGCTCTTCAGTTCTTCTTCTCTTTTTTTGGATGTCTTAATTATGAGAATTATTAAGTCCAATGAGCATTTATTCAATATAGCTTCCCAGGAATTCATAAATTGCGTGTCCTCTCTAAACATGCTTGGAGGTTTATTCACTTGTAAGCCTCTAGGAATCCGCTTATATCGACAGTAATCCAGAAGGGTGACGGCGTGAAGATTGTTTCTAACAAGTCTTTTGCTAATATTGATGGTATCCTCCCATTTTTTCAGAAAATCTTCGAATATATCATCATCCTTAAAAAAATGGTTCTTCAGGTAGGAGTTCATTAAGATGCCCATCATTAAAACTGAGAATGTCCTTCCATGGTGAAAAGTACATCTTCCTCAAACGTGAGGAAGCCAGTTTAAGCCTTGTTCACTAAACCATGGAACACACACTCTACCCTGCTTGTCAGCATCTTAGTCAGGATTTGTTGTCATAGTTTAAAAGTGAGATAGGTCTATAAGACCTGCATTCCACTGGATCCTCACCTGCCTAATGATTCACAGAAATGGAAGCCAGAAGAGATTATTATAGGAGAGGATCCCCTGCTATACCCTATTGTACAGCCATAGCCAGCTTTTGGGGTGTGTAATCCGTGAAACTGCATAGGGCGCCTTCAGTTAGGGGGCATTGTGGACCCATGGTACTGGTGTGGTATATGATGGTGTCCTCTCTAACATGTGCCTTGTTTGATGTCTCCGGTATGGTGGTGCTTTCACTCTGACATTATTATTAGTAGGCTGCAATCAGCAGCCTATCACATATATTCATTGTCTCTGCAATCTCAAGTTGCATGCTCACCCCCCCCTTTCCCATCAGCAGCCAGTCTGGGAAGGAGTAAAGGCACGAGGAGTGCATAGTCATCTCCTTTGCATTGGGGTAACTTGCCAGGTGTATTGCTGTCCACCCCCCCCCCCCCCCCCCCCAAACACCTTGGTAGCAAAAGGAGCTTTAAAAAATGTTACTGCTGCCAGTGGAGCAAGGCAATCACATGGCTGGTGTGGTCGCAATGGCTCCATGCCTGTGGAGCCGCTGTGACCAATAACATGCCCTGCAGAAAATTTTCCTTAAGCAGAAGCCTCTCCCACAGTGACAGCAGCAATAGCGTGGCTCTGCCTTCATGGGCCTGCTCTGGGTGTTCTCCGCCTATTCCTGTAGGCCTGCAGCAGTTGAAAATACTCCCACTACTTCCCTTCACAGTGCCCTGCCTTTGCCTGGGCCTGCAGAAGGTTGTGCTGTGCAAAGACCTCCTGTTACTGCCTCACTGCTGCTTTCAGCTGCTGGCTCCCCTAATGCTAGGACTGCTGAAAAAATATAAAAATAGATATTTTAAAAAAGCAGTATTGGGCTCTACCAGCACCTTCCCCCCCACCCTCATCCCACACCAAGAGACACTATCTTCAGGTTTGGGAGCAGCAGCAGGGAGCCGACTTAAATTAATTTCTTTTGGTGCCATGTCCTTATCACCAATGTAAGTATTTTGTAATTGTACTTCTACAGAGGGTCGAGGGGGAGCAGAGTGAGAGAGAGCATAGGCGTGAGTCATGGAGCATGTGTGTGACCATGTGAGTTAGGGAGCAGGCGTGTCAGTGTGTGTGAAGGAACGTGTGAATCAGGGAGCATGTGAGTCAGGGACTGTGTATGTGTGTGAGTTAAGGAGCATATGTGTGAGTTAGGGTGGCTAACGTTTCCACAGACCTGAACTGGACACTTGAGGGGGAGGGTTGGGGCCCCTCATTTGCATACATTTGCTCCCAATGCCCTTAAATCTACATTCATACCAAGTACCCCCCATTACCTGCTCTTCATGCTTTCTTACTCACATACACACATGCTATCTTTCTCTCCCTCTCATTTAGACTGGGCCTCCCTCTACGAAATTCACTTGCACCCGGCCCCATCAGAAATGGAGTACAAGTCCAATGCAGCATTGCCCTGCATCTTTACAGCCTGTCTGCAGGTGTTCCTCCATGAGATCCCTGCTCCATTAATCTCATCGTCTGTCAGACATATGAACTCCCAGTCCAGTCTGCACCTCCTGCCATTGGCTGCATGGCACAATGTCTGATTGGCTGACACATCTGTCCCTCACCCCAGGGGAGTAAAATGATTGGCAGGAATGCTGAGTAACAGTTGTCTTCCTCCTTTGGCCACTTTGATGGGGGGGGGGGGGGGGGTTGGAGTCTGCCGATCATCCCCTCTCCTTCTGAATGCATGGGTCCATGTAGCAGACCGGACACTGTACAATTAGTTTGAAAACCAGTTTGGCCGGTCCAGAACTGGGCAGTTGGCTACCCTAGTGTCAGTGTGTGAGGGAGCCTGTGAGTCAGGGAGCATCTCTGTGAGTATCTGCGAGAAGACCCATGTGTGTGTGCATGTGTGAACACGTGTGTGAGGGAGCATATGTGAGAACATGGTGTGTGCTTGTGAATGAGCATACGAGTGTGTGTATGAGAATGAATATGTGTGAAAGTATATGTATATACAGTAGAAGAGAGGGGAGAAAGTTTGTGCGCAACACTTCCCCCACCCCTGCCTCATTCGCAACAATCCCATGGTTGACTGGAATGAAAAGTATGGGGAGTGGGGGATATTTTTTTCCTTAATTAATTATTGGATTTAATTTGATATGCCTGCTGATTTCAAATATTTTATTGGTGTTTGAGAAAATATTTAACATTTTTATATGAAATATTCTTTTTATTAAAATGATTTTAGGATTATGATTTTTGTTCTATATTTCATGATTCTTTTGTTTTATGTTTAATGAGAAATTGTAGTGATTCTCCACTGTTGCACTGTATGCAGAGTCTGACTTGTAATTTCCACTCCAGTTCAGTTTTTGTCTGCAACCTCCCTTGCACATATTGACATAAATGCTCCCTGCCTCACATGCTCATATATTCATGCTGCCTGACTCATACACTGACCCGGATGGTGTGTGTTCTGTATTTGGTGAAGGTCTATTCTGCATGCATGTATAATCATGGTGAGGTCACTCTTTCTGATAGTGTGTAATTTTTGTGTAGGGATCTATAGCAGCCTGGCCTGTTCTGTTTTCCTAATAGGAGGTATATTGCTGCTCCAATGCCTGGTGTAATATTGGCAGTGCTGCTTTTTCATAGGTAAGTGTTGTTATTTGAGTCTTGGGAGTTAGAGCATTCTGGTATGGAAAGCTTGCTACATAGGTGCTAAGCATATTTTTTTTTTGCAGAGATTTGTATTACAGCATAGAATTCCTGGTAGTAGAGAAATTTGTGGTAGTGTTACTAAGGTGACACCAGAATTATGAAAATGTATATTATTTTGTATGTTAAGCTGTAAAGTGAAATATTTTAGTTGTGCTTTGCATCTGTTTGGAGAATTTCTGTGGATATGGAGTTTGTATGAGAGAACTGAAAGTGTAGGGATTACAGTATATTGAGATTCCATCCATCATGTACAGACTCCAGATTTCACACATATAGAAGAATTGATTGAATGATGCTATTAAATTATTTTAATGGTACTTTTACTGGGTGGTGAAAACTGGCCAGCGTTTTCTTTATTACATAGAAGGCCCATACAACAACTTCCCTTAGTGCCTTTTAAATCCAGTTTAAAGGAGCATGCCCTACTGTGGAGGGCATGCTCCTGTGGGGGGTGGCATGATATGTGGAAATGTCAAATTTTGGTTTGTCCTTCAGATGTATGCTTAAGATACCTGTGTGTGTGTGTGGAGGTGGGGGTAGGTTTCTGATTGCTTACAATGACTTCCTATTCAAAATTGACTTGCTTTGTACACCACTTGCCAATTTATTTGACTTGGCTGCTGCTGGGGTCCATGCCCTCCTGGGGGACCCAAATCTGCCTTCTGGACTGCCACTGAGCTCGACATCCTCCTGGGGGCCCCAACTCCACCTTCTGGACTGCTGCTAGGGTCCATACTCTCCTAGGGGACCTGACTCTGCCTCCTGGTCTGCTGCTATGGTCCTGGGAGAGCTGACTGCATCACTGGACCTGCCACTGGGGTCCACACCCTCCTAGAGGACCGTTCCACCTCCAGGTCTGCTGCTGGGGTCTTCTTGCTTAAGGGGGGACCACTTGATCTCCAGATCTGCTGTATAGGAGGGTTTTCCATGGCTTGGGTTTTACAGCTCCACTAGGCTAATGGCTGTTTAGCATTCAGTGATTTTAACTAAGCTCATGGCCTATCATTTGCTGTTACCCAGCCTGGATAAGTCACCTTCTCTGAAGTTAGCTTTTGCTTTCTCTGTTGTCTGACTCTATCTGGGTCATCTTCTCTCAGCCAAAAGGCCAAGACCCAGGCAGGATCACAGAAATAGACCATGTGCATAACCCTCCATACTGGCTGGCTATCTCCCACTGTTGTTTGGGAACTGAGTACCTGAATACCCTTGTTAGTCAGGGTGAGAATATGTTTGCTTCCTTCAGTGCATTTCTCTCATGAATCCCTTTCCCAGTCATAGTACTGTAATTTAGGAGTTTGAATCCTTTTATTTTTTTTAGTGATATTTCACTGCAAAATTACCTGCAGTAGACTATGGGGCTGGGACATGCAAATCCCCTACCTGAATCTCTAACTAATCTATTTAATGGTCATTTAAGTACCTTCACAGTAAGGAGTCTGGCAATCTTTTTCAATTTCCTGGGCTGGCAGCTCAAGTTACTTAGGTGCATTGTCCTTGTTTTTTTTCCTGTTGCAGTTTACTTAAATGGTAACATGCTCAAACCCTATGTCTCTTGTGAGGGAGGGTTCAAAATGATTTCATTAAGAGCTTTCAAGCAGGGGTTGGCCATTAAAAAATCGGAATAGGAAATTTACCTGTAATTTACTCTAGACAAGGTATTTCTGGAAGTTGCCAAATAGAAGATTTCTAAATAAATAATCAAATAAATAAATAAAAACATCCTGGAAAACAGGGGAGAAAGAAACTAGACAGCCATTTCTAGCACAGCCCTTTTGCTTTGGGGTTTTAATGCCAGAGCTCCTATGTTACCCCTTTTTTCGGGCCATGGCGTAGTCTTGCGATTGTTGGCACTGTTTTGTAACTGCCACTGTACTTTGCTCTCCATTCAGGCCACTCTTGGTGCCACTTTGCCCAACTCTTGGTGTCCTGGGTTACTGTTCCTTTCCTGCTAATGCCTGCTTCTAAATGTCGTTAAAATACTGATGATTACCCACAATTCTGAAAAATGCATAAAGTTTTATTTTACCAAGCATTTGATTGATACTTTTGCCCCTGTGACATAGTGAGGGCAAAGGCTATCAGCGCCATTTTGAATACTGGCAGCAGGCAGCCGGAGTGCAGGAGGTCGCTCCCGGACCCCCGCTGGGGGTAGGTAAAAGTTCTTTCTCCTGTACAGACATTTTACCCAGAAACCCCTACAAATTGGAGCATTACTATGGAAGAGCAGTTTAGATGGCAATATTCATACTCCCCATTGTGATTGCAGGCCTGCAGGTACTTTGTTTTCTTTTGTTTTTCAGGTATTTTCAACTGTTAAATATGGTGGCTTTCTATTTCTGTTTCCTTTTTCTATTGCCCCTTCTTTTGTGTCATTTCTGTAAAGAATTAATTGTTAGTTTGTCTTAATCTTAAAGCTCTATGGGCCGGATTTTAAAAGCCCTGCGCACGTAAATCCGGCCGTATTTACAGATTTACACCTGCTTTCGGCAGGCGTAAATCAGCCAACAAAGGTAGGGGGGGTTAGATAGGGCCGGGGGGTGGGTTAGGGAGGGGAAGGGGAGGGGAGGCAGAAGGAAAGTTGCCTCCGAGGCCGCTCCGATTTCGGAGCGGCCTTGGAGGGAACAGACAGCGCACGCCGGGCTCGGCACGCACAGGTTGCACAAATGTGCACCTCCTTGTACACGCCGACCCCGGATTTTATAAGATACACGCAGCTACGCGTGTATCTTATAAAATCCAGAGTACTTTTGTTCGCGCCTGGTGCACGAACAAAAGGACGCGCGCGCGTAAATTTATAAAATCTACCCCTATATGTGTAGAGCTTTTATGAAGTATGTATACGGAATGTAGCATGAAAGAAGTGCAAGTAGAATTGAGAGTGAGCATGAGACTGTTCCTCAGAAGAAGAGGGAAGAGAAGAGGATGGAATGGAAGAGAGACATGGAAAAGGAGGGGGTTATGAATAGAAGAAAAGGAGAGTGTGCAGCAAGGAGAGTTAGCAGACAGGTAATGAACCTCAGCACACTAAACACCCAGATTTTGAATCTGAAAACAAAAAGAGAAATGTTAAAGGACTGGTAATGTTCCAATTAACAAAAAAAACAATTGATACATAGAAACATAGAAGTTGATGGCAGAAAAAGACCAGATGGCCCATCCAGTCTGCCCTGCACTCTTATATGAATTGGATTCATAAACCTTTAGTCTGGGCCCTTAATTTATCATTAGGGTTACATTTTCTTACCCAGTGTCATTAATTTTTTATTGCTACCCCCATGTCTCTTAGTTTTAGCTCCTTAGGAATACATAGAGTCTATGAATGAAATAGTGCGTGACTGTATTGTGACACGTTAAAAGGTTTTTCAGTTTCCAATAAAAATATGTAACCCTTAGAGGGGTTTTAAGCCCAAGGGCACGCAAACTTATTTATTTCTCTTTAAGGGCTGCTCCAGCTAGCAAATTTCATCCCATGCTTATTCTTAATCCTGGGGGGAAGGTCTCCCTTATGGCCCTGACATTGGTGTCTTGCTTCACAGTGGGGCAACTCGGCGCAAACAAATCTACACCTGATTTTATAACATACGCGCACTGCCACGCGCATGTTATAAAATCCAGGGTCGGCACGTGCAGGGGGTGCACAATTGTGCAACCTGCGCGCGCCGAGCCGAGCACCCTGCCTCTTATCAAAGAAGTTACGCCTGCTTCCGGGCAGGCGTAACTTGCACGCGCCGGCTCTCCATCCCCCGGCCCAGTGGCTGTTCCGGAGGCCTCAGTCCCGCCCCCTGGGCTGGCACCCCGCCCACGGCCCCGCCCCCAGAACGCCCATTTTTTCAAGCCCCTGGACTTACGTGCGTCCCGGAGCTTGCGCGCGCCGCCGAGCCTATGCAAGATAGGCTTGGCATGCGCAGGGGGAGGCAGGGGTAGGTTTTCTGGGGTTGTGCACGTATCTTACGTGCGCAATCCTTTGAAAATCTACCCCTTACTGTTCAAAGGCTTTCCAGGTGTTCTAAAATGGCTGGGCTAAATAGTGTTGAAGCATCCAGGTTGGAGGGACTGAGGGGGGATGGATGGTTCCTTAATAGAATGCTCTATACAGGGACAGTGACATCTCTTGGCCAAAGTGGGGGGA
The DNA here is from genome assembly GCF_901001135.1 of Rhinatrema bivittatum. Lineage (NCBI taxonomy): Eukaryota > Metazoa > Chordata > Amphibia > Gymnophiona > Rhinatrematidae > Rhinatrema > Rhinatrema bivittatum. The sequence goes on along the minus strand of NC_042616.1, from coordinate 738,441,101 downwards.
GTTGATGAAGCATACCTTTCAGGTCTTTAGTCTGAGCTACAGTGTTTTGGGTCTACTTTTTTTTACATTTATTTGTGGAGTGAGGAAAGTCTCTCAAAGATGAGATTTCTACAATGTTCTCTCGCCCTAGTTTGATAGTACCCTGGCATTGAGTCCATCAAGCTAGGGCGAGAGAACACTGTAGAAATCTTATCTTTCTAAGACTTTCCTCACTCCAAATGACATCAAATCTTCACTGAGATGTACTGTGTAAAACTGGCCCCCAAACCCTAAACCACTACCAAAACCTCACCTCAAGTTATTAGCTGGTCCTCCTATAGTGATATAAATAGTTGAATACTGTGAAGGCCTCCCCAGAGGGTTTCTCTCTCCCTCGCCCCCTCCCCCTATCTGGCCACCCCACAAGTAGTAAAGTACAAGTATCACTGGGTACAAAACATTTAACATACCCCACAATACTACCTATGCAAAGCACTAACATAGCACATGAGGCAATAATTATAAAATTATCATAGACACACACCTTTTTCTTATCACAGGCATTATTCATGAGAAATTATAGCACTTTGATGAATCTAGAGGCAATTTAGCATTTTTTAAGGCTACAAATGTTAATCACATTGACTCGGGTTCAAACTTTTTATATAACTATTCATAAAGCTGCAAAAATCTGAACTGGATATTTTGATGGACTATCGAACTATTTACAGAGAATAAAGCCCCAGTGAGTGGCTCATAGCAGACACTTAATAAGTAATTGTATCTTTTTTTAAGGTCTATCGAGTGCTCTCACATTCCAAATGAAGAGTTAAATGTCCCTCTCTAATGCATTTCATAATGTTATGCATTAAAAAAATTGGTGACATTATTATTTACCAACCGGAGGTCATTTAAAAAGCATGTCATGCCATATATAATTGCATCACCGTTAAAATAATAACATTGAAAATAAATAAAAAGAAATGCATGCACATGGATGGCATTAAAATAAGAATTTGTTCTTCCTAATACTCAAATAACTATGGGAAAAAAGTCCAAAAGATGATAGACAAACACAAAATGTAATAATTGCTATTAAGTTACTAACTTGTGTAAATTAAATCACAAAATAATAATTAATTAAAATGCCTAGGAGTAAACATGATAATGAGTTAAAATACATGACTACTAATCGTTGTTCAAAGCCAAATATTGAACATATCAGGGAGAATTTTCATAGAGTAACTTTGATAAAATTTATCAAATATATGCATAAATAGCTTGTATATGTGTAATCATTATATTATAAACACTGAAATTATGTGCGTACTTTACATTTCGCATGCACATATACACACAAATAAAGGGGCAGTCTAGGGGCATTCCAGGGCGGGGCAAACACACATGCATAATATTTTGTAAGATACTAATGCACATACATGTGGCACCTTACATAATTTTATAACCGCTAAGTATCTTGCATAATTGATATCAGACTTCTTCATGGTGTACTATTGGCTAAGTAGGAGGCCTAGGTGAACTGGGGAATAGCTCATGCTGAAGAACCAGGAGAAGGACCTGGAGAAGGAATGAATAAACTGGTGGAGGAACCAGAAAATTGTTAATTTCAATTAGTTGTGCATGTTTTAAAATATACTGACTTCTACATGTAAATTGTGTTTTACATGAACAAGTCCTATTTTTTTTTGAGAGGTAATATATGAGCATGTATTTTTAAAATTAGTAGGAAAAGTATGTGCATTCAATATATTGAAATTTCATGTATTCACAAGTAGGCAGACCTACACGTATCTGAGATGCCTGTGTGATAAAATTCTATTGTAGAGCTCTACATGGTCAAATACATGTGTATATGAGGTGGCGCAGAGTTGTTTGACAGTTATCCCGTGTGCCAAGATTAATGAACAGCCAGCAATTGAAAATGGACTGCCCCTTTTATATCTATAAATATAAAAGGCTGTGTCGATCACACTGTTGTGTCTGTCTGTGGCAACCTGAACAGTGGAAGATGCACTGTGCAAAGACAATATGCTCTGTCACTGAAGCCCTGACTCTCAGGCTTTCACACACACAGACTCATACAAACCCACAGCTTCCTATGTGGAACCATATCCAAAGCTTTGCTCAATCTGATTTACTTGGATTTCAGCAGAGCTTTTGATATAGTCCTGAATAGGAGGCTCGTTAATAAAATGAGAAGCTTGGGAGCGGTGGCATGGATTAAAAACTGGTTAACTTACAGGTGACCATGGATAATATTAAATGGAACCTACTCTGAAGAGAGAACAGTGTTAAGTGAAGTGCCACAGGGATCAGTTTTGGGAACAGTTCTGTGCAATATCTATGTGAGTGATATTGCAGAATGGAAAGAAGGTGTTTGTCTATTTGTAGATGATATTAAGATCTGCAACAGAATGGATATGCCTGACGGAGTAGAAAGAATGAAAAGAGAATTAGGAAAGCTTGAAGAGTGGTCAAAGATTTGGTAACTGCGATTCAATACCAAAAAGTGCAGAGTTATGCATTTGGGTGGAATAATCCAAAAGAGGAGGGCTGAAAGACTAATGTGCATAGACCGGGAGAGGAACCTTGGAGTAATCATTAGGGATGTGCAGCAGGGACAGATTTGTCCCATTCGGAATTCGTATTTGTGGGGAGCCAAATCCATTGCATCTGTTCTCGGGGGACCCCGATCCATTCATTAGTTACTTATATATTCGTTTCCCCCCCAAAAAAACCCATCCCAACCCTTTAAATTTAATTAACTACAACCCCCCATCCTCCTGACCCCCCCAAGACTTACCAAAAGTCCCTGGTGGTCCAGCGGAGGTCCTGGCACAATCTCCTGCACTCGGGCTGTCGGCTGCCAGTATTCAAAATGGAGCCGAAAGCCTTTGCCCTCACTATGTCACAGGGGCTACCGGTGCCATTGGTCGGCCCCTGTCACATGGTAGGAGCACAAGATGGTGCCGGCCGTCCATTGCTCCTACCATGTGACAGGGACCGACACTGTCTATCCCTAAATGGTAGAGATTGGACATTATGAAAAGGGTAAATGGGGGTAACCTGCATGGAGAAGCATTACTACCCTTAACAGAAGGCATAGGGATTACCACCCTTAACCACCTAGTATTCTTTCTTTTGACACAACTGTAACATAGTTCTCTGCTTCAATGGCAGGGAGAAAAAGGGTAATTGGATTCAGTCGATAGCCAATGCTGGGCCCCAACTTTTACAGTCTGGGATACTGATATGAAATCATTAGGAGAAAAATAACAGGCCTACAGCCAAATCCAAAAGCAAAGCACATTCAAGCAGCATTGTCTGAATTATCAAGAAGGCTGCTCACCCCGTAAAAGTGTTGCTAGTAGTAATTTTGGTATAGGTTTGACAGTTGCTTGATTTTGATTATAAATATTAATACCCTTAACATAAGGCTTGGCGGTAACATGAACAGAGCAACAGAAACATGGGGGTAACTTGCACAGAGCGGCCTCACATATGCAGACACATATTCACATTCCCACTCACACATACAAACACAGGACCTCTTCTTCAATCATTGCTAGACCCCTACTTCATCTGACACAGGATAGGTTTTGTGGCAGCCCTCTCTTTTGCCCACCACAGGATGGGATTTATGGTGGATATCCTATAGGCCTCTTCAGCAGCTGCGGGATGGAGTCCCCTGGTGGCCAGCAACAGGAGAGGTGTAACATACTGTCACTTTTCTTTATAGAGAGGTTTTCTAGCTTTCTTTATACTTTCTGTTAATTACTTAATAAAATAAAACAACTTATATCGGTTTCACTTTTGTTCAGTTTTAAAATGTATATCTGTTATGGACCAGACTACCTGAGCAATGCCAACCATTTTTTGCTAGTACATTAAATTTAGGGCAGATTTACTAATCAGATGCAGGGCAAATGTCCTACACTGATGGCTTCCATCATGCTGCCAAATTTGTTAAAATCTACTTTGGAAAAAAAGCACAAAGCACAACAAACTAGTTATCAATACCTTTTGAAAAAATGTCCTAGAGAATATCGCACACAAAATGATTTGTATTTGTTCAGGAAAATTATAAAGACCTGGTTATTTCATTTGTATTATAGACCCATTGATGCTGTTATAGGGTTATGGGGCACAGTAGATTAAACTATAGTTTGATTGATGATTTATTTATTGAATAAGAAGAGGGGGCAGGGAGGGGTGCTTTGTGTTTTGTGTATTTTATTGTGCTGCATACATTTTTTATGATTGATGAATTGTGCTGTATTTTCATTTAATGTTTTGTAATGAACATTGTCTTGGGTATTCTCAGAAAGGCATTTAATAAATATAAGTAAATAAATGATAAATTTAGTAAGTCCGTCCAATAAAGGATATCACCAACAACTTGTTTGTTGATCTTTCTTCCTATGTATGCGAGGGCCTGATTTTCTAACCTTTATTCCCACAGACACAAAGTGGGGGAAAAGCCTCAGCAAATTCAGACTGGTTAACAGGGCAACTTTATTCAAAAATTTATTTTCAAAGACAGTGATTGGAACTAATGAATGGTCCATGTGCCTGCATTCAAATAAATGAAAATCTAGACATCGAAGACCTAAAGTTGTAGCCAAAATATGGGTGTATATGAGCATTTATAAAGGAAATGTCTACTAAAGCAGGAAGAATAAAATATTGCAAAATAAAGAGAAAGTGGACGTACTTCGGGATGTTTTTTTGTAGCATTAACTCCTGCAAACCATGCAAGTCAATGTACAACCAGGGAGTGCTAGATAAGTCAAAACCTTTCACCTCCAGACTGTAGATCAAAATCTGACTCTGGTCAGTAATGATCAAAACCCATTAGCATCTGAAAGTGGCATGGTGATTTACATTAATTAGGTTGCTGATCTAATGGATTGATGTCAACTTCATTAAAACTAACATCACAAACTGAGAATAATAGGTGCAACTGTTGCCATTCTCATCAAAAAGCCTGAGAAATGAATGGACATGGAGAATAAATTACCCTTTCACATTAAGGGGTGGGCCTGCCACTGCAGGGTAGAGGCACATTGGCAAGGTAGCATAGGGAACTTGTACTACCACTGTACACACTGCACATCTTCTGTGGATGACTGAAGAATTTCAGTCTCCACTGTACACAGTGGAATCTTTCATGAACAGCAAAATTCACTAGAAAAATATAGTGCAAATATATGTAAAACCAAATAAGACTTATGAAAGTCAATTCTCAAGAATTCTACCAAAAACCTGTAAGTGGCAGCTCAGGTTTTACTAACTTAAGGTATCAGTGCTAATATGCAAAACCTTTTTACCCTCTTTTTCCTTCCTGAATTCTTTCCTCACCCCCTCTCCCCACTAAACACACACTCTCATTTTTATCACTTGCTCTATATTTTTGGAATCCCTACTAAGGAGTGTGGCATAGTAGCTAGGTCATGCAGTATAGAGAAGATTAGAAGAATAGACTATCATTGCCACTGCACCCCCATTGGAGGCTGCTGAAATGGTTTATTCTTGGTTCTATATAATAGAGTGATCCCCTAGTGTCAATGAAGGGCTTTTAGTTTGGAGTTGAAAGAATAGGAGCCTTTCCTTTCAGTTCCCTTACAATTTTATAAAACAGGTCCAAAGACTTGATTGTGAAGTATTAGACTGTTAAGAGGTTTATTTACAATTCACAGTCAGTGGCGGATAATTTTTCTCACCTTTTACGTGTTCACACAAAGTGTATTTTTTGTTGGTCAGAAGTTTTACCCACCCTTCCTACCCTAGAAAAAGAAAGAAGAATGAAAATTTGAATTTTTTCAAGTCATCTAGGTAGATGTCCCTCGGTTCAAGAGATTTGTTTGTCAGTCTGGCAATCGGTTTTAGAAAGAGTGGATACCCAGTTGGTACAATAACCAGGAAAAGAGAGGAAGAACTGAGCTACCCACACTGATGCTCCCTAAAAGCAATGAGCTAAGGAAGTGCCCAGAGTGTATAAAAGAAGAGGAGAAGAGAAAATTAGAGAAAGAGTTCAAGAGCAAGCAGTGGATCCCACGAATGTATGTATTTATGTGACAGGCTATGTTAATCACTAACATTACCCTTATGTGATTTTTCTTTCTAGGGGCAGAAGGAGGGGTTTTGAAATTTTTGATTCCTCCCATTGCTATGGTCCCACCTTTTTGGGAGTTAGGCTTTTTGGGGCATATTATGTTGGAGCATGCCCAGTGCTTCAGTGGGTGAGCTACAGGGTTGATGAGAGTAAGAGTGGGTCAGGAGCTAAGGAGAAGGAACGAGGCTAGAAATTCCTCCAGGATCTCATGGCAACGGGACAAGAGATAGGAGAGTGAGAAGCTAAAACTCTTCCCAGGATTTCAAGAGAGAGAGTGAGAGAGTGTTGAAGAATAAGAGATTTCCCCAAGATCTCAAAGCAAGGTGATTGGAGACCTGAAGATTCTCCCTGGATCTCACAGAGGTAATTCAAGCATTTGGCAAAGATAAACTGAGGAAGAGGTTTTGAGACGATTTTTGGAATTTGACTGACCACTGCCAGAGGCAAGGGCAAACCCCCAGTATTCCAAAGGGCTAGAGTCATAGATCTTTTGACCCATTTGACCAGTTAACAGATTGAGTGAAGAGAAGGATGTATACTTTTGAACCACTAACTCTGAGGTTTGTATTTTTGATAGTTGAATTACAGTTGAAGAGTTTTGACTTATTGGAACCTTCTTTTGAAAATTTTTGTATGGGGATATTTTTTCTTCTTTCAGCCCAGTTCAAGCCAGAACTGGAACTACCTTCCAGCCATCCCAGGATATTCATAGGTGAGGACATTTTCAATCAGGATGAAGGTGTAAGAGCAAGAAGGGAAGTAAGCAGAATAAGGATGGACAGAGAAACCATTTGTTTTTTTCTTGATCATTGGATGCATGTTGATTCTTATTTTTGTTTTCCTGACCTGGATCCTCTTCTTTGTTACAGTAAAGACTATCTTTTATTTGAACACCAACCACAGACTCTCATGTTTTTATTGTGTTTTACCCAATTGTGGACTTACTGAGGAATGGATGGACCCTTCTATGATTCCCAGTTTTTCCCTTTGAGCCAGATTTTAGTATCTACGCGCAGGCGTAGATTTGTGCGCGCAACCCGGTGCGCACAAATCTACGCCCAATTTTATAATATTTGCGCGCAGCCACACACGTTATAAAATCCGGGGTCGGTGTGCGCAAGGGGGTGCACACTTGTGCACCTTGCGCGCACTGAGCCCTAGGGGAGCCCCGATGGCTTTCCCCATTCCCTCTGAGGCCGCTCTGAAATCGGAGCGGTCTCGGAGGTAACTTTCCTTCCACCCCTCCACCTTCCCCTCCCCTCCCTTCCCCTACCTAGCCTGCCCCCCAGCCCTATCTAACCCCCCCTACCTTTGTTAAATAAGTTGCACCTGCCTCCGGGCAGGCATAGGTTGCGCGTGCTGGCCAAGTGCCGGCGTGTGATCCCCCGGCACAGCCACTGTGCCGGAGGCCTCGGTCCTGCCCTGCCCCGCCTCCGGACCGCCCCACCCCACCCAATCCCCGCCCCTTTTTTCAAGCCCCAGGACATACGCGTGTCCCGGGGCTTGCGCACGTTGCTGGGCCTATGCAAAATAGGCTCGATGCGCACAGGAACGAGTTTTCACAGTTACGCGCTTAATATACACGCATAACCCTTTGAAAATCCACCCCTCTGGTTGTAATTTTGACTTCCCTGCCCTTATTTTTCACTATCTGGCACCTTTTGGAACTATTTGATATAAAGTGTGACGTGTTCACGGAGACAGTGATCGACAGTGCGAGGGACACCGGAAGAGAAGTCTTCCTCTCCATCCGGACCTAAACCCAAACCTGTAGTGCCCCTAATCTAGGATAAAGCACCAAAAAAGGGTACTGGCTACATTTATTTATTTAAAAAATGTATTGTCTGCTGATCTACAAAATTCTACAGGTATCAATTCAACACACATAGGGGTAGATTTTAAAAGCCCTACATGTGTAAATCCATAGGACTTGTTCTGGTTACGTGCACCGTGCCTATTTTACAAAGGCCTGGCGACATGCGTAAAGCCCTGGGACACGTCTAAGTCCCGGGGCTTCGGGAAAGGGGCGGGGAGGGGCTGGGGCAGGGTGGACCAGGGTCGGGGCCAGAGGCCTCCAGCACAACAGCCATTTGCCACTGTGTTGGAGGATCGCATGCCAGCTGGGTACCGGCGCTTGCAACCTGCGCCTGCTGCTAGGCAGGCACAGCAGGTAAAATTATTTTTTTGGGGGGGATTAGGACAGAGAAAGGGGGCAGGTTGGTTAGGGGAAGAGGAAGGGAGGTTAGAGTATGGGGTTGGGAAGTTCCCTTCCAGGCCGCTCTGAAATCGGAGCGGCCTGGGAGGGAACTGAGGAAGGCCGCAGGCATCGGCGTGCACAGGGTACACAATTGTACACCCCCTTGTGCACTCCGATCCCCGATTTTATAACATGCACGGACCTGCACATGCATGTATTAAAATCGGGCATCCACGTGCGTACCGGTAGTGCACGCACATAGACACCCGTGCAGAACTTTATAAAATCTACCCCATAAAATCCAAAAATATTAAAAAATAACAAAATGAAATATTAAAATAATAGCAAAATAAAACACAACATACCATAATAAAAAAAAAGTGCAAGCCTTTATTATCCCTGATACCACTCAGCCCTAATTATGCTATTCTTGAGGACCCTTTCCAGTTTGCCCAGGGTAGCTTCACTTCAATCCCAAAAGAAAGAAGGGACTCTGAGGGAGAAATTAAGGGACTACACATTCACAGATTTATTGCTTTCATTTGCCTAATGGTGATAACCTGAAAGACTTGCACTAAGTATCTTATTCATGTTAAACTACTACTTCAGTAAAGTTTTAGTTGGAACACCAACACAGCATCCAGTTTCTTTATTGGCATGTGAAAGTTCAGAATATAGCAGGCCCTTGGTGGTTTTTACTTCCCCTCTCCTCCCTCCCTCACTGGAAGACCTACAGTTATGGCAGATAGAGAGAAAACTTAGCCCAAGGTACAGTGGGTGTTCCCTTACACCTTAAGGAGAATCTCATTGGGGTTCCATTTTCATTCTCTTTCCCCTCTTACCCTTCTGCCTTTCTTACTCTGCCCTCTTTGTCTTCCCACATCTCTTCTCTTTTTCCCTTTCTCTCCCCCAGGGATGTACAATGAGACATGGTTCAGAAATGTCATCCTAGTAGTGATGTTGGACACTGTAAAAAGGCAAGCACCATGTGTTAATGCTCATCTCCTGAATTAGATCTAGCATGTAACAAAGCATTAGAATTCAGCATGTATCAAACATAGAATATACCGATGAGCAGGAATGAGTACACAGCACTACTATCATGTTACATAAAACCTCTACACTGATAGCTAGAGCCAGTGTCAGATGAATGACTGCAGTACATAAAAAAAAGCATAGCTAGTAGAAAAAAAAGGAGGTAATAATGTCACTGTGCAGGTCATTAAATGAGGCCTTACCCAAAGAACTGTGTCTAGTTCTGGAGCCTGAATACTAGACCATTCATCTTCCCTTCTAGAATCCTGGCTTCCAATCTCTTTCCAAGAAAATGCAATGTACTCACACACGCTCCATCAAAGCTTTACATTCCACCGCCTCAGTCTTTAATCAACTTTTTCATCTCCATGAGTTTTGTACAGCACCATACTCAGAACAGACTCTGTTTCTCTTTCTAGAGGTGTTTCCTTTGTGTTTTGTAGAATAACGATTGTCATAAAAGAGGATATTCAGGAGATATTCGAGGCGATCAGAAACATATTCATCAAGGCTCCAGTAAAGAAGTTTGGGGCACATAAATGTGTAAATGTAATAGTAATAAGGAGTAGCAGATTATTTTAGTAGTAACAGGCCCAGTCCACAGTAGCATATAAGTAAATGAATGTGTCATTTCGGATTTGCTATAAGCCACCTCTGAGCACAGGCAGGAATTGGCTTCCAGGCATAGGGTCAGGAAGCCTTCAGAGTGAATTAGAAGGCTCATTCAGGTTCCCTGGGAATAAGATTATTGTCCCTTGCATTAACCTCATTCCCTTTGGTGCCTCAGCTTTCCCTGTGCTAAAACTTTAGTTCAGTGGGCAGTGCACAGGCCTGATTCCCTGAGTAGTCCCTGCTTCGATTTCTGCCTGTCTCCAGTCATGACACAAAAAAAGGTTACTTACAACAACCCCTGATGCTGCTCTATCATTTTGTCTTTAGAAGAAATTATGTTTAAAAAGCTGCTTTAAAAAAACATTCCCATGGCAAAAGATGCTTTTAATAAAAGGATACCACTCTCTCTACAGAAGATTGCTGACTTCATCTTTCAAAAACAGTTGGGTCCTGACCATAATACCTACAATACCTTTCCCATCACGACCACAATCTTACCTACGCATATATTTGCTTCTCCTTTTTCTTGAATTCTTTCTCTCTCACACACACACACACACACATACACACTCTAACACCCCTTTTTTTAAATTGTAAAACCTGATTAGTATGTTTTTCGGCTTTACTTTGTAATGTTACATTTGTATTCTGCTTATGTTGTATGTCATATTTTTTATAGCTGTATATGTTTTAATTTGTTATCCGCCTTTGAAATATTTTGCATAAGACAAAATATGAATGTTTTAAATAAATACTAAAATAAGCATCTGCATACATATCACCATGCAACCCAGTTCATACATGAAATAACAGCTACATTGAATAATTATTAAAATAGTACAGAATCATGGTTGCCATGTTAGTCCACTTGAATATATGGTTTTAAGAGTCAACAAACCTTTTCTTCTGGACTAACTTAATATATCTGTGATAAACTTTTGAGAGTTATTCTTTCTTTAATCAATGAAGAAATAGTGTAATTACACTACGGTACCAAAACTTGAGACATGTCCCTTCTGTTGTTCTTTCCGTAACCTGTACCTTTACTTGACTTATTACCATTTTATAATTTTCCCTTTCTTGCCCTACTCATTTTATTGTAATCATTCTGTATATTACTTTGGCAACACATATGAAATTGTCATGCCAATAAAGTTACTATATCTGAATCATGAATGGTAAATAACTTAATGACGGTATATAAAAACTCTTAAATAAAATAAAATAAATAAATGAATAGTACAAAGTCATCTAACTATTAAACTGCCTGCATATCACTAAATGAAAGGTAGGGTGGAAAATGCCAGAGGTGATGATGTCGTATACCTTTGCAGTAAAATGATATAGCTCAGGAATGAAATACCTTCTACATGCAGATTATTTGGTTATTCTCTCCCCACCACAGGAGGTCTACAAGAAAATCGAAACCTGCTAGAGACCAGCTGCAAATCATGAGCCTGACAAGTAAACCTGGGAAAAAATTATGATTTTCCAAAAATTCTCCAACACAAATTCAAATCCTTCCTAAACAAGAAGTAGAGCATAGCCTACCTGGGCATCTGGAAGTTTCAAATTGGCAATAAGCACAGTACAAGGAAAAGCTCTTTATATCACAAAGAAACTTCTAGACAATCAAACCCCTTCCCCCCAGTAAAATTACTATTAAAATTATTTGATAGCAGCATTCAACCATTCCTCTTTTATACAGAAGGGGCAGAATCCCATTAGAAATCCTACATTTCCTGTTCTATAGATGCTGCATGCCCATATTTATTTTTTATTTATTTAACCAATTTATAGTCCGGAGTCTGTCGGTCTACAAATCTCGGCAGATTACAATCAACATACTTAATCCTACAAACAAAATAACTCCAGAAACATCCCTAATAATGGGTACAGAACAGAATTAGGATGTTTTCCCTTATTACTCACCATGCAGAAAAGAATATTGAAATTCTGGTGTCATCTCAGAAAGAGCAACATAAACTCCAGGAGCTTTATGAATTAATACAAAACCCTGGGGAAAAAAAATCATAGCATCTATTTAGCAAATTCAGCACTAACACCCACAACTCAAACAACAACCCAGCCTACAAAAAGACAGCAAAGTAAATATTGCAATGTGCTTTAGAACACCAATACACCTCATATTGGGAGGTGCAAATTGGAAAAAGGAACAAGCTGGACTACTACTGATCCCTACACAGAAAATACACACACTAGCAGAATACCTCAGCTCAGTCACAAATGCAAAAAACAGGCAGCTCCTCACAAATACGGAATAAATGATCAGACTAGAAATAGAATGATGCAGACAAAAACTAAATGGAAAACCCCAGGAAGCCAGAGTCTGCAGGCAATGCAACACGGAAGAATTAAAAACAGAAATGCATTTTCTCATGTGCTGTGGAAAATAAAAAGAGGCCAATATTCAAAATATCTAGAACGACTAATTTACCCAGCTAAATTTAGCCAGATAAGTTATCATTGATATTCAGTGGGATAAATGTCCTGCGGGATATCCCTGATTAATGTTATTCAGCTACCTTTAGCCAGATAACATATAAACCTAACTGGCTATCTTTTGAATATGTTGCTGTTAGGTTATCACATGGCCGGATAACTTTAGCCTTTACCGGATGTAGTAAAATAACAACCCTACTTCGCAGACCTAGCGGTCTGAAGGTCAGGCCCTCCCCTAGCCTTCTCACACAGCCTCGATCCGGAATGCCCCAACTTGCCACTTCCTTATACAGCTCAATCCTAGCTGGCTAAGCAAGGGGATATTCAAAACTTGCCATGTAGATGGATAAAAATCTCAGTTATCTGGCTAAATGACTTTGAATATTGACCTCAAAGATGCGCATTTCTCAAAGCTGCAGGCAGAGAAAATCACAGACTTTCCCACAAAAGAATGACCAGGAAAAAGTTTTGTAATCCTAGTGGAAAGAGGAGAAACAGCAGCTATGACAGCAAAATATGTGGTATCCTGCCAGCAGGCCAGAAATGAAACCTGACCAGGGACAACCCAAACCAGCACCAAAACCTGAGACTTGTCCCTCCCTTGATGCTGTATTTTCTGTAACCTGTACCTTTACTCGACTTATTATCATTTTGTAATCTTTCCTCTCTTTTCGTACCCATGCCATTCTGAAAAAGCCATTCTGAGAAAACCAATTGTCCTTATTAAGTCCTTTTACATAAGAACATAAGAAATTGCCATGCTGGGTCAGACCAAGGGTCCATCAAGCCCAGCATCCTCTTTCCAACAGAGGCCAAAACCAGGCCACAAGAACCTGGCAATTACCCAACCACTAAGAAGATCCCATGCTACTGATGCAATTAATAGCAATGGCTATTCCCTAAGTAAACTTGATTAATAGCCGTTAATGGATTTCTCCACCAAGAACTTATCCAAACCTTTTTTGAACCCAGCTACACTAACTGCACTAACCACATCCTCTGGCAACAAATTCCAGAGCTTTATTGTGCGTTGAGTGAAAAAGAATTTTCTCTGATTAGTCTTAAATGTGCTACTTGCTAACTTCATGGAATGCCCCTAGTCCTTCTATTATTCAAAAATGTAAATAACCAATTCACATCTACTCGATCAAGCCCTCTCATGATCTTAAAGACCTCTATCATATCTCCCCTCAGCCGTCTCTTCTCCAAGCTGAACAGCCCTAACCTCTTCAGCCTTTCCTCATAGGGGAGCTGTTCCATCCCCTTTATCATTTTGGTTGACCTTCTCTGTACCTTCTCCATTGCAACTATATCTTTTTTGAGGTGCGGCAACCAGAATTATACACAGTATTCAAGGTGCGGTCTCACCGTGGAGTGATACAGAGGCATTATGACATTTTCCGTTTTATTAACCATTCCCTTCCTAATAATTCCTAACATTCTGTTTGCTTTTTTGATTGCTTCAGCATACTGAACCGACGATTTTAAAGTATTATCCACTATGATGCCTTGATCTTATTCCTGGGTGGTAGCTCCTAATATGGAACCTAACATCGTGTAACTACAGCAAGGGTTATTTTTCCCTATATGCAACACCTTGCACTTGTCCACATTAAATTTCATCTGCCATTTGGATGACCAATCTTCCAGTCTTGCAAGGTCCTCCTGTAATGTATCAAAATCCACTTGTGATTTAACTACTCTGAATAATTTTGTATCATCTGCAAATTTGATAACCTTACTCATCGTATTCCTTTCCAGATCATTTATATATATACAAGCCGTTAAGCCCGTTAAAACGGGCTACATCCCTCTGTCTCTCACCTCCCCCTCATTCTCTCTCCTCACTCTTCACCACCCCCCTCCCCCCACCCACTCCTCTCCTCTCACTCAGTCCCTCCCTCCCTCCCCCCTCTCCCTCCCACTCAGTCCCCCCCTCTCCCTCCCTCCCACTCACTCAGTCCCCCTCTCCCTCCCTCCCTCCCACTCAGTCCCCCTCTCTCTCCCTCCCACTCAGTCCCTCCCTTCACCCGCCTCCATTTCCTCCCGGCGCCGTAAGCGCGACTTCCCACAACCCTCACCCGGCTCCATTAACTCCTCCCGCTCCTGCCGGCAGATCTCGGGGGGGGGGGTGTCACTCCCGCGCGGCGCGCGGCAGTGACCCCCCCGAGATCTGCCGGCAGATCTGGGGAGGAGAAGTAGCGGCACCGCGCGCGCACGCGCGCGCGGGAGTGACACCCCCCCCCCCCCCCCCCGAGATCTGCCGGCAGGAGCGGGAGGAGAAAGCAGCGGCGCCGCACGCGGCAGTGACCCCCCCCCCCCCCCGAGATCTGCCGGCAGATCTGGGGAGGAGAAGTAGCGGCACCGCGCTGCGCGCGGCGCCGCTGCTTCTCCTCCCGCTCCTGCGGCCCCACCGCCATTTTTTTTTTCTGACCGACGTCCTTGCCCGCACATGCGCAGTAGAGCTGCGCTCTACTGCGCATTTGCGGGCCGTCGGTCACAGGCCATTTATAAGGTAGATTGAAAAGCACTGGTCCAAGTACAGATCCCTGAGGCACTCCACTGTTTACCCTTTTCCACTGAGAAAATTGACCATTTAATCCTACTCTCTGTTTCCTGTCTTTTAACCAGTTTGTAATCCACGAAAGGACATCGCCTCCTATCCCATAACTTTTTAGTTTTCTTAGAAGCCTTTTGTGTTTAATCATTCTAATTTCAAATGTTTTCCATTTTTTGTGGACCCCTAAAGTACCCTGATTGCAAGGTCATTAAGGGAATGATCTTCTTTTGAGAAATGCTCAACCTCTGAGCTATTACTCTGTTTTTCTCTTTTATGCTTTATGTTATTTCTATAAAGATGGATTCTTGTCCTTAATTTTTGGTTTGTTATAGTAGTAATAATAATAATAATAGTATAGTCATTATAGTAGCATACAAATTCAAATTTAAAATTAAACAATTAAATGTGGCTATTTTCCTGCTGGTTTCAGGGTAGGATCACATAGCAGGCTATGGCTTAGTTCTTTCCTCCAGCCTCCTGCTGGATTGTTGTTTGAGGGGAATTGAGGCCTCTCTTTTTCTCTCCTCCACCAAACACAGCAGGAGCATGATATTGTATGGCTGAAGAAGAAACTACACATCATCACCAAAAACATAACATAGTAACAGTAGATGATAACGGAAAAGAATCAGCTGATCCATGCAGTCTGGTTCATCTATTTATACCTATCTGTGCTACCAAGGATATATTTCAGCTGACAGTCAAAGACCGTGATGACTTGTAGGACATTCCTTATCCAGGATAGTTTTTGTTGTTTTCCTCCTTTTTTATTCTACCCTCTTGGGTAAATTAACATTCCCTATAAATAAATCTAAATAGCTAGCAATAATAAAAAGGCTGTTGCCTGAATATCCAGACTCCTAGATCCCCGTGGCCACCGTCAACCTACTACACTGATCTGGATGACTTGAAATGCATGTAGCCTCCTAGACAGACCCAGCTATTGAAGCTCCTGCATTTCTTCTTGGGCTTCTAGTTATTACTGTACCAGAAGTCTGAAAAGTACTTAACCCTTTTATGCCATTCCTTAAAATGGAGTTGTCTAACATATAGCTTATGGGCTAGAATCTAGCCAGTTAAACATTTCTGTGCAGCCCACAGGATACACTACCAAAGACAGGTCTGAGCCCAGCAGCCAGCCAAAGTCTGCTTGCTGGCACTGGGCAAGCATTTTCAAAGCTCACAGGCCAACTGTGCTAATCCAGTTTATCACGAGATTAGAATAGCTGCACTCATACCTCTGGAATTTTGAGGCGCTAAGACCTAAGTGATGACTTAAAGCTTTGTAGTGTTATGCTCATTATATCAAGGACATTCAGGGAAGCTAGATCTAGAACGCTGATCCTAATAAACTGGAGCTAACTGAGGTAACCATAAGGATATATGAGTGGAGGATAGAGGTTACAGGAAAGGGCTGCATGCCTAGGTTCATGCAGGCCAGTGTGTGGGCATGAGTATGTGTGTTAGAGTAAGTATAGTACACTGTCCTGAATGGGCCTAGACTTGGGGATGACATGGAATGTAGCATGCATAAGGTTATTCATTTAAACTTTTATAAATATATAAAAACTTTTATAAATATTTTACAAACTTTTATAAAACTAAAATGGGGTAGAGATGGTAAAATCTAGGGCGATACCTATTTACATAAATTAAAAGACTCAGGAATCTCAGGAGGACTGATCCTGCTAGGCTTAGGTGGCTGGGGATTGTGGTGGTCACCTCTTCCCCACCAGCTCAAGAGCAGTCCAAAGGCTCACCATATCACCAGCTTCCTGAGGTCAACATGCATGTCTTAAACAACTTCCCCATCATCTGGACAGCTACTACCACAGATGGGGAGCTGGCCAGATTCAAAGGGAAGCTGCCTAGTGAGATGCTCACCTCTCTGTACCAGCAATGCCTGGCCACTATTAGGACCTGCATCATGAGATCCCTAAGTGAAAAAGGGATGGAGGCCCTACCAAGGTGAGGAGGGGAAGGGGAAACTGATTAGCAGTGGCCCATGATGGCCTGCTTGGGGGAGGGGTCTGACTGCTGTGCATCTGCAGCTGATATAGCAGCTGCTCCAGCATGAGGGACTGGGTCCAGAGCTTCCAACTCCTCTTATGGTTCTTCCTTTTCCTTGTCAGAGTTGGTGGTATCTGTAAACAGAGAAAAAAAGTGTGTGGTAAGCCATCAGCTGGTGTGTATAGGGGGTGTGATGTTTACCACAATGCAAACTGTAGGAATGCATTCCATTTAATGAAAGGGTGGAGGCAATGGGATATGATCCTAGCATTGGAACACCCATCTGTTGTAGGGGATTACAAGGCCATATATAGGTTTGCTCAGAAACTTAGGCTTCTTTTACAGCATAGTGCCTAGCTAGTGAGGTAGGCCCAATGGCTGGATGGATTGTTTTAAGAGTGTGCCTTGGATTCCAGTCCATCAATGGCTATGATGCTGCCATAAGACAAGGGTATTTTGTGCAGGTTCTAACACCCTACTTACTATAGTTGGCCTATCAGTGCACTTAAAATAGTGCTTCATGAGATGGCAGGTTATGTCATGTGCATCATACAACTGGTAGCACACCTATGGCCTCTAGAAGGAAAAAGTTTTATGTTCATGCAAGATACTTCTAGCTATTGGTTGAAAAAGGTTATTGTTGAGTGGCAGGGTAATAGTGGAGCCATATTGGGATAATTGAAATCTCCCATTATTTCTGCCAAATTTGTTAGCTTCCCTAATCTTTGTTAGCATTTCACTTTGGCCAGATGAACAGTAGTATACTCCCACCGCTACACTCTTCCCCATCACACATGGAATTTTCACCCATAATGATCCTACTGTGCATTTTATTTATTTTATTTATTTATTAAGGCTTTTATATACAGACTTTCTTGATACAAATCAAATCAATTCGGTTTACAATGAACTAAGCAGAATATACAATTAACCAATCAACAAGAGATACGGAGCATACAGTTACATTATAACAAGGAAGCCTTAACTTGGAGTAGGAAATTAAAGAAGGGGTGAACGGAGCAATAAATATATAAATAAAGTGAATTAAAATAGAATAAATACTATATACAGAAGAGGGGGCAAGGGGCCAACCTCTCTTTAATGGATATTATGCATGAAAAATTTGGAGAGTTTTGTTTACAGAGATGTGTGGTGTACAATTCTAGATCAGGCAATGGAGTTTGTAGTGGGGAAGGCTTGGCTGAACAGCCATGTCTTTAGTTTTATCTCTTGTAGGATCTTTATCCTGTTGGACTCTATGCCATCCCTAACATAAATCTCCCCCTGCCCCCACCAGGTTGATCCATTCTATCAGTGCGATATAATTTGTACCCTGATATAGTAGTGTCCCATTAGTTATCCTCCTTCCCATTAGTCTCTGAGATGCCAATTAGGTCTTCTGCTTCATTCAGTGCTATACATTCTAACTCTCCCATCTTAATTTTTAGACTTCTAGCATTAGCATACATACATTTCAAAGTATGTTTTTTGTTGGTATTAACAATCTGCTTACCACTTGACTGGGGTTATTTTGGAATAATTTAACTCAGGTGGTTCTTTATTTATAGGCACTTGGGCTACTATTGATTTTATTGAAACCTCTCTATTGGGATACCCTATTATTTTAGTATCCATTGAAGATACCTGCCTCTGAACAATGTGCTGCTGAGCCACTGTCAGCTTTCCCCGATATTCTAATTTAAAAGCTGCTCAATCTCCTTTTTGAAGATTAGCACCAGCATCCTGGTTCAATCCTGGTTGAGGTGGAGCCCATCCCTTCTGAATAGTCTCCCCCTGCCCAAAATGTTGAACACTTTCTAATTAAACTAAAGTTCTCTTCTCTGCCCCATTGTCTCATCCACACATTGAGACTTTGGAGTACTGCCTGCCTCTGAGTTCCTGTGTGTAGAACAGGAAGCATTTCAGAGAATGCTACCCTGCAGTTTCTGGTTTTCCACTTTCTACTTAAAAGCCTAAATTTTACTTCCTGAACCTCCCTCCCACACCTTCCTATGTCATTGGTTCCTATATGTACCATAACAGCCAGCTCCCCCCAGCACTGTCTAAAATCTTACATAGATAAGGGCCATTACCTTCGCACAGACAGGCAAGTGATGAAATTATCTTCATGTCCACTAGCCACCCAGCTATCTATTCCTAATAATCAAATCACCTACTATGATGGCTGACCTATCCCTTCCCTCCTGGACACTAACCCTTGGAGACTGACCCACAGTATGAGAGGATAATGCATCACCTAGAGAGCAGGTCCTTATTAAAGAATCACTTCCTGTTTCATCAAGGTAATGTTCACCAACCAGGTGAAAATGATCTCTTCATTTATATTTTAGATGCTGCCTGCCTCTTTCCCAGTGACAGTGCTATGGAACACTACTCCACTTCCTCTATGGTGGGTTGCTGCTTCAGATGCATGGCTGGGGATTGCTGGCCTGCCAATTGACCTGTGGAAGGGGCTGTAAGATTAGTATGGGGGAAAAGTCTTCCCCTTTTCAACCCTTTCCTCTGACTTTTACTTTGAGTTGCATAATGGGTCCTTAGGCCACTACTACCACCCCAACCCCATCCCCACCCAGATACCAATGCAGATCAGGAATGTCTTTCATGATCTCTTCTCTTTGTTTGGAGGTTGATGCTGGCAATGGAGTTGAGATTGAGGGTAGAAACTGAGGAAAAATGCCAGGGGCATTGCTCATGCTCTCTACTTATGCTGACTGCTTTTTCTGGGGTTTGATCTCAACATCCTCGGTATCATTTTTCTCTCCTTCACCGAACTGGAGGCTAAGATACTACTGACTAAACTTCCCAAATTTTCATCAGCTACTATCAGAGATTCACAGTTAACATTTTTCCTCTAAATCAGTTGGTGACAATACTACTTTTACTGCCTTAGGAGCAAGAACCAAAGAGAAGCACACTGCTGTTTTGGGCACTAGAGATGTGTATCGTACCAGTAATTGTTTCTGGTTTCATTTTCGTAGAACCGCGGGAAATTTCGTTTCCCATAGTTCTGATCATTTTTTTTTCAGCTGTCCCAATCCGAAAAAAAAAAGCACGCCAATCCTTCAGATTTAATTATTTACAATCCCCTACCCTCCCAACCCCCCCCAAAACTTGCCTAAAGTCCCTGGTGGTCCAGCGGGGGTCCCAGGAGAAATTTCCTGCTTTCGGGCCGTCGGCTGCCAGTAAACAAAATGGCGCTGGTGGCCCTTTGCCCTTACCATGTGACAGGGGATATCAGTGCCATTGGCCAGCCCCTGTCACATGGTAGGAGCAATGGACAGCCAGCGCCATCTTAAAAAATGGCATGGGCCATCCATTGCTCCTACCATGTGACAGGAGCCGGCCAATAGCACTGCTAGCCCCTGTCACATGGTAAGGGCAAAGGGCCATCGGTGCCATTTTGATTAGTGGCAGCCAATGGCCCGAGAGGGGGACATCGCTACCGGGACCCCCACTGGACCACCAGAGACTTTAGGCAAGTTTTTGGGGGGTCAGGAGCGTGGGGGATTGTAAATAATTAGATCTGAAGGGTTGGGTGGGTTTGGGGGTTATTTTTTTCTGTGTGCCCTTTCTCACACCACCCCCACCCCCCCCCAAAATGATAAGAAAACCACATGAAATTTCATGGGGTTTTCCTATTATTTTCGGGCCCCCCCGAACTGCGACGAAATAGGAAATATCGTCTATATTACCTATTTCATCTAAAACGAATGCACATCCCTATTGGGCACTGCATGTCTGCTATTCCTGCCTGCTAATGCCAGTCTTGGATGATTATCCCATCTTTTCTCTCTGCTCCAAAAGAAGAGGGAGAGGAACAGGTGGAACATGCTATCCAAATTTAATTTCTTCTGCATTGAGCTGCCTTCCTCTAAGTCCATTCTTGATCTAAAATAGTCCTGCTTTAGTTTAGGTGCTGGATTGCTGTTTTTATTGCTGCCCCTGCCAAAGTCACCAATCCTGCCAAAATTGCCTCCTCTCTCTTTTCCTGACATGGTAGAATTTGCTGAAGTACACTACCGAGGTTTGGAAATTACAAATACATTTATTAGTACTGTAACTGTAACCCACTCACTAACAGTATGAAGAACCGTGTCTCATAAACACAAACACAGATATACGAGTATATAGTGTATATGTGCTGTGTTGTGTGAAATAGGACTAATTGACTCCAAATACAAAAAAAAAACTGTTATATTAAAGAAACATAAACAAATGGGACAAAATTATTTGTTTCATTTGTGAGACCCCTTCATTTATTTTGGGGAGCTACAAATGAAACAAATGTGATCACATTCATTATGTTTTACCCATCCATTTCAAAGGAATGCACATCCCTAAGGTTTGTGGTGTTTTTATTTTATTAATCCTTATGTATCAACTTCCTTGTAAATAATAGAATTATATAAAGCAATTGTTGACATTCTTAAAACAATATGACAATGCAAGTAAATTTGTTGATATGTAAAATGTTAATAATCAAGTGTTTTTCAGTCACAAGTGCAATTGATAACCCTTTTATATTTAGGTCATTTAGTGATAACTGTTGGCAATGTGTATTTTATTACCTGTCATATTTCATTGCAGAAATTAGTTGTGAGCAAGTCCAAACAATGTGTGCCAGACCTCTTTTATTTTTTTTTTACAATGCCAATATTTCTTATGTAGACTAAGGCCTGCTTTAAATATTTTTCTGAAGTCCAATGCCATCTGTTAATTATTTTCAATTTAATTTGTTTTTTCCTCTCTAGTATTGTTCTTAGTGATTCTGAATATGTAATTTGGCTGTTCCTCATGTATTTCTTCATTTAGTTCCAATTCCCACCCTTCTTTCAGTTTGATTTGTTTCAATAACTGGGTATGTTATATCCAACACTATATTGAAATACCAAAATGTAAGTTTACAAAGAATTGTGATTTATTTTTTCTTCATGCTCTATTTTGCAGTTCTATAGATGAATGGAATTGTTTGCAAGATTTAACGATGCATTCTTCCAGGCTTTCTATTATATTGGTTGTTAATTAACTTTTAAATGTTGATGTCTCTAAATCATAGTTAGGCATTATTTTATAGTCCAGGCATGCAACCTCATGTATTTGTATCCATGCTTCTTTATTCTTCTGCAGAATAGGGTTATGCATCAGATGCAGCCCTTGGCTGAATTTCAGCTTAGAGAAGAGACAGCTAAGGGGAGATATGATAGAGGTCAATAAAATAATGAGGGAAGTGGTACAAGTAAACATGCATCAATTGTTTACTGTTTCAAAAATTACAAAGACAAGGAAACACACATAAAGTTTACAATATTGTCTACAAATGCAGCCAGAGGCACAGGTGGATCTACATCCAAGTGAGGATATGAGTAAACATGCATTAATTGTTTACTCTTTCAAAAATTACAAAGACTAGGGGACACACATAAAATTTACACTATTGTCCACCTCTGCAGCCAGAGGCACAGGTGGATACAGGTCCAGGTAAGGAAAACATTCCTCCTGAATGCTGAACCACAGACATATGTTGTGGAGCATACAACATGCAATAAGTATAGATGCCACTTTCTCCGGCACTTTCTGAAGCACTCCTCCAAAACTGTTCAAACATTGAAAACAATTTTCATCTTGCCAAATGTCCATTCAGTGAATGACCTCATGCTTGTATGTGCCTCATTGTATCTGCAGCAGAATGTGGGGTTTGGAGGGGATAAGCAGCCATGGCTTAAATCTAAAATTTGCATCTCCTACGAAATGAAAATAAAAATTTCATCACTAATAAGCAGAAATGTACTACTGGTGACATCAGTGACAACTATTTTTCTGGCTTTTCTCCTCTCTTTAAGCTTTAAAGAGGACCTCTATATAATAACAATCAAGTGGCTAACATCATACCTCTCTCCAAGGTACAAAACATCCATCATTTTTTCCTTTATATACATTTCACCTCTTCCCCCCCCCCCCCCCCCCCCCCCCCCATAAAAAAGGAGTTTTCTGATGCCTGTGTCCACTGGGTCACCAATGTAACTAGGTTTTGGCACTCTTCCCTGCATCTCCTCACCACATCAACCTCACTCCCTGCCCCCCATGAGCTCACTACTGCATAGTTGGCCTCTCCACTTCCTCTGTCAGCATTAATAAGTGCCGCCCCAGAAGAACTGAGATTTGTTGCCTGAGCTATGGACTTAACCAGCTGTACCATATTTTCTATTGGCAAAATTGTACCTAGGCACAGACCAGAAAGAATATAAGAATCATGGTAGCTCCCAGGAAATCTTGAAACAATTTGGAATCTTAAGATGTGCATTGTACATGACCTGGACATTCAAAGAGTGGAAGTGCTTTCTATTATGGAATGTAATTTCATGCTTGAACGAAGGGGTGAGGGCAACATGGGTACAATCTATCGCACCCATCACATTTGGAATTCCAGCAATATCATAAAACCCATACCTTATTTATTTATTTATTTAAGAATTTTTTATACCAGTATTAGTTGAAACATCATATCGGTTTACAGTGGAACAATAGAATGGAAAATACAATGAACAGGGGAGAGGGGAGGGGGTACAAAGAACCGATAGGAGAAGCATGGAAAGAGCAAAAAACAAGGCGCAAAGGCAACTTGGAAATAAATGCATAGCAATTATAACATAACTATGTCCAAACTAAATACAAGGATTGGTTAGTGTCTGAGAGCATGGGGGCACGATTAGGGGGGGAGTTCTTAATGGTCCGGAGGGTAGGCTTGTTTGAATAACCAAGTCTTTAGTTAGGATCTGAATTTCAAAGGGCATGATTCAAGCCTGAGGTTGGTCGGGAGAGAGTTCCAGTGCATAGGCCCGGCAATGGACAAGGCCCAATCTCTCGTAGATGATAGGTGTGCCTTCTTGAGGGAGGGCACAAGGAGGGTCCCTTTGTTGGAGGCTCTGGTAGGTCGATTAGGGCATGAGTGACGGAGAGGTTCATCAAGCCAATCTGAATTGTGTGTGAAAATGGCTTTGTGAGTAATGGTTAGGGTTTTGAAGAGTATACGTGATGATACTGGGAGCCAGTGTAGTTGTGCCAGTAATTCATGTAGTTGTGCTTTCTGATCTGGACATGTAACATAATCCTTCATTCATTTCATCATTGCCCATAATATTTGGCTGAAATGTCTCAAAAGAAAGGAATGGTCTATTCAACCCATTAGGCCAACCGTATTTTGGATGCTTCCACTGGCTAGAAAATGTAAAGCATTGAGCAGTTTCACTAACCATGAGAATGGCTGCAAGTTGTGAGAGGGTCTGTATCACTATGAAGGTCTTTATAAAGATACAAAATTGTCTTTCAGCTCAAACAATACCTTTGGAACACATCAGTCTCTGGAAATCAGAGGAGTGTTTTCCATGGCTGAAATGTATGCTGCATGCAGGGTCTCCACATCATGCCTTCAGCCTGGACTGCATGGTCCTCTCTCCTTCGTCTCTCTTAATTGTTATCTTCACTCTCCTCTCAGTGCTCCACTTCAATCCAGTGGGAGCAATAAGAGGAGAGGATCAGCTTGCTGGTGGCTGAAGATGATCAGTAAGCAATAGAAACATAGAAAAGGATGGCAGAAAAGGACCAAACGATCCATCCAGTCTTCCCAGCAAGCTTATGGTAGCATCTGCTGCACCATACAAGTCATCCACTTACATAGTTTCCCAAACCGGTCCAGAGGTCAGAAGCAAGTGGCAGAAGACATGGTCAGGTCCGGTCCAGAAGTCAGAGGCAGGCGGCAAAGACATGGTCAAGAAGAAAGCCAGGTCAAGATCCAGGGTCCATCTGAGGAGAGAGGAGGAAGGAACCAGGATAGGAACAGGAACTAGAATGCAGGAACAGGAGCTGGAATGCAGGAACAGGAACTAGAACGCAGGAACAGCAACTCGAGAACGTTGGAAGAAGACAGTCAGGAGACCTGTTGCCAAGCTGCCTGCTGGGAGACAGATGCAGCCTTAAATAGGAAGAGATGCACGCGTGTAGGAGGGGCCCTTGGAGGAGCAGCAGTTGGTGGCGTTCCGGCCATAAGAGACAGAGGAGAGGCTCCAGCGGCCCCAGGAAGGGACGGCTTGCATTGGCAGTGGTTCACCAATGCTGCCAGAGAGCCAGGGCCTGTTGCCGCTGCTTCAGGGTGGCAGGAGGTGAGTGGAGCTGGCCGCGGAGCCCCGCAGTCGGCAAGTGTAACAGTACCTCCCCTTCAAGACCCCCCCTCCAGGGGGTTTTGGCCTCCCAGGGTGGGAGGCATGAAACTGCTTAATCAGGTCTTTATCTATTATGTTGGAGGTTGGTTCCCAAGTGTTTTCTTCTGGGCCAAATCCTTGCCAGATAAGAAAGTACACTCACCTTCGCCCTCATCTCCTCACGTCCAGTACATCGCACACCTGATAGGTGATATAGGTCTCAGAGGTGAGCTGTTGCGGTTTGAGTAATCTCCTAGAAGGCCAGGATAGAACCAGAGGCTTTAGGAGTGAGGTGTAGCAGGAGTCGTAAATCCTTAAGGATGAAGGCAGGCGGATCTGGTAGATTATGGGACCTAATTGACGGAGCACCAGGAAAGGGCTGATATATAATGGTGCCAATCGCATACTGAGCCAGACCCTCTCGTCGGGTTTGAACCGCGGGGCCGGTATACGGTGAGCATCTGTGAACCTCTTGGTTCTGCTTTGCGCAGCATCTGCTGTGCATGGTTCCAAAGGAAATGTAACTCTTGGGCCGTCAACTGAGCCACGGACGAGGGAACGGTCAGTGGTAGAGGCAGGGGGGAAGCCTTTGTCTTCCATAGACGATCTGGAAGGATGAGGATCCAGTGGCAGAACAAGGATGGGAGTTGAGAGCGAACTCCGCGCAGGGGAGTAGAACTGCCCAATCGTTCTGACGTGCATTGACGTAGGTGCGGAGGAATTGCTTCAGCGTGCAATTCGTCTTCTCTGCTTGCCCATTCGCTTGCGGATGATAGGTAGTCGTGAAGTCCAATGTGATGTTGAATTTTCCACAAAGGGCTCTCCAGTACTTGGCTATGAATCGGGTTCCGCGATAGGATAGAATATGCTTGGGGAGTCCATGGAGACGGAATACATGTTGGACGAAGAGTTGAACCAGATGAGGCACCAAAGGGCGATCAGGCAGGACGATGAAATGTGACATCTTGGAGAAGTGGTCAACTACCACCCAGATCGCCCTATTACTGTTTGAGAGCGAGAGGTCCACGACGAAGTCTGTGGAAATGTGGGTCCAAGGTTCCTTGGAGACCAGCAATGGCTATAACAGCCCTCATGGCCGACCCATCAGGAGTTTTTGCTGTGCGCAGATGGGAAAAGAGTTCACGTAGGCCCGGACGTCTTTTTGCATATTGGGCCACCAATAGAATCGCTGGAGGGAGGTGATGGTTCGAGCTCGTCCGGGGTGGCCAGCAAAGCGGGAATCGTGGGACCAGAATAACACTTTGTTGTGGAACTTCTGTGGACCAACCGTTTTCCCAAGTGGGATGGTCGCGGTGGCGTAGAGCAGGACTCGTGTGGGGTCTATAATATGCCGGGGTGGTTCGATGGTATCTTCGGAAATAAAGGACTGGAAAAGGGTATCTGCTCAGAGGTTCTTGACTGCGGGTCGATATCAGAGCTCAAAGTCTGAGCGGGCAAAAAAGAGAGCCCATCAGGCTTGATGTGGGTTCAGACGCTGAGCCTGGTATAAGTATTCTAGGTTTTTATGATCCGTGTAGACAGTGATCCGGTGTTGGGCTCCCTCCAGCCACTGATGCCATTCCTTGAAGGTGAGTTTAATAGCCAAGAGTTCTTTGTCTCCAATCCCATAATTCCGCTCCGCTGGGGAAAATTTCTTAGAAAAGAACATAAGGACATAAGAAATTGTCATGCTGGGTCAGACCAAGGGTCCATCAAGCCCAGCATCCTGTTTCCAACAGAGGCCAAACCAGGCCACAAGAACATGTCAATTACCCAAACACTAAGAAGATCCCATGCCACTGATGCAATTAATAGCAGTGGCTATTCCCTAAGTAAATTTGATTAATAGCCGTTAATGGCCTTCTCCTCCAAGAACTTATCCAAACCTTTTTTGAACCCAGCTACACTAACTGCACCAACCACATCCTCTGGCAACAAATTCCAGAGCTTTATTGTGCGTTGAGTGAAAAAGAATTTTCCCCGATTAGTCTTAAATGTGCTACTTGCTAACTTCATGAACTGCCCCCTAGTCCTTCTATTATTTGAAAGTGTAAATAACTAATTCACATCTACTCGTTCAAGACCTCTCATGACATTAAAGACCTCTATCATATCCCCCCTCAGCTGTCTCTTCTCCAAGCTGAACAGCCCTAACCTCTTCAGCCTTTCCTCATAGGGGAGCTGTTCCATCCTCTTTATCATTTTGGTTGCCCTTCCCTGTACCTTCTCTATCGCAATTATATCTTTTTTGAGATGCGGCGACCAGAATTGTACACAGTATTCCAGGTGCGGTCTCACCATGGAACGAACCATTTTATTAACCATTCCCTTCCTAATAATTCCTAACATTCTGTTTGCTTTTTTGACTGCTGCAGCACACTGAGCTGACGATTTTAAAGTATTATCCACTATGATGCCTAGATCTTTTTCCTGGGTGGTAGCTCCTAATATGGAACCTAACATCGTGTAACTACAGCAAGGGTTAATTTTCCCTATATGCAATACCTTGCATTTGTCCACATTAAATTTCATCTGCCATTTGGATGCCCAATCTTCTAGTCTTGCAAGGTCCTCCTGCAATGTTTCACAATCCGCTTGTAATTTAACTACTCTGAATAATTTCGTATCATCCGCAAATTTGATAACCTCACTCATCGTATTTCTTTCCAGATCATTTATATATATATTGAAAAGCACCGGTCCAAGTACAGATCCCTGAGGCACTCCACTGTTTACCCTTTTCCAATGAGAAAATTGACTATTTAATCCTACTCTCTGTTTCCTGTCTTTTAATCAGTTTGTAATCCACAAAAGGACATCGCCTCCTATCCCATGACTTTTCAGTTTTCTTAGAAGCCTCTCATGAGGGACTTTGTCAAACGCCTACTGAAAATCCAAATACACTACGTCTACTGGTTCACCTTTATCCACATGTTTATTAACCCCTTCCAAAAAATGAAGCAGATTTGTTAGGCAAGTCTTTCCTTGGGTAAATCCATGTTGACTGTGTTCCATTAAACCATGTCTTTCTATATGCTCTACGATTTTGATCTTGTGATTAGTTTCTACTATTTTTCCTGGCACTGAAATCAGGCTCACTGGTCTATAGTTACCCGATCGCCCCTGGAGCCTTTTTTAAATATTGGGGTTACATTGGCCACCCTCCAGTCTTCAGGTACAATGGATGATTTTAATGATAGGTTACAAATTTTAACTAATAGATCAGAAATTTCATTTTTGAGTTCCTTCAGTACCCTAGGATGCATACCATCCGGTCCAGGTGATTTGCTACTCTTTAGTTTGTCAATCTGGCCTACTACATCTTCCAGGGTCACAGTGATTTCGTTCAGTTTGTCTGACTCATCATCCCTGAAAACCATCTCCGGAACTGGTATCTCCCCAACATCCTCATTAATAAATGTTGCGTTCGTGCCTGCTTCTCGCCCTCACTCCATTCTCTCTACTTCGGTGGCGACTCCCTCCAGGTCTGACAGACAGTTGCTAACACGGAGTTCTCCTGCTACATCTCGTTGAAACCTCGAGCTGGCTTGACGTTACGGACCCGCCATGTTCCTAATGACGTAAGGGCGCGCGTGCGCGCTCCAGACTTTGTACCGGCAAGGGCGCGAACGTCGGAGGCATTCCCCCACAGTGACATCATCCATTTTCACTTTAAAAGGTTTTTGTTTGCTAACCTCCAACGAGTTAGCAAGGACTCGAATCTATCTCTGCCAGTTACGATTCAACCAAGCTACTCTGCTATCGTATTATCAGGAGTACCCGCTCCTGGGGGGCTCCGCTCTCTCTCTTCTTTATTTTAGATTGCCGGAATACTCAGAAGACTCCTCATTGCCTGGAAGCAATCGCGAATGTGCACACAGTGAGTTCTATTGTAGCTAGAAATCGGTACTCACTCCACGAGGGCCCACATTCCTATATCTCTGAAGACTCCTTTCTGTCCAAGACGATTTCGCAGGTACGGAGATCGAGAGTTATATTGGCAAGATTGCAGATAGGAACCGGTACTCGCTCCACGAGGGCCTATGTTCCTAGAATCCTTTTCAGACTCCCTTTTACTCTAGAAGCCATTTCATATACAGTTATTGTGAGTTGTTATTAAAGACTGTTTAGAGGAACCAGTGGCCGCCTCCGGCTCCTGTTCCTGAATATATACGGAAGACTCTCTGTGACATAGAGACCATTGCAGACATCTACTATTGTGAGTGAATCATCTTGTATCTAGTATACCCTGTCTACTCACTACTTCTAGTCTCTCTCTAAACTCAGCGACCCAGAGATTATATTCCAGTATCAGGACTTCAGCCTTACTGGACACATTGACTCACTACTGCCACCACTGGTGGTTCAGCTTCCAGCCTAATAAAGAACTATTTCTGTTTATTTCATACTCCAGCCTAACCGGTGGTTCCTCTCAAGATCTCCATTTGAGGGCGCTGTCATCTGCCATCAGCCCAGAGATTCACCATATTACTAAGTATTCATTTTTACAATAATAGAACGGTATTATCAACTGCCACTCTGTGGGAACTACCACAGCAGATCACTAACTCCGCCTACGGAGTGTCATCAAGTGCTAGCCCCTCCCTTTGGGGGAGCAGCACTGAACAGTAAACACGGAAGCAAAGAATTCACTTAGTCTTTCTGCAATGTCCTTATCTTCCCTAAGAGCCCCTTTAACCCCTCTGTCATCTAATGGTCCAACCAACGCCCTCGCAGGTTTCTTGCTTCAGATATATTTTTAAAAGGTTTTATTATGAGTTTTTGCCTCTATGGCCAAACTTCAATTCAAATTCTCTCTTCGCCTGTCTTCTCAATGTTTTACACTTAACTTGACAATGCTTATGTTTTATCCTATTTTCTTCAGATGGATCCTTCTTCCAATTTTTGAAGGATTTTTTTGGGCTAAAATAGCCTCTTTCACCTCACCTTTTAACCATGATGGTAATCGTTTTGCCTTCCTTCCACCTTTCTTAATGTGTGGAATACATATGGACTGCGCCTCTAGGATTGTATTTTTAAACAATGTCCATGCCTGTTGAACACTTTTAACCTTTGCAGCCGCACCTTTCAGTTTTTTTCTAACTATTTTCTTCATTTTATCAAAGTTTCCTTTTTGAAAGTTTAGTGTTAGAGCTGCAGATTTACTTATTGTCTCCCTTCCAATTATTAGTTTAAATTTGATGATGTTATGATCACTGTTGCCAAGTGGCCCCACCACCATTACCTCTCTTACCAAAGCCTGTGTTCCACTAAGAATTAAATCTAAAATAGCTCCCTCTCTTGTTGGTTCCTGAACCAATTGCTCCATGAAGCAGTCATTTATTGCATCCAGGAACTTTATGTCTCTAGCAAGCCTGAAGTTACATTTACCCAGTCAATATTGGGGTAATTGAAATCTCCCATTAATATTACACTGCCAAATTGGTTAACTTCCCTGATTTCTCTAAGTATTTCATCATCTGTCTGACCATTTTGTCCAGGTGGACGGTAGTATACTCCTATCATTATACTCTTACCCAACACACATGGGATTTCTACCCATATAGATTCTACTGAGCATTTAGTCTCTTGTATGATCTTTATCCTGTTGGACTCTATATCCTCTTGGACATAAAGTGCCATACCCCCACCAAGTTGATCCTCCCTATCATTGCGATAAAATTTGTACCCTGATATAGCACTGTCCCATTGGTTATCCTCCTTCCACCAAGTCTCTGTTGTTATGAATTGGAAAGTGAACCTCTGTTCCGAGGTAGAGTTAGCAGTGCCAAAAGGTAGGTCAAACCTCTTCGGTCTCTACTGTCAGATGGCAAGGCCTGTTGATGAAGATGTTTGGATGAAGGCTTTGCCCTGGAAGCTCGTGATCCCCCCAGGAGGAGCCCATAGGGACACGACCACTGGGACATAGGAGACTCCCTGAATGGTGAAGATAGTCTGGATGCAGGCACCTCCTGCAGGTCATGGGTTCCAGATGGCTGGCGCCTCCAGCAGGTCGTGATCAGTCAGGGAGTATACCTCATAGAAAAGTCCAAGTCCGGTCCGAGGGTCGAAGTCCAGAGAGAGGTCGAGAGACAGGCCAGGAGCAGACGGGAGAATGGTCCGAAGCCAATCCAGGAGCAACCAACAGAAGGGTCCAGAGCCAGTCCAAGTCAATAACAGAAGATCACCACCACCTGTCCGAGGCTCAGGAGCCAAAGACTCAGTCCAATGAGGAGAAGAAGCAGAAGTGTGACGGAGAGCGGATCCAGGAATACAGGAACCAAGCACAGAGCCTCAATACCAAGGCAAGGTCTGAGTATCAGACCTTGCCTTACATACAGGAACAGGAGGGAGGAGTCCCAGGAGGAGCCATGACAATTTCTTGTCATGGCGCCTTTAAATTCTCTCATCAGCCGCGTGCACGGCTCCTAGAAGGGGAGGAGCTGGGCCGCCCAAGAACCATGTGGCCAGGCTTGGCAGCGGCCGCGAGGAAGTTGAAGAAGCAGGCTGCCTGCCACAGCAGGAGCCTCCAATACTCCCGATGCTTCAGTCCAGTATATTCTCAGCAGGCTCCCAAGAATTCTCCTCAGGTCCGAATCTTTCCCATGCTAGAAGATATTCCCATGTTTTGCTTCTTTTCCAGATGTCCAGAACCTCCTGTACTTGGTATATGGTCTCATCCTCAGCCCTATGTTGTGGTACTTCAGGAGCTTTCCGGGAAGGCCAAGTGAGGACCAATGGTTTCAGAAGGGACACATGGAAAGAGTTATGAATCTTCAAGGTGGCCGGCAAACGGAGTTGATAAGTCATAGGACCAATCTGTCGCAGTACAGGAACAGGTCCAATATAATATGGGGCCAATCGCATGGAAGGAATTCGCAACCGGATGTGCCGGGTGCTAAGCCACACTTTCTCTCCTGGACGAAACCATGCAGCTGATCGCCGATGCTTGTCAGCGAATGTCTTGGTGGTGTGGGCAGCTTTCCAGAGCATGTGCTGGGTGTGAATCCAGAGCCGCCACAACTGCACTGCCCTTACTGCCCTTACCGGTGATGGTACCGGTAAGGGCAAAGGTAGAAGTGGCTTGGGGTGTCGTCCAAATATAATCTGGAATGGAGAAGTCCCTATTGAGGAGCAGACATGCGAGTTATGAGAGAACTCGGCCCATGAGAGAAGCGATGCCCAATCGTCCTGGCGGGAGATGATATGCATCCGAAGAAATTGCTTTAACGTACGATTTGTACGTTCCGCCTGTCCGTTTGCCTGTGGATGGAATGCAGTGGTGTAGTCCAGAGAAATGTTAAACTTCTTGCAAAGACTGAGCCAGTAACGGGCCGTGAATAGAGGGCCTCGATCAGATACCATATGCTGTGGGAGACCATGGAGGTGGAAAATATGGAGCATAAACAGTTGGGCCAGGCGAGGAGCAGATGGGAGGGAGGGAAGCAGGATAAAGTGGGCCATTTTGGAGAATCGATCCACAATCACCCATATTACCGTATTGCCCTCAGATGGCAGAAGATCCACAGTAAAATCCATGGAAATATGTGTCCAGGGTTTCTGGGGAATAGGTAGTGGCTGTAAAAGTCCCCAAATCTTCCCAGTAGGAATCTTGTGTTGTGCACAAGTTGGGCAAGAATCTACATATGCACGAATATCTTTGTGCATGTCGGGCCACCAATAATATTGTTGCAAGAGCATTTGAGTCCGAACTCTACCTGGATGTCCGGCTAACTGAGAATCATGTCCCCATTTTAATACTTTAGTACAAAGCCTCTTAGGTACCACAGTCTTGCACGGTGGGACCGTGAACGTTGCGGAGAGGATAATGCGAGATGGGTCAATAATATTTTGAATTGGCTCCTCAATGTCAACATTGGAGAAAGATCGGGACAGTGCAACAGCCTTGATGTTCTTATTAGCAGGTCGATATCATAGTTCAAAATCGAAATGTGTGAAGAAAAGCGCCCAGCAAGCCTGAAGCGGGTTCAGGCGTTGAGCTTGTTGGAGATGTACCAAGTTCTTGTGGTCCGTGAAGACAGTGATACGGTGTTGTGCCCCCTCCAACCATTGTCGCAACTCTTCAAATGCGAGCTTGATAGCTAGAAGTTCTTTGTCGCCATTGGAATAATTGCATTCCGCTGAGAAAATTTTCTAGAGAAATAGGAGCACGGATGAAACTTTCCTGATGCATTGTTTTGGATCAGGACAGCTCCTACTCCTTCAGCGGAGGCATCAACCTCCACTGTAAACGGACGTCTGGGATCAGGATGTCGGAGACAAGGTTGTTGTAGAAAGGATTCTTTGAAAGCCTGAAAGGCTTCTACGGCCTCTAAGGGCCAGGCCTTGATGTTTGCCCCCTTACGAGTGAGTGCAGTAAGGGGTGCAGCCAGCTTGGAAAAGTTCTGTATAAAACTACGATAGTAGTTTACAAATCCGAGGAATCGCTGGAGTGCACGTAGACCACTAGACTGGGGCCATTCTTGGATGCATTTTAATTTAGCGGGGTCCATTTGAAATCCTTGCTTAGAAATGATATACCCCAAAAAAGGTAAAGATTCTCTTTCAAAAATACATTTTTCTAGTTTAGCATAGAGTTGATATTCACTCAGACGTTGTAGTACTTGAATAACGTGTAGACGATGTGTCTGTAAATCGCAGAAAAAAAACTAAAATGTCATCTAGGTAGACTAACACGCAGACATAGAGCAGGTCTCTAAATATTTCATTAATAAAGTGCTGAAAGACGGCAGGAGCATTGGTCAGTCCGAATGGCATGACAAGATATTCATAGTGTCCATCTCTGGTGTTAAAAGCCGTCTTCCACTCATCTCCCTCACGAATCCTGACTAAATTATATGCTCCTCAGAGATCCAACTTCGAAAACACCTTGGCCCCCTGTAGACAGTCGAAGAGTTCAGCTATAAACGGTAACAGGTACCGGTCCTTGATGGTAATGGCATTTAGCCCACGGAAGTCTATACATGGACGCAGGGTCCCATCTTTTTTTCCAACAAAGAAGAAGCCAGCCCCGGCTGGAGATTTAGAGAGCCTAATGAATCCTTTCTGTGAGTTGTCTTGAATATATTCTGACATAGCATGGGTCTCCAAGGCAGACAACAGATAGACCCTACCCCGTGGCGGAGTAGCGTCAGGAATCAGATTGATGCTACAATCAAATTCTCGATGTGGAGGCAAAATGTCAGCAGCCTTTTTGGAAAAAACATCCGAAAACTGATTGTACTATGGTGGCAGACCCTCAAGCTGTGAAGTGCAGATGAAGCTACAGGAGGGGCTTGATCCGTTAATGCAGGTCTCCTAGCATGCTAGGCCCCAGTGGATAAGTTTTAAAGATGTCCAGTCGAACTGTGGGTTGTGTTGTTGTAACCACAGAATACCAAGAACTATAGGATGGATGGCTCTCTGGATGATATAGAAGGAGATACTTTCAGTGTGGTTCAGTGAAATGTGACACTCCATCAGAACTGTATGATGAGTTATCCTTCCCTGCAGGGGATCTCCATAAATGGAGGATATAATTAACGGCTTTGGACACAAGCAAGTAGGAATGTGTAGTTGCTCTACCACATCTTGTAGAATAAAATTTCCACCAGCTCCAGAATCTACTAAAGCCAGAGTGGAGAAATGATGATCTTCGAAACACAGGGTGACATGCAGAGTTAGTGGGGGAGCTGGAGAGGTGATGCCTAGGGTTACTCCCCCGATGGAGCCTAGGCTTTGAAGTTTCCCGGACGTGTTGGACAACGGGCAATGAGATGACCTGCTCCTTTGCAATAGAGACAGAGGCCTGCCTTGCGGCGTCTTTGCCATTCTTCAGGAGAAAGAGGACCCCGACCCAATGCATAGGTTCTTCTGTAGTTCCTTCAGGGTTTGGGAGGCAGGAACAGAGCAAGAAGGAGTGGCACCCACCATGTGCCTTCTCGTGCTTGATCCTTCCCGAGCTCTTTCCTGTAGTTGTCGATCGATTCGGGTTACCAAGTCCACGATGGAGTCCAAGGATTGAGGTAACTCCCGGGCTGCCATTTCATCCTTTATTCTGGGTGACAGACCCTCCAAGAATATGGACCAGAGACAGTTCTCCTCCCAATGGAGTTCAGATGCATGGGTCCTAAATTCAATGGTATAATCAGCCATTGGTCGCCCTCCTTGCCGGAGTTGTAGAAACTTGGAACCAGCAACCACTTGTTTCCCTGGATCATCAAACACTGCTTGAAACAATTCCAAGAACTTAGGAAGATTCTGTAGGACTGGATCCGACCGTCGCCAGAAGGGAGAAGCCCAGGCCAGGGCCTTACCCTCTAACAGTGACATGATATATGTAGTTTTTGTAAAATCTTCTGGAAAGGGGGAGGCTTGAAGATGAAAGTGCATACTGCACTGATCGAGAAATCCTTGACATAAGCGAGGTTCACCGGCGTAACGTGGAGGAGTCGGTAATGGAATCACGGACCGGGTATTACTCTGCATCCCCGATGGTAATGGTGGAGGGGTTGCTTGAGCTGTAGCTATAGAATCCAGATGGGCGTTAAGTCGTTCCAAGGAAGCCGCCATGGATTCTTGTATGCGTTGCTGCTCCATGACCTTCTGGGCTAGTCCAGGAACAGCCTGGCGAGCTGAGGCCTCTGCTGAGTCCATGGCCTTGGTATTCTGTTATGAATTGGAAAGCGGACCCCTGTTCCGAGGTAGAGTTAGCACTGCCAAAAGGTAGGTCAACCCTCTTCGGTTTCTACCGTCGGATGGCAAGGCCTGTTGATGAAGATGTTTGGATGAAGGCTTCGCCCTGGAAGCTCGTGATCCCCCCAGGAGGAGCCCGAAGGGACACGGTCACTGGGACTTAGGAGACTCCGTGAAGGGTGAAGATAGTCTGGATGCAGGTGCCTCCTGCAGGTCATGGGTTCCAGAGGGCTGGCGCCTCCAGCAGGTCATGATCAGTCAGGGAGTATACCTCGTAGGAAAGTCCAAGTCCGGTCCGAGGGTCGAAGTCCAGAGAGAGGTCGAGAGATGGTCCAGGAGCAGACGGGAGAATGGTCAGAAGCCAATCCAGGAGAAACCAACAGAAGGGTCCAGAGCCAGTCCAAGTCAATAACAGAAGATCACCACCACCGGTCCGGGAGGTCAGGAGCCAAAGAGTCAGTCCAACAAGAAGAAGAAGAAGAAGCAGAAGCAGGACGGAGAGCGGATCCAGGAACACAGGAACCAAGCACAGAACCTCAATACCAAGGCAAGGTCTGAGTATCAGACCTTGCCTTAAATACAGGAACTGGAGGGAGGAGTCCCAGGAGGAGCCATGACAATTTCCTGGCATGGCTCCTTTAAATTCTCTCATCAGCCACACGCGCAGCTCCTAGCAGGCTGAGGGGGAGGAGCTGGGCTGCCAGAGAACCATGCGGCCGGGCTTGGCAGCGGCAGCGGCCATGAGGAAGTTGAAGAAGCAGGCTGCCTGCCACAGTAGGAGCCTCCGATACTCCCGATGCTTCAAGTGAGTTTATTGACACTGTGGCCACTGGCCCGACCCTGGTCGTGGCCCGCCACAGCCAGCGGCCATGACACCCGGCCGCGGGCCACCGTGACCGGCGTTCCTAACATCTGTAATGCCAATTATGTCAATCTCATCATTTGCTGCTATACACTCTAACTCTCCCATCTTATTTCTTAGACTTCTGGCATTGGCATACAGACATTTCAAAGTTTGGTTTTTGTTTGTATTAACAACCTGCTTTTCAGTTGTTAGTAATAATTCGGAAATCATTAGCTTCGGTGATTTTTCACATATAGGCACAAGGACTATGTTTGCTTTTAATGGAACCTCTCTGTTGGGGATGCCCTAACTCTCCTGTTTCATTAGTATTCTTCAAGGATCCATTTCTCCGAACCATGCACTGCTGAGTGACTGTCAGCTTTCCCCCTTGTACTAGTTTAAAAGTTGCTCTATCTCCTTTTTGAAAGTTAGTGCCAGCAGCTTGGTTCCATTCTGGTTAAGGTGGAGACCATCCTTTCGGAAAAGTCTCCCCTTTTCCCAAAAGTTTCCCCAGTTCCTAATAAAGCTGAATCCCTCTTCCCTGCACCATCATCTCATCCACGCATTGAAACTCTGGAGCTCTGCCTGCCTCTGGGGACCTGCACGTGGAACAGGAAGCATTTCAGAGAATGCCACCCTAGAGGTTCTGGATTTCAGCTTCCTACCTAAAATCCTAAATTTGGCTGCCAGTACCTCTCTCCAACATTTTCCTATGTCGTTGGTGCCCACATGTACCACGACAGCTGGCTCCTCCCCAGCACTATCTATAATCCTATCTAGGTGACGTGTGAGGTCTGCCACCTTCGCAGCAGGCAGTTAAGTTACCAGGCGATCCTCACATCCACCAGCCACCCTGCTTTCTACATTTCTAATAATCGAATCACCAACTATGGTGGCCTGCCTAACCCTTCCCTCCTGGGCAGTAGCCCTGGGAGACTTGTCCTCAGTGCAAGAGGACAATACATCACCTGGAGAGCAGGTCCTTGCTACAGGATCTCTTCCTGCTACACCAGGGTGATGTTCTCCTACTGGGAGACCTTTCTGATCCAAGGCAGCACTGAGGCTGCCAGACTGGATTTGGGACTTGGCTACTATGTCCCTGAAGGTCTCATCAATGTACCTCTCTGTCTGCCTCAGCTCCTCCAAGTCTGCTACTCTAGCCTCCAGGGATTGGACTCGTTCTCTGAGAGCCAGGAGCTCTTTGCACCAAGTGCACACATACAATCTCTCACCGGCGGGTAAAAAATCATGCATGTGACACTCAATGCAAAAGACTGGAAAGCCCCCCTCTTGCTGCTGGACTGCTGCCTTCATCTTAGTTTTATTGAGTTCCTAGTTAAGTTTAGGATACTAAGGGAGTTGGAATGAGAGTACTTTAAATGTACAGGTGAATTAACTAATTAATCAGCTAGTATCCTACAAGGGGATGATTAAACTTTCAATAAAGGCTGGTACAATAATAAGATTTAGATAAGACCCTGATTGATTTTTAATCAGAAAGTGTCTCGTGCCTAAAAATCAAGGGTTGAGTGGGTGGGAAAGACAGACCCTAGAATTAACTATCTAAGGCTTGCTTATTACCTCAGACACACACAAACTCTAAAGAATATATCCCTTAATTTCACCTTTCACCAAAGTTTTATAAGCCCAAAAATTTCTGAAAACTATACTTACCATTCTTATTTAACCACCTATAAATTAATCTTCACTCAGTTAATGGGGGATGCTGGGAGCAGTATGTAGATGAGCCTTCCGGTCCTCCTCTACTGCAAAGGGTGCGGGGCCTCTGGAAGCTGGGGCTGTGGACGTCAATCCCTGGATCGCTTGCGG
Source organism: Rhinatrema bivittatum (assembly GCF_901001135.1). Lineage (NCBI taxonomy): Eukaryota > Metazoa > Chordata > Amphibia > Gymnophiona > Rhinatrematidae > Rhinatrema > Rhinatrema bivittatum. The sequence continues at coordinate 738,402,524 of NC_042616.1, read as the reverse complement.
TGACTTCTGGACTACTCTCCCGGGGGATGCTGGGAGCAGTATGCAGATGAGCCTTCCAGTCCTCCTCTACTGCAAAGGGTGCAGAGCCTTTGGAAGCTGGGGCTGTGGACGTCAATCCCTGGATCGCTTGAGGTGACTTCTGGACTCCTCTCCCAGGGGATGCTGGGAGCAGTATGCAGATGAGCCTTCCGGTCCTCCTCTACTGCAAAGGGTGCGGGGCCCCTGGAAGCTGGGGCTGTGGATGTCAATCCCTGGATCGCTTGCGGTGACTTCTGGACTCCTCTCCCAGGGGATGCTGGGAGCAGTATGCAGATGAGCCTTCTGGTCCTCCTCTACTGCAAAGGGTGTGGGGCCTCTGGAAACTGAGGCTGTGGACGTCAATCCCTGGATCACTTGCAGTGACTTCTGGACTCTTCCGGGGGATGCTGGGAGCAGTATGCAGGTGAGCCTTCTGGTCCTCCTCTACTGCAAAGAGTGTGGGGCCTCTGGGAGCTGGGGCTGTGGAAGTCAATCCCTGGATCACTTGCAGTGACTTCTGGACTCTTCCGGGGGATGCTGGGAGCAGTATGCAGGTGAGCCTTCTGGTCCTCCTCTACTGCAAAGAGTGTGGGGCCTCTGGGAGCTGGGGCTGTGGAAGTCAATCCCTGGAATGTTTGCAGTGACTTCTGGACTCCTCTCCCGGGGGATACTGGAAGCAGTATGCAGATGAGCCTTCCGGTCCTCCTCTACTGAAGGAGCATGGGTGGAGAGTGTCTGTGGAAGAGTGCTGGCTTAAGATAGCCCCTAACCCTTCGGAGGAGGCATCAACCTCCACGGTGAAAGGGCATTGTGGGTTGGAATGCTGGAGACATGGCTTCCAAAGGAAGGCTGCTGTTACTTCAGAGGTGGATCCTTGGGCTGAGGTGGGTGTTGATGCAACCCACAGGCAAAGACCTATGAGTCCCCACCTTCAGCAGATGGAGTGGGCTGAAGCTAGAGGCCACTGGAGCTTCACCTATACCAGCCTTTGGGTTGAGCCTTTGGGTGCCGGGGCCGGCAGGACTTAGGTGGGCCTCATGGTTAACTAGGGATGGAAGGTGATTCAGCCCAGAGACAGCAGTCAGTAGATGGCGTAGTCCTATCCTGGACAGGATTCGGTACTGGAACTCAGGTGCCAAAGGAATAATAGGTAACTGGAGGTGCTCAAGCAAAAGAAGGCCTAAGCCTTATAAGTCCACGTCCAGAGGATAGGTGAGGGGAGGCGTCACTAACAGGCGAGGATCAGAGCCAGTGGCAAGTGGAAGCTGTGGCAAGCAATGTAGAACTCTGGACACAGGAAAGTCTGTAGCGTAGACGTTCAAAGGAAGGGTCAGAACACGGAGAAGGCAGGCATGGTCAGGATTAGCAGAGGTCCAGGGCTGGAGAGAAGCTGAAGAGTAGTCAGTCGTAGCGGAGGTCAAATCCAAAGAGTCAGTCCAACACATAGACGAAACAGGAACCACAGGAAACAGGAACACAATGAAGAGATGAATCTCGGATCAGCAACGAGTATTCGGAGTACGAGGAGACCTGTTGCAAAGGCAATGCTATGGAGTGAGGCCTGAGCTTTTATACACTGAAGAGTCTGACATCAGCATCTGGGTCTGTGGCCAGGTTCCCGCCACAGGCCCTTTAAAAGAACTAAAAATGCCTGCACCCCCAGGAAGGGGCACAGCGCTGATGATAGAATCTCTCCATGGGCCACGCGGAGAGGCCTGATGAACAGGGACATCTTGGCTGGCAACACTGGGTAGCGTGGCAGGGTTGTAGGCACTGGAGGGAACCCGAGGTCGAAGCTGAAGGCCCACCACCGCCAGTGAAGAGGAGCCAGGAGCTGGAGTCCGTCTGAAAAGGTGAGAGGGCCATGCTGCAGGACTGCCACAGGCGGCATGCGTAACAGCTGCCTTTAAGTTCTAAAAAACTGCTACCACCTCGGGAGGCCACTGCTTAGGATTCACCCCTTTTCATGTCAAGGCCGTGAGTGGAGCTGCCAGCTTTGCGTAGTTGTGAATGAAGGTATGATAATAATTGGCAAAGCCAAGGAATCTTTGCAATGCCCGCAGGCCAGTCAGTTGTTGCCAATCTTGAATACTCCTGAGCTTTTCTGGATCCATTTGGAAACCTCGTCTGGAAACTATGTAGCCCAGGAATGGCAGACTCTCCTTCTCGAAGGAACATTTCTGTAGTTTGGTAAAAAACTGGTTATCCCGAAGGCATTGAAGGACACGAAAGACATCTCAGTGATGGGTATTTAGGTCTTTGGAAAATACAAGAATGTCGTCTAGATATATACGACAACGCACACTCATACAGCATATCTTGGAATACTTCGTTCATCATATTTTGGAAGATGGCCGGCGCATTACAGAGTCCGAACAGCATCACCAAGTACTCGTAATGGCTATCTCTGGTGTTGAAGGCCATCTTCCCAGATAAGGATCAAGTTATAGGCTCTCCGAAGGTCCAGCTTAGAGAACACTCTAGCCCCTTGCAAGCGGTTAAAAAGTTCCACAATACGCAGCAAGGGATAGCGGTCTTTTTTGGTGGTGGCATTCAACCCCCGGTAATCAATGCATGGGCGAAGCGTCCCATCCTTCTTACCCACAAAGAAGAACTCTGCCTCTCCAGAGGAGGTGGATTGCCATATAAAGCTTTGGCCAGGTTTTCTTGCTTTGCCCGGGTCTCGGTAAGAGACAGAGGGTAGACCCTACCTCGTGGAGGCTCAGTGTTGGGTAGAAGGTTGATGGCACAATCAAACTGACGGTGAGGTAGCAGTACGTCCGCTCCCCTTTTTTGAGAAGACATCCGCAAGGGACGCATACTGGGGCAGAAGACCAGTGGAGAGGAGCGAGGTCGCGAGGCTGTGCTGGGTGGTGACCTTCTCCAAACAGGAGGTACGGCAGGCTGGGCCCCAGTGGGACAGCTGCAGGGAAGCCCAATCAAATTGGTGGGAGTGCTGCTGGAGCCATGGCAGGCCAAGGACCACGGGATGAATGGACTTGTTGATAATTTGGAACAACAAATGCTCCATGTGGAAGGAGCCCTTGCGGAGCTTCACAGGAATGGTGGTGTGAGTAATCCTGCCAGGTAGGGGTTCACCATGGATGGATGAGAGCACTAGCAGGCACCAGATAGACTGGAGCAGGACCGATGGAGCTGCCAAGACAGTGAAATCCAGACGGGCACCAAGATGTTCCATGGATACTGCAAGAGCTTCTAAGCCCTTCTGCTGTTCGAGGATATTCTGGACTAGGCCAGGATGGCCTGCAAGGCGGATGCCTCTGCCGGGTCCATGGGCTTGGCAATCTGTTACGGGTGTGGACCCTTGGCCCGAGGTGGTGTTGGCACTACCTGTGCGGGAGACCCCGCAGGTCCCCACCCTTGGGAGGCAAGGCCGGATGGGAAGCAGAGGCCAGCAGGAGCTTTGCCACTACCAGCCCTCGTTCCCTCCAGGTTGAGCCCTTGGGTACTGGGGCCGGCTGGTTTTAGGTGGACCCTTGCGCAGATGATCCCATAAAGCATGGCCAGATGAGGTGGGCAGCAACTAAGAACTGATGGTCTCAAGCAGGCAGTAGAAGGCGTGGGCAGGTCCAGCCCAGAGGTCAGTGGCAGGCGGCAGAAGACGTGGTCAGGTCCGGTCCAGAGGTCAGAGACAGGCGGCAGAAGACGTGGTCAAGATGCAAGCCGGGTCAAGAGCTAAGGTCTGTCTGAGGAGAGAGGAGGAAGGAACCAGGACAAGAACAGGAACTGGAATGCAGGAACAAGAGCTGGGACGCAGGACCAGGAGCTGGAATGCAATAACAGGAACTGCAACGCAGGAACAGCAACTTGAGATCACTGGTCCAAGACAGCGAGGAGACCTGTTGCCAAGCCGCCTGCTGGGAGCCAGATGCAGTCTTAAATAGGCTGGAGCTGTGATGTTATCAGGGAGGGCCAGCAGCAATTTCACACCGCCGGCCCTTTAAGGCCTGGGAAGAGACGCACGCGCATAGGAGGAGCCCATGGAGGAGCGGCAGTCGGCGGCGTCCCGGCCATAGGAGACGTAGGAAAGACTCCAGCGGCCCCAGGAAGGGACAGTTTGCTTTGGCAGCAGTTCCACGACACTGCCAAAGAGCCAGGGCCCGCTGCCACGGCTGCAGGGTGGCGGGAGGTGTATGGAGCCAGCCACGGAGCCCCCGCGGTTGGCGAGTATAACATTACTGATATTACTTATCCCTGTCTCAGACTGTAACATGATGAAAAGCCCTCTATAATAAATAAAGTGCTATTTAAGATTCCTTTTATAGCTTGTTCTAGAGTATGTTAGAACAAGTGAACTCTGTAAAACATATTATACCTTTCATTGAACCAATATAAGAATTACCCCCTTCCCCAACAGATAGCTATTCTTAAATGGAAAACTATAACCTTATATATCAACCCCACAAGTTTCAACCCACAGTGTACAATTATCCCCAAAACATTTTTTCAAAAAAAAGCTTTTTAACCACAAACATCATATATTTTACAAATTTTTTTTAAACACTACTGGACACATTTTAAAAAAATGTGTTTAATCATTATGTAATGATTACATTGACATATTCACTCTAGATTTAACTGGTATGCATTATTAAGTTAATGTGCAATAAATTCTGTGATGATCATTTGGGTATGAAATGTATCTAATGATATTTTTGTAATAAGTATATATGATGTTTACAATGGTAGAAGTGCAATAAACTTAATACTACATTTTGTAAAATATATGATGTATGTGGTTAAAAAGCTTTTTTTGAAAAAAATGTTTTGGTGATGGTAACATGGAATAGACTTAGGGGCGGATTTTCAGAGCCCTGCTCGCGTAAATCCGCCCAAAACCGGGCGGATTTACGCGAGCAGGGCCCCGCGCGCCGGTAAGCCTATTTTACATAGGCTTACCGGCGCGCGCAGAGCCCCAGGACTCGCGTAAGTCCCGGGGTTTTCGGAGGGGGCGTGTCGGGGGGCGGGCCCGAACCGCGCGGCGTTTTCGGGGCGTGTCGGGAGCGTTCCGGGGCGGGCCTGGGGCGTGGCTACGGCCCGGGCGGCCCGGGGGCGTGGCCGCGCCCTCCAGACCCGCCCCCAGGTCGCGTCCCGGCGCGCAGGAGGCCCGCTGTCGCGCGGGGATTTACGCCTCCCAGAGGGAGGCGTAAATCCCCCGACAAAGGTAAGGGGGGGGTTTAGACAGGGCCGGGCGGGTGGGTTAGGTAGGGGAAGGGAGGGGAAGGTGAGGGGAGGGCATAGGAAAGTTCCCTCCGAGGCCGCTCCGATTTCGGAGCGGCCTTGGAGGGAACGGGGGTAGGCTGCGCGGCTCGGCGCGCGCCGGCTATACAAAATCCATAGCCTTGCGCGCGCCGATCCAGGTTTTTAGCAGATACGCGCGGCTCCGCGCGTATCTACTAAAATCCAGCGTACTTTTGTTTGCGCCTGGAGCGCAAACAAAAGTAGGCTATTCGCGCTCCTTTTAAAATCCGCCCCTTAGTTTTTGGGCACTTGCCAGGTTCTTGTGGCCTGGTTTGGCCTCTGTTGGAAACAGGATGCTGGGCTTGATGGACCCTTGGTCTGACCCAGTATGGCATGTTCTTATGTACACTGTGGGTTGAAACTTGTGGGGTTGATACATAAGGTTATAGTTTTTCATGATTCCCATTATGATGTATGATTGGTAATATAACCAGGGGATCTAATATCTTCTCTCTTGGTTTGGTACCATATTCTGACATGGAACCAGACGAGAACCCTCTAAGTGTATGAATAAACCCAACAACATATAATGAATCTCACTTGTGAATGAACGTTCAAGGAGAAGAGAAAAAGGAAAACAACAGCAATGTTGAATTAATTGTTATATGACCATCATGTAGTACTAGGGCTGCATGTCGCTTTCCCATCAACGTACTATGAATTATATACATCGGTCAAATGACATTGATGGGAAAGCGAATTATGACATGCAGCCCTAGTACTACATGATGGTCATTTAACAATTAATTCAACATTTCTGTTGTTTTCCTTTTTCTCTTCTCCTTGAACGTTCATTCACAAGTGAGATTTATTATATATTATTCTGAAATGACTACATTCTTTGCATGACTTACGACTGGAGAAAAACATTTTTTAGGTAAGTAAATGCTGATATTCCTAATTTCTAATTATAGTCCAACACCATCAAACCTGGTTTATATTCCTTTGCCCTGTGGGCATAACACATTTGGCCCCAGCTGTCCTAACCATAGTTTGAGATCAGGTGGCTGACTCATGTTTTATTATTCTCTTTCTTTCTCCAAAATCTTCTATTTATTAAGAGAGCTTAGCAAATGCATATAAAACATAGTGCTTAAGGACTTTTTGTTCTCTAGTTTACAATTTAACTCTGATGTTGCACAGATGTTCAAGAGAAGGCAGGAAAAGGTCAACCACTCAAAAGGAATTAGAGTTTATTGATGTTCCTGTTTCAAAGGTTAGAAACTCTACGGACACTAACATTTCAGGAGGTATTAAATTGAATTTTCTTGTCTTGTTGTTTTTCACCTTCATAGTCATTTTATAATAATCAGAATGCCCCATTTCCTTGTCAACTATCTAAAATGATACAAGACTAAATTTACATATGTTCACCAAAAGCTTCTGCAAACAGCCAAGGTTTTAAGGCTTGACAAAAAAGACTGCAATCTGAAGGCTGCTTTAGGACTTTTGGTAATGCATTTCAGGTAACAGATATAGCACATGTACATACTCTCTATCTAGTTCTGATTAATGTAATCCCTTAATGAAGAATCATAAGCTGATCTTAAAACATGCATAGGCACATATCTGACTAAACATAGGGATGGTAACTTTTAAGCTGGCGCGCTGGCACACATGTGCACACATTTGTTGGCCCGCGCCCAAGGATGTGCCATTTTATTACATACATGTGTATATTTGCGCATGATATAAAATAGCTTGAGCGTGCGTAAATGTGCATGCAATTTTAAATGGATGTACGCCTATACATGCAAATGCCGCTTCTACCATGTAAGTGAAGGGTTTTTAAAAGGCACGCTTGCCGACGTCTGTTGCGACCGTCGCTGCACAACGTCTTCACTACGCCCACCTTACCGCTTTGGCGACTCCCTCTTTGCCTGTTGGAAGTTTGGCTGCTGTGGCGTCCTCTTGCCATCCTCCTCCGGCATCCCTGGACTCGCTAGACGCTGCACACTGCCATGTTTCCCGGGAGCCTAAGGGCGCGTGCGCAGCGTGGCCCCGACTGAAGTACCAGCAGTGGCGGGAACCTCAGAGGCATCCCCCTGAGATGACGTCATCTGCACCGGATATTTAAGGTCTCTGAAATCGCTAACGAATCGAGTTAGCGGGGGATGGGTAACTCTACCCAAGCTACTCTGCCTCCTCGGACTTACCAGGGGTACCCTCTCCTCGGGGGCCTCGCTTTCTCTTTGCTTTTCAGATCGCAGTGTGGAACCGGTACTTGCTCCTCGAGGGCCCTCGTTCCCGGACTTGCTACTGAATACCATTTCTGCCAGGAAGTCATCGCTGCCTACAACATCTGTGAGTTACCTTCTCTCTCAGAGCGTTCCCTGGAACCAGGTACTCACTCCTCGAGGGCCTACTTCTTTCCAGCTCCTGGGCTGCTTCCAAGAACTATTGTGTGAGTGTTACCATCAAGGTTCTGTTCCTGAACTCTGCATACTCTGCCTACTTACTATATTCAGTTTCTCTATAGCTCAGTTATCCAGGATCACTGTTCCAGTATCTGAGGGACTACAGCCCAGCCGGGCAGTTCAGCTCACTACTGCCACCTCTGGTGGTTCAATATACTGTTTAATAAAAGAACTAGTGTGTGCCTGTCTCCATACTCTGAGCCTGACTGGTGGTCCCTCTCGGGATCTTCCCCCAGGGGCGTGGTCATCTGCTACCAGCCCAAGGTTCCACCCACAACTATCTCAAACACTAACAGATTGCTAACTCCATGGATCCGGCACAACTCAATGCCTTGCAGGCCATACCGAGCCTGGCCCAGTGCATTGTGGAGCAGCAAGACGCCTTGGAGAAACTTACTTCAGCGTTTCATCAGCTACACACACAGAAGGTTCAAGGCACAGCTTCCAACCATGATGGTCAGTTACAGGAGGTAACTTTAAAAACTGCTGTACCACTGGTGGCTCCAATCCGCTTTCCCGGTGAAATCCAGAAGACCCGGGGCTTTTTAAACCAGTGCTGCATGCATTTTGCCCTACAGCCATCTTTATTTCCTATGGCTTTTTCCAAGACAACCTACATCCTTTCTTACCTGGATGGTAAGGCCTTGTCTTGGCCATCTACCTTGTGGGAGCACAAAGACCGCGTTTTGCAGGACATAGAAGGATTTATGGACTTGTTTAAATCCGTTTTCAATGACCCTGCTCGAACTGCTGTAGCCGGTTCTGCTTTGGTGAAATTGAAGCAAGGCAACAGATCATTGGCTGAATTTGCAATCGAGTTCAAAACTCTTGCGGCAGAACTCCGCTGGGACCCCAAATGTTTCAAGATACTGTTTTGCAGAGACCTGGTTACCCATTTAAAGGACAAGCTGGCTGCTCGTGAAACACCTGACTCGCTGGACGAATTAGTAGCTTTGGCCACTCGGATTGATCACCGGCTCTGGGACAAAGTGAAGGAACTCCAGCCTAAGATGTTACCTGGGTTGAAACAGGCTAGTTCTATATCCACACCTCGGATGGTTCCAGTAATTCTTGCTGCTGATAAAGATGAACCGATGCAACTTGGTCATGGACATTTGACTTCCAAAGAAAGAAGACTTCGGAAGAAGTGCGGCCTTTTCATGTACTGTGGTCAGCCCGGCCATAATGTCTCTACATGCTCCATTCATCTGGAAAACAGACGGGCCTAAGCCCTGCAGGAGGACTGTTCTTAGGCCATACTGCTTCCTCTCCTCTGCTGTCTCTTCCAGTCTCATTGACTTATGGAGCAGTCATGGTTCAGGCTCCTGCCCCGGTGGACTCAGGGGCAGAAGGCAACTTCATTCTCAGATGTCTAGTGGAAGACTTAAGGAGCCCCCTCATCAAGCTGAAAGATCCATCCACTATTGTGTCATCATTTGAAGTGGGCTATGGACGGTCCCCAACACTGCCACTTCCACTGAAGTTCAGTGACATCCCAGCAGCTCATTCCACTACTGCTGATATTCGTAACGCTTTCCACGTTTCTTCCAAACCTCAAGATCTACCTGTCATCAATGGAGAAGACGACTTAGAATTCAAAGTCGAAGAGGTCCTGGATGTTCATAAAAGAGGCAATACTTTTGAATACCTTCTGAAGTGGGAAGGTTTCGGCCCCGAAGAAATCTCTTGGGAGCCTCAGACCAATATTCTGGACAAAGAGATGCTTCGTCAGTTCAACCTTGCGCATCCTTCAATACCCAAGCCTGGTATCCGCAGAGGAAATTGCCCTTTGAAGGGGGGTACTGTTGCGACCGTCGCTGCCCAACGTCTCCACTATGCCCACCTTACCGCTTTGGCGACTCCCTCTTTGCCTGTTGGAAGTTTGGCTGCTGTGGCATCCTCTTCCCGTCCTCCTCCGGCGTCCCTGGACTGGCTAGACGCTGCACACTGCCATGTTTCCCTGGAGTGTAAGGGCACGCCCCCAACTGAAGTACCAGCAGTGGCGCGAAACTCAGGGGCGTCCCCCTGAGATGACGTCATCCGCACCGGATATTTAAGGTCTCTTAAATCGCTAACGAATCGAATTAGCAGGGGATGGGTTACTCTACCTAAGCTACTCTGCCTCCTCGGACTTACCAGGGGTACCCACTCCTCGGGGGCCTCGCTTTCTCTTTGCTTTTCAGATCACAGTCTGGAACCGGTACTCGCTCCTCAAGGGCCCTCGTTCCCGGTCTTGCTACTAAATACCATTTCTGCCAGGAAGTCATCGCTGCCTACAACATCTGTGAGTTACCTTCTCTCTCTCAGAGCGTTCCTTGGAACCAGGTACTCGCTCCTCGAGGGCCTACTTCTTTCCAGCTCCTGGGCTGCTTCCAAGAACTATTGTGTGAGTGTTACCATCAAGATTCTGTTCCTGAACTCTGCATACCCTGCCTACTCACTATATTCAGTTTCTCTACAGCTCAGTTATCCAGGATCGCTGTTCCAGTATCTGAGGGACTGCAACCCAGCCGGGCACTTCAGCTTACTACTGCCACCTCTGGTGGTTCAATATGCTGTTTAATAAAAGAACTAGTGTGTGTCTGTCTCCATACTCTGAGCCTGACCAGTGGTCCCTCTCGGGATCTTCCCCCGGGGATGTGGTCATCTGCTACCGGCCCAAGGATCCACCCACAACTACCTCAAACACTAACAATGTCATTACCAATTTTCCAAGTTTCATTCCCAGTTTGCCGAGGTAAGGAATAGGACTTCCAAATCCCCTCCTAGTTTAAATGCCTTCCTTCTCCTCTGTTAACCCCAAGTTTTAAAATCCCGCCCATCTGCCTATCTTTATTTTATAACTTACTCGCCATCCACAGCAGAAGTAAAGTTATGTGGCAAGGGACCCTGGCACACGCCTGTGTGCTTAAGTATTTATGTGCTAATTTCAAGGTGAATTCCAGGAACGCCCATGCTCCACCCAGAACATGCCCGCACCTCCCATCCATTTCTTAGAACTTTTCATATGTGCGTATAGCGGGAGATACATGTGTACATGGATGACTTTTAAAATCAGCTTGGCACGCACTAGCCCAATTTGATCATGTCTCCAGGTTTTGGCCCATGCTGGTACTTTACAATTCACCTTTAAGGGGGAATTTTCAAACGACATTTACCTGCATAAAGTGTACTTATGTGGGTAAATCTATGAACAATTAAATGGCATATATTGTAGCAATTTTCAAAAGTTTACTTTCTCGGGTAAAGTGCATTTACACACTTAGAAATTGCATTCAGAAACTGTGACATCATTTCTGAAACATAATTATATATGGTATATATATATGTGTATACATAAATATATATATGACTTAGAGAGATTCTGGAGGCAATTTGGCCCAGCAATGCAGATTTTTAACATAATGGCTGGGTGGGGGGAGGGGGGGTCAAGGAATTAGGCCACATGTCCACAGGGATTTTTTTTTAAGTGTTTGTCCTCTTAGACTACTATATTCTTTTGAATATAACCAGATAAGCTTAAAGATATCCTGCCTCATGACACCAGCTAACTTTTAATCTGACTGGCTATGTGCAATTATAGCTGATTAGGTTTTAAAGTTGTCTGGCCAAGGTTAGCCAGATAAATTCAATCGTAGATATTCAGCAGTAGGTTTATCCTTCTGAATATCCTGGATAACTTAACTAGATAACATTAGCCATATAAGTCATTCATTTTAGGGTTGTTTGAATATTGGCCTCTTAATTTAAGTATGATGCCCAATTATGTGTTTTTTACAAGATTATTTTGCAATGGGTGGTGTTGTGGTCATAATGGTTGTTGAGATTATCAAAATCTTGGCCTGGGGGAGGGAACTATAGGCCTGAAAGTTAATTATAGAGGCTTACAAAGCATAAGATTCATCTAGGATGCTTAATAGCCTTATACAAGCCCTGCCTATAGCAAAAGGACCGCATCCTCTCCAAATAGGCCCTTTTTTCTCCCCTTTAATAGCTTTAGGAAGATTAGCCTGCACAAAGTTTCATACAGTAAGTTGTTTCAATCAAACTTATAGAACAATATCCCACAAAATCCTTATGCAATCACCGAATTGACTGAGCAGCTGGCATTGCCACAAGGTCCCGCAATGAAGAGGAGGAGGCCGCATAGAAACATGACGAAGATGAAGAGCTGTAGGGCTACGCACGGCGCAGAAGAGGAGGAGCCATAGGGCTGCGTTTTGGTTCACAACTCGCTGTGCGGCAAAAATAAGAACGTTGCAGGGCTGCCGGCCAAGCGGCAATTCTCCAAATGCCCGCGGCGCAGATGAGGAGGAGAGTCACGCGGCCAAGATGAAGTGCTACAGTCTGCAGGACCACATGGTTCCCAGATGACCAGAAGGAAAAAAAGCAGCGAGACAGATCCCAACCTGTCTCTCAGCAGACATGGAGGGCCGGAGCTGCTGGGAGAGGCCTTGGTGTAAGCATGTGTGTTGTCTGAGCATGTATGTGTGTTTGTGCGTATGTCTGAACAGAAGCAGATTGTGTGTGGGTGTCCGAGTGTGTGTGTGTGTGTGTGTGTGTGTGTGTGTGTGTGTGTGTGTGTGTGAGGGAGCACTGACAGGGCCGGCGCAACCCACTGTGTGTGTCTGAGCATGTATGTGTGTTTGTGCGTATGTCTGAACAGAAGCAGATTGTGTGTGTGTGTGTGTGTGTGTGTGTGTGTGTGTGTGTGTGTGTGTGTGAGGGAGCACTGACAGGGCCGGCGCAACCCACTGTGTGTGTCTGAGCATGTATGTGTGTTTGTGCGTATGTCTGAACAGAAGCAGATTGTGTGTGGGTGTCCGAGTGTGTGTGTGTGTGTGTGTGTGTGTGTGTGTGTGTGTGTGTGTGAGGGAGCACTGACAGGGCCGGCGCAACCCACTGTGTGAGTCTGAGAATGTGTGTGAGTGAGAGGGAGCACATGCATGTGAGCGTGTGTATGTAAGAGGGAGCATGTGCGCGTATGGGAGACAGAGCATATGTATATATGTGTATGTCCACTACACTCTCAAAGTGACTGGAAATCAAAAGTTTCCAGGTATGGAAAGCATGAATTCTTTTATCCTTATTAGTTTTAATTTTTGGATGCTGTTTGATGTGTCTGCTGTTTAGAAATATTTTATTGGTGTTTGAGAAATTTAAAACAAATTGTTTATGAGTTTTTAATTATTGTATCTTCCATTCAACAGTTGTTTTGAAATATTCTTTTTATTAGTATGGTTTTTTTTAATTCTTTATTTATTGCTTTAACAAATAAGTACAACAAATAAAAGTTACACTTAGTAATATTATAATGACTGACTCTTATCACAATCATTTATCCAAGGGAAAAAAATCAACATAAATATCAATTCTTTACTAGACAGTCATTATTTCTTAATAAGGTAAAACAAAGTGATAATCTTCCATTTTAAGCGGTTCATATCCATATAATTATATTAGGAAAATTTACATTATATATGACCCTTTCTTTTTCTTTTTCCATATCCCGGAATCTATGCAGCAAGGAGACCCCTGAGATCTTCCGGATCTGTAAATATGTAATTCTTTCCATCTAATTTGACAAAACATCGACATGGATACCTTAGCATGTAGTAACCTCCCTTATCTGGTACATCCTTCCTTAGAAATAAGAATTTTTTTTCCTTCGCAATTGCGTGGACTTTACAAAATCTGGAAAAATCCAAACTCTTTGCCCATAAAAGGTTTTTAACTGATTGCGAAAGAAAAATGTCATTATATTATCTCTATCGGTGATAAAAGCACACTGAATCAATAAGGTCCCTCTTGTTTTAACTTCTAACTCTTCTCGAGACTTTTGCAATAAGTCAGATATATCTATAGAACTTTCTTTGATTGATTTCAAGTCTAAAGTTTCACTTTCTTTTTCCTTAACATCCCTTATCAAATGCTCTTTATCTAAATCCTTTTTTTTTATTCCCAAATAGAAAGCTCTTACTTTAACAGGCAGGCATTTATCATGAATACTCAACATTTGCATTAGATAATTTCTAAATAATTCTATAGGATTATATAGGATTCAGCTTTTTGATAATTGGAAAATTATTTGCTCTTAAGTTTAAAGATCTTATAGAATTTTCCAAATCTTCCATTCTTCTATATACCTCCCCTTCAACATTTATTTGATGATTTTGAATTTTTTCAATTTGTAAAACACGTTTATCTAATTCAATCAATTCTTTTTTTTGGTCTTCCAGCTTTACAGAATTTGTACAGAGGTATTAGTAGTATGTTTATTCTATTATGATTAATGCATTTATTATAATTCCTGATTTTATTGTTTAATGTCTGAGGATTGGTGGTAATATGGGCAACCAGTACCTCACTCGCTCACATCCTCCCTTTTATAAATCAATAACAACACAGACCATAGTTTGGGTTAACAGGGCCGCAGCTTTAATAACACCAGGGAGGTCCGAGCCTCGCAAATAACATGCACCAATTTTCCAGTGACAAAGTCCCCTGACCATCCAGCACTTCCCCAGCAAGACGGTCGGCACCAGCCACCCGGCTCGTCCCTCCAGCCCTTACACCGAGTTCAGACCCCCGCCACCTCTCAGCAAGAAGCCAACCCGGTGGACCCCCACCACTAACCAGCAAGGAGCCACAAGACAACGTATAGGGCCATCCATTGCTCCTACCATGTGACAGGGGCTGACCAATGGCACCGGTCAGTCCCTGGATAAGTCTACCTGGCTAAGTTTAGACCTGCTCTATGGCGCATCTTAATGTACACATATACTTATGCGGCTAACTCCAAATAATCATAGTTAGCAGTATAAGTTATATGGCTACCTCACTCCACCTCCAATCCACTCAGTATATGCCTACCTTTGATGCATGTAACTTTTAGCTATATAAGGGACTTATATGGATAAGTAGCAGCTGCTTAATGTAGACACATTTTCAGCAGCTGCTGATCAAGTGCAAACTGTATAGAGCTACGCCTTTTACCCCACTAGCCTGCCCCTCTGCCCTGCCCCAGCAAAAACCCCACTCTGTGCATCTGCATACAGCATTAGCACACAAAACAAGGGTGTATGTATAATTTTTCCTGCATCTAGAGCCAAGAAATCTGAATCTACCCTGTCCCTGCCTATCTAAATTGCAACTGCTTTCTATTCCTGCCCCTATGCTAAGTCTGATGTCTGAGCCCATCATAACATTCCTAATGCCCACAATATTAACTGGGGTGGTCACCAGCATTAACAACTCTCCCCCTCCACTCTTCTACTTTGTGCCCCTCCTTTCATCCTCTGGCTATCTCTCCGCCCTGCTCCCACTCCCTCCTCTGCTATCTCCTTTGCAAACACTTTCTATCCCTCAGACCCCTCCCCTCCAGATAAATGTGTAACAATGATTTGTGCCTGTCCTTTCGTGTCCTGGAAGATGGTTACAGAGCATAAGATGAACGCACAAAACAAATGTCTAAATTTGTTATACGTTCAATCTGAGCATTCAGTCTGTCACGAATGGGCGCACACAGCAAATGTGCACAATCTGCATCTAGAAGAAATGTGGATATTCATTTTGTGCATGCATCTTATTCTGTACGTGCGTCTTCTGGTTTGATGTCATCTCATCCCCTTATGCAGTTATGCAGTGGGGCTGAAAACCTAACTTCATGGAAATAAATGTTCATTTTCTGGGTTAGCTCATTGTGGCCAGTGAGCCATGGCTTTACCCTTAACCAGGGAGGAAAAGGAATCAGGAGGAAATGAATGAGGCATAGTGGGGGTTCACCACTATTAGTTTAATGCCCAGGCCTCCTACCCCTGAGCGGTAAAGGCAGGATTGAGCATGTGAAAGCCGCACAATATTCTTATTTACTGCTGGTCAGATTAACCTCTGCTGCCACACAGACTGGGAATGGGAAGGGCAGGACAGGGGTTAGTTTTATTGACAGGTGGGGGGGAGAGAAGAAAACAGTTGTAGCAGGGGACTCAAACATGACAGAATGGTGTTTGCTTTCATATCTGCAAGTGTTTTTCTTTCACGTTTTATTCTTTAAAGAAAGAGAATTTAAAGAAGAGAGCAAGGCAGCTGCGACAACAGGAGTGACAGTGGCTGTACTAGTTGCAGGAAGAACTTGGAGAGCAGGAAGGTAAGTACATTTCACTAGCAGTTCTTTCTGACTGCATTTGGCCCCATGAAAATGGACATGAGATGACGGAGGATGTCTCTGATGGAGACAGGGTACTAGGGAAGCAAAGAGGTGCCCACTTCGCTCTCAGTCCACTCAATGACTCAATATAAGGCTACACAAGCGATGCCCCGTGTGCAGTTGTGGCTAGCATCACAAGCCTTCCAGACAGTTTGCCACAATCTGACACTTTTATATCTGTCTTTGCAAATAGAATCAACACATCATTCTCCTCAGAAGAGAAGAAGAAGAGGCCCTGCCCAGACTCCACCGGACAACACCAACAGTGGTGCAGGAGCAGGGACCACCACCACCTAATGCCCTACCACCATATCCCCCAGGGGCCAGACTGAATCCACTCTATCATGATGCCCCCATCACTCCCCATAGGCACTCCATCGAGCTGCTGGGAGTTGAGGATGAGGGCCTGGTTGTGGTCCTAATGTTGGAGGAGGTACCCTCGGCTGATGGGGCTGATCCGGCTCCGCTTGTTCCAGAGTAGCCTGCTGCAGTGGTACCCCCTCTCACTGAGTCCATTTTTGTGCATGCAGAAGGAGTCAATCGGCAGTGAACACACATACACTGTACATGTCGCGCGTATCTTATAAAAGACGAGCCTGGTGCGCGCTGCCTGTTCCCTCCGGAGCGGCCTCGGAAGGAACTTTCCTTCCACCTCCACTCACCTTCCCCTCCCTTCCCCTACCTAACTGACCCCCCCGGCCCTATCTAAACCCCCCCCCCCCAGCTTTGTTGGCAGATTTACGCCTGCCGACCTGGGGGCTGGTCCGGAGGCCTTGACCACGCCCCCAGGCCGGCACCACGCCCCCGGTCTCGCCCCGAACCACCCCCTGACCCCCGGACACGCCCCCTCCCGCCCCTTTTACGAAGACCCGGGACTTACGTGCAGCCCGGGGCTATGCGCGCGCCAGCGGCCTATGCAAAATAGGCGTGCCGGCGTGCGAGTGCCCTGCACGCGTAAATCCGGCCGGATTTACGCGCGCAGGGCAGAGCAGTAAGGCAAATGCAGGTTCTTGGCCAGAGGTATTATAAGAGATATCTCCTCCTGTACCCCACCCATGTCTTTTCTCACCCTCCTCCAGACCTGAACCCATGTGAGCTATGATAGAATTGCTATGCAAAACCCTTCTCACAGCTAAAGATGTAGCAGGTAGCATTAGCAATGATGGTAGCTCAATACCCTCCATCTGTACCCTCTCCACAGACAGCCATCCATAATTTACCTTTGGGTTGAACTAATCTCATAGGCATGTCAACCTGGCCACCCAATAATATCTCTGCAAGCCCATACCTCCTCCCTGAGGCTTGAACATACACAGTATAGACCTGCTAATGCAAGCTACTTTATTACCTCAAATGAAGCTTCCTACCTGCCTATTTAATGAGTCAAATATAGGCTGTGGAATAAGGTAGGGAACATGCTGAAAGAGATACATCAGCTTAGGAAGTACACATATCTTAATTACATTTATGCGTCCCAACCAGGATAACTTTAAATTCACCCATTCATGAGGTTCTTATGAATAACCCCAAAAAGAGGGGCATAATTCATTTTCAATAAATCCTTCAAGTTGGTTGAGGTCCTAATTCACAGATATGTGAACCCATAGTCAGCCACCCCTCCCCCTATGAAAGTCAACTCTGACTTCACAGGGTTAAACTGATATCTTGATAATGTCCTGCATTCTTCCAACAGTTTCATTAAATGAGAACCTGAGCTATCCACCAGGGACAAATAAATTAAAATATCATCTGTGCACAAAGATATTTTATGATGTATCCCGTCTATTTTGATCCCTCGCATATCTGTGTGCTCGCGTACTGCCTGTGCAATAGCAAATAAATTGGGAGAAAGTGACATCCCTGTTGTGTATCACTAGCTACCACAATAGGCTCACTCAATTGGCCATATATCATAAAATATGCCTTAGGAGATGTATATAATGTGGCATACATGGATCCTTGGCCTGAGGTGGTGTTGGCGAGGCTGGATGGGAAGCAGAGGCCAGCTGGAGCTTTGTCACTACCAGGCCACGTTCCCCACAGGTTGAGCCCTTGGTTACCAGGGCCAGCTGGTCTTAGATGGGCCTCTGGGTGGATGATCCCAGGAAGTTGGCGAGGGAGCACGGTGGCAACCAGGAGAGAGGCCCGAGGCCGAAGCCAAGAGCAGTATCAGATCCAGTCCAGTGAGCCAGGCGAGAGGTGGAGGGCGTGGCCAGGCCTGGTCCAGACGATCAGAGGCACGAGGTGTAGTCAGGTCCGGTCCAGCGGTCAGAGGCAGGCAGCAGACTGAATGGTCAAGTCTGGTCCAGAGGTCAGAGACTGATGCAGGAACAGCAACGCAGGAACTGGAACAGCAACTCAGGAAGTCGGGCAAATGAAAGCGAGAAGACCCATTGCCAAGGCAAGCTCTGACTGTCAGACCTTGCCTTATATACTCAGGGCTGTCAACATCATCACTAGGGGCTGTGGGAACTTTTCCTGCCACGGCCCCTTTAAATCCTGACCGGCAGTGCGCGTCATTCCTTCGCCGCAGCGGGGAGGCGGCCCATGTGGAGGATGAGGTGGCGGCACACCTCCACCACGGAGGGGGAGGCGAGGAGCAGTCCTAAGCCGAGCCAAGAAGCGGCAGGACTGCGGCGGCGGCCGATAGGTGTGGCCAGAGGGAGAAGGGCCGCAGCCCGGATCCAGTGCTGGGAAGAGGGAACAGGCTTCTTGAGACCGGGAATTGTAACATATAAGGCAGTAACCCATCTCTTGAATCCAAACTTATGTATGAAACAGATAAGGCCATTGAATCTTGTCAAACGCTTTTTTTGCATCGAGGGTTAGAATAGCCCCAGACATATTTTGCGTTCACATTAAATGTATGATGTTAGATGACCTATGAGTGTTGTGTGTCAAGCTTCTCCCTTTTATCAAACCAGTTTGGTCCCCCCCAATTATCAGTGGTACTATATCTTCAGTAAGTTGCTGATTAATAAGTGATATTGGTCTGTATGATCCCATATCTAACTCGTTCCCTTTTAGTTTATATAATAGTGTGACATGGGCATCATTTAAATCCACTACAGACGTTGGAGAATCTTTGAGAAAATTAAAGAGGTCCCTCAGTCTTGAGAGAAATAAGTCACTGAACGCCTTTAAAAAGTCCATATAATAGCCATGTGGGCCCAGACATTTTCCCACGGATAGCCCACTGAATACTTTCTGAAGCCCCCCTATAGATATAGGGACCTCTAACTCCTCCACCAATTCATGGGACTGGGAATGGAGGCCCAGTTTGATAAGCAATTCCTCTATTCTCTCCCCTCTAATGGGCCTGGACTCATCATATAGATTAGATAAAAACTCCCGCACGATCTTTTCCATCCCTTTATTATCAGATACAATTCGTCCTTGCCCCAACCAGAGTTCAAAATTTTAGTACGTGATTGTCTCTTCCAAACTGTCCTTGCTAGTAAAGTGCCTGTTTTATTACCATGCTTGTATATTTTTGTTTTGTGTATTGAAGTGCCATCTCTATTTCTCCCACTTGGAATGCCTTAAGGTTATCCCTGAGGCCTTATAATTGGTAAAAACTTTTTTTTTCGAGCAAGTATGTTTGTGTTCCTTTGCTAGCTCCAGTATTTCCTTCTTCTACAGGGCCTGCTCTGCATAATTTGTCTTTTTTAGAAAACTCGCATATCCAGTTATAGCCCCTCTCATCACCACCTTCAAAATTTTCCACCTTAAAGCTGGGCCATAATCTTCAGGATGGTGATAATAATCAAAATCATCGAGGACCCTCTCTACTAACACCCTAAATTCTCTTCTCCCCAAGAAATAAAGATTTAGTTTCCATTGCCCCACTCTCCCCTGGTGCCCCATCACCATCAAGCTAATAGTCACCGGATGATGGTCCGAGAGATGGCAGCTCAGAATATCACATTCAGTAGCTGGAAAAGCTATTTGGTCTGAACCTAAGAAATAGCCTATATGACTGTATGAACCTTGCCTTGGAGAAAAGCAAGACTAAACTCTAGATGAAGGATAAAAACTTTGCCAACTATCTATCAGATGAAACATGGAGACCAAGGATTGTAGGGATCCAGGCATTTTCCGAAGTATATTTCTATTTGAACAATCCAGGCCAGGATTAAGGTATGCATTCCAATCTCCACTGCCACCAGTAGCAACCCTGAGAAATCACCCAGTTTTGCAGCCAAATCAGCATAAAAGGGTTGTGGATCCACATTAAGCCCATAAACAGTTAACAGCCCAAACTCCCAGGAGTTAAGATGACAATGCTGAATGAGATACCTTCCCTCCCCATCAGTTTTATGTCTTAACACTTGGAGCAGCAAATTCTTGTGTATTAAAATGCACACACCCCTGCTCTGTAATGTCTAAGGAGCCACCCATACCTATCCCACACAATCCCTTTTAAGCTTCTCATGTTCAATTCTATTTAAATGGGTCTCTTTTAGCATTACAATCCCTTTAAGGAACTGTAGCAACCTTTTCCTTTGTATAGGATATGAAATGCCCCAAATATTCAAAGAGACTATTTTAATTTGACTCATAGCAAACTACTAGAAAAAAAATGATTCTAGTCCTCTCATAATGACCACTATTGCTTGATCTTCCTGTCTAGCAAACTGTGATATGCAACTGTGTGATTTTACAAAGATATAACTCCCACATCCCAACTCCCCACAACTCCTACCCTAAAGTTTCCCCCATCCCCCAAAATGTGTAAATCCAACCCCTCCAGCTAACACAACATACCATTGTTCCTTAAAAATAACTAAACCACTAGGGTGGTCTAGCCCTAACACCCCAACCCATCCTAATTGCCAACAAGGATCTCCTGGGTTGGACAGATGTCTGGACCCAGAAGCCTCTACTTTGCTATTCATCTCCTGATAAAATTGTCATCCTCCTTACCTACCTGCCTCCCTCCTCCCTGTCCCATAATCTTTTCCTATTCCACACCTTCCCCACCCACCCTCCCTTCCTCCCCTTCTGGTACAGTCACTAAATGGCATCATAATCCTGTCTTTGTGCCTTTCAAGAGTCATCTTGCCAAGGTCCTCTGCTTCTGCTTCATCATCAAACTCCTGAATTGGAACAAACACAACTCTGGATCAAGTCAGCAGCAGGTTCTCCACACAAAGTATCACTATCCAGTTTAATCATGGTTGATAGAGCTCCCAATCTTCTCCAATCATGCCATATCTTCCCCATTGGCATATAAAATGGTACAGGCAAGGAAAATATTATAGATTTTGTAACCCACTTCTCCTCCCCCCTTTCACCTCCCCAAACTCCCCACCCCACAACCCCATCATCAGTTTCCAAGACCTTCTCACTACTCCCTCCCAGGAGCTTACCCCACTTCAGGCCCTACTTAACCTATATTTGGTTTTTCACTTGCCCCAGTCCTATTCTCCAATTTATCAATCATTCAACCGAAAAAAAGGATATCTGCAGCATGTATCCACTATGATCATTTTCCTCCTTGTTCAACCTGTAGTCAGTGCCAGTCCTTGCCTTCTCTTTCATTCCACATCGCTCATAGCATTCCCTGCTGGGCTTTTTCTCCTTTGGTCCAATGTCTCACTGCCGCGAGCTCCTGCATCGTTTAAGTTTTGTCCACCTGTCATGCTGAACTTCTCTGTCAGTGACCCCATGCAGGGACTAGGCCACTCCTCCTAATTGGTGAGTGAAGGGATCCAAAGTCCAGGACTTCAATGTACTCTTGGAGCTTTCTCTGATTTATTCCCATTCAATTGGCCACTGCCATCCACCAGATTATTATTTTTACTATTTTTTGCTGATTCTCTCTGACTGGGGAAAAGGTGGTTCTCCTTTTTCCTGTGCTTCCACAAAGACCAACACAGCCGCGAGTAAGTCAAAATATCTCCATGCATCGTCCACCTAGACCGATAGCAGGGTACAGGAGATAGAACCGCATTTGCTTTCCATGGAGCTTCTTTTTCACAGAGCTGCTTTTTCATGTGTGCATATTCGGCCTACTTTTTCACCATAGCCTCTCTGTAATTGGGGAATGTCGCCACATGGTAGCCATAATAGTTTATTGGGCCTAGTTCCTGTGCTTTTTGAAGTACCCACTCTTTGGCCTGATACTTGTGAAATTTCACAATAATGGTCCACGGGGTGTGGTTGTTCGACCAATTCCCACCAGGAAGCTGATTCCCCCTGTCTCTGTCCATTTGCGGGTCTTTTGCCCTCAGTCTGAGTGCTTCACAGAAGAATCTTTCCAGGAACTCCTTTATGTTCTGCCCTTCCTTTTTTGGGGGGGATTCCCACGATGTGCACATTAGAGCGGTGCGAATGGTTCTCTAAATCTACAAATTTGTCTTCAAGTTGCTTGATTTGTTTTTTCAGCCTGGCTATGGAATTCACAGTGGAAGACTCCCAGTCCTCCACTGCAGATACCCACTCTTCAAGCTCTTCTACATGGGAAAACATGGAGTCCATTTGAGTCATTATTTCCTCCATTGAGGCTTTCATCTGGCCCATGTCCTGATTAACCTCAGCACGCAGCCCTCTTAACTCCTTCAATACCGTTGCCATAATGGTCTGCTTGGGAGGCTCTGTTGAACCTTCCTCCCAGTCCACATTCTCCCTTACTGCGGCAGGAGTCACCTCTGACTCAACTGCCTCTCTGTAAAAGTCAGTAATGGGCCTCTCTACGGTACTGCCGGTATGCCTAACTGACGTCTTGTGTCATCCTTCCTTTCGTCCCAATCTAACTGACTGTTAATCTGAGCCTATGGGTTAGAAACCAGACTAACAGGGTACCACAAGGTCAATTTTTGATCTGTAGGAGTCAAAAACATGATAATTACCAGGGTAAGCTCCAGAGAGTACAGAGCCTCACCGAGCTACGATGCCACCGCCCACAACATATTTATTTATTTATTTATTTATTTAACACTTTTCTATAAATAAATAAATAAAATAAATAACATATTAGATTGAAAGCCCTCTGGGGACAGTGAAAATACTTACTGTACCTGAATCTAACTTGCTTTGAGCTACCAATGAAAAAGCATGAACTAAAGGGTAGATTTGAAAAAAATACATGCACGCCTCCATGTGTGCATGCTACCTGGCACGGCAATGAGATCGGGCCTCCCCCAGTTTCCTCCCAGTCCACTCCAATTAAGGAGCAGACTGGGAGGGAACTTTCCTACCCCATACCTACCCTCCTTCCCTCTTCCCCTCTCTTCCCTGACCCCTTTTAAGTCCCTACCTTTGCTTCTTTTCTTTATTTTGGAACTTACAACAGCTCCTGAGCTGGTGTAAGTTGTGCACGCCAGCAGGCTGCTGGCGCGCGATCCCCTAGCACAGCGGCAAATGGCCACTGTACCGGCGACCTCCAGCTCCGCCCCTTCCTGCCCCTGGGACACCTCTCCCCTCCCCTGGGACTGCCCCTTGATAGAAGCCTGGCTCTTGTGCGCGTAACTTCCGTTTTCCCCTTGCACATGGGGATTTAAAATGTAACTGTAAATGCACAATATTAAATAAAAAATAGTAGCAGAGAGAAAAAAGGGAGTCCTGCCCTTTAACTTGAAAAAGACTTTTTATGGCACAGAAAGCCAGGAGTGGAAGCCAGCATAATCCATAAGAAATTAAATTTGGGAGAACATTTGCCACTGCCACATGTTTCTCTTCCTCTTGCTTTGAAGCAGGGGCTGAAGGTGGCAGAGTCATTGGAATTTGGCATTAACAATGTAGGGGCAAGAATAGGTGCAGCAGAAGTGCAACACCCAAAACCATCAATGTATTCCTCCATGATTTCTGTTTCTGAGGTAATGAAGGAAGTATTTTCAAAAACTGATTCTAAGGAAAAATTGTTTCTCAGATTCCCTGAATCAGAGGATATAAAAGAGCTAATAGCCAATGAAAATTTGGGGTCTCTAGTCAGTAGCATTTTAGTCTCCAGTGAGGAGGTAGATAAGGCAAATGATACCAACAGGGCTGAGGTTATACCACAGCAAAGGTGAAGGCAAAATCCAAGCCTGAACCACCAGCCCCTTGCCCAAAAGATGTAATATGAAAACTATACCAGGTCTTCTATAGAGATTTCCTCAGGCTTCTCCCTGCTTAGGGATTTGTAACAATTTCTTTAGTGCACTTTGTCCCTCATTGGGAGCCTCGAGGTGTTCTTGCCACTGTGGGTGGCTGCTTTGTGTTTCTCGTGGTGCTTTGGAGTCCTCATGTCTTCTGCTGCATTGACCCTCTCTCACAGCCTTGGCATCTTTCTTGTCCATTTTGGTGCTTTCTTCCTCTTTCATGGGGTCTTGAGTTGTTCATGCCACACTTCGTACCAATTTGCTTCTCTCATGCTACTGTTGTTGGTGCTCTTTGCCCCTAGTTTGGAGTCCTGGAGTGATCTGGCCACTCTTACTGCTGCTTTTCTCCTCTCCCAATGCCTTGGAGAACTCCTACCACTGCTGGTATTTTTGTGTCCCCAGAGTGCTTATAATCTAAGTTTTGTACCTGAGACAATGGAGGGTGAAGTGACACGCTCAAGTATCACAAGGGGTGGCAGTGGAATTTGCACTTCCCTGGTTCGCAGCCCACTACTCTAACCATTAAGTTCCTCCTCCGCTCCATGCCCCTTTATGGTATCTTGGGCTATTCATGCCACTTTTGGTGCCACATTGACACATATTTTGGTATGTCAGAGTGCTCTTTACCCTTCTGATGGTGTATATCCACAAGTTTCATTAGAAATGATTTAAAATCCTCAATTTTGGATGCCAAAATATGCTGCATTGCTTCCCCTACTGACTTTAATAGGAAATGAATGAACAAATCGAACAAACAAATGAAATTGTTTTCATCTGAAACAAATTCTACAAATGATTGTTACCCACAAAACAAATAAACTGAAGCACACATTTTTGCCTGTGCAAATCCCTGTTTTTTTTTATTTTTCCTGTTTTCAAGTTAACGTTATGATATGAGCATGTTCAGTAGGCTTCTTCCATCTGCTTTCAAATATTGGTAGCATTATTTAAAGAGAGAGAGAGAGACTGTATTTCCAAAGAGGGATAATGAAACTAATGCATACTGTAAGAAATTGATAATGTATTATGCAATTATGAACAGGATCTATTCTAAAACATCCCTTGTAGTGGGGGTTTATTTAGCATTCCTGAGAGACATAAGGCTTCTGAGCTATGTGCATTTTTTACACAAACCCCGCAGAGCCCAAATAGTCTTAACAAAGCACGCCATGAGATAAATAAGTGGCATTGTGTAATACAACCAGAGATGTGCCAGATGGAATTCTTGGAGTCTTTCAGTAGCTCCTTGTATTTATTCGTTTACTTCTGCAATGGTGATTGGCCTATTCACTAGTAAGAGAGGGGATAGGATCAGACCATATATTGAGGGTGTTTTATATTGATTATTATATTTTTATTACAATTTTTGCCTCTTAGAAACTGTTTTGGGTTCATTTTTTATGACGGAAGGCAATATATAAGTATAAATGTTATGATATGTTGTTAAATTAACTTAGGAAAACAAAATATTTCACCAAGTAAAACCTAGCCCCTTGCTTAAAAAAAATGCCAGCACATCACTGAATATTGCTTCTTATCTATACAATAGATAAGCCAAAAGCAATTTTACCTGAAATTTGGTACCTCCGTTCCATTTTCACAAACCCACTTGCCAGATTCTTTACAAGGCAGCCATTCTGAACACATTCAGACAGACTAAATGGTTCCCCCAAGTGCTTGAAATCCCATGGCTGTCCAAATTTCTTCAGAAGTTAGATTGAAATGCTTCAGAAAAATA
Organism: Rhinatrema bivittatum; assembly: GCF_901001135.1. Taxonomy (NCBI): domain Eukaryota; kingdom Metazoa; phylum Chordata; class Amphibia; order Gymnophiona; family Rhinatrematidae; genus Rhinatrema; species Rhinatrema bivittatum. The sequence continues at coordinate 738,376,799 of NC_042616.1, read as the reverse complement.
ATCACTCTGTTCCATTTGCTGTACTTCTGGTTACAAAGTGCTGTACCAATCATTCTCAAAAAGCTAGAAATTATGCTGCAATCACAAGGATAGTCTGCTAAGAGGAACTCCAGCTAGGACAATTTGTCAGAGAGATGTAAACACCTCGGTGCCACAGCATTTAAGTCATCATTATGTAGGAGGATGAGCCATCTGCAGCCCATTGTCAGCTGTAAAATGTTCTGTCCCAGCGTGGTACAAAGAAAGTCATTCTTAGAGAGACTGGGAATTAACAGGATATTTCCCAATGAAGACAGCATAATTATTTTGCATGCTATGGATAGATATTCGCATGCCTTACTTAATACTCTACAGTTTTGCCTTGCAGTTTGATTCCTGTTGGAAACACAGAAGTTTAAAATTGAAATATACACAGTGTAAATGTGGCAAACTTTTCATCTTATCACTCTGTAAGGAATGCACCATTATATCGATGGTTTGCTCTCCTATAGGTAATTTGAAGAAATGATAGCAGATTGTTTTCACGTCTGTAGCCAAAGGTCGCTTCCTAAGTTTCTCATTCAGGTGGACTCTAGTATTTTTACTCCCTTTGGTGAATTTTCGGAACTTTTACACATGTAAAAAGTAGCATTTACAGTATGGGCCGGATTTTAAAAGCTTTACGCACGTAGAGTGCCTTACGCGCGTCGCCGGGTCTATTTTATAAAGGCCCGGCAACGCTCGTAAAGCACCGGGACGTGTCTAAGTCCTGGGGCTTACAAAAAGGAGTGGTCCAGAGGCGAGGCATGGGTGGGGCGGGGTGGTCTGGGGGTGGGGCAGAGGCAGGGCCAGAGGCCTCCAACACAGCGGCCATTTGCCGCTGTGTCGGAGGATTGTGCGCTGGCAGGCTGCCGGTAGGTGCAAAAGGTTTGATAAAAATTTGGGGGGTTAGAGTAGGGCTAGGGGGGGAAAGGTTAGGGGAACAGGTGGGAAGGTTAGGTTAGGGAGAAGGGAATTAGGGGAAGCCCGCGGGCATTGGCGCGCACAAGGTGCACTAGTGTGCACCCCCTTGCTTGCACCTACCCCCGATTTTATAAAATCAGGCGTACATGTGTGTGCGCCGGCTAGCACGCGCACATGTACGCCTGTGCGCTGGTTTGAAAATCTACCCCTATGCATGTAAGTAGCTTCTACTCGCATATTCCATATTTTATAAAAGTAAAAAATGCATGCATATTTTCATTTTCACATGCCCATATCTGCACATAAAAAAGGATAGTCAGAGCAATTTGGCGCAGGGCCAATACTTATGCATGTAAGTTGCTATTTTAAAAGATGTTATGCACATACCTTTGCCATCTTACTCTCATTTTTTATTACACCTGTTAATTATCTGTCTTAAGTGATATTAAATATGTTTATTGTGTAATACTGACTGGGTGGGAGATCTGTATGAACTGGGGGAATTCAGGCTGAAGAACCAGGAAGATCTCAAAGACCTAATGAAGGACTGAACTGGTGAGCTAATTGGTAAACTAGTTTATTTCATTTCTGCCTACATGTTTTAAAATTGGCCAATTTGCATGTGTAAATTGGGACTTACACAAGTAAGTGCTACTTTACTTTTGTGTGTAAAATATACATACGTATATTTTTAAATAGGTAAGAAACGTACATCCACTCAATGCATTGATATATGTGGTGTCAATGCATTGCATATATTCACATGTAAGCCTACATCTGTAAGTAGGTTGCAGGGTAGAGATACATGTGTTTTAAAAAACTCGAGTATATCATATTCGCAGGTTATATAATACTTGCGCCATAGTAATATATACGTGTATATGTTGCCATGCGCATTTGTTTGAAAGTTATCCTTCCTGTATTTTCTATAAAGTTGGGATGTGCTGTCCTTTGAAATGAAATAGGAAATGTCAACATTTTCCATTTTGTTTTCTTTCATTTTTAGACCTAGATAAAAGAAAAATGAATGGATGTTCATGTTTCTTTTGTTTTGTTTGATGCTTCTGCTACTAAAAATAATATAGTGGGTCCCCATTTTGTAAACCCTCCTCCCCCAAGACCCTTTTGTCACCCCCTATAGGCCCCCAGACTTTTGTGAAAATCCCCATGGTCCCCTGAGAGTCCCCGTACCCCCACATCATTTTGTTATAAGGAAAATAGCCGGTACCATTATAATCAATGGCACCAGTGGGACAGGAGTGATTGGGATCACTCCTAACTCTGGGGGAGGTTATTGGTTTAAAGTAGGTAGGCTGGCATCCTCCTTCAGAATCTCAGGGCACTCCTCACATAATGGAATTTAATCTGTAGTCCAAGACCCAGTTATTCAAGAAACTATAACTCCTCCCAGGATTCCCTGTAGGTGGGGGAAATTTCTTTCCAATGCCCTGGGTATTGTTGAAAGTCTATTAATAATAAGGTTTAGTAAAAATCATGCTGGAGGCTATAATCAGTTTCTAATATAATTTCACTGATTGTTCAGGTTAGAAGCAAGCAGTGGTGTGGTCAGAGCCCTCAAGGGATTCAGCAAATCACCAGCACTAATCGTTTTTTTTTTCCTTTTGTTTATAGTGGCCATGTCATCAGCACACACAAGCCAACAAGATGAAGTTAGCAAGTAGCACATTTAAGACTAATCGGAGAAAACTCTTTTTCACTCAATGAACAATTAAGCTCTGGAATTTGTTGCCAGAGGATGTGGTTAGTGCAGTTAGTATGGCTGGGTTCAAAAAAAGGTTTGGATAAGTTCTTGGAGAAGAAGTCCATTAACTGCTATTAATCAAGTTTACTTAGGGAAAAGCTACTGTTATTAATTGCATCAGTAGCATGGGATCTTCTTGGTGTTTGGGTAATTGCCAGGTTTTTGTGGCCTGGTTTGGCCTCTGTTGGAGACAGGATGATGGGCCTGATGGACCCTTGGTCTGACCCAGCATGGCAATTTCTTATTACCTTATGTTCTTATGTCACTTGACCTGCATAGGCCTAACACAGGGTAAGACTGACATCATCAGCTTTTACTGGCCAAGAGGATGGTGTGACTTGGCCTGTGCAGGACAAATGGAGATGAACACTGTGTCTTCATCAGTGTTGGGCAGGCCAAGATTCAGCCTGTGCAGGCCAAACAGAGTCAAAGACTGTGATACAGCTTGAAGGTAAGTAAGCCCAAGAAGGGATGGCACAGGATGCATGGAGGGACATGGAGACAAGAAGAAAATAGAGGAATAACCTGACATGATCAAAGAGAAAGAGAGGGAGTGTGACAGAGAGAGTATGTATTTGAGAGCATATGTGTGAAAAAGGCAGCATGTGTGAGAGAGCATGTGTGTGTGTGTGTGTGTGTGTGTGAAAGAGAGAAAGGGAGCATGTGTATGTGTGAGTGAGCATGTGAATGAGAGGAAGTATCTGTGTTTGAGAAAGAGATCATGTGTGAACACATATGTGTGCGAGAGGAAGCATGTGTATGTGGGTAAGATTATGTATTCAAGTGAGAAAGGGAGTATATGTATATGAGAGCATGAAAATGTGTGTATTAGAGTGTGTGGATATAAGAGAGAGCGATGAGAAAGTTTCTGTGCCCCCATTAATCCATGACAGTCACAGGTTGACTGCAAAACAAAAGTTCACAAGTATGGCGATTGGGGGCTTTTTAAAATCCTTATTAGTTTTAATAGTTGGAAGTTATTTGATGTGTCTGCTGCTTTCAAATATTTTATTGATGTTTGGGAAATTTTTTATTGGATGTTCTATTCATCAGCTGTTTTGACATATTCTTTTAATTAGTGTGGTTTTATTATTATGATTGTTTTATATTTCTTACTTTTATTGTTTGATGATATTTCTGTTTTTCCATTGTTGCACTGCATGCAGAGTCTGGCTTGGTGCGGTTTTCAGTTCAGTTTTTGTCTTCACATTTCTATTTATACTTTATGGTGTCTTTATTCTGTATATGGTGATGGTCTTTCTGTGTTCTGCAGATCTGATCAAGGTAAATTGTTTTGCTACTGAGTAGTTTTTTCAGAGGAAATCTATAGCATCCTGGATTGTTCTGTATTACTAATAGAAAGTATATTGGTGTATTTGGGCCTGGTTTAATATTTTCAGTATTACCTTTTCATAGAGCTGTTACTGTTTGATTGCTGGCAGTTAGTTCTATTTAGGTATGGGAGGTTTTCTATATTGCAATTGTAATTTAGTTTACCCATGGCTTTCTGAGGATCAAGCCCACACCCAACATGCATTACAATAGACTTAAAACCATATGGGATACAAATTTCTTTTTTACAGAGTTTTCTGGTTGTTGTAAGTGATGTTTTTATAGCATAAGACTGCATTTTGATGTCCTTTTTGTAACATTTGGCTGGTCGCAGGGCCGACCCACAACTGGCCGCACTCACCAACTCCACCTCCGCATGCCAGAAAGATGTCGGGCTTGTGGCCATGCTGCTCCTGCTAAGGAACCTCCTAGGTGCATGAATGCATGCACCATGCTGATAGTTAAAGGTCCCGAGGCAGAAATCCAGCCTCAGCACCTCCTGATGACTTCCTTATTTAAACTTGTGTCCCAGAACAATGGATGCCTTACTATCAGGATCCCCTGCCTAGCAGTGATGTTGCTCCCTGTTCCTCATTTCTCCTTGACTTGCTAGTTGCCCTGCCCTTTTTCTGCCCATTGTCTTGATTGTGGTTCTGCTTCTATTGCCTTGCTCCCGTAGTCCCATCATGTCTATTCAGTTTTTCTGTGGTCTTCTGTGTTCTGTCTCCTTGTTCATCTCGGCTTGATTCCTGCCTTTGGCATTGCTTCAGATTATGATCATTCTCTTGTCTGCTGCCTACCTTGGACCTTCACTATGGACACTGACTATACTCTTGCCTGCTGCCTGCCTTATTCCTTCACTATGGACACAGATCACTTGTTTGCTTGCCACCTGCCTCTGAGCCTTGCTCTGTGACCTGGAATATGCTCTGCTCACTGCCTGCCTGACCTTTGGCTTGTACCTGATAACCCTCTGATTGCTGCCTGCCCAGACCTCAGCCCTTCCTGTGGGGCTATTGCCTAAGTCCAGCTGGCCCCTGGGACCCAAAGGCTCAACCATCAGGGAAAGGGGTTGGTATAGGTGAAGCTCCAGCCCAGTTCCAGTCCAGAACATGTCTGTGAGCTGGTGGCATGTGCCTAGGGAGTTCACCCTCTAGGCTGCACCAAACCCCAGTACAAGAGTCCACTTCACTTACACTTGTCATATAAAATCTGTTACTAGTAAAGGATCTAGGATGGAGCTGTGGGGTGGAGAGGACCTAGAATGGTGATGAGGAAAGTGGGGGAAATACCTATGATTTTTCATGTTGGAATAAATAATTCATATTTAAATAAAACCAAAGAAAGTTAGATATTTTCTATTGTTCCTTTCATTTGCAAAGCAATACAATACTCAAATGTTTCCAGATTTATACTATAGAAACCACCAGAAAAATATAATGTAAATCAAATCAAATAAATAATATAGTAACTATTCTAGAGGAAACGTTAAAGGATTTCCATGAGCAAGAGGAGAAGCAGATGTGCTACAGTTTGTGGATTCCATGCAGCAGGAGGTGCAAGTGAGACTGAAACCTCTAACAGAAAACAAGAATATAAATGCTTACCACACTTTGTGATCCATAGGTAAAAGGAAGTATTGCCCTCCAGCCCCAAGGAGAAACTGGCATGCAAGGTATGCAAACAGGAGCACCAGAGCAAAGGATGTAGCTCAGGAAAGAGTGGGTACCCTAGAGAGAAGTGTAGGTATGAGAAGCACCCTGTTAGATAATACTTCCTCTCCTACCTAAATATACCAAACCTATGTTGCCCCTAGAGAACCATCTTTCCTGGCTCAGGCCATAGCTAAAGCAGCTGGCGAGAAAGACCCTCACCTCACCACAGCAAAGGAGACCCAATCAAAAGTTTATGTGACATGCTATCTCAAAAAGCCTATTAAGGACATGCACACAGATGCACTGGCATGTAGGGCACACAAATCTATGGTCTGGCCTGATTTAGGAAAGGTGGCTAAGCATTATCTTTCCTGCCCACCAACCAGCATACCTAGTGAACATGTCGTCTCAATGGTGCTAGAGTTAAAAGAAAAGCTGGTCTTTTTGAAAATCAATCTATCTTTGCTGGGCTTTCCAGAATTTCTGTGCAAGTAGCAAATGACTGGAGGTCTTGTTGCACTATGTCTAGCTGCCATGTCCCAAAGTACCACCTTGGGAGTCTTGCTGCCACTCTGCCTATCTGACACTTTTGGAGTTGTGATGCCTCCATGTTGTTTGTAGTTAGGATCCTAGCCTAGTTCTCCTATTCTGTTTCTTTCTTGGTTATACAAGGGTATTTTTTGCCTAAAATAAATATGTGAAAAAATAAAAAGGTAAATGTTTTTCCTCCAAACCACTTCTTTTCTGGTTATCCACTTTATTGTCTTGGCCTCTCTAGGCCTTTGTGCTATTTTTCATTTCTACACTCTATGCCTTGGGATTTCGACTGCCTGTGCTATGTCTTAGTAGTCAGCATTCATCAGCATGCATTATCTCTGAAATTACCACAATTATCTAAGTAACACATGGAAAAATGTGATTTAATGAGCTATTTACAGTTTCACTGTGCCGACCATATGTACTTAACATGTGTCTGGCTCAATCTTTATTCTTTGACAGAAGCATATGCCAATGGTAGGATAAATTAGGTAGTCATGCCTCCAACTAGGACAGGTACCCCACACTGCTGCAGGTTGCCATGCACTGGGTAGGGGTCCACCCTCTGTTCTCCAGTGGAAGGGGGGGCCTCAGTGCAGCTGAGAACAAAATTGAGGGCCTCCTGGCCTCCCTCAGGTTGAAGAGAGAGATAATCCCATGCTTTGAAGACAGCACAGTCACAAAAGCCAGAGCATGTGCATGCCAGGCACCAACCTTGTACTCATCCCATCTGCTGGGAGATGAGGCTGGTCCCCATTTGTGCTTGAGCCCCTGGCAGAGGTGCTGGATAAATTTGCCATTCTTGATACCTTAGGGTGCTTCCTTCTCTGCTTTTGCTATCTTCGAGGTTCTCTCCTTCCCCTATGATACTTACTAGGGATGTGCAGAGCAAAATTTTATGTTCATATTTTTTATGTCCGAAAGGGGGTCCCACTTGCGGCCAATATGGACATAAAAAAAATCCAATGAGTTGGGTATATGTACATATGTGCAAAAAAAAAAATTAAACCCCCTCACCCTCCTTAATCCCCCCCCCCAGACTTACCACAACTCCCTGGTGATCGAGCGAGGAGTGAGGACGTCATTTCTGCAATCCTTGGCGAGAAGCATGTGACGTCGGTGGCACGTCGAGTGACGCGGCGTCACGTGATTCCCGGCTCGTTCGCGCCGGACGGCTCGTTCGGCCCAAAAAGAACTTTTGGCCAGCTTGGGGGGGCCTCCTGACCCCCCCAAGCTGGCCAAAAGTTCTTTTTGGGCCGAACGAGCCGTCCGGCGCGAACGAGCCGGGAATCACGTGGCGCCGCGTCACTCAGACGCGACGTCACGTGATTCCCGGCAAGTTCGCGCCGGACGGCTCGTTCGGCCCAAAAAGAACTTTTGGCCAGCTTGGGGGGCCTCCTGACCCCCCCAAGCTGGCCAAAAGTTCTTTTTGGGCCGAACGAGCCGTCCGGCGCGAACGAGCCGGGAATCACGTGGCGCCGCGTCACTCAGACGCGACGTCACGTGATTCCCGGCAAGTTCGCGCCGGACGGCTCGTTCGGCCCAAAAAGAACTTTTGGCCAGCTTGGGGGGGCCTCCTGACCCCCTCAAGCTGGCCAAAAGTTCTTTTTGGGCCGAACGAGCCGTCCGGCGCGAACGAGCCGGGAATCACGTGGCGCCGCGTCACTCAGACGCGACGTCACGTGATTCCCGGCAAGTTCGCGCCGGACGGCTCGTTCGGCCCAAAAAGAACTTTTGGCCAGCTTGGGGGGGCCTCCTGACCCCCCCAAGCTGGCCAAAAGTTCTTTTTGGGCCGAACGAGCCGTCCGGCGCGAACGAGCCGGGAATCACGTGGCGCCGCGTCACTCAGACGCGACGTCACGTGATTCCCGGCAAGTTCGCGCCGGACGGCTCGTTCGGCCCAAAAAGAACTTTTGGCCAGCTTGGGGGGGCCTCCTGACCCCCTCAAGCTGGCCAAAAGTTCTTTTTGGGCCGAACGAGCCGTCCGGCGCGAACTTGCCGGGAATCACGTGACGTCGGCGTCACGTGATTCCCGGCTTGTTCGCGCCGAACGAGCCGTCCGGCGCGAACTTGCCGGGAATCACGTGACGTCGCGTCTGAGTGACGCGGCGCCACGTGATTCCCGGCTCGTTCGCGCCGGACGGCTCGTTCGGCCCAAAAAGAACTTTTGGCCAGCTTGGGGGGGTCAGGAGGCCCCCCCAAGCTGGCCAAAAGTTCTTTTTGGGCCGAACGAGCCGTCCGGCGCGAACGAGCCGGGAATCACGTGACGCCGGCGTCACTCGACGTGCCGCCGACGTCACATGCTTCTCGCCAAGGATTGCAGAAATGGCGTCCTCACTCCTCGCTCCATCACCAGGGAGTTGTGGTAAGTCGGGGGGGGGGGGGATTAAGGAGGGTGAGGGGGTTTATATTTTTATTTTGGCTCAACAATCGCGATCCGATCGTTTATGTCGAATCAATTTTTTAAGTAAAAAAAAAATATGAGTTGCGTTTTACTAATGCGGTCAATCCGAATGCACACCCCTAATACTTACCAATGTTTGGTCTTGCCATGGCCCTCCATTGCTTTGCATGCTTATTGCACCACTCATTGGGCCTTCATGCCACTCCTGGTACTGCTTTTCCCTTCCCAGTGCCTTGGGCTTTTGATACCATTCTTCCTCATGCCTCAGCCCTCAAAGTATACCTTGAGGGATTTTCAACTATTCTTCTTGCTGCATTGCTCTACTTCTACCATTTCTGTTTTTAATTTCCAGTGCTACTGCTGCTGCCACTGCTACAAGCCAATCTTAGTGCCTTAAAATGCAGCAGCTCAGCCAAAGAAGTACATTAGGGTGCTTCCTCCGCTGATCCAGCTATCTTGAAGGTTCTTTCCAAATCATCTTCCCTTATAGTATTTGCTAATTCTTGGTCTTGCCCTGGACATCCATTGCACTGCACACTTGCTGCACCACACATCAGGTCCTTCATGCCATTCCAGGTACTGCTTTGCCCCTTCTAGTACCTTGGGTTTTTTATGTCATTCTTCCTCCTACCTCAGCCCTTGAAGGACACCTTGGAGGGTTTTCAGTTACTCTTCTTGCTGTATTGCTCTACTCCTACCATTTCTGTTTTTCATTGTTCAGCCTCACTGCTGCTGCCACTGCTTCAAGCCAGTCTTGGTACCTTAGGGTGCTTCCTTCTCTGCTTCAGCTGTCTTTGAGTTTCTTTCCAAATTCTCTCCCACTATGATACTTGCCAACTCTTGGTCTTGCCCTGAACATCTGATGCTTTACACAAGCTTTACCTACCCAGTTATCTTTAATGGTTTCATGCCCTCTTAAATTTTGTCATCAAACTGCCTTCCCTTACTGTTCTTATGGTTATTGGTTTCTTCTGCTATTTACCCCTTCAACAGCAAAAGGCACAGGGAGCAGGAGTGCAGATTCCAAAACCAGATTTTTTCATTATTATTGCTTCTCAGGAGATAGAGCCTGTATTTACAAAAACTAATTCAGAAGAAGAATCATCTCCTGGATTCCCTGAATCACAGAATATTAAACTACTACTTACTAAAGAGCATTTGGTGCCTCTAGTTAGTAGCATATTAGCATCCAGTAAACATGAACAGCTAGCTCCTTCACCTTCATTGTGGACCCTTGAGCCGGAGCGAGAGGTGTTGATCACCGAGAGATCCCCTCAGTGGGGCTCATCTCCGGGAGTTGGCGTAGGTGAGAGGACACACAAGGACTGGTTCCGAAGAATCAAGCAGGACGGCCCTCCAAGGAGCGTATAGCCTATGAATGCAGAAGAGCCCCCTAGGACCGGGTATTCGGAGCGTTCACTCAGCAAGATAGGAACCAACTTCCTCGAAGAGACGGCGTGGAGTCCAGGCTGAAGGTCCGGGGCAGGCAGCGAAGAGACGACATGAAGTCCAGGCAGAAGGTCGGGGGCAGACAGTGAACAGAGAGGTCAAGAGGCAGGCCGAGGTCAGTACCAGAGAGACAGTCTGAAGGTACTACCTGGAGAGACAAACAGACGGTCACAGGAACACAGAGAATCTGGAGGCACAAAGATGCTGGAGGCACAGAAACACAGGAGACACTGGAGCCCCAGAGACGCAGGAGACACTGGAGACACAGAGACGCTGAAGGCACGGAGACACAGGAGACACTGGAGGCACCAGAGGAGCAGCACCGAAGCACAGAGAACGCAGCCTAGGAGCAACAGAGGGAGTCTGTTGCAAAAGCAAAGAAAGGAAGCAGCTGCAGGTTTTAAATACCCCTCCTGCAGAGACGTCATCATCCGGGGCTGGCTTAGCTCTTCCGCCACGGCCCCTTTAAGAGGTGGAGAGTCCCACGTGTTATGGTTTTCTCCCCAAGAGGGGAGGAGTTAGCAATCTGTTATGAGTGAGCTCCCCTGGAGGGAGGCGTTAGCGATCTGTTAGAGGTTTGCTCCTCCAGAGGGGAGGAGTTGGCAATCTGTATAATCTCCATGCTGAGTTGCAATCTGTTATGGTTCTGATTCTGATGGGCGGAGACATAGATGAGAGCTAGCACTCTGTTATGCTCAGCTCCTGAAATGGAAGGAGTGAGCACACTGTAGTAAATAGGTGAATCCTTGGGCTGATGGCAGATGACAGCGCTCCCAAGAGGATATCCTGAGAGGGACCACTGGCTAGGCTTGAGTATGGAGACAGACACAGATAGTTCTTTTATTAGACAGGGTAGTAGAACCACCAGAGGTGGCAGTAGTGAGCTGGTATGCCCGACAGGGCTAACGTCCCTCAGATACTGGAACTGTGATCCCAGGGTTGCTGAGCTGTAGAGAGACTATAGATAGTGAATAGACAGTGTATGCTGTATACATAGCCAGTAGTAGATGATAATGTCACATAGAATCTTAAGGAGGCTCAGTAGCTGGAAAGAGTTGGGCCCTCGAGGAGCAAGTACCTGGTCCCAGGGAAAGCTCTGAGAGAACGGTGGCAACTCATGATTGTCTGTATCTGTAATAGCTTCTAGGCAGTAGAGAATCTTCAGTCTTCAGGAACATGGACCCTCGAGGAGCGAGTACCGGTTCCTATCTGCAATCTGAAATAGAGAAAAGAGAGCAAGGCCCCCGAGGAGCGAGTATCCCGGTAAGTACGAGGAGGCAGAGTTGCGTAGAGAGAAGCGGGTCCAGATGAATCTCCGCAATCAATCCACCTTGCTAACTCAAATCGTAAGCGCAAGTGAAGACCTTTTATGTTGGAAGCGGATGACGTCAATATTGGGGGATGCCCCTGAGGTTCGCGCCCTTGCTGGTACATACTTCAGAGCATGTGCGGGTGCCCTACGTCATCAAGAACATGGCGGATCCGCAGCGTTGAGCCGTACTGAGGACGCCGGAAAGAAGCAGCATGGAGATGCCGCAGCAGCAAGCTGTCCATCAGGCCCGGAGGGGAGTCACCACAGAGGTAGAGAGGGTGGGCGAGGGTGAAGAGCAGGCCCAAACGCAACACCGCACACGCATGTCAAGGGAGGCCCCGAGGCCAACCGGGAGAGCGACGCTGCAGTCGCCATGTGGCCCGGTGCCCATTGTCCAGTGTGGGAAGGAGGCCACCGCACCGGTGGAGCAGATAAGGTAGAGGGGCTGGCCGGTTGCGGCCAGACACCCTAACAGTACCCCCCCCCCCCCCCCTCTTAGAAGGGCCAGGTTTTTCAGGTTGTGTACCATGGAAGTGCTGAAGCAAAGATTTGTCCAAGATGTTCGAGGAGGGTTCCCACGAATTCTCCTCATCACCGAAACCTCCCAGGAAATTATATACTCCCAACATCTATGATGTCGTTGGATATCCAGGACCTCCCGGACTTGGTAGACTGGGTCGTCATCTGAAGCTATCTCTGGAGGGTTAGATGGTGCCGTATGGTAGGAAGACAGCACTAACGGTTTTAACAGAGACACGTGGAAGGAATTGTGTATTCGGAGGTTGGAGGGTAGTCTTAGGCGATAGTTCATCGGGCCTAAGCTTTCAGAAATTGAAAAAGGACTGATGTATTTTGGTGCCAGCAGCATAGATGGAACCCAAAGGCTATGTGGCGGGTGCTGAGCCAGACCTGATCCCCCAAGTTAAAGAGAGGGGCTGGCTGGAGGCGTTTATCAGATGTGCGCTTGGTGGTGTCAGCAGCTTTAATCAAGTTGGCATTGGTGGTCTCCCATAGGTTGTCCATCTGTTCACCCATAAGTTGGGCTGTGGGAGAAGGCACAGACAGAGATAATGGTAGTGGAGGTTTAGGATGCCTTCCGTAAACCACCTGAAATGGAGATGACTCCTAGCAGAATGAACGTGGGAGATACGGGAAAACTCCGCCCAAGGCAAGAGGGAAGACCAATCATCTTGGCGGTTTCCTACAAAAGAACGAAGGAAGGTCTTCAATCCCCGGTTAAGTCACTCAGCTTGCCCGTTACCCTGCGGGTGGAAGGCCGTGGTGAAATTCAAATGCACTCCAAATGTCTTGCAGAGGGCCCACCAGAACTTGGCCGTAAACTGGTGGCCAAGATCAGAAGTGATATGTAAGGGAAGACCATGCTTTCAGAATATGTGTGTCGTAAAGAGTTCTGCCAACTCTGGGGCTGAAGGTAAATTTGATAAGGGAATAAAGTGCGCCATCTTGGAAAATCTGTCGATCACAACCCAGATCACGTGATTACCAGAGAAGGTGGGTAGATCGACCACAAAATCCGTAGAGATGTGCATCCAGGGCTCCCGAGGGGCTGGGAGAGGTTGGAGTAACCCCTAAGGCCGACTAGACAATGGCTTTTGCTATGCGCATGTCGGGCAGAAATCCAAGTAGGATCTTACATCTTGAGCCATCCGAGGCCACCAATAATATCGGGATAGTAGGTTCAGGGTTCGGGCTCTGCCCGGGTGCCCAGCAGTAAGGGAGTTGTGCGCCCATGCCAGTACTTTAGATCGTTGACAAAGGGAAACCACTGTCTTCCCCTGTGGTACCATGTCGGTAGCCGCTAGTTGGATCTTGGCAGGATCCAAGTAGTGGATAGTTTCAGGTACATCATCAGCCTCGTATAGCCTGGAAAGTGCGTCTGCCCATGTATTCTTATCCGCAGGGCGGTAGCATAACACAAAGTCGAATCGACTGAAGAAGAGTGACCACCGGGCCTGGCGCGGATTTAGCCGTTGAGCCCAACTTAGGAACTCAAGGTTCTTATGGTCGGTATATACCGTCACAGGGTGTTGTGCCCCCTCAAGCCATTGTCTCCATTCTTCAAAGGTCATCTTAATGGCTAACAGCTCCTTATCTCCAATTCCATAGTTCTCCGCAGAGGAAAACTTGCAGGAGCAGGGCAAGAGGGTCCCTTGAGGGGAGCATTGGCTGAGTACCGCTCCTACAGTGAGATCCGAGGTGTCTACCTCCACGATGAATGGACGAGCTGGACTGGGGTGGTGAAGACATGGCTCTTGTAGGAATTCCTCTTTCAATTCGTGAAAAGCATGGATGGCTTCCTCCGGCCACTGTTTAGAATTGGCCCCCTTCTTGGTTAATGCTGTTAGGGGTGCTACTATGCGTGAATAGTGGGGAATGAAATTCCTATAGAAGTTGGCAAAGCCAAGAAACCTTTGCAATGAACGGAGTCCCACCGGCTGCGGCCACTCCCGAATGATGGTTAACTTGTCTGGGTCCATGCGAAACCCTGAGGTAGATACCATGAAGCCCAAAAACGGCAAGGACTCCTGTTCAAAGAGGCATTTTTCTAGTTTGGCGAATAGACGACATTCTCTTAGACGTTGGAGAACCCAGTGAACGTCCATGTGATATGTCTTCAAGTCTTTGGAAAAAATTATGATGTCGTTGAAGTAGACAATCACCCCCTTGTGTAACATGTCCCAGAATATCTCATTCATTAAATTTTGGAACACTGCGGGTGCATTGCATAGGCCAAAGGGCATTACGAGATATTCATAATGGCCGTCGCGCATATTAAATGCTGTTTCATCGCCCAGTTTTATTCGGACAAGATTGTAGGCCTCCCGGAGGTCCAAGTTGGAAAAGACTTTGGCTCCATGAAGGCGATCCAATAACTCGGGAATCAGAGGAAGCGGATAACGGTCTTTTCGAGTGATAGCGTTGAGTCCCCTGTAATCAATACAGGGTCTTAAAGAACCGTCCTTCTTGGCTACGAAAAAGAAGCCTGCTCCTGCTGGAGAAGAAGAGGGGCGAATGAAACCCCGGCCGAGGTTTTCCTTTATGTACTTAGACATTGCCTGCATCTCGGACAGGGACAATGGATACACCCATCCCCGGGGCAGAGTTGTACCGGGTAGTAAGTTGATGGCGCAGTCGAAGGACCGATGCTCCAGAAGGGTCTCTGCCTCCTTCTTGGAGAACACATCTGTGAAGCTACTATATTGAGGTGGTAACGATAGTGAGGTGCTAGCCAACACCAACTGTGGTTGCAGTCTAGGCCGAAGGCAGGTGGAAAAGCATTCCTTCCCCCAGGCTGTAATTTGCAGGGTTTTCCAGTCAATGGTGGGTGAATGCTTTTGTAGCCAGGGAAGCCTTAGTACCACGGGATGAATGGATTTCTGGAGAATCAAGAAGGATACTTCCTCTTGGTGAAGAACCCCGGTCCAAAGTATTACAGGAGCCGTGTGGTAATTTACCCTTCCTGGGAGAGGGTCTCCTTGGATTGAGGAAATCCATAACGGTGGTGTATGGGGTATCACGGGTAGTTGCAATTGGTGGACTAGCTCGAATAGAATAAAGTTCCCGCCGGAACCTGAGACGACGAGAGCGAGTGTGGTAAAGGAGCCCCCCAAATATTGTAGTGTAACGGGAACGGTGATTGAAGGAGTGGGATTGATACAGCCTAGGATCAGCCCTCCTGCGACACCTAGGCCCGAGCATTTAAGAACATAAGAACATGAGAAAATGCCATACTGGGTCAGACCAAGGGTCCATCAAGCCCAGCATCCTGTTTCCAACAGTGGCCAATCCAGGCCATAAGAACCTGGCAAGTACCCAAAAACTAAGTCTATTCCATGTTACCATTGCTAATGGCAGTGGCTATTCTCTAAGTGAACTTAATAGCAGGTAATGGACTTCTCCTCCAAGAACGTATCTAATCTTTTTTTAAACACAGCTATACTAACTGCACTAACCACATCCTCTGGCAACAAATTCCAGAGTTTAATTGTGCGTTGAGTAAAAAAGAACTTTCTCTGATTAGTTTTAAATGTGCCCCATGCTAACTTCATGGAGTGCCCCCTAGTCTTTCTACTATCCGAAAGAGTAAATAACCGATTCACATCTACCCGTTCTAGACCTCTCATGATTTTAAACACCTCTATCATATCCCCCCTCAGTCGTCTCCTCTCCAAGCTGAAAAGTCCTAACCTCTTTAGTCTTTCCTCATAGTCTTTCCTCATAGTCTTTCCTCATAGGGGAGTTGTTCCATTTTCTGGACATTCAGGACATTGGGCCAACAGGTGTTCTTTGTCTCCGCAATAGAGGCATAAGCCGAGTCTGCGTCGATGCTGTTTTTCTTCAATTGTCAGTTGGCTGCGGCCTAGCTGCATAGGCTCCTCCTGACACTCCGGCGAAGCTCCAGACATTGTGGGTGCAACCACTGGACGAGAAAAGGTGGGAGCCAGGGAAACAGGGCGATGACCTGGCTTATATTCTTTAGCACGTTGCTGTAGTCGATGATTAATGCCAGTTTAATGAGTTCCTCGAGTTCATCTGGGAGTTCTCGAGTGGCCAACTCATCCTTTATATGGGGAGATAAGCCCTCCAAGAAGATGCCACACAGGAGGTCCTCACGCCACCCTAGCTCGGATGCCAGGGTGCGAAATTCAGCCAGGGTGCGTGAACCCTGGCGGAGGTTAAGCAGCTTAGAAGTGGAAGTAGACTGGCGACTCAGTTCATCGAACACTTGACGGAATGTCCGAACAAACCGAAGTAGGTCTCCTAAATCTCCACGTTTCCAAAGCAGAGATGCCCAGGCCAGGGCTTTACCATCCAGAAGGGAGATGATGAAGGATGCCTTCACTAGGTCAGTAGGAAACTTCTGTTCTTGCAGTGAGAACCTTATAAAGCAGTGGTTCAGAAAGCCTCGGCACTGCTTAGATTCACTGGAGAATCGAGATGGAGCAGGCATATGGGTCATGGAGGTCGAAGCTACTGCAGCCGCCGGGGGAGGGGCAGTTGCCCTGTGTCCAGCAGTGGAATCCAGGCGAGATACCAGACGTTCTACTGTGACGGATAAAGTCTCCAGGGATTGCTTTGCTGCAGCAGCCATTGAGCCAGGCCTGGAATGGCCTGAAGGCTAGACAAGTCCACCGGATCCATGGCCTTTGCAAACTGTTATCGTTGTGGACCCTTGAGCCGGAGCGAGAGGTGTTGATCGCCGAAGGATCCCCTCAGTGGGGGCTCATCTCCAGGAGGTGGCGTAGGCGAGAGGAGGACACACAAGGACTGGTTCCGAGAATTCAAGCAGGACGGCCCTCTGAGGAGCGGATAGCCTATGAACGCATAAGAGCTGGGTGAACTCGGAGCGTTCACCCAGCAAGATAGGAACCAACCTCCTTGAAGAGACGACGTGGAGTCCAGGCCGAATGTCCAGGGCAGGCAACGAAGAGATGAAGTGAAGTCCAGGCAGAAGGTCCGGGGCAGGCAGCAAAGAGATGAAGTGAAGTCCAGGCAGAAGGATTGGGACAGGCAGCAAACAGAGAGGTCAAGAGGCAGGCCGAGGTCAGTACCAGAGAGACAGTCTGAAGGTACTACCTGGGGAGATGAACAGACGGTCACAGGAACACAGAGACACTGGAAGCACGAAGATGCTGAAGGCACGGAGACACAGGAGAGACTGGAGGCCCGGGGACGCAGGTGGCACTGGAGGCATGGAGACCCTGAAGGCACGGAGACACAGGAGGCACTGGAGGCACGGAGACGCTGAAGGCATGGAAACACAGGAGACACTGGAGTCACCGGAGGAGCAGCACCGAAGCACAGGGAACACAGCCTAGGAGCAACAGAGGGAGTCTGTTGAGAAAGTGAAGAAAGGAAGCAGCTGCAGGGTTTAAATACCACTCCTGCAGAGACGTCATCATCCGGGGCCGGCTTATCTCTTCCGCCACGGCCCCTTTAAGAAGCGTGGCCTCCCGCACATGTGCGTCAAGGGAGGCCCCAATGCCGGCCAGGAGAGCGATGCTGCAGTCGCCAAGCGGCCCGGCGCCTGCGGCCCAGCGCAGGAAGGAGGCTGCCGCACCGGTGGAGTAGATAAGGTAGGGGGGGCTGGCCACTCGCGGCCAGACGCCCTAACAGGCTATTCCCTAAGTAAACTTGATTAATAGCAGTATGAGAGGAAGCTGCTCTTGCTTCCTTATCCTTTTCCTAGCCCAGTGGGATGTTAATCCCTTCTCTTTCACCCAGTTCAGAGTGAGATATCACCAAATCCTGTTCATATGGGCCCGGCAAGACACCAACTTTATCTTCCTGCTGCTGATGCTCTCCTAACCACATGGGGCCTGGACATGAAAGCAGGATCATGAGGGAGAGATGTGTGTGCTCTATAGATTGATTGCCGACTTCCACTGCTGCTGCCTCATCTTCTTCCTCTCCTCAGTGCTTCTTGCTCTCATCTGCTGTTGGTAAAGCAGGAGGGAGACTTTGGATTGGACTGAAGGCTTATGCTGGCTGGGAACCAGGAGAAGAAGGAAATGTGCTGGGCAGGAAGGCCTTGGGAGAGTCTGCTTGGTAGGAAAAGAGAGGGAAGGGCAGGGACTGTTGAGAAGGGGAGAGAGATGGCACAGGGAAGAGGCTGCAGAGATAGGGGGTGTTGGAAATGTTGGACAAGGATATGAGCATGTGAAGGGACAATTGAGTAGCTGGGAGAAGTGAGGGGTAATGGGGGCATGAAGGAGAGTGACAGGGTATAAGAGTCATAATGTCAGTTTTGAGAATATACATTTGTTCTATATTTGAACTTTGCTTAGTGTAGGAGGAAATATATTTATTTATTTATTTTATTTTTAACTTTTATATACCGACATTCTTGCATTAAATGCAAATCATGCCGGTTTACAGTGAAACAGAAAAAGCAGGAAAAAATTCCTTAGTCGAATACAATAAACAGCTTAGTTAACAAAGGAAACATAAAAATAAATTTTTACATATACACAAAGGTTTGCACGAACGGGTGCACAAAAGGGAGAGCCCCTTTGTCGCGCCCCTTCGGCGCGCGACATCTGGTGTTGAGGCTGTCTTAACTGTCCGATGTTAGTGACGTCATGGGGGGGCGGGTCTAATGATCGCAGCACTTACACCGCTGCTTCTTTCCAGTTCCAGGTGACGATCAAGCTGTTTCCTTCACTTCCCCTCCCATGACTGTGGGGTGAGAAGCGCTGCTTGATGTTATCTGGCTTCCCACACGCGACGCCTGGTGTTGAGGCTGTCTTAACTGTCCGATGTTAGTGAAGTCATGGGGGGGGCGGGTCTAATGATCGCAGCACTTACACCGCTGCTTCTTTCCAGTTCCAGGTGAAGATCAAGCTGTTTCCTTCACTTCCCCTCCCATGACTGTGGGGTGAGAAGCGCTGCTTGATGTTATCTGGATTCCCACACGCGACGCCTGGTGTTGAGGCTGTCTTAACTGTCCGAAACTTCTGTTTCTAATTCTCCAGGTTTGCACTGCATGCAGAAGGTCCTGGTGTTTCCATTCCATTTTTTGTTTCCACATTTGTAAAGTGTGGTATTTTATTCCATATTAGGTGAAGGTAGAACTGTCTGTATTCTGTATGTGTGTGACAGACTAGGTACTTTACTAGCATGTAGGTATTTATATCAGTCTTATTTGTTGTATTTTCTCAATATGATATTGCACTGGTGGTGAACTGCTGCCTTTTCATGGGTAGGGCTATTGTTGTTTCATTTCTTGGAGTTAGTGCTGCTAAGGTATGACAGATTTGATAGTCATACAGAGTGGGGTTTGTTTGTATTATTTTACAGTGCACCTGGTAGTAAAGGAAATCTGTGATGCTGTTATTGAGATGACACCAGAATCAGAATATCTTTTTTGTATGGTGAGTTGTACAGGGAAATGTCTTAGTTCTGTTCTCCGCCCATTGTTAGGAAGCGGGAGACTCCTGTGGGTGCAGAGCATATGCTTATATTTAGTCCCATGATGGTCATGTGTTCAATATGTCACACATGTGAGTGTCATCTCTCAGGTGTGTCCTGACAGAAAAAAGGTTGAGAACCACTGATTTAAAAGACCTTATATTCTGCATCCTTCAGAATAAATGTTTGATGCAAATTACAATAAAGTACATTCATAAAATAATGAATGTACAAAGAACAATAGACAACATAAACATATAAAATAATAATCACTTAAAAGGCATTTTTTAAGTAAGTAGTCTTAATTGATCTCCTGCTGCTGTTTTTCTCCTCTGACAATGTATTGGAGAATTCTTGCCACTGCTCTTATTGTTTTGCCCCATTGTGGGTCCTGTTGCGCTGGAGGTTGACCTTGGCCTGGCGCAGGCCAGAGGGCGCCTGCTGCCAGGCGGCGGAGCACACAAGGAGACAGAGGCAAGCTGGAGCTTCACCAATAACGGCCTGGGAGCTCCGCGAGTTGAGCCCTTGGATTCCCGGGCTGCCTGGGGTTAGATGGGCCTCTGGGGGTCTCCCGGAGAGATGATGGAGAGGTGTGCCCACAAGTAGAGGTGCGCGGCTGACGGTGAATAGACGGGCTAGACCGGAACAGAGAGTACCGGAGACCATGGGTACAAGGCAGAAACTGAAGGTCCTCCGGGTAGGGTAGACCGCACCTAGTGATCTAGCTCGAGGAAGGCCGCAGAGAGCGTCAAGGCAGGTGAGCCTGGTGGTCTCAGGAGAAGCAAAGAGAGTGTCCAAATGGAGAGCAAGGGTCAAAGCCAGGATATCCATCCGAGGATGATCAGCCACAGTAAGGGTCAGTTCCAGGTATCAGTCTGAGCGTGGTCAATGGCAAGCAGAGGTCAGTTCCAGGTATCAGTCCAAGCATGGTCAGGGGCAAGCAGAGGTCAGTTCCAGGTAGTGGTCCAAGCGTGGTCAGAGGCAAGCAGACGTCAGTACCGAGTATCAGTCCGAGAAGGTACAACTTGGATTGCAGAATGTGGAACAAACTCAGGAACGAAGGAACACAGGAACAGGCGCTGGAACACAGGAAGGGCCACGGGAACACAGGAGCAACGCAGGAACACTGGAACGAGAACAGGAACACAGGAACAGATGCGGGAACACTGGAACAAGCACAGGAACTCAGGAACAAGGACAGCAACTAGCTCACACAATGTGACGACCCTTGCCAAGGCAAGGAATGGAGGGCTGAGCCCTGCCTTTTATGCAGGGCTCAGGTGACTTCATCGCTGGGCGCCACAGAGCGGTTTCCCACCACGGTACCTTTAAAGGTCGGCCCTGTGCTTGCGCTTAGGGGCCGCCTGCAGGAAAGCATGGCGCGGGCCTCTCCACGCCATGAGGGACGCGGAGCACCGGAGCAGGAGGGAACTGGGTCCAGAGTTGAGGAGGCCGAGGAGCTAGGAACCTGAGTGCGCAGATGGCTAGCTATGATCACGGGAGAGACCGGGGGAGCAGTCGAGGCTGGGTCTGGTAGGTGAGCAGGGCAGGTCGCAGCCCTAGCACAGCCGGGGCACACAACAGGTTTGCAGGTTTGTTAACACGTTGACTTAGTCTTGATGTGATGGCATGCCTTCATCCTTGTCATGATGTTATCCACCATCTTCATTAGAAATGATTAGTTAATCCCAATTTGGGAGCCCAAATTTCATCACCCATTTACTATAATGGTAAACAAATGAACAAATAAAAAAATTACAATTATTTTTTCATTTTAAATGAACCAAATGAATGATTGCAACCTATAAAATGAATGAATGAATGAATGAACAAAATCAATTTTTTTAATTTTTACATGCCTAAAGTAAAGTAGAGAAAGAGGGTTGATTTTGAAGATCAGCATATCTAGGAATATTTGATATTGAATCACCCTGAAATTTTCATTAATTAGTTGGGGGGGAGGGGGCACCAGACAGTATGCACACATACTTTCTCCTCTTTCACTCACACACACTTTAACATATTCACATGTTCATCTCCACTGTCTCACACACATACATGTCCATTCTCATACACACATATGGTCACTTACTCATTCACTCCTCTTGCACACTCTAACACTCTCTCACTCTCTTTCACACTCACATGCCCATTCATTCTCTCTCTTCTGACCCAAATCAACCATCTTCTTTCTTCAGGCCAGCGTTGCCAATAGGAGTCCTCCTCTTTCTCCAACCGTGTGGGCCAGTGCTGCCTCTCCACTTCCTTCTGGCCACACGGACTTATATGATTCTTCTTTATTCTTCTCACCTGCTTGCAGCTGACATTCCTCCTCCTTTCTGCCTGCATGACCCTAGATGATTTCCTCATCTGGGGCCTGCAATGCCACTTCTCTGCCTCACCCAGAGTTTTGTGGTGTTGGCCTGGAGACCCAGCAATTCCTTCAGAATTCCAGTCTCCAGGCCAAAAGTGGAGAGTTCCCAGCTATGGGGGATCAGGGCTGTCCTTGTTGGGGGGAGCAGGTGAATTGGTGTAACTACCTTTGACATCACTTCTGGAGGGCTGGCAGATTCTACAGGTACAGAGAGGCAATCACCTCCCTCCCTGCATCAGGGGTGGGAGGGAAATGACCTACTCATCCCCCTTCCCCTCCACACATTGCTCTTCAATGTGTGGAGGGGACATAAACTATGGGGAAAAAAAAGCCCTAGGTAGTTGTGAAGGAGGGCTCACGGTGCCAGATCCCAGCCCTGATTCCAACTGAGTTGGATGTATGAAGGAGCAGGAGAAAATTTACTTAACCAAAAGCATAGTGCCAGCTCAGCACCTCTTGACATTTTGACCGACATGCAGTTCCCCTCCCCCGCAGACTATAGAAGAGGACTTCTATTATTAACAAAGCTTGATCTTCAAGCTTATAAAAAACTAGCCCAAAATTAAAGCTTGGAACAAATAAAATGGAACTCCTATGAATCTCTCTCTCCCACCCACTATCTGCTGGAAAACCGGTCAGTCTGAGTCCCTAACTCCAAGCTTGCAAACAATTCAAAATAAGGCACCAAAGTCTCTCTGCTTCCAGCAAGTGAAAATTAAGGATGTGCTTTCATTTTTAATGACATTGCCTATTTCATTGCATATCAATTCTTAATGAAACCATTAAAAAATTCACAAAATTTAGTGCTTTTTTAAATATATTGTTTAGTGCAGACAACTTTGATTTAGTGTGAACTACTACCACTCAAATTGTGTGCACTAACTCAAATAATGTGTACTAAATAAAAAAATGTTGCACTAAACCAAAATTGTGTGCACTAAATGAACATTTTTAAAAAAATCTAATAAACCAAAAAAATGGGGGAAAATATAACAAAATGAAACAAACCGAAAGTTTATCTATGCACACCCCTACTAAAAATCCTTCCCTAACAAACAATTTGAAAACACTTTTCTTTGCAAGACAGGAGTATGAGGTAACTCATCAATATAGCTCTGTGAGGTTTCTTAGAACAGTTACATAATGCATCATAGACATTAAAAACAAATCATATTCTGGTTTTCTCCATGCTCCATGCAGCCTCTAAATCTTTGCTAGAAAGTACACATCTAAAGCATTCGCCAATCAAGAAAACCTTTTGCAGCTGTGCTCAGCAGGTTAGCAAACAAACAAGGTTTAAAACTGTGGCAAAAGAATGTAAAAACCTGGCCCCAAAATTCAACCAGAATAATAAATATTACTTCTGGGGAACTCTGTGCTACTGCAGAATGCAGAAATTCTGCTGATTTCCCCATTCATGCAGATTTTTACTGTCACCACTTTCCCCTTCACTCAGATTTTCACCGGTTTCACTTCCAGGCCACACCGTTACTATGACCTCAAACGCAGACAGGATGGTGGCAATAATGGCTCCACGAGCCTGCCAGAAGAGGAGAGGCCTTAACTGCAGGGCTCCCCGATCCCTGGAACAATGGGCCAGGCTTGCAGGAGGCAGTGCAGCACAGGGCAAGCTCGCTGGAGGTAGCGCAACACTGATTATAACCAAACTCTGCCTGAAGAGTTGGGCTGGGGCTTTTGCAAACATGGCACAACCAGGCAGCTTGAAGCCTGGGAAACAAATAGTAGAGTGCAATCAGTGCATATTATTCCTGCACTGTGAGAAAAAGGTAAATAAATGTAGCGCCTCCTAGCTGCAACTGATGGAAAAGGAGACTATCTTCTGCTTCGGTGGTTCGAGTTTCCGAGTGGTGATGGGGTAGGTCGATGATACTGGAGTCGAAGGGGTTCCACTCGTTGCCCTCTTCCTGCCTGGTAATTTAGAAGAAATGGACAATCCAACCCAGCCAGTGGAGCTCATGGAGGTTGGGAGGGGAAGCAGGCAGTAAGAAAGATGTTATGTAGGAAAGAATTGCTTAAAATTAACAAAAGCTTTATTGTGATAACAATTATGAAATGCAAATAAAAAGTTTAACCAGATGGTAATGATGTTAAAACCAGGTTCAACAGCTATTGTGTTCTATCAGTAAAAGCAATTCACTTTAAATCTTTTGGAATTGAGATATCAGAACTGTCATTAAAACAATCTTTACCAGTCACTATAGTAATTAGCATTTTCTTCTAAGTATCTCTCAAAAAAAGCAAGATGCATTCAAAACAGTTATTTGGGCAAGTTACAATATCATCCACTCTTGTTCTTTATACTGTATTTTACTTAACACCAATGTATTCTCTGAACTTGAGGCTTTGGTCTGCTCTCTACTTGCAGTATCTGTGAACATTTTTTCTTATTAAGTATCATTTTCTTCCTGTAATTCTGTTATGTATTTCTTTTGTTTTTGAGTGAATGTCACTAGTGTCTGGTCAGACCTAGGCTGTTGTGAGAGCTGTAGGATGCAGAGTGCATTGTCCCTGATGCTCCAAATAGGTGCTTGTGGTGCTGATTGAGAGAGAAGCACTCCTGGTTTGGCTCTGGTCCTCTTCTCTTTGGTTGTCTTCCAGGAACTGCAGGAACAACCTATTGGCCTGACTAAGAAAATCAAAAAGAGAAACTATCTGCCTTTCACTGTATATCTTCTGGCAATCTAACAATATGGCATTATTATGTCTGCAACAGGAACCTACCATGTACTGAAATTCTAACTAATAAAATAAAAGCATAAGCAATTGTCCTTAACTACTGGTCCTTTCTCTTCCTTGACAGTGGATTTTCTTATTTTCACAATCTCCTCCACTCTTTGACTTGCTCGGGCTTTAACAATGAGAGATTTTTCTCTCTCTGTTCCCACTATTTCTGTCTCAAACAAACAGGGTTTTCTTCTTTTTCTGTGGTTCCAAGGCAGAGCTCCAGCTAAAAACACTTGCCACTGCACAAGACCAGTCTCTTTCTGTATGTGGCTTTATTTCCACAAGGAGGATTACTGCCCTGGATGAGGTCACAAAACAGAAAATAGTTCCTCACATAGTGCTAATATATCCTTAAACACTTCTTACTGGATTCCTTTATAACCTCCTTAAGTTGGCAGAAGTCTGACAATTAATACCATCCAGTTAGAACTTTTGTTAAACATAGTACTAAACTTTTTTGAATCACAGTCAGCTCACAGCTCCTTGATTCTTCCACAGCCTTTTTACAAAAAAAACTAAGCATGAAGCTTTCTTGCAACCAGCGGCGGATTCCCAAGGACGACCGGCCTGGGTATTCACCGCCCAGGCTGGCCCAGAACACATCATGTGGTCTGCCGAGCGCGTCTCTGTCACGGCCGCGCACGGCCGGCCCACCGGGGGATCCCCGATCTCCTGATAGGCCAATCCGCCCCTGCTTCAGCTAACATCAGCATCTATGCAAATTGGTCTGTCACAGGGGAACTATTGACACGCGGAACCTTGTGGTGCTAGCTGAATGGTGCAGCTCCTTGACCTCCCATAGATTTGTATTGTCTCCAACTGCTTCCTGTGAAACACCATCCAATTTTATCTTCTAAAACTTTTTTAAAGCTTCATTTTCAAATAAAAATTATATGAAGGGATTGCTTAATGTTTGCTCACAACTAGGCTGGCACTGGTTTGAATACTTGTTTCTGTTTTTCTCAGAATAATTTATATTATTGGAGTTCTGTACTGATGTCACTTCCTTTTTCCCTTCCCTACAAACCCAGCTGATTCAAAAGGTACAACTGCAACTTTCTCAGTGCACTCTCTTTGTGGTTTGTTTGTTTTTTTCTATGGGTCCTGCTTCCTCTGTAATAACAGGAGCTAAATCCTTTCTCTTTTGACTTCTGACATGGCTGAAACCTGTTTTTTGCTGTCCTTTCAGAACCATAGAAGGTAATCAAGTATGGATGAAATAAAAACAGAGGCTAGCTCTCTCAGCCTGTCTTTCCCTGTTTTTAACCATTGCAATGTTTCTGGGATTTCTTTCAGCCAGGCATAGAGAATGCAAGTATTTGTTTTCACTTATTTACATAAATAAATGACTGTAAATGTATGAGATGGTCAAAAGGAAAAGGAAAATAAATAGAAATAGTCATAGGGGAGAGAGGGTGGTAGACAGAGGGAGGAGGGGAAAGAAGGAGGAGGAAGAGAGGGAGAAGGGAAAAGAGAAAGGAAGAAGAGGGGGAAGGGATGGGGAAGAAAGAGGGGAGAGTGAAGGGGAGGGAGGGAAGTGAGGAGAGGTAGAATGAGTTGGGGAGAGGGAGGGGAAGTGGGAAGAGGGGTAAGGAGTAGAGGGAGGAGAAAGTGGTGAGAGGAATAAGGAGTAGAGGGAGGGGAAGAAGAAGAGAGGGATGAAGTCGGGGAGAGGGAGGAAAGAGGAGAGGGAAGGAGTAAGGGGAAGAGGGAAGGGAGAGGGAGAGGGAGGGAAAGATGGGGAAGAGGGAGGGGGAAGAATTTGGATGGGTGCAGCAACTGCAGCAGAATCTACCAACGTGGTTATTCTGTCAGCAGCAACAGCTGCTGCCACTGCTGGCAGATGAGTCTAGTGTTGCTGAAGGTGAGTGGTGCTGGGCTCACAAAATGACTAATTGATTCTCAAATGAAGAATGTAAACATTCTCTATACAGTTTGATGCTTTCTGCCAGAAGGAAAACAATAACAGATGAATTTTAAAATGTCCATGTGCATAAAAATCGACACGGACATGCATGTTATAAAATCCATGCGTCCATGTGCACGTGCTGGGAACCACACTCACGTGGACGCACGTGCGCGCCTTTTAAAATCTACCCCTAAGTGAGAAAAATGTGAAGGCTTTTTGTTTTCTGTACTGTTATTTAAGTGAAAATACTGGATTGCATTGAAATTTAGGATGATGATTTGTTAAATAAATTTGCAGAATTTACAGAATATATGTGCAGCATTTTCAATTTTTTGGCACAGAATTCCACTAGGATTATAGAACAATCCTCTCTGACACTGTCTCTATCTTCCAAAATACTCTCAAACTGAACTAGAAAAGGAAGCCGATAACCAATAGGATGATAGTTTCATAAACTAAAAAGGTACATCCAAAGACAGAATACAGCACCTCTGTATTTTCCTTAATGTGTACAATATATTCTCCCCTCACTGGTCCATTCTCTCCTATTACTGTCCAGAAGGATTCTTTTTGTGAGGCAAACATATGATTGATGCAAATCTCGAAGGTGCCTGTGGTGATTTCTGTTCTTAAACTGCAAGGTAAATGAATTGCTATTTATAAGCTGGCCATGAGGGAAAGTGAAGGAGGAGGGAAGACTGATACAAGAGAGGAATGATAGAACTAAGAAATAAGTGAGTAACCTTTAACAATAGAACTAATTCAATTCATCTAAAGGTTGCAATAGAAAGAAACATACGATAAACAATGGGACATCAATATGTTAAAATAGCATGAAAAATAGTAAAAAAAAAATTTAAAAAAAGGTTTAAAAAACAATATATTTTTATAGCTGATAATTGCATTTATATTATATTCATTTTGCTGTAAGTTGTTTGGCTTTTTTTCATTTTGATTCCTCTGCTCCTATGCATAAAATATTGTGTTTTATGCTTGTGAATTCATACTAACCAGTGCCAGATTTCTTCAAACATCCAGAGTTTATGAGAGAACCGGTGCATTTTTGGGAAATATACTTCTGAAAACTGAATTTAATTATTCCATCTAGTATAGCCGGCTAATGTTTATGACCTATAAAACCAGAGAACTGAGCAATTTGACATGGTTTCCATTCTTCTTCTTTATTAATATGCTCACACAAATGCCCATTAATAATGATGGGTTGTAATTTGTTCATTAAAAATTAAATTTGCAACTTTTTAAATTCCAAATAAATATATATTTTTTTTTTTTTGTCTGTTGGCTAGTCTCGTGCTAGCGCACTCACAGTAGGCTGCTTTTGCTACTTAGAGGCTCTTAAAGACTAGCAGAAGGCCCAGACGCAGAAAGGCAAATGACTGTCCAAGAGGCTCTTAGAACTGTCCAGCTCTCTGCCCCCCATTCGAGAGGCTGTTGTCACTGCTCTACCCCCTTTATGGGAAGACTGCCTGACTGGCTCTTATAACTGCCCCACTCCTCAGGGGGAGGCAGCTTTTCTTTGAGCATCACAGGCAAACAGACAGATCCTGTTGAAACCTCCAGTGGAATGTTGTATAGGCATATAATAACAGCATATCTTTTTACTTTCTCTGAAATGCATTCAGTTTGAATTTTAAACTCATTTGAAATTAGAATGATTAAAGCTTTCAGAGTAGATGTAAAGGGTGTAATTTTCAAAACAGCCCACCCAGATGTCAACTCCATGGGTGTTTTGCAGATTTTCAAAGGCAGTTTAAACATACTTTCCTTTCCAAAAGTGACCATGAAAAAGAGGGGGGATGCAGACTTTTCAAATGCTTTTTGTGCAGGCTACATCTGGCTGGTAACTACCATGTGTAGATTGTTTCCTTATCCCAACCACAACACTGCCCTGAGAGTGTTGCGCTGGAGGTGGACCCTTGGCCTGGCGCAGGATTGGTACGGCTCTCTGAGGGTTCCCAGAGGGCACCTGCCACCAGGAGGCGGAGCACACGAGGAGACCGAGGCTAGCCGGAGCTTCACCAATAACAGTCCGGGGGCTCCTTGGGTTGAGCCCTTGGATTCCCAGCCACCTGGGCTTAGGTGGGCCTCAGAGGGTCTCCCGGAGAGGTGTGTCCACCAAGAGCAAAGGTACGTGGCTAGTGGAGAACAGACAAGTTAAACCGGAACTGAGAGTACCAGAGACCACTGGAACGGAACAGGAGCTGAAGGTCCTCCGGTCAAGATAGGCAGCACCTAGTGGTCTAGCTTGGAGAAGGCCATGAGTGACCGGGCCTTCTCCAAGCAGGCCTGGTGGTCATAGGAGAAGCAAAGAGAATGTCTGAGCAGAGTGCAAGGGTCAAAGCCAGGGTATCCATCTGAGGGTGGTCAGCCAAAGCAAGGGTCAGTTCCAGGTATCAGTCCGAGCATGGTCAGTATCAAGCAGAGGTCAGTTCCAGGTATCAGTCCAAGCATTAGGGATGTGAATCATTTTTTGATGATTTAAAATATCGTCCGATATATTTTAAATTGTCAAAAATCGTTAGGGCCACGATACAATACCAATTCCCCCGATTTATCGTCAAAAAATCGTAAATCGGGGGAAGGGGGAGGGCAAGAAAACCGGCACACTAAAACCCCCTAAAACCCACCCCCGACCCTTTAAATTAAATCCCCCACCCCCAAATGCCTTAAATTACCCTGGGATCCAGCGGCGGTCCATAGCTAAATCGGGGGAAGGGGGAGGGCAGGAAAACTGGCACACTAAATCCCCCTAAAACCCACCCCCGACCCTTTAAATTAAATCCCCCCCCTCCCGAACCCCCCCAAATGCCTTAAAGTACCCTGGGGTCCAGCGGCGGTCCGAAACGGGCTCCTGCTGTTGAAGCGTGTTGTCTTCAGCCGGCGCCATTTTGCAAAATGGCCGCCGCAAAATGGCGGCGGCCATAGACCAACACGATTCGACCGCAGGAGGTCGCTTCCGGACCCCCGCTGGACTTTTGGCAAGTCTTGTGGGGGTCAGGAAGCCCCCCCAAGCTGGCCAAAAGTCTCTGGGGGTCCAGCGGGCGTCCGGGAGCGATCTCCTGCCGCAAATCATTTTCCGTACGGATAATGGCGCTGGCCATACGCGTATGGCCGGCGCCGAGGGTTCCGGACCTCCGCTGAACGACCTCCTGCAGTCGATCTCCTGCCGGCGCCATTTTCCGTACGGAAAATGGCGCCGGCCATACTCGTATGGCCGGCGCCATTATCTGTACGGAAAACGATTCGCGGCAGGAGATCGCTCCCGGATGCCCGCTGGACCCCCAGAGACTTTTGGCCAGCTTGGGGGGGCCTCCTGACCCCCACAAGACTTGCCAAAAGTCCAGCGGGGGTCCGGAAGCGACCTCCTGCGGTCGAATCGTGTTGGTCTATGGCCGCCGCCATTTTGCAGTGGCCATTTTGCAAAATGGCGCCGGCTGAAGACAACACACTTCAACAGCAGGAGCCCGTTTCGGACCGCCGCTGGACCCCAGGGTACTTTAAGGCATTTGGGGGGGTTCGGGAGGGGGGGGATTTAATTTAAAGGGTCGGGGGTGGGTTTTAGGGGGATTTAGTGTGCCGGTTTTCCTGCCCTCCCCCTTCCCCCGATTTAGCTATGGACCGCCGCTGGATCCCAGGGTAATTTAAGGCATTTGGGGGTGGGGGATTTAATTTAAAGGGTCGGGGGTGGGTTTTAGGGGGTTTTAGTGTGCCGGTTCACGATTTTAACGATTTTCACGATATTCTAAACACCCAAACGGCAACGATACGATTCCCTCCCACTCCCAGCCGAAATCGATCGTTAAGACGATCGAGGACACGATTCACATCTCTACCAAGCATGGTCAGTATCAAGCAGAGGTCAGATCCAGGCAGCGGTCCAAACATGGACAAAGGCAAGCCGAGGTCAGTACCGGGTATCAATCTGAGGAAGTACAACCTGGGTAGCGAAATGTAGACACTGGAACACAGGAAGGACCACAGAAACGCAGGAGCAGTGGAAGCACAGGAACGCAGGAACACTGGAACAAGCACAGTAACAAGGAACGCAGGAACACTGGAACAAGCACAGGATCAAGGAACGCAGGAATCCAGGATGGCAACAAGCTTCACGATACGTGATGACCCGATTGCCAAGGTGAGGAACTGTGGGAAGGACCTTGCCTTTTAAGTGGTGCTCAGGTGACATCATCAGGAGGCATCCGGCCTGAGGTTCTCACTCTGGGCCCTTTAAAGGAGGGAGCATGGCCCACGCGCACACCTAGGGGTAGGGCTGAGGACGCCGAGGACACAGATCCCCGATGGGAGCTCCACTATGAGGCCTGCGATGACGGAGGTGAGTCGAGAAGGTGCAGAGGACGCCATGAGCTGGCTGCAGTGGTGAGAGAGGAGTGCCCAGAGCTCATGGAGGGAAGCGCGAAGTGAGCAGGTCCGGTCACGACACCAGCGTGGCTGGGTCACGCAACAGTACTAGGCCTCCCCCTTACCGGCTTAGGCTTCTCAGGGTGTTGTTGATGGAAGGCTTGGTGAAGAGTGTTGTCCAGGATGTGGTGGGAAGGCTCCCATGAGTTTTCCTCTGGTCCGAAGCCCTCCCACAAAAGGAGGTACTTCCAACAACCTCTTCAGCAGCGAACGCCCAGGACCTCCCGGACCTGGAGGGTGGCCTCAGGCTCAGCTGAGAGATGAGTGGGTGGTGGCAGTCTCCGAGACCGCCAAGATAGGACTAGGGGTTTGAGCAGGGATATATGGAATGTATTGTGAATTCCAAGGCTTGCTGGTAGCTTTAGCTGGTATGTTACAGCCCCCACTCAGCGTAAGATAGAAAAAGGTCCCACATACTTCAGGGCCAATCGTTGAGAAGGCAACCAGAGGTGGATGTGCCGTGTGCTGAGCCAAACCTTCTGACCTGGCAAAAATACTGGGACAGCCTGATGGTAGGTGTCGGTCACTCTTTTGGCACGATCGTCTGCCTGACAGAGGCGTTCTTTCACCTGATCCTATAGCCGGCGGATGGTCTGGGCTATGGACTGTGCTGCAGGAGATGGTACGCTGAGTGGGACTGGAAGAGGCAGGCAGGGCTGCCGACCAAAAACCACCACAAACAGAGAAGTCCAAGTGACAGATGCGACGTGGGTGTTTTGTGACAACTCTGCCCATAGGAGGAGATCGACCCAATTGTCTTAGTCATTAACATAGGACCAGAAGAAGGCCTTCAGGGAGCGATTGGCTCTCTCAGCCTGGCTGTTGGCCTGCGGATGGTAGGTGGAGGTCAATTTCAAAGTAATACTGAATTTTATGCAGAGGGATCTCCACTACTTTGCCACGAACTGAGGACGGTCCGAGATAATCTCTTGTGGCAATCCGTGGAGATGGAAGACATAGTTAAAGAAGAGTCGGGTGAGTTCAGGAGCCGAGGGTAGGCTGGGTAAAGGCACAAAATGGGCCATTTTGGAGAAACGGTCTATTATGACCCAGATTACAATATGCCCCTTGGAGGGGGGCAACTCTACAATGAAGTCTGTAGAAAGACTGGTCCAAGGTTCTGTGGGTGCTGGAAGGGTATGGAGAAGCCACCACGGACATCCAGTAGGCAGTTGTTGTTGAGCATAGACAGGGCAAGAGTCTACGTCGTTTCGGGAGTCCTTAGTCATGGTAGCCCACCAGT
This sequence comes from Rhinatrema bivittatum, assembly GCF_901001135.1. Lineage (NCBI taxonomy): Eukaryota > Metazoa > Chordata > Amphibia > Gymnophiona > Rhinatrematidae > Rhinatrema > Rhinatrema bivittatum. The sequence goes on along the minus strand of NC_042616.1, from coordinate 738,344,763 downwards.
AGTGTCTGTGGAGCATCTCGAGGGTTTGGGCCCAGCCAGGATGGTCAGCAAGACGGGAGTAATGGGCACAGTGAAGCACTCGCTCTCAGAGGCAGCGAGGCACCACAGTCTTCCCAGCAGGCATGTTGATTGTAACTGTGATGGAGATGCAAGCAGAATCTATGATATGAGCTGGAGTTTCGGGGGTATCCGATTCTTCTCGGCCGGGCGGTAGCGTAGTTCAAAGTTGAACCGTGAGAAGAAGAGGGCCCAGCGGGCCTGTCTTGCGTTCAGTAGATGAACCTCTTTCAGATGTTCCAAATTCTTATGATCGGTGTAGCTGGTGAACTTGTGTTGGGCTCCCTCGAGCCAGGGGCACCACTCCTGGAGGGCCAAATTCACGGCCAGGAGTTCACGATCACCAATTATGTAGTTTCATTCTGCAGGTGAAAACTTGTGGGAATAGAAGGAACATGGAACAAGGGTTCCCTTGGTGGAGTATTGACTGAGGACCGCCCTGGCACCAATGGCGGACGGTTCAACCTCGACGATGAAAAGACGGTTCGGGTCTGGATGCGGAGACATGGGCCAGTTCAGAAGGCCTCCTTAAGTGCCTGGAATGTGGACTGGGCTTTGGGACTCCACACCCAGAGGTCACATCCCTTCTTAGTCATGGCGGTGATTGGAGCTCTCAGAAAATGGCAAATCTGAGCAGGGGGGTTAATTCTGCTCAAATTCTGCGCTCCACAGGAGCGCAGAATTCCTCCAGGACTAAATCAATGATTCATTTTGCCCTTACCTGCTCAATTTGTTTTGACCCGATGCAAGGTTTGCTTGTTCCCATATGTTTGTCAAGAAACATTTTAAGTTACTGCAATAAAAAGATCTCACATTACATCTTTTTATGTTTATTGACCTCTAGTTTCATGCATACTTATTAAAGCAATTGTGTTGAAATTCATATGGAATACATTTAAAGATCAATCAAAGGAAATCTAAAAGAAGGCTATACCATACATTCCTCCAGTTCAACCTCAATACAATTGTGTCAATCTATTCAATGGACTGCATGTGGGTCCACAGGAAAGCAGAACTTCAAATTCTAATCCATGTTGTGGTTAACAGTTAAAACATTTCCCTGATCTCCAAAAGTAGATGGTTTTTTAGTTTACAAGATTATCATAACATTCTTCTGAAATTTAGATAGATTTGGAATCTCCTAAACTAAAATAATTAGATGCTTTCTTTAACACTGGGTTTGATTCATTCAGTCTTATTTTTAAATCCCCTGAGTACTCAAAGATTTATAGTCTTACTATCCTGATTGACTACAAAACCTATTACTACTGCAAATTATTTCTATATCAATACTAAACAAACACAGCACTATACAGATAAACAACATGACTAACAGTCTCTGCTATTTGGAACTTACAATCTACAAAGTAACATAACATGTGAGAGCCTTCTTGATAATTCAGAAAGTGTTTCTTCATGTTCTTTGCTTTGGGACATGGCCATAGAAGCAATCCTGTGTGTCAGCTGTGCCGCTCGCAGGACAGGCCTGCAAACGGCACAATGTCACCAGACCCATGCTACCACCTCCCGTGGCACGGTAAGTTGCCACTGGTCATCCATGTGGCTGAATGCTGCCAACATTCCTCCCTTGTGCTGTTCTTTAGGCCCATGGAGGAAAAGGTCTGCAATGCCCTTAGATGATGTTATCTCCTGTTGCCCTATAAAAGGGCTCTTCAGGGCCTCCTTCGCAAGGTCTCTTGGTCTTTTATCCTGGTCTTCTGTGGTCATCAGTTTATGGTCTTCTGTGGTCCTTGATCTGTTCCAGGTCTCCTGTTGTCTTGTCTATCCTGAGTCCATCTTAGCTGGATTAAGTCTTTGGAGTCCTCTTGGTTTTAGAGTCTTGTTCCAGAGTTCAGAATTCCTGAGTTCCTTGTTCCTGAGTCCTGTTTCTGGTCTTCGGAGAGCTTGTTCCATCCTGGACCTTGTCTTCAGTCTTCGTTTGTCTCCTCGTCATTGTTTGGGCCTTGTCTTCAGTCTTCGTCTGGTTCCTCATCTTCGCCTGGACCTCTGTTTCCAGCCTGCTATGGTCTTCAGCCTTGATCCTAGTCCTGCATCACCAGCTCAGCTCCTCTTCAGTTCCAGCTTGGTGCAGCTGCAATCTTGGTTTACAAATTGCTATACTGGGTCAGACCAAGGGTCCATCAAGCCCAGCATCCTGTTTCCAACAGTGGCCAATCCAGGCTACAAGTACCTGGCAAGTACCCAAACACTAAATAGATCCCATGCTACTGATGCCAGTAATAGCAGTGGCTATTCTCTATGACACCTTGATTAATAGCAGTTAAAGGACTCCCGCGCCGCCGGAGGGGTGAAGGTGCACGCCAGGACCTCTGGAATACTTTGAACTGTGACTACCTGCGAGGAATCCAGCTGACGACTCCACCGAAGGCGAGAGAAGCGAGAGAGAGTGTGAGAAGAGAGACCCCGCGTTGCACAGCCGCCAGCCCCGTTGGCTCCGCCCACCCACTACGTCATCTACTGGGGACGCCTGTGCTGCATAAACGCGCGGCGACGCCGGAGGGGTGAAGGTGCACGCCAGGACCTCTGGAATACTTTGAACTGTGACTACCTGCGAGGAATCCAGCTGACGACTCCACCGAAGGCGAGAGAAGCTGAGAGAGAGTGTGAGAAGAGAGACCCCGCGTTGCACAGCCGCCAGCCCCGTTGGCTCCGCCCACCCACTACGTCATCTACTGGGGACGCCTGTGCTGCATAAACGCGCGGCGACACCTCCAGCGTCGCGTGCCGTGGCGTCGCGCGACGAAGGGGCTAACAAAGGGGCACTTTTGTTAGCCCCTTCGTTAGCTCCTAAGTTAGCTCCGTTACCCTGTTCCGTAGTTAGTGCGTGAACTGAGGAAGGAGAATGGAGATACCAACAGTAATAGGCTATGGCAGATACGCCTCTCTTCAAAACGAACGCCACACTAGGCAAGTACACAGTTATATATCATCCTTAATACGCATTTCTTTAAGTACGATATTGCCCACTGTAGTACTGCCAATGTTAACTTTTCTGTATTGCAACGCTCAATCTATTAGGCAGAAGTCTCCTATTTTTATGGACCTCTTGAATGAAAAAAACCCAGACTGCTTACTTATTACAGAGTCTTGGCTTACAGAATCAGATTCGGTTATAGTAAACAGTATTTGTCCTGCAAATTATTGTGCATTTTCAACAGTGCATGCTAAACGCAGAGGTGGGGGTGTGCTAGCTTTCATTAAAACCTCTCATAAACCGATCAGGAAACTAATATCTGAGAGTGATCCCTTTGAATTTTTAATAATATCTACCAACAGTTTAAATGTGATTTTAGTTTATTGTCCTCCTAAAACTTTATACACATACCTATCTAAATTTTTAGAATTGATTTCGTCTTTGTCACTTAACCTAACAGAAACTATTCTGATAGGTGATTTTAACTTACAGATAAATAACGACCCTTCTTCTATAACTTCTACAACTACAACCTTTTTAGATGCTATGGCTGGTTTAGGTTGGACCCAACTTATTACTGACCCTACTCATAAAAAAGGTAATACATTAGATTTAATTTTTTACAATCCTTCCTTTTTGAACGTACCTTTGGCAGACTTAACTATTCAACCGGTTCCTTGGTCAGATCATTATCTTATTTCTTTTTTGACCACTATTTTACAAAAAAAGCCATTGAATGAGACAGTTCACCAACTTAAAAAAAAGGAAGCCTATAATAATAGATTCCTTTTTAAACACATTTGCTGAGAACATACCTCACGATCTTGCTGAAAATGTAGATAAATCTCTTGAAGTATGGAACTCAGCTATCTTAAAGACGTTAGATATTGTAGCTCCTTTTAGAACTATAACTCTTAAGAAATCTCACAATAAAGCAAATTTCCCCTGGTATAATAATACCTTACGGTTGATGAAAACCGCCCTGAGGAAGAAAGAGCGTCTCTGGTCAAAACAGAAAAATTCCGAAACACTTTGGGTCTTTCATAATGCACTAAAAAGTTACAAAAAGAAGTTAATTTAGCAAGGAAAAGATATTATGCTGATCAAATTGCAACTGCAAATAACAACCCAACTATACTGTTTAATATAGTACAATCCTTAACTGCTGATCATGCTAATGTACTCCCTAAAATTACAAACGAAATATGTGATCAAATATCAAAATTTTTTCAAAACAAAACAGAATCTATATCCAAGGAATTCGCTATGTTACCTTATCCTAGTTACAAACAACAATTAGTAATCTCAGAATGGTCAGAGTTTCACCCAATCACTTCAAAATCTATACAAAACATCATCGGCAAACAAAAAGTCTCTAACTCGCCATTAAATCCTTGCTCAGGCACTTTACTAAAAAGTATTGTGGAAAAGTATCCGGACTACTTATGCTTACTTATTAACCAATCTCTGGATACTGGCAAGTTTCCTGACCTACTAAAACAAACTTCAATATTGCCCATTTTAAAAAATAAAAAACTCCCATTTATGGATTTTTCTAATCTGAGACCCATTGCTTCACTATGTTCGTTAGCAAAAATTTTGGAATCGGTCGCTTTATACCAACTTAAAGAGTACCTATCTGAGCATGACATACTCCATCCAAATCAGCATGGATTTAGGAAAGGACACTCCACCGAGACCTTATTACTATCTTCTTTTGACACCTTTTTGAGAGGTTTTGACTCTTATACGGATTATGTGGTAATTTTATTAGATATCTCAGCAGCGTTTGATACGTTAGACCACAAACTACTTTTGTCTGCTTTACAACTTATAGGTATTAAATCGACAGTTCTGAGCTGGTTCAGTAGTTTTCTTTCAAACCGTATCTGTCAAATTAACATAGGTACCTTCTCTTCCCAAAAATATGATCAATCAACAGGCGTCCCTCAGGGCTCCTCGCTGTCTCCAATATTGTTTAATATTTATCTTTTACCTTTGTGTCAAATTCTTTCTGCATTGAATGTCCAGTTCAAACTTTACGCTGACAATATTCAGTTATTTGTCCCTTATAAGTCCTCTTGGGCAGACACTTTTTCTTTGATCCAAGTCTACATTAGCACACTTGAGCAATGGATGGCTCATAACCGTCTAAAGCTCAATAAAAAGAAAACAGAACTTCTATGCTTAAGTTTTATATCTAACCCTACCGATGCTCCGCCTGCTAGTTTATCTGTTGGCAAGGAAACCATTCATGTTACCAAACTTGCACGTAATCTCGGTGTGTGGGTAGATGCTAACTTATCTCTAAAACAACACATTTCGAAAGTGGTGAAAACCTCATTTTTTAAACTACACGTCCTCAAACGACTACGTCTCCTTCTTTTTTCTCATGATTATCGTTCGGTGCTTCAAGCACTGATTCTGTCTGGTCTAGACTATTGTAACGGTCTATACCTGGGATTGCCAGACTCTACTATTAAGCCTCTGCAACTGATATTGAACTCAGCAGCTAGACTTCTGACCGGTACCCCACTGAAACAACACATTTCACCTGTCATACACAAATTACATTGGCTCCCCGTCAAACAAAGAATCTGTTATAAAATCATTATGCTAATTCATTCCCTCCTGAATAATACTGATTCTACTTGGATGTGTTTCACACTACACATCTACAAACCACAACGAGAATTAAGATCTACAGGGAAAAATCTGCTGGAAATCCCTTCAGTAAAGAATGCGGCGTTGTGCATGACTAGGAACAGAGCTTTCTCGGTCGCTGGCCCTATACTGTGGAACGCATTGCCAGACCCGCTTAGGTTAATAAGCAGTCGAAAAGACTTTAAGAAGGCTTTGAAAACCTACCTCTTTCAGGAAGCTTTTAAAGATTTAGAAATATCTTAGTTGAAGTAAATAAGACTAATTATGTTTGATTTATATAGTATTACTTTTACTTATTCCTGCTTTTTATTTTTAACGGAAACTGGCCAATCTCTGTTTTAGTCATTATTATTTTTATTGATTATGAAATATCCTGTATTTTTATTCCTACCTATTTATTTCCTTAAGTTTTATTTTATCTCAAATTTTTAACCTTTTAATTTTAAGGTTATTTATTGTTGTAAACCGCTTTGGTCAGTATTTTTACTGGAAAACGGTATATAAATTTGTTTAAATAAATAAATAAATAAATAAATAAATAAATAAAAGGACTTCTCCTCCATGAACTTATCCAAACTTTTTCCAAACCCAGCTACACTAACTGCACTAACCACATCCTTGATTCTGCTTTTTTGAAATGATTGATTTTGTTACTCTTTCTTCCCACTTCCTGTATTTCATGGGGATAATCTGTCAATTTCTCTTGCCACTTCCTGTCACCCCCACTCTCTTAGTTAAATGCCTGATAACATAGGATCTTAATTTGTCACTTTCCATCTTCCTTCCTGTCACAGACAAATGTAAGCCTTCACTACCATATAACCTTTTACTGTTCCAGACATGGACTCAGCCTTCAATGTATCCAAAACCACTTTATTTACACCAGGTTTTGATCCAAGAATTGAAATTATCTATATGGTATAGCCTTTCCTTTCCCTTTCCATGAATAGGTAATAGTCATTGCCATGTGTCTAATCTTTTTCCCTAGATTTTGGAAGTCCTTCCGTTCTTTATGGATACTCTTTCTAGTGAGGTCATTGGTCCCCAGATGGATGAGAACATTGGCATCAGAATCCCTACTTTCTTTCATAATAGCTTTGACTACCTCATTGATATTCTACTGGCTGAGGAGCTTGGAAGGCATGTAACTGTTGTCCCTCCATCAAAGTGAGTTCCCAAATTAGTTCCTCTGATGACTGAGCCAGGATGAGAAGCTTTCTTTTATGACATTTGATCCTGCAGGAGGGTTTCTGGATGCATTGGGTGACTGTTTCCTTTTCAGACATCACTTTAAATTCTTTTGCTGAGGCTGCTTCATTTTCCTTTGCAAAAAAGGCATTATGTAAGGTAACAGCAGGGAGAAAGGGTGTCTTTTCATAACAGGCCTTATGCTGCCAGAGCCCACTCTTATCCAATTATTCCAGGGTTTCTGAATACTGGATGTTTGACTTCTTTGTGGGAGTTGGGGAGTATATACAGAATCCTTCAAAGGTGGGGAAATTGGTTGTTTCAGAATCACAGGTCTTATTCTATCAGAGCCCACTGTAAACCATTTATGCCTGGGTTTTTTGACTCCTCTGTGGGAGTTGGGAGATATTCTAGATGCTGCAAGGAAGGAGAGATTTTTTGGATAATTTCTCTTTCATCTAGTCATCCAGTGTTTTGGAATGAAATATAAAAACTCAGACCAGGAAAATGTGCTTGTGTTAATTGAACCATCTAGGTAGCCTATTCCAGAAATACAATGAAGGTACTTTGGGATTTTATTTGTTGAATTCCAAACAATACACACCACTTACATCTCCACTGCCAAATTAATGTTGTACTGAAGGAGACAAATATCAGTGGGCATTTTTTTTTTTTACAGGAAGCAGCTGTTTCCAAATAACAGATATGACTGAAATTTCAAGATATGTGCATGGGTTTCACAAAAATAGTCCCAGCCATTTAATAGGTATGGATTTCATGGATAGCGTCAACTCCATCACTAGGCTGGAAAGCTTAAAATTAATCTTCCAAATTATGTGGCTCCAGGATGCTTTGAAGATTAACTTATGTTGTCAGGCAGAAGGAAATTTGGTTCAGTTAGCCAATGCTGACGCACAGTTTCCTTGATTTCTATAGGAACTTTTTGGAGTCTGCTAATATTTTTTTTTTGATAGTTCCCTCTTACCCTTTCTTGCCCAAGCCCTCCTTGTTCTCTTTCACTATCTAAAATGATTGACTTTGGAACTTAATCGCCATTTGTCATGGAAGAGCCAGGAGAGCAGGGGCTGCTCTTAGACATCATAGGAAGGAACTAGGTGTAAACTGAATGATTACTCAGTCACCAGGAAACAGGAAGACGTTCCCATCCCTATCTATATATTCTCCCTCTGTCTGAGTGTCTGTGCTACCTGAATTCCTTTAGAATTCCTATCATCTCTCTACCTACTCCTTGAATGCATGGCTCATCATTTGACATTCTGTTTCCTTTATTTATTGATTGATTGATTGATTGATTGCTTTCTGCTCCAGGCTCTCCTCCCCATCCCTGGGAGAGCCTTTAGTTGTGCACATTCAAAATCAAGCAGCTGAGAGGTGGTGTTATTTGGCCCTTCCCATCCTTGGTGAGGGGTTACACTAGGCACTGTCCTTCTCTCATCCCTCCTCTTTCCCCTATACCTACTTTAATCTACTCCCTATTAGTTAACCTCTTCTACCTTATCTGCCCTCCTTTTCCCCTCTCCTTTGCTCACTCAAACAACCTTCACTCATCAGCTCCATTCACCCTACATTCTTTTGTTTTCTTCCCCCGATTTTTTACATAACCACTAATATCCTCTTGTAATTTTCTTGTGTTCTTTACACTTTTTCTATGTTTCCCACCCTAATGCTACTTCTTTCTTGTCCTTTAAATGTTCCCTACCTCACAATTATCACTGCTTCCTGTTCTGCCTTTCTTTCCTTTCCTTACATTTTGCTTTCACCCTTGACCTTCCAATCACTGTTTTTCACACTTGAACACTTTCATATTGATTATTTCATTCCTACATTCAGAGATAGATTACAATAGCATGCACCTAAGGACAATGGGAGGCGAGGAGAGAAGAAGGGGATGATCCCCTCTTCCCAAATCCTCTTTCCTCGGGACATCCTCACCTCAAGTCATAGCATCTCCATGGCAGTGACAGCAGCAGCAGCAACTGGAAATTTAAAAAAAATATAGCATGAGGTCTCCTGCTTCCCTCATGTGCTGTAAGGCCTCATGGTGCCTCACCTCTCGCATGGGTTTCCAAGGTAACAGTTAGCCTGTGTATAAGGAGGAGGGCAAGGTGCTATGGGGCATGTCAGCATACTAAATGTTTTTAAATTTCCAGTTGCTGCTGCCACTGCTGCCATGGAGCTGACCCCCTAATAGAGGAGACAAATGGTGCTGCAGCAGCTAGCCTGGATGAAGGCATGACAGAAGCAGCAACAATCCAGCACCTACAAAAATGTGGTTCCAGAGTCAGTGGTCTACATTACCTATGCCTAAGAACATAAAAAGTTGTCATATTGGGTCAAACTGACCATCCATCAAGTCCAGCATCCTGTTTCCAACAGTGGCCAATCCAATTTACAATTACTTGGCACATACCCAAACATTAAATAGCTTCCATGCTACTAATGCCAGTAATAAAAGTTGCTGTTCTCTAAGCCAGCTTGATTAATAGTAGTTTATGGACTTATCCAAACCTTTTTTAAACCCAGCTACAATAACTTCTCTATCCACGTCCTCCGGCAATGAATTCCAGAGCTTAATTGTTCATTGCATGAAAAAGAACTTTCTCCAATTTGTTTTAAATGTGCTACTTGCTAACGTCATGGAGTGCCCCCTAATTCTTCTATTATTAAGCCTAAATCCGGGCTTGCTCACATCTTCGGTTCAATCATGTATTCATCAGTCACATCACAAAGAGCAACATATTCTAAAAATGAAAATTGACAACAATTTTGCAAGTTTGTTTAAACATTTCTCATCTATGGTATGCTATGGGACTTGGGAGGGGGATGAGGTAAAATAAAGCAAGAGTCCTCATTTTATCTCTGCTGCTGCTGCTAAGTGGGTTGTGACTGCTCTCATTTTCTACTCCTTGTTCCTGTTCTTGCTTTTTTCTGTTGGAGAAGCAGCAGATTGTACAATGGCAGTAATGTATAAAAACATTAGCATGCGTCATTGTTTTTTACACCTAATCTCCTTCCTCCTCTTAAGCCCCGTTCATATCTCTTCTACCCCCATTGCTCATTCATTTTTCCCTTATGCTAGTATAAAGCTATTATCACAGACAAATAACCATAGCCAATCATTTTTCAAACATCCATATTTGGGAGAATTAAGCCCAGAATGTCTGTAGTGGAAGAACACTGAGTCAAACTAAAAGGAGCCATGTAAATGGCAACAAATAAATGCTAAAAAAAAAAAAAAAAAAAAAAAAATAAGAGGAAAAGGAAACCTTTCTAGTTCTCTAAATATGTGACTGAAAAAAAATAAAGGCAAAAGATTAGCATTCAAACAGTACAAATGTTTTCAAAAAGAACAACACCAAGAAGAATATTTGATAATGTTGAAAGAAACAAAGAAAGAAATCAGGATGGCAAAAACAGAAACAGAAGAAAATATAGCTAAGGAAATAAAGAAGTGTCAAGACATTTTTAAGGTATATCAGGAAAAGGAGGAAGACAACAGGTGAAATAGTAAGAATGAAAGATAACAAGAAACAATATGAGGAGAGAGAAAAGGATAAAGCAGAAATGTTAAACAAATATTTCTGTCCAATATTTGCTGAGGAAGACTTTAGGCAAGGACCACAAGTTTTTGGCAAGAGTGCACATAGAAGTAGGGTGCATACAACCCCATTTACAGAAGATTGTGTTTGCGTGGAACTAGCACAACTGAAAGTGGACAAAGCCATGAGGCTGGCTGGTATGTATCCTAGATTATGAAAGGAATTCAAGAGAGAGTCTGGTGGATCCACTGAAAGACCTGTTTACTAGATCTTTGGAGATAGCAATGGTTCCATGGACTGGAGAAGGTTCATAAAAGTGAAGTAGACAGGAGGATGGAAACTATAGGCTGCTTAGTCTTACCTCGGTGCTGGGAAAATGAGTGAAGACTTTTCTGAAGGAAAGAATAGTGAACTATCTAGAATGCAATGGGTTGCAGGATTTAAGGCATCATGGTTTTACCAGAGGCGGATTGTGACAAATGAACCTGTTGATTTCTCCATTTGGGTGACAAAGGAATTAGATCAAGGATACACACTGGATGTGGTTTTCTTGGATTTCAACAAAGTTTTTGCTACAGTTATATCTAGGAGGCTCATGAATAAACTGAGCAGCCTGGGCATATGTTCTAAAGTGGAGAACTGGATTAAAAACTGGTTGAATAATAGATGACAGAGAGTGCTGGTAAATGGAATTTGTTCTGAGGAAAGAGTGGTGATTAGTGGAGTGCCTCAGGGATGAGTCCTGGGGCTGGTTCTGTTCAATATTTTTGTGACATCGCTAAGGAAAAAGAATGTGTGCTTAGACTTTTGGACTGTCCTTCACAATGTTCCATTTATTGGAGAAAAATTCATGAAGGTTTAATTCCACAAATAATTTCCAGGTATATATTTCCTCAACACGGCCGTGTTTTGCACAGTTGCTGCATCATGAGGAAAATACAGGAGTTTGCATATCAAAGTATAGAGGTCAAAAGCATGAAAATAGCAGTTCAATAATCATAGTATCAAACACACTGTTTGTGGTACACAAACCTTTTGTTTGTGCATAAGCCAATATTTTTGTGAGCAATATTGCGGAAGGGATAGAAGGAAAATTCTTGTCTTTCTGTGGATGGTACTAAACTCTGTAATAAAGTGGGCACACCTTAGGGAGTAGCCAAAATGAGGTGTGGTCGCATGCTTGGCAGTTGAGATTCAAAGCATACTAAGCCTTGCATTTAGGGTGTAGAAATCCAAAGGAGTTATCGGGCCGATTCAGTAAAGTCCGCAGGACAGTAAAGTCCGTGGGAGAGTAAAGTCCGTGGGAGAGCGGGCGAACGCCCACTCTCCCGGCGCGTGCACGGGCCACTCGCCTGTGAGCGCGATTTTGTATTTAAATGAGGCCCGGCGGTAGAAACAGGCAAAAGGAGGCAGCTGTCAGCGAGTTTGACAGCCAACGCTCAATTTTGCCGGCATCGGTTCTCGAGCCCGCTGATAGCCACGGACTCGGAAACTGGACGCCGGCAAAATTGAGCGTCCGGTTCTCGACCCGACAGCCGCGGGCCGACTTCAATTTTTTTTCATTTTTTTTTCCTTTTTTCACCCTTCGGGACCTCCAACTTAATATCGCCATGATATTAAGTCGGAGGGTGCACAGAAAAGCAGTTTTTACTGTTTTTCTGTGCACTTTCCCGGTGCCCGAAGAAATTAGCGCCTACCTTTGGGTAGGCGCTAATTTCTGAAAGCAGAATGTGCGGCTTGGCTGCACATTTTGTTTTCTGAATTGCAACGGAATACCTACTAGGGCCATCAACATGCATTTGCATGCTGAGGGTGCTATTAGGTTCGGCGGGTTGGACACGCGTTTTCGGCCCCTTACTGAATAAGGGGTAAGGGAAAATGCGCGTCCAATGGCGGGTTAACAGTGCGCTCCATCGGAGTGCACTGTACTGTATCGGCCCATTTGTGAAATGGTGGGTAAGAAGCTGATGTGAACCGACCAGGAGAGAAACCTGGGGATGATAGTCAGATGATCTCAACATAGTAAAATAGTTTGACAAGGTGGTGGCTAGAGCCAGAAGAATGCTGGATTGCATAGATGGAAAACAGAAGTGATCATGCCATTGTACAGGTTATTGGTGAGGCCTCACCTGGAATACTGTGTTCAGTTCTGGATACCACATCTCAAAAAGAATAAACAGAGGATAAGAAGTAATCAAAAAAAAAAGGCAACTAAAATGGGGTGGGACCTACATCAGAAGCTATATGAAATGAGATTTGCTGACCTATAAATGTATATCATGGAGGAGAGGAGAGAGGACAGGATATGATACAGACTTGTAAATACCTGAAAGATATTAGTAATGCATACGATGCAAACCATTTTCAATGGAAAGTAAGTTCTGGAACAAGAGGGAATTATTATTATTATTTAGTGTATTTAGCTCATGCCTTTTCAATGTAGCTCAAGGCAAGTTACTTGCATGATATGAAGCTCCCGGGGGATAGATTCAGGATCAACATCATTAAATCTTTTTTCTGGAAAGGGTGGTGGATACCTGTAATGCCCTCCCACTGGAGGTGGTGGGAAAAAAACACTACCAGAATTCAAAAAGACATGGGATAAACACAAAGGATCTCGAGGATGAAAATGAGGGTAACATGCATGGAGAGGGAGCTACAATCCTAAACAGAAAGTGTGGGGGTAACCTAGACAGAGGTGCAGTTACAACCCTAAACTGGGTAGGCTGGATGGGCTATTCATTTCTGCAATCACTTTACTTTTTTTTAAATTTAAATCACTATGTTATATTATGTTTGAATTATACCAAAGGATTTCTTAGAGAAGAAAAATGGGGAATCAGTACACATATTTTCTGTAAGATACTTTCTTAAAGAAAGGAGGTCAGTCTACTCTAGATAATAAAACACCGGCGCTGATATTTATTTTAGGGAATCATATTGCATTACAAAGTCTGTCTTAGTTACTATTATTGAATGTCACTGTCCAAAAAGATTAGATTGCAGCATCTCAACACACTAAGCAGCATCAACAATGCAATATGATGCTTTAATCCACAAGTTTGAAAATCCAACCATTTTTGCACAAAGGCAAATGTCATTATAAAGGGGACCCAGAGCAAAATGCATCTATCTTCCCTCAAATTATCTCTAGTTTTCAAAACATGTCAGCATGTCATCTTTTATTTAACAAGAATTCATATTCCCGCTTTTCACACACATTCAGGTTAATGATGTTTGACCTCATTCTCTTGTGCTCAAGTTATGCATTATTATTGTCAACCTCTACAGAAAGTTGTGTCATGGCCATTTTTGCAGAGAACTTAATTTCTGACTATATATCACTGTCTTGAAAGACTAGCATTAATAACATCACAATACTTGACTAGAATTAAAATGTTTGTAAAGAGTTAATATAACAGATTGACTATATGTTGACTGGTTTTAATTAATTAAATGTTTTTCCCTATAAAAATTACTGAATCAGTATTTCTCTAAGGTTGAGACTGGTTTAACCCAAAAAATATCCCAAGTCCCCACGTATACATGTTGTTTACTACCTTGTACATGAAAAGAGAAGCAATTCAGTTCATACATAGGAAAAATTATACCATTCCTTATTGTTCATATATTGGTATTTGGAATTTTTATAGCACTGCTGGACACATATGTACTGCACAATGGTAAGAAATATTCAGGTATAAGTCCCTACCCAATGGAACTCTTAAACTTAAGCCTGAATTTTAAAAGGCCCGCGCACATAAAAACCTGGGGTTTTGCGCGTGGCTGGGCCTTGCGCGCGCTGCACGCATTTTAAAATAGGCCCAGCCATGCCTGTAAACCCTGGTATGTGCACGTGTCGCGCGCCTAAGGGGCGCGACCAAGGAGCCTGCCCCTTGTTGTGCCCCTTAATGTCGCCCATTAGTGTCTCAGCTACTCATTTTCTCCCCCTTCATTATCTGCCCCCTTTAGTGACCCCCATGAACACCCATACCATCCCCCGCATATACTGTCCCTCCTACAGAAACCCCATACACATTACCTCCCGCCCCCTTGCTCAGCGAAAATCTCTGCTTCCAATCATGATTTCTCCATTTACACAATTTCTGGGCCTCACTACCCTAGCCATATCCCTCTTTAATGTTCAATCCCTCTTAAAAAAAAAAAAAAAGCTCCCATACTCCATGACTTACTTATTGACTCCAATCCTGATATCTGTGCTGTCACTGAGTCTTGGCTCAAGAACACAGACCATGTTTTCATAAACCAACTCCTACGACATTTTCTCCATCCCAAGACCCAAAAAAAGAGGTGGTGGCCTCCTCCTTGCCACTAAAAAACACCTCAAACTCAAACTACAAAACATCATTGCCCCCCACAAACTAGAAATTGGCCTTTTCAAAGCCAAAGAGCTTCAAATCTACCTTATATATGCCGCCCCTCCTACTGGAACATGACCCATCTGTTCTTATTGAATTTATATCTGACAGTCTCAATATAGACATCCCTGCAGTCATACTAGGAGATTTCAACATCCATGTGGATGCTATCCCCACCACATCCTCATGTGAGATTTTCCTAACTTCCCTACTTGCCCTAGGTTTCAGGCAACTTATCACCGCTCCTACACATAAGGCAGGTCATACCCTCGACCTCATCTTTATCAATTCCTGTATACACTCCCATGACTCACCTGACACAATCCCTGTCCCATGGTCTGACCACTTCCTCATCAATGTACTCCTCTCTATAAAAACCCCTTCCACTACCCCCCTCCCCCACCCATAGTAACAAATTCTCCTTTCGCAAGCCCTGCCCCACAGAAGATCTTATCACCTCTTTCGACAATTCCATTAACTATCTAGACCTTACCAACCCAGATTCCACTCTTTCCTCCTGAAACAAGCTCCTCACCACTATAGCCAATGAATTTTGCCCTATCTTCAATAAAGAAATATACCACACTCAAACAGCAAAAACAACCCTGGTACACCACTGATTTAAAAAATCTTTAAAATGACCTTAGAAACAAAGAGAGAACCTGGCGCAAACATCTCTCCCCTAAGCACACAGCTGTCTACAAGTCCACGCTGCATGCCTACACACTCTCCACCCTCCAAGCCAAATGTGACTATTATTCGACAAAAATCCATGACTACCAATTCAATGCAAAAGCACTATTCTCGTATGTGGCAGAACTCACTAAATCTAACCCCCCCCCCTCCTGCCACAGATGAACAAGCAAACAGTAAATGCGAAGAACTCGCACTATACTTAAAAAATAAAATATCAAACATCCTACAACGCTTCCCCACTGACCCCTCTCCAGCCAATCCGCTCCCCAAAAACCCCCTACTCCAAAGTTGAGTCCCTCAATTTAACTTCTGCCAAGGAAATCGAAACTATTTAAAAAAAAAAAAAAAAAACCAACCCGCTACCCACACCTCTGACACCATCCCCACGAAAACACTCCTCTCTATTCCTTCTACCATTGCGAAACCCCTTGCCGATATAATTAACAGCTCCCTCTCCCATGGCAAAGTCCCAGGCCTGCTCAAACTTGCAGTTGTCAAGCCCCTCCTTAAAAAACCCACCCTTGATCCCAACGACCCCGCAAACTACTGTCCTATATCTAATCTCCCCTTCATTCTAAAATTATGGAAAAGGTAGTCCACTCCCAACTCTCCGACTATTTGGAAGACCATAATATTCTACACCCCTCCCAATTTGGCTTCCGTAAGTCTCGCAACACGGAAGGCCTCTTACTCTCACTCCTCAAGGGCATGGACCACGGACAATCCTTTATCCTCGCCCTCCTTGACATCTCATCTGCCTTTGACACCGTCAGTCAAAAAATCCTTCTTACTCGCCTAACTGAGATTGGTATCTCAGGCACAGCCCTTCACTGGTTTACCTCCTACCTCAATAATAGAGACTACATTGTAAGAATTGCAAATTCTGAATCCTCACACATCCCCCTCCCCCAGGGTGTTCCCCCAGGGCTCTTCCCTATCCTCCACGCTCTTTAATATTTACCTGTTGCCGCTCTGTCATCTCTTCTCTGACCTTGGTCTTAAGTTTTTCTTATATGCTGATGACGTCCAAATCCTCATCCCCATTCAAGAATCCCTCAACAAATCCCTCCAGTTCTGGGAAACTTGCCTCGCCTCCATTAACACCCTCCTTTCCAACCTCCACCTTGCCTTAAACTCCTCTAAAACTGAACTCATCATCATTTCTAACCACCCTGACCACAAGCCCTCCCCCATCTGCGACCTTACCCTCCCTTCAAATGCTCTTCCTTACTCTGTCCGAGATCTGTGTGTCTCACTAGACCACCAATTAAATTTCAAAAATCGCATTAATACAATTATAAAGGGAGGTTTCTTCAAACTCCACATCCTCAAAAATCTTAAACCTTTACTCCATACCCAAGACATCCGTACAGTCCTGCAAGCGACATTACTTTCAAAATTGGATTACTGCAACTCTCTACTTCTAGGCCTCCCCTTCTCTACTATTAAACCCTTACAAATTTGCAGAATGATATGGCCAGAATCTTAACAAATACCCGGAAAGCCAACCAGATCACCCCTATTCTCAGGGACCTCCATTGACTCCCCATCTCTTCCCGCATCAGATACAAAACCCTCACCATTATTCATAACTCCTTGCACAACCACAATCACTCCTGGCTCGAGGATGCGCTACGCTTTCGTTCCTCCACTCATCCCATTAGAACCGCTTTTTCAGGAACTCTCTACACCCCCACCCTCAAAGTCGCACACCACCAGAGAAAGAGCCCTTTCTATTGCAGGCCCCACCCTCTGGAATACCATGCCAATAGAGTTCCGATCAGAACCATGTTCTAGAAAATTCAAGAAAGGGGTCAAGACATGACTCTTTAAACTGGCTTACCCTGACTCGGACCCAACTTATTCTTTTCTACTACCCTCTCTCCCCCAGAGCAAGAGCCCTGTCATGTCTGTACTGAGATCCTCTTACTCCACCCCTCTTTCCCCCCCTGTTGATGACTCTTATGTCAGCTATGCTGTACTTAATGCCCTTTTTTATCCCCCCTTTCCTTCTCCCCCCTCTCTTCCCTTGCCATCAGCTTTGTTACCTTCCCTATCCCTCAGCTTAGTATTATTTTCCATTATCCACCCCTTTTTTAGACCCTTTCCCCCATCGATATCAAAAATTGTTGTTTTTAATCCTCTTCAATTGTAAAATTCCATTGTTATATATATGGTTTTCTCTGAGTACTATATATATTGTCCCCTGAGTGTATATATTGTCTTTTCTGAGTGTATAGTTTGCAATATTAGTTATAGTACTTATTGGATGCTTCCCTTCACTGTACCTTCCCCTCTGGTTCTGTTCCTATATTTATTTTCCTCCTGTCCTTCTTTTCCCCCTTCGCTCGTTCTTCTCTCTTCTTAGCTTATTCCCTCTCCCCACCCTGTTTTTTTGTATTTTCCTCCTGCAGTCATATTGTAAACCGGCATGATGTGCCCCACGAATGTCGGTATAAAAAAGTTAATAAATACATAAATAAAATTTTGGACAATGTATTTTCTCTGAGTTTACTTGGACTGTGTTCATTTTCATTCACGGTTTCCATTATTCATACTTTCCATTCTGTAGGTGCCCAGACTGAAGCCAAATTGAGGGCCCACAATTACTACACTTTTTATAAGAAGTGGGAGCCTGGTGGGTATAAATGATTCAAACACAGAAATCAAAAAATCTTTCACAGAAATGTTTTAAAACGGGATAATAGCCATATAAGCATAGATAAATCAAAAGAAATGGCCAAACATCCCAATTATGTGCAACAAATGAAATCACCGTGTTACGGATATTTTATCTCATTTTGATGGGCCTCATATGTGGGCATGGATATCACTGCATATTAGCAGAGACTGTTAATGCCAATAATGTAATCATAGGACCAAAAATGATTTTTATGTGCTTGTGAATTCACCATCGATTAGTGATATACTGTTAATCAATTTTTTACATTTAAGAATATAGCAGTAACATATTCAAGTGGATGTTACTTAGCTCTTAGCTGTATTGTAGCAAAGAAACGCTGTTTTTCAATGTCAAGAGGCTGTAGGTGTCAGATCCCGACACAGACCATGTTTCGGCAGCTGCCTTCTTCAAGGGGCCGAATTTATCTGCAATTATTGAAATACCCATGTTGATAAAACAATATTATACGATAAATCACAAGTCAACAGAGTGTGGTACTAACGTATCGTGATGTCAGCAGCATTTCTTCCAGCTAGTAATGTGTTTCCTCTACCAAAGGCACCGCACAAGCACCATTTTTAAAGGTCAGCCAATGGATGGCAAGCACGCTACATAAACGATGTGTCTTGTCTCTTAAAATATAGGTCAGGCCAGTGTTGTGAAAAGCTGTCACCACTCACGCAACATAAACAATAAGTGTCTTGTCTCTTAAAATATATAAAAAAGAAAAAAGAAAAAAATGCAAAGTATAGAATGTGGTTAATTACCAATGATTAAAATCAAGGTTGATTCAGTCACACAGTCAACAAACTAACTGGTGAATAGTACTTGTGCAAGCTTGCACATCCGTTGTGAGCATTCTCTGATAATATTGAGAAGCTCAATTGATATATGAGGTACTACTTTCTTTCCCAAAACAATTTCACAATAGTTTTCAGCTTGTGTATATGATGTTGAATGAAATATAGTTTATCAGTACATCATATGTCTTACAGTTTCTAATTGCAATATGATTACATCGGTCAAATGACTGAGTACCATTCAATGTACATGTTAAGACCATTGGGCTGCATACTGTTTAAATAAAAAATCCATCATTGTTCATGTAAATTGAGAATGTTTTGTGGATCTCCCCCCCCCCCCCCCCCGTGATGACATAAAGATTTTATCAATCACCCGCCATTTCAGATCCACAAATTAATGCTGATATTGTAAGCAGTGTTGAACAACAGGTGCTTGAATTTTTCCAGTGTATAAACAGCTCTGATGTTCAGTCAAACGGATACGAATCAGACGTTTGGTTCTGCCCACATATATCTTATGGCAAGGGCAAGTTATGATGTAAATTACATGAGAGGTAGAATAGTTTGAATGCGATCTTGCCGTATGAATTTTTCCGGTATTATCAATCCATGTAGGACCTGATAGGGTATTGACACAAAATGAACATTTGTTACACGGTCAATGTCCAACTGGTAGATCACTTTGAGATGAAACTTCCGGGTGTAAAAAAGAATGGGTGAGCATATCCCTCAAATTTTTGCCATGGCTGTAGGCGATTATAGGGGGATCGGCAAACACTGAATGAATTTTCAAAACATGCCAATTGTTACGAATGCTCGACGCAATTGCAGATGATTTGGAAGAATGTCTTAATGTACATACTAAAGGAAAATCTTCTGTAGTATGAGAACTGTCTAATAAGAGCCATTCACGTTGTGCATTGGAAGCACATTTCATAGCTTTTTTCAAAATTGATACTGGATATCCACGGTGTAATAATCTGGATGTAAGAAGTTGAGCTTGAAGTAGAAATTCAGATTTGTCAGAACACAAATGACGAATGCTAATATGCATTGATATCCATGCCCACATATGAGGCCCATCAAAATGAGATAAAAAAAATCCATAACACGGTGATTTCATTTGTTGCACATAGTTAGGACATTTGGCCATTTCTTTTGATTTATCTGTGGGTATAAATGACTGACATCCTGCAGAGGAAAATGGACTGAGGAAGCCATCCCAACCCCAGCAAGAAGCAGAGTAATGATAAGTGTTATAAGATGGATTTATGTTAAATTTGTTCAAGGTTTTGTGTGAAGAATTTGATTATTTTGTTTGTAATTATGCAATTGTGTTGATTTTATAATTGTAGATCACCCCTAGTGGCAATAAATAAATACTAATAAATGAAATGAAAGTGAAGAATGTGTCTGTTTTCTTTGAAATGTTACCAGGTGTCCTTTTCTTCATTGCTCAGAAGTTGGAATTG
Source organism: Rhinatrema bivittatum (assembly GCF_901001135.1). Classification (NCBI taxonomy): domain Eukaryota; kingdom Metazoa; phylum Chordata; class Amphibia; order Gymnophiona; family Rhinatrematidae; genus Rhinatrema; species Rhinatrema bivittatum. The sequence continues at coordinate 738,324,326 of NC_042616.1, read as the reverse complement.
ATTGAATACAGTGCTGACACTCTGACAAATGTTTTGATTGTTGCTATTTTTCTGTTCATCCAGGAAGTGAAGCAAGTAAAGAAAGGTAAAAAAAAAACAAAAAACATGAAATAGAAAAAAAGAGCAAAAATGTGAATTATAAAGGGAAAACATTGTTTTATTCTAATTCATAAAAATTTGAGCTAGTGGCCAAACTTTCTAATTATTTTTCCACCCCTGCATTCCCTTACCATTTGTATTTTAATTTTCCTGCAAATTATGTCCAGGATGGTATAGAATCCAACAGGATTAAGATCCTGCATGAGACTAAATGTACAATCAAACCTTTATGGGTAGAAATCCCTTGTGTGTTGGGGAAGACTATAGTGATAGCAGTATACTACTGTCCACCTGGCCAAAATGGTGAGACAGACAGTGAAATGCTAAGAGAAATTAGGAAAGCTAACCAAACTGGTAGTGTAGTAATAATGGGAGATTTCAATTACCCAAATATTGACTGTGTAAGTGAACCATCATGGCATGCTAGAGAGATAAAGTTCCTGGATAGAACTTTATCTCTCTAGCATGAGGGGGTATATGATAGAGGTCTTTAAAATCATGAGAGGTCTTGAACGAGTAGATGTGGTCGGACCACTCTCTTATCTCTACCTCTTTCGCTTTGAAAGAAACCACCACTCCTAACATCCCTTCACCTTCATTCCATTACAGGAGGCGATGCTCCCCAGATGATCTTAACAACCTGTTGGAGTCACAGCTCCCTCTATTAGATCTCACCGACCCAAACACTGCCATTCGCTCCTGGAACAATATAACAGAAAATATAGCAAATAAGCTCTGCCCTTCAACTACAAAAAAATCTCACACCAATGCCTCCAACAGACAACCTTGGTTCACCAACGAGCTCAGAAAACTAAAACAAAGCTTAAGAAAGAAAGAAGCGACTTGGCGTAAAACTCCTTGTGACTTCACCATACAAATCCACACTATACCAATACAAAGCCCTCACATCAAAATCAAAAAAAGATTATTTTGCATCTAAGATTCACAACCTGGTCTTTGATGCTAAAGCCCTCTTCGCTTATGTATCCAGCCTCACTCAAACCATACCGCGACAAATCCCCGGCGACATGGCACAATCCAAAGCTGAAGAACTCGCCCAGTTTTTCCAAAATAAAATCAACAATCTTTTAACTCAACTGCCTTCCAATTCAACGGATGCCCTCCCGACATATCAACACCCGTCCATCACAAACTCCAGCCTAAACACTTTTGAGCCCGTCTCTTCCACTGAGATACAAACCATCCTGAGAAGAATGAAACCTTCTTCTCATCCTGCAGACCACATCCCCACCAAACTACTCCTATCTATTCCAGACTCAATAGCCACATCATTGACAAACATCATCAACTGCTCTCTAGCCCAAGGATCCTTCCCAGATGATCTCAAAATGGCCTCAATCTCACCACTCCTAAAGAAACCAAACCTTGACCCGAAGGACCCCAACAACTTCCGCCCCATAGCTAACCTCCCATTCATCGCTAAGATCATGGAAAAACTAGTCAACTCTCAACTTTCAAACTACATCGAAGACAATAACCTCCTCTTTGCCCCACAACACGGATTCCGAAAAAATCGAGGCACAGAATCTCTCCTTATCTCTTTGACAGACCATCTCCTATTGGGCCTCGACAAAGGAAACTCATTCCTATTGATCTTGCTAGACCTATCTGCAGCGTTCGACACTGTCAACCACGCCATCCTCCTAAACCAGTTGTCATCCATAGGAATCTGCGGCACCGTCCTTTCCTGGTTTAAAACCTTTCTCAACAATAGAGGTTACAAAGTCAAACTCCAAAACAAGGAATCCTCAAGATTTGACTCTGCCATAGGAGTCCCTCAAGGCTCCTCATTATCTCCGACTCTATTCAATATTTACCTTCTCCCTCTATGCCAACTTCTCACCGACCTCAATCTAAAGTTTTTCCTATACGCAGATGATATTCAAATCATCATCCCTATCAAAGACACATACTCTAATACTCTTGTCTACTGGGAATCATGCCACCAAAAAATCAAACAACTACTCAACAGTCTACACCTCATCTTAAATTCCTCCAAGATTGAGATCCTGCTCATCTCGCCTGAAAACAACACCAACAACAGTATACTTCCTACCAATCTTCCTACCACACAAACCAGAGACCTAGGAGTGATAATAGATAATCGGCTAAACTTCAAGGCCCACATCAACAAAACAACCAAAGACTGCTTCTATAAACTCCAGGTCCTGAAAAGGATAAGACCTCTTTTCCACGCTCAAGATTTCAGAACGATCATCCAAGCAGTCATATTTTCGAAACTGGACTACTGCAATTCCCTATTGCTAGGTCTACCTTCATCCTACTCCAAACCACTACAGATGGTTCAAAATTCAGCTGCCCGTATTCTGACAGGCGCAAGGAAAAGAGACCACATTTCACCAGTCCTGAAAGAGCTTCATTGGTTACCCGTATACTTCCGCATCATGTATAAAGCCATAACTATCACCTATAAAACTATTCATCAACTCACCACTCTCGATCTCCAATTCCCTCTCCAAGTACATAACTCTACTAGACCTACCAGAGATGCTTACAGAGGTTCCCTCCTGGTTCCCCCAGTGAAAACGACCAAACACATTACCCTAAGAGATCGTGCCACCTCCACAGCTGGCCCTCTACTGTGGAATTCCATTCCTACAGACCTCAGACAGGAGCCCTGCCTCCCAACTTTTAGGAAAAAACTTAAGACTTGGTTATTCAAGCAAGCTTTTCCGGACACAACCCAATGACTCCCAAAACACCTTACCATTTGTATATAACATTTATTTTGTATACTACATTTAAATTTTACATTGTTTAACCATTTCTATCCTCTCTTCTCTTTTTCCTTCTCCAAGTTTGGCCTCCATTGTTAAATGTAACTGTACCTTCTGTCACCTCAGTTCTGGTTCTATGTTTTTAAGTTCTATGTATTTATTGCACCCCCGTTCTATGTAAACCAGCAAGATATGTTTCATGATTGCCGGTATATAAAAACTCTAAATAAATAAATAAAATTAAAAAAAATGAGGGGGTATATGATAGAGGTCTTTAAAATCATGAGAGGTCTTGAACGAGTAGATGTGAATCGATTATTTACACTTTTGAATAATAGAAGGACTAGGGGACATTCCACATTTAAGACTAATCAGAGAAAATTCTTTTTCACTCAATGCACAATAAAGCTCTGGAATTTGTTGCCAGAGGATGTGGTTAGTGCAGTTAGTGTAGCTGGGTTCAAAAAAGGTTTGGATAAGTTCCTTGGAGGAGAAGTCCATTAACTAATATTAATCAAGTTTACTTAGGGAATAGCCACTGCTATTAATTGCATCAGTAGCATGGGATCTTCTTAGTGTTTGGGTAATTGCCAGGTTCTTGTAGCCTGGTTTGGCCTCCGTTGGAAACAGGATGCTGGGCTTGATGGACCCTTGGTCTGACCCAATATGGCAATTTCTTATGTTCTTATGACAGTTTTATGAAGCAATTGGCTCAGGAATTGACGAGAAAGGGAGAAAGTTTAGATCTAAATCTCAGTGGAGCGCAGGCTTTGGTGAGAGAGGTAATGGTGATGGGGCCGCTTGGCAATAGTGAACATAACATGATCAAATTTGAATTAATGACTGGAAGATGGACAGTAAGTAGATCCATGGCTGTAGCACTAAACTTTCAAAAGGAAAACTTTAATAAAATGAGAAAAATAGTTAAAAAAACAAAATTGAAAGGTGCAGCTACAAAAGGTAAAAAGTGTGCAACAGGTATGGACATTGTTTAAAAAAAAATACCATCCTAGAACCACAGTCTAGATGTATTCCATGCATTAAGAAATGTGGAAGGAAGGCAAAATGATTACCGGTGTGGTTAAAAGGTGAGGTAAAAGAGGCTATTTTAACCTAAAGATCTTCATTCAAAAATTGGAAGTAGGATTCATCAGAAGAAGAAGATAAAACATAAGCATTGACAAGTTAAATGTAAGACATTGATAAGACAGGCTAAGAGAGAATTTGAAAAGTTGGCCATAGAGGTAAAAACTCACAATAAAAACGTTTTAAAAAATATCCGAAGCAGAAAGCCTGTGAGGAAATCAGTTGAACTGTTGGATGATCAAGGGGTTAAAGGGACACTTAGAGAAGATAAGGCCATTATGGAAAGATTAAACAATTTCTTTGCTTTGGTGTTTACTGAAGAGGATGTTGGAGAGATATCCATTCCGGAGAAAGTTTTCAAGGGTGATGATTCAGATAACTGACCCAATTCACAGTGAACCTGGAAAATGTGGTAGGTCTGATTGACAAACTGAAGAGTAGAAAATCACCTGGCCCAGATGGTATATACCCCAGGGTTCTGAAAGAACAAAAAAAATGAAATTTCAGACCTATTTCAATTAGTTTGTAACCTATCATTAAAATCATCTGGTGTACCTGAAGAATGGAAGATGGCCAATGTAATCCCTATATTTAAAAAGGAATCCAGGGGTGATCCGGGAAACTATAGACAGTGAGCCTGACTTCAGTACTGGGAAAAATCGTGGAAACTGTTATAAAGAATAAAATTTCAAAACATTTAGATAGACATGGTTTGATCGGACTCAGCCAACATGAATTTTCCCAAGGGAACTCTTGTCTCACAAATCTCCTACATGTTTTCGAAGGGGTGAATAAACCCCTTCGAAAACAAAGGTGAAACAATAGATATGGTGAAGTTAGATTTTCAGAAGGTGCTCGACAAAGTCCCACTTGAGAGGCTTCTAAGAAAACTAAAAAGTCATGGGATAGGAGGCGATGTCCTTTTGTAGATTGCAAGCTGGTTAAAAGACATGAAACAGAGAGTAGGATTAAAAGGTCAGTTTTCACATTGGAAAAAGGTAAACAGTGGAGTGCCTCAGGGATCTGTACTTGGATTGGTGCTTTTTAATATATTTATAAATGATCTGGAAAGGGGCATGACAAGTTAGGTGATTAAATTTGCGAATGACACAAAATTATGCAGAGTAGTTAAATCTCAAGCAGATTGTGATACATTACAGGAGGACCTTGCAAGACTGGAAGATTGGGCATCCAAATGGCAGATAAAATTTAATGTGGACAAGTGCAAAGTGATGCATAGAAATAAAAATAACCCTTGCTGTAATTACACAATGTTAGGGTCTATCTTAGGAGTTACCACCCAGGAAAGAGATCTAGGCGTCATAATGGATAATACATTGAAATCATTGGCTCAGTGTGCTGAGACGATCAAAAAAGCAAACAGAACATTAGGAATTATTACCTGTTCTAGACCTCTCATGATTTTAAAGACCTCTATCATATCCCCCCTCAGCCATCTCTTCTTCAAGCTCAGCAGCTCTATCCTCTTTAGCCTTTCCTCATAGGGTAGCTGTTCTATCCCCTTTACCATTTTGGTCACCTTTCTCTGTACCTTCTCCAGAGCAACTATATCTTCTTTGAGATATGGCGACCAGAATTGTACACAGTACTCAAGGTGTGGTCTCACCATGGAGTGATAAAGAGGCATTATGACATTTTCTATTTTATTCACCATTCTCTTCTTTATAATTCCTAACATTCTGTTTCTTTTTTTGACTGCTGCAGCACAATGGGAGTCAAAAAAGCCGATTTCAATGTTTTGTCCACTATGATGCCTAGATCTTTTTCCTGGCTGGGAGCTGCTAATATGGAACCTAACATCGTGTAACTAGAGCATGGGTTATTTTTCCCTATTTGCATCACCTTGCACTTGTCCACATGAAATTTCATCTGCCATTTTGGATGCCCAATCTTCCAGTCTCGTAAGGTCTCCTGCAATTTATCACAATCCGCCTGTGATTTAACTACTCTGAATAATTTTGAATCATCTGCAAATTTTTTTATCTCACTCATCATATTCCTTTGTAGATCATTTATAAATATATTGAAAAGCACCAGTCCAAGTACAGATCCCTGAGGCACTCCACTATTTACACTTTTCCACTGAGAAAATTGCCATTTAATTCTACTCTCTGTTTCCTGTCTTTCAACCAGTTTGTAATCCATGAAAGGACATCGCCTCCTATCCCATGACATTTTAGTTTTCTTAGAAGCCTCTCATGAGGGACTTTGTCAAACACTTTCTGAAAATCCAAATACACTACATCTACTGGTTCACCTTTATTCACATGTTTATTAACCCTTTCAAAACATGAAGCAGATTTGTGAGACAAGTCTTCCCTTGGGTAAATCCATGCTGATTGTGTTCCATTAAACCATGTCTAATAAGCATGTTATACTGTAATAATATCTTATAAAACAGTTTTATATACTTAGCTAGTTAATCAATTAAGCTGTTATACTGTATCATGTCATTATAAGGCCAGCCTTAGACAACCTGTTATATGTAAACCGAAGTGATATGTCAAATCAAATGTCGGTATAGAAAAATAAATAAATGTCTTTCTATATGTCTGTGATTTTTATCTTTAGAATATTTTCCACTATTTTTCCTGGCACTGAACTCAGGCTCACTGGTCTATAGTTTCCTGGATCACCCCTGGAGCACTTTTAAAATATTGGGGTTACATTGGCCATCCTCCAGTCTTCAGGTACAATGTATGATTTTAATTATAGGTTACAAATTTTAACTAATAGATCTGACATTTCATTTTTTAGTTCCTTCAGAACTCTGGGGTACATATCATCCGGTCCAGGTGATTTGCTACTATTTAGTTTGTCATCTTCAGGTTCACAGTGATTTAGTTCAGTTCACCTGACTCATCATCCTTGAAAACCATTTCTGGAACTGTTATCTCCCCAACATCCTCATTAGTAAACACAGAAGCAAAGAATTTAGTCTTTCTGCAATGACCTTATTTTCCCTAAGAGCCCCTTTAACCCCTCAGTCATCTAATGGTCCAACCGACTCCCTCATAGGTTTCTTGCTTTGTAGGAATAACTTAGTGGTTAGAGCAGCCCACTATGATCCAGGGAAACAAGGGATCAAATCCCACAGTCACTCCTTATGACCTTGGGCAAGTCACTTTACCCTCTATTAACTCAGGTACAAAATTAGATTGTAAATCCTGTGGGGATAGAGAAATACCTATAGAACCTGAATGTAATCTGCTTTGATATACACTTTGAAGTGCAAAAAGCAGAATCTAAAAATCTAAATAAATATTTTTAAAAGTTTTTATTATGAGTTTTTGCTTCTATGACCAAATTTATTTCAAATTCTCTCTTAGTCTGCCTTATCAATGTTTTACACTTAACTTGACAATGCTTTTTCCTACTTTCTTCAGATGGATCCTTCATCATAAAGGATTTTTTTTCTGGCTAAAATAGCCTCTTTCACCTCACCTATTAATCATGCCAATAATTGTTTTGCCTTCCTCCCATCTTTCTTCCTGCATGGAATAAATTTGGACTGTGCTAAGCTTCTAAGATTGTATTTTTAAACAATGTCCAAGCCTGTTGCACACTTTTAACCTTTGCAGCTGCACCTTTCAGTTTTTTTTCTAACTATTTTCCTAATTTTATCAAAGTTTCCCTTTTTTTAAATTTAGTGTTAGAGCTGTAGATGTACATATTGTCCCTCTTGCAGTCATTAGTTCAAATTTGATCATGTTATGATAACTATTGCCAAGTGGCCCCACCACTGTTACCTCTCTCACCAAATCCTACGTTCCACTAAAAATTAAATCTAAAATAGTTCCCTTTCTCATTTGTCCCTAAACCAATTGCTCCATGAGGCAGTCATTTATTCCATCCAGGAACTTAAAGTCTCCAGCATGTCCTGATGTTTCATTTACCCAGTCAATATTGGGATAATTGAAATCTTCCATTATTACTGCACTGCCAAATTGGTTAGCTTCACTGATTTCACTTAGTATTTCATCATCTGTCTGACCATTTTGGCCAGATGGATGGTAGAATATGTCTATCAATATACCCTTACCCAACACACTTGGGATTTCTACCCATATAGATTCTACTGAGCATTTAGTTTCTTGTATGATCTTTATCCTGTTGGACTGTATACCATCCCAGACATAAAGTGTCACACCCCCCACCAACTTGATCCCCTTATCATTGCAGTATAATTTGTACCCTGATATAGTACTGTCCCATTGAGACTCTGGAGCTCTACCTGCCTCTGGAACCTGCATGTGGAACAGGGAGCATTTCAGAGAATGCCACCCCAGAGGTTCTGGATTTCAGCTTTTTATCTAAAATTCTAAATTTGGCTTCCAGGACCTCCCTCCCACATTTTCCTATGTTGTTGCTGTCCACATGTACCATGACAGCTGGCTTCTCCCCAGCATTCTCTATAATCCTATCTAGGTGAAACATGAGGTCCACCACCTTTGCACCAGGTAGGCGAGTTACTAAGCAGCCCTCATGTCCACCAGCCACCCAGCTATCTACATTTCTAATAATCAAATAACCAACTATGATGGCCAGCTTAACCCTCCCTCCTGGGAAGTAGCCCTGGGTGACTTGTCCTCAGTGTGAGAGGACAACACATCACCTGGAGAGCAGGTCCTTGCTACAAGCTCACTTCCCGCTACACCAGGGTGATTCTCTCCAATCAGGAGACCTTTCTGATCCAAGGGAGCACCAGGGCTGCCAGACTGGATTTGGGTCTTGGCTACTGTGTCCCTGAAGGTGTCATCAATGTAATTCTCTATCTGCCTCAGCTCATCCATGTTGTGTTTGAGGCATTGTTGATCCTTGGTCACAATGGAGATGACTCCACCCACGGGGAGGAGCCCCATGGGGAACCACTGCGATAGGCTGACATAGTTAGCAGACACAGAATGGATAGAGTCTTTACTGTACTGCTGTAGATAGATGGTGAAAGCAGGAAGGTAAGGCACTGATCCACGAAGTGCCAGTATGCTCAACAGGCTCGGAAGTATAGTCTCACCCAGATGTTCACGATAGGCGGGAGCCCACAGTGCTGGTAATGCCGCGGCTGGTGGGTGGAGTTGGAGCGCCGGATCGTAGAGGTACTCACAGAATGAAGGCATCTTCCTGGTGGTAGAATGGTGGTACCGAAGGTCCGTGGTGCAGCATATAAAGGTGGATAGGCCCTCGAGGAGTGAGTACCCAATGGTCCAATATCCTGAAAGAAGAATAGAGAGAAAGAACCCCGAGGAGCAGTTGTCTTAGTGAGGAACCCCGAAGGGAAGTTGGAAGCAAGAGACACCCAAGGAGTGGGTGTCTAGAGCTTCTTACTGGAGCGAGGTCCTTAGCATGAAAGTGGCATCTAAGCATGCAGCTTAGAGCAGTCAGAGTAGCAAAGCGAAGTCTTTGCTAACTCAAAGTGGTAGCGGAGGCGGAGGCTAGATATACCTGGAGGTACTGACGTCATGCGGTGGGGCCACCCCCGAGGTTCCCACCATGACATGTATTTGAGCATAGGAGATGTGCATGCTCGCGCCCTGGGAGGCCACGGGAGTGAGCATGGCAGATGGGGAAGCCCATGCTGGTTTGGAAACGCCGAGGCCCTTGGCACTCAGCACCGGAAGCAGCCATCTTGCCCAAAGAGAGTGAAAGGGGAGAAAAAGAAGTAAGGCAGAGCGGTCACAGCCATCTGCGACCGATGGACGCAACACTCCAGGTCTGCCAATGTAGCCTCCAGAGATGGGATTCATTCTCTGACAGCCAGGAGCACTTTCCACCACTTGCAGACATACAATCTCTCACTGGCAGATAAAAAAAATCATACATGTGACACTCAATGTAAAAGACTGGAAAGTCCCCCTCTTACTGCTGGACTTCTGCCTTCCTCTTAATTTTGTTGCATTCCTAGTTAAGTTTGGGTTGCTAAGGGAGTCTGAATTAGAGTACTGTAATTTTATAGGTGTATTCACTAATTAATCTGCTAGTGACCTACAAGGGGATGATTAAACTCTCAATAAGGGCTGGTACAATAGTATAATTTAGATAAGAGCCTGATTGATTTTTCATGAGAAAGTGTCTCTTGCCTAAAAATCAAGGGTTGAGATAGGGTTGGGTGGGAGGGAAAGACAAACACTAAAATTAACTCCTTCTGGCTTGCTTATTATGTCAAACATACACAAACTCTACAGAATATATCCCACTTTTTCACCTCTCTCCAAACTTTCTTAAGTCCTAAGATTTCCCAAAGTTATAATTACCAATCCTCTTCAAATACCAATAAGTTGATATGCATTCAAAGGAATAAGAGGTTTGAGATTTATGCACCTAATGGCACGTTATTCCAATCCTCTTCTACTGCGAAGAGGTCAGGGCCTCTGGAAGACGGGGCTGGGGAATTCGAAGCCTGGATCACTCACTGTGACCACTGGAGTCCTCTCCCAGGGGATGCTGGGAATAGTATCCATAAGAGCCCTTCAGTCCTCTTCTACTGCAAAAGGTTCATGGCCTCTGGAAGCTGGGGCTGTGGAGTTCAAAGCCTGGAACGCTCACTGTGACCTCTCGAGTCCTCTCCCAGAGGATGCTGAGAACAGTATGCAGATCAGCATTCCAGTCCTCTTCTACCGCAAAGGGTTCAGGGTCACTGAAAGCTGTGGCTGTGAAGTTTGAAGCCTGGATCACTCACTGTGACCTCTGGAGTTCTCTCCCAGGGGATGCTGGGAACAGTATGTAGATGAGCCTTCCAGTCCTCTTCTACTGCAAAGGGTTCGGGGCCTCTGGAAGCTGGGGCTGTGGAGTTTGAAGTCTGGTCGTTTGCTGTAGTCCTCTCCCAGTGGATGCTGGGAATGGTATGCAGATGAGATTTCCGGTCCTCTTCTACTGCAAAGAGCTTGGGGCTTCTGGAAGCTGGGGCTGTAGATTTTGAAGCCTAGATTGCTCACTATGACCTCTGGAGTCCTCTCCTGGGGGATGCTGGGAACAGTATGCAGGTGAGCCTTCCGGTCCTCTTCTACTGCAAAGGTTTCAGGCATCTGGAAGCTGGGGTTGTGGATTTCGAGGCCTGGATCGCTCACTGTGACCTCTGGAGTCCTCTCCTGGGAGATGATGGGAATATTATGCAGAGTAGTTAAATCTCAAGTGGCTTGTGATAAATTGCAGGAATACCTAGTGAGACTGGAGGACTGGGCTTCCAAATGGCCGACGGAATTTAATGTGGACAAGTGTAAGGTGATGCATATAGGGAAAAATAACCCTTACTGTATTTACATGATGTTAGGTTCCATCTTACGAGTTACATCCAGGAGAGAGATATAGGGGTTATAATGGTTAATACATTGACATTGTCAGATCAGTGTGCTGTGGCAGACAAAAAAGCAAACAGAATGTTAGGAATTATTAGGAAGGGAATGGCAAATAAAATGGTGGATGTCATAATGCCTCTGTATTGCTCCATGGTGAGCCCACGTCTTGAATATTGTGTGCAATTCTGGTAACTGATCTCAAAAAAGACATAGTTGCACTGGAGAACGTACAGAGAAGCGTGACCAAAATGATAAGGGTGATGGAATGGGTCCACCATGAAGAAAGGCTAAAGAGGTCAGGGCTGTTCAGCTTGGAGAAGAGATGGCTTAGGGGGGATATCACAGAGGTTTACAAAATCATGAAAAGACTTGAATGGGTTAATGTAAATCAGTTATTTACTTTCTCAAATAATAAAAGGACTGGGGGCACTCCATGAAGTTAGCAAGTAGCTCATTTAAAACTGATCAGAGAACATTCTTAATCACTTAATGCACAGTTAAGCACTGGAAAACATTGCCAGAGAATGTGGTTACAACAGTTAGTGTAACTGGGTTTAAAAACAGTTTGGATAAGTTCCTAGAGGAGAAGTCCATAAACTACTATTAATCAATAAGAAATAGTAGCTTGGGATCTATTTAATGTTTGAGTACTTGCCAGGTGCTTTTGACTTAGATTGGCCACTGTTGGACACAGGATACTGGGCTTGATGGACCCTTGGTCTGACGCAGTATGGCATATCTTTTGTTCTTATGCTCTTAAGATGTTTGCATAGTGATATTGTAAGCTACTGTCTCAACAGGTGTTTTCTTGTTTGTTCACTGTTGTTCTGCTTTCACAGCAGCTTTTCTGTTTCTGTTTGCTAATACTATTGTTCAAGCTTTCATTCTGCATAAAGTTTCTTTATTTACTGTTATACTGCCAACTCATGGGCTGCTGTAATGAGTGCAGCTGGCTCTAAAGGGTTAAACTCTGACTTCAAAGCAGGAGTTAGTGAGTGTTTTTACTTATGTGTTTTCAGTTAGCTCTGTCCAGCTTCAGCAGCTAATCTGGCCAGCCCTACAGAATAACTTTGTTTTTTTTTACCATACTTGTTGCTGTTGCATAGGCTGCCCTGTTGCTGTTATCTCCAGTTTAAGACTTACTTATTTTACCTGTTTATAAAATGTAGAATTCACTGTGGAGTAAAGACTGAGTTAAGCTATCTTTTTAAGTTGTGGATAGGAAGCCTATAGTGGAGACAGGATAGTAAAAAGAGGGTTGAACCTTGGGGTTAGTAAAGAAGCAGCACTCCAGTGGCTCCCACTGCAGATTCACTCCTCCTGCTATGGCTCCACAACCAGGCCTCTCCTCCCTGCTGTGCTTCAGACAAAAGTCAAATCCAAAGGTAGATCATAGACTCCAAACACATAGACTGCTGTGATTTCTCAGATAGTATCCAGCTGATCCAAAACAAGACTCTTAGCAGTGCCATCTGAGCTCTCTTAGCTTTCATCCTTGCTGCAAGGTAAATTACCTTTAAGTTTGTTACCATTACCAGTGCTGCAGACTCATAAGCAGTGCATCATGGCAGAATCTAAGCCCACAGACAGCACTATCCTGTCTCCAGAAACCACAGAAGCTGAAATCCCATGTCAGCAAATTCAGGAAAGTAGAAAACTATGAAATTATCAAAGATCAGTATCATGAAAAATTGGACAAAGCCTGGAAAAAGACTCGAGTGATATGTTCAATATTACAAGCATGTAGGATAGCTGAGTGAAATCTTTATAGGCTGAATCAGGAATCATTCTGACTCCAGCCTTTCTTCATGCAACTTAAACTTGTATTAGTGTAATCAGCAAAACAACATAACATACTTTTGCAGTGTACTCACAACACAAACTTCCAGAGAGGGTCAGGAGCTCCTGCTTCTGGAGACACGGGCCCTCCTAATCCCAGCTGGGCTCACATTCTTATCCTGCTCCAGGAGGGTCATGCCCACAAAGCTCTCTCTCCCTGTAGGATTTAAGGTTGATCAGGCTAGATGCCTGGTCCAGCACACGTTAAGTAGAGGAAGTAGGATCACTCCTTCACAAAGCACAACAAATAAACATTCTGTCTGCCAGCTTAGGTCCACTTACAGAAGCTACAAATTCCTGTCACAAGAATATCTCACTTTCTTAACATAGATCAATTCAGCATCGAGATCTTCATCAAACCATTGATCAGGCACATGACAGTTTGGGCAGAGAGATTATAGTGGAAATAGAATCTCAAATGGGATGTTCAAAAGAAACCGCATTGCAGTGCTCCAAGTTCTCTAGATGCATGACAAAATCTTGAAAATCACAGGCCCTCCTAATCCTAGCTGGGCTCACATTCTTATCCTGCCCCAGCAGGTTCCCACCCACAGAGCTCTCTCTCTCTCTCTCTCTCTCTCTCTCTCTCTCTCTGTAGGATTTAAGGTGGATGAGGCTAGGTGCCTAGTCCAGCTCAGGTTAAGAGGGGAAGTAGGGCCACTTCACATACCATTCCCCTCAGCTTGGACCCATTGGTCCAAGCATTTTCATTCCCCTTGGATCCCATCCAGGGAAGTGTCTTAAATCCCCAGACCCCTTCATCTGGCCTCCCATCAGCTAGGCTTGGGTTCAGGGTTCTAGGGTCAAGCTCACCCCCACAAATTAGGATTACCCCAGACAGCACTGTCACCACCATCACTGTACCCTTTGTTCAGTGTTCATCACCAATCCTTTAACTGAGTCCATTGATGGCTTAAGGTTCTTCTCCTTCTCAAATCAGACTCCTTGGACTTTCTGTGGGTACTCCTGTGGTGATTTCTCTTGCACTTGTGTGAGTGCTCTACAATCTTATTTCCTTCATCTTTTGACTCCTCTGCACTGTCACTGTCATTGCACTCTGGCCATTCCACAGCGCCACTCTCTGGCTTCTCTGTAGCACCTCCTTCTGGATACACTTCAGTGTCTCCCACTGGCTCATCTGCAGTGCCTCACTCATGCCAGCCTTTAGCATCTCTCTCAGGCCTCTCTGCTTCACCCCTCTCTGGCTCCTGCATGCTGCCTTCCATAGGCCAATTGGTACTGCCTCCTTCTGGGCACATGGGGTTGCCTCTTCCAGGTGAGGCTATGAAGCTCCATCATGAGCTTTCTGCTATTTCAGACTCTGGTCACTGCAAGATCATTCCTCTGGCACACCTCCTGCTCAGTTGCATTCTCCTTTACAGGCTCTTCCCACTCAGGGTCTGTTTTGGCTTCAGCCCACTTGCTGTTTTCAGCTCTCTCTGAAGGGTAGAGCTGCAGTTCTGTGACTTAGTCAACTGCTGTGCTCTCTCTGCTTCCACTTGTTCTGTACACAGTCCTGACTTTACGTTTTGCAGGTAGGAATTTAGGAGCACTGTTTTGCTTCCCAGTCCTTCCAGGCATGTGCTGAAGCAACTTGGTGTTTCAGGACACTTTCTTCCATCTGACTCTGCCCTTCCAGAAGGCTCTGAAACCATGTTTGCAAACTCCTTCCAGTCATGCTTCCACTCAGCTGAATTCTTGTGCTTAGTGAGGAGTCATAGCTTGCTGTAGGAGGCCACACCCTGTGCACGCACACACACACACACACACACTCTGGCAGTTTCAGCCAGTATATAGGGACCTTGCCACATTTGTACACAGTTTCTCTCTGCTTCCTTTATTTTTACCTTTTCATAGAAAAAAAGAGAAGAAAATCCTGCTTTTTCAACCACTTATTTAATTCTACTGACTCAAGTGAGCAGAGCTTGTCCCCTTACCTGTTAAAAACTTGAACCTATTTTTCTCTGCAGGCCCCAAAGACCATGCTCTGTTTACGGGAAAACATTTTCTGTGCTCCTCTCTGAGCCAGAGTGCTTCAAAACTTCTGTGTTCTGCACCTCTAGCAACGCTATTCTTCTGTCCACAATCTATTTCCTTAGGTAGGGCACACACAATAAACGTTTCTACTTTCTTGTCCTCCCCTTGGAGACTTGGGTTTTCTCTGTGCCTTGCATAGAGAAAATCCCCAAACTGACACCATATGTAGGATAGCTGAGTGAAATCTTTATAGGCTGCAGCAGGAATCATGCTGACTCCAGCCTTTCTTCATGCAACTTTTATTAATCTAATCAGCAAAACAACATAATAGTAGTCTGCCTACCTTTGCAGTGTTCTCACAACATAAACTTTCACAGAGGGTCAGAAGCTCCTGCTCCTGAAGATGCAGGGTCTCCTGATCCCAGATGGACTCACATTCCTATCCTGCCCCAAGAGGGTTCCTCCCTGTAGGATTTAAGGTAGATCATGCTAGATATCTGGTCCAGCACATGTTAAGGAGGGTCACTCCTTCACAAAGCACAACAAATAAACAAGTTGTCCACCAGCTTAGGTCCACTTACAGATGTACAAATTCCTGTCACAAGAATATCTCACTTTCCTAACATAGATCAATGCAGCATCGAGATCTTCAGCAAGCCATTGTTTCATGAGAGTTTGGTCAGAGAGATTATAGTGGAAATAGAATCTCAAATGGGATGTTCAAAATAACTGCATTGTAGTGCTCCAAGTCCTCTAGATGCATGACAAAATCTTCAAAATCAGTACGCTCAAACCTATCTTCAGCAAGCTCAGCCACCACTACAACATACACTGAAATGGAGGCATCTTATAGTAGGAAAGAGGTAGCCTTAAAACTAGAATGAGCTATAACAATGGAGGAGAAGCAGAATGGTCCCACTGATATTACTGCATGCATGAAAGCTGAGTTAGAAGCTAACCAAGAAGTATTTCAAGAAAAGAATGCAGCTGCAACTAAAGCTCTTGCTGAGATCCTTGAAACAGCTGCAGGATAGGATGATAGAGAGAGCTTCAGAGAATCAAGCCCAGTATACCAGAGACTATGTACTAAGCCATTCCACTAGTTATTCTAGCTTGCTCTCCCAAATTGTTGAGGAGGTATCACATGTTGAGGCAATACAGTCTTCTCATGAAGCGAATATCACTCCTGACAGAAACCAGCTCAGCGCACGCTACCTACATGCATGCATTACCACTGGCTCCAGACCCAGTACATCTCCTCAGAGGCACGCACTAGGGGTGTGCATTCGTTTTGAACGCATATGGAAAACGCAACTTATATTTTTAAAAGAGAAAAAAAAGGTTTGAGGAGAAACGCATCGCGAGTTCCAACGTATTCAACATAGCTATGTTGAATATGTTGAACCTAAATAAACACTTAAACCCCCCACCCTCCTGACCCCCCCAAGACTTACCAAAACTCCCTGGTGGTCCAGTGGGGAGTCAGGAAGCCATCCCTGCATTCCTTTGCGAGGAGCATGTGACGCCGACGTCACGTCGAGTGACGCCGACGTCACGTGCTCCGCCGCGCCTCCGCTCCCGGACCCCCGTTGGACCCAACCGGAACTTTTGGCCAAAAGTTCCGGTTGGGTCCAACGGGGGTCCCGGAGTGACCTCCTGCCACATGACCTACCTGTCACGTGGTAGGAGCACAAGATGGCACCGGTGACCATGTGTCAGGGGCTGACCAATGGCACGGCAGCCCCTGTGACACAGGCTATCGGCGCCATGAGGAAATCGCAGACGAGTGCAGGGATGGCTTCCTAACTCCCCGCTGGACCACCAGGGAGTTTTGGTAAGTCTTGGGGGGGGATTAAGGAGGGTGAGGGGTTTAAATTTTTATTTAGGGAACCGGTGAACGTATGGACAGACCCTCAACTTATGGAATTCGCCATAAGTCCATATTGAACGAAATCGACACCCCACAAAAACTTATCAATGAGTCAACGAAAACTTTTTGCCTGCACATCCCTAGCACACACTACTTCCTAGCCACCCTCAACTACCCCACATGAATTGGGGTCATGATATGGTTGCAGCTTTATTTCTACCAAGGATATCTGACCCATGCCCTTTACACAGCCAGAGTGCACCTGATGAAACTCACCATCCCTAAGTATTTAAAACTGGCATGCCAGGTGATAAACAAAGACAAGAAACTTCCAAGAGTTAAGCTGAAACTGTTCAATCTTTGAAGAATCACTGATACAGCACAGAAAAAGTTCAATCTGCTGGCTGAGCTAATTTATTGATGAATATTTTACAGAAATACAGTCCCTCAACACAAAGGCATGTTTTGCCAATAGGACTGCATCGGAAGGGACCCACAAATTCTAGATAGAAAATAAAATGAGCAAGCAATAGAATAATTAATAAACAGAACAGTGGCTGACACAGCAACAGAAACAGCTAAAACATACATACCAAAGGTCTATAATGTATTCACAGGAATTCACAAAGGGCAAGTATAAAACATTCTGTGACATGAAGAGTGAGAATGGATGTAACATGTTATGTACAAATGAATGTAATTATGCAAAACCCCCCCACTGCTCACATTACACCACCTTTTGGCGACTCACTCCTTGCATGACCTTCATAATAGGCATCATTGTGCGGCAACTTGTACCATTTTTTCACTCTGCCTTATTTTTAATCATCGGTCAGTCCAATTTTTTATCTTTTTCAGTGCTAAATAATTAAAGTGCTCTGTGCTTATTCAACTGTTTCTACGAAGAAATTCTCCTCATTCATTTTTTCTAGTCACGCACTCTTTCTTGACTACTGTAAATGCTAGCAGCACAAATGAAAACATCGGGCATTGGCAATGTAAACACTGCTCCCTATGCAGCCAGGTCATTGAGGGTGCAGTATGGATTGATAAATATGGAAAAGCACATAAATCACGACAATATTCTTGTTGTGATACATCTCATGTGATATATATCATCGTGTGCCCCTGTAACCTGTACTACATAGGACGGACAAAACGTCAAATACGAGTGCGTTTGATTGAACATCGGAGCTGTTTAGCCACAGGTAAAACGATGGCTCCAATGGTGGCTCATTGCTTAGAGAAACAGCATGCCTTTCAACAGCTGACATGGCGAGTTTTAGAAGTAGTTGGATCGTTACAACGTGGTGGTGATCTGAATGTTTTGTTAAATTTAAAGGAGCAACAGTGGATATTTTGGATGCGCACTGTGAGCCCGATGGGGTTGAATAGCATGATTGAGTGGTATTCCCTGTAGGAACAGAGTGACGCGAGTTGACGTCACTTACGTAAGGGGGTTTAAAAAAACGTAGGCGGGAAGTGGAAAACCGGAAGAGAAGATCGTAAAAAACGCTGAGAGTAACAATGGTGGAAAAACTGAGTAAGTAGCGATGCATGTTTGGATTTTGTTAATACAGCTATTCAGAGTCTAATGAAAGTTCTTTTATGGCGCAGAATATTGCCCTTGAAGAAGGACGATCCCGTCCGAAAGAAATATTGCCCTTGAAGAAGGACGATCCCGTCCGAAACACCGTACAGTGTCGGGCACAGACACGGCAATGTGAAGACACATCACGTTGCTACACATTATCGGATGTACAACTTGGGCATTAACAGCATTACATACTGGAATTACAAGTTAAGTGATATTACATTATTGAATGAGGAGAATTTCTTCGTAGAAACAGTTGAATAAGCACAGAGCACTTTAATTATTTAGCACTGAAAAAGATAAAAAATTGGACTGACCGATGATTAAAAATAAGGCAGAGTGAAAAAATGGTACAAGTTGCCGCACAATGATGCCTATTATGAAAGTCATGCAAGGAGTGAGTCGCCAAAAGGTGGTGTAATGTGAGCAGTGGGGGGGTTTTGCATAATTACTAAGTAATGATCGTTCCCAAGCTCGAATAGGAATTGTGTGTCAGTTGAAGGTTATAAGTTTGTATGTACAAATGAATAACACAAAGTACCTTCAAAGGCTGAAACTGAAACTGACCTGGAGCTAAGAAGGTAAAGACTTAAAGCCCAGAGTCAGCCAGATATTTCCAGCAGTGCTTATGCAATCCAGAATTATTTTCTGCAAGAGAGAAGCAGACTAGAGCTCAAGGAGAATTCTACTCTGGCTAAAATAAGTGCCATAATGTAGCTGACCTGGAATTTTAGGGGGTAAGGTACAGGTCAATACCAAAGATTGCAAGCAAACTTGATTCCAAGCATAATTAGCCTGGGGCAATGGAACAATAGACTCATTTACACCACAGAGGTGAAATTTGAAAGAGAAAATTGTATGTAAGAAAAACAGAGTTGAAGGTAAAAGAAGGATACATGCCGTCACCAGGAGGCAAAACATACTTAATCTGTGTGCAACAGAACGGGCACCACTGCAGCAGTGCAAAGACCGAGCTTATTCCACTACACACAGGAGAGAATATAAACACTAAAAAGGTGCCAAAGAAGAGGCCATGCAAAACTGGATCACATGACATACAGTAGCCAATCAGCTTAGCGTGAAATTGAATTGCATTATTTTCTTTAATTAGCTCTTCTCTTATTGCCCACCTTTTCTGTACAGGATTGCATTCTCCTTCCTTGATTGGCTCCCATTTCATGATAAGCCGATTGGCTATTGCAAATCACAAAGCACAAATCCTGATTCTACTTGATAGGGATATGCGATATTTCACAAGGTTTGCCAGCAATACAATAGTCCTTGTTGTATTGACAAAGTACACAAGCCATATAGTGTGCTAGAAAATAGACATACATCTTTCCACAAACCATGTACTAATAGTTTCTTCATTAAAGAAATGCTGGCTACAAAGAACAAACGAATAGTGATGAGGATCTTGGAAGCACAGTGATCCAGACTACAAGAGATGATAATAAACCTGCTCTTTCAATGGAAGATAAAGAATTCCTGAAGATAATGAATAAGTAATTCTTCAAAGATGAGTCAATCAGCTAAGTAGTGCCAGTTCCATTCTAAATATTCAGGCCTTGGTTTCCCAATAACAGAGAACAGACCTTGTCCCCAGCTTGCTTCCTTATGTCAGACCTTGAAAAGGAAACCAAAGACAAAGGATAATTTTATGGCATTCATGAAAAATATATTTGACATAAGGCATGCAGAGCCAGCTCTGCCATTGTAGGAAAGTGAAGAGTATTCGTATCTTCCTACCTTCAACGTATACCATTCTCAGAAACCTGGTCATATCAGGACTGTATTTGATTCATGTGCTCAATTTCAAAGAGTTTCTCTGAATGTGTTTCTTACCAGACCAGACTTAAATAGCTTTTGAGGAGTGTTGATCTGCTTCAGAAAGGAGTCTGATGCTGTAACCAATGACATCCAGCAGATGTTCTACTGTTTTGTGGTTTGACAAGATAATAGGAATTAAGTAAGATTCTTATGGTACTGTGACAATAACAGCAGCGGAGACATCTCAATAAAGATAAAGTTGCATTGGAAAAGGTACAGAGAAGGGTCACCAAAATAATAAAGGGTATGGAACAGCTCCCCTATGAGGAAAGGCTAAAGAGGTTAGGATATTCAGCTTGGAGATGATACAGCTGGGGGTGAATATGATAGAGGTCTATAAAATCATGAGAGGAATAGAATGGGTAAATGAAAATTGGTTATTTACTCTTTCAAAAAATACAAAGTTTAGAGGACACTCCATGAAGTAAGTAGCATATTCAAAACAAATTGGAAAAAACTATTTTTCACTCAATGCACAATTAAGCTCGAGTTCCTTGCCGAATGATATGGTTAAGGCAGTTAGCATAGCTGGGTTTAAAAAAGGTTTGGACAAATTCCTGGAGGAGAAGTCCATAAACTGTTATTAACCAGGTAGACTTAGAAAATAGCTATTACTTATCACTTCAAAATAGCAGCATGGGATCTGTTTACTATTTGTGATCTTTGTAGGTGCTCGTGACTTGAATTGGCCACTGTTGGAAACACAATACTGGGCTTAATGGACCCTCAGTCTGACCCACTATGGCAATTCTTATGTTCTTATCATCAAATACCATATGAGCATGCATGTCTTTGGCAACAGTCCATCATCAGCTGTGGCTACCTATGGACTCAAGAAAACAGTACAAGAAAGAGAAATGGAGTATAGTACAGATGCCAGAGATTTTGTGGAAAGGGACTTTTATGTGGATGATAGAATTAAGGACCTCCTGCCTTGCCTTGTGGCTTCTCTTGGCCTCTCATCTTGCTCTATGGCCTCTCTTGGCCCCTTGCCTTACTCTGGACCCTTCCAGACCTTCTGGCCTTGCTCTGCAGCCTCTCAGGTCTTCTTGCCTTGCTTTGTGCCCTCTTGGGCTTTTCTATCTTACCTTATGGCCTCCAGGCCTACTAGGATTACTTTGCCCAGTCTCGTGCCCTGCTGGGCTTTCTTGTTCCTTGTCCTTGTCTAGTCCAGTCGTCTGATCCTTGTCCTGCCCAATCCAGTTCAGTTACTTTTTTATTCCCCAAGTCTTGCCCTTGTCCTTTGCCTCAGATCTAACCCTAGCTTGTGCTCTTCTTCCAGCCTCAGCCAGTACCAGTATCTAGCCCTCAATCAGTACCTGTATCCAGCTCTCAGCCTAAACCTGTATCCAGTCCTCAGCCAATACCTATATCCTGCTCTCAGCCTGTGCCTGCCCTCAGCTTCCAGTCTGCTTTGCCTTGTCCAGCCTCCCTTCCTTGTCCAACCAGTCTTGCCTCATCCAGCCTATGCCTGACCTCAGCTCCTAGTCTATATTCAGCTCCCATTCCATGCTCCGATGTTCCATAGAAGACAAGTCCTACCGACCCTCAAATCCCAAGGGCTCTACCTGTGGAAGGAGTGGGTTGGTTAGGCAGAAAACTAGCTCCAGTTCTGTACTGCAGCCCTGTACTGCTTCTGTAGGGGTACTCCATGACTCCAGGCTACTAGTTCATGACACACAGGCAGCTGAGATGGGAGGTGATGCAGGGGTTTATATGGGCCTATTCATTAATATTTCATGATGACTTCACCCTTCACAATAGCAAGTGAAAAAGAATCCAGCCATTTAAGACCAGTTTCATCACAAATTCTAGCTTGTTTATTCTTTAGGACCCCATTCTTGCTTCCTACCAGACCAGAGATCTGAGGGTTATAAGAGCAGTGAAAAATATGATGAACCCATAAAACTTTACAAATGTTTTTCATTGCTTGTCCAGTGAATTGGTACCTTAGTCACTATTAATAGTCACATGAATACCAAAGCATGGAATAAAATCCCTTAGCAATTTTTTACATACAGTGACAGAATCATCTTTAGCAATTAGGTGTCCCTTGACCCAATCTCAGTGTGTGCAAATTACAGTAAGTATATTTTGGATAAAATCAATTTGAATGTTGATGAATGGACCCCATGATGTCAGCTAGGCCCCTTCATGGGTCTTTCTACATTATATGCTTGGCAAATAGAAAAATTTGAGCAAAATTACTGAACCATCATGGGAAATTTGGGTGCAAACCAATCAATCCTAATCAAGTCAACCACACTCACTTTGCTTACATGGGCTAACCCATGATATAAGCAAGTCAAATAGGGGAGCATGACATGGGCTGCAGCCAGATGGCCAACAGGGGTACACCACAGGTTATTGGGGTGAAAATCACTGGTCTTCAGGATTGTTTTTCTGAATCTGGAACCTGATGTTGGAGGTATGCCAAATCTATTAAAGAAGGCAGAGGAGATTGACTAGAAACAAGTAAAAGCCATGGGATGGCACTAGTTGTTGCAAGAACTGAAGTTCCAGAAGATAAATTTGTCAAAGCATTTCCTTTTGTTATCTCAACATAAGGCTTTTGGTGAGCTATACATTTTATTTATTTATTTGTATTTATTTATTTATAGGCTTTTATATACCGAAGTATTGGTAATGGCCTTCACTCCGGTTTACATTTTTAACAACGAGATACAGTAAAATTATGTGGAACAACTTCAACAGGTTCATAATTATAACGAGGAAATACAGAGTAACTTAAAAATGGATAGGCATGAGAACTTAGGGAAAATACCTTCTAGAGGACAAATATACTGATGCAATAGTAAATAAGAAGGTGCTGAAAATATCATATTGTACGATGTTTTGAGGGTGTGCTAGGTAGTGGAGTATTCTAGGGGTGGCAATAAGGGTGATTGGGTAGGGTGAGGAGGTAGGAGGGGATTTGTGGGGAGAGGGAGGATTAAGGTGGGAAGAGCGGTGAGGGGGACTGCTGGGGTTGTCATATTTGTTGGTTTATCCAATCCCATCTTTGTATGCTTGTTTGAAGAGCCAGGTTTTGAGCAGTTTTTTGAATAGTTTGTTGTTGCTTTGAAGTCTGAGGCTGGAAGGTAGGGTGTTCCAGAGGTGAGGACCAGCTATTGAGAAGGCTCTTTTTCTAGTGGTGGTTAGTTTGGTTGTATTGACTGGTGGGATTTCTACAGAGGGTTTCATTAGTATTATTATTATTTATATTCTGCCTTTCAGGCACTTCAAAGCAGACTATATTTAGGTACTGTGGATATTTCTATGTTCCTAGAGGGCTCATAATCTAACAGGGCCATTTATCAAAATGCATTAGGACCATAGCGCCTGTGATAAATACCACATTGTGAAATGCATATGCAAGTTTAAAATTAGTATTCGAGTGGGAGGAGTAAATGGAAATTAGGGTTGGTTATGCCTGCATTAGTGATCAAAACAGTTTTTATCACAAATGCCAGTTCAAAGGGAGCTAGAGAGGGAGAGGAGGCTCACCTATAAATGAACTTTTTATACCACTGTAAGAGGGGGCATTTTGAACTCGGGATGAGGTTTGTGAGGTGAAGTGGGTTTTGGGGGCAGTTTTACATGCACAGTCATACATACAAACAGCACAGTTACCATCAGTGAAGATTTAATGTGATTTGGAGTGATGAAAGGTAAAAGAAGACTGGATTTGTACCATTTATTTTCTACCTAGCTTGATGCATGCTATTACACAGTTTTAATGCCAGAAATAACTATACCTTTTTCCCTGGCATTAAGCTGTCTGAAATGGCCATAATGTAGTTTGTGATAAATGTTTGGAATTGTGTTTTGGCCATTTTTGGGCTTGAGGAAGGAGGGCGAGAGGGGGAGAGAGAGACAGCCTCTGGGGAGGGCCTCTCTCTGTGTGCACTATTTATATCTCTATAGGAGGGCCCCCTGATAAGTCGAGATGAGGTGTTAGTGGTAGTTTAGGGTTTCAGGGCCAGTTTCACATGTAGAATGAGATGTATGAACAGCACAGTACACCTTGGTAAAGATTTGACGTCATTTCGAGTGAGGAAAGTCACACAAAGATGAAATGTTGTACTATGTTCTCACACCCTAGCTTGATGGTACCCTGTTATAGAGTTCATTAAACTAGGGTGAGAGAACATAGTAGAAATTTCATCTTTGTGAGACTTTCCTCACTCCAAATGACGTCATATCTTCACCAAGGTGTACCGTGCTGTTCATACATCTCATTCTACATGCAAAACTGGCCCCGAAACCTAAACCACCCCTAACACCTTACCTTGACTTATCAGGGGCCCTCCTATAGAGATATAAAACCTAACTACTAGGAGGGTCTTGTAGGTAGTGTCTGTCTGTCTGTCTGTCTCTCTCAAAACAGGGATGGGCACATTAAGTTTACTGCAATATGCAAATCATTAAGTTACTGCAGTAACTTAGAAATTTCCCTAAACATGCCCCTTTTTTTAACAGATGCATTATTTACTTTTTTTGAGGAATGATGGGGTATTTTTGCTATAAATATAGCAAAATGATGAATCTAGGTCTAAGTTTGTATCTGAGGCAATGGAAAGTGAAGTGACTTCCCAAGGTCACAAGAAGTAGCAGCAGGATTTGAACCCTGGCTGTTTTGATTTGTAGCTTGCTTCTCTAATTATTAGCATTCTCCTATCCATTAAAGCATCTAAAATGGCGGGAACATACTAGGGGTCTCAGAGGAAGTCAGGCACCCGCTCTGTCTCCAAAGATTACCAAAATCGTGAACACCATCAAATGATTACCATGAGTCAGCAAAACTATTCAGAGATTACCGGTATTCTTCAACTAAAATACAAGATCTAGGGTGTGCAACACATTCAGCAACCTGGATAGATTAAATAGAAATTTGGTGGAGGTTTTCAATCATGTCATACTGTGAACAATCAGCATAACTAATCACAAGGGAACCTGATATATTTCTTAGATAAGAACCATCAAAATAAAACACCAGGTCAGGATTCTAGATTGGAATGTCTGTGAGATCAAGTCAGGGATGGGAAGTCTGGTGCAGTCATTACACAGTCCTGGAATTCTCCATCTGATGTAGCAGGTAAAACAGAGGCAGGGATTAAAATAAGTCATCAAGAGTACATTTTCTTCTGCCATAAGCAGAAGTTCATACTTTGCAAGACAGGCATTTGATAAATGCTGAGGTTTTTTTTTATTTTTTAGAAGTAAAACAGCTATAGAATGTCTGAGAAAGTTCAACAGGATTGGCAACAGTGACAGCTCCATGCAAGTTCTACATTATCTATTCTTCTGCAAAATATAAATTCTCACATAAAACCAGTTAATAAATTTTAAATCAAATCACAATGTATATAAACAAGTGTTTTCTTTCAACTAAAAGGATTCAAAAGCTTATCTTAGTTTAAAACTTTTATAAGTTTTCAACACATACTACTATCATCAATTGAAATATAAAGCTTTTAAATCACGGAGATCGTTATTCAAAATGTTTCTACATTTTAATTCAAATAAGCACTTGCTCAAGTCTAAATACTAAATAACTTTACATACGCCCATTTGGCTAGTTTACTATCTATAATACCATTCACATATAATAAATCTTGTGGGCTTTTTTTTCTTTCCTGAACTCACAGTCCTTTGTAGATAACTTAAAAATCCAGAAGTATTACTTCCTATTTGAAAACCATTGGTTGGGTACAATGATGAGACTTTAAAGAATTAAGGGCAGATTTTAAATGCCCAGCTCGCATAAATTCCAGCCTTTACACTCGTGGCTGGGCCTTATGCGCACCGGGTGTATTTTCCAAGAGTGTAAAAGCCGGTACGCGCTCAAGCGCCGGGCCTCTTGGAAGGGGCGGGCCAGGACAACGCCATTGTTTGCTGTCCTGGAGCCTCGCACACTGGCCGGCTGCTGGCGCATGCAACGTATTTCAGCTCGGGAGCTGAAGTAAGTTGCTCTACAAATATTTTTTTTTTTAATTGGATTTTGGGGTAGGGGAGGACAGGAAAAGGGTAGGGAAGGTGTGAGGTAGGTGGGTAGGGAAGTTCCCTCTAATGCCAGGATGCGTGGCCGTCCAAAAATTGCATAATTACCCCTCCTTGCACACGCCACACGCACATGCAGACGCCCCCGGATTTTATAACATGCGCGCGCCGGTGCACGCATGTTATAAATCAGCACATCCATTTGCACGTGCACCTAATGCATAGGTTTAAAAATGTACCCCTAAGTGTCTATCTGTACCTCAATGGCAACACGCATCTTATAAGAACCTGCCTTACTGGGTCAGACCAAGGGTCCATCAAGCCCAGCATCCTGCTTCCAACAGTGGCCAATCCAGGCCATAAGAACCTGCCAAGTACCCAAAACTAAGTCTATTTCATGTTACCCTTGCTAGTAATAGCAGTGGCTATTTTCTAAGTCAACTTAATTAACAGCAGGTAATGGACTTCTCCTCCAAGAACTTATCCAATCCTTTTTTAAACACAGCTATACTAACTGCACTAACCACATCCTCTGGCAACAAATTCCAGAGTTTAATTCTGCGTTGAGTGAAAAAGAACTTTCTCCGATTAGTTCTAAATGTGCCCCATGCTAACTTCATGGAGTGCCCCCTAGTCTTTCTATTATCCAAAAGAGTAAATAACTGATTCACATCTACCCGTTCTAGACCTCTCATGATTTTAAACACCTCTATCATATCATATACTATGTTCAAAGATATATTTCTATACAAACATTCATTCATTCATTTTTCCTTTGGTTATATCCAAATGTACCATATTTATTTATTTATCCATTCATTTATTCATTCTTTCACTAATAATAAACCTTACAGAGGCTCCTACAAGGCCAGATAACATATGCATTACGCTGCCTAATAATCTTTCTCCAAAACAAATCTCAATGCAAATTTACTTAAGCAGAGCAAATAAATCTGCATTTCCTAGAATGCTTTTCCACTTAACATAAACCAATAGAAGTGATGTCATCCACTTCATAAGGGGAAAGGGAAAATGCTGCTTCTAAGCAAAATAAAATTAAGTTTTATAGCCTAAACTAATTAAAAGGTTTATATAACTTCACTGTTGTTAGGTTCTTCTATAATTTGCTGAGAAATAAAATTACCAAGTGTACTCGGATAGGTGCCAGAATAGCATGCACAATTCTTATCTTTCTTTAAGGAAGCAACAGCGCTAAATCTGTACAATAAAATTGACTTAGAAAGCAAATGTATTAGTCACATATATACATTATTGCAACAAACTGCTGACCTGCATTACTGACAAAAGCTAATCATTTTGTTGTAGTTAAACTTGGGTTATTTATCACTTTGTTTTACTGTGCTGTGAGTTTACCAATCTTAAAAGAATGATTTAACTTAGACCCCAAAATTAACTCTGTGCCAAAATGCCAATGCATATTTGAGGTGGCAGCACATCTAAAATGTTTCAAAATGTTTAGATTTCATCAAGCTAACATCTATATTCCATATAAATACACTTTTTCAAATAATGCATACTGGTGATTAACAAAACTAAACTCTTAAGACCGGATTTTAAAACCCTGGCACTTGTAAATCCCGGGGTTTACGCGCATGGCCAGGCCTTACACGCGCCGGGCCAATTTCCAAACCGGCCCAGCCACGAGCATAAAGCCCAGGACGCGTTTAAGTCCCAGGGCCTCAAAAGGGGGCGGCCCGGGACAGCGCCATTCCTCGCTGTCCCGGAGCCTCGCGCGCCACAAGTTACTTCAGATCGGGCCCTGAAGTAACTTGCAAGGTAAAAAGTACAAAAGTTTAAAAATGGCTTTTAGAGGGTGGGGAGGAGAGGGTAAGGGGAAGGGAGGTTAGGGTAGGGGGTAAGAAAGCTCCCTCCCAGTCGGCGTGTGCATGTTATAAAAACGCGCATCTATCTGTCTGTGCCAGGTAGCGTGCGCACATGGAAGCGCACATGCATTTTTTTTTTTTTTTTTTAAATCTAGCCCTCATTTTCTTAACAAGATAAATTCGTTAGCACTCCAGAGAAGGAGAATGAAAGCAAATGCAGATATATCATAGTCTGAAGCCAGCCATCTTTTCTCTCTCTGTAAAATGTCTCATCAGAGACACCAGAAAAACAGTTTTTAAAAAACAGTGAGACAATGAAGACCTCTCACACATACACCCATACATCAAAAATACAAAGCCTACTAGAAAGGAGGTACTGCTTTGATGCAATTTTAGTGATATAGATAAGACAAAACAAAAGACCACCATGATGGCCAGAATAAAGTAAAACATCTTAGGACCAATCAGACATGTATATCAAACTAATTATAAAGCAACAGACAACTGTTGCCAGACAGGTTTCACATGTGGATCACCTAATATCTTGCCCTGATCTTAAGGGACAGTCTGAAAGTTTTTTCTAAATGAAATTGTGGCCTAGTATTACCTTTAGCATAGTCAGACAATTTCTCTAAAAATCTGTGCATCTTTTCTCTAGGATTCCCTGGTTAATGTCCTTTACAGAGCTAGCCCTGCCATGGGGTATCTCCATGCCTGCCAGCCCCTTGTTCAATTCACATGGGCTTGCACACATGTTAGTGGTTTACACAAATGGAACTTGCATTCCCAGAGGGACAAACCCTCTATACATCTGTGGAGACAGGTTTCTCAGCAATCCTTGATTAAAACTTCACATGCACACAGGAAAATTGCTGGGTCATGAGCTTTCTCCAAGCAGAAAATTGGCTCAAGTCTTGGACCTGGTGAGCAACTAGTTTTCAATTCACACCTACCCCAATCTGGATATGCAGAGGCTAAGCTCCTTTCATATGAGGCACATTTGCTGATATCACCTGTTAATTACCTAAAAGCTCTGTATTCTATTTTCTTCCCTAGAAAACTTTAAGAACATAAGAACAAAAAAAGTTGCCATACTGGGCCAGACTGAGGGTTCATCAAGCCCAGCATCCTGTTTCCAATAGTGGCCAATCCAGGTTACAAGTACCTGCCAAGTACCCAAACATTAAATAGATCCCATGTTACTAATGCCAGTAATAGCAATGGGTATTCCCTAAGTCAACTTATAGAAACATAGAAACATAGAAATGTCGGCAGAAGAAGACCAAACGGCCCATCCAGTCTGCCCAGCAAGCTTCACACATTTTTTCTCTCATACTTATCTGTTTCTCTTAGCTCTTGGTTCTATTTCCCTTCCACCCCCACCATTGAAATATCTAGCTTGATTAGTTAGGGGTAGTAACCGCCGCAATAAGCAAGCTACACCCATGCTTATTTGTTTTACCCAGACTATGTTATACATAGTCTGGGTAAAACATATACTTGAGTAATAACTGTTTATGAACTTCTCCTCCAGGAACTTAACCAAACCTTTTTTTACCTCAGCTACACAAACTATCCTAATCATATCCTTTGGCAATGAATTGCAGAACTTAATTGTACATTGAGTAAAAAAAAAGAATGTTTCCTGATTTTGTTTTAAATATTCTACTTGCTAACTTCATGGAGTGCCCCCTAGTTCTTCTATTATCTGAAAGTGTAAATAACTTATTAACATTTAACTATTTTAGTTCTCTGATGATTTTATAGACCTCTATCATATTTCCCTCGTCTATCTTATCTTCAAGCTGATCAGCCCTAACCTCTTTAGCCTTTCCTCATAGGGGAGCTGTTCCATCTATTTTATCATTTATCCATACTGGCAGATGCCTTACCTCCAGTAGTTACCTGTACCAGTTCCCACAACCCAGATCGAAGCATGCCACCTCAGTGACAGGGCAACCGGTCCAGGACAATTTCTCCTTCCTTGAGCCCAATTAATGGAAAAGCCTCTTACCTTAAAAGGCCACAAAACTGAAACAATCCTCATCACACTACTGGATAATCTACTTAAATACCGAGATAGAGGTCAGGCAACAGTCATAGAACTACTGGTTTTCTCAGTATCATTTGATACTGTAGATCACAATATCATGCTATCAAGACTAACAGAGGACAGACTAAATGGCAAGGTCCTATCTTGGTTTAACTCCTTTCTGTCTAATAGGAAACAATCTGTTCATTTTGTTAACATTTTGTTTATACCTGGATTTTAAACTGTGGGGGTCCCGAGTTTATAAATACCCATACCCAGAGACATATACCTAAAACCGCTAGAACTATTGATCTGAACCTTTGATATAAAAGCTTACATCTCTGCAGATGATGTTCTGTTCCTACTACCAATGGACCTGAACCCATCAATAACTATAAAAAAGCTAAGTATGTGCCTCACAGCCATCTGAGAATGGACAAAAGACATGAAACTCCATCTAAATCCAAACAACAAAGAGGTTCTTTGGATATAAAATATGCATAGACAAGTCTCTGACTTGAAGCTTCCATTCAGAACCTATGAGCTCCTGCTAAAATCACAAGTAAAAAGCCTCAATTTTTGTTGGATTCAGAACTCATCATGATCCCACAAATCCAGGCAACAGTAAAGAGCTGCCACTTTCAACTACACAACCAATACGGACTATACCCTTTCATTGAAAAAAAGAACCTAATCACAATAGTCCATGCCACTGCAACCTTACTTCTGGACTACTGCAATACATTTTCAAGGATTTAACAGACAGGGCCCTCCACATACTGTAAATAATATAAAACTCCACGACACAACTAAGACAAGATTGCAAACAACAAAATCATTTCACTGTAGAGTAATGGAGTAATTGAGTCTTATGTTTGTTTGTTTGTTTGTTTGTTTGTTTGTTGCATTGACACACAAATATTGAAAATGACTGTTTAATAGCAAAAAGGGCTGAAGACTTATTGAAGTTTCTGCATTTTTTTTTTTAAATACACTACAATGGACACTGATATACTGGAAGATTAACAAGAACTGCTGAGGATCTGAAATAACGTGCAATATATTTTCAGTCAGAAAAAGATGCAATCTTTGACTTGATTAAAAATACTGCAGATGGACATCTGCTGTTATTTGTTACAAAATAGCTATGCCTATAAGCCATGACTGTATATGGCTAGCAGCATCATATAGCTTGGTTATTCATATAGGGCGTTTGCATGAAGGACTGGAACATACATCCAATCAGAAAGAGACACTTATTCTCAACTGAATTTTCAAACTATTGAGAACTTATAAAAGGTACGATTAATATTGCATCACTGAAGATAAAGACAAAGTCAAAAGAAGAAGACATCTCTGTATCCTGTCTCCCCAATTATCATGATTTAGCCCATCATGATGATTTGAAGTAAGTGTCAATACAGAAATGAAAGACAGGAATTTAGAATTGCACCACATTACTATTTTAGCCTTAAAAATCCCTAGACAATATTATGAGAAAAACTAATTGTACAGTATAAATTACATAAACTGAAATTAATAATATGAAAATGTGTATTCACTTCTTTTCATCTGTTATCAATAACAATATATTATCTGATATTCAAAACAATGTTAATTTTTCAAAATTTTCATAATCAGTCTAAATTTTTATTTAAAGAGTTAGAAGTGGCTTATTTTATTATTATATTCTCTGGAACTCAAAAATGAAATTTCTGACCTATTAGTTAAAATTTGTAACCTATCATTAAAATCATCCATTGTACCTGAAGACTGGAGGGTGGCCAATGTAACCCCAATATTTAAAAAAGGCTCCAGGGGTGATCCGGGTAACTATAGACCAGTGAGCCTAACTTCAGTGCCGGGAAAAATAGTGGAAACTATCCTCAAGATCAAAATTGTAGAGCATATAGAAAGACATGATTTAATGGGACACAGTCAACATGGATTTACCCAAGGGAAGTCTTGCCTAACAAACCTGCTTCATTTTTTTGAAGGGGTTAATAAACATGTGGATAAAGGTGAACCGGTAGATGTAGTGTATTTGGATTTTCAGAAGGCGTTTGACAAAGTCCCTCATGAGAGGCTTCTACGAAAACTAAAAAGTCATGGGATAGGAGGCGATGTCCTTTCGTGGATTACAAACTGGTTAAAAGACAGGAAACAGAGAGTAGGACTAAATGGTCAATTTTCTCAGTGGAAAAGGGTAAACAGTGGAGTGCCTCAGGGATCTGTACTTGGACCGGTGCTTTTCAATATATATATCAATGATCTGGAAAGGAATACGATGAGTGACGTTATCAAATTTGCAGATGATACAAAATTATTCAGAGTAGTTAAATCACAAGCAGACTGTGATACATTACAGGAGGACCTTGCAAGACTGGAAGATTGGGCATCCAAATGGCAGATGAAATTTAATGTGGACAAGTGCAAGGTGTTGCATATAGGGAAAAATAACCCTAGCTGTAGTTACACGATGTTAGGTTCCATATTAGGAGCTACCACCCAAGAAAGAGATCTAGGCGTCATAGTAGATAATACATTGAAATCGTCAGCTCAGTGTGCTGCAGCAGTCAAAAAAGCAAATAAAATGTTAGGAATTATTAGGAAGCGAATGGTTAATAAAACGGAAAATGTCATAATGCCTCTATATCGCTCCATGGTGAGACCACACCTTGAATACTGTGTACAATTCTGGTCGCCGTATCTCAAAAAAGATATAGTTGCAATGGAGAAGGTACAGAGAAGGGCAACCAAAATGATAAAGGGGATGGAACAGCTCCCCTATGAGGAAAGGCTGAAGAGGTTAGGGCTGTTCAGCTTGGAGAAGAGACGGCTGAGGGGGGGATATCATAGAGGTCTTTAAGATCATGAGAGGTCTTGAACGAGTAGATGTGACTCGGTTATTTACACTTTCGAATAATAGAAGGACTAGGGGGCATTCCATGAAGTTAGCAAGTAGCACATTTAAGACTAATCGGAGAAAATTCTTTTTCACTCAACGCACAATAAATCTCTGGAATTTGTTGCCAGAGGATGTGGTTAGTGCAGTTAGTGTAGCTGGGTTCAAAAAAGGTTTGGATAAGTTCTTGGAAGAGAAGTCCATTAACTGCTATTAATCAAGTTTACTTAGGGAATAGTCACTGCTATTAATTGCATCAGTAGCATGGGATCTTCTAGGTGTTTGGGTAATTGCCAGGTTCTTGTGGCCTGGTTTGGCCTCTGTTGGAAACAGGATGCTGGGCTTGATGGACCCTTGGTCTGACCCAGCATGGCAATTTCTTATGTTCTTATGTTCTTATGTTCTTATGTAACATCTGTACTATACAGACTACACTGGTTACTAATCCCCTACATAATCAAACTCAAATCTTTGACACTGACTTTCAAGGCTGTAAGAGGAGATAGACTTAGGTATTTGACAAAAAGTCTACCTTATATTTGCCCTCGAGACCACTAAATTCATCATTGGGGGCCTCCATAACAACTCCGGCTACAAAAGAAATTAAAAGAACAGATAGTTGCTGAAGATACTTTTGGCGGGGGCAGCACCTGCCCTATATAACTCTTTTCTAGAAGAACTATGTCAAATGCATAACTACTCTGGCTTTAGGAAGCTAGAAAAAGCCTGGCTTTTCCGCCAGGCCTTTAATGCCAAACCCATAACTTCCTCCACCCTAGAGAGCAGGCATTAAACTTCAAGAGGGGTATGCAAGTCCAGTCCTGGAGTGCCACAGACAGATCTGGTTTTCAGGATATCCACAATGAAAATGATGGCTGCAGTGCAATCAAATATAGGTTTTTTTTTACTTATTTTAAATATTTTTATGTTTGATGTATTATTGTTTTATTGATTGTTTGTAATAACAATTATGTATGTGTTTTGAATCTCACTAAGATTTATAGATCAGCGGGTTATACATTTTATAAATAAATAAAAAAATTGTTAAGCTGCTACTGATTTCTGATTGTATGCTTCTGTTCTAATTAATGGAAATACTGCAGACTGAAAGGATAGTCAATTCTCTACAATCCAGTGGGTTACAGGACACAAGGCAACTATAATGCCCCTCACCTCTGGTCTGAAGCACCTGTGGCATATCTTGGGCATCTATTTACTCTAACCCTATTCAACGCTCCGTCTCTCTCCAAAAAAACACACATCCTCAATGATTATCTTATAGAAGTCAACCCAGACATCTGTGCCATCACAGAGACATGGCTTAAACAGACAGATACCGTACTAACAAATCAGCTTCCCACACAATCTTATGACCTCTTCTCAGTCTCCAGACCCAGAAAAAAGGGTGGAGGGCTCCTCCTGGCAGCAAAAAAGGGTCTAAACATATCTTTACAATATACAAACACATCCTCTAAACTGGAATTCTCCCTCTTCAAATCTGAACAAATCCAAGTAGCTCTCGTCTACGCCCCACCAGGGAACTTGGAATCGGATCCCTCTCTCCTTATTGAGCTTGTAGCCAAACACATTAACACTGACAAACCCGCTATAATCCTGGGAGACTTTAATTTGCATGTGGATGCTTCCCCACAATCCATCAACTGCGTAACAGTCCTCTCATCACTCAGTCACCTAGGTTTTACTCAAATCGTCAATAGTCCCACCCACAAGGCAGGCCATACACTGGACCTCATCTTCATTAACAATAGCTTTACCATCCACTCTAACCCCACGTGCTCGCCAGTTCCCTGGTCAGACCATAGGGTCATCTACACGATACTTGAGATCAACAATCCACCACCCAAAGACTCTACCAAATCCACCATCCATTTCAGGAAACCATGTTCACTAGATCTCCTTAGTGAAAAGATATCAGAATCACTAAATCAACTAGATTTCACAGACGCAACCACAGCAACTACCTCATGGATGAATCTTAACAATAAAATTGCAGATCAAATCTGCCCAACGTCAACCAAAACCATACATCCCACATTAGACAACAGAAAACCCTGGTTTACCCCGGAACTTAAATCCCTCAAGCAAACACTAAGGAATAAAGAACAAAGCTGGAGAAAAAACCCAACCACTTCGACACACGCAATATACAAATCCCTCCTCAACACTTACAGGAACGCTATACTCAGGACAAAGAAAGACTTTTATGCAAAAAAAATTCACAACTTCATTTTTGACTCAAAGGCACTTTTCTCATACGTCTCCTCATTAACTAAACCATCTCCTCCCTCCATCCCCGACTACCAAGCACTCAATAAAGCCAACGAACTCGCCAATTATTTCAAGACAAAAATCATCAACCTCACCTACTCTCTCACAACCAACAATATTCCCCCAACCTACCATCTCATATCCCTACCTCAACAAAACGCTAGTCTTGTTTCTTTTGAACCTACCTCTTCACTGGAGATAGAAAATACCCTCAAGAAAATCAAACCATCATCCCACCCATCGGATCCATTACCAACAAATCTGCTCATCACCATACCGAACACAATCTCAAAACCAATTTCTGATATAATTAACACATCACTTTCTCAAGGCCAAGTCCCCAACCAGTTAAAATTGGCCATCCTCAAACCACTACTAAAAAAACCAAACGCCTCTCCATCAGACCCAGCGAACTTTCGACCAATCGCAAACCTACCTCTCATAGCCAAATTGATGGAGAAAACGGTTAACAAGCAACTGTCAGATTATCTGGAAGATCATAACATTCTGTCCCCGGCACAATACGGATTCTGAAAACTCTTAAACACCGAATCTCTCTTACTATCACTTACGGACACAATCCTCGTCAACCTAGAGAAAAAACAATCCTACCTCCTTATTCTTCTAGATCTATCCGCTGCCTTTGATACGGTAAAACACACCATACTTATAGACCAACTAGCCAACATAGGTATCAAAGGCTCAGCTCTCAGCTGGTTTCAGTCCTTCCTAAGCAACAGATTCTATAAAGTCAGGATAAACAACAAGGAATCGCTTCCAGTTCGTTCAGATCAAGGAGTCCCTCAAGGTTCTTCACTCTCACCCACCCTCTTCAATATCTATCTCCTCCCTCTTTGCCACCTGCTCTCAAACCTCAAGCTTATCCATTACCTCTACGCAGATGACATCCAAATCCTTATCCCGATTTCAGAATCCCTTCAAAAAACGATCAGCTACTGGAATGACTGTCTACAGCCAATTAAAGACTTACTCTCAAGCCTCAATTTAGTATTGAATGCCAACAAAACCGAAATGCTCATTATCTCCCAAGATCCCCTCACCATCTCTTCAAGCTCCTCTCAACCAAACTCAATTAGCAAGTTCTCACCAGACGTCAGGGATCTTGGAGCCTGGCTAGACAACAATCTAAACCTAAAAAAGTTTGAAAACAATACCGCAAAGGACTGCTTTTACAAACTTCAAGTCCTCAGAAAGCTAAAACCCCTCCTTCACTTCTCTGACTTCCGGCTAGTACTTCAATCCATCATACTATCTAAGCTCGATTATTGCAACTCCCTCCTTCTCGGTCTACCCTCAAATACCATCAAACCCTTACAAATGGTTCAAAACGCCGCTGCCAGAATACTTACAAACTCTAATAAAAGAGATCACATCACTCCAATACTTCGTAACCTACATTGGCTTCCTATTAACCACAGGATCCTCTATAAAGTGCTCACAATTATTCACAAAGCAACATACAATCTTGCTCCGATCATGTTACGCACCCAACTCCAACCTCATGCTTCATCCAGACCAATTAGAAGCGCATACAAAGGCACATTGCAAGCCCCACAGGTAAAATCATCACTGAGCAAAAGAGCACTATCTTCAGGAGGCCCCCACCAATGGAACGCACTCCCCCCAGATCTAAGACTAGAACCAAGTCATCAGGAGTTCAAAAAAAAGCTAAAAACATGGCTTTTCCGTCAAGCCTTCCCAGACATCTAATGCTACTTAATCAAGTCTTTTAACCCAAATCATGGGTTATCTCACTGTTTTTTGCTATTAAGATTTTTTCAACTGTACCTTAATTTTTGAGCTCTTTCATCTTTTGTATTTATACTGTATTCACACTTCATTTACTCTATCCCTTTTATATTTATTTTCTATATAATATTTATTACTATATTACTATGTTTAATTGGTTATCTATTCTATTTGTTCCATCATTATTGTTATTGTTCTATTGTTACCTGTTTTATTGTTCAATTGTTCTATGTAAAGCCCCCTACTCTTTTTGGGCATTTAAAAGTTGTATGTAAACCAGATTGATTTGTAGTTCCTACAAGAACTTCGGTCTATAAAAATTAAAAATAAATAAAATAAATAAATAAATCATGCTGCATCCAAGGACCATGGCTAAACTTCCTGCAGCTATTGAGCCTTTTTATAGGCCCTGCTGGCAGGACTTCCTGTGACACATTCAGATAGCATCACATCCTGCCTAGTATAAAGGGAGGCTCAGAACTATTACCCAGGGCCTTTGCAACAGGTCTCCTGCATTCTTTAGCAGTGCTGGTTGCCCAGCATGTTCATGGGCATTTCTGGTGTTCCTGCTGTTGTTCCTGCTTCCTGCCTTGCTCCTGATGTCCTCCTTGTGAGTCCTGTGGTTCCCTGTCCCACACTCCCTTGTCCTTGTCTACCCTGGTGCTTGTTCCTGCTTTTCGCGCCTCGACCTCGAACCAGACTCCAACCTTGTTCAGCTCGGCCAGCTGTCTAGCCTCTGACACCACCATTGGATCATGAAGGAAAGTTACGCTGGCCGCTAGAGCCTGAGGGCACAGCCCAAGGGGAAGGAGGCTGGCTAGGAAGAAGATCTTTTTCTGGCTAGGAAGAAGATCTATTTCTGTGGTGCGGCAGCCGCCACCTGTTAAGGCCTGTCTTGTGTTTGCACAAGATAGGCAGCCCAAACCTTAAAGTGGACAAGGGCTCACTACCTCCTGACATGACATCAACATAGCTTTAACAGAGAAAGCTCAAATGAATCTGTTTGATTTTTTGGACTGGGTGACTAGAGAATAAGGTCAAGGACAAGCTGTAATTTATCTGATTTTGAACAAAGTTTTTGATAGAGTACTACCTAGAAGATTCAGGAACAAAATGAAAAGCCTGGGAATTAGTCCCAAAGTGGTGGAATGAATTACAAATTGATTGGCTGACAGACAACAGTGAATAGTGGTAAATAGAACCTACTCTGAGAAGAGAAGAGTGATAAGTGGATTTCTCAAGGTTCTGTTCTGAAGTCAGTCCTGTTCATTTTCTTTGTGAGCGACATAGCAGATGGGTTCGAAGGAAACATTTATCTTTTCATGGATAACACTAAGATCTGCAACAGAATAGACACAACTGAAGATGTGGTCTAAGAAAAATCAAGAGGAGTTTGATGGTTTGGCTATTATATTTAGTTTATATTCTGTCTTTTAGACACTTCAAAGCAGATTGCATTTAGGTCCTGTAGATATTTCCCTGTCCCCAGAGGGCTCACAATCTAAAGGGTTGCAGCCAAGGCAATGGATAGAAAAGTGATTTGCTCAAGATCACAAGGAGTGGAAATATGATTTGAACCCTGACTTCCATGGGTTCCCCTCTGCTGCTCTAACCTCTAGGCTACTCTTCCACTTCTGTTTTGTACCTGGGATTCAATACCAAGAAGTTCAGAGACATGCATTTGGGGTGCAGAAATCCAAAGGAACTCTATGTGAATGGGAGTGAAAGACTGATGTGTATGGACCAGGAAAAATAGCGTCTGATGATCTGAAGGCAGCGAAGCAATGTGACAAGGCAACAACTATGGACAGAAGGATGCAGAACTGCACAGAGAAAGGCATAACTAGTAGGAAAAGGGAGGTGATAATGCCCCTCTGCAGGTCATTAGTGAAACGACCTTACCTGAAGTGCAGTGGTCACTTCTGGAGACTGTAACTCAAAAGGGATAGAGACAGGATGGAAGCAGTCCAAAGAAAGGCAAACAAAATGATATGAGGTCTGAACCTGAAGACTTATGAGATTAGACTGAAGTACCTGAATATGTATACCCTGGAGGAGTGGAGGGACAAGGGAAATATGATACAGACTTTTAAATACCTTAAAAGTATTAATGACGCACAAGAATCAAACCTTTTCCAATGGAAAGAAAGCTGTAAAATTTGGGATCATAATATGAAGTTCCAAGGGGGCAAGCATTAGGAAAAATGTCTTCATGGAGAGGGTGGTGGATGCATGGAATGCCCTCCCAGAAGAGGTAGTGAAGACAAGAACAGTAATGGGATTCAAAAGGGCATGGGATAAAAACAGGATCTAGTGGCTAAAAGGTATAAATGAAGAAAAGGGACAACCTGTACAGAGTGGCAATTAATACCCTTAATAGAAGGCATGGGGGTAACCTGCGTAGAGCAGCAGTTACTACCTATAAAAAAAAAAATAAAAATTAAAAAATATCTTGCTAGACAGACTGGATGTACCACTCGGGTCTTTTTCTGCTATCATTTACTATGTTACCCCTCTTTAGGTGAATTACTTATTGAAAAAGTCAGGAAATAAATATGAATAATAAATAAATATAACACAATCCCATTAAAAAAAAACAGCCAAACGAGCCTCCTTCAGCTTTTTGAGCAGACAGGACACCAAATATCAACCTGCTTACCTAAGATGTAGTTTTCATACTACTGTATATGAATGAATTGATCTGAGCAGAAAAAATGATGTTGCTTCATTCTTTCAGGTGAGCGCACACACTAACCCCCTGATTATTTTGTTCACAGGCAATAGAGCACTCAGTGTACTGGAAGCATTGCCCATGTAGAGGCAACATTTTAATAACAGTAGTCATAGTTGTAACAACAGTGTTATCAATTTCAGTGCATCTATGTTTTGTGAACTTATTTGCTGATACTACTTTATCAGAATTTGTGTGGCCTTCTAGTAAATGATGTACAGTTCATGCTTACAAGAGAAAAGAATGAATAGCATTATCATATAACTACCATTGCTCTATCATTAGATGCTGCTACTCTGGACCTGGAACATATAAATGTGGACTCGGGCAATTATTCCTTGGTTATATCGATTCTACAGTAGGGATGTGAATCGTTTTTTGACGATTTAAAATATCGTCCGATATATTTTAAATCGTCAAAAATCGTTAGGGCCACGATACAATACCAATTCCCCCGATTTATCGTCAAAAAATCGTAAATCGGGGGAAGGGGGAAGGGGGAGGGCAGGAAAACCAGCACACTAAAACACCCTAAAACCCACTCCCGACCCTTTAAATTAAATCCCCCACCCTCCCGAACCCCCCCCAAATGCCTTAAATTACCTGGGGGTCCAGCGGTGGTCCGAAACGGTCTCCTGCAATTGAATCGTGTTGTCTTCAGCCAGCGCCATTCTGCGCCGCCATTTTGCAAAATGGCGGCGGCCATAGACCAACACGATTCGACTGCAGGAGGTCGTTCCGGACCCCCGCTGGACTTTTGGCAAGTCTTGTGGGGGTCAGGAGGCCCCCCCAAGCTGGCCAAAAGTCCCTGGGGGTCCAGCGGGGGTCCGGGAGCGATTTCCTGCCGCGAATCGTTTTCCGTACGGAAAATGGCGCCGGCAGGAGATTGACTGCAGGAGGTCGTTCAGCCGGGGACCCCGGCTGAACGATCTCCTACAGTCGAATCGTGTTGGTCTATGGCCGCCGCCATTTTGCGCCGCCATTTTGCAAAATGGCGGCGCAGAATGGCGCCGGCTGAAGACAACACAATTCAATTGCAGGAGACCGTTCCGGACCGCCGCTGGACCCCCAGGTAATTTAAGGCATTTGGGGGGGGGGGGTTCGGGAGGGTGGGGGATTTAATTTAAAGGGTCGGGGGTGGGTTTTAGGGTGTTTTAGTGTGCCGGTTTTCCTGCCCTCCCCCTTCCCCCGATTTAGCTATGGACCGCCGCTGGACCCCCAGGTAATTTAAGGCATTTGGGGGGGGGGTTTGGGAGGGTTGGGGATTTAATTTAAAGGGTCGGGGTGGGTTTTAGGGTGTTTTA
Organism: Rhinatrema bivittatum; assembly: GCF_901001135.1. Lineage (NCBI taxonomy): Eukaryota > Metazoa > Chordata > Amphibia > Gymnophiona > Rhinatrematidae > Rhinatrema > Rhinatrema bivittatum. Next base: position 738,283,081 of record NC_042616.1, on the reverse strand, counting down.
GTGTGCCGGTTTTCCTGCCCTCCCCCTTCCCCCAATTTAGCTACGGACCGCCGCTGGACCCCCAGGTAATTTAAGGCATTTGGGGGGGGGGTTTGGGAGGGTGGGGGATTTAATTTAAAGGGTCGGGGGTGGGTTTTAGGGGGTTTTAGTGTGCCGGTTCACGATTTTAACGATTTTCACGATACTCTAAACACCCAAATGGCGACGATACGATTCCCTCCCCCTCCCAGCCGAAATCGATCGTTAAGACGATCGAGGACACGATTCACATCTCTATTCTACAGGTGCTGCAACTTATTTCAGGGGAATCACTTTTCTTCTCCTTTCAAGTTAATCTTCTTCCATAGTTTAAAAATTAAGACTGAATATGAAAAGGAAATTCACATAGCAAAACTCAAGAAATGGTATCATTACCCGTCAGTGCTTTAACTTACTTTGTGTGTTTTTGGCATAGATTGGGAACGTACTCCAATGATGCAATGATACAATAGAGAAAGAATGGGTGGGTCCTTATTTTGTCCAATAATATTCTCACATTATCAAGTTTCTCTTCTCCCGTTCTAGTGAACTCTTCATCTGCCTATTTCAGTAATAGCTATTGCAATGCAGTAGTTCACCTTGAAAAATGTACAACACCTGCCACCTCTGTGAAAAATATTCTATTCCTAGAAACTAGGACCTGACCCTTCAACACGCTGTCTCATTATTATACCTAGTCACATTTCCCTTATGCTATCTAGTTACATAACGCTCCAGGTGCTGCAGCATTTCAGTATTCCTTTTCCCATAGAGTGAAAAGCTATTCTGTTCAACAACAGACATCCTGTATTGGAGATCAACTTTAAAAATAAAATGGAAATTGATTTCTCTATAATGTTTCAGTTCTCATCAATAAAAGGTCTCTATATATTGTAGTAGTTTTTCTGTTTCTGCCTTGAAGTAGATGTCACATTTAACTGGTACACTGAGTCTGTGAAATGTCCACACTACACTTGACTAATGCTCTTGATTTGAAAGCCAGTGGTGTGTATTCACAAATATACAGTATTTCAGTGCATGAACACTGCATTTTCTGTCACACAAGAGTGACATTTTATCAGGTGGAAAAAACGATCATGAAAAAATAGAACAAAAGTTGTTCTTATCACAGAAGAAGAGCTTCATTTATAGAGATGTGCAAGACTTCAAATTTAGATTCAATAGAAAATCTGTTTTCTCATAAAATTCAAAAAGAATCCCAAACTATTCAGATTTTCAAATTACTCCTGTAAGCTTCAACAGATTTGGAACTTGCTAATAAGCCTGTGTGGGTTTTACAGGTTTTGTTTGAATTTTTAGAAATTTGCTGTACATCTTTGGAAAATTCTTTAGGTTTTGGGGGGTCCACTCTGATTGACTAGTTAGTTTGTTTCGGATGGACTCATGGATGGTTTCAGAAAGTATAACTATGACTAATAGCCCTATTGAATACCATGTTTGCAAGGTTCAGCAGGGATACCTATTTATTCTGAAGACCCCCACCTCCAAATGTCAAACATTTGACCTCAAAAAAAGTATGCTTTTAGTGCCCAAGATAGATGCACGATAGTGTCAAAGGTCATACAAACGAAATGCACATTGGAACCAATTAGCAAACTGTCCACATTGCAGCAAAGTCCATGGGTACCTTTTACTGATCATGTGGGTAAAGCACTTCTTACCTAGGGAAACCCCCTTCGAAAATATGCCTCATCAGAGGTAATTTTGTAACTGTCCACCTATGATGTTACTTCCAATGGATCAGATTTTAAGGGAGCTTTCTTTCTTCCTGCTAGCTCCTCCTTTCCATTTCTCTTTTCTCCTGCTCTCCTAACTCCTCTCCTGATCTCTTTCACCTTCTCTCTCCTCCCTTCTTTCCTCCTTCTGTTTTTATACCTACACTACCTTCTCCTCCATTCTTCCATCTTGTCAATCACACTCCTTTCATGCACTTTCATTCACCCACATGATCAGCCCCTGTCTTGCTCTATCCTTCCACCAGCCATGCACACAAATTCTGCTCTAGCAACCTAGAGACAGAAAAGCTCACCGATACAGATGAAGGTAAACCAGCATATGCTTTCACATATTCAATCAGTCCAACAAAACATAACCACAACAAGAAAACCAGTAAAGGAATGGATAAATAAGTAACAGAATATGCAGAGCTCAATTAAGTCCTCTTTTTCTCTCTTCTAGAACAAATATCCTCCACACCTGGCTTCAGTAGCTTTCCTCTCAGTACTCATAGCACTGACAGTAAAGAGCTGTAAAGACTTGGCTTTCAAATGTAACCCCCCGTCTGGGCACTCATGAGGACGTAAATTGATACCAGACTGAGCTATGACTTAATTTTTTCAGTTATGAAATGGATTCTGCAATAGGAGGAAGGATTTACCTTCAAGACCAAAGACATAAGACTAGTAACTGTGTTACAAAGACAGGAATTTTTTGATAGGGCCCTTGGATGTAGCACGGTGCAGGACACTATGCCAGAGGTGCTTGGAGGTAAGGGGAGTAAAGGAAGAAAGAGTGGCAGCAAGATCCTAAGGTATAGCATCAGGGGCATGATGTTGTGGAAACGTGGATAGCGGTTCCATCTCTGATGTTTTTGTGTGTCCCTGGGCCCCGATACAGCTGCAGAGGAGCTCCGGCAAGCATCGAGGCAGGGGAAAGGAGCCCCAGCATGGGTTAAAGATGGAGAGCGATGACCTCAACCACAGCCACACCTGTATGCAGCAGAAAGAGACCCAAACAAATCAATGTTGGTCTCGTGAGTGGTCCTCCGACTACTCCAAGCCCTTTCGGACCTGCTGCATGGAGCAGCAACTGTGACAGGGCGGACAGTGGTCAGAGGATGAGGACATCAAAGACGAAGACTTGAACACATGAAGAATGCAATCTGGTTACGTGGAGTGAAAGGAACTGTGGTCACATATATGAAGAAACTCTGGAAAGGCCATAAGTTGCTTGAAGAAGATTGGTCAGTACCGGACGTCACGCGCCCTACACAACCTAGCCGGACTGGTCTCAGATCACGCAGGCAGCGTGCCCTACACAGCCGGGGTAGGCTGGTCACAGATTACGCTAGTGGTTCCCCACACAAGTTAGCAGAGCTGAGTTGGTACTGAAATTGCTGGAAGGCCTTTGTGAAAAGAAAGGTTTTGAGGGACTTCCTAAATTTTACATACTTATTTATTTATTTATTTATTTGCTTTTATATACCGACATTCGTTGGCGTACATCACATCGGTTCACATATCAACAATTGGAATAGTATGACGAGGGTCGTACTATTTTACATTTAACAAAAACTGTTTGGAACTAAGTATACAATGTAGCAAAGATTTAGCATTTAACAAAAACTGGTTGGAACTAATTATACAAAGTAACAGAAGAATAGGGAACGAGCTTTAAATAAACGGGTGGCCTTGGGGAGGCGCATGTATCCAGTAAAATCATTTGAGCAGGGGGAGGGAGGAGGATAAAGGGGGTGGGTTAGGCGGGGTGTTGGTAGGCGTTTAGGAATAACCAGGTTTTTAATTTCTTTTTGAAAGAGTGGAGGGAGGGTTCCAGTCTGAGTTCGGGGGGAAGCTTGTTCCAGAGGGTGGGGCCTGCTACAGAGAAAGTGCGTTGTCTGGTGGAGGAGAGGTGTGCTAGTTTGGGGGGAGGGATGATAAGAAGGCCTGTGTTTTGAGATCGCAGATTTTTCTGGCTGTTGAGTAGTTGGGGAGGGTCGTTGGTCCATTTGATGTTTTGGTTGTTGATGGTTTTATGAAGTAAGGTGAGGATTTTGTATTGTGACCGATGGGGTATGGGGAGCCAGTGGAGTTCTTTTAGTATGGGGGTGATGTGTGCTGAGCGGTTGATGTTTGTGAGTGATCTGGCTGCTGCGTTTTGTAGCAGTTGGAGAGGTTTTAATGTGGAGGCAGGCAGTCCTGTGAGGAGGGAGTTACAGTAGTCTAGCTTGGAAAGTTTGAGGGATTGTAGCACTGTGCGGTAATCATGATGGAAGAGGAGAGGTTTGAGTTTTTTTAGGACTTGTAGCTTGAAGAAGCCCTCTTTGATTGTTTTGTTGATGTGTTTTTTCATATTGAGATCCGAGTCGAGGGTGAAGCCGAGATTTCTGACCTCATTGGTGAGGAGGGTGTGTGGTTGGCTAGAGGAGAGGTCGATATCGGTTCTAGTAGGGGATTTGTTAGTTATGTGTAGTATTTCAAACTTGTTTTCAATGCCAAAGGAAAAGACTGCCAAAGACTGGGAGCCAAATAAGAAAAACAGATTTCATGAGTATGTTCCACTCTTATCAATTGGACAAAGGGACAACTAATATTTCTTGTTGTAAACAGCCTAGATTTCATGCAGGCATGTATGGGATAAGAAGATTGGATAAATATGATGGAGTACCCCAACAGAAAGCTTTGAAAGTTAAGCAGCCAATCTTGAATTAAATCCTGTAAGAAACTGGAAGCCAGTGAAGTTCAATGAGAAATGGAGTGGTGTGATCAAATATTTTCTTACCAAAATTGTTATGCTGTGTTCTGTACTGTTTGAAGTCTGTGAACTTGGTTGGAAAAGAGGCCGTATAGTATGGCATTACAATAGTCTAACCTGTTGAGTATAAGAAAATAGGTGAGGGTCTTCAAGTCTTTAATATCTAAAAATAGTCTGAGTCTTCTGATGAAGCATAGGAAAAAGCAGGAATGCTGAACTAGAGTAAAGACATATGAAGAAAAATTGAGTGAAGAATCTAGTTGAACCCTTAATGAAGTAACTGTATAATTCAGAGGTTCTACCTTATGTTTACATCCAGAATGAGTAATAATTAATTTCTTTCAATGAGTAACAATTAATTTCAGCACAACAGATGACAAAAACATCTCTTTGAATGAAAATAACCCATCCAACACCATGGAAGATTTCAATATTATGACCTTAAAGGATAAGTCCTGCTGAATAGAAGTACAAATCATTTCCCACACATGACACCAAAAAGGTAAACATTGGGCCAAAAAAATAAGAGGTAGGAAAAAGTGCCCACCTCTATCAAATAGGACCTGCATTTATTATTTCTCAATTTTGTACTTTCATGGGGGTCCAAACTGCTCTATGAACAATAAAGGACAGGGACTGAATAATGGAGGTCAATAAGGACACCTTAAAACATTTTTATCAGAATTTAGGCCAGTCATCAAAAGAACCATTTAAATTATGTTCCCACTCCCATATTCTAACTGTACCAATACAACTAAATTTCTGGCAAGCCTTCACATACTTATAAAAATGTGAGGCATGTTTAGTGCTGGCTAGAATGTAATCTGATCTGGTGTCTGAAAAGCAGAATATATATATATATTAAATAAATAAATAAATCAAATCTGATCTTACTCATTAAAACTTTCAGTCTAGGAGACATCAGTAAGGTTCTCTAGTGAAATCTTACAAGCCAAAACACAATATCTTAGCTGAATCTAGGGAAAATATTGTGCATCAGGGAACCCATGAGGATCACAGTTTTCTCCTTGAATCATTTGTCCTAGTTTCCAAATACCAGAACTATACCAGGGCTTATTAACACTATATAGTGTTATTAATTTTAAACAACACATTCTACCAAACTGGCAAGTTCTTGGGAAAGATCCTTGAAGGCTGGGTACATTTCTCAAAACAAAGTGCCATCAAAGTAGCTTGAAGTACCCAATGACAACTCATAAAAGTAGGCCGGTACATATGTGAAAAAAGGTACAGTGGAATAGGATCAGCCAAAACTGTTTCCAAGCACAGCCAGGTATATTTACCAAGAGAATCTGGAGGTATCAGCCAAAGGGCCAGCTGTTTCATAATATTGGCCAAGTGATACAAGCCAAAGTCTGGGAAATTAAGGCCCTCCTCGATTTAGTTAATTTCCATTTTTAAGAGCATTCCAGGGGGTTTTAGAGTTCCAGAGAAAAGAAACCAAGAGTTTATCAAATCATTTATATATGCTAATGGTATTGGTTGTGTGTGTGTGTGTGTGTGTGTTATTTATGGAAATTATGAATATGCTTTGTAAAACACCTAGTAATGTTAATAGATGGTTTAGAAGTTTTGTAAATAAATAAATAAAATAGAAAAGGAAGTATACTAAGAACATAATTTATCTTTGCGGCAATCAACTTTTTTAATAGCCTCCAAAATGCCCTATCAAGATAAGTACAGAGGTGACCATTTAGTGATCAAATCTTTAATACTGAAAATAAAATAAGCTTCATTCTTCTTCATGGTGTCTTGCAGATCAAAACCAAACTACACCCTCAAATATTTAATTGTTACAGAAGACCATTTAAATGGAAAATCTGCAAGATCCCCCTGAAAGGTGTAATGGTTTAAAGGTAGAGCTATTAATTTAGACCAATTAAATTTATAGCCTGAAAAAAAAATCAATAGTAAAGGGAATGGAAATCCAATAGATCATCAAACATAGACAGACAATAGACTTATAATGCATCCCCACTGCAAGAGGATTCTGTCTTATAGCAATAGCCAAAGGTTCCAGTGCTAAATTAAAAAGAAGCAGAGACAACAGACACCCCTGTCCAGTTCCTCTCTGTAGCCTAAGGTCATCAGAGTTGAGGTTAACTAATGTAGATGGAGCTGAAGGCACATTATATACATTTGATCATACTGATGAACCAAGATAATACCATAAACAATAAACTCCACTCAATATGGTCAAATGTCTTTTAGGCATCAAGGGAGAGAGCAACCAAGGGAGAATCCATATTATTGGCTATTAGGGATGTGAATCGTTTTCCATATCGTCTTAACGATAGAAATCGTGTGGCAGGGCAAGAAAATCGTCTTAGGCACGATTTTTTAGTTAAAAAATCGTTAAAAATCGTTTTTTTCCGATTAGTGCGCACTAACTCGAGTTAGTGCACACTAACGGGAGTTAGTGCGCACTAACTCGAGTTAGTGCGCACTAACGGGAGTTAGTGCGCACTAACTGGAAGTTAGTGCGCACTAACTGAAAATGATACAATTTGACACTTTTCAGGTCAGTTAAGGTCAGTTTAGGAATGAATATGTATTCCTATTGGCTGCCCTCTTATTTATTCATGTTACCAAGTTTCCTACTGACAGTATATGGGGGATGGGAAATGGAAACAGTTGGTAGCTTGACAAAACAAGTAATGTGATCAGTCAATGTGACTAGAACTTGTGCCCTAACCCTGATACCAGGGGTATTGTGATCTTCCTGCACACAGTGCCCTATCCCTATTAATAACAGGAGTGTTGTGATCTTCCTGCACACAGTGCCCTATCCCTAATACCAGGGGTGTTGTGATCTTCCTGCACACAGTGCCCTATTCCTGATACTGGGGGTGTTGTGATCTTCCTGCACACAGTGCCCTATTCCTGATACCGGGGGTGTTGTGATCTTCTTGCACACATCCCGATATCAGGGATAGGGCACTGCATGCAGGAAGATCACAACACTCCTGGTATTAATAGGGATAGGGCACTGCATGCAGGAAGATCACAACACTCCTGGTATTAATAGGGATAGGGCACTGCATGCAGGAAGATCACAACACCCCTGGTATCAGGGATAGGGCACTGTGTGCAGGAAGATCACAATACCCCGGAGGAGTGAGGGTCAGGCAGCTCCCCCCTGTCTGTGAAGCCAGCCTCTCACTAGTAATGCAGGGAGGGAGCTGTCTCAGACTTCACCATCCTCCCCCCCCCCCTTACCCACACACCATTCACTAGCTGGGACATGGGGGAAGTCAGGAGTGAGGGTCAGGCAGCTCCCCCCTGTCTGTGAAGCCAGCCTCTCACTAGTAATGCAGGGAGGGAGCTGTCTCAGACTTCACCATCCACCCCCCCCCCCTCACCCACACACCATTCACTAGCTGGGACATGGGGGAAGTCAGGAGTGAGGGACAGGCAGCTCCCCCCTGTCTGTGAAGCCAGCCTCTCACTAGTAATGCAGAGAGGGAGCTGTCTCAGACTTCACCATCCTCCCCCCCCCCCCCCCCTCACCCACACACCATTCACTAGCTGGGACATGGGGGAAGTCAGGAGTGAGGGTCAGGCAGCTCCCCCCTGTCTGTGAAGCCAGCCTCTCACTAGTAATGCAGGGAGGGAGCTGTCTCAGACTTCACCAACCTCCCCCCCCCCTCACCCACACACCATTCACTAGCTGGGACATGGGGGAAGTCAGGATTGAGGGTCAGGCAGCTCCCCCCTGTCTGTGAAGCCAGCCTCTCACTAGTAATGCAGGGAGGGAGCTGTCTCAGACTTCACCATCCACCCCCCCCCCCCTCACCCACACACCATTCACTAGCTGGGACATGGGGGAAGTCAGGAGTGAGGGTCAGGCAGCTCCCCCCTGTCTGTGAAGCCAGCCTCTCACTAGTAATGCAGGGAGGGAGCTGTCTCAGACTTCACCATCCTCCCCCCCCCCCCTCACCCACACACCATTCACTAGCTGGGACATGGGGAAGTCAGGAGTGAGGGTCAGGCAGCTCCCCCCTGTCTGTGAAGCCAGCCTCTCACTAGTAATGCAGGGAGGGAGCTGTCTCAGACTTCACCATCCTCCCCCCCCCCCCCTCACCCACACACCATTCACTAGCTGGGACATGGGGGAAGTCAGGAGTGAGGGTCAGGCAGCTCCCCCCCTGTCTGTGAAGCCAGCCTCTCACTAGTAATGCAGGGAGGGAGCTGTCTCAGACTTCACCATCCTCCCCCCCCCCCCTCACCCACACACCATTCACTAGCTGGGACATGGGGGAAGTCAGGAGTGAGGGTCAGGCAGCTCCCCCCTGTCTGTGAAGCCAGCCTCTCACTAGTAATGCAGGGAGGGAGCTGTCTCAGACTGGTATCAGGGTTAGGGCACTGTGTGCAGGAAGATCACAACACTCCTGGTATTAATAGGGATAGGGCACTGTAAGAGATGACTGTAGTAGATTGAATAAAGATCTGATGTTTCTGCTCTCCTCACACCAAACAAAAACAACACACAAGCAGAGAAGCCCTTCTTACAAAGCTGAGCTAGTGAGTTAAGTAGGAGGAAAAGTAAACATACTGGTGCCAGTGTGGCTACTTAAAAAATACACTTACCAACAATCAATTACATATATTTGAACTGTGTACAGTTCCAGCCAGGACCACCTTTCTAAAATGCACAGTGATTGGCAAATTCAACATGCACTAGCATTTCAGGTGCCTGCTAACAAAAATAATAAACAAACAAGTTCTAGTCACGTGAGTGCTGATCATTACATTACTTTTTTTGTCAAGCTTCCAACTGTTTCCATTTCACATCCCCCCAACCATATTGGTAACATCAATAGATAAGAGCACAGCCAGCCAATAGGAATACATACATACATATTCATTCCTAAGTGACCTTTACTGACCTGGGAAGTGTGAACACTTTGTTTCATTTTCTGTTGGTGTTCGTTAGTTTCCAGTTCCATTTCCCAACCCCCCCAACCATCACCTCAGTGGTAACCTTGGTAACATCAATAGATAAGAGGGCAGCCAGCCAATAGGAACACATATTCATTCCTAACTGACCTTCAGTGACCTGGAAAGTGTTTATTTGTATCATTTTCAGTTAGTGCGCACTAAATCGATTTAGTGCGCACTAACGGGGAGTTAGTGCGCACTAACTCGAGTTAGTGCGCACTAACACGATTTAACGATTTTTAACGATAAATCGTTAGAATTTCTATTGTATCGTGTTCTATAACGATTTAAGACGATATAAACATTATCGGACGATAATTTTAATCGTTGAAAAACGATTCACATCCCTATTGGCTATGGAGAGGATATTACAAAATAACTTATCATTATCAGAAGCCATCATCCCTGGCATAAGACTGTTTTGATCTCTATGAACAATGGCATCTACACCTTAGCTAGTCTTGAAGCAATAAGTTTTTCACAGATCTTACAGTCAATATTAATGAGTGATACAGGTCTATAGTTTTGCACCAGTAAAGAATCCTTATTTGGGTTTTTCTAAAACCACTATTCTAGCCTTAGAGAATGAATCAGCTACAGTGCTATTGCACAAGAAACCAACTCCTTGGTAAAGGTAAAATAAAATCCATCATTACCAGGAGATTTGCCCAATGGTACAGATCTTATAGCATCCAGTATTTCCTTACCAGAAGTATCAGCTTTCAGGGCCTTATATACATCCTCAGAGAGCACAGGATGTTCCAATGAATAAAGAAAAGCATCTATAGAATTAGATCCATCAGAAACCTTCTTAGAATATAACTCAGAGTAATACTCATAAAACTGAGTAAGGATTTCCTTATCAGGAAAAAAAACATGAATTCCACCTTTTTTCATAACATAAGGCATCTATCATTTCTTTTCTTCAAATACTGGGCTAATGTTCTACCATGCTTATTGTTTTACACATAGAATCTAGCCTTCTGAAAGAAAAAAAGACAACCAGCAAATTCACTAAGAGAATTATACTGAAACTTCAACTTCTGCAATTTGAACAATAAATCATAACTATAACGAACAGCAAGTTGCTGCTCTAGGGATTTGATTTCAACATCCAGAAAAACTGACTCCTTGCTCCAAACCTTACCCTTTCCACTTGCAAAATGTATAAGTGCTCCCCTGATGGAGCATTTAAGAATGCATCCCTCCACACTGAGATAGAGCAATCAAATTTAGAATGAAAGGAAAAGTAGTCCTCCATTGATCGCTTAATAATCTCATAAAAATCATCTTATCTCAAAAACCCAGCATTAAATCTCCAAGAGAGTCTAGCTACCAGAAACTCCATAAATGAGAACACCATTGAGATTGCTGCATGATCAGATATGACTATATTATGAATGCCAGGGTCTACAATGGAAGAGAGGAGAGAATTAGAAACGAAAAAAAAAAATCAATTTTTAAATAAGACGGCAGAGGCATTGGAAAATATGTACAGTCACACTCTGCAGGAGGTTGCAGTTTCCATGGAGCAGAGAGACCATGGAAATGAAAAAAGCCGCCACGCTTGAAGTTGCCTAATCCTTCTTGTCCAGAATATAGTCAACCAGCAAATTAAAATCACTCCCTATAATTACTGGAAGATTATCAAAGTTCTCTAGCACTTCTGTAAGTTTTTGAAAGATTCTGGAGAATTGTATGTAGGAGCATAAACATTGCACAATAACACTTCCATCAACCCAGTTTAACAACAATCCATCTACCCTCTATATCAGATTGTTGATGCAGAGCACTTACAGCAGCTTGCAAAATTTTCGACCCCCTAAAAAGTCAGCAGTTTTATGTAGATTACAAATGACACTTACATAGATTGTTCCAAACAGTGGGTAGATTTTAAAAGAAGCGCGTGGGCGTACATGTGCGCGCACTACCCGGCGTGCACATATGGACGCCCGATTTTATAACATGTGCAAGCAGGTGCGCGCATGTTATAAAATCGGGGCTCGGCGCGCGCAAGGGGGTGCCAAATTGTGCACCCTGCGCTCGCCGACACCCGTGGCCTTTACCTGTTCCCTTCCCCCTAATCTAACCTTCCTACCCTTTCCCCTAACCTATCCCCCCCAGCCCTCTCCTAAACCCTCCCAACTTTTGTTTTACCTTCTGTGCCTGCCTCCGCTGTGCCGGGAGCCTCTGACCCCGCCCCGCCCCTTTTTCGAAGGTATGATGCAGCTTCCATTTCCTCACAATTGATCCAACAGTGCTCACTGGGATATCCAAGCACTTGGATATTATTTTGTAGCCTTTTCCTATCTTGTGCATGTCTTGTGCATGTCTATAACTTTATCTTTAATGTCCTTAGAATGCTCTCTGGTCCTCATTTTCACAGCTTTCCTTCAGATTCTGTTTGAGAAATGGTACTAGAATTAGGAAGTATTTTATCCTGAAAAGCTGACCTTTTTTAATGATTCATAGGTAGAGACCAATTGTAAGCCAATTGTTAGGGCAATATCTTTCATTTCTGTAAACGTGAAGCTTCCATAGCACAAGGGTTGAATACTTATGCAAGCAGCATTTTTCAGTTTTTAATTTTATTTTACAAAAAATGCAGAAAAATAATAAATTGTGACTTTGAAAATGTACTTTACAAGCATACTGGTTTGCAATAAACATACTGTCTGGAACAATCATTATGTGTCATTTGTAATCCACATAAATCTGCTGACTTTTTAGGGGGGTCAAATGCTTTTGCAAGCCACTGAACATATAAAGGGGATCTAGTCAAAATTAGAATACCATTTTTCTGCCCAATAGCTGAAGAGAAAGCCAAAACAATATATCCAAAGAGAGACATCTTCACAGACTATCCGAGTCATTCATCAAAATGCGTTAGGGCCCGAACGCATGTTAGACGGATCTAATGCATTTAGTATGCAAATTTTACATTTAGTATGCAAGTGAAGGGAGTTTGGGAGGAGTTAATGAAAATGAGGGTCTGCTAACATGGAATGAGGTAGAGAAATATACAGTAATGCAGGTTTTAACATCAGAAATAGCTACACCTTTTTGCTTTGAGTTATCCTTGCATTACTGGGGCTGCTATGGGGGGGGGGGGGGAAGAGAGAGAGAGAGACTTGGACTCTCTATCAGGCCGATACAGTACAGAGCCCTCCGGTGGAGCGCACTGTTACCCCGCGTTTGGATGCGCGTTTTTGACGCACTAGCTCTACCCCTTATTCAGTAAGGGGTAATAGCACGTCGAAAACGCACGTCCAACCCCCCCCCCGAAACTAATAGCACCTGCAACATGCAAATGCATGTTGATGGCCCTATTAGGTAGTCCCACGCGATTCAGTAAGTAAAATGTGCAGCCAAGCCGCACATTTTACTTTCAGAAATTAGCGCCGACCCAAAGGTACGCGTTAATTTCTGCCGGAGCTGGGGAAGTGTACAGAAAAGCAGTAAAAACTGCTTTTCTGTGCACCCTCCGACTTAATATCATGGCAATATTAAGTCAGAAGTCTTAAAGTTCAAAATATTTTTTTTTTTAAATTTAAAATTGACCCGCGGCTCGCGGGTTGAAAACCGGACGCTCAATTTTTCCGGTGTCCGGTTTCCGAACCCGTGGCTCTCAGCGGGTTTAGAAACATAGAAACATAGAAATGACGGCAGAAGAAGACCAAACTGCCCATCCAGTCTGCCCAGCAAGCTTCGCACTTTTTTTTTTTCTCATACTTAACTGTTTCTCTTGGCTCTTAGTAACCTTTTGGTTCTATTTCCCTTCCACCCCCACCATTAATGTAGAGAGCAGTGTTGGAACTGCATCTAAGTGAAATATCTAGCTTAATTAGTTAGGGGTAGTAACTGCCGCAATAAGCAAGCTACACCCATGCTTATTTGTTTACCCAGACTATGTAATTCAGTCCTTGTTGGTTGTTGTCTGGATATAGATCCACTTTTCTTCATTCCCCCTGCCGTTGAAGCAGAGAGCTATGCTGGATATGCGTGAAGTAGCGGTCTTTCTCCCCTGCCATTGAAGCAGAGAGCTATGCTGGATATGGCTTTCTCCCCTGCTGTTGAAGCAGAGAGCTATGCTGGATATGCATGAAGTATCAGTCTTTCTTCCCTGCCGTTGAAGCAGAGAGCTATGCCGGATATGCGTGAAGTATCGATCTTTCTCCCTGCCATTCAAGCAGAGAGCTATGGCGGATATGCGTGAAGTATCAGTCTTTCTCCCCTGCCGTTGAAGCAGAGAGCTATGCTGGATATGCATTGAAAGTGAAGTATCGGGCTTATTTGGTTTGGGGTAGTAACCGCCGTAACAAGCAAGCTACTCCCCATTTTTTTGTGAATGCAAATCCTTTTTTCCACATTTCCTCTTGCCATTGAAGCTTAGAGCAATGTTGGAGTCACATTAACCGTATGTATATTTATTGAATAAGGGTATTATCTCCAGGTAGAAGCCATCATTCCCGCGAGTCACCCACTCTTCATTCACGTCCTCTAGACTTTATGGATCCACAGTGTTTATCCCACACCTCTTTGAAGTCCTTCACAGTTCTGGTCTTTACCACTTCCTCTGGAAGGGCATTCCAGGCATCCACCACCCTCTCCGTGAAGAAATACTTCCTGACATTGGTTCTGAGTCTTCCTCCTGGAGCTTCAAATCGTGACCCCTGGTTCTGTTGATTTTTTTCCGACGGAAAAGGTTTGTCGTTGTCTTTAGATCATTAAAACCTTTCAAGTATCTGAAAGTCTGTATCATATCACCTCTGCTCCTCCTTTCCTCCAAGGTGTACATATTTAGATTCTTCAATCTCTCCTCATAAGTCATTTGATGAAGACCCTCCACCTTTTTGGTCGCCCTTCTCTGGACCGCCTCCATCTTGTCTCTGTCTCTTTGGAGATACGGTCTCCAGAACTGAACACAGTACTCCAGGTGAGGCCTCACCAAGGACCTGTACAATATCTTACTCGATATTCCTCTCTCTATGCAGCCCAGCATTCTTCTGGCTTTAGCTATCGCCTTGTCACATTGTTTCGCTGACTTCAGATCATTAGACCCCATCACCCCAAGGTCTCTCCCCTGCTCCGTGCACATCAGCCTTTCTCCCCCCATCGAATACAGTTCATTCGGATTTCCACTCCCCATATGCATGACTCTGCACTTCTTGGCACTGAATCTCAGCTGCCATATCTTCGACCACTCTTCCAGCTTCCTTAAATCCCGTCTCATTCTCTCCACTCCTTCCGGCGTGTCCACTCTGTTGCAGATCTTAGTGTCATCCGCAAAAAGACAAACCTTACCTTCTATCCCATCCGCAATGTTGCTCACAAAGATATTGAACAGGACCGGTCCCAACACCGATCCTTGCGGTACACCACTTAAAACCGCTCTCTCTTCAGAGAGAGTTCCATTTACCATCACACATTGTCTTCTGTCTGTCAATCAGTTTGCAATCCAGGCCACCACCTCGGCACTCACTCCTAAGCTTCTCATTTTATTCACCAGTCTCCTATGCGGGACTGTATCAAAAGCTTTGCTGAAATCCAAGTAGATGACATCAAGTGCTCTTCCTCGATCCAATTCCTTGGTTACCCAGTCAAAAAAGTAAATCAGATTTGTCTGACAGGATCTTCCCCTGGTGAATCCATGCTGCCTCTGGTCCAGCAATTCTCCCGACTGTAGATAGTTCACTATTCTCTCTTTCAACAGTGACTCCATTACTTTTTCCACTACCGAAGTGAAGCTAACCGGTCTGTAGTTACCAGCCTCTTCTCTGTTCCCACTCTTGTGAAGCGGGACCACCACCGCTCTTCTCCAATCACTCGGTACCACTCCCGTTTCTAGGGATCTATTGAACAGGTCACACAGTGGACCCGCCAGCACATCTCTAAGCTCCCTCAGTATCCTGGGATGAACCTCATCAGGCCCCATGGCTTTGTCCACTTTCAGTTTCCCCAGCTCTTCCCATACATTCTCTACTGTAAATGGAGTTACATCTACTCCACTCCCCTCCAGTTTCTTGTTAACTAGCGATGGTCCTTCTCCAGGGTCCTCTTTAGTGAACACAGAACTGAAGTATTTGTTTAATATTTCTGCCATTTCTTCATCTTTCTCCACACATTGATCCTTTCCACCTTTCAATTTCACTATACCACTTTGAACTTTTCTCTTTTCACTGATATATCTGAAAAATGTTTTGTCACCTCTCTTCACGTCCTTGGCAATCCTCTCTTCCGCTTGACTTTTTGCTGTCTTGATTAATTTTCTTCTTCTCCCTCAGTTCTACCAGATATTCTTCTTTGTGCTCCTCCCTTTGGGATCTTTTATATTTCTTGAACGCTGTTCTTTTGGCCTTTATTTTGTCAGCCACCTCCTTTGAGAACCAGATAGGTTTCATTTTTCTTTTGCTTTTCTTTACTTTTCTAACATATAGATTAGTTGCCTTGGTAACTGCTCCTTTTAGATTGGTCCACTGTTGATCCACATCTCTCTTGTTCTCCCAGCCTTTTAGTTCTTCCTCCAGGTACTTCCCCATTTCATCAAAATCCGTGTTTTTGAACTGCAAAACTTGGATCTTTGTGCTTCTTTTCCGTATCCTTTTTGTGATATTAAACCATATCGTTTGATGATCACTGCTGCTGAGGTGGGCGCCCACCTGTACATCAGAGACATTATCTCCATTAGTGAGCACTAAGTCGAGTATAGCTCCTTCTCTCGTGGGTTCCATTACCATTTGTTTGAACAAAGCTACTTGAAGGGCTATCCACTATTTCTCTACTATTATTAGATTCTGCAGATGGGATTCTCCAGTCTACATCTGGCATATTAAAGTCTCCAATGATCACCACTTCTCCCTTCTTTCCTATCTTTTGGATGTCTTCAACCAGATTTCTGTCCAGTTCTTCCTTTTGGTATGTAGGCCTGTAAACCACTCCAATAAAAATGGATGCCCCATCTTTTTTTAGGTCGTCCCATAGTGCTTCTTCATTGCCCCATCTTCCTTGCAGCTCAGATGCTTGGTTTGAGGACCAACGCCAGCAAAATTGAGTGTCGGCTGTCAAAGTTGCTGACCGCCGCTGCTTCCATCAAAAAAGAGGCACTAGGGACGTGCTAGTGTCCCTAGTGCCTATTTTTACTAAGGGCCCTAATTTGCATGTTTGTCCCCCCTGAATCGCGCGCACAGGAGAGTGGCCTGTGCGTGCAATGGGAGAGCGGGCGCTCGCCCGCTCTCCCGCGACCTTTACTGTATTGGCCTGTATATAATAGCACTGTTGATGGGCACATACAACTCAGGGTGGGTTTGGGAGGATGGTGTTACATAACAGTCAGAGTAGTTAACTGCAAATTTGATATCACTGAAGAATTTCATTTGAATCAATGAAAGGCACAAAAGGAGTTGATTTGTACAATGCAGTCTGTCTTACTCCCTCTCTCTCTCTCTCTCTTCCCCCCTCTCCACATGTGTTAGCGGTTGTGTGATAAAAAAACATATAATGTGCAATATAACCATGCCCATTTTTTATCGCTGGCGCTATTTCTGCTATATTTATAACATCTTGATGAATCTAGGCCTATGTATGGTGCAAATGGGTGTCCTATAAAAAAAACAGGTCTGGGTACTTACCTTTAATATGCAATGGAAGGTTTACAACATGATGTACATATAATACATAGACAAGTACCATGACTTAATGAGGTCAAGCAAATAAAGATCACAACGATTTACAACATAAGAACATCAGAAATTGCCATACTGGGTCAGACCAAGGGTACTTGGCCAATGCAGGCTCAAGTATCTGGCAAGTACCCAAACACTAAGTAGATCCTATGCTACTGATGCCAGTAATAGCAGTAGCTATTCCCTAAGTCAGCTTCATTAATAGCAGTTAATGGACTTCTCCTCCCAGAACTTATCCAAACCTTTTTAAACCCAGCTACACTAACTTCATTAACCACATCCTCTGGCAACAAATTCCAGGGCTTAATTGTTCGTTGAGTGAAAAAGAATTTTCTCCAGTTAGTTCTAAATGTGCTGCTTCATGGAGTGCCCCTTAGTTCTTCTATTTTCAGAAAGAGTAAATAACTGATTCACCTTTACCCATTCTAGACCTCTCATGATTTTAAAGACCTCTAGATGCATAAAAGAGGAACATAAGAACATAATAACATAAGAAATTGCGATGCTGGGTCAGATCATGGGTCCATCAAGCCCAGCATCCTGTTTCAAACAGAGGCCAAACCAGGCCACAAGAACCTGGCAATTATCCAAACACTAAGAAGATCCCTTGCTACTGATGCAATTAATAGCAGACCAGTGGCTATTCCCTAAGGGGTAGATTTTCAAAAATGGCGCATTAGTGTACTTTTGTTGGCGCTTCAGGCGCCAACAAAAGTACGCGGGATTTTAGTAGATACACGCGTAGCCGCGCGTATCCGCTAAAATCCTGGATCGGCGCGCGCAAGGCTACCGATTTCATGTAGCCGGCACGCGCCGAGCCGCGCAGCCTGCCTCCGTTCCCTCCGAAGCCACTCTGAAATCGGAGCGGCCTCGGAGGGAATTCGCTAACGCCCTCCCCTCACCTTCCCCTCCCTTCCTCTACCTAACCCACCCCCCCCGCCCCTACTAAACCCCCCCCCTCTACCTTTGTTGGGGGATTTACGCCTCCCAGAGAGAGAAGTAAATCCCCGCGCGCCAGCGGGCCGCTGGCGCGCCTAGACGCAACCCGGGGGCGGTACCGGAGGGCGCGGCCACGCCCCCCGGACCGCCCCGGGCCGAAACCACGTCCTCGGGCCTGCCCCCGAAACGCCACGTCCCGCCCCGAAAACGGCACGCCGCTCGGCCCCGCCCCTGACACGCCCCCCTCGGAAAACCCCGGGACTTACGCAAGTCCCGGAGCTCTGTGCGCACCGGTAGGCCTATTGAACATAGGCGCACCGGCGCGCAGGGCCCTGCTCGCGTAAATCCGGGTGGATTTACGCGAGCAGGGCTCTTAAAATCTGCCCCTAAATAAACTTGATTAATAGCCGTTAATGGACTTCTCCTCCAAGAACTTATCCAAACCTTTTTTTGAACCCAGCTACACTAACAGCACTATCCACATCCTCTGGCAACAAATTCCAGAGCTTTATTGTGCGTTGAGAGAAAAATAATTTTCTCTGATTAGTCTTAAATGTGCTACTTGCTAACTTCATGGAATGCCCCCTAGTCCTTCTATTATTCGAAAATGTAAATAACTGAGTCACATCTACTCGTTCAAGACCTCTCATGATCTTAAAGACCTCTATCATATCCCCCCTCAGCCGTCTCTTCTCCAAGCTGAACAGCCCTAACCTCTTTAGCCTTTCCTCATAGGGGAGCTGTTCCATCCCCTTTATTATTTTGGTCGCCCTTCTCTGTACCTTCTCCAGTGCAACTATATCAGAATTGTACTCCATACTCAAGATGCGGTCATCAGCTCTTCATTTGGTATTCTAGTCACCACACTGTCTGCCAAACAACAGCCATGCATTAGAACAAGTGAGGGGAGAGACAAATTCATGGCATCAAAGACAGAGATAAACTCCAATCTAGACACCTTGGCCAGTGGCCAGATTCTCGAACAGCTTGACCATTCTTGATTGGGTGAATACATCAATAACATCTGGGCTATATCCAAACTCTCAGCCTTCAATGCTGCATTAAAAATGCATCACTGTGGCTGTCTCTAATTCACTTATAGGTGAATTTTAAAAGCCTGGTGCATGCCAAAATTGGGAGATATGCGAATATATCAGGTCAGTGCACGCCAAGCAGATTTTAAAAGATGCCTGCATATGTGCATATCTCCTGCTGCACACACAAAAAATGTTTCCAAAAAAGGGTCTGGACATGGGCATGGGCATTCCTGGATTGCACATTGAAACCAGCGCATAAATTCTTACGTGCACAAGCTCATCCCGGGGTCCCCTGCCACGTAACTTTACTTCTGCTATGGATGGCCTGTAATAATATAGAAAAAGCCTTAAAGGGCAATACAAAAAAAAGATGTATCTGCCAATAATCACAATAGCAATATTAAGGGACCATCATATAAACCCCAAACTTTGATATCTATTAGAGCCTTTACATTAAAGTGTACCCCATCAGAGGGGTACACTTTAAATCATCGGTCCAATTTTTTGAATATTTTTTTAAAGAATTTTTGCAAAAAATTATTAAGTATTAAAAAAGTGTACTACTTCCCCGTTTGTTTTTTTTTTTTAAGTTAATTCATGCCCAACACGGTACCATGTTTTGCAAACTGCTGCTTCAGGGGCTGGAGTCAGCGTGTATTCAATCAAAAAATTCTTTCTTTTCTTTTCAGTACCGTGTTACTTCTGTTAACTGAAAGGACTGCTTATTTCTTCACATAGCCTCTCAACCCGCCAGGCATTCAGCATTAATAATTTTTTGCAAAAATTCAAAAATTGGACCGATGATTAAAAGTGTACCCCTCTGATCTATCAATAGAGCATAACATAAGGCTCTAAAAGATATTAAAGTTTGGGGTTTATATGTTGGTCCCTTAATATTACTTTTGTGATTATGGATGGCATGTAAGTCATAAAACAAAAAAAATTACTCAGATCGGCAGGGTTTTAAGGGTCGGGGCTAACAGGGAGGAAGGAGGGTTATTAAAGTAAGGGAGTTTAGAAGTCCTATCCTTTGCTTGGGTGAACTGGGAACAAACTGGGAAAACTGGCAATTGTGTTGGCGTGCGTCTATTAAAATCCCCCCACTTACGCGGTAGAAGTGGCATTTGCGCGCATAGGCATGCACACACTAAAAACTGCACGCACATGTGTGCATGTTCAGCCTATTTTATAAAATGTATTTATTTTATTTATTTAGGTGTTTTATATACAGTCATTTCAAGTTAAGATCACAATGGTTTACAAAGTTATTGTTCGGTTTCTGGGTCAACATTCCCATTTTAGGTCAGTATTGGTGTTCTGGGTTTAATACAAACAGTTAATACACAGTTAGTACATAGTCTAGTTCATATTGATAATTTATCTAGTTTCGTGCATTATCTAGTTTCTTACAATTATAACTACTAATTTTAGATCAACACAACATTATCAAGTATGAGTTAATTAAGGTGCTATTTCATTTCTTTATCCTATGTGCTATGCTCATGCTATTCAGTTCTTAATATTCTGTTTAATAATATTGTTTAAAGATTTGATAGTAGCTCACATTTGCGCCAATGCAAGGTTTCTTAAATGGCGGCAGGTTTCGTGTGCGTCAGCCTTGCGTTGGCGCAAATGTGAGCTATTGGTGTCATATCAATGCGAATATATATTCCTTCTGTCGGTTTAAAGGACAAATTGGAAGCCCCTGAAGCAGACATCCAAAACGTAATATCATGTCGGGCTTGCTGAGCACTTTTCTGAGGAAGTATATTATATTTATAAGCATTTTTAAAAAATTTGAAAAATTGCTTATAGGATTTGTTATCATAGGACCAATTATTATTTATGACCCTTAGCAGTGAAAATACTGAATTTAAATTGTGTTCAACATCCGTGGGGTGTTATGGTGGTCCAATTGTACTAAACCTAAAGGTTTTTCTGCTAAGACGTCACTGCGTGATTATGTGATAATTATTAGAGTCTGCATGCAACGATTTTTCTTTTATAGCAGTTTTGGCTCCTTGCCTACATACCAGAATGATATCAGTATCTTTAGTTGCATCTTTTTGCCCTGTTCAGTTATGGATGATGCCATCAAAGAGGATATACATCCTTCGGCTGCTAATCTCTCGACTACAAAGCAAATGCACCCGCCCTCCTTTTGACCAGGGACCCTCTCTGAGTCACATTCCTCTTTCAGAAACCCATAAACAAACAAACCTCCAGCATCCATCAATCGGACTACACTCAACCTCCAGCTTCCTTCACTCGGACTACACTCAACCTCCAGCTTCTTCACTCGGACTACACTCAACCTCCAGCTTCCTTCACTCGAACCGCACTCAATCTCTATCATCCATCACTCGGACCACACTCAACCTCCAGCTTCTTCACTCGGACTACACTCTATCTCTATCATCCATCACTCGGACTACACTCAACCTCCAGCTTCCTTCACTCGAACCGCACTCAATCTCTACCATCCATCATTCGGACTACACTCAAACTCCAGCTTACTTCACTCGGTCCTCTCTCAACCTCAACCTCCAGCATCCATCACTCGGACCACCCTTTGTGCAGCCCCTGAGAACAGAACCTGCTTCATTGGCCACGTCTTTCTCCTTTCATATCTTGAAAAGATCTCAGCGTTTCACCCTCAAAACTTTAGGTTTACATAGGCAACAAGAGTCAAGACAGCTGAGTCAACATCAACAACCAACATGCTAACTGGTTTCCCAATCCCCTTACATCACCATTTTTGCCATGGTTCATACTCCATTCCTATCATCAGGAAACAACGCAATCATCAAACTAAACCTCTACCACAACATTACAACCGTCAACAAAGGCTAATTCCAATTATGATTTCACCTATCACTCAATTCCTGGGCCTTTCTCTTCTATCCCTAACACTTTTCAACGCACAATCGCTTTCGAAAAAAACTCACATCTTAAATGATTACCTTACAGAAGTAAACCCAGATATCTGTGCAATCACAGAAACATGGCTTAAACCCACAGATATAGCTCTTTTAAACCAACTACCTACTCAACTTTACAATTTTTTCTCCATCCCTAGACTCAAAAGAAAGGGAGGAGGTCTGTTCCTAGCATCCAAGAAAGAGCTAGGTTTAACTTTACAATATTCAAACATCACATCGAACATAGAGTTTGCAGTTTTTAAATCCGAGCATCTACAAATTGGCCTAATCTACGCTCCTCCTGGAACTATAGACTCTGACCCCTCTCCGGTCATTGAACTTACCGCCAAATATTTCAACCCAGATAAACCTGCCATTTTATTGGGAGATTTCAACATACATGTCGATGCTTCACCACAAACAGCAAACTGTGTTACCCTACTTTCATCACTCAGCTATATGGGTTTCACACAAATAATAAAAAGCCCAACCCATAAAGCAGGCCACACGTTGGACCTTATTTTCATTAATCAGTGTATCTTGCCCCCTGATTCACCCTCTTGTTCTCCTGTCCCTTGGACGGACCATCAAATTATCAACACGACACTCAAGCTCTCAGGACATCTTCCCACTTCATTCCCAAAAACCACTATCCAATTTAGGAAACCCTGTTCCACAGACCTTCTTAGCAACCATCTCTCTAATGAATTATCTCAACTTGATCTCTCCAACGCTTCTACAGCCATATCTTCATGGTGCAACATCACCAATAAAATTGCAGATCTAACCTGTCCTTCAATCACCAAAGTAGTACAACCTTCGCCTGACAACAGAAAACCCTGGTTCACCACTGAACTGAAGCTGCTTAAACAAAAACTAAGAAATAAAGAACACACATGGAGAAAAAACCCATCCCCCACAACATTAGCTGTATACAAAACCACTCTCAATGCCTACAGGATCAACATTCTTAAAACTAAGAGAGACTTTTTCTCTAAAAAAATACATCATTTCATCTTTGATTCGAAAGCACTCTTCTCCTACGTTTCTGCCCTCACTAAACCAACCCCTCCTACCATCCCAGATGATCAAGCTCTCAACAAAGCCTCCGAACTAGCTGAATACTTCAAGGAAAAAATTGATAAATTGACTGTTTCTTTCTCTTCATCTAGTTCTTCTCCTCCATCTCCACCTAATACTCCACCAAAACTAAATACGACTCTAGAAACTTTTGAAACCACATCAGCTCTTGAGATCGAAAATATTCTCAAGAAAATGAAACCATCCTCTCATCCCTTAGACACAATTCCAAACAACCTCCTCATTGCTATAAGGAATACCATTTCAAAGCCAATTGCCAATATCATTAATTGCTCTCTTTCCCAAGGTCTAGTTCCTGACCAACTTAAACTAGCAATTCTTAAACCTCTTCTTAAAAAACCAAATCTTCCGGCCACAGATCCAGCTAACTTCCGCCCAATAGCCAATTTGCCAATGATCGCCAAAATTATGGAAAAGATAGTCAATAGACAACTATCAGAGTACCTGGAAGAAAACTACATTCTTGCACCTTCCCAGTACGGTTTTCGTAAATCGTTAAGCACTGAATCCCTACTTATCTCTCTCACCGACAATATTCTAACTAATATGGATAAAAAACAACCTCACCTCCTTATTCTTTTAGATCTCTCTGCGGCTTTTGACACTGTCAACCATTCATCTTTATTACAAGGTCTGATAGACATAGGCATTAAGGGAACAGTACTCAGCTGGTTCAAGTCCTTCCTGGTTAATAGACAATTCAAGGTAAAGATAAACAACAAAGAATCACACCCGGTCCCAGCAAATCAAGGAGTCCCTCAAGGTTCCTCCCTCTCTCCAACCCTTTTCAACATTTACCTTCTCCCTCTCTGTCGTCTTCTTAATAATCTAAACCTAACACACTACATTTACGCGGATGACATCCAAATACTCATCCCAATCTCAGAATCCCTACACAAAACCTTGATTCACTGGAATAATTGCTTGCAACTAATCAATCATCTTCTATCCAGTCTCAGCCTTATTCTCAACAACAACAAAACCGAGATCTTAATTATCAATCATGACGTTAATAACAATCTAATATACCCAGCTGTCCCACTCATTTCTACCACTCCTATAATTAATCACTCACCATATGTACGTGATCTAGGCGTCATGATAGATAATCAGCTTAACTTCAAAAAATTTATAAGCACCACCACTAAAGACTGCTTCTATAAACTTCTTGTCCTGAGAAAATTGAAACCACTTCTCCACTTCAATGATTTTCGGATGGTTCTACAAGCCATTATTCTAACAAAAATTGATTATTGCAACTCGCTCCTTTTTGGTCTCCCTACCTCATCCATCAAACCCCTCCAGATGATTCAAAACTCTGCAGCTAGAATCCTTACCAATACAAATAAAAGAGACCATATAACCCCCATACTAAAACTCCTCCACTGGCTGCCTATTAAGCAAAGGATTCTCTATAAAGTATACACAGCAATTCATAAATCTATTTACAACATATCCCCACTCCACTTAAGTACCCAACTTCGTTTTCACTCTTCATCTAGACCTATCAGAGGAGCTTATAAAGGCACACTCTATGTTCCTTCAACAATATCCTTACATCAGAAACGTACCATCTCTTTAGCAGGACCCGTCCAATGGAACATGCTCCCGCCAGACATCCGCCTTGAGATCTGCTTCGCTTCCTTCAAAAAGAAAATTAAAACCTGGCTCTTTAGCCAAGCTTTTCCAGAACTTTGATTATTTTTTACCTCCAGCTATCAAGATTTTCTCACCATCGCAATCCCTTCTGCAGATCACATTTATCTTAGACAATTACGCCTTATTTTATGATTTGGTTTCTCAAAGAGACTATACAATTTTCTCAATGTTATTTTTCGAACCTGTTTTCCATGTTTTCCAAGTTCTATAACCTTGTTATATGTACCGCCTCTTGGCGTAATTTTTATGTTTCAATGTAAACCGATGTGATCTGTATTTTAATACAGGAACACCGGTATATAAAAATCTAAAAATAAATAAATAAATAAATAAAAGGGATGAGGGGAGGAAACAGTGGCAGGAGACAGCGAGTAAGCAAAGGGAAGGGGTCAAGATTAAAAACTGCATAAGCCCTCAGTTAATGAAATGTCTCATATGCCCCCAAAGACACTGGCACAATCTTTTAACTAAAAACCAACATTTTATTATTTGTTAGTCTCTGCAAATATATTTATGTGAATTTTAGACTTAATCCCCGTGTTTCTTAGCTCCAGTAGATTACACAACATTTCAACCTCAGTATTGCATTACCACAGCATTAGAGCCTTATGCTAATTCTCAGCATCAGGAAACAGAATTTTCTGGTCAAGATTCATGCTTACAGTACACTTCCTTCATAAAAATATAAAAGCAAAAATGCAGCTCCTAATAGGGATGTGAATCGTTTTCCATATCGTCTTAACGATAGAAATCGTGTGGCAGGGCAAGAAAATTGTCTTAGGCACGATTTTTTAGTTAAAAAATCGTTAAAAATCGTTTTTTCCGATTAGTGCGCACTAACTCGAGTTAGTGCGCACTAACGGGAGTTAGTGCGCACTAACTGGGAGTTAGTGCGCACTAACTGAAAATGATACAATTTGACACTTTTCAGGTCAGTTAAGGTCAGTTTAGGAATGAATATGTATTCCTATTGGCTGCCCTCTTATTTATTCATGTTACCAAGTTTCCTACTGACAGTATATGGGGGATGGGAAATGGAAACAGTTGGTAGCTTGACAAAACAAGTAATGTGATCAGTCAATGTGACTAGAACTTGTGCCCTAACCCTGATACCAGGGGTATTGTGATCTTCCTGCACACAGTGCCCTATCCCTATTAATACCAGGAGTGTTGTGATCTTCCTGCACACAGTGCCCTATCCCTAATACCAGGGGTGTTGTGATCTTCCTGCACACAGTGCCCTATTCCTGATACTGGGGGTGTTGTGATCTTCCTGCACACAGTGCCCTATTCCTGATACCGGGGGTGTTGTGATCTTCTTGCACACATCCCGGTATCAGGGATAGGGCACTGCATGCAGGAAGATCACAACACTCCTGGTATTAATAGGGATAGGGCACTGCATGCAGGAAGATCACAACACTCCTGGTATTAATAGGGATAGGGCACTGCATGCAGGAAGATCACAACACCCCTGGTATCAGGGATAGGGCACTGTGTGCAGGAAGATCACAATACCCCGGAGGAGTGAGGGTCAGGCAGCGCCCCCCTGTCTGTGAAGCCAGCCTCTCACTAGTAATGCAGGGAGGGAGCTGTCTCAGACTTCACCATCCTCCCCCCCCCCCTCACCCACACACCATTCACTAGCTGGGACATGGGGGAAGTCAGGAGTGAGGGTCAGGCAGCTCCCCCCTGTCTGTGAAGCCAGCCTCTCACTAGTAATGCAGGGAGGGAGCTGTCTCAGACTTCACCATCCTCCCCCCCCCCTCACCCACACACCATTCACTAGCTGGGACATGGGGGAAGTCAGGAGTGAGGGTCAGGCAGCTCCCCCCTGTCTGTGAAGCCAGCCTCTCACTAGTAATGCAGGGAGGGAGCTGTCTCAGACTTCACCATCCTCCCCCCCCCCCCCTCACCCACACACCATTCACTGGCTGGGACATGGGGGAAGTCAGGAGTGAGGGTCAGGCAGCTCCCCCCTGTCTGTGAAGCCAGCCTCTCACTAGTAATGCAGGGAGGGAGCTGTCTCAGACTTCACCATCCTCCCCCCCCCCCCCCTCACCCACACACCATTCACTAGCTGGGACATGGGGGAAGTCAGGAGTGAGGGTCAGGCAGCTCCCCCCTGTCTGTGAAGCCAGCCTCTCACTAGTAATGCAGGGAGGGAGCTGTCTCAGACTGGTATCAGGGTTAGGGCACTGTGTGCAGGAAGATCACAACACTCCTGGTATTAATAGGGATAGGGCACTGTAAGAGATGACTGTAGTAGATTGAATAAAGATCTGATGTTTCTGCTCTCCTCACACCAAACAAAAACAACACACAAGCAGAGAAGCCCTTCTTACAAAGCTGAGCTAGTGAGTTAAGTAGGAGGAAAAGTAAACATACTTGTGCCAGTGTGGCTACTTAAAAAATACACTTACCAACAATCAATTACATATATTTGAACTGTGTACAGTTCCAGCCAGGACCACCTTTCTAAAATGCACAGTGATTGGCAAATTCAACATGCACTAGCATTTCAGGTGCCTGCTAACAAAAATAATAAACAAACAAGTTCTAGTCACGTGAGTGCTGATCATTACATTACTTTTTTTGTCAAGCTTCCAACTGTTTCCATTTCACATCCCCCCAACCATTACCTCAGTATTAGCCTTGGTAACATCAATAGATAAGAGCACAGCCAGCCAATAGGAATACATACATACATATTCATTCCTAAGTGACCTTTACTGACCTGGGAAGTGTGAACACTTTGTTTCATTTTCTGTTGGTGTTCGTTAGTTTCCAGTTCCATTTCCCATCCCCCCAACCATCACCTCAGTGGTAACCTTGGTAACATCAATAGATAAGAGGGCAGCCAGCCAATAGGAACACATATTCATTCCTAACTGACCTTCAGTGACCTGGAAAGTGTTTATTTGTATCATTTTCAGTTAGTGCGCACTAAATCGAGTTAGTGCGCACTAACGGGGAGTTAGTGCGCACTAACTCGAGTTAGTGCGCACTAACACGATTTAACGATTTTTAACGATAAATCGTTAGAATTTCTATTGTATCGTGTTCTATAACGATTTAAGACGATATAAACATTATCGGACGATAATTTTAATCGTTGAAAAACGATTCACATCCCTAGCTCCTAATGCTTTTATTTTTATTTGGTATCAGGGAGAAAATCTCCTAGCTAAACTGTTCCTTCAATGTAGGAAATTCTGCAGTGTTTTATTAATGGCTGAAGCAAAATAAACTTGAATCTCCTTGAAATCTCTGGAGGTTTCATTGTGGATGTCAGCAGACAAAAAACAAAACTAGTTTTCAAGGACAAGGTCCCGTGATTTAAGTAGGTCATGATAATGTCTGTGTATCATCATAATGCCACAACTGCTTTTACAGTGAGTGGAGATGCAAACTATTCTCATAGCATGAACCTTTCACATATTTTACATATTAGAAAGCAATGTATTTTTATTTTATACAAAAGAAAGTCATGCTGGTATTTTAAATTTTAAATGATCATTTCCTCTGTGTAGGGGAGGGAGCAGGGGAAAATTGGAGGTGCAGAGATGCAAAAGACAATAGCATTATAGAAGAATCCATTTTGACATCAGACACTTGTACATGGCCATGGAGAAGACCATGGTTTAATTCCCAGTCAGGTATCTACTCCCTGGGCTGACTGGGGATGCTGCGTTTTGATTTCTGTAGGTTAAACCTTAGTCAAATCTTCCCAGAGGTGCTTTTCCATGTGTCAGACCTGACATCCTACTTAGTGCTGCTGCTTTTGGGGAGAGGGCTGGCAAAGGTTGGCGAGTTCCCTCCACTCTTCCCCCACCCCACACAAAAAAAAAAAAACCAGAAATGGCTTGCTATTCCCAGCTCCCATTTAGCCCAATAGGCAGGAGTAGTGGTGCTCTATGTTGCCTGCTCTACCAATCTGTTCTCAGCAGTAACTGATCAATCACTGCGATATGGGCCATTAGGATTCAGAGTATCCACAGTGCTGCTGAAACCCATAGCCCCCTCCTCCCTCTACTTGTGATTCCTGTTTCAATTTTTAAAAGTATATGCTTAATGTTATGAAACTTTATGAAACATTCCACCTTTTCCTTAATAACATTAACTTTTAAAGTTTAATCCTTTGGATTCAAAGTAATAGTATACAGGATTCAAACATTTAATCCTTTGGATTCAAAGTAATAGTATACAGGAAAACTCTTTAATAGTTTTCCTGTATACTTGTGTTAATGTATTCTGCCTTGAGGCGACTGTTTTAATGTATTTCCGCCCTGGAGGCGACTGTTCAGTTCCTTGTAAACCGGTGCGCTATGTATTCTTTACAGGAACATCGGTATATAAAAATTAAAAATAAATAAATAAATAAAATAATAAAATAGAAAAATCTTCATTGATTGAATTAAGATACAAATTAATAAAATATTTATAACGGAACATTTGGCGGAGTTGGGACAGTTAAAATTTCTCATAAACATTTACACACAATAGCAGATGTAATGGTGTATGGATACATTTCAAAATTGGTGGAAATTTTTACACTTAATTTAGGCAGGCTGATTGAAAAACAGCATGCAACGGAACCATTGCCCTTCAGAACATGCTTTTTCCAAAACAAGGCAATCCATGTCATCGCTGGCAAAATAAAGCATTGGCATTACAATAAGGAATGGCTACATGGCGGGC
Source organism: Rhinatrema bivittatum (assembly GCF_901001135.1). NCBI lineage: Eukaryota > Metazoa > Chordata > Amphibia > Gymnophiona > Rhinatrematidae > Rhinatrema > Rhinatrema bivittatum. The sequence goes on along the minus strand of NC_042616.1, from coordinate 738,253,567 downwards.
TGTCGCTGGACAAAATGGCACCCAGTGCAAGGATTGCTTTTGACACTCTCTTCCCCCTTTCCCTTTCAGGCTTGCATGCTTGCAGACTCACAGATTGATTCAAAAGGGAAACATACCCTCTCCTCAATAGAACATAAGAAATGCCATGCTGGGTCAAACAAGGGTCCATCGAGCCCAGCATCCTGTCTCTAACAGTGGCCAGTCCGGGCAGATCCCATTAAGTAGAATTATTTCCCGCTACTCGCTCCCAGGGATGGCAATAGCTTTCTCCAATCTGTCTGGCTAATAATTTGTTATGGACTTTTCCTTCAGGAACTTCTCCAAAACTCTTTTAAACCGCTCCCCCAAAACCTCTTTAAACCCTGCTGTACTAGTCGCTTTGACCACCTTCTCTGCAACAGATACCACAGCTTGATTGTGCACTGAATGAAAAAGCACTTTCTATGATTTAAATTTGCCGGTTGTTAATTTCATGGAGTGTCCCCTTGGTTTAGTATTAGTTGCCCATTCCATCCCACTCATGATTTTATAAACTTCTATCATGTTCCTGCTAAGCCACCTCTGTCCCAAGCTGAAGAGCCCTAACCTGCATAGGCTCCCATCACAGGAGAGCCATTCCATCCCCTTTATCATTTTGGTTGCCCTCTTCTACACCTTTTTTAGTTCCGCTATGAGCTTAGCACCCAAGACATTCACCGTTCTTGCCCACTCCTTGCAATAGCCCTGCCTACATGGACTGGACAAGTGTTACCTAAATATTATAAATCTAGAACTATAAAAGATGTCAGCAGATAAGAACCACTTAATCCCACCCAGTCAGCCCACTTGTGCCTGCCTACTCTGCTGTCACAGGTCTTACTCAACTTCCAGCCTTTTTCCTCCTTCCCCCCTTTGATCCTTTGTTTCTCCTCTTCAACATTCATTATCACTTCAAGCCAACAAATATATTTTCTGTTCAATTTTATGATAGATTTACACAAAGAAATACACTTCTCACCACGTGTCAAGTGGACTTTCTTGTTAATAAGCTGTGATAACTTGTCACTGGGGATAAAAAATGGGGAAAAGAGAGTCCTACCTTATTGATCCTAGCCCCTGTCCCACTGCTCAGACATTAACTAGTTGGAATTTGGTCCTATCATATACTGGGAGGTCACTGTACACAGGTGTCATGTGCAAGTTAAGGGAAGGACATAATGCCAGTCTATCTTTGTGAAAGGTGGTGTAGATGTAAGCCGTATCACGGGTGCTGGAGCAGAAGCTGGAGCAGTTTGGGATACCTGGGCATGGTATTGGAGATACCTGGGCATGGTATTCAGTTGATTCTGCTGCTGCTGAAGCTTATGCACTAGCCTAGCAATGGCAGAGGTCTGAGGTGAGTCCGCTGAGCTCATGGCCTCAGCAATCTACGAAGGATGGTGTTGGTATGCTGCAGCGTAGTTGACAGAACATTTTAGGCAAAAGTATGAGGCCTATGCTGGCAGCTGACAAACGCATCCTGTAGTGGGACAGAATGGAGCTTCACCTATACTAGCCTCCTCCCCTACAAGTTGAGACCTTGGGTTCTGGCAGCTGGCGGGTCCCTAAGGCAATAGCTAGAGTAAGAGTCCAATGGCACGCTGGAGTCAGGTCAGGCAGCAAACAAATGGAGTCAGAGATACGCCAAGGTTGGGGCAGGCAGCAGTCAAGGATGATCAGGTCCAGGCAAGAGGTCAGATCCAGAAGTCAGGCCAAGGGTGGATGAGAGCACATGGAAGACATTGGACAATCAAGGCAAGGCTGGATGAAATGGTGGGCCAAACCCCTTTCCAGGGCTAATTCTTGGAACTATAGGTCTAGCCGAATGGCTAGACTAATTAAGCCTTTCAATATCTCTGGCAAATCCCTGGCAGCCAGTTTATCCTTTATGCATTCTGATAGCCCTTGCCTGAAGATTGTACGCAGACTGTCACTGCCCCATTGAAGTTCAGGGGCCAGGGTGCAGAAGTGCACTATGCACTCCCTCACAGATCAAGAACCTTGTCTGATCTGCAGGAGTTTGGATGCCTTGGAAGCCATGCAAACAGGTTCATCAAAGATCCACCGGAATTCTTGCAAAGAAGCAGTTCAAGTCTCCCAGAGTCATCTCATTCCTAAAGAGGTGAGGACCATGCCAGAACCGCCTAGCAAGGATAGAATATAAGTCACTTTGATTCGATCATTGGGGAACAAAAGTGCCTGTAAGTCAAAATGCATTCAACATTGATTTAGAAAGCCTCTACATTGTATATCCATTCTATACAAAGGATCTCCATTGTATAGAAACATAGAAATGATGGCAGAAAAGTACCAAACAGTCCATCCAGTCTGCCCAGCAAGCTCATGGTAGTATCTACTTCATCATATAATTCATTTCTATACTTATCAGTTTCCCAGACTGTCAAAGTCAGGGCACTTGTTGGTTGCAGTTTGAGTCCAATTCCCCATTACCTCTAGCCGTTGAAACAGAGAGCAATGTTGGAGTTGCATGAAAAGTATCAGGCTTATTGGTTAAGGGTAGTAACCGCCACACCATCAATTTACCCCCATGCACTCTTTTCTTCATTTCCATCATCTAGCCTTTAGGGATCCATAGTGTTTATCCCTTGCCCCTTTGAAATCTTTTACTGTTATTGTATTCACCTCCTCTTCCAGAAGGGCAATCCAGGCATCCAGCACCCTCTCTGTGAAGAAATATTTCCTGACATTGTTTCTGAGTTGACCTCCCTGGAGTTTTATTTTGTGACCCCTAGTTCTACTGATTTCTTTACAACAGAAATGTTTTGTTGTTGATCATGCATCATTAAAACCTTTCAGGTATCTGAAAGTCTGTATCATATCTACCCTGCACCTCCTCTCCTCCAGGGTATACATATTTAGGTCCTTCAACCTCTCCTCATAAGACCACCCACCATTTTGGTCGTCCTTCTCTAGAGTGCCTCCATCCTATCTCTGTCCCTTTTCAGATATGGTCTCCAGAACTGGCATTGAATCCCAGCTGCCATATCTTTGACCACTGTTCAAGCTTCCTTAAATCACTTCTCATTCTTTCTACTCCTTCCAGCATGTCTACTCTGTTGCAGATCTTAGTATCATCCACAAATAGACAAACTTTAACTTCTATCCCTCCGCAATGTCACTCACAAAGATATTGAACAGAACCAGCCCCAACACCGATCCCTATGGTACTCCATTTAACACTGTTCTCTCTTCAGAGTAGGTTCCATTTACCATTACACACTGTCTTCTATCCATCAACCAGTTTGTAATCCAAGCCACCACCTTGGCGCTCAGTACCAAGCTTCTTATTTTATTCACAAGTCTTCTATGTGGGACCATATCAAAAGCTTTACTAAAACCCAAGTAAATTGCATTGAGTGCTCTTCCCTGATCCAATTCTCTAGTCACCCAATCAAAATAATCTATCAGATTCATCTGGCAGGACCTTCCCCTGGTGAATCCATGCTGCATAGGATTGAGGAACACACTGGATTGTAGATGGTTCACTATCATTTCCTTCAGCAGAGTTTCCAGTAATTTTTCCACCACCAAGGTGGTGGCTAACCGGACTGTAGTGGTGGTGGTGGCTAACTGGACTGTAGGTTCCAGCCTCCTCTCTGCTCCCACTCTTGTGAAGCGGAACCACCACCGCTCTTCTCCAGTCTTGTGGCACCACTCCCGTTTCCAGTGATCTATTGAACAGGTCCTTCAGTGGTCCTGCCAGCACATCTCTGAGCTCCCTCAGTATCCTGGGATGTACCTCATCCAGCCCCATGGCCTTGTCCACTTTCAGTTTTGTCTACTCCATGCCTATCCACAGTCTTGTTAACTAGAAATGGTCCTTCTCCAGGGTCTTCTTTAGTGAACACCGAACTGAAGTATTTGTTTAATATTTCGGCCATTTCTTTGCCTCTCTCCATACTTTGACCTTTGACACCTTTCAGTTTATCTATACCACTTCAAATGTTTCTCCTTTCTCTGATATATCTGAAAAATGTTTTGTCACCTCTCTTTACCTCTCTGGCAATCCTTTCTTCTGCCTGACTTTTAGTTTTCTTGATTTCTTTCTTTGCCTCCCTCATTTTCACCAGATATTCTTCTCTGTGTTCCTCATTTTAGGATCCTTTATATTTCTTGAATGCTGTTCTTTTTGCTTTTATTTTATCAGCCACCTCCTTTGAGAACTGGATTGGTTTCTTATTTCTCGTATTTTTATTTACTTGTCCAACATATAGATTTTTTGCTTTTGTAATTGCTCCTTTTAGTTTGGCCCACTGTTGTTCTACCTCTCCCATTTTTACCCAGTCTTCAAGTTCGACTTCCAGGAAAGTCCCCATTTCAACAAAGTCTGTATTTTTGAAATTCAAAACCCGGGTCCTGGTATGACTTCTCTGTATCCTACTGTTTGATGATCACTGGTGCTAAGGTGGACACCCACCCAGACATTAGAAATATTTTCTCCATTAATGAGCACTAAGTCAAGTATCACATCCTCCCTCATGGGTTCCATTACCATTTGTTTGAACAGAACCCCTTGCAGGGCATTCACTATCTCTCTACTTCTGGTAGATTCCGCAGAAGGGATTCTCCAGTATATATCCGGCAGATTAAAATTTCCAACAGTCAACACTTCTCCCTTCTTTTCCACCTTTTGGATGTCTTTGACCAGATCTCGGTCTAGTTCTTCTGTTTGAGTTGGAGGCCTATAAACCACTCCAGTAACAATGGATGCACCATCATCTTTTATTAGGATGGCCTATAATGCTTCTTCTTGACCCCTCATTCCTTGCAGTTCAGTTGCTTGGATATTGTTTTTGACTTTTGACATAAAGAGCTACTCCTCCCCCGTTTCTGACTTCTCTGTCCTTCCCTAACAAGTTATAGCCCAGTATGGCCGTATCCCAATCATGAGAATCCATGAACCATGTCTCCATGACAGCAACAATGTCCAAGTCCGCCTCCACCATTAGGGCCTGCAGGTCTGGGATTTTATTGGCCAAACTTAAAGCATTTGTAGTCATAGCTTTCCAATTTTTCTTCCTTGATTTGTAGCACTTCCTAGACACCCTTTCTGCTTTTTTGAGCTGATTGATTTTCTTATTTCCTCCTCCCACTTCCTATATTGCTTGGGGTGATGTGTCAATTTCATTGGCCATCTCCTGCCACCCCCATTCTTTAGTTTAAATGTCTGATAATATATAATCTGAATTTCTCACTTAGCATCCTCCTTCCTGCTACAGACAAATGTAGACCATCCTTTCTATAAAGCCTTTTACTGCTCCATACATGTCCCCATCCTCCAATGTATTCAAAACCACTTTCTGCACACCATGTTTTGAGCCAGGAATTGAAATTATCTACATGACATAGCTTCTCATTTCCTTTTTCATGAACAGGTAATACTTCTGAAAAGGCAATAGTCTTTGCAGTGTGTGGTGGAGGCAAGTGAAGGATGGGAGTAGTAGGCCATATCATGAGTGCTGGAGCAGAAGCCAGAATAAACTGAGCAGCCATACCTTGGAGGTACTCAGCCATGATATTCAGCTGATTCTGATGCTTCTGAAGATGATGCACTATCCTGGCAATGGCAGAGATCTGAGGTGAATCCGCCGAGCTCATGGTCTCAGCAATCTGTGAAGGATGGTGTGGACGAGGCAATACTGGACGAGGCAAGGCTGGAGAGACAGGGTAGGATAAAGAAATAGGAATGCAGGACACAGGAATCAAACACTCAAGGGCAACATGTACTGCTCAGGCAGGAGACCCGTTGCCATGGTGAAGTAATACTGCAAGGCTCTTGTTCAAGTAGGTTGCTCAGCCTGATCATCGGAGGGCGCCGCTCAGCATTTCCCACTGCAGGGCTTATCTAATGTGTGTACATATGCATGCACTTAAGGGACAGCGGCTGGAGCAGGGGCTTGCAGAACTTAAGACCACGCTGGGATGCCTTCAGAGCAGGAGCCTGTGTTTTGACCATGAGACAAGTCCGACCATGTCGGGAATGAGTGAAGTGGCTCAGGAGGTCCTCCTGAGAGCCACCAAATTTAATAATCATGGCATTGGTTCCCCAGTCTAATCAGACGTGGTCCTCTATAAGTTCCTTTCTATATGTAATATATTTAGTATATGGAACCAGATAAATTATTGAGTACTTTTACTAATCAAAACTTGCAATGAGTTTCTTGCACACTTTTGAAAATCATGTTATATTTTGATAATGACACAGAAAAATTATAGATCAGTTGTAAATAAAAGGTTTTAATAAAGTATAATATTACTTAAATTAATGTATCATTAACATACCTACCAGTAGAGAAGATTTACAACATAGTAAATGATGGCAGATAAAGGCCATCTGCCCGGTAAATTGGTTAAGATAGTAACTGTTGCTCCGTGCAGATTTTGACCATGCATTATATTAAGGATAGTGTCTGCTGCTCTGGGCAGGTACCCCCATGCACAAATGTTACATTTAATGTTAACATTGATTATTCCATTTCTTCATTTCCATCCTCTAACCTATAGGGATTCAAAGCGTGTATCCCATGCCCTTCTGAATTCCAATACCATTCTTGTCTTAACCACCTCTTCCGGGAGGGCATTTATACATCTACCATTCTTTTCATGAAGAAATCTTTCCTGATGTTGGTTCTGAGTCGCCCCCCCTTGGAGTTTCTTATCTTGATTTCTAGTTCCACAGCTTCTTTTCCATTGGAAATGATTAATTTTTGTTTCATTAATACCTATCAGGTATTTGAAAGTCTGTATGATATGTCCCCTGTCCCTCCTCTCCTCCAGGGTATATAGTTAGGGCCTCCAATGTCTTCTCACAGGTCTTTCAGTGCAGACCCCTATACCATTTTGGTTGTCTTTCTCTGGACCTCTTTCATTCTGTCTTTATCCTTATTGAGATATATTCTCCAGAACTGAAACCAGTACTTCAGGAGAGGCATCACTAAAGACCTATACAGAGGCATTATCACCTCCTTTTTCCTGCTGGTTATACCACTCCCTGTGCAGCCCAGCATCCCTCTTCCTTTAGCCACCCTTTTCTCACATTGCTTTGCTACTTTCAGATCATCAGCCATTATCACCCCAAGGTCTCTCTCTCAGTCCATGCCCATCAATCTTTCACCCCCTATAACATGCAGTGCCTTTGGATTATCATAGCCCAAATGCATGGCTCTTCACTTCTTGGCATTGAATCTGAGCTCCCAAACCTTTGACCACTCTTCCAGCTTTCTTAAATCGCTTCTCATTCTCTTTATATCTGGGTTCTTCACAGAATGAGACAACTTTCAGATGCATCTGATTTTCGCATTATTGTTCAAGCCTCAATTCTGCCTTTGATTAATTTTTATAATAGTATTTATCTTGGTTTATCTTCTGCTGTTACAAGACCATTATAGCTGTTGACCAACACTGTAGTACATCTTATTGCTGTAGAGTAAGAAGGAGCACATTATTCCAATTCTTGCCGCTCTTCAATGGCTCCCAATTCAGTAATGAGTTCAATATAAAATTGACACAATGGTTTTTAAATTGCTGTATTCTGAAATGACACCCGATGCTAACACGATATTATGATTATACCAACACAAGAGGAGCTTGAAATCTGCAAATAAAGGATTTTTAGATGTTCTCTCCTTGAAAAGGCACATCTAGCATCCACATGTAATTCTGCCTTTTCTGTAGCAGCACCAGTGCTTTGGATTAGCTTGCCGCAGGCCCTGTGTTTGTTTAGAAGAGAACTTTAAAACTTTTAAAATGGCCTTGAAAGCACATCTTTTAAAGCAGGCTTATTTTTAATCATGATATGTTACTGTTTTATTTTTATGGCCTTCATTTGTAGGTGCTTTTTATTTATGTGCTCTAAGGGACAGATTTTCAAAGGGGTATGCTCGTAAGATACATGCGTAACCCCCGAAAACCTGCCCCAAGCTCCCCCTGTGCACGCCGAGCCTATGTTCAATAGGTTCGGCGGTGCGCGCAAGCCCTGGGACGTGCACAAGTCCCAGGGCTTTCCTGGGGGGGGCGTGTCGGGGGCATGTCGCGGCAGCGCATCATCCGGGGCGGGTCAGTGGGCATGGTTACGTCCCGGGGGCGATTCAGGGGTGTGGCTGAGGCCTCCAAAACCACTCCTGGGCCGGGGAATCGCGCGCCAGCCACGCCTGCCTCAGGCAGGCATAACTTTTCGAACAAAGGTGGGGGAGTTAGATAGGGCTTGGGGGGTGGGTTAGGTAGGGGAAGGGAAGGGAAGGTGCGGCGGGGTGGAAGGAAAGGAAGGAAGGCCGCTCTGAAATCGGAGCGGCCTCGGAGGGAACGGAGGCAGGCTGCGCGGCTCCGCGCATGCAGGCTGCCGATTTTGCGCAGCCTTGCGCGTGCCGACCCTGGATTTTAAAAGATACGAGTGGCTACACGTGTATCTTTTAAAATCCAGCGTACTTTTGTTTGCGCCGGTCACATGAACAAAAGTACATGCGGGCGTAGTTTTATAAAATCTACCCCTATATATTTTATTTACTGATTGTATAACTATTTATATAAATAGGCAGGTTTTAATTTTTTATTAGTAAGTGAATGTTTTATATTGTTTCATTTTTAGGTCTTTTATTTCATCTTATTTGTTTGAATTTCTGATGGTCATGTATGTATTGAGTTGTAAATTGCTTAGAACCGTGTGGTGTTCTAAAGCAAACCTTCTTTTCTAACCTCTCTGCAATATTTATTTATTTAAAATATTTATATGCAACTTATTGCACAAAGATATTAATCTGAACTGATCCCAGAATTGATCTTTGAGGCACTCCATGTATCTTCAAAGTAGGTTCCATTACCATTACCAGCAGCTGTCTGTTAGTTAAACAATTAATAATCCATTTCCCCATCTTGGCATCCATTCCCAGGCTTCTCATTTTATTCATGAGCCTCCTATGAGGGACTGCATCAAAAGCTTTCCAGAAATCCAAGTAAATCGCATAAAGTCTCTTCCTTGATTTAATTCTCTAGTCAATCAATAAAAAAAATCAATCAGATTTGTTTGACATGCCCTTCTTCTGGTGAAACTATGTTGTCTCTGGTCCAGCAACCCCACCAGATTATAGATATCAATGTCCTTGCATTTCTCCCTTTTGGTTGCTATGCAGTTGACTTATGAGGGCACCAGGATGAATTATGTAGGACCTGGTTTGACATCTTAGAGTATCTTGCCCCTTAGCATGGCTGTAGCATGTACAGTAAGACTATTGTGATTTGGTTTGACTTCTGACAGCTGCATAACAGCATCTCTTCTGAATTATCAGGCATCTGAATTTTCTTTAACTATCTTAACTTCTGTCCCTCTACATACTTCTTTGTGAACTTCATTCATCGGGCAAGTTGCTCTTATCTGTGCCCTTCTCCTCCACCAAAATATGCCAGTTCTATGCTTTCCACTTTGCTGTGTCATATGATTGAAATAGACCTTCTGAATCCATCTGTCATGCTCCATTTCTGGCCATATGCAAAGCCAATTTAAAAATTCACCTTTTTTTATGCTGCTTTTAAATTCAAAGGGGTAAACTTTCAAACAAATCTGGCTGAGTTAGCTGGATAAGACAGGATATTTAGCAGCATAGTTGTGCTGCTGAATATACCCAAATAAGATGCTAATTAGCCGGATAAATCTTATCCAGCTAACTTTAAACTTGCTGTTGAGCAGGTCTAATTATCCAATTAACTTAAACCGGATGTCCAAATATTGGCACATATTCAGCTAAGTTAGCCAGATAAGTAATGTTAGGAATCAAGTGGAATGCTGCTTACCTTCAATGATCCCGCGGGGTGGCAATGACCGTCAGCGGCGGCTGCAGCTGAGAGCAGCACAACGGGATTGTTCACTGCCTGCCCTGACCCTGGTTCAGACTCTGGATTGGATTGTTCGCTGCCTGACCTGACCCTCGTTCGGACTCTGGATTGGATTGTTCGCTGCCTGACCTGACCCTCGTTCAGACTCTGGATTGGATTGTTCGCTGCCTGCCGTGATCCTTGTTCGGACTCTGGATTGGATTGTTCGCTGCCTACCCTGACCTTGGTTTGGATTCTGGACTGGATTTTGTGCTGTCTGCCTTGACTACTGGACTGAACTCTGGATAGGACCATTCCTGTCTATCTATCTGCCTTCGGAGTGGATTCCAGTCTCCATTCAGGATAAGACTGTTACTTTCTACTATTAGATCCACTAAATCATAACAAGAAACTCCTCCCCACATCCCACCCATAACTGATCTGGCTAACTACTTAGCAGGATAAGTTCTTATCCGGCTAAGTGGCAGCTGTTGAATGGGTCCGGATATTCACCTACCACCACTTAGCCGCATAATCCCTACTTATCCAGCTAAGTAACGCTGAATATCAGCCTCTAAGTAATTCTCTACAATAAATGCACTTGCCAAAGGCTCTTGTTTGTCATATATGTTTGTCTTGAGTAGATTGTAAACTCCATAGAGCAGGGACTATCTTAAGTGCATCTGTACAATGCTGCGTATGTCTAGTACCATTTTATAAATGATAAATAGTAGTAGGAGTAGTAGTTGGTGCTTATTTTCTGAAAATTAAGAAATCACAGAAAGTTATATAGCCTTATAAAGCACAGACAGTGCTAACAGTTAAAAGCTGCTGGCAGTCTCCACTCTCTGAAGTCGATGGTATCAATTGCAAGTTGCTGAGGCAACCAACAGCATGCCATGAATTTCTGTAAACTGTTCCATCGCTGTGGTTATATTCATAGTACAGAACCATCTCTTTGTACCCCAGAATTATCTTCCTTTTGACAGCATAAAGCTGCAGCATCTTGTCCAGGCTCTCCATATGTACCATCTGAAACCATGCACATGCTAGGATTGTTCACAAGTGTGGTTTGACCTCTCACAGCTGCTGCTGTGGTCTCACTATGAATGCTTGTTGGCATTTATAGTTCCCTCTTATCAGTGAATTTTGCAGCCAACATTTTCAGCACGATGCTATCGTTTCACTTGCTCTCTGTTTCCTGGCTACCAACTACTAGAATATTCTTTCATGTCAAATAGTAGTGTACCTCAGAGCATCATAGAATTACAGGATCTGGAGCAAGGATATTTAGAGCAGCAATTATTTATAGTTCTCCCATACCTCACAAGAGTTTCACACCCATATGCCAGAATCAAAGAGACCGTCTCCCATGAGAACTAGTAAACTTGGCAAGTATGAACTATAGCCAGATCTCACCATTCATTTTTTAGACAGGTGAACTGGAAAGATTTTCCATATTCACAGATTAAAAACTAATCGCACCGCTGCTGCTGTGAGTTCTTTTACAGCTTAGGCTTTTATACTTTTGTGCTATTTCAAATTTGTGCAAACTCACTGACATGCAGGATTTTTTAAACTTTTTATGCTCTGTTTTTACACAAACAAATCTGGCCCATAGTCATTTTATATTATCGTTCTCTGGAAAATTATGCTTTCAAAGTTTGTATGTCTGTGTCTATGTGTCTGTTTGAAATACTAGAGCTTATTCAATTAAACACATAAACCAGAAATATTAGACAGGGCCTATGTCTAGAAAAGGGAGCAGCTCTTTCTTCAGCATGTGTGAAACCCTAGATCTGGAGCTTTAGATTGCTTATGGCTGCCATCTTGTGATTATAATGGTGAACTGATCTAGCAATTACTTTATAAAGTATTTTTGTAGAGAAAGCAAACTGCTTTGAAAAAGATACATACTGTATTTCTGCATATTTTGTTTTCAATTTATTTTTTACATTTCCAGTCATAAAAACCATCCATCTATTTGAGATTGATTTAAAAAATCAGTCCTTCTGTGGAAGGGTTTCTGCTATGTCAGGCTGCTTCAACCATACTACTTATTTCAATAGTGCTACTAGATGTATGCAGCACTATACAGATACACATAAGAGAGAGAATCCCTGTTCCGTAGAGTTTACCAAGACACATAGGCTAGACAAATAAGAGACTTCAGGAAATATATATATTAAAGCGAACATGGTTAAAATCGAGGAAGATATTGAGCCGCTGTACAGCTTGGCTTATCCAACTAACTTTAGGACAGCCCTAGGGGCTAACCACACTTAGCTGTATAAGTTATAGGGATGTGCACACATTTATTTTTCGTCGGTGTTTTGTTTTCAGGTCCAGGGTGGGCCATTTCGGTCCACTCCCCGAACCCGAAAACGTTTTCGTTTCTATTTTGGGAAAAACCCGAAAAACAAAAAGACCCCACCCCAACCCTTCAAATTATTTAACTATAATCCCCCCACCCTCCCAACCCCCCCCCCCCAAGACTTACCGAAAGTCCCTGGTGGTCCAGCAGGGGTCCATGCCATCCATTGCTCCTACCATGTGACAGGAGCCGACCAATGGCACCGGTAGTCCTGTCACATGGTTAGGGCAAAGGGCCACTGGCGCCATTTTGATTACTGGCAGCCAATGGCCCAAGAGGGGGAGATCGCTCCCGGGACCCCCGTTGGACCACAGGGACTTTCGGCAAGTCTTGGGGGGGGGTCTGTAATTAATTAAATTTGAAGGGTTGGGGTGGGTTTGGGGTTGTTTCTTCCCCCCCAAAAAAAAAACAATAGGAAAATCACACGAAATTTCGTGGGTTTTCCTTTCATTTTGTCAGCCCCCCAAAATGCAACAAAATTGGAAATATCGTCTTTATTTCCTATTTCATTGCAAACGAATGCACATCCCTAAAAAGTTATCCTGCTAACTCTGATTATCCAAATTAGCCAATTTATTTGGCTAAGTAGGCTCCTCCCTTGAATGCCTTCATCCCACCCACCACATAGCTGGCTAACTATTTAGCTGGATAACTAGTTATCCAATTAAGTGGCGGCCATTTAGTGGGTCCAGATATTCATTCGCTGCTACTTAGCCAGACAAGTACTAATTTGTCCAGCTAAGTATTGCTGAATATTGCCCTCAACAAGACTATGATCAGGGAATGCAAAGGTTTAAGATTTAAACCAACTTCAGAAAGGTGTCTTTGTAGGCAGGGCTTGAATATGGACAGAGAAGGTGCATAATGCACCAACTCAATGTAACACCCGTCACCTCTGGTCTGTAGCTTCCTTGGCATAGCCTCTGACATCATGCTGCATCCAAGGAACATGGCTGAACTTCCTGCAGCTCTTGAGCCCTTTTATAGGTTCTGCTGGCAGGACTTCCTGTGACATGCTCAGATGACATCTCATCCTGTCTTGTACAAAGAGAGACTCAAAATGACTTCCCAGGGCCTTCACAACAGGTCCCCTGCTTTCTTTTGCAGTGGCAGTTGCCCAGCATGTTCCCTGTATTCTTTCCGTTCTTCCTGTTTCCTGCCTTGCTCCTGGTGTCCTCTTTGTGAGTCTTGTGGTTCTCTGTTCCACTCTCCATTGTCCTTATTTATTCCTGCATGCTCATCTTGCCCTTGGACCAGACTCTGTTCTTGTTCAGATAAGTCAGCTGTCTAGCCTCTGTCACCTCTGTCACCCTACACTTCTACTTTTACCTGGGACCTTAGTGTGACTAAATACACAGAACCTTCAACTGAAGCTTCATTGCTCTAAATTCATCTCTCTCTTTATCAGCCCATACCCTATACTGAAATGGGTGGAACCCATCACATACCAACTGAAGCTGCCTGCTACTTTATAAATCCACAATGCTTATCCCAACCCACAATTTGAAGTTCAAGAAATTCTGGACACCAAACGACTGCAGGGTAAACTTTATTATTTGATTTCTTGGAAGAGATATGGGCCAGAGGAGAACTCCTGGGAACCAGTGGGCAATGTCCAAGCCTTTCTCTTGACCAAAAGGTTTCATCAACTCTTTCTCCACAAACCCAAGCCTAGAGGCCTGGGGAGGAGGCTTAAGAGGGGGGTACTGTAACACCACTCACCTCTGATCTGAAGCACCTCCAGCATCATGCTGCATCCATAGAACATGGCTAAACTTCCTGCAGCTCTTAAGCCTGTCTTGTTGACAGGACTTCTCTGACATGCTCAGATGACATCACATCTTGTCTTGTATAAAGGGAGACTCAGAACTACTATCCAGTACTTCCACAACAGGTCCCCTGCTTTCTTTTGCAGTGGCAGTTGCCCAGCATGTTCCCTGTATTCCTGCTGTTGTTCCTGTTTCTTGCCTTGCTCCTGGTGTCCTCTTTGTGAGTCCTGTGGTTCTCTGTTCCACTCTCCATTGTCCTTGTTTATTCCTGCATCCTCATCTTGCCCTTGGACCAGACTCTGTGCTCGCTCAGATAAGTCAGCTGTCTAGCCTCTGTCACTTCATTTGGATCATGACAGGAAAGTCCTGCTGGCCACCAGTCCCCAAGGGCTCAACCCAAGGGGGAGGTGGCTGGCTAGGCAGAAGACCTACTCCATGGATACATCAGCAACCCCTGTTAAGGCCTATTTTGTGCTCGATCAAGATATGCAGTGCAAAACTAACAATGGCACAAGAACTCATTATCCCCCAGCATGACACTCAAGAAGGCATACAGTGCATAAGGATGAAAAGTGTGGCATCTGGAGTTGGTGATGCAAGAGAAGGATACAGAGAAAAGCAGCTTCCCTGATGAAGGGAGGTTGCAAGCAGGAATGTAGGGAAAGCTTGTGTAACCCCTGTAGCAGTCAGGGTTACCTTCCCAGCCTTAGGGAGCATTGGGATCACTCTCCCTGTTGCACCGGAAGTGGACCCTTGGCCCGAGGTGGGGTTGATGCTACTCGCAGGGCAAGCCCTACGGGTCCCCACTGTTGGTAGATGATGCTGGCTGAGTGACAGAGGCTGGCTGGAGCTTTGCCAATACCAGCCCTTGTTCTCCGCAGGTTGAGCCCTTGGGTACCAGGGCCGGCTGGTCTTAGGTAGTCCTCCGTCTGAGGAGTCCCAGAATGTGATGTCGGGATCAGCCAGAGGTCAGCAGTGGTAGCAAGTATAGGAGGATGAGTCCAGATGAGGCAGAGTTCCAGAGACCCGGGCACCAATGGAGAATGGAAGGCAAGACAGGTGGTGTCTGAGTAAAAGAAGGCCGAAGCCTGAGAGGCCAAGTCCAGGATAGAATCAATAGAGGCACTGGAGAGCAGGCTGTGGTCGGGAAGGCGGCAAACAGGGACAGGTGGTCAAACGAGCATAGGTCAAAACCAGGAGTCAGTCCGAGAATGGTCAGGCAAAGCAAAGGTCAAGCCAGGAATCAATCAAAAGTGTAGTCAGACAAAGCAGAGGTCAAGTCAGGAAGCAATCAGAAGCGTGGTCAGACAAAGCAGGGGTCAATCAAAAGTCAATCAGAAGCATGGTCAGACAAAACAGGGGTCAAGCAAGAAGTCAATCAGCAACGAGAATTAGGAATGGGTAGACACAGGAAGCAGGAATGAGGATAAGAACGGGTACCAGGAGCGTAGGCAGGATCAGGAACCAGGAACACAGACGAGAACAGGAACAAACCAGGAACCAGGAACACAAACAAGAACAGGAACAAGCAACGAGCACACGACTAGCTTGGAGACCTGTTGCCAAGGCAAGGAAACACTGGCTGGACCCAGCTTTAAGTACCGGGACCCAGTGATGTTAAAGGGGCTGCGGGGTGGTTTCCCACCGCAGCCCCTTTAAAGCTGAGACAGATGCGCATGTGCCTGGAAAGTCCACGGAGGAGCTGGGAACAATGGAGGCAGATTGGTTGCACAGGCAGCTGCCCACAGCCGCGAGGGAGGAGGAACCGGGAGCTGGAGCTAGTAGTCGGGGGTAAGTGGGCCCGGCCACGGGCCTGCCATGGCCGGCACATGCAACACTCCAAAGGTGTGGGATCGAATCTCTAGGGCCGTGAGCTGAGGGCAGGATAACCTGCAGGGCCAATATTGGGTCAAGGACACTCCACACAAAAAAAAAAAACAATGTGCAGTCAAAAATTTTGCTCCAAAATAAAAATAGTTTACTGTAGATTCTTCAAAATAAATCATGTTGACAAACACCAAATGGAAATGGCAATCAACTAAAACTTTACAGTTCTTAATCAGTTCTTCACTCCTCAATCAACCAGAATTTCTTCTTACTTCTTACTTTTCTTTCTTTAGTAACAGTTACTTCTTCTCTTGCTACAATATACACTCTTACTGTAGCTTCTTCTAATTACTCAGTTTCTAATCTGGCCCTCTTTTCCTTTCCATTATTACAATTGTTACTCACATAGTCTTGTTCAGCTCAAGGAAGAAATCCCTCTGGCGCAGCATCAGGATCCTCAAGTTCTCTGTGGCACAGTTTGTCTTCCTGGTCCAGATAAGTTCTTACTCCAGTTAAACACAGGTTGAGTCAAATCTTCAAACAGTATTACAATACTTCAGTCCTTTCCTTCAGGCTTCCTGAGATTTTGGGAGAAAATTTCTGCCCCACTCCTACTAATCTCTTCTGTAACCTTGGGAGAGGATCACAGCTCCAATCTGTCACTGTCCTTCCAAATCTGGAGCAGCCCCAGACTCCACAGAGTCAAGGCTTATATCACCTTTCCTATTGACCAAGCCCCTAGGGACTGTACCCCACTGTCAGTCAAGAAGGCATGTGACACCCTCTGACCATAAGGTGACCTGCAAGCACTGGAACTTTCTCACTTCCCCTCAATGCAAACTTTATGGCTTTTTTCAGACCATTCAGATTTCCCAAAAGGGGAAAATTTCCACTTTATCATAAACATTTTTAGTAGTATAAAATCCTATACACTTTGTGGCATAGGGGCCACACCTGTTTAGAATTAGAGAAGTAGGATGCAACCAGAAATGGATGGGAAGCTATTGTAGTGACAAGAAGAGGAGTTACATGATTGTAATGACACTGGAAGACAGTAAGTCACATAACTGAAGTTTGAATAGAGTATAGAGACAGATGGTTCATTGGAAGACCTGCAGTAATCTAAGCAGGTGGGATTTTCATGGTTTGTTTAGAAAGGAAGGGACAGATTTCAATTATGTTATAGAGAAACACATTTGTGCAATGTTTTTTATGTGTGCAGAGAAGAATAGAGAAAAGCTAATGATGGTGTTAAAATTGCAGGCTGAGGGGATGACAGTGTAATCCACAGAAATAATAAAGGGGGAAGGAAGAAGATGGCTTGAGACGAAACATAAGAACATCTGTCATGGCCATGCTAAGTTTAAGGTGGTGGCAGGACATACAGATGGTAATGTTGGTCAAGCAAATTAAAATTTGGGACTGAATTCTAGGTGAATATCTGGTACATAAAGAGGGATTTTTGGAGTCCTCAAGATAAAGATGCCTTATATGGACAACCATGGAAGAAGATCAGAGCACAAAGGGGTCACCCTCAGGACAAAGCCTGAGGTACCCCACCTAATAATGGGACAGTTGTGGAGGAGGATCCAGTGGAGAATACACTAAAAGTGCGATGGAAGAGATAAGAGCAGAATCAATATGGAATGGAGTCCCAAAATCCACGTGTGATAGAATGTCAAGAGTAGATGGTAATCAACAGTGCCAAAAGCAACAGAAAGGAAAAGGAGGATGAAGATCAAATAAAGGATTGACCATGAAGAGATAACTAGAGACTTTGACAAGAGCTGTCTTTGATGAATGTAGAAAGAAGAAGCTAGATTGGAGGGGATAAAAAATGGCTTCAGATGCAAAAAAGTCAAGACAGTAGAGATGAATAGCATATTTGACTAGATGCATAAAGGAGGAAGGAGATAGATTAATAGTTAACAGGACATGTAAATAGTTTTGAGGAGTAGTATGACCACAGCACATTGGAAGGCAGTAGAAAGTGGTAGATTGAGGATGTGACAGATAGAGGGAAACTCAAAAAAGCCACAATCCATCCAATGCTAAAGTGAACCTCTGTTTATCCTTCAGACCTCTTAAACTTCTGACCAATCTCGTCATTCTCATTTCTCACAAAAATAATTGAAGCCGCTATTCTGAAGCAACTAACAGATTTCCTCAACACTAATTCAGTTCTTGAACAATATCAATTTGGCTTTAGAAGATAGCACAACACAGAAACTCTCCTACTGTCCAATGTAGATTCAATTTTGAGAGGATTCAACTCATCTTACATGCTAATTCTTCTATATATTATGTCAGCTTTTGACACCTTAAACTATAATATCTTCCTTTCAAGTCTCTCCAATGCCAGAATTGCTGGCACTATCCATTCCTGGCTCCCCTCGTACTTACCAAACAGAATACAACAGGTCAGAATTGCTACTTCAACTACCAGCATTCCACATGGATCATCACTCTCTGCAGCGTTATTCAATATCTTTCTCACCCCTCTCTACTCTCCTCTTTAGGTCTCCCTTATAGGTTATATGCTAACAAAATACAGTTTTTCTTGATACTAAAATCCACCTGGGCCTCCACTACTGATTCTGCCATACTCTGCCTCTCCACTATTAAAACTTGACCATCATAAAACAGACTTGCTCTCAATTTAAAAATAAACAGAAACTGTTATATTAGGTCATTCCATAAAATTCACCATTCCTGACACCTTTATATTTGATAAGCAGACACTTCAAATTTTCCAGAACCTCAGCAATTTAGGGGTAACAATCAACATCCTACTACTAACTTTGAAACTGCACATTGCTACTATAACACAGAGTTCTTTTGCCAAATTAAAATTACTTTGTCACCTCAAACTTTTTCTAAATCCCACAGACTCCAGAACTGTGCTCCAATCATTTATTTTTTCCTCATTGGATTATTCTAATACCTTCTACATTGGATTACCACAAAATATAAATCATTCAGATTCTGAAGCCTGTATGCTAACTGGGGCAAATATTTATGACCGTATCACCCCAGTACTGTATTCTTTACAATGGCTCCCAATAAAATGGCATGTTCAATACAAGTTAGCTTCCATCATGCACAATCTACTCACAAAGTTACCACACTAAGATTATACATCCTTTGCCGGACCTTTGTTCCTCTAGCCAAAATCTGTTGGAAATTCCATCCCCACGATATGCACACCTTGACTCCACAAGGGAACAAGCCTTTTTGATAGCTGTTTCCACACTATGAAGCTCACTGCCCTCTGCAGCATCAAGGAATTCAAGACCTTTCTATTCACCAACGCTTTTGAAAAAGATCAACAATGTCTGATGGGTCCGTGACATATCCTATCCTTATAGCATCTTTGCTCCATGTCATTTTTATTTAAGGCATTGCCTGCATGTATTTTTTTTGTACAGTTGATTAAGTAATATATATATTATAAGTACTGTGTATGTTTTTATTTACCCCGGTACAAATGTTGGAGAGAGTGGACTATACATAATTTTAAATAAAATAAAAATAGATAACTGCAGAGAACAATTGTCTATTACTTTGGCAACACCTGACCAAATTGTTATGCAAATAAAAATTATCTAAATCTGAACAACTGAATCAGAGTCCTCAGGGGAAAGACAGGTCTCAATAAAAATGAGATGCCCTAGTGTGCAATAGAACAGCAATTGGTCCATAGGGTATCTTTTCCCAGCAGTACATTCTCAAATTCAGCAAAAAGCAATTTATTACAAAGTTCCAAAAAATGAAAAATGTAAAGCTGTTTTACAATAAATTAATAGGCATTGGTGCTGAGGTATCTTCCTGTTGACCTCATCTGTGTAGGTTCAGCCATGAGAACCATAAGACAAGCAGAGTAGAAGATGATACAATCAGTGACTTACTATTCTAGCTGTCTCTTTTCTGCTGGTGTTCACACAATGGGAGAGTTGTGCTGGAGGTGGACCCTTGGCCTGGTGCAGGATTGGTATGGCCCTCTGGTCGGACCGAGAGAGCGCCTGCCTCCAGGAAGCGGAGCACACAAGGAGACAGAGGCTAGCTGGAGCTTCACCAATAACAGTCCGGGGTTTCTGCAGGTTGAACCCTTGGGTACCCGGACCGCCTGGACGTAGGTGAGCCTCCAGTGGTCTCCCAGAGAGGTATGCCTACTACGAGCAAGGTTGCGCGGCTGATGCAGAGTGAGTGGACTAGACCAGAACCGGAAGCTCTGGAGATCTCAGGAAGGCAACAGTTCAGAGAGGTCCTCCGGAACAGGCAGGCAGCGCCTGCAGGTCCAGCCACGTGGAAGCCATGGTTGTTATCCAAATGCATAGGCCCAAAGTTCACCGGGGGCCAGAAGAGAGTATTCGAGTGAATTGCAAGGGTCAATGCCAGAATATCAGTCCAAGAGAGGTCAGCCAAAGCAGGAGTCAATACCAGAGTCAGTCCGTGCGTAGTCATGGCAAGCGAGGGTCAGTTCCAGGCAGCAGACAGAAGAGTGGTCAGGTAGGCAGTGGTCAGTTCCAGGTGGCAGGAAGAAGAATGGTTAGGCAGGCAGTGGTCAGTTCCAGGTGGCAGACAGAAGAATGGTCAGGCAGGCAGAAGTCAGTACCAAGAAGTCAGTCCGGATAGGTACTACCTGAGAAGGACACGGAAGCAGGAGACACTGGAACAGGAGACACTTGGAACATGAAGGCAAACTCACTACACAAACTGTGTCGACCCGATTGCCAAGGCAGGGATCAGGGGTTTGAGCCCTGCCTTATATATGGAAGGCTGATGACATCATCGGGGTGTGCCTCCCGAAGGTTTCCCACGCTGGGCTCTTTAAGAGTGGTGAGGTTGGCTGCGAGTGCGCCTTGGGGGCAGGGCCGAGCCGGCCGAGGATGCGGATCCCCGATGGGAGCTCCGCTGTGAGGCCTGTAGCGATGGTGACACTGAGGGAAGCCACAGTGAGCGACAGGGACGCCAGGGGTTAGCAGCAGCGGGTAAACCTGCGCTAGTAAACGGTAATGCCAGGTGAGCAGGCCCGGTCGCGGCACCCATGCGGCCGGGACGCACCACAGGCAGCAGTAAAAATAAATCACAGTCGCTTTCCTGGGTCTGCTTGTTTAGAGTTAGAGCTGTGGCATGTAATCAGACTTACTCATAAGTACTAGTTTATGCTGAGCTGGGTAGATTATTTTGTACTCTGCAATACCTAGGTATCTGTGTTTAGCACAGGATAATATTAACAGCCAGCATAGTAAGATTTTTTTTAATTATTTTTTTTTCTACCCTGCAATAGTTAAGTGTTACACATTTAAACCTGAAGTTAACGTCCAAACTTGATCCTATAATAATATCAAGGATTTCCAGATCAAAAGGGCTTTATTTCCAGTGATGTCGCAGAAAGGGTCAGGGCTTATTTTTACTCCTACATTCATTCATTGTCCATGGAGTGGGCAAAGTGTGGGTAGAGAGTGGGTAGGGATTACACCAGAAATGAATGCCAATTGGATGCCACTACATGTCATAATTAATTTAGCAGAAAGTGTACCCATCTACTACTGTTGTTCTCTTTTTCAAGAGCTTCTCTGTTGAAGGTTCCCCATGTCATGTAATCAATGTAGAGGCCAATAGGAGATCTTTTCAGCCTACTTCTACTGTCTCCATGCTTCTTTAACCTGTTTTCAGTATACCTAATCTGTCAGACCAAACAAGTATTGGCAAAATGGATTGGTGCTTCCTCAGAATAATAAAAAATATGTTCAGCAATGTGAGAAGGGTGCCTTACCTCTTTATAGCCAGAACAACTCTTCATCAATATGATGGAGTTTGTAAATATGCTTTCTTGTAGAGACTGCAGCACATCTTCCTAAGCACTGGATGATAATGTTTGCCCGTTAATACTCACTGTTTTACATGTGTGTGACTGCTGGGGTCTTCCCCTTGGATTCCCATAAAGCCAGTGTGAATGAATATTGTTGTGAATATGCAAATAAGATAGGCATCTTGCCCTTACTTTCAGCTGTCATGTCCTAAGTATGTTGAGGTTTCCCCTCCTTGTTCTATAGGGGACTTATATCACTGACGTGATACTGCATCTCGAGAAAGAAAGAATGATATTGTAATGAGGGTGATGTATTTTGAAGCATGGATCAGCTGGTCCCAAATACCTCATTATTCACTGATTAGCAGTCAAATTGCTACTTTTAGAAATCCCACATAGCCTCGACTCAAGCTTTGAATCCTATTTGTTTTAATTGAACATGTATTTCCAAAATAGCTAGTTATTTGTCTCTTCTTTCTTCCCATTTTTGTGGAGGAAGTCTACATCTGCTCTCCTACAATCTGTTGAATCCTCCTGTATTTCCAAGAACAAGTTGAAAAGAACAATAAAGGGTGCAGCAATTTCTTGAACTTTTAAGTATTCTGGAGTCTACTCCAGCAGGTCTAATTACCTTATCTACATCAATTGAACTAACAGTTTAAGTTCATCTCATCTGTAAATTGTTTTGTGACCATTTCACAATTATTGGTGCCCCAGTATCCTGCCTAAGACACATCTGTTTCCTCTTCTGTATACAACAAGCAAAATCATTTGTTTACGATTTCTGCCTTCTTTATTTGTGTATTTGCTTTCTTGTCTGCCCACAGTCTCAAGGCAGAGAACATATAATCAACATTAAAATATAATAATCATGATCATAAAAATACAATATTTATAGACAGCAATGATGACATAATAAAACAACAGCATAAACAACTAAATACAGTATAATAATCGTCAGAATGTAACTCCTAAGCTGAAGTCCTCTTTAGGAGTCCAAAGGCATACAGTAAATCCCAAGGCTATAGCTATCTTCACTCCGCATACAATCTAGTAGCCCCAGGCTCTCCATGATTCCTTGGGGGGGGGGGAGAATACTCTCCTAAAGGCTTGGTGTTTTTTCACAGCAAGTAATAAAAATCATGCTGGACTCAAGAACAAGGTTCCAGCAGAATTTTACTAATAGGTGGTTTAAAGATTGGATATGGTTCTTTTCACAAGTCCAATCCACATACATTTAGTAACACAAACATTACTGAGGGTAAATCTGTGACTCTGTAGTCGCTTAGTCAATGTATATTCCCAGCCAGATTCCCTCCCAAGTTAGGGGGAGTTTTAAAGTTTTGTCCTTGGGGTGGCTACTCTGGTAGGATGATGGATCAAGTTCAAGTCCCCATTTACAATACTTCTAATCAAATATCTTGGTATTCAAGTCTCATGCTCCTCCGGTTTCTCTCTCAGTCATTGGGTTACTCATTCAACTTCTTCTCTTGAATATTTATAGTGGATCTGCAATGGTGGTATGCCATTATTCTCTTTTAATCCTCAAGTCTTCTTTCTCTCCCAAGAAATGGGTTGGTTGTCCAAAACACTGGATGGGTGCACTGGGTCTCTCAGGTGGAAAGTTCAGAAAATTTAATGAGAGAAGGAAGGGTGGATAAAACTTCCTCAAAAGAAATTTAAAAATTAGTAAATAATATTCCTTAACAAGAAAGAAGAATACCTTTTTCACCTCTTTCTGAACCCAAACCATTAGACATAGGGTCCCAGTGTTCATCTTTCTCAAAATAAAAAAGGAAAAGAAATAGGAACCAAAACAAATGCATTACTGCTTCTTTAAAAGTGAAACAAAAACCTATACCCTATGATGGTGTTTTTAAAGAAACAGGACATCACCAAAGCAGCAGCCCACATGGGGGACCAGTTAAACAAAGGACATGCCTGGGATCTCTACCTATCATTATGGTATGTTCCTCATAGTAAAAATCCAGTAAAGCTCTACAAGAACATAAATACAGTAAATAAATCAGATAAAATGACAAATGAACAATGACCAAAATGGTACATGCTATAGAATTCAGTAGAATAAATAAAAGTATCAAGCAAGTTCCTTTAAATAAAATCCATATTAAAATACCATGTCTTTTCAAAACTCTAGTAGTTCCCTACCAATCTTAATTCTTTGGGGATGTTGTTCCAAAAGTTTGAGCCTACATATGTGTACTGTCCTTAGCCTTCAGTTTTTAGCTTGAATACCTAGACAGCCAGTTAAACCTTCTTTTTACCAACTTCAAATATCAGAAAACTCAGTTCTTTAATACCAAATAACATTTATTAGAATGATGAGCAACTCAAAACTCACTGTGACAAGGCACCAAGAATAGCCGCACATACAGCAACTGGTTCAGCTGTTATGAGTCTATGGAAGCACAGTAATCAGACTGCAGCTGAAGTAGAATTTGTGGCTACTAGTGAATAGTAGGGAATAGTAGCAGATAGGAAATATTGTAGGTGAAAGGACAATGTGCCTTAGGAGCCAGGAGAGAATTCAGGAGAGCTGCTATGTTGCCAATAGCATTTTTCCAACTGATAGTCCTTCAAGAAGTAAACTGTCAAAGACTGCTTTTGGTCAGGGGGCCAATAGGAAGAGAAGAGGGACACAGAGAGAAAGAAAGAAATCAAACACATTCAGAAACATTCAAACAATAATCAATCAAGATAGAAAAAGCTTGTACCCTAGAGAAAATCGAAACCAAGCAAGCTCACAAGATGACCCAGGGTGAAAGTATGCTAAGTAAACATACAAACATGAAAATAGACCATTCCACTTGGTATCATAGATACTACTATTTTCAAACATTATTCAAATCAAAGAACTATAAAAAAAAAAAAAGTAAAGTTCCATAATGTTCAATGTTCAAGTATTTTCAGGAAGCATAAGGCGTACTGTCTAAGTGACAGGGCTGATGAATGTCTTCAGTGATCCTTGTTTTGCTGTCTTAAACATAGAAATGACGGCAGAAGACCAATAGGCCCGTCCAGTCTGCCCAGCAAGCTTTCACACTTATTTTCTCATACTTATCTGTTACTCTGACCGCTGAGTTCAGGGCCTTTATTGGTAACTTTTTTTATTCTAATTTCCTTCCACCCCCACCATTGATGCAGAAAGTAGTGTTGGAGCTGCATCAAAGTGAAGTATAAGGCTTCATGTTTGAGGGTAGTAACCATCGTATCAAGCAAGTTACCCCAATGTTTGTATCCTCATACTATTCAGATCAACGCCTTGTTAGATGTTGTCTGGATGTAAATCCTATTTCTTCATTCCCCCCTGCCATTGAAGCAGTGAACTGCGCTGGATATGCATTCAAAGTGAAGTATCAGGCTTAATTTGTTAGTGGTAGTAACCGCCGCAATAAGCAAGCTACTCCCACACTTATTTGTTTACCCAGACTGTGCAATTCAGTCCTTGTTGGTTGTTGTCTGAATATAAATCCTCTTTTCTTCATTCCCCTTGCTGTTGAAGCAGTGAGCTGCGCTGGATATGCTTTCCAAGTGAAGTAACAGGCTTAATTGGTTCTGGGTAGTAACAACTGCAACAAGTAAGCTACTCCCACCCTTATTTGTTTACCCAGACTGTGCAATTCACTCCTTGTTGGTTGTTGCCTGAATGCAAATCCTCTTTTCCACATTTCCTCTTGCCGTTGAAGCATAGAGCGATGTTGGAGTCGCATTAACCATGTGAACGTTTATTGAATAAGGGTATTAATCACCAGGTAGTAGCCGTCATTCCCGCAAGCCACCACCATACCTCTTTTCTTCATTCCCATCCTCCAGGCTTTATGGATTATATAAAAATATATAAAATCAAAATACAAAAATAAAATATTTGTAGAAAAAAATATTACGATTGGAGGCAGGGATGGGGAAGGGAAGGGGCCATGGTGACCGAAGAGGAGCATCGTCACTGACAACGGGGAGACGGTGGCCGGCTTCGTGGAGCCTGGGACATTACCAGCAGTGATTGAGCTGCTGCCATGGATTGTAGCAGCTCAATAATTTCCTGCAGCCCACGCCACAGGTCCTGCAGGATGGCCACCATCTGCAATACCAGGCCCTCCATAACATCCAGAGCACGGGTCTACCGCACCTGAAGAGCCAGCACAGCATCCAGGCATGCCTCCATGGTAGAGAGCCTGCCCTGCTCCCATGGCCCTTCCCCGGATGTTACGCTGGCCTCGAGGAACCGGCAACCTGCTCTTGGTGCTGTGAAAATGAGGCCTAGGTCATCCCCGCATTGATACCAACTGGATTCTGAAAACTTCCAGTAGCAAAAAAATGTAAAGCACCCAGAAATTTTGTCAACCCAGGCACAGCATGGTTGCAATTGGACACGGGGTCAAAGTCACTGCACAGGTCTTCCTATAGGTCCAGAATTGCCCGTGAGCTGAGCCAGTACCTTTGCACCACATCTTAGTCGGGCAACCCAAAGAGAGTTGTCCATGGGTGAAAGGTACATTGCTGACATGGTCCATAGATGGCTCTGGCCTGTACCAGTGTCTGTATCAAAAACAAAAGAACATAAAAACATAATACATACCATACAGAGTTCATCAAGTATCTGCAAAAATAGCCTGCATAATTTTTTTGGATGTCCATGCAACTCTATTTCTATTTTCTAGAGAAGGGGTTTTCTGCAAATTCCTTACACTGAGATGATTAGATGCTTGGGAGATCCTAAATGAAAAATAACATATCTTGGCATCTTTATCCACGAAATTGTAAAGGGTGGCCCATGGAAAAGTAGCCCGCCTCCAATACCAGTGCCATGCAGGCAGGCTACTTTTCCATGGGCCGCCCTGTATTTGGCAAGGCATTTCATATAAAGTATCTAATGTTCTGTATCAGCGGATTTGTGCCAGACTCATTCAGACATTCTCCTGACTAACTTTACATTGTGCAGCACACTAACACACCATGGAGTGGCGATAGTAACGCTACTCTCAATGCTATTAAATCTAAGGCAGAGGCCACCCAGAGTTCCCATTACTGAAGGGCCTGATTTTAAAAAGCATATACACACTTCAAATTGGGCTTTACACTTATAAATTCGCTTTATCCATGTAAGTGGGCTTTTGAAAATTGCTACTATATATGCCATTGATTTATCCACGTAACTACACTTTATACGGGTAAATGGCTTTTGAAAATTGCTACAATAGTCAGGGCCAGGGCAAGGGTAGTAGGGCACCCTAGGCAACTTCTACCGTGCAACTGCCTCTTTCTCTGGTTGAATCGTGCTGCTCCACACCACCACCCCCCCGAGTCGCGCCACCCCCGCCTTATCCCTGACTCCTACCTCATTCGCGCACTTCTCAGGGCCGCGAAAAGTCAATACTCCTCTTTGTTGTGAGTGGTATCCCATTTCCGGTATCACATGGCTGCTCTTTGGCTCCCCTAAAGGTTGGTGCTACAGGCGACCACCTAGTTCGCCTAATGGGCGCGCCGGCCCTGACAATAATAGTTACATTTACACGCGTAATTCCTTTTGAAAATTACCCCCTTTGGTTTTTCTCAGCTCCCTTATTTAACTTAAAGTAGATTTATCACCTCCTTTCTCTGACTGCTTTTCCTGCTTCCTTTTGTTATTCCCCATAAATTTAACAGTCCTCCTCATCCTCTATTTTTTTTTCTGAATTTAAGTATTTCTGCTACTTCCTTAGCCAATTGGTCTCTTTTCTCTCTTCCCCTAACTAGCCCAATATTTAAAAAGGGCTCCAGGGGCGATCTGGGAAACTATAGACCAGTGAGCCTGACTTCAGTGCCAGGAAAAATAGTGGAAACTATTGTAAATATCAAAATTGTAGAGCATATAGAAAGACATGGTTTAATGGAACAAAGTCAGCATGGCTTTACCCAAGGCAAGTTTTGCCTCACAAATCTGCTTCATGTTTTTGAAGGAGTTAATAAACATGTGGATAAAGGTGAACAGATAGATGTAGTGTATTTGGATTTTCAGAAGGTGTATGACAAAGTCCCTCATGAGAGGCTTCTAAGAAAACTAAAAGTTCATGGGATAGGAGGCAATGTCCTTTCGTGGATTACAAACTGGTTAAAAGACAGGAAACAGAGAGTAGGATTAAATGGTCAATTTTTTCAGTGGAAAAGGGTAAACAGTGGAGTGCCTCAGGGATCTGTACTTGGACCGGTGATTTTCAATATATTTATAAATTATCTGGAAAGGAATATGATGAGTGAGATTATCAAATTTGTGGATGATACAAGATTATTCAGAGTAGTTAAATCACAAGAGGATTGTGATACATTACAGGAGGACCTTGTGAGACTGGAAGATTGGGCATACAAATAGCAGATGAAATTTAATGAGGACAAGTGCAAGGTGTTGCATATAGGGAAAAATAACCCTTGCTGTAGTTACACAATGTTAGGTTCCATATTAGGAGCTACCACCCAGGAAAAAGATCTAGGCATCACAGTGGATAATACTTTAAAATCATCGGCTCAGTGTGCTGCAGCAATCAAAAAAGCAAACAGAATATTAGAAATTATTAGGAAAGGAATGATTAATAAAATGGAAAATGTAATAATGCCTCTGTATCGTTCCATGGCGAGACCACACCTTGAATACTGTGTACAATTCTGGTCGCCGCATTCAAAAAAGTTGCAATGGAGAAGGTACAGAGAAAGGCAACCAATATGATAAAGGGGATGAAACAACTCCCCTATGAGGAAAGGCTGAAGAGGTAGGGCTGTTCAGCTTGGAGAAGAGACAGCTGAGGGGGAATATGCTAGAGGTCTTGAGCAAGTGGAAGTGAATTGGTTATTTACACTTTCGGATAATAGAAGTAGTCCTTCTATTATCCATAAAGTTAGCTAGTAGCCCATTTAAGACTAATCGGAAAAAATTCTTTTTCACTCAACGCACAATTTGTTGCACTCGGGGGTGGATCCTTGGCCTGGGGCAAGTGTGGAATGGCTCCTGAAAGGGAACAGGAGGTAACTGGTCCCAGGGGGCAGAGCACTGAAGGAGACAGAGGCTAGGTAGAGCTTCACCACTGGAAGCCCGAGGTCCCCCCGGGAGGAGCCCGTAGGGACCCGGGCCGCTTGGACTTAGGTGGGCCTTGCAGGGTCTCCTGGGAGAATGATAGTCCGGTGTGCCCACAGTCACAGAAGGAGCGCAGTCAGGTTTGAGCTGGAGCAAGGAGACCAAATCAGAGTTGGTGATGACAAGGCGAGGAACAGAGCCAGAATCTGTAAGCGTGGTTAGGCAGGCGAAAGGTCAATGTCCAAAGATCAGTCCGAGGAGTGGTCTCCGAAGCAAGGGTCAGATACCAGAGTGCAGATGTAGTCAAGGGCAAGCAGAGATCTAGAGGCAGGAAGCAAACAGATGAGCAGGTCTGGAACAGGCTGGAGTCCTTGAAGCAGGTGGCAGACAGGCGAGCAGGTCAGGAACAGGCTGAGGTCTTTGAGGCAAGCAGCAGACAGATGGACGAGTCAGGAACATGCTGAGGTCTTTGAGACAGGCGGCAGACAGACAGACGGACGAGTCAGGTACAAGCTGGGATCATAGACAGGCGGCAGGCAGGCAGGTCAGGAAGAAACCGAGGTCAGTACCAGTAAGACAGTCCGAAGATACTACCTGGGAAGGCAGCTAGATGAACACAGGAACAGGCAGGACACAGGAACGAGGATGCAGGAACAAGTCAGGAACGGAACTGGAACAGAAGGATCCTGGAAAGACACTAGGGGGACAAACAGGAACAAACGCGAAGACAATCTAGCAGAGTACTAACCCGATTGCCAAGGCAAGGAAGTGCAGTCAGGAACTTCCTTATATCGTAGCTCAATCGGGGCGCACCGCAGAACCCGGTCCCGCCCTTGGCCCTACAAGTCTTGGGGCAGGCCATGCGGGCACGCGTATGAGCGTGGCTAGCATGGAGGAAGATGCCGAACCTCGGTGTGAGGCCTGGCATGCAGAAGAAGGCCCAGTGGCCACCGCCGCAGACCGCCAGGGACTAGCTGGACTAGCCACCACCGCGAGGGAGGTCGTCCCGGGACCCGCTGAAGAACTATGCAGGTGAGCGGTCCCGTGCGTGGGAAGGCCGCTGGTGGGGTGCGTAACACAATTGGGCTCTGGAATTTGTTGCCAGAGGATGTGGTTAGTGCAGTTAGTATAGCTGGGTTCAAAAAAGGTTTGGATAAGTTCTTGGAGGAAAAGTCCATTAACTGCTATTAATCAAGTTGACCTAGGGAAAGGCCTCTGCTATTACTGGCATCAGCAGTATGGGATCTTCTTGGTGTTTGGATACTTGCCAGGATCTTGTGGCCTGGTCTGGCCTCTGTTGGAAACAGGATGTTGGGCTTGATAGAGCCTTGGTCTGACCAGGCATGGCAATTTCTTATGTTCTTATGTTCTTAGTTGCTTTTTAAGCTTTTCTTTTCAGCTGCCCATACTTCCTCTAGTTTTTAGATCCTCAGCTCCTGCTGGGGCTTTCTCAGTGCAATCACTTAGCAGTCTGAAGTCAACCCTCCTGAAATGCATTTATACAGTCTGAATATCATGGCTGTTTCTGTTTTAAACCAATGATACTCTTTTTAAAGATGCAGGTTCTGATATGTCTATGTAACAGGTGTGCCCCCACATAGAAACAACATTTTTAATTATAGGTACATCTAAATATAATTTAGAAAATTAGTATTCAGTACAGCCTAAGTATTGTTGTGGCAGTGATACTTAAAATGTGCTGCAAACAGCATAAACATACCAGACCTCGTCAGCAAAAAGATGTTCTATAGGACTAGAATAAGAGAAAATCTTTGGAAAACGGCACCAGGTGTTGACCTCCACCAAGCTGTTCTGTGGCACACCTGCTCATGTTAACCACAGCATTGACATCTTCTAAGTCTTTCTCAACATGAAAGCTCATGGCTATACATGATTCTGAACCAAGGAGAATTCATATTGGGGGGCCTTAGACCATCCCTACTCTTACATACTATTGTTATTCCAGAGACATCACTTACAGGATAAAAATGTCATTTGGTTTATTGCAGAGGCCCAGTGAGAGCATTACATGAAGGAATTTCCAGTTCAATGTCCAGCACTGGTTTTTTATTTAGGTCTTTTAAAATTACTGGGTCAGAGATAATGCCTGACACTATCAAGTGAATTTTCAAAGGAATTATGCATATGGATGTAACATATTATCTTAGCAATTTTCAAAAGTTATTTACTTATATTACGAGCACTTAATGTGGGTAAACCCTATGAATAATTCAATAGCATATATTGTAAGAATTTTCAAAAGCAACCTCATGTGGATAAAATGCATTTATTCATATAAAACCCAGTTTTAAGCATGTACATACTTTTGAAAATCAGGCCCTTAGTAAATATCATGTTGGGGTGAGATGCAGCTTTCTGCATCTGTTTTACCCAAATGAAAGCTTGGGCTAAATTAGATTTGAATTATTTCTTTATGGTTCATAAATGGAAGAAGATCTAAGTTCCTCCTCTGGAATATGTAGGAAACAAAGGTCTTCCTATCTGCTGCTCAATGTGAGCACTGATTTCAAGGGGCTTGCTGGCTCTGGGTTAAATAAACTAAGAGTATGTTAGAATCATTTAATGTAATGAGTAATTATGAAGTAAAACTGCAGAATACTTCTGATAATTTTTTTTTTGTGTAAGTCCCACTAAAACCTTGCCAAAGATTTAATTCTCAGTGGAATGCAGGATCTGGTGTAAGTGAAAAGGTGGTGGATTCCCATGGGAGTTTATGATAACATAAAGAAATTGGTTAGAAAAAAACTAAAAGAAACAATTCACAAGGTTAAAAACTTGCAGGAAGCATGGACATTTTTTTAAATTGCTATCCTTGAGGCCCAGACAAAATGTATTCTATGTATTACAAAAGGTAGAAGGAAAATCAAATGACTGCCAGCATGGTTTTATAGTGGGGTGAAAGAGGAAATTAAAGTCAAAAGGGCATTTAAAAAAAAATGGAAAGCAGATCCAAATGAGAAAACTAGAGAAGCAATAAATTAGATGTAAATAGGTAATTAAGCCAGCTAAGAGAGAATTTAAAAGAAGCTTGCCATAAAGGTAAAAACAACTATGAAAAACTATTTCAAGTACATCAAAGCAAAAAACCTGTGAGGGAGTCAATTGGGCCACTAGATGTCTGAAGGGTAAAAGGGATACTCAGGGAGGACAAAGTAATAGCCAAAATAATAAATTAATTCTTTTCCTCTGTCTTTACTGAGGAAGATTTTGGTGTCATACCCAAACCAGAAACATTTTTTTTGATGGTGATGACTTTCAGCAACTTAAATGAAATCACTGTGAAACTGAAGGACCGAATACATGAGATTGACAGACTAAAGAATAACATATCACTGGAATCGGATAGCATTTACTCATATATGAAACTGCAGACCTGTTCCCGGTGATCTGCAACCTGTCATTTAAAACAGTGACATTATCTGAAGACCAATGTGATGCCAATTTTTAAAAAGGACTCCAGGGATGATCCAAGAAACTATAGAGTGGTGAGCTGGACATTGATGTCATGCAAAATAATAGAAGCTATTCTTAAACCAAAATTTCTGATCACATATATACATATGGATTAATGGGGGCGAGTCAACATGGCTTTTGTAAAGGGAAGTCTTACTTTACCAATTTACTGGATTTTTTTGAAGGTGTAAATAAATATGTGAATAAAGGGGAGCCAATTGTATTTGGATTTTCAGAAAGCATTTGACAAAGTCCCTCATGAAAGGCTCCTCAGTGAATTTGGGATAGGAGGCAGTGTCCTATTGTGGATTGATAACTGGTTAAAAGGCAAGAAACAAAGGATAGAGGTTTAAATCCCTTCATGGATGAGTCTTCAAATTTGGGCCATTCTTTGAAAAGCTTAACTCTAAAAAGAGGTAGGTTTTCTAGCTTGAATTCAACTGCTGAGACTTTATTTTGAAGGGGGATATGATTAAGAGTGTCAAACACCATTGACAGATACAAAAGAACCAATACATATCATTGACAAGTATCAAACCCACAACGAATTATGTTGAGGCTTGATTTCACAAGAGATTATATGCCTATGGTCTTCCTAAATCTGAAATAATACAGATCTATTATTGTATGATCTTCCAAGTACTTGGTAAGCTATTTAAAAACAGAGGTTTCAAATGAGTATTCTTTTGACACTTTGTTGGTATAACTGCATGTTGTTGCCTGTTTTACTCTTGGTTTTGTACTGGTACCATCGTTGTTAGTATTTATTCTCATTTATACTCAATAAAAAGCATTTGAAAGTAAAAACAGCAGTTTCAATCAGTTTTAATTTTATAACTCTTTATTTAACAACTTTTCCCAGCGTACAATAGATTTAAGTATTTATCAAAAGAAACAAAGAGTCACAGCACAGTGATACAGACATAGTCACAATCCAGTAAAATGACAACTATTACTACTTACAGGGGAATGAAGAGAGGCTGCTTACCTTGCTGCTGCTGGCAGTTCCTTTGCCCCACGACATCTGCCTGTTTGTGTGGGGAAGTTGAGAGGATGCCCCTGTTGACATCCTCCGTTGGCACCTGAGTGCTCCCACAAAGATCTGCACCCTCACAACCGGTTTGGAGTGAAGAGAGGCTGCTTAACTTGCCACTGCCTGTGGCTCCTTTGCCCCGGGACATCTGCCTGTTCATGAGGAAGGTGAGAGGATGCTCCTGTTGCCGTCATCCATTGGCACCTGAGAGCTCCCATAAAGATCTGTGCCCTATGGTGCTCAGCCATCAATGCACAGCCAAAACCACGTGCTAAAGGGGCGCACACCTGGAGAAGGATTTTTCCGCTGACTACTCTTTTCATGTTTGCATCGTGGTATGTGTAAAAAACGGAAAGGTGCAGTAAGAGCATTCCCATGCAGCACCACTGCCCATCCTACTATGACCCAGCCAACACTTGAAGTATTTACCAACACAAGGTACTGTTTCAGGGTTTTCTGAGCTTGAGGGTACCTTTCCTTCTGCTCCTGATGAGTCCTTTGTGTCTCTCAATACTGATACCCATAACTCCAAAGTGAGGGTTTGATTATCCTGCAGAAGTTGAGGGTGGGGAACTTGCATCCAGAGATGTTTCAGCTCCTGCCCCTCATGATGGGAAGTCTTCTGTACAGAGAAGCAGCTCTAGAGGGAGCAATCCCTTGGAGGAGAGTCTCTTCCAGGGACCTGGCACCCAGGCTACTCATTCTACCCCTCTGAAACCATCTTTGATCATTCTGGAGACTGGACTGCCATAACAAAACTAGACAGCTCGTCATCTGCTAAGTTTGAAAAGTATTTATCCTGAATTTCAATCCCAACGTCTCTCATTCTCATTCGCTTAAAGAACAGGGAGATAAAATGACAGAATGTGAATCTCAGTGTCAAACATTATTAGATAATGATCTGGATCTGTGTAGGGATAAGAGTAATTTACATAAAAGGTTTGAAATTATGGGAAATTATTTGAGGAGATTAAACCTGCAGTTTTTTACTTTTCCAAAGTCTTCTTAAGTTTCTTCTATGGATATGTTAAAAAAGTATTATTTGGAATGACTTAAGGTAGCTCCTAAATCAATTCCTTCAATCTATTTATTTATTAAGAAAAAGCCATACTGGGTCAGCAGGCGTAACTTTGCTGACAAAGGTAAGGGGGGGTTTAGATAGGGCCGGGGGGGTGGGTTAGGGAGGGGAAGGGAGGGTGAAGAAAAGTTCCCTCTGAGGCCGCTCCGAAATCGGAGCGGACTCGGATGGAACAGGCAGGCCGCGCTGGGCTCGGCGCGCGCAGGTTGCACAAATGTGCACCCCCTTGCGCGCGCCGACCCCGGATTTTATAAAATATGCGCGGCTATGCGCGTATCTTATAAAATCCAGCGTACTTTTGTTCGTGCCTGGTGTGCAAACAAAAGTACGCGCTCGCGTATTTTTTAAAAATCTGCCCCTAAGTGAACTTAATAGCAGGTAATGGACTTCTCCTCCAAGAACTTATCCAATCCTTTTTTAAACACAGCTATACTAACTGCACTAACCACATCCTCTGGCAACAAATTCCAGAGTTTAATTGTGCGTTGAGTAAAAAAGAACTTTCTCCAATTAGTTTTAAATGTGACCCATGCTAACTTAATGGAGTGCCCCCTAGTCTTTCTACTATCCGAAAGACTAAATAACCGATTCACATCTACCGTTCTAGACCTCTCATTATCTTCTCCAAGCTGAAAAGTCCTAACCTCTTTAGTCTTTCCTCACAGGGGAGCTGTTTCATTCCCCTTATCATTTTGGTAGCCCTTCTCTGTAACTTCTCCATCGCAATTATATCTTTTTTGAGATGTGGCGACCAGAATTGTACACAATATTCAAAGTGCGGTCTCACCATGGAGCGATACAGAGGCATTATGACATTTTCCGTTTTATTCACCATTCCCTTTCTAATAATTCCCAACATTCTGTTTGCTTTTATGACTACCGCAGCACACTGAACCGACGATTTCAATGTGTTATCCACTATGACGCCTAGATCTCTTTCTTGGGTTGTAGCACCTAATATGGAACCCAACATTGTGTAATTATAGCATGGGTTATTTTTCCCTATATGCATCACATTGCACTTATCCACATTAAATTTCATTTGCCATTTGGATGCCCAATTTTCCAGTCTCACAAGGTCTTCCTGCAATTTATCACAATCTGCTTGTGATTTAACTACTCTGAACAATTTTGTGTCATCTGCAAATTTGATTATCTCACTCGTCATATTTGCCTATTTATGTTGCACTGGAGGTGGACCCTTGGCTTGGTGCAGAATTGGTATGGCCCTCTGGTCGGACCCAGAGAGCGCCTGCCACCAGGAAGTAGAGCACATGAGGAGACAGAGGCTAGCTGGAGCTTCACCAATAACAGTCCGGGGTTTCTGCAGGTTGAGCCGTTGGGTACCCAGACTGCCTGGACTTAGGTGGGCCTCGGATGATCTCCCAGAGAGGTAGCGGAGGGGTGTGCCCACCACGAGCAAGGGTGCGTGGCTGACGTAGATAGGATAGACTAGACCCGAACTGGAAGCTCCGGAGACCTCAGAGAGGTCACAGTTCAGGAAGGTTCTCCAGGGGAGACAGGCAGCACCTGCAGGTCTAGTCTGGTGAAAGCCATGAGTGGATTCCCAGCAGGTTGGTCTGGTAGTCACAGTAGACCAGAAGAGAGTGTCCGAGTGAAGCGCAAGGGTCAGAGCCAGAGTATCAGTCCAGAAGTGGTCAGCCAAAGCAGGGATCAATACCAAAGTCAATCTGAGCATATTCAAGGCAAACGAGGGTCAGTTCCAGGTGGCAGACAAGAGAATGGTCAGGCAGGCAGAGGTCAGTTCCAGGCAGCAGGCAAGAGAATGGTCAGGCAGGTAGAGGTCAGTTCCAGGGATCAGTCCACAAGGGTACTACCTGGGAAAGATGCAGGAACACACAGAAACTCAGGAACAGGGAGACACTGGAACGAGGAGATGCTGGAACACGGAGACGCTGGAACGAGGAGACGCTGGAACATGGAGACACTGAAACAAGGAGATACTGGAACACGGAGTAGGCAAACTAATAACACCACGGTGCAGGGCCTCGCCTTTATACAAAGGTTTAAGTAATAAGTGATGACATCGGCCTGCACCGCAGAGCTGGTTCCCGCCCTTGGCCCTGTAAAGGGCCGGGCGGTCCGCACGTGCGTGCACCTAGGGGCGGGGCCAGCGCCGGAGAGGATGCCGCGCCCCGGCATGGAGCCAGGCCTGAGGTGGAAGGCCTGGGAGACACCACCGCGGGACGCCGCAGACGGGAGCACTGGCAGCGGCTTATTTTCCGTGCCCTCCAAAGTTCGTGGCGGGTTACAACCAAACATACACAATGATATATCATAAGAACATTGGTTGACAAAATGGACATAAACTTAAAAAAACTAAAGCATTTTATTTATCATCTCAAGGAGAGGCTGATCCTAAATTAAATGCTTCAGGATAGTTAGGTAGACCCCCTGATACATTAAACCTTACAGAATTTTTACAAAATTCCCAAGAAGAAATTATAGTTAGAGTCACTCCAAGAGAATCTGCTGCCTGGGGCGAGGGATGAGATGGTGCTCCCCTCCCTCCCACAAGTATGGCACAGGCCAAATCACCAAGATGGCCAAGTGGGGGGGCGGGGAGGATTGGAGTCTGCCCTTTTGATGATTTGAAATGCTGGGGAAGTGGGCAGGCAGAGTTCCCAGAAGAGTGGCAGATAAGAAAGTCAGTAATAATGTTTCTAGGAAGCTGGGAACTCTACCATATTTTTCCCTGTTCCAGGCGGCATCCAGTAAGGAGATACATCAGTATATACTGACCTGCCAGTAATTGCAACATTGCTAACAATTGAAATATGCACATTTGTACTCCATTAGATTTCAAAACCATGAAAATATCTAAGTCATTGCACACTTGGATATATTTAGATACACTAGAATTGCACAGTTGGTTACAACAATTCATATATTTTAACATTATTTATTGGAATAGGGCCAGGATTTTTATCATTTTTTTATTATTTTGACTTTTTTATTGTTCTTAATCTATTTTATTATTTCAAGGATACATATCAAATACAAAGGCTATGTGTATATAGTTTGACTGAAAGATCGGGAATCAATACCACTCAATTTCTACTCAGCTGACGTAGTAAGTGCTTCTGTTTATTAATTTAATTATTATCTCTTTCTGTTTTATTCTGAGTTTTACCTTTTTTAGTCACCTTTTCCATTTTTTTAGACTATTATCTGCTGATATGCTCTGCACTAACACTAAGTTGTATTTTCTAAATATTGATTACCACACTCACTGTTGTCCTTACTAAATTGATTAATAATCTTTTAAATATTAAATTGTATGGTCAGATATATGCCATCTTTTTGCAGTTCCCTTTTAGTCCACGCATACGCCATTATGATGTCTTCACGAATATATATGTTTTTGCGTAAAAATATGTGAATTACTTTTATTTATATGTGTTTTAATTTATATTCTTTGGGGTAGATTTTCAAAGGGGTACGCGTGTAAGATACATGTGTACCCCCCGAAAACCTACCCCAAACCCCCCCTGCACGCACCGAGCCTATTTTGCATAGGCTCGGCGGCGCGCGCAAGCCCCGGGATGCGCGTAAGTCCCGGGGCTTGCATGGAGGGGCGTATCGGGGGCGTGCTGGGAGTGACGTGGTGTTTCGGGGGCGTGTCGCGAGTGATGCGGCGTTTTGGGGGCGGCGCCATGGGCGTGGTTTCGGCCCGGGGGCATTCCGGGGGCGTGGCCGTGGCCTCCGGACCAGCCCCCGGACTGGAACATGGAGCGCGGCAGCCGGCCCGGCGTGCGCAAAGTTACGCCTGCTTCCAGCAGTTAGGGTTAGGGTTAGGGTTAGGGTTAGAGAAGGGTTAGAGAAGGCACACTATTCCTGTTTATCTTATACGCACTGAAGCACCAAAAAGCAAATTACATATCTTGTGGAAGGGGCAACCCATTATGACATGTTGCAAACACACGGATCAGCAGGGACAACAAGTAATTAGAACTATATACACCACCTCTATACGATCCATGTAGTTGTAGGTCAGAGGTGCAGGACAGGTGCCAAGTAAGAAGACACTGGAGGTTGATGTAATTGGAAAGTATGCTTTTGAAGAGAAACCCCACCGGAGACCAGCAGAATGATGACTGGAGACCAGGAGGATGTAGACCAGCAGGATGATGGCTGG
This sequence comes from Rhinatrema bivittatum, assembly GCF_901001135.1. NCBI lineage: Eukaryota > Metazoa > Chordata > Amphibia > Gymnophiona > Rhinatrematidae > Rhinatrema > Rhinatrema bivittatum. Next base: position 738,215,132 of record NC_042616.1, on the reverse strand, counting down.
CAATTGGGTTCATGAGAATGGAGCCTGGATGCTGGACAGATGGCAGCTTTGTCCACAACACTTCCACAGGGAGCACAGTATACTCTGAAGGGGATCTGTATGTGACAGCTGTTCACCAACCAATATGCAGCAATAAAGGCCTTCAGTCATGACAAGGTCAGCTTCTCTGCCAGTGGGACTTCTGATTACATGGCAGGACATGTCTGGCTAGGTACAGCCTCAGCACATTGATATGACTTTGGTGTGGATGTCCGAACAAACCAGCTCCAGGGACTCTTCAGCCAGGACCGGCTCAGCAGACAGGTTTCAAACAGCCAGACACAGGGACTCTTCAGCTAGGACTGGCCCAGCAGACAGCCCTCCAAAAGGCCATTTCAAAGATGGTAGGTGTACCATTTGGTATGATCCTCATTACCATTGTCCACCTTGACTCTTCTTTGATGGTGGTGGTATAGAGAGATATCACATGTTTTACCACTGAAAGCAGCAAATATGAATCATAATAACCAAGAAAAATGCATTCAAATACTGACAGGCCCCAAAAGATACTGTCTCAGTGGAAAAAGAAGAAACCTTGCCCTGATGAGAACTTGACATTGAAGGATACGTTATCTAGATCTGCCTGTTTGTAAGTGCCTGTTTAAATGAAAAAGAAGACAGAGGGACAAAGCAACAACTTAAGCTCAAAAGCAGGAGTCAGGGACCGGCCAAGCAAGTCCAGAGGTCATAAAGACCCCCAGCCTTGGAAGAGAGTGGGGGGAGCCAGTCTCAGACAGAGAAAAACACTCTGGCATAACAGCTTGGCATACAGATGTGGCAGTTCTCCCCCTGAAGAAATGAGATGGGGAAAAAAGACCTGTAATGCAACAAAGACCCTCCACCCACAATGTGATTATGCATGAGCTTATGCATATTTATCAGCTGGAAAGTATAAGATAGGGGGGTGGCAAATAAGGAGAAAAAAAAAAGCAAACCCTGAGAGCAACCCTGAAGGCAAAACCAGAAGAGTGGCCCGGAAAGAAAGAGTGAACCCGAAGCAGCCTGCACCCCCGGCTATCGAGGAGGGAGAAGACTAGGTGTGGCTAGGAGACCGGAGAGAGGAGACACCCTGTCGAAAGATGGTGGTGAGCAGTCTGAGGCGATGGAGAGCCAAGAGCAGCCTGACAGCTCTGCCAGTACGGGAAGGGACCCAGAAACAAACTTCCAGATAGCCCTGCCAGAACCCGACCCAGAATCAAGTTTCCTCACCTGCCCACATTGTCCAGCTCTCCAGCTGGAGCCTGCTTCAGAGATAAACAGGGGAGATCGCCTGAAGTTGGGACCAGGGGTAAGTGAGTTCGCCATAAGTATTACTATATTAAGCAGGCTAAAGGTTATGGCCTGTGTGAACCCACCCACGGTACAGAAATTTCTTAAGGGTAAACTGGTGCTTAGTAGCCAGGATGTTAGAGACAGGAATAGTTGTTATTTTCTAACAGCTATATCCTGCCAAATCTGATAAATAAGAGTCTATGTCTGAGGAGAACGCGTTGTCTTTTTCCTGAGCTTAGGATCTTGAAGTAAGGTGGGAAGGCAACTGAAAGTGTCCTGTAGCAGACAGGTCCCTGCACCTCCAAACTTGCTTACAGTGGCTCCTAGGACCTTCTGCCACAGCTCTGTCCCCAAATTCATGGACTACGCCAAGCTGTGCATGTTGTAGAGGAGGCAGGACTGGGTGCTTGCTGTTCAAAGGCCTATAGAGCTTGAAGCAAAGTGGTGTTCGAAATATTTACAGCAACCATGAAATTGTTTAGCCCTTGAGGCAAGGTCACAGTTTGCTGTTACACTACCGGAGTCAGCTGCTGCTGCTGGATCTGTGCCTCTCCGCAAATGCCTCTCCGCAAATGTGCTGGAGGTCTCACTGGTGGGTTGTGGCCTGCTCTCGGAGATCCCTCTGAAAGCTGTCCAGCTGCTGTGGTAATGCTGGTAATTGTGGCTCCTCCTTCTGGCCAGTCACACCTCCATTCAGAAACGAGCCTTGTCCACTGCTGGACCTTATCAAGGGAATCTACTTCCCCCAGAACTTCGCCAGGAACAATGCCCTTTCTCCTTCAGAAAGAAACTGAAAACTTGGCTGTTCATTCAAGCCTTCCCTTAATGGGTCTGTTCCACCACTAGCGTAGACACTCACCCCTTATTTTCACAGTTCCCTCCCCCCTTCCCCTTCTCCTGGATCGTTCCTGCCACAGTTCAATATACTTAGCAAACCTCTGTCTAAGCTAGTATCATACGTTGATTGTAATATAAGTTTCTCTTGTTAGAATTTGAATTATGTTATGTTAAACTAATATCTTTCGCTCTTAACTCTCCCGTACTGTAAATCCCTGTTCATTGTAACTTTATCTTCTATTTAATTGGTTACCCCTGGTTACGCTGTAAACCGGTACGATAAGACCTTCGTCTTGACATCAGTATATTAAAAGAATTCAAATAAATAAATAAATAAATAAATAAATAAATAAATAAATGATAAGACCTTCAGCTTCTCTTCTGAATCTGCACCTTGAACTCGTCAGCAGCATCTGGGTGAAAGACACACTGGCTATGCCCAGCAGCTCTCTTTCCTTCTCCTCCTCCTCTTCCTCCTTCTTGTGATGCTCTTCTCCTGGCACAGCCTGTTTCCAAGCTCATTGGTGTCTCCTAGGTTATGATATCTGTCTCTTGTCTGCTGACTCCTGCTTCTTCTGTGCTGATACCTGCCTTCTGTCTGCTGACACCTCTTTCTTCTGTCATTTTTCATGATCTTTAAGCAGGCTAGAGATGAGAAACAGCACTGTGGCCCAAGGCATGGATTTAGGCATGTTAGCAGCTGTGACACTCTAGTGCCTATAAGAATGTGGTGCCAGATGCTGTTGCCTTTGCCTAAATCCAGGCCTGATTAGGCACATCTTGGCTTTCTAATCCCAAACACACTAACTGATAGGCTAAAGATGTCATCCTTCACAGTCATAAAATTATCAGGGAGCAGTGGGATTAGAACAAGAGAAGAGAGCAGCAGCCATTAGTAAAGGACTGAAAAAAATCAAACCACTACGACATTTGATCTTTGAGCTCTTTTTGCTTTTAGATATATATCTTGGCTCTTAAGACACTTACAGGAGAAATAATCCACAAGTGTCTGTATTTGGTCCTGACTTCAATTTGCTCTAGATTCCCTGGTCCATCAGGGAGGTATGGAGGATCCTCCTGCAGATCAGATTGAAATGTGATAACTTACTATAATAATATGAAGCATACAGCAGGCAAGCCACTTTTTGAGGAGAATCCTGTATGATACGACCTGATTTATTCAAACATGTGAATTGACTTTTTAATAGTCCAAATGTGTGCTCAATGACAGAGAGAGTGTGTGAAAGTGTCTCTATCTCCTCTCTGCTAGCATCCTTGGAATAGCTGTAGGGTTGAGAAACCATGCTCAACAACCAAAACTGCCTTTGAAATTTAAAAAAACCCACAGAAAAAGTTAGGAATATTTTTTTTTAGGAAGCAAAACATCCTTGGGGTTTTAGGTCAAAGCTATGAATGAGGTAGATACAGCAACATATATTCTACTATAGAAGTCCTAGTATGATGTAGTCATGTTGGGTACATAGAATGTATAGAAAGCAACCTAGTGGGTCTGACCTTACATGGATGCCCACTTTGCAGTGTCCTGGGGATAGAAAGAGGAATTAGATTCAGATGATAACCAACACAGGCCCTGACTTTTACGCTCTGATGTACTGATACACAGACATAAGAGAAAAAGCACAGGATTGCTTCTAAGGCCAAGTCCAAAAGCAAAGCACATCAGCACTGTCTGAATTTTGAAGAAAGCTCATCACCCTGTAAAAATGTTGCTAGCAGTAAAGTTTTTATGGGTTATCATAAGGCTGAGAATAACTGCATGGAGCAGCAGTTGCTACCCTTAAGAGAAATGTGGAGGTAACCTGCATGAGGTGGAAGATACTACAATAAGAAACTTGCTGGGCAGACTGGATGGACCATTTGGTCCTTTTGTGCTGTCATTACTATGTTTCTACACATATTTAAACCTAGTCATGGTACATTCTGATATTTGAATGAGGTAAAATTAGGTAAAATGCTACACAAAATTAAGTGTACTTACCCAGCAGCCACCCTCAGCTGTAATGCCTTCCTCAAACTGCTGCAGAATAAAGGAATCAAGGAATGACCCCAGAAACTTGGCCACTGCATTCCGCATTTTCATGTGCATGTCGCAAACCGCTTGGACATTCAGGGAATGAAAGTGCTTCCAATTCTGATAGATCACTTCCCTTTCACAAAGTAGTACCAGCTTGACATACGTCCCTAAACATAATGGGCCAGATTTTAAAAGCCCTATGCGTGCCGGGCCAATTTTTAAAAAAGACCCGGCGACGCTCGTAAAGCCCTGGGACGCGTGTTAGTCCCAGGGCTTGCAAAAAGGGGCAGGGAGGGGGCGGGGCCAGAGGCCTCCGACATAGCGGCCATTTGCTGCTGTGTCATAGGATCACGTGCCGGCAGGCGCAAAAGGTAAGACAAAGGTCGGGGGGGGGGGTTAGAGTAGGGCTGGAGGGGAAAGGGTTAGGGGAAGGGGTGGGAAGGGCAGGCTAGGGGGGAGGGAACGGGGGAAGGCAGCACAATTGTGCACCCCCTTGCAAGCGCTGAGCCCTGATTTTATAACTTGCGCGCGCAAGTTATAAAATCAGGCGTACATGTGCGCGCGCCGGGTAGCGTGCGCACATGTACACCCGCGCGCACCTTTTAAAATCTACCCCAATCTGCTTTGAAGTGTCAAAAAGCAGAATATAAAAATAAATAAATAAATGTGCAGTCGATAGTCGCCATCATGTTAGTTAGGCCTATGACAAAAGAAATCCCTTTTGAGATTTTTACCATTCTGTTTTCTGATTAGCAAAACTGATACAATTCCTAGTTTCTCCCAGCCTGGCTTCTATTACTTGTCTGAAACATACTCTGCCATCTAAAGCCATTGTGGATTGAAAAGACCCAGAAGCTGGGAAATGAAGTGAGCTCAGGAGATTTACAAGGCCAGGAATGGCTGCCAAAGGGTCAATTTCATCTTTAATTTCTTCGTATAAAACCATAAATGACAATTCAGAAGATTATACCTTCAGCAAGTGTTACTTGCTGGAAAAAGTGTGGGGGGACAGGAACCTATTTCCATATGTGGTGGAGCTGCATTAAACTAGGACTGTTCTGGAAAGAACTTAATCGATTGATCAATGATATTGCCGGACTGGTGGTGCTTCTTGCTCCCGAACATTTCTTGCTCAATTTAGGCCCCCCCCCCCAAGTTCCTCATCTCAAATGGTTACTTATCCACTAAATTATACTTGCGGCTCGAGGTGAGCTTGCTCTGTTTTGGAAGCAGTCTGACCTCCCTACTATGGCTGATGTGGCAATCCGCCTCGAACGAAATTGCTCCTTTTATAAATTAACTGCGCTTAAAAATCATTACTTGCCTAAATTCTACAGGATTTGGGATCCTTATGTAACATGGAAGAATAAGCAGTAAAAGTGATAATATGGAATTCCAGGGTTACCTATTGGAAAGTACAAGGTTTGACTATGAATTTTGGACTTTGAATAATACTATACTGTTTGTACACTAGGTCTTCTACAAGTGAATGCAATATTCTCAGTCGGGGGGGTGGGGGTATGTTCACGGAACGAAAACTTGTCTTTTGTCAATTATTTACAACTGTTATGTACTATTTTCTTGTGCTGACAAATAAAAATTATTAAAAAAAAACAAAAACATAAATGACATTAGAGCTCAAACAATCATTGTGGATGACGTCTCCTACAGGAGTTCCAGCACAGTGGACCTAGGCTGTGCTGCCTCCTGTGCCATGCTGTGACCTTTTTTCCTGTCTCTCTTTTCTGCTCCTAATGCTAAAGTCAGAACACCAAAAGAGGCTCCATGTTAGTGAAAGAAGTTGTCCTGTCAGCTGTAAATACTGCACTACTTATGGCACTTTAGTACAAAGGGCAGAATGCTTACACAGGTCATTATTTATTTGTACCACCATTACAGATTTACACTTTTCAGAGGTATTTCCATGGGTAAACAATGGACTTTTGTCAAATTTCCAGCCTTTTATGTCATGTTCGCGCATACATTTACCCAGACTGAGCAGAGGTGTTACTGGGGGCGGAGTCAGGGACGAGTTTGGACTCGCACACATACTTTGGGATTTTAAAGTGTGGGGATGTTAACTTCTGTGGACATTTTAGCAGAGATAACTTGGGCAAGTAGATTTGGTGGAATAATTTTCAAACCAGATTTAAGAGTGTAAGTCCGCTTTGAAAATTAATGTAATTTATGCTCATATTTGCCAGCCCAATTTACGCACAATTTTACAAAATTACCCCCCAAGAGGGTAAAATTCCGAGCCATTTCCATGGGTTAAACCGTACTTTACCTGTGGAAATGGGCCTTTTTAAAACTGCCTGTCCCACACACGGCCTCTGCACGGGTACGTTGATCTGCAGGGGTCCCAGGGCTGGGGCTGGGGAAACGTTGCACTTACAAGCAGACCTTTGCAGTTTCATAATTGTGTGTGTGCATTTTTTTTCCTCGAATAAACAGCACCTGCACAAATTAGCAGGTATAAATGCATGCAGGCAGGTTTTTCTGGGATCATTTTCAAAGGGAAAACATGTGCGTATAAAATCCACAGGCAACTGACTTTGAATCTACGTGAGCGGTGACAAAATTATCGCCCACATGACCATAATACTTATCACAGCTGCACTGCGGGAATCATGTTTGCCATCCAACAAACAGGTCATTCTACTCCGGCACATGCTGTCTCACCTATTTGTTGCCACTAGATGTCACCATGAGATGGAGATTCTGCTTACACTCCTCTGCTTTTGTCACTGATTATTCCCACTAGGCAGCTAGGATTTGATTTACCTTTGATTAGCAGAGCAAGTGGCTACACAACTTTAATCAAGAGCTAATCATTTTGGCTCAGAATGGCTTGAAAGACCGTGTATGCGTCTCATAATCAAAAGCTATTAATCAGTTTAAAAAAAAAAATCTAAATTAAGCCTTTAGCATGTAAATTAAATAACAGTTGTTTACTTCTGTTATAACACCGATACAGATGGTGAGTTATCATATTGCAATCCGCTCAGCACAACTGAATCGCTATCAGCGAAAGAGAAATACTTTTAAATGAATAAAACAGAAAAGGGAACGGTCATGTCAAACAAAATGGGCAGCCAGCGGCAGGTGGGCAGGCGCCAGCAGTAACAGAGAGACCAGTGTGCCTCCCCGCTCCCGCAGGCGGCGTTCCCTCCACCCGGGCTGGCGCCCCCTTCCCCCCCCCCACCCCACCCCCGTGTCGTGTATCAGCTGGGCGGCGGGGGGGGGGGGGAAGGGTGTGGAGAGTTGGCAGGGTGCTCCGGGCTTACCTGGGGCCTGTTAGTGGGCTTCAGGAGGGAGGCAGTATACTCAGGTGGGGGGACGTGTGCCCGTCCCCCCCCCTGCTTTACCTCGCAGTCCAGCATCATGGCGGCTGCCCTGCAGGGAATGGGGCATGCTGGGGAACTCCCTTGCACCCGTGCAGGCACAAGATGACACTGGTGCGGCCGGGGGATTAGTGGGACCAGCGGCATCGGGGGCAGGACTTCGGGGTGATTTAAACTTTGGTGGTGGCGGTGATCGGCCCTTGTGTAATCGCTGCCGCCAGCCAGCTGCTCGCATCCCGCCCACCCTGCCCTTTGCGAGCAACAAGACAACTTGTTATATCTCATCCTTGTTATATCTCATCCTCGCCAATCCTTATCTCCAACTACACCATGATTAACCATCTCCATTATTGTTTACATGTTTGAATTAATAACCTGTCCTTTCTCTTCTTTCTCTGCCAAGTTCCAATCTCCCTGTTATATGTAACTGCATTTTCCGCACCACTGTTTTTAGTTTATGTTTATGATGCACCCCTGTTCTATGTGAACCAGCATGATGGGACTGCGTTCTCGAATGCCGGTATATAAAAACCCTAAATAAATAAATAAATAAAACTTTGAATATTGTACATGTGTAGTGGCAATAGATATTTGCATTAGCGATACGTCTCTTTTGTCACAGCGGGTGTCTGAGCCTCAAAAGGGAGGGAGGAGCATTTGGTTGGACCGGTGGAAGGTCTATTCAGACCTCCTTTCTAGGAGCATGAAGGCAAGCCTTGGAACTCCTGCCCAGGAGCAGGTTTCTGCCTCATCGCTGGAGCGTGGGGCAGAAGGTAGTGCAAAGGGTGGTTCAGGGCTTGTGGGCCCTGGCAGTGGCTCGGAGAGATGGAGCAAGAGACTTTGGCTGGTCTGACACAGTTTGGGGGCGGATGGGGGAAGAGTTGACAGGATAGGGCGTAGTTGAGGCTCAGCACCTGGTTTTACAGTTGTTGTCCTTCTTCTGTTGTTGAGTTAATAAAGCTGAGGCCATACATTTCCAAAAATGAAGCCGTGTCCGCTCCAGTTTGTGTCTCATTGTCTCCAGGGATGAATGGGAACCGGGGTTGAGGGGAGGGGAGGCATTCATGGTGCCCCAGTCACACATCTTGGGGCTGCTGTACTAAAGGGCTTTTCTCATTTTCTATCGGGAAAACGTTTTATTTAATGTAATGCTTAATTACATAGGACCCTTTACTTAATTTGAAATGTTGTTGCAACATTGACTTTAACATAGAAAAATAGAAATATAGAAATGACGGCAGAAGAAGACCAAATGATCCATCCAGTCTGGCCAGCAAGCTTTCACACTTTTTTTTTTTCATAATTTTCTGTTACTCTTGTCCCTTTAAATAACTTTTTTTGTTCTATTTCCCTTCCTCCCCCGCCATCGTAGATAGCAGTGCTGGAGCTGCATCTGATTGAAGTATCCAACTAATTGGTTTGAGGTAGTACCTGCTGTAATAAGCAGGCTATTCCCACGCTTGTTTATCCAGCCTGTGAATTCAGCCTTTCTTGATTGTTTGAATATAAATCCTCCTTTCATTCCCCCTGCCATTGAAGCAGTGAGCTGCACTGGATATGTATTCTAAGTGAAGTATCAGGCTTGATTTGGGGTAGTAACCCCTGTAACAAGCAAGCTACACCCATGCTTATTTGTTTTACCCAGACTATGTAATTCAGTCCTTGTTGGTAGATGTTTGAATATAAAACATCTTTTCTTCATTCCCCCTGCCGTTGAAACAGAGAGCTATGCTGGATATGCATTGAAAGTGAGGTATCAGGCATTTTTTATTTGGGGTATTAACCACCATAACAAGCAAGCTACTCCCCTGCTTTTATGTGGATGCAGATCCTTTCTTCCACATTTCCTCTTGCCGTTGAAGCATAGAGCAATGTTGGAGTCGCATTAACCGTGCATATGTTTATTGAATAAGGATATTCATCTCCAGGTAGTAGCCATCATTCCCGCAAGCCACCCCCATGCCTCTTTCTTCAGTCACATCCTCTAGACCAGTGGTTTTCAACCCTGTCCTGGGGACCCCCCAGCCAGTCGGGTTTTCATGATATCCACAATGAATATGCATGAGAGAAAATTTGTATACACTGCCTCCATAACATGCAAATTTTCTCTCATGCATATTCATTGTGGATATCATGAAAACCCGACTGGCTGGGGGGTCCCCAGGACAGGGTTGAGAACCACTGCTCTAGACTTTATTGATCCACAGTATTTATCCCACGCCCCTTTGAAATCCTTCATAGTTTTGGTCTTCACCACTTCCTCCAGAAGGGCATTCCAGGCATCCACCATCCTCTCCATGAAGAAATACTTCCTGACATTGGTTCTGAGTCTTCCTCCCTGGAGTTTTAAATCGTGACCCCTGGTTCTGCTGATTTTTTTGCAACGGAAAAGGTTTGTCGTTGTCTTTGGATCATTAAAACCTTTCAAGTATCTGAAAGTCTATATCATATCACCCCTGCTCCTCCTTTCCTCCTGGATGTACATATTTAAATTCTTCAATCTCTCCTCATAAGACATTTGATGAAGATGCTCCACCTTTTTGGTTGGCCTTCTCTGGACCACCTCCATCCTGTCTCTATCCCTTCGGAGATACGGTCTCCAGAACTGAACACACTACTCCAGGTGAGGCCTCACCAAGGACCTGTACAAGGGGATAATCACTTCCCTTTTCTTACTCTATATTCCTCTCTCTATGCAGCCCAGCATTCTTCTGGCTTTAGCTATCGCCTTGTCACATTGTTTTGCCGACTTCAAATCATTAGACACTATCACCCCAAGGTCTCTCTCCTGCCCCGTGCACATCAGCCCTTCTCCCCCCATTGAATACAGTTCATTCGTATTTCCATACCCCATATGCATGACTCTGCACTTCTTGGCATTGAATCTCAGCTGCCATATCTTCGACCACTCTTCCAGTTTCCTTAAATCCCGTCTCATTCTCTCCACTCCTTCTGGCATGTCCACTCTGTTGCAGATCTTAGTGTCATCCACAAAAAGACAAACCTAACCTTCTATTCTGTCCGCAATGTTGCTCACAAAGATATTGAACAGGACCAGTCCCAACACCGACCTTTGCGGCATTCCGCTCAACACTGCTCTCTCTTCAGAGTAAGTTCCATTTATCATCACACATTGTCTTCTGTCCATCAACCTTGATCCAATTCCTTGGTTACCCAGTCAAAAAAGTCTATCAGATTTGTCTGACAGGATCTTCCGCTGGTGAATCCATGCTGCCTCTGGTCCAGCAATTCTTCCGACTGTAGATAGTTCACTATTCCTTCTTTTAACAGCGACTCCATTACTTTTCCCACCACCGAGGTGAGGCTAAACGGTCTGTAGTTACCAGCCTCTTCTCTGTTTCCACTCTTGTGAAGCAGGATCACCACCGCTCTTCTCCAATCACTTGGCACCACTCCCGTTTCTAGGGATCTATTGAACAAATCACACAGTGGACCCGCCAGCACATCTCTGAGCTCCCTCAGTATCCTGGGATGAACCTCATCAGGCCCCATGGCTTTGTCCACTTTCTGTTTCCCCAGCTCTTCCCATACATTCTCTACTGTAAATGGATTTAAGAGAGAAATTTTATAACATATGGGTGAAGACTGTGCATACCTTTTACTTGTGAGCGTGTCCCTGAATTTAAACTATGTACAGAACTTTGCTTTAAAATGTGTGGGTAATTGCATGCACAGATTAACTCACACAACATTGCACCTCCTCTTCAGAGGGCTAACTTATATACATAGGGCCTGGGTTTTACATGTGTAAATGCACTTTATTTGCATTAAGTGGTTTTTGAAAATTGCTACAATATAAGCCATTGAATTGTCCATAAGATCTGCCTGGGTTAAGTGCACTTAACGCGGGTAAATGACTTTTGAAAATCAATATTGAAATACTGAATTTTCAATTCAATATTGAAATTAAAATATTTAATATTCAATATTTCAATATTGAAATATTGATTCAATTCAATTCAATATTGAAATATTGAATTGAATCAATATTGAAAATTAGAGATGTGAATCGGAACCGGAATCGGTTCGGATTCCGGTTCTGATTCACATGTGGGTTTTTTTGCATCAGGCCCAATTGCGGTTTTGTTTATTGGCTGCACCCAAGCCAATAAACAAAAAACCCACCCTGACCCTTTAAAACTAACCCCTTAGCTTCCCCCACTCTCCCGACCCCCCAAAAACATTTTACAGGTACCTGGTGGTCCAGTGGGGGTCCCGGGAGCGATCTCCCACTCCCGGGCTGTCCTCCCGCTCCCGGACCGTCGACTGCCACTAATCAAAATGGTGCCGATGGCCCTTTGCCCTTACCATGTAACAGGGTATCCGTGCCATTGGCCGGCCCCTGTCACATGGTAGGAGCACTGGATGGCCCGCGCCATTTTAAAAGATGGCGCTGGCCATCCATTTACCCAGACCAAATCCATTTACCCAGACAAAGCAGACCCGTTCCTGGGGGGGAGGTGGTTGGAGAGGGGTTTGCACCTATAGGAATTCTATTCCATTTTCAGTAGTACGTGCATAAAATTTCCGCAGACTCTGTTACACGTACAACAGCAGGTGTGAGTAGATTTGGCGGGATAATCTTCAAAGTGGACTTATGTGCCTAAGTCTATTTTGAAAATTGGTGTAATTTATGCATCTTTTTGCTGCCTAATATAGGCAGACTGATTGAAACTTAGCGCCGTGCATTTTATGAATAGCATGTGCTGGAATCTTTACTCCCTCAGAACATGCTTTTTCCCAAAATCTTCAGTACAATAAGGCAGGGGTGAGCAAACACTTTGAGGCATGGCCCCCTTCCATTCATGCAATTGGTTGAGACCCCTCAACCAAGATGGATTTATATTTATATCTATCTATACACACATATACATATGAAGGGTATTCACTAGGCAGCCACATTGCCAACCAGTGACTCAAAGCCCCCATTCTGTTCCTATTCAAGTTGCTGAAAGGAATAAGCTCAGACATATACAAAACACATGAGCTTAGAGAGGCAGATACCTGGTACCCAGACTGACATAGAAAGAGAAACAAATACCTCATATCCCGACTGACACCCTATACTCAGCCCGACAGAGAGCAAAACAGACAAAGAGACCCCACAGATAGACTTAGTTACTTCTTACCAAGACAGACACAGAGAAACAATGACCCCTCAAACCTAGACATAGACATCCCACACAGTCAGAAACCCAACACCCAGACAGGCACAGATTCAGAAATACCAAACCTAGACCGAAAAACACAGACAGATAAACACAGCACCCCAGATGGAAGACAAACACATAGACATATTGAGATGCATAGACACAGCACACCCAAACAGGCAGACACAAGCAGACAGATTACAACACAAATAGACACACAGACTCCACACACAGACCAAAGAACATCAGACAAACATAGAGACACACACCACAATAGTAAGGACTGGAAAATATTTTTAAAACACTTGAATGCCAGCCAAAATATTTTAGTTTGCTCATCTTTTTTGTTTTCTCATGTTTTGATTTGCTTATTTAATTTTATTTGTGTTACACTCTTTTTTTCCTCCCATCCACTCCACATTCTCTCTGGCCTCTTTGGCCATTCCCCTCAGCACTTCTTTTCTACCGGTGGGCATCAGCTGTGATCTCTCTCCCTGGATAGGGGGTGCCTGGCAGCATCAGGAGCTCCTCCTGGGCTAAGGCCCAATTATGGCAGCTCTTCCTCGATGTCCAGTTCTGCCTCAGAGTAAGCAGCTCCCCCAGCCCCGCCACAGCAGAATCAGCCCTTCCCTGTAGCCCATCGAAAGAGACACATGGCTAAGCCGTGGCATACTTACAGTGAGGTCACTACCTTCTGGCAGTATCCTCCCCCCTGAGCTTGCAGTGCTTGCATGGCACCGAGACTCAACAGCACAGCCATTTTTTTTTCTTCCTCGATTGGGCTGCCAGTGTGCCCCCGTTCAGGATTGTTCAAACCCCCCCTGGGGGAGGGCCTGTCCCCAGTTCTATCACCCCTGCAATAAGGCAGTTACAATTGAACATTACAATAAGGAATGGCTACGTGTAGGGCCCTCGCTGGCAAAATGGCACCCAGCGCAAGGATTGCTTTTGGTGCCCCTTCCCTTTCAGGCTTGCAGACTCACAGAATGATTCAAAAGGGTGGCATGACCCCCTTCTCCATATTTTCGCCCAGGTCAGTCAGCCTTCTTGCCAACCCTTTGCGACAGCTCCGCCTACTTGGACTGGTCAAGTACTGCCTAAATGTTATAAACTTAAAACTATAGGTGTCAGCAGATAAGGACCATTCAGTCCACCTAATCTGCCAATTTGTGCCTGCCTACTATGCCCTCACAGGTCTTACTCAAGTTGCTTTGCCTTTTCCCTCCTTCCCCCTATACCTAGGTAGGGCCCCTCAAGAAATGTCTTCTCTTCCACTTTTATTACCTCATTTACACTAGAAAATATACTTCCTGTTCGATTTTTGGGTAGATTTACATTTAAAAAAAATAAAACATGCTATAATATCATTTCTCATCACATGTTAAGCTGCAGTAACCTGTCATTGGGGATAGAAGGTGGAGAAAAGAGAGTCCAACCATATCAATATAGCTATGTATACCTTCTCCAAGCCCCTATCCCACTGCTCAATCATTAACTAGTAGGAACCTAGCCTATACCAAGTGGTCTCCACACACAGGTGGTATGGTGCTAATCAAAGGAGGAACATAAGGCCAGCTCATGAAGGCATTGTGTCCCCAGACCAGTCAGAAGTAGCCTTTAAGTTCCATTCTATATGTAATATATTTAGTACATGGAACCAGATAATTATTGTGTACTTTTACCAATAAAAATATTTAATAAGTATCTTGCATGCTTTTGAAAATAGTGTAATACTTAGATAATGATACAGAAAAATTGTAATCATTTAGAAGTAAAAGATTTTAACAGTACAACTTAAAATATAATGTTTTCATTTTTGCTATATTTATCTATATATACATGAAATAGCGAAATTAATATAGCACTAACATACCTACCAATAGAGAAGGTTTACAATAGCAATATCCTTGTATGTCTCCCTTTTTGGCTGTTATCCATATCATTTTGAGGGCACCAGGATGAATTATGAGGGACATCTTAGAGTTGCTTGCCCCATAACTGTATTATGTAGAATACAGCAAGGCTATTGTGATCTGGCATCAACTTTGACAGCTGTATAACAACATTCCTCCAGAATTTTCCAGGTATCTGAACCTGCTGCTCAGGATTCCAAATATGAACGCATTGCAGCATACGTGGGACAGTGAACCTGGTTGTGCCTCAACCCAGATAGAGACTAGCTGGGAGATTAGATAGAGGCAAGGTTTGGCAACATAAGCACTGTCATCTATTGAACAAGGACAAATTATTAGTTAGCCTGATCAACAGAGGGGCATGCACCATCACACTGAAACTTATACATGCATAACAGAGATATACTCGACAAACTTACTTGAGGTACTTGTGTCTGAAAGTTGAGGAGAAACAGAATGTTATATAACCTTGGGTGGTGGTACAGAAAGAGACACTCTACCAATTGCTGTTCCTTCCCTCCAAATGCTGTTATGTTACACGGAGCTGCAGGAGACATCCAGTGACCCATCATCAAAAAGTGCCAGTTAAAGAGATAAAAGGAAGCGCTTTGTGATGCACAGTCACCGATGCACAGCCAAAGCCATGCACCAAAGGGATGTGCCCCTAGGGAAGGATTTCGAGAAGAGAGCTCCCGGATTGCAAGTACTATATCTGTTTTTCGCCATTTTTCCTGAGACTACCCAATTTGGTTCCTAAGGGGAAGAAGAGGAAGGGATCCATTAGGTCTTTCCCATCAAGACCTGACCCTTTTGCCATAAGTCAACCTACAATTAAAGTTATATGTATTCATTGAAGGTTGGTTTATAATTGGGATCTAACAAGCTTGGTGTTTCTAACACCACTTTAGATGGAACTGCTATCTCCCTGTCCCAATGCACGTTTTCCTCCAAATGTTGCCGAGCAAAATAACAAAGTCGTGGGGCTGTTGTCCGGGACCGAGAATGTCAGAGGCCAAAACCTTAGTGATGGGCAGCCTGATGCTCAAGGGGAATCAGAAGGCCCGAGAGACAGAGTTCTCTGAGACTACCTCTTGATTTTTTGCTCGAGAAACCAACTCATCACTTTGGATACCCTTTGGACTGCCATTAAAGGGTTAGAAAAATCTGTTTCTGAAAGAGTGGATAATGTTTTGTCAACTTTCAGGAAACTGAAGACTTAAGTTAACTCTCAAAAACAATCACTTGATGACTGTATGGTTAAGATTATGGATCTTGATTCACAATGTAAAGCATTGCAAAAAACGGATTTGGTTTTGATTAAGGACACGGAATTATTACATTGTAAAATAGAATATTCTGAAAATTATTCTAGAAGGTTTCTTAAATTTTCCTAAATGTTCTTTGGTTGTTATATTAGAGATGTTAAAAAGATTTAACATAGATTTTTTTGAAGGTGCAGTCTGAATCCATCCCCCCGGTCTCTAAGGGGTTTTATCTTAAGACAATGGGGAAGGTGACTTTATCAACTAGTATTCCTGTTAATGTTAAGACATCTGATGATATTGGAGACTTGACAGCTTTGTTAGAAGATTCTCCAATGAATATTGAATCTAGAGCCACTGTATTAGTTTCTTATGTGTTGGATCCCGATAAGATGTGGACATTAAAGATGTTTTTCTACCTTAAAAACAAGATATTTCTTGGTCAAAAGATTACCTTATTTCCAGATGTATCTAGGGACACTCAATTAAGGTGGAAATCATTTTTAATGAAGAGGGTGCTGGCATTAGGTGCTTCTTTATGTTAATTTATCCTTGGAAATGTCAGATTGGTTTGGGTGATGCTAAATTTGTATTCTTTGATCTACACCAACCTGGAAGGCTTTCGAGGAACAGAGAGCTTCCTAGGCTAGTTTCTCCTCACATAGAACCCATTAACCAATTTGCTGCCCTGGAACCTTAGAATATGAGCTGCATACTTGTTCTGGTTATTATATTTCTTCCTATTTTCCCTCCATTTTGAGGCTGTTTGGGATGTGATATTTTGTTTCCTTTATTTTTTGGATTTTACCTCTCCTTTTCTTTTTCTCATCCACTGTAATGTAAATGTCAAGTTTTTTTTCTTTTGATGTAATATTGATTAAATCAATAAAGCGAGTTTAATAATAACCTTTTGAAGTACAGACAATGCTGGCAGTTAAAAGCTGCTGGCACTTTCCACTCAGTGAAGTCAATGGAGTCAGTTACAAGTTGCTAGGGTAACCAGCAGCATGCCATGAGTTTCTGTAAAGTGTTCCAGCTCTGTGGTTATTGTATATGTCCAACTGAATAAAATACAGTACCATCTCTTTGTACCATGGCATTATTATTTTTTTTTGGCATCATAAAGCAGCAACATGTTGTCCAGGCTCTCCATATGTGCCAGCTGAAATCAAGCGCACACAGAATGTGTTCACAAGTGTGGTCTGACCTCTCACAGCTGCTACTGTGGTTTCACTGTGAATGCTTGTTGGCATTTATAGTTCTTTCTGGTCTGTGAATCTTGCTACCAGCAGTTTCAGCATGACGTAGCATTTCAACTGCTGTCTCCAGACTAGCAGCAGCTATGGATATTCCCTCCCGTCAAACAATACCGTATAGCAGAGCATCATAGAATTACAGGATTTGGAATAAAGAGATTTTTATCAGCAATTATTCATAGCTCTCCCATATCTCACAGGAGTTTCCCCACACATATGTAGGAATCAAGAACCAATGCACTTGGCATGTGTGCACTATATCCTTTTCTAAAGACTACTGAAGATTCAACAAAGGGACAGTCATGCATGGAAAAACTCTGGAACATAGTAACAGAGAAAATCACTCATCCTATTAATTTTTATATATTTTTCACCCTGAGTGCTAGGGGTGATTGTAACTTTTTCCTGTCCCTGGGGGAGGGGTATTTTCCCACCATGGACTGTAAGAGTCAATAATCATTCCCGACGCGGATGTAGTGTCCAAATATGAATAATTTACTGGTGTGTAATCAAGTGAGAAATGGCACAAATAACTTAATCCTTTGCACGACAGGAAATCTATTGTTTACAGTCTCTTTTTCCTCTATCTCTATTCCTCTATTCCTCTATCTCTTTCCTCTATTCCATGAAGTTAGCAAGTAACACATTTAAGACTAATCGGAGAAAATTCTTTTTCACTCAACACACAATAAAGCTCTGGAATTGGTTGCCAGAGAAGGTAGTTAGTGCAGTTAGTGTAGCTGGGTTCAAAAAAGGTTTGGATAAGTTCTTGGAGGAGAAGTCCATTAATGGCTATTAATCAATTATACTTAGGGAATAGCCACTGCTATTAATTGCATCAGTAGCATGGGTTCTTCTTAGTGTTTGGGTAATTGCCAGGTTCTTGTGGCCTGGTTTTTGGCCTCTGTTGGAAACAGGATGCTGGGCTTGATGGACCCTTGGTCTGTCCCAGCATGACAATTTCTTATGTTCTTATGTTCTTATGTTCTTATCTGT
This sequence comes from Rhinatrema bivittatum, assembly GCF_901001135.1. Classification (NCBI taxonomy): domain Eukaryota; kingdom Metazoa; phylum Chordata; class Amphibia; order Gymnophiona; family Rhinatrematidae; genus Rhinatrema; species Rhinatrema bivittatum. Next base: position 738,197,007 of record NC_042616.1, on the reverse strand, counting down.
GCACGGGTCTCATCTGCATATCCACCCTCTGGGCTGTGGAAAAAGTGAAAACTCCAAGTGAACAGGGTATTCTTTAGCTGGGCAGGAATACCCCTCCAACCCTGACCAAAGGTGGGCAAAACTGTCTTGGCACAGAGAGTCCCAACGTTTTCTCTCCTCCCCAGGGAGAAGACTCCATTTGGGTGCCCTCGAAGGTGTCAGTTAATTCTTACTCACAGGCAGGTAGTTATAGGCCTTCTTTTCTCTTTCTCTCTCTCCAGATCCCAGATGGGAGGGATCCCTCCAGGAACAAGCAGCTTCCTCTAAGGAAGAAAGAGGGGCAGCAAACCCTTCCTCCCAGATCTCTCAACAAAAGTCTTCTTCCCTGAAACTGACTTCAACGCCGGAGTTGTTCCCTGCAGCAGGTCACCGCCATACCTCCTTCCTCACTGAGGGTGCAGAGGAGAAGGTCTTCCCTACCCAGGGCACCCGAGACCCAGGGTTCCCTGTACCCTGAGTCCAGGTGATGATACCCAGGGGTCTCACAAGGCTCCTACTATGAAAAAGGCAAAATCCCAGAAAATCAGCCTGGGGGAATGCTCAACCAGCCAATGAGTGGACTGGAAGAACCACCTTCCAACCCTGCTTAGGATCCCCAGGCAGGGTTTGCTTGGTTCCTCCAAGTGGGCCTGAAAACCAATGCAAAACTAATGCTCCTCATTACCACTTAACTCTGGCAAAACCTAAAATTACTGCCCCCAGAGCTCCCAGGAGAGAGTTGCTTATAAATCCTCCTAAAGGGGATGGCCATCCAGCATCCTCAAAGAGAGGGGCTGCATTTGATTGGTATCTCCCCACTTTATCCTATACGGCTCTAGCTAAGCTAAGGGTTCACCTAGGGATTAATGGTATGGCTCCCAGAGAGGCCATTACACATATAGAAGGTAGGATGCTAAACATTTTTTCCACGGATATTGTGGGTTATAGGCTTCCTGCTGTCCTGGAGTCTTTTCTCAACCTTTGATGAGCCTCTTAATAACAAAGTCCTGGGGAAGGTAATCTGCCAATCACAATTTTAGGTTTGGGAGGGACATTCCTAATATCTTCTGCCCAAGTATGACGTGTATAATGCTCTGCTGGGATAGCAGCCAGAGGAGGGATGAGCCTCATTGTTCCAGGAAGACTTGCTTGCCAGAAATTCCAGCAGGTGCTTTCGGAGAGTAATTGCATGATTAGATCCTATGCCTACAGGCAGGTAACTTCCATATGTTATCAGGTCCCTGAGTTCCTCTTTCATCTTTCCTGGGAGGGAGGGACCTTAAAGTAGACACTTAAAGCAAGAAAGAGAGAGTCAGCAATTTTGTTATGAATCCCAGGAATGTGGGATGTCCTGAACATGGTATTTTTATGGAGATGAAACAACAATAACTCTCTCAAGAAGCCCACTACCCCATGAGTTCTAGCATACATATTGTTTATCACATCTACAATAGCTCTATTATCAGATCTGAAGATCGCATGCTTGTTTGCCAGGTTAGCTTGCCCTTCCCTCTCCCCTCCCTATAACTGTAATACTATAACAATGGGGAACAGTTTCAGGAATATGATGTCCCTTGTGCCATTCCAGAGGCATTGTTTCTGCACACCAGGTGCCCACAAAGTATGCAGAGAATTCATACTCCTGGAGATATCAGTAAACAATTCATGTTCACTGATGAACAAGGGATCATCTTGCCACATGGACCTGCCATTGAAGGATGTGAGGAAAATATCAAAAATAGCTAAGTCCCCTTATATGGGCATAGAAAGCCACATGAAATGGAGCTTTTGGTTATACCCTCTGTGGCCATTGCAAAGTGTCTTAGGAAAACCTCCATGGTTAAGATCCTGCAAGCAAAATTTAGATAACCCAGCAAAGATTGTGTCTTTTGGAGCATGGCTTTCCTCTGGGATCAGAATTGCTTTAGTGTTTTTTTCTTTGTATACCTTGCAATGGGAAGCCTAAACAGCCTATTCGGTTCATCAATCTCCAGCCCCAGAAATATGACTTTGGGGGCATGATCCTGAGTCTTATCTCCTATTAGGAGGACTTAACTTTTCTGCCAGGGCCTTGAAATCATTTAGGTGGACCCCCCACGTTCTCAGGCATTTGGATCTGCGAATAGGAAGTCATCCAAGTAATGCACATTTGGGCCGATTCAGTAAAGTCTGCGGGAGAGCGGGCGAATACCCGCTCTCCTGTGCGCTAGGGACACTAGCGCGTCCCTAGCACCTCCTTTTGGACCGGAGCGGCGGCTGTCAGTGGGTTTGACAGCCAACGCTTAATTTTGCCAGCGTTGGTTCTCGAGCCCGCTGACAGCCACGGGCTTGGAAACCGGGCGCCGGCAAAAATGAGCATCCGGTTTTCAACCTGACAGCCGCGGGCCGACTTCAAATTTTTATTTTTTTTTTACTTTTGGAAAGTTTCGGGACCCTGACTTAATATCGCCATGATATTAAGCGCCTACCTTTGGGTAGGCGCTTAATTTCTACCTTTGGGTAGGCGCTAATTTCTGAAAGCAAAATGTGCGGCTTGGCTGCACATTTTGTTTTCTGAATCGCGCGGGAATTCCTAATAGGGCCATCAACATGCATTTGCATGTTGCGGGCGCTATTAGGTTCGGGGGATTGGACGCGCGTTTTCGGCCCCTTACTGAATAAGGGGTAAGGGAAAATGTGCATCCAATGGCCCGTTTATTAGGAATGCTTCTCTACTGTTCTGCTACTCAGTGGACAGCAGAGAAGACAAGAGGATGTGGAGCAGCCCATGGGTGTGCACTTGTCAAAGTAGTATTTCCTGTTGTATGCAAAACCCAGTTGCCAAAAAGAAGAGGGGTTCACAAGCAGTAGCCTGAAAGTGGATTCAGTGTCAGGCTTGACCAGCATTGTGTCTGGGTTCAATCACTTGCCAGGTTGATTTCCTGGTCAAAGGATGTTTATTGCATTGAACACAGATCAGGGGAAACGAAATAATTGACCAAAGCCCTCTTGGTATGATAAATTGTGGATGAGCCAGAACACACCTAGCTTTTGTCTGGGGACAATTCCCAGTAGGAACACAGTCCTAAATTGAATAGGCTTTAAATTTATCCTGGAAAGGCCCTGCGACAAGCTGTAAGGATTATTCATGTGTATCTTCTCAGTGGCTAACTCCCTATGTTGTGCTATGGATTTTGCATTATTAGCTGACATAGAAACTTTGAGGTCATAGAACGGAATAATGAAACTCTCAGTGAAATCTGTATAAATAGCCTCAGCAACTGATTGTCCATCATAAAGCTGAAAACTTAGGACCATAGTCAAACTTTTAACCAATATGTGAGTTATCACTGGATCCGGACAAGAGTGGGATAGGTAGTTGAGCTCTTTCTGTCAATTGCCTAGTTTGTGTAGGCAACAAGCGGGCACTGGGAATTTCATCATGAACAGAAATGCCGGAATCTGTATTTTGTCTCCCAGGTGCAGTGGCCTGCGTTATAGATTCTGCAAACTTGCCTACTTGACCCAGGCATGGTGGCTCTATAACTCCCTGAGCCTGAGGGAGCATGGGGGGAAGAGTAGCTGAGAGGTCTCATTGGAGTCATTTTCTCAAACCACAAAGCAATATCCAAGTGATCCCATGAAATTGTTTTATGCTGTGCCAGTCATGGCCTAAATTTGATATCATAATCCAGCCAGGCCAGCATCCATATTAGTGGTTAGCTTTTGCAATTGTGTCCTGATATTTAAAGAGATATTCAATGCCAAGAAGTGCAATCATGTATTTGGAATGCAGAAATCTGCAGGAGCAGAACGTGATAGGTGGTGAAGACAGGATGTGTACTGATTAGGAGAAAGACCTTGCGATGATCATTTCTGATTATCTCAAGTTAGACTGAGCCAGAGGGATGTCCGGCTGCATAAAGAAAGGCATAACCAGTAGAGAAAAACAAAATGATAATACCTTTTTACAGATCATTGATGAGGCAACACCTAGAATACTGTATTTAGTTCTGGAGGCCATGCCTCAGAAAAGAGATAGAAAGACTAGTGTTGCGGCCCCAGTCGCGGCGCTCGTGACTGGGACCTTACCTCGATCTTCCGGGTTTGGGACTCGGGCTCGCTGCAGGCGCCCGCCAGGTCCCGGGCCTGTTCTTCGGCAGTGTTCCCATGGGGGCGACGCTGCCGGGACGCCCAAGCCAGCCGCCCTCCTCCTAGATGTGTGAGCGCGCAAAGAGCCTGAACCTGTAGGCCCTTTCCTGCTACTCGATGCTCCGCTCGCCTCAGTGACGTCAGACACCGGTGGGTATGTAAGGCCGGCGCCTGCCTCGGTTAGACGCCTTGAAACGAGGTTACCTCGGGGTTCCTAGTTGCTGTGTGCCTCGGAGTTCGCTAATGTCTGTTAGTATCTCGCTTCAGCTCCAGCCTGGTTCCTGCTTCTGTGCCTTGCTTCAGTTCCAGCCAGGTTCCTGCCTCAGTACCCTGCCTCTGTTCCAGCCAGGTTCCAGCCTCAGAATCCTGCTTCAGTTCCAGCCTGGTTCCTGCTTCTGTGCCTTGCTTCAGTTCCAGCCTGGTTCCAGCCTCAGAATCCTGCTTCAGTTCCAGCCTGGTTCTGTTTCTGTGCCTTGCTTCAGTTCCAGCCAGGTTCCAGCCTCAGTATCCTGCTTCAGTTCCAGCCTGGTTCCTGCTTCTGTGCCTTGCTTCAGTTCCAGCCTGGTTCTGTTTCTGTGCCTTGCCTCAGTTCTAGCCAGGTTCCAGCCTCAGTATCCTGCTTCAGCTCCAGCCTGGTTCCTGCTTCTGTGCCTTGCTTCAGCTCCAGCCTGGTTCCTGCTTCTGTGCCTTGCTTCAGTTCCAGCCAGGTTCCAGCCTCAGTATCCTGCTTCAGCTCCAGCCTGGTTCCTGCTTCTGTGCCTTGCTTCAGTTCCAGCCAGGTTCCAGCCTCAGTACCCTGCCTCCGTTCCAGCCTGGTTCCTGCTTCTGTGCCTTGCTTCAGTTCCAGCCAGGTTCCAGCCTCAGTATCCTGCTTCAGCTCCAGCCTGGTTCCTGCTTCTGTGCCTTGCTTCAGTTCCAGCCAGGTCTCTGTCTCAGTATTCTGCTTCAGTTCCAGCCTGGTGTCTGCCTTGATCCCGGATCATCATCTCTGCATCCCCGCTCGCCTAAGCCCCAGTGGCCGGGCTCCTACGGGCTCCTGCCGGGGGAGTCTCGGCTTCCAGGGTGAAGACCTCCTCCTTGATCTCCTAAGACCCAGCAGCCCGACTTCCACAGGCCCCTCCTGGGGAGTACGGGTTTCCAGGGTGAAGGCCTACTCCTTCACCTGGTCCAGTGTCCGCCTCCCGGCCTGCACCTCTTTCCACGGAGACAGTGGTCCACCTTTCCCAGTCTCTGCCAGGCCGGCCCAAGAGTCCACTAAACACTCACAACAGCTAGAGGCAGTCCAGAGAGGGAACTAAAATGGGGTTCTGCATTAGAAGTCATATGAGATGATTCCTGAAGATCTAAATAATGTATGTATAATACCCAGCAGGAGAAGAAAGACATTGAAATACCTGAAAGGGATTTATCATGCAAAAAATAAAAAATAAGGGTTACCTAATATTCTTTAGGAAAAAATTAAATCAAAACATTGCAATAAAGATCTGAACTAACAAATCAAAGTGAAAATTAAAGTGAAAAATGGCTAGTTCATACAAGCACTCCTCCTTTAAGATTCTCATAAGGAATAGGGATTCAAAAAGTACTCATGACTGGACTGTTAAAAAACACTCCAAAAATCATTAGAAAAAAAAAGACACGCAAACTTTATTTAAATCAAAGTAACTCACAAAAAATCAGCTAGAACTCTCCCATATGCAATAAACAGCTAGCAAAATTTAACTAAATATATTCATTTAGAAAGTACTGATTGCAAACCTTATTTTTATTTTTTTGCATTGGTTTGTTGGGTTCCTTTTTTCAGTGATCCTGCTTTAGGTTTATACCTTGAGGAATTAATCATGCACAGAAAGCAAAACTTTCTCAATGGAAAGGAAGTTGTAAAATTAGGGGTCACAATATGAAGGTTCAAGGGAGTAGACTCAGGAACAACAGCAGGATTTCTAATGGTAAGACGATGGAAATGAAGCACTGGGTTACCTGCTCGGAACAGCAGTTATTCCTAAAGCAGCATTAGGATAACTTGCACAGAGCAGCAGTTACAACTCTATCAGGCAATGGTAGTACTTTGAAAATATAGGTGGAGGGGAGGGAGAAGCTAGAATGGTTGTCTGATTCCATATAAGAATTTATGTACGCATCTACCTAAAGTAGAAAAATTGCTTCTGGGAGACTGGAAAGGGCATATCGATCTTTATCTGCCATTGATTACAATGTTTCTATGTAAAGAAATAATTTTGGTTGTCAATTTAAAGAACAAAAACCACTAAGATCCTCATTTATTCTTAATTTTATGTTGTTCCTAAGGAAATGGTTTACCAATGGTTTACTCTCACTACCATGCATCAATGAAGGTGCTGCTGTTCTGGTCCTAATTTAAAACTTGCAACACATGACTGTCAAAGAAAAATATCCTTGCTGGGGTGGGAAGCCTGGAGATATAACCTGTGAGGCCTAGTTCTTGTCCTTGAATACAATCTGCAGTCCTCCTCTCCCTAGCATACAGGCCGATACAGTAAAGTCCGCGGGAGAGCGGGTGAATGCCCGCTCTCCCGGCGCGCGTACCGGCCACTCATGGTATTTAAACACCGGCCATTCAGTATTTAAATTAGGCCCAGTGGTAAAAACGGGCAAAAGGAGGCGCTAGGAACACTAGTGCATCCATAGCGCCTCCTTTTTGACAGGAGCGGCGGCTGTCAGCGGGTTTGACAGCCGACGCTCAATTTTGCCGGCGTCGGTTCTCAAGCCTGCTGACAGCCACGGGCTCGGAAACCGGACGCCGGCAAAATTGAGCGTCCAGTTTTCGGCCCAACAGCCGCAGGCCGAATTCAAATTTTTTTTTTTTTTTTTTTACTTTTTTTACTCTTCGGGACCTCCGACTTAATATCGCCATGATATTAAGTCGGAGGGTGCACAGAAAAGCAGTTTTTACCGCTTTTCTGTGCACTTTCCCAGTGCCGGAAGAAATTAGCGCCTACCTTTGGGTCGGCGCTAATTTTTGAAAGTAAAATGTGCAGCTTGGCTGCACATTTTACTTTCTGTATCCCGCGCGCATACCTAATAGGGCCATCAACATGCATTTGCATGTTGAGGGCGCTATTAGGTGCCCCGGGTTGGACACGCGTTTTCCTCCCCTTACTGAATAAGGGGTAAGGAAAAACACGCGTCCAAGAGCAGGCTAACAGTGCGTTCCGTCGGAGCGCACTGTACTGTATCGGCCTTTTGGTCTGTGACTCACCATTCCCCTCTTTCAGAATGTGTATAGTGTAGTGAAGTAGGTGTTACTTTTAAAGGGTCCTTGCCCATTAGATATGTAACAAAATTGGTCAAAATGAATGGCTGATGTCATTCATTTATTGACAATCTATATAAGAAAGCCAGGGGTGTAATTTCACTCCATTCATCAATGTCCCATTCATATTGCAGATGAGAGAATATTTTCAATACATACAGATCACCATCACAGCTTTTTGATGGTGGTGGTGAAAATGCTGACCAGTTATAGGCACCTGGTTAGTCTTTCCTTTCAAAGAGTGATGATAGATGCAATTGACATCAGTCTTGCTTTTTTTTTCAGATGTGTCAGCTTTCTTATAGATGCATGGTTGCTAACATTGCCCTCTTTGTCTGCTGATAGAACAATTTGGCATAGAATTCAAAGTCTACACTGATGATGTTCAACTTTATTTTCCTTTCATTGATTCTTTAGCTGCGACTGTAAAGCATTTCTCATGCTGGCTTTCTAATATTAATATATGGATGAACGAGAATAACCTGTTTTTAATTATTTCAAAATAGAGATTTTATGTTTTTCTCATAAAAATGCATCTATTCCAGAATTATCTGAGTACTCTAAAAAGATTAATGGAATTATTATCCCAGTTAAAACAGCAGTTAGAAATTTGGGGGTTATTTATGATTCACATTTAAATTTTATACCTCAATTTAAATCAGTTTTTAAAACAGGTTTATGTCATGTTTGCTATATCTTTGACAATAAAGAATTTCATACATTAGTGCAGTTGTTTGTTTTGTCTACAATTAACTATTGCAATGGGTTATATGTAGGTCTTCCTACCACTTGCCTCCGTGTTTTAAATATTTTATAGAATTCAGCGCCTCATTTAGTTATGAGAGGTCTGCCTTCTGCAAGCATAACACTGGCTCCCTCTTCACAATGTATTTGTTTTAAAATTTTAACTTTGATTTTCCTACTCGAATTCTTCGCTTCCAAGGAATGGACCTCCTGATGATTTCCTTTATGAGAGACGCCCACTTGAAAGAAACTATAATCTGGGCTTTTTCCATAGTGGATCCTTATGGAACTCTTTGCCGCCTAAGTAACATGCCATTAGTGATATAAAAATCTTACGCAAACAACTAAAGTCTTATTTCTTGAAGCTTTTGGAGGGCCCTGATAGGGTAATTAAAGTGCATTTAATATACTTGACTAATTTTATTTTGCAATGTCTTAATTTTGTTTTTAACTAGATTTATTATGATTAGCTGTTATGTTTGCTGTGATATTTTGTGACCCACCTAGTGAAGGCTTTTTAAGAGTGCTTATCCCCGTGTTTACAGATAAACAGACTCGGTACTCAGTCAGGTTACAAGCATTTATTGATATGCAAAATAAGGAGGGACACTGTCCGAGCTCCTTCAGTTTTCTGCCTGTATATTAACTGCTTCTATAGAAAATGTCTTTCTTTATTTACCAGTTTCCTCTTATCTCAGCATCATCTTAGCCCGCTATTGTTGCCCCAACATTATATCTTTCCTGTTCCCACAGGCTATTATCGCTCTTCTATCTGAGTTTCAGTCTTACCACACCACCAGTGGTTTGGCATCATAAGTCTCTTTTGTCTGGTTGTAAGATATCCCCGCTGGCAGTGTTTCTTTTTCTGATATGGATCATGAGCACCACAGCTGCAGTTCTGTGCACTGCCAGCGCTGTCTCTTGCTCTGCAGATATACATTTCCCTCTTGACCCTTGCCCAAGAGAGCAAGGGTGATAAATATATAGCGGAGGTGGGTGACATAAGAGAGAGCAGATCATCGAGATGCTGAGAGAGAGAACCTTATGGGCATCCAAAGAATAGTAGGAAAGATACATATTGCTATCACCACCCCAATTTAAACTAGAATCCCAGTTTTAGGTGCTTGTCTTCCAAAACTCTCAAGGGAAGGAGTACTCAAGCTGCCTGGTTAGCTGAGAGAAGAATATGGTGGCAGATAAGAAAAAGCATTACCGCAAACTATGTAAAACTGGAGTACTCAAATTAGGGGGCACAACAACTGGCAAAGTTACGGGCATAAGGCTTGTAATCACCCAGTTTAAAGCACTTTTAATTAGGGATGTGCAGAGCAAAATTTTATGTTCATATTTTTTATGTCCGAAAGGGGGTCCCACTTGCGGCCAATATGGACATAAAAAAAATCCAATGAGTTGGGTATATGTACATATGTGCAAAAAAAATTTAAACCCCCTCACCCTCCTTAATCCCCCCCCCAGACTTACCACAACTCCCTGGTGATGGAGCGAGGAGTGAGGACGTCATTTCTGCAATCCTTGGCGAGAAACATGTGACGTCGGTGGCACGTCGAGTGACGCGGCGTCACGTGATTCCCGGCTCGTTCGCGCCGGACGGCTCGTTCGGCCCAAAAAGAACTTTTGGCCGGCTTGGGGGGGGCCTCCTGACCCCCTCAAGCTGGCCAAAAGTTCTTTTTGGGCCGAACGAGCCGTCCGGCGCGAACTTGCCGGGAATCACGTGACGTCGCGTCTGAGTGACGCGGCGCCACGTGATTCCCGGCTCGTTCGCGCCGGACGGCTCGTTCGGCCCAAAAAGAACTTTTGGCCAGCTTGGGGGGGCCTCCTGACCCCCCCAAGCTGGCCAAAAGTTCTTTTTGGGCCGAACGAGCCGTCCGGCGCGAACGAGCCGGGAATCACGTGACGCCGGCGTCACTCGACGTGCCGCCGACGTCACATGCTTCTCGCCAAGGATTGCAGAAATGGCGTCCTCACTCCTCGCTCCATCACCAGGGAGTTGTGGTAAGTCGGGGGGGGGGGATTAAGGAGGGTGAGGGGGTTTATATTTTTATTTTGGCTCAACAATCGCGATTTCCCACATATCGAACATATCTATGTTCGATATGTGGGAAATCCGATCGTTTATGTCGAATCAATTTTTTAAGTAAAAAAAAAATATGAGTTGCGTTTTACTAATGCGGTCAATCCGAATGCACACCCCTACTTTTAATACATACCATGATTAAAACTAATACGATACAGCCACCACGTCCAACAGTAAGATGTACGAGAATATTTGTACTACCAACCTTGTATTTGTTCCCAAAGTGATAGGAAGGGCTTTAGCCACTTGGGTTCAGCTAACCAATCAGAGGGTAAATTATCATTTTCATGCAAATGCTTAGTAAGATTAAAAATAATAGGGGTTCTATCAGTAACCAATTCAACAATAATGGCCAAAATTTCATTTTTAAAGTATGACCCAAGCCTCCTGGTGCCAGTAATAACAAATCTAATGCTAAGCAGTGGTCCTGTAGGGTTTCAGTAATTTCTCTAATTTGGATGGCAGTGTGCTCTTGAATTTCAGTCGTAATATTATTAAAGATTTCAACAATAGCTTGTAAGCACAAAATACTTGTTGCCAATCTGGCTGTACTATGGCCAGCACCAAATATAAATACTGTAGCTGCAATAAGGCTAACTCTTTCAGCCAGGGTTAAAGGATCCCATATAATTGCTCCTACTAGGGTGGAGCGCTTACTGCATGTATCTATATTGCCATAATTCATGTGACATTTGTAAATGATTTGAATACTAAGCATGAAAAATGCAATATAAAGCAATCCAAATTAAAACAATCAAATCAAACACTTTCATATAGAACAGTCATAAAGGTAATCCAAGAAATAAAGATGAAACAAGAACATTCAGCATAGATGATCTTTTGCATCTCTGCTTGCGTCAGGGCTTGTGAATTCATTCCTGATGACAAACAGGCAAGGATATGTTCCGGACTGTTGATTCAGGACCAGAAGGATGCACTTTTTTTCTTTTGTAGCGGGATGGCATTTCGTTACCAGACATACAAACTAATTAGCAATTCTGCTCTTAAAACAGAAATAAAAACAAAGTATAAACTAAACATACATTATATTCAGATGATGGGAGTTTCTTGCAAGTGGCTATTGGATCTCCATGCTCCATGATGACTGCTGGCACAATCTTCTTCTGTAGGAAATTGCCTGCCTTTCGGATGTTTGCAGGCACAGAGCACATGAACCAGCTGACTTTTTCCTTAACATTATATTAGGTATCTTAACACTATATTAAGTATCTTTTTATTTCATTCCTACAGGATTTTAGCATGCCAACTTTAATCTTGATATTATTCTGTAATATGAATGTTGTAAATGCATCATTTATGGAATGTAAATTAATTATTTTCTATTTTTAATTGCTTCTAACATAGCTATGTGTCTTAAAATGGTTTAAAACTTTTTTTAAAGGATATATGTAGATTTGGACTGTGGACAAGTAGTCTTTGTATTAAATTATAATGAATTGTTCTACTTAATCATGATATAAAAATGATTATCTAAGTATTTAGAAACATTTCTTATGGACATTCACATGAAAGACAGATCCAGAGTGGGAAATACTTATTATTGGTATTTGGAGTACATCACCAGATAAGAAAAAATGTTGTTAGGGTAACTTATGTGAATGTTGAAGGTTAAACTTAAAAAAAATTTAAATTACCCTCTTTATCTTAAATGCACTATCTAAATACTTTGGGAGGTTTACTCAGAAACAAGAGTTGAAGTTTTAATGAAATGTAACAGCTGACAAGACTCAGACTTTTGATAATTCAATCACTATTCTCAGAAACTCTTCAGACCTTTCCTATAAAATATCTCTTATCTAGATTTAGTTACATATTTCTTCAACTTCTTACAGTGAAAAAAAAGTAGACTAATGAAATCGTTTTTCACTATGCACATAAGAGAATTTATAGTGCCCCGCATAAAGATATTAGAGGATCTTTGACCAATGGTGTTGAATGTTCCTGCTATATGTGAATTAAAAGTAATAATAAAGGTAATACTAAATAGTAGTATTGTTGGAAACCGTTATAATGAATTTATTTTGACAAGGAATATAAATAAATTCCTGGAAGAATATTATTATAACTAACATCATTTGGGATATCTCATATTTTCTGGTCTTGTCAGTAGACTGGAGCACAGAGACTCACAAGGAAGTGTGGAAGGGCCATCAGATCTGTGAAGAGAGGGGAGCTAATTGATCAAAGGATAGGGTTAGAAGACCATAACATGGTCCTTCATGTGGGAACAATCAAAAAATGGCAGGCAGCAGTGAACAGTTCACATGACTAGTTACAGTATGAATCAAGTGATGGGGTGGTGGTGGATATAATTTATTGTTCTGTGTGCACAAAACATGAGATTCAAATCAGAGCAATGAGAAACTATAGTGCTGCCTTTGTCAATGGTATTGTTGGATCATCACTGAAGAAAGACAATGTGAATAAACATTTTCATAGTGAAATGCATCAGCGAGCTATAGGTTTTGAAAAATCCCCAGCTACTGTCATGTTGGATTATTATAGCTCAACAGTTATCAGCCGAAGTTTTGTGGATGCAGAGACACATGAAAGGCAGTGAATCGCCAAACTGTTTGATATTGCCTACACAATGGCCAAACTGGAGATTCCATTCATTAACTTTCCTCATATTGTCAATCTAGAAGCTCGTCATGGTGTAGATTTAGGACTTACATATATAACAGAAATGAAATGTAAGGAATTCATGGATACTATTGGCAGAGTTATGGAGCATGAACTTTTACTTGCCATGCAACAGGCTCAGTATTTCTCATTACTTGTTGGTGGCTCTTTTGACATACGTATTAAAAGCATGGAAATGATATATGTGATTTTTGTGAATAAAAGTGGTCTCCAAAATATCAAGTTCTTGGGCCTAAAAAATATCAAGCATGCAAATGCTGAGAGTTTCAAGCGAATATTGCTCACTGCTTTCTTAGAATTTGGCATAGAAATTAGTAACAAATTGATTGGTTTCATGGCAGATGGCAACAGCATTAATCTGAGAATTAAGAAAGAAGTTTCTATGCTACTGAAACAGGATATGCCATTTTTAATTTCAATACATTGCCTCAGTCACCATTTGGAGCTAGCAATTAAAGAAACATTTAAAGATACATGTTTTGAAGATATTATTGAGAAGCTTAACTTACTTTATGATTTGTATCAAAAAGCTCCAAAACAACTCTGCGAATTGAAATCCATAGCAGAAATCATGGAGGAAAATGTAACCATGTCAAAAAAAGCAAATGGAACTCAGTGGGTACCGCACAAAAACAGAGCAAGTAAAGCTCTTATTCAACTATTCCCTGTTATAGTATCATAGCTTGAAAGCATTCCTGGAGAGACACTGGCAAATCCCCTCAAAAAAACAAAGCTTCAGGGCTATCTGAGAACTTTGAAAAGCCTAAAGTTTGTGTTGCATCTTCTTCTGCTTATAGAAATACTTGATCCGCTGTCAAAGTTGTCATTGTCTCTCCAAAAAGATATTGTTGATTTGCTGTATGCTACGTCATTGCTGGAGAAGTTTTATAGTACTCTGGAGAAAATAAAGAATGAAAGCTTGTATGGAGCATTTAATGACTTATTGCTAGAGGCAGAGAAAGATCCAAAATCAGTCATTTTCAGTGGGGTTAGACTTCATGGTGATAGTACCATGCTCAAGAGCTTCAAAAAAAACATTGTCACTTACACCGATAATATTGCAAATTGTGTGAAAAATAGATTCAGTGACTTACATAAAGAAGATGTATTTCAGTGTTTGAAGCTATTGGACATGAACATTTGGCCTACCAATAAACAGACATTAGAAGAAATATGGTATTAAAGAACTTGAGATATTTATTAACCATTTTGAAGAGTTGTTAAAAGTGAACAATGTGGATGTGTCCCAGTTAGCAACAGAATGGGATTTATTCAAAGATTTTAGGCTAAAGAGTCTCACCCAGCTTTCAAAGCAGGAACTGTGGCAGTGTGTCCTGACTAATTACAGAGATACGTTTCCAAATCTTTATCACATGATTTGTATCCTCCAGTCATTTCCGGTTTCAGCTTGTGTACTGGAAAAGGGATTCTTGTCTCTCGGAAGAATACAATCTGACTGTAGAAACAGACTGGTTGACAAATCACTGGAATATCTAATGAGAATTTCCATTGAAGGCCCCGAACCAGAGGTGTATGATCCTAGACCTGCAGTCAGCCTCTTCTTCTCCCAGCCTAGGAAATCTAGTTTGTTGCCCTATGGCAAGAGATCACCAGATTCCCTTGTCTCTGATGCAGAAATATACATTCCTGCTGATAAAAAAAAATATGTATTAAATATTTTGCTACATGAGCTTATTAGAGCTAGAGGGCTGAATCGGGCTTTAGGGGTATAGGTTAACCAATTTATGGTAAACTCGGGTGTCAAAAAACTTCCTCAAGTTAAGTACAAAGTATGTACTCCAATTAGTCGAGCATAAAAGTGGGAGCAGCATTCTTGTATGCAGATTCTTTTGAAGCCAATATAAAGTACAGACCTTCTCTTTCACCTACTGCATATCATTCACTGTCTTAGCATACTAACAGGTGTTTATGCATGCAAAAACATTATAATCTGTGCAAGAACCTTTTAGGGTGCTGTATTGCAAGCAGAAAGCCAACTGATTAAAGTGAACGAAACGGAAGCCAATAAACTCTGACATCTTCAACTCTTCTAAGTAGCCAAGTCTACACGCGGATATGAGCTCATACTGTTGGCTTGTTTGTCTTCTGATACTAGGTCACAGACTGATGGAAGGACATGATCTTTCCTTAAAGCATGCTTGCTTGTACTTTGTACAAAAACACCTTTAAACTAGAAAACACTGGTTATTTCACCACATTAATTTTCAAATGTTTGTTTATACCATTCTAAATATATTTTCAGTGTGAACATGGCAAAAGCAGTTGAAGGAAGATAGTAAGAGGGAGACCTTTAAATATGGGACTTGAAAAGTGAACAAAGGAAAAAAAAGAGCACTTATTTGGATCAAATGAAAAATTCAAATGTAAGATAATCCTATAGGTGACCAAAATGGTGTACGAATGATGTACAGGAATATACTAAAATATAAAAATGGGCACATTGGCAGAATTACACTGACTACTGCAACTTTAAAAATCAGCCTTATTGGGCCAGTCCAGTTTCAAGTGCAGTGCGCCATCATGCGGAGGACATGGGTTCGAGTTATGCACCTGGCTTTTGTTCCTCAGGCCAGCTGATACTAGGGACGCTGCAGAGGAAGTGTTCACAGTCCTGGTAGGTGGGGAGAGGAGGTGAGGGTGTCTTGGCCATGGCCCAGTGGTGACACCTAGTAACCAGACTTTAAGTTCACATTAGCCAGGCTCCGCAGCCTCTGGCTGTGGACTGTTGCTGTGATAGGCTCCTGGCACTGTAGCTCACTACAAGCTGGTTCCAGTTGAGCTGGAAGCCCAAAGGAGCAGAAGAAACTGTGATAGGTAAAAAAAAAGCAACTGGCTTTATTTTTAAGAAACTGACATCATGTTCCTCAAAGTAAATCCTGTACAGCATTTAGTCTAGCATTCAGAATCTGCAATACCAACATTCTTTTTTTAAAAATTGTCTTTCTGCTTAGTTTGTTCTATCCAAAAATTGGTATTGTTCCTGTAGATAGTAAACATGTTCAAAATTGAATTGTAAGCAGCATCAATATTTGTGCAGTTATGTCAGATATCAGCTTTTGCTGGCCTGTTTTGTCTCCCTCTTGTTCACTTTATGTGTTTGATCATGGCAAGCCCTTCCAAAATTCCAGCTGTTAGAAACATTATAAGGTGAAACCATGCCTTTTATAAAGCAATATTCTGGGAGAAGTTGAACATATGCAGAAGTGCAGGGAAAAATATACAAGCAGCGTACATATCTATGTATGCCCTTTAATGGAAGTGCAAAAGCTTTGGGTTTGTAATGCCATATGGAGTATGCACCTCTATTTCTCTGACTACTCATATTTAAATATAAAGTGAAGAAAAATAGGTATCTCCAAAGATTTGACTCTAGCCTTATACTGTGAATGTGTGTTATACAATGTCTTCTTTATTTCCATATAACTCTCTTAGTTTTAGTTGACATTTTCTGGGGGGTTTCCAAAACTATTT
The DNA here is from genome assembly GCF_901001135.1 of Rhinatrema bivittatum. NCBI lineage: Eukaryota > Metazoa > Chordata > Amphibia > Gymnophiona > Rhinatrematidae > Rhinatrema > Rhinatrema bivittatum. Next base: position 738,180,571 of record NC_042616.1, on the reverse strand, counting down.
TATTTTAAGAGCGATAAAGGCATTTCTTTTTTTTTTATGTAATCTTTATTTTTAAAATGTTTTATATCCTAGAAGTTTCCTGAGTGATAGATCATCTCAGCTTAAGTAAGTGTAACTTGCCACAAAGCAACCATGCAGTACAGGTAATTTTCCATAGCAAAATATTAAAGATATAGTTGCGATGGAGAAGGTACAGAGAAGGGCAACCAAAATGATAAAGGGGATGGAACAGATCCCCTATGAGGAAAGGCTGAAGAGGTTAGGGCTGTTCAGCTTGGAGAAGAGACAGCTGAGGGGGGATATGATAGAGGTGTTTAAAATCATGAGAGGTCTTGAATGAGTAGATGTGAATCAGTTATTTACACTTTCGAATAATAGTAGGACTAGGGGACATTCCATGAAGTTAGCAAGTAGCACATTTAAGACTAATCAGAGAAAATTCTTTTTCACTCAATGCACAATAAAGCTCTGGATTTTGTTGCCAGAGGATGTGGTTAGTGCAGTTAGTGTAGCTGGGTTCAAAAAAGGTTTGGTTAAGTTCTTGGAGGAGAAGACCTTTAACGGCTATTAATCAAGTTTACTTAGGGAATAGCCACCGCTATTAATTGCATCAGTAGCATGGGATCTTCTTAGTGTTTGGATAATTGCCAGGTTCTTGTGGCCTGGTTTGGCCTTTGTTGGAAACAGGATGCTGGGCTTGATGAACCCTTGGTCTGACCCAGCATGGCAATTTCTTATGTTCTTAAACAGGTAGACATTACCTTCATTCTTAAATCCAACTATATCAAAAGGTGTCAAAAGCCACCCCCACCCCCCAATCCCCACCCCACCCCACCTTCCCCTACCCCCTCCACTGCAAAATTCATTGGTTCAGTTTATCCCATCTTTCATATAGCTGCCAAACTCTTGTACATGCAGCCAATCTATCGAAGCCCATATTCAGCTACCGCACGGCTGTGCTTTTAGCCAGATAAACTTATTCAGCTAACTAGTGCTGTATATTCAGCGGTGCGGCATACCCAGCATCTTAAAGTTAGTTGGATAAAGTTAATTAAACCAGCTAACTTTAGGACAGCCCTATGGCCCAACCAGAGTTGTCCAGATAATTCAGCCGGCTAACTCTTAATAGTGAGTTAGTCAGTTAACTTATCCAGCCAACTTGACTCCTCCCCAATCCACCAATTCCCCACCCCTGACTTAGCTGGCTAAAAACTTAGCCAAATAAGTCATATATCCTGCCCAGTGATCCTAGCCGAATATTCAGCGGCAACACTTAGCTGGACAAGTATACTTATCTGGCTAGGGGGGTCATTTTCTATCGGTATTGCACGCAAAAAGGGACTTTTCGCGTGCGATAGCTTGATAGAGGAGGAGTCAGGGCGGAGTTGGGACTGGAAGAGGAGGAGTCGGGGCGGACACAGCGGTAACATCGCTGGCGGCGATAAGGTAAGACCTGTTATCGCCGCCAGTAGCGCGCTCAATAGCACCGGCTTTCGCAGGCCTGCCCCCTGCTTTGCCCCCCCGCACCCCGTTACTGTGGGATTCTTTGAGCTCTGCGCCATAAGAAAATCCAGGCCTAAGTGCTGTTTTGGATATCAAACTCATGGAGCAGATTTTCAAAGGCTATGCGTGTAACATACGTGCATAACCCAAGAAAATCTGCCCCTGCGCGTGCCGAGCCTATGCAAAATAGGCTCGGCGGTGCGCGCAAGCCCCGGGACGCGCATATGTCCTGGGGCTTCGAAAAAGGTGTGGGAAGGGGGCAGGTCCGGGGGCGGGTCCGGGGGTGTGGTGGCGGGCCGGGGGTGGGTCTGAGGGCGTGGTGGCGGTCCGGGAGCGGTCCCAAGACGTCCTTCGTTGCGGCCGTGCCGGAGGTTCGCCCGCCGGCAGCTGGACGGCACGCGCAACATACGCCTTCCACGGGCAGGCGGAAGAAATAAAATAAGGTAAGGGGGGATTTAGGTAGGGCTGGGGGGTGGGAGGAACAGGGAAAGCCATCGGGGCTCCCCTAGGGTTCGGCGCGCACAAGGTGCACAAATCTAAGCCCGCGCATAAGTTTTAAAATCTGGCCCATTATGTCTAATGGCTGTCAAATGTTCCATATTATATATTGTCAGAGTCTGCTATACAGCTCAGTCAAAAGTGGGGATTGACACTTCTTCTAGTGTGCCACCACTTCACATTGTGCTGCCATTAAGTTTTCTTTAATTAGTTTATTAATAGGTGTATATGCCTATCCAACCACAACATTAAGCAAGAAAAATGTAGGATGCTATTCCACTTATATCCCTGTCATCTCATGAATAAGCTTTTGGACTTGCAAAAAGGAGCAATTTTTGGATAACTCCACCAAATGTGGCCCACCAGCATAGATCAGAAACCTTGGGGAACAGTCTGTGCAGCCTCTGAGGCATAAAATACCACCTATAATACACTTTATATGAAATTTCTATCAATTGAGCAAAAATAGAAACCTTTGCTAATCTCCTCCCAGTCCTCCTCCTCTAGGAGAAAGCTCAGTTTCCCAAGCCAGCTTATGATTGAGTTTCCTCCCTTGGCAGGAAAGCAATATTTTATGTATTTGAGAAATTAGATCCTTTGTTACAGTTTTTCAAAAGGTGTAATAGGTCTTTGTAAATATTGCTTGCCCACTTGCTGCTCCAAATAATGCTTCACCTGTAAAAAGGCAAATTCTGCATTATCCAATCCATATTTCTCTTTAAGGGTTGCAAACTCTAAGCAACCAGGCTTCCCTTCTAGATGTATAAATTTAACAAGGCCCAATTCTTCCCATCTCTTAAAAACATGAGCCTTCCAGCCTGGAAGAAAATTACCATTATTTCAAAGAGAGATATGAGGGGAATATTTCCCCCAAGAAATCATTGGTTCCCTTACTGAATTCTGCAGTTGTATCATGTGCCTCATATAAGAGTTTACAGGCATTTTGGGCACCCATGCCACCTGCAACACCCATGATTAATCTACCAAAGCCATATCTGGAAGAAAATATTCTTCTATCTTCACCCATCGGTTAGAACATCCTTTATTCTGCCATTCCATTATAGCCTTTAATCGGGCTGCCTTATAGTATGATTCCACTTTTGGGACCCCCCCCCTAACTCTCCATCCCTCTAACCAGAATAAGGTACTTTTTGGTTCTAAATGAGGTCTCCTTCAGGACTGCAAAAGGCAGGGTCTGAAAGGCGTAGCACAATCTTGGTAAGGCATTCATTTTTATAGCTGCTCATCCAGGATAGATTACCAGCATCCCAGGCCCTAAAATCCAGCAGAATCTCAGAGATCAGGCGGGTATAATTAGCTTGCACAACCTTGTATCTGTTAACTATTTTAATCTCTAAATAATTCAACTTATAGATGCCCATCTAAAAGAGAAATTCTCCATCAAAATCTCTCTATCCTAGTTTGGGAAAGCAGTATATATTGAGAATTTTTTTGAAGCCTGACACACTGCCATACTCTTGGAGCTCCCTGACCAGTAAAGAAGGGGAAACAAAGAGTCTGTCAAAGGACATTATCTGCAAACAGTGAAATTTTAAACTCAATCTAATCTAACTGTACACCTCTAACATCCCCATTAGATCTCACTGAAGCTGCAAAAAGCGACATCACTACAGCAAAGCAATGGATAGGGGGACACTCCTGCCAGGTCCCCCTATCAACAAAGAAAACATCAGAATTGACCTTTACACAAGCCTCTGCAGCTGAATACAATTTACACACCCATGTTATAAAATGAATCCCTTGCCCCACTTTATGTAACACTTTAAACAAAAAAGGCTTATATAACACTTTAAACATAAAAGGCTTTTCAAAAGGCGTTTGACAAAGTTCCTCATGAGAGGCTTCTAGGAAAAGTAAAAAATCATGGGATTGGTGGCGATGTCCTTTCATGGATTACAAACTGGCTAAAAGAAAGGAAACATGTTGCGTCGGAGGTGAATTCTTGGGCTGAGGTGGGGTTGGCGCAACCATAGGCAAGGGCTTACAGGTCCCCACCGTCAGCAGGCAGAGTGGGCTGAAGCTAGAGGTCACTGGAGCTTCACCTATACCAGCCCCCGTTCCCCTCGGGTTGAGCCTTTGGGTGCCGGGGCTGGCAGGCGGGCCTCGATATAGGATAATGAAGGTAGATGGTTCAGCCCAGAGACAGCAGCCAGCAGATGGCGTAAGTCTATCCAAGACGGGTTATGGTACTGGAACCCAAGCACCAGGGAACAAGGAGCAGCTGGAGGTGCTTGAGCAAAGGAAGGCCGAAGCCTTGAGAGTCCACGTCCAGAGGATAGAAGCTGAAGAAATACTGTCAAGCTTGGATGGAAGCTGGCGGCCAGTGGAAGTTGTAATGAGCACGTACAACTCTGGACAAGATAGAGTCTGTAGCAAGGTTATCCATAGCAATGGTCAGGGCACGGAGAAGGCAGGCGTGGTCAGACATAGCAGTGGTCAAGGCACGAAGAGGGCAGGAGAAGCCAAACATAGCAGAGGTCAGGCTTGGAGAAGGCTTGGAGAAGTCAAACGTAGCATAGGTCAGGCTTGGAGAATTCAGGAGAAGTCAAATATAGCAGAGGTCAGGCTTGGAGAAGGCAGGCGAAGTCAAATGTAGCAGAAGTCAGGCTTGGAGATAATCACTTAGGCAGAGTCAGGCAAAGCAAAGGTCAAGTCCGTGTAGTCAATCCAAACAAGGAGCAGGGTAGGAATGAAGAGAAAGGAACCAGGAACAACGAGGAATCAGGAACCGAAGGCTGAGACGAATTTCTGGAAGCAACGAGCACTCGATCAACAGGAAACCAAGGAATCCTATTGCAAAGGCAACGCTTAGGAGCGCTGCCTGAGCTTAAGTACGCTGAGAGTGGTGACGTCAGCATCCACGTCTGCGGCCAGGTTCCTGCCAAGGGCCCTTTAAAAGACTTAGAGTTGCGCACGTGCACGCCTAGGAGGGGGCACAGCGCTGACGGCGGCATCTCTCCACGGAGCACGCAGAGAGGCCTGCTTGGAGAAGGAATCCTGGCTGGAGGTCCCGGGCAGCATGTCAAGACCAGGGACGCTGGTGAGGGCCCAAGGTTTGAGCCGGCAGCCGACTGCCGCCAGCGACGGAGAGTTGAGCACTGAGGTCCATCTGGGAAGGTGAGAAGGTCGCACTGCGGGCCTCCCGCGGGCAGCAACCGTAACAAAACAGAGAGTAGGATTAAATGGACAATTTTCTCAGTGGAAGGGAGTGGGCAGTGGAGTGCCTCAGGGATCTGTATTGGGACCCGTACTTTTCAATATATTTATAAATGATCTGGAAAGAAATACGACAAGTGAAGTAATCAAATTTGCAGATGATACAAAATTGTTCAGAGTAGTTAAATCACAAGCAGATTGTGATAATTTGCAGGAAGACCTTGTGAGACTGGAAAATTGGGCATCCAAATGGCAGATGAAATTTAATGTGGATAAGTGCAAGGTGATGCATATAGGAAAAAATAACCCATGTTATAGCTACACAATGTTAGATTCCATATTAGGAACTACCACTCAAGAAAGAGATCTAGGCGTCATAAAGGATAACACATTGAAATCATCGGTTCAGTGTGCAGCGGCAGTCAAAAAAGCAAACAGAATGTTGGGAATTATTAGAAAGGTAATGGTGAATAAAATGGAAAATGTCATAATGCCTCTGTATCGCTCCATGGTGAGACCGCACCTTGAATACTGTGTACAATTCTGGTCGCCGCATCTCAAAAAAGATATAGTTGCGATGGAGAAGGTACAGAGAAGGGCTACCAAAATGATAAGGGGAATGGAACAGCTCCCCTATGAGGAAAGACTAAAGAGGTTAGGACTTTTCAGCTTGGAGAAGAGACGGCTGAGGGGGGGATATGATAGAGGTGTTAAAAATCATGAGAGGTCTAGAACAGATTAATGTGAATCAGTTATTTACTCTTTCAGATAATAGAAAGAGTAGGGAGCACTCCATGAAGTTAGATTGTGGCACATTTAAAACTAATCGGAGATAGTTCTTTTTCATTCAACGCACAATTAAACTCTGGAATTTGTTGCCAGAGGATGTGGTTAGTGCAGTTAGTATAGCTGTGTTTAAAAAAGGATTGGATAAGTTCTTGGAGGAGAAGTCCATTACCTGCTATTAATTAAGTTGACTTAAAAAATAGCCACTGCTATTACTAGCAACAGTAGCATGGAATAGATTTAGTTTTTGGGTACTTGCCAGGTTCTTATGGCCTGGATTGGCCACTGTTGGAAACAGGATGTTGGGCTTGATGGACCCTTGGTCTGACCCAGTATGGCATGTTCTTATGAAATGTCTTCTCCTGATCTATAGCAAGCAACAATGAGGGGACACATTCTTTCTGAGCTACCCAAATCAGATTAAATATCCTCCTAATATTTATCAGATGTCTGGCAGCCTGGAAGAAATCCAGACTGATCTAGATGAATCAATCCCTGGATTACAGATGCCAACCTGCCTGCCGATATCTTCACCAAAACCTTCACATGGAGATCAGTCTATACAATCCACAAAGAGATCTATCTTTTCCTTCTTTTTGATAATACCACAAGGATGGTGCTAATTCCCTTACCTGCAACAAATCATTGTACGCTGGTCTTAAGGGGCCTAACAGCTGATTTACAACTCGCCTATAGAACCGGGCCATAAAGCCATCCAGCCCTGGGGATTTGTCTACCTTAAAATTTGTTCTTGCTGAACAAACATCATCCTCTGTGTTTTCAGCACCTAATTCACTGTGCTGTTCCTGTATCAAAACAAGCATAACAACCTCCCTCAAATAAACATCAATGTTCCTCTCATCAATAGAATCAATTGACACATACAAATCATGGGAAAACTCCCTAAACCTCTTAAGAGTTCCCATTGGATCAGACATCAATCCCCCCCCCACCCCACCCCAATATCTTATATTTGAGTAATTTATCCGTAAATAGTTTCTTTTGCAGTTTAAGAGCTAGCATTTTAAATGCTTTATTTCCAAATTCAAAATATTTCTACCTCACCAGCTGCATTTTGGTGGTCAATTAAATCTAGGGAGAGAATTTTCAGCCAACTCCTATCCTGCCCCAGTTCATTTATGCTGCTCCTCTAATTTCTGAATTGAATCTTGTAATACATTAAATTGTTTTTCCTTTTCACCTTTCTTTGTGGCTACCCAGGCTATCAAACTCTCCCTAAGTACAGCTTTCAGAGCATCCCAAACCAACATGTGTTGCCCTTCACCAATCGCATTGAATTGCAAATAGTCTCTTATCTCTGTTTCTAAGGCTGGAATTACAAGTTCATCTCTGAACAATGCATCATTTAACTTCCAAAATTGTTTCCTAGAAGTCTGTGTATGAAAGCCCTTCAGCTCTATCCAAACTAGTGAATAGTCTATCCAAACTATGGATTCTATATCTGCTTGTACTATCTGTCCTATCAGAAAAGAATCCAATGGTATAAAGTCTATCCTGGAGTAGAAGGAATGCAGAATCGAGTAATGCATATAATTTTTGCAGAGGGTTCAAAGCCCTTCAAACGTCTACAAGCTTCTTGTAGCTTGTTTCTTCCCCTTTGCCTTTACACTCCATCTTTACTAAGTAATTTTGTTGAATTTGTAACTCTTTCTTTAAGCTTTTGAGATGTATCTTCCTTTTTCCTATGCTTGTTTAATGTTTTTAACTACTTGTTCCATGTAAACTGATGTGATGTGCAAATGAACGTCGGTATAAAAAAAGCGTTACATAAATAAATAAATAAATAAATAAATAAATAAATAAATAAATAAATACTAATCCTAAGGTTTATAGGAGACCTCACAGGCTGATTCTATGCCTCTGCTGAGAGACTTTAGGCTATTATCTAGGTCAGGTTTAAGCATTAAGATTGAAATCACCCCATATAATAACTTTACTACATTACTATTCATAAAGGATACAAGCTCTTGGAACATTTTATCATATAATGGCCCTTGGTCATTGTTGGAAGCATGGATATTAACTAAAGTTAGTTTTATTCCTATAATTCCAGTAATGAGAAACAAAAACTTCCCCTCTTTATCCCTAACACTGTTAACCAGCACCACACTGACCCAGTTATGAAATAATATTCCCACTCCACAAGTTCTACTCTTCAGAGAGTTAGACACAAAAAAAAACATTGATTAAAATCCCAATGAAAAATCAACTTTTCATCACTCCATTGGAGGAGAATTTCCTGGAGCAAGATAATATCTGCCATAATCTTCTTGCTTCAGCAAACAAAATTTGTCTCATTCTGGGGATGTTTAAGTTGCAAACATTTAGTGACAAAATATGTTGGTTCACTATCAGTATTGTGTAAAATACCCTAACACCACCGAAATATCAACTGTCCTCCCCCTGCCCTACCTCCACCCTCTCAGAGATTCAATGGGGGAAAACTCAAGCGGGAGGGTGAAGAGAACCAGCCTTTTGTTTCTTCCACAAAGAGAGTCCAGAAAGCGGTTCCAGCTGCGCGAAGGGGGCAGGCAAGATGACTGGGCCAATCAGAATAGTTCAGGGAAGGGGCCTAGGGCCTAGGGCCTATAAAAAGGGAATCTCGGGTGAGCTTTGGTACTCTCCCTTGGGAGGTGAGGGCGATGGGGTCTACCCATGGAGGGAGCTCATGAAGACTGGCCGGACCAGGAGTCTCGACCCTCTACAGAAAAGAGCAAGGTTTGCTGACATTTAATTTCCTTTGTGATTTAGTTCTCCTCTTGTCTGTTTTGATTCGCTGAAGTTGTGGACCAAGACTAAAAACTACTCGGTGAGACAAATGGGTGGTAAGACTGTGTTAAGCCTTGGGCGGCCTGTGGCTCCATGGATAAGGGGCTGCTGGTAAAGACCAGGCCTAGGGCAGGACCATGGAGAGTAGTGTCCATGCCGCGAAGAGGAGGCAGGAGCAGCACTAGGCCGGAAAGCCAGACTCCAGTGGCGGCGGTGGCTTCCTCAGCAGCAGGAGGGAAGAGGTTGATGTCGGTGGCCTCCAGGCCCCGTGAAGCACAGCAGCACAGCCCGCCATGCAGGAGGAAGGCGTGGGTGGCCTGGGCCACAGAGGCTGAATGGCGGCAGCTCCGACCGCCGCAGAAGGCTAGGCCCGCAAGCAGCATCGCAACAGGATGAGCCATGGAGAGCTCTAGATACCTGTTTTGTCTTGGTTCCAGCAAAAGTACCTGGGGCTAACCATACCAGCTAGAAGGAGTGTTGCGTCTCAGGGGCTGGAAATTTATGATTATGTGCTTTTTGAGGAAATTGGGATTACAAAGTATGCTGATGTATGAAGGGAAATTTTGTGTAGCTGTCATGCGTGGATCCTTTGTTTATTTGGTAAGGTGCATGGGCTGGCAAAGGTGTGAGGTGTTGTAAGAAAAACAGTCTGCACTTGGATCTTTTTCCTTCCTCCAAAGGATGCCAGACTGCAGGGGTACCTGGTGAAGGAAGGACCCCATAGAAAGGTACCAACCTGCCGGACAAGGGGGTTAAGCCGGAACGGGAGCTGTGGAGAACTCAAAATACTCTTTTTTAATGGCCTCTGGTAAGCGCACCTAGGCTAGCTGTACCCTCCGGAGGAAGTGTGGTGGCTTGGGGAGTTTGGGAGATTGCGCCGGCGGCGAGCCATATGGCTGTGTAGGAGCAGGGTTTATGATCCCAAAATGCATGCTTTTCTTGACAATCTGGTAAGATGCTGAGGTTCATGTGGGAGCAGTCCCTGGATGAAATGGTCTACGCTTGGATTTGGATTTTCCTTCCCTTCTAGGAAGTCAAGCTGACCTGAGGACGACTGCCTACTGGAATTAGTGGAAGCTGGTTGACCAGACCATGCTGCAGAAGCAGGACGCATGCAGCCAGGTTGTTTCAGAAGGCTCAAAGAGGGGAGTCATTGGAGCTTGGAAGGGACTGGCAAAAATGGATGCCTATAGTCTACTGAACGGTGGTTACTACCCCCAGCTAAGGAAAACAAATTGGGAGGTTGGACCTTCACTTAAGAAACTATTGGACTGGTTTTGAGAAGTAGGGAAAACTGTGGATCAAGTGTTGGGGAAAGATGTTTATATTAGGGAACCTTATGACTCTACTTATAGCCAGAATGGCAAGGTTAAGAAGCAGGGTTCTGCTGGAGGAGAAATTGATAGTAAGGTACCCTGGGAAAGGGGGGAATTTTAGGAACTCACCCTTATGGTGGGGGTGCAGTGGGTGAAAGCCATTGGCAAGAGGCTAGTGTTATAGATCCTTTGGAAGCTTTCTATAGATGGTGGACTAATGGAAGTGATCCTGAGGAGAGGGCTGTACAGAGTGACATATGTTCTGCGAGTGGAGGCATAGAAACCCAAAGGAAGGAGAAGAGTCTCAGGAGACAGGAAGAGAGATGGGGGGAAGAGTTGGTCCCCCTATATGATCAGCTTCCTAGTGACCCAGGCTCTGAGACAGGGCTGTGTCGGGTAGCAAATCCCCAAGGGAAAGTAGAGCCAAACCAGAGCTATAAAGGGATCATTAAAAAGGGCAATGGGGGAAATATTCCCTGGAATGGTTCCCTGGCCAGATGGCTGGTGTGACCTCACAGGAACAAGGTACTGCTACCATAGAAATGGCAGACAGGGGACTGATAGCATGCCATGATCTGATTTTAATAAAAAGGACCAAAGGAAGGCAGAACGGGAGAAGATAAATATGAGGGAAAGACCCTCTTCTAAGCAAACAATATGGGTTAAGAATGAAGAACTGGAAGTAGAAGAGCATGAAGCTATGGTTATATAACCAGAAGTTAATATAAGGAGTGCAGAGAATAGAGAAGTCTATTCTCTGCACTCCCTGGGAGAAGAGGAAAGGGGTGGTGGTCTAAGAGAAGGTTTTAAGTATGAGGTGCGTGAACAGGGGAGCTATGAAAGAGGAGTTTGCTCGACGGGCCCATTAAGGGCTCGATGTAAGAGAAGGACTGAAGAACAGGTGCTCCTGGAATTACTTCAGCAAATAGGCAATGGGGTTACAGTTAATGGTCTCTTTGATACACTAAGAAAAGGGAATAATCGTGAGATGTATGCCGTGGAAGGAGTATCCCACATGGTTCCACAAGCTAGTAGAACCCAAAGTCTGAAGGATGATTTTAGGGAACATGGAATACTAGGGGAGATGAAAGGATTCCTCCCAGGTAGTTACCTCCCTGAGAAACTAAGTCACAGGCCAGGCCTCTATCAGGTAGTAAATACCCAAGGGGAAGTAGAGCCACACTCGGAGCCACAAGAACCCAAGAAGGGAACCAAGAGTTAGAGGTCCCTCAGTAGGGTTTCCTAGGTTGGACGGCAGGGGTGGCCCCACAAGGCAAAGGTCAGACTACCAGGGAACTAGAAGAAGGGAATATTTGTAGCACACCCTATTCCAATTTTAGTGACAAGGGAAGGTACAGAGGGCAGAAGGAGCTCTCAGAATACCGGGAGGCCTTGATGTTAAGAATAGTAAATGGAAAGGTAAGATAAAGTGTCCAGATAGGATAGGGGATAGCTCTGAGGAAGAAGAGAAGACCCTAGTCCAACAGTTAGCAATAGCAGTCCAGCAGAAAGTAAAAGTAGAGTTGGAACTGGAGGAAGCCCTGCAATTGGTAAAGTGGGAAAAAGAGCAGAGGCACACTTTGAATCTGATAATCAAAGATTTTCTTAACCTTCATACAGCAACCTGGGAGCTAGAGGAAGCCCACAGGGTCAGATATGAGGCTGAGGCAAAGAGGGTAAGCAACCTACAGGAACAAGGAAAAGCCCATCAAGAACTCAGGGAAGCTTTGGGAAGGAAAGTGGAGGAATTGTCAGGCCTTGTAGCTATGCATAAGACCCTCTAAGACAGTGGTTCTCAACCCTGTCCTGGGGACCCCCCCAGCCAGTCGGGTTTTCAGGATATCCACAATGAATATGCATGAGAGAAAATTTGCATACACTGCCTCCATAACATGCACATTTTCTCTCATGCATATTCATTGTGGATATCCTGAAAACCCGACTGGCTGGGGGGGTCCCCAGGACAGGGTTGAGAACCACTGCTCTAAGAGGTGGCAGAACAGGAAGCAAAACAGATAAACCTAGAATTATGCCAGAAAGAAGAGGTGCAGGCAGGCTACATACAAGAACTGGAAGCAAAGATCTTATCTTTGGGGGAACAAAATTCCAACTTATGGGAAACCAGGAAGTAATGGAAACCCAAATTAAGGACAGTAACCTTCAACTAGCCCAGAGGGAAGAAAAGATACATAGGTTAGTGTGGGAAAAAGAAAATGCACTGAGGCAAAAAGAGGAGGTCGGCCATTTGGTACAGAGTTTACAGACCCAAATTAAAATTCTTCAGCAGGATTTAGAAATAGAAAAGGCCAAGGGACACCAACCCTCAGCTCAAGAATTGGAGACCCCATTAGCAGAGCAAGGGATGTCAATCGGATCTGTTAGGCAGGTCGAGGGATTGATAGAGGGTGCACAACATACAGATTTCCCTACTGGCAGCTGCATACAAATTCAGATGGGATCTGAAAAGGTGGAAGAACTAGTGTATGCACATCAGGGGAGAGAATGGCAGGTTGAACGCAGAGAGAAAATTATGCAGCTTATGAGAAACCTCCAGGAAATAGGGGTAGAGTTGACAAAGATGGAGAAGGAGGTTGGGGAGGAGCTGAGGTTGTTCCACATTAAAGATAGACTTGCAAAAACTGTCAATACCACTGATAGGGCATAGAACAGTGGCCCATAAGAGATTAGGAGAACCCCAAGGTAGAGATGGGACATATGAGAAGGAACTTGGGAGGAAAGCCAAAGATTACCAAGGCTTTCAGCTTAAGGCTATGTTATCAAATCAGGAAAATATAACTACTGAGGTCATGAAACCTGGGGTCTCTGGCTGGAACAGAAAGGACCAGAGTGGGGGGAAGTTTGAAAGGACAGAACTGAAAACTATGGAGGGCTATAGAAGAGTCAGGTTGAACAGGCGGAAAATAGATGACGCCACCGCATATAAAGCGTTTTTATGCAGTCCCCCAGAGGGGTCTGGAACCTCGACAGAGGACCGCGAGGTTCCTCAACAACGGGGGAAGGTATGTGATGGAGTGTATGTCTCCAGGCTGAGAACAGAGATTCAATGGGGGGAAAACTCAAGAGGAAGGGTGAAGAGAACCAGCCTTTTATTTCTTCCACCAAGAGAGTCCAGAAAGCAGTTCCAGCTGTGCGAAGGGGGCAGGCAGAACGACTGGGCCAATCAGGATATTCAAGGGAGGGGGCCTAGGGCCTATAAAAAGGGAACCTCGGGAGAGCTACGGCAGTCTCCCTTGGGAGGCGAGGGTGACGGGGCCTCCCTGTGGAGGGAGCTCATGAAGCAGTAAAGACTGGCCAGACTAGGAGTCTTGATCCTCTACAGAAAAGAGCAAGGTTTGCTGATATTTATTTTTGGGGGGATTTTGTTCTCCCCTTGTCTGTTTTGATTCTCTGAAGTTGTGGACCAAGACTAAAAGACATAAATGTGCTACCCGGAGAGACAACTGGGTGGTAAGACAATGTCAAGCTTAAGGCTTCTGGTGGCTCCATAGATAAGGGGCTGACAGAGAGGAGGAGAGAGGTTTCAAGGTCCCAGTTAGGAAAATACTTGAGACTTACCCAGGACTATTAAATTATTATCTGGGCGTCACAAAGAGGGATGTGGAACCCATTAGATGTGCTTCCAGAAGAGAAAGACTGGCATCAAACCCTATCACACTTTTCCTTATAGGGGAATCATTCTATCCTCTTTATCATTTCGGTTGCCCTTCTCTGTACCATTTCTAATTCCACTCTATCTTTTTTGAGATGAAGTGACCAGAATTGCATATAATACTCAAGGTGCAGTCACACCATGGAGTGATACAGAGACATTGTGATATTCTCTGATTTATTCTCAATTCCTAGCATTCTATTTCCTTTCTTGGCCACTCACTCACACTGAGAAAAGGATTTAACATATTATCCGTGATAATGACCAGATCCTTTTCCTGGGTGGTGAATCTGAATGTGGAAATTTACATTATGTAGCACTTGTCCACATTAAATGTCATCTGCCATTGGAGGCCCAGTCTCCCAGTTTTGCAAGATCCTCTTGGTTAAATCCATGTTAACTTTGTCCTATTAAACTATGTTTATCTATATATTCAGAAATTTTGTTCTTTAGAATAGTTTCAACCATTTTTCCAAGACTGATGTTAGACTCACTGGTCTGTAGTTTCCCAAATCACCCCTGGAACCTCTTTTAAAAGCCAACATTATATTGGCCACCCTACAATCTCAGGTACTGTAGCTGATTTTAATGATAATTTATAGATTACTAACAGTAGGTCTGCAATTTCATTTTTCATCTCTTTCAGCATGCTTGGGATGTATACCATCTGGTTGAGGTGATTTGCTACTCTTTAGCTTTGTCAATTTGCCCTTGTACATCCTCCAGGTTCACTGAGATTTGTTTCAGGTCCTCTGAATCATCACTTTAAAATATCACTTCTGGCATGGGTATCTGCCTCACATCATCTTTAATAAAGACTTCCTTAGTGTTCCTTTTATCCCTCAATCATCTAATGGTCCAAATGACTCCCTCCCAGGCTGTTTGCTTGGAAAGTACATGAAAAAGTTTTTATTATGAGTTTTTGCTTCCATGGGAAGCTTCTTTTCAAATTCTGTCTTTTCCTTGTTTATTAATGCTTTGCATCTAACTTGCCAGTGCTTATATTGTATCTTGTTTTGTTCATTCAGATCACTTTTCCATGTTTAAAAGATGTTCTTTTGGCTAGAACAATCTCTCTGACCTCACCTTTCAACCATGCCAGCAGTCATTTGGCCTTTCTTCCATCTTTTTCAATATGTGGAATATATCTGATCTGGGCTTCCAAGATAGTATTTTTAAATATAAACAATTGACCTTTGCAGCTGCTTCTTTCAGTTTTTTCCTAATCATTTTTCTCATTTTATCATAATCTCCTTTTGAAAGTTAAATGTTGCAGTAGATTTCCTTAGTGTCCTCCCTCCAGTTATCAAGTCAAATTTGATCATGTTATTTGATCACTATTGCTAAGTGGCCCTGATTATTGTAATGCCTTATTTTTAGGTCTGCCTGTTAAAATTTCTCATAAATTGCAAATAATTCAGAACACAGCAGCTCATATAGTGACAGGAAGTACGAGGAGAACCCCCGCTAAGCTCTTACTATTAGATCTTCATTGGCTTCCAGTGAGAGCCAGATGTAAATTTAAGAATCTGGTTTTGGCTTTTAAAACGTTAAAAGGGGTATGTTTACCACAGTTGCATAATCATTTAACTTGGTATAAACCTAATCAATGCATGAGCTCAATGTCAGGTCATTTATCGAAAGTTCAGGATATCAAAATGTTTAGACATTCCAGCTGAAAGTAAAATCCTTTTCAGGAATGATCCCTAAATTGTTAGGCGATACATAAATGTTTTTTAAATACATAAGTAATACCATTACTTTCCCCAAATCATGTATTCCACTAAGGATTAGGTCTAAAATAGCTCCTCTCCTCCCTCTTGTTGATTTTTATACCAGCTGCTCCATGAAGCATTTATTTCTTCTAGAAATTTTACCTCCTTAGCATGTCCTGATGTGACAATTACCCAGTCAATACTAGGGTTAATTGAAATCACCTATTACTGAATTGCTAATTTTATTAGTTCCCCTAATTTCTGTTAGTGCTTCATCATCTATCTGTTAATTCTGGTAGTACCCCCACTGTTATTCTGTTCCCCATCTCACATGGAATTTCTACCCATAAAGATCCTACAGTGCATTTTGTTTCCTATAGAACTTTTATCCTGTTTGGCTCTATGCCCTTTAACATATAGTGCCATCCCTCCATCACTTTATAAATTCTACCCTGGTATCATGTTGTCCCATTGGTTAACATCTTCCACTATGTCTCTGAAATACCAATTATATCTAACTTCATTCAGTGCTAGGCATTCTAATTCTCCCATCTTATTTTTTAGACTTCTAGCATTTGTATACAAATATTTCAAAGTATGTATTTTGTTTGTATTAACTACCTGCTTATCAGTTGATGGGGTAATTTAGAATATTTTTGCTCTATCTGCTCTTTACTTAAAGGCACCTGGGCTATTTTATTGCAACCTCTCTATTAGGATGCCCTAAAATCCCTGTTTTGTTAGTATCTTTCTAAGATATATTGTTCTGAACCATCATCTAGTGTAAAAACTCCTCTATCTTCTTTTTAAAGGTTAGTGCCAGCAGTTTGGTTCCACTCTGGTTAAGGTGGAGCCTTCCCGCTTCCCCTTCCCTAGAATGTTCTCCAGTTCCTAACAAATCTAAAACCCTCTTCCCTGTACCATCATCTCATCTACGCAGTGAGACTCTGGAGTTCAGCCTGCCTCTGGGGTCCTGCAAGTGGAATGAGAAGCATTTCTGAGAATGCAACCTTGGAGGTTCTGGTCTTCAGTTTCCTACCCAAGAGTCTAAATTTAGACTCCAGAACTTTCCTCCTGTACTTTCCTATGCCATTGGCTCACATTACCATGACTGTCAGCTCCTCCCAAGCACTCTCTTAAATCGGCAACAACAAAATATTCTTACTCCAGATCTCCACTTGAATAACATAGCCAAAAACACCTCCCATTCTTCCTCACTTTAGATGAAATTTTGTACTCATATCCACTGAAAGGACTTTTTTCAGTAACAGTCCCATCAATGCAGTTCACTCACTCCACAAAAAGTTTCTGCAAGGCTAACGTGGTCCATAACCCTTCCAGACTGCTTCTAGACACTACCCAAAAGTGCAGTAAGAGTGCATTGGCCTCCCACAACATCAGCCTTGCTGGACTAAGGAAACCAACTCAACTCTTGGAAGAACTATAATAGGCACTCCCAATTCCCGCTCTGAACACCACCTTATATTGACCCAAGGAGATTCCCTCTTGTGGTTCTCCATCATAGCACTACTTAATGAGATATACTGTCCCCTTAATAAACCTCTGTGTCATGGTCGGTGAGCCCTTAGACTGAGGCGTGATTGGCCCATGCTGTCAGAACAAGGTCTGATCTTCTCCGTACCAACCCTTTTCCCTGCAGGTTGAGCCCTTCGGTTCGGTAGTCAGTAGGACTTAGGCAAGGTCCAATGGGCATGGACGTTCAAGGAAAGGCCTAAGGTCAGGGCAGGCAGCATACAGGTGAGTCAAATCCAAGGTAGGGGTCAGACAAAAGCATGAACAAGATGATGACAGACAAACAAGAAACAGGCAGGGAATAAGGCAGGGCCGGGACAAGGTACAGTAAAGGTAAGGCAAGGGGCAGGTGAATAATTGACATGAACAAGCAAGACAAGGATAGACAAGACACAGTCCAGTCTAGGCAAGGCAGGCTGGATGAGGATAATTGGATAAGACTTGGCTGGACGAAGCAAAGCTGACGAGGCTGGGCAGGCAGGAAGAAGCTTGGCTGGAAAGGTAAGGCAAGATGCAACATAGACTGCAGGCATGGCAGGGTACCTATTGTGAAGGTGCCAGCTGGGAGTGCTGCTGGGGTTTAAATCCCCAGCCCGCACAGATGTCATCACACCGGCACCATTCCAGTTTATCGCCACAGGGTCCTTATCTTCGGGTGCAAGCTGCATGCACGCACGCACCAATGGAGGATGAAGGGATGAAGACTGCAGTGATGTTCCGGCCATGTACAGCATCAGTGAGCATTGATGGCAGTTGGGTGTGAGGCAGCTCACGAGGCTGTCTCGTGAGTCAACAAACGTAACACTCTGCCACAATTACTCATCACATAACTAGGGACCTTCATTTTCAGGGGTGGGGGAAGAGGGGGTTCCCAGGAATTTAATAGGGTTTATTTCGATAAGAAGAAAAACAGGAGAACATCAGTAGAAAAAAAGGTTTTCATCATTTTTCCTGGAGAATATCGGAATTTGTTTTGGTGGAAAGAAACCTCTCATTGTCCCATTCCTCTTAACCCATCTATATAATCTGATTTTTCAGATGATTTTGATCCCTTTACGCCTCACCCCAGCATGTCCCCTTTTCCACACACTCTCTTTCTGCTCTTCCTGTCTTCATTCTTTCCAAAAATCTCCCAAGAAACCACCCCCTTTCCCTTGCCCCTCACAGAATTCCCTTCACTCTTTCTCTCTCTCCCTCACAAAATCTCCCTTCCCCAAACATTATTTAATCTTACCAGCTGTGGTGAGTTCAGGCTCCTCCTCCCTCCATTTTCAACAGCATGCTCATGTTCCTAGCACAACACTGCACTTCTGAGACTGCACTGAGACAGAAAGGCAGGGATCCTTTCAGAAATGTCTTCTGGTTGTGGGCCACTGCTCATCTGCGTCTGGGTGGATGACTGTGAAGCCATGCTGTGGCTGATGCTTCGGTTCCAGCCCTTTTCTGGCGTTAAACCAGTGGCCGAATTCTTCTTTCAATGGCAGGACACAATAGGGGCCATACAGCCTCAGTTCTGACTGACTTCATCTCAGTGTGCCACGAAAGCATTCACATAAGCAGTGGCTTTCCAGGCGCACGGAGATGAAGTCAGCAGAACTCAGCCAGCAAGGTTCCTCTCAGCACATGGAGATGAGGTCAACAAAACTGAGCCTACAAGCCTCTCGGTTCCTGTAGGAGAGCATGGCTACCCTTTGGGAGGAGGTCTGAGTCATATTTTCACTGCTTGAGGAGGGGAAGGAGGAAGGGACTTGAATACATCAGGTTCTTCTGCCTGCATTGGCTACTGGAAGTTTGGAAATGCTGCCTCTGCAGCTGTTCAAGACACACAAAATTACGGTGAAAATCACTTTAAATAGCTCTTCACCTTTTATACATCTGCTGTTCTGCTTAGCTGTAAAATATGCTATTGCAAAACTATCCAGTTGTGCTGGTGGAGGGGTAAATTATTTCCCTTGGACTTATTATATCTGATGTCAAGATTTATTTTCCTCTACCTTTCTCCCAAACCTCTTCCTTACAATGAAAAAAAAAAAATGCATGCAGCAGTTCTAAAACTAAGTCAGCCCTGCACACATTGTTTACATACAGAGGGCCACATTTTGGGCACAGCATGCTGGGCTTGATGGATCTTGGTCTGACCCATTTCCTATGTTCTTATGATTACTACTTGTGAACAGAATCCCTAAGCTCTGGATTTGTCAATAGGGACCCATTATGCTTGTGCCTAAAGCAGCAAACATTTAGGGGCCACAAGCTGGCTAAGATTTCCTGCCTTCCAGCTCTGCTGAATCTCATTCAGCAGAGAACAGCCCTCTGCCACCCTGTAGTAGACCCTTACAAGATGTGGAGGGAGGGGATAGGAGGTAAAAGCACCAAAAAGTTCTTAGGGGCACCAAAAATCCTAAATCCGTCCTTATTATGCAGACACAGAATGGCCTTTACGTGCAGAACTTAATAAATAGAGAATATGTTTATAGAGCTCTGGATATGCTATAAATATTTATTTAAGAAAATCTCTGCAAATGTTTTAACTGTAGACTTTGTACATGTACAATCAGAGCCTAGCAAAAGCCATAGTTCTGAAAAAGAAATCCTATGTAGTTTGTACTTGGGGCATTGTGCTTTCCTCCGAACATATTTCTCCATCCTTTTCTAATCAAGAGTTTTAGAAATGTGACACTGGGCACCCTGATATGCTGGGGAAACTTCATGCAGAACACTGTCCAGTATAATGGCATTGCTCACCACTACCTACCAAAGAGTCAAAAGAAGGAATGTCAAAATGCTTCTGCAAAAAGTGAAGACATTCTACAAAAATATGCAAATCTGTATTCAAGCAACCCTACGGCAGTTAGCATCAGGACATTGGTTTGAGTATTCTTGTAGGATTCGTGGACCCTTGGGCCGATCGGAGCCTTAGGAAGAGCTGCTGTAGGTGGTAGAAGCAGCGACCCCGCCCGGGAGGCGGCAGGGACAGACTGATGGCCGGTCGTAGACGGGACTCTGGAGGCCCTATGCGACCAAGGACTCCGGCGAGGATGGAGGTGATGGTGGCGCTGGCTCGGTGAGGAGGAAACCTTCGCCCTGGAAGCCGATCCTCCCCCGAGAGGAGCTCGTAGGAGTTCAGCCGCTGGGACTCAGGAGATTCACCCTGGAAGCCGGAGTCCCCCCAGGAGGAGCCCGTAGGAACCCGGCCGCTGGGACTTAGGAGGGCCCGCAGGGGCCTGGTCAGCTGTAATCCAAGGTCGAGAGCCGAAGGGTCGTTGCTCGCCGAACCAGAGTCAGGAACCAATGGATCGCCGTCAGCCAGTCCGAGGTCAGAAGCCAGAGGGTCAACGTAAGCCGGTCCGAGGTCAGAAGCCAGAAGATACCAATGCCAGTCCGGGGTCCGAAACCAAGGAGAGACGTCAGCCGATCCGAGTCAGGAGCCAAGGAAGAACACCAAGCAGAACGCAGCAACTGAAGACAGGAACAACCCTGGGAACCTCGTTGCAAGGCGACGTTTGGGATCTGGCTGCAGGGCTAAATACCCTGGGGGCGTCTGACGTCATCCAGGGGCGTCCCCAAGGTTTCCCGCGCTGGCCCCTTTAAAAAACAGAGAAAGACGCGCGCGCGCGTCTAGGGGGCGGGGCTTAGCGCCGCGAGGCGCCGGCTGCACCGACGAGGCAGGGAAGCGGCAGTAGAAGCAGTTGCAGGCCCGGGCGAGCTGGAGAAACGCCGGGCCTGCAGTCTCCGGTGTCCCCGGAGCCCTGGGGAGCGCGGAGCCCGCGCCAGCCCGCGAGCCGGTGAGTGACGATTCCGGGGGCGGCCCGGAATCGCAACAGTACCCCCCCTCCTACGCCCCCTCCCGGGGGGCCGTGGTTTATCCGGATGAGCCAAATGAAACTGATGAAGGAGGTCTTTGTCGAGTATGTGGGCGGAGGGCTCCCACGAGTTCTCTTCAGGACCATAACCCTCCCAAGACAGTAGGTACTCCCAACGGTGGCGACGGCACCGGACATCCAAGACCTCCCTTACCGTGTAGGTGACGTCCGGATCTGAGGAAACATTGGAGGGCACAGGCGGAGCTGCCCGAAAATGAGAGAGCACCAGCGGCTTGAGGAGGGACACGTGGAAGACATCATGGATTTTGAGCGAGGAGGGCAGCCGCAATCTGTAAGAAACCGCCCCTACGTGTTCTGCCACCGGGAAAGGTCCAATGTAACGGGGTGCTAACCTCATGGAGGGAGTCCGCAATCGAATGTGCTTCGTGCTTAGCCATACCCTCGTCCCGGGTAAGAATACTGGGGCGGGTCGCCGAGACCGGTCCGCATACGCCTTGAAGCGGGCTGCTGTTTTGCGAAGCTTCTCCTGCGTGGCAATCCAAAGGTGATGGAGCTGGTTAGCTGTTAGTTGTGCTGCGGGGGAAGAGACCTGTACCGGTAACGGCAGTGGAGGTCTGGGGATCCTCCCATAAACTAGCCGGAAGGGAGACTGGCTTGTAGCGGAGTGCTTGTGGCGGTTGTATGAAAACTCCGCCCAGGGAAGGAGAGAGACCCAGTTGTCTTGGAGCTCATCTACAAAAGCTCGGAGGAAGGTTTTCAGTGTCCGGTTGGTCCGCTCCACTTGGCCGTTGCCCTGAGGATGAAAAGCCGTGGTAAGATCCAACTGTATGCCAAACTTCTTGCATAATGCCCGCCAGTACTTGGCCGTAAACTGAGGGCCGCGATCCGACGCGATATGCGAGGGCAGTCCATGTAACCGGAAAATATGCTGGACAAATAGGTCAGCCAGCTCAGGAGCCGTGGGCAGCTTGGGCAGCGGGATGAAATGTGCCATCTTAGAAAAGCGGTCGACAGTGACCCAAATTACGGTTTTCCCCTCAGAGCGAGGCAAGTCCACCACAAAGTCTGTGGAGAGGTGGGACCATGGTTCTGCGGGAATAGGGAGCGGCTGGAGTAGGCCCCACGGACGTCCCGGTGGGGGTTTTTGCTGAGCGCATGTGGGACAGGAGTTAACATAGTGCCGGACATCCTCCCTCACACGTGGCCACCAGTAAAACTCAGTGAGCAATTCAAGGGTTCGAGAAATCCCAGGATGGCCTGCCGTCAGGGAGTCGTGGGCCCATGCCAGAACCTTCCTCCGCGAACGGACTGGGACCACCGTCCTACCTTCGGACCCTAAAGTTGTGGCTGCCAGTAGGACTTTGGCTGGGTCCAAAATATACTGAGGGGTCTCCGTGGTATCATCAACCTCGGTGGTGCGGGATAGAGCATCTGCCCGTACATTCTTGGCTGCGGGTCGGTAGCGAAGCGAGAAGTCGAACCGACTAAAAAAGAGGGACCAGCGGGCCTGTCTGGGATTGAGCCTCTGAGCATGAGACAAGTACTGCAGGTTCTTGTGGTCGGTATATACTATGATCGGATGTTGGGCTCCCTCCAACCACTGACGCCACTCCTCGAACGCCAATTTTATGGCCAACAGCTCCTTGTCGCCAATCCCGTAATTCCTTTCGGCCGGTGAAAACTTGCGGGAGAAGTATGAGCACGGCCAGGTTTTGCCAGTGGGAGAGGTTTGGAGTAGCACTGCCCCTACCGCGATAGCAGAAGCATCTACCTCTACTATAAACTGGCGTTGAGGGTTAGGGTGCCGAAGACAAGTGTCTTGAAGAAACGCCTCCTTGAGATCCTGGAAAGCCTGCGTCGCAGCAGGGGACCAGTTTCGTGCATCCGCACCCATCCGCGTGAGGGCCGTCAGGGGAGCTACCAGGCTGGAGTAATGCGGGATGAAGTGGCGGTAAAAATTGGCGAATCCTAAGAACCGCTGAAGCGCTTTTATTCCTGATGGTTGTGGCCACCCCTTGATGGCGCTCACCTTGTCCGGATCCATTCGGAAGCCCGTCGAGGAGACAATATATCCCAGGAAGGGTAAGGACTCCTGTTCGAACTGGCATTTCTCCAGTTTAACGTACAAGTGGTTCTCCCTTAGCTTCAGCAGGACTTGCCGCACGTGTTGTTGATGTGTCTCGAGATCCTGGGAATATATTAATACGTCATCCAGATATACGATCACTGAAGTGTATAAGAAGTCACGGAGGACCTCGTTCATAAGGTTTTGGAACACCGCTGGGGCGTTACAGAGCCCAAATGGCATAACAAGGTACTCGTAATGGCCGTCTCTGGTGTTAAAAGCGGTCTTCCACTCATCCCCAGGGCGTATACGAACGAGATTGTAAGCACCTCGGAGGTCCAATTTGGTGAAGACACGGGCCCCTTGGAGGCGATCCAGGAGCTCTGGAATCAGAGGCAACGGGTAACGGTCTCGGCGAGTAATTTGATTCAAGCCCCGATAATCAATACAGGGGCGGAGAGACCCGTCTTTCTTTCCTACAAAGAAGAACCCGGCCCCGGCCGGGGATTTGGACGGTCTGATGAAACCCCGGTCCAGGTTTTCCTTAATATAGGCTGACATAGCTTGGGTCTCAGGCAGAGACAGAGGGTAGACTCTCCCACGGGGCGGAGTGGTTCCTGGTAGCAAGTTGATTGCGCAATCAAAGGGTCGGTGCTCCGGGAGAAGCTCTGCTTTTTCTTTCGAGAAGACATCCTGAAAGGCATGGTATTGTGGAGGTACCATTAACGGAGCTGTGCAGAGTGCGATAGGTCGCAGTGGACGTGCAGGAAGGCAATGCCGATGGCACGCAGGACTCCAGGAGGTAATCTGGAGGGTACCCCAATCAATTACCGGAGAGTGTTGCCGAAGCCAGGGTAGACCCAGGATGACCGGGTGGATGGATTTTTCTAAAATAAGAAACGAGATTTCCTCCTGGTGGAGGGCTCCAACCTGGAGCTTCAGAGAACTGGTGCGAGTGGATATTAAACCAGGAAGTGGGCTCCCTTGAATGGAGGAAACCCGCACAGGCGGGTCTTGCGAGCAGACCTCGAGCTGTAGCTGTTCAACTAGCTCCCGGAGGACGAAGTTCCCCCCGGACCCAGAGTCGTTAAGGCAAGGGTATCAAAGCCTCCCTCCGGAAGGCAGAGTCGTACCGGAACGGTACATGGGGAGCTAGGTGAAATGTTGCCTAGAGTCAACTCCCCGCTGAGCTCTAGGTTCGGGCGTTTCCCGGACGCTCGGTACAGCGGGCCAAAAAGTGCCCCTGACCCCCACAGTATAGACACAGTCCCTGGGCACGTCGGCGTTGACGTTCCTCGGAGGAAAGGGGACCACGGCCCAACTGCATGGGTTCGTCTGTAGCTGGAGCTGTGGCTGCAGGAGGAGAGGACCGGGCTTGCGGCGGAGTGGATCGCCGGACGGAGGATCCCTGAGCGGGCCTTCGCTCTCGGAAGCGGCGCTGGATACGCCGGTCCACACGTCCAGCGAGTTCGATGAGTTCCTGCAAGTCATCTGGGAGATCTCGTGCCGCAAGCTCATCCTGGAGCCGAGAGGACAAACCCTCCAGAAAGATCCCATGCAAACTGTCCTCGCCCCAGGCCAGCTCTGTAGCCAGGGTCTGGAATTCCATCGCAAATTCCTCAAGGGGACGGTTACCCTGCTTCAGCTGGAGGAGCTCTGAGGCAGCTGTGGAGGCCCGGGACGGTTCGTCAAAGATCCTCCGGAATGCTTGGACAAATTGAACTAAGTTATTTAAGCGGGAATCTTGGCGCTCCCACAGGGAGGAAGCCCAAGTCAACGGTTTCCCGTCCAGAAGCGAAATAATGTAAGTCGTTTTTGCCCGGTCTGAGGTGAATTGCGCAGGCAGGAGGTCGAACCGGATGTAACAATGGTTGAGGAACCCTCGACATGTCTTCGGATTCCCCAAGTACCTCGGGGGCGCTGGCATCTGCACCGGGACAGAAGAAGTCGGGTTGACCATAGATGTGGATGCTGCGGAGTGGGCTGCGGAGGCCCCATCTACGCGATCCGCCAGGCGTTGGACGGCCGACATCAGCGTATCCAGGCAGGACTGCTGTTGCTGCAGCTTCTGGGCAATGCCGGGAATGGCCTTTAGACCGGCAAGATCCGCCGGGTCCATGGCCTTGCAATCTGTAGGATTCGTGGACCCTTGGGCCGATCGGAGCCTTAGGAAGAGCTGCTGTAGGTGGTAGAAGCAGCGACCCCGACCGGGAGGCGGCAGGGACAGACTGATGGCCGGTCGTAGACGGGACTCTGGAGGCCCTATGCGACCAAGGGCTCCGGCGAGGATGGAGGTGATGGTGGCGCTGGCTCGGTGAGGAGGAAACCTTCGCCCTGGAAGCCGATCCTCCCCCGAGAGGAGCTCGTAGGAGTTCAGCCGCTGGGACTTAGGAGATTCACCCTGGAAGCCGGAGTCCCCCCAGGAGGAGCCCGTAGGAACCCGGCCGCTGGGACTTAGGAGGGCCCGCAGGGGCCTGGTCAGCTGTAATCCAAGGTCGAGAGCCGAAGGGTCGTTGCTCGCCGAACCAGAGTCAGGAACCAATGGATCGCCGTCAGCCAGTCCGAGGTCAGAAGCCAGAGGGTCAACGTAAGCCGGTCCGAGGTCAGAAGCCAGAAGGTCAACGTAAGCCGGTCCGAGGTCAGAAGCCAGAAGACACCAATGCCAGTCCGGGGTCCGAAACCAAGGAGAGACGTCAGCCGATCCGAGTCAGGAGCCAAGGAAGAACACCAAGCAGAACGCAGCAACTGAAGACAGGAACAACCCTGGGAACCTCGTTGCAAGGCGACGTTTGGGATCTGGCTGCAGGGCTAAATACCCTGGGGGCGTCTGACGTCATCCAGGGGCGTCCCCAAGGTTTCCCGCGCTGGCCCCTTTAAAAAACAGAGAAAGACGCGCGCGCGCGCGTCTAGGGGGCGGGGCTTAGCGCCGCGAGGCGCCGGCTGCACCGACGAGGCAGGGAAGCGGCAGTAGAAGCAGTTGCAGGCCCGGGCGAGCTGGAGAAACGCCGGGCCTGCAGTCTCCGGTGTCCCCGGAGCCCTGGGGAGCGCGGAGCCCGCGCCAGCCCGCGAGCCGGTGAGTGACGATTCCGGGGGCGGCCCGGAATCGCAACAATTCTCTGCCCTGGGTTTTGTATGTTATACAATCCTGTATTTTATACACATTTTATCTAGTTTTTAATTACATATAAAAACAATGTTTGATATAAATAATTTCAAGCTACTTCCCTTCTTATGCTCCAAACACCCGACACGGTGCCATGTTTCGAGAACACATCTCTGCTTCCAGGGGGAAAAACTTCTTCATGTCTCACCAATACTTCTCCAGGCTCTCATTCATTTACAATGTTGATTCTCGGCAGATTAAATAAGGAGCAAACATGGGAAATAAAATCCAATCACAGGTCAAAACATGACAAAGATCATTACACTTGACTGGTGAAATTCAAAAACATCTTTTACCAGTCATTGTCATGCTAAATGACTTGTTGATTGTTATGCTCAGGCTTGTGAACCCTTGGGCTGATGGGAGGATGGAATACCTTAGGAGGAAGATCCGTAGGTTCTCTTGTCGGGTGGTGAGGCAGGAACAGAAGACGTGACCAGCTGACCCTCGGCACTGGAGACAGAGGCGACTGTGGAGGCAGATGAAGAGTCGTGATGTCGAAGGAAGGAAGTGTGTCTTTGCCACTGGAAGTCCACGGTCCCCCCAGGAGGAGCCTGTAGGGACCCGGACCGCTAGGACTTAGGTGGACCTTTGAGAGGTCAAGAAGTTCGGTGCAAGGGCAGACTGGAGCTTCACCCTGGAAGCCCGCGGTCCCCCCGGGAGGAGCCCATAGGGACCCGGGCCGCTGGGACTTAGGCGGGCCCTTGGAGACGACGGTCAAGAAGAAGTCCAAGGTCAAGTGCCAGAGGGATCACCACTTGCCAGTCCAAAGTCACACACCAGAGAATCACCGCTTGTCAATCTGAAGTCAATACCAGGAATCACCGCTAGCCGATCCGAAGTCACACACCAGGAATCACCGCTAGCCGATCTGAAGTCAGGAACCAGGAACACCAAGACGAAACAGGAACAAGGATCCAAAGCACAAGAACTCACCGAAGCAAGTAGACCTGACTAACCACGGAAGTTGCCAAGTCAAGGAATGAGCAGAGGAAGTCTCCTTTTATACTTCCTCTGCTCTGGCTCATAGAAAACAGGTGAGTCTAGTTAAAGGGATCAGGTCCCTTTAAATCTGAGAGAGGGGCGCGGCCTCGCACCTAAGGATGGCGGCGGCCATCTTGGATTTTCCTTCACGGAGGAAACGCCGCTCGACGCCACGAGGGAGGAGCAAAGACGGCTCCCCACCTGGTGACCAGTACCCCCCTCTTCAGGGCGCCTCCCCGGAGGCCTGGGCTTAGACGGGTGGTCTCTGTGGAATTGCTCAAGCAAGCCCCGGTCTAAGATATTGGCCAAGGGCTCCCAGGTGTTTTCTTCGGGGCCGAACTCCTCTCACACTAACAGGTACTCCTATTTCTTCCTATGCTTTCTCATGTCCAAGACCTCCCGGACTTGATAGGTGAGGTCATCTTCGGAAGCAACAGGTTGGGGAGTCGGATGCGTGCTGGAAGGCCACGATAACACCAGAGGCTTCAAGAGGGAAACATGGAACGTGTTGTGTATCTTGAGAGAAGGTGGAAGACGAAGCTGATATGAAATGGCACCAACCTGTCGGATGATAGGAAATGGCCCAATAAATTGTGGGACCAGTCGCGCTGATGGCAGTTTCAGGCGGATGAACTGTGTGCTCAGCCATACCTTTTGGCCCGGCCTGAGAGGCGGGTATGATCTTCTTCGCTGATCGGCATACCTTTTTGCCGCCTGACTGGCTTTGATCAGTGCATGTTGTGTGGAGGTCCACAGGCGGTGTAGCTCGTCTGCCGAGAGTTGAGCTACCGGGGACGTAACTGAAATGGGAACTGGCAGCGGCGGACGTGGCTGCTTCCTATCCTCCATGGTAGCCATGGAGAGATGAGAACTAAGCGCAAATTCTGCCCAGGGTAGCAGGTTAGCCCAGTCATCCTTTTTCTCGTTGACGTAAATATGGAAGAACTGCTTTAAGGTCTGGTTCGTTCTCTCCGCAAGTACATTAGACTGTGGGTGGTAAGCTGACGTATAGTCTAAGGTAACGTCAAACTTCTGGCAGAGGGCCCTCCAAAACCTGGCAGTAAATTGAGGCCATCTATCTGAAAGGATGCTTCTTGGGAGGCCATGTAGCCTGAAGATGTGCTGGACGAACAGCTGGGCCAGCTGTGGTGCAGACAGCAATCCTGGGAGTGGCACAAAGTGACCCATTTTACTAAACCGGTCGACAACCACCCATATAACACTCTCCAGTGTTGCCACTGGAGAGTGGCAGGTCGACCACAAAGTCAGTTGCCACATGGGTCCATGGTTCTGAAGGTGCTGGTAAGGGCTGAAGCAAGCCTGGGGTCGAACCAGGGATCCTTTTGTGGTGGGCACATGACTGGCAGGACTCTACATACGCTCGGACATCTTTGTTGACTTTAGGCCACCAGTAGTATCGGCACAGAGTCTGTAAGGTTCGGGATTGTCCAGGGTGACCGGAACAGCGGGAATCGTGAGCCCATGCCAGGACTTGTTTCCGTAAGTGCGATGGAACCAGAGTTTTCCCGGGAGGGATGGTCGTGGTAGCAGACAGGAGGATGCGGGACGGCTCAATAATGAACCGGGGTTCCTCCGAATTTTCTGTAGATTCAAAGACACGTGATAGGGCATTGGCGGGTCTGTAACGAAGGACAAAGTTGAACCTGGTGAAGAATAGGTGACCAAAGTGCCTGCTGTGGATTGAGTCGTTGTGCCCGATGCAGGTACTCCAGGTTTTTATGGTCTGCGTAGACCGTAAACTGGTGTTGTGCCCCCTCTAGCCAAGGGCGCCACTCTTCTAAGGCTACCTTTATAGCTAAGAGCTCCTTATCGCCTATGGCGTAGTTCTGTTCTGCTGGAGAGAACTGATGTGAGAGGAAGGCACACGGACATAGTTTATGACCGGAAGTTTGGCTCAGAACAGCGCCTACGCCTTCTGAGGACGCGTCCACCTCGATGACAAATGGCCGCTGCGGATCCGGATGCCGAAGGCACGGTTGTTGCAGGAACGCCTCCTTGAGGCGACGAAAGGCGGCCTCCGCTCCCGGAGGCCAATTCTTGGGGTCTGCGCCTTTCCAGGTCAGGGCTGTCATCGGGGCAACGATGGACGCATAATGTGGTATGAATAATCGATAGTAGTTTGCAAAACCCAAAAACCTTTGGAGTGCCTTTAGTCCTGATGGCTGCGGCCATTCCCGAATGGCTTTCAGCTTCTGGGGGTCCATAGGGAATCCTTCACTGGACACTATGTATCCCAGGAAGGGAAGGGACTCCTGCTCAAAAAGGCACTTTTCAAGCTTCGCGTACAATTTATGTTCTCTGAGGCGCTGCAAAACTTGGACGACGTGCTGGAGGTGAGAAGTCAGAGTATCTGAGAATATCAAAATGTCGTCCAAGTATACGACCACGCACTGATTCAGGAGATCGCAGAGTATCTCATTCATGGTGTTCTGGAACACCGCTGGAGCATTACAGAGCCCGAACGGCATCACTAAATACTCATAGTGGCCGTCTCGGGTATTGAAGGCCGTCTTCCATTCATCTCCCTCCTTGGTACGGATCAAGTTGTAAGCCCCTCAGAGATCCAACTTGGAGAAGATCTTCGCACCCTGCAGTCAGTCAAAGAGCTCGGAGATGAGGGGCAAGGGGTAACGGTCCTTGACCATTATAGCATTCAGGCCCCGATAGTCAATGCAAGGGCGAAGGCTTCCGTCCTTCTTTGTGACAAAGAAGAACCCTGCCCCTGCTGGGGACTTTGATTTCTGAATGAAACCTCTCTCCATGTTTTCCTCGATGTACTCTTTCATGGCCTGCGTCTCGGCTGGCGAGAGGGCATAGGTGCCCCCTCGAAGATGTTCAGTACCTGGGAGGAGATTGATAGCACAATTGAAGGATCGATGAGGTGGAAGTATCTCGGCCTGTTTTGAGAAAACATCCGCATACGAGGCATAGGAGGCCGGCAGGCCTGGAAGGCTGGTGGAGGCGATGGAGCACGAGACTGGAATCACAGACTGGAGGCAATTGCCGTGACAATTCGGCCCCCAGCGGGACAGCTGCAAGTTCTCCCAGTCAAACTGGGGACCGTGTTCCTGGAGCCAGGGAAGGCCCAAGACAACGGGGTGGATAGAATGCTCCAGGACATGAAAAGCCATCTGTTCGCGATGAAGGAGCCCAACCCTCAGCTGGATGGATTCTGTGATATGAGTCACACGTCCCGGAAGGGGTTTCCCTTGAATCGAAGAGATGACCAGTGGAGCTGGAACACGGACTAGCGGAATCTTTAAGTGCTCCACCAAACCCTGCATAATAAAATTGCCGCCGGTGCCAGAGTCTACCAGGGCTAGCGTGTGGAATTCCCCCACCGCCGATGTTAGAGCCATAGGTAGTGCTAGTGGAGGTGCTGGGGAAGTTAGGCCCAGGAAGAGACCTCCTTCAGGTCCTAGGCCCGGGAGTCTTCTGGTCGTGCTGAGCAGGCGGCTATTTGATGGCCCGCTGCACCGCAATAAAGCAAAGTCCTTCCTTCGTGCGCCGCCGGCACTCTTGTAGAGAGACTCTTCCACGACCCAACTCCATGGGCTCCTTGGCGGGTGCTCGAAGGGCTTCTGATGCACTCTTGGAGGAAGGCGAAGGCCTTCTCGCTGCCTTTACTTCTGGAAGGTGAAACCGCATCCGACGATCCACTCGATTGGCCAATTCTATCATGCCATTGAGGTCGTCTGGGAGTTCCTTCACTGCTAGCTCATTCTGAAGGCGCGAGGTTAACCCTTCCAAGAAGATCCCGTGGAGGCAATCTTCTCTCCAATTCAGCTCTGCAGCCAGGGTGCGGAATTCTGTTGCGTATTCGGCCACTGCCGAGTACCCTGTCGCAGTCGGAGCAATTCCGAGACAGCAGTGGGTTTGCGGACGGGCTCATCAAAAATCTGCCGGAAAGTGGCAGAAACTGATTCAAGTTTCCAAACACAGGGTCTCTTCTCTCCCATAGATGAGAGGCCCAGATCAAGGGCTTTCCGTCAAGCAGGGACATAATGTAGTTGGTTTTGACCAGGTCGCTGGGAAACTGCGCAGGCAGCAAGGAAAAATGGACCTGGCACTGGCTAAGGAATCCCCGACACAACTTCGCGTCTCCGGCGTATCGAGAGGGTGCCAGGAGTTGCGTGGGAATTACTTGCCCCAGATCGCCCACGGTGCCTTGCTGAGTAGGGCGGCCTCCTTGAGCCCCGGGCAGGGACGGCAGCGTATGGTTCATGGGCCCTAATGCCTCGAGGCGTTGGGTCAGGCCCTGCACTGCAGAGACCAGGGCATCCAGGTTCTGTTGCTGATCCTTCAGGCGCTGGGCCATTCCGGGAATGGCCTGGTGGGCAGATACCTCCGCCGGGTCCATGGACTTGGCAATCTGTTATGCTCAGGCTTGTGAACCCATGGGCCGACAGGAGGATGGAATACCTTAGGAGGAAGATCCGTAGGTTCTCCCGTCGGGTGGCGAGGCAGGAACAGAAGACGTAATCAGCTGACCCTCGGCACTGGAGACAGAGGCGACTGTGGAGGCAGACGAAGAGTCATGACGTCGAAGGAAGGAAGTGTGTCTTCACCACTGGAAATCCGTGGTCCCCCCAGGAGGAGCCCGTAGGGACCCGGACCGCTGGGACGTAGGTGGACCTTTGAGAGGACAAGAAGTTTGGTGCAAGGGCAAACTGGAGCTACACCCCTGGAAGCCCGCAGTCCCCCCGGGAGGAGCCCGTAGGTACCCGGACCGCTGTGACTTAGGCGGGCCCTTGGAGACGACGGTCAAGAAGAAGTCCAAGGTCAAGTGCCAGAGGGTCGTCGCTTACCAGTCCGAGGTCACACACCGAGGGATCACCACTTGCCAGTCCAAAGTCACACACCAGAGAATCACTGCTTGCCAATCCGAAGTCAATACCAGGAATCACCGCTAGCCGATCCGAAGTCACACACCAGGAATCACCGCTAGCCGATCTGAAGTCAGGAACCAGGAACACCAAGACGAAACAGGAACAAGGATCCAAAGCACAAGAACTCACCGAAGCAAGCAGACCTGACTAAGCACGGAAGTTGCCAAGTCAAGGAATGAGCAGAGGAAGTCTCCTTTTATACTTCCTCTGCTCTGGCTCATAGGAAACAGGTGAGTCTAGTTAAAAGGGATCAGGTCCCTTTAAATCTGAGAAGGGGGCGTGGCCTCGCACCTAAGGATGGCGGTGGCCATCTTGGATATCCTCCACAGAGAAAACTCCGCTGGACGCCGCGAGGGAGCAGCAAGAACGGCTCCCCACCTGACGACCAGCACCGGGGTCCATGTCGAAGCGAGGGACGTTGGATCTGGGGCTTCTCCCGGAACTCCCACGGTGGGTCGCCGCTGCGGGCATGGTAGGGGGCCACGCCCGTGGCCGTCCACGGGCATGGAACACAACAGTTGATATTCTCAAAAATCACATTAATTAGCAGAAAGCTCTACATCATGTTTAAATGGTCAATCATAAAAAGTGAAAACCATCTATTGTAAAGTGTATTTATTTATTTATTTATTTAGTGTATTTTCTATACCGGCATTCAAGATAAGCATCACATCATGCTGGTTTACATTTAACAGGAGGTGTAAACAGCAAATAAACTAAAACTGTAACAAGTGAAGAGAAACTCTGCAGTTACAATAAAACAGGGAAGTTCAGAACTGGAAGAAGAAGGAAAGGCTAGAGGAATTTAACGGAAAGAGCAATTGTTTACAATGTTCAAAGAATGTCTGACTGTGGTTGTTGGTGAATTAAGGTTCAGTTGGATTCTGGAAAGGCTTGCTTAAACAACCATGTCTTAAGCCTTTTTCTGAAAGTTAGAAGGTACATTTCCTGTCGAAGATCTGGTGGAATGGAATTCCATAGCGATGGTCCTGCTGTAGAGAAGGCCCGGTCTCTAAATGTTATATGTTGAGAGGTTTTGGTGTGTGGAACATGTAGTGAATCTCTGTAAGCTTCTCTGATGGGTCTGGTAGAAGTATGTTTTCTGAATGGGATTTGTAGGTTGAGTGGAGCGTGGTGATGTATGGTTTTATAGATAATGGTAATGGACTTATGAATGATTCTGAAGTGAATTGGCAGCCAGTGTAGGTCTTTGAGAATTGGAGATATGTGGTCTTTTCTCCTCGTGTTTGTCAATATTCTGGCTGCCGTGTTTTGGACCATCTGAAAAGGTTTGGTGTGGGATGAAAGGAGACCTAATAAGATAGAGTTACAGTAGTCTATCTTAGAGAAGATTATTGCTTGCAGAACTGTTCTGTAATCATGAAAGTGAAAGAGTGGTCTTATTCTTTTCAGGACATGTAGTTTATGAAAACAGTCTTTAGTTGTTTGGTTAATAAAAGATTTTAGGTTTAGACGATTATCAATAATAACTCCTAAGTCTCTTTCTTTGGAGATGTGAAGGTTGGCTGGTGGATTCGTCGTGATGTTACTGTTTTCCGGGGATATGAGAAGGAATTCACTTTTTGAAGAATTTAGTATTAAGTTTAAGCTGGTGAGGAGGCAGTTGATTTCTTGAAGGCAGTTTTCCCAAAATTCCAGTGTTTTTGTGATGGATTCTTTAAGGGAATTACGATCTGGACATCGTCGGCGTATAAGAAGTGTTTTAGGTTCAATTTGGTTAACAACTGGCATAGTGGAAGAAGGTAAATATTGAAAAGCGTGGGGGACAGGGATGAACCCTGGGGAACTCCTATGGAGGAAGGATAACGAAGGGATTCTTTATTGTGGATTTTAACCTTGTAGCCTCTGTTCCCAAGGAATGTTTTGAACCAGGCCAGTACAATTCCTGTTATGCCGATGTTCTCCAGTTGGTTGAGGAGGATGGAGTGGTTAACGGTGTCAAAAGCTGCCGAGAGGTCCAGTAGAATCAGTAAGAAGGCATGACCTTTGTCGAGGCCCATGATGAATATATATATATAAATATATATATTTATATATATATTATCAAATTGGTAAAAAAATATCTATCACCAAACTATATTATAGGAAGCAATGTAATGAATTTAGAAAGCAACACTCCGATTAATGTCCATATTCAAATCCAGTCATTAACAAGCCACTGAAAATCTTCAAAGTATATTTAAATTGTTCAGAGGAGATGGTAAATATCTACCTTTCAGTGCCAACTTGCACATAATGCACCAACCAATGGGATGATGTTCTGTATTGGATACACTTTTCATATAGGTATTTATTATTGTATCCTCTGGTGGTTCTTCACGCACCACTATTCCGCTATCAGTCAGTGTGTCTCATGGTTCTGTCCTGGGCCCTTTTCTCTTTTCTCTCACACTTCTTACCTCAGTGCTCTGATTTCCTCCTAAGGCTTTGAGTATCACTTTTAAGCTGATAACTCCCAGATCTACCTCTCTACACCAGCAATTTCACCACATATCCAGTCCCAAATGTCAGCCTGCTTGTCCCTGTTTTTCTGTCTCTGTGAATGGTTCCTTCAGCCCGTCACCTTGGGGTCATCTTTGTCTCACTCTCATTCTATACACACATCCAAAACACCGCTAAAACATGTTTCTTCCTCTAACATCACTAAAATCCATCCCCTCCTTTCCTAAGCCAACTACCAAAACACTCATCCATTCACTTATCACCTTCAGTTTAGACTACTGTAATTTGATCTTCATGGGCCTCCCCCTGCAATCTAGTCAAAATTTGGCTGCACAACCTATCTTCCTTCAACGTCACTATAACCATGTAACCCCCTCATCTCAAGTCATTACATTAGCTCCCTGTCCACCCCCATATATGGTTCAATCTTCTGTTACTGCCTATACATGTACTCCCTCTGCAGCTCCACATTACTTATCTTCTCTTCTCTGTCCCTTCACCCTTCTTCATGAGCTCCGTTCATCACTATGCGTGCAAACCCGACACTGGCAAAACATGGCAGAACAAGAATGTCGCTCTTATTTGTGCCCTTTTCCTCCACCGCCAACTCCTGACTTCATGTTGCTGTCCACCTTGCTGCTCCATATGCTTAGAATAAACTTTCTGAGTCAGTGCTTCATGCTTTCTCCCTGACTGTATTCAAATCCAGTTTAAAAAACACACCATTTTAAAGCTCACCATTTCTCTACAATAAATACTTCTCCCATAAGGGCTCGTGTAATAAGCCCTGCTGTGAAATCGGTGTTATTTTTCTGCATGTATTTTTTTGTGTGCGTGGCAAAAGCAGGCACCTCCATGGGATGTAATAAGGGGATGGTATGCAAATGAGATACGTGCAGAAAATCCGTGCTAAAACACGCGCTGAAAGCTCTATGCAATAAACTGCGCATAAACCCACTTTAATGTGGTGACCTATGATTGATTCTCTGAAAGCCTTTAAGAGGGGGGAAAGATGGCTGCCACCTGACCTGCACGCTAAGAAATGCTCCTCCGTTTTCCTTGCTAATAACTTTTTTTTTTCCTTATTTTGTTTAAAATGCCTCATACCAAGAGAAAAGTTCGGCTGAGGGAGATTTCAAGTTCCTCTCCCCTTTCCGAGCATTTACAACAACCACGGATAGAGACTTTCTTCATGGCACCACTAATTGCTACGTCGGAGGGGAGAGCCGCTATGGAGTTGACTGCTGAGCGAACGTCACCTCCTTTGGATGAAGTGATATCGTTAAGCCCCAGAGCGCCGAGTGTGCCTCCACCCCTATTTCATTTGGATTTGAGACAAAGAGATGATAATATCATTAAAGCCCCGAGAAGGGGAACTCTTTTGGATTCCCCTTCGGAGATTCCATGGGCCTCTCTTCTGTCCTGAAGCTTTCAGAGACCAATGAAGCTGGAAGCAACCCCGTGGGTG
Source organism: Rhinatrema bivittatum (assembly GCF_901001135.1). NCBI lineage: Eukaryota > Metazoa > Chordata > Amphibia > Gymnophiona > Rhinatrematidae > Rhinatrema > Rhinatrema bivittatum. The sequence continues at coordinate 738,144,706 of NC_042616.1, read as the reverse complement.
AAGGAGCAGGGATTGTGCAGGTATGTCCATCGCCAATGTTATTACTTGAGAAACCTAAGGAAATAACTCTGGAGGCTGTTTGGAATGTTTTAATTTCTATAGAGAAGGCTATTACCTCTTTAACAGCTGTAGTAGCAGAAAGTAATCGGCGTGTGTTGGCTATAGAAAATCAAGTTGGATCTTTGGCAACTAAAGTCACCAAGTTTGACACAAGAATTTCTAAAATGGAAACAGTGCAACAACTGGTGCAATCAAATATTGTTTAAACTAAGAAACTGGAAAATGTTGAAAATGTTCTAAGTATCTTAAATCTAAGAATATTGAATTTTCCTTGTATAAGGTTGCTTTCCCCTAAGAATTTGCTTAAGAGTTACTTAGCACAGATTCTTAAATTTCCATTGGAGCTGTTCCAGTCATAACAAGGGCTTACTTTTTTCCTAAATCAGAAGGAGAAATTCCTAAGAACTCTGAACCTGCTTCTCCTATGAATGTCTCTGAGTTATTAGAATCGTCTCAAGAGATGATTATTCAGGACAGAGCTACTTTATTAGTGACCTTCGCATTTCTTTCTGAGAGAAATTCAGTGTTGAAATTCTTCTTTCGCAATCGTCATTTATTCTATGGTCAAAAAAGTATGGATCTTCCCCGACATCATTAGGACAACTCAAAAACTGTTGAGTGTGCCTGAACAGAAAACCAACATGGAGAAAGGAAAATGTCCCAGAATCCTCGGTTTTCTTAGCTTGCCTTAGCAGTATGAACTCTAAGTGATTTCTTGAGAATGACTTGCAGAATTCATAGGACATCTGGACAGGCAGTCAAGCGGGTTCCACCTATGATGCCTAATTATAGGGTCATAAAAGGAGAAGACAACGGCGGGAACTTCAGGCTACCCGGTCACAATAAGAGGCACCATTCTCAGGAGAATCTGTAAACACAACTTCAGATGTGTTAATTGCCCTGACCATCAAGATTCTAACAGAACAAAGGACTATCTAGAGAGTGATGGTAAATGGGCCCCACCTGGGAGAAGTAATCAGGGCAGTTCAGGGATAATCACATCATGCGGTTGACATGACACCCTATGTAAATTATTCTTTTGGCAGTCACATAATGCTAGAATCTTCTACAATATTATATGTTATCTATAAAAGAAGGATCATTTCCTGTATATGAGGAGATGCTGGTGAACAGTTTGTATGAGAAATGACATCAGCATCTCCCAAGAATACTTATATTGATCAATAAAAAATTATGCTTTCTACAAAAATCTAAGTGTTCTTGTATCCCCTGGACATAAGCATCAATAAAAAATGGCATGGCACTTAACAGAACATAGGAGGAAATTCCTTTCTATGAAGCCAGAAGTCTTAAGTAAATTCCAAATACTTATTTTTTGAACCTTCTCAGCTACGGGTATTCATGGACTGTCATTCCTAATGTTCCCATGTGTGGATCGGCTTAATTTTGTTTGGGGGGTATAAGTTCAGGATTTGCTATATTTGATTTCATTTTCTTATGTGAATTTCGCTCATTTCCTAAAATGTTATTACAATATTTGTTGGTGAAATTTTTATTTCATTTTGTATATTTCACTGATGAGTCTTTACAAATTTTGTCATATTTTCTGGTATAAGTGATCTTGTTTTGTAATTATTTTAAAAATCTAATAAAAGAAATTAAAAAAAAAAAAAGGCTTTAAGAGACGTGGTCTGGGATCGGGCTGAAGGTGAGTAGAGCAATGTCTAGCACCATGATCCGTCACCCGATCACATAGAAGCTATAATGGCAGATGCCGGGGAGCGAGGGAAATGCAGCAGAGATTTGAAAGGGGCTACAAAAGCATTCAGCATTTTTTACATGTGCCTGTTCCCTCTCTGACCTGGCTGCTTAATTTTCCAAGCTCCAGAGAGGCGCTTACACTTAACTCCTGCTCTGACCCAGGCACTAAAAAAAAACATTTTAATAAACCTGCGTAGCTCTCTGCATTGCCCATGAATAGTTAATTGCCTTCTTTGCATGGCATTATCATGGACTCATGCTAAACCAGTCGCAGCTTTTTGAGTGAGTTTGTGCATACATTTTTTCCACACTAACCTCATTATTGCATACGCATGCAAATTAGCATGGGAAAACGCACGTAATACCATGCGCACAATCCCACAGCTGATCAATTTCAGCTTATTACATTGGCCCCATAGATTCATTTGTCATGTATGTCACTGTAAGCTCCTTCAAGCAGGGGCTGTCTCTGAACGGCACTGTGTACATCCTGTGACACTTTAGAAACAATAAATAGAAGCAGCATAGAAATTAAGATACCCATAAAAGTCAGGCAGCCTATCTAAAGCAAGTTTTTAATGGTTAGCAACCCTGATGGGAATTGTAGTTTTCATTTTGTTGGGTTGACCTGGATGAGGTGAAAACCCTATTCTAACTAAAGCAACAAAGGTTAGAAAATTATTCCAACAGTAAAGAGGTATCAAGAAGGGTGATTAGGAAGTGGCTTTTCTCTGTTACAGGACCAGAACAGTGGAACTCAGCACCAAAAGAGCTGCAGATGGAATTAAACTATCTGCTCTTCTAGAAAAGGGTGAAATATTGGCTTTTCCCCATTATAGATTAGAATGTTATAGGTTGTATTATTTTCAGCAAGTTTATTGATGTTGTCTTGTATTTGAAAATCATGTATTATGTTTTATGAAATATTTTGTCAGATTTTGATATGTTGTACACCTCACCTATCAGGGTTTCTCTGTGTGGGCAATCTAGAATGAATAAATAAAATTATATTTAACATAATATTTAAGATAGCTTTTCCAATTAAATTGACCTTTTCTATAGATTAAGCACTGCATGGACTGGATTACACAGACCCACACTACATAAAGCAATGTAGTTATAGGCGTGTGTATATGTATGTAAATATGCTGCAGACCTTTATAAAAATGATGCAGTAGAATTTTCCAACCCTTGCTGCGAAATCTACTTCCGAGCTGCTGCAGGAATTTGGAGTGCAAGGGGGCAAAAAAACATTTTGTAAAAGAAAGGCCAGGGGACAGATAATGTGTCCACTATCCAATTTTTTTCTGCAAATCACATAAGCTCACGCTTTGCCAGTGTCAGGTTTGGTTTTATTCCCTGATGGTGATGGATCAGAGCTCAGGCCTCGTTCAGTGACGCATCCCGTTCCCCTCCGTTGCCATGGTGATGCTGACACTGCGGGCTGAGGTTCCCGAGCCAAGGCAAGGCATGGCATCTGCAAAACAAGTGAGTGTGCGCGAGCCGCCTATCGCCCAAAATAATCGCACATCTGAAATCCCAAGCACTTCGCAAATTATACAGGTAGAGGGGAGAAAACGCCAAAGAGATGCCGTGCTGCCCAAATCCAAGTTATTGTCGGCCTACGCTTACATGCGTGGTCTGTAACACTGCAGCGAAGCCGGGAGGCAGGTGCATCACGTTTAACACCAAAACAGCACGGCCCGGGCCCGGGTACCGCTGCACTGTTGCTGTGCTTTGCCGAGGAACTAAACATATTAGGGAGGAGCCCGAGCGGCAACCGCGTGATGTGAGACCGAATGACAAGCGCAGGGGGCACGCGCGACTTGCACGAGCTCGGAGCCCGTCTCACTCCCAGGATAAGGAGCGCAATAAGAAGAGCGTATAATAACAATAAGGAGAAGAAAAGCGGGAGAAGTCGTGTGCAGTGCGGTGAGAGGCTGCAGTGACAGACAGAGGCGAGCCCGGGGACGAGAGACTCAGAGATAGAGCAGAAGAGAGCAGGTGATCGGACCTGGGAAAGGAGGAGGGAGAGTGAGCAGCAACAGGGAAGGAGGGAGGGAGGCGCCCCGATGCTGAGCGGAGCATTTCGTCTCTATTGATTTCTTTCTATCTGCGTGTGCGGCTTTTTCTGATTCTCTCTCTCTTTCTCACCCTGCCCCTTGCCTGACAGGTCGGAGCCTGAGGTGGCGCGATCCAAGAGAGATGGGACCCCTGCAGGACCCCAAGGTAAGGTGGGAGCCTCGAGGCCGGGTTTTGGTTGGGCTCTGTCAGGTCACCGTTCCATCTGATACCCCTGCCCTTTGGCGATCCCTAATCTCGGGATCACCAGGCCCAGCTGTTTCCAGCTGACCCTGTGTCACTTGCATCCGGGAAACGGTCTCTGGCCGTGAGGGAGGTAGAGTGCCAGGCGGGTGTTTGTCTACTGCTGTTCCTTTCCTGGGGGGAAGGGGCAGGTGCTCGGGTCTATTATGCCTGACCCTGTAGCGGGGGAGGGGCAATAAGATGCTACATGGAGAGCCTGGGAGGGCGTGGCTGGGATATTGGGGGCGGGACATGGGGGCGGTTTCGTAGATGGGGCGGGGATAGTGCGCAGGAGGAGATTTGTAGAGGCAGCGTAAATGGTGCGGATGCCGCGGGGTGGAGTGGAGTGGGTTTTGTTGGTGGAGTGGGGATAGTGCGCAGGGTTGGGGGCTGGGGGTTGGGTTTTGTTGATGGGGTGGGGAGAATGCGCAGGGTTGGGGGTTGGGTTTCGTTGAGGAGGCGGGGATAGTGCGCAGGGATGGGGCGGGAATAGTTCGTTAGGTAGGGGTATTTGGTGCAGGCGTTATGGATAGTGCATGCGGCGGGGGAATGACTTTTGTTGATGGGGTGGGGATAGTGTTCAGGATGTAAGGTTGGGATTTGTTGATGGGGCGGGAATATCGCGCAGAAGGGTATTTGTACAGGCCGCATGGATAGTTCCCGCAGCCTGGTTGGGGAGGGGAGTGCGGATAGAGCTCAGTGATGGGGGTTGGGTTTCGTTGAGGGGGCGGGGATAGTGCTAATGAGGGAGGGCGTTTCATCAAGGGGGCGGGGATAGTGCGCAGGGGGTTGGGTCTGGGGGTGAAGTTTCATTGGGTGGGAAGTGGCTTGACCTGAGTCACTCGGTCCCGCTTAGGGGAACGGGGCAGAGAGCGGCTGGACGCTGGGGTATGGTAGGAAAGAGGAGGTCGCTCATGTCGACTGTCAATAACCAGACCCGAAGTGTCCGTGAACAAACTGGATCTTCCGGATGAAGCTGATGCGAGTCATGAGGGTGGGGGGCGGGAGATGAGCCAGAAGGCCGGGTGGGGCGAGAGGGTTCTCCCCGTCTGCTTGCATTATTATTATTATGTTCACTATGTTCTCTGACGATCAGAAGGCGCAGGAGAAGGATATTGCCCGCAGCCGCATTCCCCGTTTGGTGCTCCGGCCTTATCTCCCGAAACAGAAAATCTCTCCGGCGTCCGAGTCTCCCTTCTCCGAAGAGGAGAGCAAAGATTTCAACCCGAGCTCGACTATCAGCAGCAACAGCTTCTGTTCAGGTACTCGCTGCCCGGCCCAGGGTCCAAGACACTGGGGCATAATAGACACTGGGCATAATAGACCTCTGTGTAATTTTCGGGTTTATAGGTGATGTCAAAATGACGGTACCTACTGTAGTTTTTAAAAACCGAATTGTAATTTTCACTCCCCCTAGCTTGATTTTGTTCTACACAAATATTTCTTATTTTGGATTTAATTATATGCCTCTTCAAACTCTCCCGCTAGGCAGTTACAATTCAGGTACAGTAGATAGGTCCCTACTCCAGAGAGGCCTTATCCAGTTCTGTCTCAGCCCTGCAACATCCTGGTTAATTTACATTTGTGCTGAGGAGAGGAGCTCATAAAAACGTAAAACACGAATATCTCCTCATGGATGAACTGAATGCCAGAAGGAAAAAAAATGCTCTCCCAATTGTTTTGTTTTTTTTTTGTCATGTAAATTATTTTTAAAATCTTCTGCTAGTGGTGCTAACACTCAGTCAGAGCTACTGCAGCAGAAGAACAGTGGGCATTCTGCTTGGAATTGGGGAAAATAACACCTACATATTTGACTATTTACTTCTTTAAAAGTATAGTTGTTATACATTTTAGACTTTTTCTTCCTGACTGTGGGTAAAAATCCTTAACAATTATTTTGAATACCTTAAGTGCAAAAATAAGGTATATATTGTAAAATGGGAGTGATTTGTCTGTCTGCATTAGAAATTCCCGGGAGTCAGTGTATTTTAAAAGCTTTGCCAAATTGCTTAAGAAAATGAATCCACAACATGCAATGTGGTTTTCAAAAAGTTTTTGATACTCACATTTTCCATTCCCTTACTGTCTCAGTGCATCAGATGATTAAAATCAATATGAGAAACTCCTTCAAAAATAACATATGCTTCAAATTGTAAAAGGCCCCAATTCATGTTTTGCTGAATGCTTCCTCAGGGTGTTCTTTATTGACTTTCTTGTCAGTTTATATCTGTAGTCAGGTTGTAGGCATTTCATTCATAACTTTGGAATATTTGTGCTGTGTTCTGTAAATTATTACTATGTGCACCCAAGATATATTCCCAAATATTACTAATTAAGAACACAAGTAGCTTGTATTCTGATAGCCAACATACTCAGTTTTCCAGGCTCTTACAAAATCCAAACATTGCTTCATTCCTGGCTGCTAGTCATGTCACTGGGACTCTACTGAGCATGTGTGTGATGTGCCTTTATGTCCCGTAGAAGACAGAAGTGGCTCTGAAGTACTTAGAGCCTGATGCACTATGCTAGTTTCCTATAAACAGAGTGCGAGGGAAAACCTTAGTCTTGTTACAATTCCAGTGTCATTAACCCGTCTCTCATAAAGTATTTAGAGGGAGCTTGGGTCAGAAGGTGTTGTAGATGACATAAACCTGTTAAAATGGAGAGTTGAGAAAGGAGCCTGACATGGTAGAAAAAACAGCTTCATGGTATCGGAAGGCATTTCTGCTGAGTAAGAATTTGTTATTCTGACCCTACTGGGACTTGTTAGTTAGGAGTACTTAAATATGAGGGTGACAGAGACATTGGAAATCTCATCTTAACTGGGCAGAGGGCCAGTAATACGAGGTATAAATAATAAACTGGTACATCATTCATATTGATATTAGTGACAGCAAAATTATTAAACAGATAATAATTCTATTCTGTTCTCTTCCAAATAACATATTTCATAAATACAGTTTTTGTAAACTTAGGTTAGTTCTAGCAGTATTGCTCTTTTGATTTTCAATGAATTTTTAGTTAATCATTGTAACATTTTGTCTTCTGAATGTTTGCAAAAAGAAACATTTATATAAATTAATCAGGAAACATTACTTGTTATGGACAACATATAAAATATATCAGTTTGGTCTCCATGTTTGCAACTTCCATGTTTCTAAATATAATCTATATATGTGCCTGTATTTTGGAGTTGGCACTAGTGCAATAAAAGTGCAAGACCCAGTTTTGGTCCTGGTGGACAGGAGTGGCTCTATAATTAGGTAGGTTAAGGTGGCCACATGGAGCGGCAGAATTTTGGGGCAGCAAAATATGCTCCCAGTATACTCCCTCAGCATCTGCCTCACCCTGCCTGAAAACCCGAGACGCGGTGCAGGTTTTAATGATGTGCCTGTAGGGTTCCCAACTCCACGGGCAGGAAGACAGGACCTGTGGCGGCATAAGAAGGTAATGTGCCCTTGGGGTTCCCACCCCCTGCGGGCAGGAAGACAAGAACCAGCAAAGTGCAAGAAGATGACATGCCACCCTATGCCCCACGGGCAAGAAGGCAGAAATCAAGGTGGCACAAGAGGATCCCACCCCTCACAGGCAAGCAGATTGAAACCATGTTGTGCTGCCAGAGGATATGCCCGCGGGGTTCCCAACCCTCAAGGGTAGAGAGAAAGGAACTGCGCAGTGCCGCTGAAGATGATGTGCCCACGGGGTTTCCACTCTTCACAGGCAGGAAGAAGACATCTGCAGTAGAAATTTGTTCCTCAGAAGACTGTATTTTGAGTGCCTTTTTCATGTAAAATCTTTTGCTATGAATGCATATTTTTTGGTTATGTGTTCGGATGAGGTCCAGAGGTGAGGGCATAAGGTGGTAAGATTCATCTGGGTGCTCCTTGCTTACCAGTCCAGAGAGAGTACATTACACGCAGAACCCGCCATTCACCCATCTTCCGCTTTCTAAGAGGGCAAATGCTGGAGAAGGGTGGGAGGCTTGCCAGCTTCCTAGAAATATTATTTATTTATTTTGAACTTTTTTATACTGACATTCATGTAAAAATACATGTTTCATATGAAACAACTTATTAGAGGAAAAAACATTACATAGAACAGGGGTTACATCGAACTGGGACCCGGGAAGATAAATGCAAATTAATAACATATAGTTTAAATAATGTACAAGTCCCTATCCAGAGTCAATCCGAGCGTCATGTCCTGTCATGGGTGTGATAACGATCATCCATTAGGGGAAAGCTTGTCTGAATAGCCACGTTTTAAGCTTTTAAACTTGTCTGACACTCCTTTGGGAACACGTTTTAGACTTTTCTGACACTCCTTTGGGAACCCTGGCCCCTTCCTTCCCTGTCCCCCAGCATTTCAAATCACCAAAAGGGCCAGACTCCCAGGAGGGACCCTCTCCCACGTCGCCCCTCTCGTTGATTCGACCCGCTCCGCACCTTGGTGGGGCACTCTTTCCTCGCCTCAGGCAGCAGATTGCCTTTAGCTGCCACTGCTAGTGGGGATCAAATATTCATGTTTCAGACAGGGTAGGCGATCCTGCATAGCCTTGCCATCAACAGCAGCATGAATGGGACAGCCGCAGAAGTCTCTTCTCAGTTCAGCATGGCAAAGTCAGAAATAGCTGTACTGCGGCTCTTGCCCTGTTCCCTTGATGTGAAAGGAGACTAAGGAAACTTACTTCCCGCATTCTACAAATCCAAACGTTCCTTATTTCTACACAGTAACATCATTGCCATCTAGATATGGCTTAAATCTAATAGACACGAGTATGTCAGGATCACTTAGCAAACTGTCCAGCAAGTTGTAAATTCCTCAGCATTTGTGAAATATGTCGATTCCTTTAAGAGTTTTCCATATAAAACATTTTAGACAATTTGAAAATATATTATAGCAGGGCACACTTTTGATTTTAGGTGTGTGAAGCAAAGACCCTGAATAGCAGAGTAGTTGCTATTTACCATTTGACGCTAAAGCAGTGTACCTCACTCCCACTGTCATTTGCTCTGGAGAACTGCCATAAGGATCAGATATCAGGCTGTGGAAAATATTCTCCAAGCTACAACATCTGGCTCTACCGTCAGCTAGGCAGGCTGTAAATAATAGGGCAGTCCCTGTAATGTAGAAGGCCTCCGATTTAATGAGAACAAAAGTGGCAGCTTCTTGGCATATAATCCAAATTGAACTGGCAATTTACTAAATTTAAACATCAGAACACAAAGATTGTGTTAAAATTAATAATTTTGTCATCCAAGTGGCAAAACAAACTTGATGTTTAATACAATAGAAGGGGTTTTTTTTTCATGTTTTTTTTATTTTACTGGATTTTTTTTTTAATTCTCCATCCAACTACACTGATTATTCTGTTTTGTCTTTTTGTTTCCAGTGTCTGTCAGGAAACAAGGCACTTAACCTCCAGAGCAAAACCTAGGAATTTTAATGCACGTGGCAAGCATTTGTGCCCCCATTCTCTTCCTTTCTTTCGCAATTCCAGATCTTCCTTCCCTCCCCAAATACAGCACGATCTCAGGATCTCTCCCTTCCCCCAGTATCACCCTGAGTCTTGTTTGATTCCCCAGGGCCATCCCAGTTCATCTCTCCTCCACTCCAGTTCAATCGTAGGTCCTCCTCCCCTCTCCTGCTCCTCCAGATTGTCAGCAGGAGCAGCATGGTGCTTCCTACCTGCATCTTGTCCCTTCTGCTGTGCAGTCTGTTCTTGAAGTATGAGCCATATGAAGCTAGCAGGCCTTGGGAGAATAGTGCGAGATCTACAGGGCCCCACATGGTTCGCAGCACTGAACTGGAACCACACAGTAAAGAAGGCCAGACACAGATATGAGGTGCTACTGTCCTCCTGCCCACTGGCCTGGGGTGGGGGGAGGAAGACCTGGAATCAAATTGGTGGTGGGAGAGAGAGAGAGGACACATGGCAGGGAGAGGCACAGAGATCAGCGAGAGGCTTGTTAGGTATGCTGTACACCCCACGCCTCCTTTTGACCTCTTTCTAGCTGTTCATTTGCTCTGGCCATCTTGCATTTCCCTCATTTTTTCTTTCTCCAAGGCTTTGTGCCCTGGGCAGCTGGCCCACATGCCCATTGCTAGTTATGGTCCTGCTTATTTGACTAGTCCTGCTTAGTTCTTCCTTCCTTGGTCTGTGTTCTTCTTTATCTGTCTCCATTAAGTTACAATTTCCTACACCCTCTCCATTTGTGTTCACGTACAAACCCTTTCTTGCTCATTGCTTATGGCAGGAACAATATCCTGTAAATAGTCAGTCTTCTGTAGCTGGCAGCTGAGCTATGTCCTTAGCAGTGTAGACTTGAATGACTGGGCAAAACTGGATAGGTCAAATGGTATTTATCTGATTTATTGATTTTGCTACCATATAGTCTCTCACTTTCTCTTCACTCCATCCAATGAAGAGAACACTTTCAGGCTGTTCCTCTCACACACTCACACACACACACACACACACACACACACACACACACACACTCTTGCTGTCCTCTCACTTCCATGCATATTTTCCCACTTTGTCTTCACACATTGAGGGCTGGGCTGCTGTTCCATGGTAACTGCAGTTCCCTTTGTGCAAATGTTAGCTATGGTCACCGGTGCCTGCCCCCCCCCCCCCCCCCCCCCCCCCCATAGGCCACTGTAATAGCAAATGTACAAAGGGGAAATAAAAGATTCCTCCCTTTTTGCCTTTCCACTACTCACAATTTAAACAATTGCTCAGCTTCTTCCTTGAGGTGGTTTGTCATTTGCATGTTACGTTTTCTCTCTGCTAAGTGGCCTGAGAGAGATAGCCAGAAAAAATGTAGCTGGCAACTACAGCGCATAGGACCTTAATTACAGCTGGCAAAGAATGTTGTATCCAACCAATACATTTGAGCCTGCTATGAAGAACTCACCTTAACGCCAGCATGAAAATGTTCATTTTTAAAACAGACTAATAAGATACCCCATGCATCATCTTAACCAGTTTTTATTTTGCCTTCAGTCGACAAATGCAAATGGAGGCTGACGGATCCCACAGAGGCCACACTGCAGACTTCCTAAAGGGCTGGTATAATAAGGTGCCCTCAGGAGCACACACACGTTAATCCACAATTGTGCACACACTTTTTGTGTACAAACCTTACTGCAATAAGGAGTTTTCAACACAAAAAAATGTGCGCACTTGAACGGTAACTTTAAAACAAGCTCGTGCGCACCCACATAACACACACAGATGTGGGTGTGAGCACACATACGCTAGAATTGTAAATCGTGTGGGCATATGATATAAATTAGACCTTCCGCTTATGTGAGCTCCTGATTTTAAGCTGTTACACGAGGGAAACGTTATTCGCTTATCTTTCCTTAGCCTTGTCGGCTTTTACATGCACAAGTGAGCACATTTTAAAACATGCGCATAAGTAGGAAATAGCCAGTTTGACCACTTAGTTCACCAGTTTAGCCAGTCTATCCCTAAGTCATCAAGACTGTTCTGGTTCTTCAGTTTGCATGCCCCCCAGGTTACCCTGCCCCCTTCACCCAATCAGTTTGTGGCTATTGGATTTTTATTCTGACTTACATCTGAAAAAGAGAAGAAGTAAATGTGTGCAGGTAGTAGCTGCGTTCGCTGATTTTAAAATTAGCATTTGCATGCGAAAATGTTGGCCCCCTCCCCAGAACGCTCTTGCCCAGCCCCTTTTTTCTTGAGTTCTGTTGCTAGTGCACACACTTATATGCATGTAAGAATTGCTTGCACTCTGCCTTTTAACGCGAGCAGCTCTTAAAATTCACCTTAAAACGTGTGTATATGTACCCTCTCAAGCAAATGGCATTAGCTGTTTACTCCCTCCAATGCCCCCAATGTAGAGAGGGTTGCACTGGCTTACTTTGCGTTTTCTTAGCGCTGGAAACTTAAATCCTTGTCAAACGTGGAGTTTGGCTAATATGCCAAAAACATTTTTTGTGTGCAGAAAACATGGTTTATGTGCGCTAAGCATTTTCTTTACATATATGTTCGGGTTGATGGGTTTTTTTTTTAACTTCCAACGTATTAGTTTACTATTAAATACATTTGTTAGCATGTGCATTAAGAAAGTGTGTGTATTGAATTTTACAGCACAGTTATAATGCTCACTTATTACACCACCCCTAAATTAGGGGAGTCTTCATAGATAGTGATACCTTATTAAAAAAACAACACAAGGTTTCAAGACCAAAAAGGTCCAGGGTTGCTAACTCATGAAAATATTTTTTACTGAGAATCTTCCATATATTTTCCTGACAGCTGTTTTTGTTTATTGCCATGTGTTTTACTGTGGCCATTTTGTGCGTAGCTGAACTTAGTGTGTCAAGATTCATCCAGACACAGTCCCTGACTCCCAGGTACTGAAGCATCGGACATACAGGCTAGTGACGTTTTTACTAAAATGAAATTCTTTTTACAGACTTCATTTTTTTCAAATGTTTTTATTTACTGATGGTTGGCAACTTTGCAAAGATTCCTTCTTCAGATGTTATCTGAAGAACAAACTTTTTTGTGGTCTAAAAAGCTCTTGCACTGCATCTCATTTTTGTTGGCCATTACAAAGATATAGACTCCAGTTTGTTTTCTCTAAGATCATTATGGCTTCTATAACTCTGCACTAAGTTTTGTGGATAGATAAATGTTCTTTCTGAAATGACTAGTACAAAGTACAGATCATTATAAGCTCAGAATAATGCAATGATAACAGATAAATTTGCACTGATAAAAAAATCTGCATCGAGACCACATCTAATGTAAATCAGTAAAGGTACCCTACAAATTGGAAAGCTTAAGGAATAATAAGACAGGCAGTGAACAAGCTAGGAACTGCAATGCATATCTGAAAGTCAAAACACACTTTGAATGTGAGGACTTATCATCATTGCCCAGAACAGCTAGAAATGACAAAAATGAAAATGTAATAACTTTAATCCTTGCTCAACTTTTCGGAAAATGACTCTAGCCCACCATATTTCTAAATTTTCTGGACCACTGTGAATTAGGTAATTTAATCTGCTTCTTGGAAACCACTTTCTTTGACCCCTCACCTGTCTCTCTTCTTGAAATGTATAACTCTGTCCTGTTTTCTGTCCTTGAGAGTCTCTTCCATTCCATGATGTGCTCCAGGATATATGGCTAGAGGGTGGAATTGAAGAAAGAGGGTAACCCGTGGTAACCTTTTGGAGTAATATTTCTGCATGAGAATAACCTGTTTATAACACTCTCTACACTGACAGGCAGAGCTGAATTAGCCATGACTTGTGGGTGACATCATCCAATGGCGCCAAAATAATTCATCTCCCATAGCTCAGTAAAAACTTTGCCGAGCATGTGTGGGAGTTCCCATGAGCACGCTGCATCATGAGCCCCTGAGTCTTTTTGTCTGCGCTATCATATGGATGTTTACTCTCTTTCGAGGTTGGTTATGTATTTTTTACTGCTTTTGTTCAGTTTTCTTTTTTCTATAATTGTTGCTTTGGCAGACCCTCGATAGCACTTATAAGTGCTATCCAGAAAAAAATCTACTTTGACAACTCAAGATGTTGAAGGAAAAATCAGCGGCCAAGAAGCCTGCTGTCATTAGTGGCTTCAAGGTCTGCATTTATGGATGTCAGATATCCATTACTAACTCCCACAAGATGCAGAACAAGTGTCTGGGCCCAGGTCATGATATAGCTAATTGCTACAACTGCGGCCACTTGTCTCCCAGAGTTCAACAGTCTGGGGCATGGAAAATGAAGGGCCTTGGAAGAATGCTTAAGAGGTGAGTGCAAGCATGAGTCCAAGCATCAGTCACTTCTCTTCCTGAGGAGAACGTCATCTGACTCCCAATATGTGGAGCTGGACCAGGATTCCCCCCCCCCCCCCCATTCCTTCTCGGATGGGGGAACTCTCCCTGTGGTGCCGGTTATAGGATCCGTCCAGGTCAGAGGTTGAGCAAGGCAAAAAGGTCTTTAGCACTGGAAGAGGTGTGAAGCAAGGCACCTAAGCGGGGTCCATCTCTGGGGTGGCCTTGTTGGAGCTGGAGAAGCAGAAATCAGCAGCTGGGAGGGCCCCACAGCTTTCTCACCACTTAGTGGTGGTAGAGTCAGCTCTTAAGCACGCCAGAAGGCCTCAGGAGTACTCTAATAAGCCTCAGGAAAGGATACAACAATTCTATAGGTTGCGTCTATGGACCCATGGACTGGGGTAAAATTGGCTCCACCTGCGAGGAGGAGCCCTACAGGCTCTCACCGCCAGCAAGCAGACCCAGATGTAGCAGAGACCGATCTGGAGCTTCACCTATACCAACCCTTGTTCTGCTCGGGTTGAGCCTTTGGCTGCTGGTGCCGGCAGCATTTAGGTGAGGAGTCTCTGAAAACGGCTAGTAACATGGTCCAAAGGCAGGCTATGGTCAGAGGCAGGCAGCAGTCAGGCGTAACAAGAGTCCAGGCAAGGATCAGTGGAGGCAGCGATCAGGAGAAATGAGAGTCCAGGCAAGGGTCAAAACCAGGTATCCATCCGAGGGAGAGGAAGAGAGGTGGATAGGGCTGGAGCAAGCTGGGCAGGTGAGGCAGGAACAGGCTTGGCAAACAAAGGCAAGAACAGACTAGGCAGTCAAAGGCTAGAACAGATTGGACAGATGAAGGCAGGAACAGGCTGGGCAAACAAAGACTGGAAAAGCAACATGCACTACTAAACATAGGTGAACCTGTTGCTGATGCAGGTGCGTTGGGGGAGCTGCCTTTAAATAGGGTGAAAACGGTTATGTCATCAGCAGGGGCAATGCTGACTTTCCTGCAGTGGTCCCTTGTTGGGTGCACGCCTAAGGGGCGCAGGGAGAGGGAAGAGCTGGCAGCATGCTGCCGCATGGTGGTCAGTGGCTTCCTGCTGGTGGTGTCTTGCCATGCCGAGGACAGTGGCGGCCGGCCAGAGCGTGCCAGCCGCAGAGTTGAGAGTGGCAGCTCAAGGGGGCAGTGTTTCAGAGTTCCAAGCTAAGTGCCTGGATTACGGCCCACAAATTGTATATGGTGCAATACCTGCATGGGTGCATTAAGAAGTTGAGACCCTTGTCAGAATCATCAAACCCTGAGCAGGCTGATATGCATAAAACAGTGGAGGATGTGAAAGAATGTGAGAAACATCTTATCTGTTCAGCATATGAAGCATTTGATACTGTGACTAGACTGGTGGCAGCCATTGGGGCATGAAAGCTGGAGTCATTACGAGCTAATGGTTTGCTTGAAGATGTTCATAATTGTCTCACAGATGCCTACTGCTACTTAATTCAATGGTTTGAATTAAGGAGCATCAAATCATGATACAATCATTTTCCATCAATAAGTAGGGCTGAATTAGCCATGTTTTGTGAATGAACAGCATCCGATAGCATCCAGATTGTTGTGTTTGGCTCGTGGGGACAGCCCGTGAGCCATTGCCCTCGCCTTCAAAGCCGGCATACTCTGGCCGGCTCCTGCTGTACTGATGTGGCTGGACACCGCCAACCCCTCTTACGGCAGGATGCCATTGAACGCTGCCAGCTCCTGCCTCTTCCTGCGCCCCTTGGGTTCAGTTTACCACCTGGTATTGGTGCTCCCTCTGCAAGTAATTTGGCATCATTCATGATTATATGACTGCCTACCACCCATAGGGCAATGGACAAGTGGAACGTTCTAACCATTCCCTTAAACATTTATTTGTTCCTATGTCAACAAGCGCCAGGACAACTGGACCGCACTCCTGTCCCGGGCTGAATTTTTTCACAACAATTACATTAATGCAGCCACTGATTCTTCCTCTTTCCAAATTGTTTATGGAAAACAACCCCGCCTACCATTGTCACTGACTGTGACAGTCTCTTCACCCGCGGCTCAAATTTCAGCCCAAGAATTACATGACCTGTGGGATCAAGTCAATCAGCTAATTGAAAAGGCTGCTACGCGAGCCAAGAGAACCACCAGTGCCCAAAAGAAGCCAGTTCCCCAGTTCAGGACGGGTGATGTAGTTGGCTAAGCCCCGGACATACCTGCAGCTTCCCTCCTTACAATTGGCCCCATGCTCCATAGGGGCCAACAAATTAGTCCTGTCACCTGCCAGTTGATGCTACCACCTACCTTAAAAATGTATAATGTGTTCCACGTTTCATTACTCAAACTACTGCTACTTTTCTGGCCTCCAGAGCGCTACCCGAACAGTAAGAGATTGTCTCTGAAGAAGACTAGGTATATGAGGTCCAAGAGATCCTGCACTTGTTGAGTACCTGATCTCCTAAAAGAATTAAGGCCCAGAGGAAAACTCCTGAGAGCAGTCACCCAGCATACTGGATCCCAATCTACTGAAGGACTTCCACCAGTGGTTTTCAATTAAATCCAAAGCCTCAGGGAGGTGGCTTAAGAGGAGGGGGGGTACTGTTGCGTTTGACATCTGGTGGGGATAACCTGCAAGCCGCCACCCTCACCTTCGCAGCTGGCATTGCAGCTGCCGCTGTTCCTGACACAGCTGGACACTGCCAACCTCTCTCGCGGCAAGAGGCTGCCGAACATTGCTGGCTCCTGCCTCTTCCTGTGCCCCTTAGGCATGCGTGCACCTGACATCGGGCTACTTAAAGGGACTGCAGTGGGAAAGTCTCCGCGTTCCTTATTGATGACATCATCTTCTTCACCCTTTAAAAGAGCAGTTCCCGCAACACACTCTGCCTCAGCAATAGGTCTTCCTACATTCTGTAATGCATGTTGCTTCCAGCCTGTTCCTGCCTCCGTCTGCCCAGCCTGTTCCTGCCTCTGTCTGCCCAGCCTGTTCCAGCCCTATCGGTCCTTCTTAATCTCCCTTGAACGGATATACAGTTCTGACCTTTGACTGGACTCTCAATACGCCTGATTGCCGCCTGCCTATGACCTTAACCTGGCCTTGGACCACATCACTTGTCATTAGCAGAGACCCTCACCTAAGTCCTTGCTGGCACTGGCACCCAAAGGCTCAACCCAAGGGGAGCGTAGGCCAGTAAATGTGAAGCTACAGACCGGTCTCTGCTTTGCCTGGGTCCATCTGCTGGCAGTGAGAACCTAAAGGGCTCCTCCCTGCAGGTAGAGCCAATCTCACCCCAGTCCAAGAGTCCACAGACACAACACAGATATGTCTCTCCAAGCTAGTAGAGCTCTTGAGCTCTACTGAGCACATGCAGAGGTTCCTGCGCATTGACTTGCTTGTGTATCTCCTCAGTCTCTTTTTGACCATATTACACATGGACGTGTTTCTGATCTCTCCTTCCTTCTCCTTAGTTTGAAAAAAAGAAAAAGAAGAAAGAAATCCATTTTTTCTTACTATTATAGCGACCTCCAACAGCACTTTTCAGTGCTATTAAAAAAAAAGAAAAAAAGATAAGATTGTCAAAGAATTTGACGAGTGGCTTCAAGGCCTGCACCTATGGGCAGATTATGTTCAAGACGAATGGCCACATCTTGTAATATAAATGCCTTGGGCCAGATCACGACCAACCCTGCCATGCAGCATGTGGTTTAATGTCATCTCAGTCGCAAAGATCACGAGCAGCAAAGATAGCCACTCTTCACGCTGCCAAAGACGACAGGGCAAGTTCCAGAAGCCATCACTCCTCCTCATTGAGGAGCAGTAGAAGTAAGAGGTCTGGGGCTGATTTCTTAAATGGGGCACCTTATGCATTAAGTCCGAAACGACCTCGGTCATTGGACTCTATATTTATTTATTTATTTATTTATTTTTGGTTTTTTTATATACCGGAAGTTCCTGTATACAATACATATCACTCCGGTTCACAGGTAACAGAGATAACTATCGCCGGGTGGCGGTTTACATGGAACATATCAAACGATTAATCTATTATAGAGTAAAATACAAACTAAGATCAACTTAGGGCACACTTAGATCAACTTAGAACACATAAATAAAGCAAATGAACTTTACATTATAGTTGTAATAGCAGGAGGGTTGTTGCTCTTCTTGCTCTTAGCTCTCAGGGAAAGCTTGCAGGAAGAGCCAGGTTTTGAGTTTCACTTTAAAAGTAGTATGGCACGGCTCAAGGCGGAGCTCTGGTGGTAGAGAGTTCCAGAGAGACGGGCCCGCTGTGGATAGTGCGCGTTTCCTCAGGGAGGATTTTGCAGGTTGGGTGACCATTCTGTTCTGGTATGCCCTTCTAGTTGGCTTTTTGGAAGAGTGTAGTTGAAGCTGGAAGGTTAAGTTTAGTGGAGAGATGCTATGTAGGGCCTTATGAATCATCATGCTGGTTTTGAACTGTATCCTGTATTTAATGGGAAGCCAGTGGAGATTCTGGAGGATCGGGGTGATATGGTCCTTTTTTTTGGCGTTGGTGAGAATTCTTGCAGTGGCATTCAGGACCATCTGGAGGGGTTTGGTGGTGCAGGCAGGAAGGCCCAGCAGAAGTGAATTGCAGTAGTCTAATTTCGGGAGAATGATGGCTTGGAGTACTGTGCGGAAATCCCTGTAGAGTAGAAGTGGCTTTAGTTTCTTTAATACTTGTAATTTAAAGAAGCATTCTTTTGTAGTGTTATTTACGAATTTATTGAGGCTGAGTCTGTTGTCTAGGAGTACACCCAGATCTCTGACTTGAGGTGAGGTGGTGTATCCTGAGGTGTCTAGAGGATTGTTGGAGGTGGGCGGGGTAGCTTGTTCCGGTGCTATTATAAGGATTTCCGTTTTGTTGGTGTTTAGAACCAGGTTGAGGCTGGCTAGTAGATCGTTGATGGTTGAGAGGCATTTATTCCAGTAAGCCATGGTTTTATGTATAGTGTCCGTTATGGGGATGAGAATTTGTATGTCATCCGCGTATAGGAAATGGGTGAGCTGTCCTCATAAATGCAATTATGCACTTTGCTTTTGGGTCATCAGTAAAACCTAAGACCTCGATGGAGCATTGAGATAAGTAACCCAGTGCATTGGGGACTGCCAAGCGGTCAGCACTCAACGACACAGTGTTATAGAACACTTCCAAGGCCTCCAAAAAGAGGCCTGTGTCAGATGCATTGCTAGGACCCAGCCTCACATTGATTGATGCCTGATGCATCGCAGTATCCAGACCGCTTGATGCACGATGCATCGACCCATTCAACGCCTTCAGCACTGAAATTACCAGTACGGCCAATGAATACTGCATCAGAGGACCACAAGACTGCAAGGCACTTGAAACACAGAGCTCTTCCGTCAAAATCGCTCGATGCTTTGAAGCTCACGAAGCATGCTCTGTCAAAAAAGGCTGGTTCAAAATCTCAGAAAGAGAAGCTGGCAATCTCAATACACAGTGCACTCTCCAGTGCTGCCTCACCTCCTGCATTAAGACCGCTAGTCAACAAGCAAACCACTCTGTAATGATTCCTTGATGCACGCATCAATGCATATGCTTGTAGAATTATTACCATTGAGGCATTCTCACCTAGAATTGGTCTCTGAGGGGAATCCTTATCCCATGCAGAGCGTTAGACACCCCCCAGGAGGATTGTCCCCTTGCCATAGTACCAAATTCACCAATGGAGTGATATACACACAAGATCATGTGGATGGTACTATCCACACAATTTTATGCTGCTTATAGTACATCTTGGAGGGAAGCTCAACTAAGCCTGCCACCCCTTATTACCAAGGCCCTTCCAGTAGGTAAGGACTCCTCTAGACTCACTGGACCTGTTGTGCTCCTATCCTCTCAATTCTTTCTCATCCCCCACCTATCTTAGAGAAGGAACCCATGCTTGTTTCTCAGGATGATTCTTCCTCGCTCACGCCGGTGCAGATATCTCATTATGCGCTAGGCCAAATAACAGGCTTTGTAAGAGAATTTGTTTTCCTCTTTTTTTTTTTTTGCTGGAACCAGAGAAGCCTACCTATCCTCCAGTCTACCCCATTATGCCGGTATCTCCAAAGGTGGAACCCCTCCAATACCAACAAATTCATCTTCTGGATGTAATTGGTCTTCATCCAATGGCCTTCCGCATCTTCATCCAGTTCTGTCTGAGAGTCTCAGCCCGCCTAGATCTCCACAATCCTCCTGGTCAAGCCACCATTCCCCAGGGGAGTCCTGGGCAGCTCCATGGGCATTCCATCTGACCCATCTCTGGGCCACTAGATCACACATCTTCATCAAAATGCCTCTCTTATTCCAAATTCATGGAGAAAATGGGGATAGCTCTCAACCTTGTTATTCAAAAGGACCTTGACCCCAGGACTCAGGTGATGGGGGCTTCTGAGAATCCTAGATATCCCAGCAGAGCCATCAGACTTACTGACACACGCAGTGTTGGACATAATCCTAAAGAAGATGTGGGAAACTCTGGATTCAGATTCTATGGTGGCCAGAAAACTAGATTTGAAATTCAGGGTAAAAAAGGCACCTGGCTACAGAATCATGCAACTTCCACATAATTCAATGGTGGTGAAAAGTGCCATGAAAAAGGCAAAGCAAACCTAGCTGCACTCAAATACTCTATTGGGTAAAGGTCAACCTATCCTGGATGACTTCAGGAAAAAGGTCTTCCAGAGGTCAATGCTGACAGCATGAATAACACTACATCAGTTTTATATCATCCATTATGTCTATGAATGCATACAAAACCTGAAGCCCTTTATTAGAATGGACAATGGAGAACAGTTCTATCCATCTCCCCTCTGCAACCTGGAGGAAGCGGTACACCATCTGCTGTGTACCACTTCTTCCAGGTTGCAGAGGGGAGATGGATAGAATCATTTGTCACCACACCATAGGAGCACATTGCATGGTTTGGCTTAGAGCCAGTTCAATTAGAGAAAATGTCCACGAGAAGCTGGCTGATCTCCCTTGTTTAGTGGATAACTTGTTTGGTGAGAAAGAGAAACAGTAGCCCAGATAAAGGAACAGAATGTTGCAGTCCAGTCATTATCCACCTCTGATTCCTTAGTGAAAAGGGCACACCTATCTTATAGGCATGCTTACTACTCTAGAAGATCTTACAGGCCTTACAACCAGTATAGGCTACTGCCATCACAGCCTCACTGGCAACAGCAGCAAGTGGCACCATCCAAGGGATGACCCAAAGAGCGTAGGCAGCAAAAGCCACAACAACAGCTGCAAGCTAAACTGGGACAAAGTGTTTGATTATGGGGAATACAGCATCCAGGGATTGAGTAGGGACTATGATCCAGCAATTTATATCCTGTTGGTCCCTAATTTCGAAAGACTGATGGGTTCTGTAGATCATATGCATAGGCTATCATCTTCATTTCAAAGCTGTTCCACAAACTCCAAACACATTCTGCATACCATCTGACCCAGCACAACTGCCATTCTAACAAAAATAGGTAGATCAGCTCCTGATTCAGAATGCATTCCTAAAAATACCCTCTGCCTTTCACAATCATGGAGTTTACTCCCACTATTTTCTTCTTCCAAAGAAGGCAGGTGGCCTATCCTAGATTTGAAAAAACTCTCCACAGAGGAAAAATTCAAGATGGCGTCTCTGGGCACCATCCTTCCCTACATAACAGAGCAACAATTGGATCTGTTCCCTCGATCTCAAGGATGCTTATGCTTATATCCTGATACATCCTTCTTGTTAGCGCTACCTTTGCTTCAAAGTAGGGTCCAATCACTACCAGTACTTCCTGTTTGGACTATCTGCAGCTCCCAGAGTCTTCACAAAATGCGTTGTGTTGGTAGTAGCTCACTTACGATGGCAGGGCATTTGCATCTTCCCTTATCTGGACGACTGGCTCCTTATAGCCCTTTGATGCACATGTTGCAAGCACTCCTTTTAGATTTCCATCGACACTCTTCAATCAGTCAGCTTCTTGCTATATTCCCAGAAGTCTGTATTCCAGCTCTTGCAGTATTTCCAATTTATATCAACGATGTACGTTTTTGTTTCCAGAGAGGGTGCATAGCTTGTGTGCTATAACCAGTGCACTGTTCATCAAATATTCGTCATCCTGGGATACATTGCTGCAGCAATTCATGTCACCCCCTTTGAGACTACACATAAGACGTCTCCAGTGGGAACTGTGCTCTCAGAGGAGCCAGCAGCTGCATCCACTTTGTGCAAGAGTATCTCTAACCTCCCACATGAAGGACAAAATATCTGGTGGTTACAACCATCCATACTACAACCAGTGCACTATTAAGTAATTTTAATTACCAGTGCTTCCACTGTAGGGTGGGGAGCCCACACAGGGCAATTCAAGATGCAGGGATTATGGTTTGCATAAGAACAACATTATCAGATCAACCTCCTAGAACTCAGAGCAATGCACTAATCCCTTCATGCATTAATCCACAGTGTCAAAGGAAAGAATATCATGATTCAAATGGACAATCAGCTAGCTATGTTCTGCATAAACAAACAAGGGAGAATGGACTCTTGGATACTGTGCCAAGAAACCTTATGCATCTGGCAGTGGACGATTCAGAACACAACTTCTCTCCAGGCTTTTTATCTGCCAGGCATTCAAAACATGACAGCGGACAGGTTCACCCGGAGTTTTTGCCCACAAAGTGACCAAAAAGTGTCTGATTGCTCTTCAAGTAATGAGGTCACCCTTGTATCGACCTCTTCGTAAGTGAACTGATTCTGTTCAGTACTGCCTTCTTGTTGCCTTGGGACAATGGCCTTGTGTACACTTTTCCACCACTGCTGCTCATCTCGAAAACAATATAAAAATGTTGTGCAAATGAGCCTTGATGATTCTTATCATGTCAGCGTGGCCAAGACAAGCATGGTATGCATGTTTCATTCAATTGTTGAGGCATCCTCCAATGTACCTGGCAAACAACTCTTCCCTGCTGACCCAGGAGGGTAGGCATCTGCTGCATCCCATATTTCCATCCCTAAATTTCACAGCTTGGATGTTGAGTGCACAATTCTGAAGAAGTGGTCTGTTTCACAGCCAATTCAAGATGTGATTCTTTTTGCACGAAAACCGTCCACTAGGCACAACTGTTCTTTTAAGTGGAAGCATTACTCCGCTTGGTGCTCCATTCACTACTTGGACCTTTTTCATTGTGAATCACTACACCTGTTGTCTTACCTGCTTTCCCTTGCAGGGATAATACCATAAATCCCTCTGGATTTATGGTATTATCAATGCGAGTACATCTCAATGCTGTTACGGCTTAACATTCATCAAAGAATGGGAATCCCATTTCCACACATCCTTTGGTTTCCAGGTTTATGAAGGGTCTACTATAGCTGCACCCAGCAGTTAAAAAAAAACACTGGTTCCCTGGGACATAAACGTAGTGCTAACTTACCTCTGTTTAAGCCTGTTTAAGCCACTAGGCTCAGCTTACAATTTTTTCACAACAAAGTGGCGCTCAGAATGCATCCAAAATTTCTGCCTAAGATGGTCTCCATTTTGTATTTAAACACTCCATAATACGCACCACCTTCTTTCCAAAGCCTCATGCTCCTGAAGGTGAAAAGACTCTTCATATACGTAACTATAAAAGAGCACTAGCTTACTACAAGAGGTGAGCACAGCCTCAGAGAAATGCCTCCCAGCTTTTTGTGTTGTACAATACTAACACACTTGGATCTGGCATGTCCACATGTACCTGCTCCAACTGGATAACAAATTGTATACAACACTGTTTTTCGGCACCTGGGCTTGATCTCACTAACCGGTCAGGGCCCACCAGGTACGAGCCACCACTTCATCTACTGCTTCTAATCCTTGGGTTGTAAGAGAGCTCGTGACTTATTTGAGAAAGACTGAGCCTCATTGTCAAGCATCTCATCTGTTTGTGTCTTTTGCTCCCAATAGACTGGGCGTGTTAGTAGCCAAGTAATAGTTCTTAGTCAGCAGGATGAATTAGCCCTGCTTTTACAGCTAACCTCCCTGGAGAATTGAAAGTCTTGCTAAAACTTAAGATCTGAAAAGGGCTGAGAAGCTCACAAGGTAGCGCAAGCGTGGAACTCCCACACATGCTCAATAAGACACTGAGCTATGAGAGAGAGTTCCGTTCAGTGTCATGGCTAATTCATCCTGCTGTCTACAGAGAATCTTGTTTACAGGTAAGCCAACTTGCTTTATAAATCCTGTTCATGCAAAGGTATAGAAGATATATGTTATAGTAGTTTCTAGCATTACGTATTTTATTAGTAGATCTGGGAATGAATAAGTCTGATCTATGGATTTATGCAAATAACGAACATAAGAAAGAGTGGAGTGGGCAGGAGTTAGAGGTGAAGCTAAGGTGTTCCACTGCCCCTGTACTAAATGTTAACCCAAATGTCACCAAGAGAACCTCAAAATGTCACACAAAATAGTACAAAAAACAAAAACTATGTATCTTAGATAGTCAAAGGAGACCAATGTTGCCTGAAGAAAGTGGAAGAAATCCACATGATCCCAACATGGCTGACTCTTTTTTTGAGTTTTCCATAGATTGTTTAAACTGCTAGGCAGGGATAGTCTGTCCCTCAGATAAAGTTGAATGGTCTAGGGCCTGGTTGGCTCACTCTGTTCCAATGCCTTTGCAGTGTTGCCAACTTCTACTTGAAAAAAGTCACTAGATGCGCTGTGAAAAGTCTCCAGTTTGGGTAAAAAGTAGCTAAAACCATATTGTTGCATAGTGGCATCAGCATAGCTGGTGAGTTTAAGACTGGTGGGGAAAGAAGGGTGGCTCACACTTACTCTCTTGCCGTCTCAGAAACTGACATACTCACATTTTCTCAGTCACACACACTTTCTGAGACATGCTGAGACACTGACACAAACCCTCGTGCTCTCTGAGATAAAAACACACACACTCTCACTGACATATCGCTTTAACTGCCCGGGTAGATTTTAAAAGCGTCACTGGTGCAAAAACGCCCCTGCCCCAAAACCCACCTTGAGTTGAAAGTGCCCCTCTTACAGTGGGAGCTATCAGACTGTTTCTCTAACAGAATCTCTCTCTCTGTTTCTCACACATATGGCCATTTGTGTGAGTATGCATGTAATGGCTGCACCCATATGTGTGGCTGGAACATTTTAAATGAAAATGTATGTAGTTGCAAGGAGAATATGAAATTAAGTGTAGTTTTTGCTTGCATGGCCAGCACGCTCACTCCTTTTAAAATTTACCTGTTAGCAAGTATCCCCTCCTCTGGACTGGCTAAATAAATGGCAGAATGAACTAAGGAATACCAATATATCTCTCCCCCATATACTAAATATAAAGTCAAAAAGGAGATAATTTAATCTTTAATAAATGTACAAAATATTACAAAATCCTTAATAAGCAATTCACATATTCAAAACCTTATTACATAAATTTACTACAAAATTTCACCATTCAAATTTATTCACATACAAGTTCAATTACCCTTATCGCAGAACCCATCACTTACCCTATCCATAAAAACCTTTAAAATCTAACATTCGTGCTCACTCATACTAGTACACACCCAACTCACATTTTAAAAACTTGCTCTAAAGCCTGGCCAAGCACATTAAAAGTTAACCACTCTATTGATACCTTAATGATTATAAGACAAACTTCCCTTATATCCCAATATACTACCAGGTATTATTTCTCAACTCAAGATCTTTTTGTGAGGGTCAAATAAATTTCTCAAAAACTTCTTATATGGAAAAGAACCATATATCTTCAATATGGTGTTAAATATCCCGGCAAAGAATTCTTTGTTTTTGCCTGTGACCAGACATGTTACGGTCCCAGGCCGTGCCCCGGTCCCTCCACCTACCTCGGGGACGGCCCGGGCCGTTTCGAGGTCTCCTCGGGCCTGCACTGCCTCCAGCGCGTCTTTCCCTCCTCGGGAGAGACGCCAAAGATCCGCCGCGGCTGGACCCGCCCCCTAGACGTGCGCGCAGGGAGGAGTCCCTCTTAAAGTGGCCAGCGCGGGAAAACTCGAGCCCTGCCTCGGAGGACGTCAGACGCTATCAGGGTATTTAAACCCTGCTTCTGGACATCTTCAGTGCCTTGCAACAAGGTTCACTCAGTCCCCTGAGTTACTAGTTGCTGCTTTGGATCTTCATCTACTTCTGGCTTCCGACCCGGCTTCGTCCATTGACATCGTCTTCGCTTCCGCCCCTGGTTTTGGTTTTGGTTTTGACTTCTGGCTTCTGACCCGGCTGCGTACTGTGTTTCCAGCTCCCGCCCCTGGCTTTGACTTCGGACCTCTGTCTTCTGACCCGGCTTCGTTCCTGGACTCCGACTTCTGCTTCCTCTACCTCCACAAGTCCCAGCCACTCGGGCTCTCACGGACTCCTCCTGGGGGAGCCGCGGGCTTCCGAGGGTGAAGACTCTTCCAGCCCCCTGGGCCCTGCCATCCTCATCGACCATCTCTTCAGCCGCTGCCTGGATCCTTGGTCGCATAGGGTCCCACCTCTGTCCAAGAGGTCCGGGTTCCTACGGGTTCCTCCTGGGGGGACCTCGGACTTCCAGTGGCGAAGTCTTCTCCAGAGTCTCTTCAGCGCCACCTCCCGGTTGCAATGCTCACTGTGGGCCCCACAGTATAACAATTGCAGTCTCAGCCAGCCCAAGGGTCCACGGCCATAATACGACAGGCTTCCACAGGGGAAATTCTCTTCAAATCAACAGTGCCTGTAAAAACAATACAAAACTACTATAAACTGAATCTATAAGTACTCCTGGGGGAATTCTGCTCGAAAAAATTAAAAATTCTGTGCACAAAAACATAAAATTCTGCAAACTTTACATTGGTTAAAATAATATAATTTACATGACAGTCTTTAAGTAATTACATTTTAAATTAATACAGAAAAAAGTTATTACTTAGAGATGCAGAATTTGCCTAGAAATTCACTGTAAGAGTGTCCTTTCCACTCGCTCTCCCTACTCCCCTGGCCACTTTGCCCTCTCAGGCCCCAACTCTTCCACCTGCCAGTATCTCTCCCTTCCACCTCTAGGGGCTCAACCCCTTCCACTTTATTGCCAGACCCAGAATTTGACCCTGTTCTAAGTACTGTCCCTCACACATGCTCCCTCTGTCCCTCCCTCTCTCACACACATGCTCCCTCTCTCTATTACACATACACACACCCTCATACAGGCTCCCTCACTCTCGCACACACACATCCCCTAATACAGGGACCCTCTCTCTTCTTGCATACACACCCACACAAGCTCCCTTTCTCTCTCACACATACATCCTCACATAGGCTACCTATGTATCTCTATCATGCACCCCTTCTCACACACTCTGTCTCACACATACACAATCCCTTCACACAGGCTAGCACCCTCACATACACACGATCCCTTTTTCATACCAGCTCCCAATCTCTCACACACATACACACTCCTTCACAATCTCTCATATAGGCTCCCTCTCTCTGGCACCTAGACTCAAGTATCCCCTCCCCTCACCTCCCATGCTCTCTCACACGCCCTCCTGCTCACCCCCCCCCCCTGCTCTCTCACACCTTCCCCTCCTCTCCTCCCCTCTCTCACACCCTCTGCCTGCTCTCACCCTCTTCTCTCTCACACCACCTCCCCTCGCCTCTCTCACACCCCTCTCCCTCTTCTCTCACACACACATTCACTCTCACCAGGACCTTCATCTTCGCTGCGAGCGGAGCACACGTTATTCGCGCACTGGGGGCGTTCATTTTTGCCACGAACGTCACGCCAGGGCCTTCATCTTCGCTGTGAGCAGAGTGCATCCCTTGGCACTCTGGGGCCTTCATCTTTGCGCTCTCCATTTGCAGCAGGCTAGGATCTCCTCTGCCATTTTCTGCGTAGAATTGCCAAATTCTGTGAAGAAAATGGCAATTCTGCATGGGGGGGGGGGGGAATTATGCGCAAATTCTGCACTCCGCAGAGCACAGAATTCCCCCAGGGCTTTCTATAAATAACAAATCCATGTAATGTTACAAATATACGTACATTCCATATCTAATATATCCACCACTTGAAAGTCTCACAAAACTCTGTTAAATGCCAACATGAACATTATACGCTAATAGCAATCCTTCTCCTGGTTAGCTAAAGGGCACTAATCATCATGTAAGGGTCCTGCCCTTGTTGCCATCTCTTACCCAGGCTGCAGCAGCCACCTTTAGACTTCCTCCTCCCTCTTCAGGTACTCACTGTCTCCATTGTCAGTTGGTCAGCCATTGCCCTTCTCTGAGATCAGCCCAACCAGCTCACACAGAGGCCTGACTAGTAGCAGCATACAAGCAAAAAAAAAAAGAAGATTACTTATGATAAAACAGCCCTGGCCTTGTCTCCTTTTCTGCTGCAGTCAGCCTGTCATAAGGTGATAATAAAGTTGCAGCTTCTGCTTTTATCTTTTTTTTTTTTTGCTGGCTGTGATTTGTTCTTCCAGCAGAGAGAGATCACATCTGTGATGTCATCAGAGTCTCCAGGGTGGGGGTTGGAGAGGGGGGAGACTGAACCAAAAGAGCTTATTCTGAGGAGGGTGGGGCAGGACCAGCCAGCATAGCACTCCTAGCCAGAGGAGGTCTCACTCTCTTGTACTCTCCTGCAGCACTCTAGCCAGAGGAGGTCTCACTCTCTCTTGTACTCTCTTGCAGCACTCTAGCCAGAGGAGGTCTCACTCTCTTGTACTCTCCTGCAGCACTCTAGCCAAAGGAGGTCTCACTCTCTCTTGTACTCTCCTGCAGCACTCTAGCCAGAGTAGGTATCACTCTCTTGTATTCTGCAGCACTCTAGCCAAAGGAGGTCTCTTGTACATTTGAACTTCCAGATATGCTCAGTAAGTAGGGAGCCAGATGGAAATGTAGAAGGGAACAGTTGTTGCAGGTGGTGGCTAAAATTCTGGGGAGGCCATGGCCCCCTCCTTTCCAAATCCTATGATTTGGTAGATTTAAAATGATTAAAAATCTCACTGTTCCTTCATTTAACTGCTTTTGGTGTCAGATATGATAAACTGCAGTGTGTGTGAGAGCACCAAGAGAGTGTTTGAAATATATTTCTTTGAAAAGGAATTTTCAATTAAATAATAAATATTTATTTATTTATTTATTTGTTGAGTTTTATATACCGTCATTCGGTAGAGCCATCATTTTGAGTGAATTTTGTATTTTATGTAGTATTGTAAGCAAATGTAAACACAACACTTTAATAGCTGTATAAGAGCATAGAGTAGAGCCATTACTAAATTCAGTAACTTAATTTTAAAACTTGGTGTGTATTCTTTAGGCCAGTGCTTCTCAAACTAGTGCTTAGGACACACCCAGCCAGTTGGATTTTCAGGATATCCACAATACATATGCCTGATGTAGATTTGTATGCACGGCTGCATAGTATACAAATCTGTCACGTGCATGTTTATTGTGGATATCTTGGAAATTGGACTGGCTGGGAATGTCCCAAGGATTGAGTTGAGAACCACTGCCTTAGAAAACCTCACACATTTGCCAGGATCATTTAGCCCAACTGAATCCCATTGCTGTCTCATGATACCTTTTACAATGTTTCTCTTCAGCCCGGATCACAGTGGCAACCTACTGTCACCAGGACCCGATGCTTCCAGTGTTGCTACTGGAGCCACACTGGAAGCGTAAGCTACAGCGGAGAGCTTATGCTTCCAGTATTTCTCCCCTGCAACACTGGAAGCACTGGGTCTGCAATCCAGGCTGAACAGAAACAGTGTAAAGGTACCGGCAGAGTGGAAAGGCTAAGGTTTTGGGTGGGCGAGCAAGGGGGGACATGGGAAGCCAATTGTCACAATTTGTGCAGAAATTAGAAAGCGGGTGGGGGAGAAAGATGAGGCTGTATTCTTTTGAATGTAGTCAGTTAAGGTTAAAGTTATCTGGCCACATGGCTTTAGACCTGCCAAAATATCTCCAAATATTGGAGTTAGCCAAATAAGTTATTTGGCTAACTCGACCGTACCCTGGAAACCTCCAACACACCCCTTTCTTATTCAGCTAAATGTTAGCCAGCTAATAACTTATCCTGTTAACTTTTAGCCATAAATGAAAGAGGGATATTCAAAGATTGCCATTTAGCCATATAACCTAGGAGTTATCTTACTAAATGGCTTTGATTATTGACCTCTATGTGTATAACTTTTATAAAATCTGCTATGATATTTAAGGAGTAAATCAGCTATTTCGAATAGCTTACATTCCTAATTGTAATGCACGGTTACTTATTAAAATGGTTGTTTCCAGCTCCCTGGTAAAGGAGTTGCAGATGGTCTAATGTTTTATTTTGCTTTGCTCTGAGCATGCTCAGATTTTGGACTCATGTATGAGCTTGCAGACTGGTTGATGTTTTTGTTCAACTTGCAGCCCTAATGGATCCAGCTCCCTATAGAGCAGTTGCAAGCTCTTGGGAGTATTATGTCATCTGAGTGAACTGGATCTTTCTTTTCTTGGGAATCTGCATCAAGCCATTTCTGCAGGGAATACCAAGGTTTGCCCTAGACAAGTGATGACCAACCTCAGTTATTGAGTGAATACCTGAATTTGATGGTGAAATGCACTGTAATTAATGTTAGCACCTTATGGTGCACTGACTTCAGAATTTGCTGTCTTGAAGTGAAACTACTATCCCTAGCTGGCAAGACATTGTCATGTTATGTGTTGTGAAGAAAATAAACCAAATGATTGGACTCAACTGGATTGTTCTGTATGATATTTGAAGCGCATGTGCCTGCTATTGCGATGGAACGAGTGAGAAGAAGAACATCCAGGGCCTACTCCCCTTCATAGATTGCTAGCTCTATGGAAGATGGGGAGATGCAGGTTAGATAGTGTTGGTGGCAATTCATTATTTAGTTTCTGTTAGTGCCAGATGATCAATGGTACACATTACTGTTTACAACAGTCCATAACACAGATTTTAATTAGGGCAATTCTGTGATTCTGCAGTTCTTTCCTTAATGCACTTTCCCAACCAGAACCTTTCCAGCTCTGGGGCAATTTCAATTCCTAATTTTCAATACCTTTGATCAGATATTTTGGTATTCAAGTCTCACACTCCTCTGGTTCCTTTCATTCCTTGGGCATCATTCCATCTCCTTTCCCCAATATCCATTGGATATATGTAGTGCATCTACAACAGTGGGGTATGTTTATTCTCCTTTACTACTCCTTTTCTCTTCCCGGACATTGGAAAGATGTCCAATCTTTCTTGCAGATCTCAAGTGGGTGATTGAATCTCTCAGGGAGAGAAAGGTCAGAATAGTGCAGTAGAACAAGACCAATCAAACATATTCAAAGAGAAGGAAGGGTGGGTTGACTACTTTCTTCACAAGAAAAAAAGAAAAATACGTTTCTTCTAAAAAAAAACAAAAAAGAAAAAAAATGCACACACAGCTCCTTAACCCTATTCCATGATCACCAAAGTTTAGAGACTAGGAATCCTTCATCTTTCACAAAACAAAATCGGAAGACAAAGAAACAAGAAGTAAAAGAAACACTCCTTCCTCCTGCAAAACCAATCTAAGAATCCACACTTTCGCTAGGGGGTTTCTGCCTTTTACAGATGCTAGCAGCAACCACTACAGCAGCCCACATCGGGAGCTGAGGGATATGTGGCATGCTCCTCTTACCCTTGCAATGCCTACCTGATCTTCTAGTAGAGACATAGTGAGACCCTACGTTTCTATCACATTCTCCTCAGTCATCTCTTTTCCAAGCTGAAGAGATCTAATCTGATCAGGTTTTCTTCATAAGGTAGCCATTCCATCCCATTTATCATTTTTCTACCTTTGCTAATTCTAGTTCTGCTAAGGTTTTTTTGAGATAGGACGACCAGAACTGCACAGAATATTCAAGGAGCAGCCGCAACATGGATCTATATAGAGGGACTGCATTCTCCACTTTAATTTCTATTCCTTTACAATTAATTATTAACATTCTATTTGTTGAGGATTTCAATGTACTGACCACAAGGACTGTGAAGTCCTTATCCTTGATGGTGATTTCTAATAAGGAACCCAGCATTGTTTACCTGTATGTGCATCACTTTGCACTCTCCATTTTTGTCGGCTCCACTATAAACTACTAATGTGAAGAGAATGGCTACAGAAGCAACGTGCCTAAGTATGCTGTACATACCTAACAACAATGAAGTGAAGCTGACAGGTGCTGGTCAGAACCGAAACCTAATCCTTCTCTCATTAGCTGCTTCCTCAGATTAAGTCACAGATTAATTTTATGCAACAGTGTGATGTACCTATTATGATAAAAAAAATAAAGGAAATTTAGACATTGCATACAAATATGCAATTTGAAAAGCATAAAGAAATGTTTTGTTTTTTGTTCTAAACATTTCCAGATCCCAGAATCAATAATACAAACAAGAGCTTCAAAAATAACTTCTATTCCATGTTATATCAAGCTGTCAGTATAGTTATATTGGAATCTTAACCTTCATGATTATTGTTATTGGTTATATTTCCTCCTCCTACAGGGAATCCTGGAAACTTGGGGCTAGTGGCTTGTATGGGAAGTGAAGATAGTTTAAGCTCTAAGATTAATTGTGTGCCCAAGGACTCCTAAGAATAGTACCCCAGTCCTGGGGTTACACAGATTTATAAAATCAATAAGGTGGAATTAATACTAAAACAAGGGGACACTAACAACTAGCAGATTTAAAACAAATTATAGAAAGTATTTTTCACTCCAAGTGCATAATCAAGCTGTGGAATCTGTTGCCAGAGAATGTGATCATGGTAACTATCATAGAGGGGTTTAAAAGAGGTTTGGACAAGTTCCTGGAGAAAAAGTCCATAATCAATTATTAGTCAAGTAGACTTGGGAAAGCCATTGCTTATCCCTGGGAGTGTGCAAGAGAAACATATATTTTTGGGATCGGCCAGATGCTTGTAGTGACTGTATCTGGCCACTGTCGAAGACAAGATATTGGGCTCAATGGACCTTGGTCTGAACCAGCATGGCCTATTTTATATTCTTATGTTGTCCTTTAAACTATTATACTTAGTCTGTCACTATATAGGTGGTTGCAGTAAGCAGAAAATTTGCAGCATTGGAAATGTAGTTCAGCTGACAGTCTACATTAAAAAGAGTCTTAGTCCCATGGAGTATGAGTACTTATTGATAACCCCCTGGATCTGGCATCCTCATACTGCAGCTCATTCTTTTTGCAGAACGTCAGAAATAGTGAAAATTAACACCTGAATAAGAGGTTTTTTTTCCTAAAAATTAATTGCAAAAAAAAGTAACTTACTGGGAAGAAATGGGACTAGAAGGAGAACTGTATCTGCTATGTAGTGCAGTAAGCAAAGATCTGAATTCTGGTTATGCCCTTTAACCTGACCAAGTGCATGTGCCACCATGGCCCGCAATAAGTGCATGTTATAGTTGCCTGTTTGGAAGTTTCATACTCTGTGCTTACTTAGTACTATAGAAAATATCCTTACAGTAGAGTGAACAGTTTTCCAGGATTGCAGTATGTATTTATTTATTTTAAAATATTCATTACCCGCCCATCCTACGTTCAGGGAGGGGTACAAGAAAACACACATAATAAAATTACATAAGAATCAATCAACCATGACAAAAATCAAACAAAATCACAGCATTGACAGCACTGATAAACCCAATTACTGTCGATATAAATGACTTTATAGTGCTCAGATGGAAAATGCCTTTTGAAATAAATGGGTTTTAAGAACTTTCCAGAAAAACTTTGGTTCTGCTATTGTTCTTAGCTCTTTTGGGAGGGAGGTCCATAAAAAAGGGTCGGCAATGGAGAAAGCACATTCCCTAGTCTCTTCAAGATGGACCGTCTGAGAGAGGGAGTATCTAGAAGGCACTGACTGGAGGAAAGTGTTGCGTCCGTCGGTTGCAGATGGCAGTGACCGCTCTGCCTTACCTCTTTTTCTCCCCTTTCTCTCTCTCTGGGCAAGATGGCTGTCTCCAGTGCCAAGTGCTGCAGGCCTCGGCGTCCCCATCCGCCATGCTCACTCCCGTGGCCTCCTAGGGCGCGAGCGCGCACTGCTCTGACGCTCAAGTACACATCATGGCGGGAAGTCTCTCGCTTCCTACTTCCCTTCGGGGTCCTCACTAACTTAGACAGCTGCTCCTCGGGGGTCTTCTCTCTTATTCATTCCAGGATATTGGACCATTGGGTACTCGCTCCTCAAGGGCCTATCTACTTCATATCCTGCACCACGGACCTTCGGTCCCACCATTCTTCCATCAGGAAGACGCCTTCACTCTGTGAGTACCTCTACGAACCGGCGCTCCAACTCCACCCACCAGCCGCGGCGTCGCCCGCACTGCGGGCTCCTGCCTATCGTGAACATCTGGGTGAGACTATACTTCTGAGCCTGTTGAGCGTATTGGCACCTCGTGGATCGGTGCCTTACCTTCCTGCATTACCATCTCTTTCAGCAGTACAATAAAGACTATCCATTCTGTGTCTGCTAACTGTGGGGGTCATTGTCCAAGGAGTTACCGCTGGAGATAATTCCGCAAAGCACGCTAACAGCCGTTAACATGATTTGCAAATTTTTAAGTTTGTATTCAGGGGGCGAACTTTTAATTTTGTATTCAGGGGGCGGAGTTGGGGTGGAGCATATGTTAAGTAGGAAAGAGGTATCGTGTGCTGCAAAATAGCTGCAGTGTTAGCACGGCTCATAGCTACACCTCTTTCATTTGCGGTACATTGTGCGCTAGAGGCCGGTAAAGGTTTATCGTGGTTCACGATGTTTTGAGAGAGAGTGAGAGAGAGTTGCTATAGTGTCTCTTCCCTAGACAGGTATTTGTATCCCTATGAGAGGCTCACCTAGTAACTCGAGGTGGGGATTAGGGATGAGTGTAGGGGGTTGGGGGCCACTTTCACATTCAACGTGAGACGTACGAACAGAACAGTGGTCTCTTGTGAAGATTTGCTGGCCTTCGGAGTGAGGAAACTCACTCCAAGATGAGATTTGGGCAATGTTCTCTCCACCTAGCTTGTTCCATCAAGCTAGGTGGAGAGAACATTGCCCAAATCTCATCTTGGAGTGAGTTTCCTCACTCCGAAGGCCAGCAAATCTTCACAAGAGACCACTGTTCTGTTCGTACGTCTCACGTTGAATGTGAAAGTGGCCCCCAACCCCCTACACTCATCCCTAATCCCCACCTCGAGTTACTAGGTGAGCCTCTCATAGGGATACAAATACCTGTCTAGGGAAGAGATACTATAGCATCTATCTCTCTCTCTCTCTCTCTCTCTCTCTCTCTCTCTCTCTCCAGAAACATTGTGAACTGTGATATATACTGGCAATGTAGCATGAATTGGGTTAATAGTGCAACTTGCACTAAGAGTGTGTTGCATAGCTGTTATTGCAATTTGTGCTCCACATGCTTATTAGCATAAGGTAACACCCCTTTTGGTATCGCGTGCGATACTGGAAAATGAGGCCCTGTGTCAGCCTATCGCAGTAGGTTCCCCCCGTGGGCGTGGTCCTCTCCACTGCGACCAAGAGTCCACAATGCCTCAAACACAACAGATAGTAAAGTTCTGGATGGAGTATGAATTTTTAGTGTTGCTGCAATTCATGGTGAAGGAATATTAGGAATGAGGGTATGAATAATAACTGTGAGCTTATATTGCATCCGAAATGAAATTGGGAGCCAATGTAACATTTGCAAAACTGGGGTGATATGTTCACGTATGTGTGTTCCTGTTAATAGCCTGGCAAAAGAATTTTGGATAATCTGTAAAGGGCGAATTGAAAAAGGAGGCAAACCGGTGAAAAGTGCATTGCGATAATCCAAACCAGAGAAATGAAGCGATTGAAGAACCATTCAAAAATCAGGAGGATCCAGAAGTGGTTTTAGATGGCGAACAATTGTAGCATTCCCGACAGAATCAAGTATTGCTTTGACAGCAATGCTGGTAGCATAAGTTGCCAGTGTTGCTGTCAAGTGTATTATCTGTGACAAAAGTAATATCCATGACAAGTTATCAGGCCAACTTTAATTGGATAACTTGTCTGCATGCTGCTTTTCTGGATATTGATCTCATGGCAGGTAACTATTTTTGCAGTAACAGTGCATAGTTCTCTAGTGTAGCTCTACTGCCACTTGCCAACTCTTGTATTGTGAGAACGTGTTTATGTTTGATTTTATTCATTTCTCTTTAGTGTGCTACCCAGTTTGTTTTCCTTAGATTCCAATGTCCTTGGAACCTTTATGTATTTATATTCAGAAACCCTTTTTAGCTTGCATCCAGAGGCAAAGGAGGAAACTCAGAAATGGAACAAGTTAAACCAAAACAGACTTCTTATTCAAGAGTGATATTCAGCTCTGCCCATGCCACCCTGCCTTGGAAGCAAGTCTTCCATTCCTAAAGGGCTATTTATTGCATTGCACAAAGTATGGCATTCATGGTCCAGAATTCCTTAACAATTACGTTTTAAATGTCATGTTTACGTAAGTCATTGATATATCTGTTGACTGAGTTCACCATTAACTTATTTGGTAAGATCATATATTTTAGTACCTCTTTCCTTGTTGGAAATAACTTTTGTAGTTTTATTGCTCTATATGACAGTTAAGGTAATTTTACAACAAGCTTAGCGGTGTGCAAGACTAAACTACTTTCTGAGGTTCAGGCCTATCTTCTTTGTCTCGTTTTAGATGATACCGGCTGTCCAAGCAGCCAGTCAGTTTCTCCAGTTAAGACTCCCTCTGATGCCGGAAACAGTCCAATAAGTTTTTGTGAGGAAGATTATACCAGGAAGAAAGCAAATACTGGAACTGGTGTTGATGGCAACATACAATCTGCCCGACATAAGAAGGAACTAAAAGCATGTCTAGTAAAGCCAGGTATGCACCTTTATTTATTTTAGTCTTTTCTATAATGCAATCAGTGGTTGGTAGAATGTGAATTAGAAAAACCATTTGTGTTTACAGCCACGATGCAGCTGCAAGAATGGGCAGATTGAAGCAAAAAGATAGTCCCATCCTGCTGAATCAGCTGCTGTTTAGCTGCAGCTAGTCTTTGAGTTCAATTTGTACACCTTCACTGTTGCAGCCCTGTTTGTAAAACCATCAGGCACTGCAAGGTGGCCTTAAAATTCACATTTTTATTAAAACTTACAAAAACAGATCAAGGACTAAAAGAAATTTGATAGCATGAGCTAGTAAAGGCTAGTAAAAGATAAGATATATCTTTTACTAGCCTTAACTGTTCCTTTTTGTTTTTTTGTTGATATTTTTAAGATATATAGATGTATGCACACAGTCAGTGAAGAATTAGAAATGATCAACATGTAAATGAGATTGTCACATGTCCTGGGTCATCAGCATAGATGATATTAATAATTTGAAGATTAAATGATAAGCAAAAGAAACTAACTGAAAACCCCAATAGTAAACCCCCAAAACCCTGGGGGATCTGTCCAGAGCACTCCAGGAGAGAGGGGGTGCCAGCATGGCCATTTGGCTAGGGCCTACAATGTTCAAGGGGCCTACTTTTGTTTGGTAAAATTTTTAAAAAAGCTAAATATATCTATTTCTAACATGTATAAATAAAAATTTCAATTGTAATTGAAAAATTTGCTAACAAAAAAGCTCGTAAAGCCTTCTTAAATAAATAAAAATTATTTGGGACATTTAGAAAATGATTTCTTTTATTAAGTAACACATCAGAACCTTACATAGGGGCCTACTTTTCTTAGCTGGCACGGGCCTAATTCCTGCTCTCTCCAGCCCTGGTCCAGAGCCATCCCATGCCAGGGAGGAAGAGAAGGAGACAGCCCAAGCCTTCTGTGCTGCAGCTATCAGAAAAGGCAAAATCAAGTCGAAACACATTATAAAGCGAATAAGCTGAAAAATAACATAAGTAATTATAACTGACCTATATCCCAGATAGCTCTGATTATGGAATTTTAGCCTTGTTGAAAACTTAGTGGTAATAATTCAAATATAGTAAAACCAATGAGAAAACAACTCAATATTACTTGTTTTGCTATGTTTCAGATATCTGTAATGAGGACTAGGTTGACCCTTTTTTCTTCTTAAATAATACAAAACTCTCATTCCCTGTATGTACCAGGATCAGTCCAGACTGCTGGGTTATGCCTCCCTTCCAGCAGATGGAGTCAGAGAGAAACTGAAAAGGCACCTCCCATATACTCTGGTGTGCCACCTGCGGTCCCTCGGTATTTCTCTGACTCCAGGAGATTGAGAGAGCATAACCTGCGGTCCTGATCTTATCTAAATTTGGGAGGGTTCTTCTCACAGGTTTGATTAAATCTAAAGGGAGAATCCTTTGACTAGATCAATTTTGATAAGGATAGATAATAATAAAAAAAAACCCAGCTTGTTAAAAGGACACAGGCAGGCGAGGCAGGGCATTGCCCTACAGCCATTTCCTGGAGAATTTTTTTTCCCTGACCCGGTGAGCTATACGGGGGAGGATTTACCAGTGGGCCGGTCACTCTCCCCCTTCTTGCCAATTAAGAGATGTAACATTCCTCTGAGGCAGCGCTTTCACAGAGAAGTAAAATTCCTCTGGCGGACGATTGGTCTGGTGGCTCAGGGAGGTTGTTCCCCTGTTTTGGGAGGGCTGATTAACGCTAGTAAAAATAAAAAAAAGAATATATATGTTTATATGAAGAGAGTGCGTGCAATATATAAAAGCATTTTATGTATTTTTAAAACGCACCTTTTCTTCAGCCCTAGCCTGCCTCGATCTCCCAGGCCTCCGGAGGGGGGGGGCATGTCACCCAGCTAATTCACACGCTTTCTGCATGCCGCGGGGAACCATTTGTGCTGTGTGTGGAGAGCCAGGGTACCGGCTCTCCCGCGAAGGCCTCTGCTCCTGGTGTATTCCCGGGGGCGAGAGGCCTTCGCAGCAGCCAATTTTGGGCTGGGGATCAGCCCTGCCACGTCCGAAGGGACTTCGGGGCGAGCAGCCTGCTCGGAGGCAGATGCCCGGCACGCTCTCGATCGGCATGGGAGCGGCAGCCATCTTGCCTCCCTCGGACCCCAATGTGGATTCAGTGGGGGAGGGAGAGGATCTCCCTCCTCTTTCCCAGCCGGCATTAAGCCCTCAAAGACTGCGCAATTCTCAGCCAGACTCGGCCCCTCCCCCAAATTGGCTGACGAGGGGGCCCTTAAAGAGGCAACACCCGTTTTCCTCTCAGTTTGTTTTGCTTCTACATAAGGCTTATGTAGAAGCTGAAGTGGACTGGGAAAGCCAGTCTCCTGCCCAGGCTAAGTTTTTTAAGGCCTCAGCAGACCAGGAGAGACTTGGACCTCGGGCACCCCGCGCTATCCCAGGGAATGGGCTATCCATTCCTCTTCCACCTGCGGATCCGATAACTCAGGACCCCTCCACTCCACTCCTGATGTGAGCGATGATGTAGACAGTGCCGCTCCGGTGGAGGGGGATGATCCGCAGGTGCTCCGTTTGTTCCGCAAGGAAGAACTGGACCCGTTGATTTCCCATGTGCTTCAGGAGCTGGAGATCCCAGTACCACAGGCGATACCAGACTCTTCACCGGGAGACTTGGTGTTATCGGGGCTTCGGGCTCCACCTCAAATCTTTCCTTTTCATCCAAAGCTTTTCCAGCTCGTATCCCGGGAATGGGATACTCCCTAATGAGTCTCTGGATCTTCTTAAGATTCCTAAAGTGGACTCGGCAGTCACAGCTATTGCCAAACATACTACCATTCCTGTAACAGGAGGCACAGCGCTCAAGGACCTCGAGGATAGGAAGCTGGAAGTTTTGCTTAAGCAGATTTTTGAAGTGTCAGCTTTGGGAGTTCAGGCCGCTGTCTGCAGCAGCCTTATGCAGAGGGCTACTCTCCGTTGGGTTCAACCTTCTTCCGGAGGAAGCTGAACAAGCAAACCGCATGGAATCTGCGGTGGCCTATACAGCAGATGCTTTGTATGATCTCCTCCACACCTCTGCCCGCACTATGTCTTTGGATTCCGCAAGGCGGCTGCTATGGCTCCGTAACTGGTCTGCGGATGCCTCCTCTAAGTTGCAGCTGGGTTCCTTTCCTTTCCGGGGCAAGCTTCTATTTGGGGACGAGCTGGAGCAGCTTATTCGGTCATTGGGAGACAACAAGGTTTACAAGCTTCTGGAAGACAAGCCCTGATCAATTCGCTCACCCGGCACATTTAGGGGCCGTTTTCGAGGGCAGCACAGTTTCCACTCCGGCAGGGGTTCTTCCTCCTACGTCCCTCGGCAGACGTCAACAAGGTATCAAGCATGGGTGCATTCCTTTCGTGGCAGGAGGTCTCAGTGCTCTGGAGCCTCTCATGCCTTCGCCACCAACAAAGCTCCCCAATGAAGGGGCGCCGGCCCATCCCTCGGTTCCGGAGATTGGGGGGTGACTCTTCTGGTTTCGCGAGGAAGGGGTCAAGATAACATCAGACCAGTGGGTTCTATACATTATAAATCACGGTTACGCTTTGGATTTTGCTCGACCCCTTCACAAACTGTTTCTAGTATCTCCCAGTGGGTCTCAGACAAAGCAGCAAGTGGTTCTTCAAACGCTGTCTCGGTTGCAGGCTCTGGGAGCCATTGTTCCGGTTCCTGCAGCCGAGCGTCGGACCAGTCACTACTCCATTTACTTCGTAGTTCCCAAGAAGGAGGGCTCGTTCCAACCAATATTGGAATTGAAGCAGGTCAACAGGGCGTTGCGAATCCCTCTGTTTCGCATGGAGACATTGAGATCCGTCATTGCGGCTGTCCACAAAGGCGAGTTTTTGGCTTCTTTGGATCTGACAGAGGCTTACCTCCACATAGGGATTGTCAGAAAGCTCTGTTGTTAAAGCTGGTATTTAGCAATCTGTAGTTATTTAGAATAGTTGTGGGTGGATCCTTGGACCAGTGGCAGATGACCACGCCCTCGGGGGAAATCCCGAGAGGGACCACTGGTCAGGCTTAGTGTAGGAGACAGACACACACTAGTTCTATTATTAGACAATATAGTAAACCACCAGAGGTGGCAGTAGTGAGCTGGAAGCGCCCGGCTGGGCTGTAGTCCCTCAGATTCTGGAACAACGATTCCAAGGTGGCTGAGCTTTAGAGAAACTAAGAAAGTGAGTAGGCAAAGCATGCGGCGTACAGGAACAAGTCCTTGATGGTAACACTCCCACAATAGTCTCTTAAGGCAACCCAGGAGTTGGTATACATTAGGCCCTCGAGGAGCGAGTACCTGGTTCCAGGGAACGCTCCGAGAGATAGATACAGACTCACTGATGTTAAGCAACAAAGACTTCTTAGAAGCAATATATTAAACCACCAAAGGTGGCAGTAGTGAGCTGGAAGCGCCCAGCTGGGCTTTAGTCCCTCAGGTATTGGAACAGCGATCCCAGGGTGGCTGAGCTGCAGAGAAACTAAGAAAGTGAGTAGGCAGTATATGCAGAGTTCTGGAACAAGTCTTTGATTGTAACACTCACACAATAGTCTCTTGAGGCAGCCCAGGAGATGGTATGCATTAGGCCCTCGGAGCGAGTACCTGGACCCAGGGAAAGCTCTGAGAGATAGATGGTAACTCACTGATGTTGTAAGCAGCGATGACTTCTTAGCAGAAATGGTATTCAGGAGCAAGTCCGGGATGTGGGCCCTCAAGGAGCGAGTACCAGTTCCGGACTGCGACCTGCAAAGAAAAAGAGAGAGCGAGGCCCCCGAGGAGCGGGTACCTCTAGTGAAGTCCGAGGAGGCAGAGTAGCTGAGTTTGCGGAGAGCAAATTCCATCCGCAGCGACCAGGAGGAAGCGAACCCTTGCTAACTCGTCTTGTTAGCGAAAACTGAGACCTTAAATATCGGGAGCTAGTGATGGCATCTCAGGGGAACGCCCCTGAGGTTCACGCCAA
The DNA here is from genome assembly GCF_901001135.1 of Rhinatrema bivittatum. NCBI lineage: Eukaryota > Metazoa > Chordata > Amphibia > Gymnophiona > Rhinatrematidae > Rhinatrema > Rhinatrema bivittatum. Next base: position 738,102,860 of record NC_042616.1, on the reverse strand, counting down.
CACTGGTATATCAGTCGGGCCATGCGCGCCCTTAGGCATCTGGTCAACATGGCGGCTTGCAGCGTCGAGCTGATCCCGGTACGCCGGAGGAGGACGGCCTGGAGACGCCGCAGCAGCTAGCCTTCCATCAACCCCGAAGGGAGTCGCCAATGAGTTAAGGTGGGAGGAGCAGGGACGTTGGACAGTGACGGACACAACAGTACCCTCCTTCAAAGGGCGATCTCCTCTTCGGGTACCAGGTTTGAGTTTTGAAGGATGCGTGAGATGGAATCGACGAAGCATCACTTTCCAAGATAATGGTCTGAGGCTCCCAAGTATGTACTTCGGGGCCGAACCCTTCCCATCTTAGAAGGTATACAAAAATCTTGCCTCTGTTACGAACATCCAGTATCTCTTGATTTTGATCTCTAGTCGTCTTCTGCATAGATGACAGGTGGATCTTGAATTTTGAAGACAATTTGCTAAGTATGAGCAATTTCAGATGAAATGTAGAATGCGTTATAGAATTTGACCAGGTGGTAGCTTCAGACGGTAGGTGACTATGCCAATACGATGAAGGACTGGGAATGAACCCACGTAGCGAGGAGCAGTCTGAAAGGAGAATAGATGAATCAGAGGTGCTTGGTTGACAACCAGACCTAGTCTCCTGGCTTGAAGACTGAAGCCTGCTCAAGGAGTGCATAGTAGTAATTCTTAGCATGGTCACTCGCTTAAATGAGTATGTCCTTGGTCTGAAGCCACAGTCTATGGAAATCATCAGCAGTGGTTAAGCTGCTGGGGACGTCACTGAAACTTCAGTGGAAGTGGCGAAGGTAGGGAACATCCAAAAACCACTTCAAAGATGACAGTCCGTACATTTAGCTGGATGAAAATTGATGATGTTGCCAGCGTATACGGACTGGGTAGTTACCAAGAGTATCTTCTTCGGGTCTATTATGTGCTGTGCTCATCAGGCACATCCTCCGAATGAAAAAGAGTGTAACAGAGATACTCTAAGGTATAGGATCCGTGAATATGGTACTGATGTAGAGCGCCTTCGAGCCAAGGTGAACATTGAAGGCATATGAATATCAGCAGCAATGGAAAGGGCTGCTGGGCACGTCATAGCATTCTTCAATAGAAGTGGCGGTGTTGAGAAACATCCAAAGCCCACTTCAAGTTGTAGTGCAATAGTGGATCTTCTGAATAGGCGAGAGGACTCTTCAGATATTCCACTAGAGTTTGAGGAGTAAGGTTGCCTCCTTTCCCTGAGTCCACCAGGGCAGGAGTCTGAACTGAACCCGGTCCGCAAGTCAAAGAGACCTGGAGAGAATGCGGAGGAGAAAAAGCGGTAAGGCCCGAGAACAGTCCTCCTGCAGGACTTAGGCCTGTCCGTTTTCCGGACGAATGGAGCATGTAGAGACATCATGGCCAGGCTGCATGCAGAGGCCGTGCTTCTTCCGAAATCTTCTCTCATTAGAAGTCAAATGTCTGCGACCAAGTTGCATCGGTTCATCTTTATCAGCAGCAGAAATTACTGGAACCTTTTGAGATGCAGGTATAGAGCTAGCCTGATTCAACCCAAATAACATCTTAGGCCGGAGTTCCTTCACGTTGTCCCGGAGCCGGTCATTGATCGTAGTGGCCAAGGCTATTAATTCATCCAGCGAGTCAGGTGTTTCATGAGCAGCCATCTCGTCTTTTAAACGGGTATACAGGCCTCTGCAAAAGAGAGTCTTGAGGCATTTGGGGTCCCAGCAAAGTTCTGCCGCAAGAGTTTTAAACTCTATGGCAAATTCAGCCAATGATCTGTTACCTTGCTTCAAATCCACCAAAGCAAAACCGGCTACAGAATTTCGAGCAGGGTCATCAAAAATGGATTTAACTAAGTCCATAAATCCTTCTTTGGCCTGTAAAATAGGATCCTTGTGCTCCCACAAGGTAGATGCCCAAGAAAAGGCCCTACCATCCAAGTAAGAAAGGATGTAGGTAGTCATGGAGAGAGCAGTAGGAAATAAAGATGGTTGTAAGGTAAAGTGCATGCAGCACAGGTTTAAAAAGCCCCAAGTCTTCTGTATTTCTCCAGAGAAGCGGATCGGAGCTGCCAGTGGTACAGCACTCTTTAAAGTTACCTCCTGTAACTGACTTTTATTGTTAGAAGCAGTACTTTGAACCTACTGTGTGTGTGGCTGATGAAAAGCTGAAGTAAGTTTTTCCAAGGCGTCCTGTTGTTCCGCAATGCGCTGAGCCAGGCCCGGTATAGCCTGCAAAGCATTGATTTGTGCTGGATCCATGTAGTTACCCGAACTCTGGAGTCAAGCCGGAACCCTGGATTCAAGCCAGATCCATGAAGTTAACCGGAACCTTGGAGACAAGCCGGATCCATGGAGTAAACAATCTGATGTGTTCTCTGTGAGGAATTAGCAATCTGTTGTCAACCTGTTAACAAAGTTCTGTAGTGAAAGCTAGAAGTTAGCAATCTGTCAGAAAGCTCTGTTAAAGCTGGTATTTAGCAATCTGTAGTTATTTAGAATAGTTGTGGGTGGATCCTTGGACCAGTGGCAGATGACCACGCCCTCGGGGGAAATCCCGAGAGGGACCACTGGTCAGGCTTAGTATAGGAGACAGACACACACTAGTTCTTTTATTAGACAATATAGTAAACCACCAGAGGTGGCAGTAGTGAGCTGGAAGTGCCCGGCTGGGCTATAGTCCTTCAGGTTCTGGAACAGCAATCCCAAGGTGGCTGAGCTGTAGAGAAACTAAGAAAGTGAGTTGGCAAAGCATGCGGCATTCAGGAACAAGACCTTGATGGTAACACTCCCACAATAGTCTCTTAAGGCAGCCCAGGAGTTGGTATACATTAGGCCCTCGAGGAGCGAGTACCTAGACCCAGGGAAAGCTCTGAGAGATAGATGGTAACTCACTGATGTTGTAAGCAGCGATGACTTCTTAGCAGAAGTGGTATTCAGGAGCAAGTCCGGGACGTGGGCCCTCGAGGAGCATGTACCGGTTCCGGACTGCGACCTGCAAAGAAAAAGAGAGAGCGAGGCCCCCGAGGAGCGAGTACCTCTAGTGAAGTCCGAGGAGGCAGAGTAGCTGGGTTTGCGGAGAGCGAATTCCATCCGCAGTGACCAGGAGGAAGCGAACCCTTGCTAACTCGTCTTCTTAGCGAAAACTGAGACCTTAAATATCTGGAACTAGTGATGTCATCTCAGGGGGACGCCCCTGAGGTTCGCGCCAAGACTGGTACATCAGTTGGGCCGCGTGCGCGCGCCCTTAGGTATCTGGTCAACATGGCGGCTTGCAGCATCGAGCCGGTCCGGGAATGCCGGGGGAGGATGGCTTGGAGATGCCGCAGCAACTAGCCTTCCATCAACCCCGAAGGAAGTCGCCAACGAGGTAAGGTGGGCGGAGCAGAGACGTTGGACAGCGACGGACACAACAGGGATCCAGGAATACCATCAGAGGTTCCTCCGGTTCATGATCACGGGACAACATTACCAGTTTCGTGCCCTACCCTTCGGGCTGGTGACGGCTCCGAGGGTTTTCACCAAGGTGATGTTAGTGGTAGCAGCGAGCCTTCGGGGAGAAGGGATATTGGTGCATCCCTACTTGGACGACTGGCTCATCCGAGCGAAGTCGGAAGAGCTCTGCGAGAACGCAGTACAATCAGTTTTAAGTCGGCTTCATTCCTTAGGCTGGGTTGTCAATTATGCCATGAGCCAGCTGGTTCCATCCCAGGTGTTAGAATTTCTGGGAGCACGTTTCGACACCGGTATGGGCAAGATTTCCCTGCCTCTGGTGAGGATGGAGCGGCTAATGTCTCAGGTTCGGCCCCTGTTGGCTCTTCCCTTACCCGTGGTGTGGGACTATTTGCAGGTTCTTGGTTTTATGGCATCTACCCTGGAGTTGGTTCCTTGGGCTTTTGCTCATATGAGGCCTTTGCAGAGGGCGCTACTTTCTCGTCGGAAGAGTTCCAACTGCCATTACCGCTCCTCGAACCGGCCAGGTCCAGGCTAAATTGGTGGTTGATCCCAGATCACTTGCTTCGAGGCGTGGATCTGGAGCCTCCTCAATGGATAATCGTGATGACGGATGCCAGTCTGACAGATTGGGGGGCAGTCTGTCAGTTGCGATCGGCGCAGGGCTTTTGGACGCTGGCGCAGACCAAGTGGTCCATCAATAGCTTGGAAACCAGGGCGGTATGCTTGGCACTGCACAATTTCTTCCACTGGTTCACCACCGGGCGGTACGGATCCTATCCGACAATGCGACCACTGTGGCTTACATAAACCGGCAAGGGGGTACAAAAAGTCAGCTAGTGGCTTCCGAAGCGGACCTGTTAATGGCCTGGGTGGAACGCAATCTGTCTCGCATAGCGGCATCCCACATAGCCGGAGTCGACAACGTTCAGGCGGACTTCCTCAGCCAGCAGCGGCTAGATCCCGGAGAATGGGAACTGTCATAGGAGGCGCTGCAGCTCATCACCAGCCGGTGGGGGACTTCCCGGTTAGACTTAATGGCAACTCGTTTGAACTCGAAAGCATCTCGTTTCTTCAGTCACAGGAGCACAGCTCGGAAGGGGTGGACGCTCTAGTTCTTCCTTGGCCTCCAAATATTCTCCTCTACGTGTTTCCTCCATGGCCGTTGGTGGGAAAGGTTTTACGCCGGATCGAATCCCACCAGGGGCAGGTTGTTCTGGTGGCTCCGGAATGGCCGAGAAGGCCGTGGTTCGCAGATCTGGTCAACCTGGCAGTGAACGGCCCCTTGCGCCTCAGTCATCTACCGAACCTCTTCCGGCAGGACCCAGTATTTTTTGATCAGGCCGATCGCTTTTGTCTAGCAGCTTGGCTTATGAGAGGAGGCAATTGAGAAAGAAGGGCTACTTGGAGGCAGTTATTACCACTCTTCTCCACGCTCGTAAAACTTCTACTTCTGTTACCTACATTCGGCTATGGAAGGTGTTTGATTCGTGGTACCGTGGGTTGAGTGTGTCCCTGCGGCAGGCCGCCATTGGTCACATTCTTGCCTTCTTGCAGGACGGCTTAATAGAACCTATGCAAATGTAAATTGGGCCATACTATCATTTTTATACTTGGCTGAAGATATAGAGGAGTAGTGCCCAGCTGCTGGATCTATTCAGGAGAATATTGCTGCTTTTTTTCCTATTCTTCTACAATATATCACTGCACAAAACTGAAAAAGACCCTAGGCTAGGTTTTTATGCAGATTGCATCCTACTAGTTCAGTACTACAGTTCATTAAAGTTTTATAGTCATTGCATGTGAAAATCACAGGGAACCAGGCCTTGGGCAGAAATGCAGAATAGTTGATGTCAAGCCATCAAAGACAGACCTCTTGAATTTATGAAAGGATGCCTGTTTAACAATGGATAGTGCAAGCAGAGTTCATGTTGCTTCGTGATTAGGTTTATTGTTGGTTGATATGCATTGCTTCTTTTTGGGATACATGATATAACACAGAGAAAATTGTTGCTTTCTTCCCCAAGCAGTGCAGCTCCGTCTCTGTTTCTGTCTTGTCCCTCTCTGTTAGGCATGGCCCAGTGGATGAAGGATAACATATTTGGGTTAGGTTCCTGTAAAACGGAGGTGGTTTGAAGCCCTAATTTTGTATTGTAGCAGTCCAGTAGTAAAACTGAGTAATGATGCACTGCCTGTAGTGGAACAGGCCAGGATCCTGGGGATCATTTTCAATTCACATCTAACCTTTTAGAGACAGATTTTGACTAGGGAAGAACGTTTCTTTCTTCCTTCGTTTGCCACAGGCAGATCATTTCCTGTCCTCTGATGTCCTTGTTGCAGTGACCCAGGCCTTGACTATTTCAAAGCTGGATTACATCAACGTGCTCTTATCATGGGCTCCCGGCTGAGACTTTTTATTGTCTCCAGATTTATCAAAATAATCAGTAAGAATCGCGGGAGAGCAGGCGCTCCGTGTTGAGCGCCCACTCTCCCAACGTGCGCCCAGCCACCTCTCCTGGGCACGCGATTCAGTATTTAAATGGGGTCGCGCTAATAAGGAAGCGCTAGTGACAATGGCACGACCCTAGCGCCTCCTTATTAGCGTAGAGGTGGCTGTCAGCGGGACCTGACAACCGACGATCTATTTTACCAGCATCTGTTTCCGAACCTGCTGCCAGCCACGGGTTAGGAAAACAGATGCCGGTAAAATTGAATGCCCGTTTTTCTAACCTGCTGATGGGCCGATTTTTTTTTTTTTTTTTGGGGTTGCTCAGACTTTAACACCTGCCCAGGTGACTAACAGCCTTGTCAACATGCATTTGCATGTGAAGAGTGCTACTAGTTTTCGGGGGGGTGGCCACGCGTTTTCGACGTGCTATTACCCCTTACAGTATAAGGGGGTAATAGGCACGCGTCAAAAATGAGCGGCCAATTGCGTGGTAACCTTTAAGGTAGCATAGTGTATTTGCAGTAAACATAACTAAAACACTTAGGGGTAGATTTTAAGACCTGCGCGCGGGTGTACATGTGCGTGCGCTACCCGGCGCGCACACATGTACGCCTGAATTTATAACATGCGCACGCATGTTATAAAATTACAGCTTGCAGTAGCTAACACATTTAAAACTAAAAAGGCCCCAATCTAGTCAACATAACGTGTATCCAATTTAAGATGATAATATAGATAAAACACTATAATACAGACATCCAGGTAAAATAAAGTAAAAATAATCCAACCATGTGTACCCTCAATAACCTAAACACAGCACGAAAAACCGATAAGACATCAGTACCAAAAGCTTAAAATTGTGACAGCGCTCAGACTATTTCAGGTTAACAAACGAGCACATACACTAGCAGCTGCTGGACAATAATCAACTCAACATTAAAACAGAAAGTTCATTCAAATGGCATGCAAAAAAGCCAGGTATCTTTTCCATTCGTCGTTCCAAAGCCTTGGACCAGTGAATGAAAAAGAGCATTTTCTATTTCTCTGCAGCTTACAAGCGCACCACACTGTATCAGCCTGAATGTTTCTCGTATCAGAGGTCTGGCACTTTTTGACCACATCTGTCACACCTTGTTTGAGCTTCCCTGGGCTCCTTATGGCTGTTCAGATGCAGTTCAAGATATGCTGGTTTTGGTATTTCATACACTGTTGGTCCTAGCTACTTGGTGGATTGTTTATTTCATTCTGCTTCTGGTAGAGTATTACATTCCAGTCACGAAACTCTCCTCCAGCTTCCCTTTCTTAAAATTTGTAAGCTGCAGAGAAATAGAAAATGCTCTTTTTCATTCACTGGTCCAAGGCTTTGGAACGACGAATGGAAAAGATACCTGGCTTTTTTGCATGCCATTTGAATGAACTTTCTGTTTTAATGTTGAGTTGATTATTGTCCAGCAGCTGCTAGTGTATGTGCTCGTTTGTTAACCTGAAATAGTCTGAGCGCTGTCACAATTTTAAGCTTTTGGTACTGATGTCTTATCGGTTTTTCGTGCTGTGTTTAGGTTATTGAGGGTACACATGGTTGGATTATTTTTACTTTATTTTACCTGGATGTCTGTATTATAGTGTTTTATCTATATTATCATCTTAAATTGGATACACGTTATGTTGACTAGATTGGGGCCTTTTTAGTTTTAAATGTGTTAGCTACTGCAAGCTGTAACTTGGATGCTATGGGATAGAATTGTAAAATAAATGCATAAATCGTTTTCTCCCTCTTTTATTCAGTGGCAGTTATGAAAGTGCCACCACAATCCCCAGAACTTCAGAAATCTATTCCACCCATCTTTCTCAATTCTGAATATAGGTATATTAATAAGGTTTTAGACATTTTAATAATGTCACTGTTTTGCTACGGAATATAAAGATAATTAATTTACAATAAAACAGTTAGTCCTCACTCTGTCTATTCCCTTCCAGCAGAGAACAGGGGAGATTTCCTGAGCAGGATAGTATATATATCATCACAGAGAGCGCTGGGAAAGAGGAAGCTGTTCATGGAAGGATCAACAATAGGATCTTAGCAACCAAAGAATATTTTAACATTGTTTTCTGAATCAGGTGGCAGTACCTTGAGGGAGGCATTGTCGTTCTGTGCTGGGGGACTTGCGAACACTGAATAAGAGAGGCATTGGCAGCCCAGTGGCCAGAATCCCAGTAAAATTACTTTGGACAAACATATTAAGAAAGTGTTAAACTGACCCGTGGAATGGGAACACTCGTAATGCCTCATTCTGAAACATACTGGAAGTACTACAGTTGCAAAAATCTGAATTTACATTATGTAATGGATGCATGTTATGAGAACAGATTCTTGGCTACTTCTCTGGGACAAGTAGAGCAGAGAACTATCAGTTCTTGAACAGCAGCAGAAATATACAGTGTGCCCATGTACTGTTGATTTCATAAAGTGCAGCAAGAATAAAAGTACTAAACTGAGTCAGATCCAAGGTTTATCTAGCTCAGTGTCAAGTCTCCGACATTGGCAGGGAGCGAGAGCCAAATGGAAGAGTATAATAAACAAGGCATGTGTACAGCCATCCAGTCCTTTTCACATCCTTTCAATTTCTAGCAATCGGCGTTTAGTGTTGTATTGACTGTAATTGATCTATCATCCATAAATTTGCCATGCATGGAATTTGATCACCTGCATGTGGACTTTTGAATCTACAGTGCTTCCACCAGTCCCTTCCTTCCGTAAAAGGACAACATCATGGTGAAAATGTGTGATCAGTCCACTGTATCCTAGAAATGCCACTAAACAGTAACAGAAAATAATGAACATGAGCAAATTGTTTATTCAAAGTCCTTGCATGAAAGTGCGTCCATTAAACCGCTCCCCCAACATGAACTGCACAGTTTATAAATACAAGAATGCCACTGCGAATGTTTAAAAAGACATGCAAGAACTGAATTGCCAAGATTCAGGAAGAACTGTATCTCTGTTAATTTAAGGGATTTAAATTAATCTAGGACCATCTAAAATTAAATCCATTTTTATCAAGGATGCATTAAGAATAAGCGCTTGATGAGCAGGGTAAGCCTGATGTAGCTGTTAATTTTGTTGCACTTCTGACTGCTGCATGGCCTCCTCTCCACCAGAGCACCCCAGTGAGCTCAGCTCTAAACTACCAGCATGTCCTTGGTCCTTCGTCTCTGCCTGCTGTACTACCTCCACTCCACCAGGGGGTTGCCATGAGAAGGGCTTGGTCAACCCCTCAGGCTGACCAAGCCCTTCTCTCTGCCTTGCACCATACCCACACTGCAGCCCTTTTGAGTCCTGTCTCTCCCATGCCTTCTTGCTTCGGCATCGAATCCTTCTTGGCTCCCTGCTTTAGCCACTCTCACTCTGTGGCCTTCTAAGGCCTTTTCTTGTATCTCTGTGTGGTCGCCAGGCCTTCTGTTCCATGCCTTGCTCTGTGGCTTGTGGGCCTTCTGACCCTTCCCTACCTTGTGGCCTTCCTTAGGCCTCTCTGTTCTCTGACTTGGCCTTGCCTGAGGCTCCCTTAGCCTTTTCCTGTTTCTTGGCCCTGCCTGCCTTGCCCCTCGAGGCTCTCTTTGTCCTTGCTGCCTTCGGGCATTCTGTGTTCCATGTTCTGTGTATTCCTGTCTTATCTTAACCTGTCTTGTCTAAACCTGTCTTGTCCTAACCTGTCTGTCCCATCCCAACACCGGTGTTCCAGTTCCACATTTACCTGCATCCTGCTCCACGCTTACCTTCACTCTCTTCCAGCGTTCCAGTTCCACCCTTACCAGCACTCAGCTGTAGTGTTCTATTTCCACGCTTACCTGCATCCAGTTTCACGCTTATCTCACTCTGTTCCTGGTGATTCTTCTTCCACCCTTACTAGCAGTCAGTTCCAGCGTTCCAGTGCCCCAGTCCAGCCTGCACCTTGTTCCAGCCCTCCAGCCTCACCGGACCATCTACACTCTGTTCCAGTCCTGCGCCACTCCAGGAGGTGGTGTCTCTATAAAAACTAGTTACCTATCTGTTGTAAAACAAGTATGCAAAACAGCGCTACTGATTATATGTGGATATAATTTTTTTAAATGTAACCTTTAAGGTAGCATAGTGTATTTGCAGTAAACATAACTAAAACACTTAGGGGTAGATTTTAAGACCTGCGCGCGGGTGTACATGTGCGTGCGCTACCCGGCGCGCACACATGTACGCCTGAATTTATAACATGCGCACGCATGTTATAAAATGGGGGGTCGGCGCGCGCAAGGGGGTGCACAATTTTGCACCTTGCGCACGCCGAGCCTGCACTGAACCGCACTGCCTTCCCCCGTTCCCTACCCCCCCCCACCCCACCTTCCCTCCCCCACCCTTTCCCCCCTACCTTTTTCTTCTTTTTTTTTTTGTAAAACTTACTTCAGCCCTGGCAGTCGGCCGGCGCACGATCCCCGGCACAGGGCAAATGACCGCTGTGCCGGGAGCCTCTGACCCCACCCCCCTCCCACCCCTTTTTGCATGCCCCGGGACTTCCATGCATCGGGCTTTACGCACGTCGCCGGGCCTTTTGAAAATAGGCCCAGCGCGCGTAAGCCTGGCATGCGCAACTTCAGCCCTTTTGAAAATCCAGCCCTTAGGAGGTAATTGTAAAAGGAGTTACACATGTAAATGTAATATACTTTCATAGCACTTTTCAAAAGCCATTTACGCATGTAAAGTGCACTTTCATGTGAATATCCTATGAACAGTCCGATGGCATATATTGTAGCAATTTTCAAATGCCCACTTACATGGGTAAAATTAATTTATACATGTAAAGCCCAGTTTTATGCATGTAAAATCCTTCTTAAAATTACTCCTTTAACAGTAGAATATCTCACTGCAGTGACAGAATATTGCAATGTGTCCTTAAACATAGAAACATAGAAATGACAGCAGAAGAAGACCAAACGGCCCATCCAGTCTGCCCAGCAAGCTTCACACATTTTTCTCTCATACTTATCTGTTTCTCTTAGCTCTTTGGTTCTATTTCCCTTCCACCCCCACCATTAATGTAGAGAGCAGTGATGGAGCTGCATCCAAGTGAAATATCAAGCTTGATTAGTTAGGGGTAGTAGGGGAAGTAACCGCCTGATATGACAGACTTATTTAACAACAAGATTTAGGTGTTGGGGTAATTTTGCAACATCACGCATATGTTATCTGGAAAATGTGGCGCTTTGAAAATCAGCCAGGGACCAGCGCTTGGAAAATGCCCGGAACCAATTTTTAAAACAGACTTACGACACAAGTCCACTTTCAGAATTATCTTGGTAAAACCACATGTGCACCTAATAGCAGCTTCAATTGTGTGCATTATTTTGCTGCCAGAATGTATATGCACATTTTTTTCTAATCCAAAAAATCTACATTTAAGTTCCAACCCTGCCTTTGACACCATATGTGCATCAAAGTAGGCACACGCAGTGTGCATGTGTAATTTTACATGTGCAGCCATCCTGTCCTTTTCTAAAGGGTCATTTCTGCAGAGAAAGCACTACTTTATCCTCTATGGGTCTTATTTCAAAGTAACTTTCACACTTGAAACCCTGTTTTTTGAACGTTATGTGGCGCTTTGAAAATCAGCCAGGGGCCAGCACTTGGAAAATGCCCGGAACCCAGTTCTGCGCGTATTTATATGCGCGCTGGGAATAGGCATTCCAGAGGGCGGAGATATGACTTAGGGGCAGACAGATGAATTCTCAAAGGCGTTACCCTTGTAAATGTAACATACCTTTGTGGCAGTTTTCAAAAGCCATTTACCCATGTTAAGTGCTCTTAACGTGGGTAAAATCTATTGACAATTCAATGGTATATATTGTAGAAATTTTCAAAAGCTCACTTGCATGGGTAAAGTGTATTTGCATATGTAAAACCTAGTTTTAAGCATGTAAATGCTTTTGAAAATCAGGCCCATACTTTTGTATTTTCAAAGGTATGCGATCACAAACAAGTGCTATCTTGCTTGGAGCAGGTATAAGTTTGTGCATGGAAAATTACATGTGTTCCTTGCTAATTAAGTAAGGATCTTCAAAGTCAATTTATGTGCTTGTTTTTGCTTTGAAAATCCTCAGTAAAGTTGATGTGTACATACAATGCTCACACAGACTTTATTGCTATGCAAGGAGTTAGAAACATCCCCTCTGAAGATGTTGTTGAATTTAAATGAGTATATTTTCCTAGAAAGAAGAAAAGCAGCATGGGAAAATGTAGAAAAATAGTCACTTTTATTAGAATTAGTTTTCATTTTGGAATAGTATTAAATAGTCTGTAAATATTAGTTAGAAAGAATTTTGGAATTGACAGGAAAATAGTTTCAAACTTGTTGTTCTCATTGAGTATAGAGTTGTAATAGCCACATTGTTCCTGGGAAAATGAGGTTCCTTGCAAGTTAGGTTGCTGTTTATTGGCCCATCAAGGTGCATATGAGTTTTTAATTCCACATAGGACCCTCTTTCTGATCCTTTTATATTGTTCTCATTAGATAAACTGCCAGAAATGCATTTATCTTCATTTATTCTTGAGTAGAAATGAAGGGCAGTGCATACTAGAACCTTGTTGATTACCTGAATAAGCAAGCAATTGAGATATTGATATGTTTACAGTTTTACCTGATAACTTTTAGTGTATGATTATCATTTTTATTATTTTATAACATTTTATTTTACCATTTCTACATAATACAAATTTTAAGATTTTAGGAAATTTACATGTAATCATAAGCTGAGATTTGAATTATTGATATTAGATTTTATTATATGAATCTTTGTAACCAATTTTAATGTATTGGCACTTTAAATATTTTATTTTACTCATTTTAGATATTTAATGTTATTTTCTCACAGGACAAGCAGGATGGTAGTCCTCACATATGGGTGACATCAGGATAGAACCCAATCACGGAACACTTTTGTCAAAGTTTCCAGAACTTTGACTGGCACCTACTGGGCACCTACTGGGCATGCCCAGCATAGCACCAACCCTGCAGCCAGCAGGGGTCCCCCTTCAGTCTCGTCTTATAGTAAAAAATACATGTGAAAAATAAAATAAGGAAACATAAACCCAACTCCACGGGGTGGCGGGCGGGTTTCATGAGGACTAACATCCTGCTGTCCTGTGAGAACATCTGTTACAGGTAAGCAACTCTGCTTTCTCACAGGACAAGCAGGATGGTAGTCCTCACATATGGGTGAGTACCGAGCTGAGGATGCCCGAGCAATGCACCAAATGTACCCAAAGACGTGCAACAGGCACAAGAACTGGGGTGGAATTTGTAGAGGGCATCCTGAATCTTACCGGGTTGGCGGAAGGATGTTGGTACCTCAGTTCGCAAATAAGTAGCATAGCACAGACTGGCCGAAGATGGAATCTTGTCTGCCAGCCTTGTCTAAACAATAATGGGCTGCGAAGGTGTGGAGAGAGCTCCAGGTAGCAGCCTTACAGATGTCAGCAAGTGGCACCGAGTGTAGGTGCGCTACTGATGTTGCTATGTCTCTGACAGAGTGTGCTTTAACACGGTCTTGAAGCAGAATGCCTGCCTGTTGGTAACAAAAGGAAATACAGTCTGCTAACCAGGAGGAGAAAGTCTGCTTACCCACAGGTTTGCCCAATTTGATGGGATCGAAGGAAACAAACAATTGTGTGCATTTCCTGTGGGCAGCTGTACGGTCTAGATAAAATGCTAGAGCACGTTTAAAGTCAAAGGTATGCAGAGCCCGTTCTCCTGGATTTGAATGGGGCCTGGGAAAGAAGGTGGGTAGTATAATGATTGATTGATATGAAATTCCGATACTACCTTAGGCAAAAACTTAGGGTGAGTGCGGAGTACTACCCTATCATGCAGAAGTTTAGTGTGAGGCGGGTAGGTGACTAAGGCCTGTAACTCACTAACTCTGCAAGCAGAAGTGATCGCCAAAAGAGATGGCGGAGATCACAGGATTGGAGAGGCTCAAACGGCGGTTTCATGAGCCACCACAAAATCAAGTTGAGGTCCCAGGAAGGGGCCGTAGGGTGCAGTGGAGATTTAAGGTGGAGCAAGCCCTTCAAAAAGCATGTTACGAGGGGTTGTACTGAAATAGGTACATCTCTGACACCTTTATGGAAGGAAGCAATGCGAGAGATGAGCATTGACCCATGAAATACTCATCTTCCAAACGCATCCAGAAATTTCTGTTCCTTTCCTGGGGGAATGGAAGAGTGGGGTTTGGAGTGTCGTGCCCTCTTCTGGGCTGACTCCACAACTACTGAATGATGATCTAGTTGAGCTCTCTGGAAGCCAGGGGCTAGCTGAACTAGATAAAAAGGCTCTCTCTCCCTCTCTCTCTCTCTCTCTGTGAAAATATCACAGGTACAGTAAATTTAACATGCATCATGGTAAATTAGCTATGCAGTACAAGGAAAATTACCTTAACCATGCATTTTTTTTTTATCATGGGTGCTATTTTCACAAAAATTATAGCAAAATAGTAAATCTAGGCCTAAGTGACCTTGAAAAAGTATGATACATTTCTTACCAACAGAAATGTACAGCCTTTTGAACCCAGACACTGATGTACTTTATACTGTACTTTATACTGTATTTTAATCATTTTTTACATTTTTGTCCTAGTTCAGAAATATGGATGATTAATATATTTTATACTGTAAATACTAATAACAATAAAGGATTATTTAATTTAGCATTTATATTCCACATTTCCAGGCAGAAATAGACCATGCAAAGCAGATTACAAAAAACACAGCAAACAATAACCAAAAAATCATGTTAATTTTGTCAGTGCAAATATAAAATATTAAATTTGTGCAATAAAGGATTTGTTCATATAGGAGCCGATTTTAATTCCTACGCGCGCGGGGTACATTTGTGCACGCTACACGGCGCGCACAAATGTACACCCGATTTTATAACATGCGCGCGTGCTACCGCGCGCATGTTATAAAATCCAGGCTCGGCACGCGCAAGGAGGTGCACACTTGTGCACCTTGCGTGCGCCGAGCCCAAGGGGAGTCCCGATGGCTTTCCTCTTTCCTTCCAAGGCCGCTCCGAAATCGGAGCAGCCTTGGAGGGAACTTTTTTTTAGCCCCCCCCCCCCCCCCACACACCTTATTTCTTCAAGTTACGCCTGCCGGCACGCCAACCCCCAACACAAGCCGCTGTACCAGAGGACTCGGGACCACCGCCGTCACGCCCCCGGACCGCCCATTTTTGAAAGCCCCGGGACGCATTGCGCGCGCCGCTGAGCCTATGCAAAATAGGCTCGGCGTGCGCAGGGGTAGGTTTTCGGGGGTTACGCGCATATACCTTTGAAAATCTACCCCTTAATGCATGTTCATATAATTACATAATAGTCACAAACATCTCATACAACCACCTAAAAAAAAAATTCACCCCCGATAGAATTAGTTATTCCCTTGCAGCATAGAGTAGACAATACCCATTTTATAAAATCCATAAGCCAAACTAATTCATGATTCGGTGCACAAAATTACCATAAAAAGGCTCAAGGAATTAAGGATCATTTTTATTTTAAAAAAAAAATGGTTTTAAGTATTTTCTAAATTTTACATATTTTGTTTCCTGGTATATATGGACAATTCCCATAAAAGTCCTGTCCCTTGATCAAGGAGGACAGTTGAAGGCAGGCCTCATAACAACATGTGATGTTTTGGGCCAAGAAATGCCATCTGAGCCGTTCCATGGAATAATTACATCCATTGGTCCATTGAACTCTAAACGCTCATACCATAGTTTTATAGGCCAGTGAATGTGACGTGGTACAAAAATTATGCTGTATCTTAGTCTCTGACTCTTGATTACACAGGGAGCCATATTCTGAACTGCCTATGGTTTAGAAATAGTTCTGTTTGGAAGGTAGAAATTATTACAATAATTAAATTGATTAATTGCTACTATATTGCTACTATTGGTCTTGATGGATTAAGGTCCATCAAGCCCAGCATCCTGTCTCCAACAGTAGCCAATCCAGATCACAAGTACCTGGCTGATCCCATAAAGTAAATGTATTTCCTGTTACTCCCAGGGATAGCAATAGCTTTCTTTAGCCTACCTGGCTAATAATATGTGCTGATTATGCCCGGGTTCCATCCCCGGCTTCTCAACCATTGCTGAATATACTGATGATATTTCTGCTAAAGGAAAAATTACCAGCTAACACCAGAAACCTTGAATGCCAGACTTTGCAGGAAGAGTTATAAACAACTCTTGCAGGACTTCATAGATACCAGAAGAAGAATCAACAAAGTCAGACACAGGATGAAGCAGGAGAAGGCTTTTGAAGGGTACGAAGCAGGCAATCTGTTTTAAGGAATGCAAGGGAGAGATAGGGGGGAAACAAAGCAAACAAAGCAATATAATTTGTGGTTTGAAATGTGCAAGCAGAGGCCAGATGGCCTCTGCTTGCACAATCTTAACAATAGTCATGTCAAAACTGTGCTCATTTTTGAGCATTGTTTTTATGGCACCACCAGGGGGGTGGGGGAGTATGTATTTACACCTGGTGTTTCTGCCTGGTTTAACTGTTCCAGATACCTAAAAGATAATGAGACTAGCAGGCTGCATGCTGCCAGTGGGAGATGCTGTTGAGCAAGGACCTTAGACCATATTTCATCGAGGAGTGGAGAAGCACCCAAATACCTGCACATGTGAATGCAGGCTATACTGAGCGCAGTAGGCCTGATACTGGATAATCAATGAAAGGTGGCCTATATATATATATCCTGATGAGCTGGGTATCCCCCAGAAGTCAGAGAGGCCAACCACATACAACAAGAAGAATGGAGATTGCAATGGATGACGAAGATTCAAGATACTGAGACCAATCACTGTGGACACTCCTGGCAAGCCACAGGCACGCCTTGCTACTATTTTAAATTGGGCAGATCTCTGTGTCAGTTAAACTCCAGGGCCATGTAGTTTAGATGGGGCTTAGGTATTCATAAGGATATTCTGACCCATTACTCAGAAGGAGCTTTTTCTTGCCAATCTGATTGTTAGTCCTTGTTTTTTTATGTTTGCTAGTCCTAAAAGGACCAGTGTTTAATACATGTTTATACATATTGTTTTGTCCTATGTAAATATAGATTAGCACACTGCCTCTCATTAATTACAGCACATGTTATTTGTAGCTGAACATCTTCATTCTTTGAGTCACGAATTCATTGATGACCGGTCGCTCCACTATGTTAAATTGGCTCCTACATCCTATCATACTTGTCATGTGTATTTGTCTCCTGAGTTGACCCATTGTGTTCACCAATTAAATTGACCACACCCTCCTACTATAGCCTCTTCCACTACTGTGGATTGCAGGACCTGATTATTCAGGGGTGGAATATTAGGGAAACTGCAGCATCAGCTGCGGCACTGAGATTTGGTCCGGGAAAAGATGACCTATCCCATCATTGGTGGGATATTCTCACTAAAAAATCACCCTCAGCTGCAAATATTTAAAGTGGCTTACCCATCCATTATTGATAACTCTATTCAGTAGAATTGCATTAAATATGTGGAATTGTGGTTTGACTTGTAAAATTTAAAAACGACCAGAATCTGTAAAGACAAATATGATAGAGGGAGGATTGTTTTGTCAGTAGACTTGTACCTGCATTGCCCCAGAAATCCCAAAAAATTGGATTCCAGGCATCGTCAGACACGTGACTTGTCTTCATTAGAACCCACATGTGATGGAAATGTTTCATTATTTAGTAAGCAGGAATCACTGGCATTAGCATTAACTTTGATTAGTGTACCTGCTTTGGCTATGCATGCCGTCATAGAAGTCACAAAACTCGCCTGTACATTAGCAAAATCTATTAATACTACATCTAAGGCTCTAGCATTATTAAACCAAGAGCAAGCTACCCTCCGAAACGCTATCATTAGCAATCGTAGTGCTATTGATTTTTTTTTATTATTGCAGCATCGAATTGGTTGTGAGATTATGCCTGACATGTGTTGTTTTAATATTACTGATAACTCATGGGCCATTGAAAATCAAATTGTCCAATTACATAAGTATGCACAAGATATTAAAATTCATTCTTGGTCCAATATGTGGGACAATATATGGTCCATATTCCCGATTGGATGGATTAGAACAGCTTGTCAATATATCTTAACCTTTCTGATCATTCTGGTTAGCGTAGGCTCTTTTGAACAATGTATACCTAGTTTGATTTTTGGACATTTCCACCAGGAGCTTCTCCAAATCTTTTTTAAACCCCACTATGCTAGTCACCTTGATATGGCAGCAGGTTCCACAGCTTGATAGTTCACCGAGTGAAAAAATACTTTGTACGATCTGTTTTCAGTCTGCTGCTTGTTAGTTTAATGGAGTATCTCCTTGTTTTAGTTTTATTTGAAAGGGTAAATAACCATCCTTTATTTATCCATTCAACTCCACTCATGATTTTATAAACTTCTATCATGTTCCCTTTCAGCTGTCTCTTTGCCAAGCTCATGAGACCTAGCTTGCATAGCCTGTCATCAAGGGAGAGATGTTCCATCCTCTTTATTATTTTTGTCACCCTCCTCTGCAAGTTCCACTATGGCCTGGATTCACTAACACCGCCGGGCTCTCTGAATCCTGCGGTAACGGGGAGTGGGGAGCGGTCCTGCGATAGCCAGCAGTGATCGCACCACGGCGGTGCGATCACTGCCGGTGTTGCGCCAAATAACTACACCATAAAAGGTGTAGTTATTCGGCACGAAAATGACAGCGAAAAGGATGCGTACCTTTCGCTGTCTGAGAAGTCTTCACAGTCGGCCCCAGTGCTGCCCCGATCCCTTCTCTTCTCGTGCCGACTGCGCCCCGAGCTAGCTATCGCATGCGTGCGCTAGCTTTAGAAAATAACCCCCTATGTCTTTTCTGAGATGAGGCAACAAGAACTGCACACAATACTTAAGGTGCAGGCTCACAATGGCAATATGATATTTTCTGTTGTATTCTTCATTCCTTTTTGGATCATTCCTAACTTTTTGACCTCTACAGTGCACTGAACTGATATATTGTCCACAAAGACTCAATGGTCTTTTTCCTGGATAGTGACATCCAGTGCAGGACCCAGCATCGTGTACCTATAGCTGGGATGTTTTTCTCTATGTGGATCACATTGACGTTTCCACATTAAATTTCATCTTCAAATCAGTTGCTCAGTCTCCTAGTCTCACGAGGTCCTTCTGCAGATTCTCACAGTCCGCTGTCAATTTAATAAATTTGAATAATTTTTTGTTATCTGCAAATTTGATCTCATTTGTCGTTCCTTTTTCTAGATCATTTTTTAATATGTTAAACAGCACAGATCCCAGTACCAATGTCTGTGGTTCTCCACTAATGACCTTTCTCCATTTGGAAAACTGATCATTTAGTTTTATCCTATGCTTCTGGCTTTATAGCCAGTTATTAAACCACAATGGAATGCTGCCTCCTATCCCAGGACTGTGTAATTCCTGAGGAATTTCTCATAGGGACTATCAGATTTCTTCTGAAAATCCAAATATACTATATCAACTGGCTCATTTTTATTTGCAAATCTTCAAAAAATTCTAAACTTTTGCTAAGACAAATCTTCCCCTTGCTAAAACCATATTGTCTCTTCTCTATTAAGCTTATCTGTTTGTATGGCCAGTGATTTTGTATTTAAGCATGGCTTCTACCATACTGCCCTGCACTGTCGTCAAACTCACAGATCACCCCGGAGCCTTTTTTAAATATTGGTGTCACATTGGCCACCTTCCAGGCTTCAGGAATGATAGATTACAGATTACTAGTTTCAGGTTAGCAATTTCAGCTTTTAATTCTTTTACAACTCTGGGGTGGATGCCACCTGGACCCGGTGATATGTTACTCTTTAGTTTTTCACTCTGATCTATTGCATATTCCATTATCTCACATATTTGTTTTAGTTTCTCAGAAGCACCACCATTAAAGAATGTTTCAAGTGTGGTTAAATTCCAAACATCCTCCTCCATAAAGACTTGAGGGAAACATTTCATTCAGTTTTTCTGCTCTTTCCTAGGCCTCCCTGAGCACCCCTTTTGCTCCTCGGTTATCTAGCAGCCCAACTGACTTCCTCACAGGCATTTTGCTTCAGATATACTTAATTTTTTTGTTTTTTTAAATGTATTTATGTACAAGCATCAGCTTACAAGAAATAAATCAAGATACTTACAGAGGAAAACAATTAACCTATATATATGTACTTAAGCACTCATGAAACACTAGACCTCCACAATGGAGGGAGAAGCCCCAAAGAGAGAGAGAGAACAATTTTATCAATAATTAAGAGGAAAATACCCTCAGGAACAAAGGCAGAGAGTCAAGGAATGACTATTATCAGATATAGGTCTAAGTAGCTTCCTCAGGGGAGATGACTATATCTTGGAAAGTAGAAATCAGAGGACTACCCACTACAGTTTTACTAGATATAAAGGTGGACAACTGAGACTGAAACTTTATAATACACTTGCATGGATAACACATGGCAAAGGTAGCACCCAACTGTAATTGCTTAGGCCTTAGTATGAAAAATTGTTTTCTTTCTTTTTGAGTGGCATGGGCAACATCAGGAAATGGACATTTCTTATAGTGTTTAAACAGAATATCTCAATATTTAAAGAAGTATTTCAAAAGAAATTGTTTTTATCAAGCACTAGCTGCACTGAAAGTTGCAACCACTGATACATCACCTTTTGACCTTTCTAAAATATGAGAAATACCTATACTATCAAAAGATGGTGACGAGACTGTTGATCCCCAACAATATGTCTTTTATTCTGAGGTAAATAATATATTTTAGAGCAGGGGTAGGCAACTCTAGTCCTGGAGTCCCACAGACAGGTCTGGTTTTCAAGATATCCACAATGAATATGCATGAGGTATATTTGAATGCACTGCCGCCATTGTATGCAAATCCATCTCTTGCATCTTCATTGTGGATGACTGAAAACCAGATCTGTTTGTGGCACTGCAGGACCGGAGTTGACTAGCCCTGTTTTAGATAGTGGAGGAAAGAGGAACCTTTAAAACATTCAGAACCTATTTTTTAAATATAATCATAATCCTACACCTAATCCTATTCTCCAAAGATCCTAATTTAATACGCAAACTAATATTGTCCTTAGTCAATACTTGGGCATTAACTTCCAGCTGTGTAATACGACTCTTCCATATAAGAACATAAGAAAATGCCATACTGGGTCAGACCAAGGGTCTATCAAGCCCAGCATCCTGTTTCCAACAGTGGCCAATCCAGGCCATAAGAACCTGGCAAGTATCCAAAAACTAAGTCTATTCCATGTTACCATTGCTAATGGCAGTGGCTATTCTCTAAGGGGCGGATTTTCAGAGCCCTGCTCGCGTAAATCCGCCCAAAACCGGGCGGATTTACGCGAGCAGGGCCCTGCGCGCCGGGAAGCCTATTTTACATAGGCCTCCCGGCGCACGCAGAGCCCCGGGACTCGTGTAAGTCCCGGGGTTTTCGGAGGGGGCGTGTCGGGGGCGTGTCGGGGGGCGGGCCCAAACCGCGCTGCGTTTTCGGGGCGTGTCGGGAGCGTTCCGGGGGCGTGGCTACGGCCCGGGGCGGCCCGGGGGCGTGGCCGCGCCCTCCGGACCCGCCCCCAGGTCACGTCCCGGCGCGCAGGAGGCCCGCTGACGCGCGGGGATTTACGCCTCCCTCCGGGAGGCGTAAATCCCCCGACAAAGGTAAGGGGGGGGTTTAGACAGGGCCGGGCGGGTGGGTTAGGTAGGGGAAGGGAGGGGAAGGTGAGGGGAGGGCAAAGGAAAGTTCCCTCCGAGGCCGCTCCGATTTCGGAGTGGCCTTGGAGGGAACGGGGGTAGGCTGCGCGGCTCGGCGCGCGCCGGCTATACGAAATCGATAGCCTTGCGCGCGCCGATCCAGGATTTTAGCGGATACGTGCGGCTCCGCGCGTATCTACTAAAATCCAGCGTACTTTTGTTTGCGCCTAAGTGAACTTAATAGCAGGTAATGGACTTCTCTTCCAAGAACTTATCCAATCCTTTTTTAAACACAGCTATACTAACTGCACTAACCACATCCACTTTATGGTGCATTTAAGCAATCTGAGACTTTATACTGCTGATATATCTAGCATTGTTTGATGATATTGATCCAGTAACTGCTTAATCTGACCAGATAAAGCTGCACATTAGCAATTGCATCCCTCAAAGTCACAAAATTAAAAGTTTCTGGAAGTTTTAACCCGCTGTCTTATTTCCAGTCAAAGATTCTCTAGCCTTATCTGTAGCAAAGGGATCAATCTCTTGCCGCAGTCCTGAGGCGTCCCCAAGCTGGTTTGGTGTGGCTCATGTTTATAATGTCTCAAGCCACGTCAGATGATATTTAGCAGAAATATGGTTTTAAAAGTTATAACTTCACAAGGTTTTTGAAGCTGAGTGTTTAAAAATGAAGCTATTATAGAGAAACGGTGCTAATTTTGCTGAAATATTGTTGTTTTATAGCATTATTTCCTTTGTTCCACAGCTAATGTATCCAGTATTTGAATTGGCTTTGTTTGCTTGATGTCAGTGAGATCCAAATTTTAACTATGTTAAAATAACAGATGGGTAGTTTTTTTTATGCAGATGGTACAGGACAGAATGTGCTAACTTGAATAGTACCAGTATATGTTACACAAATGGTGTCTTTGTTTGCTGCACAATAGAAAACTGTGCTTTCATTGAAACATGTAGAATCTGAGCAATTCACTTCCTGCAGAACCATATCTGTTGTTCCTGTTGAACCTGGGACTTTTCTCTTTCTACTTAGCTTCCCTTGAATGGGAAACAATGTCATTAGGAGTTTAGAAATCAATATTCAAAGCAACATTCTGGAGTTGTTTGAAAAAAACCCAAGGATTTGAATATTCCTCACCAACCCCAATCCTGCTTGCTGGCTAAATTGTGTTTGAGAAATGCATTTCATGCACAAAATTTAGCCAGATAAAAAGAGGCAGTGGGCAGTGGCTGCACTAATCTAGTCAGCACCGATATTAGCACCGGCCAGTTCAGCCAAACAGCTTTCCTAAGATTATCGAGATAATTGGAGTGGGCTGAGTACTCATATATTCATTGCACTCTGTCAGTGACTCGAGCAGTCCCTGTGGAGAGCTCAGTACTGAATGTGAATTGGCTCCTTCTCTGACAAGGAGTGCCGAATGGCGATGTCCACTTTGATTTAAAAAAGAACATAGGTCTATACATATCCAGCTGACTTGTGAGAACTAGCAGGCTTTTTTCTTTGGAACTGGGCATGTTGCATCCTAATTTTGTCAGTTTCCCTTGCACATGTATCCTGCCAATTTTTGGGCTGACATAAAACTAAGTATTCCCATTTTTTTAGATTATCTCTGCTTTATTGTTGCTATAATCTTGGCTGCCATCTCCACTGGAGCCTTTTTGAGTTCAGTAGCTCTAAAAATACTTTTGTCATAAAACTCATAGGGGTAGAATTTAAAAGGTGCGCGTGGGCGTACATGTGCTCGGGCTAACCGGTGCGTACACGTACACCTGATTAAAATAGGGAGTCGGCGCGCTGCCTCCCCCGTTCCCTCCCCCCCCCCCCCGACCTTTGTCTTACCTTTTGCGCCGGCAGCCTGCTGGCACGCGATCCTCCAACACAGCGGCAAATGGCTGCTATGTCGGAGGCCTCTGGCTCTGCCCCGCCCTGGACCGCCCCTTTTTGCAAGCCCCGGGACTTACACGCGTCCCGGGGCTTTATGCGCATCGCTGGGCCTTTTTAAAATAGGCTCGGCGTGCATAACCCCCGTACGCGCGTAGGGCTTTTAAAATCCGGCCCATATTGTTGCCTGTTAGAGAGAGATCTCATTTTCATTGCCCATGAATGGGAGAAGGAGTGATATTTCTAGAAATCATTAGTACAGCATATGAATATCATTTTGTTTAAAACGGTGTTGAGTCCTAATTTAGATGTTTGCTGTGTTTCAGTTGGACTTTCAGGGTCTTGCTCTGATCTCACTAATCACTGTGAAAATAACTGGTTCTGTGTCATCTGTCACCAGATGTCTGTGGAGGTATGCATTCAGTTCATTCATTTTGGTTTTTATGTGTGTAAATGTTTATTATGCACATAAAAGGAAAATTCTGGGCTGAATTTTCAAAAACATTTATGCACATGAAACACAGTTTTGTGCAGGTAAATGGACTTTTGAAAATTGCTGCGGTGTTGTACGTGTGAAAGTACGCAGAGATGTGATTCTGCACCTTCTTTTACACGCTTAGCACAGAGGCATACCGGTGGGGGGGAGTGGAGGCAGAGTAGGGGTAGGGATAGCATTTACTTTCGATTTTTCAAAGTATGAATGCAAATCTACTCGCACCTACCTCGCACCTGTTAACCAGCAGGTGTGAATGTGTGCACGAATGTTGCCCTGGGCTTCACACACACTCATTTTCAAAGCAGATTTATGCCTAGAAGTCCACTTTGAAAATTCAAGCTAAAGCCCACATGGACTTAGTATATACAGACTGTAGCCCTGCTTGGACTGCTGAAAATTACCCTGTACGTGCGTAAATCCGGAATTCCGCAGTTAATTTCCGTTTTATATTTGTAAAAAAAAGTGTATGTGCGTAAAATCCAAAACAAATGAAATGAACGCACATCCCTAATAGTTTGCTGCATCTCTGGATTACAATCCTTAGCAGTTGTTGTTGTTGTTGTTTATTTATTTATTTATTTTCCCATTTATAAAACCACCCCAGCAGCCAGAGCTCTTAAAGTTGTACAAACCAATAAACAAATGCTGTTGCTCCTTGTGACCTTGGGCAAGTCACTTTACCCTCCATTGCCTCAGGTACAAAAATTTAGATTGTAAACCCTCTGGGGATAGGGAAATACTGACAGTACCTAAATGTAAACCGATGTGATATCCCGATTGAGATCGAATATCGGTATATAAAAAAATAATAAATAAATGTAATGGTTGCTCAAATAATGGTGTTTTATAGGATGGATGGATGAAGTCCAGATTTATGATACAAAATTAGACAGAAAACAAATATACTGATGATGAGGTATAACAAAGTGAAAGTCACAAATGCTACAGATGGACTGAATGATCCTGACCATAATCTCCACGTCTACTCTGGGCATTTGCTTGTTGGCAGGGTTGGTTGACAAGCATGATAACATAAACACAATAAACTGAGAGAAATAAATTACAGTCTCTTTTTATTTCAAGGACCTTGTAATTTTGACCCCAATTTTCTAAGGTCCTATTATATTTCTAAATCAAGATTCAGTACCTCTCAATCAGAGGAACATTTGCAGATTATAAACGAGGCTTCAGATTATGATGTCTGGGCATGGGAGTTTTGCCCATTTCTTAGAATCAAAAAAGCCAGACAAAAGAATTGGAATTCCATTTGTATGCAGTGGGGACAGCCTCATTATTTTTGCTTTCTTTATGCTGTGTAGTTTCTAAAGAGAAAGGAAGCTCGCTTGTAAAATGCAAAACATTTATATTATGCTTTGGTCCTCTAACCTGGTGTGTCATGATCTTTAATTACATAAATTAACAGAATCTGGCACATCAAACTGCTTACAGATAGAATAATTTATTTATCTAGCATATGAAGCAGATTTGGGCCTTTTTGATATGCCTAATTTGTTTTGCTATGCTAGCTTCTCTTGATTTTCGCAAAGATTTTGACCTTGAGGACCACTGGACATAAGAACATAAGAAAATGCCATACTGGGTCAGACCAAGGGTCCATCAAGCCCAGCATCCTGTTTCCAACAGTGGCCAATCCAGGCCATAAGAACCTGGCAAGTACCCAAAAACTAAGTCTATTCCATGTAACCATTGCTAATGGCAGTGGCTATTCTCTAAGGGGTAGATTTTCAGACGAGCGCGAATAGCCTACTTTTGTTTGCGCTCCAGGCGCAAACAAAAGTACGCTGGATTTTAGTAGATACGCGCGTAGTCGCGCGTATCGGCTAAAATCCTGGATCGGCACGCGCAAGGCTATCGACCTGGGGGCGGGTACAGAGGGCGCGGCCACGCCCCCGGACCGCCCCGGGCCGTAGCCACGCCCCCGTACCCGCCCCCAAAACGCTGCCGACACGCCCCCGCAATGCCGCGTGCTCCGGCCCCGCCCCGACACGCCTCCCGACACGCCCACTCCGAAAACCCCGAGACTTACGCGAGTCCCGGGGTTCTGCGCGCGCCGGTGAGCCTATGTAAAATAGGCTCACCGGCGCGCAGGGCCCTGCTCGCGTAAATCCGCCCGGTTTTGGGCAGATTTACGCGAGCAGGGCTCTGAAAATCTGCCCCTAAGTGAACTTAATAGCAGGTAATGGACTTCTCCTCCAAGAACTTATCCAATCCTTTTTTAAACACAGCTATACTAACTGCACGAACCACATTCTCTGGCAACAAATTCCAGAGTTTAATTGTGCGTTGAGTAAAAAAGAACTTTCTCCGATTAGTTTTAAATGTGCCCCATGCTAACTTCATGGAGTGTCCCCTAGTCTTTCTACTATCCGAAAGAGTAAATAACTGATTCACATCTACCCGTTCTAGACCTCTCATGATTTTAAACACCTCTATCATATCCCCCCTCAGTCGTCTCTTCTCCAAGCTGAAAAGTCCTAACCTCTTTAGTCTTTCCTCATAGGGGAGTTGTTCCATTCCCCTTATCATTTTGGTAGCCCTTTTCTGTACCTTCTCCATCGCAATTATATCTTTTTTGAGATGCGGCGACCAAAATTGTTCACAGTATTCAAGGTGCGGTCTCACCATGGAGCGATACAGAGGCATTATGACATTTTCCGTTTTATTCATCATTCCTTTTCTAATAATTCCCAACATTCTGTTTGCTTTTTTGACTGCCGCAGCACACTGAACCGACGATTTCAATGTGTTATCCACTATGACACCTAGATCTCTTTCTTGGGTTGTAGCACCTAATATGGAACCCAACATCGTGTAATTATAGCATGGGTTATTTTTCCCTATATGCATCACCTTGCACTTATCCACATTAAATTTCATCTGCCATTTGGATGCCCAATTTTCCAGTCTCACAAGGTCTTCCTGCAATTTATCACAATCTGCTTGTGATTTAACTACTCTGAACAATTTTGTGTCATCTGCAAATTTGATTATCTCACTCGTCGTATTTCTTTCCAGATCATTTATAAATATATTGAACAGTAAGGGTCCCAATACAGATCCCTGAGGCACTCCACTGTCCACTCCCTTCCACTGAGAAAATTGCCCATTTAATCCTACTCTCTGTTTCCTGTCTTTTAGCCAGTTTGCAATCCACGAAAGGACATCGCCACCTATCCCATGACTTTGTACTTTTCCTAGAAGCCTCTCATGAGGAACTTTGTCAAACGCCTTCTGAAAATCCAAGTATACTATATCTACCGGTTCACCTTTATCCACATGTTTATTAACTCCTTCAAAAAGTGAAGCAGATTTGTGAGGCAAGACTTGCCCTGGGTAAAGCCATGCTGACTTTGTTCCATTAAACCATGTCTTTCTATATGTTCTGTGATTTTGATGTTTAGAACACTTTCCACTATTTTTCCTGGCACTGAAGTCAGGCTAACCGGTCTGTAGTTTCCCGGATCGCCCCTGGAGCCCTTTTTAAATATTGGGGTTACATTTGCTATCCTCCAGTCTTCAGGTACAATGGATGATTTTAATGATAAGTTACAAATTTTTACTAATAGGTCTGAAATTTCATTTTTTAGTTCCTTCAGAACTCTGGGCTGTATACCATCCGGTCCAGGTGATTTACTACTCTTCAGTTTGTCAATCAGGCCTACCACATCTTCTAGGTTCACCGTGATTTGATTCAGTCCATCTGAATCATTACCCATGAAAACCTTCTCCATTACGGGTACCTCCCCAACATCCTCTTCAGTAAACACCGAAGCAAAGAAATCATTTAATCTTTCCGCGATGGCCTTATCTTCTCTAAGTGCCCCTTTAACCCCTCGATCATCTAACGGTCCAACTGACTCCCTCACAGGCTTTCTGCTTCGGATATATTTTAAAAAGTTTTTACTGTGAGTTTTTGCCTCTACAGCCAACTTCTTTTCAAATTCTCTCTTAGCCTGTCTTATCAATGTCTTACATTTAACTTGCCAATGTTTATGCTTTATCCTATTTTCTTCTGTTGGATCCTTCTTCCAATTTTTGAATGAAGATCTTTTGGCTAAAATAGCTTCTTTCACCTCCCCTTTTAACCATGCCGGTAATCGTTTTGCCTTCTTTCCACCTTTCTTAATGTGTGGAATACATCTGGACTGTGCTTCTAGAATGGTATTTTTTAACAATGACCACGCCTCTTGGACATTTTTTACTTTTGTAGCTGCTCCTTTCAGTTTTTTTCTAACAATTTTTCTCATTTTATCAAAGTTTCCCTTTTGAAAGTTTAGCACGAGAGCCTTGGATTTGCACACTGTTCCTTTTCCAGTCATTAAATCAAATTTGATCATATTATGATCACTATTGCCAAGCGGCCCCACCACCGTTACCTCTCTCACCAAGTCCTGTGCTCCACTGAGAATTAGATCTAAAATTGCTCCCTCTCTCGTCGGTTCCTGAACCAATTGCTCCATAAAGCTATCATTTATTCCATCCAGGAACGTTATCTCTCTAGCGTGACCCGATGATACATTTACCCAGTCTATATTGGGGTAATTGAAGTCTCCCATTATTACTGTACTACCAATTTGGTTAGCTTCCCTAATTTCTCTTAGCATTTCACTGTCCATCTCACCATCTTGACCAGGTGGACGGTAGTATACCCCTATCACTGTAGTCTTCCCTGATACACAAGGGATCGCTTGTCTATGGACTGAGCACCCACTCATTAAACTATGTATACCGTCATTTAGTTGACAGCTGTATTC
Organism: Rhinatrema bivittatum; assembly: GCF_901001135.1. NCBI lineage: Eukaryota > Metazoa > Chordata > Amphibia > Gymnophiona > Rhinatrematidae > Rhinatrema > Rhinatrema bivittatum. Next base: position 738,073,966 of record NC_042616.1, on the reverse strand, counting down.
TCTGTTGAGACCTTTGTGCCAACATGTTGGAAAAGTTAATCGATTAAACATGCATATTGCTATTGTTCATTGCTTTCTTTTAAACAATGCAAGGATAACTCAATGTTAAGAGAATAGTGCTTCAATATAAGAACCTAAGAAATTGCCAGACCAAGGATCCATCAAGCCCAGCATCCTGTTTCCAACAGAGGCCAATCCAGGCTACAAGTACCTGGCAAGTATCCAAACACCAAGAAGATCCCATGCTACTGATGCCAGTAATAGCAGTGGCTGTGCTGTAAGATAACTTGATTAATAGCAGTTAATGGACTTCTCCAAGAACTTATCCAAACCTTTTTTAAACCCAGCTACACTAACTGTACTAACCACATCCTCTGGCAACAAATTCCAGAGCTCAATTGTGCATTGAGTGAAAAAGAATTTTCTCCAATTAGTTTTAAATGTGCTACTTGCTAACTTCATGGAGTGCCCCCTAGTCCTTCTACTATCCAAAAGTATAAATAACTGATTCACATTTACCCGTTCTAGACCTCTCATGATTTTAAAGACCTCTATCATATCCCCCTCAGCTGTCTCTGAAGATATCCGCTCATTTTTCCCCATCCACCACTCACTGTTACATGAGCCTTATAACTTCCCATTATTCAAACTCAGTGGTCAGACATAGTGAACTATTTAGAAGTGGCCTGTGTTTGCCAATTAGAACTATATAAACAAGTATGCAAAATGTAACTCAGAAGTGGAGTGCAATAATTGGGAACATATGATTACTGACTGCATTGCAACCTTCCAGTTGCAGTGCCAGTAACTTGTGGCATCTCACAAGTACAATGCACAAACCCTTGATTTGGGATCATAGTTATCACTGCAGTGGGCGTAGAGTGTCCCACAATGCACCTCAGTCATTTTAAACAGATGCCTGTCTCTGCTCAGTCGACAGTAAATTGACTAGTTTAAGGACTTCTATCTGCCCTGTCAACCTTGCTATCCATTGAGGAAGCACAGTAAGCCACTGCTGAATGTGGAGTAAAACATATTTCCTAAGCGGCTCGTATGTCTCCCTCTAGTTCTTAACTGAAATCTGCTTTGATGCTCAGCTAGTCCTGCCTTATTGCTTCCTTATTAATATCAAGTGGATCCCTTGTACCAGGCAAAGAAGTAATTCAAGAGCAAAACAAGGCTTCCAAAATGTAAATGGAAAGGTGTCCCAGACGTGTTTTCATAATCTCACACAGTATCTATGAGTTCAGAAAAGAGGTGTCAGGTTATGGCTCCTCCCGTCATATTCAAATACCAGGGTTTTATTTACAGACACAGGCCTCCCTTACAAATAACACCAAACCTGGTACAGTTGTCTATTACTCACGGCAGATTGCTTCGCTGGTATTCCAAATTCAGAGTATTGGCCTGTCCTGAAGCAAAAGAGCTTCACCTTCCAACTCCACAGTACAGCCCTCAGCTATCAAGTTGCCCAGTTGTGATGCCTTTCCAAGCAACCTCTTCTTGAGCCTCCCCCACCTCCCCAGGACCAGTCTGGGTCCTCAGGGACGGGCTATGTCCCAGGCTACTGGTCTGAGGCAGTCTCAATTTAAGTCACTTTGTGGCCTCACCAGCAAAGCACCAGCCCTCAACCCAGCAGACCCTGCTTCAAGGCCTGCTAATGCCTTTTTTTGCCCTGACAGTAGGTGGTTGTTAGTAATCAGACACTCCCCGCTGATGAGGCGTGCTTCTATAAAGCAGAGGGACCCAGAAGGTTCCTTGTTCTTTCTTTGGCTCTTATCCAGGGAAGCTGGCTGGGATTCAAGGCTGGGGCAACCAGGCCTTCAAGGCGAGAGAGAGAGCGAGCTTAGGATCTAGTAGGATCCTGAGTTAGAAAGATTCCAGAGATGATTGTTTGGGAAAGGGAGTGTATCCTATTATTCCTAAGCAAGATTAATTTGTCTGTTGTAAGCAGTGGATTTACAGTCGGGGGTTAAAAGGAGGGCTGCCAGGCATGTGACCCTGTTACAGAGTTGCTGTTTCAAGGCTTGTCAGTGGGAACTCATCTGTAATTGTTCTGGAGGATTCTCTTAACTGAGGAACACTTAGAGAAAGGAGATTTCACTGTCAGCCAGGAGAAGCAAGATTCCTACTGATGAAGAGAATCAGCAGCATTACTCAGGTACCGGTAAAGGGAGTGCGCTGCTAGGGAGCGGGAGAGGAAAAAACCCTTAGGGGTGCAAGTTTCTGTGAGTGTAGAATTCGGGCTGTGTGTTGGATTCTGTTTTCTGCGTGGCTTGCACTCTGCCAAGTTGTTCATCTGGATCACGTAGCCCAGTAGACTTTTATTTTGGAACAGCCCCATCCTTGTGTGGCTGGGTGCTTTTTCCTGGGAAGTACTGAAGACGTCTGAAAGCTTGTCTTTTTCCCACTGTCAAAAGGACCCAGGGAGCCCCATGGGATGCCTGATGGTCGGTCAGCTCATTCCATGTCTGATTAGAGAGTAGAGCAGAAGATTATAATTTAGGATGAAATGAATTGTTTGGATAGAAACTAAAACTCCTGTTTGAGGACTTGCTATCAAGATTACAACACTACTGTTTTTGTGACTGGAAGTTGCCTTAAGTCTGTTGTGAATACCATGTTTACTCTAAATGCAATACCAAAAAAATGTGCATTTATTTATATATATGCCTCCTCTCCACAAAAAAAATTCAGTGTTAGGTATTTGCCAGATGAGTATTACAAGTCCAGTGTTTTTCTTTTCAATGTTATAATCCCACATTGGGAAGCAAAAAAGTGCATTGTTCCTTCTTTGACTTGCTAGGGAGCCCCAGCTTGTTTGTACTGTATTTGGTTTTCAGACCAGGAGGGGCTGAGGAGGCACAGATGGACGTAGCTGTGGCTTTTGGCGACAGTTACCTCGATGAAAGGGAGGATGCTTATTCATGAAGCTAGTTTGTGTTTGCAGCTTAAGGTACCCGGAGAGCCGCCGCAGTGGGTTTCCCATAGGCTGGATGCCGCTGGCGCCTCTGTTGCTATGGCATTGTGCAGATCTGCTCGCTCGACCTACAGACTGGAGGAGTTTATTAAAATGACGGTCTCCATGGCTACAGCAGCATCAAACTGCCTTGCACAGAAAGATGAAAATAAACATGTGTCTCGGCAAAGGCGTCAGCTGTAGCATTCTGAAGGAAGCAGCCTGTTTTTATCTCTGAGCTCCAATCACCCAAATCCTTAGCCCCCAAACTGATTAGTGGGGGGTTTAGCATACATTTAGGCACGATCAAGTACCACTTCCATTTCCATCTGTCTCTTCGATTTCAGCACTATTTCCAGCATTCCAATAGGATCAGCAGCCTCTCAGGCTAACTGTTTTGCTTATTAAAATATTTGGATACCTATATGTTTTTAATGAAAAATGCTAGGCGGGGCACTACTTCAGATGTGCTAATGGAGCTCCTCTGTAACAGGGTCTATGTTGTGCATGCAGTAGCGCATTCTAGAGTTGAAAATAAAGAATTCAGACTTGTGCACCTAGATTGTCACCGCTCAGAGGACAAAAAAAAAACCCTTTTGTTTTTAAAAGTAATATTAAAATATATAGAGGTCTGTATTTGGGCACATATGTGGCTAAATTCTAGCTCGATAACTTCTTATCTGGCTAAAATTTGACTGGACAAATTAAGGAGGGAGAGAGAGAGAGAGAGAAAGAGACTTGCTATAGTGTCTCTTCCCTAGACAGGTATTTGTATCCCTATGGTAGGCCCACCTAATAACTCGAGGTGGGGATTAGGTATTAGTGTAGGGGGTTGGGGGCCACTTTCACATTCAACATAAGACGTACGAACAGAACAGTGGTCTCTTGTGAAGATTTGCTGGCCTTCGGAGTGAGGAAACTCACTCCAAGATGAGATTTGGGCAATGTTCTCTCCACCTAGCTTGTTGTTGCCCAGGTAGAGTGTCCATCAAGCTAGGTGGAGAGAACATTGCCCAAATCTCATCTTGGAGTGAGTTTCCTCACTCCGAAGGCCAGCAAATCTTCACAAGAGACCACTGTTCTGTTCGTACGTCTCATGTTGAATGTGAAAGTGGCCCCCAACCCCCTACACTATTACCTAATCCCCACCTCAAGTTACTAGGTGGGCCTCTCATAGGGATACAAATACCTGTCTAGGGAAGAGACACTATAGCGAGAGACTATAGCAAGTCTCTCTCTCTCTCTCTCTCTCTCTCTCTCTCTCTCTCTCTCTCTCTCTCTCTCTCTCTCTCTCTCTCTCTCTCTCTCTCTCCAGGATACTGAAACAGGCTGTCCGGAAACATCGTGAACCACAATATATACTTGCAATGTATCCCAAATTGGGTTAATAGCACGATTTGCCTAAGAGAGTGTTGCATAGCTGTTATCACAATTTGTGATACAAATGCATATTAGCATAAGGTAACACCCCTTTTTGGTATTGCATGCGATACTGTGCGATATTGGAAAATGAGGCCCTGTCTGGTTGTCCCGTAGACCTGTCTAAAGTTAGCTGAATAGACTTATCTGTCTAACTTTAGGGTAGCTGGATATATTCAGCGGCGTAACCATGCCACTGAATATGTAGGCTAAATTAGCCAGATAGGTCTATTCAGCAAACTTTAGGACAGGTCTACCAGACCTGTTGCATGGTTGCACAGTTCCTGAATATGGACCTCTAAGAGAAACATAGAAATACAGAACATGACAGCTGATAAAAACCATACAGGCCATCCAGTCTGCTCATCCACATCTCCTGCTCAGCTTTATAGACCCTTCTTCTCCCTCAGAGATCCCCTGTGCTAAACCTGTGCTTGCATGAATTTCCTATACTGTCCTCATCTCCATCACATCCACAGGGAGGCTATTCTATGCGTCCACCACACTTTCTGTGAAGGAATATTTCCTTTAATTACTCCTGCATCTGCCCCCTTCCACCCTCATCCCATCATCCCTCATTCCAGAGGCTCCTGTGCTTTGATTGTGGCACAACACATGAGCGGTCAAGGCTTTTGTCAGTGCTCTTTATTTTAAGTACTTCAAATCTTCAGCAATCACAAAACATTAAGCAATCCTATTATTCAAGTCTGCTTCCCTTTTTTACTCACAGTTCTGTGGGAAGGAACAGGCTTCTCCTGTCGTTCCCAGGCCACTCCCTGCTCCCTTCTGAGGCTGTTATATCCTGCGCTGGGAGCCACCTGGTGTCCATAAGGCTCTGTTTTAAAGTGGACTGAGACCAGAGATGGCTGGGACTGGTCCTTTGCACTGTTGCAGACAAGAGACGACAAATAAAGTGAATAAACAAGTGAAACCAAAAAAGAAATAAAAAAAAAAAAAAAAGTGGATGTGTAGCCTAGTGGTTACTGCAGCAGGCTGTGAACCATGGATACCACAGTTCAAATCCCATTGCTGCTCTTTCTGACCCTCCTCGTATAAGTGAGTAGAGAGGCAAAGAGAGCCAGGAGTGATAACCATTATGCACTAAAAAAAACCAACCACTTGTGAATGATTCAGACTTTATTACAAGACCATAAACACCTTCTCCTAAAAAGGTTCACTCTTCAAAAAAGTTCTTCACACATGAAAGTTCCAAAAATGGCATATATATGGCTATCAGTTTCAATAATAGGTTGACTTAATTACAATAACACATCCACTTATGTGCTCAAGAGGACAGGTAAAGCAATTGCACCAACCAGAGGAAAAATGGCCAATCAGCATGCTACAGGAATGCTGAAGAACACTCATTTTTTTTCACTTGCTTTATCATTTGTTTTTTTCATTGTTTGTTTGTTTATTCTCATTTGGTTTAATATATTGTTTTCCAAAAATGTATTTGAAAGATATTTCTAAAGATTTTTTTTCATTTTTTTGTTTTTTTGCTCCAATTCTAAGTTGGTGTCTCATGACCTCAGTGGAATGGAGACAGAGAAGGAAATGGACACATGGGTGACTATCGTCTGTAGCTACCTCCTCCCTGGAAATTACTGTACCCTCAGCCACCTCTCCCCTGCTGTGCACGCTTCTACCCTAAACTGGGAGCGTACAGTAATAGGAGGAGGAGGAGGGTGCAGCCACAGGGAAATATGAACATGCGTTTTCCTCTTGTTCCCTGCATCACTGCCTATCTTTTTATGTATATTTATGCCCCACTTTTCTTAGAGTGGCTTACAACAAAGTAAAAATATGCAGTAATACAGTAAAAGCAAATAAATGCATATTAATTCAAACTCAAGATTACAAAAGTATCCAAAAACAGCCCCAACAGCACTCCCCAAACTACCCCAAACCCCTCTTTCTCAGAGTAACTGGGACCAAACTAAACCAAATCCTCTTCACATCTAATAAACTAATGCACCCACACAAGTAAGGAGTTAAAGCATAGGAAGAAGAAGAGAAGTCACAGATAACTAAAACTAAGAAATCCCAAAGCATCAAAACCATCTAAGGACATAACAGCCAACACAAGCAGAAGATTACACATAAACTTGCAGTAGCCCTCTTTGCTCCTGAAAAAATCTCAGTAGACATTGCACCACTCAGCCTCTTTGGAATACTCTTTGGGCAGTGATCCTACTGATGGTGACCTGCCCCTGGTGCTGGGCCGGCTCTTCACCCTGCTGCTTTTATGACATTACCATTGTTCACTGAGGAAGGGCCAAGAATATTACCAAGAAATTGAACACAAATAGGATTGGAAGTGAAGTAAAACTTATTGAGGAGCTGTCTAAATTTAAAATAGGTAAAGCGGTAGGGCCAGATGAAATATAAGAGAACTTAGAGGTGTTCTGACAGTTCTGCTGACTGACCTTTTCAATGCTTCTTTAAAATTCAGAGTAGTTTCAATGTACCATATTTTCTGGTGTATAAGACACAGTTTTTTCTGGAATTCCATCATTCCATCTTTTTTTTTTTTTTGAAATTGTCTTTTATTAATTTTCAAAAATGTTTACAATATTACAACAGTGAGAAAGAAGTACCCAACAAACAGAAAACGAGAAATACACCAATATGGTAGTGAAAACACCAAGAATATCGTACACGGAATAATGCAATATGAAACTTCTGTAAACTCACCCAAGTAGGGCTATACTCAAAATCAGTGGTGAGAGCAAACATTTCTTTTTCAGTTACCCCCCCTCTATTCCCCCCTGCCCCCCCTTTCTCCACCTCTCCCTCCCCCAGTTCCAGTTAAAGTCCATCAAATTTGCAATATACTAGAAACTACAAGCAGGGAAGCAATTTAGCATGTTAACATTTTAGCATCCCACATAACCACACACTGTAATAGAGAAGGCAAAGGACCTCCCCAACAAACACATAATGGCTCCATCACAACCCCGCAAGACACAGCACAAATAATGCCAGATATGCTACGATCTCCAACTGATTCCGAACGATTATTCATACAGAAAGCAGGTCTCCTGGGGAAAAAATCTATTCTACACTGGACCATACACACCCCACCAAGCCATGAACAGTGGTTTAAACAACTGATACGTCTGTGCACGATGGAGCTTGTGGTGGCACGGACCTTGTCTACAAAGGCATCTGCACTGGTGTCGGCTATATGGTTACCTTTAACAGAATACTTGTCACCGTCCATCCTTTCCACTGCACACTTACCGTAAAGAGTCGTCGACACCATGAGGATGGACACTTGGAAATAGATGATGGACTTGCATTTACATTGTTTTGACAGTCTTCATTCTCTTCTGTCCTCGCCGTGTTGTGCTGTGTCTTGCGGGGTTGTGATGGAGCCATCATTCCATCTTATACACTGGTGCAATTAATATGCAATGCTTTCAGTGTCAGCGTGTCTCTCTCTCTCACGTCTCTCTCTCTCTCAGTCTTTCTCTCTCTCTCCTTACCCACGGAGCCTCCATGCTGCTTGCTCCTCCGCGCGGCCTCACCAACAGCCGCTCGCAAACCACGCAGCCCGCTAACATTCGGCGTTCCCCTAGGACACCTGCCACGTGGCCTCACCGACAGCCACTCGCACATCATACAGCCCGCTAATGTTTGGCACTCCCCTAGGATGCCTCCCATGTACATTCGAAACGCTCAGCACACCTACTATGCCTCTTCGTCTCGCAGCCCATTGCCGGGATCACTAGCGTTGTATCTAACGTTGGGACTTATCTACTGAATTTTTCATGAAAAGGGCTGTTGAAAGAGGAGTGTGACCTTAACACCAGAAAATATGGTACTAGAGAGAGAGGCAGATATGGATCCTCTTCACAAAAGTGAAAGTAAGGAGGAGGCTGGAAACTACAGGCTGGTTAGTCTAACCTCAGTGTGAGTAAACTATTGGAATTACTACTAAAACAGAGCAAAGTGCAGGTTCTGGAATCCAGTGGATCATAGGATCCAAGGCAGCATGGTTTAGCAGAGATAGGTCTTGTCAACAAATCTGATCAATGTCTTTGACTGAGAGATTAGAGTTGGATCGGGGAGAGCACTAGATGTAATGTATTTGGATTTCAGTTAGCATTTGATACAGGTCCGCATAAACGACTTATAAATAAACTGAGCGCCCTTGATAGGGGTCCTAAAGTGATTAAGTTAGAAACTGGTTGAGTGGGCGTTCATACCAAACAGGGGACTGTTACTAGTGGTGTGCTGCATGGATCAGTTCTTGGACTGGTTCTTTTCAACATTTTCATAAGCGATATTGCAGAAGGTCTATCAAGAAAGGTTTGGGGGTTTTTTTTTGCAAGTGATAATAAAAAATCTGCAACAGGTAGACATCAAGGAAGGTGTGGAGAATTTGAGGATGGATCTAGTGAAGCTTGTGGAATGATCTGGGCTGCAAAATTCCAAGGGACCGGTACAGTATTGGGGTGAAATTCTTCTATGCATGAAACAAGACCAGAATCTGAGGGTGAACATATCTGATGATCTTAAGGTGGCCAAACAAGTGGATAAGGCAATGACAAAAGCCAGTAGGATCATAGGGAGAGGAATGGTCAGTAGAAAAAAGGAGGTGAAATTGCCTTCCTGTAAGACTCTGGTGAGACCTGAGTTGACCGTACCTTCTAAAGGATATAAACTGGATAGAGTTGGTCCAGAGGAGGCCTACTAAAATGATCAATGGTCTTTGTTATAAAGCATATAAAACCAAAAACCAGGGGTTACATAAACACCTCTCTGGTATCATAGCACGGGTTTTACAGCCAATAACTCTGGCTAAAGCACTAGAGGTCTAATCATGTATCAGGATAATTTATAATTGTGTTCTTTGTATTTAAGAAAATATATTTTTTAACCATCCTCAATTCAAGTCCACAAACTACAAGAAAAAGTCCCAGAAACAAAAACAGCCCAAAGTACCGGTATGTTTGTCTGTATCAAATACACATACACTATCTTAACTTGAAGAGACTGGCCTTTTCAGCGGCCTTTTCCATACACACAAATGCTGTGAGTGCACCTCAGGGACTGCTGCCTGGCACTGTCAGAGTTTCTATGCTTCCATTGTCTGCTTCAGGGACTAGTAAGTTGGTCTCAGTATAAAAAAAAATCACATAAAGGTTAATCAACCAACAATATTGTATACAGGAAAGAGGTAAAACTAAACACATCTTAATGATGCCAAATCCAATGGATTAGTGCTGAATTCATATTTTTGGAGAGACTAGGGTGGTACCAGCAGCATAGTTTTCAGGTGGCAAACCACATAGTAATGTCAGGGTCCCAGTTTCCCATGATGAAGCAGCAAGGGCTAAAAATCTGGCCCTTGCCATGGAATTGCCCCATTGTTTGTGGCATCATGGGAAACAGAGACAAGTATTGAGGGGGAGTCAGGGGGCTAGCCAGTCAAGCATACAACTCCCCGGCACCCTGTACGAAAACTGAAATTGGTGCCCCCTCTTGGTGGCACTCCCTCCTTCTGCAGTGGTGGTGGTGGCTTCAACACAGTATACTTATCTCTTCTTCCCACCACTCTTTGCCCAGCAACAGATCCCCTCCCCCACCCCCATCCTTGCTCTGTTCTCTCTATCCCTCTGCCCACAGTACCCAGCATTCCCTTTCTCTCTGTCCCTCCTAGCATCCTCTTCTCTATCTCCCCTTTCCTGCCCAGCGGCACCCCCCCTCTTTTTCTCTCCTCCCTTCCTTCTCTGAGCAGCCTGATCCTTCGCTTTCCTCCCTCCTGTGCAGCATTCCCGAGTCTGCTGCCTGCAGAGTGATGTGAAAGGGTGCAGGAGGGAGAGGGCAGTGGCGCCCCCCATCAGCATGGCGCATTGTGCAGCCGCAGAGATCGCACACCCCAAAAGCCAGCCTTGAATGTTACCACAAAGCAAAAGCAAATTAGAAATACACATTCAAATCATCAGTTCTGAGGGCTGACGTGGCTTTGTGAACACCGTGCACCCACACAAAGCCTTGCTGGAAACTGGAACTGCTGCCTTCCTGAGGGGTTGTAGCTGCTGTCCAATATAGCACTGTCTAAATAACCAGTCAGTCTTACAAATATCACATCTTTAGCATCTCTCAAAAGCTACTGATTTCATTCATTAACTGTCGGAAGTCCAGATTTTAAGACTGGAAAACAGCATGAATAGAACCAGTGGGAGCTCAGCCCCTGCAGGCTCTAAAGGGTTAAAGCCATCAGGAAACAGATCAAAGAGGAGCTAAGGAAATATAACATTAAAGTATATTTTTATTTTAACGATGCGTTTTCTTGTGAGCTCCCTAAAGAGTTAGCCAAACCCAGCTCACAAGGCTTTTGCCTAGAAATTTCAGGGCGGGCAGTGATCCATGTCTAAGGAAGTAAGATGTAGGTGGGGCTCTTGTTAGCAGCAAACAGGAAAAAGATTTGTAAATAAATGTTACAGTCGTTCTGCTGCAAAAAGGAAAAAAAATGCATGTTTTCTTGAGAGCCTTTCACTTGAAGTCGTTGCTGTTTTGATAAGTCGGATCTTTCATGTCCCAGTATGAGCTATAGAGTCCTATATGGGCCTGGGATTTATCGTGTCCTCCTGCAGAGGACTGAGATTGGGGCAGTGCAGAGGTTGCCTGTCTGCTTTGGTTATTTTTCTTTTCTGCTGTTAGCCTTCCAGTAGAACCCTGTGAAGACTTCTCTTTTTCTGCAAAACAAGTAAGCATCTCCCATTAACAGGGATTTGCATCTGATATAGGCACATCTGCCTGTTAGTTTGCTTGGGAGATTATGGGCCTTTTTTAAAGTGCATTTCAGTAAATAAGAGCACCTATTGTCAACACTCAGTACATCTCTCTGGCTGTCTGTTTGTCTATCCATTCCATGTATCAATGGTCATCTTCATGGGTGGATTGGGCTGAAATCTGGTAGAAAAGTGTGGCACTGAGTGGCCCACACTGCCGAATTTCAGCCTCATCCATCTAGTAGGAGGGCCCCCAGTGTGTCAGGAGAGTGGGAAATGAAACGCCCCTTCCGTTTGTTCTGCATGTTTCGCCTTCTAGCTGTTTACTCTTCACCATCATGTGCTATGAGTCTGGGCACCCTTTTTCTTTGTTGCATCAGTTATTCGCTCACCCTGGTTCTTTTGAGGGTCACAAACAGGTCTGGTTTGCTGAGTAACCAAGCCATTCCAAGTTAATCTTTTGCTGAATATTCATTATGGATTGTGAACCCAGGTGAGTGCACTCCCCACCCCTGAATGAACCATCATTTGAAGTTTAGTGTTGCCAAGCCATTTCCATGCCAGCATGAGATCTGGATCTAGCCCTGGTTATTAGTATCTTTGTGCTTATTGCCCTGCATTGGACTGGAAGTTTAATAAACAAAAAAAATATAAGCAGGACTACTGAACATTTAAGAACATAAGATCATAAGAAATTGCCATGCTGGGTCAGACCAAGGGTCCATCAAGCCCAGCATCCTGTTTCCAACAGTGGCCAATTCAGGCCATAAGAACCTGGCAAGTACCCAAACATTAAGAAGATCCCATGCTACTGATGCTAGTAACAGCAATGGCTACTTTCTAAGTTAACTTGATTAATAGCAGGTAATGGACTTCTCCTCCAAGAACTTATCCAAACCTTTTTTAAACCCAGCGACACTAACTGCACTAACCACATCCCCTGCTAACAAATTCCAGAGTTTAATTGTGCATTGATTGAAAAAGAATTTTCTCCAATTAGTTTTAAATGTGCTACATGCTAACTTCATGTTAGACCTTCTATTATCCAAAAGAATAAATAACCGATTCACATTTACCCATTCTAGACCTCTCATGATTTTAAAGACCTCTATCATATCCCCCCTCAACCATCTCTTCTCCAAGCTGAACAGCCCTAACCTCTTTAGTCTTTCCTCATAGGGGAGCAGTTACATCCCCTTTATCATTTTGGTTGCCCTTTTCTGTACCTTCTCCATCGCAACTATATTTTTCTTGAGATGTGGCGATCAGAATTGTACACAGTACTCAAAGTGTGGTCTCGCCATGGAGCGATACAGAGGCATTATGACATCCTCCGTTTTATTCACCATTCCCTTCCTAATAATTCTTAACATTCTGTTTGCTTTTCTGGCTGCCTCAGCACACTGAACTGACGATTTCAAAGTATTATCCACTAAGACGCCTATATCTCTTTCCTGAGCAGTAGGTCCTAATATGGAACCTAACAGTATAACTACAGTATGGGTTATTTTTCCCTATATGCATCACCTTGCACTTATCCACATTAAATTTCATCTGCCATTTGGATGCCCAATTTTCCAGTCTCACAAGATACTCCTGCAATTTATCACAATCCACTTGTGATTTAACTATTCTGAATAATTTTGTATCATCTGCAAATTTAAGAACATAAGAAATTGGGTCCATCAACAGAGACCAAACCAGGCCACAAGAACCTGGCAAGTATCCAAACACCAAGAAGATCCCAATCTACTGATACAATTAATAGCAGTGGCTATTCCCTATGTCAACTTGATTAATAGCGGTTAATGAACTTCTCCTCCAAGAACATATCCAAACCTTAATCCAAAGTTTAATTGTGCGTTGAGTGAAAAAGAATTTTCTCCGATTAGCCTTAAATGTGCTACTTGCTAACTTCATGGAATGCCCCCTAGTGCTTCTGTTATCCGAAAGTTTAAATAACTGATTCACATCTACTCATTCAAGACCTCTCATGATCTTAAAGACCTCTATCATATCCCCTCTCAGCCGTCTCTTCTCCAAGCTGAACAGCCCTAACCTCTTCAGCCTTTCCTCATAGGGGGAGCTGTCCCATCCCCTTTATCATTTCGGTTGCCCTTCTCTTTACCTTCTCCATCGCAACTATATCTTTTTTGAGATGTAGCGACCAGAATTGTACACAGTATTGAAGGTGCAGTCTCACCATGGAGCAATACAGAGGCTTTATGACATTTTCAGTTTTATTAACCATTCCCTTCCTAATAATTCCTAACATTCTATTTGCTTTTTTGACTGCCGCAGCACACTGAGCCGATGATTTCAAGGTATTAGATTTTTTTCCTGGGTGGTGGCTTCTAATGTGGAATCTAACATTGTGTAACTACAGCAAGGGTTATTTTTCCCTATGCAATACCTTGCACTTGTCCATATTAAATTTCATCTGCCATTTGGATGCCCAATCCTCCAGTCTTGCAAGCTCCTCCCTTCACCCCTGTCTTTCTTTTTTGTCTCACTCTCCCATCTTCCCTCTCAGTCTCTAACCCTGCTCCTCCATCTTCCCCTGTCTTATCCTTTCTTGTCCTCCCTCACTTTCCGCTTCACTCTCGACACCTTGCTTACCTTTCCCCTCCCCCCACCCCCAAAATCTCTTCTCTCTGGCTCACAGCCAGGGTTGCCAATTGGCACTATATTTTCAGGGCCAACTTATCTGGGTCTGGTTTTACCCCACCACTTGCATGGTCTCGCAGTCTTGCCTTTCTTATGGACTATAATAGGATAACCAGAACTACAAGTCCCTAATTGCAATGGGATAAAACTGGGATGGTATTACTGCTTGTTGGCAGCCCTACTCTCAAAAGAAGCTAAGCTCTCTAGCTTTCTGTCAACATTCTCAAACTTCTCTCTCCCTCTTTCTGCAAATCATTGTCCTCTATTTTCCCCTTTCAGTCTCTTCCCTCTTTTTCCTCTCTCCATTTCCCTTCTCTTCATTTTCCACCCTCAATTAGCTTCCTCTGTGCACCCCCCCTAGTATCAATCTCCCTCCTCTCAGACACCAGCAAAAAGATACGAGCTGACAGTATGCCTTGCGAGGCCATTGAAAATATTCTCACTAGACTTGTGGTGGGGCTGCCACCTCCTAATTGTAACTCCTGTGCAGACTTCCAGAACATAGCACTGTGAGCAGAAGGTGTTAGCTCCAGTTCTTTGGTCGCCGTAGGTGACCTGGCTGTTGTATTTTTGGAATCCTGGTCACGGTTATGTTAAAAAAATGACACATTAGTATTCCTTGAAGGCTGTTATGTTTAAATAGCATCCACATGATTTATTTTGGTGGCTATGAAGTGCTGTGACTTGGAGAAGCAAAGAGGCTTTTAGCCCTGTTAATCACATTGTTTCACTCTCAGGTATACTGTCTTTATGAATTTATGATTGGATTACGTTAAAACCATCAGAGTTACTTAATGATTCTCTGGCAGATGAATGTAAAATAACATGATCAAGGCAGATGCCAAGAATACATTGGCTCTTTTAACACTTAGTATGTTTCTCTCTCTAGACAGAAGCAGGGGCGGATTGGCCTATCGGGGGATCGGGCATCCTCCGGTGGGCCAATCGCTCCAGTCACGTGGTCTGCCGTGCGCGGCCGTGACAGAGCCGCCCTCAGCAGACCACGTGATGTGTCCTGGGCTGGCCTGGGCGGCGAAATCCCGGGCCGGTCCGACATCGTGAATTTGCCGCTGGACAGAAGGACAATTATCAGTTATGCCAGGGTATGCAAAACATAGATTTCATAGGACCACATCTTAAAATCTACGCCAGATTTCCAGTACTAGAACAGAAGAAAATAGGATAAAGCATAAGTGCTGGCAAGTTAAGAACATAAGAAATTGCCATGCAGGGTCAGACCAAGGGTCCATCAAGCCCAGCATCCTGTTTCCAACAGAGGCCAAACCAGGCCACAAGAACCTGGCAATTACATACATAGAAACATAGAAGTGACGGCAGAAGAAGATCAAACGGCCCATCCAGTCTGCCCAGCAAGCTTTCACACCTATTTGTTTTCATACTTATCTGTTACTCTTGGCCCTTATAAGTAACTTTTTGGTTCCAATTCCTTTCCACCCCCACCATTGATGCAGACAGCAGTGCTGGAGCTGCATCTAAGAGAAGTATCTAGCTAATTGGTTTGGGGTAGTAACCGCCATAATTAAGCAAGCTGCTCCCACGCTTGTTTACCCTGCCTATGCAATTCAGTCCTTGTTGGTTGTCTGAATATAAATCATCTTTACTTCATTCCCCCCTGCCATTGAAACAGTGAGCTGCGCTGGATATGTATTCCATGTGAAGTATCAGGTTTAATTGATTCGTGGTAGTAACCACTGTAACAAGCAAGCTACACCCATGCTTATTTGTTTACCCAGACTATGTAATTCATTCCTTGTTGGTTGTTGTCTGAATATAAATCATCTTTTCTTCATTCTCCCTACCATTAAAGCAGAGAGCTATGCTGGATATACATTGAAAGTGAAGTATCAGGCTTATTTACCCAAACACTAAGAAGTATCAGGCTTATTTACCCAAACACTAAGAAGATCCCATGCTACTGATGCAATTAATAGCAGTGGCTATTCCCTAAGTAAACTTGATTAATAGCCGTTAATGGACTTCTTTTCCAAGAACGTATCTAAACCTTTTTTGAACCCAGCTACACTAACTGCACCAACCACATCCTCTGGCAACAAATTCCAGAGCTCTACTATGCGTTGAGTGAAAAAGAGTGAAAAAAAGGCTAAGAGAGAATTTGAAAAGAAGTTGGCCATAGAGCAGGGAGACTCAGTATATGCAAATTTATCTCATGCGTATTCATTGTGTATATCCTGAAAACCCAACTGGCTGTGGGGTCCCCAAGACAGGTTTGGGAAGCCCTGCCGTAGAGGCAAAAACTCATAGTAAAAACCTTTTTAAATATATCCGAAGCAGAAAGCCTACGAGGGAGTCAGTTGGACCTTTAGATGATCAAGGGGTTAACAGAAACAGAGAATAGGATTAAATGGACAATTTTCTCAGTGGAAAAGGTATACAGTAGAGTGCCTCAAGGATCTGTACTAGGACCCATGCTTTTCAATATATTTATAAATGATTTTCAAAGGAATACGACAAGTATGGTAATTCAGAGTAGTTAAATCACAGGCCGCTGTGCCGGAGCACTCTACCCCACCCCCGAACCGCCGCCATGCCCCCGGTCCGCTCCTTTTTGTAAGCCTCGGGACATATGTGCGTCCCGGGGCTTGCACGCGCCGCCGAGCCTATTCAAAATAGGCTAGGCGCGCGCAGAGGCAGATTTTCTTGGGTTATGCGCGTATGTTACACGCGTAGCCTTTGAAAAATTGCCCCTTAGTGTCCAGACAGATGAATGCAGAACCAGTGGATTATGCACCTCTACCAGCAGATGGAGATTGAGCAAAGCTGAAATCACAGTATATATCCCTTTGCAGTGACATCAGCCCACCAATATTCTCCATCTCCAGCAGATGGTGGACGTGAATCTCCCTGGGGATCACTTCAAGTTTTAGAAGGAGAAAAAGAAGGAAATTGAATTTGCACCACTTTCCTTCATCGAAACCAAATGGTCCCTCCCTCAAATGATTGCCTTGGTCCGGTTGCTGGTTTTTCAGCTGGCATGGACTTAGCTGTTGAAACAGCTGAAAGGCAGCAGGTGCAGGAAGCCAAGCGCGGTGGTGACAATATATGCCCTCTCCCCCCGCAGCTGGAGATCGACTATGTACTCAGCCAGAACGGACTGAACTCAGGTAAAGCTTAAAAAAAAATAGAGCGAGAAGGATGGTCTTTTTGTAGGGCTTCCTCCGGTCTCCGTGCTCGGCACGCCGATTCGCCATTCATTCCCGCCTCTGAGGAAGTTTAAGGGACATGGGAAGCCCTTTTGGGCTAGGCCACATTCTTAGAATTTTCTCTGTGCACCGTGTGGTAGGCCGAGGTGGCATTTTCCCTGTGTGTTAGGCTGTCCTTTTCAGGACCGTCGATTTGTGCGAGTGCGTCCAGTTTTTGTATGCTTAGTTAGATGCCTGCTTGGGCATCCAGTTGGTAGCAGAGTCTAATTTAGGCACGCGCTTTCCTGTATGCACAATCTGGGCGGCATTGAGAGCGCTTAGTTTTTGGGCGCTCGTCAAGGCACAGGGTTGTATACTTAAATTTTGGATGCCTAAACTTTGGGCGCCTATTTTTTACGGGACAAATTAAGCTATATGCACACCTTTCAGTCACCTGTTAAGCATACTGATGGCACCTATAGTTAAGAAACCTAAGCACCTTACTTTATTGTAATTCCCTTTTGCTTGAGCTCCCTGATTCAGAAATACACCAGTTGCAGCCTCTATAAAATTCAGCAGCTCGCTTATTATCTAGAAGCACGAGGTTTGATCATACTACCCCAGTTCATAAGTTAATCAATCAGGTAAACACGCCATGGCTTGGTGCAGGCTTTAAGAATGTACATCCCCTTGTGATTTTTACGATCACAGAACAATGGGCTGCTGGAAATCCCTTCAATCAAAACAGCGCATTTAAGTGAGATTCGAGAACAAACTTTCTCCATAGGTGGTTCTATCTTATGGAATAATATGCCAGAATCTTTGAAATGTGTATTATCTACTCCCAAATTTAAGAAAAGTTTAAAGGCCTGGCTATTTCTGAGATATTTTGGACATATAGCATCATAGGCAGAAGTAGTAAATGGAATTGATATTAGCCCTGATTATACAGTTTTTTTATTTGGTTGGTTTTTTTTGGAATGGCATCTTGAGCTGTTTGTCCTTTATTTTTTTAGATTTTATGTCTGTATTTTAAGTTTGTAAACCACATTGATATATTATGACTTTGCAGTATAAAAGTAATATAAATAAAATTCCCTCTGTGCTGCTTGTCATATTCGGGCATCTCAACCTGGCTTTCCATCTAACTTGTGCCAGCTCTGCTTGGGGGCTTAGGGAGAATTGCCTCAATCTCATTTTACTAAGCCCGGTTCTTCCCAGCCTGATGAGGGCCTCGGTAAAGACGTGTCAGAAGGGCGCCTGACCTTGGAACTCCCTTAACTGGTTCGTCAGTGGGGGAAAGTAGTTCAGTGGGCCCAGGACAGGTGCCTCCTGGATTTGGAATGGATCCTTCTGCCTTTTCTTGGGTGGAATCTTTTCAAGGATTATAATCCTTTCTTCAGGCACAGTCTTCTGCCCCGATCAATCAACAGGTCAGAGTCACAGGTGGTGACCTCCCACACGCCGAATGTTGCAGTAAAGCATTGAAGTACACCTAGTTCGGCAGCCAGTCTTCCTGATAGAAACTCGGATGGCACGAATGATGAAGCCAATCCTTACTCCCTGGAGGAAGGGGAAACTGCTCCGGGATTGGACCTGTATAGGACTATGTTGCAGTTCTTTCATAGAGATGAGTTACCGGCTCTGATTTCCCAAACAATAAAGATGCTGGGAGTCCCTGGGGCTGAATCAGTGGTTGAGCCAAAAAAAAAAATTATATTTTGATTTCTTTGCATAAAGCCTCTTGTTTTTTTCCCTGTTGTGACAGCCATTCAAGAATTGATTAATCTTGAGTGGGGAGCCCCAGAGGCTAATTTCAAAGGGGGATGAATTTTGGAAGGCCTGGATCCAGTGGCAAGAGATTGGTTGCGTTTTCTGAAAGTGGACGTGTCACCAAGCAGAAAACTATCCCCATGAATGCACATGATAGACGGATGCGCACAATAGAAGGATTGAAGCCATCCTTATCAAGCATTTGAAGTAATGGCAATGACTCTTCAGACAGCTTCTGTTTACTTCTCCCTGAGAAAGTCGATGAATCTGGTGTGAATTCCAGGGCAGTGATGGAACCAGCAGCCGCCTTTTTGGCAGATGCAGGCTGCGATTTGATCCGCACCTCAGCCAGAGGAGTGGCTTCGGTAATAATAGCCAGGTATCAGTTATGGCTGAGAAATTGTCTGGCCGATGTGACCTCCAAGGCTAACCTTATGAAGTTGCCCTTTAAAGGCTCGCTCTTGTTTGGAAGTGAGTTGGAGAAAATGGCCAATAAGTGGGGCAAGTCCCCGGTTCCTCAGTTTCTGGAGGATAAGAAGCAGACACCACGTTTCTTTATCATGAGAGGATGTGCTAGGGGATCCAAGTGTTTTCAACCCTACAGAGGAACGGCCTTTTAGAGAATCGACTTTTCGGTAGGTCTCAGTCTGTTCGTCCCAGACAGCCCACAGCCCAGATGAGGCGCAGGCTTGGGTAGTGGAGCCCCCTCCCCCCGCCTCCCCCCCATGCCTCCCAATGAAGGCGTGCCAACCCACTCCCGGGAACAGGAGATAGGGGGTTGCCTCTCTCTCTTATCAGAGGTCGGGATCACGCCAGATTAGTGGGGCTTGAAGTTGATACTAGATGGATATGCACTGGAGTTTTGCAGTGTTCCTCGGGACATGTTCATGGTGTTTCCTTGCCACTCCCCGCAGAAGAAGCAGGCAGTGGAGTGTACATTGTACATCCTCAGTCTGAGAACTGTGATTCAGTGCCCATGGCTCAAGAAAATATGGGCCAATATTCCATTTATTTCATTGTTCCCAAGAAGGAGGACTCCTTTTGTCCCATCCTGGATCTCAAAGGGGTCAGCTGTCATTTGCAGGTGACTCATTTTCGCATGGAAACCTTGCGCTCCGTGATAATGGCCGTGCAGTCGGAAGAGTTTCTGACCTTCTTGGATCTGTCTATGGCAACCTGCACATTCCCATGAAATTAGAGCACCAACGTTTTCTGCAATTCGTGGTTTTGGGGCATCATTATCAGTTTCAAGCACTACCTTTTGGTCTGGCCACCATGGCCAGAACTTTTTCCAAGGTTATGGTGGTGGTGGCAGCAGAGTTGAGGAAGGATGGGATTCTAGTAAACCCATACTTGAACGACTGGCTGATTCAAGCCAAGTCTCTGGAAGAGAGCCTCCTAGTGTCATACAAGATGATCTCCTTGTTTCAGGAGCTCGGTTGTGTGGTGAACCTGGCCAAGAGCAGTCTTCAGCCATCTCAATCGCTAGAGTATTTCGGTGTTCTGTTCAACATGAAGCAGGGCAGGGTTTTCTTGCTGGAGAGTCGTATTCAGAGGTTGTTGGTGCAAATGCCTCTGTTGGTAAACACAATCCGTCCAACAGTGTGGGCCTATCTACAGATGCTCGGCTTGATGGCGGCGACCCTGGAAGTGATGCCATGGGCAAGGGCGCATATGCATCCTCTTTAGCGCTCCCTGCTGTGTCATTGGAGTCAGTCTCGGGACTATTCGATTCAGCTCCACCTGCCAATGGAGGTCTGCTCTCAACTACAGTGGTGTTTAGAAGTGGATCATCTAAGAAAGAGGGTTTCCCTAAAATCACTGGACTGGCTGCAAGCTTCCAGAGTTGGGAAATTCATGGTCAGGAACTGACAGCACAAGGGCGCTGGAGTGCAGAAGAGTCTCTCTGGAACATCAATCGGCTAGAAGCCCGGGTGGTCCAGCTAGCATGCAGTGACAGGTTGCAGGGTCGAGCAGTCTGGATAATGTCGGACAGTGGCCTACATCAATCATCAGGGAGGATCCAAGAGACAGCAAATGTTGCAGGAAATAGACCAACTTATGGAATGGGCAGAAGTGCATCTTTAGGAGATCTCAGCCTCGTACATTGCAGGAAAAGACAATGTAAGAGCAGGCTTTCTCAGCAGGAAGATTCTGGACCCAGGAGAATGGGTATTGTCATACGAGACGTTTCAGCTAATAGTGGATCACTGGGGCCTTCCGTTTCTGGACCAGCTGGCAACTTCTCGCAATGCAAAGGTTGCTCGATTCTTCAGTCGCAGGAGAGATCCAAAGTCATTGGGCATCAATGCTCTTGTGCAGGAATGGCTGGAGGACAAGCTGCTGTTTGCTTTTCCCCACAGCCCATGTTGGGCAGAGTGATCCAGAAGATCGAGGGTCACAGGGGGATGGTGCTTCTGGTGGCATCATTTTGGCCCAGAAGACCATGGTATGCAGATCTGTGATGACGCGTAGTAGACTCCCCCATCCGGTTTCCGGCACACAGGGATCTATTGTGGCAGGGGCCTATTCTTCATGAAGATCCAACTTGATTTTGTCTTACAATATGGCCCTTGAGATGGCTCGCTTGATGAAGCATGGCTATTCTACTGCAGTGATTGCCACCTTGCTATGAGCAAGAAAGTTCTCCATTTCCTTAGCCTACATGCAGGTTTGTCGAGTGAGGCTTGGTGTGAAGATCACGGGGCTCTTCTTCGTTCGTCAAGATCCCGCTCATTTTGGAATTTTTGCAGAATGGTTTGGCCCTTAGTTCCTTAAAGGTACATGTAGTGGCTGTTGTCTGTTTTAGGTGTTAGGTGGATGATGAACCCTTGTCGGCTCATCCAGATGTGGCCCGTTTCTTGAAAGGAGTGAAACATCTTCATCCTCCCTTGCAGTTCCGGTGCCCTTGTGGAGTATTAATCTAGTTTTGGATTTCTTAGCAGGCCCTACGTTTCGACCAATGCGTATCTTTTTCTTGCAGTTACTGACCTTAAAATCGGTGGCGATTTGTTCTGCGCGTAGAATATCCAAGCTGCAGGCTTTGACATGCTGGGAGATGTCCCTTCGAGTGACTCCAGGTGCGATACAGCTAAGGACTGTTCCTTCTTTTTTGATAAAAGTGGTCTCGGATTTTCACGTGAATCAGTCCATTTCCCTGCCATCTCTGGATAGGGAGAGGGATGCGGAGGAATATTGCCCTTTGCAACCCATGGATGTTAAGAGACAAATCGTGAGCTATCTGAAGGTTTCTAGATCTCTCAGGAACACGGATCGCCTGTTTGACCTCCGCGGTGGAAATAAACAGGACAAGCCGGCTTCACGGGCTACAGTAGATCGCTGGATTAAGGAGGTAGTCACTGCCGTGTATGTGGATGCTGAACAGCTGTTGCCTAGTCAGGTTAAGGCTCATTCCACTAGGGTTAAGGCAGTGTCATGGGCAGAAGTGAATTTGCTGTCTCCCGTTGACACTTGCTGAGCTGCAACTTGGTCCTCTTTACACACACCTTTTCCAGGTATTATCATCTGGATGTGCAGGCCCGGGAGATGCAGACTTTGCATGTCCGGTTTTGACTGGAGCATGGGCAGCCTCCTGCCCTATTCAGAAGTAGCTTGGGTATATCCCACTGGTTCTGGATTCATCTGTCTGGACTCTAAGACATGTCTAGTTCCCTGATAATTTCCTTTTCTTTAGGACAGACAGATGAATCCAGCTTCCTGCCCTTGGCTGCTGAATGATTGTGCTATGGTTCTCCTGCGTGTTCCAGGGGTTACTGGTAAATGTTAATCCAGTCCCTAGACTAGTGTTATTACATTCTTTATCTGAGCTCAGTGTTTCCTGTTGGCTGAGTACTGGAATGGTTATCTATTATTAATCACGTTTTTCACTAGTCTGTCCACGGTTGACTTTTGCAGAGAATACTAGCAGGCTGATGTCACTGCAGGGATATATATACTGTGATGTCAGCTTTGCTCTGTCTCCATCTGCTGGTAGAGGTGCATAACCCACTGGTTCTAAATTCATCTGTCTGTACTAAAGAAAAGGAAATTATCAGGTAAGTAGTAATTTCTCAATATGTCGATAGATAAGGACTGCAAGGCTTATCCAGTCTTCCCAAGACACTTCTTGCTTCAACCCCACAAATCCTTCATTGATCTCTGACTTTTCCTTTTCCCTTCTTTGAGGATCAAATAAGGATCATTCCTCTTTGCTTATCGCATGCTTTCTTGAATTTTCTCACTATGCTTGATGGACTCTCATGTGTTCAAATCTACTAGAAGGCTAACATGATTTTCTCACAAATATGTTCTGTTGGGGTTCAGGTGTATCCAAGATTTGCTCTAGTGCAAAAATTGCATCAGAGTTAGCAATAAAAATGTCCCATTGTTTCAGTTGGGAAAACACTGGAGCAAAATGGGGATAAATAAATGTGCTGTCCTTTGTTCTACAAAATCAGAATATGTGTGTTTCTGAAGGAATAATGAAAATAAGCAAAAATGTAGGACACACATGTCTTTTTTTGTTTCTTTGATAGACATATCATAGAGTATGAGATTAAAACGTTTTTGTTTTGGAAGGTTTCTGTAGTGGGTATGAAGAGAATGGCCATGACAAATATTTACATTTGTAACACACATAAATATTTAGATGGTTATTTTTTGATGATTAATAATCATGTTTGCTTTGCAGGGAGTGAAGCTGATTTTAGCTCATCGAGCAGTACGGGAAGTATTTCTGCCCCTGAAATCCATATGTCTGCTGCAGCTGGAAGCAAGAGATCTTCATTTTCTCGCAAGTAAGCCTGGAATCCTTGCTGTCACCAGTTTAAAACAAATCCAAGATTTTTCTTCTTAAAAATAGACCACAGTCCTCAAACCTGGTTTCAGTGTAGTTCTTTCTTCACATCATTGGACTTTTTCAGTTGTAAACTGTAGATGTACCACTATAAGACCTTCTCGGAAGCCACTGCTGCTGTCCTTTTTATGCAGCTGGCACAGCTGAAAGCTGCAAAACAAAACTATACAATTTTTCAAGAATGTTCAGCACATCTTTGGGTTGATTATTGCAAAGCCAAAATTTGCACAACCTCCACATAGTTCTTCTAACACATACCTGCAGAAACGATTGGGTAGACAGTATTGTCCTACAGAATGCTAGGATGGTATGGAACAAATTGAACCAGAGTTGCACTGAAATTCAGGAATTCATGGGATAAACACAGGGGATCATTAGCAGTGAGGAAGGGAGGGAGTAAAGGGAAATCCATTGATCAGCACTACTTCCTTTCCCAGCCTTGAAGAAAAGATAAAAGTTTTAGTGGCATCAGTGAGACCCCAGAGATTCCAGAAATCATATATCTAGAAGAGGACAAGTTTTTTTTTTTTCTGCCAGATCAGCGTGATCTGCTGTCAAAAGGACCCATTTCATTCAAAGCATCTCAAGAGTTGATGTTTGCAGGCTTGCTTCTTAAAAAGTTGGAATTTTAGAGTTTGGATATTCTAAAATCATGATGGTTGACTTAGTATAATTTAGGAATCCACCCGCTACAGACCTGTTAGTAATTCTCAATTATAGTCCTTAAGGCATGTCTGCTATTCATTGTGTAACAAAACATGCAAATGAACGTGATTATTAGACCAGTTGTATACAAACACATATCATGAGCATTCATTGTGGAAAACCTGAGTATCAGATCTGTTTGGTTGCTTTAAGAATCTATATGGGAAAATTGATGATGTATTGTAAACCTGGGAAGGAGCAGATATGCCCTTGCCACTTTGCAGCCACTGTTGTGCTGATCAGGGGAGAATCGGGCCTAGAAGAAATTGCAACCTCCTTCCATCTGAAAAGTACATAGCTTCTGCAGAGAGGGCAGATCCAGATCTAAGAGTACTGCACCAATGGCAGGAGAAGAAGGAACTATCTTGAAAGGACCAGGCAAACTCGGATCCAGGAGGGATGGTCAGTTAACCTGCCAGTTCACTAGTGGGAGAAATTCCTAGTTCCAAGTGGGCATCTCTAGTAGGGCAGAATAGTCCCCGGAAGCCACCTGGGAGTCAGGTAGTTTACCCTGGCTCCCCAGGCCAGAGTCTAAAAGAGGGGTTGTGAACCCCACATCCAGAAGGCATTTTATCTGTGACCAAAGCATAAAAAGGGATTGTGAGAAAGTTTGAAAATGTTCTATTGATAATGTTATGAAAGTTGTGTTGACCTAAACACTTACATGTATTACATGCTAAGTTAAGTTGGGGATATGGAATGAGCTGAAGGGACTCAACACAGCAGAAGGGGGGGGAGCAGGAGCACCTATGCATCTGCCACGTTGCAGTCATTATTGTTGTGCTGTTCCACTCCTCCCCCACTTTCCATTACTTCGCATGCTGCAAGCACAGAGCAAGGTCCCTAGCTCCTATAATCTGCCCTCTAGCAACAAACCCATGACCTCAGGCATAGGAGAACCCAAACATGCAGCTAGATTAACACTCAAAAGTTGGCTCAGCTTTTCTCCTATATCTTATGTACGGTAATGTTTTAGAGGGTTTTAATGAAGAGCTGGTCATTTTTTATGCTTTTCTTTCTACCATCTCATTTTGGTAGGGAAGCTTTTGGTTAGTATTCTTTATCATCCACTTCTGCATAAAACAAATCAAACAATAACAAACAGAACAAATCTTTGCAAATCGAGCTTTCTCTGGATAACCAGTGATGCCCAAAGTCTAGGAGTTGATTTAGGAGTGCTGGTCTGTTAAGATTCAGAGAATGAAAGAAAAGACGTGTAGGGTAAAGACTTTTAGGGAACAATGGAATGTGCACTGTTTTCAGCTGGCTTTCTCCCAAACAGGCCGATACAGTAAAACCCGCGGGAGAGCCGGCGCTCCGAGGCGAGCGCCCGCTCTCCCGACACGCGCACAGGCCACTCTCCTGTGCGCGCGATTTAGTATGTAAATGAGGGCCCACAGTAAAAAGAGGCGCTAGGGACACTAGCGCCTCTTTTTTGACAGGAGCGGTGGCTGTCAGCGGGTTTGACAGCCGACGCTCAATTTTGCCGGCGTCGGTTCTCAAACCCGCTGACAGCCACGGGTTCGGAAAATGGATGCCGGCATAACTGAGCGTCTGTCTTCTGACCCGCGGGCCGATTTTAATTTTTTTTTTTTTAATTTTAAATTTTTTAAAATTTTGGGGCCTCCAACTTAATATCGCTATGATATTAAGTAGGAGGGTGTACAGAAAAGCAGTTTTTTCTGCTTTTCTGTACACTTCCCCGGCACCGGCAGAAATTAACGCCAGCCTTTGGGCAGGCGTTAATTTTTGAAAGTAAAATGTGCGGCTTTGCTGCACATTTTGCTTTCTGGATCGCGCGGGAATAACTAATAATAATAACTAATAATAATAGGGCCATCAACATGCATTTGCATGTTGTGGGCGCTATTAGTTTTGGGGGGGTTGGCCGCACGTTTTCGACGCGCTATTACCCCTTACTATATAAGGGGTAAAGCTAGCGCGTCAAACGCGCAGCCAAACCTGGACTAACAGTGCGCTCCACCGGAGCGCACTGTACTGTATTGGCCTGATAGTTAGATGTCATGATGTTTATCGTGTGATGTGTCCTGATTATGCTTTGTACTTTGTTTTGAAATTTGACTATTTTATTTGTATTTTATTTTGTTGTAAACCATGTAGCAGAGTTCTTCTGTTATAGGCGGTATAAAAAATATCTGTAAATAAATAAACATAACTTCACTCAGGTAGACAGATGTAAAAATTAGAGGAGTGTTTGTCTTGTCTTGCCTGTAAAAATCCAATAATGATTATCCAGCATATATCTTCCAATTCATTTAACACATGATTCATTTTTTTAGTCTGGTTTCCTGTAGTGAAACTGGCCTCATAAGTTCATTGTCTGTGTATATATCCCCCCACCCCCACTACATACACACCCTCCCCATAACTGTTAAACTGTTTTTCCAATTTAATTCAAATTTGTGTCACAAATGGAGCATCCAGTGACCCCCCCCCCAGCTAACACTTTATATGTATCCTTAATGCCCCGTGCACTTAGAATCATTTCTTCTTTATATTTCCTCCAGGCCAGTTCAGTTGAATCACAATCTCAGGGAGATGAAAACACATTTTGATGTTGAGTATTTTTAAAGTTGCTTCGCTATTTGATAGTTCATGTGATCACCAGGACTCCATTTTGTGCCTAATCTCCAATAGGGATAAACTGTTTCTATGATGCACTATTACACATAATTTTCTATAACAGATGTTGTAACCATTTACAGAGATTTTCACATATCTTCTTGTTAGTTAAGAGAACAGATGTCTTTTTTGAGCACATGAGCCCGGATTTTAAAAGGGCCATGCACGCAAATACCAGCAGTTGTGTGTGTGGCTGGGCCCTGCTCACACTGCGCGCATTTTCAAAAGGGCCCGGCCATGCGCTTAACGGCCAATACGAGCACAAGTGCCTGGCCCTGAAAATGAGGCGGGCTGGGGGGGCGTGGTCTGAGCAGGGCGGGACGGAGGCCGGGGGTAGGGGTCAGGTAGATAGAGGAAAGGGAAGGAAGATTAGGCAGGGGGTAGGAACCTGGGGAGGCCCGATTGCATCGCCGCACGTAATATTCTAAAATATAATATTTTATAATATTATAAAATTATAAAATCCGGTGCGCATGTTATAAAATTGGTGCGTCCATGTGTGCATGCGCACGCTTCTTTTAAAATCTACCCCATAATGTATAATTAACATAGCGAGTAGGCAAAAAAATTGTGAATGTGTTGTTTTGGAAAAAAAAAAGAAAGTTGAAAGCAATATAAGGTAAGAAAGTTTTGAACAGTGTTTTGCCTCTTTCTTTTCTGAGATTGCATTTAGGGTTCACTATCCATTTGCATTTAGTAAGTGTGTTATAGAAAAGCCCTGTAGCTTAGCAGCTGCACCTTTTGCTTTTCTTGATATGTTTTTCTCTCTTTTGTCTCAGCCGTGGCTCTCATGGAAGGATTAATTCAGGATCGTCTCACAAGACTGGAAGTAGTCCACCGAATTCACGTGAAAAAGATCTTTTGTCAGTGCTCTGCAGAAATCATTTGAGCCCCGTTAGCGCTCACGAGAACTATGGAGCTTCTTCAGCAAGTAGCAGTAACTCTGGTTCGTACAAAGGGAGCGATACCAGTCCAACTTTGAGGTAAATGTTTTGCAGCTCTTTTTCTCATTTAATACCTCTGCTTCCTCATTTATCATCAGCAACTGTGATGATAGAATTAATTAGCTGGGTCTGTCTGGCAGGATAATTAGGAATGTGCTTCCATTTGAAATAATTCAGGACATTTTAACAACATTTTCTGTGTCTTCAATTCATTTTGTTTTGTTTTCCTCACAGAGCAGCCATCAGCTCTGGCCAAGTACCCTGCTGCAAAAACGTAAAAAATTCAAGGCACACCTCCCACCACCACCGGATGCTTTTTACTCCATTGTGGGCCTTTAAAGTCCAAATAGGGCAGGAGCAATCCCCAGTCCTTCCTGCCCCACTGGATTAGTATTTTGGCACTATCCAGCTATTCCTGAGAGCAGTGCATTTTATAGTATGTACATACAATAAAATGGCGCCATTCTCAGTGCTGACCAGCAGCATTTTGAAATACTGATTCAGCAGGGTAGGAGCAACTGTGGATTCCTTCTGGTCCCACAAGAGACATCCAAAGGAGTGGGAGCAGATCAGGGAGCCTTGAATATTTTAATTTTTGAGGTGCTTGGATTTTTCAGTGGAGAGTTCTATTTTGTTTTATCTTTTGGGGGTTTTTTTCATTCATATTGTTTATTTTGTTTCTAATAAACACATTTAATTGAAATAAACCACAAACAAAAAAATATAAAACCAGAACAGAATAAAAGACCTAGCAGAAATACAAGCACTCCCCTAGTTGGGTTTTTCTGGTAGGCTACTCATTCCTCATGTTGATTGGTGCAGTGGGTTAGTTGCAACAGGGATCCAGTC
Organism: Rhinatrema bivittatum; assembly: GCF_901001135.1. Taxonomy (NCBI): domain Eukaryota; kingdom Metazoa; phylum Chordata; class Amphibia; order Gymnophiona; family Rhinatrematidae; genus Rhinatrema; species Rhinatrema bivittatum. The sequence goes on along the minus strand of NC_042616.1, from coordinate 738,045,245 downwards.
ACAAAGGCTGCAGGGAACTAAGAGGCTAGAATTTTTGGTTCGTAGCCAGGCTGGTATTGGTGGTTGTTTGGAGTATTGTGAGATCATGTGGTTGGAAAAGGGAGGGGAGGGTTGCTGGATGTAAGCCAAAAAGAGGATCTTGCATGCTTAGTTACCCAGGAGGATGGAGTGCAATGAAAAAAGTAAACAAAAACTGTTTTGGATAAGGTCACTATGACTGGCAGCTGGGCTATATCCTTAGCAATGTGGACAGGAATAATTGCAGGCAGGTTGGACCTGCTGATCTGCTTCTGTCATGGTATCTATAGAGACCTTTATTTTTAATTTTAATTTTCTTTTTCTTTGAAAATGAAGTAACTGCCATATTACTATAGGATCAATTTTCAAAAACCCGCAAAAGAGGTCAGATAAGGGAATCCTTTTGCCCTTTTACCTTTGAACAGATATTCAGCCACACTTACCCAGCTAATTGTGTGGCTGAATATTTGGCTACATCCACCTGCTCAAACACTGAGTAGGCCTCCTATTTGTGTGGCATTGTTACCCAGTTAAATGTAGCAGGTTAGTGCAGAATATAGTGGTAACCAATTAATTTGAAAGCCTGTCCCAGGAACGCCCCAAGTTCGGTCTCTTTTTTTCTCTGAGGACAAGCAGGATGGTATTCCTCGCACATGGGTAATATCATCAGATGGAACCCCGACACGGAAAACTTATATCAAAGTTTCTAGAAATTTGACTTGGCTACATTGTCCAGCATGCCCTGCATGCCCTATACCATGCAACCACCCGGGGTCTCTCTTCAGTCTCTTTTTCCGCAGAACTGCATCATCGCAGTCAATGAGTCTCGTGTTTTTGGCCTATTTTGGGAAAATGTTTCTTGCACTTTTTCATGTTTCTTTGTGTGCTGTCTCCAGCGATTGATGCCAAGTTCCTCTCTGTTCTTCGTTTAGCGTCTTTGTTAGGGTTTTCAACATTTTTCTGGTAAGTTTCCCTTCGTGTCGATCCCCCAGGGTGGCAGTTTGGTCAGTGCCGACCGGTCATCGACGGCCATCGCCATTGAGTTTGATTTAGCATCACTTTTCTTTTGTCCCGTCTGGGTTTATGCAATGTCTTCGGTGCCCAATGACCATGTCGATCACAGACCCCCATGATGAATGTATCCTCTGCCTGGGGGCATCGCATGATGGCTGGGGTTGCTGCAGGTGCACCCAGATGACTCCTAAGGGACGTCAACTTCGACTCAACAAGATGGAATGCCTCTTCTGGTCGGAGAAGTCCGAGGCATCGGCATCAGAGGCATCGCCATCAAGGGACCACGGACTGCACCAGTTGACACCAAGCCATCTACATCAGTGGGGCTGTCGGTTCCATTGGTGCCATCAGCTGATAGGGGTGTTGGAGACCAACCATCATCGAGCTCATCCAGGCCAAGGATGTCTGGTTTCTAATCTTTGGCCTTGGCACCGGGGAAGAACTACCAAGTACCAAGGGAAGCCAACACCAGTCCCCATTGATGCACGGTGCCAGGCACGAGGATGCACCAGCTCAAGCTGCGAGGATAGCCAGTCCTCCATCGATGCCAGGGGTGCGTCACAGACTGCATTGGTCCTGGTGCAGCCACCGATACTCCTCTTAGTTCCAAAGAGGATCTGGTCATGCCTCCTCCCTGCAGGTCAGTTTTGGCATTGGCAATGTTCAAGAAGGAGCTTGAGAGGCATGTGCAGTTGGCTTTATAGAGGGCGATGTGGAGCATTGCCACGGCACTGACAGCGCTGGCACCATCCATCTTGGAGCCGCTGCTGAAATCTCTACTTGTGCTCATTGGTGTCTTACCAACCCAGCTGGAGTTGGTTCCCAGGATGGTGCCAATGCCTGGCAGGGCACCATAACCTCCCCCTGCCGATTCAGTGGTCATGACCGGTTCCTCTGAGGAAAAAGCTCCCCTCAGACCGACTGAGCCACCATGACCTACGGTCCCCCATTCAGTGCCATCAGTGCCTACACCGCTGGACAAAGGCTGAACTCCCAGGGCCCCATCCCCAGTCAGTGACACAGATGATGAGGAGCCTTATTATCTCTAGGGGGATAACTCAATGGCAGTCTCTGATGATGCCTCCAGTGGTCTCCCTTCAGACCCAACTCCTCCAGAGGAGTGAAGAAAATCCCCACCTGAGGACCTTACCTTCGCAGGGTTTGTATGGTTGATGGTGGAGGCCATCCTCTTTCAGTTGTTTAAAATCATCGGCTCAGTGTGCTGCAGCAGTCAAAAAAGCAAACAGAATGTTAGGAATTATTAGTAAAGGAATGGTTAATAAAACGGAAAATGTCATAATGCCTCTATATTGCTCCATGGTGAGACTGCACCTGGAATACTGTGTACAATTCTGGTCGCCACATTTCAAAAAAGATATAGTTGCGATGGAGAAAGTACAGAGAAGGGCAACCAAAATGATAAAGGGGATGGAACAGCTCCCCTATGAGGACATGGACCAGTCTTTTATTCCCTTCCCAACCTCCACATAGTTCTTCTAACACATACCTGTAGAAACGATTGGGTAGAGAGTATTGTCCTACAGAATGCTAGGATGGTATAGAACAAACTGAGGAAAGGCTGAAGAGGTTAGGGCTGTTCAGCTTGGAGAAGAGATGGCTGAGGGGGGATATGATAGAGGTCTTTAAGGTCATGAGAGGTCTTGAACAAGTAGATGTGAATCGGTTATTTACACTTTCGAATAATAGAATGATTAGGGGGCATTCCATGAAGTTAGAAAGTAGCACATTTAAGACTAATCGGAGAAAATTCTTTTTCACTCAACGAACAATAAAGCTCTGGAATTTGTTGCCAGAGGATGTGGTTAGAGCAGTTAGTGTAGCTGGGTTCAAAAAAGGTTTGGATAAGTTCTTGGAGGAGAAGTCCATTAACAGCTATTAATCAAATTTATTTAGCTAATAGCCACTGCTATTAATTGCATCAGTAGCATGGGATCTTCTTAGTGTTTGAGTAATTGCCAGGTTCTTGTGGTCTGGTTTGGCCTCTGTTGGAAACAGGATGCTGGGCTTGATGGACCCTTGGTCTGACCCAGCATGGCAATTTCTTATGTTCTTATGAAATAAATGGGTTGGGTATTGTCATTGCCAAACAGACCCTATCAAATTGGCTAGCAGATTGCATCTCATTCTGTTATGCCTGGGTGGGACTGCATCTTAAGGGCCATGTCAAGGCTCATTCTGTCCAAGGCATGGCAGCGTTAGTGGCCCACTTGCAAGCAGTCCCCATGGAGGACAACTACAAGCCTGTGACATGGAGTTCTCTCCACTCATTCATATCTCACTATTGCTTGGTTAGGGATGGCTGACACAATAGTAGATTTCACCAATGTGTCCTTCGGAATCTGTTTGAGGTGTAGAATCCAACTCTCTCCTGCCTAGGGCCCTTTATTTGGGTTCAAACTGACTCTCCCTCTGTTACCAACAGCACCATTGTTGTTGTGCCCATTGGCACCTGGTTTGGGTGTTTCTTGGTCTCCTTTTTTCGTTGGGGGACAGCCTGTACCTAGGGATTCACCCATATGTGAGGGCTACCATCCTGCTTATCTTTGGAGAAAGCAGATTTGCTTACCTGTAACAGATATACTCCGAGGACAACCTGTGGAGTTGGGTTTCTCCTATTTTTTGGTTATGTTATAAGACTGAAGAGGGACCCCGCGTGAACGCGTGGTATAGGGCATGCTGGGCATGCTCAATGTGGCCATGTCAAAGTTCTAGAAATTTTTTCATAAGTTTTCTGTCTCGGGGCTCCATCTGATGATGTCACCCATGTGTGAGGACTAACAACTTACTGTCCTCGGAGAACACCTGTTACAAATAAGCAACTCTGCTATCTCCCAACTAAATTTGGGTGGCTTGTGATTTTAACCTCCCAAATTTAGCCTGTTAGAGGGCCATCATTTTAGCCAGTTAACCATCAACCCCTATGTTACCGTGATGGAAAGACAGATTCCTTCTTGACTATTTGCTCTTGTCATTGCACACTGTAATATAATTTGACAAACTTAACCGTACTTTTACTCTTCTGAAATGAAAATCCTGAAATCTCCATATTGATTTATTGGTCGAATATTTCACTACCTCTTTCTTGATGATGTGTCATTTCTATAATAATCTTTTGCCACTGCTCCCATTAAAAAAAAGCTGTTTATTAATTTCAATAAAAAATATTCTGGTGTATGTCAGTTTAAAATGATGTGATCATAGTAATAGGTGTAATTAGTGAAACCCATGGTCTGAGTATGGACCAGCCATATGCATGCTTGAGCAGACAGAATGGCTAAGGCTTACAAGTAAATTTCAAAGGGTTTACATGTGGAAAATTAGCATATATATGCGTAAGTAACCTGTATTCACTTATATGCTGTTTTATAAACATCTAAAGTATGCACATACTTTCAGTTTCATGTGCACATTTACCAGCACAATAAAGCTGCGTTCTAGAGGCATTCTGGGGCATGGTCAGAAGGTACACACAGAGGTTGCTGTTTAAGAGATATTTGCATATAAATCATCTTAATTTGTGTGCACAATTTTACACCTGCTAAATGACTCGTGCAGTTGAAATTGGACTCATCTATTGTCTGCAGTTTTTGGGTGGGAGGTCTTGGGAACTGCTAAGGGTTCAGGGTGAAGTGCTGAGGGTTTTGCAGAACTGGAGGCAGACTGGTTAAACTGGTGGCGGTATTGGCAAACTGGTCATTTCTAGTATGCACACAAGAAAGTATTTTCAAATGGTATACGCACATACGTTATAAATTACCTCTTTTTCCACACATATATTATATATTTTTATGCACCTAAAATATATGCACATGTGTTTTTAAAATAGGAAGGAAAAGTAAGCACATCCATTGCATTGGAAACATCTAAAATATACATGCATTCTTTCGGAGCATAAGTACACAGCATTTTATAAACTGTGCAGCTTCTACTACGCAGTTTATAAAATACTAGGATAAATCTCCACATCTCCATTTACTTGTGCACATGCAGTAATGCAAATAGCTTTGAAAGTTATCCTCTTTTAGTGCGTTGCTTGCGTTAAAAGGCCCATATACGTGAGTATCTGAGCCATGCATGAGTGATGCGTATTTGAAAAACCGGTAATTATGCACGTATATGCACGTGCACCAGCAAAAACAAAATAGAGACGAGGCCAACAATTGCGCACATAAAGGCATATTTTAAAACTGGCTGCCGCAATGTGCGGAGGGCAGTTAGCCGTGAATGTATACTTCTGCTCTGTTTAGGCTTAAATCGACTGGGTGAGGGGAAAAACTGTGGGGCGTGCAGGCTGAAGAACCAGAGTAGTGTAGATGACCTTGAGACGCATCGGGCAAACTGATGGACTAATGGATAAAACTGGGAATGGCCTTCATATGAGCATGTGTTAAAATCTGCTTCCTTGTACACGTTAAAGCCAACAAAGTCCTAAGGAAGATATGCGAAATACGTTTGCTTGAGTAACCGCTTAAAATTAGGAGCATACATATATACAGTAGGCATATTATAAATTGTACATGCGTAAATGCATGCATGATTTAAAATTCTAGCGTACGTTCGCTTGCATACCCACGTGCACGTGTATGGATGCCCGCGCACTTGCAGTCAACCTACAGAAGACTACGTGTAACACGGAAATATTTGAAGTAGCGCCTGCTAAATTATAAAACTGCTCAATATTTTAAAGGAAGATTTTTCTTGTCCCTGAAAATCATGTGTTTGATCTGAAATAACCACACACAATCCAATTAGAGCACATGAAAATGTATTGTTTTGTTGATTCAGACGCAACATAAGATATGCCTCTTGTGGAGAAAACCATGGCATTAAACCACCATCTCCAGAGCAGTATTTGACCCCACTGCAGCAGAAAGAGGTTACAATAAGACATCTGAAAACAAAATTGAAAGACTCCGAGAATAGACTTCAAGAAAGGTATGTCCTGTCCTGTACTAAAACCGCAGTTAAGTTTCATAAATTCAGCATTGCCCTTTGGATTACAAATTGCCACATGATATATTTTTTTAAATGATAAACACTGTAGAAGCAATCCATAATCCGTTGTTCCTGTTCCGAGAGCATCTTGGCCTCACTTCCTAGCACTATCAGTGCCATTTATGACCTACTCGGTTACAGGGTCTGTTGGTTTTTATATATCTGCTGATCTCATGCAGTCGGTTAGCTTGCAGGATAGTAGAGTTTCTCTCTTGCTGCAGCATAATTGCAGAGCTGAAATTTTTCCAGACAGTGTTCCCGAGGCAAGGCAAGACAGCATTATCCTCCCCACAACCTGCAATTCCACTGACATTGTTTCAGTTCATCAAATGATTATCAACATAAACATAGTAAGCAGTTTAGGGTACAGCAGTCATTCTGAAACAGTAAGCTCTGAGAAGCACTAGTTTTTTGTTTAATGGCATGTTTAATCCGTCCAGTTTGATCAGGGTCACCAGAAGGATTTTGTAGCAGTCCCCATCCCCAGTCCCATATGATTACAGGTTCTCAGTCTTGGCCAGAAGGATAAGAAAAGATTGTCCTCCGCTCATAACTCCGATCTTACATTTGATCTTAGTCAAAAGTACCTTTACTGAAATGGTATGGTCTGATGGTTTAGCATAAGTGCTGGTTGCAAAGGGATCATAAGCACAAAGCCCTATGGGCTGATAGGAGGAGGGACCTACCGTCCTCCAAGAAATCTGAAATTCATCCTTTGTAACAATGGAGAGCAGTAGCTGCCGAATGTGACAGAGACCAGACAGCTAATAGAAGCAGAAAAGAGATTTCTTTCTGCCCAGCTGCCCCTTCTTTCTGCAGAGGGTATTGGTCCTGCCTTCTCCCTTTTGCTAGTACCTGTCTCTCTCACTATTGTTTAGTGTAGGGAGGAAAATAAAGAATAGGCAAGAAGGTTGTAGGCATGGAGTATTGGAGGCTTGGTGACACAATACCAAAGAGAGAGAGAAATACAAAATAGGTGGGATTGGGGAAGAGAAGAAGATGTTCTTGAAAGACAAGCAGGTTCATCTAGTTCCACAAGTGACTCCTATAACAATGCTCGGTGATAAACAGACATTTGTTCCAGAGCTTTCTTGAAAGGTTTAAAGGCCTTTACCACATTTGCACTGGAGGTTCTTCATGACTCTGCTTCACCCCTCAGCTCATTTTCGTCTGCCAGATATGTCTGATATTTATCCATGGTCCTTCTGTTGCAGTAGGAAAATAAAACCCTCAATCTCCTTGGCAGGTTTTTGACACTTATCTAAGTTTTCTTCACTTTTTTTAGTCATTCTGCTAACCAGCTTGCAGAATTTATTTCCATCCGTCATTGCAGGCATGCAGAAATCTGTTGGGGCAAACCTTTTCCAGTTCTCCATTCATCTTAATAGAAGTTCTGCCTCTTACAAAGGGCTTCAGCCCTTACAGTATGTCAGATGCCAGTGTAGTGTCAGTATGTTAGGGAGGAAGGGGTTGTGAGTTAGTATAAAACTGCTGCACCCATGTGCTGCAGTCAGGGGGCTGGACCCAGGAGAAGGCTGCCAGGAGCTAGAGTTCTAAGGGCTGTCACCTCTTCACAGAGCGGTACCAGCGGCAAGGTTTGAGGAGAAGAAGGAAAGAAGTGCTGCTGCTCAGGGAAGGTGTCTGGGACCTGGGAAGGAGAGAGGAGTTCAGGAGGGTGAAGTCCTGGGATTCCAGTGTGTTCTGAAAAAAAGTATTTTGTGAAAAAAAAAATCCAAGGCTGAGGAGCCCCTGAAAGAGGGGAATTCTTCAGAGCGTAGTGGATGAGCATACTTGGGGAGGTTTCAGGAAGAAACTGCCTCCCTGAGAAAATCCAAGAGTTGCTGACTGAGGCTCAAGTGAGAGAAAGATGTGAGAGAGGAAGAAACAGAGAAGAAGAGCTTCTTACCCAAAAGATACTCAGGGGACCCAGGGAGAAGATCTCAGAGGACCCCTAAAATCTTGTCTGTTTGGGAAAGGTGTGGCAAAAGTGAGGAGACTGAATTTGTTTTTTGGACTTTGGACTTGTTTTACAAGTACTGGTGCATAGTTCTGTGGTGTGCTAAACTTTTTTCTGGACTTGGTTTACTTGCTCATGGGTGCCGGTAAAGACTTAAGTTGAACAACAGCTCTGAGTGACAGCCTGGTGATTTTTGCTGCCGCAACTGAACTGGCATGCAGAAGAGTTCAGAGAGAGCGCAAAGCCCTAAAGGCCTTGAAAAGAATTTCTTTTCTCTTCTGTGTGGGAATCCCAGGAGGTCATGGGGGCCTTGCCCAAGAGCTGACTGGGACAAGAGCTACACATTGATCTTCAAAACAGTTTCTTCTTCATTTGAATTTGCTGCATCAATTTTTCTCACTATGTCAGAGAAGCAGACAAGTGACTTCAAGTTCTATCCCAAGTGCAGACAGAAGATGTCCATCGCTGATCATGAGTTTGGTGCAAGGGCATACCACCTTGGGCTGCAGTATCTGCACATGGCTGTCGCCCTAAGAGGTTTGAGCCTGGAAGGTCAAGCTGCAGGTTTGTCTTGCCAAGAATGAAAGGTCCAACTCTATGAAGCTAGCACCAAAGGTTTGAGGCATATTTTACCCATGGTTATTAACTGAAATTATATTCTAGCGCAACTTCTGAGGTCGATAATGTTTTGTATGTTTTAACTGAGCATGCTGCAACTTCAGTTGAATCACTCTTTGGAAAGTTTTGAAACAGACAAGATGTCTCTCTCCAGCATGCAGCTTTAGAGGACCCAACTCCCTATAGAGCAATTGTAAGCTCCCGGGAGGTCTATGCCAACAAATGTAATTGGACTTCTCTTGTTGAGGCATGGATCAAACCATCTTTTTAGTGAGTACCATGGGGTTGCATTAATCCACTGTTTAGATCTCAGATTATATGAGCACAGTGCTTGATGTTGGAAAATAAAATATCATCAGACAGAATTAACCTATTTTGGTGCATCAGCTATTTGGAATTAAATTGAACTGTGAACAACTACCTCCTAGCTGAAATCACCGTGGGTTGTGTTAAATATGAGCAAGCAAATAAACAAGATGATTGGACTCAACTGGAGTAATCCTGAGGTAGATATTTAAAGGCAGACCAGTTAAGTAACTTAGCCAGAAATAACTTATCCGGCTAAGTTACAAGGATATTTAGCGGCATGGCTATGCCGCTAAATATCCACAAAGAAATGCTACTTAGCCAGATAAGCATTACTCAGCTAAGGCTAGAAGAGCTCAATAGCAGGTCTAGACTTAGCAGGTTAACTTATCTCAAAATCGCTACTTAGCTGGATAAGTAATCCGGTAAGTAGCGCCATCATGATCTGTACACTGCCCACTTCCAAGTTAGCTGGCTCATCAGATGGCTGGATAAGTGACTTATCTGGCTGTCTAGTGGCCACTGAACATAACCAGATATTGAACAGCTGCTAGATAGCTGGATAAATCTTGTCTGGCGTTTGAATATCTGATTCCCTGTGTTTTATTTTGGAGTTACACAAGTGCATGAAGTGTAAACGGACCGGTGTGAAGGTACGCCCAAAGCCTATGAGAGCTAGTGCAGTGCTTGTTACACACAGACAAGAAACCATGCTAAGCACTACTTTCAAGGGTGTGCTGAAGGAGCCCTCAACCTCTTTGGCTCCTCAATCAGAGGATAGGCCCAACAACTGAGATAAGTCTTGTTTCCCCACACTTGAACCTAGATAAGACTCTGGACACTTTAGAACAGAAACTGAGAGGGCCAGATTCAAGCCCAGATTCCAAAGCTTTGGTGTTTATTTTCACCTCATATCTCCATGAGAATGGAGGTGTAAGGGTTGCCATACCATCCAAACCATCGTGCCTGGAGATGAATGCACCATTGGTCTCCAGTGCTTGTAGGATTTCAGTTCTGTTTCTATTCTTATACCAATATTATCATCCACCCTCTTCAAGATGGAGTTGGACATAAGGATTGACGAGTTTCACCCTTGGCATATTCAGAATTCAAATTCTGGGGACATGAACACTTCTTGATGCATCGAGAGATCCACCTCTAAGTACTAGAATGCAAATGAAGATTCAGCATTGAAAACTGTTTCATCACCATCTCAAAGCTGAGAAGATTTGGAGGGGAAAGCTTCTCCTGCCCCTCATCATGGACTGATTGGGATGCCCAAGGAGATGACTGTTAGGCCTCATAATTCTTCACTCCAGGGTTGGCGATCTCCTAGGCTTTGTTTAGTATGTCCATTTCCATCTAAATGGGATTCTCAGATCTTGGATTTTTTCCAGAAACATTATTAGAATGCTATGCTCTAGTCTTTCACAGCATCCTACCAAATAAATATAATGCATTGAAAGGGGCCTGGGAATTCATCCAGTTTTTCCCTTAAGAGAAACAGGTGGCATTCCTCAACATATCTATTGGAGACTGGTGAGGTGTGACAAAAGCAACTGGTCTGTATTACCTATGATGCTTTTAAGATGGTATTGAAAGCTGGTCCGTATTACCTATGGTGCTTTTAAGATGGTATTGAAAGTTGGTCTGTATTACCTATGGTGCTTTTAAGATGGTATTGAAAGCTGGTCTGTATTACCTATGGTGCTTTCAAGATGGTATTGAAAGCCTTTGCTATAGTTAATGATGCCCACAGGCTTCCGTAGTTGTGAGCTTCAAAGAGAAAAAGGATCACTGATGTGTCAAGCAGTGGGGGTGATAAATTCAGAGAGAAGACAGAGATGTGGATGTTACAAAGGACAAAAACAACGTGAGTGGTCGCCAAAAATGAGAAAACAAGAAATGTAAAACTAAAAATCAAATGGACTATTTAAATGAAAAATGAACACTAATATTCCAGACTGCTAAATCATCACTTAAATCAAATATGATTTTAATATCAATATAAAATAAAATAATTTGTAAATAGATAATGAACAAAGACAAATAAGAGATACTAACAAACAGCCAACATAGCCATGTTTTGGCAAATTGCTTGCATCAGGCATGAACCTAAATAATCTTATTATATCAAAAGTGTGCACAACATACAAACACAGAACAAGACAAAAATAATGGCATAGAATATATCCAAAACTCTCAATACTGAGAGTTTAAAGCACAGGTGGCAAACTCCGGTCCTCAAGGGCCACAAACTGGCCAGGTTTTCAGGATATCCACAATGAATATACATGAGATAGATCTGCATGCTCTGCCTCCAATGTATGCAAAACTATCTCATGCATATTCATTGTGGTTATCCTGAAGACCAGGCCTGTTTGTGGCCCTCGAGGACTGGAGTTCACCACCCCCGGTTTAAAGTGTACAAAACCACTTAGTCCGATTAAAAGTTGGTTGCCCAGTTAAATTAATCTACTCCTTCAATAATGGCATTATGTGGGATCTTGCAGTCTGCTATTGCAACCATGCAGTCAAAAGTTGTTAGTATTCCTAAAGAAGCTCCCATCCATTGCAGTGGCTGAATTCCTCCATAAATGAACAAAGTCAGGGTTTAGCTGACACACTGTGCAAATGCTTTCCAATGCAGGGAGCTGGTTGCGGCAGTGTACTGTTTTCATTCGTCATATGCCTTTGCTTGAAATGCTAAACAATCAGTTAAACCTTTTTTCCTTTCCCAGCTTCAGATCCCAGAAAACTCAATTCTTGAATACCAAATAACATTTATTAGAAAGCTGAACAGTTGAAACTCACTGGAGATGTCAGGGTATCAAGAGAAGCTGCATAGGCAGCTTTGCCCAGTTCAGCTGTTAAATTTCTGGAAATCCAGTAGTCAGAAGGGAAAAAACTGCAACTGTAGTAGAAGAAATAGTGGGATAGGAATAAATAGGTGGAAAAGTTATACTCTAAGAAGCCTGAGAGCAGGACTCAGGAAAAGATGTTAGCTCACCAAGAGCCTTTTGTAACTGACAGGAAATAAACTGTCTTAGGCATTCCTTGGGGAAAGGGAGCAATAGGAAAAAGCAAGAGATCACAGGCAAAGAGACATAGCAAAACAGGATGAAACCAATAATGAACTCAGAAACATTCAAACAATAACCAATCAGAAAAAAAGAGCTCTACAGCATGCAGAGAATCTCAGCCATGCTATATCTCTAAATGACACCAGGTGGCAACGTAATAAAGAAGCACAGGCTGGCACGTTTTGGCCCGAAGGGCTAGATACTGTTGAATCTGTGGTTCATTGCCACAGAGCTTTTATGTGGATAATTTTGTCTTGAGATTGTGCTTATGCTGCTGCCCAGTTTATGCGGCATACCTGAAAAGTGCTGCCTATCTAGCCCTTTTGCACCGACAGTAAATTCGGACAAGCAATTTTGCGTAACCTGTTTTTGCAGTAGTCTACTCTCCACAGTGGGGTCTGGGTTGCTTGTTCGGCAATCGCTCCGCTGCAACCTTCAGCTTGAGATTCCCCACATGTAATGGTTTAATTCTGCATACTTATCAACAGAAAAAGGCAAGTTTGCTCAACGTTTTTTGCTTTAAATAGCAGGATGACTTAGACATGGAATACCAACTTCTTTGCTAGATGAAGCTGTGATATAGTCTGAGGAGCTTCACGAGTCAGTGCCCATGTGGGAACTCCCAGACATGCCCAGTAGAGCTAGGAGAGACTAGTCCGTTCAGTGCTGCTGAATGATGTCACCCACATGTAATGGCTAGTTTATCCTGCTATCTACAAAAAACTCTGTTTACCAGGAGCAAACTTGCTTTTCCCCATAGTATTTTTCCCTGCAGAATGTATCTGTTGAGGAAAAAACTGCACAATTTCCAGTACCACAACTTTGGAAGCCCCCATGGGGGAAAATACCACAGATTAGTAAATGACCTCTAAGTTTGTACCTGAGGCAGTGGATAAAGCCAGTTAGATTTAAAGTTAACTAGGTGAATGAACACAGATAACTTTAGACCTGCTCTCCACCGTGACCAGACATACCTGGCTAAGTTTATGTCCCCAGAAGAGCCCCCAAGCCACTTTTTTTTTTAATCTGGCTGAGTTATAGCCAGGTAAGGATTTAACCTGTTTAAAACTAACCTGGTCAGAGGGAGGAGATATTTAACCCCTAGGTTTGTGTGGCTAAGTTCCAAACTTAGCTGGACACATTTTTTTTGAATGTGGACCTCATTTGTAATAATTTATAAACAGTAGAGAGAAGGGTAGCTACCTAAACTGATTTTCTTGAAGACAGGTCAGAAGTGGTATATATAAGGCACTACCTTTAAGAGGAAAGCAGCAGTATTTCTTTGAATGAGTTAGGGTGGGTGCTTTTTTAAAAAAAAATTATTTAAGATAATACTGTGTTACATTCAGTGTCATGGAATAACACTGAGTCTTTAGAATAGTGCGGGTTTTTTAAAATTGTGTTGAATGTTTTTGTCTCGTGCAAGAAATGTTGTTAAAACTTTAATTGATGTAAAAGGGAAAAGGCTGGAACATTTATGGTTATCTTTTTAATGCAGGGAAACAGAAATAGAAGAACTCAAAACTCAGTTGGCTCGCATGAGAGATGACTGGATTGAGGAGGAGTGTCATCGTGTTGAAGCACAGCTGGCCTTGAAAGAAGCAAGAAAGGAGATCAAGCAACTCAAACAGGTTATTGAAACCATGAAAAATAGCTTGGCTGAGAAAGACAAAGGGATTCAGAAGTATTTTATAGACATTAATATTCAAAACAAGAAATTGGAATCTTTGCTCCAGAGTATGGAGCGGGCTCAGAATGGTGTTCTACGGGATGAACAGTGTTTGGACTATTTGTGTGGATCCCCAGTTAATACATTACCTGAAAGCATAATGGATGGGAAAATGTCAGAGGAACTAGTTATGGAAGACCAAGCTGCAGAGGACGTGTTTGACAAAGGCCTGTTAAAGAGTGATGGCATGGCAAATGGAACAGATTTATTTGATGATTTCCTACTGACTACCACAGATGAATCTGGAAACTTGGCTGTACTTCATTCTGCTGCTGTGCATTTAAAACATGACAGAAAGATACTTGGGAAAGCTCCTGATGAAAAATCAACAGATGCTCCTGCAGAAGAAATGCTTTTAACAGAACAAGCCATTCAGACTGATGTGGTCCCATACAATTTAGATGTTGAAAACCTCCTTCTCAAGATTTTCAAATCCCATGATAATTTTTTGGGCGCATCATCTGGGCTGTGGGTATCTAGCGGATTTCATGTTGAGTGCTTCACTGAATCTGCCCCTGCACTAATGTTAGACTTAACTCCAAATGATCCCAACTCTGCCATACTTTACTCTCCAGTGGCATCTTCATGTACAAAGATTGATCACCGAGTCGGTGAAAACCGTGCAATGAAGGAACTCGACTTTGAAATCTCACTTGATGAAAGATTCAGAGATGATATCAAGATCTCCCAGGCAGGCTCAGTGAAGAGATACTGGAGCAACAGTTTTCTTGTAGATCTTCTCGCTGTAGCAGTGCCCATTGTGCCAACTGTCATGTGGGCCTTCAGTACCCAGCGAGGAGCAATCGATCCAGTTTATAATATTGGCACTATGCTTCGTGGCTGCTGCCTAATGACTTTACATTCTCTTCGTCGCATGTCCTTCAACCTTAACAAGAAAGCCCAAACTCTCCATTAAAAAGCATCCTGTTTCTTGTTCCAAAGTTTCTATTTCAGATTGAAACTAAAAAGCACTTAAAGAATACTCAATAAAGAAAGAAACAATTGAACTTTATGTTCTCTTTTTATTTGCACCAAATATTTAATTTGCACTATGTTTAGTTGAAAACCAGCTTTCTCTGAAATTCAACAAACAAAATATTAAAGGCGACTGTAGTGTAATGAATGACGTAAATGTATTAAAGAAGAAAAATTGTGTAAACTTGATATTCAGGATTTATAATTGAGTTGCTACTTCTTACCCCAATTCATGATGAAGAAAAAAAACCCCAAGATTACCATTTGCAACATGGCTTGCCTGACTTCTGTATTTGTGCTATTGCTTTGTGACATTTTCAGATGTGTATATGTTTCAGCACTTGTTTTAGGCACATAAAGAGATTGCAACCAAACTGAATTTTTGTTGTCTAAAGAGTTGTTAATATCTGTTCAGTGATTTAGTTATGTTTCACTTGAGCATATTACGTAAATACTGTGTAAGTATAGCAACTTTGTAGAAGTATGGTAATGTAAAGCAGTTCTGAATTCTAAGGGCCAGGATCCAGACAAAACCCTTTGATCATACATGTTATTTTTTACATCTAGGGGGTTAATTTTGAGAAGGTGTAACTGGCTAACTTCGGGAGTTAGCAGGCTTAAACTTCTGGGTTTTTTAGAAAATTTTCCTCCCTGACTAAATTTACCAACCTAAATCCACAAAGCAGGCAAATTTAGCTGGCAAAAAGGTGAGGCTCCAGAGACATTCCTGTGATGGGCTTGTGACTTAGATTGTATTAAATTGCAGAAAATTTCACAGTCTGTGTGTGCAGAAATATACAGAAGCTCCAAAATTCGTGTTTTATTGCATGAAGCCTCATTTGTGCAAGTTTTCGTAAATTTTCAAGTTCAAAGTAGTACAATTTTGAACGCAATCTGCTATGCTCAAAATTTTATTTAAATTCCAAATAATAAGCTACTGTAGTGCAATATCCTGCAAAGCAGCTCATTAATTTTGAGTTTGTAGAAAACTAGCATGCTGAAAGAATGCAGGGGATAACCTGCACAGAGGGCATTTGCAACCCTATGCAGATTGTATAGGCCGTTTTGGTCCTTGTCTGCCGTCATTTACTATGGTATTCTTCAGTGAGGTTTTAGGGATAGGTCAGTAACAAAATCACATGCAAAAGTTTGCTACAGAGCTTATTTGCATCCATAGCAAACTTTTGGCTCTTAGAAAACTGACCCCTGGGGAGCCTCACCCCATTCCAAATTAGTATTTAGGATCTTTATGAGCATAAAGCATCATCTTCAGCCAGAGGATTTTGTCTAATTTGGACCTTAGAGTAAATGTTTTGTTGAAAAACCTGTTAATCATTGGGTGGGGGAGAATGCTTATGCTAGCCAAAGCATCGTGCTTGCAAGGTATAAATCATTAATTTATTCTTCTTTGTTCATATTTGATGTAGTCTAGTAATGGCTTTGTAATCCTATATCAAAGCATGTTGAAAGTAGGAGCTGATGTTTTATCGTGGCATTGTAGTGTTTTCCAAATGAATTATAAAACAAGGTAAAGTTATAATAAATTTTAAAATTCAAATGATACTAAGCTTCTTGATTCACAGGAATTGGAGATGATGTTTTTTAACATAAAATACTGTTGCTATGAACAGAACCCTATTCATCAAATGCTTCAATGGGAAATCCTTTGATAAACCATGCCTTTAATTTTATCATTCTAGACATTCTGTTCTGGGGTTAAGTTGAAACACAGAAAATAGACCAGCTATTAAAAAGCTTAGGAAAAATGGGGGGGGGGGGGGGTGCGCTGTTCGCAGCGAATGAGGGTGGACGCGTGACGGCTCGGCTCCGTGCTCCCTACCGCCAAACGACCTATTCTTTAGCTGATTTCGGCTCCAAAACCCGGCGATTTTACCCGTGCAGGCAAGTGTGACCCTCCGAGTCCCGAGGCACGATGGCTACCAAGCGTAAACCCGCAGACCTGAAGCAGTTTTCTTATGAGAAGCAGGGAGCTGCAGGACAAGATGGCGCCGAGGCCGCGACCCGGGCAGAGCGCGAGCAGGGAGAGGAGGCGGAGCAGCGCGACGGTGCAGGCTCGGCAACTCAGCACATTGATCCGGCTGAAATCCTCACGCGATCTGAGGCCAGAAACTGGTTTTTGGAGATCCAGGCGGACTTAAAGCAGCACAGAGATGCACTCATGGCATCCATGGCGGATTTAAAGGAAGATCTGGCTGCCCTGGGGAACAAGGTGGACGAGACAGAAAATAGGCTGGATGGCCATGGTGAGTCCATCAATTCCCTTATATCTCAGCAAACCACTTCTTCCTCTGACCTGCTGACTTTGCAATCTAAGGTGGAGGACCTTGAAAACCGAAGCCGGCGCAATAATCTGAGCATAAGGGGCGTGCCCGAACTACCAGAATATGCAGAGGTGGCAGAGACTGCATCGAAAATCTGCAACTTCATTTTGCACCAAGCCTTGGAGGGGGAAGGGCTGGACCCTTCTAGTAGCACTGATATTCAATTTGAAAGGGCACATAGAGCGCTGGGGCCTAGGTCCGATCACAGGCCCAGGGATATCGTGTTGTGCTTCACTAGTTTCCCTCTCAAAGACAAAATCTACAATATTGCTCGGAATCTCAAGGAACTTCAGTGGCAAAATCACCAAATCTCCATATTCCAGGACTTGTCACCGGTCACCCTGAAGAAGCGATTCGAATTGCGGGATGTCACGGCACAGCTGTGTGAGAAAAATATATGCTACCGTTGGGCCTATCCCTTTGGGCTCTCCTTTCAGGTACAAGGTGTGGGTTACAGAATCACCTCCTTGGCCGAGGCACCAGGAGTATTTTCTAAAGCCCAGTTGCCGATTCAATTTCAACTACCACCTGCACCGCAATCACAACCCAGAAGGGATGAGGCACCGAGGTGGCAAAGGGCTGAGAAAGGAGGGAAGCATCTTCGGAGGCAGCCTGGACTGCGTGGAACAGCTACTTCGGATAAAGGCTGACTTTCTCTTGCTATTTCCTTTCACCGGGAAGTACTGTTACCTTTGCGGCGGAGGACTTGAGGCGCCTGAATAATTCGCCAATTCCTCATGCAGGGTTGGTCTCCTGTGGGTTTAACAGGGATCCAGCTCTCACTACAATACAGAGGCATGTGATGTTGTTCATCGCGTTTTTGATGCGTATAGGTCTGTTCAAGTGTTACTGTTTAAATAATGTCTATGGTTCAGCGAGGCGGGGAGGGTGGCTGCGGGGGGAGGGGTTATTATTGTGTTCCTTACCACAGACCTCCAGAGGTGGTGTATCCAACCATGTGGGACAGGGATACTGTAGGAATAACACGGGGCTACACTGGTTGTTTGTGGATCATTGCAGTGACAGGTGTTAGTTTTACTGTGGGTGACAGTGGCTGTGGGAATGACAGCGGGGACATAGGTAGCGGGAAGGCAGCTGGTGATGAGGCTAATGGGTCTCAGGTGTGGAGAGCTGGGCTGGACTCTGGTGGATGCTTCTCTACTTGTCTGATGATATGGCGACTAAGATTTTATCCCTTAATATAAAGGGGATTAACACGCCGCGTAAGCGCACCCTCTTACAGAGGGAATTATCTAGACAGGGGGCGGGAATTGTATACCTGCAGGAAACGCACATTAGGAAGCATCATCAAAGGTTGTTGCGTTTCGCGCAGTACCCCACGGCCCACTGGGCAGCCAGTACTAAAAATACTAAGTATGCTGGGGTGGGTATACTCCTTGCCTCCTCTTTTGCTCATGAGGAGTTATTCCATGTTTGTGATCCACAGGGGCGTTATGTGCTGGTTAGGGTACGGGTGGGCACGCAGGTACTTACTCTGGTTAATGTGTATTTCCCTACTGCTCACAAGACCCAATTCCTTCGGGAGCTGCGGGATTTATTGACAAAGCATGTGCAGGGTGAACTTATCCTTGGGGGAGATTTTAATTTTGTGCAGGCTCCACGGCTAGACTCAAGCTCTGGGAAGGTGGCTGATCCCCAAACCAGACAACAGTGGCGTGATATAATGGAAGATTGGAGCCTTGTGGACGCCTGGAGGGACCGTTATCCGAAGTCACGGGCCTATACCTTTTACTCACACGTACATGGCACATACACCAGAATAGATTGCTTTTTTCTGGCCAGGTCCTTGCTGAACTCGGTTGTCCAAACTGATATTGATAATATTACCTGGTCAGACCATGCACCAGTCTGGCTGGTGTGCCATTTCAGGGACCTGCAAAGGGGGTTTAGACCCTGGCGACTCAATGATTGTTTACTCAAGGACACCTCCTTCGCAGATCAATTGGCACACACACTAAACGAATATTTTCAGACTAACCAGACGGAAGGCATGTCCCCACTGGTTGTATGGGAGTGTTCCAAGACGGTGATCAGGGGTGAATGTATTGCACGGACTGCATTTTGTAACCAGGAAAGGGAGAGTCAACGGCGAACCTGGTTGCAGGACTTGACTAATTTGACCCAGGCCCATAGCCGCACCCCCTCTGCCGCTCTTTATCGGCAAATTTTACTCCTTAAAGATAAATTGAGAGCCTTGGAGGACACAGCAGTCAGCCACCAATTGATGCTTCTCAAACAGCAATTTTATGAAGGGGGAAACAAGGCAGGAAAGTACTTGGCCAGGCAATTGAAATCGGCCCAATCTAGAACGCTCATATCTAAAATACAGAATGCCTCTGATACTCTTATCACCGTCTCGGTGGATATTAGGAAGGCCTTTACTGAATTTTATTCTACTTTATATACTCAGGACAATCACATTCAGGAGGCGGAAATAGAGCAGTATTTGGACACGGTTCGATTGCCAGTTCTTAGTGAGCGCTGGCAACATGTGCTAGATAAACCCATAGAAGTAGGGGAAGTTCTGGCGGCCATTAAGCTCCTTAAGCCTGGCAAGGCGCCAGGCTTGGATGGATTCACTGGAGTCTATTACCGTAAATTTGCCACCCAAATCGCAGACCCACTGTCGAAAGCCTTTAACTCCCTGCTAGAGGGAAAGACATTCACCCACGAATCCAACACAGCGGGGATCTCTGTTCTGACTAAACCGGGGAGGGACTCCACTAAATGTAGCTCATATCGCCCAATTTCATTAATCAACATTGACCTCAAAATACTGGCTAGGGTATTAGCGGCCAGGCTCAACGGTGTCCTCCCTGACCTGATTCATAACGATCAGGTGGGTTTCGTTCCCGGGCGCTTAGCAGCTGACAATGTGAGGAGGATTGTTAACATAGTCGATGTGGTCCAGCAACAGCGAATACCGGCAGTGCTTTTGGCACTTGACGCAGAAAAAGCGTTTGATCTGGTCCATTGGAAATTTTTGTTTAAAGTCCTGGGCAAAATGGGATTTGGGGATGCTTTTACGAACTGGATACAGAAGCTCTATGAGCGTCCCAAGGCTAGGGTGAAGGTTAATGGAGGATACGGCCCTCCTTTTGACATACAGCGAGGCACACGACAGGGTTGCCCTTTGTCTCCACTGCTTTTTGCCTTGTTCCTGGAGCCTTTTGCCATTAGGGTTCGTGAGGCTGGGTCCATTAAAGGGATCTGGGGTGGCATGGTTCACTCAAAAATCTCGCTTTTTGCAGACGACGTTATGCTGACCTTGTCTGATCCTGAAGCGTCCTTACAGGGGTAATGGCTGAATTACAAGGCTTCTCGGCAGTTTCAGGAATGCGTATTAATTACGATAAATCAGAAATACTTAACCTGACTCTTCCGCCTTCTATAGCCCTGGACCTGAAGGCCAAATTTCCCTTTTTATGGGCTCCCTCCTATTTGAAATACTTGGGGGTAAAAATTGGACCCCACGTTAACCAATTGTTTACCTTGAATTATAATCCCTTGGTGACTAATATAAAGGAGGATTTAAGGCGCTGGGATAGACAAGTGTTCTCGTGGATGGGACGTATAGCTATTGTTAAAATGAACGTCCTTCCACGTTTTTTGTACTTCACCACTATACCCATTAGTCTCCCTGTTATATTGCTCAAGCAATGGCAGCAACTACTGTGTGGCTTTATTTGGCGGAGACGACCTCCCAGGGTGGCAAGGTCTATTCTCTATCTGCCTAAAAATAGGGGGGGCCTACATTTACCTAATCTCTTGTGGTACTATTATGCTGCTCAGTTGCGGGCCCTGGTGGCTCTTCACGGAACTAGGGATGTCCCACAGTGGGTGAGGTTTGAACAGGGGATGTTGGGGTCTTTCCCTATCGCGGCGCTGCCATGGCAACCTAGTGCCGCGTGGGGCAAGTTCGGTTACTACCCCTTCGCTCTGCGCACTACGATGAGGATATGGCATCGATGGCAAAAGGAACTAGTGGGTCCTGAAACGTACTCTGTGTTAACTCATTTATTCACTAACACTGCGGTGCCCCACCTTGAACGCCCAATAGGCCTCAAGGAGTGGCAAGAATCAGGGATCTTATGTCTGGGACAGATGCTACAGCATGGTAAACTACTGTCTAGAATGCAACTTAGTGACCTACATCCCGGTAGCACATTGGATTTTTTATTATATGCTAGAATATCTTCCTTCATGCAAACAGGGATACGACGAAGCACTGTGAGGACTAAAAACACTCTTTTTGAGACACTCTGTCAACATGCTTCGACTATGAAGGGAATCATATCAAAAATATATGCAATGTTCAACACCAGAGTGTTGACGGCCCATAAATATAGAGTGCTCTGGGATTTAGAGTTTCCGGGTTCCCTAGACGATCATGATTGGGATATCATTTATTCTGGTGCTGGCAAATGTTCCATCTCAGCTGGGCTACAAGAGAATTGTTATAAAATGATATTTAGGTGGCATTACACACCGCTAGCCTTACACAGATTTTACCCTCACCTTTCTGATGGCTGTTGGCGGAACTGTGGAGCTCAGGGCACATACCTACATATATGGTGGTCTTGTCCCCGAATTCAGGGTTATTGGCAGGAGGTGATTCAGTGGCTATCTCAGTTGTTATGTGTCACTTGCGTGGCTCGTCCTTGGCATGTTTTACTAGGTGCGCCTATGAATGAACATACCACTCCACACCAAAAGTTGATTTTGCAAACTTTTATTGCAGCACGTACAGAGTTGGCTATTCTTTGGAAACAGATCACGGCCCCATCACTTGCTGCGGTACAACATCGTCTATTTTCTCTATACCAATTGAGCAGACTTACTGCCGTACATCAGAATCGTCTAACCTCTTTTAAAGCTGTCTGGGGTCCATACCAAAAATGGCTAGCTGATCACACTTCCATCTAAAGTTTATTTGTATTAGTGGCGTCATACCAATGCCTATGATACTAGTCTTAGCTTTAGTTTTTCCCATATTACAATCCTGTCCATTTGAGTATCCTGTACCAGTGTGGGGAGGGGAGGGGGGGTGGGGGTTGGGAGGTTATTCTGGGTTCTAGGTTACCATGATTCTTCGTTCTTTACTTCTGCTTTTGCAGTTTGGTTTGCAAATGCAGTATGCTCTTCTATAAGCTGATTTTGATATCATCCACTACTGTATTCTATTGGTAAGGCTATTCTGATCATACCTGTTATTCATTTTGTTATCTCTTATCTTATGTTTCATGAAAGCCTGTTATTAGCCTGTTTTAAGCAAATTGCTGTTTTTCTTTGTGTGACCTGAATATACAATAAAAAGATTATACACAAAAAAAAAAAAGCTTAGGAAAAATGGGAAATCAAAAATTGTTTGTCCATTGTGATTCTCCAGTTTAGTTACAGAAATTACAAAGTTTCTAAAAATACACTGGCACATTATCCAAAGTTTGAGTTCTTTTGAAGATAAAAACTTTATTGTAGCCTTCACTATGGAACGCAATCATAGGGATAGATGAATTCCATCTACCTTAGAAGAAGAAAAAATTTTTAGAGCACTACATATGTGGCAATATATGTCCCCAGGCTAGGAAAACAAAGAAGCCAATATTCAATAAGCCAGATATTCAGCGAGATAAACATCCCACTAAATATACTCACCTAAAGTTATCTAGCTACATGCAGCTGGATAACACAAAAAACTTAACTGGCTATGTTTGAATGTGATTAATTAAGATTTTAAGGTTATCCGTCCCATGTGTGGCCGATAACTTGCCATTTAACCAGATATATTAAAAAAAAATATCCAGTTAAGTGGCAGCAAAATGAAATGCAAAAAATCCCTCTGAGATTTTAGGATTGATCCTCCAGCTCCCCACCCCAGAAAACACTTAGACAGCATTAAGGTCATAGCACCCGATGCCCCTGCCATGCCTAACTCCTCAAATTAAAAAACAGAAGCAGTGGGGTTGAGCACTCCAAGACCAAATTTCAATAACCCCATTATTGACTGACTAAATGTTTGATTGGGGCATATTAGAAAGGTAAGGTTTCTAGATGCCATATGCCAGATGCTTCATGAAGAATCTGGCATATGGCAGATATAGAAAGTAAAATGTGCAGCCAAGCCACAATCTGTTAGGATCCTGCCCGCGGTGTCCCACAGGCAGTCCCCTACCTTTTTCTCAGCAGGCTGCCGCCGATGCCATCCTCCGCAGTCCAGAGGCCGCGGCTGTCTCCTGTCCCATGTGGCAGGCTGAGCCGCCCGATGCCTCCTTTCGCGGCTGGAGCCACTGCTGGGGTCCTTGAGCATCAGGGAAGTTGTCTCAGCCGGTGCCTGCCTCTTGTCATCTTGAGCGGCAGGGAAGCCGCTGTCCACCTGGCCTCCCACGCGGCAGGAACACTGCAGATGCAGCTTTCCCCTCCAGACATCCCATAGGCGCGAGCATGTGCCTCAGATGCACTTTTAAGGGGCCAGCGGCGGGAGAAGCCCTGAGGCCCTCATCAATGATGTCATCAGCCTGTTCCTGGATCAGCCCTATAAAAGGACCCTGCTTCAGTTCCTCAGTGCCTTCGGATCTGGTCTTCACAGCGTCTGTGGTCTTCTTCCTGATCCAAGTCCTCCATGGTCTTCCTGTGCCTTGATGGATCTTCGTTCCATGGTCTTCATGTTCCTGAACTTCTTCGTCCTGATGTTCCTGTTCTCGTCCCTCGTCGGAGCTCCCTCATCACTTGTTCCTTCTTCCTGATGTTCCAGATGTCCAAGTTCTCCTGATGTCCTGATGGCCAGATGTTCTGTGTCCAGGTGTCCTGAGGTACCCTGTTCCACGTTCCTGATGTCTGATGTTCCTGTCTTGACTTCGTCCATCTCATCTTCAGCTCTTCGTCCAGTTCCCAGGTCCCTTGTCTGTCCACCTCTCTTGGCATGCCACTGTCGTGGTCTGTGACCAGCCCATGGGGGGGCTGTGTAGGGCGCCTCATGGTACAAGGCCTTCTCGTCTGCAGCGCAAGCCTCTGGAAGACTCTTGTTTTTAATGCCTTGCTTCTGAGTATCCCGAGTCTTGAATCTTGTCCCGGTCTTCGGAGTTCCTTGTGCCTGCTTCAGTCCATGCCTAAGACTCTGCCAGAACCTGCTCTGCTCCAGCATGGACCGCGACCAGCCACAGGCGGCTGTGTAGGGCACGCCCCGGTGCAAGCCTCTACTGAATCTTCATGTTCCAGTCCCAGGTTCCACTTCTTTGCCTGGAGTCTGCTTCGCGTTCAGCGTGGCCCATGACGAGCCATGGGCGGCTGTGTAGGGTGCGCTGTGATGCAGTTCTCAACCAGTACTTTCGCCTGACTCCTGAATCCTTGCCTGAAACTTCCGAGCAACCTGAATCCTTATCTGAGTCCTCCGAGTATCCTAAGTCCTTGTCTGAGTCCTCCGAGTCTCCTGAGTATCCTGAGTCTTCGCTGAGTCTTTGTGTTCCTGCCCTCAGCCTCCGTCTGGTCTCACACTCGTCGTTCCCAAGCAGCGGGTCCATAAAGGCTATGGAGTGGCCGGAGGGCTACTCTCGAGACCAGCATTGGGTCTCATTGGTCCAGTGGAGGGCTGAGCCTGCCTTGTTCCTGTTCCGGATATTCCTCACCTTGTCTTCACTCCAGCCTTGCCCGTGCTCGTACCTGCTCACCTCTCGCGGGGCCTCATTTTCTAAAGTATCGCAGACCTGCGATACTTTAGGTAATGAGGGGCGGGGGGCCGAAACCATAGAAGGTGTAGCTATTGGGCGCGAAATAGGACGCGAAAAGGCCCTTACCTTTTCGTCGTCCACGGCGTCTTCGCAAGTCGGCCCCGGTGACGCCCCGACTCCTCCTCTTCCGGGGCCGACTCCACCCCCATCTTGGTATCGCACGTGAAATGTTCCTTATCGCGTACTATCCGTCTGTTAAATGACCCCCGTGGTGTGTCTTGGGGCTCCTCCCTGAGCCGCGCTGTGATCCAAGCGCTCACATCCTCCCTTGAGATGGGGTGGCGCCTCTGCACTCCTAACAGGGCCTGTAGGCAGCGCTCCTAACACTTTCTCCATAAAGGAGCTTTTCCATCCCCTTTATCATTTTTGTCGTCCATCTATGTACCTTTTCTATATCCGTTATGTCTTTCTTGAGATGGGAGCAACAGAATACTCAAGATGCGGTTGCAGCATGGATCTATACAAAGGCATTATGATATTCTCCATGTTATTCTCTTTTTCTTTCCAAATAATTCATACTATTCCATTTGCCTTTTTGACCACTGCCACACAGTGAGCCAAAGATTTCAGGGTATTGCCTACAAGGACTCCGAAGTCCTTTTTCTGGGTGGTGACTCCTAACACAGAACCCAGCATCGAGTCCCACATGCAGATGGACGCGCACGCGTGTCTTTAAAAATCTACCCCATATTGAACATGTAATAACTGACACTAAAAGGGGTTGAATTAGCACTAGTGTGAAACTTGTGAGAAGTATCATCAATTGCCAAGTGTCCAACCCTAGCTACTGTCCATTTGCATATATTTCATATACATTCATAATTCCATCATCTTAAAAAATGATGAA
This sequence comes from Rhinatrema bivittatum, assembly GCF_901001135.1. Taxonomy (NCBI): domain Eukaryota; kingdom Metazoa; phylum Chordata; class Amphibia; order Gymnophiona; family Rhinatrematidae; genus Rhinatrema; species Rhinatrema bivittatum. The sequence goes on along the minus strand of NC_042616.1, from coordinate 738,019,595 downwards.
GCCAGCTAGTAGAGAGTATATCTTACATTTACTTACCTCATATTTGGATCGGAAATGACTGAGCAGTATTCAAGCAACAACTCTTAGATATCTTAACTGGCTACCAAACTGCACGATGAGCCATGAAATATATTGATTGCTTCATGGATGCTGATAGTGATGCTTTCAGTGATTTATTCCAAAAGTATTGCCACTTAGGAGAATCTAGTGTCCTATTTCCTTCTCCCAAAGTCTTTCTACACTTCAGTGGCTAATATGAAATCCAAGCTTCAAATAAGAATAAAAGCCAGACACAATTTTCGAGGAAAGTAAGAGCTTATTGCATAACAGTCCCTAACAGCAAACGAGACATGATAATCAAACTATACCAACGTAGTGCTTAGTGGGGTAGATTTTTTTTAAAAAGCGCGATCGCGTACTTTTGTTTGCGCAGCAGGCGCAAACAAAAGTAAGATACGCGCATAGCTGCTCGTATCCTCTAAAATCCTGGATCGGCGCGCGCAAGGCTGCCGATTTTGGGCAGCCTGCGCGCGCCGAGCCACGCAGCCTGCCTCCGTTCCCTCCGAGGCCGCTCCGAAATCAGATCCCACGCCCTGGACATGCCCCCTTCGAAAAACCCCGGGACCTATACGTGTCCCGGGGCTCTGCGCGCGCCGGCGGCCTATGCAAAATAGGCACGCTGGCGCGCAAGGCCCTGCTCGCGTACATCCGGGCGGATTTACGCGAGCAGGGCTTTTAAAATCCGCCCGAGTGTGTATTCACTTAAAAATCCTGACTCAGGTAGGCTGAACCTTTCTTGAGTTTCTGAGAATATCACCAACTGACCCCCATGCTTATCCTGTGCTTCCTGGGATTGTGTTCCTGTGTTTTGCCTCCACCAATTCCACTGGGAGAGCATTCCATGCGTTCACCCCCCTCTATGAAGAAATATTTTCTAATGTAAGTCCTGAATCTACCCCCTTTTGAGCTTTATACAGTATGATGACGCCTTCTTTAAATTCCTTTTCCAATGGTTCATTATTTATACTTGAGGAAAAGAATGAGGATCTCGCCCCCTCCCTCCCCAGGAGTGCTTTATGCACTGTAAATGTTGAGAGGGCTACACGCGGTTCCACTTATAGGTATTTAGGGCTTTCAGCTTGAGCAGGAATTGTAATAAGCCATGTTCCAAAGTCAGAATAAACTTGCATTAGACCATGTTTTTCCCCTGACCTGTAAGATGCTGCTTCCAGCTGACAGGAAATTGCATGGGCGGATGGAAAATGTTATTCTTGCAACTGGCATGTAGCAGGCACTAGAAGTCTAATTTGAATTTTGAATTTATCAAAATTTATAGTCCACATTTATTAAAAAAAAAAAAAAACTGTTCAAAATGGATTCCAGATAAAAGCATACATAAAATCATGAACAAACATTACAAAATAGAATAGAAACCAATACTACAACAAAAACAAAATGAACTACACTTCGTTCATATTAGGAACCATAAATTAGTGTTCAAGATCATAATGATTTAGTCTAAATTGTATGCCTGTTTAAACAAGAATGTTTTAAGTGATTTTTTAAAAGTGGAAGTACATTCAGCTGCTCTGACATGATCAGGTAACAAGTTGCAGATTCAGGGACTGACAATGGAGAATGCTCTGTCTCAGGTTAGATCCAGCCCTGCTGCTTTAATGGAAGGAATTTCTAAAAGGTTCTTATCACTAGACCTGTGAGGTTGTACTGGTTTACAGATTCTTAATACCAAGTTTGCCCAACAATCAGTGTCTGAAAGAATAAGTCTGTGGATTAAATGAATAATTTTATATTGGACTCGCCACTCAACAGGGAGCTGATCAAGTTTGACTAATGAAGGGGTTTTGTGTTCAGGCATAGGAGTATTAGTTAAAATCCATGCTGTGGCATGTTGCACAAGTTGAAGTAGGCACAAGGTATTGGCCAGGAGCCCAATATAAAATGCATAGCAATAATCCAAAGCAGAGCCTTAACACCATGTGGAAATCATCAGGTTCAAGGAATGGTTTTAGTCTCCTGATCGAGCGAAGTTTATAAAAAGATGCCTTGACTACTGCCTTTATATGAAGATTCATAGTCAGCCCAGGAAATGCTGTTTGACTGGGATGATGAGGTCTTCAAATGAAAGTGAATTATGATGCGTTGTGTAACGGAAATTTGCTGAGGGAAATGTTTTCTGTTTTGGAAACATAAAGTACTGTTACGAAGACTCCTCGTGTGGCTCGTTTTCGCAGTAAGTAGAGCCAACAGCTTTATCACACCTCTAGTCCTTGCTGGGTTAGCGGTTTAGTAACCTTTTACACCTTCAAGTTATCTGGTGCTTGTCGTTGGCGAATTGCCACTATTGTTCTCAAACAGTATAAAAATTCTGGTACCTTCTGCTCATCTCCTTGTATATACAAGTAATTTCCCAGTCAAGAAAAAAGTCTTGCTGAAGTGACTGAGAGTGGTCTGTCTCTCCCACTTAGACAGAACTGTCCAGGGACCGTGAACCTTTCCAATTGGCAAGATTTATCATGCCTTTCAGATTTGTGAATGTCTCTATCAAATTGGCAGCAAATTAATATTCAATTTATATTTTCCTTATGAGCATTACAGTATTTCCGATTAAAATGAAGATGGCAGTTGAACTGGCTTGCTCTGGAAGGAATGAGACAGCAAATGGAACAATGTATTGTATGGAAGGGTAGAGCGATACCAATCCCATCTCAAAAAGAACTGCCAGAATCAAGGAAAAGTACAGAGATATGTTCTTAATGACACATGTGCCTTTATTTTTGCTATAATTGTACTCAAGGCATCTTTAAAATCATTTCAGAATGCAATGTTCTTAAAAACAAGGGGATTTGCACAATAACATTAGGAAAGCTGCCCAAAAAGTAAGGAAAGGTTTTCAGGTCAAAAGAAAGCAGATAAGTCATGGCAACGTTTATAAAATCACAGATCATTCATAGAGGAGGGGGGGGGGGGGAGGGAATCACAGGAACTAATGGAAATTATCCAAAATTCCAAATGAAAAACAAACAATGAACTTGCAAAAGTCACACACAAACCTATAACAAAATAGTCCTGGCCTTTAAAAACAATGATCTGGCACAATATGAGAGAATTTCCTTCCTCTCCTTGTTTACATGAGCTTGAGTAACAGAGTGGCATCAGTTACAAGCTCTTGGCAATGACATGTAGACACGTGGCTTAGTTACCATTTTTATTGTTTGTTTTGGTTGTTTCACATTGCTGCAATTTCATTGTTTTTTCCCCGCAATTTTATTATTTTATTAGACGCAATTTTATTAGACTTAAGACTTGGCTGTTTAAACAAGCTTTTCCGGACTCCTCCTAAATTCCACCTCATCAACATCTATAATGCAGCCATACCAGTCCTTTGTAAATAACTCGAGCCTCGAGCCATCTCCCAAAACATTCAAGCAAAAACTCAAGACATGTCTATTCACACATGCCTATACTTGAAATATTCATGTTTTTCCTCTCCTTTATATGCCTTGCATTAACTACCCTTCTCCCCCGGTCTAGACACCATCTCTAATTTCCCCAAATTCTGTTTACTGTAAATACCTCTCCTTACAATTGCTCTTAATTGCACTCTAAGTGCTTTCTCCCCCCTCTTACTACCTCTAATTTAGAACTCCATCTCATCCTAACGCTCTCCCTTACCTCATACCCAATTTACTAGAATCCCTTTCTTCTCCAGTTCTGTTTAACTCAGCTCTGTTAAGTTACACCTAAATTATAGTTCTGTTTTTTAAAAGACTCTACTTGCTGTATGTTCAAATATTTATATTTTTACTATTGTTAAATGTATAACGATTATATAACCCTGTTAAATGTATAACGCTCCGGCGTAAGTTCCTGTTCACTGTACACCGACGTGATATCTTTGATGAGCGGCAGTATATAAAAAAATTATAAATAAATAAATAAAATAAATAACTCGGTATGATGTTAAATTACTACTGTATTTCTCTCTTCTCCCAGTTCGATCATCTTTGTTCATTGTAACTGCAGTTTCCTCTGCACAGGTTCCAGTTTTAATGTATTTTGCACCCCCTTGTTCAACTGTAAACCAGCATGATGTGATTGTATCATGAATGCCGTTATATAAAAAACCTTAAATAAATAAATTATGTATGATATAGTGTACCCCGCCGCAAACACTATCAGAGCTGAGCAGGTTATAAATGTTTTAAATAAATAAAAATCATCTTACATATCTACGTGATGGAAGCATCAAGTACAGCTCTAAGATAATTTGGTAGATTTCAGCAATTGGTCCCCATCCAGCCTGCCCAGTTATTCCAGTCTAAGCTGCCATGCATAACTGGGCAGACTGCATGAGCCAAACAATCTTTATTGGCCATTTTTTTAATATTACATTGTTATATTAGAGCTGTTTCATGCTAGCTCGCTTCCATTATTGTAGAACCAACTAGATTTATGGTTTATGACTTTTAAGAGTAACAGGGCCTCTCCTCTGTTTGTTTAAACCCAATAGTTTTTCAGTGAAGAACAAAACAATATATACTAAAACTGTTTGAGCAATCAATTCAACGTGGTTAGGTGTTAAAAAATTCCATTTGTTTTAATAGCTATAGTATGTCATACTCAGAGGGTGAAAACGTCAAAGAAGTCTTCAGTGTGCAATTTCTTGTGCTCTCCCAGCAGATCTATAGCCTACTAACAAGTTGTGGAGAAATCTAGGTAGAATAGGGTAGCTGCATATGCTTTGCTTTCCAGGCTCTGTGTCTCCTGTGCTCCAGGACATTCAAGAAACTAGGTCTGTGGCCAGCTCCCAAGTTCTAGACAATTAACAAAGCCAGAGATACTTAATACAAAATCAAGTTGGGTAAGCAGCATGCCCCAATTGATCAGCCGGAGTAAAACGTCTCTGCTAAATACTTAGCATCTCTTTTCACACTAGAACAGGGAAAAGATGAAAAATTCACGTAGAATCTTGCCAGTCAGTTCTCTACATCTGTGCATGTGATAAAAACGATATATTTATCTTAAAATGCATTCACACGAGCAAGAGGTGTCATTATTTAAAGGAGTTTAAAGTTAAAAATACATGTTTTTCAGTCAAACTAGTGTGCTATTTTGCTGTAATAGGAAACAAAAATATCACAAAACTGGATTCTTGAATCACAATAGTTTTACATTAATTTTAGCCCATAATAGAGCTGTACACTTCCTGTCATCCACGTGTTCATTACACTGTGCAGTTCTTGTAAACATATTCCTTGGATTTTAAAATCTAAAATTGTATTCCTTCAGGATACACAGTAATATATGGCTTGATTCACCCAATTTGAGGCCAAAAAAGAATCTGTGGTAAATAGACATCCAGGAAGGCCAAGTATTTTAAACACGATCCTGAGATTGAAAAGTTCAGCCTTAGGAGACCAAATAGCAGCAAATAGGCCTGTTAATTAGAGGATAATGAAGCATTTGGTTCTGACCCAGCTCCAAGTCATGCCTTACTGAAATATGCATAAGCCTTGTTAATCCTTTTTGGACATGCAAAGTCACTTTAATGAGGTATGAAAAGGCAGAGTAAAAGCACCAAGCATGTCCCATGAATAACATAAGTACAAATCAAGGTCAAGAAGCCAGAAACGCTTGTCACATTCAACTGCCTCATTTACATAGTCTCTGAAACACGTATTCAATCCCTACTCCATAGGAAATAATGGGGCAAAGCCAAATAGTAGTCTGCAATGCTTGAACAACTGTTGGCAAGCAAAGTCAGTGGTATGTGTCAAAAAAAAATAAGATACCTTTCCCCATCTATATAAACTTTTTTCTTCTTCACCATATAACTGTCTTGACTATTAAAGTGTATCATTGGTAGTACCATGGCACATTTACAGTTACATGGGTCATTCATTCGTCAAATCCTACACTACTTTCATTGCCTCACAGCTTAAAACAGCCTTCAACTTATCAATACATTACAGCATAGGTAAGAAATGGAGCCTCCTCTTAGCTGTGAAGTTTATTGGACAAACTAGATGGGCCAATATTATATGTGGAAGGTCATGTGCCTTAACACAAGATAAATGTATTACCCTAGGATAGGGAATGGACTGATCCTTTCCACCTTGACTAGGAGTGTGGGTGTTGGGGAGGGAATGGTTTTACTGTGATCTTTGAGGAAAATTTTAGTCAGTCCAGGAGACACATTTAAGAGTTCTGGGGTGAATTCTGAGTTGACAGAATTCTGAAAGGAGAGGGAGCTTGTGGTAATGTTAGTAAGCAGTTAGTACAGTTTTGTGGTGATATGCAGAACAGGTAAACACCAGACAAGTTCAGAGGATGTCTAAGGGGAGTATTAGATATTGTAGAGCTATACGATTGAATGGATGTGCAGACAAGATAGGCCCTATGGTCTTTTTCTGTCATCACGTTTCCATGTTTCTAGATGCTGGGAGCTAAAGATGCCAGAGAGAAGGACCAGATGACTTCCAGAAACCCACCCTAGTGAGAATCAACTGGCTTCTGACAAACAGCAACTGGATTTGCTATAATAAACTTAGAAGGAGTTAGTATCCTTGTTTAGGGGTGCACAGCTAACCACATTAGGGTAAAAGCAATAAGAGGTTATAGTCTTGTACAATAAACCCTGGTGAATCCTTGTTGTTTCCTCACTGTTCTGAACACAGTAAAAGGATCAAGTACTGGGTGGTGCCAGCTTGGGACTTGCTTTACAGTAGATAAGCACCATGAGGCTTGTTTCACTCATGCCAAGACCCTGAAAGCTTTCTCACTGCATTCATCACCTACATTGAAGAAGAACCGTATAAGAACCTTTTCTCACCTTCTAGTTTTGCAGCTCTTTACCCATGTTCTCTGACATCGTCAGGCTTAGTGTGCCCAAAGAAATGGACATAAGTGGAGCCACAAGTAGCCACTCACTCTTTCTGCCCCCTTTTATAAAGGCTATTTACAGTGAGAAAAGAACATAGAATGACTTTTCAGCACAAACGGACATGGTGCCTTTAATGGCTCAGAGACATCATCCTAGTGGTAGGTTTTTACTGACGCTATAAAAACACAGGCATCCCATACTGCGGCTCATTGTCTGAGAATCAAAATTGGCAAGCAGTGGGGAACCACTAGCATTTTCCCTGTGCCCAGTTTAGCATTGGGATTCCAATAATTGCAATGGTGAGTCCTCCTGCCAACTCTGGTGAGCACCCATTTTTCATTATTGTGAATTGCAGGCGTTATATACATTGTTGATAGATCCAATGTATGCTACCAGTGAGAGTGCCCAGTATTAGTAAATTATTAGTTTGCTGTGACCTTGTGTAGATTATAAACTAATTACTGTTCTCTAATATGTATTTCAACATAATCGAGACCCGTCCAACACCATCCTAGGGGGCTGTGCATATCTTCCTCTGCGTTTCTCATTGTCCAGTATTTGTGCTTTTATGTGGTATCTGTGTCCTTGTGATTTTATGTCCAACACTGGTCCAGATTTTACAAATTGTGTATCCAATGCTTTTGCCTCTGCTTTCTAGGCTGTGTGCTTGCCCCCCCTGATGTATTCTCCAAGGAATAGGTATCTGCTGCAACAGTGTAGTTAACTCCAATCCTATCTCTACTATTCATTGCTGTATTCTCACTTGTTTTCTTGAAATTGTAGCCTTCCATGTTTTGGCTACCATGATATGTGTTACTGTTAACACATTGTTTTTCTGTTTCTACCTTTTCGTTCTAATTTCGCCCTGGAGCACATCCCATGCAACAGCTTCCCTTCAGTGCAGGCTGGGCTTCAATGGATGTATGCATTCCTTGGGCTTTACATTAGAGTGAATGAAACGTGCCTTTGGGGTGTGGTACTGGCTCCTGTATTGCTTTCCAATTGCTGGTTTCTGTATTGAGTGTTAAGCATCCTGGCCACCTGTTTCAGCTTCCCACATATTTAGGAATACAAATAAATCAATCTGGGATACAACAGCTATTTTGAAAGCAGATAACTCCACCCCCTGCTACAAACATATTCTGTCTGTTTGGTCCTATGATTATGGCTTCAGCATTGTCACTCGCCTTAAAGTTCCCAGAATGGTTAGATGAGAAATCAAATATGAGTAAGTAAGGTGAAAGCTGCTGATCTGAAAGAAGTGTTCTTCAAGGACAGCAGGATGTAAGCACTAACAGGTGAATGGCATTATCTGTTGAAGCCCACACTGTGATGATTACCTCAAAGCTTCTAGAAGCTTCGTCATGCTTTACTGCACATGTGCAGGACTCCTTCCATTCTTAAAATAGCTTAAATTAAATACAGGATCCAACTCCAAGGGGAAGCAAGTAGGTTCTATGAGGCCTTACATATTGCTGTCCTCAGAGAAGAGCTGTTGCAGGTAAGCAACTTTCACTTTCTCCAAGGAGGAGCAGGTGAGGAATCTCTATCTAAAGGTTATCCCTAACATAAAAGTAAAAGGGAAAATACAACTAGAAAAAACAGTGCCAACAGGCAGAACTATTTTTGTTCTTATCTCTCTCATTTTTTAAGGGGTTAACATGGAAATAACAGGTCTTAGGGGCATGGTGCTAGATGCTATACCTCAAATAAACTGTGCATCAGAATTATCAAGATTGACTTTATCTTAACAGTAATAGGTGTGAATATGTGGACTATGCACCATATCACAACCTTGAAAATCTCTTCTATGGATGCCAATCTGAGATGGGCCACTGATGCTAGCATGGCACATATATACAGATTCAGACCTGCTTGAATATAACAGAAAGAGATGTAATCTGCTGTCCATTTAGAAAGGGTGTACTTGGCCATGATAATTCTATGTATGTTGGGGGTCAAAAGAAATAAAAGATTGGGTGGAAATTAACAGCTTCAGTCTGTTCCAAACAGGCTCTTTTGCGATCCAAACTGTGCAATGCTTGTTCAACATGGTGGACATACTATTAATTAAGTTGACTTAGAAAATAGCCACTGCTATTACTAGCAATAGTAGCATGGAATAGACTTAGTTTTTGGGTACTTGCCAGGTTCTTATGGCCTGGATTGGCCACTGTTGGAAACAGGATGCTAGGCTTGATGGACCCTTGGTCTGACCCAGTATGGCATGTTCTTATGTGGCCTGGGAAAGAATGTTGGAAGGATGATCGATTGGTTAAGGCACAAGTCTGACACTACCTTAGGCAGGAACACAGTAAGTATGTTCAAAACTAATCTAGTATGAAAAAACTTTGTAGAAGATGAATAAGTTACTAGGGTCTGGCGTTCACTCATTGTGTGCCAAAATGATCATCACTAAAACTATAACCAGGTGAGGTGCTTCAGCTTTCAGAAGTCTCATTGCTCAAATAGAATTTTCATCAACAGGGTAAGTACCATTACACAGCAGGAGACTTTAGAGAAGGTTTCACCTGATGCAAGTGTCACCTGAATCTGACAGTCAAACACTGTGCAGAGATGGGTTTACCTTCTATAAGGGGGTGATAAACACCAACTGCACTGAGCTGAACCCCAATGGAGTTAGTCTTCAGCTCAGACTAAGAAAGACGTTGAAGTTAATCAAGCAGTTTTTGTGTGGAACTAAAGGGTCTAGGGCCTTTACTTCATACCAAAAGGCAAGCCTCCATTAAAGCGATATCATTGTCTCAAGGAAACCTCTGGAGGCCACAAAAATTGGAGACACATCCTCAGATAGGTTAAGAGAATTTAATGCTTCCTTCTCTACATCCAGGCTGTCAAGGCCAAGTATCTGATATTGGATTAAAAGTGTTGAGAGTTGGTGAATTCCCCAATCTGATTGATTCCCTAATGCAGTGGTCCCCAACCCTGTCCTGGGGGCCCACCAGCCAGTCGGGTTTTCAGGATATCCACAATGAATATGCATGAGAGAAAATGTGCATACACTGCCTCCATAACATGCAAATTTTATCTCATGCATATTCATTGTGGATATCCTGAAAACCCGACTGGCTGGTAGGCCCCCAGGACAGGGCTGGGGACCACTGCCCTAATGGATAGGTCCCGGAGGAGAGGAAACCAAATCTGTCTCTGCCAATAAAGGGCTATGAGGATCATGATGCCCCCACAGTCTCTTCACTTTGCAAGGTTTTGATACTAGAAGAATTGGAGGAAAAGAATAACTCTAATCCACAAAGCATTATACAACAACAAAATGGAATGAATGAAAATTATTCTTCACTTTCAAAACCCATTAAGAAATCTATGCTCCACAAATCCCGGTCTTCTCTCAACTCCTTCCCAAGACTAACCCGCTGCAACTCAAACAAAGACCGTACTTTTTCCATAGCAGGACCACCCCTATGGAACTCCCTCCCGACTGACCTAAGACTTGAGCCAACATCTCAAACTTTAAAAAAAAAAAACTAAAAACTTGGCTCTTCCAAAAAGCTTATACAATGTTATGAAAACAATCTCCACTTAATTCACTTTTAACCACTCCTTCCCCTCCCCTGTCCTATCCCCCTTCCTTTTTCATTTACCTACAAACCCTTTACTACACTCACCAACCCAACCCCTCCATGATATACACAATTTCCAACGCTCCCCTTTCATATCCAACACACTCCTACATCCTTCCCATGTGATTAAAATAACACAGAATACATATCCTCCACATTTCTAAATATAAGAAAAACCACTCTCAAGTTTTTCTTTACCTCATTTGACTCTCAGATTTTTCTGTATTTGCTTATCTATCAGTTAAATCTTTCCACCTGTTTTGTTCTCCCATTTGCTATACTCTTGCATTGTAACCTTATTTTTCAACTTGTTCTCTGTAAACTGATGTGATAACGTGTGTTGAATATCGGTATATAAAAACTAATAAATAAATAAAGAAGACCCTCTCCTCAATCTAGGGAGAAGGCATCTGAGGATATTGCCTTGAATCCCTCTTTTGGAGCAGAAGTTCAGGATCTTTTTGTTCAGAAAAGCCACAAATAGATCTATGACAGGTGTACCCCACTCACAAGATTATCTGACTTGCTATTCTCCTGTCCAGAGACGATACATGAGGTTCCAGATCCAACTCAATCTATCCGCTAGAACAATCTTTGAGCCTGTCAGGTATGTGGTTCTTAGGACCATCCTTCGAGAGATGGCCTAGGCCCACATCTGGGCAGCTTCCTGACAAAAAAATCTAATTCTCCCTCAAGTAGAACATTGCTGCTCAATTGTCTGAATGAGAATGTTTTTGGCCAACCGATCTTTGAAAGCCTTTAGCGCATACTGTATTGGTCTTAGCTCTAAGAAATGTATCTGATGAAACTTTTCCTGGCAGATCAACACCCCCCCCCCCCCCCCCCCCCAACTAGGTTTGACACATCAGTGGAAAGGAAAATTTGAATTGGAGGAATTTGAAAGAAGACTCCCTTGGCCAGATTTCATTGAATCAGCCACGAGGACAGGGAGTCTTTGAGCAGCTAGGTGACTTGGAGACTGTCTCAAAAATACTGAATGACTCAAGGCCACTGTAATTGTAGGGTCTATTGGGCTTATCTCATGTGGATTGTGCCATGCATGTTACATGCATTCTTGCTGCTGTGTGGCCCAACATGCTCAACATGTTCCATTCTGATGTCTGCTGACTCTACTTTATTTGTTCTACTGCAGACATCAACATAATTCCTTTTGTGTGGGAAAAAAGGCATGTGTCTGAGTCATATCTAGCAGAACTCCTTTAAATTTCAATTGAGATAATGGGAGATTTGAGATAATTTGTAACAAACTCTACCAATTCCAGCAGTCGACTGTTTATGCTTATTAAATTATGGGATCACCTTGAAATATACTCTTGGCAGTTAATAGTCCAGGCAGGGAAATATGGGCACAATCTGCATACATATATAGCTACCACTGCAAGACATTTTGTCAACATATATAGTGCTGCTACGCCAAATGGCCATATGTGATAATGGAGGTGATGTTTCCTCACTACACAATGAGATACTTCTTATCACCTAGAAATCTCTCTGGGTAGGTACAGCATTCTTTAGATCAGGGTCCTCAACCCAGTTCTTGGCACACACCTGGCCAATTAGGCTTTCAGAATATCCACAATGAATATGCATGAGATAGATTAGCATACAATGGAGGCGGTGCATGCAAATCTCTCTCATATATTCATTGTAGATATCCTCAAAATCCAACTGGCTAGGAGAGCCCAAGGATCGGGTTAATAATCTCTCCTTTAGATCGATGTAGTATAGCCAATCCCCCTTTTCGGAGAAGAAAAACAAGATATCCAGGAAAACCATTTTGTACTTTAATTTTCTAGGAATCTGTTCAAAGCCCTTATGTCCAGGATAGGATAGAGTCCCCATATTTATTCAGAATCATGAAATAATAATAAAATCCCCCCCCTCTTTTTCCTGGTAGAATGGGTTTAGCCTATAAGAGGGAGGAGAATTCCTTTTGCAGCAGTTCCTGCTGTTGAGAAGCAAACCAAGAACTTCTGAGGTGGGGAGGGATGTGGACAATTTGGCAGGGTATCCATAAAACTATCAATTATGCTGCAAAATTTGGTTCTCAGCTTAATAGTGGGCGAGCAGTTTATGGAAACCCTTAAGCTTTCCCCCATAAAGGAAATTTCTCCTGCAGAGACACCTGGATTGTGGCTATGCTCTCCTGGTTCAGTCAAAACCCCCTCCTAGATTTTGGGCTGTCTGGGATAACAGCAAGGTCCCTTCTGTTGACAAGGACGAGGGGGCATGGGGTAATGCCTCCTTGGAGTATTGAAGGAGTTTCTTGGTACCCAATTAGAATACCTCCTAGATGTGGAGGGTGGGTCTGGGGTGAGAGTGGAAAGAGTCTGAAGCAATAGCACAATAATCATTCATGTCAGCCACCGCTTCCTTCAACTCATCACCAAGAGATCATCTCCATTGCATGACACATCTGAGTGTTTCCTAGAGATCTTGCCTGAAGCCCTACAAGGCACATCTGTGGGAACCAATACTTGCTGGAGGGACTCTGAATGCTATTTCAAAATCCCTCATTGGTGCCCCATGGGGCATTAACGAATGGGTTCTAGTCCTTCTTGAAGTTTACAGCCTTCTGGACATGGTATATTGCATCCACCGTCTTATTCACTGGTGACAAAGAGTAGGCTCTCCCATCTGCTCATCTTTCTCCTGCAGATGCTCATGGTCCAGCATTACCACAAGTTTCCTTTGGGAGATCCACAAACTGGAGGATATCAAGCTTTTTGTCCTGGACTATTCCTCCTCCTGTAAATTAAAATTGCTTCTATATAAAATCAGCAAAAAAAAAAAAGAGGTCCTCCAGTTACTCTCTCTTTTCCAGTGGCGAACAATCTGACTCTAAGCCAGTTGGTGGTTCAGTCCGTGTGCACCTGGCTACAAGGCCTCAATAAGGGCCTCTTCTCTATTGGTGTCTAGATCCCAAAGACCCTCTGAGCCTCGGGGAAGTCTCCTCTTCCCCCCTCCCCCAGATGCACTGGAAATTGACACCATTATGGCAATGGCTCAATAGTGATACATCTCCAGGAACCAATGTTAAGGCTCTACTAGAAGAGGCTACGAGAGTCTCAAGTAACCATTGGATCTCTATATGCAAGACTACTGCTGTTGACAGAGTGTTCGATCTGGATCCAACACTGCCTGGATTTTTTTCTCCAATTTCTCCTCAAAAATTGCCAATGCCAATACAGAATGGGAAGCAGAATGGTCACATCTTCCTGTGACATTTAAAGATTAGTAGTAGGCATCTGGGCCCTTAAAGGTATTTGCAATTACCAAGATTGATGCAGGGGTGAGCACTCTTCTTTGCATGACCACTATGGGGGATTTAGGGTTACAGCCACAATCTCCATGCTCCTGACATTACACATTGACAGAACTAATGATTCTTAGCTTTTGCCAGATGCCCAGAATAGATATTTCTCAATGCTGGTATCAAAGTATCATCCTTCATGTTCATCAGATGGGAAGATGAGAGAAGGCAAACCAAGAGGCCCCAAGATGAAAACAGAAAAACATGACTATTAGGTTCTGTGTCAGAACTAGAATTGAGGGGGCCCTAAGTGATAGTCATGAGACAGGACAGAATACAGATTCTCAGTAGAGCATGCCAAAAACTTACACGAGCTTTGTAAGTAATTTTCAGCAGCTGGGCTCCATTGGATGAAGTCACCAATCTGAAAGGACTGCCTGTCTTCAGAGAAATAAATCTATACCAGAGGTGGCTAACTCCAGTCCTCAAATGCCACAAACAGGCCAGGTTTTCAGGATATCCACAATGAATATGCATGAGAAAGGTTTGCATACAATGGAGGCAGTGTGTGTAAATCTCTAATAAGCATATTCATTGTGGATATCCTGAAACCCTGGCCTGTTTGTGGCCCCTCGAGGACCAGAGTTTGCTATTACTGAATAGAGTCAGGCTTTTCATAGTTGCAGCTCTTGTACTTTTACTGAAACTATTTTGGCTAAATTTCTGTTTGTTCAAATTTTACTAAATTTTATAAGTCAAGTGCTTTCACCTTCAACCAATTATATTTTTATATCTGGTTTTCTGGCAGTTTATAGATTTTGTGAGTAAACCAGCGTCAGTAATCAAGTGACCTGATGGCCAAAGTATCATTTGGTACTGTTATTACTTATCACTGCCAATATACACACTATACTACAATATGAGGGCAATTTTCAAAATTATTTACACAGGTAAATAGCAATTTACATAAGAACATGCCATACTGGGTCAGACCAAGGGTCCATCAAGCCCAGCATCCTGTTTCCAACAGTGGCCAATCCAGGCCATAAGAACCTGGCAAGTACCCAAAAACTACGTCTATTCCATGTTACTGTTGCTAGTAATAGCAGTGGCTAAAAGTCAACTTAATTAATAGCAGGTAATGGACTTCTCCATGAACTTATCCAATCCTTTTTTAAACCCAACTGCACTAACCACATCCTCTGGCAACAAATTCCAGAGTTTAATTGTGCGTTGAGTGGAAAAGAACTTTCTCCGATTAGTTTTAAATGTGGCCCATGCTAACTTCATGGAGTGCCCCCTAGTCCTTCTATTATCCGAAAGAGTAAATAACAGATTCACAATTACCTGTTCTAGACCTCTCATGATTTTAAACACCTCTATCATATCCCCCCCTCAGCTGTCTCTTCTCCAAGCTGACAAGTCCTAACCTCTTTAGTCTTTGGAGACAGCTGAGGGGGTATATGAGAGAGTGGAACAGAATAGGTAAACTAACATCAGTTATTTCTCTCTTAAAAATACAAAAAGACTAGGGGACACGCCCTGAAGTTAGCAAGTAGCATATTCTAAAGAAAATTTTTTCATGCAACATACAATTAAGTTCTGGAATTAATTGCCAGAGGATGTGGATAAGGCAGTTAGCTTAGCTGGATTTTAAAAAGGTTTGGATAAGTTCCTGGAGAAGTCCATAAATGTATTAACACAGAAGATACAGTGATAAGCAGTAGCTATTCCCTGCATGATAGAGGCATGGGATTTATTTACTGTTTGGGATCTTGCCAGGTACTTGTGACCTGTATCGGCCACTGCTGGAAACAGATACTTGGTTTGATAGACCCTCAGTCTGACCTCGTATAGAAGTTATTTTCTTATGATCATATTTGCTAGCAGCAATTCAGCAATCATAATATGGACTTAAAGAGCTATGAAAACTATGCTACAGAATGAAGTTGATCCAAATTTGGGGACATAGAAGGATCTATGCACTTAAAAACAAGAAAGCAACTAAACACTATTCTCACAATTTCTACCTTTAAAAAAGTCCTTGGTTTATAATATTTAACAGATTTTCTTTTAAAATTCTTTATTTAAGTATTACAGACAAGTCTGGAAAGAATAATAGAATTTCCATCACTGAATTACAGTATTTACACCCATTTTAGTTGTTAAGTGCCCAGCCCTAGTCAGAGAGGTGAGTTCCTGTGAAAATAGTCTCTCCGCAATAATCACCGCTTTTGTATTGTAAAGGTTCCAGGAATGTGAATGTAGGAAACAATCCTAGAATGGATGACACTTTTCCTTAATCCCAAGTACAAATAGTTCCAATATGGGTTTTCAGGTAGGTTTGGCTGAAGTATGCATTAGATTCAAACATTGCTTCTGTTCTAAAAATACTTTGAAACCAGTATGCAGAGTTGTTGTTCTTGTAGCACTGGCATCTAATCTCCAGCGGGCTGGCATGTTCACAGCCACACAGCACGTGTTAGGATAGCTTCACACCAATTTTGTTCTGCTCCTTTTTCATTTGCCTTTGCACTTCTTTTTCCATTTTTTTCCTTTGCTGTTCTGCTGTCCTCTTTTCCCTCTCAACCAGCTTCTGCTGCCTATAAATTTAAGGAAAAGAAAAACAGTATTTCCAAGTCTGGCAGAAAATTAAAATTGAGGGGAAACAATATACATAGTAATGCTATGCTTGCAAACTTAGACCTAGATTTATCAAAATGCGGTAAGAATCACATGTGATAGCAAAAGGGGCGTGGTTTATGCAAATATTCAGTTTATCGCACTT
Source organism: Rhinatrema bivittatum (assembly GCF_901001135.1). Taxonomy (NCBI): domain Eukaryota; kingdom Metazoa; phylum Chordata; class Amphibia; order Gymnophiona; family Rhinatrematidae; genus Rhinatrema; species Rhinatrema bivittatum. Next base: position 738,003,030 of record NC_042616.1, on the reverse strand, counting down.
TGCGCTAATTACCTATGCGAAGAGCTAAGTTAGTGCAAATTGCAATAACATCATCAGACGTTGCGATAGGTGCCCAGACCTGTTGTATTTCCCAGACAGACAGAGACAGACGGAGAGACAGACTGATTGACTGACCATAATGTCATCTCCCTAGATAGGTATTTGTATCCCTATGGTATTGACCTTCGGAGTGAGGAAACTCACTCCAAGATGAGATTTGAGCAATGTTCTCTCAACCTAGCTTGATTGGCTCTCTACCTGGGTAACATCTCTCTCTCTCTCAGCTGCAATTCACCTAAAATAGGCCTTGCGGGAGACATCGCTAAAGGCGATAAAACATTACCGCCCGGTCACGGCAGCTATCGCACAGCTTAACACCATCGAAAGAGGTGTAGTTAAAATCGGCGTCAAGTCTGTGCGATAGCTCTTCACAGACAGGCTAACCCAGCCCACTCCCCACCCCTAACTCCTCCTATTTTCCGAATTTGCATCGCACCATACGATATGGTGCTATCGCATGCATTAACGGGGCTTTTCGCATGCGATAAGCCCTTAACGCATGCGAAAAAGCCTTAGTGCATTTTGATAAATGACCTCCTTAGACATTGAGAAAGCATTTGATAGAACAACATAGCAGTGTATCTACATGAGATAGCAAATGTTGCTTACCTGTAACAGGTGTTCTCACAGGACAGCAGGATGTTAGTCCTCACAAATGGGTGACATCACAGGATGGAGCCCTGTACGGAAAACTTTTCTGTCAAAGTTTCCACAAACCTTTGACTGACACTGGCACACTGAGTGCACTGAGCATGCTCAGCCTGCAATTATCCCTGTGAGCCACAGATGTCTCCCTCAGTCTCGTCTTTTAGCTAAAAGCGCAAGTGAAACTAAAATAAACGTGAAAACGTATAGAGACCCAACTCCGCGGGGTGGCGGGTGGGTTTCGTGAGGACTAACATCCTGCTGTCCTGTGAGAACACCTGTTACAGGTAAGAAACATTTGCTTTCTCACAGGACAAGCAGGATGGTAGTCCTCACAAATGGGTGAGTACTGAGCTGAGGATGCCCGAGAGTGCACCAAATGCACCCAAGACGCGCGAAGGGCGCAATGACGAGGGTGGAGTTTGGAAAGGAGGGCATCCTGAAATCCTTAAAGGGTTGGTGGAAGGATGTTGGGTAGTTAACCCGAAAGGAATATGAGTAGACGGACTGGCCAAACATGGAGCATGCCAGCTAGTCGTATGTAAGCAATAATGGGCTGCGAAGGTATGGAGAGAACTCCAAGTTGCAGCCTGATAATAAGTGTACAAGCAGCAGCGGCAGAAGGGAAGCTATTAAGGCTGAGGCGGATGCAACAGAGTGTGGTTACACACAGTGTTGTAGTGAGATGCCTGCTGGTTGGTAGGAAAAGAGATACAGACCATCTATTAGGAGGAATAGGTCTGTTTGTCAACTGGAACTTGCAGCTTGGCTCTTGCCACAGAAGGAAAAAGTGTTAGGTGGAATTCCTATGGAATGAGGGCAAGCTAGGTAGAATGCAAGCATAGCCTTTCTGTCCAAGATTGGAAAGAATCCTCTCGCTCTGGTGAGAGAGAGGTGTTGGAAAAAATGGGCAGAGTATATCCTGAGTAAGGTGAGATGCAACATCTACCTTAAGAAAGATAGAAAGTTGAACACGTGAAAACCACTCAGTGATGGAGGAACGCTGGGTCAGATGAGTATGTAACTAGAAGTGTATAACTCATTGACACTGCTGGCAGAAATGACATAGATGAGGGAAGAATTTCCCATGCCAAACTGTGAAATGAGAGGAATGGAAAGGCTCGAACAGAGAACGTATGAGACTTATAAGCATGAAATATATGTTCCATTCCATGACTAGTGAAAATAGAGGCGGCTTGATCAGTGGAAAATCCATGGTAAGCTGACTCAGAAGGGATGTACCGTAAATCAGGTATCCTCAATCCCAAACGATACACCAATTGGAACAGAGGTGTATGTATGTGGAGGATGTCTGTGGAGCAGAATCCGAGGGAGTAAGAGAGTGGTGTGGGGGGAAAAAAAAAAAAAAGGGTAATACCCTTTTGTATGCGTCATGTGGTAAATCTTGCCATTTTGAATGGTAGGATTTGTGTCTGGAAGGTTTTATGATGCTACCAGAAACCTGAGAAAATCAGTTAGTCTACGATTTGGGACTGACTGGTGAGAAGGTAGATTGGTTACTGGTGTGATAGATTGAGAAGTATGGGAAGCATACTGGTCTCGGTCAGGGCGAGGGTTAGAGGAATAGTGAACCCCGTCCCGGTTCAACATTAGAAGAGTGCTGGCTATGAGAGGCAGCAAAAGAGATATATTTAAGAGGCCCTTGATGGAAGAAAGGCATCTATGGGAATGCATTGGAAACATGTGTAGGGAGTAGAATCTGTGCACCATATGGTTCGATTCAGACGCAGAGGGCAAGTTCGGTTGACCTCAGCGTTAGAAGATTTTTCTCTGTACACATGCAATCGGAGACCATTCGAGAGGATAGAAACCTACATGGAGAAGGTCTGCTAGTGCGTTCAGAAAATCTCTTAGATGAGTGGCCCGAGGATGCATGAAATGAGCAAGGGCCAAGGATAGCGCTGCGCAGCTTCTCAGCAGGGCAGTAAGGTAATGCGTGCTTGTGTGTCACCAAAACATATCTGGGTCTTTGTAAATTGTGTATGATTGGCCAGAAAAGCAGATGCAAGAACCTTTGTATAAAGATGAAATACTTCTATAGGAGCATCACTCCATCCAGGAATTATATCAAAATCAACTTTGGATTAAAAAGGATTTAAGTGATCATCTGTTCCAGATGTATGCAGAGATCTCCTCCTTCGCCCGGGCTGTCAGCATTTTCAAGCCCAGGCAGAAAATAGCAGCAGAGCCGATTGCAGCTAGAAAGAACACCCGGGGAATGGGGGTGGGCAATGTGCAGTATGGCCTCTCATCAGCATGGCCCAGAAGAGGAAAGTGAGATGGACCAGTGCAAAAAGAAGAGGCCATGCCGCAGTAATAAGCAGGCAAATGTGCGAGGACCAATTGAGGAGGAGCAGTGCGAGCCAAATTTGAAGAAGCACAGTGTCAGCCTCAAGTTCTGTCAGCCACAGGGGCTGGAGGACATGCTGAAGCTGCTGCTTTCACTTGTATTTCCCCGAAGGAGAGAAACAGCATGTGTGCGCGCCTGTGCGAGACTGAGCACATGAAAGTGCGAGAGAGCCTAACTTTACAACTTGGATAACTTGCTTAACACTCTAATGCTGTGCTAGCGTGCATAGAGTCCCGAACTGTGATGGAAAATACTGAAGAGCTGCACTTCCTGCAGGGGTATATGTACTAGGGCTGACGTCAGATTGAAATCTGATCCGTCTCCAACTGCTATCAGGAGTACACTATTACCCATTGGTCCTGAGTCCATCTGCTACATGCTAGGAAATTGAGATTTCAATAAAAATAAAATAAAAAAACAAACAAACAAACACAAAACACTTTCTGCAGGCCAGTATACAACTGTGTTGGAAGAACTGCTGCATGATGTGTCAATAGAGCAACCTGCCTTGATAATAAAGGTGTTGGAAACCGATGCACGTCACGTGCCTGGGCTCAAAGTGTCAAATGCATCAATGCACTGCATGTCGATGGCACTGATGCACCCGCAACTTGGTGCTTTTTGCAGACTGGCAGCTCCACAGAGTGGTGCCTCTTCTTTTTCAACATGTCACTTACTCAACTATGAGGATTCGGCTCATTCTGCCAACAGGAGAGATACTTTTGAAGAGCTTTTGCTCAACTCAATTCCCAGAGGCAGACGAGATTGTACTTCAGGAGGAAGACAGTCTGCAGTTTCTGAGACCCTTATGCAGTTCCTCCATTTTCCAGGCCCTCGTTCTCTGGGTATGCAGGGACATCTGTTCACTGTCGTAACAGTTGGCCTGGTTGTGGTCCTGTCCAGGCAGCAGTAGCAAAGGTTTTGTCCATTGGTAATGATCATTCTTCTACTGCAAATATAGTCCTTGAATCTTCTTACCATGGATTTCTTCTTGCAAATACAATGAAGAAAAAAAATGTTCTGATTTTTTTTTTTTTGGGTAGCACTGAAAAGTGCCATTTGGAGCTGCTGAGGCAGTGAGGCAACTTTAAAGAAAAATGTTATCAAGATTTTCAGAGAAAAAACAGAAAGATAGAGGTACACGTCTATGCTGATGGTTGAAAAAAAAAATAAAGACTGAGGGGGCACACAAGGTGCCTTCGCAGGAATTCTCACAAAAGATCTATTAGCTAAGAGAGATCTGCTTGGTGCTGCAAAATGTCGTCACCTTTGTCTCATCGACAGAGGAAAAAAAAAAAAAAAGAAGATTTCAGGATAACTTGGTGTATCAAAAAAGTAATGAAAAAAATTAAGATCATGGAAACTATTAATTGGAAAAGTAGATTTAATTAAAATGGTGATATTGCTAAAAATAGTATACCTGTTACACATTAAGTCACTTACTGTATGTTGAAAAGTTCAGATGTTAAAATCTCTAAACTGCTCAATCTAAGAATTTTTCAGGAAAAGAATTACAGCCAGAGCTTCATGGCAAAATGTTGAGTAATCAAATGGAAAAAGATGGGGAAGCAATTCTATAGTGCCGCAGCAGATAACCAGGGACGGATTTAGGATTTTTGGTGTTCTCACTCTCCCATCTTTCTGACCCATCTGCTACAAGGTAGCCAGAAGGCTGTTCTCTGCCTTTTTTCCTGGCATTAAGCTGTGCGAATGTAACGCAATTTGGGTTAAAGATTACAAATTGCATTTCCTGGGGGGGAGGAGGAGTGGGGAGAAAGCGAGAGTGCGTGTGAGAGAGAGCACGTGAGCGCGAGCCTCCAGGGAGGCCTTCACTGTATTCAACTATTTCTATGCCTATAGGAGGGCCAGCTAATAGCTCGAGGCGAGGTGTTGGTTTAGGGATCAGTTTTACTTGCAGACTAAGACATACGAACAGCACAGTACACCTCGGTAAAGATTTTATGTCATTTGGAGTGAGAAAAGTCTCACAAACATAAGATTTCTACTATGTTCTCTCGCCCTAGCTTGACTGTACCCTGTTAAGAGAGTCCATCAAGGAAGGGCAAGAGAGCATAGTAGAAATGCTATCTTTGTGAGGACTTTCCTCAATCCAAATGACATCAAATCTTCACAGAGGTGTACTGTGCTATTCGTAAGTCTTAGGCTGCATGTAAAAAACTGGTCCCTAAACCATAAACCACCACCTCACCTTGAGCTATTAGATGGCCCTCCTATAGGCATATAAATAGTTGAATACAGTTGAAGGCCTTATAGTCTCTCTCTCTCCTAAAATAGGAAGCATCACGGGGTATGGAACGTTTATTGCCCCACACAATACTACCTATGTGAAGCGCAATATTACCACGTGGTGAGGCAGTTCTAAAAATTACCTTAAACACACCCCTTTCTCTTACCGTGAGCATTATGCATGCGATATTACTCCATTTTGATGAATCTAGGGGTAAGGGTGCACGCATACCAGATTTCAGAGGAAGGCACTATCTTTGGTGCAGAGCTAAGGACTTTTGCTGCAATAGGGGAAGAGGGAGAAAACAGAGAAAATACAAGGGTCTTTGTGAAGGAAAGCTCATGGACTCCACAGCCCCCAAACAAACCGATCAGGAGGAAACTGCTGAGCCAAAAAGAAAAAAAAAGATCTCAAATTCATTCACTAGATCTGGGTGGTCCTTACTGCTGACAGGACACTCAGAGTCTGGTCCTCCAGGTTTTGCGTTCAGGACTGCCACAATGAATATTGATGAACCAAAGGAATTTGCTTGCTTTGGTTACCCTGAAAATCAGTTCTCTTCGAGGACCTGCAGGATAAGAAAAGAGCCCTGGCCTATATTAAAAATGACATTGACCACAAGGTCAGCTAAAGATTTCTCAACACAGCTGCTTCCCCAGGTTCAAGGAATTTACAAGGAAGCAGTTTAGCTAATGGCAAAAGTAACTTGAGCAGTAAAGTGTTTATTTCATACAGGATATTTCTGAATGATATATGCACTTTTCAAGTAATGCACAGTACCCAGCTGGTAGAACTTAACTTTAAAAGTACGACACACATAAATTATACCACTATTGCTAGGAAGAGACTTCATGTTGCTGCCAGCTCAGGTTGTTCTCCATACCAGCACATATTTACAGGCAAGACTGTCCAAAAGGGATTATTTGCACCACCTGCTGGCTGTACAAATTAAATGTACTTTACTATAAACACAGCTGCAATGGACTGAACTGTACAGCACATCAGCTCTTCCGATGAGCAAATACAATGAACCTTTATATCCTTAATCCTTCCTTAGATTGCCTGGTCCACTTCTCCGTCATAGCAGCACTATGGACCTAGCGGAAACTTTACATTAAGAAAATTCAATAAAAACCACTGTATCACGCTTTCATGATTTACAATGCCAAACTGTGCAAAGTTACCAACAATTACTTTAATCCGAATTCTCCAGGTTCTTAATATGCAAGGTCATAGTCTGAGCTTATATCTAAGTGTTCTCATTAAGTGATACAAGTTGGGAAGCCATGTTCAGATAAAACATGCCCCTGCGGTGTTAGAGGTATGGTATTCAACAAAGTGTCCATATACCCAGGAAGATGCAGCATTTTTTTGCAATTTTGCTACTATTCTGCTGCTTTTTCACCAAGTCCTGCCAACCCGCCTGATTTCTGTAATTCTGCGGCTGTGACAACTGCCATAGAACCTGTCGCTTACTAAACAATGGTAGAAAGCAGTCTAATTATCTGCCAACTATTGCCACCTACTCCAGTACCCACCCCACAGGCCACCCACTAAGCTGTCTGCTAGCCACCTTTTTAGTCGACTACTCGTTCATGGGCCACCTCTTCATTCAACACCACACACTACACCCGTCCAGACTGTTGGCTGCCTCCTGTAACTACTTATGAAGCTTCGCTTCCGGTGCAAGTCATATGGCACAGATTGTGTCCTTGGGTTAAAGCACAAGAACAAGAGTGTGCTGCTCACAAAGGAAACAACAAAGGGAGAAAAAAAACTGAGAAGGAGAATATAAGTGCCTGGGAGGGCGAGGGGACAAAATGACTTGGAGGGAACAAGGAGATAAAAAAAAAAAAAAGTGCATTTTAGAATGAGAGTACAGAAAAAGGAATGTCAAACTTATTGAACAATGGATAATAAATAATTGACTGTGTTTACTGGGGTCAATTTTAGAAAAGTTACTTGGGGTTGTGCATGTAATATTGGGATACATGTACCTGCGTAGTGCTTGTGCATGGTAAGCACACATTTTCAGAAGGTTGGATGCATGCATGTACTTAGCATGACATGAGTAAGAAAGGATGGGCGTGTTTCCAGGGTGTCGCAAAGAACACACACAAGCATTTGTAAGCGTGTAACTTACATGCATGCTTTTACACCTGTTATTCGAATCAAGGATCTGAAATCGCACTTGCCTGGCCTGCAGTTTTTGGATGGGAGGTCAGAGTGAAATGACGATTAAAAAAATACATGCGCAAATATTTTCATAAGCAGAGTATGTGCATGCGTTGTTAAATATCTGCCCTCATGCATAAATCAAGATTATTACATGTGCAGGTTCCAATTTCCCATGAAAAATATATATATGAACTTTTATACAACAGATGTACAAACTATGCAGATCCCACATATGTGCATACTTTTGGGGTAGAGAGATGTGGTATTTTTATAAACTATGACTACCGCCATACAGTTTATAAAATACAGCCTTAGACACACCAACTTACGCATGTACCTGTTGTCCTACGCACACTATTGAAAACTTTCCTAAGCACAATGTAAATCTACATGCAGCTTACACAAATGTGTCACGGAATCAACCCCCAAGCTGCTGCAAAAAACAGGTCCCTCGCTAATAATGAACACTGAAGGTGCTATCGTGTGGTCAACTCTTGAGCTGGGCTGGTTTCCTCAGACCACAGTCCCTGGGCATGGAAGATGACACTTTAGTGCTGGTGTACTGGGGCTAGTTTCTATAGAGCTCGGCCCTCAAATACATCATAAAGAGGGCAACAGGTACAACTCCCCCGGGGCTTCTGAATACTAGAAAATCTGCACAACGCAAGCAGCAAACAAAGCAGAGCAGGAGGAAGAGCAGCAGCAATAAGGGCTTGGGGACAGCTTACTTCTGGGGCCAGTCACATCGTGTTTAATGAAAATCATTCCTATAAAATAAGACACAAGCATTCGCCCTCTCTTATTTTTGGCCTTAAATGGCTGCTCTAATCTAGAATTGGCCTGTCTCATGGCCTATTGTGAGAGTCTTTAGGAATGCGTTTCAGACTTAAGAGAGGACACAATTTGTAATACTACAAAAATGTGTGCAACCCAAGAATTCGGGAATCATCCAAACCCACATTATAAAATAACCAGGCCAAGCAATAGCCTCCTAAAAATTGCACACAAAACTGATTCCAGGAATACTTGATTCATTGTTTAAAAAGAAAGAAAATGGCCATTATCTACTTATATTTCCAGAAGGTTTTATAATTTGGTCACTTGTATTTACCTTAAGACTTCCTCTGCTTGCCAAGCAGCATCCTCCTCTTCTTCCCAGGCGTTTGTGTTTTCCTGCCAGGTTTCTAAATCCCCCAATTCAGCCTGTGCAAACAAACAAACATCTCAGAAGCAGCCGGGGAGAAACCCTATGAGTAGGGACCCTGGCAGCACTGCCTAATTGCTTTTGATACTAGCAGGCACACCACCTTCATGTGCCAGGCTTTCCTGAAAATCACAGCACGGTGCCATATTGCTTCTCAGAGTAGGCCCAACAGCTCTGTGAGGAGGGGTGACCTGTACTGAGATGCTGTGTTGTGATTCCCCACCACCCCACCTTTCATCTCCTATAGAAACATATGAAGGAAGATGAAGAGCAGAAAGTTCATCCAGTCTGTCCATCCACATCTCCTCTCTAGTCCCCTCCCCTCTCTCAAAGACCCTTCTGTGTGTGACCCAAGCTTTCTGAAATTTTGACATTGCCCTCGACGCCACCAACTCCACAGAGGTCATTTCATTCGTCCACCTCTTTTTATGAAGAAATATTTCCTTAGATTATTCCTGAGTCTAACCTCTTTCATCCTTATCCCAATGCCCCCTCGTTCCAGAGCCTCCTCAGAAGTATTTAAAATGTCTATCATAATTCCCCTCCCCTTCCAGGGCATATACAGTTACATCTTTAAGTCCACCACCATATATCCCCATAAGTCTGACCACTGAAAAATATAAAAATTGTACACAGAATTATACACCATTCTCCAAATGAGATCTCACCAGAGCCTTATATACAGAGGCAATATCACCTCTTTCCTGCTGGTTATTGCTCTCCTTATGCACCCAAGCATCACCTTATCTACCTGCTTGGCCATCTTAAAAACATCAGATACAATCAATCATCCCAGATCCCGTTCTTCTTTTGTGCTCTGAAGGACTTCACCCCTATACTGCATCATTCCCTTCAGTTTTTGCCCTTCCTATATTGTGTTACTCCCTTGGGGGTTTTTAAGCATTAAGATGGTAACTTTCAAACAGCTACGAAGGAATACATGTATGTGCTTATGCTGGCTCGGGCTCAGGGATGTGGCCATTTTATAATATACACGCATATATGCATAGGATATAAAAATCGGCAGTGCGCGTGAATACGTGTGCACAATTTTATATGGACTTGCGCATGTGCATGCAACTGCTGGCTCTACCGCATAAGTGGGCGGGATTTTATTAGATACGTGCACTGACGCAATAGCCCTATTTTCCCGTTATTTAGCCTCCCTTTTACTCCCGACCCTTCAAACCCCGCTGACTCGCCTAGTTTTTTTTTTGTTTTTATTTTATTTTATTACTTACATGCCATCCATAGCAGAAGAAAAGTTACAGTAGGGGACCGCAGCACGCACATTTCAAAGTAACTTCCTAGAACGTCCATGTCCCGCCCACCCCTTTTTTCCCTAAGTTTCTTTGTGTGCACACTGGGAGATACGTGCGTACTTGCGCGCTTTTTAAAGTCCATATGGCACACGCCGGCCCAGGGCACGTGCTTATCTCCCGGCTTTGGCATGCTTACGGCTTTTAAAAATAGGCCTTTAAATCTTAGCTAACTCTAGAATATTCCTCAAGCTTTATGAGATCCCTCTTCATGTTCTGCACACCTTCCAGGGGGTTTGCCTTGTACATTTTTACATCATCCTCAAACCTTTCCTGATAACCCTTCCACAATAATCACTAACGGAAACAACCAGAAATGAACTAATTACTGGTAACCCCCCTTTCCTTGGGATTAACTCTATGTACCACCACAACATCCTTTGTCACCTCTCACTCAACCAGTTTCTAACCCAGTCACTATAATTTTAAAGTTTGCAAAATTCAGAAGACAACTCCTTGAAAAATTTCAAAAGTAAGGTTTCAACCCAATGAGGTCTGAAGACAAAATGTCAAGGAAAATTAAAAATACAATCTACTCTGCATTATCTCAATGCTGAACTGTACAGATGAATGCTGAGAGTTGGTTAGTCAAGCAATTCAGTGCGTTTGGAAGCTACAGAATTGTATTCAGTAGTCCCAATCGTTACTCAGCAGTGACATCTGCTGCCCAGATTGGAGATGCACGCATACCAAGGTGCAGAGGATGACAAGTCTATGGCTCCTAACTAGCAGGCTGATACAGGACGCGATTGGACGCGCGTTTTTGATGCGCTAGCTTTACCCTTTATTCAGGAAGGGGTAATAGCGCGTCGAAAACGCGCGTCCAACCCCCCACCCCCCCCCCCCCCGAACATAATAGCGCCCTCAACATGCAAATGCATGTTGATGGCCCTATTAGGTATTCCCACGCAATTCAGAAAACAAAATGTGCAGCCAAGCCGCACATTTTACTTTCAGAAATTAGCGCCTACCCAAAAGGTAGGCGTTAATTTTTCCAGGCACTGGGAAAGTGCACAGAAAAGCAATAAAAACTGCTTTTCTGTGCACCCTCCGACTTAATATCATGGCGATATTAAAGTCGGAGATCCCGAAAATTAAAAAAAGTTAAAAAAAAAAAAAATTGGTAATCTGCCCGCGGCTTGAAAATCGGACACTCAATTTTGCTGGTGTCCAGTTTCCAAACCCGTGGCTGTCAGCGGGTTTGAGAACAGACACCAGCAAAATTGAGCGTCGGCTGTCAAACCCGCTGACAGCTGCCGCCCCTGTCCAAAAAGAGGCGCAAGGGCCGCGCTAGTGTCCCTAGCGCCTCTTTTTGCCGCAGGCCCTCATTTGAATACAGAATCGCCCCGCTCTCCCGCGACTTTTACTGTATCGGCCCATAGGACTATTATGATGGCTGGGAGGAAAAAGAAAACCTTTAGTCACTGTGAAATGAAGGATCATGGTGCAGTAGACATAATACAGGTCACGTCTAATGAAGTCTGACGATAAAAGGAGAATTATGATTTGTCCAGTACTTGTGAAAATGTTTATCCCACCTATTCAGCATGTTGAGTCTGGTGTCTGAGTTGCTCTAGATTATTATTAAAGGGGGAGTAGATTGGCAGAAATAGTCTTGTACCTGTGGCGATTTAATGGGTTTGTTTTTTGGGTTTTTTTTTACAAATACTTGTTTGTGTGTTAATTTTAATTATGTATGCTCATCTGTTACTCGCCTAGGAATTTGATTAGTGGGTTAAAAGTATTTTAAATAAAATATAGTTATAGTGAAAATTATTTTGACAGTTTTCAAACATCTGAATAAAAAAAACAAAACAGTTCACTTGCAGCTGATTTCACCTCTTTTTACAAGTAAAATTTGATTTGACAAAGAAATGAGATGTCATGCCAACAGAGGATTTATTGCTAAAAATGGAGAGAGCAAAAAGCTTGACCTAGCTGCACGTCTTAAGTGTATTCAGCAATGAGTACAGGGGCTGCCAAAATAAATCGCAAAGTGGTTAACATGAAATAGATCATAGCGGAAACATGGGAAGCCATATAGCTGGGTTTATCCAACAGGCTGCAAAGGTAGAATCAACCAGCAGCTGGGTCTGTCTTTCACGCCACGCACAGAAACTAGGAAGCCGGATGTTCCGGCAATGGCCACACTATTTTTGCTGCATATTTAGATTACAGAGCTTTGTGGTTAGGCATGGGAAAAGTGTGTGCTGGAGGGAATTAAATGGGAATTGTGTATGCTCTTCTATGGAAGAGGGGGGAATACAGATGAAGATGAACATACGGTCCTGGATATGGAAAAAGCTTGCAGACGGTCACTCTCCAGCTGACAGTAGGGATGCATCCTTAAGTATGGACAGAATAAATGGGTAGATTGGATGGGCCAGGTGGTCTTTTTCTGCAGTTATTCACTATGTTAGTTAGTCCCCTAGTATAACTACCGTATTTTTCGCTCCATAAGATGCACTTTTTTTTCCCCCAAAAGTGCAAGAGATCGCACTTTTCTTTCCCCCCCCCCCCCCCCCCCCCAAGTGCAGGAGTGTGCTCCCGGACCTACGCTGGACCACCAGGGACTTTTGGCAGGTCTTGGGGGGGGGGGGTTTCCCACAAAGAGAACGATAAAAGTTTTCTGATCTGGAGAGTGGACCGAAATGGCCCTTCCCAGACCCAAAAACGAAATGGGGACAAAAAAAAATAATTTTATGCACTCCCCTAATTTGCTCCATAAGACGCCCGGGAACAGAGCTGGTTTAGCACACCATTTTTTTTTTTTTTTTTTATTTTCCCCCTCTGAATCCTAGGTGCTACTTATGGTCAGGTGCGTCATGGAGCGAAAAGTACGGTAAGTGGCAGTATAGGGTGCTGTTGTCACCCTAAAAAAGGATAGATATTTACATTCTAATCATCACTGTCTGATCAGACATGCACCACTGGACTATCAGTGATACAACAGAAGCATGGGTATTAAATTACATCATTGGACACTGATCAATAAAAACCAGAATATTGCTAGCTGGTAATGCTATTTGCAGAGATATACCTTGTACAAGCCCACAAGAAGAATAGTGGTGTTGTATGCAGAGAGAGGTAACCAAAATGATGAGGGGTCTGTATGGCATGTTGCATGAGATGAGGCTGAAGGAGCTTAATAAATATACCCCGGAACAGAGAAGGGACTGGAGAGATACAATACAGATCTTCAAATACCTGAAAGTAATTAATAACTCACAAATATCAAATCTTTTCCAATGGATTACAAATTGGTTAAAAGGCAGGAAACAGAGAGTAGGATTAAATGGACAATTTTCTCAGTGGAGGGGGGGTAGGCAATGGAGTGCCTCAGGGATCTGTACTGAGGGATCTGTACTGGGACCTGTGCTTTTCAATATAGTTATAAATGATCTGGAAATGTTATGAATGTGGACCCTTGGACCGGCTAGAGTGCTGGAAGGATCCGCTGGAGGAAGGCCTACAGTGGGACTCGTAGCCGGCAGGAGGTACAGGACCCGGAGACTGGGCAGGACCTTCATCTATACCAGCCCTCGTTCCCCGCAGGTTGAACCCTTGGGTGCTGGGGCCGGCAGGACGTAGGCGAGGGTCTCCTGGCAACGAAGAATCCAAAGAACAGTCTGGTCGAGGCAGGCAGAAGTGTGGGAGAGACTGGAGAAGGTTCAGAGGTCGTGGCAGGTGGCAGCGGTGCGAGATGGAAATCCAGGCCAGATGTTGGGGCAGGCTGAAGACTAGCGAAGTTGAAAGATAAGCCAAGGATCAGGATGGGCAGCAGACAGAGAGAGAACCAGAAGCCAAGCCGAAGCCAAACCAGGGAAGCAAGCCAAAGAGGGAACAGAAGCAGGACCAGGAACTCGGGAGCGGAGCAAGGCAGGAACACGGAGGCAGGAGCGGAGCTGGAACAGGAACATGGAGGAAACAGGAACAGGAACACAGGAACTGGAGAACGCAGCAACTAGACACTCAGCAAGTCGACCTGTTGCCAAGGCAGGAAACACAGAGATCCAAGCTGGGTTTAAATACCCCGGGCATCTGACATCTTTGGGGGCCAAGCCGAGATTTCCCGTCACGGCCTCTTTAATCCTGGCCCGTTGCGCACGTGCCTAAGGGGCAGGGTTTGCAGGAGGAGGAGGTCGGAGGCGTCTCCCTCATGGGGAGAACGCTGCGAAAAGGCCCAGCCATGGCCCGGAGCCGCACAGAGAACGCAGAGGACCGGAGAGGTGCAGCAAGTAAGGAGGGAGCCTACCCGTGGGCGCCCGCAGCCGGGGTTCACAACAGGAAAGGAAAACAAGTGAGGTAATCAAATTTGCAGATGATACAAAATTATTCAGAGTAGTTAAATCACAAGCAGATTGTGATAAATTACAGGAAGACCTTGTGAAATTGGAAAATTGGGCATCCAAATGGCAGATGAAATTTAATGTGGATAAGTGCAAGGTGATGCATATAGGGAAAAATAACCCATGCTATAATTACACAATGTTGGGTTCCATATTAGGAGCTACCAACTAGGAAAGAGATCCAGGATTCATAGTGGAGAACACATTGAAATCATCCGTTCAGTGTGCTGCGGCAGTCAAAAAGGCAATGTTAGGAATTATTAGGAAGGGAATGGTGAATAAAACGGAAAATGTCATAATGCCTCTGTATCGCTCCATGGTGAGACCACATCTTGAATACTGTGTACAATTCTCAAAAAAAGATATAGTTGTGATGGAGAAGATACAGAGAAGGGTGACCAAAATGATAAGGGGAATGAAACAGCTCCCCTATGAGGAAAGGCTAAAGAGGTTAGGACTTTTCAGCTTGAAGAAGAGACGGCTGAGGGGGTATATGATAGAGGTGTTTAAAATCATGAGAGGTCTAGAACGGGTAGATGTGAATCTGTTATTTAGTCTTTCAGATAACAGAAAGACTAGGGGGCACTCCATGAAGTTAGCATGTGGCACATTTAAAACTAATTGGAGAAAGTTCTTTTTCACTCAACGCACAATTAAACTCTGGAATTTGTTGCCAGAGGATGTGCTTAGTGCAGTTAGTGTAGCTGGGTTTGAAAAATGTTTGGAGAAGTTCTTGGAGAAGTTCATTACCCGCTATTAATCAAGTTGACTTAGAAAATAGCCACTGCTATTACTAGTATCAGTAGAATGGGATAGACTTAGTTTTTGGGTACTTGCCAGGTACTTACAGCCTGGATTGGCCACTGTTGGAAACAGGATGCTGGGCTTGATGGATCCTTGGTCTGACCCAGTATGACATGTTCTTATGAAAGGAAGCTGTAAAACTAGGGGTCACAATATGAAAAGCCAAGGGGAAGATTCAGGAACAATGTCAGGAAATATTTCTTCATGGAAAGGGTGGAGGATGCATGGAATGCCCTCCTGGAAGAGGTGGTGAAGACAAGAATGGTGATGGAATTCAAGAGTGTGAGAAACAGAGGATCCCTCTGCTGGCTAGAGAATGGAAGTGAAGAAATGGGGGAACCTAAAATTTACATTTCTGCTTAGGGGCAAGCTGCATGGGGTGGCAGTGGTTACTACTCCAAAAAACTTGCTGGGCAGACCAGATGGACCATTTTGGTCTTTATCTGCTGTCTTTCAATATGCTATTAAATCAGATGTTAATCACCACAGGAAAACTGATTAAAATGACCCATTATATTATGACACTCCACGCTTTGCTCTACTTGAAAGCTATTACATTTTCAGAATACTTGGAACAGTAAATAAAAGTCAAATGACTTAATGTTACAGAGATATGCTGTTATGGCCAAAGATATCCATTCCTGTGACTTCAAGTGCTGATACGGCATGGTATACACAGTATGATAAGGATAGATGCAAAGTTAAAGGTCCCGATACTCAAACTTCCCAAAATATTCTTTGATCAAAGAGCAGTCATTGAGTCCTGACATAAATCTACTTACAGACTGGTGAATGAATGGCGCATCTGCAGTAGTGGCTGCGAGTCTGCTAGAGAACACTGTGTTGCCATCTGGTATTCCAAAATTCAATGGCTCTCGTTTTTTAACAATAATCTGAAAGATTAAAAAAAAAATACATTTTTCATTACATTAAGAAAAACAGAGAGAAGTCAAATACTCACTTCTTGAATATTTCCTGATTAGTATAATCTGAACTATTCTTGCTATCCTTTTACCTTTAAATTCAAAATATAAATGAAAAATCTTTTGAACTTAATGTGTGTGCATTTGAAATATTTTCAAAGGGATAAGGAGTGATCTAGTCATTTTGAAGAGGAAGCAGCTCATCTGCACAGGTCTCTCAGCTGCCTTGACTGTGGACATCTTAAGCACACCTTGAGCCGCCAGGGTTTTGGGTTCTGCCACCCTATATACAAAGGACCATATCAACTCGACTTGCTAACCAAAACACATTCCAGGTACTGCACATCAACGCTATTTTATCTTTTCAGCTTCTGATAGCTTCACTTATTTCCTGTTGCAGATGCTAACCCTCTCCAATCTTCTTCCCTTACTGCTAATCATTCCAAACATTGAGTCCACTGCCCCACTTTCCTATAATTCTCCACCTCAGCAGCCACTCTCTCTTCTTCTTTGTCCATTGCTCTCAACCTTCAATATTTTCTTCCTCTCATCCAGCCATCATCATATTCCCATAGTGTTACTCTTGCCACAACTCCACTCCTCTTCTCCCTATTTTCACTACTCTACCTCTCATCTGGAGGCATTAACCCGAATCCAGGCCCTTCAAAGCAACCTTCACCTCCTCTCCACATAGCAACACATTACCCCACTAACCTTATCCCTTTCTCATATTACTTACAGAATTGCCTGCTCTATTTTTTAAGTACGTTTGTCTACATTCATGACCTCTATTTCTCATTGTCTCCAATTTCTCTCTGAGACCTGTCTCACCTGATAACTTTGCTTCAGTTGCTACTCTCTATCATGGAGGTTTTTCTTTTCTCCCACACATCTTGCTCAGTAGCCCCTTTTTCAGATTTCAACTTTCCCACTGCTTTTTTTTTCTTTTCAGGCCCACTCCATCCATCTATTAAGCCCATTATCCTTCCGAATAGCAGCCATCTATTCACACCCATATAAGCCCTTCTCTACTTTCTTTTACAAACTGACTCCTGGCTTTCCATCTTCCTCTTCTCTTATTCTTGGAGACTAGACTTCCACACAGATGGCCCCCTCCTACTTATCATAGCGCCTTGCCTCTACTTCCTCATTCAACCTTCAGCTATGCTCTAATGTCCTTAGTCACCAGCATGCAACTATTTTGACCTAGCCCATTCTTCTAACTGCTCCCTTGGGCTTCTCTACGTCTGTTCTTCCCTTCTTTTACACTTAATCTTCTTCCTCATTCGGTCATCACCAACATCTTTAGGAATCTCCAGGTCATTAACTTTTTCATCCTATCTACTATCTCATCACTCCACAACCTTGAAGTCTGTTGACAAGGCAGTTTGCTACATATTTTCTTCTGCTTTAAACAAACATTCTTACCTAGTGCCTCCCCATCCTATAAAAGCGTACCACAGCCTTGACTCATCTTCAACGTTCATTTCCTATAGTCTTGCACAGCATGTCTGTTAAAATCTCATTGTCATGTTGACTTCATACATTTCAAATTCACGCTCATCGCCTTGCAATCTACTGCATTCACCAAGTAAGCTTTATAGATCCATCTAACAAAACTTAGCACCCAACCCGTCATTTCTTTGCTGCACGCACTTGCCTCAGCAAACTGCCTCTGCCTCCCACTCAATGCCCCTTCACTCCACCTAGACTTTAGCTTGATTTCTTCTATGATGAGGTTTATATGAATAGCAGCAAATTCTGCACCAGGCACCTACACATCCCCTCACTTCATTCCTTAACCCCTGCCACCCTTTATTTTTTCTCTGAAATTGCAAAGGAGTAAACTGCTGATCTTCTCTCCTAGAACATAAGAAGTTGCCATACTAGGTCAGACCAAGGGTCCATCAAGCCCAGCGTCCTGTTTCCAACAGTGGCCAATCCAGGCTACAAGTACCTGGCAAAAACCCCAAAACTAAGTATATCCCACACTACTGATGCTAGTAATAGCAGAGGCTATTTTTTAAGTCAACTTGATTAATAGCAAGTAATGGACTTCTCTCCTCCAAGAACTTATCCAAACCTTTTTTAAACCCAGCTGCACCAAATGCACTAACCACATCCTCTGGCAACAAATTCCAGAGTTTAATTCTGCGTTGAGTAAAAAAGAATTTTCTCCGATTAGTTTTAAATGTGCCTCATGCTAACTTCATGGAGTGCCCCCTAGTCCTTCTATTATCCGAAAGAGTAAATAACCGATTCACATCTACCTGTTCTAGACCTCTCATGATTTTAAACACATCTATCATATCCCCCCTCAGTCGTCTCTTTTCCAAGCTGAACAGCCCTAACCTCTTTAGTCTTTCCTCATAGGGGAGCTGTTCCATCCCCCTTTATCATTTTGGTCACCCTTCTCTGTACCTTTTTTTCATCGCAACTATATCCTTCTTGAGATTCGGCGACCAGAATTATACACAGTATTCAAGGTGCAGTATCACCATAGAGCGATACAGAGGCATTATGACATCCTCTGTTTTATTCACCATTCCTAACATTCTTTTTGCTCTTTTGACTACCACAGCACATTGAGCCGATTTTAAAATATTATCGACTATAACGCCTAGACTCTTTTTTGGGTGGTAGCTCCTAATCTGGAACCTAACATCGTGTAACTACAGCATGGGTTATTTTTCCCTATATGCATCACCTTGCACTTATCCTCATTAAATTTCATCTGCTATTTTGATGCCCAATGTTCCAGTCTCACAAGGTACTCCTGCAATTTATCACAATCTGCATGTAATTTAATTACTCTGATTAATTTTGTATCATCTGCAAATTTGATTACCTCATTCATCGTATTTCTTTCCAGATCGTTTATAAATATATTGAAAAGCATGGGTCCGAATACAGATCCTTGAGGCACTCCATTGTGAACCCTTTTCCACTGAGAAAATTGTCCATTTAATCCTACTCCGTTTCCTGTCTTTTAGCCAGTTTGTAATCCACGCCACCTATCCCATGACTTTTTACTTTTCTTAGAAGCCTCTCATGAGGAACTTTGTCAAATGCCTTCTGAAAATCCAAATGCACTATATCTACCGGTTCACCTTTACCTACATGTTTATTAACCCCTTCAAAAAAGTGAAACAGATTTGTGATGCCAGACTTGCCTTGGGTAAAGCTATGCTGACTTTGTTCCATTAAACCATGTCTTTCTATATGTTCTGTGATTTTGATCTTTAGAACACTTTCCACTATTTTTCCTGGCACGGACGCCAGGCTAACTGGTCTGTAGTTTCTCGGATCACCCCTGGAGCCCTTTTTAAATATTGGGGTTACATTAGCCATCCTCTAGTCTTCAGGTACAATGGATGATTTTAATGATAGGTTACAAATTTTAACTAATAGATCTGAAATTTCATTTTTGAGTTCTTTCAGAACCCTGGGGTGTATACCATCTGGTCCAGGTGATTTACTACTCTTCAGTTTGTCAATCAGGCTTACCACATCTTCTAGGTTCACCATGATTTGTTTCAGTTCATCTGAATCGTTACCCATGAAAACCTTCTCCAGAACGAGTATCTCCCCAACATCTTCTTCAGTAAACACTGAAGCAAAGAAATTGTTTTAATCTTTCCGTGATGGCCTTACCTTCTCTAAATGCCTCAGGGATATTATAATTATAAATGATCTGGAAAGGGATATGATGAGTGAGGTGATCAAATATCCACAATGAATATGCATGAGGTAAATCTGCATACAATGTAGGCAGTGCATGCAAATTTACCTCAATCCTGAAAACTTGACTGGCTAGGTGTGCCTTGAGGAGTGGGTTGAGAACCTCTAAAATAAATAACTGGTTTAGAAAATAGTTCAGTGGGAGGCAACCAAGGGTAGTGGTAAATGGAGTTCACTCTAAGATGAGGGGCATTATTAACCTTGTGACCAGGGATCAGTTTTTGGATTAATTAGTTTCAAAATGTTTGAGTGACATTACAGGATTGTTGGGAAACATCTGTCTTTTTGTGGATGATACCAAAACCTCCAATAGAGTAGACAGCCAGGAAGATGTAGAAAACATGAGGAGGATCTAGCTAAGCTTGAGAAATGGTCTAGAGTCTGGTAGCAGTCATGCATTTGAGCTTCAAAAACGCAAGGGAGCAGTATAATACAGAGGGTGAAGTTCTTCTAAACATGAATAAAGAAAAGATTTGTCATATCGGATGATCTTTTGGTGGTCAAACAGGCAGATACGGTAATGGAAAAAAAAGAAAAATGCTTGGCTGCATAAGGGGAAGGAATGGTCAGCAGAAAAAAGGGGGCAATATTACTGCTGTAAAGTCGCTCCTGAGACCTCATTTGGAATATCATGTACAGTTCTGGAGACCACATCTTCAAAAGGACATAAACAGGATGGAATTGGTCCAGATGATTGCTACTAAACTAACCAATGGCCTTCGATGTAAAGCATATGGGGCAGACCTAAAGATCTAAATATGTACACCCTCAAGGAAAGGCAGTATGGGTGACATAATAGAGACATTTAAATACCTGCAAGGTTTCCATCCACAGCAGGCATGTCACTTTCAAAGTAAAGGCTCCAGAAAGAGGGGTCATGAGATGAGGATGAAAGAGTGTAGACTCAGGAGTAATCTAAGGAAATACATTTCTTTCCAGAGAGGTTAGTGGATGCTAGGAACAGCCTCCCTGTAGAGGTGGTGGAGACAAGGACAGTATCTGGATTCAAGAAAGCATGGAATAAACACAGGAACTCTGCGGGAGTGATAGGGATTGTAAAGCTGAATAGTTGATGTGGATTGGTAGACCAGATAGGCCATATGGAATTTTCCTGCTGTCACATTCATCTCTTTCAGGACTGAAACGCCTGTGGCTCCTCTCACCCACTAGCTAAAAAATCAACTAGTAATCACAAGTCAAACTAAACTAGTGTATAGGCAGCCATTTAAGTGTCTCTGCTCTAAATTTAAAAAAGGAACAGGTAATAGCAAACTTGCACTGGTTAATCAATCAGAATTACACACAGCAGAAATAAAAGAGGATATCAAGACCTGCTATAGACATAAAAGTAATCCAAAAGTAAGCAGATGCATCTTCAATAAGAAACAGAGAAATCAACAACTAGCAAATACATCTGGAGCCTGGTGCCTACCTTCATGCAAGATACTATCAAGGCACTATGTGAGTGGATAAAATGACACAGTCAGGGTTTATAAAATGAAAATATGAACACTGCTGAGAATCTTTTATAGCCAGGATGTAGCAGCAGCAAGAACTGCATGTCTAAACAAATAGAAATCATGCAAGTCTGCTGAGTGTTGCTTTAGTTTTTATGTAGAAACAGTTGGCATCACAAACCATATCTCAGGGTGTGAGGTTTAGAATGACCTGAACCTATATATTTTAAATTAAAAAGAAGAAACAAAAAATAGCCAAAGGCTAAAAGAAAAGCAAGTTTGAATACCATACACAGGGATCTCCACAGCCAGCAGGATTAGTCATGAAACGTGGGTGATGTCATCTGATGGCACTGAAAGGACCCTTCTCTCCTAGCTTATAGAGCTTATGCTCTACTGAAAATATATGGGATTTCCATGCACATGCTGCCTTGTGAGCCCTTCAGATTGCAGAGCTTAGCTTTAGCTAAGTAGACAACTCTCCAAGGAAGCAAGCGAGTATTAACCTGTCTATGGAGAACCCCATTACAGTAAGCAAACTTGTTTTCTCCATTCACAAGCAGGGCTGAATTAACTAGGACACATGGGGAGTCCAAAGCTGAGGGTTATGTAGTGGAATAGTTACTGAAAAAGCAATCCTGATTCCCCACTCCCCCCCCCCCCCCCCCTGAGGAGAGAGGACTACTTGGTGAGCAGGCTACCCAAGACCGCTTGCCCAAAGTTACAGACACTTACTGAAAGTTTGTCCAGACAGTACAGAGACATTAAGATGTGAACTGATAATTAGGTTGCAGCTTTGCAGATGTTTTTCATCTGCAGCTTGCAGATGAGCCACTAAGCTAGCCAAGGTTCTCACCTGATGAGTCTTGACAGAATCTAATCTGGAGGCCAGCCAACATATAGCAATGCGTGATAAAGTTTGCCAGCCAGTTGGATAACATGTGCTTGGCAACTGCTATTCCTAGTGTTAGGATAGTAAGAGACGAAGAGCTGAGAAGTGCAACTATGTGAGTGAGTTATCCTCAGATAAGCTAAGGCCCTTTTCCCCTTCATGGATATACTATCTTGGAAAAAAGGTAGGCAACAAATGGCTTAAATCCGTTGAAAAGCAGCAAGATGTTCAGCAGTGGCCACTGGAGCATGCTGAATGGCTTGGTTGAAAGCCAGCAGCTGGTGTGAGGATGCTCATGGCAAGCTGGCCAATGTACCCTGTTCAAGAGATAACCTCTCTCGAGACAAAGATCAGAGAAACAGTCACCCAAATTAAGCAGCAACATGCTGCTATCTAAAGTCCCTGAATGGGACCTTAACAACTGTCTTCTAGGCATTCTTACTTGAGTTTTTAAACACTTCTTCCAGAGATGCCCTTTCCGCCAATTTCAGAAGTACTGTGCACAACCTGCACTTCCACAGCAGCTTCTGGCTTGCGGACATCAGCGCGAGATGTCAGCTGAAGATACCGCAACAAGCCCAATACAAGGTTCTCCCTTTGAGTCTTCAGAGAACCCAAGGATCTTCATAAAATACCTAGCAGTAGCAGCATCCTATTTTGATGCTCAATTACCAAGCTCCTAGTATATTCACAGATCTTCAAACATCCTCATCCAACCCCCTCCTTACCCAATCTATACATGCTCTCACATCCCCGTAGTCATTTCTCTCTCCATCCAGAATCCATCCCCCCCCCCGCTCCACCTCCCTCCCCCCTCCCCGTATCCCCCCTTGTCCCATCCCTCCCCCTCTCCTACCCTATCTCCCAAGATGTAAAGTAGAAAATGTTACCAATACAAAACATATAGTACTATTATATTTATGCTACTAATGTTCAAAACCTCCCGTTATAGTTTACCGCATCACGATGTTTCCAACGCTCAAGATGCCTGTTATAGTTTACTGCATGACGTTGTTTCCAATGCTCAGTATGTCTGTTATTGTTTACTGTATTACGTTGTTATAACTGTAAACCGGAGTGAAGGACTGCTCCAAACTTCAGTATATAAAAGCACACAAATAAAATAAAATAAAATAAATCTTTCCTTACTTGGACAACTCATTAGGTGACATGCCCTGCTCATCAGATTGTCATTCAACTCTCCAATTCCTCTGAGATCCGGTCTGACTTTGTGAACTCAAGAGGAGTGTATTTATCATCCAAACCTCCTCTCTTTCAGCTCAACGACATGGGTGTTGAGCACTTGCTAATCTCATCGCTGTCATTATCCAGGGAAAGCAGAGTTTCTTACCTGTAACAGGCGTTCTCTGAGGACTAACATCCTGCTGTCCTAGCACATGAGCAACATCATCTGATGGAGCCCGGCATGGAAAACTTATGTCATAGTTTCTAGAACTTTGACTAGGCACACTAAACATGCCCAGCATGCTCTAATTCACGCGGGGGGGACCAACAAGCACCAATCAGATGCCAACGGGCACAACAATCACAGCACTCTTGGTAACAGAGGGGGAGAAAGCCTGAATCCAAACAGGCCCTAGGAAGGGAGAGTTGGGTTCTAAACCTCAAAACAGGCTCCGGAAGACAGACTGTCCGAACCTACTGTCACATCGGCCATCCCTATCCATACAGTAGTGAGATGTGAATGTGTAGCGAGAACTCCAGATCGCAGCCTTGCAGATCTCCATGGGCACTGCTCGCAAATGGGCCATAGACATTGCAATGGCTCTGACAGAATGGGCCTTGACATGACTCCCAAGATGTAGTCCCACCTGGGCATAACAAAAGGAGATGCAACATGCTAGCCAACTGGATAATGTCTGTTTGGCAACGGCAACTCCCAACTTATTCCTAACAAAAAAAATTAAAAGTTGGTTGGACTGTCTATAGGCTTCTGTGTGCTCCAGGTAGAAGACTAAGGCTCTCTTTCAATCCAAACTGTGCAGGCCCCATTTGCCTTGGTGCGAATGGATCCTGGGAAAGAATATTGGCAGGATGACCGACTGATTAAAATGGAAATCAGACACCATCTTAGGCAGGAACTTGGGGTGTGTACGGAGGACCACCCTATTATGATAACATTTCATGTTAGGTGAATAAGTCACTAAGGCCTGGAGCTTGCTGACCCTGCGTGCTGAAGTTACCGCCACCAAAAATATGACCTTCTAGATCAGGTACTTCAGATCACAGGTATGCAGCGGCTCAAGAGGAGCTTTCATCAGCTGCACGAGCACCACGTTGAGGTCCCAAGACACAGTGAGAGGCTTCAAGGGAGGCTTCAACTGAAGCAGGCCCTGCATAAAGCACATAACTATGGGCTATCACAAAGATGGGCTTACCCGCTACACCATGGTGGTAAGTGCCAATTGCAATGAGATGGACCCTAACAGAGTTGGTTTTTAAGCCAGCCTCCAACAAGTTCAGGAGGTAATCAAGCAGTTTTTGTGAGGGGCAGGAGAACGGATCTAGTGCTTCCTGCTCACACCACACGGAAAACTGCTTCCACTTCAGCCCATAAGACTTTCTAGAAGCCACCAGGACCTGAGATGTATCAGAGACTGAACAAGTAGCTGTAGGATCAGCCTCTCAAATTCCAGACTGAGTGCCAGGGTCTGGAGGTTGGGATGCCGAATTCTGCCTTTATCCTGCATATTGAGATCTAGGGAAGTCCACAGACTGATCCATTTCTGGAAGGACAACTCCTGAAACCAGACCTCTCAGCCAATGGAGAGCTATGAGGATCATAGTCCCTCGGTCTTGTCGAAGCCTCAGGAGAGTCTTCGTTACTAGAGGAATCTGAGGATATCGGTACAGAAGACCCTTGCCCCCAATGGCGAGCAAAGGCGTCTGAGGCTGATTCGCTATCTGACCTGTACAGGGAACAGAACTGAGTCACCTTCCTGTTGCAGGGATATGTAAACAGGTCCACATCGGGGAGTCCCCAGATGTGGAAGATCTGGTTTGCTACCCCTTGGTCCAGTGACTACTCATGGGGTCTGAAGGCACGACTCAGTCTGTCCACTCATGTTCTCTGATCCGGCTAGCTACATGGCCCTGTGCACCATCCTGCGAGACAGGGCCCAGGACCAGAAATGGACCACAGGAGGTATGATCCCATGCTTCCCTACTTGTTGACGTACCACATCACCACTTGATTGTCAGTTTGGATCAGGACAAATTTTGTTGGACAGCCGATCCATGAAAGCCTATAGAGCGTACCTGATCACCCAAAGTTCCAGGAAGTTGATTTGACACTGAACTGCAGGAGACTGACAGTGCTCCGTCCCCGGTGCCCCTATCCACCAGTGGCACCGATGGAACTGAGGAGACAGTTGCAGACCCTCGGCATTGAGGGAGGATTCGCACTCCTCTCTGTGGGGGTCGTTTTGGAGGTATCACACAAGTGCTGGCGCCAACCCGAGCCTAGAAATGTGCATTGAAAGCAACCGGTGCTGATGCTTCCTTGGCTTCCCTCAGTGCTCGGCCCAGTCTTTCCTCAGTGCCAAGATACATTATGACGAACCCAACGGCCTCGACCCGCAGGAGACTGACAGTGCTCTGTCCCCAGTGCCCCTATCCACCAGCAGCACTGATGGAACTGAGGTCCCCGCCCATGTCGAGGGCACGGTGTCCATCAGTGCAGCTCCTCAATCCTTCAGAGTCAATGCCACAGATGCCGATGTCAATGGCTCAGACTTGCTCACCCTGAAGAGTTTCGCCATCTTATTGAGGTGAGCTTGATGTGTGTCTAAAGGACCCCAAAGGGACAAGTAGCACCCCCGAATGTCATATATGGTATATGCGGTATTTGAGAAATTCACTCTAGAAATAGCCAACGAGCACACTACTCTGAGTGTTAATATCATTACAGTCCATGCTTAATTATTGCAACTGGTGGCAAGAGTGAAACATATTATGTTAAGAAGATATATACATTGCCGTGGATGAAGAAACATTGAATTAAGGGATTCACACAGTCAGAAGAAAGAAAGCTGTCAACATATAATAAATTATAATTCAAAAAATAAGCCCCTGATGCAGCCCATTCTGTAGGTGAAACTTGGCCAGAGTTGGGCTATTTGGATTATTATGCTTTAATTGTTCAAACCTTGATCTACTCAATAAATATATTCCTACAACTAAGATGACTGGTCTAAATGCTTAGTCAAAGTTCTAGAAACTATAACGTAAGTTTTCCATGCCAGACTCCATCGGATGATGTCACCCATGTGCGAAGACTACCATCCTGCTTGTTCTAGGAGAAGTTGATGTTATTTCTGCCAGGAAAGACCTTTTCAAAATTATTCAGTGATCTAGGTTCCATGCACAGTATAGTGTTGGAGAAGATTCTGGTCTTCTTAGCCTGTTTTAGCACTGACTCCACTACCACCAACTGGTGTGGTTGCTGCACTACCCCAATCTCTTGAGGTTTGTTGCACTCTATATTTAAGATTCAGTTTCCTGGCTACTGGGAGACAGGATCCTGGATTCTCCCACATTCTTGTTTGTAAATCCCATAGGATTTAATGAATCTAGATTGCTGCAGGCTCGGATGGAGTTTCCAGAATTCCGAGAAGTCCAAAGATCTCAGTGCAGGGGGTCCTTGTCCTTATCGACGTTGACTCCAAATGCCTAACCCATCTTGTCCAAGGATTTGGAGTATGAGAGGCGAAGAATACTCTGGCAGATCAGGTAGGGGTCAGAGGGAATCCCTGTAGACTCTTCCTGAGAACTGAAAGGTAAAGGGACACTAATCCATGACTCAGATGATGAAGGCGATTGCAGTGGGGATCTCAGTTGTCTCAGAGGGGAATACTCCTGTGGTGTCTTATGCTCCCTCCTCCAATTGGCTAGATTCCTCCACAAAGATTGATGGCTGGGTGCTAGATCCCATCACTGGGAATTTTAATGGGAACTTCTAAGGCATGGAGGCAAGAGGGACTTTCTCTTGAGGGAACAAATCCATTACTCTGGCCAGGGGAGGTCAAAGGGTGCCCCTCCTTGTTAATGGCTGCCAGAGAGGCAAAGAAAATCTACACCAATTCAGTTATCTAGTCTATGGGCTGCTATGTCTTCCGATCAGGTGGTGGGAAAGAAAAATCCTTTTCTGAGACCAGCATAGGTTTAGTCTCTTGAGAAGCTCTTAATGGACTCCGGGAGGAAGTCCCCTCCTGGACTAACTGAACTGGTGGATGGAGACCAGAGGTGCCATAGAGCATATTCGATCTGGCATCTCCAAACAAAGTCCTTGCTCAAGGAGCTGGGACAATTATAAGGACTTTGAGATGGAGGGAGGCAAGTATACTGAATCACCCTTGCTCAGGTCCTCTCAATGATTATTCCAGCCTTGGATGCATTGAATGCACCGAATGAGCAAGGGACCAGAGCTCAAACAGTGCTGGAGTTCTAGTGAAGTGTTAGTAGATATGATGCTGAATGTGTTGATAAAGCAAAATAGTTGTGCTAGTTGAATCAAGGCCTGATGAGTCTATAGGGAAATGGGGCCCGAGGCCCCTTGCGATGCGGCCAAGGGCTTGTGTGTCAAATGCACCATTTGTGCTGCTAGGACTGATCCTGACCTCAACTTCTGCAATGCGGACAGCTCATATGCATAGTATTTTGTTGTTATGCGTCAACAAGCCCCACGGAACCTGTGAAAGGCTCACAATCCCTTGTTCATGGCTTTTTCATACTTTGCTTGACCCCGGCAGAGCAGTGGATCCAGGAAATGGTACTACAGAAGGGCTGGCTTTGATTGAGGAGCTTCTGCTCAGCTTGGCAATGAGGAAACCCAAGGACACACCATACAAGAGGAGAAACAACTCCAGCTTTTCACACTCCTACAAAGTTCTTCCATCTTCCAAGCCCTGTTCCTCTGGGATCGCCGACATATAGCCACAGTCACAGTAGGTAGCTATGTCGAGGTCTGGCTCCCAACATTTATAACAAATATGCCCATTGTTGATGGTCATCTTTAGGCCACACATGTAGTCCTTGAAGCCAGACATACTAGAAATGTTTTTGTACCTATTTCATTCTTTTTGGTAGCCCTGAAAAGTGCTCTTGAAGGGCTGTCAAGGCAGTGAAGCAACTCAAAGCAAGTTAAGATTGAAAAGTAACTAAAAAGCACCAAAAAGCTTAGAGAGGGTACACAGGAATTTGAACAAAAAACAAAAAAACTGAAAGGGTCATGAGGCAGTGTGTGCACTGGAACTCCTGTGCATTCTCAGTACAGCAAAACCTCTATGAGGTAGGAGAGAAGGGTTTGTTCGGTACTGTCAGATGTCATCCATGTGTCATGGCTAATTCAGCCCTGCTTGTCACAGAGAATGCAAAATCTAAGTAAACAGGAAGCAACAAACATGATAAGATTTGAGTTTCTGAGATTTCCAAATTTCAAGTTTATCACCTTTGTGCCCATTTAAAGGATCTGCTTGTGTTAAGCAGAATTATGGCTTATTTCCACCAATAATCAACATCTCATATGAAGAACATCTTCCAGTGACTGTAAAATATCACCCTTAATAAAGAAGAATACCTCCTGTGATGATCCACATGGGTCACATCATGGAACACATTGTATGTCAAACACACTAACTGTAATGTAAATGGCTTCAGAATGTGGGGAGGAAAATCAATGCCAGAGGTCAACAAGATGCTATCCTAGCTAGGGCTTACTGCTTTCATTTTGCCCTTGACTAAAATGGTCTCAACATATTTCACTTAGGGATACATTCTCTTGCAAAACCGGGAACATCTTTAGCTGATCTGAACTGAGCATGCATATCTAGTATTACCTTATCCAGGTTCAACTCATGGAATCTTTCATACACGATCAGTGCTAAACTAAAAACAGGGATAGATGGAAAATATTAAGAGGATAACTTTCAAAACAACTGTGTGCGTGGAATATATGCGATGACATGGTACACGTAGTTTACCATAGTGTTTTAAAACCCACATATAGCACATATGCATATATTATAAAATAAGATTATCTTTACCCTACAACATGCAGATACTTCAGAATTCAGCAGCACCAATACTGACAGGAATTCTGAGAAAAGAGCACATTACACCCGTCCTCTACTCCTTATTCTGACTTCCGATTCATTTGCAAGTTAAACATAAGGCTTTGATGTTAATCATTAAATTAACATCTCTTCAGCTTGAATTTCGTCAGGGATACATGTTTACAAACATGAGTACTTAGATCTGCACATTAAAGTCTACTTGATATTCTGTCACCTAAATTGACACATCTTGAAGAAACTAAGATTTATGCATATTAAGTCGGTATATTTTAAACAAGCGCGCATATGTGAAATTACCAGGTTTACCAATTACTCCACCAGTTCATCCAGTACTTTCCAGGTCATCAAGACCCTCATTCTTCAGCCAGATCTCCCACCTGGCCAACAATACACAAACTCATGTAAAATTACTTACAGCAGATGTAAAATTACACGAGCAAGTTGGCAAATCTACATGCGTAAGTTTCTTTTAAAAAGAGCAACATATTCGTGCAAATGATGGACCTGCACTAGAATACTCCTAGACTGCCCCCTATTTACATGTGTATGTGCATGCAAAAGTAAAAACACACGTGCATGTTTGAGATTTGTAAAATAGCATGTACTCAAGTAGATGCTACTTACATGCATATATGCTCATTTTTATGTACGTAAAACTTTGAAAATTCATCACTAAACGTATACAAGAGACCATACATCCCAATTCTTTGCTCTTTGCACTGATACCCAGTGCAATGGTTTATCAGATTTAAATCTTGATCATTATTCACAAGGCTGACAGCCCAGTTTGTCTTGGCACACTTTTGAAAATGTATCCACTATCTTGTATTTTGTGACTTGCTGGACGTTCCTTCAGAGCACATGGTGCATTTATCTGAGACACGAGACAGGATGTTTGCCGTAGCCGGCCCCATCTGCTGGAACGCACTGATGCTTGGGCGCCAAGTTGCGCATCCACACATTCTGGAAGTAACTGAAAACTTTCTTTTCATGCAGGCATTGGGATAATGCCCAGCTAGCTTATTAGTTAAGAACATATGAGCTAGGCTGAGGCTGAATGAGATGTCCTTTTGAGAGAATGCTCGAGGAGATTTATGAGGCTATCAGAGAAGTGGGCAGATGATATGATTTTGTGTAGTGAGTTGTAAATTTAACTGCTGGCTGGTTTGTTTTAGTCAATGAATGTACCCATGTAACTTGCCTAGAATGTCAGATAATGCGGGATATACATTTTTTACTTAGGGAATAGCCACTGCTATTAATTGCATCAGTAGCATGAGATCTTCTTAGTGTTTGGATTCATTTAGCCTGGTTTGGCCTCTGTTGGAAACAGGATGCTGGGCTTGATGGACCCTTGGTCTGACCCAGCATGGCAATTTCTTATGTTCTTACATAAGAAGAAAGCATCAGCTCCGTCATGTGCAAATAAATATTTCTCTATTATAGGAAATATGCTTTTTTTCTTCATAGTTTCAATCTTATTATTAACAAGACAGTGGGACAGCAATGAGATATACTATTAAATCAGAGGCCAGGATTTGGACTTTCCTCAAATGTTTGCTAGACCTACTATATTCCAATATCAAGAGGATGGTTAGATAGATCACTGTATCACATTGAATTATAGTGACAGATGGGGGTGGAAAACATCCCTGGTGCCTAAAATGTGTTAACTGCCACACTGCAACCTGGGCCAGATCAGAGCTGCCACTGTGGCTTGGGCCTGACCTGAGTTGTGGCAGCTGCCAGAGGCTGTCCCCTGTTACACCAAAATGAAAAGCCTAATAAGGAGGGAAGCAAGGGAGGACAGGCTCGCGGAGGGGGAAGGAGAAGCAAATGAAGTCTAAAGAAGCAAAATCTAAAGCAAAATATGAACAAACAAAAAGTTAAGGAAAAATCTATTTCCCCTTTCCTTAGTCCCTAAATACTTTAGCTGGAGCTCTTTATTTTTTTTTCTCTCTGCTAAATAACTTACTTTCTGAGTTTTCCTAATAGTTGGTGTCATATCTTTGAAAAAGTCCAGCTCATCTGTTTCCAAAGTACTTTGTGTTGCTACGTTCCCATTACCACCTTCAACTTTTACACTAGTAGGGGCTTCTTCATCCCAGGAGCTCCAGTCTTCCACTTCCGCCTAAAAGCAAAGGAAGAACATTCCTTAAACATATCTTCATGAACACAAGTGATTTACTGTGTGCCAACATAGAAACTGTGCTAGATTTTTTTTTATATAATACTGTAAATGAAATATTGCATGGGCCTGATTTTCAAAAGCATTTACATGCTTAAAACTGGGTTTTACATGTGTAAATTAATTTTGCCCATGCAAGTGGGCTTTTGAAAATTCCGACAATATGTGCCACTGAATTGTCAATAGGTTTTTCCCCACATTAAAGTGCACTTAACGAGGATAAATAGCTTTTGACAACTGCTATGATAGTATGTTACATTTACATGCGTAACTCCATTGAATATTCACCTGCTATTGACCGAAGATCACACTGTTATTCTGTTAAACTACCAACCTGCTTAGGAACAGATGAATAATCCACAGTAGTTGGCAAAGTTATTTGATCTCCACTTAACTTCCTTCCTCTTCCTGACCTGAAAGAAAACAGGGCTCCTTTAACTTCAGTCAGTGGAACAGGATCCCAAAATTTCAGCCTCTGTCCACAACGCTCAAGAAATCTTTTCCTTAAGATTCCACCAAGTGAAATGCTGTTAAAATACACATCTTGTGGAACTGCTTACTCAAAAAAAAACAAAAAAAAAAAAAACACAAAACCAAAAAAACCCTTTATGTTCAAAATCTGCCACTTTATAGATTTCTTGGAGGGGAGGGGAAGGCAGTAGAAGAAGAAATTCCTTGGATAACCTAGGGAAGCTTGCATTAAATTTGTCTGCAGCTAACTCCCTCTTCATCTACAATATTCTGGACGTACATAGTGCACACTAATGTTATCAGTAGTAGCAGTACTGTAACACAATGGAATAGAAAGGGATAATGCTATTAGGTTTCAGGAGCTAGACAGACTGCAGAAGATTCAGCATACATTAGCAAAAATGCACAACTGGATGTATGAGAAAAAAAAAGAACAGGATTTTACATTTGCTACATTGCTGTGTTAGAAAATTACACAACTTCAAGATTAGCACAAGCCTCCACAATACTGACCCAAGACAACTTTAATTTACAAATTAATGAGGATGAAGGACCAGCACAGGTGGCAATTTCATCGGGTTTTCTCTTTTGCAGATCAATCATACTTGCCTGTTAAAGGTTTATTTAAACTGGTAAATGTATTCCTTAATAAAAATTGCAGGCTTTTGAATATTGGGTCTTGAGCACATAGCGCTGTTAGATACCAGTTATATCAGTTTGATTACTATTTCTGTTTTATTTAAATTACTCTACTTGTTCATGCAATCTAATCTGGTTTTGTATTGACTTAATTTCATGTTTATTTTAATCTTGATTTTATTTCTATCATGTTTTGTGATTGATTAGAGTTTTTCTCTTCTATTGATTATGAATTTTTATTGTAACCCTCCAAGAACATAGGATTGTGTGGGATAAAGATCTGTTAAATAAATAAAAATATATTTTGTTTAGAAGGAAAAAACCCAACAGTAAGTGAAGCATGACTGAATGATACATTTCAAACTCCTCTTTCCCCAGTATTATAAATTACAAGGCTCTCTTGTCTCGGAGCATTAAGTTGGAAATTCCAGCACCAAAAGGTAGTCTTACATCTATAATATAAGCACAAATCATTCAAACTGTGTTAAAGCGCAGTCTACAGCTATAATGACTGAGAACTTAACTTTTATTTCCTCTGAGTTTTTAAACAAAACTAAGACTTCTTTCACTTCTGCCTCCTCTGTTCGTATTGCTGCAGATGGGTTCCCAGCATAGTGACAGGGTCACATTATGATGGAAAGCTGAGGACAGCTTGGAAATGGAATAGTCATGGTTCAGACAGTCTCAAACTACTCTGGAAATGGCCATGAGAAAAAAAAACTCTCCAGACTACAAGAACAGGGGGTTCTCAATCCAGTCCTCGGGACACACCTAGCCAGTCAGGTTTTCAGAACATCCACAATGAATATGCATGAGATAATTTGCATACAATGCATGTAAATCTGTCTCATGCACATTAATTGTGGCTATCCTGAAAACCTAACTGGCCAGGTGTGTCCCGAGGACTGGGTTGAGAATCCCTGTACCAGGAGATGTAAATCATTGCATCTAACTTTTATTGGGCTTAAACCCCAAGTCTGACATTTTCTCTTTAAATAAAAACCTGAGTGGACACTTGGGACAGAGTCTGGAAGATGTTTCTCACCTGCATATTAGCCTCTTAAGGAAGGAAAGCATAGATGCTAGACAAGTGCAAATTTTAAAGAGACGGAACTGAGCAATTGCCATGGCGGAAAGCTATGCCTATAAGAGAAAAAAGAAAAAGATAAAAATAGAATACAGGTCTAAAAATGCCATGTTCTAGAAATATGGTCTAAAAATATACACTGTACACTGGCACAACCTATTATTAAAATAATGTTTCCACAGAACAAATTTTTAACACAAAACTATTTAAACACATATGTAAACATTCACCCTCTATTTAAAAACAAACAAAGAAAAATCCCTTACAAATATAAACTATCCCGATGTCCCATTCATGGGATGAAGTTAGGTGAAAAACAGCTTGGCTGCTGGAAGTAACAATTGGATCTATCTCCTCTTCCTTCGTCTTTCTTTTTTCCAGTCCTAATTTATAACATTTTATATACTTTTGAACATTTTTTGTTTTTACAATAGAAAAAAAAAAAAAAAGATTCAATTATACCTAATAAATACACTTTCCTTGAGTCCTGTTAGACCAATCAAAACATATGGGATTGTCCCTCATTCACAGCTGACAGGAAAAGAAGGGACACCTCTTATGACCTCACTGAGTTTATAAGGGAAGCGTGGTCCCAGTCCAATACCAGTAGCCTAATGCCAAAGCACAGCAACCATGGGAAATCCCTTCAATGCCCAACTTGGAAATTGTATTATGCAGCACCAAGCACCACTCTGGGACAAGAGGTGAGGCCAGGGAGATGTAGACATAAGTAGGAGCGTGCCATCAAGCTACCTCACATGATGCTTCTGGGCAGGATCTGGACTGGTCTAGTAGCTTACAAGGAAAGAAAAGTTGTAGTTAACTAAAATGTAACCTTCCTTATCTTCCTGTTAGACCAGTCAATAGGTATGGGAGTTACCTAAGCTTCCCCTTACTAGGGTAGGAGGAGGACGACAAGGCTATCCTCAGTACTCTCACTCCAAAGGCTGCTCTCTGCCCTGGCCTGCACATCCAATCTGTAGAACTTCATCTGCAGGGACGAACAGGTGGCAGCCTTACAGATTTCCTCTGGGGATGTCACGGATGTTTCAGCCCATGATGTCACTTGCACTCTTGTTGAATGGGCATATGCTGATGTTCCTCCGATTCACTTAGCTATGGTGGTTCTGGATGCTGCATCCCCTTGTCAGAGACCTCCAAAGAGGACAAACAACTTGTCTGACTTCCTACAGGGGTTTGTTTTATTTAGGTATTTCAAGCGTATGTAGCGTAAGTCTAACCATCACAGGCCCTCATTCTTCTCCTTGGTTTCTTCATTAATGGAGGCTGGCAGAGAGACAGATTGGTTAAGAACATAAGAAATGCCATACTGGGTCAGACCAAGGGTCCATCAAGCCCAGCATCCTGTTTCCAACAGTGGCCAATCCAAGACAATAGTACCTGGCAAGTACCCAAACATTAGATAAAACACAAGCTACTATTTCTTATTAATTACCGTAATAGGAACTTATCCAAACCTTTTTTAAACCCAGTAATACTAACTGCTGAAACCACATCCCCTAGCAACGAATTCCAGAGAGTTTAACTATGCGCTGAATGAAAAATAAATTTTCTTCGATTTGTTTTAAATGAGCTACTTGCTAGCTTCTTGGAGTCGCCCCTGATCATTCTATTATCTGAGAGAGTAATTAACCGATTTACATTAACTTGTTCAAGTCCTTTCATGATTTTGTAGACTTCTATCATATCCCCTCTCAGTCATCTCTTCTCCAAACTGAACAGCCCTAACTTCTTTAGCCTTTCCTCATAGGGCAGCCATTCAATGCCCCATATCATTTTGGTCGCCCATCTCTGCACTTTCTCCAGTGCAGCTATATCCTTTTTGAGATGCAGTGACCAGAATTGCACACAGTTTTCAAGGTGCGGTCTTACATGGAGCGATACAGAGGCATCCTCCGTTTTATTTTCCATTCCCTTCCTAATAATTCCTAACATTCTGTTTGCTTTTTTGATCGTCACAGCACACTGGGCTGACGATTTCAATGTATTATCCACTATGAAGCCTAGATCTCTTTCCTGGGTGGTAACTCCTATGATAGAATCTAACATTGCATAACTTCAGCAAGGGTTATTTTTCCCTATATGCATCACCTTGCATTTGTCCAGGTTAAACTAAACTTCATCTGCCATTTGAAAGCCCAATCTTCCAGTCTCACAAGGTTCCTGCAATTCATCACAATCTGCTTGAGATTTAACTACTGTGCATAATTTTGTGTTGTCCACAAATTTGATCACCTCACTCGCTGTACCCTTTTCCAGATCATTTATAAATATATTAAAAAGCACCGGTCCAAGTACAGATCCTTGAGGCACTCCACTGTTTACCTTTATCCACTGTGAAAACGGACCATTTAATCCTACTCTGTTTCCTGTCTTTTAATCAACTTGCAATCCACAAAAGGACATCGCCTCCAATCCCATGACTTTTTAGTTTTCTTAGAAGCTTCTCATGAGTGACTTTGTCAAACGCCTTCTGAAAATCCAAATACACTACATCTACTGATTCACCTTTATCCACGTTTATTCACCCCTTCAAAAAAATGTAGGAGATTTGTGAGGCAAGACCTCCCTTGGGTAAATCCATGTTGGCCTTGTCCCATCAAACCATGTTATCTAAATGTTTTGTAATTTTATTCTTTATAAAACAGTTTCCACAATTTTTCCTGGCACTGAAATCAGGCTCACTGGTCTATATTTTCCCAGATCACCCTTGGATCCATTTTTAAATATAGGGTTTACATTGGCTATCTTCCAACCTTCAGGTACATCGGAAAATTTTAATGATAGGTTACAAATTTTTACTAATAGTTTTGAAATTTCATTTTTTTAGTTTTTTCAGAACCCTGGGGTGTATGCCATCTACTCTTCAGTTTGTCAATCAGGCTTACCACATCTTCCAGGTTCACAATAATTTGGTTCAGTTGATCAGAATCATCACCCATGAAAACCTTCTCTGATACAGGTATCTCCTCAATATCCTCTTCAGTAAACACTGAAGCAAAAAACTAATTTAATCTTTCCGCGATGGCCTTATCTTCTCTAATTGCCCTTTTAACCTCTTGATCATCCAATAGTCCAACTGACTCCCTCGCAGGCTTTCTGCTTCGGATATATTTTTAAAAACATTTTTATTGTGAGTTTTTGCCTTTATGGCCAACTTCTTTTCATATTCTCTCTTAGCCTGTCTTATCAATGTCTTACAATTAACTTGCCAATGCTTATGCTTTATTCTATTTTCTTCTGATGCATCCTTCATCCAATTTGGCTAAAATAGCCTCTTTCACCTCACCTTTTAACCATGCCGGTAACCACTTTGCCTTCCCTTCCACCTTACTTAATGCATGGAATACATCTGGTCTGTACTTCCAGGATGTTTGGGGTTTTTTTTAAACAATATCCATGCCTGTTGCACACTTTTTACCTTTGTAGCTGTACCTTTCAGTTTTTTTCTATTTCTCTCATTTTATCAAAGTTTCCCTTTTGAAAGTTTAGTGCTAGAGCCGTAGATTTACATACTGTCCCCTTCCAGTCATTAATTCAAATTTGATCATATTATGGATTATTAACAAGAGGCCCCACCACAGTTACCACTCTCACCAAATCCTGTGCTCCATTGAGAATTAGATTTAAAATTGCTCCCTCTCTCATCAGTTTCTGAACCAATTTCTCCATAAAACTGTCCTTTATTCCATCCAGAATCTCCCATTACTGTACTACCGGTTGGATTAGTTTTCCTAATTTCTCTTAGCATTTCACTCTCTGTCTTGCCATTTTGGCCAAGTGGACGGTAGTATACTTATATCACTATTCTCTTCCCACACACACAAGGGATTTCTACCCATAAAGATTCAATTGTACATTTAGCCTCCATGCCATCCTGGACATATTATGCCACTCTGCCGTTCCTCTGTCATTGCGATACAATTTGTACCCCGGTATAGCACTGTCCCATTGGTTGTCCTCCTTCCACCATGTCTCTGAGATGCCAATTAGGTCTATGTCATCATTCACTGCTATACACTAATTCTCCCATCTTACTTCTTAAACTTCTGGCATTAGCATACAAACATTTCAAAGTGTGTTTTTTGTTTGTATTAACATTCTGCTTTTCAGCTGTCAGGGATAAATTGGAATATTTTAACTCAGGTGAGTTTTTAGTTACAGGCACTTGGACTTCTTTTCTTATTATTGGAACCTCTCTGTTGGGATCCCCTAACTCTAATGCTTCATTAGTATCCTTTGAAGATACCTCTCTCTGAACCATGCGCTGCTGAGCGACTGTCGGCTTTCCCCTTTGTTCTAGTTTAAAAGCTGATCTACCTCCTTTTTAAAAGGTCAGCGCCAGCAGCCTGGCTCTTTACTAGTTAAAGTGGAGCCCATCACTTCAGAATACTCCCTCCCCCCTTTCCCCCAAAATTTCCCTGTTCTTTACAAAACTGAATCCCTCTTCCCTGCACCTTCGTCTCATCTACTCATTGAGTTTCCGGAACCTGCCTCTAGGGACCTGCGCATGGAATAGTGAGCATTTCAGAGAATACTACCCTGGAGGTTCTGGATTTCAGCTTTCTACCTAAGAGCCTAAATTTGGCTTCCAGAACCTCCCTCCCACATTTTTCTATGTCGTTGGTGCCCACATGTACCATGACAGCTGGCTTCTCCCCAGCACTGTCTAAAATCCTATCTAGGTGATGCGTGAGGTCTGCCATCTTCGCACGAGGTAGGCATGTTACCAGGCGATCCTCATGCCCGCCAGCCACCCAGCTATCTACATTCCTAATAATCAAATCACCAACTATGATGGCCAACCTGACTCTTCCCTCCTTGGCAAAAACCCTGGGAGATACATCCTCGGTGCGAGAGGACAATGCACCACCTGGAGTTCAGGTCCTTGTTACAGGATCATCTCCTGCTGCACCAGGTTGATGCTCTCTAATCATGACACCTTCCTCCTCCAAGGTGCTGCCTGAAAGGCCAATATTACCTTTGGTAGGAAGGGTGTCTGTGGAGAAGAGTAAGTAGTTCTCTACATGATAGGGCCCTGCAGTTCTGAGATGCACCTTGCTGATCAGATCATTACTAGAAAGATGGTCTTCAGGGACAGATCCTTTATGGAGGCCTACTTTATTGGTTGAAAGGATGGCTTGACCAGTGCCCTTAGGACTAGGTTGAGATCCCACTGAAGGATCACAGACCTAAAAGGCAGACATATCTGCTTCGCCCCTCTCAAGAAACAAACAATGTCTGGGTGTGTTGCCACCTGGACACCCTTGATTTGACCCCATAGTATGCAATTGCTGCTGTCTGAACATTCAGGCAATTAAGAGACAAGCCCTTGACTAGGCCCGATTGAAGTAAGTCTGAGGTATACCTGATTTCCATGGGGAGATTTCCTACTTATTGCAGAATTTTTCAGTTGCCAGACTTTGATATATGCCAATGTTGTGGAAGGCTTTCTAGCTTTTAACATAGCTTAGATTACAGCTGAGGCATTGCCCATACTACACAAACATGGCTTTTCAAGGGCCAGGCCTTACAAGAGAACAGAACTGAGTTACCCATTAGCACTGGGCTGCCTCCTGCCTACAGTGCAGCTTCGGGTGCCTCCTTGATTGTTTACAAATGCCACTGCTGTGGCATTATCTAAAATTACTCTTAACTGCTCTGCCCTTCAGTAAGGGGAGCAAGTGCTGTAATTCTATTCTGATGGCTCTTATCTCTAGTTTACCATCCACTGTCCCTCTTCCGTTGTCCATTTGTCCTTGGACTACCTGATTCTGGCAGTGGACCCTCCACTCCCAGATTGGCATCTATAGTTACCACAATCCAGATGGGAGGGAGGAGGAAGTTCTAGCACTACCCATTTCAACAAGTTGGGTGGCTGTATCCATCAGTCCAGGCTCATCATCTCTAAGGGCACTTGTAGCCAAAAGTTGGTAATCCTGAAAGGAAGGTGACTACTGTAAAAGGTCTCATGGGCTCTGGCCCATGGGACCAGGTCCAGTGGTGCTGCTGCTATAAGGCTAAGCACATGAAAGTAGTCCCAATGCCATGGGCAAATCTTATCCTTTGAAGGCCTGCACCCCTTGCATTTGTTTGGCCACCCTTCTGGGGGAAGGCATGACTTTCCCTTTCCCCATGTTGAAGCGGGCTCCTAGAAACTCTAAGGTCTGGATCAGGTCCAGATTGCTTTTTGCAAGAATTACCTATCCTAGCACCTGTAAAAGCTGGATCACTTCTTCTGACCACCTGTGGCTCTTTTGCACAAACTTGATCCTTATGAACCAATTATCCAGGAAGGGATGCACCACAATTCCTCGTTTGAGGACTGCAGCCACTATCAGTGGAAATGCTGTCCTAAGACACAGAACCTTAGGAGATTTTGGTGGGTAATTCAGAAAGGAATGTAGAAGTAAGCTTCTACTAAATCTAAGGATCTAAGTACTCCCCTTGTCTTACTGACATTCTCTCTGACCTGGTGTCTCCATTCTAAGTGGGGACATGTAGACATGTTGACCTCTTTGAGGTCCAGTATTAGACAGAAGGACCCATCCTCTGTTGGTACCATAAAATAAAATGAATAAGGCCTGAAGGAGATGCAACCTGTGCAGCATTACATTTATGGCTTCTCTTTTGAGCAACGAAACACAAGGAGATACAAATACATTTGTGACTTGTCTTGCTAGTTTGGGAGTATAGCCCTACAGGACAATGTCCAGGACCCCCTAGTTAGATGTGATTCGGGTCCACTCCCTAAAGTACCTTGAAAGCCGCCACAAACCAAGACACTGTGCTCATTGATGAGAGTGCCCCAAATCTGCAGCTGCTGGAACTTCACCCTCAGTCTTGCTGGCTCCTTGGAAAAAGACTGACCCTTGAACTTCCCTATTTTGCTGAGAGTTAATCTTACCTGCTCAAAATCCCCCAAAAGTCCCTAAGGTTGTAATCAGGCAGTCTCTGGGGCTTAGCATTGCTTGGGTCCTTCACAAGCTTTTCCAGCCCCTCTCTGAAGAGCAGACCTCTTCTGAAGGACAACTTGGCAAGGCGGGCTTTGGATACTGCCTCCACTGCCCAGCTTCAGAGCCATCTTGCCACCACATTTTAGGCTACTGACCATGATTCTAATTTTATTATGTCATATAGGGTTGTCTGCTAAATACTCCACCCCAGAATCAACTCTTGCCATCTCTTCGGAGTCCACAAGCTGCTGAACCCAGTGTACCACTACCCAGATCACATAACCTCTACAAATAGCGGCCTGTAAGGTCAAAGCATTGACGGAGAAAATCTGGTTAAGATACTCTATATTCCTATCCTGAGAATCCCTCAGAGAGGTTCTCCTTTCAGTCTTGTGTGACTGCTGAGACTAGGGCATTAGCATTGGGAATCCTCAGGAGCAAAATCTGCTGCTTACCTTTGGTGGTTCTTCCAGGGCAGACTTGTTGACAGCTGTAGCAACAGAAACAGAAAACAAATCCAGCACGGAGTCTGGAGCCACCTGCCTGAACAGGCAGGTCCTGCAAGGGCCCCACATCCTCTCTTCTGCATGAGCTTCCTGTAATCAAGGAAACTCGCGCAAGGGAATGGGCCTGCTGAAGGGCCTGCCAGTTGAGGAGATCTGGCTCCAGGGTCCGGTACTGGATTTTCCTCTTGATGTGGGCTTGGCTAAGGATCTCTGTGCATGCTAGCCCTGCCTGTTCTGCACAGATTTAGCAGCCATGCAGATTACAAACTTTCATTTTCGGGGGGCCCTGGACACTTGGGTGGGCCTGACTCCAAAGATGGTGGGCCATGGCCCACCTGTGGCTACAACACTGGCTCCTCCGAGTGGAATGGTGGTCCTCATATTTTGGAAAACAAAATTGTGCTACATCCAATGCCCGCAGTCAGCATTATGAAATCTGGTAAATCCTCCTGTTGAAAAAGGATGAACATCGACTGCTGATGTTCCATACCGGGGGGGGGGGGGGGGGGGGGGGATTTTCCCATCCTCCAGAGCAAACTCCCCTGGATCCCCAACATCGGAGTGCAGATCATCCAAGCAGCCCTCTAAGGTCTCATGTCGGTCCCGATGTGGGAGTCTCTTTAGCCCCCTGCCACGGGATGTCCTGCAGGTCTTTGAAAAACTAACCATGACAGGGCAGATAAACCTCCGCCCGATACCAGAGAGATGGGTAACGCCCGTTCTGATCCCATGCCAGATGCCTCTGTTGGACCCAGAGGAGGAGGTCCCAGCAATTCTGCACCTCACGAGTTTCTCCTAATTCATCTCACTAGGATTAGTCAGCTCCTCAGCCTCAGCTTGTGATCCCCCCCGCTGGCACAAAATCCTTTGAGGCCATCTCCCCTTTTCCTGCAAAACAGTTGCTGCACAAATTCAGCAAATGGCTGGGCTGCACTGCCCTCATGTGGCATGCCACAGAGAGCAGGAGGCATTTACTGCGCTGAGCTACGGCGCCATTATATACCATGCGGTCTTCTGCCCGCGCTCTACACCATGTGGTTAGGGCCTGCTGTACTAGGCATTTATGCTGCTCCACCCTGCGCTACACTCACCCAGTGTGCCGACTGGTGCGGCGCTCTTGTTCTCACCTCCGTAGGACCAGGTGCACCAAAAGGTGCTCTCTTCTACCTGCTCACAGTCGTATTTGTACCATGCTGTCTGATGCACGTAGTCCTACTGTGCGGCCTTCCTTCCGATGCCAGTCCGACCTTACCTGCTGCCCCTCGTGCTGCCTAAAACTGAGCTATGAAGCTTCTTTATAAAACTTTTTTTTTTTTAAACTGGCTCAACATCCTGAAAAGACAAGGGATCAAAAGCACTAGGGCAGCAATAAATTAAAGGGCTGGACCACAAACGCCTCTAACCACTGGGAAGGGCAGGGAGTTAGGGGAAATACCCTACCCAAAAGGAGGGAGAAAGGGCCCGGAACCCAACATCAGAGAGAGAAAAGGTAAACAGAACTGCGCCCAATTGTATCTTACCCTACTTGGCAGTGAGATCCTGGCCTATACAGGGGGAAGGGGCAAAAAAAAAACCAAAAAAAAAAAAAAAACCCACAAAAACCCACACCTTCACCATGGGCTCCCTCATCCATCAATCCTTACCAGGCACTCAACTGAGGAAGGGAGCCATGCTTTTACCTCAGGAGTCTGCCTCCGGCCCATCCATCCTAATTCTGACAGGCCTACACCCATTCAAGCATGCATGTCCACCATCTGCTGGAGACTGAGAATAGTGGCAGGATGTCAGTGCAAGGCTAGATGAGTGTGAAATCAGTGAGTCAGTTGATCTCGGTCTCTATGTGCTGGTTGGCGTGCATCACCCACTTGCGTGGGCCAGCCTACCTAAATGAAGAGGGAAAACGGAGCTCAGAGCCCTGCTTTACACCTATACCCCTTTAAAAATCTTTCCTTCTCTCTCCATACTTCTTTTTTTTTGAAACAGAGGGCCCTTGTTGCAATGACATCCAAAGCCCTGCTGCTGCTCTGCACCAATCAAACTCAAGCTTCTGATTCAGGCCATGGCCTGCCCTGGGCTTAGCCCCACCCCAAGCACTGGTTGCAAGTGTAAACGTGGCTGACTTTCTACAATCACAGTGTTTTCTGGCACTTCTCTCCCCCCACCCCTCCCCCGGGCCCAGCAGGGCCAAAGAATGCACTTACCCCTCAGAGTCCTGCGGTGCCTATAGCCATGGTCCCTACGCTCTGGAAGTTGAGGCTTTTTTTTTTTTTTTTTTAAACTTTACTGAAGCCCCTTCTCAAGAGCAGACATACAACAGAATGTGAGAAGAAATACACAAAGAGGGGGTGGGAGGGAGAGAGGGGGGGGGGGGAGCAGCCCACAATCCTTCCATCCCCCATTTCCCAATCTTCCGGGATAAAGGAGGGGGAAACTCCCTACCAGGATGCTCACCAGATCCCACGGGTAACTGAGGGAGCTCAACTGGGTGCCTCTCTTTGTAGCTATATATGTAGATATACATTCCTAGGAGCAGACTTTTACTCCCGAAGAACTGGTGGTCTGGGAGTCAGAGGGCTCAACCAGGCCAAGGTTGAACCAAGAATCTGGGAGCTAAACCTGTCTATCCATCATGACTGCTAGGGGCATAGACTACTGGGATTGGACTGGTAGCATACCTCCCTTGTAAGCCCAGAGTGAGGTCATAAACGAGGTGTGCCCTCTGTCTCAGTCAGTTGTGAAGGAGGACAAATCCCATATTATTGGCTGGTCTAACATGAACATAAGGAAAGTCAGGCATTTCTGATCACAACTACAGCCCTAGTTTTAAGTTCAAGCTTTACTTGCATAGCTCTACAGCAGATCAACACAACAGCAGCTCCTAGTTTAATGATTTTGATGGTAGGCATGGCTGATTATGAAACCAACAAATTATCAGGAATTAAATAAATATTTGATCACAATTATGATATCTTAATGATTCTGTTTTAACTGCCAAATGAATTATTCAATTAATTTTGCTAGTGTTCGTTTTAGACTTGGTCCTAAAATACTCATTCACTTCGATTCCAACAGTGGGGGGAAAAAAAATCCCACACCTTTTTCCAACAACGGGAAAAAAAAAACCCCAGACTAATTCTTCCAGACAGATAAGGTCACTTAACATATTTCTCTTCAGAACCATAACACAAGACACTGGAACCTCACATGCACAGGAACACTTTAGGGGATATAGATAGTAAATAGTCCTACAGCTAAAATTTTATTTTTCAAAATTTCATCTTCCCAACCAGCTTAGGATTCTGGGGAAAATGTTAGGTCGCTGCTTCACTTCTGAAACCCACAGAAATGATTTAAAGCCTTGACACTCATTTACCTGTATGTATTCCATTGGGTTTTCTCTGCAGTTTTCAGTTACTCTGTTCTCTTTTTGAGAATATTCAGTTGGCCACCTAGTGAATGAGTACTTTTGTACCTGTGTAAATATCTTGCAGTGATTTTTCAAACAGAAACTACAGCTTGTCTTTGAAAGTTTTCTTAACACTTGTACAGATACAAACATGCTTGCGTGCTTTGCGCCTATTTGTGAGAGTGGAGAAATGGGGACAAAACTGAGTAGTTTTACTTGGAGCAATTCTAGTCTCCCTTTGTGCAGTCACCCCAATACTTTCAGCCCTGTCACAAAAGTGCAGTCAGGACATTAGCAACTTGTTTCTAAGACATCTTCAGTCCTTCTCAAGAAGGCTGCCTCCTTTCATATCCTCAAAGGAGTTCACTATGCCCCATACCATATGGCTAAGAGCCAATGGGA
Organism: Rhinatrema bivittatum; assembly: GCF_901001135.1. Lineage (NCBI taxonomy): Eukaryota > Metazoa > Chordata > Amphibia > Gymnophiona > Rhinatrematidae > Rhinatrema > Rhinatrema bivittatum. Next base: position 737,958,069 of record NC_042616.1, on the reverse strand, counting down.
GTGTGGAGATTAATTTGGCCAATCAGAAAGCTGGAGAGGACAAAGATTTCAAATATGTCTGGGCTTTTGAGTCAGAGTTAGACCAAGTAGGAAAGCAGACATGATGCCTGCAATTCTGCCCAACAGGCCGATACAGTAAAAGTTGTGCGCGCGATTTAGTATTCAAATGAGGGCCCACGGTAAAAAGAGGCGCTAGGGACACTAGCGCGTCCCTTGCGCCTCTTTTTTGACAGGAGCGGCGGCTGTCAGCGAGTTTGACAGCAAACGCTCAATTTTGCCGGCTTCAGTTCTCAAACCCGCTGACAGCCACGGGTTCGGAAACTGGACGCCAGCAAAATTGAGCGTCCGGTTTTCAACCTGCGAGCCGCGGGCTGATTTTAAAATTTTATTTTTTTTATTTTTAATTATTTTTTACTTTTGGGACCTCTGACTTAATATCGCCATGATATTAAGTCGGAAGTTGTACAGAAAAGCAGTTTTTACTGCTTTTCTGTATACTTTCCCAGTACCAGCAGAAATTAACGCCTACCTTTGGGTGGGTGCTAATTTCTGAAAGTAAAATGTGTGGCTTGGTCGCACATTTTACTTACTGAATCGCGCGGGAATAACTAATAGGGCCATCAACATGCATTTGCATGTTGCGGGCGCTATTAGTTTGGGGGGGGGAGGGGGTTGGCCGCGCGTTTTTGACGCGCTATTACCCCTTACTGAATAAGGGGTAAAGCTAGTGGAGTATCCCAACTAGGCTGGGGAGCAAGAAATAAGTAGACAGCTTCTCTGCAAACCCTTATCATTGCTAAGAGCTGCTGTCAGTCTCCCTGCAAACTATGACTGAAATGCTGCTTTCTGCTGCCTATGAGGGGAGAAAAAAGTCCTTATGGAGCACAGTGCATGATTCAGAGGGGGGTCTTCTGAAGTGTAAGTAACCCTTCCATGCACCTACAGGTAAGCCCTCAAACTATGACATCTACCACCACCTTAAAAGCAGAGTTATTCCTTCGCATCAGAAGCCAGCCTGTGGATTACAGTTAAAACAAGTTTTCTGTTTACTACATTAACCCTTGAATCCCTGGTCTCATCACTATACCCCGGGGGTGGAGGAAGCATCCCTTTGCGCAGCCCAGTTGAACTATTTGCCTGCTTCATTAGAGGGCCTGGGGACAATTATACATGTTCATACGTGCTATTACTGGGCCCAGGTATTAGTCCCAAAAGATAGGTCCTAGTAGTTCCAGGCTGAACACTGTTTTGGGACTAGGGAGCTGTAGTGAAGCTCAACTATTTTCAAAATTTAAATCTAATAGCATAAAAAAGTGCCTCAAAATTTTAGATCGAACTCCACTCATACCATCGATTTAAAAGCCCAGCTGTAAGATACTCCTAGACCTTTTCATGCAGCTTCACAGACAGACACACTCACCCTACAGTACTTACTGTGCAATATCGTATGTCTCTTAGTATCCTACTCAATATTTTTTTCATTAGTTTTCTCAGATCCACTGCTTTCCAACATCAGTGGACAGAGTTAGCTTCCCACTGCCACTACAGCAAAGACAAGGAGGAATAATGACAAAACATTAACCAAATGAGGTAGTTTATTTCTCTTATTTTCAAGCACACTTGTAAAATCATGTATGGGATGCAAATACTTGGATGAGTCTTCTACATGTACCAGATGGCAATGGTTTCATACCAGCAAAGCCATGGAAGAGGCAGCAATATTAAAGTCTGGTCTCTGCATCACTAGCCACAAGGTGATTAAGAATTGCCACAGAAAACTACACAAAAACAAAGCAAGCTAAAACATTCAAGCAAAAATCACTTTAGGACCTATGGAAATGAGAAATTACTACTTACCTGATAATTTCCTCTTCTTTAGGACAGTCAGATGAATCTAGAACATGTGGGCCATGCACCTAAACCAGCAGATGGAGAAGGAGCAAACTGAAGTCACAGTATATACCCCCCTGCAGTGATATCAGTCTGCCAGTATTCTCTTCAAAAGTAACTGTGGACAGACTAGCAAAAAACTTTATTAAAAACAGATAACCAATTCAATACTCTGCCAACAGGTAATACTGAGCTCAGATAAGAATTTAACAACATTAGTCTAGGGACTGGAATAACACTCACCAGTAATCCCTGTAATACATAGATACACAGGAGGACCACACTATAAACATTCGGCAGCCAAGGGAAGGGAGCTGGATTCGTCTGACTGTCCTAAAGAAAAGGAAATTATCAGATAAGTAGTCATTTCTCAGTGTCCGGTCAGATGAATCCAGAACAAGTGGGATGTACCCAAGCTACTCACGAACAAGGCAGGAGGTTGCCCGCGGTCCAGTCAAAATTACCAGTGCAAAGGCTGTGTCCTCCTGGGCCTGCACATCCAGATGATAAAACTTAGAAAAGGTATGTAAGGAGACCACGTTGCCGCTCGGCAAGTGTCAATGGGAGACAGCAAATTCACTTCCGCCCATGACACTACCTGAGCCCTAGAGGAATGAGCCCGAATCTGATGAGGTAACGACTTGCCAGCATCAACATATGCTGCTGTGACTATCTCCTTAATCCAGCGGGCTAGTGTAGCCCGTGAGGTCAGTTCTCCTTGTTTAGCACTGCTATGAAGAAAACAGGCGATCTGTTTTCAGGGAAGGCTCAATAACCTCCAGATACCAGATGATATGTCTCTTGACATCCAAGGGTCACAACGGAGGATACTCCTCTACGTCTCTCTCTCTCTGTCCCGGGACAGCAGGGATATGGACTGATTCAAGTGAAATTCAGTGACCACCTTCAATAAAAAGGAAGGAACAGTATACAGCTGTATTGCTCCTGGAGGAAAGGTTCCCCGCAAGACAAGGCCTGCAGCTTGGAAACTTTCCACGCAGAACAAATTGTCACAAGAACACTGATTTCAAGGTCAGTAACCTCAAGAGCAGGCTTCACATCGGTCTAAACTTAGGACCCACTAAGAAATCCAAGAACAAATTTAGTCTCCATAAAGGCTACTGGAAACATCAAGGGAGGATGAAGATACTTCACTCCTTTCAGGAAACGGGCCACATCAGGATGAGCCGGCAAAAAACCACCATTCACCTGACCCCTGAAACACGTGAGAGTCACTACTTGCACCTTTAAGGAGTTAAGGGCCAAACCTTTACTCAAGTCATTCTGCAAAAATTCCAAAATGAGCAGAATCTTGGCTGAATGAGGAAGAGTACCTCGATCTGCACACCAGGCCTCAAACACTCACCAAACTCGCACATAGGCCAAGAAAGTACAAAACTTTTGAGCCGTAAGCAAAGTGGAAATCACTGCCATCGAGTATCCACATTTCAGCAATCGATCACTCTCAAGGGCCATACTGTAAGACAAAACAGAGTTGGATCTTCGTGAAGAACTGGACCCTGGCTTAGCAGGTTCCTGAGTGCTGGAAGTCGAAGCAGAGAGTCCCCTACGAGCCACCGCAAATTCACTTACCAATGCCTCCTGGGCCAACGTGGAGCAACCAAGAGCATTAACCTTCTGTGGCACTCAAGCCTTTGGATTAAATCTGCCCAACATGGGCCATGGAGGAAAGGCATACAGCAATTTGTCCTTCAGCCATTCCTGCACTAGGACATCGATCCCAACAACTTTGGTTTCTCCTATGATTGAAGAATTGCAGAATTTATGCATTGCGAGAAGTCGCAAGGAGTTCTAGGAACAGGGAACTCCAGCGATCCAGATTCATCTGAAACGCCTTACTGCCAAGGCCCATTATCCTGGGTCCAGACTCTCTCTGTTGAGAAAGTCTGCTCTTACATTGTCTTTTCCTGCTATGTGCGAGGCTGTGATCATCTGGAGATGCACTTCTGCCCATTCCATAAGCTGATCTATTTCCTGCGACACTTTTTGGCTCTTGGTTCCTCCTTGTCTACTGATGTAAGCCACAGTGGTTGCATTTTCAACATTATCCAGACTGATCGATCCCGCAGCCTGTCGCTGAACTGAAAACATGCCAACTGGTCCACCATGGCTTCCAGACGATTGATGTTCCAGTCCAGCACCCTTGCGCCATCAGCTCCTGACAGGGAGTTCCCCAACCAAGGAGGCTCGCATCTGTTATCTGGTGGTGCTAATGCAACTCCCTTCCTTAGATGATCCACCTGCAGTCACCACTGCAGCTGGGAGAAGACTTCCATCAGCAGGAGGAGCCGAATCGAATAGTCCTGAGAATGCAGGTTCCACTGAAACAGCAGTGAGTGTCCTTGCCCATGGGACCGCTTCCAGAGTCACCACCATTAAGCCAAGTACTTGCAGGTAGGACCATACGTTTGGGCGAGAGTGCTCAATAACAGACGGAGCTGTGTCAACTTTCTGAATGCATGCTTCTGCCTCAAATCAAACCAAACTCAAAGGTATTCCAACGACTGAGAAGGCTGAAGACTGCTCTTTGTCAGGTTCACCACCCAGCCAAGCTCCCACAACAGGCAGATCACCTTGTGGGTCACTCTGCAGCTCTCTTCCAGCGACTTGGTTCGAACCAGCCAGTCATCCAAAGATGAGTGTACGAGGATCCCATCTTTTCTCAATTCTGCTGCCACTACCACCATTACCTTGGAAAAAGGTCCTTGGGGCAGTGGCCAGACAAAAGGGCAGGACCCAAAACTGATAATGGTGTCCCAAAACTGTGAACCGCAGAAAACGATGATGCTCTAGTCAGATGGGAATAAGAAAGTACGCCTCAGACAGATCCAAGGACGTCAGAAACTCCCCTGACTGCAGAGCCATTAGTACCAAGCACAATGTTTCCATGCAAAAATGTTTCACCGGCAGATGAATGTTGACACCTTGGAGATCCAGGATGAGACGAGGGGAGCCCTCCTTCTTGGGCACAATGAAATAAATGGAATAACGACCCATATTTTCTTGAGACTTGGGCACTGGAACCACAGCCCATGGGACTACATGGAGCCTAAGACTAAGGAGCCTAGCCAATGTAGCTTCCACTGCCTGCTTCTGTGGTAAGTGGCAGGGAGACACCATGAACACATCCCGAGGAACACTGCAAAACTCCAGTGCATATCCTTCTCATATCTCCTCCAGGACCCACTGATCTGATGTGATCGTAACACACCTCTGATAAAAGAGAGAGAGGAATCTCTCTATCTCCTGTTCCCGGGGGTGCGTCAGCAAACCTTCATTGGGAGGGTCAGGAGGTTCCACTACCTGAACCTGCATCCCTTCTTGGCTGTCGGGAATGAAAGGACTGAGACCTACTAAAAGGTAGAGTTCTCTGAAGGGTCGTTCCTCTTTAAAGACAAAAATGCCTGGATCCTCTAGTATGACCTCTCATATTAAAAAGAGCGCAGAGTCTGCTTTTTATCCTCTGGCAAACAAGGAACTGGGGACTCACCCACCTTATGGGCCAATCTTTCTCAACTCATTCCCAAATAAAAGTGAGCCTTTAAAAGGTCAAGTTGGTATGGTTTTCCTTGGAGATCGCAGCAGCCTACCAATTTCTCAGCCATAACTGATGCCTAGCCGCTACAATGGAAGCCACTCCTCAAGCTGAAGAGCAGACCAAATCACAATCTGCATCTGCCAAAAAGGCCGTAGCTGGCTCCCTAACTGTCCTGGAGTTCACCCTACAGTCATTGACCTCCTGGGAGAGAAGTAAACAAAATCGAGCAACCAGGAAACAACAAGAAGCGATCTGCAAGGAGATTGCCACTGCATCAAATGCTTGCTCAAGGATAATCTCAATTCTTCTATCATGAGCATCCTTCAAGGCCACGCCTCCTTCCATGGGAATAGTAATCCGCTTGGAGACTGCACACACAAGTGCATCCACCTTTGGAAAATATAAATGTTCTGTTGCCACTGGATCGAAGGGTAGAGGCCTTCCAAAACACAACCCCCTTTGAAATCAGCTTCTTGGGTGCCCCACTCAAGATCAATTAATTCTTGAATGGCCTCCATCACGGGGAAAAAAACAAGAGGCCTTACGCAAGGAAACCAAAATGGGATTTTTCTTCAGCACAGTCACAGCACCTGCTCCAGGAACTCCTAGCATTTTCAAGGTCTGGGAAATCAGAGCTGGCAGCTCATGCTTATGAAAGAACTGTCAATACTTAAACAATACGACCTTAATATTGAGAAAATTACTAATATCAATAAATCAAAAAGATTTCTCACAACAAATTTATATAGTGGACAAAATTATGTATGTTGCCAAGTGACCATCATAAAGCACCGGGTTGAGTTAGAATGCCTTGCTCTGCAACCCCTCACTGTTTGTGCGTGCTTAAAAGCTTATAATCAGTCACTTGGCTCCCTTTATTCCAAATTTTTAAAGTTCTTTTTTTGCTTGTTTTTTATTTTATTTTTTTGAACAATGTGATTGCTGGTAATCATTAAGTACAGTACATATGGCAAATATTGCTTTCTGCCTATTTCAACAAATTGATGCTATGAAGCTTAAAGAAACTTGCTGTTACAGTGTTGACACTCCTGACCCTGCAGGGTTTCGGAGGGTTACTCCTTCCTCAGGGGTTGCAACAGTTCCTCAATCCATGAAATGGTAGCATTCTACACCTTTAGGAATTATGTCCAGCATTTACTGCCAAGAAACATCAACATAAATTTATGTTGATAAATTGAGTATCCAACTATGTACTTTGGCGCCACGATTGTAATGAAAAGGTTAGTGCCTCTAGCATAAGAAAACATGGGTGAAGATCTAAACATCTCATGTGTACGCAACACATGCCAGTTCCACTGTATTATTTGTTTGATGTGTCTGGTAAGATCTGTGTGCTTCAATACACAAAACTAATGCACCAATGTTTGGTTTAATTTTATATTGTAATAATTGGTTACGGTCTGAAAAATGTGCTCTTGTATAAGCTTTAATAATTTTTGGGGGATATCATAGAAACATAGTATTGATGGCAGAAAAGGACCAAAATGGTCCATCCAGTCTGCCTAGCAAGCTTCCCACGGTAGTAACTGCCGCTCCGTGCAGGTTACCCCAATGTTTCTCTTAAGGGTAGTAACTGCCGCTCCATGCAGGTTACCCCCATGTTTCTCTTAGATTTAGCCTTTTTATTTGTTCCCATCCTCTAGCCTTTTAGGAATCCACAGTGTTTATCCCATGCCCCTTTGAAATCCTTCACAGTTTTAGTCTTCAACACTTCCTCCGGAAGGGCATTCCAGGCATCCACCACCCTCTCAGTGAAAAAATATTTCCTGACATTGGTTCTAAGTCTTCCTCCCTGAAGTTTCAAATTGTGACCCCTAGTTCTACTAAATTGTTTCCAATGGAAAAGGTTTGACGACGACCATGGATCATTAAAACCTTTCAAGTATGTGAAAGTCTATATCATATCTCCCCTGCTCCTCCTCTCCTCCAGGGTATACATATTCAAGTTCTTCAGCCTCTCCTCATAAGTCATTCGATGGAGACCACCCACCATTTTAGTCATAAGAACATAAGAAATTGCCATGCTGGGTCAGACCAAGGGTTCATCAAGCCCAGCATCCTGTTTCCAACAGAAGCCAAACCAGGCCACAAGAACCTGGCAATTACCCAAACACTAAGAAGATCCCATGCTACTGATGCAATTAATAGCAGTGGCTATTCCCTAAGTAAACTTGATTAATAGCCGTTAATGGACGTCTCCTCCAAGAACTTATCCAAACCTTTTTTGAACCCAGCTACATTAACTGCACTAACCACATCCTCTGGCAACAAATTCCAGAGCTTTATTGTGCGTTGAGCGAAGACTCCATCCTGTCTCTGTCTCCTTTGAGATACAGTCTCCAAAACTGAACACAGGGAGGCCTCACCAGGACCTGTACAAGGGGATTATCACTTCCCTTTTCTTATTAGATATTCTTCTCTTTATGCAGCCCAGCATTCTTCTGGCTTTGGCTATAGTGGTGTCACACTGCTTCGTCAACTTTGGGTCGTTAGACACTATCAACCCAAGGTCTCTCTCCTGCTCCGTGCACATCAGCCCTTCACCCTCCAACGCATATAGTTCTTTTGGATTACTACACCCCCAGATGCACAACTCTGTATTTCTTGGCACTGAATCCCAGCTGCCATATGTTCGACCACTCTTCCAGCTTCCTTAAATCCCGTCTTATTCTCTGTACTCCTTCCGACATGTCCACTCTGTTGTAGATCCTAGTATCATCTGCAAATAGACAAACTTTACCTTCTAACCCTTCCGCAATGTCGCTTACAAAGATGTTGAACAGAACTGGTCCCAACACCAATCCCTGTGGCACTCCAATTAACACCATTCTCTCTTCAGAGTAGGTTCCATTTACCATCACCTGTTGTCTTCTATCCGTCAACCAGTTTGTAATCCACGCCAACACCTTGGAGCTGACTCCCAAGCTTCTCATTTTGTTGATGAGTCTTCTGTGTGGGACCGTATCAAAAGCTTTACTAAAATCCAAGTAAATTACATTGAGCGCTCTTCCCTGCTCCAGTACTCTAGACACCCCATCAAAGAAATCAATTAGATTCATCTGACAATCTCTGTCCAATATCCTCTCTGTCAAAATCTGACTGATAGTTTAGATGACTGTAAACAAAAATCCTCGATTGGAGCAGAGTCTACGAATCCGAAAAAAATTGTCCTACAGGAAACCCCTCTTTGAAATGCCTGGGGTGATGACTCTCAAATCGTAAAAGATTGTTTCTATCTGTGGGCTTCCGAAAAAGTGTAGTTTGTAATTCCATCTCTGTACATGTAATCCAGATGTCCAAAACTGCTAACTGTGCATGATGGTAAATAAAAGAAATTTCAAATTTGTGTCGGCTTGATTTAGCCATGAATGAAAGGCCAATAGTTGTTCGATCTCTGTCCAAATAAAGAATATGCCATCTATATATCTGGCGAAGCCACTCACAACTTAAAGGCTAAAACTTGTTTTTCACTTTTCCTTTTTCTTTTGCCGCATCAGCAAGCCTGACGACGTACCTCATTGTTTTTCAAACTGAGACTTTGTCGTTGAAAAATAAGTATATATGATTTCATTTTTGTAACAGTGTATTGTTGGGTGGAAATCAAATTGGGCTCTTTTTCCGTGGTCTATATATCTGGACCACATCCTCACTGAACAGAAAAACTGAGACTTATAAACCACTGTCTCTTCAAAAACTGTTACAAACAGATTGGCCACATCCGGGGCTAGGGGAGAATCCATGCTACCCCATGAGTTTGCAAGTATGTGTCTTTACCAAAAAAGACAAAATTCTGATTCAGCATTAACTCTGTGATCTGCATTAAAAATTCTGATGGCACCTGTTGTGGCATCTCTCTTTGGATTAAAGTGTCTCTCACTATTTGTAACGCTGCCTGTTGGGGGACATTGGTATATAGTGCCTCTACATCAAGGCTAACTAGAAAGGCTTGCCAGGAAGAGGTTCAAGCCCAGATAATTTTCTCAACATATGAGAAGGCTGCTCAACCTGCCAGGCTGCTCATGTCCTTCAACCTCCCACGGAGCAGGACAAACATTGGAACCTCACGCCGAGCAGGGAGACCGGGAAAAAAAGAGGAAACCCTACACTACAAAAGCCTCCTTTTATGTCTCTGTAAATATATTTTATTTATTTTCTTTAAACTTACCTGAGCTCAGCCTTACTTGGCTGAGTTCAGAAACGGTCTCCGGCTGCAGGGCAAGAAGGCATATGATATCACTGCTGCACTCGGCTTCCTGCACCCGCTGCCTTTCAATCGCTTAAGTCCATGCTGGCTGAAAAACCAGCTACTGGACCAAGGCACTCATCTGAGAGACCATGGAAATCACATCAGGAATTCTGAACTGGGGGAGGGAAATTTTGGTATCACCACAGGAAAGCAAGGTAATGTAATATCCCCAGTAGAGAAATGCACGTCCACCATCTGCTGGAGACAAAGAATACTGGCAGACTGATGTCACTGCAGGGGTATATAGACTGTGATGTCAGCTTTGCTCCATCTCCATCTGCTGGTAGAAGTGCATAACCCACTTGTTCTGGATTCAAGTGACTGGACGCTAAGAAATATCTGCTTTAATTTTTCCACATTTAGAATAGACCTTTTGCTCTATCCCCTATCATCATCAGGCCGAATGAGGAAGCTGACAAATCAAAGTGGGCCACCATCAGGTTAGAACACTGGACAAGCACAGAAACTGATCAACAGATCTCCCAGATTACCCAAATAAATACTGCTTCATGATGTACTCCAAAAATAGCATGGAGAAAGCAGATGTGAGCAGGAACTGTAGGGTGAATCATGATTCTGCTCTCCCACCACTGTCCCAGAACAAAGCTGGATAGAGGTGTGAGCAACTGGTATCCCTCATTACATTAGTTCAGCCCCAGATGATAATGTCTGGTTCTCTTATGTAAGCACATCTGAAGACATGAACTTAGCATACTGTTCAACTTAATGAAGGTTACAGTCTAGGAACCAGCATATGAGTTAAATTATGAGTTTCAGGTTTCCTATTCTTCTTCAGGAAAGGAAGACCATGCTAACTACTAAATCTTGACATTTCAACATGTACTGTGTAACAGGAAGCTACAGCAAAGCATCTGATCCAGTGCCACACGAGAAGCTACTGAACAGATGGTTAGGCATTTCTTATATTTCACTTTTTGGCACTTCAAAGCAGATTACATTTAGGTACTGTAGGTATTTCCCTATCGCCAGAGGGCTTACAATCTAAGGGGATTATTTTCTGTCCCTTTTCACGTGCGATACCAAGATCAGGGCAGAGTCGGGGTGGCATCAGCACCGGAAGAGGAGGAGTTGGGGCAGCATCGGGGTGGACGCCGCAGAAACTTCGCTGATGGTGAAAAGGTAAGGCCCCCTTATCACCGCCAGTAGTGCGCCAAATAGCACCACCTTTTACGATGGCGCTATTGGTGCGAAAGCCGGCAGCGATTGCACCATGGTGGTGCGATCGCTGCCGGCTTTCGCAGGGGAACCCCCCCCCTCGCCCCCCCCGTTAGCGCCAGGATTCACAAACCGGTGCAAAGAGAGAAAATCCAGGCCAAAGTTTGTACCTGAGGAAATGGAGGGTAAAGTGACTTGCCCAAAGTCACAAGGAGCAACAGTGGGACTTAAACCCTGGTTCATAGCTCACTGCTCTAACCACTAGGCTACTCTCCCTATAACTCAGTGGCTGATAGAATACATGAAATAAAAAAATAAAAAGGATTATGGAAGCTACTCCTCCACTCTGAAAAAACATACTGAAAAAAGAAAGGTATTTACCAGCTGTGGTGTTATCCCCACAGAATTTAACTGGATCATGATTAAAAATAATACCACTTCTGGAAATGTGGGAAAAGTAGAAAAGGCTTCAACTATGACGACATTGTCAATCCTTCTAGCCATCCTCAACTCCCCAAGAGTTTCAGGGATCTTATTATAATTTTGTAAGTCTCATAATAGCAGACTTTACAATCATGATCCTAGACCACAATTTTTCAACCCATTAATACTGCATGGCAAACATTATAGATGACAAAGTGGGTAGTATCATAGATACAGAGAACAACTTGCCCATTTAACAAGAAATGAACATAAGAACATGCCATACTATGTCAGACCAAGGGTCCATCAAGCCCAGTATCCTGTTTCCAACAGTGGCCAATCCAGGCCATAAGAACCTGGCAAGTACCCAAAAACTAAGTCCATTTCATGTTACCCTTGCTAGTAATAGCAGTGGCTATTTTCTAAGTCAACTTAATTAATAGCAGGTAATGGACTTCTCCTCCTCCAAGAAATTATCCAATCCTTTTTTTAAAGACAACTATACTAACTGCGCTAATCACATCCTCTGGCAACAAATTCCAAAGTTTAATTGTGCATTGAGTGAAGAAGTACTTTCTCCAATTAGTTTTAAATGTGTCACATGCTAACTTCATGGTGTGCCCCTTAGTCTTTCTATTATCTGAGACTAAATAACAGATTCACATCTACCCGTTCTAGACCTCTCATGATTTTAAACACCTCTATCATATCCCCCCCCCCCCCCCCCCCCCCCCTCAGCTGTCTCTTCTCTAAGCTGAAAACTCCTAAACTCTTTAGTCTTTCCTCATAGGTGGGCAGAAAGATAGCAAATAAGATTCAATGTCAATAAATTACACTAAATATACTTTGGAAAGCTGCAGCGTTTTCCCAGAGATATAAAATGGGAAATAACCCTTAGTATATCTGATCTACTAAGACAGGAAGTTATCTAAAAGCTCAGAACCCACAGAAAAAAAAAAGATTTCCCAGTCAGAAATATGAGGAAATCGCACATATATATGAGATACAGGTCATATTTACAGTATGGTTTTGGTAACCACATCAGATTAGAAACAAATCGTCATGTGAACAAATACATAGACCTGCTTTAATCTGCTCAGAACTGTATTATGTGTTGCAAAATATAAGCTTTTAAACAAAGAAACTGCAACTGTGAAGACAAGACTACCTAACCACAATACTGAAGTTTCAGAAGAGTCCTGAGCCTTTTTTTTTTTTTAAAAGACAAATAGATTCAGAGAAAACACCTGGACACAAAGCATTAAAAACTAAAGTAAGAGAAAACTGTGGTATATAAGGAAACAGCCATTTCCGAAAACACACTTATAAAGACTATTTCACACAAATGATAATGAGCATTTAGCATAAGATAGCTTTAACTGTGATTACTACAAGGTCAGTGTATTGCTTAAAAAATGTGACTAATTTCCATTAACAAATGAAATAAAAGTATGCTAGTCATAAAATTTTAAAAATATCTTTCCACATAAAAATGCCTAAAGGGGTTTTCAGTGAGTATGACAAATACAAAGAAAGAGAAGGCGGCAAGGGTTCTAAAGCAACAGAAAATAAGCCAGCGCTCCCTCTAATGCCATACATTTCATCGCCAGAAGGCAAGGGAATGGATCTGCATTCAAGAGCAGGTACGGAGATGTAAACACAGCAGAGGGTGCTGGACGGTATCTCCTGATTTTTATTGATTTATTTATATTTATTTTTGTGAAGGGGAGGGGGAGGAAGCACAGAGCAATAAAAATGAAACACAGCATATGGAGAGCAGAGCATGACAAGGACGGGGTAGAAAAGGGGACGTGTAGAGAGAGACAGGCTTCTGTGGAGGGAGGGAGGGGGAGGCAGGTTGTTGCTGGAGTTGGAAAAAGACAGATTCTTGTTCTATGTGCATGGGGGGAGATACGGGGCCGGGCAGCACGCCGTTACCTTACCCTGCTGCGGGGTGGCGCTGACAGCTCTCCGGGGCTCAGCATAGAGCCCGCGGCTCACAGCCCCGCTCCATTCCACTCTTCGAACCCGGGCCCCCGGCGTCGCCACGTCCCTACGTAAGCACTCAGAGAGACGTGGTTCTCTCTAGCAGCTTCCCGTTCTCTCTATGGTGTCTTTGACATTGGTGGCTTCTTAGCGCGTACTAGTGAGGTCATCGCAAACTACATTCCGTGAGGTCGTTCTCCCAGCGTGGGCGGGGTCTATTTATCTCGTTTGCCCAATCTTTATTGGAACGTTTGCATGGGAGGCGGGGATCTGGTAGACACGGGTGTTTTTGGAAGGGAGAGGAGAGGGTGGGTCGGGTAAAGTTTTCACCAGAGCTTTGTATTTGTCGTTCTAGAAGCGCTGTTAATCTCTTGGTGCTGCGGGTGGTTTGGAAATAGCATTTTGTGTTTGTGTAGTGGGAACGTGCTTATATTTGGGCATACAGCATACTAAGTATTTATTTAATATTAGGCGGAGACTTTTTCATAGGCATAGTTTACCTGCTTAGTTTAGGAGGTTTAGGGGCAAGGAGGTCAGATTGGCGGAGGCTCTTTTCTTTTAGTCGCAGCGGCTAGCCTAGGTGAACAGAGGCGCATAACGGGGTGTGGCTTTTGATCCTGCCCAAAGCTCACAATTTAGTTGGGATCCCTGGGTTGTAAAATAGTACAGGGTGGAACAGGATTCAGGAAGAGCAGGTACCAGATTAGTTAATATAGCAGGTGGAGGATTAGTATAGCAGGAAGCAGTTGTTCAGGGCAGGTATAGAGGCAGATGTGAAAGGTAAGGGGATAAAAGGGAACAGGCAGGGGGAAGTTAGCCATTCAGTGACCAGAAGACTCGAATGAGAGAGAGAGAGAGTGCACAGGTGGGCTGGGGGAGGGGGTGAGAAGGAAACCTTTAAGATGAGTGTCCTCTTTTTGAAAGAAAGGTGCTGTGAGAGCCACATTAGAGACTGAGTTTTATAAACACGGTACATTTTTTATCAATTGGTTTAATGTAAGAGCTGAAATGCACAGGTATTATTTATTTATTTATGAACTTTTAATATACCGATATTCGTGAGTCACATCATACCGGTTCACAATAAACTCATGGAGAGAAGGGAAATAGAAATTACAAATAACCGGGAGAGGGGAAGGGGAGCAGTGGAGGAACAGGGAGAGAGTGGGGGTTTGGGAGAAAGCAAGCGCCAAAGGGGGCGTGAAAAGCAAGAGTAGGAGAGAAGGAGATAGAAATGGATAGGAACTGAAGTAACAGTTTTAAACAATAGCCTTACTGGAATAACAGCATTAACTATTAGTAGTTAATGTGGCGGCATGGGCTTTGATAACTAGACAGGAGCAGAAAAGCAAGGTCCTTGGTGAGGCCTCACCTGGAGTACTGTGTTCAGTTCTGGAGACCGTATCTCCAAAGAGATAGAGACAAGATGGAGGCGGTCCAGAGAAGGGCGACCAGAAAGGTGGATGGTCTTCATCGAATGGCTTATTTATTTATTATTTTTTAATTTTTATAGACCGAAATTCCTGTATAAGATACAAATCAATCCGGTTTACATAGAACTGCAAATTACCCTGGTCTTACAAGTCCGACCAGGGTTTATTACATGAAACTGTAACAATGAGTCTCCTAAACTTATGAGGAGAGATTGAAGAATCTAAATATGTACTCCCTGGAGGAAAGGAGGAGCAGAGGTGATATAATAGATTTTCAGATACTTGAAAGGTTTTAATGATCCAAAGACAACGACAAACCTTTTCGTCAGGAAAAAATCAGCAGAATCAGGGGTCATGATTTGAAGCTCCAGGTTGGAAGACTCAGAACCAATGTCAGGAAGTATTTCTTCACGAAGAGGGTGGTGGATGCCTGGAATGCCCTTCCGGAGGAAGTGGTGAAGACCAGAACTGTGAAGGACTTCAAAGAGGCGTGGGATAAACACTGTGGATCCATAAAGTCTAGAGGACGTGAATGAAGAGTGGATGGCTCACGTGAATGACGCCTACTACCTGGAGATAATTCAATAAACATACACACGGTTAATGCGACTCCAACATTGCTCTAAGCTTCAACGGCAAGAGGAAATGTGGAAAAAATGATTTGCATTCACAAAAAAAGCGAGGAGTAGCTTGCTTGTTACGGCGGTCTCTACACCACACCAAATAAGCCTGATACTTCACTTTCAATGCATATCCAGCATAGCTCTCTGCTTCAACGGCAGGGGAGAAAGACTGATATTTCACTTTCAATGCATATCCAGCATAGCTCTTTGCTTCAGCAGCAGGGGGAATGAAGAAAAGTGGATCTATATACAGACAACAACCAACGAGGACTGAATTACATAGTCTGGGTAAACAAATAAGCATGGGTGTAGCTTGCTTATTGCAGCGGTTACTACCCCTAATTAATTAAGCTAGATATTTCACTTAGATGCAGTTCCAACACTGCGCTCTACATTAATGGTTGGGGTGGAAGGGAAATAGAACCAAAAGGTTACTAAGAGCCAAGAGTAACAGATAAGTATGAGAAAAAAAAACAGTGCAAAACTTGCTGGGCAGACGGGATGGGCAGTTTGGTCTTCTTCTGCCGTCAAGTCTATGTTTCTATGTAATCTGAATTGCTAGTAATGATAGTTGATTGTATAAGAAGCTATTTTGGATGTGTAAAGGCTGGAAATGGATGGGTTCCCCAGTAATAACAAAATGCTTTTTTTTTTTTTAATAAAAGGATCTGACTAGTAGCAAATTCACCAGTTTGGGGTTATTGGAAGAATTTGGTAGCACAGTTAGGGGGAGAGGGGAATGTGGTTGTAGGTATATGCTTATTTGTTTAGACAGATTATATAACTAGCTAAAATTATGCGCTGCATGCAGAATTTATATAGCTAGAATGGTATGTAGTTAACTAATTTTGGCCAAGCTTGCCTAAAAGGTTTACCTTCAAAGATTTAAATGGCAAGAGCATGCAGTACAAGAAAATAAGTTTAATTACATATTGCTAAACTCATGGAGAAGGTTACTTTGATGTTAAATTATGACTTAAAGGGGATTATAAGTAAATGTGTAATTCCAAAAGTTTCTGGAGAAGGTTGATTTATTTTTACTACCAACAGTCTTTCAGTGAATTAATAGATTAATTCAAGGATGGTTTTATTTGCCATCAGAGCTAGCTACTGTCCTCTTTTTAAAAAGCTGGGTGGACAGAAAGACAGCACTTGTGAAAACAAAAGGTTGAGAATAAGCAAGTCTTAGTTTTTGTAATGTATAGGAATGTTACAGTTGGGGAGGTTCACAACTAACACAGGAGACTGAAAATGGCTATTATAACAAAGTGGCCTGGGGAGAGCCTGGAGATTTATTTATTTATTTATTTATTTAGCATTTTTATATACCGACGTTCTCGATACAAATATCAAATCAGGTCGGTTTACATAAAACAAAAACAATCGCGGTGAGGCGTTACAATAAATGGAGTTTCAGAACATGAGAATAAATATTAAATAAACAACAGTGACTCATCACTGGATGAGGAATGATGATGAGATGGAGGAATATGATATAGAATACATTCAGGCTAATAGGGAGAGGAGGTGATGAGCAGTATACAGTTAGGTAAACACCATAGAAGAGAGTATAGCGCTATAAAGGTTCATGGATCCAATTTTTAAAGGATTCAATAAATCAAACTTGAGAGATTGATGAAATCAACATAGCCTTCATTTATTAAATAATATTCTTGCGGAGAAATCTTTAGGTCCCCTGACACGGACCGTGTTTCGCCACAAGGGCTGCATCGGGAGGGACAAAGCCCAATGGTAAAACTAGAAAGAAATAATTAAAACAATACTCTAATGAGGAACCATAATAATAGCAAAGACACCAACAGTACAAATGGATGGTTGACAACATAAAGCATTCATATAAATATGGTTAAATGGTGGGTAACATGGAAAATGGGTGACTACAT
The DNA here is from genome assembly GCF_901001135.1 of Rhinatrema bivittatum. NCBI lineage: Eukaryota > Metazoa > Chordata > Amphibia > Gymnophiona > Rhinatrematidae > Rhinatrema > Rhinatrema bivittatum. The sequence goes on along the minus strand of NC_042616.1, from coordinate 737,940,808 downwards.
AATGAATAAAGAATAATAATAAAGAATAATCAAGACAAAACCATTGGAGAATTATATTAATGTGGTAAATCATAAGAATTAATCATGTAAATAATCTAAGGGAAGAGAAAAAAGGGGAGAGGAGGGAAAGAGGGTAAGGGGAAGAAGGAGAAACAGGTGAGAGCATAGCAGAAAGACTCAGAAAAAAAGCAAAGGACAAGCAAAAAACAGAAAAATAATACCGGTGAAATGTGTGACTTGACAAGGTGGAATATGTTGAGTGTCAGCAATAATGAAAATGTAGAGCCCTATGGAGGGGATCCAACGCAACTAAAAACTGGAAACAGAAAACAAAAGCATATAGAAACATTAAATCCATACTGAAAGAGGATGAAGGATGGACATGAAATATATATGGTAAAATGGATACCTTGCAAATATGAGCAGTAGTGTCTCCTTAAGGAAGGGTTTCAAAAGAAATGTTCAAATTTTAGCCTGGGTAAAAGGGATGAGAGGAATTGCTGAAACAACTACTGAAGAAGAGCAGGGCTGATCAAAACGAAACCAAAAGGAAGTGAAAATGAAACTAAAAACAAAAGGACTTACCGATTCGACGAAAAAGTATGGCGGCTCCGCAGGGCTGCTGCTGCATTGATATATAAGAACATAAGAAAATGCCATGCTGGGTCAGACCAAGGGTCCATCAAGCCCAGCATCCTGTTTCCAACAGTGGCCAATCCAGGCCACAAGAACCTGGCAAGAACCCAAACACTAAGAACATCCCATGCTACTGATGCAATTAATAGCAGTGGCTATTCCCTAAGTATAATTGATTAATAGCCATTAATGGACTTCTCCTCCAAGAACTTATCCAAACGATTTTTTAACCCAGCTACACTAACTGCACTAACCACATCCTCTGGCAACAAATTCCAGAGCTTTATTGTGCGTTGAGTGAAAAACAATTTTCTCCGATTAGTCTTAAATGTGTTACTTGCTAACTTCATGGAATGCCCCCTAGTCCTTCTATTATTCGAAAGTGTAAATAACTGAGTCACATCTACTCGTTCAAGACCTCTCATGATCTTAAAAGACCTCTATCATATCCCCCCTCAGCCGTCTCTTCTCCAAGCTGAATAGCCCTAACCTCTTCAGCCTTTCCTCATAGGGGAGCTGTTCCATCCCCTTTATCATTTTGGTTGCCCTTCTCTGTACCTTCTCCATCGCAACTATATCTTTTTTGAGATGCGGCGACCAGAACTGTACACAGTATTCAAGGTGCGGTCTATGGAGCGAGACAGAGGCATTATGACATTTTCCGTTCTATTAACCATTTCCTTCCTAAAAATTCCTAACATTCTATTTGCTTTTTTGACTGCTGCAGCACACTGAGCTGACTATTTTAAAGTATTATCCACTATGATGCCTAGATCTTTTTCCTGGGTGGTAGCTCCTAATATGGAACCTAACATCGTGTAACTACAGCAAGGGTTATTTTTCCCTATATGCAACACCTTGCACTTGTCCACATTAAATTTCATCTGCCATTTGGATGCCCAATCTTCCAGTCTTGCAAGGTCCTCCTGTAATGTATCACAGTCTGCCTGTGATTTAACTACTCTGAATAACATAGAAACATAGAAATGACGGCAGAAGAAGACCAAATGGCCCATCTAGTCTGCCCAGCAAGCTTCACACATATTTTCTCTCATACTTATCTGTTTCTCTTAGCTCTTGGTTCTATTTCCCTTCCACCCCCACCTTTAATGTAGAGAGCAGTGATGGAGCTGCATCCAAGTGAAATATCTAGCTTGATTCGTTAGGGGTAGTAGCCGCCGCAATAAGCAAGCTGCACCCATGCTTATTTGTTTTACCCAGACTATGTTATTAGCCCTTATTGGTTGTTTTTCTTCTCCCCTGCCGTTGAAGCAGGGAGCTATGCTGGATATGCGTGACGTATAAGTCTTCTCCCATGCCGTTGAAGCAGAGAGCCATGCTGGATGTGCATCGAAAGTGAAGTATCAGGCACATTTGGTTTGGGGTAGTAACCGCCGTAACAAGCCAGCTACTCCCCGCTTTGTGAGTGCGAACCCTCTTTTCTTCTCCCCTGCTGTTGAAGCAGAGAGCTCTGCTGGATGTGTGAAGTATCAGTTTTTCTTCTCCCCTGCCGTTGAATCAGAGAACTTTGCTGTATATGCATTGAAAGTGAAGTATCAGGCTTATTTGATTTGGGGTAGTAACCGCCGTAACAAGCCAGCTACTCCCCTCTTTGTGAGTGTGAATCCTTTTTTCCACATTTCCTCTTGCTGTTGAAGCTTAGAGCGATGTTGGAGTCACAGTAAGCCTGTGTATGTTTATTTAATAAGGGTATTGACTCCAGGCAGTAGCCATCATTCTGGCGAGTCACCCACTCTTCATTGGCAGCCTCTTGTATCATCCGCAAATTTGATAACCTCACTCGTCGTATTCCTTTCCAGATCATTTATATATATATATTGAAAAGCACCGGTCCAAGTACAGATCCCTGAGGCATTCCACTGTTTACCCTTTTCCACTGAGAAAATTGACCATTTAATCCTACTCTCTGTTTCCTGTCTTTTAACCAGTTTGTAATCCACGAAAGGACATCGCCTCCTATCCTATGACTTTTTAGTTTTCGTAGAAGCCTCTCATGAGGGACTTTGTCAAACGCCTTCTGAAAATCCAAATACACTACATCTACCGGTTCACCTTTATCCACATGTTTATTAACCCCTTCAAAAAAATGAAGCAGATTTGTTAGGCAAGACTTCCCTTGGGTAAATCCATGTTGACTAAGGGCCTCATTTTCCAAGCACTTTACCGCGTGCGATAAATTCGCAAATCACTAATTTGGTATTCAGGGGGTGGAGTTGGGGCGGAGCATATGTAAAGCGGGAACCTGTTTATCGTGTGCGGCGAAACAGCCGCAGTGTTAGCGCGGCTGCTATCGCGGCTAATAACTCCAACTCCAACTTTGCGTTATGGACTGCGCTACGGGCCAGAAAAGGATTATCGCCATCCACGATAGTTCCGGACAGCCTGTTTCAGGCTCAGAGAGAGAGAGAGAGAGAGAGTGTGAGAGAGAGAGAGAGAGAGACTTACTATAGTGCCTATGCCCTACATAGGTATTTGAATCCCTATGGGAGGGCTACCTACTAACTCGGGGTGGGGATTAGGTATGAGCGTCGGGGGTTGGGGGCCACTTTCGCATTCCACATGAGACCTACGGACAGAACAGTGGTCTTTAGTGCAGATTTGCTGGCCGTCGGAGTGAGGACGCTCACTCCAAGAGGAGATTTGGGCAACATTCTCTCCACCTAGCATGTTGTTGCCCAGGTAGAGTGTCCATCAAGCTAGGTAGAGAGAACGTTGCCCAAACCACTTCTTGGAGTGAGCGTCCTCACTCCGACGGCCAGCAAATCTGCACTAGAGACCACTGTTCTGTCCGTAGGTCTCATGTGGAATGCGAAAGTGGCCCCCGACGCTCATACCTAATCCCCACCCCGAGTTAGTAGGTAGCCCTCCCATAGGGATTCAAATACCTATGTAAGGCATAGGCACTATAGTAAGTCTCTCTCTCTCTCTCTCTCTCTCTCTCTCTCTCTCTCTCTCTCTCTCTCTCTCTCTCTCTCTCTCTCTCTCTCTCTCTCTCTCTCTCTCTCTCTCTCTCTCTCTCTCTCTCCTCTCTCTCTCTCTCTCTCCCCCCCTCCCCCCCCCCCCCCCCCCCCCCGGGAGCCTGAAACAGGCTGTCTGGGACTATCGTGGCCCGCGATGATTGATGTCAAAAAACCGGCAAATATCGTGCACCGCGATAAAAGACTGAAAGAATCATCGCACACTGGGAAAACATCGTGTGCGGCGCTAATGTTTTCGCGAATGGCGAAAACATCGCCGCACGCAATGTTTCCCCACTGCACGAAAGAAGCCTCATTTGCATTGGTAACGCCCCCCAATGCGATATTGGAAAATGAGGCCCTAAGTCCCATTAAATCATGTCTTTCTATATGCTCTATGATTTTGATCTTGAGAATAGTTTCCACTATTTTTCCCAGCACTGAAGTTAGGCTCACTGGTCTATAGTTACCCGGATCGCCCCTGGAGCCTTTTTTAAATATTGGGGTTACATTGGCCACCCTCCAGTCTTCAGGTACAATGGATGATTTTAATGATAGGTTACAAATTTTAACTAATAGATCAGAAATTTCATTTTTTAGTTCCTTCAGAACCCTAGGATGCATACCATCTGGTCCAGGTGATTTTCTACTCTTTAGTTTGTCAATCTGGCCTACTACATCTTCCAGGTTCACAGTGATTTTGTTCAGTTCGTCTGAGTCATCACCCCTGAAAACCATCTTTGGAACTGGTATCTCCCCAACATCCTCATTAGTAAACACGGAGGCAAAGAATTCATTTAGTCTTTCTGCAATGGTCTTATCTTCCCTAAGAGCCCCTTTAACCCCTCTATCATCTAATGGTCCAACCGACTCCCTCACAGGTTTCATGCTTTGGATATATTTGGATATCATGATTTTAAAAGGGGGAGAAGGCTTAGATTCTTGCGAGAGCGTGAAAAACGCATGAAAAATTGAATCTGGTGTCATAGTAACCAACTGGGAGAGTGAAAAAAGCACTCAACTATGAGAAGCGGCAATATTTAGAAGCAGATGAATTAAAGGGAGGGCAAAAATGAAATAATTGAAAAAATCAAAAATTGATGAAAAATTCAAATATTAATGGATATTCAAAAAGGGGGGGGGGAAGGTAGAGATAGTGATGATCTAAGGAGGAGAAGAGAAGGGGGAGGAACGAAAGAAGGGGGAGGAGGGGGAAGGGCGAGAACGGGGTAGAAGAAAGGGGAGAGAAGGGAAGGGGAAAGAAAATAGGGGAAGGGGAAGAGCAGAAGAGGAATAAAGGAGAAGAAAAGGAAAAAGGGGAGGGGGAGACAACTAAAATGACAGAACAAACTGAAATTAGGTCAGAAAAACTGAAATCAGGTATGATCAAGTCAGAAAAAAGTAGACCATTGGATCTCACAATTTAAGCCAGATGGGGCAGATGAATTAAGAGTATAAATCCACCATTGTTCCCGTCTCAAGAGTCACGTGTTAAAGTCCCCTCCATGTGACTGCAGGGTAGGGACCTCGATAGCGAAAAAACGCAATTCCTCTGGCTGATGATGCAATTCTAGCCAGTGTGGTACCAGGGGAGCTTGCTCTCGGCAGTTCCGAATACAGCTCATGTGTTCAAAGATGCGAGCTTTTAACGGTCGTAGAGTCTTTCCTATGTATAATAACGAACATGGGCAGATGATGACATATACAACCCCGGTGGAATTGCAAGAGGAGGAATGGCTAAGTGAAAAGAAACGCTTAGAAACGGGATGGGTGAAAATTCATATGTTAAGTGACAGTGGACAAGCTGTACATGTACCACATGGGGAATGGCCTGAAAAAGATGAAGTTGTACAGGGAGGAGATCGGAGGTCTGAAGAGACCAAAATGTCTCTGAGATTTCGGGGTTGGGTAAATGTGAAACGAGGGACATCCTTGAACAAAGGGTGTGGAGAAAGAATGTGCCAGAACTGTTGAATAATGGCACAAACCTGACCTGTCCTAGGGGAGAACGGAAGAATACATGTGAGTTCAGATGAAGTGGACCGGTTCTGTGGTGTCAGTAAAAGTTCACGCTGACTATATAGGGCGCATTTAAATGCACATTTCAAAAGACTGTGTGGAGAACCTCGTGCTTCAAAACAAACCATCATGGAACGGGCCTGAATAATAAAGTCATCATGTGAAGAGCAAAGGTGTGGTAAACGAAAGAATTGTCTGACTGGTATATTTTCACGGAGGCATCTTGGGTGAAAACTAGTAAAATGGAGAAGCATATTACGATCTGTTGGTTTACGAAAAATGGAAGTAGAGAGAACACCTGAATGAAAAGTAATAAAGAGATCCAGAAAAGAGATGGAGGATGGGTGTATATGTGCCTGGAAACTGAGATTAGTATCACAGGAGTTCAAAAAATCTAGAAACATGTAAAATTGAATATCAGTGCCTGACCATATTTGGAAAACATCATCGATGTATCGAAGCCATGTGATAATGAACCCATAAAAAGAGGAATTGTAGACAAATGTCTTTTGGAAGTTAGCTACATAAAGACACGCGATATCGGAGGCCATAGTCACGCCCATGGCTGTCCCCTTTATCTGTTGATAAAATTGGCCATCAAAACAGAAAAAATTGTTTGTCAAAGCAATTCTAGTGAGTGCGACCAAAATGTCCGTAGGTATACGGCAGGGGGCATCTCTAAGTTCCAAGGTCAACCTCACTATCTCAATGGCCTCCTCCTGCGGAATGTTGGAATACAAGGATTCAATGTCTAAAGTGACTAGAAAAAGTGAAATGCTGGGTAGAGAGAGAGCCTGAATCAAACCAATGAAATAACTGGAGTCGCGGACAAAGGAGGTATGAGTGGGACAAAAGGAGCAAGAAATGTATCAACAAACATTGAAAGTGGCTCAAGGAGGGAGCCTATACCGGAAACTATGGGACGACCTAGGGGGTTGGTGACAGATTTATGAATTTTTTGAAGAATATAAAAAAACAGGAGTGATGGGATATTTTTCAATCAAAAAGGCTGCTTCGTGTGTAGTTAAAAAATGCAAAGAGAGACCGTGGTCCACTAACTTGGAAATTTGAGATGTTAAAAATGGAGTGGGGTATGTAGATGGTGGTCTATAGAAGGTCTGGTCAGATAACTGGTGATTAACCTCTCTGGTATAATTTGACCGGTCCAAGATCACCACTCCACTTCCTTTATCGACTGGTTTGATGATTATAGAAGTATCGGAAGCCAAAGAAGCAATGGCTATGCGTTCTGCACGAGATAAATTTTGAAACGTGAATACAGAAGAAGAATCAATATATGTAAGATGGTGTAGCAGTAGACGTTCAAAAGTGTTGATCAAAGGATCCAAAGGACTGGGGAGCATCCACCTGGATTTCCTACGGATAATGGAAGAGTCAGGGGAAGAAGGATGATTGTCAAAAAACAATTTAATATGTAAAAGCCTAAAGAATTTTTGAAGGGAAACCCACACGGTGAAGGGGTTACAGCCACATGTAGGCACAAATGAAAGTCCTCGACGAAGAATCTGAGATTCTAAAGAGGATAACATATGTGATTATAAATTGAAAATGGGAATGTTACTTACATCAGCCTCAACTGATGTCATTGCCACAGGTCTGGTAGGGAGGATTGTTTTGACCGCGTGACGCGTTGCATGCGAAGGGGACTCTGTTGACGGAACTTGGTGCGATATCCAGGGTGTTGCCTGGAAGGTTGTTGAGGTTGTTGAAATGTATTGTGTGATACTTGAAGACATTCACCCAGATTACGGTGGTGCTATTCGGGACACGGATGAAAATGTAATGCCCTATTAGGGCAATCATAGGGGCATACACGGTAAAGGAAAATAATGGAAGGATGGAACAAATACTCAGGATAACTATAGGCTGGAGGAGATCCATAACAACAAGTATCTTAGGGATATATTGGATGGCCTGATTTAGGACAGAGTGGGATAGTTATGGGTTGGGCTATTTGGGGTAACATTCCTAATCAGCATCAGTGAGGTTGTGCTCAAAACTAATGGTGTCAGGAAAGAAAGCCATTACTACTGGCCCAGCATTAACGGAAGATGGGGATATATAGGCACTAGGAAATGCAGCATATGGAGAGCAGAGCAGGACAAGCAGAGAGCACAGGGTGCTGAAACAAAGCGAGGCAAGTGCTATAGAGAGGAGTAGGCAGGGGCTAAGGGGCATAGTGACCATAACGGGAATAAGAGGCCATGCTGCTTTCATAAGTAGGCAAAGGCATATGTACTGATTGAGGAGAAGGAGCAGTGCGAGCCAAATTTGGAAGAGGCACAGCATCAGCCTCCGTGGCCCCAAGAAAGAGAACGAGTCCCGTCGGCCACAGGAGCTGGAGGAAGACAGGCTGAAGCTGCTGCTGTCACTTGGCTTCCAGAAGGAGAGAAACAGCGTATGTGTGTGTGCCTGTGTAAAACTGAGCATGCAAGAGTGAGAGTCAGGCTGTGTATGTGTGCCTTTGTGAGACCGAGCATGTGAGTGAGAGGCAGCCTGTGTGAAACTGAGCATTTATTTTATTTATTTATTTTAAAGTGTTTATATACCGCTTTATAAAAAATAATTTTTTTGTCAAAACGGTTTACATTAACTAAAATAAAAATTAAAAAAAAAAACAATCAAGTTAAATTAAATTAAAAATATACATAAAATTAATTAATAGCTAGAAGAAGTTCTGGCTTGAAAATAAATCAAATTAATTACTCAAAATAGATAAAGGATTTGTTGCCATGGGACTTACTATTGCAGGGGAATGGGAGGGAGGGGCATAAGAAGAAAATTAATGACATAACTAATCGAAAAGGAATAAAAAGTGGTGGAGGGAGAGACAGCGTAGCCGCGCGTATCTTATAAAATCCGGGGTCGGCGCGCACAAGGCTGCGCAAAATTGGCAGCCTGCGCGCGCCGAGCTGCGCAGCCTGCCTCTGAAGCCGCTCCGATTTCGGAGCGGCCTCGGAGGGAACTTTCCTTCGCCTTCCCCCCACCTACCCCCCCCCCTACCTATGTCGGCAAAGTTACGCCTGCTGAAAGCAGGCGTAACACACATACGCTGTTTCTCTCCTTCTGGAAGCCAAGTGACAGCAGCAGCTTCAGCCTGTCTTCCTCCAGCTCCTGTGGCCGACGGGACTCGTTCTCTTTCTTGGGGCCACGGAGGCTGATGCTGTGCCTCTTCCAAATTTGGCTCGCACTGCTCCTTCTCCTCAATCAGTACATATGCCCCGGATACGCCCCCTCCCGCCCCTTTTCGAAAGCCCCGGGACTTGCGCGTGTCCCGGGGCTTTACGCGCGCTGGCGGCCTAATAGGTGCGCAGGCCTTTTAAAATCCGCCCCAGTGCGTCTTTGAAAATCTACCTTTATGTACATATATGAGAGAGAGAGAGAGGGGAGAAAGTTTGGGCAACAACCCAATCCTCTCCTCTTGCTAACCCAAGACAATCTTAGGGCACCTGGAAATCAAAAGTATGGAGAGTAAGGGATTTTTTTTTTATCCTTAGTTTTGATTATTGGATGTTTGTGTCTGCTATTTTTGAAATGTTTTATTGGTGTTTGAAACATTTTTAGTGGTTTTAATTGTTGGATGTTATTCTATTCTGTTATGAAATATGTATTCTTTGAATTAGTATGATTTTACTACTATTGATTTTATTTGATTTTTTTTCTGAGAAATGGTGATTTTGTTATTGTTATACTGAATATAGAGGCTGGCTTGTTGTGGTTTTTAGTTCAGTTTTTGTCTGAAGACTTTTCTATTTATATTTATGCTCCTTTTATTCTATATTTGTTGAGGGTCCGTTTGTATTCTGCATGTGTGACTGAGGTGTGGTATTCTGCCAGCATGTAGTTTCTGTGTAGCTTGGCTTGATCAATTTTCCTAAAATGAGGTGCATTGGTATTTTAGGGCCTGGTGTAATATTAGCACTGCTGCCTTTTCATAGCTAGGATAGTCACTGTTTGCAAGCTGGCAGTTAATGTTGTTTTGGTATGGAGGTTAAATAATTGTTCTTTTACTTGTGGCTTTTTGAGTGCTAAGCCCACTCAGAACACGTAACAATAGGCCTAATACTATATGGATTTTAAGTGTCGTCTTTTTTTTTTTTTTTATTACTTTTTTGTACAGTTTTCTGGTTGACACCACAACAGGACATGAAAATATAATACAGGGTGGCCCAAGGAAAGGTAGCCCGCCTCCAATAACTACTGGGCCCAAAAGTGACAGCAGAAGAAAAATGGATGGTGGCCCCACAAGGGACAGAGAACGCAGCTTGTACAAAAGTTTTATCTAATTTCTGTTCAGAGAGAGTACTCTTATTATTCCCTTGTGTAATTTTTAACAATAAAAGAAAAAAAAAAGCCTTGGTATTAAAGTTCAGCTGTGGATAGTTGTGAGCAGTATGTAACACACACACGTGAGCATTGTCCATCAGGTGATCACGACAGGAAAAAGGTTGAGAATCACTGCCTTAAGTAAACTTGGTTAATAGTAGTTTATGAACTTCTCCAAACCTTTTCTAAACCTTTTCTAAACCTAGCTACACTAACTGACTTAACCACCTCCTCCGGCAACGATTTCCAGAGCTTAATTGTGCATTGAATGAAAAAAGAATTTTCTCCAATTTATTTTAAATGTGCTACTTATTAACTTCATGGAGTGCCCCCTAGTCCTTGTATTATCTGAAAAAGTAAATAAGTGATCTTGTCCTGAAGATTTTATAGACCTCTATCATATCTCCCCTCAGCCGTCTCTTCAAGCTGAACAGCCCTATCCTCTTCAGCCTTTCCTGACACAGAAGCTGTTCCATCCCCTTTATCATTTTGGTCGCCCTTCTTTGTACCTTCTCCAGTGCAACTATATCTTTTTTGAGATGTGGTGACCAGAATTGCACACAATACTCAAGTTGCGGTCTCACCATGGTATCATGACGTTCTCTGTTTTATTCACCATTCCTTTCTGAATAATTCCTATCATTTTGTTTGCTTTCTTGAATGCAACCGCATACTGAGCCGAGGATTTCGGTGTATTGTCCACTAAGACACCTATGTATTGTCCACCTAGATTTTTTTTCCTGTGTAGTAACTCTTAATATTGTATCTAACATCAGGTAACTACAGCATAGATAACGTATTCCCTATGTGCATCACCTTGCACTTGTGCTTGTTAAAGTTCATCTACCATCTGGATGCCCAGTCTTCCAGTCTCTCAAGGTCCTCCTGCAATTTATCATAATCCACTTGTGATTTAACAACCTTGAATAATTTGGTATCATCTGCAAATATCACCTCCCTGGTTCCCTTTTCCAGCTCATGTATAAATATATTAAAAGGCATTGGTCCCAGTACAGATCCCTGATGCACTCTGCTGTTTATCTTTCTTCACTTAGAAAACTGACCGTTTAATCCTACTCTGTTTCCTATCTCTTAACCAGTTTACAATCCACAATAGGACATTGCTTCCTATCCCATAACTTTTAATTTTCTTAGGAGTCTCTGGTGGGGGACTTTGTCAAATTTTCTTTTGAAAATCCAAATACATTACATCTACCAGCTCACCTTTATCCACATTTTTTAACCCCTTCAAAAAAAAAAAGTAACAAATTGGTGAGGCAAGACTTCTCTTAGTAAATTCATGTTGGCTATGTCCCATTAACCATGTCTGTCTATATGCTCTGCGATTTTGTTTTTCAGAATACTTTCCACAATTTTTGTCAGCACTGAAGTCCGGCTCACCAGTCTATAATTTCAGAGATTACACCTGGAGCTCTTGGCCTACATTGGCCACCCCCCAGACTTCAGATACAATGGAAGATTTTAATGATAGCGTACAAATTACTACTAATAGATCTGAAATTTTAATTTTTGCATTCTTTCAAAACTCTGGGTGTATACCATCTGATCCTGGCGATTTGCTACTCTTCAGTTTGACAGTCTACCCTATTACATCTTCCAGGTTTACTGTGATTTGGTTCAAGTTCATCTGAATCGTCACCCTTAAACCATTTCTGGTGTGGGCATTTCCCCAGCATCCTCATTAGTAAACACTGAAGCAAATAAGGCCATCGCAGAAAGACTAAATGAATTATCTTCTCTAAGTACTCCTTTAATCCTTTTATCATCTAATGGTCGAACTGATACCCTCACAGGCTTCCTGCTTCAGATATATTTTAAAAAGTTTTTTTATGTTTGCCTCGATGGCTATCTTCTTTTCTAATTCTTCCTTAGCCTGTGTTATCAGTGTTTTATATGAACTTGCCAATGCTTATGCTTTTTCCTATTTTCTTCAGATGGGTCTTTCTTCCAATTTTTGAAAGAAGTTCTTTTGGCTAAAATAGCCTCTCTCACCTTGCCTTTTAACTTTACCAGCAGTTATTTGGCCTTCTACCTTTTTTAATGCATGGAATACATCTGGCCTGGGCTTCTAAGATGGGATTTTTAAACAATGTCCATGCCTGATGTACACTCTTAACCTTTGTAGCTGCATCTTTTTTTTTTTTTCCTAACTATTTTTCTCATTTTATCAATATCTCTCTTTTGCAATGTTTTGCTGACCATGGTAGTCATGCCACTGCCAGCTTCGCTCGCCCCTAGGACTCTGCCACAGCTGAATGCTGCCATCACCATGCTGATGCTTGCCACCTCCTCCTAGGCAAGCACGCTTTCCTTCTTTGTAGGCCTCACAATTGGAATCTGGCTGCAGCACCAAAGGATGACATCACTGCCCTTCGAGAATTTAAACACCAGCTGAGAGGAATGCCTGTGCCACCGCATCAGGTCCTCCTGTGCTTTTCTGGTGTTTTGTTGCTTTGTGTTCCTGCCTGTTTCATACCTGCCTGCCTTGTCCTTTGTCTGTCATCTTCTGGTATATTCCTGTCTTGCTATTCCAGCCTGTCTTGCCAGTTTCCACCTGCCTTGTCCAGCTCTAGCCTCTCTTGCCCGCTCCTGCCTGTCCTGCTATGTCTCCTCCGCTGGACTGATTACTCGTTTCCCTGCCCTCTGCTTGAATATAGAGTTTGCCCAGTTGCCGCTTGCTGTGACCTCTGCTTGCATACTGTCTCTTTCTAATCACCACATGCGTCAACCCTTGCCTGCATTCTGATACCATTTCACCACTGTCTGCCTTGACCGCTCTTCAACTGGGTATTTTCCTAAGTGCTGCCAGCCTCAGAACCCAAGTGCTCAACCTGCGAGGGAAGAGGCTGGTATAGGTGAAGCCTTGATCTCTGTCCCAGCCCAGAGCGTGTCTGCCTGCTGTCAGGGTGGGCCCAGCTGCGCCCATGTGTTGGGCAATACTGACCGCACCACAGCCCAAGGACTCATACTTCGACAGATTGCTGAGGCAATGAGTTCAGTGGATATGCCTTCACCTCCGGCCATTCAGGGGTTGTTACATAGGGTACTTCAAAAACAGGAACAGCTGATGCAGATAGCAGGATTGCTCCAAAGCCTAGCTATCCTCATGGATACCTTACAAAACCAAATTCTACCACCGTCCCCTGTACCGTTGCATATGCCAGGCCCCATGCCTCACCTAGCGCTTCCAGGTATGACAGATCCCAAGGCCTGTCGAGGATTCCTAAACCAGTGCCTGATGCACTTTGAGCTGCAAGCAGCCAGCTTCCCTACTGATCATACCCAGGGGGCGATCATCCTCATTGTTCTCGTGTCCAGCCCATTGCATGGGGGTCTCCCCATGTAGGAGAAGAAGAGGCCCCTCCTGGGAAGCCTGGAGAAATTCCAGATCCAATTCTGTAGGGTTTTTGAGTCTGGATATTCCTCCTTCTCAGCAGCAGAGCTATTTTGCCTTTGACAGGGGAGCAAAACAGTGGCCTAAACAGAGAAGTAGAGTTGGCTGCTTTTTATGAAAAGTAACTTCCTAGGTGACTTTTTTTGATTGGTTTAAATATATAGCCTCTGTGATAGGCTAAGTAAATTAATAAAGATGTGACCTGCAATGATTCTTTGCGGAGAAGGTAGTAAGTTAACTCTCAGTAAGTAACTCTTTGAGCTGCTTTACCTTATGTAATTAATTGCGGTATTAGAGCAGATTAGTAGAATACTATATATTTTCACTTTGACATTTGAGAACAGTCTGTTCCCCTGATGCAGGCACTCTTACGTTGACATGCTGCAGTCAGGAAAGGGAGAAAACTGATATTGAAAACAGAGTAATTCGGTGGATGAATTATCTGAGAGGTTAAGTGGAATCTAGAAAATGCTTATACCGTGATTATGGGTAAAACACAGCGAGAAGAAGCTGATGAAAGAAACGCACCAAAAGGGAATAAGAGCTGAGAAATCTGCTTCATGAGGAAGTGAGAGCCAACTTTGCACAAATAGTCATTACCACTGTGGACAGAACACAGTATGAAAAAAAATTGGGAGACAGAGAAATACATTGCAGTATTTGAAATTATATTTTTGAAAAGTTTTTAAAAATCATATTGAGACTGTGTGACAACATTTTACTCAGATAGTGAGTGTGTTTTTGTAACATGTTTGTGAAATATCAATCTTGGACAGTTTTTTCAACAAAATTACATTGAGACTGTGCCACAATTTTTTCCATCAATGGTAGGTGAAAATTTATATTAAGATTGAGTGACAATTTTACCCATAAATAGCAGGTATGTTTGTAACATTTCTGGAAAGTAACATCTTTGGAAAGTTTTCAAAGTTACGCTGACTGTATTAAATTGTTGCTTCTACTATGAACAGTTATATTAATGTTTATCAAGATTTTATTCTTTTGGTGACTGTGATTTACCTAAGAGAACTTATATTATGTACCTTTTATAAGTTAATAATGTGTATAATGTATAAGATCTTTATGGTAAGATATACATTTTAATAGGTTTTGGATAATTAGGAGTATATGCACAGGTTTTTAATTTTTCTTGTAAAAATTTTGGTGTAATTTAATTTTTGTCAGAAACAGAGGCATGGATTGCTGAGTATGCAGACAATTGCATAGTAAAGGATGCTGAAGATCCATCTTAGGCAAAGATTGCTGACATGAAGCTGGGATGAAATGTGTTTAAAGATGCTGTGGTCTACCAGCCCAGAAATGCAGGTCAGAAGAAGCATGCCATTGATTGCCTTTTACCAAGCGGTAAAATCCTAAAGAAACCAGACCCAGCACACTAAGAACCAGCTCCTGTGCCTCAAACTCCCCCCTAGCACGAGGAGGAAGAGTTACCCTGACTGGCGGGGAGATCAGTTCTGAAGAATAGTTCCAGAAACCAGAGAACAAATGGACTGGACATTGCTTTTGTGTTGTGTGTCTGTGTTCTATTACAGGTATTGTTGTGGTGTAAGGTATAAATCTTTAGGTCTCTAGCCTACACGGGTCTTAGGCTCCACTGGGGTTAGTGCTCCCCTATGTGCTTAGAAAAATGTTTGTAACACCAATTGTCATTGTTATGTGTTTATTGTTAGCCTCTAGAAAATCTGTGGACATTTCCTGTCCCCTCATTTTTTTTTTTGGAGGGGGAAGGGGAGAAGATGTAGAGACTCCTTGGGGCCTCCACTAGTTGTCCCTAGTCCCAGCTCTTGGGTACTCAGCTGCAGAGTGATAAACCATTCATTACATCATCTTTCCCAGAGTTTGCTGGAATTAGACATCCTTTAGGCATAAGGTGGGGAGGAGGGGGGGACTAGTCTAGGAGAGTGTAGGGCAGATGGAGGTTGCTTTTGAAGGGAAAGATTGTGTTTCATGTGTGTTCCCCGAGTCAGGCCCTTAGTCTAACAAAGGAGAAGGAGAGAGAAATGCCTTCCCAGTTCCTGTAATAGAGTTGGAATGAAGAAGGACATTAAGACTTTTGCAATTTTTCTGATCTCCACCTTTTTGCCCTTTTTCATTCTGGGCAGACTGAATCCCCTGCTGAGAGTGGTAAGATGAGACTGTGTAAGCCTTTTTGCCCAGCTTAAGAAGAGGTTGCAGCAGCCAGCGTGAGAAGAGATCCTAATTCAAGTTTGCAAGTTGTATTTTTCCTATTTTGGGGGGAAGTGAGATTTTTTTTTCTTCCCCTTTCCTTCCTTCCTTTCCTCCTGGAGCCCAGCTTTTGTCTTTTGAAGAGGAATCTTCATGATAGAAACAATGAGACCCCCGACCAGAGTTTCCAACACAGGACACTGCCAGGTGACGTTCAAGAGTCAACGTGGACCTGAGGTACTGTGGGAAGGGATCTGGTCACTGATAGAATTCTCCAGCCATCTTGGGATAATCATCTTTCCTTAGCATGGAGGATACCCATGTTCCAAGCCTCTGCCTGGAGGGACATTGCCACAGAATTAGAGAGCATTTGAACCCTGTCTCATGTAAATCTGGGACCACTGGAAGTATCTGGATGCTTTGTTTTGCATCTGTTCATTCTTTTAAGAGGAATTACAGAAAAGTTTGAATTGAACACCCATACAGTGAGTCCTGCCTGGTTTATAAGTGGGCCTTCCCCAAAGACATACAGTACAAATACAAATGGGAGAACGCTATTGCCTGGACCAGGAAGGTTAGCCTTCACCCTCACAGAAAGAACCCACTCCTAGGAGACTCGAGAAAAGGGAATAAGGCGTGTGAGGACAGCCGCCAACTACAAATTATTTTATGGCCCTTCAGTAGATGTCATTGACCAATAAAGGGTTATATTACAATATATGCCATTGAATTATCCATAGGATTTACATGCATAAGTGCACTTTACATGAGTAACTGGTTTTTGAAAATTGTTACAAATGTTACATTTTTGCTTGTAATGCCTTTGAAAGTTACTAAATTGGCCTAAAGTTACTAATAGGGACATTTTCAGCTGAAAATTTAAGTGCCTGCGTTTATTTATTCTTAATATTCCATGATTTCCAATATGGATAAAAATAAACATAGATAATCATCATCAAATAAGACAGAAATACATTTGACTGAAAATCTACCTAATTTAGGGACCATGGAGTTAGTTTTCAGAACATGTTTAGTGCTTTACTTAGGTGCTTAAATTTTAGGTTTCTGAATTGGCCTAGATTTATATACCCAAGGGGTACAAAGTATCTGCAGCCTTTTTAGTTTTTGTGGGCTGTTTGAAAATTAGCCACTATACTCTAGCTGAGATCTCACTGGTGACTTCTACTGAAGCATTGTCTCCTTTTACGTGCTAATGCAACCTCAGACTCTGGCTACTGCATTATCACACTGCTTCACTACCTTAAGATCATCAGACACAATTACCCAGCGGTCTCTATCTTGGTTTGTGCACATTAGTATCTCATCCCTATTTACTGCTTTTTCAGATTTCTGAACCTCAAATGCATGATTGTTCTCTTTTTTTGACTGAATTTTAGTTGCCAGTCAACCACTTCTTGAGTTTTCACGTATTCTGTATACTCCCTCGGCTGTGCCCTCTCTTAATGTCATCTGCAAAAAGGCAAACTTTGCCTTCTAGCCCTTCCACAATCCTGCTCACAAATACATTGAACAGAACCGGTCCCAGGATAAATCTCTGAAGCACTGCACTAATAAACAGAATTTTTCTCTGAGAAAAAAAGTCAACACTGCTCTCTTTTATTTATCATTCAACCATTTTCTAACTTAGTTCACTCCTAGGTTGCTCACTTTCGGCCGGATTTTAAAAGGGTTACGCGCATAAGTTATGCGCGTAACCCTTTTAAAACCCCCCTGCGCGCGCCGAGCCTATTTTGCATAGGCTCGGCAGCACGCACAAGCCCCGGGACGCGCATAAGTCCCAGGGCTTCGCAAGGGGGGCGTGCTGGGTGGGCGGTGCGATTTTCGGGGTGTTCCGGGGGCATGGCGCCGGCCTGGGGGCGTGGTCGAGGCCTCCGGACCAGCCCCTGGGTCAGGTGATGGTGCGCCAGCAGCTCGCTGGCGTGCACAGAGTTACGCCTGCCTCCGGCCGGTGTAACTTTGCCAACAAAGGTAGGGGGAAGGGTTAGATGGGGCCCGGGAGGGTGGGTTAGGTGGGGGGGGGGGGGGGGGGGTAGAAGGAAAGTTCCCTCCGAGGCCTCAGAGGGAACGGGTAGCAAGTTGCACAAATGTGCACCCCCTTGCGCGCGCCGACCCCGGATTTTATAAGATACACGTGGCTACGCGCGTATCTTATAAAATCCGACGTACTTTTGTTCGCACGCGTGTAGATTTAGACAATCTACCCCTTTGTTTATAAGCTTCCTATTTAGGACAGTATTACAAGTGTTTCTGAAATCCAAGTTAACTCCAGCCAGTGCATGTCCTTCATCTAAATCTCCAGTCACTCAGACATTAATCAAATTTGTTTGACATGATCTCTCTCTGGATTTTGTACCAATGCGGGCAGTTTTAATTATTGTTCCTTCCCTTATCTTCAGTTTGTATATCATCATGCCCATCCCCGCTTTCAACTCTATTCTTTACAGGTAGCATAGGAGATAGATGTGTGTTTTTCTTCAACTTTGGATGTTGGGGGTGATAGCTCAATTTTATCAGCTTCTGTTCACCACCATCCTTATCTAAATTCTTACTAACATATGATCCAAACTAGTACATCTCTTAGGGCCTGATTTACTGCACGCTTTTCCCCATAGATACAGAGGGGTTGATTTACAAAAGGCATAAAACCCAGTTAATATGAGGATCTTGCCTTTTGAAAATCAACTGGGGGTCTGTTCATGTAAAAGAATGTATGTAACAGGTACACCTGTATTTTTATAGGCACTCGAAAGAAGCATTATGGAGGAGGGGGCAGGGAAAAGATTTACGTATATGCGCACACGTTACGCCTGCCTAATCCAGAAATTAAAAAAAAATCCATAATCTTGAAAATTCATGTGTTGAACTGGCAGTATTTCTCAATATGATTAGGAATATTCAGTATATACATATTTTTCTACAGATTCTATCATACATAAAAATCATATAACTGTAACAAGTTATACAAAGCTAGTCATTACATACATAGTCTGGTAATATACAAAAGATTGTTGTCATATGAAACAGAATAGAGTCAAAGATTGGCTATTTTACAGTGGGTAGGAACATCAGCTTTTTGATTTATAAAGTGCTATGGAGAATATTTTATTAGCAATTTTCTTGTCATTTTCTCTCTCCAATATTTGATTACAATTGCCAAAATTCAACTCACAAGCAAGAGAAGGGAAACTGCCCTCAAGAATGATGATCTACCTGGCACAGGAAGAAATTACATGGCTAGCAATCATAATTCACAACCTACGCCACAGTAATCTGTTGTTCATTTGACAGCGTGTGACTGGATTCAGTCTGATAGGAGTGGGTGCAAAAGCTTTGTCTTTTAGCTGTATTTTGTATAAAAACACAATATTCTGCAATTCACTTTCTTATAATGACAATGGAGATTTCATTGTTTTGTATATATTAATTTTTTATCCTTCTCTAAAAGCCCTAATGATCCTGTGAGTGAATTAGTTTTCCTCATTTCCATCTCTTCATTTTATTGTGCATCCTGTGATATAGTTGAGCCACGTCCATAGCCACATATTTGAACATATTCTGCTTATGGTATTAAGTCTCTTGGTGCAAAAAGGATAGTCAGTCTGGTTCAAGGGATGTTCAGCTCTGTCCTACATCTCCTGTAGGACAGAGCTTAACAGAACATATTTCAATTTTGCAGCCTGAAGGGCTTTATGCAGAATATACAAATTTTTCTTAATTTTTTTAATTTGTATCCACATTAAGGTGATGTACCTTGTTTTCAAATGGACCTCGTGTGTTGGAGGGGGAGTTTTTAACATAGTAAATGATGGCAGATAAAGATCAAGATGGTCTATCCAGTCTGTCCATCACGTTTTTTTAGGGGATTAGTGGGGTAGGGAACAGTGGCTCTCAGAGAGGCTTGTTTTGTGTGTGCAGGATCCTCCATACTAACTGGCCTTTTTTTTTTTTTTTTACTTCGGACAGGTTACTGTGGGGGATTTTGGCATGCACTTCTTTTACAGAGGGCCTTTTCCCATGTACAAGCTGTGCATATCATTAACTTACAGGCCGATACAGCACAGTGCGTTCTGGCGGAGCACACTGTTAACCCACGATTGGACCCCTTATTCAGTAAGGGGTAATAGCGCGTTGAAAACGCGCATCCAACCCCCTCCCCCCCCAAACCTAATAGCGCCCGCAACATGCAAATGTATGTTGATGGCCCTATTAGGTATTCCCGTGCGATTCAGAAAGCAAAATGTGCAGCCAAGCCGCACATTTTACTTTCAGAAATTAGTGCCTACCCAAAGGTAGGTGTTAATTTCTCCGGGCACCGGGAAAGTGCACAGAAAAGTAGTAAAAACTGCTTTTCTGTGCACTCTCCAACTTAATATCATGGCGATATTAAGTCGAAGGTCCTGAAACTTAAGAAAAGTTAAAAAAAAAAAATTTTTTTTGAAATAGACCCGCGGCTTGAAAACCGGATGCTCAATTTTGCCGGCGTCCGGTTTCCAAACCCGTGGCTGTCAGCGGGCTCGAGAACTGACGCCGGCAAAATTGAGCGTCGGCTGTCAAACCCGCTACAGCCGCCGCTCCTGTCCGAAAAGAGGCGCTAGGGACGTGCTAGTGTCCCTAGCGCCTCTTTTTATTGCCGGCCCTAATTTAAATATTTTAGTTTACTGAATCGCGCGCACAGGCCAGTGTCCTGTATGTGCCAGGAGAGCGGGCGCTCATCCGCTCTCCCGCGAACTTTACTGTATCGGCCTGTTTGTGAATCGGCCCTAAATGCCAATTTTAGGGGGGATGCCACAAATATTTTAGCATGCCATGCAACTAACACTTTTTTTGCATGCCTTTTGCCTCTGTCCCATTGTACCCAATTCACTATGTTATGATAACCATACAGCTCTTAACTCCAAACAATCCCTGAGGCGCAGCAGAGCACTCTGCAGAGGTCACTGTCCGGTGTTTGAGTTCTTTCCCTGATGGGCACTCTCTGTCTCCAGCAGTAAGATTCTCTGTCATTATATCCTATATGCAGCTTATTGGATTGCATTATTACTTTCCACTATGCAATTCAGAAGACTGACTCAGTGAAGAACCCAGGATAACTCTTTCTGTGCCAATAAGTGAGATTATTATTGGCAGCACTGAAGAGCAGAGCAAGCTCCTGAAGAGGACAATAAGAGATCAGAAGAGGTCTTTCAGCCTCTATCTCCATTGCCTAGCTTTAAAATTATGGCCACATTTCAAAATAAGGAAAATAATGGCAATATGCTTTTCTACAATCAAATGTACATCGCGGTAAAAAAAAAAAAAATCTTCATAATGGTTGTAATGCAGGTGTTCCAAGCACTACACTGCTTATAACAGAGCTAAATAGCTTTCAAGGCAAGTAATGAACAGTAAAACAGTAAGAAAACAATAGTGAATGTCTGAATGATTAGGTAATGAGTCGCAAATTCACCAACTGTTAAAATTGGGGGGAAGGGGGGCACCTGAAGGTGTCATTAGCTGGTTGGGAAAATCTAGGAGAAGTAGAAGAGCAGTGGGCAAAACTGAAAGGAGATACTGTAAGGGTAAATAAGTTTTTGTTATGAAAGTAAATAAAGGTAAGGGGAAAAAAGAAGCCACTCTGGTTTTCTAAAGAAGTAGCTGAAAAGGTAAGTAAAAAAAAGGTTACACTACAAGAGATAACAGAAAATGGAAGACAGGTGACATCTGCAAAAGCGAAGAGAAGCTCGGAAGGAAGTCAGGAGAGCAAAGATGCAAATGGAAGAAAAAAATAGCTAATGTAGCAAATTGGGAAGACGTTTCATCAGGATAGTATAGAAAACCATATCCCCAAAATACTATAGCATAAGATGAATCTAATGTATCTGATGATCTTAAGGTGGCCATACAGGTGGATAAAGTGACAGTAAAAGCCAGAAAGATGCCTGGCTGAATAAGGAGAAATGGTTAGCAGAAAAAGGTAGGTGATATGACCTCTGTGTTAGGTCCCTGGTGATCCTCACTTGAAATACTGTGTACAAATCTGGAGTTCGCACATTCAAAAACAGGATGGAATCTGTCCAGAGGGTGGCTACTACAATGGTCAGTGGTCTTCATTCTAAAGCATATGGGGATAGATAAACTTAAAGATCTAAACTTCCCTGTACGTACCTGGATCAGTCCAGACTCCTGGGTTTTGCCTCCCCTCCAGCAGATGGAGACAGAGAAGTTTTAACGGACTCCGTCCTATAACCCTGAGGTGTCACCTAGAGTCTGTCAGTATTTCTCTGTCTCCAGCAGATGGTGGAGGTGCAAATCCCTTTAGTCTGGTTTGTTAGATTTTCATTGGTTAGCTTGATTGTGGTTCTCATTTCTTTGTGGGAAATATTGCTCTGTTTGTTTCTTCTGGTTAAAAAAAAAAGGGGGGGGGGAGCTGGTCTTTTAAGCCTCCCAGGGGGTTGACAAGTCCTGGATACATATAGTAGTGGGTAGGGGATAATGTCAGGTTTTGTGTTTTTATGAGATATTGTTATATGTGTATTAATTCACTGAAGATAATATCTGTTGTTGACTCTTGTGAAGGTGCAGTATTCCAGAGGGCGGAAGGCTGGAAGGCTTCGCTTCTCTTTGGTTGAGTCGGGAGTAAATTGTCCCCTGAAGAAGTTGCGGCGAAACAGGGATCCTTGTTGGGACGTGGTGGATTGCTCCCACACGGATTGTATTTGATCTTGAGCAGAACCAAACGAAGAGAATCTTAACTTGACAAGTAGTGGTGATCTTAGACGGGGGTGGTTTTAAAGGGTGGGGAGTGTGTGTGGATGAATAGCTGAAATGGGGTATTTTTTAAAGATGTTGCTGCTAATGTATTGCTGCTAATGTATTTGGGTTATTGATGTTATGGTGGTATGTATATCAGGTTGCACAGGTCTTTGCATTAATGTCAATGTATGTATTAATGGATACATTTATGAAAATTATGTATATGTATTGTATCAACATTTTTCTTTAATTGAGTGAGATAATAAACTGTTATATGAGGATATGATGTATTAGAATTCTCAGACTGATGTTATTGGACTCCATATATATATATGTGTGTTGTGGTGTAATAAGTAGGGGGTCTGTACTCTCTTATTTTGTGAATACTGAAAATCAGGTAAATCAGTCTATGGCACAGAGAGTGAAAATCTTCTCTCTCTCACTCCCCAGGGGCAAAAACACTGGATGGGTGTCTTCAGAGATTGTTGGTTGCTCTTACTGTTAGCAGATCCTCTGGATCTCCTTGGTTCTTACACAGTCTTTTTATCTCTTTTTTTTCTGGATCCCAGATGGGAGGAATCCTCTTGAAGCAGGCAGCTCTTCCTGCTTCAAACAGGAAGGAAGGGGCAGCCAAAACTTCCTCCTGGATCTTAAACTCAAAGTCCTTTTCCCTTTAGCAGAATCTAATATCAGAGTTGCTCCTCGCAGCAGGTCATGGACACTAGGGGTGTGCATTCGTTTTCGCCGTATTGGCGATCCACAACTTATATTGCACTATTCGTAGTATTAGTGGGGAAGCGAAACGTATCGTGATTCCCCACGAATACACAAATCTTCGCCGAATTATACGGCCACCTAAATAAAAATTTAAACAATCCCCCCACCCTCCTGAACCCCCCCCCCCCAAGACTTACCAAAACTCCCTGGTGGTCCAGCGGGGGGTCCAGAACCCATCCCCTGCACTCATACCCTCGGTGCCGGTTTCATCATGGCACCGATAGCCTTTGTCACAGGGGCTACCGGTGCCATTGGTCAGCCCCTGTCACATGGCCATCGGTGCCATCTTGTGCTCCTACCATGTGACAGGGGCTGACCAATGGCACCGGTAGCCCCTGTGATATTGTATGGGCAAAGGCTATCGGCGCCATTTTGAGTAGTGGCATCGGACGGCCGGAGTGCAGGAGGTTGCTCCGGGACCCCCGTTGGACCCTCAGGGACTTTTGGCCAGCTTGGGGGGGGGGCCTCCTGATCCCCACAAGACTTGCCAAAAGTCCAGCGGGGGTTCGGGAGCGACCTCCTGCATGCCGGCCGTCTGATGCCAGTACTCAAAATGGCGCCAATTGCCTTTGCCCTCACTATGTCACAGGTACCGACGGTCGGCCCCTGTGACATAGTGAGGGCAAAGGCGATCGGCACCATTTTGAATACTGGCAGCAGATCGCCTTTGCCCTCACTATGTCACAGGGGCCGACCGTCGGTACCTGTGACAGTGAGGGCAAAGGTGATCGGCGCCATTTTGAGTACTGGCATCGGACAGCCGGCATGCAGGAGGTCGCTCCCGGACCCCCACTGGACTTTTGGCAAGTCTTGTGGGGGTGAGGAGGCCCCCCCAAGCTGGCCAAAAGTCCCTGGGGGTCCCGGAGCGACCTCCTGCACTCCGGCTGTCCGATGCCAGTACTCAAAATGGCGCCGATAGCCTTTGCCCATACTATGTCACAGGGGCTACCGGTGCCATTGGTCAGCCCCTGTCTCGTGGTAGGAGCACAAGATGGCGCCGATGGTCATGTGACAGGGGCTGACCAATGGCACCGGTAGCCCCTGTGACAAAGGCTATCGGCGCCATGATGAAACCGGCACAGAGGGTGGGAGAGTGAAGGGGATGGTTCCCGGACTCCCCGCTGGACCACCAGGGAGTTTTGGTAAGTCTTGGGGGGGTCAGGAGGGTGGGGGGTTGTAGTTAATTTTAATTTTAGCTGGGACACCAATAGAAATCGCCGTATTAACGCATCGGGGCGCCATACGGCCGAATGCAACTTATCTGCTGCCCGACGAATCCGAATCACAAATGCAACGTATGGCGTCCCTCTGCACATCCCTAATGGACACCTCTCTCCTTGTTGAGGATATGGAAGGCAGGTCTTCCCTAACCTGTTCTAGGGTCAATTTCCAAAGACTTTGCAAAATAGGTTTGTATGCATTTACCTACTTTTCAAGCACAAGACACACCTACATTAAGAAAAAGGTTGTATGGCACACCCCACTCAACGGAGCAGGCAGTATGGACATGGAGAGGACCCATGGCCAAAAGAAGAACTAGGAAAGCACTGAATATCCCCCCACTCTCTTTTCCAAGGTTTAAACCAAAGATAGAGAGGGGCAGAGACACACATGGACTTGCATTAAGGACCAGTTCTCTCTACCTACAAAGGCAGGAGAGGAGAAGGCGGTGTGGTATAGGCAGCCGGCTATTAGTTAACTTGGCTTCTGCATGTAACTATCAGAGTTCCTTCACTGCTGCTGCAGCGAGTCAAATCTAGGGTTTAGTGCTTGTGCTCCCTGTCTCCCTGTCTCACTCAGATTGGAAGGCATCAAACAGAGGGAAGATGAGGAAGTGCTGTGTGCACTGCCCAAAGTGCAAATCAGCTACAGTATCTAGGACCTGCATGCTGCCCATTAATTATCCCAATCTGGGGCTCATGCTGTAGTTAGGAAAAGGAGGCATGTATGATTACACACATTCTCGGAGAGGAGCTCCGATGTGCAGATCCAGGTCAGCACCTGCGAGGTGCTGGCCTGGATCTGCACATCAGGCAGTAGTGTCTTTTCCATAGCACACCTGATCAGGTCTGAAGGCACACTGGTTGGGAAACAGTTACAGAAGTAGCCTGTGTCCATGATGAACACATTTTCAGAAGGGAGGGCATATGGACATACCATCGCTGCCGCAAACGTATGCATGCACACAGGACTTTCAAAGGGGGTTTTGGAAGTACGTGCACATTTACATATTTTATAAAACATCAAACATGCATGCATGCTTCTACATCTGCTAATCAAGTCACAGCTATTAAATCTGACTTTTTGGGTTTGGGAGGGGAGGCCGAAGCATGGGGTAGAGGGTGTCCTATATAGAATCCATTATTTCCAGGACCAACATGGCTACTAGAAATTTCTTTGCATATGGGAAGAAGTTTCTTATGAGCAGACAAGCCGCTGAATTAGCTAGCTCAATGCATCAATAGAGCTGAGCTCATGGTACATTCAATCTAACCCTGGTGGTCATCTGGCTGAATAAAAGCCCGAGCCACTCTGCAGGAAGGCTTGCAGCCTGAAGGTGTTGTGCTGTCAGTGTCACAAGGATCTGACCATGGAGAGGGTGAGCTGGGTTATTAGCAGCTGCCTTGATTTTAATTAGCCATCTCAGATGAGAGTGAATTAGAACTCTGTGCTACTGTATAGGACCCTAAAAGATGTACATTCGGTATGAGTTTGACAAATATTTACTGAGTATTATCTGTTTCTGATACAAATGGCTCAAACAAATTTGTATGCTTTACAAACCATCCTTCTAGGATGGACCTGTAATTTCATAGAATCAAACTACCAAATAAATAAATAAAAGCTTTAAAAGACTTTTTTAAAAATTTGAACGGGCATATATAGTGGCTCTCATCTAAGAAAGGCTTATTTTCCAGAACTGTTATTCTCATGATTTACTGTTTTCCCTGTAGTTTAAGGTTGTGTAGTTTCTATTTCTTTTTTGTATGATTTTATGATTCTTTTTATTTTATATTCTGATATATTTTATTTCATTTAGTTTTGTGGTTTTCATGTGCACGAGTTGTATGTTTTCATTGTTAGCTGCCTAGGGCTTCTGCACAGACAGGTTACAAATAAAGATAACCATAACCAAGAAGACAGATTTATGAAAGCTTTTTTTTATTAAAATATGCTGATCATGAAAATTTGTTTACAGTTTTAACTCACAAAAAAATAAAAATCATACCAAAAAATGTTATTGAATTTAAAAATTTGCAAAATATTGTTACAGATTCACATTAAAGTCTCTAGAGAGAAAACAACAAAGAAGGTATAAGCTAAGAAGAATTGTTAAATTAGAGGCTGGCATGCTGAGCAAGAAAGGTTCTTATTCTTTGTAAGAGTTCTTTCTTCACACTGTCTGGTACCAGAGCTGAAACAGAAACAAGGGACAGTGAGTAAAATATAGAGTAAGACTCAGAGATTTCATTAGTTTGGTATGACAATAGTTTTCAAAAGTATGGATCATTATCATCTTTAAGTGAACAGCATCTCAATTTGACCAAAGCATTTGGCTTCAAGTTAGACTTGCTCTGGTCATGCTGAGATGTCTATTCACTTTATCTACACCCCTGTGCGGAACTGGTTTTCAAAACACCCATGTCAGGACTTATTTGGGATTTTGGATTTAGACAGAGATAAGTAAACAAATATTTTGAGGATACTTTTATTTGCAAAAATATTAAAATGAAAAAAAAGATTAGTGCTGCCAATGATCCGATGATTAAATATAAAGCAAAGAAGGTGTAAAACCGGTGGGGTTATTATGGATGGTCCCTCTATGATTTATATACTTATGGCAGTTAGTATTTCTTGTAGTATGATCAATATTTTCACTGAGTCATCAGCATCTTGGGCAAAAGAAAGTTACTGGAAAATAACTAGTTTTATAGCAGTCAAACTTTCTTAGGTCTAAAATTTCAAATGACTGCTATTATCAGAAAGTTAATAAAAAGACATCTTTAGTTTAAATACAGATTTCACTATAAGCAATTAGAACATAAGAATCAGAAACTAAGGCTGTGTGTTATGAATACACACACACAATTCCATGTTCATACCTGTCCATTCAACCCACTCCTAAATAGCAGCATGGCTTCAAGTATTGTACAACACTATTTTCTGTAGATTTTAGCACAGAATTGTATTAAATCAGAACAAGAATTCTGAAATATTAAAAAAAGCTGAAATGCAGAGTCTAAACAGTTCTTCCTAGAAAGAATGTGTCAGTATTCAGTTCAACTATGAGCTTTCCTTACTGTAAGTTTTGCAGTCACTCAATGGTTACGCAACACAGCATAGCATGAATTAGATGTACTGCAATCTAATGAAGTAGAAACAATTCCAAGGGCCAAATATAAAGAGCTTTTTTTTTTCCATCCATTTTACAAAATACCATAATAAAATGACGGTAGAAAAAGACCATCCAGCTTATCTAGTCTTTCCAGTCATACTGCACCAGCTGACAGCAACAGAGTTATCAGATAAGATTTCTCCTTATTCAGGACAGTCTGTCTTCTTTTGTCCTCCAGCATCTTGTGTAGAAGGGCAGTCAGAATCCCCATTTAATTCCCTCCAGAACTCACTTTTCTAGTGCCTAACCAGAAAGCTCTATCATCATCTAAATAGCCAGTAATAGTAGTGTGGCCATTGCCAAAACATCTGGCCTACTATGCCCCCTGCGTAAACTGCTAAACAGACCGAGCTACTTAAGAATCTGCATTTCCAAGGTCACGTGATGTGGTGAGCCGGGCAGGACGGAAACCCCTGAGCTCCAAGTACCTGGCTCCATCGGCGCGAAACTACCCCGCAATTAAGGCTCCAAAACCTACCAAAATTGAGAGACTGTAAGTTCCTATGTCCATCGCCCGATATATGAACAAGACGCCCCCCCCAATGGCCTCTAAATCCGCTAAAAAAGATAAAGAAAATTTGCGGGGCCCCGAAGCCAAAATGGCCGCCGCGGGCGAAACTGCCGGGGATTCAATGTCGGCAGGGCTCACGCTTTCTGCTATCGAGCAGGTCATTAAAGCACTGGACGAGAAATTAGCGGGATTAAAGCACAGATTGGTGACGTTCAAACAGCAATAGCTGAATTATCTCCCCGCATTGATCAGGCTGAAGGCAGGATATCTGCCCTGGAGGATGACGCTATCAGGGCAGAGTCCAAGGCTAAAAATCAAGGGAAAATGCTGACCCAGCTCCTAGACAAAGTAGATGATCTTGAGAATAGGGAGCACAGAGTCAACTTACGTTTTCTGGGCTTCCCTGAATAGATAGAAGAAAAAAATCTGGGAGAACTACTAGAACAGTGGCTCCCGGATGCCTTAGACTTACAGGAACTTAAAGGCTCTTTTAAAATAGAACTGGCACACAGATTGGGAGCAAAAAAGACAGAGCTCACCTGACCACGACTGGTCATAGCAAAATCTTTAAGCTTCACTCACAAGAATGAAATCTGGAAAGCCTATTGGCATAAACAAGACATCTGCTATGGGAAACATAACATCCACATCTTTCAAGACTACTCTGCCAGAGTATCTGAATTGCATAGAGGATTTTCACCAATCTGTTCCCAGCAGAAAATTAAATTTGCCCTAAATACCCAGCGAAACTTCGGGTCTGGTATAATGACAAACAGCATAACTTCCAATCACCAGATATAGCTGCTGAATTTCTGAAAACTATCTCTACAACCTAAAAATGTTCTGGAGCGGAGCCTAGCAAATACCAATATTGATCAGACCATATCTCACTCTTTGGTTTGATACTACCATAGGATGCAACAGCAGCCTCCCCCTAAGGGCTAGATCTCGCCTATCCCTGCCCAGAAGGGAAAAGGTTAACTTATTATGAGTAACTGAATCCCAGGTCTGACTTGATTTATGAGACACTACTGTCTAACCTAGATTGCCCTAACCATTTAACCAACATCTCCATACGCACAAATGACAATCGGCGGATTACACCCCTCTTTAAGGCCTACTGGCCACGATATGGAGCTATAGCACTTGTACACTAATCAAATGACCTCCATTCCTCCAGGAGTGAGGCTGTCTACTATATGGACTCGAAGGGAAGGGGAACTATGGAGGGGAGGGGTTTCTCAGAACCAGTTCCATTCTTGCTCTGACTCTCATCTTAATTCAACAGCCTCACAATCACATAACACAATCCACACTGCAAGGACGCAAAGGACAGACGTTGCCAGCTAGGATAAGTATACAAATCTACCCAAATGGAGAGGAGGAGAGGGCTATGCTGGGGGTCCTCACCTCTACTTCTGATTTGATATCTTCACAGCTACCTCAGCAACTGCCTAACCTGATACATGTATAACATTGTATCCTGGAACGTCAACGGATTAGGCTCAACCAAACGCAGGAAGGTCCTAGCTCACCTCAAGCGCTTACAGACCGACATTGCAGGAATGCAGGAGACTCACCTCACCGCTGCAGAAAGCCAAAAATTGCAAAGAGACTGGATTGGCTCATGTGTCTATTCAGCGGCAGTCAACAGAAAGGCAGGAGTTGCAATTTTAATTAACAAAACAGCGAACTCCCAAACTGTCAAAAGCATTGCAGATCCTAAGGGACACTTTATTTTACTTATCGGTCGCGATTTGTAATGTCTACGCTCCTAACAAGTACTCACACACATTCTTCACGATGCTATGCAACCTGCTTCATACACATTTTCAGGGTCAACTGTTCCTCTTAGGAGACTTCAACTGTGTCCACGATGGTACCATAGACAAAAGCCCCCCACAACAGAAGAATACCACTAAGACTAAGAAGGGCATCGCATTTCTATGCCATCAGCTCCATCTTCTAGATATATGGCATGTTCTTCACCACGGCGAAAAAGACTTTACCCATGTCTCTAGATCTCACCTGTCCCTATCACACATCGACTATATTCTTATATCACAGTCCCTTTTCTTCCGGATACAGAAAGCAACTATTGAAACACAGATGATCTCAGACCATGCTTCAATATCTGTTTACTTGGTCTCTTCGCAACCTACCCAAGCCGACCGTATCTGGAGATTCCCAAGTTATCTTAAAGATGATCACAAATTTAAGGATTATTTACAAACCAAATGGCAGGAGTATACAGAATATAACCAACGCCATATGTCTGACCCCCAACTTTTCTGGGAAGCAGGGAAGGCGGTCTTGAGAGGAGATATAATCTCCTACGTTCAATCTCGTAATAAACGGCTTGACCAAAACATACTGCGCTATGAACAACAACCTGCAAATAGCAAGCGTGATTTAATTCAGTCCCCTTCACCCAACCACAGAAAAGAATATTACAGCATTCTCAGGAATCTCAATGCCCTTTTACACATGAGAGCTCAAGCATTTCTTCAGAAAGGAGAACAAAACCTATTTCGGTTCGGAAACAAATCGGGCAAGTTGATGGCGAATCTGGTTCGGGTTGCTAGGAAAAAACCCCCAACCCCCTCCCAAACTTTCATTAATAGCATGAACCGCCCCAATGGGACAGTAACCACAGACCCGCAGGAAATCTGTGAATCCTTACGCCAATTTTACGAACGGTTATATACACCAGACCACAGGAGAGGGGATGTGGAGGAGAGTGAATTCTTTCAAGACTTGATACTCCCGCAGCTCACCCCCCCCCAACAGAACTTCCTATACTGGCCAATCCAGCCCTATGAAGTTTCCCAAGCAATCATGCTGGGAAATCACTGGGTCCAGATGGCCTTTCATACAATTTCTACAAAATGCTCCAAACACAACTGATTTCTATTCAGCTGGCCTTTCCCCCCCCCCCCCCCCCTTTCAACACAGCCCACATCATTGTCTTACCTAAGCCTGGCAAGGACCCACTGCAACCTTCCTCTTACCGCCCAATATCACTGCTAAATTGCGATTTAAAAATCTTAGTGAAGGTACTAGCAGAGAGGCTGAACATTCTTCTACCCTCACTAATCTCACATCATCAGGTGGGATTTGTAAAAGGAAGGACCCCACATGCAAATATCTTAAAGCTGGTGTCCGCCATGGAAATATGCCAATCTCAACATATTCCTGCACTTGCCATCGGATTAGACTCTGAAAAAGTCTAATCTGTAATCGGTATGAGGATTTGGATGTCGTCTGCATATATGTAGTGTGTTAGATTAAGATTGGAAAGGAGCTGACACAGAGGGAGAAGATAAATGTTGAATAATGTTGGGGATAATGAAGATCCTTGCGGGACTCCAAGTGTGGATCTGAAAGGTGGTGACTCTTTGCTGTTAATCTTGACTTTGTAGAACCTGTTCTGGAGGAAAGATGAAAACCAGCTGAGGGCGGTGTTTTTGATACCAATCTCGGCTAGACGATCTAAGAGAATATCATGGTTCACTGTGTCAAATGCCGCCGTTAGGTCGAGTAGGATGAGCAGGCAGGATTGTTTTTTCTCGAGGTTCATGAGAATATTGTCTGATAGTGTTAAAAGGAGGTATTCAGTGCTTCGAGATTTACGGAATCCTAGTTGATGCGGAGAGAGTAGGTTGTTGTTGTCCAAGTATTCAGAAAGTTGTTTTATTAACTATTCTTTCCAGGATTTTGGCAATAATTGGAAGATTTGCTATAGGGCGAAAGTTGGCTGGGTTATCAGGAGAAAGATTTGGTTTTTTAGCAGACGTTTCAGGATGGCGAGTTTGAGGGGGGTGGGGACAAGGCATTGATGACCTGTGATATTGGATTTGAGATGTCTTTGGCACTTGTAATAAGAAGGTTAGCTGGAATCGCATCTAGCGGGTGGGAAACAGGTTTAAGTTTTTTTAGTACGTTTTCAATCTCTAATGTGGAGACAGGCTCAAGGATCTCAAGGCTTGCGGTAAGTGGTGGAGGGGAGGTGAGTAGATGAGGTGGGGTAGGGGCTTTCCTTTCCTTGAGCGGGTCCAGGTGGTTAGAAATTTTGTTCTTGAAATAGGTGGCAAGTTCAGTAGCTTTGCTTGCTGCTTTGTCATCTGGAATAGCGAAGGCGGGTGGTTTGGTGAGGGATGCCACCAAGGAGAAGAGGGCTTTTGGGTCAAATATGAAGTTATGAATTTTCTGTGAGTAGAAGTCCTTTTTTGTCTGCAGAATGGAGATCCTGTATTGGTGCATAAGGGCTTTAAAGGCCGCAAGATTTGAGGTTGATGGGTTCTTGCGCCATATCTTTTCTCTGTTCCTGAGTTCACGCTTTTTAACTTTGGTGTATACCAAGGTTTTTTTGTATCCTTGTTGGATTGGATTGCTTTGGTAATTAGAGGGCAAGTCAAATCTGCCACTGTTTGTGATTTTGGACCAGGAGGCTAAGGCTGAGTTGGCGTCTGCGAGGTCCAGATGATTTAGCTCCGGAGTTAGATGGGAGATGAGAGTTTCCGGGTTGCAAAGTTTTCTGAATTGGACCATGGATTTCTGGGAGGCCGTAGGGGTTGGTTGGTGGTTTAGTAATGATATATTGATTAATTTGTGGTCAGACCAAGGTATTGGCTGGCAGGTTGTGTTGGAAGCGAGGGTAAGGCTTTGGTTTATGAAAATTACATCCAGGGTGTGACCAGCTTTATGAGTAGGTTCGTTTATGAGCTGTTTGAAACCAATGAAGATGAGGGTTTTGAGGAAGGCTTCACAGTTGGATGAGCGAGGCGTGGCATCTACATGGAGATTGAAATCTCCCACCAATATGGCTGGAGCGTCGGAGTCAATATGTTTGGCTATGCATTCTATTAAGGGAGAAGGGTCGGATTCTAGATGTCCTGGAGGGGAGTAGGTGAGGCCTATTTGCAATTGAGAGGATTTAAAGACAGCAAATTCGAGAGATTGAGAAGAGTTGGATACGTGAAGCGATAATCCAAGTTTTTTGTTGGCTGTGAGTAGAAGACCTCCACCTCTTTTTTTCAATCTAGGGATGGAGAATATATCGTAAGTTTGTATCGGAAGTTGGTTGAGAAGGACCGTGTCTTCTGGCTTTAACCAAGTTTCTGTGATGCCACACAGGTCAGGTTGCTCTTCTATGAGATAGTCATATAGGAGGTGGGTTTTTTTAGAGAGGGATTGAGCATTCAGTAGAGATAATGTTCTCAGGCAGTGTCATGGCAGTTCATATGCAAAAGCAGAACATAATATAGTTTACTGGAAATGCAGGACTTTTTCAAGCTGCTAACAGATGTATCTGGCCACGGCAATGAAACTGAGATGCGATGATTCAATGAAACCTGCAGATTGTGTCTTCCATTGACATTTCCAAGTATTGTCTCGATGTGGAAGCTCGGGAGGACACAGCCTTTGCATGTGTGGTTTTGACTGGGCTGCAGGCAGCCTCCAACCCTATTCGAGTGTAGTTTGGATACATCTCACTGGTTCTGAATCTGTCTAGATGCTAGGAAATGAGTTACTACTTGCCTGATAATTTTCTTTTCCTTAATCTAGACAGATGGATTCAGTTCCCGCCCTTGGCTGCCAAATGATTGTTTTATGGTCCTCCTGGGTGGCTACGTGTTCCAGGGGTTACTGGTAAGTGTTCACCCAGTCCCTAGATTAGTGTTAATACATTCTTTGCCTGAGTTCAGTGTTTCCTGTTGGTTGAGTACAGAAATGGTTATCTGTTATTAATCAAGCTTTTGCTAGTCTGTTCACAGTTGGCTTTTAAATAGAATACTGGCAGGCTGATGTCACTGCAAGGGTATATATACTGTGACATCAGTTTACTCAGTCTCCATCTGCTGGTAGAGGTGCATAACCCACTAGTCCTGACTCCAACTATCTAGATTTAGGAAAAGGACATTATCAGGTAAGTAGTAATTTCTCAATATCTGCAAGAGAGGAGTTTAACAGGGAACAGTTCTTCTGTGGAGTCCATTTCAAATGGTAACCTAAACGCTCATCTTGAGCATCAAGATATGTGCACACTAAATATTTAATTGTGAAATGCCAAGTATTACATTAAACAAGGAAGCCATACAATAAAAAAATGGGCCAGATTTATGGTTGGCTAGGAGCATCAGATAACTATGTTCTCTGAATTTATGCCTACTAGTTACTGGATTAAGGACTTGCACAGCAAGCAACAAATCTAATATAAATTGTCTGAAGGATGAGTATTTTTCCCCCCTACAGGACAACAGACTCCGATAAAAATATCTTTGATACACAGGGTCAGAATCGCCAGCTGCAGTTTACGGCTAAACTCTAGGATTTGTAAACAAAAGATAAATTTAAAAAAAAAAAAAAAAAAAAAAAAAAAAAAAGGGACATTCTCTCTCAAGAGGCAAATGTGTATCTACCAACAGAGTTTCAAAAGAAACTTCTATTGGCAGCTTGCTTATGACCAAAGTTTAGATTTTTTGAAGAACTGGACTCAGCAGTGTAATCCAACTCTGGTTCCACAGTGCTTGGACTGTACTGAGAATTACCTCCAGGTTCAGGCAAACATTTTACTTTTCATTAAATCTGTCAGTACAGTCATCTCAATAAAAGGGCAAACCACAGACACCTGCAATTTTGGATAGTCACAAACCTATCACTGCTCTGTCCTTGCCTCTGTGTCCTTTTACTTCCCGTGGCTCAGTTTCTCAGGCATCTCAGTTTCATTGCAGTGGCCAGATACA
Organism: Rhinatrema bivittatum; assembly: GCF_901001135.1. NCBI lineage: Eukaryota > Metazoa > Chordata > Amphibia > Gymnophiona > Rhinatrematidae > Rhinatrema > Rhinatrema bivittatum. The sequence continues at coordinate 737,906,043 of NC_042616.1, read as the reverse complement.
TCTGTTAGCAGCTTGAAAAAGTCCTGCATTTCCAGTAAACTATATTATGTTCTGCTTTTGCATATGTACTATTTATTTGAAAAAATAAAATAAAATCTAAGCAATTTATATAAAAGAAATGCCTCAAGTTAAGTGACAGAACATTCATGGTTTTTCTTACCTCTGCCTTTTGGAGTGATTTCTGCTACCAAATCATCAACAGTAACGTGCTCTAATCCTTTTTCTTTAATTACATCTAAACAGGAGAATATTTTACAACATGAGAAACAATGAAGGTATTCATTATTATTTAAATAAACTCCAACAATATTTTAGAACGGGTAAATGTGAATCGGTTTTTTACTCTTTCGGATAATAGAAAGACTAGGGGGCACTCCATGAAGTTAGCATGTGGCACATTTAAAACTAATCGGAGAAAGTTCTTTTTTACTCAACGCACAACTAAACTCTGGAATTTGTTGCCAGAGGATGTGGTTAGTGCAGTTAGTATAGCTGTGTTTAAAAAAGGATTGGATAAGTTCTTGGAGGCGAAGTCCATTAACTGCTATTAATTAAGTTGACTTAGAAAATAGCCACTGCTATTACTATCAACAGTAACATGGAATAGACTTAGTTTTTGGGTACCTGCCAGGTTCTTATGGCCTGGATTGGCCACTGTTGGAAACAGGGTGCTGGGCTTGATGGACCCTTGGTCTAACCCAGTAAGGCATGTTCTTATGCAAATGTATTTCTCAAAGCCTTAATTCTCAATATGTAAATTGAAAGATGAACCTTAGCCTGGATGTTTTGGTATGAAAAGAAAAAAACCCACCACCTTGGAAGTCTTGTAGTCTATTTCCAACATTAAAAGAGAGGGAGCTATGGGTAACACAAAAACAAAAATACTTCACACAATAAAGGAATCAAATCAAACAGTCAGCAAGAACTCTCTCTGATCCCCCTGTAGATGGCATACAGCAAAGAACAGTCACTCACTCAATCTGCTGTATTCAGGTTAGTGTGACTGAAAAGCAAAACATCCATGCTGCTATAATTTTAGTATTCGAGTAGTGAGATCTAATTGTTTACCTTTACAATGTGCTTTCAATTGGTCTTTCCAGCCACATTCAATTAACTTTGCTCTCAGCAACTCTTTGAGTCTGGAAAAACATACAAGCAAAAATACATTCAAACACTGTGCGTTACAATACAGTATTGCTGTATGAAAGCAAAAGGACAGGGTTCTGTCTAATTCAGGTGAAGCTGTGGAGCTCGGTGCTCTCATGCAAACCTTGCCCTTGCTCTGTCACCTTCATTTATGTCTCTTCTCATATTTCTTTATTAGAACATTTTGCTTCTCTGAAGACATCAGACTCACCGAGGAAAGGAGTGAAGGGATGCCACTGCTGAACTTACCAGAGAATGTAGGAAACCAGACAAAAAGGTGTGCTATAAATCTGCCTAAAATTCAAAGAACTGCTAACTTCAAAGCATGCTAAAAAGACAAAAATGGCAGCTATTTTGAAGCAAAATATATTCTCAGCTTCAAACTGTATGCCTGTCATCCCTTTCCAGACATATGAAAACATCCTCCTGATGTCAGCAGCATCTGGAACTGGATGAAAGAAATGCCTTGTCAACTTGAACAAAGGGCAAGCAGCTAAAAAAAGCTTGCTCGCACCTCATAGTCTGATGTAAAAAGTACATATGCAGCCTAAACAAGGATAAATATAAAATCAGAAATGTTTCATTTTTACTATGCAAAGTATTTAAAACCCCCTTTTTATATTTATATGGGACTAATGGGAATTCATGAAAGGCAGGAAAACAAAACCTGGCTGCATGCATATTACATAATTTGGTAGGGGTTGGCAGCAGAGAGCCTGCAGTCACACAGGAAACCTGAGTTTTCAGGATGATAAATGTGCACTCAACTGCCCTGATGGACAGATGAGCACGACTGTAGCATTCATCTGACCCAGATGCATGTAGTAAAACGTACAACCACTGCCCAGGCCCAATTAAAAAAAAAAATGCCTGGAAAGAGATGCTGTTACCAGCTCTGATAGAAAGATGGCTTCCGAGGGCGAAAAGGCAAGTTTGCTTACCGTAAACCGTGTTTTTCCGTAGATAGCAGGATGAATTAGCCATGCTGTCTAGCACGTCCCTCTGGTACAGATACTGAGTGGTTTAGCATACCCAACTGGAACGCTCTTCTGCCAAAGTCGTCCAGGTATTTACAAGTCGCAACCTGGAGGAGTATCTGAATGAAGGCGTGATTTCCTAGCCCTCTTCATAGCTGACTCAACCACTACGGAGGCGTATGGGAGTTGGCCCACATTGTAGAATGGAGACTGACACATCCGGAATTTGAGATCTGTTTTCCACTAGGTCGCTTGCCCGGAAAAGGGGAATTACCAAGCCTTCGTCATGACTGCGTCCAGAACTGCGTGGCAAGGCAAGGCGGTTGGCTCGGCTGGCGCTTTGAAAATCTTTAGAATCCCTAAAACTTCAGCGCGCAGGTCTGGCACCTTTCGCGTTTCAATGTTGAGTCTCCACAAATTTCAAATAGGAGAGGAGGCTGGCTCAGGTTGCTCCTCCAGCGGATCAGATGAGTCACCTGTCGAGGAACCCGGCGACACAGGAGGCGAGAGCTGCAGGGAGACATCAGGCTGCAGAGAGTGCCCAAGAGCTGGGCTGCTGGACCGAGGCTCTAGACTAGACTAATGTCCCCTTGCAGAGGCGAAGGTAGTCTGCCCTGGGGGGAGTCTTTGCGTGGAATAGGGCAGGACTTGCTGCTTCCCCGATCCTCCACGGAGAGGAACTGGGTCAAGATCTTGGAAATTTGAAACATCGCCTGTGAGGCCAAGACCCCTCACCCTGGACGAGATGACGAGTCCTCTGCCAGGAGATTCCTTGGTGGCAGTGCTGCGAGCAGGATTTATTTATTTATTTATTTTTAGTTTTTATATACCGATGTTCCTGTATAATATACATATCACACCGGTTTACATGGAAATAAAACTGATGCCTCGGAGAGGCAGTTTACATCGAAACATATTTAACATTTTTAACAGCATAACCAAAGGGGCAGGGGAAATGGAGGAGGTTACAGTGGTTAAAAACATATCTAGTTACATAGTGATATGGAATAAATAAATAAATAGACAGTAACTATTTACATGAGGATATCTGAATCAGGACCTCTGGGCCGGACTTTTGCCCGTTCCATTGAGGAAGACCTCTTGTGCCACTTTCAGAGGGGCTCCTACAACTGCCCCGTCGACCTCTTCTGTCTAGAAACTGAAGATAAATCGGAATAGACATGCTCCGAGGAGTGAAAGGAGCCCGCTGATGCATCTTGAGATGCCCGCTCATCTGAAAAGATGAGGTCCACTAAGGCATGCGTCGATGGTGCTTCACGCGTGTCGGGACGGTGCTGCGCTTCGGCTGGCTGCGTCGGGGCTTTGAATTTGGATGACACAATCGCCTCGATGGTTGGGTTGGTGAATCCCCTGATGCTCTGCAGGCCTGGATGGGCTGGCCCACCTGACCCTGTTGTTTGTCTGGCAGTCCCACGGAGAAGGCCCGCTGGTTTTTTAGGACAATCCAGACATGGCCCCAGGGACGAATGGGCCGACAGGCGCTCCGAGTTGGAGGCGTAGGACACAGAGTTTCCCCTCTTGCATCCGGGCGATCTTAGCGGTGCGTTGACGCCGGGCCCAGGGGCACATGTAGCTGCAGTCCCTGCATGCTGCCTGATCATGGTCTGGGCCGAGGCATAAATAACAGTAATTATGTCCACTGGTGGCAAACATGATCTTACTGCACCAGCAGAATTTGAAGCCAGGCGGTCTTGGAGGCATTTTCCTTTTTTTTACCGAACGGTGCTCTCTGAGGACAGAAAGCAAGCTCTGCGTGCAGCCTGCAGCGCGGAAAGAACAGACTGAGAAGAAAATGGAGCCATGCAGGAAAGGATGCGTAGCCGCACGCAGAGCAAAGCTCTGTCATCTTTGAGGAGCTCTGCCTGGCTACCCCAGAGGGAAGTCCCAGACAGCATGGCTAATTCAGCCTGCTTATCTGCAGGAAAATATAGAAAAATGGGCATAGGGAGGAGGTTGGGCATAGAAGGGAGCAAGAACAAAAGTTAAAAAATAAAACTGCAAAGATGAAAATAAGCTAAATAAAGCAAAATAAGTCCACATGAAAAATTTAGACTAAACAAAAAACCCCCACAAAACAAAACAAAACAAACATATAGGAAAAATATGTTCTGGAAACAGAACTCTGTACCCACTAGCCAGGGAGGGTTTTCTCGAACAGATAGAGTCTGCACCATGAGCAAAAACTTGCTAGATTCTCTTCCATATGGGACCCTATTTGCCCTGGAGACATTCAATTTTACCTTGACAGCTAAAGCAAATTGTGATCTCATATATCAATGACATTAATGCTGGCAATGGCTAATGCTAATTAAAAAAAAAAAAAAAAACCACCACCAAACACCTTAAAAAACAGGAAAAAAGATTTAAAAAAGTTTAAAAGTGTCCACAGATAAGTAATGACTTATCTGGGTAAGTAATTAATAAAGTCAGCACTTATCTGGCTATCTGGTATGGTTCACCCCCTACTTAACCGAATAAATACTTATCCAGCTAAGTACCATTACCTTCTGCCAGATAGTCTAATAAGTCTGTATATATCTTGGTAAGTGGCATGGCCTGTCAGGGATGCCTCTCCCACCCACCTTCCCAAGTTAAAATGGGCATTCAGCCTGTGCCAAACGCACATTTTACACAGAACGTGCTTTTTTTTTTTTTTTTTTTTTAACTCCCGACACATCAACAGTTAAAAAAAAATTAATCTGGGTGTAAAAATTGTGCACTGAAAATCAGTGCACAGATTCCAGTTACTGCATTGGCCTGTGAATTTGGCCAAAAGCCATTTTCTCCATGGCAAACAAAAATGTAAAGAAGAGCAGGAAGGACTTTGGGTTTTCCATTATCACTTAAGATTGAAAAATTCAGACATTACAGGGAGAAAAAAAAAAAGGGATTCTAAACTTTACCTGATAAGGCTCCAAACCTTTTTATTCTGGCCTTGCCCGAAACAAAGAACTCAACCCTGATTGGATACTGCTTATCTTTAAGCATTCCCAGGACCATGCATCCCATATTCCAAGATGAAGTCTTTTTATTTTTAGAAATGACGCTCAATCAAAAGCCGAATTTGGCACTTGTCCATATGCATATACTCTTCCCTGTTCCCTTACTATAAGTAAGTGGAACCCAGGAACAAGACATCATCAAAAAGTTGCTGCAATCCCAGGCCTAGCCAGAATTACCACCACTGCTATACAAGCAGAAATTGCCTGCTTTCCTGCCTGTGGCCAGAAAACAGAACCTGATTGGCTATACCTACAGTGAGTTGTCAAGCTAAAGATTCCTACACAAAAGCTATATTTTTGCTCTAGATCCTGCAACCAGCCTACAGCTGCTGACACTGAAATTCCTGGGTTTCTGTCCAGCATAAGAATAGCAATTGACGAAATGGACTATCTTTGAAAGCTCACACCTCAATAAATTGGTTAGTCTATAAGATGCCACCCGCCTCTTGTCATTTTTGTTACACCAGACTAACACAGCTATCCTTCTGCCTAGCATAGAAACTCCTTGCCCAGAGAGAGAGCCTACACAATGCTTCAAGCACTAACTGAATTAATCCTCCTCCTCCTAAATTACACAAGCAATGATATTCTTGTTTTTGTTCTATCTTGTTAATATCCTCTCTCCTAGGTCACCTGACCATTTTTCTAACACTCTTCCGTTTTTTATACCCCTGTTACATGTAACTTTATACTTCCCTCTCAGTTTCAATATATTTATTCCCCTGTTACCTGATGTGATATGCCTATGAACGTCAGTATATAAAAGGTTTAAATAAATAAATAAATAAATAACTGTGTAGTAAAAAAAAAAAACAAACAAAAAACACCAGATTAACTCCTAATAATGTTGCAAAGATCAGAGAACTGATTCTAAGCAATCTGGGTTAGTAAAATGGTAAGATTTGTAAATTAATAAATGTATTTATTTAAAATCTTTTCTATACCGTCGCTAAGTAATATACCATCGCAACGGTTTACATGTAGGCACATAAATTAATGTAAGTGGGTGCATACTATCGTACATTCTAACATGTGCCACAAAAGGTTCAGTTACAATAAATCGTTAAAGACAATCACTTGTTTACTGAAGTAGGTTATGACCAGGTGTACCTGTAAGGTACTGTTCACGGGTAAAAATCATATATATAGTGTTTATAAATTACATTTATTGTGAGGTAGAGTTCATAGATTATTAAAATGCACATTCTTAGAATAGTGCTGTGTGCTGGTATACTTCTGCCTATTCCTGTATATTTTCATTCTCCAGCCTCTTTATAAAATGCTTGTTTAAAAAGCCATGTTTTTAAACTTTTCTTAAAGGTTTTGAGATCTCTTTGCAATCTGATCTCTAAGGGCATTTTGTTCCAAAGTGTGGGGCCTACTAAAGATAAGGCCCTTTCTCTCACTTGAGTTAGTCTTGCTGTTTTTACTGAGGGAATGGTTAAGAGTGCTTTATTTGCCGATCGAAGGTTTCTGTGTGGGACGTGCACTCGTAATGCTGTGTTTAGCCAGTCCGATTTTTCCATCATGTATTAGTTTATGTATGGTATATAGGGCTTTGTATTTAATTCTGTGTTCAATAGGTAGCCAATATAATTCTGCCAGGGTTTCAGTTATATGGTCCCTCCTCCTTTTTCCTGTTAGTATTCTAGCTGCTGTGTTTTGAAGTGGCCTTAATGTTGTATTGGAAGTCCTAGTAAAAGGGCATTACAGTAGTCCTTGCTGGAGAAAACTAGTGCCTGAAGTACTGTTCTGAAATCAGTTAGTGTTAGTAATGGTTTTAGTTTTCTGAGTACCATGAGTTTTCCATACCTTCTTTTACTTTATCACTATGTGCTGTTTTAGATTGATTTCTGGGTCCATTATTATTCCAAGGTTTATAATTTATTGATCTGTAGTTATAATTTAGAAACTATAAAAGTGCATGTCTGGCATTACCTAAATCAAATCACTATATATTTACCCAATATCTAATCAATTAAAGAAAGTACTGAATCTTGACATATTAAAGAAGTCCTTGTTCTGACTTCCATCCCAATTAAAAATTATTCTAAGAAATTTATACTTGGAAGTTGTCTTCCCTATACTTAGCAGCCTAGAAATTCATAGTTCCATAGATGAGAGTTATATGTTTGACTAGCTAAGAGGTGTATGTGGAAAAGTTTTGCATCATGTGAAAAGAGGATAGCATATAGGTGTGTGAAGTGTGACTAAGTAAGTATGAGAATGTGATTAACTGTATGTAAAACTAGGCCCAAATTAAAAAACGAACAAGGCATGGGTATTATATTGGCTAACACAGGAGTTTGGACTAAAGTAAGTGATGTTTAAAAAGACTTTCCCAGATTACCCTGACAGTGTGCCAAAGGCCTTCTCCGATGGGACCATCTCTATCGGGCCGATTCAGTAAAGTCCGCGGTAGAGCAGGCGAACAGGCCACGCACCTGTGCGCGCGATTCTGTATTTAAATGAGGCCCGGCGGTAGAAACAGGCAAAATGAGGCGCTAGGGACACTAGTGCCTCCCTTTGGCCGAGAGCGGCGGCTGTCAGCGGGTTTGACAGCCGACACTCAATTTTGCCGGCGTCAGTTCTCGAGCCCGCTGACAGCCACAGGCTCGGAAACCGGACGCCGGCAAAATTGAGCGTCCGGTTTTTGACTTGACAGCCGCAGGCCGACTTCAAAATTTTTTTTTTTCCTTTTTTACCTTTCGGGACCTCTGACTTAATATCGCCCGAAGAAATTAGCGCCTACCTTTGGGTAGGCGCTAATTTCTGAAAGCAAAATGTGCGGCTTGGCTGAACATTTTGCTTTGTGAATCGCACGGGAATACTTAATAGGGCCATCAACATGCATCTGCATGTTGAGGGCGCTATTAGGTTTGGCTGTTTGGATGCACGTTTTCGGCCCCTTACTGAATAAGGAGTAGGGGAAAACGCGTGTCCAATGACGGGTTAACAGTGCGCTCCAGAGCGCACTGTACTGTATTGGCCCGTATGTGAGAAAGTAATTGAGGCTATATTTTTGTGCTATCTTTCCTGAGATTGTCAAAGTGGTGCAAAATTATCGGATACACAGAAGAGAAAGGCTTTAACAATGAGTAATCCACTTTCTCCTGGTTAATTTTCTTTCAACTAAATTTCATTTTGATGGCCTAAAACTGCATCACTTGTATATTCTACAGGTTATGAGTAATTCTTTAATGGATCAATACAGCACCATTAACCTGCCACTAGCTCCTCTCCCTCCTGAGCAGTTCACAGCTCAGATCAACTGTTTGAACCTCATCCTCATCTAAGGAGTATCCTGCATGTTAAACAGCTGATCCATTCTGTAAAGTACCTGGAAGGCAGCAAGTGGCAGTAAGAGGCATAGGTAAGAAATAAAGCCCAATAAGAGATCTATTTTCTGGATAATAGGTCCTAAAATAAATGGTGGTCTACTGTGGGAGTGGAAAGATTGCGGCTGGGCTGTTAGATAAAATTCTATTTTTTTTTTCAGCCGCTGGGTGCTGAGAGTAAGAGTGACTAGTCTGTTGAATATTCAGCCATTGGGGAGCAGAAAACAGAAGGAGCAGCTGCAACTAGCTGACTGGCTAGGTGGAAAATGAAACAATAATCCGAGAGAAGTAGAATATTGACACATGCTGAAGATAAAGAGAGGGAAAGGGGGGGACCGGTGAAGAGGCACATAAAGTTGCCAAAAAAGAAAAGAAATCCCTAAAAGCAAAGTCCTGTTTCTCCCTCCCCCCTCAAAAAAAGCAGAAAGAAAGATGAGCAAAAACAAATACAAACATAGAGTAAGCCAAAAGGAAACAACTGAAGCAGAATAGGCAAAAATAAAAAGGTAAAAAAAAAAGAAACCGTATTTTTCCCACGCTCCTGTATATTTCGGCTAGCAGCTGTTTCCTAAATGTTTCCACATCTGCTCTACTACATTTTTTTGTCTCAGTAAGTATAAATGCATAACATACATTTTTGCATAAAATTTTCCTGAATGCGACAAATAGCAAAATAAAAAACACTACCCTTACTTACCGTTCTCGTTCACCTGTCTCAATCAGTTTTTGATTAATGGCCGCTCGCATCTGTGCATCTTTATTCATTTTTGTTACTCTGGATATCTGCAGAAACGTCATAAAATACAAAAAGCAATAAGCCATGACTACCTAGACAGAAATCAAAGCCAAAACAAAGCAATCGTGAATCAAGCAACAATATAATATCCACCCAGTGCCGGTCGCGGTGTTTTGACATGAGAACCGGACCGCATATTCCGCTCGCCAGCTCGCAATGCACATATTTACCGTTCAGGCCGAGCCTTGAACGACAACGGCTCCGTCCCACCAAAAATCCAAGCAAACCTCTGAAGCACCTATGTAGCAATGACCGTCTCCAAGACACCCCTTTTTTTTTTTCCTTCCGGTCCGTTGATTTACGCTACTTCCGGGTCCCGCGAAGGCAGTTTTGCTGGCCTACGCTTTTCCTCATTGTAAGGGAAAAATATTTTGTGTGGATTGGGCTGTTTTGGGCCTGGGCGACCGAGTAGCTGAGTGCTAACAGTTCCTATGTAGCTGGGCCCTTTTGTTCTTTGCCTTGGGCATCACAGCCAGTCGTCGCAGAGTGATGACTTGTCGGCAGCAGCCAATCAGGGGGGACGGGAACAGCAGGGCAGATACTGAGACGATTATTGCTGCAGAACTCGGAACGAAGAGGAGGACAGCCTGGGAAACCGAGTCCGGCTAACGGACACGCTGCTGCCAGCACCGAAAAATTCGATTTTTCCCGCTTACGTTTCTAGAATATTTATATTTGGAGAGCTACGTCAAATGCCAGTCTTCCGGCGACCGAAAGAGCTACGTGTTGTTTGCTAAGAACAGGGGAGGGGAAAGAAGGGGGTTACAGTATTAAGCCTTTCCCGCTGACTCGATAGGCTGAGACTACAACACCCAGCGTGCACCGTGGGTGCAGAGAGGCGGGGTCTTGTAGAACGTCTTTACGGAGTCGTATGCGCAGAGGGTGCCGCTGGGCTTCAAATTTACTACCTTCGAAGCATCTGAGCCAATTGTTTTAACCATGGAAGCTGCAAATCGCTCGTTGGTTGTAGACCGGCGGCTTCTGGACCCGAAGTTCGAGAGTTACCGGCTGTCCCTGGATCCGCTCCCCTGCTACAAGGTGGATTTGGACGCCGGTGAGTCCTCCCGCTGGTGCGCTTGTTCTGGCCACAGATCTGGCTGTATCATTTACTCCAGCTTCAGTCCCTGTTCTCTCCACGTTGGGAACTCTTTCTTTGAAAGCGGGGTTTGGTTTTCAGTTGCCTTCACACACTACTAGCGTTGGCTCCAAACTTCTATCTAGTTGTAATTCACTGTTAGTTTTGCACCCCCCTGGGGCAGCTGATCCGGGAATGATCTACCCTTCTGCTAATTCAGCATTGACGTGAAACGTGCTCATTAGTCCGATGTAAATTCAGACAGCAGCGAGTTGACTGTAAAGTGTATTTTCTGTTATATTAAACTATATTAGTGATGGAGAGCTTTGGTTTCTCTACACAGACTCTTTTGGGAAAGTAAACTTTGGCCTCCATACGCACATCGCCCGAGCTGTGACATACAACAGGAAGTGAAAACTAGCTGTATAGAAGAACCTACCTTCTAGAGATATTAGAAATAACATATTTGTCAGTGTTTGTTTACCCAGTCTTGTAGTGTAGCGTTCTAGAAGCCACATTGGCTTGAACAAAACTGGTGTTTTTGTACATTACAGTACCTGAATGTAATCTGCTTTTCAAGTGCCTGAAAGGTGGCATATAAATACATTAAATACATGTGTAACTTCTAAAAGTATGATGATGTCTGTTATACCACCCCTTTCTTGATAGGCCATGTAATACCATATCTGTTTCATTAGTCCTTTGAAAGATATGTTAGCCTTTAAAAGCTCCATAATGGTTAGACTTGGAACTTTCTAGAAACTGCTGGCTCTATCTCTCATTTTGGCAAAATAGTTTGGAATCCTATTCTAAAGGCGGAGTGGAAATTGAGTTGGTGTAGACGCTTCGAATGCATGTGATACAAATAATTTCGCCAAGTGTTTTTGGTCTGGTATGGTGCAATATGGTCAAGGTAGGACGGCCTTGTACATTCATTTCAGTTTTATTTGTTGCTCTAGTCATCCCTGCCTTACAACAAGTAAATGAAAACCATGGTAGCTTGTGTGGGCCAAAGAGAGAAGTGCAGAAGATGTTAGCAATCAGGATAGGTGAAGTTAGTTTTTTAATTTTGAATTGGATATTGTAAAGGAGATGGCATTTTGGATTTCAGGGTGGGGTTGGAGAGTTTATTCCAGATTCAATGGGTGAATAATAGTATGAATGAGTCAAAATGCAGAGTCCCTAAGATGTGCTTGGCTGTGTGCTGATTTTGTGCATTCATCTTTACTCCTGATGTAACAAGGAGTTCAGTGCACAAATTAGCACTCCTTCATGTAAATCCCATGTTAAAGGCTTTAACATGGGATTTACATGGGAACTTTGATGTTATACTGATACTGTTTAACTATTACCTCCCCAAATACGGAGAGGTGCATAGACTTAACTTATGTTTTCTTAATGCTGGAAATTTCATTCATGAGAGGTGGAATAATGTTTCTGGGGCTAGTGTTAGACCACAGGAATGAACCTGGAGTTCATGGGGTAGGGGGCTTGTGCTCAGGGTTTACCTTCAGAAAACATGATTAGTACATGTATTTTAAGCATGCTAAACATGTTATTGTGTGCACATTTTTGGGTTGGTGGGCGTTTTAACTCCCAATAAATTAGCATACAGTTAGGTTACAACATTCATAAGTTTTTAGTGCATGAGTAAATAAAATGTGTGCTGAAATTTAGCGCACATTTTTTAAGCTGGACTAAGATGTGCCCCTGGAATTGGAGGAAGTGAATAACATAGTAACGATGGCAAATAAAATCCAAATGGTCCATCTAGTCTGTCCAGCAATTTGCTTATGGTAGGAAGTTACCTCTATGCAGAAATGTTACACCACCCCTTTCTTCTTTTTCAGCCTCAAGCCTTTAGGGATCTGCAGTGTTTTTAATTTACTGTTCTTCACCACCTCTTCTGGGAGGACATTCCAAGCATCTAACCCCTTTCCGTGAAGAAGTGCTTCCCCCCCCCCCCCCCCCGGAGTTTAATTTCATTTTGTGACCTCTGGTTCTACCGTTTCCTTTCCAAAGTAAAAGGTTTGAAATTTGTATGTCTTTAATACCTGTCAATCTCCTCTTTTCCAAGGTATACAAATTTAGATCCTTCATCTCTCCTCATAGGTCTTCTGAATCAGATCCCTCACCATTTTAGTTACCTTCCTTTGGACCCTTTCCATCCTGTCTCTAATAGATAGCCTCTCTATCCTTTTTGAGATGCATCTCCAGATGAGGCCTCACCAAGGTCATTATTACCTCCCTTTTTCTACGGGCTATTTCTTTCTCAGTGCAGCCCAGCATCTTTCTGGCTTTAGCTACAGCGTTGACACATTCCATCGTTGTCTTCAGATCGCCAGACGTAATCACCCCAAGGTCCTCTCCTGATCTTTGTACATTAGTCTTTCAACCCCCCCCCCCCCCCCCAGCTTTCTTCTTGGCTTTGAATCACAGCTTAAATGCCACAAGAAAAGGGGAATGTTAAACATAGAAACATAGAAATGACGGCAGAAGAAGACCAAACGGCCCATCCAGTCTGCCCAGCAAGCTTCACATTTTTTTCTCATACTTATCTGTTTCTCTTAGCTCTTTGGTTCTATTTCTCTTCCACCCCCACCATTAATGTAGAGAGCAGTGATGGAGCTGCAACCAAGTGAAATATCAAGCTTGATTAGTTAGGGGTAGTAACCGCCGCAATAAGCAAGCTACACCCATGTTTATTTGTTTTACCCAGACTGTGTTATTCAGCCCTTATTGGTTGTTTTTCTTCTCCCCTGCCGTTGAAGCAGGGAGCTATGCTGGATATGCGTGTAGTATCAGTTTTTCTTCTCCCCTGCCGTTGAAGCAGAGAGCTATGCTGGATATGCGTGAAGTATCAGTTTTTCTTCTCCCCTGCGGTTGAAGCAGGATATGCATTGAAAGTGAAGTATCAGGCTTATTTGGTTTGGGGTAGTAACCGCCGTAACAAGCCAGCTACTCCCCGCTTTGTGAGTGCGAATCCTTTTTTCTTCTCCCCTGCCGTTGAAGCAGAGAGCTATGCTGGATATGCGTGAAGTATCAGTTTTTCTTCTCCCCTGCCGTTGAAGCAGAGAGCTATGCTGGATATGCATGAAGTATCAGTTTTTCTTCTCCCCTGCCGTTGAAGCAGAGAGCTATGCGTGAAGTATCAGTTTTTCTTCTCCCCTACCGTTGAAGCAGAGAGCTATGCTGGATATGCATTGAAAGTGAAGTATCAGGCTTATTTGGTTTGGGGTAGTAACCGCCGTAACAAGCCAGCTACTCCCCACTTTGTGAGTGCGAATCCTTTTTTCCACATTTCCTCTTGCTGTTGTAGCTTAGAGTGATGTTGGAGTCACAGTAACCATGTGTATGTTTATTGAATAAGGGTATTATCTCCAGGCAGTAGCCGTCATTCTGGCGAGCCACCCACTCTTTATTGACGGCCCTCTTGATTTTATGGATCCACAGTGTTTATCCCACGCCCCTTTGAAGTCCTTCACAGTTCTGGTCTTCACCACTTCCTTTGGAAGGGCATTCCAGGCATCCACCACCCTCTCCGTGAAGAAATACTTCCTGACATTGGTTCTGAATCTTCCTCCCTGGAGCTTCAAATCGTGACCCCTGGTTCTGCTGATTTTTTTCCTATGGAAAAGGTTTGTCGTTGTCATTGGATCATTAAAACCTTTCAAGTATCTGAAAGTCTGTATCATATCACCTCTGCTCCTCCTTTCCTCCAGGGTGTACATATTTAGATTCTTCAATCTCTCCTCATAAGTCATTTGATGAAGACCTTCCACCTTTTTGGTCACCCTTCTCTGGACCGCCTCCATCTTGTCTCTGTCTCTTCGGAGATACGGTCTCCAGAACTGAACACAATACTCCAGGTGAGGTCTCACCAAGGACCTGTACAAGGGGATAATCACTTCCCTTTTCTTACTCGATATTCCTCTCTCTATGCAGCCCAGCATTCTTCTGGCTTTAGCTATCGCCTTGTCACATTGTTTCGCCGACTTCAGATCATTAGACACCATCACCCCAAGGTCTCTCTCCTGCTCCGTGCACATCAGCCTTTCTCCCCCCATCGAATACAGTTCATTCGGATTTCCACTCCCCATATGCATGACTTTGCACTTCTTGGCATTGAATGTCAGCTGCCATGTCTTCGACCACTCTTCCATCTTCCTTAAATCCCGTCTCATTCTCTCCACTCCTTCCGGCGTGTCCACTCTGTTGCAGATCTTAGTGTCATCCGCAAAAAGACATACCTTACCTTCTATCCCTTCCGCAATGTCGCTCACAAAGATATTGAAAAGGACCGGTCCCAACACCGATCCCTGCGGTACACCGCTTAAAACCGCTCTCTCTTCAGAGAGAGTTCCATTTACCATCACACATTGTCTTCTGTCCGTCAACCAGTTTGCAATCCAGGCCACCACCTCGGCACTCACTCCTAAGCTTCTCATTTTATTCACCAGTCTCCTGTGCGGGACAGTGTCAAAAGCTTTGCTGAAATCCAAGTAGATGACATCGAGTGCTCTTCCTCGATCCAATTCCTTGGTTACCCAGTCAAAAAAGTCAATCAGATTTGTCTGACAGGATCTTCCAATGGTGAATCCATGCTGCCTCTTGTCCAGCAATTCTCCCGACTGTAGATAGTTCACTATTCTCTCTTTCAACAGTGACTCCATTACTTTTCCCACCACTGAAGTGAGGCTAACCGGTCTGTAGTTACCAGCCTCTTCTCTGTTCCCACTCTTGTGAAGCGGGACCACCACCGCTCTCCTCCAATCATTCGGCACCACTCCCGTTTCTAGGGATCTATTGAATAGGTCACACAGCGGACCTGCCAGCACATCTCTGAGCTCCCTCAGTATTCTGGGATGAACTTCATCAGGCCCCATGGCTTTGTCCACCCTCAGTTTCACCAGCTCTTCCCATACATTTTCTACTGTAAATGGAGTTACATCTACTCCATTCCCCTCCAGTTTCTTGTTAACTAGTGTCGGTCCTTCTCCAGGGTCCTCTTTAGTGAACACAGAACTGAAGTATTCATTTAATATTTCTGCCATTTCTTCGTCTCTCTCCACGCATTGATCCTTTCCACCTTTCAATTTCACTATACCATTTTGAACTTTTCTCTTTTCACTGATATATCTGAAAAATGTTTTGTTACCACTCTTTACCTCTTTGGCAATCCTCTCTTCCGCTTGACTTTTTGCCATCTTGATTAATTTCTTCGGTATGCTGGGGCACTAGCCACACCTTTTGCTACAATCTAAATTCAAGCATTGTACCGTATTGCTATAGTTTACCATTAAGCTTTAACATACCCCCTTTTCTTGTGGCATTTGTATTATATTTATAGGGTTGATCTAGAGGCACTTTGTCCAATATATCGAATCATGGCTGCCAAATCTTTGACCACTCCAAGTTTTCTTAAATCACTTTTCATTCTCTATTCCTTCAGGCGTGTCCACTCTGTTGCAGATTTATTTTCACTATTTATGGCCTGTTCTGTCTGTAGTTCTTGGTATCATCTGCAAAAGACAAAGTTTCCATTCTAACCCCTCCACAGTGTCGCTCACAAAGATTTTGAACAGAACCAGTCCCGAAACTGGAGTTCGTTAGAAAAGTTCATAGACTTCTTACTACTTCAGCCACATTGCAAAAAATGGCAAATGCATATTGTAGAAACATGGGCTGTACTGTATGGGTTTATGTTTTGGATTGAATAAGTGGATTTGTCTTGTGTTGAACAAAAGTATATCATTTTGATTGATTGAATTAAAGGGGTAGAGTTGAATAAGAATTGTATTTGGGTGTAAAGCATTTTTTGGGTTAGCATACTTGCAAATATTGTAGTAAATTGGATAGTCTGGCAGAGAGAGTGCTGGCATATGGTTTGGGAACTTTGATGTTATACTGATACTGTTTGAAGCGCATTGCTCGCAAGAGACAGTGGATTACGTTTGAACCAGAAATGTTCTGATACCTGCTCTCAAAAAACTTGTAAACTGATAAAATTTTGAAAAGTTGTTTTTGGATGTATCTTGGTCTAACCCAGCATGCCATTTCTTATGGGAGTCATTTGGACCATTAGATAAGGATGGCATCTAGTATGGGGGCTCTCAGGGAGGACAGAGCCATAGCAGAAGAACAAAATGAATTGTTTGCTTTGGTCTTCAGTGCAGAGGCTGGTGAGATACTTATGCTGGAACCATGCTTGTAGGAGAGCCTTAAGTCTCATGGCATTATCACTTTTTTATTTTTATTTTTTTTTACTAGTTATATCTCTATTTCTGGCCATCTGTTCTTGTTGCACTTTTTGAGGTCGTTTTCTTGCTTCATGGATTTTAGTATTCCCCTCTCCCTACACATCATGTGCCATGCCCTATGATTGTAGCACCTTAATTGCGTAACTCTGCCTTTTTTTTAGCATTGAAATGAAGCTGTCATGCAGTCATTCTCCCAGCTTTTTTAGATCACTTCTCATGCTGTCTCTTCTATTAGGAATGTCAATTTAGCGACATCTACAAAAACAAACTTCCTTCTTTCGTGCTAGACCAGTCATTACATGTGGGAGTTTCCTCCTCCACAACTGCCAGAGGCAGAGGATACACATCTTTTCTTCTTTGTGATATTCCATCAACTATAAAGGAGGTGTGGCTTTAGGTAGTTGTGTAGGGACAAGGTCTAACCTTTTGTAACAGTTTGGCAGCAACTTGTGACCTCTCGAGGCATTATGGGCTGTGAAACTGTGGAAACTTGTTCTGTTCTTGAACCATTGTAGCAACATAGGGAAACTTGGTATCTGGCAGAGGACGTGTACATGTGCCTGTGAATCACCGTGACCAGAAAAGGTGAACCCAAAGTTCACTACGGAAACTGTGTATGAGAACACCAGAAGGGAAACGTGGGGGGTATGGGAAATTAAGCTATTTGTAGAAAAGGCAAATGTGTGAACTAGTGTAAGGAGCTGACTATTGTCTGCATGCAGAATGTCAGAGGTGAGACAGAGAAACTGTATATAAGGAGTGGTTGGAATACTGGACTTTACCAGAGTGTACATTGTGTTGTACTCTTCTCCCCAGTAAGACATTTTATAAAATACTTATAACCAATTATGATATAATGAAACATATGCATGCTGTTATGATTCAATACTAATAAAAAATGAATTATCTGTAAAATTCTAAAAAGAAAATGTCTTCCCGTGTGTTTTCTGAGACATATGTTACAGTAAAGGGATCCAGGAGAGAAGCTCCCCCTCCTGAAGGTCTAGCCACAGCAAGCAGTCTAATCTAAAAATAATTAGGGGACTGAAACCCTTTGGAATAAGGAATGGTAAGGCTGAGGCTAAACAGTAGTCTGTCTCCAGCAGCTGTTGACAGCGTAGATGGATTGCTACTCTGCTTCCAGTGCCCTGGTGTGGCCATGGCCTGGAGTAGCTCCTTGGGATTGCTCTTCCCCCTGTTCTAGCTAGTCCCCTGAGAGAGGGGTTCTTTTCCCTCCCTTTCTGGTTGAGCTTTCCCTTGAGTCTGCTCCCATTATCCTAAGGGGTTTGGTTGACGTGCCCCTAGCAGGTAGAAGCTCTCCTCCTTTTCTTTAGAAGGATGGGAGCCCGAGGATGGGAATGTAGAAGAGCCTAAGCTTCTCAACTCCCCCCCCCAATTCCATGCCTGAACCTCCATTCCAGAAAAGGAGCTTACTAGGCAGTAGAGGCCTCACCTCCTTGGCAAGGATAAGTAGGCCTTGAGCGGCATGCTTTGTGCCATCAAGGGAGGCAGGGAAGCACTGTGGTAGCTCTCAAATGTGTTAGAGCAGGCACAGGAAAGCCACATCATCAGTAGCAGTCTCCTGTGGTCTGAACAGAGCAGCCATAGCGGGGGCATTGGAAGGCAGAGGTGTGGGAGGGTAGAAGCATGCCAAGAGATACCCACATAAGCTGGGGATGATGCGACTGTCCAGCATTAGTTGGAAGATTGCAAGGGGAATTGCAGCAATTTTTTTATTTTATTTATTTAAAACAAAAATATATGGATGAGAGGACACAGGTGTGCAGTGTATTGCACAAACAGAAATCCTACTGTTTCTGGCACCCTGTGCCCTGACTGTAACAAGGGTGAGAACAAACGATGGTGGAGAAGGTGGCTTCCTCTCATGGGGAGCAGGCGGACATAGCTGGTGCAGTGGTGGTTAAGGCTGACCCTGATTACCTGATAATTCCATGGAAATTGCAAAGAGAAAGGTTCCTCCTCTATGGGAAAGGCAGTACATAGAATCCTGGGCAACTGAGGACTTGGACCCCAAGATCCTCAGGAGGGACCTTTTGGGGGGAGGAGAGCTGTTAGAATCTTTCTCTGGAATTAATTCTCTTGATGACCCAGGCCTTCTCAGTTATGCAAAAATTAGGGAAGGTACACCACCCTTCCCTCCCAGAGCCCTCTCTTGAGCTGGCTGATGGAGGCCACCTCCAAAGGGAGCTTGAGCAGCAGGCAAGAAGTCTGCTTCCTCTGATCAAACCCTAATACAAGGGTCCAGAATAAAATCCCTATCAGAGCTTAGACCCCTCTAGGTTGGCAGTCCTTGGAAGAAGGTGAATGTAGATCAGAGGAGGTTGTAATCCTTTTTCATAAAAGGACATTACCAGCACTAAAGTTACTGATGCTCTTAAGATCTCCCTATCTCAGGGGAAGAACAGATGGAGGGGGATCCATGCTTCTAGGGGTCCGGAAGCCCCTTAAGACCAATATCCCTTACATCCAGGCATCAGGAGTATGGTCTTATTAAAGGGGGTTAGACTTAAATCTAAACTGTCCCATATCTCTCGAGGAGAGGAATTGTCCAGGTTTCTGTTAACCTCCCCTTCCTTGAACCTTCTAGTATCTCTTGCCGATATTCCACAGAAATTTCAGAAACCCAGGAAAAAATGGTTTACAATGGGCTCTGGTAGAACAAGACATGTGACAGACACTCACTTTCCCCAACTTTGCAGCATCCTGTGCATCAGCCCCTCACTCCCACAGAAATGTCAGACATCTGGATTAAAAAACCCAGGAACAATTGGATAACAGTGAGCTCTGGCAGAATAAAGCCTGTGATGAAGACACCCACTCCTCCTCACTGTTACCCCTACCTAAGGCCTTTTCTGCATTGGAGAATGAAGAAACCTCATCAATAGAATTTGAAGTGATGTCTAAAAGAAAAGTCACCCAATGCACCCAGAAGCTCTTCAACAGAATTAAAATGTGTTATATATATATATATATATATATATATATATATTTATATATATAAAAGACTCTCCCAGCAGAAGCAGCTATCATCAGAGGAACCAATTTGGGAGTGCATTCGATGGTTAAATGCCTTCCAGGATCCTGCAGTTAGGAATGCAAACCAGTTTGCCCTTTAAGGGAATCCTCCTGTTCGGAAGCGAACTGGAGAAGTTAGCCGACAAATGGGGCAAATCCCCAGTACCGTGGCCACTGGAGGACAAGAGCAAGAGAAGCCAACGCCCCTCCCTCCGAACACCTAAGGGCAAGGGATCACAGCGTTTCAAACCATAAAAAAATACATATCAAGCATCTTGCCCCGCAGGCAGGGGCCAGTCCTTTCAGAACAAACACAGCAGGAAGGGGAGCCGGCTCTGGCCCAGGCCCTAGCTGCACCCCACAATGAAAATCAGCCGGCCCATCCACAGGAAGAAGCCATGGGCAGGCTTGCCCTATTCTACCAAAGATGGGTCGAGAGAACTTTGGACAAGTGGGTCCTAACCATCATTCGAGAGGGATATTATCTGGACTTCCACAACATTCCTCCAGACAAATTTGTGAAATCTCCCTGCCACGATCTCTCCAAAAGGAGGGTAGTGGAAACCACACTGACCAAATTGCTCACCTTGAAGGCCATAACATCGGTGCCCATGCATCAGCAAAATACTGGGCACTATTCCATTTATTTTATTGCTCCCAAGAAAGAGGGTACATTCTGACCCATTCTGGATCTCAAGTCTGTCAACTGTCACCTGAAGGTCCCTCGCTTCCGTGAGCGATACAGCCGAGAGAATTCCTCACATACCTGGATCTGTCAGAAGCCTACCTGCACGTACCGGTCCACCACGAGCATCAGCATTTTCTACATTTCGCGATCCTAGACTGCTACTACCAGTTCCGGACACTACCCTTCGGGCTAGCCACAGCTCCCCGAACGTTCACCAAAATCATGGTTGCAGTGGCGGCGACACTGAGGAAAGAAGGCATCCGCATACACCCATATCTGGACGATTGGCTGATCAGAGCAAAATCCCTAGAGGAAAGTCAGTAGGCAACCAACAGAGTCAAAACTCTACTGGAGAACCTCGGGTGGGTGGTCAACACAAACAAGAGCTGTCTGCAGCCCTCCCAATCTATGGAATACCTGGGAGTCAGGTTCGACACCAGACAAGACAAGGAGATCAAAGCTGATGAACCAGTTGCAAAACCTGTTGATCAGTCTTCGCCCCAGGGTGTGGGACTACCTCCAAGTCTTTGGCCTCATGTCATCCACACTGGAAGTGATCCCATGGGCAAGAGCGCACATGCGGCCCCTACAGCGTTCCCTGCTGTCACAGTGGAATCCAGTGTCCCAAAACTACTCCGTTCGACTTCAGCTCCCAGAGGAAGTTCGAACCCAGCTACAGTGGTGGCTACAAGAAGACCACCTGAGCAGGGGAGTAAGGCTATCCCCGCCGACCTGGAACCTGCTCACCGTGGATGCGAGTCTACGAGGGTGGGGAGCCCACTGCCAAGAACTGACTGCCCAGGGGCAATGGGACAAGGAAGAGTCGGGATGGAACATCAACCGATTGGAAGCACGGGCAGTCAGGCTAGACTGCCTACGGTTCAGTCACAGACTCCGGGGCGAATCGGTAGGAGTCATGTCGGACAACGCCCCAACAGTGGCCTACATCAACCGACAGGGAGGAACCAGAAGCCAACAGGTGTCCCTGGAAATTGAACCCCTAATGGAGTGGGCGGAATCAAACCTACAAGAGATCTCAGCTGCCCACATCGCGGGAAAAGTCGTCATCATCACTGCGGACTACCTCAGCAGAAATAGTCTAGACCCAGGGGAATGGAGGCTGTTGGCCACAGCCTTCCAGTTGATGATAAACCACTGGGGAACACCAGCCATGGACCTCCTGGCGACCTGGTCCAACGCCCAAGTTCCCAACTTCTTCAGTTGCAGACGGGAACCACAATCCCAAGGGATCGATGCCCTAGTCCAGGTCTGGCCACAGGAAGTCCTGCTATACACCTTCCTCTGTGGCCACTACTGGATGAGATCATCCACAAGATAGAACACCACAAGGGCCAAGTACTTCTAGTGGCCCCAGACTGGGCAAGAAGGCCATGGTACGCAGACATGCGAAGACTACTGACATGGAGCCCCCTCCCTTTACCTCCACACAGGGATCTGCTCCAACAAGGCCCAATCCTCCACGAAGACCTAACTCTATTCTATCTTACGGTCTGGCCATTGAGAGGACACGCCTGAAGAAGAGCAGATTCTTGGGGGTGGTGATTGACTTTCTGCTCCGAGCATGCAAGTTTTCCACATCTCTAACCTACATATGAATATGGAGAATATTCAAAGCCTGGTGTGAAGACCGTGACTGCCCGCAACATCCTCCCGCGGGCAGTCAAGATCCCCACGATTCTGGCATTTCCGCAGAATGGCTTACAGAAGGGATTGTCTCTCAACTCCATCAAAGTACAGGTGGCCGAGCTGGCCTGCTACAGAGCCAAGGTGGAGGGCGGCAGCCTAGCTTTTCACCCCGACGTCTCCTGCTTCCTGAAAGGGGTCAAGCAGATCCGACCACTCCTAAAGTGGTCGGTACCCTTATGGAATCTCAATCTAGTCTTAGACTTCCTAACAGGAGCCTCCTTCAGACCCACCCACGGGCTGTCCCTCCAACTACTAACTTTGAAGACTGCATTTCTAGTGGCAGTCTGTTCGGCCCGTCGCAGCTCCAAGCACTGTCCTGTCGAACCGTTCTTTAGGTTCACACCGGGATCCATACAGCTTCGTATGGTTCCCTCCTTCCTACCAAAAGTGGTTTCTCACTTCCATCTAAACCAAACCATCTCGCTACCATCGCCAGACGAGCATAAGGACTCGGAGGAATCTCACCGCCTTCGCCATCTGAACGTCGGCAGATTTCTAATCAGATACCTGGAAAAGTCGGAATCCATACGAAAGACGGACCACCTCTTCGTCCTTCACAGCGGGAAGAAACAAGGGGAAGCAGCCTCACAGGCAATCCTAGCCCGCTGGATCAAAGAAGTTATCAAGGCGGCCTATGTAGAGGCAGGCAAGCCTCCACCTCTACAAGTCAAGGCCCATTCCACCAGAGCCCAGGTAGTGTCTTAGGCGAAAAACAAGATGCTGTCACCTGCCGAGATCTGTCGGGCGGCGACATGGTCCTCCATTCATACCTTCTCTAGGTTCTATCGCCTGGATGTTCAGGCTTGGGAGGACACAGCATTTGCAAGGGCAGTACTAAGTGGGCCACGGGCAGCCTCCCACCCGGTTCGGGAGTAACTTTTGTACATCCCGTTGGTCCTGAGTCCATCTGCTACACGTTAGGAAATGGAGAAATTACTTTCCTGATAATTTTCGTTTTCCTTAATGTAGACAGATGGACTCAGCATCCCACCCACGGCTGCCGATAATTACGGAAACCTCGGGGGAACAATCCCCAAGAACAAGACAAACACGGGTAAGCCAAGCTTTCCTCTAATTAGGACACCCATACCTACCGGGTGTCGGCGTTTCTTGGTTGAGTGCACTGGCGGTCCCCAGCTATAACCACATCAACCAGTTCAAGTTAACCAAGTTATGCAAGTTTTTTAGTCACACATATATCCACAATTGCTTTTCGAAGAGAATACTGAAGAGCATGGCGCCCTGCAGGGGTATATGTACTAGGCTGACGTCAGATTGAAATCTGATCTGTCTCCAACTGCTATCAGGAGTACACTATACCCATTGGTCCTAAGTCCATCGGTCTACACTAAGGAAAACGAAATTATCAGGTAAGTAATTTCTCCATTACTTTGGGTGTAGCAGCTACCCAAGAATGCAGATATGGCATGCTTAGAATCGGGTGTGATTTTCCTGACTGATCCAAAATATTAGGATATCCGCCTGGGCATTAGTCTTTGGTGTGGCAGCCAGGAGACTCCTTAGTCTATGGACCTGGCAGCACATTCAGCATCCAAGTTGCAACTCTGCAAACTCCCTTTTAGAGGAGGATTGCTGTTTTGAGAAGACTTGGAGAAGATAGTAAGAAATCTAGGAGACCCCAAGCTGCAAAGGCTGCTGGAGGATTGAACCTTCACAGGGGCATGGGTCCTTAAGTGGCATCGTTTTGGGGATACGCACAGGGGAAAGGAGGAAGATGTTCCTCCCCATATACATTATGCAATAAGGGCCATTCTTTTTGAGGAGCTAGAAGGCCAAAGGGCAATCTTCCTGCAGGTATAGGAAGTGGTTGCTGTCTCCCATGACATTCTTTTGGCCCCTTCAGCACTAGTACCAGTAGGTGGTCGCATCTTATGATACTGTGCAGAGTGGACCCAGATTACTGGTGGGTCCTAGATATAATATAAAGGGGATACACGCTTGAATGCATTATACCAGTCCCAAACGCCTTCATGATCTCAGCCTGTACCTCTCAAATCAAGTGATAAGCTCCACCCTCTTGAGATTACAAGACTTACAGGGCCAGTGGAGGTGGTAGAGACAAAAACTGTATCAGAGTTCAAGAAAGCATGGGGATAAATATAGGACACTCCTAAGGAAGTGGTGGAAGTTTATAAAGCTAACTTAATTGGGTGGATGGGCAAACTAGATGTGCATATGGTCTCTTTCTGCCATCATGTTTCTTTTATTTATCACTTATGCCTAAGCCCTAAATGATGTGCAACATACTACATTAAAAGTGTAGTGCATAAGACAAAAACACAGTATGCAAAATTCAAAATATATTTGCTCTTTGGTACATAATTACATCTATACTATCGCCTGAAATATACATATCAACTATTTGACCAAACCAGTATAATCCATATTCTCCAACATTAAAGTTCAAGGTCTACTGCAGTTAAGAAGCAATAAATCATGATGCATCATCTGCCAATGCTTGCTCAAACAAAAATGTCTTAAGCATCACTTTAAATGTCTTAGTGCAGTCTATTAGCCGTAAAGATACAGGTAAAGCATTCCACATAGAGCTACCATCAAAAAGGTACAATCCCTAGTTTCTGCTATAAATGGGTAGATTTCACAGAGGGAATGTATAGAAGGCTTCTCTGAGATGACCTGATTGTGTTGGATCATATATATGAAGAAGCACATTCTTCCATGGCAAAGAATCCAGTTTCAATAACTTATGAACAGTCATTGTGATTTTATATTTGATTGAATAATGAATGTTAAGCCAATGTAATTTGGCCAAGATAGGTGAAATATGGTCTCTGTCCTTTTTCCCTAAAATTAGTTGTTTCTAACATAACTCAATTTATTTTGTGGATGGCACATTTCAGCCCATTCTAGATCTGAAGGGGAACAAGTGTTTGGAACTACCCCACCTCAGAATGGGGTCTCTGCTCCTTCATAGCAGTGGTGAGAAAAGGAGAATTTCTGGCATCATTAGACTTTCCTATGCTAATATAATCATCTGGAATTCCTAGCAAAGTCTTACACTTTTGTGTCCTAGGCAATCTTCCATTTCTGGACCCTACCCTTTGCTCCACGTACTTTTACCAAAGTCATGGTAGCAGCCGTGGCCCTTTGCAGTCGGGGAATAATGATACATCCCTATCTAGGCAATTGACTCAAGGCCAGATACACCCAGGAGAGCCAGCAGGCATCATCCACACTTGTCCAGCTCCTAGAAAAGCTAAGTTGGTGGAAAAATTACACCCAAAGCAACCTAGAACCATCTCAGTCACTCGAGTTTTTGGGTGCCCTCTTCGATACAGTGAAAGGGCAGGTATCTCTGCTCCTTGACTATTATTAAGGTCATAGATAGTATGGTGGTTTCGCACCCAGAAGGTGCCCAGGATTTCTTCAGTTGCTAGGGTTTATGGGAGCCGTGCTAAAATTAATCAAGTGGGCTTGGATGCAGATGCGCCTGTTGCACCAATGTATTCTGAAATGCTGGTCCCCTGCCTCCTATGATTGATTGACTACAAATTTTTCAGGTGGAAGAAAGGAATCTGTGATTGTAGGTAAACCGCTTGAATCTACTGAAGGAGAAAGATTTAGAGCCTCTCAATTGGATAATTCTAGCTACAAATCCCAACACTTTTGGATGGGGAGCACATTGTCAGGGACAACTGGCTTAAGGTCATTGGTCAAAGGAATTGAGCATTGTGATCAAAGGGGGTTAGAGATAAAGACCATCAGGATGGCGCTGCAGTACTTTCTTCCAATGATAAAAGGGAACACAGCAAAGGCCTCTCACATTGCGACAAGGGGGTGCTTGCAGCCCCAAGCTTTCAGAAGAGACAGATGCTGTTCAGTTGGGTGGAGAGAAACCTACTTTTATCAGAATCAAATATTGTGGGTCAGGAAAACATCCATGAAGACTTTCTCAGCAGAAATGGGCTTGACCCAGGAGAATGGCCACTCAGTCATGAAGTCTTCCAGATGATGATAGAATGTTGGGGACCCCTGGGCTGAGACCTGAAGGCAGCCCAAGCAAATACCAAAGCTGACATGTTCTTCAGGCAATGGATAGAAGCAGTGTTCAGCTATTAGACATTTTAATCAGACCTTGGCCAAATGGCATGCTTCTTTATATCTTTCCACGCTGGCTCCTCATAGGCAAGATAATGGATAGATCACCCCTTAGTGGTGATCCTGGTAGCCCCAGACTAGCCAAGGAAACCATGGTACACAGATCTGATAAAACTCCTAGCCAGAGCACCCCCTACAACTCTCCAAGGAACATGGTCTCTTGTGGCAGGACTGTATACCAAAGGAAGTTCCAGCTCCATTTTGTCTTATGCCCTGGCCCCTGAGAAGGCCATAGTTGTCTTCAGTAATGGTGAAACTATGTTGAAAACATGGATAAGCTCAACATTATTAGCCAATATTTGGTTTGGTGTATATTTGAAAGTTTCTGTAGGGAGCATAGACTCCCCATAGAAATTAGATATCTCTCAAATTCTAGATGTCTTGAAGAGGGATTTGGATAAAAGCTTAACTCTCAGCTTCCTAAGGATACAAGTAGCAGCCATATCCTGATACAGGGACTACATTAGGAGGTCTCAGGTAGCCTCGCATCTGACTGTAGTGCATTTTTCCTAAGAGGGGCTAAGGATATGTGCCCCCCCCCCCCTTTAAGCCAGTTGTGCCTCAGTAGGATCTCAATCTGGTCCTTGGATCACTGATAAAAGCACCCTTTGAACCAATAAATCAGACATCTTTTAAGGACTTTTCACTAAAGATGGTGTTCTGGTGACAATTTGCTCCACTACACATTTACAGAACTAGGATTCTCTCATGTAGAGACCACTACTTGATGATTTCCCCACATCCTGTCACGTTGCAACCGGTTCTGTCTTTCCTTCCCAAGGCTGTGTCTCCCTTAACGCCTGAACCAATCAGTATTTCTCTCAGCCTTTTAAAAGGAGTGAATGCAAGGGAAACAATGACATGCTGCATCTCATTTGTGTGCCGTGCATGCTCTTAAGGTACCTGAAGGTAACTCATCTCTTCAAGAAAGACAGACAGACTTTCAATTCTCTTCGGTGGACCTCAAAAAGGAGAAGTGGCCTTTAAGGCCACTATAGCAAGTGGGTTAAAAAAGCAATTTCTTTAGCTTATTTATTTAATGGTAGACGAGCTCCACCAGCACTCTGTGCTCATTTTGAGGGCACAGGCATTGTCATGGGCAGAAGTATCTTCGATATTCCCAGACACAGTCTTCAAGGCTGCCACCTGGGTGTCTCTACTTGCGTTTGGGGTGGGAGTCCTTAAGGCAGCTCTGTGTTCCTCCCACCCAGTCTAGCATCAGCTTTGATAACCAGAGTAAGGACTGGTCTAGTAGGAAGAAAAGGAAGGTCAAATTAGTTCTTACCGGATTTCTTTTCTTTGAGTCCTGCTTGACCAGTGCAGGGGCTACCAACAAACACGTCTCAGGTAATCTATACTTTTTTTTTTTCTCTTTCTCTCCATGTCCCTGGGAAAGGGGTACAGCTTTGAGGGGTTCAAATATAAATAAATTAGGGCTAAGGTTCTTGTCCAGAGGATATGGAGCCACTCCTCCCTTATGATACATGATGAAATCATGGAGGAGGTGTGACCTCTGTCGCTGGCAGCTAAGGAGTAGGGAAATCCTGAGTAAGGACTGGCCTTGCAGGACTTGAAGACAGGGATTCCCAAACCTGTCCTGGAGACTCCACAGCCAGTCAGGTTTTCAGGGTATCCACAATGAATATGCACGTGATTTAAATTTGCATATACTGAGACTCTATGATATGCATATTCTTTGTGGATATCCTGGAAGCCTGACGGACTGTAGGATCTCCAGGACAGGTTCAGAAAGCGCTGACTTCAGCTGGTAATTAATTTCATCATATACTGGACTTGGTTCTTGTAAGTCATATTCTTACAGATCATAGACTCCCCGTAGTGAATTTTGTATGACTTCCCTGGTCTGATCATTTGTTATTGACCATTGCATGTAGAGTTAAGTAAGAGAGTTTAATAACAAGTATGTTCCTATTCTTAAATGTAGTCACGTTGCCCCAAATGAATTGCAAGATCACTTGCTGCCACTTGTTACTGATTTGAACCCCATTCATGTATCTGTGGCTACAGCTATGTGTAATACAGCCTTACGATCTGCAATCAACATAACCTCTATGAGGAGGATTTATTTATTTATTTTTAACCATTTCCCTAAAACACCTTGGTATATTACTAGATTAAATGAGATGACATGCAGATTGTGGCTCCTTGAGCAACAATAGCATAAGGCAAATGAAGTACATTCATTGGAAGAATATAAAACTGAATTAGCCAAATATAGAGAATTAATTTACAGTGCTAAGAAGGCTGCTTATGCCTCAAGAATTCAGGCCACTAGAAATAATTTTCATGTGGCAAATGCTCTTTTCAATGGCAAAAGTGATTCATCTGATATATATATATATATATATATATATATATATATATATATATATATATAAGATACAGCTGTAACTTGTAGGTACTGTAAAGATTTTGTAAACAAGATGTGTAGCATAAGTAATAGTTTCTTATATCCTTTACCCTTGGGCCCATTCCCCTTGGTAATTCTGTCGAGACCTGCAGTTAGTTTGATTTAGTCATCAAAAGTGAGGGTGTGCAGATTATTTCAAAAAGGAATGCTTCTTTTTGTCCTTTGAACCCTTGGTCTAGTGGTTTGTTGAAATCTCTCCATTTGAACATAAATTAATTTTAGCTATATATTCACCTATCGCCATCACAGGGCTTTTTGCCAGCTTGTCTAAAACAAGCCTCCATTCCACCAGCTTTAAATAAATCCTTAGCAGATACAACAACTTTGGCTAATTTTCGGCTAATTCCTCCTCGTCTGTCTTGGCAAAAATCCCTGAGTCAGTGGTATAAATACAACTGAATGATTTCATTGAGGAATATGTTGTATTATAGCCCCAGCCATTAGGCATAGCTTTGATAATGGGACAAGTTATATTGTGGTTCTTTTAGATATAATTGCGGCATTTGACACAGACAGCCATCATATCCTGTTGAATAGATTGGGATAGCAGGGACGGGGTTAAAATGGTTTGAATCCCTTCTATTTGAGAGAAGACAACAGGTTAGAATTGGTCATTGTACATCTTCATGGCAATTTTTATTTTATTTTTTTAACTGAGGTCCCTCAGGTTTCAGCCCTGTCTGCTATACTATGCTACATGGCCCCCCGTTGTAATATTTTGTGGCCCTGGAAATGAATTACAAGTTGTAAGTTTGTGCCCAACCCTTCATGGCCCACAACCCTAGCCTTATGTTGCTCTGTCTGACTGCAGTGAAATCATGGTTCCGCTACATGGGTTAGTTCCTTGCTGCATGAACTCTGAGATCCGCTTCGTTCAGTTTATTTGACATTGTCCATGCATGGTGCATTTATCAGAGACTCACAAAAGAACCTTTTTTCTGTTGCGGGTCCATTATTTTGGAATTTACTTCGAGGCATTGTGCTCCACCACTGATGATCAAGCATTCCAGAAAGTTTTAGAGACTTTTTTTTTTTTTTTTTTTTAGTCAAGCCTTTGAAATAACAAACCAGTGATACCATAGTGTTGAAAGCTCATGTGTGTGTTCTTAACTTATCTTTGTAAGAATTTCCTGCTTTTATGGAAGACTTTTGAGATACGGATTTAGATGATAATGGGTGGTGGTATTTTTAGAATATAAGAACATGCCATACTGGATCAGACCAAGGGTCCATCAAGCCCAGCATCCTGTTTCCAACAGTGGCCAATCCAGGCCATAAGAACCTGGCAAGTATTCAAAAACTAAGCCATTACTTCGGGGGTGACCAATTCCAGTCCTCGAGAGCCACCAACAAGCCAGGTTTTCAGTGCATGCAAATCGATCTCATACATATTCATTGTGGATATCCTGAAAACCTGGCCTGTTGGTGGCTCTCGGGCTGGGGTTGGCCATCCATATTGGTCTGTTTTTTGTTCTTGATGAATCTGTAATGTGCTCTTATGTTTCCATGTTGACCTTTTTATTTTGTATTGTGTGTTGTTTATATAATTTTTTGAATGTATGTATGTATTGTAATCTGCCTCAAACATTGGAGAGGCGGGATATAAATATTTTTAAATAAAAAAAATTTAAATGAGGTACAGTTTCATAAATGAATTACTTTAAATTTAGCTTGTCATTTCTGAAACCACAAGATTAGTTGCTGTTCTGATTCCAAATAAAGGACAATCAGAAAACATTCTGAAAGTGCTTCAAGCGAATGCTTGCCCTGTGAAAGTGCAGATGCTGGTGAATTATAAAGTGTATGCCAGCCTTAGTGGACAGAGCCTGCTGTAAACATATTCATGGTTAAAAATATAGGTGTGTGTGCATGTTGGGTAAGCGGCTGTTAACTGGTGCTGATTAGCACGCATCGGCTGGTTTGGGACGTGATAAAGCTGCATTGTGTTAAAGATACTCACCTAGAAATTTAAAAAGAGGCATAGTCTTTGCCATTTGGCAGTGCTACATGCAGTGCTGTCGTCTTCCACATAGTGGCAATACAGAACAAACAATAGCAGAATGCGCAGCTCGTGCACTGCAAGAAGCTGCAGGCAATGGTATTTTGAATTTTTAAAATTTAATGACCTGGAAAGCCAGGTTAAGAGAAGCACTTTGCATTCATCTGACTCCTGAAGAGGTATAATAAAGTTTTTACTCATAGAGGTAGTCACACAGATTGACTTGTGGCAGAGAGGAGCATTGAATTCAGGTACCAGGACTTCTGAATCCTGCTACACATACAGCACTGTAATAACTAGACTAGGCACTCCTCCCCAGTAAACATTTTTATTATCTTTAGTCGTTAACTTTAATTAGTTTCTCTTCAGCTAGGGGAATGTGCTAGCACATGTATTGGACACGAAGTAACAGCTTTAGACATGAAAGAGCTTTTCCTGAGGTGTCTGACAGGTGTTGATAAAGGAGGTCAGTGAAGTTTGTTTAGAATATATATTCTTTTTCTTTCAACCACCTTTTTTTTGTAGAAAAAGCTGAATATTTTGACAGAAGGGAATATTTTCTCTCCAAAGCACAGTCTAGTTGGCTGCTAGCACAGATTCTTGACGCACTTTCTTTGGCCTCAAAACTTAGGAGCCAGCAGCTGAGGGCTTTGGGGTGATGGAGGGGGGAGGATCCTGGGTCCCCCTCTGAGGTTCTTGTAATGTTGTGTGGTGCCAGCAATTGTCTTTGTTTCACCTGTTGCTATGGCCCTGGCCCCCTTCGGTTTCTCTTGCTTTCTTCCTAAGCCCCCTCTTCCTTAGCAGTCTGTGTCTCTGTCTCTCTCTCTCTCTCTCCCCCAGCAGTTTCCTTCTTTCAAACTTCCCCAGGTCCCTAGCAGTCTTACTTTCTCCCTAAACCGCGTCCCCAGCAGTCTTTCCTCCCCCTCCCCCCCCCCCCCCCCATTTGGTCTGCCTAAGCTGGTAACCCCACCGTTAAGACCATCTTTATGGTCTTTGCTTGGACCACACATGCCCCGCGTCACTTGCATGGCAGCTTGGCTCCCAGGTTTTGAGGCCTGAGCTAGATCAGTGAATCGGAAGAAGTAGTAGAGAGCAAGTTCATTTCTGATATACCAAGGGTGGGCAAACTTTATTGTGCTGGGGCCATGTTACAAGTTATTAGGGGAGGGGGGTGCAGTCATCCCTCTTGGAGTTCCTTGGCACAATCAAACCCCCAGCACTTGCGGACATTTCAGCAGCTATCAGGCTTATTAAGTGTCGTCATTTTTAGCACCTGAAGAACCCCTTTTAATCAAGGATCTCAGCCTCTACCAAAAATCAGCAAAACCTTCTTCAACCCAAGAGGTTCATGGCATTTTCCCAACTAGCAGACAGCTCCTCACCAAATAAAGAATTAAAAGGCCATGAAGCATAAAGAAAGATGCAGAGAAACTAAACTGGAAACCACTACAAGTCAGATTCATATGCAAAAACAGAAATATCTCTTACTCATAAAACAAAATCAAGAAATTATAAAATCAGTCATGACAGTAAAGAATACTAATAAAAATATTTCAAAACAGAGAATAGTACATATAATTAAGAAGTATTAAAAAAAAAAGTTAATTCCTAAAAATCAATTACAATTTCAAACAGACATAATTAAAACTAATAACAATATCCCCCTCCTATACCTATGAACGTTTGATGTTGTAGTGGATTAATGGAAGGGAGGGTAGAGGGGAACCCACCAATGTCTCTCACCCCCTCCTTCCCTCTCACTCTCTGCTGCTCCTTATATTCAGATAAATACCTATCATTAGTGGGCAATTAATCTGCTGAATAACACGCAGCATAGGAACCCAATGCAAAGCTGGAGAGAGAATGTGAGTCAGGACGTGCTGGCCTAAAATATGTGAGTTGATTGTAAGCAATGAGAGAGCAGGCCTCATTATACTTGCATGCAGGTAACACAGGGAGCAAAAGGTGGCGCAGATGAAAAAAATCCTTATTTGGGCAGATCTCAAAACACGGTTTCAAGATTTAAAAAGAAAATCTAAAATCTGTGAAAACTGAAATTGCTGATTTGAAAGGAGATGTTTCTGAGATAGGAGCCAGCATTGAGGAAGTGGAGCAGTGGATTGAAGACCATGAGATGCAGCTTAGAGGTGAGAACCAATGCTTCCAGCCTGGAAAATTTGCAAATTTTGGATAAAATAGATAATCTGGAGAATAGATTCAGGCGAAATAACCTCCGAGTTAGAGGGCCGCCAGGAACTAGTGATTACACAGATACAATGCTAGTGATGAATAAAATATGAAAGCACTGTTGTCCAATAGTGAAAAAGATGGTGGTGAGCTTATCGATATACATATTGCAAGAGCCCACAGGGCGCTGGGACCTCAGTGGGGGGGGAACCTTTCCAGAGACAAGTCAAAGAGAAGATATTAACAAAGGCTAAAGTGAATGGCACTTTCCTGTGGGAGAGTCATAAGCTTGCCATATATAATGACTTGGTTCAGAGTACCCTGAGAAGAAGGGAAGAGCTCAAGAAAATTACCACGAAGCTTCACAGTGAAAATGTGCAGTACAAATGGCTATTTCCTTTTAGCTTACTATTTGGTGTTAGTGGTTAAATAGAGGAATCCATGAAAGCCTTACAGAGAGCGGGCCTTGATCTGTCTGGAAAGTCAGCTGTGGAGACAAAGACCATGGGGGCTGCATCTTCGTCTGTAAAACAAGCTTGTGCTAGATGGAAGCGAATACAGTTGGGGGGGGGGGCAAGCATCTAAAACCTGAGCTTACTGCTTAATAGCTGGTAGTCTTTGCAAAGAACTTGCCTGAGCAGTAACAGTTTTTCTGTGAAGTTGGGCCTGTGGTGGATAGTTAATTGCTGGAAGCATCAAGAGAATTTACTGGGCACGGAGTTAATTGGACCTTAGTTGCTTAGAGTTTGAGGTTTTGTGGTTAAATCATATGTGTGTATTGAGAGAAGTTGCTTATGCCTCTGGAGGTGGGGGTGGGTCATTCTCTTGGATTTGACAGACTTGGAGATGATGAGCGAGGGAGTTGGAGGGGGTAGGGGATTTAATGGGGGAATTAGGAGATGAAAAGGTTGAAGTGGGAGTATTCAGAGGGAGAGAAGAATATGGAGGGGGAGAGGGGATGAAAGTGGGTAGAATGCAGAGTGGGAGGGGGATGAGTTTGATACTGGAGCAATTATGTATATTACAGTTTTCTTATTCAACATTGAGTATGCTAATAATTGCATTAGTAGCATGGGTTCTTCTTAGTGTTTGGGTAATTGCCAGGTTCTTGTGGCCTGGTTTTGGCCTCTGTTGGAAACAGGATGCTGGGCTTGATGGACCCTTGGTCTGACCCAGCATGGCAATTTCTTATGTTCTTATTGAATTATTAAATGTCCGAGGTTTGAATATCCCTATTAAGAGGCAACAACTATTTAAGGAACTTGAGGCTGAGAGCAGACATTGTTTTCATACAAGAGTCAAGCAGCAGGATGAAACACTTTTATGGAATAGAGATTATGATCAGATTTTGTTGGCTTCCAATTTCCCCAAAAATAAATATGGAGGGGATGTATTTTTATTGCATAAATCTCTAAATATTTGTGTACTGGATGTTAAATATGAATCTGCCCTCCCTATCCTTTTTATCAATGCTGTTATTGAAGAAGTAATTTTCACTTGCTAATATTTATACTCCTAATCGGGGTCAGGGTGGCTTTCATCATACTCTTACTGATCAATTCAATGATTATTGCTAAGGGGTCAATGATTTTTTTTGGAATGGCAGGGGGGAATACTAACAATTTGCCCTGAAATAGGTAATTAAAAAAATCATTAACTTCTCAATTTGATCATAGGAGGAAAATTGGTCACTGTGATGGAAACATTGCGATTATTAGATGTTTAGAGGTTGCTGACACTCTGCATACTCTTGAATAGATATGATCCTCCTGGACACTTTAGCAATGTGGCAGGTCTCTACTGCCCGTATTGAGAGTTGTTTGGACAGATCATGCTTGATATGGGTGGAGGTTAAATTTTTTTGTCAGATGCTCAGAGGTTTGGGAAATGTAATGTTTCTAAGAGATGATAGGATTTTTAAAAATATCTAGCAGGTGGTCGAATACTTGATGGTGGATGGCACAGATGAGAGTAAACCTTCTATACTTTGGGACTGTTTAAAAAGTGTGCTAATTGATTGTGGGTGTCGCAGGTTAAAAGGCAGAGGAAAGCTAGAGAACTAAGACACAATAGAAGAATTAGAAAAATAAAATTAGATTAAAATTCTAGGGCAGAGTGTTTGATAGCCCAATTAAAAGATCAAATGCAAGCGAGGCAAGCCTATTTGAACATTCAAACAAAGCGTCCACATTTATTAGTATTTAAATTAAAGATACAGACAGCTCAAATGCAAGAGCATGAGGTGTGGGATTGGGAGGGGCAATTGCTGCATGATCCTAGCCAGATCTTGAGCAGGCCTTATTATATTTATCAATTTATATTCCTTGGATAAAAACTTTAGGGGATGGGGAAATCAGTACATTTTTGGAAGAGATACGCTACCTGTATTGTCCCCGGAACACAGGTGGGGCTGAATAGGGAAATCGGATATGAAATACATTTGGTTATTCAAGCATTGAAAGTGGACAAAATCACCAGGATTGGATGCTTATACTGTCTGTCTCTATAAGCTATCTGAAAGTTTCTTGATTCAGCCACTGAAGGTGGTGATTGATTATTTTCTTTGAGGTGGGTCTTGGCTTCCCTTTGAGAAGCTAGTGGGAATAACAGTCCTATCCAGAGAAGGAGGAGAGAGGTTTGTGGGTCTTATAGACCAATGTCATTGTTGAACGTAGGCTAGCTAACAGTTTAACATCTTATCTGCAAGAATTTTAGCTAAGATGATACCTCTACTGATTCTTGAAGATCAGTCTGGCTTTATTATGGGAAGGAGGACATCTGAAGAGTGCTAAATGTAATAGGGGCCATGAGAGAGGGCAATCAGACTTCACCTTTGTTGGCTATCAATACCGAAAAGGCCTTTGATAGTGTCCACTGGGCTTTCATGTATGGGGTGTTGAGGAAGATGAGAATAGGTGGTAATTTACAACTTGGGTGTGGAAACTTTATGATCATCCACAGACTTGTAGTAAAGTAAATGGAGGGTATTTGGATATTTTTACAAAGGTGCTTTTTGTCCCCACTTCTTTTTGCTGTAGTGATGGAACCTTTAGTGGAAAATATTAGCGGGGATTTGATATTTGGGATTCCAGGTAGGGCAGGAGATGTATAAAATATCATTCTTTGCAGATGATGTAAAGTTTACTCTGACAAATCCTATTATCTCTGTTTTAATTTTAGAACTTCAAAAATGAGAGAGTTGGGGTGTTTAAAGTTAAATATTAGCCAATCTGATAATTTGAATATTAATATCCCAGAATGGGTGGTTGAAGATTTCAGGAATAGCCGCATGACACATATTTAGGGATAAAAATGACCAGGGAAAGCCAGCAGATGGCACAGCTGAATTATTCTTCTTTATTGCATGCAATCACGATGGACTTGTAAATGTGGAGGAACACTAATATTTCCTGGCTGGGGAGATAGCCACCATTATAATGAATGCCTTGCTGTGCTTGGGTTAATTAATTCAGACTCTTATAGCAATTCCTGGGATTATGTTAAATAAGATCCAGAAGAAGTTTTTGGATTTCATTTGGGGAGAGAAAGAAAGCTCTGAGGGATTCAAAGAAAATTATGTACTTACCAAGGGGTTTGGGAGGACTGAGGGTCCCAAATGTGGAAAACATCTTAAAAAGTTGCACAACTTAGAGCCGTGGTAGAGTGGAATGGGGGCCTTAAGATAAAACAGTGGTCCAAAATGGAGCAACATTTCTTGGGGAATATTAATTTTTATCCCTGGGTATTAAAAAAAACCCCCAAAACCATCTATACAGGACATATGATCGAGGTGTAGGACACAATTAGGGGTCAGGTTTCCTCATGGGGGAAGTATTCTATACTGGTGCCATTTAGGTTTAATGAAGAATTCCCAGCTGGAAAAGGGGGGAGTAGGTTTAAAAGATGGGAGAAATGTGGGCTGTCCCACCTAGTTCAGGTGAACTCTGAAGTGGTGGCTGGAATTTTTGTATCTTTTGGAGGGAAATTTTAAATTTTATGAAAGCTGATCATTATGCATGTTTACAGGCTCAGCATTATGTTAAATAGATGGGGAAGCAATACTCCGCTTTTGAGAAATCTTGTAGGGATGGTCTACCCCTCAAAGGAGAAGGGAGGGAATTAAAGCATGAGAAGGACTGAGAAAAAGATTTATCTTTCACAATAGATGACACTTGGGAAGACATAATTAGTAGAAAATTCCATTAAAGCATATCTTAGGTGGTATTACTCTTTACCGGTTGAAATGTATTTATAAAAGTACTTCTGGCAATACTGGAGAGCATGTGGAGAGTGGGTCATATTTGATGGTCCTGTTCCAAAATTGTCCCATTTTGGAACAGGGTGCAGTACTTAGTTCTGGATATTACAAAATTTCAAATGTACAGAGACCCAAAAATGTGTTTTGCTCCAGTGGAAGAGCTGCTGAAGAATATTGACAAGCTGGTGGTTCAATATTTGTGGCTATGAAAATAGCACATTGGAAGCAGAAAGATCTATCCAGTTTGCCTGTGGGGGAAGCTGCATGTTACCTGTCTGAGTTCTGTTGCTCTGAATCTCCCTTGTTTTGTCAGATGTGACTAACCTTCTAATTGCTCAATCTGCTGCTGGCCCATCTGAAGTCCCCGCCCCTCATGATGTCAGCTAAAGTTGTTGTGGACTTGGATAACATGGGGCAGGGAGGCCATAGGTGGGCCTTTGCTGAAGAGGCCACCTCTTTGTGAGCTCCTTTGTGAAGCCAGGAGGTCCGTAATGAGTTTATGGTGTTTGAAATTTTCTTTGGTTTTATTGTGGCTTAGGCAGGTTTTTGTGTAGTGATTTAAATTTGGGTTTGAGAAGATGGGTTCTGCGGATAGGGTTGTGATCCTTGTGATATCTGCATATGGGAGATATGGTCATTTATCTGTTCCCCGGTGTTTTATACGTTGGCCTAGGTGTTTATCATCGGCACTAAAATTGAGTGTCTGGAGGGTGGTAGAGGTAACCTTGCTAAGGCTTACTTGAATGCCCGCTTGGTTTGTGAGAAGGAAGTAGAAATTGCTGACTCTTTGATACAACATAATCTGGATGTTTTATTTATATCAGAATCTTGGTATAAACCTTCAGATTTAGTGTTTGATAATTTATATTCAATAGGGTGTACACATATGGGGATGCCCAGACTAAGCAAAAAAAAAAAGAGGAGGTACATTATTAGTTATTTTATAAGTCTTTTATTGAAATTCATGATTTAAAGATGCAGCAAGTTGATTGTTTTGAAAGTATGTTAGTACAAGTTCATTCTTTGTCTTTGTCTGATTTATATGCCTCCCTCTCAGAAGGCAACTGATTTTGATGCAGCAGTTTCTGTATTCAACTTCTTGCACTTTTCCTATCGTAATTTAGTTGTTTTAAGGGATTTTTAATATCAATTTTGATAACTTACCTTATGTGTGGAATTGCTCCTTGGTGATGGGAATCTTGGGTTTCTGCCAGTTGGTTGCTTCATCTACTCATAGACTTGGGCACACATTGTATTTAATCTTTATTCCTGACCATAGATTTTAACATTTTCTGCTCGTTTTGACCAAGAATTTGTTTATTCCTTGGTCAGATCCTAGGGCTTTGTTTTTTTTTTCTGTTGCTTTTGGGAGAAAACTTGTGGGTGGAAAATTTTATTTTCTCAAGTCTGGAGTACAGTTGATTAGACTGGTTTTTGAGTCCATTGAGGAAGCTTTGAAGTGATGGGCTAGTTCTTGATAAGGTTGCACCAGGTACAGTGATCAATAAAGTGAAGGTTGCATCCATTGCATGAGAGTAGAAGGAAGAAGAGAGCTGAAAAAAATGGAGAAAGCATACATTTGATTGTGCAAAAAGGATTTAGGAGGCGAGTGTACAGAAATTTAATATTAGAGACTAAGAAGCTCTCTTTCTTGAAATTATTATGAAGTTCTAATAAGAAA
Source organism: Rhinatrema bivittatum (assembly GCF_901001135.1). Taxonomy (NCBI): domain Eukaryota; kingdom Metazoa; phylum Chordata; class Amphibia; order Gymnophiona; family Rhinatrematidae; genus Rhinatrema; species Rhinatrema bivittatum. Next base: position 737,867,301 of record NC_042616.1, on the reverse strand, counting down.
TTAGTGTTGCAGAATCAGCAGTAAAACCTTTGCAAACTGGGAAATTGGGTAAGTCTGTGATTTAACATTTTTTTTTCAGGGAAAGGTTCAGCAGTTAGTATCCGATTTGGGAATTACCGTAATGAACAATCAGGTGTGGAGTTAGAAAATATTGATAATTTTGAAACAAAGTGGGAAGTGTTCACACCGGTGACTGATGTGGTGGTAGCTGTGTTATCTCAGTTGTCTACCACCTATTTAGACTCTTGTCCCTTTTTGTTAGCAGTAAAGTTGAAATGGTTAAAAGATATATTTTAAATTTTTCTTTTATTAATTTTCAACAATATCAGAGTAAAACCAAAATGTTGACATACAATAAATGGTCAGGTACACTGGTTGACTCTGTCCAGTGTCCTGTATACAGAATACATCAACAATTCCCATCCCGCCCTTCTTTTCCACAGAATACCTCAAAGAATTAGCATTTTTTCAATGTTAGCATCATCTAAATATGGAAGACAATTCCACCTCAGTCACTGAGAACTAAACTTTGTGACCTGTGTGGTAATGACTGTATATAAAAGATTTTTTTTGCAAGTCATTGATCGCTCATTATTGTCAGGTGAGGTTCCTGCAAGTTTTAAAAGAGCAATAGTGAGAGATCTCTTATGAAAGATCCTGCTGTTTCATCATGCATGCTGACTAACTATTGTTATATTTCCAACTTATGTTCATTAGCAAAGGTCTTGGTAAAGTGTGTTTTGTGGCAGCTTAATAGGTTTTTAGATCGTCTTATTTATTTATTTGAGGCTTTTATATACCGATAATCGTTTAGTAACATCACATCGGTTTACATTCAACAGGAACTCACAACAGCGCTATGCAATAGCAGCGGTGTTTACAGATAACTATTAAACTTGAGATAAATAACAGTTCTGTACAAGGTATGAGGAATTAAACTTATATTAGATGAAGGTCGATTCGGATTTCATGAAGGAAGAGGAACAGAAACTTTATTAGTTAGATGATGTTCGCTGCAGTCGAGATAGTAAAAGGAGTGGAATTCTAGTGGAATTAGATGTTAAATAAGCGTCTGACACTTTCACTTTCGGTGATACTTAAAAGGCTGTCAGAAGTTGAGATGGGGGCATGGTCATAAAGTGGTTTGCCTCTTTCCTTTCAGAAAGAGCACAGCAGGTCCAGATTGAAGGTAGTTTTCTGCTTGGTATTTCAGTAGGTGGGGAGTGCCACATGGTCCCGCATTTATACATTTTTTTTACAACCTTTGGGTACGGTTTTATCTTTCTAATTAATATTCAGGATTTATGCTGATGATTTACAATTTTCTTTAACAAGTGATAAGACAGGAGAATTTCCTGTGGATTCTTTTTTAATCATTTTAAGATTGCCCAACATTTTGGTTTAAAGAGAAGAAGTTGGTACTTCATTGCACGAAGAGTCCAATATTACTTTTGGGATCTCTGCCTTTACCTGTTCTGCCTCTTACGGCGGTGATTTTTAATTGGTTTCGGACGCATCGAAGTTGGGCTTTCTAATAGGTTTGCTATTTCAAGCACAAATTCAGAAGGTAGTTAAAAACAGCATTTTTGAAATAAAAATTGCTAAAGCCTCTGAGGTATATTCTTCCTGTTTTTGACTTTTGATTAGTGGTTCAAGCCATTGTATTATGTCTGGATTACTGTAATGCATGGTATGGAAGTTTTGCCTAAGTATTTATCACATGCATTTCAGCTGATTCCAAATGCAGCAGTTAAGAGTAATTTCTGGATTACAGCACACAAAAGAGGTAGATCTTAAAGTACGCCGGATTTTATAAGATACGCACGTTTCTTATAAAATCCGGGGATGGCGCGCGCAAGGCTGCGCGAAATCGGCAGCCTGCACGCGCCGAGCCGCGCAGCCTGCCTCCGTTCCCTCCGAGGCTGCTCCGAAAACGGAGCGACCTCGGAGGGAACTTTCCTTCCGCCCCTACCCCCTCCCACCTTTTGTTGTGCGCGCATCGCCTCGGCATCCCCTGGCACAGGCCGCAGTGCTGGGGGACTCGGGCCCGCCCCTTTTACGAAGCCCCGGGACTTATGTGCGTCCTGGGGCTTTGCGCGCCGGCGGCCTATGCAAAATAGGTGCGCTGGCGCGCGTAAATCCTGCTGGATTTACGCGCGCAGGGCTTTTAAAATCTAGCCCAAAGTATTTCGCCTTATCTGCAGGAGTTACACTGGTTTTCAGTAGCTCAGCGGATCAAGTTTAAAATATATTTAATAAAATTTATAAACCGCATTATTTGAGTTAAATTCAAATAAAACTAAACTCTTCATCTTCATCTTTTTTTTTTTTAAATAGATTTTTATATTTCACTTTCACACTTTTTTTTTTTTTTCAGTGCTTCAAAGCGGATAACATTCAGGTACTGTAGGTATTTCCCTATCCCAGAGGGCTTACAATCTAACAGGTCGATACTGTAAGACCGCGGGAGAGCAGACGAACGCCCGCTCTCCCGGTGTGCGCACCAGCCCTTCGCCGGTGCGGGAGATTCAGTATTTAAATGAGGTGACGCGGGAAAAACGGGGAAAAGGAGGCGCTAGGAACACTAGCGTGTCCCTAGCGCCTCCTTTTTGTCAGGAGTGGCGGCTGTCAGCGGGTTTTACAGCCGACGCTCAATTTTGCCGGCGTCGGTTCTCGAGCCCGCTGACAGCCACGGGCTCGGAAACCGGACGTCGGCAAAATTGAGCGTCCGGTTTTCGGCCAGACAGCCGCGGGCTGAATTCAAATTTATTTATTTATTTTTTTTTACTTTTTTTTACTTTTGGGGACCTCCGACTTAATATCGCTATGATATTAAGTCGGAGGGTGCACAGAAAAGCAGTTTTTACTGCTTTTCTGTGCACTTTCCTGGCGCCGGAAGAAATAAGGTCGGCGCTAATTTCTTAGAGTAAAATGTGCGGCTTGGCTGCACATTTTACTTACTGGATCCCGCGCGCATACCTAATAGGGCCATCAACATGCATTTGCATGTTGAGGGCGCTATTAGGTGCCGCGGGTGGGCCGCGTGTTTTCCTCCCCTTACTGAATAAGGGGTAAGGGAAAACACGCGTCCAGAGCAGGCTGACAGTGCGCTCCGACGGAGCACACTTTACTGTATCGACCTGTGTGTTTGTATATCATACCTCACATGCATAGCTCTCTGCTTCAACGGCAGGGGAGAAGAAAAACAACCAATAAGGGCTGTATAACATAGTCTGGGTAAAACAAATAAGCATGGGTGTAGCTTGCTTATTGCGGCGGTTACTACCCCTAACGAATCAAGCTAGATATTTCACTTGGATGCAGCTCCATCACTGCTCTCTACATTAATGGTGGGGGTGGAAGGGAAATAGAACCAAGAGCTAAGAGAAACAGATAAGTATATGAGAAAAAATGTGTGAAGCTTGCTGGGCAGACTGGATGGGCCGTTTGGTCTTCTTCTGCCGTCATTTCTATGTTTCTATGCTGTTGCAATACCTCCTACAGTCAAACTGTTTCTTGATCTCTTAACTCACATCAGTAACCATTAACCAGGTATTCAGTTTCTTCTGAAACTGCGTAATATCCTGCTCCTCCTTAATTGCCAAAAGTAACCTATTCCATAGTTGTGGAACTGCCGTGGAAAAGGCTCTGTTTTGAAGTCTTGTATGGCACAAACCTTTAGCAGCTTGTAATTGCAATATCAATTTCCGTTGCAATCTCTGTGACCTGCCAGATTGTTTCCTTCAGTCTTATTTTTCATATGTGGAGGGTATTTCCCCTTCAGCATCTTAAAAGCCAGTATTAATACCTTACATTTATATCTAGATCTAATAGGTAACCAACGAAGTTTGCATAAGAGTGGTAGTGTGAATCCTGCCTTGAACGTTCCATTATAAACCTTGCCGCCATATTTTGAATCTCTTGTAGATGTTGCAGGGAAATTCCTGGCAGATCCCAATAGATGGCATTACAGTAATCTATTACTGCTATAACCAGTGTATAAGCCACTGTTTTCATAGCCTGAACACTAAAGAATGGCCTCAATTACCTAACCATTCTGATGATTAAATACAGTATGAACCACCCTAGCAATATGTTTCTAAATTCCAGCTACCATCCAGTGTCACCCCTGGAGTTTTTATTTCCTTTTTAACTGTCAACATCTCCTCATCTATCTGTATGTAACATTTCTCTGGACCCTCTCCAATCTGTAAAACATCTATATATATATATATATATATATATATATATATATTTTTTTTTTTTTAACTTTAAGATAAAACCACTATTACTCAATACCTGCTCACATCCACCATACATTCCTCCAATCTGTTCAAATCTAATTCCCTATCAGGTCGTAAATAAGTGAAAATCTGTATGCCATCCGCAAATAAAAATGGGAGAAATTAAACAAACCCATCAAATGCCCCAACAAGGACCAATAAATAACTAAAAAGCATTGAGGTCAAAGACGATCCTTAGGGTACCTCAAAATTCCCTTTATGAGCAAATGAACCGGTATCTCAAACGTACCAGCTGCGTTCTGACCTGTAAAATGATATAAGCCCCTGCAGCACTACACCCTTTATCCCTAACTCTGAACAACGGGAGAGAGCAGTACCTCAAAAGCACTTAGCAGATAAATGGATACGATTTAAAGATGGAAATCCTCTAGCCAGATGTTGCAGCACGGATTCCATCAAATTGCGATGCTGTAACCTCTTCTAAATCCAGCCTGTAATATATCCAATTTCTCCTTTTCTTCCAAGAAATCCACAGACTGTGTTAAGATTGCTTTTTCTACTACTTTAGGACCAAAGGGAATGTTAGCCACTGGTCTATAAATAGAACTGAAATCTGTTCTTAAGATCTGTATTGTGATCTTGAGATGTGTGTGTGGTGATGCATCTGGAACATTATATGAGGTCCTGCGCATACGTTTTGTACTTCTTCCATACACCGGACTACCCTTTGGCTTGCCGCCTTTTTCATTTTGAGCTGAATTGATTCTTGGTCTGTAATTAATAAGATTATCTTTATTGTACCCTTTTACTGCTTTTGATCTGCCCATGCCATGGATAAACATTATTTTTATAATCAGATTCATCTCGTTTAAATTTCTTTAATTTAGAAGATTTAAGTTCTTATGTGATCTCAATTTTTTATCATCAGTGTATATAACATTGAAACATATCATTTTGTTTCAAAAACCCGAAGTCTGCATCCAGCTTTTGATTTTTTTTCTTCTCTTTTTTGATGTTTTAATGATCAAAATCATCAGATCTAGGGAACGCTTGTTGAGAATAGCTTCCCAAGATTGCATAAATTCAGCATCTTCCTTATACATACTGGGAGGTTTATTAATTCGTAGTCCTCTTGGGATATGTTTGAACCTGCAGTATTCCAACAGGGTAGAGACGTGGAGATTACTTCTGACAAGTCTTTTACTACTTATCTAAAATAGGGGTTATTTTTCCCTATGTGCATGGCTTTGTTCTTGTCCATATTACATTTCATCTGCCATTTAGATGTTCAGGTCTCCAGTCTCGCAGGGTCTTTTTGTAGTTCCTTACGATCTGCCTGTGCTTTTAAATACCTACTCAGTACCAATCCACATTGTCTTAATGTCTCTTATCCCATGGGTTTTTTATTTACTGAAGAGCAATATGGATTCCAAGTCTTTTTGGGGCAAGTTTTTCTGGTTGGCACTGCAGCAGTGCATATAAATATAATATACATGTGATATTTTTACCTCTGAAGACTGTAGTTTGAAGGTCATCCTTCATGTAAAATCTGTTAAATGCATAAATTTAGTATGTGGATTGGTGGGGGTAGTGCAAGGCTGTAAGACCTAATACTCTTGCACCAGCCCTGGCTGCACAGGCTCCACGTGGAAATGCAGGTTTTCATGTGGAGCTGTGCTGCTTTGGATTGGTGGCTCTCCCTGCCTATTTACATACTTTGTGTCCATAGAGTGTGTGTCTGTGTAATTCTTTCTGGCAAACAAACTCACTCTCTCTTGCTCTGACAGACACCCACACACTCAAGCCGGTGTAATATCTGCACCTGAAAAACAGGCGCTCATGACTGAGCGCCCATCTTCCTAACGCGTGCCCTTCCACCTCGCCCAGGTGCGCGATGCAGTAAGCAAATGAACCGCTGTGTCAAAAAGGAGGCACTAACGCCTCCTCTGCATCGGGCTCCCAGGAGAAGTGGCTGTGCACAGGTTAGGAAAACGGTCGCTGGTTTCCTAACCTGCGCACAGCCACAGGTTAGGAAAATGGACGCTCGTTCATTGAGCATCTGTTTTCCCAATCTGGCCACTGGAAAGAAATATATATATATTTTTTTACCTTACTCCTTTTTTCAGTTCCTCTGACTTAATATTGCCACGATTCATTTTTCAGAGTAAAAATGTGCGCGTTGGGTGCACATTTTTTTTTTTTTTTATATAAGTGGGTAATAGTTAATAGCTTCATCAACATGAATTTACATGTGATGAGCGCTATTAGCTACGCACTAGTTTGGATGTGTGTTTTGGATACGCTAATTCCCTTATTGCATAAGGGGTTATGGACATGCATCCAAAACGCATGTCCAGCCGCGGGTTAACCAGTGCAGTAGTCTGAGCGCATGGTATTGCATCGACCTGACTGAGAGCAAGAGAATTTGAATGTCTTTGTGTGTGTGTATACCTGACACTGACTGGCAGTGGAAGTGTCGCATTTAGCAACTGATTCAAGAGCTGATTGGTTGGCAGGAGACTTTAACACCATATATATGGGATGTAATCAAACTTATGGGGAGACCCAACAGATTGGAAGGTGGACTGCAGCTCAGTTTGCTCTCTCCTGGTCTAGAGTGCTCTACCACCTACAGGCCGATAACAGTAAAAATCGCGGGAGAGCGGACGAGCACCCACTCTCTCAACGCGTGAACAGGCCACTCTCCTGTGCACGTGATTCAGTAAATTAATTTATTTAAATTAGGGCCCATGGTAAAAAGAGGTGGCTGTCAGCGGGTTTGACAGCCGACGCTCAATTTTGCCGGCGTCTGTTCTCAAATCCGCTGACAGCCACGTGTTCGGAAACCGGACGCCGGCAAAATTGAGCGTCCGGTTTTCAAGCTGTGGGCCGATTTCAGATTTTTTTACTTTTTTTTTTTTTTAACTTTCGGGACCTCCGACTTAATATCGCCATGATATTAAGTCGGAGGGTGCACAGAAAAGCAGTTTTTACTGCTTTTCTGTGCACTTTCCCGGTGCTGAGAGAAATTAGCGCCTACCTTTTGGGTAGGCGCTAATTTCTGAAAGTAAAATGTGCGGCTTGGCTGCACATTTTACTTTCTGAATCGCGCGGGCATAACTAATAGGGCCGTCAACATGCATTTGCATGTTTCGGGGGGTTGGGCGCGCGTTTTCGGCACGCTATTACCCACTGTCCTGTATCGGCCTGTTAGTTATTTAGGAAAATGTGAAATTTATGTTGGAGATGTTTTGGCTCAATTCGGTCAGACATCAAAGCATTAAAGTATAAGAAATTTCTACGTGATCAGCTGGACTATTCGAAAGGTTATGCTTCCCCATGGATGAAGCCTGCTCACCTTGTAAACAAAAAAAGTATCTTTTGCTTCTTCATCTGACGATTCCTCAGGCAATTGAGACATGCTCCACTGATCACTCCAATGCAGCACCACCAGCGGACGTTTTCCCCTCAGCTTCACCTTTGCCATCCTCATCTTTTTTTGGATCCATGCCATGTTCATTGACCTTTACAGACTTTACTCTCTTGAGGGCAACAACGCTTTCTCGGTCTGCTCCGGAATAGAGTCACTCGCTCTCAGCGACAACAGCTCACCGACCCATGGCAACGAACCATTCAGTGGGCTCTCTGGTATTTAATTTTATTTATATTCCGCTTTTCACACTTTTTTTTTCCTAGCACTTCAAAGTGGATTACCTTCAGGTACTATAGCTATTTCCCTATCCCCAGATGGCTTACAATCTAAGCTTGTCCCTGAGGCAATGGAGGGTAAAGTGGCTTGCCAAAGGTCACAAGCAGCAATAGCGGGACTTGAACCCTGGTCTCCTGGTTCATAGTCCACTGCTCTCACCACTAGGCTACTCCTCCTCTCCAATTTATCCTCTCGTGTCCTTACCTCTGCTGAACATTCTGTTCTCCGGCTTGGTCTTTTTTTTTGTTCCATCAGTTAGTATTGATATGTTTTAAATTCACACTGACCTTTTTCGATTTTTTTCGTTTGCTGAAATTTAAAATTGTTTTTTGCAGGTTCCCCCACAATACAGGGCTGTTCCCTTCTTTCTTTCTCATAGATCTCGATGGGTACCCCTCCTCCCAGACCTACTGATCCTCTCAACCATGCTTTTGAACGGTTGATTTTACATGATTTAGGCACATTACCTATTTCTCCTCTTTGTCATTTTCATAATCTCTTTAAATCACATCTTTTAGCTTTGAGATAATTACAGCATGACCCTAACGTTACAGTTAAGCCGGCTGATAGACTGGGTGTAGTTGTTTTAGATACCATCGCCTATATTGCTGAAGTACATAGACAACTATCCAACACTATATTTTACCTACCCCTTTCCCAAGATCCTACACCTGCCTTAAAAAAGATTAATTCTTCGTTCAGACTCATTTCACTGTTTTTATCGGCACTGTAAGCAGACAGTCTTCCAGGATGTTTCGTCTCCACTTGTAATGTTTTCACCCTGGGGAATTTTAAGGGTTTTTTTTTATAAGTGCTCTCACGGGTTTTTTTTTGCCTCTTATCTACTTCTTACATCTTATAGATTTTCTTGTTCTGATACTGTTGAAGATATTTTTTGATCTTCTACTCCATCCCTCCTGATGGAGCCAGTGTTGAAACATGGCCCGTGTCGGGGGACCTACAATGCTTCTATCATAATTTGTTCAACTGTTTTAATATGCAAGGTATGCCTGCTTGATAATGATTGAATAAAAACTTCTACTACTAATTCAGAAAGTCTTTTGTGCCTTTACTTTTTCTAATGCCTTCATTGGATTTATCCTCTGGTGTGTGTTTTAGATCTCCACTTGGTGGTTTGGCTGCAGGGAACGCACACGAGGGAGTCAGATACCCCATGGACTGGTTCTGAAAAAAAAAATCCTCTGGGCTGATTATTTCCCGCAATCCGCCCCTGTGGTCATGTACTCAGAAGCTTTGGTGCTAAAGCTAATTTAGTACTGGACAGTGTGATAAAGGGTTAGAGATGGAAGAAAGCCAAGAGGTGTCTGAGACAATGACATTAACAAGTGCTCAAGGTCTGGAAACGGTGGGGGAAAAAAAAAAGCGAATGCTGAACTTAGACAAGTGGTACAGCATAGCTGCCAGCTTTCATGTTGAAGACCGCACTTGATGATGATGATAAAAATTTGGCTGCTCGTATGTTCTGAATTACTGACATTATCAAGCTTAATGAGATTTCTTTGGGCTCTGCACAAGATCATTAGACATTTTGCTTTTTTTTTTTTTTTGTGGACTATTTAATTTTGAGATTTTTTTTTTTCCCCTCTGATCGGTTTCATTGATCCATTCTGTCATTATGTCCTTGCCTGGCTATTTAGATCATGAAATGTTAATGCATTGCAAAAGAAAATGAATATTATCAGGTGATATTTAGCATGTTTACCTTCTTACAGATCCAACACAGCTGTTTTCAAAAGGTGGTTGCAAAAGAGAGGACTAAAATGTGTCTGGAAGCGAAGATATTTCTCAGGTTTATGTAAATCTGTCTCTGTCAAAAAGATGATCATTCTTCAAGCTATCAGTACGTGGAACAGATGGCACTGATTCTCTTGCACTGAAAGTAATTTAGTGGGAATGTCTGTACGCTTATTCTTAATTATCTAAAATATACTGAGCCTGTTCTGTGCTTTTCTCATTAAAGGAGATGTATCTCGGTAATGAAGCTTCTGAACTTAAAATTTTAAGTACAGCACAGCTTGGTGTACCCAGCTGTCTTTGATTTCTATTAGTGTTGCCTGTTATAGTTCACATCATTTACAATTAAATTAGATATGGAAAGAGGGTTTAAAAAAAGAAAAAAAAAGATTGTGAGCATATTGCAATATAATCATTGCTTAGGCTTTCCTACCCCCCTCCCAGTGATGCAGCAGCAGTAAACATAGTACCAAGTGCTTGCAAGCACAGGCGCTGCAGTGACGCGAGAACAGGACGCTGCGCCGTGATTGCTGACGGTGCCATGTCGGTATCATCTGTCACTGCAGCCATCTTGATTTCGGACGCATTTTCCTGAATGATGATTAAAGGTTTTGCGCAGATGACGTTTTGAGATGATTATTATAAAAAAGACAGAGTATTTTAATTAGCTATTGTCTAGTGATCATTTTTGGTTAGGAAATTCTAGAACAAGAGATGATTATATGAGGCTCAAAAAGGGGCTAAAATGGGGGGAGTAGCAGTAGAAGATATTCCTTTATGGATAAGGGTGGTAGATGTATCCCTGGGGAGAAGGTGGAGGCAAAAAAAGTAACCAAATTCAAAAAGGCATGGGATAAGCCCAGAGGATACTTAGAAGTGAAGGGGAAGACAGAGATCAAGTGGGGTTTAAGGCAATGCAAAAGGAATATAAGTTGGGCATACTGGATGGGCCTTATGGTCCTAAACTGCCATTATTATATGCTATGTTTCTAATACCCCCCCCCCCCAGCAGCTTCTTTGACTTTACCTCTGAGAACGGATAGTCCTAGGCTATGTTTTGACCAACTTTACCATTGTCATTCAGTTCATAGTACTCAGATTTTTTTAATGAAGGTCTTCTCTTATTCTTTTCTGCTAACAAACTCTCATTTACTATCCAGAATCTCTTCCCCCTGCTCCATTCCCCACTGCATTCAGAGTGGGGCATGATCTGACCATGCTGTATTTTCTGTTTCTGCTTTCAATAAATCCTTCAAGATCTTCTTTTCAATAAAAAGAAAGTCAATGCAGGAGTAAGAAATACAAGGATGATAGCAGAATCCATTAATCTTCCACCCCACATAAGACTATTAAAATCTATTTTAAGTTTAATTCTTTGAGCCTTTAAACTATGGGCCTGGCTCAACAAGTTATTCAGCTTAGGAGACGAGGTTAAAATGACCCCCCCCCCCCCACCATGATCAATATTGCAGATGTAAAGCAACTAATTTCTCCAAAAATTACGGAGTTGCTTGATGCGTCGGTTACTATCCTTAACCATTAAGCCGTATACTCACCTTTGATGCAACTCCAACATTACGCTCTGCATCAATGGCAGGGGGTGGCAGGAAATTTGAATCAAACAGTTACCAACCAGGACCCTGAACTTGGTGGTCGGTGAAATAGATAAGTGTGGGAGCTTGCTGGGCAGACTGGATGGGCCTATTGGTCTTTTTCTGCCATCATTTCTATGTTTCTATAGAGCACATATGTTGGCCTTAATCTTATTGTTCATAAAAGTGTGTCCTAATTCTGTTTCTCCCAATTCTTTCATTTTCTGTTTCCTCCATATAAAAATGTACCCATTTGACAAACAAAATTGCTACTTCCATCTCTCTCTGATTATCATTTCTTTTTTTTCGGCCTGACAGTTCCTTCCTTCTTATTTGGGCTTCCAGCTGATTTGGAGCGGACCTCCACTGGGCTACAAAGCCATGAGCCTTTATTTATAACTACCCAGGTTTCAAAGCATCTCCCTTCCTCCCTTTCAGCACTTTTTGCCAGTTTTGAAGGCTGGCAGCATGTTTTTATATCCACTGCTGAGGCATTTCCAACTTATACAAGGCTTGCTACTGTTAAAGCATGCCACGTGTCTCCCTGCAGTTTTGATTGCCATTTTACCCAGCTTGTTACAAAATGAAGTTCAAATGGGTAGGCCCAGTGGTTCTTAATATTTGTTTTTCAGTATCGTTTGTTCTTTTTTTTTTTTTTTTAACAATATTTTTGATTGAGGAATACAGCAACCAGAATTCACAGTTTTTGTTTTGGAAAATACAATGCACAAAGTGAAAACTATTAGATACGTCATGAAACTCACTAGTAACATCAGTTATTGCTATACACCAATTATATATCCAAACCCCCCTCAATCATAATACACATACACCAGTCATACCCAGTCAACTGCTGATCAATGTTAGCTGCTACTAAGAGACCCTTATCATGAAGCAGAGAAGGCAAAAATAAATCCTTTTTGTTATGCTTTCCCATAATTTAAAATAATGTTTTTGTTTGGAAAGAAGAATTCTGTATGTAGTCTTTTATTTCTTTATATTGTATTGACACTAATGCTGCACAATTTAGCTTTACCACTTTCTAGGTACTAAAACTGGGCAGTTCATCATTGTGCCAATGAAAGAGAATAAATTTCTTTGCCAGTATTAATAAAACAACAATGAATTGGCAACCACCTCTAGGCAGAATAATAGCTCTGTCAAACAAATACAAATATTACAATCTACCATCCCAAGTCACAGTTTTTCCTCTCATTTTTTCAGTAAATGTCATCACCTGATTCCAGAAAGCATGTAACTTATGGCATTTGGGGAGCATGTGCAAATATAAAAAACTGGCAAATATCTCATTCAATTACAATCAAAAACATAATAAAGCAAAAGTGAGGTAAAAAAAACAAACCTGGCTTCATACAGAAAGCAATTTTTTATTTTTTTATTAAAAATTGCTTTCTGTATGAAGTCAGGTTAGTTTTTTCTGTTTTTTTTTTTTGTTTTTTTTTTTTAAATCTCACTTTTGCTTTGTTTTTGATTCAGTGAATATATGACATAAGTTACCAATAAGATAATTACACTTTAAACAGATGTTTGAATCCCATAAGTGCTTTTTAACACCCATCGCTTTAGTGATTTAGATGAAATATTTTAAATTGGATTTCTCTAAGATTAGCTGATGGTAAATACTGAGCAGTACTAATATCAGTGTCCAGTTCTAGACAAGATCTGTGTTTCATTATGTTGCCAGTTGAGACAAATGAGCGATACCAAGTTGTTGTCAAAGTTGTTACCCGTATGCCTATTTTATTGAATCTGGGATTGGCATCAAAAGTTTCATCATCTTTGGAGGCTGTAATTAACCTAAGATCTCTATTGTACAAGTTTAAACAATAGTAGCAAATTTGTAAGTGAGCAAAAAAGTGATCCCTTAATTGTTGGAGGAAATTCATGCAATTTAACTCTTAATCAATTAAATGGCTCACACAGTAAAACCCCCTCTTTTCCCATAATCTAGCCCTATAAGGAAATCCCTATTGCCCATAAAAAATAAAGAAGGAAACATGTGTGTGGTTTTTTTGTTCCATGTTTTCCAAAAGGCTATAACCCAAAATTTAGAAATATCCAACATATGGAGCATATCTCTAGGGAGGTGTAAAATTAATAAGCTTGTAGGGCTTGGCCCACTTCTCCATCAGCCCTTCTCCATCAAACCTATATTTCAAGGACACCGAGTCTTCAGTATATCGCAAAGACATTCTGCATTATATATTCACAAGTCAGGTATAACTAGACCACCATTAACATGTTGAATTTCAACAGAATACATTTATTGCCCCAAATAAATGAAGAAACTATAATTTTAAACAATTTCACTTCTATATTTCTTAACCACATAGGGATCCTTTGCAGACAATATAATTTTGGGCAGAATAACCATCTTGACCATTGATCCAACATACTCTGAGGAAGAGATGACGACACCTATTAAGCAATGCTTTCAGCTTATGTAAATTATTGATATATTTATACAGGTCTTGTGCTGTATGCGTCAACCATAAGCCCAAATAATGCATTTTAACTAATGGCCATTTTAAAGGAAAGGATCCTTTCCATCTGGTTTGGCAACCCCAGGTCTAAAGGAAACACCTTTGACTTGCTATAGTTGATGTTTGGGCCCTAAAAGCTACTGAACACCCGTATACAAACAATTATATCCAAAGACTATTCACAGGATTACCAATAAAAAGCAACATATATCATCCGCGAACATGTTTAATTTGTTTTCTCTTAATAAAATGCATGTCTCGCAATTTGATGGCTGGGGGTTCCAGAACCAATACATATAGGGGTCGATTTTAAAAGGAGCGTTCTGTTCCCGGCGCTTGCACATAGACGTGCCAATTTTATATCCTGCACGCACATGTTATAAAATCTCATGACCACGCGAATATGCTCGCTGGATTTTAAAATCTGCGCACGTGTGTGCAATGATGCAATTGGGCAATGATGCAATTGGGCCTCCCCCAGGCAACTTTCCTATCCCTAACTCTGACTATCCCCATTGTGTTCGGCTTTTTTTTTACTTACTGCTCTGTTTGGAGCAGAAGCAACTTCCGTGTGCCGGCAGCTAATGCTGCTGTCCTGGTCCACCCCCCTAGCCTGCCCCTTCTGACAGGCCCAGCACTTGTGCGCATATCAGGATTTACGCGCATGGCCAGGCCTGTTGTAAAATGCACACGGTGCGCACAATGCCCGGCCACGTGTGTAAACCCTTTAATTTTACGTACATGGGCCTTTTGAAAATTTACCTGATTGTAATGGGGATAAGGGCCAACCCTGTTGTGTTCCTCTGTGCAGTGAAAAGGTATTATAAAGCACCCCATTTATCAATATTTGGGCAATAGAAATTGCCCAATATTGCATATAGTAATTTTACACATTTCATAAATTGGTTCCCAAAATGATACTATCTTATAATCATCATATGTAGGATCACTCACTCTGCCAAAAGCCTTTTCAGCTTCTAAATTGCTGAAAAGTTTGTTCTGCTTACCATCCAAATGAAGAGCCAGTATGGCTACAACTAATAAAACCTTGATTGGTCTTGAGAAATCAGCAAAAATATACCAATTTACCTTTAAAAGCAAGAACTGCCGCCAGAATTTTTATATCTTGGTTTAGCAATGATGTAGGTAATTACAGGTAAAGGATAACTTCATTCATTCATTTGGTAATAAAACTATGATTTAAATAATAAAACAAACATATGCATACAGATTGAAACACTTCAGTCACAAACAAACTCTTTTCTGATATAACTATATATATATATATATATATATATATATATATATATATCATACCACCCTGTGGTATTTGAACTAAGTTCTATAATTAAAACAGCCTAGGGTCATCTTTAATCATCGGTCCCAAATGTCCAAAGTGAAGTGTGGAAATATCGTCAAAAAATAAGTTTTAGAAAATTTTAATGATTTCTATCACACCTTAAGTACTTTGTTCTATGCTTCCTTCAAATAAATTAGCTGAAGCTCGCCAGATATGACATCTTTTGTATTAGAACTGTTTCAGGGGCTATAAACACATTCTTTATCGAGAATGATGCCACTGGGACCGATGATTAAAGATGACCCTAGGCTGCTTTAATTATAGAACTTAGTTCAAATACCACAGGGTGGTATGATGGTCCTTTTTATATATATATATATGTATATATAGCTATATATATATATAGCTATATCAGAAAAGAGTTTGTTCTTGACTGTTTCAATCTATATGCATACTGTTATTTAGACTTGGGTTGTTTATTTGGGTATTGGGACTTTTTCTCTGTAATAAAACTACAGTTGTTAAATTTTGACCAGTTTCAAGATATAGAATGTGGCCCGAGAAGATAGACATTTTCCTTTAGTAGAGTAAGGATGCTGTTGCCAAGATCTTTATACAGTTCCACCCCAAAGCCATCCAGACCTGGGGACTTCCCAAGTTTGTTTCGCCACAGCTGTTTTGATTTCTTGCTTCTGAATAGGGGTATCTAGCACAGTCCTATTCTACAATGTGTGACCCTGACATTGACTGTTTTAGCTGGAGGCAGAGGTTTAAATGCCTCAGAGGTATCTATGCATGAAAGGCAGATCTCTTTCATCAGAAAGAGGCTCTGGAATGAGGGATCACGGGATGATATATTTTTTTCACGTGACATGGTAGAAGTTGCATCAGACACGAAGAAAAGCTGGCGAAATTA
The DNA here is from genome assembly GCF_901001135.1 of Rhinatrema bivittatum. Classification (NCBI taxonomy): domain Eukaryota; kingdom Metazoa; phylum Chordata; class Amphibia; order Gymnophiona; family Rhinatrematidae; genus Rhinatrema; species Rhinatrema bivittatum. The sequence goes on along the minus strand of NC_042616.1, from coordinate 737,851,281 downwards.
GTCTGTGGGTGTAATGAAATGAAGAGAAGTTGTGTGTTTTAAAAGGAAAATGAGTGTGTAATTAAGTATTGGCTTGGGAGAATTGGAAAACAACGCATTGCACAGGATCCAGTGGAGCTGCGGACAGGATGAAATGAATGACGTTTTGAGAAGCAACCAAAAATAGGGAAGGTTTGAGAGAGAAAAATAGTGAGATTAAAAAATATTGGGATGAAAATCGGTATGTGGAGAAAACAATTATTATAATCTGGGAAGATTACATAGTGAAGTACTTGACAGCAATAGTGAAGTCCCATGATAAGAACTAGAGTGCTATGGATAATATCAGAAAAGTATAATGACATCTAAGTAATGAATATAATTTTTGAACACTTATAAGAATCTAGAGGAGAGAGAAAGTATTGTGAATAAATCAATAAGGTGACCCTGAAGCTGTAAGCACTGTATTGGAATACCTGCATTAACCCCTGAGGAAGCTCTGAGAGAGCGAAACGAGTAGGATCCTATATTGTTGGGTATTGGGCATGAATTTTAATATAGTATGAATGGTGTGTGTGAATGTGTAATGGAGGATATTTAGGGGTTTAACAATTTGGTGCATTGTTTAATACATATGAAAAAATTTTTGTATAAGATGAGTATGAATAAAGGATTGGATTAATATAAAATAATTTCCTTTATGTGGTAGGATTTAATATTGTATTAGGAAACTGAATTCCTTCTGTGTTACAATAGCTGAGATTTAGTGCCAAGAAGTTTAGAGTCATGCATATGGGGTGTGGAAATCACAAAGAAATGTATTCAATGGGGGGTGAAGGGCTGATGTGCACAGAGCAGGAGAGAGACCTTGGGGTGATTATGTCTAACGATCTGAAGTCGGCGAAACAATATGACAAGGCGATAGCTAAAACCAGAAGAATGCAGGGCTGCATAGAGAGGAATATCGAGTAAGAAAAGGGAAGTAATTATCCCCTTGTACAGGTCCTTGGTGAGGCCTCACCTGGAGTACTGTGCCCAGTTCTGGAGATCGTATCTCCGAAGGGACAGAAACAGGATGGAGCCGGTCCAGAGAAGGGCAACCAAAAAGTTGGATAGTCTTCATCGAATGACTTATGAGGAGAGATTGAAGAATCTCTAAATATGTATACTCTCGAGGAAAGGAGGAGCAGGGGTGATATGATACAGACATTCAGATACTTGAAAGGTTTTAACAATCCAAAGTCAACGACAAACCTTTTCCGTTGGGAAAAAAAATCAGCAGAACCAGGGGTCACGATTTAAAACTCCAAAGAGGAAGACTCAGAACCAATGTCGGGAAGCATTTCTTCACGGAGAGGATGGAACGCCCTTCCAGAGGAAGTGAAGACCAATTGTGAAGGATTTCAAAGGGGTGTAGGATAATCACTGTGGCTCCATAAAGCCTGGAGGATGGGAATGAAGAGTTAGAGGTAAGGGTTGGCTTGCGGGAATGATGGCATCTACCTGGTGATTAATAACCTTATTCAATAAACGTTCACATGATTAATGCGACATTGCTCTATGCTTCAACAGCAAGAGGAAATGTGGAAAAGAGGATTTGCATTCAGACAACAACCAACAAGGTAGCACAGTCTGAGTAAAAAAAAGTGTGGGAGTAGCTTGTTTATTGCGGTGGTTACTACCCCTAACAAATTAAGCCTGTTACTTAACTTTGCATATCCAGTGCAGCTCACTGCTTCAACGGCAGTGGGGAATGAAGAAATAGGCTTTACATCCAGACAACATCTAACAAGGCAATGATCTGAGCAGTATGAGTATACAAACATCGGGGTAACTTGCTCGATACGATGGTTACTACCCTCCAACATTTAAGCCTTATACTTCACTTTGATGCAGCTCCAACACTGCTCTCTGCATCAATGGCAGGGGTGGAAGGCAATTAGAATAAAAAAATGTTACCCTGAACTCAGCGGTCGGAGTAACAGATAAGTGTGAAAGCTTTTTGGGCAGACTGGATGGGCCTATTGGTCATCTTCTGCCGTCATTTCTATGTTTCTATAGATTCTACAAAAAAAAAGTGTGTGTGTATATGTGCGTATGTATATATATGTATGTATATATGTGTATATATATATATTTTTTTTATTAATGTGTCACCTTGTAGAATTGCCCCTGGCAAATATTCATTTGCGTGTGTAACTTCTTTAGCCTAAAATAAAAAATGACTAAATTTCTAAATTAAACTTTTTATTAAATGTGTTAGTTCTATCCAGAGGGCACATTTCATAGTTCTTGTTAGGAAAATGCCATTGGAAGTCTTTTTTTTTTTTTTTTTTTTTTTAGTTTAAAAATATTCTTTGGTCTGCTCTGACGTGCTACTGCTGAAGGAACAAATAGGCTGTTAGTGTAAAAGTTGGAATTAATCTTAAGAGGTCTGCCACCAGTGGTGATAAAAATCTGCCGACTGATTTCCAGTGCAGTTTTTGGAGTAAGGATTGCTTAGCACTGAATTGGGGATTGGCAGGTGGACCTTGCTTCCTTCCTGACCCCTACAGTAGTAATTACTTGTGCTCCCAGGTAATGTACATTATGATCACTTTATCTTTAATGACTGTAAAGCTTTACAAGAAGAAAAAAAAAAGAGCAGGAAAGTCTGTTCTTTGTTCTTGCAACTTAAAAACAAGTTTGAACATTTGTTTTATTTCCCTACCCAGCTGTTGCGGAAGTGAAACTTCGAGATGATCAATATACCCTGGACCATATGCGTGCTTTCGGCATGTACAATTACCTTCATTGTGATTCGTGGTACCCTGATAGCATCTACTATGTGGATCAGCTTGGGAGAGTTATGAATTTATCTGTCACTCTGGTAAGCACATGGCTGCAAAAGCGACTGAAGTGTCACAAATTTGTAGTAATAATTATGAATGCTAATATTAAGCCATAAACAGAAAAAAACATATTACTACTTGCTAATTTGACTGTTTACTTGGTCAGATCCAAGCATGCTTGAGGTTGATCTTGTCCTCATCCATGAGTTACCTGGTTCTTATCGACATAGTCACTGCGGGCTTAGCAGGGCCCTCTGTGTCAGTAGGGAGTCAGTACCTTGGGAAATGATGGAGCTGTATTTCTGACAGGGTGCAGGTGGTACTTAATAATGAGGTGTCATCCTGCCTGTTCTGGAGACATACAAGATCCCTTGGCACTTTTCCTTCTTATCATGGCTCGTCCCCAACCTGGCTGTATTAGTTGGCCTCATGAAAGTCCCAATTTTCCTTAAAAAAAAAAAAAAAAAAATTTGGTAGAAAAAAAATCCTCTCTGTCAAGTTCTGATATGGGGTTATTTTTGTGATTAGTTGATAGTTCAATGCTCTAGGAACTACTAGAAAATGGAATTATTTTCCCCATTCGCTTAGTGTGCTAGGACATAACATAAGAAGTTGCCATACTGGGTCAGACGCAACATCCTGTTTCCAACAGTGGCCAATCCAGGATATAAGTACCTGGCAATTTCCCAAACATTAAATAGATCCCATGCTACTAATACTAGTAATAAGCAGTGGCTATTCCCTAAGGCAACATGATTAATAGTTTATGGACTTTTCCAGGAACTGGTCCAACCCTTTTTTTAAATCCAGCTACGCTATCTCCCTTAGCTGCATCTTCTGACAATGAATTCCAGGAGACTTTGCCTGGCAGAGGAAGCCCACTAGAACTTTGAAGCTGGCTAAAAAGAAAAGAGGTAAAATATTCCCGTTATCCATTTAAATATAGGTGCCACCTTATCTTAGTTATTCTTCAATAATATACCTTAAGTTATTTATCCTGAAATGATTAAGACATACTGCTGGTGAACTGAATATTACAGTGGTCTGTGACATTTGTTGAGAGAGTTAGTTACTTACTGATAGAATACTTTTGCATGCAAGACCATAGCTCTGATCTCATTAAGATTTAAAGGTTTTTTCTTATTTTTTTTCATGCCTGAGTAGAGGGCAATGTAATTTTAAATCTTGTTTTGTGTTATTTACTCGTTATTGGACATTTCACGACAGTAACAGAAGGACCTGCCTCTTTACTTTTTACACCGTGTATTCTTGTATATTATTCCTACACTGTTCCCTGGGAAATTTATCAAAGGTAATTTTTTTTCTTATTAAAACAGAAAAATGCCTAGAATTCATTAAAAGAAACAAAAACAGATTTGATTTGCATGTTGAGGTAGTGTCACTGCAAAAGTTCAGATGCATCATTTTCTTTCTAATATTTATACCCTTCTTTCCTCCAAAACAGAATCAAAGCAGGTAATGTTATTAAAAACAAAATTTAAACAGAGCATCTTAAAAATATCACAATTCAAAATGCAATAATTACAATAAAATGCAATATCAGGCATAATATGAAGGAATACTGGGTATTAACGTGAGTTATAGACTTGTTTAAAGTTAAACGGATATGAACCAGTAAATCGCACTCTAAATGAGAATATGTAAAAATATCAAATTGCTTTGCTATCCAGCTTGGGATCAATATCAACACAAAAATGCTTTGGCTTTTACTGTATCTCTGTTTTAATTTTGAAGATCCTTATTGAGAAAAATAAAAACATGATGGCAGATAAGGCCCAATTTGATAGACTCCAGTTGATCTCTAGCCCTCCCTCACTTTTTTTTTTTTTGCATCTAGGGATTCTCTGTGCTTATCTCAGGCTTTTTCCCATAGATAAGCAGGCTGAATTAGCCATGCTGTCTGGGAACATCCCCTGGCAGCCCGGAATGGAAACTTCTCATAGAATGTGCAGAGCTTTGTTCTTGCACGCCTGCGTGGTACCTTCCCATGCGACTGCCTGCATTGCCTCAGTTTTTTGCTTTCCCGCGCAGCAACGGTCACAAGTTCTTCTCACTGTTGCTTATCTGTGGGGGAAAAAAGCAAGTTTGCTTACTGTAAACTGTGTTTTCCATAGATGTATTTATTTATCTTTACTTTTATTTAGGTGTTTTATATACCATCATCCTAAGATAATATCACAACGGTTTACAAAGTCATCGTTCGGTTTCTGGGTCAACATTCCCATTTTAGGTCAGCATTCACATTGTGGGTTAATACAAACAGCTAATACATAGTCAAGGTCATAGTCATGCAATATCCAGTTTTTCGTGCAGTTCTACATACTAATTCTTGGTCAACAGCATCAAGTATGCATTAATTAAGGTGCTATTTCATTATCCCAGTAGTTCTCAACTGGTGTGTCGTTGCTGACCCAGCTGCTCCCCCTTCCCCAGCAAAATAGGAACTCATCCTCTGCCCAGGCTAAAAATGCGGCACCAGCATGGCCTCTTCTTTCCTCCCCCCGCGGCCTGGAAGAGGAGGTGGTATGCAGCGGCCACGAGTGCGGGAAGAAGATACCATGCTAGTGCGTGCATTGATTTTATATTTCTTGATTTATTTTGAGGACTGGTGACATTTCTTTTTCCTTTAACTGCATGTATTGGTGTCTTAAGGCCTGGTGTATTCTTTTCAGTGTTACCTTTTTTTTTTTTTTTTTTTAGGTAAGGTGGTTACTGTTTGAGTGCTGGAAATTGGTGTTTTGGTATGGGATGTTTACTATATATGCAATTTCTGTTCAGACAGAGTACTTATTTTTCCCTTGTATCATTCTTAACAAAAATTATTGTATTATTGAATTGTAATGAGCAGTATGTCACACATGTAAGTGTGGTCTATCAGGTATGTCACTATGGGGAAAAAGGTTGAAAACCACTGCATTAACCTATGTGCCATACTCATAATGCAGTCTTTTACATTTTATATCGTTCAATTCTTTTTACTCAATTTACTAATATATTTTTTAAAGATCTCCTAGTGACAACATCAGTTTATTGGCCTTTTTGTTAGATTATAGGCTTTTCTAAAGAGCCATGTTTTCAGTTCTCGTTTAAAACTTTCTTTCTGTTATCAGACTTGACTCTGGGAGAGAGTTCCATAACCTGGGGCCTGCTATGGAAATCATGCGGTCTCTTATTTGCATTAAGTATGTGCTCCGTGTGGTAAGCTTTTTCATCAGTCCTTTGTCTTGCGATCTTAGGGCTCTCTGTGGTGTGTATGGTTGAAGAGTTGCTCCTAGTAGGCATGGGTTATTGTTGTTGATATTAAAAATTAGAGTCAATACTTTACTTTATAGTGGATTTTGGATTGTACACGAAGCCAGTGCAGTGCTATCAGTAAGGGGTGATGTGGTAAAACTTCCTTGTCCCTAGTAGCAGTCTGGCTGAGGCATTTTGTAGTTGTTGTAAAGGATTTATGAGTCCAGAGAGTAGGCCTAGTCATAGGGAGTTGCAGTAATCTATGTTGGAAAATTAGCGATTGTAGAACAGTGCGGAAGTCCTGTATTGTTAGTAAAGATTTCAGTCAATGTAATATTCAAAGCTTGGAGTATCCTGTTTTAATTAGTTTGCTTATATGCTTTTTCATTGATAAATTTTCTTCAATCTGTATTCCTAGGTCTCGTACCTGGTCTGAGGGAGTAATGTTAAAGTTTTCTAAATCTAGGATTGGTGGTTTGATTATTGAAGAATTTCTCCTCAACCATACAATTTCAGGTTTTTTTGTGTTTAGTTTTAATTTCAGCTGAGTTAGTCTTTGTTGTATTTGCCTTCATGTATGTCGACAGTGTCGAGGTAGTTTTATCAAATTATTTGCCGAATGGGATGTAGAAATATGTCGTCTGGGGGGGGCGCTATTGAGCAGCGCTGCAAGATGGCCGCATAAAGGCTGTGCTCCCTCCCAAAGCTCTTAAGCTGCTCAAAATTATCTACTATCTGGGTCGTTTTTCGGCTGTCTGATTTGAGCAATCAATGGCAGAGGGGATCAGGATGGCTGCGAAAAAGAAAACCGCCGACCTAAAGCGTTTTTCTTTTAGTAAGATAACTGATGACCTCCCAGCGGACGAGGGCGGCGAGCCGGGCCTTCCGCAGCGGGCTGGCGTAGAGGAGGAGGCCGCGATGGACACCGGCGCGGCGGCAGGGGATGAACGCGCAACGGGAGGCCTGCACCCGGATATTCCCACCCGGTCGGAAATTAGGTCTTGGTTTTGTGAGATCCGAATGGACCTTAAAAATTATAAAGCGGACCTGCTAGCCAGTATGGCGGACCTGCGGGAGGATCTTACCTCCATGGGGCGCCGCGTGGACGATATGGATACCCGGCTTGATAACCAAAGTGCCAACCTGGACTCGCTTACTGGCCACACTCAACAAACTTCGCTTACCCTGGAGGCCGTGCAAGACAAGATCGAGGATTTGGAAAACAGGGCGCGGCGCTCTAATCTTCGCATCCGTGGCGTGCCGGAAACGGACCTGTTTCAAGATTGCATGCAAACGGCGGCGGCCATTTGCAAAGCGCTGCTAATAGAAAATAAACCATCTTCGACTGCGCAACAGCTTGATCCGGTCATAGTGCTGGAGCGCGCGCACCGAGCCCTAGGACAGCGTCGTGATAATCAGCCAAGGGACATTGTCCTTAAATTCTTAAATTACCAGCAGAAGGAGGAAATTATCTCTCTGGCCAGAGCACATCCCGGATGGACATGGCAAGGCTGTGATATCGCCTTTTATAACGACCTGGCGCCTTCCACCCTGCAAAAACGCTATTTGCTCCGCGAGGTCACGATGGCCCTTCGCCAGGCTGAGATTAAATACCGGTGGGCATTTCCTTTTGCCTTGTTATTTCAGCACAACGGGATCTCTTATAAAATTAAATCTATGGCAGACGCAGCGCATGTCTTTAAAGAGGCGGGCCTGGCTCACTCATTTTCGGCTGAAACATCTATGCCGAAGCAGCTTATGCCTGATGCCACTCCAAGATGGCGGCGGCCGGGATCAGGCAGGGGCCGATTACGACGACAGCCCACTCCAGTCGCCAAATCTTCGGCTGAACATGGGTGACCGGTCTGTGTGGGCCGCTGACTTTGCTGTTGATGTTGGTCTGGCCTTTGGCTGTTCCTTAAGGGCCTGACCGGTCCACTTTTTCTCTCTTCTGGCCTTTGGGTTTGGGTCGGTACTTATACGCTCACCACTAACCGCACTGGTTTTCTAATATCAAGTTGTGATGTTTTACCCAGATAGAATGTTTAGTCAGTTATTAGCTGCTATTTGATAAGTTGTTTTTTCAGGTTATTTCAGAGGGCTTGGGGGGGGGGGGGGGCTGGAAGCTGGCCTCCAGCGCTGCTCATTGATACCCCCAGGGTGGAGGTTCGTGTGCCAAGGCAGCGGACACTTTTGGTTCTATACCCACTTAAGACAGGGACTCCATTAGGGTTGCTTCAAATATCACAGCATATCCTGGACTCCGCCGGAAGGCTGGGGCCCGCTCTGCTTAGGTTTTTCATTATTCCACTGTTCATGCGTCCACAGGGCTGGGCAGGGTATCTCTCTACGCTTCGTTCTGTGTTTTATATTTCCCCATGGTTCGAATAGTTTCCCTTAATGTACGGGGGCTGAACACCTATAGGAAGCGTTATCTATTTAGGCAAGAATTACAACATCAGAAAGCGGATATTGTATATGTGCAAGAAACCCACTTACGGCCTCATCACAGCCATCTACTAGAACACAAATCCTTTCCAAATGTGTATCACGCTGGCTGCCATAGGGGGGCTAAATATACGGGGACGGGGATATTACTATCCTCTTCTTTGGTTTATGAGTATTTAGCCCATGTTGCGGACCCTACTGGCCGCTTTTTATTGCTGAAAATTAAGATGGGAGGTCTGGTTTATACGTTGGTAGCTGTCTATGCCCCCAACACGGCCTGTGGGCCCTTTTTGAATGAACTCCAAACTCTTTTGTTAAATCATGCGGAGGGCTCTATAGTCCTGGGTGGCGATTTTAATATCACATTGCAACAGGGCCTGGATAGCTCGGCGACTTCTTCCACTACACCACAGTCGACCCGCAAGCGCTTAAAGGCACTGATGGCAGACTGGTCTCTCACTGACATATGGCGAGTTCGACACCCCCAGTCGCGATCCTATTCCTTTTATTCTCACCCGCATGACAGCTATTCTAGAATCGACTATTTTCTAGTGGATAAGCAGTTGGGAAATAGGGTCACCTCAGCGGACCTTGATGTTATCTCCTGGTCTGATCATGCCCCTGTTTTTCTGGATATAGATATTAGTGCTGGTGATCGGGGGGTTTGCTTTTGGAGACTTAATGAGTCACTACTCGCTGACCCCTCGTTTGTCCAAACGCTTGAAGCGCAGCTTTCCGAATACTTTAAGCTTAATGATACCCCCGATGTTAATACAGGATCGATTTGGGATTGCTCTAAAGCGTTTGCTCGTGGCCTCTTGATTTCTAGAGCGGCGGCTTGCAAACGCCGTAAGCAACAAGATCGTAGCGCTTTAATGCAAAAAATAGGACTTCTCTCCCGGGAACATATGCGAACTTTATCCAATAGGTGCTATCAAAAACTGCTTGCTGCAAAGGCGGAACTCCATAAACTTGACTCCGCACAGCTGCTCCATACTCTAGACCTTTCTAAGCAAGCCTATTATGAGGGAGGGGACAAAGCTGGGCGATTGCTAGCCCGTAGCCTGAAAGCCAGAATGGCGCGCAACACTATAGCTAAAATTAAGACTTCTGGGGGTGAAATGCTGACGGATTCCAAGGGAATTCGTGACGCTTTTACTAGCTTTTATGGCCAACTGTATCAAACGAATGACAAGGTCCGTCCAGACGCTATTGCCCACTACTTACAAACGGTCACAATGCCGAGCCTTACCCCGGTGCAACAACAAGCTTTGGAAGCCCCCATTATGGAAGGGGAGATACTTGCCGTCATTAAGACCCTTAAGCCAGGCAAGGCCCCGGGTCTCGATGGCTTATCAGGTATCTATTATAAGAGATGCGCGCACACTATAGTTGGGCCTTTGGCTCAATTCTTTAACAGCTTACGCACTGATGGAGCTATTGCACCCCAAGCTAATGTGGCGGGCATCACAATACTGCCTAAGCCCGGGCGCGATCCGACACAATGCGCTTCTTACCGGCCCATCTCCTTAATTAATGTCGATCTCAAAATTTTGGCCCGGATACTGGCTCTCAGGCTCAATAAATTTCTCCCCTCACTTGTCCACAGTGACCAGGTGGGCTTTGTGCCGCAACGCATGGCCGCTGACAATATCCGCAAGGTGTTAGACTTAATGTGGTGGGCACATAGGCATGGGGTACCGGCGGCCTTGCTATCATTAGACGCCGAAAAGGCGTTCGATTTAGTACACTGGCCTTTTTTATTTTCCACTTTACAACATATGGCATTTGGACCTCATTTCCTACAGTGGATCCAAAAGCTTTATTCTCATCCACAGGCGAGGGTCAAGGTGAACAATGGCTATGGGCTCCCTTTTGACATTGGCAGGGGCACCAGGCAAGGGTGTCCGTTGTCGCCCTTATTGTTCGCCTTGTATCTGGAACCCCTTACTACCAAACTTCGTGACTCACTGGAGGTTCAGGGGCTTGAGCTTGGGGGCCGCCGGTACAAATTGTCCTTATTTGCGGATGACGTGCTATTATTTTTGTCTAACCCATTGTCTTCCCTCCAGGGGGTTCAGCAAGAACTTGATGCCTTTAGTGGTGTGTCCGGTCTAAAGGTCAACTTGGATAAGTCCGAGTTGCTTAACATTAATCTCCCCCCGAACACTGTGCGGCAGATAAAGGACCGCTTTCCTTTCAGATGGGCGAAATCCCATATTAAGTACTTAGGGGTGCATATATCGTCCCAGTTGTCTGACTTGTTTCAACTAAATTATGTTCCCCTTGCCAATAAGATCACTACTGATATGAGTCGCTGGAATCGGGGCCTCTACTCCTGGTTGGGCAGAATTGCCATTGTTAAAATGAGTATATTGCCGAAGTTCCTGTACCTGTTCTCTTCACTACCAGTCTATATCCCTGCTTCTATTCTGCGTACCTGGCAGCGCAGGATTTTTGATTTTATTTGGCGCAGGCGCCCACCCAGGCTTCCCCGTGCTCTTCTATTTCTACCAAAGCCACAGGGAGGGTTGGGAGTGCCTAATATTTTGCGGTACTATCAGGCTGCGCAATTGCGAGCTCTCCTGGATCTCAACCGCACTACCTCTCCCAAACAGTGGGTTCAAATCGAACAAGCTATGGTGGGACGGATGGCGGTCACTGCTTTGCCATGGCAGCCGCGGGACTCTTGGGGACCTGTGCATTGTGTGCCTTGGGCCCTTGAGACCACCTTGAGAATTTGGAGGCAGACTCGCAAACAACTTGTAGGAGACTATCAGTACTTCTACCAATCATCTTTAGCTTTCAATACTAGATTCCCAGCCAGTGACTCCGCTTGCTTTCACAGCTGGCGAGTGAAGGGGATATTCACTATAGGGCACTTCCTTTCCCAGGGGTCTTTTTTGTCCGTAGAACATCTAGCTCTTAAACACAGTTTGCCTACACTAAGTTTTTTAGCACATGCCCAAATCACTCATTTTATCCGCACACTACAACGAACAGGCTCTCTCCGGCCAGGTAGATCTATCCTGGAGTCCTACTTCCTATATAGTGACCTTCTCAAGGGGGCCATTTCAAAGCTATATCAACTCTTTTTCCCACTTGGCATTGAGCAGTGCAAATTTGTCACCCAATGGGAGGCCGATTTGGAAACTCAGCTGGGGCAACAAGAATGGGCTAATATTTTGAAATTGGCTAGGCAATGCTCGATATCAGCTAAGCTCCAGGAAAACTGTTATAAAATGGTGTACCGGTGGTATCACACTCCTGATAAATTACATAGTTTCTACCCCCACCTCGACGATACATGCTGGCGCAACTGTGGAGCAGTGGGCACCTACTTCCATATCTGGTGGGACTGCCCCTTAATAGCTCCCTTGTGGAAGGAGGTATTTGACTGGCTTAGCAATATACTGGATTTACAGATTGACCCTAGTGCTAGAATGGCGTTGCTTCATGCTTACCCCGACCAGGTGCCCAAAAAGTATCACAGGGTTTGTGTTCACTTGTTTATTGCCTCTCGTAGCCTGATAGCCGCTAATTGGAAATCAAGGAATATTCCCTTGCTTTCCGAAGTTAAGGCTAAATTCTTTTCATTCTATCACTTGGCCCATTTGACGGCTGCTCGTCACCACCGCCTGGCCGCCTTCAACAATGCGTGGAAGCCCTTTGCTGCCATTTTCGGGGTGGGATGATCTTTATGTTTACTGGTCTGATATGGGGTTGCTGTTGCATTGGCCTTTGTCAGGCATACCTTCCTGTGGTGTATGTTTCCTCTTTTATGGGAATTTCTAATAGATGTGATACCCTATCTTACTCAGGATGACTTGTCTACTTGTACTGATACTGTGGATGCATGATACCTAGTTACCAACCTATGTAAACATGGCGGGCGGATGGATACTGAGCTGTGTAATGGCTCCCTGTCTGGGGGACGGGGTGGGGGGAGGGGGGATGGGCGGTGAGTTTTTTTGGGATTGTTAATGGGGTTTGAGCGATCCTTTGTTCTGGAATGTTTCATATCTGTTTTCGTAATTGATGGTTTGGTTATCTGTTACCCCAAGGATATGAATAAAAATTGTCAAATTTAAAAAAAAAAAAAAAAAAAAAAAAGAAATATGTCGTCTGCATGAAGGAAGAATTTAATTCCTAGTTCTGCTAGTAATGAGTATAGTAGCAGCATGTAAAAGTTGAATAGGGTAGTCGAGAGTGCTGATCCCTGGGGGACACCTGTATCGATTGGGAAGGTGTCAGATGTGCGATTGTCCAATTTTACTTGGAATTATCTGTTTGCTAGGAAGAACGAGAACCATTTGATAAGTTCCATCTATTCCAATTTCTCTCAGCTGATGGCATAGCAGGGTGTAGTCTACTGTGTTGAAGGCTGCTGTTAGGTCAATTAGTACCAGGATATAGGATTCATCATTATCAAACCCTTGATGTTCAGGGTCAGTTATTGAAATGAGAAGAATTTCTGTAGAGTGATTTTTTTTTTCTTTTCTTTTCTGTAGCCAAATTGGTTAGGATATAAATATTATTGTCTTCTGGGTAGCTTTCTAGTTGTGGTAACACTGCATTTTCTAGGCTGTTAGCTATGAAAGGAAGGTTGGATATTGGTCGATAGTTGTTCTAATCATCACTTCTGCCTGATTTATTTTTAAGGATGGTTTTAATCGCAGCTTCTTTTGCTTTAGCGGAGATCAGTCCTTCTGTTAGTGAGTGGTTGATCATAGATTTGATTGTTGGCGTAGTTATGGTGTGTATTATTTTCAGGGAACTTGCAGGGATTGGGTCCAGTGGGTGTACAGCTGGCTTAAGTTTTGCAATGATTTGTTGATTTTGAGTTTAGATACTATGTCTAATAAGTTCCATTTTGCTTGTCCATGTTTTTCTTCATGTTCATTTGTAAGTAGGCAGATGGAGAATTGTGTGTTTAATCTATTGATTTTATTTATCAAAAGTGGCATATTCATTACATGATTTTTTTTTTTGAAAAGTTGTAGTTTGAGATTGAGGATGATGGGTCCTTGATTAAGTTTTTAACAGTTTCGAAGACTAGTTTGGAATTAAATATTACACCATGAATCTGTTTATTGTAGTAGTCTTTTTTTTTTTTTTTTTTTTTTTTTTTTTTTCCCTCTATTGATTTCTTCCTGGTATTTTGTTAGATGGGATTTGTATATTTCTAATCATTTCGTGGACTGGCTTTTCCACCATTGCTTTTCACTTTTTCTCAGGGTTTGTTTAGTGAGTCTTAGCTCTTCCCAATACCAGGGTTTCTTTTTGTTTGTAGATGTGTTGTTCTTTCTGGTATGTTTTTTTCCTGGACTGGGCATAGCTTATCATTTGTCATCTATTTTTTTTTTTCCCAGGAGTCAAATGCTGAGAAGGCATTATCAAATTTAAAATTAGTTATTTTATGTTAATGGTCTTCAAGTATTTTTTGATCTATCTTTTTACTATATGTGAAAGATTGTTTGCTATGTGTTGAGGGTTATTTCTGATTTTATTAGTTGGTGATGAATCCATTGTAGTATTTAGTGAGATGAGTTGATTCTGCAGTTAGTGTTGTTGCTGAATATTAGGCCAAATGGGTGGCATTGGTTATGAATTGCGACCAGCCCATTGCTTCCATAGTATATAGGAATGTTTCACATGCTGTATTTTTGGGTATGCTGTCTACATGTAGATAGCAGGATGAATTAGCCATGCGTCCCCACTTTCCTCCCTGGACAGTCTAAACCTTTCTGCCTGCCTGCCCGCCTTCTTTATTTATTTCTTACTCTTGCTGCTTAAATGCTTTCTAATAAACTGAGGTGATGCAGGCAGTTGCATATGAAGGCACTGCGCAGGCGTGCAGGAAAAAAGCTGTGCACATTCTATGAGAAGTTCCTGCTCTGGGCCGCAGGGATTGCTCCCAGACAGCATGGCTAATACGTTCTGCTGTCTATGGAAAACACTGTTTACGGAAAGCAAACTTGCTTTTCTGAAATAATGTTACTGATTGTGTGGTTTTTTTTTTTCTTTTACCACTTCCACTGGGAAGCCATTTCATACATTCATCACTTTTTTTTTTTTTTTTAAATAACCCTTGATTGGGCTCTTAGGCACCTCAGAGTTAATGGAATGATACAAAGATAAAGAAGATGAGAAATAAGAGGGCACAGGCGTTCACATTTATATCCTTTTGTGCAACAGAGGCTGGATTTAACTTGCTGTGAAAATTGCTTGTTTTTAGTATATTTCTTATTTTTATTTTTCTTCCACTTTTGAAATTTCCAAGCTGACTGCATCATGTCCTATAATTTCAATGTGCATCAAGACCTTTCCCACAGAGTACTGAGGACCAGATGGCTCAGGAGAATGCACACTATCACCAAGCCGTTCACTTCTAGGCCCCCTATTCCAAGTCACAGATCAGGTGGCCTGTGTGATATGAACTCATGGCTCATCCCAACCAAAGGGACCATAGCAAAAGTGTTCACAGATCCTGTCAGGTTTTTGTAAATCTGTCAGTTCTGTGGCACATCTTACAATTGACTTGTGTGTGTGACAAGGACATGCTGAGTAATGGTGGCAGTCTGGTATGCTTTTGTGCCATGAATACGAACACTAGCCCCTTATTAAATATTTTTTATACCAAATTTTGTTTGTTCCTTTTCCTTTCTTTCCCAGCTGTGGGAAACTTGTGATTAAAGGTGATGTAGGCTGACGGAAGAAAGGAAATTCTAATATATGTGTTTATTTATTATGTAACAATTGCATGTAGAAACTGTCAGTCCAGCATTTCCAGAGAGGGAAGATAAACAGAAAGAGCTGTAGAAAATAAGGCAGCGTTTAGGATTTGTAGCCAAGATTAGCCTGCTCATGCAAGCCATAAAATGAACTCTGTGCTACCGTAATGGAAGAAACAACATTCTAAGACCGGACACCTCTTTCTTGGTCCCAGTACATAAGCTCACAGAGGGACCTTAAGTTGTGGTTCTGCTGTCATCCTTAAAAAAAAAACAAAAACCCAAAAACTATAAAACACAACAAAAACATAATCAAAATGTATTTCTAATGCCTTGTAAAATTCTGCACACCCATGTATATTTTTCAGATTCTAAAAATACAAATCAAAATTCATTAATGTTTGGAGCTTTCTTTGTGGAAGAAAAATTATAGAAATATTCCAAATGTATTTAAGAAAAATCTCCAAAATGTCATGATTGCATAAGTCATAGTAACATCATAATGATGGCAGAAAAAGACTAAATGGTCCATCCAGTCTGCCCATCAAGCGTCTTATGGAGGTAACTGTGGCTCCCTGCAGGTTGCCCCCATGTTTCTGTTAAGGGTAGTAACGGTTGCACTGTGCAGGTTACCCCCAAATCTTGTGTTAAGGATAGTAATAGCAAAAATCAAAACCAAGCAACTGTCAAACCCATAACAAAATTACTGCTGGCAACATTTTTACAGAGTGAGCAGCCTTCCTGATACACACCATGCTGCTGCTTGAACCTGCTTTGCTTATGGACTTGCCTGTGGAAGCAGTCCTGCACTTTATCCCCATGCCTTCTGTTAGGGAATAGCAGCTGTCTCTCCTCCCCTATGTGGAAAGGCTGAAGAGGTTAGGGCTGTTCAGCTTGGAGAAAAGACGGCTGAGGGGGGGATATGATAGAGGTATTTAAGATCATAAGAGGTCTTGAACGAGTAGATGTGAATTGGTTATTTACACTTTCGAATAATAGAAGGACTAGGGGGCATTCCATGAAGTTAGCAAGTAGCACATTTAAGACTAATCGGAGAAAATTCTTTTTCACTCAATGCACAATTAAGCTTTGGAATTTGTTGCCAGATGATTTGGTTAGTGCAGTTAGTGTAGCTGGGTTCAAAAAAGGTTTGGTTAAGTTCTTGGAGGAGAAGTCCATTAACTGCTATTAATCAAGTTTACTTAGGGAATAGCCATTGCTATTAATTGCATCAGTAGCATGGGATCTTCTTCGTTTTGGGTATTTGCAGGTTCTTGGGGCCTGGTTTGGCCTTTGTTGGAAACAGGATGCTGGGCTTGATGGACCCTTGGTCTGACCCAGCATGGCAATTTCTTATGTTCTTATGTACTTCAGTTCGGTGTTCACTAAAGAAGACCCCGGAGAAGAACCTTTGCTAGTTAACAAGAAACTGGAGGGGAGTAGAATGATTGAAACTCTGTTTACTGAAGAGAATGTATGGGAAGAGCTAGAAAAACTGAAGGGGGACAAAGCTATGGGGCCTGATGAGGTTCATCCCAGGATACTGAGGGAGCTCAGAGATGTGCTGGCGGCTCCGCTGTGTGACCTGTTCAATAGATCCCTGGAAACGGGAATGGTGCCGAGTGATTGGAGAAGAGCGACGGTGGTCCTGCTTCACAAGAGTGGGAGCAGAGAGGAGGCTGGAAACTACAGGCCGGTTAGCCTCACCTCGGTGGTGGGAAAAGTATTGGCGTTGCTGCTGATGGAAAGAATAGTGAACTGTCTACAAGCAGCAGAATTGATGGACCAGAGGCAGCATGGTTTCACCAAGGGAAGGTCCTGTCAGACAAATTTGATCAACTTTTTTGATTGGGTGACTAAGGAATTGGATCGAGAGAGCGCTCTATGTCATCTACTTGGATTTTAGCAAATCTTTTGATACAGTCCTGCACAGGAGGCTTGGGTGTGAGTACCAAGGTGATGGCCTGGATAGCAAACTGGTTGAAGGACAGAAGACAATTTGTGATGGTAAATGGAACTTACTCTAAAGAGAAGAGTGGTGAAGAGCAGAGTCCGCAAGGGTCGATGTAGGGACTGGTCCTGTTCAATATCTTTGTGAGCGACATCGCGGACGGGATAAAAGGTAAGGTTTGTTTATTTGTGGATGATACTAAGATCTGCAACAGAGTGGACATGCTGGAAGGAGTGGAGAGAATGAGATGGGATTTAAGGAAGCTGGAAGACTGGTCGAAGTTATGGCAGCTGAGATTCAATGCCAAGAATTGCAGTCATGCATATGGAGTGTGGAAATCCGAAAGAAATGTATTCGATGGGGGGTGAAGGGCTGATGTGCACGGAGCAGGAGAGAGACCTTGGGGCGATATTGTCTAACGATCTGAAGTCGAAACAATGTGACAAGGTGATAGCTAAAGCCAGAAGAATGCTGGGCTGCATAGAGAGAGGAATATTGAGTAAGAAAAGGGAAGTAATTATCCCCTTGTACAGGTCCTTGGCGAGGCCGCACCTGGAGAACTGTGCTCAGTTCTGGAGACTGTATCTCCAAAGTGACAGAGACAGGATGGAGGTGGTCCAGAGAAGGGCAACCAAAAAGGTGGATGGTCTTCATCGAATGACATGAGGAGAGATTGAAGAATCTAAATATGTATATCCTGGAGGAAAGGAGGCGTAGGGGTGATATGATACAGACGTTCAGATACTTGAAAGGTCTTAATGATCCAAAGTCAATGACAAACCTTTTCCGTTGGAAAAAAATCAGCAGAACCAGGGGTCACGATTTAAAACTCCAGGAAGGAAGACTCAGAACCATTGTCAGGAAGTATTTCTTCATGGAGAAGGGTGGTAGATGCCTGGAACGCCCTTCCGGAGGAAGTGGTGAAAACCAAAACTGTGAAGGATTTCAGGGGGTGTGGGATAAACACCGTGGATCCATAAAGCCTGGAGGATGGGAATGAAGAGAAGAGGTATGGGGGTGGCTTGCGGGAATGATGGTTATTGCGACTCCAACATTGCTGTTTGCTTCAACGGCAAGAGGAAATGTGGAAAAGAGGATTTGCATTCAGGCGACAGTCTGGATAAACAAATAAGCGTGGGAGTAGCTTGCTTGTTGCGGCGGTTACTACCCCAAACCAGTTAAGCCTGATACTACACTTTCAATGCATATTCAGCATAGATCTCTGCTTCAACGTTATCTGTTTCAACAGCAGGGGGGAATGAAGATAAGAGGATTTACATTCAAACAACCAACAAGGACTGAATTGCACAGTCTGGGTAAACAAGCGTGGGAATAGCTTGCTTGTGGCGGTTACTACCCTGAACCAATTAAGCCTGTTCACTTGGAAAGCATATCCAGCGCAGCTCACTGCTTCAGTGGCAGGGGGGAATGAAGAAATAGGATTTACATCCAGACAACATCTAACAAGGCATTAATCTGAGCAGTATGAGTATACAAACATCGGGGTAACTTGCTTGATACGATGTTTACTACCCACAAACATTAAGCCTTATACTTCATTTTGATACAGCTCCAACACTGCTCTCTGCGTCAATGGCGGGGGTGGAAGGAAATTAGAATAAAAAAAGTTACCAATCAGGGCCCTGAACTCAGCGGTTGGAGTAACAGATAAGTATGAGAAATAAGTGTGAAAGCTTGCTGGGCAGACTGGATGGGCCTATTGGTCTTCTTCTGCCGTCTTTTCTATGTTGGGCTTGTGTCCCTAGGCTTCTCTTCAAGCCCACATTCTCCTATGCAGAAGCATGCTCAGACAATACTCCCCCTCCTTTCTTTTTTTCCTGAGTAAAGCCAATAAGGGTCTGTCAGAGGAAATACATTTACCCCTTGCCAAGCCTCTACTGCCCCCTTTAAATTCAGACAGCTTCCAGAATTCCTTTTTGTATGCTTGTTAAAGGCCAGTATATATTTTATTTTGGCTTAATTTTTATATATTCCTTTTTTATATAGATACCAGTAATTTTTTTTTTTTTTTTAGGTAGATCATGTAATCTTGTTTTTCACCACATTTTTCTTTGAATTCTGCTAGCAGAAGTCCTGATTTCTTCTGTCCAGCTGACCTTTCACTTTTGTCTTAAGTTTCCTGTTACTTTTCTGTTTTATGAGGTAAGAAAGATGGGAAAGTCAAGGTCTCTTAAGGAAGATTGTGGTTTAAATAGTAATGACAAGCTGAACTGTTAATTAGCCAAAGGCTAGGAAACTGTCTGAAATATGTCAGCGGTTATCAACTCATCAAAGATGGACATCTGAAATTGTAAAAATATATGTTGGTCTTACAAACTGCTGAATGTGTGACTTTTGTAAATGGACATTGTTTCAAATCCCAGACATCAGAAACACTAGCTATTCGATGGCTGGTAACCTTTGCTGTATTGGGAAAGTTTTCAGTATCTTACATGAACAATGCTGGTATGATGTCATGGCAAGGTTTCCACTGATTGATTTGGAAAAATTTAAGCAACTAGGAGACAGTTGCTAGCAGAACTCACTTTGAATACTTACTCATTCTTGAAAGGACTTCTTACTTTCTAACCAATTCACTTACACACAACCAGCTGTGCATAACGGCATAGTAAGTTACTGTAATACCAATGTAGTACATCCAGCTGAATGACATAGTCACAGTACTAGTGATATGACAAATGTAATGGTATTTATTTGAAGTAGCCATAGAGAAAGAGAGAGAGAGCGAGACCCACATGCGAGAACTTCAGGACATTTGGGAAGAGACAGACAGCCGCTGGCAATTCTCAGTTTCCAGCTTGTGGGTGAGAAATCTCCATGAAGGTTGGGATCTGAAAACGTTTTCCTAACCTGTCTCACAACTTAACTCCCAGGGAAA
Source organism: Rhinatrema bivittatum (assembly GCF_901001135.1). Taxonomy (NCBI): domain Eukaryota; kingdom Metazoa; phylum Chordata; class Amphibia; order Gymnophiona; family Rhinatrematidae; genus Rhinatrema; species Rhinatrema bivittatum. The sequence goes on along the minus strand of NC_042616.1, from coordinate 737,831,184 downwards.
CTTCTCTGTTAAAACCTGGATTATTAAATCAGCATGGCCTCATGTGGAGCACCAAAAATGTAAACTACTAGGGAAAAACCTAAATCTGGATGAATTTTAAATTTTGTGTGGTTACTTTTGTTGTATTTACTGTAGGGTTGTGCCTTGAGATAAACAATGTAAGTTTATTAGGGTAGTCTTATACCAAATTAGCTGAGGGGAGGAGATTCGGGGGTGGATTTAAGACAATTCACCAGGGTTTCTGCCTTAGTAGTTTATATCTACAGCTTACACCCTCACAGTCTGCAATGTGTCCTATGTTGTTAACTCTGAAATTGCCACACAGCCTGTCCTATTCAGTCATGGCTGCAGTTTGTGTTCAAAGTCTAACCAGGGTCACTTATAGTTTGTAAGCTCTCATTCCATTGCTGTTTGTCTTCAACTTCTGTAGAACAGAGTGAGAACACCACACTTTGTAATCCTCTAGTCCTTAAAAGGTTGGAAATCCACTGTGGAAACCATCACACACCACTTCATCATCACACACTGTGGAAAACATCCACACCCCCCTGCTCCTTTTTCCCTTTCCCCTCTCCCTTCCCGCTCCCTCCCTCTTTTTCCTCCCCCCCGCACCAGCATTTATCTGTATATACGTGCACTTGCCTCCTTTCATACTGTAAATAAGTTCTATATGCTAAGTTCTTAAGTGCACATGCCTCCTTAGCATTGTTTATAGTTCACTTGCATATCTAACCCTAGCATGAATGCAAAAGTTGTAACTCTGCTCTTTGACTCTCTTCATCTGTACTTTTATATATTATCCAGTTAGCCCCCTTCCCCGTTTTTTGTAATTTCCTTTCTCAGTTACTTGTAAACCGACGTGATGTGTCCTACGAATGCCGGTATAGAAAAATGTTAAATAAATAAATAAATAAATAAATCAGGATAATTGATAAAAACTTTGTATATGCCATACTGGGTCAGACCAGCATCCTGTTTCCAACAGTGTCCAATCCAGGTCACAAGTACCTGGCAAGTACCCGAACATTAAATAGATCTCAAGCTACTATTGCTTTATTAATAGCAGTTTATGGATTTTTCCTATAGGAACTTTTCCAAACCTTTTTTAAACCCACTTACACTAACTGTCGTAACCACATCCTCTGGCAATGAATTCCAGAGCTTAACTATGCGCTGAGTGAAAAAGAAGAGCTACTTGCTAACTTCATGGAGTGCCCCCCTAGTCCTTCAATTATCTGAGAGAGTACATAGCTGATTTACATTAACCTATTTAAGCCCTTCCATGATTTTGTTGAACTCTATCATTAGTCGTCTCTTCTCCAAACTAAAAAGTCCTAACATCTTTAGCCTTTCCTCATAGGGGAGCCATTCCATGCCCCTTATTTTGGTTGCCCTTCTCTGCACTTTCTCTGGTGAACTATGTTTATTGAGATGCAGCGACCAGAATTGCATACAGTATTCAAGGTGCGGTCTCACCATGGAGAGAGAGAGAGAGAGGCATTATGACATCCACAGTTTTATTGCCATCCCTTCCTAATAATTCCTAACATTGTTGCTTTTTTGACTGCCACAGCAATGTATTATCCACTATCACAGCTAGAGCTTTCCTGGGTAATAACTCCTCATGTGGAACCTAACATTGTGTAACCACATCAAGGGTTATCTTTCACTTTGAGTCACCTTGCACTTGTCCTTAAAGTTCATCTGCCATTTGGAAGCCCAATCTTCCAGTCTCACAAGGTCCTCCTGTAATGTATCACAATCCGCTTGAGATTTAACTACTCTGCATAATTTTGTGTCATCCGCAAATTTGATCACCTCACTCGTCATATCTCTTTCCAGATAACTTACAAATATATTAAAAAGCACCGGTCCAAGTTCAGATCCCTGAGGCACTCCACTTTTTCCTTTTTCCACTGTGGAAAACAGACCATTTAATCCTACTCTTTTTTTTTTTTTTTTTTCCTGTCTTTTAACCAGTTTGCACTTCACAAAAGGTCATCGCCTCCTATTCCATGACTTTTTTAGTTTTCTTAGAAACCTCTCATGCGGGACTTTGTCGAACACCTTCTGAAAATCCAGATACACCATATCTGTAGGTTCACCTTTTCCCATGTTTATTCACCCCTTCAAAAAATGTGAGAGATTTGTGAGTCAAGGTTTCCCTTGGGTAAATCCATGCTGGCTGTGTCCCATTAAACATATCTATCTAAATGTTTTGTGATTTTATTCTTTATAACAGTTTCCATGATTTTCCCTGGCACTGAAGTCACTCACCGGGCTATAGTTTCCCAGATCACCCTTGGAGCCCTTTTTAAATATCGAGGTTACATTGTTCCTGAAGACTGGAAGGTGGCCAATGGATGATTTTAATGATTAATTGAAATAGCTCTGAAATCTCATTTTTTAGTTCTTCAGTTTGTCAATCTGGCCTACCACATCTTCCAGGTTCGACATGGTTTGGTTCAGTTGATCTGAATCATCACCTTAAACTGTCTGTGGAACAGCTCTCTTTTCAACAACCTCTTCATTAAACAGCAAAGCAAAGTATTTTAGTCCTTTCACGATATACTTATCTTTCCTAAGTGCCCCTTTAACCTCTTGCTCATCTTACTCCTGGTTTTTTGCCTGCTCTCTGACTAGCTATTTAATACAAACACACTAAAGAATATACCCCAATAGTTTACTTCTCTCCAAAACGTTTAAGTTCTAAAAATTTCCCCAAGCAGTAATTGCCGATTCTTTTCAGCCACCAGCAAGGTGATCCTTTCTTCTCAGTGCTCCCATCGATAACCTCCAGTCTCTTTTGGAGTTTGCAGCCATTCTACCATTGACTGCATTCAGTTCTCTCCTCTACCCCACTCTTCAATTTCACCTGTGTGCCTGGAGTCCCTGCCCTCCCTCACCTGGGACTCCTCCCCCAGAGCCCTCTGTCAATCATTGCAGGTGACCACTGTCCACAATACCTCTAGCAACCATATCTCTTTCCTCCGCGAGGGATATATACTGTATTAGAAGTAGCTAACTGATGCCGGGATGCAGGATTGAGCTGTTTCTATTGTACGAAGTGAATTTGAAGCAAAGGTTAAAACATGCCAAACCAGGAGCTGCTGAAAGAATTTTGGGAGAATGTTATTCAAAGATATAGAAAATGGGAAGGCTTTAAGCAAACTTCAGCATGTTTGAATTTAGCCTTGGAGTGCAATCAGATCCATTGTTTTAAAATGGAAATAGATTGGAACCATTGAGACACTGCTACAATCAGGCCATCCCTCCAAACTCAGTAGCTGGGGGTTAATGAAATTGTTGCAGAAAGTCACTGTTCAGACTAAGATTGCTTGAAAAAGAGCTAAATATGTTTGACTGAGACTGGGGAAATGTTGAACAATTGCACAATGACTCCACAAACATGCTGGTACAGGAGGGTGGCAAAAAGAAAACCACTGCTGAAGAAAAGCCATATGATGTGCTGCTTAGCGTTTGCAAAGGAACACGTAGGGCACACTGTAGGCATGTGGGAGATAACTGTTGGGTCTCAAGGTGTAAAACAGCACATCACCCTGCTAACACTGTCCCTAGAGTAAAACATGAAGGTGGTAGCAGTGGAGTGAGGGAGGCTTGTGAAGATAAAGATAGAGCGAGAGATGCAGGGCACAAACTCCTAGGCAGAACTAGAGGAAAGCCTGTTCCATGTTATCGTTTTGGGACTGGGGGGAGAAGATTCACCTTTCAGCAGGACATTGATCCTAAGCACAAAGGAAAAAAAACTCAATATAGTGGCTTAGCAGAAGGAAAGTGAATGTCCTTGAGAGGCTCAGACCAAAATCAAACACACAATTGGTGGCAAAACCTGAAGACTGTAGTCCACAGATGATGCCCGGCCACCTTGAAAGGGTTTTGAGCTCTTCTGCTAAGAAGAATGAGCCAAAACAGCACCATCCCACAGTGCAAGGTTAGATGCGTGTTCTAAACAATTCATGGCTGTTGCTGCATATAAAGGGTTTCCACCAAGTATTGAATCAAGGCATGTGAAGACTTATGCAATCAAGTCCCTTTTTCTTTCTTTCTTTCTTTTTTTTTTTTTTTAACATTCTTAATTCCTTTTGCAATATTGTATAATTGTGCTTTCATGTTGAAAGTGGTATGTTGTGTAGATCAGTGAAACATACTCCTACTTTAATGGATTTTGCCTTGCATTTTTTTTTTTTTAAGACACAGAATGTGAAAAATGTCCAGGCATGTGAAGAGTTTTGCACAAACATTTCTGTTAGGAATGAAAATGAGCAAGCAGCAAAACTCTTTTGAAATAACACACAGACGCAAGACGATTGATGAAACTGTTTTTAATTGAAGGGAGATAGTTGGGTGGGAGCAGCAGCTGACAGCAAATTTTGGGCCCAACTCTGTAAAGGAAAGCATTGAGATCGTGTAAGTAGAGTTTTGCAGCACTTGTCCAACATCTGATCAGAATTAACTCGCAAAGTGGTGAGGTTGCAGATGTGCCATAAATGAGTGTGCATAAAGAAGCCATTTGTTAGAATTAAGGAAAAAAAGATTTTTCTCTCCCCCTCCACCTGGGTAAGGCAGGCTGTTCCAGCTGGATTGCATTTAATTAGCTTTCACATTTGTCGGGTCTGGGAGATTGTGATATTCTTTAGCAGAAGTAGTTCTAAAACAATCGTCATTTCTCTGAGTAACACTGAGAATCAATAATGTGACCTGCAGAGCTCAGTTTGTCCATTTAACCTTATCCGCATGTATCCTGATGTTCATTGCATCTCTAGATGGCTGAACAAGAAACCATTCTCGGAAGAAAATCACAGTTGGTGGGGAGAGCTATGACATTTTCTTCTGTGTGGGAGTTGTCTTTATTTTCTTGTCTCTTTCTTACTTGGCTACCAGAATTTGTTTGCTTGTGGATTTCTTATAAACCGGATACGCTTGACTGTATTACAATAACGTCTTCAAAGTTTACTTAACAGTTCTTCAGGCCATTTTGCTAAGTGATCAGTTCTGCAGAATTCCTTTATTATATATACCCTTAATATTTTTTTTCACTGCATCCCCCTTTTTTTTTTTTTTTTTAAATGAAATTCAATCAGCACGGACTTCTATCAATACTGCTCCTTCCACAGAAGTTATAAACTAGAAAAGAGAGATTTTAGTTCATCACCCTCATCTGCAGGTATTCTAAAACTTCTCCAGGACTTGCTCACCAGGAATGAAACGCCCTTGCCATGTAGTTCTGCTTTCAGCTTCCCACCAATAATTTCTGGGAGGGTAGTGGGAGTACATGGTGATTATATTTCTCCCACCTCTCCTCTTTCATTCATGCCCTCTCCTCCCCCACAGCTTCATCTTTTCTTCCTTGTTTTTATTCTTCCCAGTCCCTTACTCTCCTCTTCTTTCCCCATGCTCGCTTCCCCTCCCCCTCCTCACTCTTATCTCCTGCTATCTCCTTCTCATACACTCACTCCTTTTCATCTCACTTGCTCTCCTCCTCTTCTCCTTCAGCCCTCTCGCTCTGTCTTCTCTGAGGCTCTGCTGCTGCCACCTCTTCCTCCTTCCCCAGTGATGGAGAACTCCAGTTCTCGAGTGCCACCAACAGGCCAGGTTTTCAGGATCTCCATTGTATGCAAATCTATCTCATGCATATTCATTGTGGAGATCCTGAAAACCTGGCCTGTTGGTGGCACTCGAGAACTGGAGTTCACGCTACTCTCTCCAAGGTCTTGTTTGCTTCTATTACCTCCTTTCTATGGCTCCTGATTAATGCGCCTAGGCCCTGATTGGAGTTAGACACCTTTTTATGTCTCCTCCCACCTCTTGGCCTGCTAGCCAAGAAAATGAACTCTCCCCAAGCAAGCAGACAATTAAACTAACCTTATTTGTTCATTTTGTTTTAAACTAATGATTCGGGCCTACGTCTAGGCGCAATGCCAGGGCCTCGTCTAAGATCCTCAAATTAAAATAAAACAAAAACTTACCTGATCTGTCGGGTATCTGACTAAGGCTGGGTCCCAATGTCGAGGCCTTTCAGCTCCTCTTCAGGCATCCTCTTCTTTCTTCAGCCCGCAAATCAAATGACTGTATCCGCTGGGTTGTGCCCGAGTTAATGAATTCTGGCACATTCACTCCAGTGGAGAGTGCCATTTTGATGTATGACAATTTCCAGGCCCTGACTCTGGGGCCTCAGCCTGGAGGCCAGGACCAGATGCCGGGACCTCTGAGCTCCTCTTCTTTCTTCGGCTCACAAGCCAAAATGATGGCATCCGCTGGACTCGCACTGGAGTGATTTAAATCTGATGCATTCACCCCAGCAGTTGGTACTATATTGATGTCTGGCAATTGCCGTACATTGCTGTAGATCAAAATTGCACCACCCGCTGGGGTGAATGCGCCAGATTTAAATAACTCCATTGCGAGTCCAGCGGATGCCGTCTTTTGGCTTGTGGGCTGAAGAAAGAAGAGGCTGCCCGAAGAGCTCAGAGGCCTGGGCCTGACCCTAAGCCAAGGACCTGGCATCAGCTGAGTCCGCGGTGATCTGCCATGCCCTTGACCCACGCAAGTCAGAGGCTTTGACCTAGTCCAAGATGGCAGATCCCCACTGGACTTGGTAAGTGGGGGCCGGTGGGGGGATCCTGGCCCCAGTGTTTTTCTGGGAGGGAGGGCTTGTCTTCATTTTTTGGCCATTTGTTTTTTGTTTGATTTGTGTCTTTCACACAAATTAAACGAATCAAGCAATCCACAAACCGAAATTCATAGGGAAAAAAAACCTGCCAAAAACGAACTAGAAACGATTTTATTTTTCTCTGCACATCCCAACTAGATACTAGAGTTGTGCAGCTGGACAATGTTCATTTGTTTCCTTTGGGGTTTTTTGTTCCAGATTTTTTTTTTTGCACGTCATGCTATGTCATTTCATTTTAGCATGCACTAAACTTTTGTGTGCTCTAAAACCCATTTAGTACATGTTTAAAAAAAAAAAAAATAATAATAATTTGCGTACATATAGGCAAAATGAAAAAAATAATAGCACATTCCTAGTAGGTACTGTTATAGATGTATCATGTACTCATAGTAAATAATGCCCTTCAGGCAGCTAATAATGGTCTTGGTGATTAGTGTTCAGTGAACAAATAGCTGGAAATAATGATGAAGTATCAGTAACACTGAGGTGCTCTTTCTCATTTCCAGACGAGCAAATCCTGCTTTTGGCAGGCTTGCGATAGAATGGGGGACTTGCTGGCTCAGCCTGCTGGTTGGCGCTGTAGGTTAAATAAAACACCACCACGGCACGGTGTGATTTTTCTGGTCAATTCTAGGCCAGAATCTAACTTGACATGCTCTGCATTGTGCTCTCCTTGTCCAATCCATCTCCAGCTATTAACATAATGTCCGGTTCTGGCACCTTTCTGCCCATCCTGATGCAGGATAACCTTTGGGCATTGCTTCATGCAGCACTTTACAGCTCTCATTAGCTCCCTTTTTCTATCTGAATTGGCCTCATCCTGTAATGTGCAGTGCATGACTAACCCATAATGCTCAAACATTGTCTTCTGTCTGTGAATCGGCCTTTTAAAGCATATGGCCCAGCATCTGCTGTAATTATGTGTCTATCTAGAGTATAAATCACAATTCAAGCTTTTTTTTTTTATTTACCGACTGCCACTCAGATTTCTGAAAGCATGGGATACAGGAATTAGGATGTTTGTACACTCACGTGAACCATGAATGTGATGTTGAAAACATTCACAAGCAAATATTTTACTGGTGCACTCTTTTTTTCCAAAGAGCTGCCAGAGCAGTGCAGCTGAGAGAGAGTGGCTAGCAGCTGAGGGGAAGCGGTGGAGCCCCTGCTTGCTGAGGTGATGGATTTTAGACCTTCCAGCTTAATAAAAACAAATACTATTGCAATTAAATACTAACTTTGATTCCCAGAGCAGTAAATGACACCATGCCTCTTTAAAATGTTCAGACCGGAGAGATCATCAGGGGCAATGTCTGCCAGATGTTCTTTGGTCTGGGCAGAGACCAACTATTGTTTGCCATCCCTTGGCCTATGTTGTGGAATAACCTCTCTGAAACCCTGCAGAAAGAGGTTTGCTTTGGACCTCCTACCGGTGGCCTCTCCTGCTCTTCCTCCTTGGCTATCTCAGAGCAGGGACCTGGAAGCTGCTGGAAGAAAAGGCAGCTCATGTCTGTGCATGCAGGGCTTGGAGCCTGATGGGAAATGGTGCTGGTGGCCGAAGCAGCTGCAGCAGCGAGGAGTCCAGACTCAGCTTACGGATTTTCCCCTCCCCCACAACCAGCCCCTCTGATCAAAGATTTCAAGTGGTAGTGCCTCTTTTTCCAGTGCTAGAGATCTACACGCCCTTGGTGAATCACTGACTCATGGCTGTTAATTGGAGACTAATAGTGCCTCCTTTCTAAACATCTAACAGACACAAAAGATCAGAACCACTTAGCGATATGAAGACAGAGCTTTTCCTTCTTAACATAGTGAAATGGCAGGATAAAGGTCTTTTCTGATTAATCTCAGGTTCCTGTTTCTTGGATCTATTGCTTCCTCCTCTGCTATTTCTGTCATCTTTCTGTTTTGTCCCATAATGGTTGGTTGGTTGGTTTATTTATTTATTTATTTATTTATTTATTTTTGCAATGAATGGTATGTCTCATCATATTCACACTCAAGTTTTTAAAAATTTCTTTCCTGAAGTGAAGCTCATTTCCTGTTTGCATGAAGGGGCCATACTGATTAAAATGCAATGTGATTTTAGCATGGATGTACAGAATTGTAATGTGCTTTGAATAGAATGTGGACTATAAATATTTTTAAATTTAAAAAGAAGCTGAAAACCCACTTCTTTTGTCAAGCTTTTCAGTAACAGGGATAGTTTTCTGAGGCTCCTATTGAAAAGTCATGGTGTGTGGGGTTTTTTTTTTTTCTCTTTAGGACTTACACTAACTTGTATTATGGATGTGTTTGTGTTTATCTGTGTTTGTGGATGTTTTTTGGAAGTTGCTTAGAATTGTGGATAATGCGACCTCTAAATATTTCAATAAATAATATTCCTTGGCATTGTATTGCTCCTAGCTGTGGATGCATCGGCCACTGGTTTTATTTATTTATTTTTATTTAAAATATTTTCTATACCGTCGTTAAGTTAAATACCATCACAACGGTTTACAGAAGGGCACGATAAAGAGAAATATGGGTGGTATAGATTACAAATTACTCGTGTGCCATCATAGTACGGTAACAATGTAAAATAATAAACTAGGTATGTAAATTAAACCTGATTGTTAGGAACAAATTAGGCAGTTTGATTTTAACATTAATATGCTTATGTAGGTTACTAAAAACTTCTAGCTTGGTGCATCCTTATCGCTCAACTATTTTTCTCCTTTTCTTTATAAAATGCTTGTTTAAAAAGCCAGGTTTTCAGATTAGTTTTGAATAATTTCAGATTTGTCTGTAGTCTTATTTCGAGTGGCATGGTCTTATTTCGAGTGGCATGGTATTCCAGAGTACAGGACCAACCAGTGACAGTGCTCTTTCCCTTACTTGCGTGAGATGTGCTGATTTGACAGAGGGGACAGTTAGTAGAGCTTTATTTGCAGATCTCAGGTTTCTTTGTGGTACATGCACGCGCAGTGCCGTGTTAAGCCAGTCGGTTTTATCATCGTGGATTAGTTTATGGATTATACAAAGTGTTTTATATTGTATTCTTTGTTCAATTGGAAGCCAGTGGAGTTCAGCAAGTGTTCCTGTAATATAGTCACTTTTTTTTTTTTTTTTTTGCCTGTCAAAACTCTGGCAGCGGAATTTTGCAATATTTGCAGAGGCCGAATTGTAGATTGAGGTAGTCCTAACAGCAGGGAGTTACAATAATCTGTGCTAGCGAATATCATTGCTTGTAGAACTGTGTGAAAATTGTTAATCGTTAATAGAGGTTTTAGTCTTCTTAGGATCATAGTTTTGCATAACCTTCTTTTATTTTCTGTGAGATGTGGTGTTTCATGTTTAGCTCAGGGTCAATTATTACTCCTAGATTCCTAACTTTTGTTGCTAACTCGGTGGTTTGAATATTTTTGATTGTGAATGTTTGTTTTTACGTTCAAGATGTAAGAATTCAGTTTTGTCAATGTTTATAACCAATTCCATCTGGTTTAGGAGCTGTTTGATTATTTCTAGGTACATATTGGCTAGTTTCGTTGTTTCTTCAATGGTGTTTGGAATGGGTAACAGTAATTGTATATCATCTGCATAAATGTAATGTACGATTCCCAGTCCTGCTAGTAAGTGACATACTGGGAGGAGGTAGATGTTAGTGTTGCAGATAGGGCTGATCCCTGTGGGACACCAGTTAGCAGTTTGACTTTGTCTGAAAGTGCATTTTTGATTTGTACCTGAAAACATCTATTGTTTAAGTATGACTCGAACCATTTTAGTGTTTTGTTAGTGAGTCCTATTTCTTTCAGTCTATCGATTAGTATTCTGTGATTTACAGGCTCAAATGCTGCAGAGAGATCTAATAGAACCAGAATGTAGTGTGTTCCTGTATCGAATCCTCTTAAGATATTGTCTGATAGAGCTAATACTGTAGTGTTTGCGGAATCCATGTTGTGCTGGATATAGTGTGTTATTTTCAAGGTGGTTAGATAGTTGTTTTTGAACTGATTTTTCGATTAGTTTGGCTATTAGGGGTAAGTTGGAGACTGGTCTGTAGTTGCTAAGATTTAAGGGGTCAAGGTTCTTTTTCTTAATAATTGGCTTGATTATGGCTCCTTTCAAGGTATCCGGCATTACTCCTTCGTCTAGTGAGAGGTTGATGATTTTAGTTAAGGTTGGGGTTATTGTGTCGGCTATTTTTTTAAGTTCTGTAATGGGTATGGTGTCGCTTTTGTGGGTAGCAGGGTTTAATTGCCTAATCATTTTTTCTACTTCAGGGTGTGATACCTCCTCAAATTCAGCCCAGATACTGACGTCTCTAGTGGGCATCCTAATCTCTTGTTTTGTAGTTACAGGGATTTTTTTCCTTAGATTCTCAATTTTGTCTTTAAAGAATTGGGCTACATCATTGCATTAATTTTCTTGTAGGGTTAGATGATTGATAGTGTTGTCACATATTAGGTTGTTTACTATATTAAATAGGGTTCTGGCATTGTTTGCAAATTTTTCTATTTTGGAGCTGTAGTATTTTTTTTTTTTGATGTCTAAGATTGTTTTTTTGTAGTATGCTAGTTGTTTTCTGTACTTAGTTAGATTCTCGGTTGATATGTTGTTTTTCCATTCTTTTTCTTTTTTTCTAAGTATCCGTTTTACTACTTTGATTTGTTCACTGTACCATGGATTGTTTGACTTTGGTTCTTTAATGCGGGCAGTTTGTAGAGGATTTAGTTTGTTAGCTAAAGAAGTTATTCTGTTTAGCCAGTCAGTTGTAGCGTTGTGGCTATCTATGTAATTGATATGTGTTAATTCTTTGGATAGTTTGTCTTTAAGAATTTCAGTGTTTATAAGGGGGGCGGTATGAGAATTTGGCTGGTTCCATGTTCTGGTTTTTTTTATGGGTCCTTTGTGCTTTATCTGGGAGTTAATGAGGAAGTGGTCTGACCATGGGATTTGTGTGTATTCAGTTTTTATGTTTTCAAGGAGGCTACTGTTAAAGGTTAGATCTAATGAGTGGCCTGCTTTATGTGTTGGTTTGTCTGTGATCAATTTAAAACCTAGTGCAGTCATTATGTCTAATAGTGTTTGGCAGGTATTAGATAGGGGGAGGGCATCCATGTGTAGATTAAAGTCACCTAATATTATGGTGGGTTTAGAGGGATTTAGATGAGTTGTGAAAAATTCTATTAGTGGGGAGATATTTAGCTCGAGGAGACTGGGAGGGCAGTATACCAGGCAGATTTGAAAATGATTAGTATCAAAAAGGGCAATTTCATGATTCATTGGTGTTTGATTGAGAGTAATTTAGTTTTAAATATTTTTTCAATGATTAATAATAATCCGCCTTTTATTTATTCTTGGGATCGAGAAAACCTCGTAGTTTTGTTTGGTAGTTGATTCTTTAGAACTACATCTGATTTTTTTTTTTAGCCATGATTCTGTTATTGCTATAAAATTAGGTTTTGTGTCATATAGCAAGTCTGTTATGATGGAAATTTTTTTGTTACTGATTGTACGTTAACTAGGAGAAAAGAGATCATTAGTATGCTGTTTAATTTGGTACTGATGGTACGTGTTACTGGAATTAGGTTATTTGTAGTTGTATCCCTTTGTTCTTTAGTGCTGTGATGGTGTTTGTGTTGATGCTTCTTTGTGTTTGCATACTTACCATTTCCTGTGCATACTTGGATGGTGAAAGTGGAAGTGGAGCTTGTGGTCATTGATAAAGTCCTGTTGTCAGGTAGCTGTTGGTTGGTATCCATTTTTTTTTTTTTTTTTTTTTAAATCTCTCTGGGTGTACTAGGGGCTGTACGAAGGGGGCGTAAAAAAGGGGCCTGCCCCTTTGTTGCGCCCCTTTGATGTGCGGCGCCTGCCGGGTCCCTGGCTGTCTTTTATCCTCCGAGAGCCCCTGCTGACGTCAGCCACGTCCCCATAATCAGTTACCACTGATTATGATATAACAACATAAGGCTAGCTTTTAGGTGTAGAGTGATCCATCTGCAGAAATCGTCTACTATTCTTGTTTTGTACTGAAATCACTTCATCATATCCCGCATATATACTTGTTGCAACCATCCCTTCCCGATGGCTTCACTCCGCCTACCTTTCTTTTTGCCTCCTCTCGCTATGGATGGACGCCTGGCTGCTGCGGCCTCCGCCTGCCGTCCTCTCTGGTGTCCCCGGACTGGCTTGGGTGCTGCTTCTCGCCATGCTCCACTGGAACCTTAGGGTGCGCATGCCGTGCAGCCCTCACTCTTATTTCCTACTTGGCGCGAACCTCAGGGGTGTCCCCCTGTGATGACGTCACGCTGCCCGGATATTTAAAGCCTACGATGTTTGCTAGTCTTTGAGTTAGCAAGGGGAATCTTACGGATGGGATTCGCTCTCCGTACCCAGCTACTCTGCCTCTCCAATTTTCCTTTGGACTCTTAATGCTAACGGGGTACCCGCTCCTCGGGAGCCTCACTTGCTTTTCAGGTCGCTATCAGGAAACCGGTAGTCGCTCCTCAAGGGCCCATGTTCCCTAACTCGCTGCCTGTTCCTACCTTCTCTTCTACCTGGAAGGATTCGCTATCTTCAACACCAGTGAGTACTACCATCTTCACCTCAGAGCTGTTCCCTGGAACCAGGTACTCGCTCCTCGAGGGCCTGCCTCCGTTCCAGCCCTAGTGCCATCTCCTACGTGGAACTGCTGTGTGAGTTCATTAACTTCAAGCCTCTCAGCTCTCAGGGATCAGGTACTCACTCCTCGAGGGCCTGCTCTCCCTATCCTGGGGTTCTCCATACTGGGGCTTTGTGCATATTCCACTGTACTCATTATTCTCAGTTCTTTCCACTACAGCACTGCTACTGGAGGAGCGCCTGAGGGATACTAGCCCAGCTGGGCTACCTCTGCTGCTCACTACTGCCACCTCTGGTGGCTTCATCACATTGTGTTTGTGTGTCCTAAGCTGAGCCTGACCTGTGGCCTCTCACAGGACTCCCCCCCCCCCCCCCCCCTCCCCGTGGGCGAGGTCAGCTGCCACAGTGTCCAAGGGTCCACCCAAACCTCACTAATTATAACAATACTGCTCTTCTCTTGCTGGTGTGTTTATTTTCAGCAGATCTAAATAATTTCTTGAAGTTAATTTATCCATTGATTAAGTCAATATAAATGGGTGCCCCATTCCCTCTTTCCAGATTAATCCACAGTGTCACCTGCTTACCTCAAAAGCCTTTGTGAAGGAATGCCCTGGAAACCCTTCTTAACTGGTGTTGGACTGGCATCTGGCCTGGTGCACCTTAAAAAAAAAAAAAAAGGTATGATAGTCAGGTAGCTGCAAGGTTGGGGTTCTGAGCGCAGGGTTAAGAGTGCAGTCCAGGGGAAGGAAGAGAGGCCCTGGGAACTCCAGGAGAAGACAATCTGACTGTGAGTAACAAGGGAGAGGCAGCCCCTTAGAACAGCTGTCCTGTGTTTTGTGAGCATCATAAGGGAAGGTAACCTTTTGGAATAAGTTGGCCTACTTCTGTGTTTGTGTAAGGGAACGGTCCAGTTTGAGTTTGTATGAAGGAGTTGGGATTGCTAAATGTGAATGCCTACCTTTTTCCCCCACTGTAAATAAAAGCACTTAACAGGGAGGAAAAAAAAGCCTTGACTACTCTTTTCTGTGGCTATATATACACACATATATATATGTGGGCGCCATGCCTCCCCTGTCCTTCCTGAATAGATTATAGCCTGGTATAACATTATATCCCAGTCATGGTTCTCAGAGTACCATGTTTCTGTGACTACCATTATAGCCATCTCAGCCTCTTCCATGACTGCCTCTAGATGTGGAACTTTTCCCCTGCTAGTTTTCCAGATTCTGCCCTTTCCCCCCATTTCACTGTTCTGGTTAATGTTTTATTTACCTGAAGATTTTTACTTATCTTAAGGCTTGTCCACCTATCCTTGATGATCCTGATTTAAAGCCTTCCTTATTAAATTTTGCCAGTCTGTTTTGGAAGGTGCTGCACACCTTGTTTGACAGATGGACCCTATTTCTATACTCAACAGACCTTGGAATATCATCCCATGGTCTAGGAAGCTGAAAAATTTTCATCGACACCATCTGAGCAGTCATTCATTTACTTCCAGAATGTGACCATCTCTACCTTGTTCTTTATCCTTGACTAAGAGTATTGAGGAGAATGCCACCTGTTCATCTATTTGCTTTACCCTCTGTCCTACAACCACAAAGTCACTATTGATGCGTTATGTGTAGTACCTAGCATTATCTTGAAATCAGTGAGGGTGGTTATGCCCACTGGCATAACTGTGACTCATTTGTGGTCTTGCAAAGTATTACTGCAGGTCATGTTCTGAGTAAAGACTGGATGATTTTTCCCACCCTCTACAGAAAAGCTTTTTGGTCTGTGAGGCTATGGGTGCTGATGTAACAAAATCCAAGCCAAAATGGCACAAAATGTTGGTGCCGATTTTTAATACGGTGCGTGTGGAAAACATACAAACCCACTCACTGCTGTAAACTAATGATATGTGAATCAAATTGGCACTAAATATTTACGGTAAGCCCAAAAGCATGGCAAAACTGGCATTAAAACAAACATGAAGAAAACTGTGGTAAAAACAAGTGCACATTTGAAAAATGCTGCAGTGTTCCCTAATTGTTGATAGAAGCAACCTAGGCTGACCTATTTTCGAGATTGGTGGTGCACAGATGTCAATCTGTTTTCTTGGACACTCATCCTTGTATGGAAATAAGGCAGCCTCTTCCAGGGCCAATTTGTAAGTGCTGGGCAGTGGTAGGTGAGCTCTGGTCTAAATATTGTGGGTTTTCTGTGTAGGAGTGGTGGTGGTTCTTGATTGCTGCTTGTTTTTCCCTTGCTGTTTCCTATCCTTTTGTCTTGTGTTCTTGAATGAATCTTCAGAATGTCTGTGATTGTCTGTCTGTCTTTTTTTGTCCAATTTGGTGGGTAGAGCAGAATGGGTGTTCGTGGTTGTGGAGATAATGGACCGTGACACAGGGGGTGTGAGTCAGGAGAGGATGTATAACAGGCGGGCAAGCAGAGACAGACAGGATAAGAGAAGTGTGGTGCATGTGTTGGTGGATATGGGGCAGGAGGAGAAAGACATGCATGAGCTACACAGGGCAGCTAGAGAGGGGAAGAAAAGTGGCTGAAGTCAGTGGAGTTGAGGGAAGCAGGTAGTGAGAATAATGCTTGGGGAGATAGGGACCCACCCAGTTGTCAGAGTAACGATCAGGGGGAAACGAGCAGCTAAAGGAGAAGTGGCGTCAGTGTAGTGTGTACTTCATAGAGGAAGAGAAGGATATTCTGGTGCAGTGGGTTTGAGAAGCACAGTACACTTTTTGGGCAGAAGACATTCTCGAAGAACAAGAGAAAGTTCTGGGAAAGCATCACCAAGGATGTTAGTAGCCTGATGGTAATGACCAGGATAATGGATCGACTAGCTGAAAAATCAATGACTGAACATCGGGGCGGCTGTCAAGGCCAAGTTGGCAGTCCATTGAGAGATTTAAATGCCAGATGGGAGGAGGCACACCAGTGACTGTGGCTGATGCCGGTGGAGGAGCTGGTCCGGGGAACTTTTCAGCAGGACTACTACTTTTCTAGTGTCCATATTGGTGGCACTGATACAGATGCTGTAGAAGGAGCAGGTGAGTATGGCGGAGAATGAATCTCTGGGGTGAAGAGACTGGCTGAGGGGGCTCAGAAAGATGTAATGCTACTTGGTTCTGATATGTCTTCTCTAATTTTCCCAGATGCTAATCAGCTGATGGCCACAGAGGGGCCTGCTACAGAAGATGAGGCCAAAGAGAACCAGCTAGCACCTCTGGATCCACCTCCGATGGGAATAACAGAGCAACTTATCTACAGTCTGCAGCTGAGCAACTTATCTACAGTCTGCAGCTGCCAAGCGAGATCCTGCACCCAATACACAAAAAGAAGATGGACTGTTGAGCTCCACTTCACATGGCTAGACATATCCATGACATACATCCCAGATGTACCAGCAGCACTTGGCACCAGCACAGGCACCACTGTGGTCGGCAGTAGGGCTCCAGATCACAGCATTCTCCCACCAACAGGAACACCACTCTCCGGTATTGATGCGATGGCAGAACAGGTAGCTGCGGAATTGCTTGCAAGGTAGGAACTCAAGACTAGTGTGACAGCAAGATGGACTGCAGTACACCAGGAGATGGAATGCATGAGGAAGGAAATGCGTTTGGCTGCAGAGAGAGTCCAGATTGTCTGCGAGGGAAAGCACTGCTGCATCCAGTGTTAGCTTTGATGACCTTGTCAGTGTCTTAGAAGACTTGGCTTGTCCATACAGGAAATGAACAGGGTCCTTACCTGTGTGATCAGGCTTAGGTTGCCCCAGGAGGCAAACTCATAATCCAACTCTGAAACCACAGAACACAGCAGGTGGGAACCATGGATGGAGGCTGTATCCTCAAGGCAGGTTCCCACTATGCTGAACTGTTCCTGACTTTATCTGGACCAGACCCTATACTGGACTGCTGATGACTGCATCTGTACCCATCCTGCACCATGCTGGACCAGAAATGACTAACCAGCAGTCAACTACCACACCGCACCGCAAATGACAGCCTCAGGAGTCACGTTCCATGGGAACAGCAACACAACCCAACTTGTGCCACTGGTAATCTGGAATAGTGATGTTGGGGTCCAGGTGTCTGGTAATGATGGGATGTCAACCATAGCATGGTCTGCTATGAAAAGCACTGTCTTAGGCCTGCATGGTGGAAGAAGTTCTATTTCCAATGATGTGGAAATAATTCTTGGATGCCTTGTTTGAGCTATCATTTGCTGTACCACTGATGCTGGTCTCCTCTCCTCCTGTGAGTTTTTGCCTTTCTGGAACGTGGATGGTCAATCCTGTGAACTTCATCAGACTTGCATTTCTCAATTTTGTTTCTTTACTTTCCTCTTTTGCAGGTGGGTGCATCATTGGCACTTGGCATTGCAGTATATGGAAATGGTTACTCTCCTGATCTTCCTTCCAGCAAAAATGCTTCTTCCGTTTAAGACGCCTTGACTCTGCTTCTTACCCTCATCTCTTCCAGTGATGCTAGTTTCTTCTTTCCATGAGTTTTTATATTCCAACATTCCAAAGCATTATTTTTGCTGTTTTCCCACTGGGCGCTGGACAGCTTTAGACTTGCATTTCTCACTTTTAAATCATCTTTTTTTTTTCTCTTTCTTTTGCAAGTTGGGTGCATCATCTGTGCTTGTCACTGCAGTATGTGGAAATACTTCTTCCACTTGAATGTCTCATCTGTACGTGGACACTTCTCCCACTCGGATGGTTCCTTTGAGCCATTGCTCACTGTGCCGCCAATGCTCGTCTCCTCTCTTGAGAGTGTACGCACAGACATCCCTGGGTATTATTCTTGTTGGTTTCATAGTGGGTGCTGGACGGTACATCTCTAGGCTTCTGATTTGCATGTCTAACTTTTTGTTTTTTCTTTACTCTTTTGGTTGAGGTGGGTGAATCATCAGTGCTCATTACTGCAGTCTGAAGAAACAGTGATTCCACCATGCTTGCTCATCACTGCTGCTTCGCTGAAACAGTGCATCATCTACAACTCTTTGGACAAGAGCTTCTTTGTGCACTTTGGCAGGCTGTCACATGAGTGTTCCACATGTTTCTCAGTGTATGGATCTGTTGATTTCATTTATGGATTTCCGCTGCATATACTATCTTGTATTCTATGCTCTTTTCCCAGGCTGTCAGTGTGGCTGTTTAAATGTAACTGGACTCTAGCTGAATATGCAACCTTGCGTTTTATGCAGTTGCTTTGAATTCAATCTCATATTTTTACTTCTGCAATTATTTTTTAATTAAAATCTTAATTGTATCTTTTTTTTTTTTTTTTTCCTGTTGGCAAGTGGTTCATGGGCATCACAGGCTGTGCCTCCTTGGACCAGGCATTGCCACACTGGTTGGGGAACCATGGCCCAAGGAAACAATGAATGCAATGTTATGGAGCATACAGCACACCACGAAAGTATCTTCTGTTTTCTCTGGTGAATACTGCAATGCGCCTCCAGAACAGTCAAGATAAAGGAACTGACTTCAAAAGGCCAAATGTATCTTCTATGATCACCCTGGTTCTCTGTTGTGCCTCGTTATAGGGATTTCTGCCACCATATGTAGTGGAGGCAGAGGCGAGAGCAGCCATGTCTTGCAGCCATAACCAGTATCTCCTGCAAAAAAAAATGGGAAATAGAACAATCCATTAACTTATGTGCAAGGAACCAAAATAAATCTTGCTGTCAACCTGTTGATGCCCGCCCCATAGTTCAGCCAACACTTTTGGAATAATACACACTTTTGGCACCATGCACCAGAAAGTTTGTAATATTCTGCTTTCATTATCCACCTCAGAATGCTTACATTTTAACATTTTAGCTTAACGCTTTGCTTTGACTTCTGTTTCAAACTTACAGAGCAACCAGCCTTTGCTGTATTTCCCGTCAGCACAGACTGCGTAAGGATGGAGTCATGGCAGCTTCTGGAAAACTTGGCAACACCACTGGTTTATTTTCATGTGTGCATTGCACACAACTTGAATATTCAGGGAGTAGAAATGCTTCCTGTTTACGATATGCCATTTCTGTCCTGTGTGGAGGAGTGAGAGCAACATGGGTGCAATTGATGCATAAATACCAGCTATATCGAACGCGCACTTCATCTCCTGCCACGCTATAAGCTGCTGCGGGTACTTGATGTTCTCACTGACCCATTTCCTCATGGTCCTTAGTACCTGACTGAAATGCCTTGAAAACGTTGACTGATCCGTACCGGCCACCACAGCCACTATAGTCTAGTAAAAATGCAAATGGCAAGAAAATGCAAGGTACAGAGGAGCCTGGAATATCATGTCCATGATTGGTTAGAGGATCATCATAATCTCTGATTTCTTCATAAACAGAATTGCCCTGGAGCTCAGTCTATATGTCTGCACGACAACTGTTTCTGGTAACCCCAGCAGTGTTCTTGTGGAAAATCTGCTACCTGCGTGCCTTCTGTGAGCAGCTTAAGCCAGGACAGCCTGCTCCTCTCAGATATCCTTTGGCGATAGTGTCTTCTTTCTTTTTCTTCTTTCTTTGCACTAAAACTTCTGCGGCTGTAATTCTTCAGCTCACATACAAAATGTACAAAAGTATAAAAAAAAAAAAGAAAGTATAAAGCTCAGAAGCACCTGCACACAGCACTAAAATGGACATCAGAAATGTGAGTTTACTCCTGCTCTGACCCAGGCATTAATTTTCGCACATTAAAAAAAAAATTAAAATGTCTCCTTGCTAACGCAGCTCTCTACATTACCCTGTAATACTGAATATCCTCTTTCATGTGATTTGCATGTACCCGTGCTAAGCATACTGCAGGTTTTGTAGCACAGGTTTTTTTTGGCACTAAAACACACATTACGTGCTTAACGCTGAAAAACTAACATGAAAGCGCATGGTATGCTCAGTGCAGCTTTATTACATCGACCCCCATGGTTAGCTAAAGGTAGGTCGGTATAGAAGAAGATTGTTATGAGCAGATTTCCAGTTTTCTTTCTGAATTACATTAATCTCTTTTGGATTAATGGAGGAAGGGTGAAAGGAGTAGTTGGTTGCACATTTTCTATTAGTTGAAGTGGAGTCATTGATAAACAAAACTCTTTGAGAAGACTATCTCCTGGTCTAGATCTTCTGTCAGACTCTTGTAAAAATGGAAGTAGCACAGGTGCTTGCATTTTAAACTTGGCTTCTTTTCTAAATATTAATTTATATGGTCTTAAAAATAGAGACATTCTACCAGTTAACTTTACAAAGATTGCTAGTGCTCCTTCATCAAATTGCATTTAATTACCATTCATACTTTCCTAGAGTAGCATTTTTATATCTATGGGAATAGTATGGTAGTAAATGGACTGTGCACTTAAGATAAATACCCAATGTTTACTACATCATTGAATTATTCCATAGTGTATTCTTAAAAGCTTGTCTTTCCATAAGTGCTTCAAATTTTCATCATAAGCAATTGTAGTGATAATTTCCTTCATGAATGGGTGCTTGTTTGTTTATTTCCAACCCTCGTTTTACCTACATCCTGTTTTTCAGTATTTGATAGCAACCTGGAGAATGTTCATTGGTTTGAGAAGGGATAATTACAGTGTAGAATTTTTCAACCAAAAGTACCATTTATAAAAATCCTTTGCCTCATTAATGTGTCAAGATAATACTTCCTGAAATGTGAATTGTTTGGGTCTATTTCTTTGTCACTGTTTCCAGCTGACAAAACCTTGCTGATGTTTGTGAGTGGCTTGGAACTTTATTTTATTTTAGACATTTTATATACCATCTTTCCAAATGAAGATCACAACGGTTTACAAAAGTAACATTCACACTATAGATCAACACAACAGGGATTAATATAAATCTAAGCTGATTTGCTAATACATATTAACTAAAGGTCTAGGACAGCAGGTTTGTTATACAGAAGTTCTATTTCCACAATTTTCAAGGAATAGTCAGTGAGTTGTCTTAAAATACTTTAAATCTCTCGTTACTTGTTACTCATTCTTCAATTGTTTGCAGCAACCAAATTCTAAACAGCCAACTTGCTATTGGTCCTCTTGATATTGCAGTTTTCTGCATTCTGATATTTTTAAGTTAGGTTATAAACACTTTTTTTTTGTCAAAATACTTTTTATTAACCAGGAAAGTGGTACACGGGCCCGCTATGGAAAACATACGATCTCTTATTTGCGTCAGATGTATACTCTGTATTGTAGGCACAGTCAATAGTCCTGTTTTTTTTGAGATCTTAGTGTTCGCTGTGGTGTGTATCGTTGTAGTGTCACACCTATCAGATCGGGGTTACTATAGTGGATAATTTTAAATATTAGTGTTAATACCTTATAATAGATTCTGGATTGTACTGGCAGCCAGTGAAGTGATATCAGCAAGGGTGTGATGTAATCAAATTTCCTTGTTCCTAATAAGTCTTGCTGAGGCATTTTGCAATAACTGTAATGGTTTTAATATACCTGTAGGAAGGCCTAGTAATAGGGAGTTACAGTAGTGTTTATGTTTGTTAGGGGACGATCTTTGCAAAATATTTAATCTTTTGAAATTCTGAGTTTTTGTTTGATGCATGGAGAATGCTTGCCGTTGGACTGTTTCATGTTTTCTGCCCTGTCTTATGTGGCCAGTTGAAGATATGGTCTTGTCCGTGATAGTTAGTTAAAATCACTTGGCTTGGCAGTTCCAAACCTTGTGACTGACAACGGCAGAGGTGTGTCAGGGTATTACCCCAAACAGGGGCTCAAATCAGCATCAGTTTAGGATGAGAGTCCTAACCACTAGATCAGCCAGTGACTTGGAGTAAGTTAAAGCAATAATGCTCAAGGATTCTGAGGCATGACACATTTTGAACATATTTCACCAATTCATTATTCCTTATGTTGGCTGCCAGTTGAATGGAGGATTCAATATTAAGATCATCATGATGGTGTATTAAGCACTGAACACTGAATCACCACAATGTATTAGCTCTTGCTAAATATTTGTTGGCCTGGTTGGGCTCTTTGATCAGCAGAGAAATGTTTTTTGGACATCTCGGCTCCATGACCGGTTAGGTTGGCTGAAACTTGAGAGGTTGTTTGCTATGGCCAGCCCTACTGTATGGAATTGGCTCCCTGAGACACTGCGGAAAGAAGTGCGTATAAAACTTTAACAAGTAAAACAAAAAAAGTGTTTTAGGGAGGCATTTTAGGTTAAGCTAAAGAAACATTTTGATTATGCATGAAATCAAATGGCAGCTATGTTATGAATAATTGTTTAATTAGTGTCAATTGTTTTAAGTTTGTATTAATGGAATCTTGTAGCCACTTAGGACCTAAGATAATGTGGCATATAAATGTTTTTAAACATTATGAATTGGCTGGAGTTCAGTTTAAAGGGATTGATGGGAAGCAGAAAGCTGTTTGCAGCAATCCAAATTCTAAACAGCCAACTTACTATTGGTCCTCTTGTTTGCAGAGTCCTTGCTGCCAAGTCTCTCTGCTCCAGGCTGATCTGCTTCTTACTTGCTGATTTCAGTTTCAGGACTGCAGTTCTGGCTCACTTCCAGCTCCTGCTCTAGCCTTGTGACCAGGGACGGATTGGCCTATTGGAGCTTCAGCCATGCCTCGGTGGGCCTGTCAGGCTGGTCACAGAGCCTATGGAGTCGCTATGACCAACACCAGCCCTGCAGCAGCTCTTCTCACAGAGCAGGAGCCTCCCCTGAGGTTCCCCATTGACACTTGCCTTTTAATTTTTCACTATGGTGCTGGCTGCATCAGCATTGTGCTTGCTCTTCACTCTGCTCCCCAATCAGCACCACGTCCCTAAGGCCTGCCGCACACCCTCGGGTTCCTTCCTTCCCCCACTGCACAGCAGTTTCCTCTTACAGCTTTGCTGGTGGGAGACAACCAGTAGATCTCCTGTGCTACTGCCTAGCCGCAGGCTGAAAGCCTTCCATTGCTCTCTGCTGCCTGCCCCCCTTATGCTTGGCTGTGGCAAACCCCACCCCCAAGTATCAAGGCTTTTCAGCCCTGTTCTTCCCACACCATGGGGCACTTCTGGAATTATCAACAGACAGCCCTGCCTGAAGGAGAGAGAATACTAGTGAGCTGGAGAGCATATGAACGAGCATCTTTGTATGTAAGTGTGAAAAAGAGAGGGTTGTGAGCAAGCTTGCAGGTGTGCATGTCTGAATATGTGTGTTTATCCCAGGACAAGCAGGATGATAGTCCTCACATATGGGTGACATCGATGGAGCGCCCTCACAGAAAAACTTCTGTCAAAGTTTCTAGAAACTTTTGGCTGGCACACTGAGCCTACTGAGCATGCCCAGCATGCCATGATCCCTGCATCCACAGGGGTCTCCCTCCAGTTTCTTTTTTTTCCGCGTTGCTTTTAGCCTCGCATTGAAGGAGCTCTGAGTTTTTTTCACTATTTTTCCTCACGGAATATTTCACCAAAAATTAATATTTTCTGTCACAAAAATTTCCCATCTGGTCTCCCTTCGACATTCTCTTCAGTAATCGCTCTTCTGAGCATTTTTTCACTGATTCCGGTTAAATTTTATTACCGGTATCCACGAGTCACTGACCGTTACCAGGCCTTAATTTCAGCAATGGCCACCGGTTTCAAGAGATGTCCTAATTGTCCCCGGACAATGTCGATTACAGACCCGCATGACATTTGCGTTCTGTGCCTGGGATCAGGCCATGATGTCCACATGTTCGACCTGTGCCCAGATGACACCGAAGGGCAGGCGTGCCTGGATTGACAAGATGGAGGAACTTTTCAAAAGGATCACTCCATCATCATCGTCGACATCATCACCTAAACTGGCTTGCTCTGCTGAAAAGCATCGAGGTAAGAAGAAATTGGGTGACCAATCATCACCGATGCCATCGGGATCTTCGATAGCGTCCTCGTCCGCTAGTAAAGAACATCGAGAGAAAAAACATCATTGGCACCAACCTGATTCCGTTCCTTCGGATCCATCTGTGACCGCATCGAGTTCGAAGGAGATCGAACCGATGACAAAACGGGTCCGGGTTCAAGAGCTTCCATGCCCCACTGTACCTGAGAAACCGAGGCGCTCTCTACCGGCAACGGTGTAAGAGGCTGTACCGACACAAACTGTTGTGGACGTACTAGCAGCGCCAGTTCTTCCTTCTCCGGTGACAGAGAACCCTGTCCCAGTGCCAAGAGAAGCAGTCACCGAAGCTTGAAAGAAATTCCAACCTCCATCGATACAGATGCCACCATCGGCACCGGAGCCGACCATATTTGCTCCACTACTAACAAGAATCAATGCCTTGCTCTGTGCCCTCCTGGCACAGACACCGGTACCATCGGGTGCTCCGATACCTCCATCGGAGCCATCTTTACACCCGCAACCACCGACGGCACCACCAATTCAGATTCCAAGTTCATCTGAAGACGATTACCATGATTCGGATCATACACCTGGACCATCGGGCTTACAAAAGACCCGTTTTCCATCGTGGCCTTCGATGCCGTTTCCTAGTGCTTCGATGCCCTCGCAGCCTGGTTCATCGGGAGATTTTATTGGCCGATTCCCATCGATGCCATCGGTGCCCTTCGGTTCTCCGAGAACTTTTCTGCCTCCATCGATGCCAAAGCAAATACCAAGATCTGCATCGATCAAAAAGCATCCTCCTCTGCAGGATACTACATATCCTTCTGGATCTTATTTCCAGCAGCTAGCAGATACTTGGGAGGATGTCAATCCTGACTCGAATACTGAGAGTGATGACCTTCCATCTGAACCTTCTCCACCAGAAGAGCGAAGAAAGTCCCCACCAGAGGACCTAACTTTCCAGCCCTTTGTTAAGGAAATGGCAGATACCATTCCTTTTGAACTGTTGGAAGAGGATACTCGACATAAGACACTAGAGGTCCTACAATTTGTAGATGCACCAAAGGAGATCATGGCAATACCTATCCACGAAGTTCTTCTAGAGCTTCAACACCCGCCTTTGGGAGCATCCTTGTTCTGTGCCTGCAGTTAATAGAACGGATGCTACATACCTGGTCCAGCATGCACCAGGTTTCCAAAAGCCACAGTTGCCACATGATTCCTTTGTTGTAGAATCTGCCCAGAAAAAGGCAAGGAAGCAGAAGCCACATTCATCTACTCCTCCAGGAAAGGAACATAGATTCCTTGATACTTTTAGGAAGAAAGGTGTTCCAGGGATCCATGCTGGTGTCACATATAGCTGCATACCAACTATATATGACCCAATATCAAAGAAATTTATGGAAACAGGTCCAGGAATTAGCAGATTCCCTTCCTCAACAACAGCAACAAACACTCAATGCCCTTGTTTTCAAGGGGCTAGAGTCAGGAAAACAGGTCAGGGCCGCATACGATTCTTTCAAGACTTCAGCCCGTTTATCAGCTACGGGAATTAGTGCACGGAGGTGGGATGGCTGAAAGCTTCCGATCTCAGAATGGAAGTCCAAGAGAGACTCGTGGACCTTCCATGCACAGGAGTCAACCTCTTTGGAGAGAAGTTACGGGCCACGGTATCTTTACTCAAAGATCATCACGAGACTCTACGTCAACTGTCCGATCCAGCATCCTCTGTATGAAAACCTGCTAGGTGTGACACTAGACGCCCTTTTTACAGACCTCGTAGGTACTATCCTCCTACATCCTCTGCATGACCTTTCCGTCAACCTTAGAGAGGTCGTTCACATCAGCCAAAACGGGCTAAGCCTCAGCCACCCCCACAGTCAACCCCTGCATCTGGTTTTTGAAATCTACACCAGAGGATAGCAGCTTCTCCCACAATCCTCAAACCAAATTACCCGTAGGAGGTCTGCTCCATTACTTCCAACACCAATGGAGCTTCATCACCACAGACCAATGGGTACTTGCTATCCTCAGGAAAGGATACCAACTAAAATTTCAAACGCTACTCCCAGAGTCTCCACCTGCCCCTCTGTGGTCCCATAGCATAACATCTCAACTACAATCAGAACTTTCCACCCTGCTGACTACCAGGGCCGTAGAAACCGTTCCCCGGTCTCAACAGGACAGAGGGTTCTACTCTCGCTATTTTCTCATTGCAAAGAAAACAGGCGGCCTCCATCCCATACTAGACCTCCGCAATCTCAACAGATTTCTCCACAAAGAAAAATTCCGAATGGTTTCCATAGGGACCATTCTTCCCTTGTTGCAACAAGGGGATTGGCTCTGTTCTCTGGACCTTCAAGATGCATATGCTCACATTCCCATTTCCCCACATCATCGAAAGTACTTGCGATTTGTAATGGGGAAATGACATTTTCAGTATCGAGTCCTCCCATTTGGACTGGCCTCAGCACCTCGAGTATTCACAAAGTGCATGGCAGCCGCACATCTGAGAAAAAACAGCATTCATGTTTTTCCATACCTAGATGACTGGCTCATCAGAAACCCATCCAAACAAGAAGCTCTTGCCACACTTCAGAGCACCATATCCCTCCTGTATTCCTTGGGGTTTCTAATCAACTACCAGAAATCGCATTTGACCCCGTCTCAGATCCTTACTTTCATCGGGGCAGACCTCAATACCACAGTTGCAAAAGCTTTTCTTCCAAGCGACCATGCCAACAATCTAGCAATGTTGGCAAATCACTTGAGTACCTGCAGCGTCGCCACTGCTCTGCAATTCCTAACCCTGTGAGGCCATATGGCATCAACAGTCCATGTAACACCTATGGCAAAACTAGCCATGAGAAGTACTCATTGAAGTCTCAATGGCTGCAAGCAATCCAGCCTCTGACGACCAGGATTCGAATCACAGACAATTTACATCTCTCACTTCGATGGTGGACAAACCAGTCTGTTTTACGGACCGGCTTACCATTCCAGCAACCAACTCCTCAAGTAACTCTAACCACAGACTCATCCTACTTGGGATGGGGAGTGCACGTCAACAACCTTCAGACTCAAGGTACGTGGACACCACTCGTACGAGATTGTCAAATAAATGTTTTGAAACTTCGAGCGATACGATATGCCCTCTATGCCTTCAAGGACTGCCTATCCAACAAGGTTGTGTTGATACAGACGGACAACACAGTGGCAATGTGGTACATAAACAAGCAGGGAGGTACAGGCTCCTATCTCCTCTGTCAGGAAGCAGTGCAGATTTGGGACTGGGCCTTAGCACACTCCATGAGTCTCAGGGCCACGTACCTAGCAGGCATACAAAATGTCCTAGCGGACAATCTCAGTCGACGTTTCCATCCACACGAATGGTCTCTGGATCCCTGTGTAGCGAGCAAAATCTTTCAACGCTGGGGTCAACCAACCATAGACTTCTTTGTGTCCAAATTGAATCACAATGTGGAAAGGTTTTGCTTCCTCCACAGCCGTCGACAAAGGTTCCCCAAGGACACCTTTGCTCGCCCTTGGAACACAGGCCTTCTGTATGCGTATCCTCCAATCCCGCTCATAGCCAAGACTCTCGTGAAGCTCCAACAGGACAAGGGGATAATGATCCTCATAGCCCCGTATTGGCCTCAACAAGTTTGGTTTCCAATACTTCTCGACATCTCGATCAGAGACCCAATTCGCCTGGGCACAGCACCCACTCTCATAACTCAAAATCAAGGCAGGTTATGCCACCTGAACATGCAAACCCTTGCTTTGACAGCATGGATGTTGAAAGCTTGATTTTACAACCACTCAATCTTTCAACGCCGGTCTCACAGGTTCTCATAGCTTCACGAAAGCCTTCCACACACAAATCTTACAGTTTGAAATGGACTAGATTTACTAAATGGTGCACGCAGAATGGTGTTGACCCTTTTTCTTGTTCCACTCCATCTTTGCTAGATTACTTATGGCACCTTTCAGAATCTGGACTCCAGACTTCTTCTGTATGTGTACACCTCAGTGCCATAGCAGCAAATCACAAACCAATAGGGGATGCCCCAATTTCAGCACAACCCCTAGTCAGTCGGTTTATGAGAGGCTTACTTCAGCTAAAGCCACCCATTCGACCACCGGTTGCGGAATGGGACCTTAATGTAGTACTTGCAAGACTCATGCGATCTCCGTTTGAGCCTTTGCATTACTGTGATGTGAAATTTCTTACATGGAAAGTAATTTTCCTCATAGCTATCACATCGACAGGGAAGGTCAGTGAGCTGCAAGCACTGGTGACTTACTCACCCTATACCAGATTCCTGCATGACCGAGTGGTCCTACGCACTCACCCTAAATTTCTACCTAAAGTGGTAACGGATTTTCACCTCAACCAATCCATTGTTTTACCCACTTTCTTCCCAAAGCCTCATTCTCACCAGGGGGAGAGAACCTTGCATACCTTGGACTGTAAGTGCGCACTCGCCTTTTACCTTGATTGCACTGCAGTCCATAGAAAATCCACTCAACTCGTTTTTTTTGTTTGTTTGTTTGTTTTTGTTTCTTTTGACAAAAACAAACCAGGAGTTGCAGTAGGAAAGCAAACTCTCTCCACTGTAGCAGACTGTATCGAATTCTATTATGAAAAAGCAGACTGTATCGAATTCTGTTATGAATTCTGTTATGAAAAAGCAGGCCTTCCTTTCCAAGGGTGAATAAAGGCGCACTCAGTTAGGGCTATGTCAACATCCATAGCACACTACCGTTCTGTACCCATTGCAGATATTTGCAAGGCTGCTACTTTGAAGTTCGCTGCATACCTTTGCAGCTCATTATTGCTTAGATAAGGAAGGAAGACAAGACTCTGCCTTCGGACAATCTATCTTGAAAAACCTATTCCCAGTTTAATACCAATGCCTTCCACAACCATTTGCTGTGATTCAGGCTGCCTCATCTTCGTCAATGGCACATCAGTTGTTGTGCCTGTTGCACGTTTTATGTACCATTGACTACTTCAAGAATGAGTCAGCCTGTAGCTTGCTAATCACCCATGTGTGAGGACTATCATCTTGCTTGTCCTGGGATAAAGTAAAATTGCTTATCTTGTAATAGGTGTTATCCCAGGACAGCAGGATATAGTCCTCACGAAACCCGCCCGCCACCCTGTGGAGTTGGGTCTGTTACGTTTTTTATTATTGTATTTTTTTTTTCGCTCATACTTTTTTGCTATAAATGAGACTGGAGGGAGACCCCTGTGGATGCAGGAATCATGGCATGCTGGGCATGTTCAGTAGGCTCAGTGTGCCAGCCAAAAGTTTCTAGAAACTTTGACAGAAGTTTTTCCGTGAGGGGGCTCCATCGATGATGTCACCCATATGTGAGGACTACATCCTGCTGTCCTGCGATAACACCTATTACAAGGAAAGCAATTTTGCTGTATATGAGAGAGAGTGGAGAAACTGTCTTCCCCCCTCCCCCCACCAACTAATCCATGGCAATATAAGGGCGACTGTAATCATTAGTTTCCATATATTGACACTAATAAGGATTTTTAAAATGCTTTAGTTTTAATTTTTGGGTGGTGGTTGCTGTTTTAAAATATTGTATTGGTGGATGACATTTTTAAAAATGTATTTAATAGTTTTTAATTGATGTACTATTTGTCAGCTTTTTTGAAATATTTATTCTTTCCTTAGCCATGCCGTGGGCGATGTCATCTGGCAGCATCAAATGTACTTGTCTTTCCTAGCATGTATGGGAATTATTTCCCAAGCGGGTGTTGTGTTGTGAGCCTCCTCAGCTTTTTGTTTGGTTTTTTTTTGTCTGAGTACTGTATTTTTTCTTTCTTTTTTTTTTTGTTTTATTGCTATGAAAGCTGCCTCAACAGCACCCCTAATGCACTTATCAGTACTAACAAAAAAAAAAAAAAGTAAAAGTGCGTGCCTCAACATGTCGGGCGAAAAAAAGACCATAGTGGGTGGATCAAGAACTGTATTTGCAGCAAAGTAATGTCCATTACAATGTCTGTATTTACTCCAAAGTAAGAGAGCTGTTGCTGAATGTACTGGGTCTGAACACTCTTTTAATAAGATATGAAATCCTGTGCTTAATTGGTCATTATTATGATTGTCACTGTATTCATTTTACTGTCTTGCTTTTGAATAATTTGTTAGTTTCAGTTCTGATGTGTTGCTGTTTTGCTTTTATTGTATCTTATAAAATAGATTTGAATTAGAGTAATATCCACTACAGATGGACACAAACTCTGCTACTATTGCCTGGCCCCGGAGCATGACAAGGCCAGCTGTTATAATTGCGGACAGATGTCCTTGCATACACAACACACCAGAGCTTATAAAATGGAAGAACTGCATACGTCTTAGAAGTTGCAGTGTTGTGCAGACATGACTTGTGATAAAGAGCAGTGAAGGGGCAGTGAAACACTTTTTGACATGTCACACAAGAAGTAGTCATTCTTGTTCTAAGGTTTTTTTTTGGTTTTTTTTTTTTTAATTTTTCATCATAAGTAGCTTTATAGTTACTAACAAGTATGCCTTGTTTTTGCTAGTCAGGCAGACTTTGCAGAAGGGGAGAAGTGCTGTTTTATCTGTGGTTCAGAAGTTATATTTACAAACTTCAAGGTCATATTGGTAGGCCCAAAGATAGCATTTACATGCAGAGTGAGAGTGAATCTACATATAGCCAGATCAATTGTTCATAATAAACAGCCAATCATAGAAATTGACAAATGTGTAACCTAGTTTAGGGTTTGGACATGTACAAGTGTAAATCCTATATAATGTCTTATCAGTAAAATAATTTGAGAGAGAGTTTTTTATACTGGTGCATTGCGTAGCATTTTCTCTTGTCACTCTCCCCATAAGGTATGCTTTACTTGTAGCATTTAATAAGGAAGTTTTTCTCCTGCAATACAGCATTATCTGCCTTACTAGGAAGAGAGTTGAGCCAGAGCTCTTCAAAAATTCCCCGTTCATCAAGTCAGGCTAAAACCTCGGGGTCAAGTAGTGCTGACTGGCCTGCATCGAAAAAAAAAGCATCACTTTGCAGAGCAGCCGGAGCAACTAGCACCGAAGAGGCACTGCGGGCAGGCAATGCACGGTGCACTGACACTCAGAGCATTGGTACTGTTAGCGCACTGATGCAGGGCATTCATGCCCCATTGATGCATTGTTGGTGCAGTCGAAGCATGTGACCACAAAATCATCAAAGCATTTGTACTTTCGAAGCATAAGACATTGGTGCTACTAAAACTAAAACTTTATTTTATTTGTATGTTTAATTGGTCATTAAACTTAAAACATTGACGCTGTTGACACACAAATCTGCGACGCACTCGATACCTTAAGCCCTGGAAAATGGAGCCTTCCTATATCAATCAGATCATGTTGAATTACCACCGGGCCATCCAAGATCAGGGGCAGAGGGAGAGATATCTCTACCCCTTTCAATCATTAGAACCCTTACACTAATAAGATTGTTGGCAAAAGGTTTACATTTAGAGACACCAGATCCCATATATTCTGCCATGCCTCTTACTTCTAATAGGCCTCTACTTCAAAGACAAGAGCCCATTTAGTCTTAGATGTGCCACCACCCACTCCAGTTCAGAGAACACATCAGCCACTCGAACAAATAGGAGCACTGGTGAAAAACATCTTTACCTCTTTGGCTTGAAGAGAGAGGAGGATCTTTGTATCCTCTCCTCTCTGGTTTTGCTAGCATCTTCCCACAAGGAGGAGTCTCAGTATCCCTAATTTGGGTGAATATGCCATCAGAACCTCTATTAGGACATGGTTCTTCACCTAATTTATTTGCAGCGGAGTCCAGCCAATCAGAGATCATACACCAGGACCATTCCCCTCGAGGTGACCGAAGGACCCCCCCGGAGTCAGTTTTCATCATTGGGGTACTGGGTTAGTGTTCCCCATATCTTTAGTTTTGGAAGCGGGATAGACAGGAATCCCTTCTGACCCTCTACTAGAGCCTCTAGAGCATTCTTCCCCTTTGAAAGAAA
The DNA here is from genome assembly GCF_901001135.1 of Rhinatrema bivittatum. Taxonomy (NCBI): domain Eukaryota; kingdom Metazoa; phylum Chordata; class Amphibia; order Gymnophiona; family Rhinatrematidae; genus Rhinatrema; species Rhinatrema bivittatum. Next base: position 737,799,006 of record NC_042616.1, on the reverse strand, counting down.
ATTCTTAGATAAACTGGGAAAAGTGCTTTTTAGTAAATGTGAGCAAAAATAAAGATCTTCTTGCATAGGTCTTTGAGCTAATTCAAATTTTGGAAACAGCAGAACCAGCAGCTATCCTGGTTCACAGTTTAGGTTATTAATTTTGAATTTTTCTCTGAATAGAAGCTTATTGAATCTTCTAAGATCCAAAGGGTCTCGGTTTCCCAGATCTCTTGGGGATCAGCAGTAGAATCTCTGTCCATGCTGAATCAGACAGCCAGAGAGACGGGCTCTATTGCTCATGTTGAAGAAACAATTTCTCTTCCAGATGACGTGTTAAGCGAGACAGATTTGCATTGAAAGCCGAACGAGGAAGAAATGGTAACCGTGAAAAATGCAAACAGTTTCCTCGATTCCACAATCTTGAGAACGCATCGGCATTTTTTAATTTTTGCACCACTCCCCCAGAAAGGCTTGGATTCTCCCCCAACTGGAAAGGGAGGTTGGAGGGCTTGAAAAAGATCCTAAACTAGGCCCAAGCTTGGACTGGACTTCTTGTGTGTTAGGCCAAGGCAGTAGCCAATATATCTTTGAAAAGGCTAGAAGGGGCATCTCTGGAAGTACAGTCTTTTAAAAGCATAGTAGGAGTGTCTTGAAGAAGACTGTTGGTCCTGTGGAGAGGGACTGAAGCACTACATTTTGTTTTATCTGAGTGACAGTTTCTCTAAGCTTCTCTCCAAACAGATGTTCCCCCAAATAAGGAATAACTCCATCTTGTCATGAACATTTTTGCACAGGTTACTGGCTTTTAAACAGGTCATGCATCACACTCAGATAAAAGCTGTTGAGATACATGATATAGTATGAAATGATTCATAGACCAATCTGAGTTGACATCTGCTTCAGCATCTAGAAGCAGTTATGGATAATTCCTGCCCTCAGTTGGTTGAAGGAAAGGGCTTTAGCTTTTGTATACAATCATGCAAGTATTGTACCATGTTAAATTGATGAGAAGAAATCCCTGTAGTTAACATGGAGCTCTGAAAAACTCTCTTCCCAAAATTGTCAAGTAACCTGGAATCCTTTCCTGGTGGTGTATTAGAATAAGTTATTTTCTCTTTGTTCTTTTCAGGGTGGATTCAACCATGAATTGATAAGCTAAGTGTACTAATCCAAACCCGGAGGATTTCTGCACTTTATATTTAAGGTCTAAATTTCTTGCAGTTGGAGTATAGAAGATAGCGTTTTCTCAGTCATCTCAGTTTGCATTTTTCATGATTACCATCTCTTCCTTGTTCGGGTTTCAGTGCAAATCTGTCTCGCTTAACCCATCTCCATCTGGAAGAGAAATTGTTTCTTCAACATGAGCAATAGAGCCTGTCTCTCTGGCTGTCTGATTCAGCATGGACAGAGATTCTACTCCTGATCCCCAAGAGATCTGGGAAACTGAGACCCATTTGGATCTGAGAAGCTTGAATAAGCATCTATTCAGAGAAAAATTCAAAATTAATAACCTAAACTTGATTGATCCCTACATCTAGAAGGGGGATGGATGTGTACTTTTGACCTGAAAAATGCATATTCCCATATACTCATCCATCCCACCCATTAGCATTATCTTCGCTTCAGAGTGCACTCTTTCCATTATCAGTACAATGTTCTCCCATTCGGACTGTGGCTCTGAGAATCTTCAAGTACCTATAGTAGTAGCAGCATACTTATGTCAAAGAATCCAAGTCTACTATACCTAGACAGTTGGTTACTCATGCCAACTCCCAGGAGGGTGTGTTAATCTCATAGAAGTTGCCATACTGAGTCAGACCGAGGGTCCATCAAGCCCAGCATCCTGTTTCCAGCAGTGGCCAATCCAGAATACAAGTAACTGGAAAATACTACTAATGCCAGTAATAAGCAGTGACTATTCTCTGTCAGTTTGATTAATAGCAGTTCTCCAGGAACTTATCCAAACCTTTTTTAAACCCAGGTATACTAACGTCCTTAACCACATCCTCTGGCAATTAATTCCAGAGCTTAATTGTGCATTGTGTGAAAGAGAATTCTGTCATTTGTTTTAAATATGCTACTTTCTAATTTCATGTAGTACTCCTCATCCTTGCGTTTTCTGAAAGAGTAAATAACAAATTCATATTCATCTGTCTTAGTTCTCTCATGATTTTTTAGATCTCTATCCTAATCCCCCTCAGCTGTCTTTTCATCAAGCTGAATAACCTAACCTCTTTACCCATTCCTCATAGGAGAGCCGTTCCATCTCTTTATCATTTTGGTTGCCTTTCTCTGAACTATATCTTTGAGATACGGTGACCAGAATTAGACACATGAAGTATCACCATGGAGCGATAGAGGTACTATGACATTCTTCAATTTAGTCACCATTCCTTTCCTAATAATTCCTAACATTCAATTTTCTTTCTTGATGGCTGCAGTACACTGAGCCGATGATTTTCAATATATTGTTCACTGTGACGCCCAGATCTTTCCCTGCAAAAATCAATTACAGATATTGGATTTTCTGGTGAATTTTGAGAAGTCGAAATTAGTGCCAACCCAGAAAATACAATTTATTGGAGCATGCATAGTCACTGTAGGAGAGAACTTCTCTTCCATTGGAACAGGCCAACTCTCTGAGATCATTTGTTCACAAACTGTTGAACTCACAGCCCTCAATCAGAGAAGTCTTGGTTGTTTAGGTCATATGGCAGCGTTCATTTGTGTAGTTCTATTAATTTTTTGCTGCATTTTCCAACTGTAGTGGAGTGTCTGCCGTGAATGGGACCAGTTAAATCAACCCTTGACAACCAAAGTACAACTTTCAGAGAACATGAAACAGGAATTGCGCTTGTGGAAAAATCCTCATGTTGTTCAAGAAGGAGCTCTACTTCGTGTGGTGTGCCCACATTTGACCTTTTCGAACACAAGGGACTTGATCTCTTGTAGAAAAACATTTTCAGGTCAACCTACTAGAAGTGAGAGCGATCAGATACATGCTGTCGACTTTCTCAATCTTTTTCTAAGGGAGAAGCATTCTAATTCAGACTGACAACCAAGTGGCCATGTTCTGTGTGAACAAGCAGGGAGGAACAGGGTCATGGGCTCTGTCAAGAAGCGATTAAGGATATTGGAATGGGCATGCAAACATCGAGCTGTTTTGTAAGCCACCTATATTCCTCTGATCTCCAACACATTGGTGGATTGTCAGAAGTTCCGTCCTAATGAATGGTCTCTGCAACAAACAGCTGACAAACCATTCAACTTGTGGGGTCTTCCAGTGATCTACTGGAGAAGTTTTGCTCCATTCTACCCAGCACACTCAAGTTAGCTCAGGACGCTTTGCTACTCAACTGGATTGCAGATCTTGGTGTATGCTTTTCTACTGATTCTGCTGATAGCCTGAACAATGCAAAAAGGGCTAAAGGATTGAGCTTGGCTGATTCTCGTAACTCCAGTATGGCCCAGACAGATTTGGTTTCCATATCTCATATAGCTTTCTAGCAGTCCTCAGACTCAAGAAGGAAGTCTATTCCATCCAAACCTCTCATCCCTCAACTTGCTGGCTTGGATGTTAAATGCTTGGTAACTGCAGATCTCTCTTTGCCCAGAGAGATTGAAGACATAAGTGTCTGCCAGGAAGTCCTCAACTAGAAGAGTCTATGGCTATAAGTGGAAAAGATTCTCCATGTGGCGATGTAGGAATAAAAACTGAGGTCAATATTCAGCTGCTGAGCGGCTCGCTAAGTTAGCCGCTGAATATACCATGCTATCTTATAGTTATCCTGATAAATAATATAGGCTTACTTTAGGACAGCCCTATGACATGACCAGAATTAGCTGGTTAGGTTAACCGGATAACTCCGCTCCTCCCCAAAGCTCATCCCACCTGCCCATTGAATGCCCCGACTATAGCCGGATAAATCTTTTAATGTCACGGTTAAGCCATTTAGATGGATTACTTTTGTTATCCTTCCAAATGGCTTTTGAATATCGGCCTTTATAAATTTTAATATTGTCCATACAGTAAAATGTATTCTTTCTTCACATTTGGACCCTTTGCCAAACTTTCAAAGAAATACAAAGATGCTGAACTTCTGGCAAATCCGCAATACATGATTGACTTATCTCCTGTACCAAACACATTGTCTAGGTCTCTGTTAAAGAATGAAATCTTCTCTTAGCAATTAAAGAAAAGGACAAGACAATGCAGGCCTGCTGTGTGTATGTGGGTGGAGACAGAGCTGAAGCTTCAGCCAAGCTCAGAAATACGTGGCAACCTAGCCTCCAATCTCGAGATGAGACCTTAGCCGATCCAAGTGAAATCCCAGGTCAGCTACCACGTGGCAGAAGGCTGGCATTCCGAAGGATTTGGGGGGGGGAGATGTCACGCAATCGAAGTGCAGAAAGAAGAATCAATTAGAATTTGCCTCATATCCCTGTTTTCATATGCATGAAGCTTCTGAATATGCATATGCTAGGTCTAACAATCAGTTTGGAAGGAGGGCTCAGGGCTCGGCTAAGAAGATTCCATCCACCCCAGCAAGAAGCTGTCCAAGTCATTGATTCCCATCCCTGCCCTGCAACTAGGCTGCCTGTCTAGAGTCAGTATCCTGTAACACTGCATATAAGAGTGTTTCAAGACTTGGCTGCCTACTTCCTAGTGACAGAGACCGCATTTGGGACTTCCAGCTTCTTGCACAGCTCAAGTGACAAGAATCTACAGAGTGGTGAGATTGAGGGGATTCAATTTTTGGATTTTGTCTAAGGGCTAGGAAGTTAGAACTGTTTGATTTATAAGGAAGTTCCAGCTAAAGTGGTGTTATGCTGTTTAGTTTGGTAGGTATCAGTAAATCAATCACCGTAAGTGCTAAGAATGGATTATAAATTTGTAAGATCGCTAAGTTATTAGTGTTTGTTATGGTAACCTAATGCTTTGCAATAAATCTCCATTCTGAGACAAACGAGTATGCGTTCTTGGGCTGGTCGGGTCATATATAAAGGTAAAATAAGTGTTTAATTTTTGTGCATTGCTTGCCCCCATAGGGAGGGTGAAGAGGACGGTATCAGACTGCTGCTTATGCTTAGTGTCAACATAATTCCTTGGACCCATTTTCATGAGACCATAAGCATTTATCTATTTATTTATTTAAATTGTTTATATACCACTTTTACAATTGGGGTAGGTCAAAATGGTTTATAAAAGTTACATACATAATAAAAAAAACCCATAAAATCATGCATAGAAAAGTAAATAATTCAGTATAAATAAAATGTAATCAAAGAGACAGAAATAATAGTAAGGCCTCAACAAACTGGTAACAATTTAATTTTAAAAGGCTGGATTAGGACTGAAGGCAATAGAGAGCCTACTTGTTCTCTCTGAGGCAGGCCTGACCACATCAGAAAGAGTACATCTCAGTGCCAGAGCAATTTACCATATTCAAGTTGACAGTAAGCCTATATCATCTATTGGTATCAAGATTAATGAAAGATGTTTATAGCAAATTAAACCTCTTGTGCAGAAACTACCTGTGCCATTGTATCTTAATATTGTTCTGTCTCAATTAATGAAGCCATCCTTCGGCTTCTTTAATTGAGTTTTTAAAGTCTAAAGAACATTAGCCAGAAGAGTCGGTAAACTTCAGGCATTCATGCATTATCCACTATATATGCAATTTTTCTGTAAGTAATCATATTACTTACCTCCTTCTTGAGGCCACAAACTCATGAACGTGAGGGTTTTTCATACCCTAAACTGCAAAAGGCCTTAGTCCAGTGTTTTAGATCAGAGCAGATATGCCACAGAAAAGTCACCACTGTCTGATGCGCAGATTCTGGTCAGCACCTGTTAATACCTTGCAGCAACACCAGTGATTGCTGTTAGACTTATAGGGATGCCTTTTCGAGTACAAGTGTAATCATGCATGCCGCCTCTTTCTAACTGCAGCATAAACCCTGGAGTGTGGTAATTAATGGGCAGCTTGCAAGGCAAAGATAGCTGGGACTTGCTTTGCTCAGCAGATACTGGTTTTGAAAAAATTCCCCAGGCTTATATTCTCCTGTAGTGTGTTTGTGCTTGCTGATTCCAGTTCATTTCCAGGCCCTGCGTTAGCCTTGTGACCTGCCACTTTTTTTTTTTCACTGACAAGTCTGGTGTATTATGGAGTGTATATGTCCACGTTGATGATCCTGCCCATGCTGGGTAGGATGTAAGAAATTGCTGGTTGTATTTGCCAGGTAATAGGGAAAAGCATGTCCTGCCTGTATCTGTGCTACAACCAGAGGAAGCCTTCCATGTTTTGCTGTAGGAGGTATGGAAGCTGAGGATATTACGAGTTAGAAAAGGTGGCTCTGGTGGGCCCAAGGACTGCTTTGCTTGCCTTGGCTGCAAGCATAAATATTTATTTATTTATTTATGTATTGCTTTTATATACCGACATTCGATCTCAATTGAGATATCACACCGGTTTACATTCAGGTACTGTAGGTATTTCCCCACTTTCCTGCAGGTCCTTCCTGCTTAATTTCACCATTACCCTGTCCTTTGCTCAACCCATATCCCACCTGCTCACCTTCAGTCACCTAATGCTGTTGCTTATTTGTCTGCCTGCCCGCTTCTCCTCTGGGTCTGCCCTCTTCTGTCCCATTAGCTCACCTTGTGCTTGCTGACTGGGAGCTGCAGTAACGGACAGTTCCCATGCTGGCACTCTTATGACATGGTCACCGGATGCACTGAAATCTCATGCAGCCACTACTGTTTGTGTAACTGGCACTGTAGGTACAAGTGGGTGGCATACACATAAAAGAGAGCACGAAGTAGTGTGCCCACAATCACAGCTACAAAATGGCTGTGAACTGTACCTGCTGTCCTAAGAGACCTCCCTTCCCCAGCCAAGTCCTGCCCAAGTCCCTATCCTCCCTGGTGGCCAGATGGGATTCAGCTTATTAGACACTAGGCCTGGAGGAAGAGCGGACAGATGGGAAGTTAAGCAGGAGTGGGCAAGAGCAGAGACAGAGGGGAGTCTGCTGCTATGTTAAGGCACAATTCCCTGGATCTTTCTGGGCTCTTTTTCTTTGATGTGGTTGCTTATAATGATGATATGAAATAAGGAGAGATAATGGATTGGTTCTTTACATAGTAAAATTACATTTTAAGATCTACCAAATACAAAAAGGTGTAAGTGTTGGTGGCAATAGTGATATTATAACAGGCTTCATCTTGCTCACCATACTGATGCAAGGTGACAATCGTTATCCTTTAAGGACCAATATAACATGTATAATGGACAGATTGTGTAATTACTTACCTGGATATCTAATAATAGAAAGGCAGTGGATTCACACACACGACCTACCTTTTGTAGTGTTTTGAAGGAGCATCTCAAATTGAAAGCTGGAGCTTAATGTTTGACCTGGTTGCCAAGCTACGAGGCTATTTTTTATTTTTTGCAAAAACTTAATGAGAGACTGGCGTGTGCAAATCTACAAGGCGGGTAGGTGGGTGATTTATGTGACTCCATTAAGCTCCTACTAGAGACCCACAGTTATAGGTAAGCAAATATACTTACTATAAAAACAAGCAACATGTTTGGATTATTTATTTCTTAAGTAGTATATTTTACTAGTCCCTTATTTATTTTTTTAACTATGAAATAGCATCATTATGGAGAAACACACTATGAATAATTATCCGTTAAACATCATAGTTTAAAAATGGAGCCCCCTCTGACCAACTAAATTTTAACCACTAATTTGCAAGATGTAGAAATTTAGTTGCTTGGATAAAGAGTTAGGGACAGAGGTATGGTTAATTCAGGGACACAGTTTAAAGGATTATTGCTGTTTTTAGCATTAAAAATAGAAGTCCTAAATCTAACTGATCAAATACTGACCGTTTTAGGTGAATTTTCAGCAGTAAATCTATTTGGCTATTGGTTGTCACTATGTATGAGCACTGATGGTAACCTGTTCCCCTGCAAAATTCTAGAGAATTTATTGGCTCTAGCTTGGAGAGTTGAAGGAGAAACTGAGGAGCTATAACTTTCACCTTAGGCTTCTATTCTTCCAGGTTTATTTTGTGGCTTCAAAATTGATATTTGTAAGAGTGTAATAGCTTTGTAGATATGGTCATGGGAATTAAAGGTCAACAAACAAGTTACATAAGAACATATGAATTGCCATACTGGGTCCGACCAAAAGTCAATCAAGCCCAGTATTCTGTTTGAAACAGTGGCCAATCCAGGTCACTAGTACCTGGCAGGTTCCCAAAAGGTTGTTAATTCCATGCTGCTTATGAATTTCTGCAACTCCACCTTACTGGTTTATGCACTTTTCTTCCAGAAACTTGTCAAACCTTTTTTTTTTTAAACACAGCTATATGAATAGCTTTCACCAAATCCTCTAGCAATGAATCCTAGAGCTTAATTGTGTTGAGTAAAAAAAAAATAAAAATTTTTATTAGTTTTAAATGTATCGCCTAATAACTTCATTGTTTGTCCCCTAATCTTTGTACTCTTTGAAAGAATAAACCTATTAACATTTACTCATGCCACTCCACTCAATTTATAGGCCTCTATCATTTCTCCCCTCAGCTGTCTCTTTTCCAAGCTGAAGAGTCTTAACCTTTTTAGCCTTTCCTCATAGGGGAATCATTTTATCCCATCTATTATTTCGTCACCCTTCTCTGTACCTTTTTAAATTCTGCTAATATCTTTTTTGAGACATGGTGCCCAGAACTGCACACAATACTCAAGATGAGGTTGCACGATGGAGTGATAGAGGCATTATGATATTCTCTATTTTATTCTCCATTCCTTTCCTAATAATCCCTAGCATTTTATTTGTTTTTTTTGGCTGTTGCTGAAGAAGATTTCAACATATTATCAACAGTGATGCCTAGATCTTTTTTTCTGAATGGTGTCCCCTAATATAGAACCTTGCATTGTGTAGCCCTTGCTAGTGTTTATGCTGTTTCCTGTTTTCTTCATTCAGATTTCTTTTCCATTTCTTGAAAGATATGTTTGGTTTTTTTAGCTATTATAGCCACTCACCTCACTTTTTAACCATGCCAGTAGTCAGTTAGCCTTTTCCACCTTTTTTAATGCATGGAATACATCTGGTCTGGGCTTCATTTTTAAACAACCTCCATGCCTGATCTAAACTCTTAAAACTTTGCAGTTGCCCCTTTCAGTTATTTCCTAACATTTTCCTCCTTTTATCAGAGTCACCTTTTTGAAAATTATTTGCTGTTGCAGTAGATTTCTTTAGTGTCCTCTGTACAATTAAGTCAAATTTGATAATGTTGTGATCAGTATTACCAAGTGGCTCTAACATTGTTACCTCTCGCACCAAAACCTGTGCTCTTCCCAGGTCTAGGTTTAAAATGAGTTTTTTCCCTCCCCTCCCCTCTAGTTGGTTCTTGTACCAGTTGCTCCATGAAGTGGTCATTTATTTTATCTATGAACTTTACCTCTCTAGCATGTGGCATTAACTCAATCAATACTGGGGTAATTGAAATCACTCATTATTACTGTGCTACTGAATTTATTAGCTTCCCTAATTTATTTTAGCATTTCATTGCCAGTCTGTCCATTCTGGCCAGGAATTTCTATCCATAAAGATTCAATATTGCATTTTGTTTTCTGCAGACCTTCTTATCCTGTTTGACTATGCCCTCTTTAATATAGTGCCACCCCTCCACCAATTATTCTATCATTTTGATATAATTTGGACCCTGGTAACAGTGTTGCATTGTTTATCCACCACCTACCAGGTTTCTGAGATGCCAGTTATATCAACCTCTTCATCTAGTGCTATATACTAACTCTCCCATCTTATTTTTTTTTTAGACTTCTAGCATTTATATACAAACATTTCAGAGTAGGTTTTTTGTTTGTAGTAACAATCTGCTTATTAGTTGACAGAGGCAATTTGGAATCTTTTTCCTGTCTATTTACTTAAAGGCACCTGGTCCACGTTAGCATGTATTTCAACCTCTGTATTGGGATGCCCTAATTTCCTTGTTCCCTTAATATCCTTCAAAGATTTATCATTATGAACCATGCACTTTTGAGCTTTTTAAAGGTTAGTGCTAGCAGCCTAGTTCAGTTCTGGTTAAGGTGGAGCCCATCTTTTCGGAAAATGCCCCCCCACTTCCCCAAAATGCCCAGTACCTAACAAACCTAAAACCCTGCACCATCGTCTCATCCACACATTGAGACTCTGGAACTCTAACTGCTTATGGGGTCCTGTACGTGGAATGGGGAGCATTTTTGAGAATGGTATCCTGGATGTTCTGGATTTCAACTTTTTACCTAAATTCGGCTTCCAGAACTCCTTCCTGCCCTTTCCTATGTCATTGGTACCCACATGTACCTAGACAGCTGGCTCCCCAGCACCTGATTAAAATCCTGTTTTTGTGACTTGTGAAGTCCGCCACCTTTGCACCAGGCAGTATACAAAACTATTGTCATGTCCACCAGCCATTCAACTATCTACTGTTCTTATTGAATTACCAACTATAGCGGCTGTCCTAACTCTTCCTTCCTGAGTAGTGCCCCTGGAGGCATGTCCTGTGTATGAGAGGATACTAGATCACCTCAAGGGCAGATCTTAGCTACAGAATTGCTTCCTGCCACACCAAGGCGATGCTTTCCTTCCAGGTGACCTTTCGTTTCTCTCCTTTCTTTCCAATCATGGGAGGCTGTTGGGTAAGATATGCAGTCCTTAGGTTATAGGTGATGACTTTTGTATTGGGTTTAATTTATCTGTGAGAATCTTCTGAGAGTTATCCTCTTCATCAGGTCAGTGAAGAATCAGCACAGTTGCACTGGGGTTAAATAGTACAATTTAATAAAGGAAAGGATGGAGAGAGGACAGTCTTTTTAAAGTGCTGGTCAGAATCCATAGAATCAACCCATCTGTGTTTATAACACAGGACTTCCTAAATTTTATCCAGTGTGAACCCATTTTGACACTTGAAAATTCACATGACTCCAGAGGATGACCTTAAATTAGCAGTGGTGTGGTTCCCCTCCATTAATCACTCCTTCTCTCCCTTATGTACTCCATCTGTTCTGTCTTTCAACCTTCACTTCCTCAAGAGGACCTCCACCCCTGACCACCTTCAACAGATTCCCTCTCTCAACCTCAGAATCTCTCAGCTCCCCAGCCCATCCTCTCAACTCTTATTGAAGCATAGAAATGACTGCAGAAAAGGACCAAATGATCCACCCAGTCTGCCCAGCAAGCTTATGCCAGTATCTGCTACACTGTGCAGGTTATCCTCTTGCTTATCAGTTTCTCAGACCGTTAAAATTAGGGTGCTTGGATGCTGTTAGAATCCAGGTTCCATTGACCCTTCCCGTGGAAGCAGAGAACAATGAGGGAGCTGCATCAAAAGTATCAGGCTTAGTTGTTAAGGCTAGTAAAAGCCACATCAGAAGTAACCCCCATTTTATTTGTTCCCAAAACGGTAAAAGTCGGGGTCCTCATTGGTTGCTGTCTGAATCCAATTCCCCTTTTCCCACTGCGTTGAAGCAGAAAGCAATGTTGGAGTTGCATTAATAGTATCAAGGCTTATTTGTTAAGGGTAGCAACTGCCACACCAGCAAGTTACCCGCTATTACCCCCATGCACTTTTTTTTTTCTTTATTTCCATCCTCTAGCCTTTAGGAATCCACAGTATTTATCCCATGCCACTTTTGAATTCCTTCACTGTTTTAATCTTCACCTCCTCCTCCAGAAGGGCATTCCAGGCATTCACCACCCTCTCTGTGAAGTCATTTCTTGACATTGGTTCTGAGTTGTCCTCCCCGGAGTTTCATTTCATGACCCCTAGTTCTGCTAACTTCTTTCCAAAGAAAAGGTTTGATGGTTTATCATTAATTACCTGTCAGGTATCTGAAGGTCTGTATCATATCTTCCTTGCACCTCCTCTTTTCCAGAGTATACATATTCAGATCCTTCAGCTTCTCCTCATAAGTGTTCCAATGTTGACCCCTAATCATTTTGGTCGCTCTTCTTTGGACTGCCTCTATCCTGACTTTATCTTCTTTAAGATACAGGCACCAGTACTGAAAGCAGTACTCCAGGTGAGGCCTCACCAAGGTCCTGTACAAGGTCATTATCGCCTCACTTTTTCTTACTGTTATTCCTCTCTCTATGTAGCCCAGCATTCTTTTGGCTTTAGCTATCGCCTTGTCACATTCCTTCGCTGCTTTTAGAGCAAACACTACCACACAAAGGTCCCTGTCCCAGTCCATGTGCATTAGTCTTTCACTGCCCATCAGATCTTTTTTCATCTTCCTGTTTGATCTTTTGTCATCCACTCCCTCTCATCTACTCTCACCTTCCAGCCTCATCTTCTTCCCTCCAACCCTTCTCATGTCCCCGGTTCTTTTTATATTCCCTAGTTGATCTTCTATCATTCTCTCTCTCTCTGAGCTAATCCCTCTCCACTTTATCCAATCCCAAAAAAATCTTACCTCTCATCCCATTTTTCAAATAGTCCTTCCTCTAAATATCCCACTGGCCAGGATTGGGGGTAATATTTTCCTTTGGGCCCTGGGCAAAAGGTGGATGACAACAATGGGAAGAGAGGGCAGACTGACAGAGGCGATGTCTTTTTCTTGGTTAAGTTCAGTGGTTGGTGGAGAGAGAGAGAGAGAGAGGAGCAGTGGCAATCTTCATTAACCTATGCACATTCAGCCCTCCCCTTCTCTCATGACTTGTCCCAAGCCTGACTTGCAAGCCTCAGTAGCATTAGTAAAGAAGTCAACACAAGACCTGTGAGTTAGAGCAAACTCACAGGCCCTGCAGCAACCCGGATCCCTCGTTGCACAGGGCTTCCTGTTAGCTATAGAAACCCATGTAAGTGCAGGGCCTATGAATGTGTGCTGGCTCACAGGCTCCATGTGCTGCTGGCACCTAAAGGGTGCTGCTATTTGAGGCACCTATGAACCCAGACAAAAGTTTGACCCCATTTGGGGTCCCAATCCACAGTTTGGGAAGCCCTGTTACAATGGTATGTTATAGCTATGGAGAGTAGGGCTAAATAGTACATTTTCCCAATGGAAAAAGATGAATAGTAGCGTGCCCCAGGGATCTGTTTTGGGACCGATGCTTTTTAAAATATGTATAAATGATCTGGAAAGGGGAACAACAAGTGAGGTGATTAAATTTGCCAGGGCTAAAGACTTGGCTCTTTAAACAAGCATTCTCGGACCTGGACCCCGCTTAGTCCCTTCTTGCTCACTTCGTTTCTCCCCCCCTTCTCCTTTTTGCATTTTACCCTACCGCCCCTCCCTTTCCCATTTTCGCCTTGAGTTCATTGCTTCATTTGTTTTCCTTGATATATCTTATGTCTTGCCCCCCCCTGTTATTATTGCATCCTCTGCGAGTTTGTAATTAGTGCTACCTATATATAGTATTTTATCACCTTTATTGTAAGTTTGTATATCATCTCCTTTATTGTAAATTTATATATTATGCGCATTACTATATCTCTTCCTCTGCTCTGTATGTTCTGTCTAGTTGTTAGTTACCGTCTGTCCTTTTTTTCACCCTCCTTCCACAGAGCATCTTTGTTTCTCCCTGCTCCCCTTCCCCCTCCCTTGTTATATTGTATTTTCCTTCAGTTTTATGTAAACCGATATGATGTATCCTCGAATATCGGTATAGAAAAGTTACCCCTGTTTCCTCCCTACCGCCTCTAAATCCTCCTAGCCACCCCTAAATACGTTATATTTAAGTGAATACCGCTCAGATATTACTGCCGGCCCTTCAGCACCTCCTTAGCTTTACATAAGTTGATTGTAACTGTACATATTGTCATCTGTATATAGTTTCCTCTATTTTGTTTTTACTTCATCTATCAGTTCTGCCTTTCCCATCCCCTCCTTATCCCCTCCCTCTCCCACCCCTCCTTATCTTCCTTCCCCACTCTCCCCCTTGCTTCATTGATCTATTGTTGGTATAGTTCTATTGTTTTATTGTAATTTTCCTCCTTGAGTTCATTGTAAACCGGCATGATGTGCTTCACGAATGTCGGTAAATAAAAGTTAATAAATAAATAATAAATAAATAAATAAAATGACACAAAATTATTCAAAGTTGTCAAATCACAAGAGGATTGTGAGAAATTACAAGAGAAAATTGCAAAACTGGGAGGTTGGGCATGCAAATGGCAAATAAAATTTAATGTAAAGTGTAAAGTAATGCACTTAGGAAAGAGAAACCAAAATTATAGTTATAAAATACAAGGTTCAACATTAGGAGTCACCACTCAGGAAAAGGATCTAGGCGGTATTGTTGAAAATGCGTTGAAATCTTCTGCAGCAGCAGCCAAGAAAGCAAATAGAATGCTAGGGATTATTTGGAAAGGAAAGGAGAATAAAACAAAGAATATCATAATGCCTCTGTATCATTCCACGGTGCGACTTCATCTTGTGTATTGTGTTCAGTTCTGGTCACCACATCTCAAGAAACATATAACAGAATTAGAAAAGGTATAGAGAAGGGTGACCAAGATGATAAAGGGGTGGAACAATTCCCCTATGAAGAAAGGCTAAAGATTTTAGGTTGCTTTAACTTGGCGAAGAGACAGCTGAGGGAAAATATGATAGAGGTCTATAAAATGAGTGGAATGGATCGAATAAACTTTAATCAGTCTGCAGTTTACTCTTTTTCAAAAAGTACAAAGATGAGGGGACACACAATGAAGTTACTAATGAGAAAATGTTTTACTCATCACATAATTAAGCTTGGGAATTCATTACCAGAGGATGTGGCAAAAGGTTCGAACAAGTTCCTGGAGGAAAAGTCCATTAACAATTAAGGGAGTTTTGCAAAAATCCACTGCTTGGGATAAGTAGCTTGGAATCTATCTACTCTTTGGGATTCTGCCAGGTACTTGTGACTTGGCTTGGTCACTGTTGGAAACAGGATACTGGGCCTCATGGACCCTTGGTCTGACCCAGTATGGCATATCTTATGTTCTTATGTAAATGTGTATTACCAATAATAGCACCCATTATCTGTATAAAGCATGGGCATGATCAGGAAGTTGAAGGGCCAAAACCATCTAGTGCAAAGAAGCAAAGAGTAGATGATACTACTTATAGTTACCAGATGGCGATACCATTGTAGTTGCTTATAGCAATGCAGTATCCCTACAGACACAAGAATTTCTTACTGCCTATATGATAGTAAAGTAATATTCTGCTGAGAGAAATGTTATGGGTCTTTTGGACAGCAGAAGATGATTCTGGAATCCTATTGTATCTTCAGCTTTATTTCTGGAAGGATATAGAAAATTATTTGTGTTGTCATTTAAAAGGTAATGACCATTTATTTTTTTAGTTAGTTTCTATTTCTTTTTTTTACCTGCACAAGAAACTTGTATGCCCAGTGAATGAGGAACAGCAAATTTAAAAGATACAAGCAAAAACAATATAACAAAAATAAAAACTGCAAAATATTCCTCTTTACAGAGTTATTAGTATCAGACTGGCTATTCAGATGAAAGTACTTCTAGTGGGACTGTAAAATGTGCACATCCAGTTTTGAAATTTCCTAGCCAGTGTGCAGTTTTTTGTCGTCTTTTTATGCGGGCTGAAAGTACATGCAGATGATGATCTGCGTATGCAGATTCAGCCATTCTAGTCAGTAACCCCCAGTTTTACCTGCAAATTCATCTCCTCCACGATCAAGGACTGCTACCATAAGTTACACACCCTCAAAAATCTGAAACCTATCCTGCACCTCAGCGACTTCAGAACAGTCCTACAAGTCCTTACCTTATCGAAAATAGACTACTCAAACGCGATTCTCCTAGGTCTCCCGAAGAACAGCCTTGCTCCGTTGCAACTGCTACAAAACTCAGCCGCACGAATACTAACAGGCACTCGCAGAAAAGAGCACATCACACCTATCCTCAAACAACTCCATTGGCTTCCTATCACAGCCAGAATTCAATTTAAAACCCTTACCCTTATACACAAAGCTATCCACCACCCAGACATGCACTGGTTCTCAGACTTTCTACACATCCGCTCCTCATCCAGACCCACCAGAACGCCCTACACAGCAACCATTCAAACTCCCTCCCCCAAATTCTTCCATCTAACAGCTACCAGACAACGCGCCCTCTCCCTTGCTGGACCCTCCTTATGGAACTCAATGCCCACCCAGCTACGCCTTGAGACATGCACCAAGAAATTCAGACAAAACCTCAAAACATGGCTGTTCACCCGAGCCTACACATGAGCCCCCTTTCACTATTGCCAACCCCCCTCCTCGCCCCTTCCACCTTCTCCTCCCTCATCCCCCGCCTCCCTTCTCCCCCCCCACACATATGTATATAACCGAAACTTTTTGTAATTAACTATATATTGCATTTAATAATTTGTACTGTAAGTATACCCAGTTTTGTACTGTAAATATACCCAGTTTCTCCTACCCTTATTTAACTTTGCATTGCATCTAATGATTGTACTGTAAACCTCCTGGTCTCTTATAATTCCTCCCCCCCCCCCCCCCCCACCCTACCCCCTGTTACATTATCAGTTTCATTGTGAAGCCCTGTTGGCTAATTTTTTGTTCGATGGAAACCGATGTGATGTTTTCTTAACGAATGTTGGTATACAAAAAATGTTAAATAAATAGTTCCTGATTAAGTCTTTCAAAAGTTATCCTAATTATGTTGTTCGTTGCCTGTTGCAGATACCTGGAAATCCAGAATGGATTCTGTAAGACTTCCACCATAAATGCAACAACTAGAGATGCTTTAATTTGTTTGACCAAAACATGTATGAGTTTATTGAACTAATATTGGTTATGTAAGTACATGATATGTCAGATGTTCCCATTACCTAAAAATAAAATGTTATAGGCTTCAGCCTATATTACATTTTCTGGAAAATGTTCTATTATCTGAAGTGTGTTGGCCTCATATATTCAGTTATCTGGAAAAAAACTCCCATTATCTGAAATTCTTTTATCAGAAATCTTCCGTTACTCAGAAAAATCCATTACCTAGCACAAGCCTGCTGCGAGCCATGCTGGATTAAAGGTGCTCACCTATATTGGCTGCTACATGTATTGTTTAGATGTACACTTTTTAAACTGTTCATCAAAGATTGGCCCAAACAATTACAAAGTGTTGAAAATGTAATTTAAAACTTTTTTTCTTGTTTTAATATAAAAATAAGGCAAGGGCGCCTCCAGGAATAAAAATATATTTGCTGTGATCAATGTTTCACTAGAACTTTCCTGAGAAGGAAGCAAATGAAATACTAGGCTGGTGCAAAACTAATACTAGAAAGAGTAAAATATAGTCATAGGCTGTGTCCTGGATGAAGCTGAGACAATTTATGACCCCCCCACTCATGTTTTTATGTAAACAATGTCCCAGCATAAGTTACATGAAACAAAATTACACAAAATGAAGCTTGTAAAAATAGATGAGATTTTTTTTCCCTTCTAAAGATTTCTTAACTCAGAATGCAAATTTTCCAAGATAGCAGCACAAAAGTGAGGTCAGTTGATGTAAAATATATCTTTTGCAATCACTGGTAATATGATTCAGAAGTTTCCTTGACCAACTTTTAAATTGTCTCTCGCGATCAGAAGCCTGTTTACAGAATTTTTTTTTTTTCAGACGCCATAAATTAAGGAGATAGTCACTCAACTTTGGAGGTAGGGAAGGGTTTCAGTGAAGCAGAAATATGTCAACATATACAAGAAATCCATGTATTATTGATTCCCGCTTTGAGCCTGCCATTGCATCTGCCTCCACCGTCCACCCACAAACCACGGATGTCTGCAGGCCACCACTGAATAACATCCCAACCCCCTCTCAAGGTCATTGGTGCTTTGTTCCTGTGGCCTTCCCAAGCCTGCTACCAGTACTGTGCTCTGGTATTCACTACCCTACCATTCAACCATAATGAGAAATGTTTCAGTGAAGTTTTGTAGGCTTCTGTTTGTAGAGAACAATTTTTTAATATATTGGAATAATTTCATTTTGGCATTTTGGGGAAATGTAATTTCATTTTTTACATGCTCCATTTACTGAAGGCACTCTGCTTGCAGTACAACAAAATACAATAATACAAAAACATTAACAGCGAATAACATAAAATTAACATAAAAATATAAAAACCCACAATGCAATAAAATACACAATTCAGGAAAAAAACCTGACAGTTGTGATGATGCAGAAATTGAAATCACAAAATAAAAAGTCAGCATAGTATTCAATCAGTATTTAAATAAATGCTTTCGATGGTTCATGTCACCAGCTCCAGCTGCTTTCAAAAGCTCCTTGTAGGCATAAGATTTTACAATTTTATCTGAATATTATTTGTGGCATATTTAAGACTAATTGCAAAAAAATGAAAGGGAACACAAAATTATCACCTACATGTTTTGAAAACAATTTTTTTTTAAACTATGAATCTACTCTCTCAAAAATAATAAATTGAAAAACTAAGCAGCAATGAAGTAAATGTGTTGACAAATACTTAATGAAAGGATTGAAACACTGAGGCATTCTCATAATGAATAGATAGCTTGAATAGGATATTCTGCATAAAGCATATATATGAGCATGCCTTTGTTTCAGTTATTGAGTATTTTTTTTTTTTAATTTTATTATGTTTTGGAGAGTGGAGTCTGTATTTAAAATTATTTTTCAAAGTTGTTTAGCAGTTTGAGGTGCTCTAGCTTTTATAATCAGAATCTGCCACCCTTGAGCAGATAAGAAAAATCCCTACTTCAGCAGGTGAAAAGGTAGCTGAAGCAGATGTGCAAGAGCCTAGTAATAAAAATACTACATAGTTTCTAACAGACCATAATGTTTATGTAATGTCCTCATCTCTAGTCTGAAGCGCTTCCTGCATCATGCTGCATCCCAGGAGCATGGCTGAACTTTCTGCTGCTCCTGTGCCCATTTATGGGGTCTGCAAGCTGGACTTCCTATGACACATGCAGGTGACATCACATCCTGCCTCATATAAAAGGAAGCTCAGAGCCAACTTTCAGTGCCTTTGCAACAAGTCTCTTGCTTGTTCAGCAGTGCTAGTTGCTACAGTGTGTTCCTGGTTTTGTTTGTAGTCCTGTCTTGAACCTATTTTTTCCTGTCTCCCTTTCCCGATCTTGCTCCAGCATTACCTACTTCCTGTCTGTCCTGTCGTGTTTCTTCCCCTGGCCTGATTTCTCATTGCCTTGACCTCAGCCTTGACCTCGACTCTGCTTTATTCTCTGTCCCGATTTCAGCCTGGCTACCAACCTTGTAGCTGGCTTGGAAAGCCCTCCCAGCTGCCAGAACCTGCAGGCTCAACCCAAGAGGGAGTTGGCTGGTCAGGCAGAAGATCTAGTCTTGTGGCATATCAGCTGCTTGCACAAGGTAGCCTGTATAAAATTAACAGTGGCCCAAGGGCTGAGCATGTGAATGATCTCTTATGCATTTTGGAGGGCATATAATAGAGGTCTACAATCATGCAAGGACTTGACTGGGTAAATGTGAAACAGTTTTACTCTTTCTGCACAATGTTGAATTTCTTCATAGAGATGGGTCGTTGGCTTGCATTGCCTGGCACTGAAGATCCCGGGTGCTGAAGTCCAACGAGAATTCCATTTTGTTTCCTTATGTGAAGCAATTATGGATGATATCCAAGAATTGATAGATCTTGAATGGGATGCCTCAGATAATATTTTTACAGGGGGACGAGCCTTGGTAGCACTTCCCCCTGGATACGACAGAGAGAGACAGAGCAGTTGTGCCTTCTGAAAGTGGATGCGCTGTTGTGTATCAAGACTCTTCAGCCTGAGGGCTGTGATTCCAATGCCCATGTCACAAGAAAATACTGACAGGTATTCCATTTATTTCATTGTACCTGAGAAGGAAGGTTCCTTTTGCCCCATCTTGGATCTAAAGGGAGGCACCAGTTTTTTGCGAGTGACTCGTTCCTGCATGGAAACCTTATGCTTGCTGATAATGGCAGTACAGTCGGGGGAGTTTCTTAAGTCTCTGGATTGTCAGAGGCATATTTACATATTCCCATCCAGCTGGAGCATAAACCATTTTCTGCGTTTTGCTGTTTTGGGCAGATGCTGTTTTGAATACTACCTTTTGGTTTGTCCACCGTGCCCAGAACCTTCTCTAAGGTCCTGGTGGTGGTAGCGACAGTGCTGAGAGAGGATGGCATTCTGGTCCACCTGTACTTAGATGATTGGCTAATTCGGGCCAAGATCCATGAAAGAGAGTCTTCAGGTCTTGTGCAAGGTGATCTACTTGCTACAGGATTTCTGAGCTGCAGGCCTTGTCTTGCCAGGAGCCATTCCTTCGGGTGACTCTGGGGGCATTACAGCCTACTTTTTGGAAAACAGAACAAGTCAGGCCACTACAGATCATTACACAGAAACTACAACGTTGCAGAATACCTCAGCTTGGTTACATATGCAGAGCACAGACAGACCCTCACCAAAAACAAAATAGAGACCACAAAGTGGAAATAGAAACTTGCAGACAAAAACTGAACTGGAAACGGCAACAAGCCAGATTTAGTTTGCAGTGCATGGGCCAATGCTCCTACTAGCTTCTGAGATTGCACCTCCTCCTTCCCACCTGTACAGCTTCCTCTTCTGGGCCCATAAGGGAGGGAAGAAGCAGGAGTCTCAATCATTGCAGACTTGCCACTGCTTTGCCACCTCCTAAACTGTGGTGCTCTAGGTGGCTGCCTAGTGCTTCTGCTGGCCCTGCATGTGCCCCTGCACCCCCAAAACAATATCAAGCCCTCTCTACTCCCCACCATTTCCTCCTTACTCCCCTTTTCCACCTCACTTGCACCCCCTTCCCTTTTCTTTCCTCTCACATCTCCCCATCCCTTCCTTCCCTTTTCTTCTTTTCCATCCCTTCTCACTCAACCCTTTCCCTTCCCTCTCTTCTCATTCACTTTCCCCATCTCTTCCCTTCTCTCAGTTACTCATCCACCTCCCCTCCATCCCATCTCTCATGCCATCCCCTCTCCACCCACACTCGCACACACATTTTCATTCTCTCTCACTGACCCCCCTCTCCACACCTTTTCATTCTCTCTCTCATTCACTGACCCCATCCCCTCTCCACACATTCTCAATCTTTCTCACTTTCTTCCTTCGCACCTCACCCATCGGGTCATCTTCAGTACCCCGGGATACTGTTTCTGCTTGTGTCGTCTCATTATTCTGTGCCACCGTGGGTCCTCTACTTGCCGGCAGGGGGGGGGGGGGGGGCGCGTCAGTCCTGTGTGTGCGTTGTCATCCCATACCGCCATGAGTCTTCTTACTGCCTACCATAAGTCATTGCCGGTACAGCCCAAATTGTTTTTGGGGGTGGCCAAGGCCCCTGTTTTGGAGCACGTGTGAGTAGACCAACCAGAACGTCTTTGAGCTCCTTCAGTATTCTAAGATGTTACCCCATAGCTTTGTTCACTTTGTGCTTTGCTAGTTTCAAACACTCTTGTATGCAGTATGGCATCTACACCACTACTATATGTATCCCTGCTAACTTTTGGTGTTCCCTTTCCTATACCCCTTTCAGTTAATACTGAAGCAAAATAGTTGTTTAGCTTTTCTGCTTTTTTTCCACGTTATTTTTCACACACTCCTCTTTCGCTTGTTTTACAATCCTGTCTTAGTCATTGCTCCTTTCACAGACAATCCTGAAAAAAAAGTCTCTATCACCTTGCTTTACTTCTGCTTTCACCTTTGCTGACCTGACTGCTTTTCCTGCTTCTCTCAGCTTTTCAAGATATTCTGTATTCTCCACTTTCTGAGATGTTTTGTCCTTTTTTGAATGCTAATCTTTTCACCGTTACTGCTTCAGCCACTGCTTTTGAAAATCCTACTGGTCTCTTTTTCCTTTTACTTCTGTTTACTTTCCTAACATAGAAGCTGACACAAGAAGGTGCACTCAGCGCAGTGCAGTTTTATCCCTCCGCTGTATGCATATCTTTTGTGCACAAGCTTTACTGCACGATGCAGCAAGGAATCTTGCACTTACAGAATATGGATTTAAGTTAGCGCTCGTACATGGAAATTCCAAGCTAATGGTGGCATTAGCTATTACCGCTGAATGCGGAGAGGTGTTCTGGCTTACCTGGTATTTTCTTAGCACTGGAAATTTTACTCCTAGTGCAAGGTGGAGTAAAGTTTCCATGGCTAATGTTAATCTGTGGGTCAAAACTGGACTGCTCATGTCTCTGTATTTTATGCACAGAAAAAAATGCTTTCTGTGCTGAAAACATTTTTCTGTGCATGATTCCTATTTATGTATAAATGATTCCTATTTATGCATAGCTTTTATATACCACATGCTCCTGAGATCGCAGCGGTTTACAAAACCTAGGTAATAAAAGTAAACAGCACATTGAATAGTAGCTACAATATGTACATTTAAAAAAAGTACAACATACTGCAAAGAAACAGAGAAAAAAGGGGGAGCTGAGCTGCGTTAGCCTCAGAAGGCCTGCTTAAACAGCCAGGTTTTCAGGGCTCTCTTTTGTGACTGCTGACATTGGTAACTGTTCAGGCATGGAATTCCACCAGATGGGCCCTGCCACAGAAGAAGCCCCAACGTACGTCTCCCAAGTGCACATGATGAAGGAATGGAATATCTAACAGAACTTTGCTCTGTGAAGGCAGTGTTCTTGCTGGTGTGTGGATACACAAAGAGGCACCCTATCAAGGTGTCTGTTATGAATTATAGTTAAGATCTTATGGTGTACTCTTGCTTGAATAGGTGACAACGTAAAATGGCGAGCACGGGTGTAATATGATTTTATTTTCTTTAGTCTGAGAATAACTGTGCCGCAGCATTTTGAAACAGTTGAATGGATGCTAGTTTCCCCAACAACAGAGTTACAATAATATGTGCCTGCAAATATCAATAACTATAGCAACACCATCCTGAAGTCTGAATTTCAGCATAATTTTAACACATAGCTTTTTGCATCAGCCCCATAAGGATTTGTTGTCCTTACTACAGCTCCCTTTAGGTGAGCCCACTATTCTCTCACCTCTCAAATATTTTTCCATCCTTCCAGTGCTTGGTTAATGTATTTGGCTATTTTAACAGAGTTGGTACCCTTGAAGCCAAGGCTCTGACTTCTGTGTGACCTCTCTCTCTCTCTTTGTTTACATTAAACCACCCCATCAGATAAGCAGTTGAATTTAAGTGGCCACTTACCTGGATGTTTTGATTTGAATTTTGCCCTTCCTGAGCTTCTCTTCTGCCCTCTTAAATTCGTTCTGGAAGTGTGATGAAACCTAGTGAGCCCCATTCAGATCATTGCTGCTGATGCATATTTCCTGCAAGAAGGGAAGAATGAATAAAACAAAAGTGGACTGTGCTGTCCCAAATTCCCAAAAATCAAAATTTGATTGACCTTTTTTCCGGTGCATATTTCTCCTCTTTATGGGAACTGCTTCCCTGATGCAATTAGTGAATTAAACTCTGCTATATTGTGAGCAATGATTGACACTAGTTTTATATTTTAACCCTGCTGCAACTATTCTTTTGGGCATTATTCTAATTTTAATAGAAAGTCTGTTTTATTCTTAAAGCAGGTCTGTAACATAACATAGTAACCTCAGCAGAAAGGCCAAATTGTCCATCCCGTCTGCCCACCAAGTTTCTTCTGGTTGTATCTGCTGCTCCATGCAGGTTATCCCCATGTTTCTGTTAAGCATAGTAACTGCTGCTCCATGCTGATTATCCCCAAGCCTTATGTTAAGGGTAGTAATATTTACAATTAAAACCATGCAACTGTCAAACCCACAACAAAATAACTGTTAGCAGAATTTGTATGGGGTGAGCAGCCGCCTTGATAATTCAGACAATGCTGCTTGAACGTGCTTTGCTTTTGAACTTGTCTATAGGAGCAGTCCTTTTGCTTTTTCCCTAATATCTGCATATCAGATCCATAAAAGTTGGGATACAGCGTTGTCTGAGTCTGATTCCCCTTTTTTCCCCTCGCTGTTGAAGCAGAGAGCGATGTTGCAGTTGTATCAAAAGCATCAAGGTTACTTGATTAAGGGTAGTAATTCCCATGCCTTAATTTCCAACCTCTAGCCTTTAGGGATCCACAGTGTTTATCCATGCCCTTCTGAATTCGTTTACTGTTAGAGCTGTTCAGTTTGGAGAAGAGACAACGTGGGGGGGGGGGGGATATGATAGAGGTCTACAAAATCATGAAAGGACTTGCACAAGTTAATGTAAAATGGTTATTTACTGTCTCAGATAATAGGCATAGGGGACACTCCATGAAGTTAGCAAGTAGCTCATTTAAAGAAAATCAAAGAAAATTCTTTTTCACTTGGCACATAGTTACGCTCTGGAATTCATTGCTAGAGTATGTGGTTACATCAGTTAGTATAACTGGGTTTAAAAAAGGTTTGGATAAGTTCCTAGAGGAAAAATCCATAAACTGCTAATAATTAATAAGCAATAATAGCTTGAGATTTATTTAATGTTCGGGTACTTGCCAGGTACTTGTGACTTGGATTGGCCACTGTTGGAAACAGGATGCTGGGCTTGATGGACCCTTGGTCTGACCCAGTATGGCATATCTTATGTTCTTATGTTTTCATTCTCTCCACCTCTGCTGGTGAGAATCTTTTGTCAGTTTTTCAGACTATTTTCTTTTTTTATGCATTACAGTAAGTGCTGTTTTCCTCTTTCCTCATTCCCTGTCCATCAAGAAACAAATGAGGATATTTCTCCATAAATTGTGGTTGATGTGTTATGAATGATTATCTTTGAAAGGCTTTTCATGGTAAATCAAAGTGCCCAGAGTAGCGACAAAATGAAAAGTAACTCTGCCAAGCCCAAGCTGACAGCCCTAGCAGCCAGTTAACTTGAATCGGCCACCCACTTCTCCTCTCCCCCAATCCCCCAAAAAGAAAATTAAATAGTTTAAAACACTTTATTAAATAGCATCTCAGTTGGAAACAAAAATGAAAGCTGCCTTGATGAAAAGCATTTACAAAGCTTTATACAGTAGTTTTGTATGGGTTAAAAGATGCCATGTTAAGTAAATGACGCAAACAGGAAGAGAGGCTGGGATAACAAGAGCCCATTTAATAAACAATTGTAAAATCACAGTTGGGTAAGAATGGAAAAAATGAAACGCCTTAAAAAGCATACCACAAGGCTCATAAATACTATTGCTGCTGGAGCTGTCAGTCACCTGGAAATGAAAGACTGTAACTTTCAAAGGAGAGAGAATACTACCTTTCTATTCCATGCCTATATGAATGAATATTTATGTGTATATATATATATATATATATATATATATATATATATATATATATATATATATATATATATATATATATATATATATATAATTTTTTATTTTTATTTTTTTGTATTTTACATAGGGTTGGGGATCAGGGACTGGAAAAGAGGGTGATATTTAGTGGATCTTTATTTCAAGTTGGCTGTAGTGCATGCATGGTTTAAGTTGATGCCTAGTTACAAAAATAGTCTGTAAATGAAATCAGGAGGCTGGGTAGTCAGGTAGATATTCAGTTTTTTTTGTCATTTTTCCCATTCATGTGCTGTTACCTTGGAGATCCTAGTTAAGGAAGCAGACTTTCAGATCCCAGGTGAGTGGAAGCAGGCAGCACTGTGTGGGTGGTGCTCTGCTTTTAAGGGGATAGCGCTCGACTGCTGTGTTTAGACACGCCATACCAGCTTAGGAAAGATTTTTCTTTTTAATACTGTTGTTGTTCAAGGTCATTTGTAAAAATGTTACTCATTTCTAAAATAGGTATATTACTGAATAAGCCAGTAATAATGCAGTACAGTGTGTCCTTAATGCTGTAATTACTAAATGTCATAGATTTCAGTAAGTGGTACAAAACCTTTACAAACACCTGTTTATAAGCTCCTGTGGCATTTTCTTAGACAAGGAGAGATGTGAACATTTCATGATGCCTAATTTCCTTTTTTAGTGCAGAAGTGGTCACATGGTTATGACAACAATCGTTACGTGAATTTCCATGTGAAAAATCCATTATTAAACATTAGAGATGGTGCTCCACGATAGGAAATTAGTCAAGAAATGGGGCCATAGTGATCACAGGCATGAACTAATGGTAGGGCAGCTTTAAATATCCCATCCACTGTCAACCCAGTGGCAGGACAACTTTAAAAATGTTCAGTGACTTTAATTGCCTTGACCTTCCTGAAATTTCAACTGATCTGGTCTGTTTTCCTGTAGGAGATGAAAAGAAGGGATTCTAAGCGTTGATGGTGTTAACCTTCACAATTTTCCTGTGTTTTTTTTTATCTGAGTTCTCTATCTATGGCATAAATTTGATTGAAATTGAATGAACGGTTCAAATGTTTGGGGGAGGAGGGATAGACACAGTGATCTTGTAGGAAACTAGGTTAAAATTGAGTGCAAATAATAGCTATGGTTATTAAGTATTATAACTATGCTATGAATTGTTAATTTGGTTTTCTGATAAGCAGGGCTGAATTAGCCATGACGTTATCTGATGGCATCAAACGGACCTATCTGAGTGCATTAGAGCTTTTACTGTACTGAGCATGTATGGGAGTTCCCATGTGGTGCTGCCTCGTGAACCCCTCTACCATTTTTTTTTTCTGAGCTTCCACATGATGTGTTTTTTCTCTCTTTTTTTGGTACCATGTACTTCTCAAATTTTTCTCTATCAAATTTGCTTTGAGTTGCTGTGCTTCCTTGGCAGCATTTTTAAGTGCTACCTAAAAAGAATAAAAGGATGTCTGGTTTCAAGGACTGTGTATGTGGTTGTAACATTGACAGCCATGATATCTGATACAGGTGCCTGAGACCAGACCAAACCTTAGTAAATTATTAGGACTGTGGCCAGATGTCACCAAGGTCCCAGAGGAACGTCGCTGGTTATAGGAAAGTTGGAAACATTCCTGTTATGCCCGTTGGTCGCAGACGGCTGCAACCACTAAGGCTTTCTTTGCTGCATTGTCATCCTTTGGAAGAATGGTGGCCTCCGCCAACCACCGCCAACCAGCCTGGCGTTCCCGGGATGGCGTGGGCGCTGCCGACCACCATCTTGTTTCAGGAATTACCTAGTCGTGCGCGGGCCACCTTTTTGTACACACCATGGCGGGAACCTCGGGGGGCGTGCCCTCCGGATGACGTCACCCATCTCTTGTACTTCAGCTGGCTGGCCCTTCGGTTTGATGAGTTAGCAAGGAGTTCCCTCATTGCTGAATTCTGCTCCATCCTTGGACTTCCGGTTCCAGATCCTACGCTTGGGATGAGACACTCTGGGTACCCGCTCAGTCTCTGGCTATCTGCTTCTCGGAGGGCCTTGCTGCCTTGGACTTCTCTCTGTCCCGCTCCCTGGGACCTCTCTTGGAACTACCTCCCATGAGTACCTATTTCTATGGACTTCAACTATTTCAAGCCTCATTGTGGGATCCTCTTCGGTGTGCCTCGGGCCACTACCGCATCAATCCAGAAGGAACCACTCCGGTATATCCTGCCCGGCAGGTCATCACTGCATCACCGCTACAGGAACCTCATCGGGGTTCCTGCACCTCAGACTACCATCTCATTATCACTACTAAGACATCTCTCCGGCGTACCCCGCTCTGTGGGCCACTATCGGATCTTCACAACTGAGGTATCACCCTGGGGTATACCCCTCTGCTCTGATCTTTACTTATACCGCATTCCCCGCTCTGTGGGTTGTGCCTTTCTCTTCTCTTAATAAAGACTCTATTCCACAGCTGTGTCTGATGTTACTGAGACCACGCCTACTGACGGTGAGGCTCACAGGGCTCCTCCATGTGGGCGGACACATCTCTCACCTCGGCCCAGGGTGCACACTCTTACAAGACATAACAGATTGCTAACTCCATGGACCCGACTCAGGTCTCAGCCATCCCTGGCCTGGCCCAATGGATCTCAGAGCAACAAAAGTTATTAGAGACTTTGGCTAATGCCATCAATCAGTTAAGCTCTCGGCTGGACTCTGCCTCGAAGCCTGTCAAGTCCACCTCCACTTCACAGACGCTGCCTTATACGGCTTTCTGTGTCCTTGCCAGCACCCACTTGTTTTATAGGTGATCCCCTGTTATGTAGGGGCTTTCTGAATCAATGCTATATGCACTTTTCGCTGCAACCTACCTACTTTCCAGATGTAGTGTCCAAAACTACGTACATCTTGTCCCTTTTGGACAGTAAAGCCCTGGCCTGGGCTTCACCTCTTTGGGAGAGAATGAATCCAATCCTCAATGATTTGACAGGTTTTCTTGCCCTATTTCGTTCAGTATTTGACGACCCCGCTCGCAAGACATAAGAACATAAGAAATTGCCATGCTGGGTCAGACCAAGGGTCCATCAAGCCCAGCATCCTGTTTCCAACAGAGGCCAAACCAGGCCCCAAGAACCTGGCAATTACCCAAACACTAAGAAGATCCCATGCTACTGATGCAATTAATTCACCAACTTAAACCTTTTCAAGGGAAACCGTGTCTGGTGGTTTTTTGTACGGAGGTTTCTAATAAGGGTAACCGATTTGCAGTTATCCTTGTCTTCACCTCCGTCTATTATTCTTTTATTAATTTTTAAAGATATTCACTTTTTTTGTTTTTATTGATGTTTATGGGTGCGGAGCTGCTCGCAGCTCCGCACCCATAAACATCAATAAAAGCGGCGACCTTGATAAGTATAAAATCAAAACTGAAGTGGGTCGGTAAAGCTGCCGGGGAGAAGGGATTTTAAGAATTAATAAGAAAAACAAAAACAAAAAAAGTGAATATCTTTAAAAATTAATAAAAGAATAATAGACGGAGGTGAAGACAAGGATAACTGCAAATTGGTTACCCTTATTAGAAACCTCCGTACAAAAAACCACCAGACACTGTTTCCCTTGAAAAGGTTTAAGTTGGTGAATTGATTATAAAGGGGAAGAGGTTGGTTAGTGATCAGTGAATACTGATGCAATTAATAGCAGTGGCTACTCCCTAAGTAAACTTGATTAATAGCCATTAATGGAGTTCTCCTCCAAGAACTTATCCAAACCTTTTTTGAACCCAACTGCACTAACCACATCCTCTGGCAACAAATTCTCCTGCATCTACAACAAGGTCCCATACCTTTAACTGAGTACGTGATTGAGTTTAAAACTCTATCCAAGGAACTACATTGGGATCCAGGATGCCTACGTGCTATATTCTTGGAAGGTCTCAATTCACGCATTAAAGACGAATTAGCTGCACATGAGTTCCCCAAGTCTCTGGACTCTCATCGACCTCGCTGGTCGAATTGATCGTCGCCTGCGTGAGCAATCCCAGGAGACTAAGGGACCCAGGAAGTTGTCCTCGGAGGTTCCCTGCTCTCCTCCAACACCAGCCACCCAGACTACTCCCACACCCAGTGTCGAGTATGCAAATGGGCCACAGTCATCTATCTGCTAAAGAGATGTCACCGGCAAAGATTAGGCCTCTGCATGTACTGTGGTCAGCCAGGGCACGCTATGCCCTCTTGTCCTATCTGTGCAGGAAACTCTCAGACGTAGGATATGCTAGAGGACGACTCCTAGGTCTCACCTCTCCATCTCCTCCATTGACACTTCCAGTTTCTATTAACTTGGATACACTTGACTGCCATACTTTTGCCCTGGTGGACTCCAGTGCCGATGGGAACTTTATACTCTGACAACTCGTGGAGCACCTACGAATCCCCACTGTTCAGACACCTACACTTCTGCTATTGTCATCAATTCATGGCGAGCCATTACCTGGCAAAGTCACCTATTCCACGCAACCTATCAGACTCCGCACTGGATCTCTGCACATGGATACCATTTCTTTCTTGGTCTTAAGGCAATACACCTGGTGGAACTCGGACTGCCATGGTTACAATGCACACACCCCAATTTGATTGGACTACCCTGCAATTGTTTCAATGGGGCAAGTCTTGCCATGGAAAGTGCCTAGAGACTGTACTCCTATGCCTTGCCTGACCACCACCATATCTCTCCCGGGTCTACCTCTGCAGTACTCCTCTTATCAAGATGTATTCTCTAAGAAAGCAGCTGACACTTTACCACCTCACAGATCTTTTGACTGCGCCATAAACTTATTACCCGACACAGAACTCCCCCAGAGGAAGGGTGTACCCACTTTCTCTGACGGAAACCAAGGTGATGGCTGATTTATATTCAAGAAAACTTGGCAAAGGGTTTCATTCGGCCTTCTAAGTCTCCTGCTGGAGTCGGGTTCTTTTTTTGTGAGAGAAGGATGGGCTTAAATGAGATCAATATGAAATACTGCTATCCATTGCCATTTATTTATTTATTTATTTATTTATTTATTTAACACTTTTCTATACCGACCTTCATGGTAGAGACCATATCAGATCGGTTTACATCGAATTGGGGAACTGAACCAAGAACAGTAACCAAAAACAATAGGTTGAGCATGAAAAAACAAAGTTACATTTAACAGGGAAATTAAACTTGGAAGCATAAGCTGCTGGAAGGAAGGAAAGGCTTGAGATAACGGAGGAATTATTAGTATAAACAAAGCAGAGTCAGGGGGCTCTTATTCTGGACATGGGTAATATGGAGATCCTTTGCTCCTGAAGGAAGTTCTGTCGACTATTGTGTGTCATGGGTATCTGAGAAGGCTTGGCGGAACTATTGATCTCTGAACTATTTGATATGCTCAAAGGGGCCAAAATATTCACTAAATTGGACCTCAGAGGGGGGTACAACTTGGTCTGGATATGCCAGGGCGATGAATGGAAGACTGCATTTAATACCCACGACGGCCATTTTGAATATTTAGTCATGTCATTTGGCCTTTGCAATGCCCCGGCCATTTTTCAAAATATGAATAAAATCTTCAGGGACATGCTTTACAGCTGGGTAGTATTATACCTAGATTACATACTGGTCTTCTCTCAAGATCTCCAGCGTCATCAACTGGACGTCATTAATGTTCTGCAGAGACTACGAGACAACCACTTATATGCCAAATTAAAAAAATGCTCCTTTCACCAGGAGTCTGTCCCCTTTTTAGGCTATGTGGTATCCAGTAAAGGATTGCAGATGGATCTGCAAAAAACCAAGAGTATTCGAGACTGGCCACAACCCACTGGCCTTAAGGCTCTGCGAAGGTTCCTAGGGTTCACTAACTACTACAGATCATTCATTCACCATTATTCTACATTGACTGTGCCTCTTACAGCGATGACTCTATAGGGAGCCAATCCCTCTAAGTGATCTCCAGACACACAAGCACTATGTGTTGAGGCTGGTAGTGAAGTTGGTACCACTGAAGCTTGTCACCGCCAAAGCTGACAGCCTTGTCCCTATCAATGTATATGGTGCTGTCGATGCATTGGCCCCTGGCACCATTGACACATACTAGCCTCTGCAGCATTATCCCCGTTGATGCATGGGACCTCAGTTCTGTTGACTCAGCCATCTACTTTGTCAGTGCATCTAGTCTGAATACATTTGATGCTTCACCCTTCAGAGCTGTGGATGCTTTGCATCCTGGTGTAATTGGTGCACCAGTCCCTAACTCTGATCACTCGAGGCAAGAACAGTGTTTGAGGGGGTCCTGGAGGTAATCATTTCACCTACCATCTTCCATGTTGAACTCTTAGTCTTTGTACCACCTCCTCGATCGTGGATTTTGTTTGGAGACTCTGGACTAGATATGCTCCATTGTTCCTCTGGTCTCTTGGTGTCTGGAGCAGTTAACCCAGGAGGAGGCCCCTTTGTAGGAGCTTCACAGGAGGATGACGACATACTGATATATATTTATTTGTATATATTTATATACTGTCCTTCCAGATGTGATCAGGGTGGTTTACATAGTAAAACATACACAATAATAAAGCAAATTAAAAAAAAACACATGATCAATAAATCAAGATTAACAATTTCCTTAAAAACTTATATCCCTTAAAATCTGATATCGGGTCATACCCCCAACTCTGGGTCAGGGGGTGCAACAAGTGGCTGAATCTGTGAAGACTTTTTGCCTCACTGGGAGCAAGTGACAAAGGGGGCACCCTTCAACCTTTCCTGTCCAGAGTATCAGATTTGTTCCCTTAAAGGGGTGTCTGTCTCACTTGTAGACAGTGTCTCTAAAAGTGAAAGTAACATTTGGCAAGCAGTTTTGCTCAACCTATTTAACCAGTAGTCCATTCTCCTCAGGGGGTCTGGGTTGCTTTTTCAGTAGGTGGTTTATCATGCAACCTTCAGCTTCGGACTCCCCAAGTGTCATGGCTAATTCATTCCTGCTTGTAAATGGAGAAAGCAAGTTTTCTTAACGTCCAGTCAGATGAATCCAGAGCAAGTGGGTTATGCTCCTCTACCAGTAGATGGAGACGAGCAAACTGACATCACAGTATATATACCTCCAGTGACATTAGCCTGCCAGTATTTCTTCGGCTCCAGCAGATGGACGTGTATCTCCCCACTGGGGATTGCTTCATTTTAAAGAAAAGGAGAATTAAGGAAATTTGCTCTGCTTTCCTGCAGTGATACCAAGTCCCCCCCACAATTGAGAATTCCTGAGGTGATTTCTGTGGTACTTCGATGAGTGCCTTGGTCCATTAGCTGATTTTTCAGCCGACGTGGATGTAGCTGCTTGGGCAGCTGAAAGGCAGTGGGTGCAGGAAGCCAAGCATGGCGGTGACTGCATATGCCCACTCCCCCCCACAGCCAGAGACCATCTCTGTTCTCAGCCAGGTAAGGCTGAGCTCCAGTAAGTTTAAAAAAAAAATTATAGAGACTTAGAAGGTCTTTTGTGCAGGGCTTTCTCTTCCATGCTTGGCGCACCAGTCCAACGTTTGTCCCACTCCGAGAGGGAGGTTGAGCAACCTCCTTAGGCTAGGCCTCGCTATGAGGCTTTTCACTGTGTGCCTCGTGGTAGGCCGTAACGGCATTTTGTGCGCTTTTGGTGGCTGCCCTCTACAAGATTGTTGGCCCGGTGTGTGTGCATCTAGCTGTGTCCAGGTTGTGCGCCCAGTTAAGTGCGCCGTTCTCGCCGCACACTTTACTCTGTGCACAAGTGGTACTGTGCACTTATTTTTTGGGTGCCTAGGTATGCGCCCCTAAGTTTTGGATGCATAATTTTTGTGCACCTAGGCTGAAGGTGTATTTAAAAAAAAAAAAAAAAAAGCTAGACACATGTCTGTACCCACCACTCAGTGCCCTGGTGGCCCTAATGCGCCTGTACCTAAGAAGCCTATGTGTCTTTATCTTTGCACTGCTTGCCATATTTTGGTATCTCAGCCAGAAGTGGGTAACAATGTATGATAGCGACAAGTAATATAAATGGGGGCTTAAGCAGCGAGAGGGAGGCAAAGTGCACTGGAGTACACCTGGAATAAATGGTGGCTGGGAATAAAGTGGGGGGTGGGAAGGGCAGGGGGAAGGGGATAGGAAGGAGGTGAACTAGCTGGGGCATATTGAATAATGCAATAATATAATATATTACTTGTCGCTATCATACATTGTTACCCACTATTAACTCACATGTCGCAATTTTATTCTCTGTAAAACTTAAACTGTCATTAATCTAATCATGCATTACTGCCTTATATCAATGCTCACTTTGTAATTAGTTCTCTATATAGCCTATTGTTTTACTTGCTCAAGTTTATCATGGTTACCTTTATTAACATTCACCTTGTAACTCGTTCTATGTAAAGCCTGTTGCTATGTTTAGTTATCTGTGAACCGAGATGATGTTCCCAACGTATCCCGGTATACAAAAACCCTTAAATAAATAAATAAATAAAGTGCCCGCTAATTTGTGCCAGCACTGTTTGGAAGCTCAAGGAGAACTGTCTTTCTTTGATTTCACTAAGCCTGGTTCTTCCCAGCCAGAGGTGGGTCTGGGTAAAGACTGCTCAGGTGGGGGTGCCTGATTTTGGAACTCCCCTAAATAGTTTCTCACCGGGGGAGGGTAGCTCAGTGAGTACTTCTCAGGTACCTCCTGTTTGGATACTTTTACTTTTTCTTGGGTAGAATTTGTCCAGGGGTTGCAATCTTTTCTTTAGGCATAGTCCTCAGCCCTGACCAATGTTCCTAGAGCAGAGACTCGAGTAGGAACCTTGCCTGGACCTTCTATTAAGCGCTGGAATACTCCTAGAGCAGCAGCAGGGCCTCTGGATAGAGGTCCGGATGGCATTGATAACACCAGTGCTGCCTCTCTTGAGGATGGTGAAATTCCTCCTGGATTGGAACTATACAGAATGATGTTGCGGTTCTTTCATAGAGATGAACTACCAGCTCTGATTTCTCAGACCTTGACAATGCTTGGTGTTCCTGGGGAAAATTCAGTGTCTGAGCTGAAGAGAAATCCCATTTTGGATTCCTTGTGTAAAGCCTCTTGTTTTTTCCCCTGAAATGGAGGCCATTCAAGAATTGATTAATCTTGAGTGGGGCACCCTAGAGGCTAATGAGTGAGGAATTGGTCAGCCAATGTGACCTCCAAGGCTAATCTTACCAAATTGCCCTTTAACGGCTCACTTTTGTTTGGCAGCAAGTTGGCAAAACTGGCCAGTAAGTGGGGCGAATCTCCGATTCCTCGTTTGCCGGAGGATAAGAAGCAGACTCCTTTAACATGAGGTCGTGCTGAAGATCAATACGTTTTCGACCCTATAGGGGAATGACCTTTGAGTTCTTGACCATTCGGTAGGTCTCAGTCCTTTGGTCTCTGACAACCCAGAAGTGGTGCAGGCTTGGGTAGTGGAATCTCTTGAGGCTCCCAATGAAGGTTTGCCGACCCACCCTTGGGAACAGGAGATAGGAGGATGCCTCTCTCTCTTCTATCAGAGATGGGTCAAGATCACATTGATCAATGGGTCCTGGAGGTGATACAAGAAGGATATGCGATGGAGTTTTGTAGTGTTCCTCGGGATGTGTTCATGGAGTCTCCCTGCAACTTCCAAATGTCTGGCAGTTGTCTGTGCCCATCTTCGAAGACCAGGAATTCATGTGTTTCCCTACCTCAATGATTGGTTTACAAGGGCAACTCTCGTCAAGGGGTTCAGAGTGCCATGTGCTTCACGATCGAAACTCTGGATACCCTGGGGTTCTTGATCAACTATCCCAAGTCACACCTTCGGCCGGCCATGCAGCTGGACTTCATTGGGGCGCGCCTGAACACCATCCAGGAGAGGGCCTTCCTACCTCGGGACAGGTCATGCAAGAGCTGCTAAGGTCTTTGCTGTCTCCAGCTGCCCACATGTCTCTGCTCATCAGTTTCTAGAGCTGCTGGGCCATTTGGCAGCGACTATGCATGTCACCCCGTTTGCTTGGCTACACATGTGCCATGCACAGTGGCGCTGCGCTCTCAGTGGTGTCAGACATAGCAGGACCTGAATGCTTTCATCATAGTCATGGAAAGGTTGCAACAATCCCGCCAAACCTAGAGCGGGGTTGTGCCTTTTGGAATGCTCAGTCTCAAGCCACACTCACCACCGATGCTTCTCAGATGGGGTGGGGGGAGCGCATGTTCTGGGTTACTATACCCAAGGGTTCTGGTTGGTTCAGGAGGCACGACTTCAGATCAGCCTCTTGGAGCTGCGAGCGGTCCGCTATGCCCTACAGGCGTTCTGAGAGCTTCTCGTGAACAAGGTAGTTTTAGTTCAGACCAGCAATCGGCTGGTCATGTGGTACCTGAACAAGCAGGGAAGAACCGGGTCATTTCCCCTCTGCCAGGAGGCGGTCTAGGTCTGGACATGAGCCATCGAGAAACAGTATCACTCTCCTAGTTTATGTACCTTCTGAGAGTGGGCAATATCCTGGCCGATACCTTGAGTTGGACATTCAGGAACCATGAATGGTCCCTCAATCAGGAGGTAGCGAATCACATCTTCTGCTGTTGGGGGACCCTGGACATAGATCTGTTTGCCTCCATGGAAAACAGAAAAGTGCACTGGTTAAGCTCCCTCAGCCAGAGGGCAAAGAATCGTTGGCGGATGTCTTCTTGATCCCCTGTACCCGCTCCTTCTGCTCATATTCAAGACACTCTAGAAAGTTGCTGCAGGATCGAGGCTTCATGATGCTGATTGCTGCCTGGTGGCCCCATCAGGTCTGGTTCCCGACTTTTCAGGACCTAACTGCGTACCCCCCAATCCATTTGGGAACTGCTCCGTATCTCATCGCCCAGTACCAGGACAGACTTTGTCATGCCAACATGCGGACCCTGGCCCTCGTGGGCTGGTTCATGAGGCTTGCTGCAACTGAAGCCTCCCACTCGTCCCCCGGCAGTTTCCTGGGATCTCAACATGGTCCTCTCACAAATCAGGAAACCTCTGTTTGAGCCGTTGCATTCTTGTGATCTCAAGTTTCTCTCATGGAAAGTGTTCTTCTTGGTTGTGGACACATCGGCTCGCAGGGGAGGTGAGTTGCAAGCGCTGGTGTCGTATCCGCCTTATACGAAGTTTTGTCACGGCAGGGTAGTCCTATGGACACACTCCCAAATTCCTACCCAGAGTGGTTTCGGAGTTCCATCTCAACCAGTCCATCGTGCTGCTGTCGTTTTTCCCGAGACTGCATGCTCACCACGGTGAACGTGTTCTGCACACTTTAGATTGCCTTTTACTTGGAATGGACAGCATCCCACCTTGCCTCTACTCAGCTGTTCATGTCTTTTGATAAGAACAGATTAGGCATCGCTATCTCCAAGCAGACACTATGCCACTGGCTAGCAGATTGCAACCTGGTTGTGGTACATACTGCACCTAATCCACACTGCAGACGTCTGGAACGGCCTGGAGTTACTTATTCACCCATGTGTGAGGACTAACATCCTGCTTGTCCTTGGATAAAGCAGAGTTGCTTACCTGTAACAGGCGTTTTCCAAGGACAGCAGGATGTTAGTTCTCTCAAAACCTGCTCACCTTCCTGCAGAGTTCGCTTTTTTTCTTTTGGTTCATGCTTTCATTTTTTGCGAACTCTGTTATGACTGAAGAGGTAGCCCGTGTGCTCAGTGTGCCTATCAAAGCTTCCAGAAACTTTGACAAAAGTTTTCTGTGCTGGGCTCCAACTGATGTCACCCATGTGTGAGGACTAACATACTGCTGTCCTTGGAGAACACCTGCTACAGGTAAGCAACTCTGCTTTCTTGTTCCTACCTAGCTAACTTCAACTATGAAACTGTTGTGAATGAAGTGAGCATGATGTGGTGCAATTGACACAACCTCAAGGGCAGGGCCCTAAGGTCTGCGTAGACAGTGGGCGAATGAATCTTGGCATGAGCCAGGCTATGACTAAGTCCAAAGGGCTGTGACTATGTTCATATCCGAAAAGCCAGACAAGGCTGATGAAGGACCAGGCTGAAGTTGAAGACTGGCGTGGAACGAGGCTGAGGCTGAAGCATATGAAGATCCTTTTTATAGGGCGAGCGGCTGTGATGTCATACAAGGGTGCTATGGCTTTTCCTGCCGTGGACCCTTTAAGGGAATCTGCTTCGGGCGCGTGTTTGCCTAAGGAAGGGTATCGCAGAAGTAGCGTCTGCTGCATGTTAGCGTTCGGGGTGAGTGAAGCTCTCGTGTGGCTGTTCTGTGAGCGGTAAATGCAACAGAAGCTAATGCAGTGGTGGAAATTCTGCTTGGGACATCAAGTGGTGACAAAGGGATTATTAGAATAAGGCTGTGAAACTTGAATTGTGAACAGGTGATTTTGTCCTTTATCCTTAACTCACACTGATATTGTTGCCCATGATTTCCCTGCTTTTATTCTGCCATGCACTGACATAACCTGAATGACTTTATTGGTCAGAAAAGAGATAAAGAAGGTCATGCATATCATAAGTTAGCTAATGGATGTTACAACTTGCAGCCAGCTGGATCCCAAATGCTTCATTTTCTGCTCATCATTAACCAGTTTGCTGCTGCACTGCATTAACCAGTTTGCTCAAGCACTGAATAAGATGATATTTTTAAAAACTCATTTGGTGTTCTCATTTGTCCTCTTTGTCCTCCTTTCCGGGCTGAAGTTCAGTGGCTCAAGCCCTTACTTTGACTTTTCTTTATTTTACAGCTGTGTTGTCCATTATCTCTATTAGAACTGTTTAATGTCAGCTTAGATATTTTTTTTGTTAAAGCTATTTTTTAAGCCGTGTAGGAGGGATATTGTTTCTTTCTGTCCCATCTGGGCAAAGGAAAAGTGATAATTAGGGCTATCTGTAAATTATGGATTTACTTTCAGAGCTTCAGAAATAAAGTTTACACATACAGAAAAGATGCAGGAGAAGTAAGGTTTAAATCCACAACATATCATAGCTGACAACCAAAATCTTTTAGTAAAACACAGTGAAAATTAATGTGTATTGTAGACCAGGGGTTCCCAATTTTTTCATGCCCAAGACGCACCTACTTAAATAAATAAATAAATAAAAATAAAAAATGGGTGGCACATCATTCTTCATGGGCCATGCAGAGCGGACATGGAGAGGACATATTTGGGGGAAAAAGAAGAGCTAGGGAATCACAAAACATTCTCCAGTCTCTCTTCCAAATTTTAAAACAAAGGGAGAGAGTGAGTTGAGACACACATGACCCCATGTTATGGGTGCAGTTCCTTCTATCTACAGTACAAGTGCAAGATAAGGGATTAGTTTGTGTGGTGCAGGTAGTTAGATACCGTGGCTGCCAGAACTCCTGCCACTCAGAGTAAGTTACATCCAGTGCTCTATGCATGCTTTCCCCAGCTCACTCCGCCTGGGTATAGAAGCACTCAAAGTAGGAGGCTGAGGAGGTGCTGTGGGCTGCTGAAAGCAGGGCCAAGCTAGCCGTGGCTTGTGTGATGGTCATTAATTATTACATTCCAGGTCTCATGCTGTAGCTAGGAAGAAGAGGCGTGCATGACATGTTCTCAGAAAGGAGCTCATACATGTTTAAGAATCGCCTCTGGTGTCATGTTAACTGCAAGGTGCTTAGAACAGAACCCAGTTGCAGATCTGGGTCTAAGCATTAGGCAGTGGTGACTTTTTGTGGCAAACCTGATCAGGTCTGAAAGCATACCAGTGGGCAACATGGTTGTAGACAATACAACTATTACTCCTGGGGGAATTCTGCAGAACGCAGAATTTCCCCCTGCACAGAATTGCCAAATTCTGCGCAGAAAATACCAGAGGAGACCCCGGCATGCCACGAACGGAGCGCGTCCTGCGGCATACACTCCGTTTGCGACGAAGATAAAGGCCTGGTGCGCCGTTTGCGGAGAAAAGGGAAGGTCCCCGTGTGCCGCGCTCCGTTCGTGGCAAAGATGAAGGCCCGGCATGCTGTTCGCGCTGAAAAGGGAAGGCCCCCCGTGTGCCATGGGAGTGCTCCGTTCACGGCAAGGATGAAGGCCCGGCGCGCCATTCGCGGCACACAGAGGCCTTTCCTTTTCGCCGCGCACGGAGTGCCAGACCTTCATCTTCGCCGCAAACGGAGCGTGTCCCGCAGCATGACGGTGATGGAGAATGTGTGTGTGAGAAAGGGGAGGGTGACAGAGTGCATGGTTGGTAAGAGGAGGGGAGGGTGTGAGAAAGCATGGGAGGTAAGAGAGGATGGGTGGGGGGGATGCTTGAGTGTGGGTTTCAGAGAGGGAAGCCTATATGAGGAGATTGTGAAGGAGTGTGTATGTGTGTGAGAGATTGGGAGCTTGTGTGTATGTGAGGATGCTAGACTGTGTGAAGGGATTGTGTATGTGTGAGACAGAGCCTGTGTGAAGGGCTGCGTGAGAGAGAGATATAGGTAGCCTATGTGAGGATATGTGTGAAAGAGAAAGGGAGCTTGTGTGGGTGTGTATGCAAGAGAGAGAGCCTTGTATGAGGGGATGTGGATGTGCGAGAGATTGAGGGTGTGTGTATGTGGAAGGGACACTCTTACAGGGATACTCTTCAGTTTTTGTGCGCAGAATTCCCCCAGCAGTAAACTATGTAATTGTATTAAATGCAAAGGCACTACTACTGGTGAAATCAAAATGTCATGTTAATGGACTAATTGGTAAGCTACAATTAAAGCACACTTACTAGCAAATATGTTCTGTATCTATTGAAGGCAGTTATGAAGAGCAAATTTGAGCATATATTTATGTAGTTCATAAGAATAATATTGCCTCTTGTCAGAGTTGCGATGTAAACATTTAGTGTTGTGCTGAAAGCAGACCAAACTGATTTGAAATGTTTTCAAGGCAGGCAGCCTGACATCCTTGGCAACCAAAATGAAGATGACTTGTGGGAGGATTTAAAGGCTGGGGCTGATAATGGTCGTTGTCAAGTGGCAGTTTATAGAGAAAGGTAGTTGTTCCAAATTGCTGTGGGTGTTCAGAGAACATAGGATATGTCATACTGGGTCAGACCAAGGGACCATCAAGCCCAGTATCCTGTTTCCAACGGTGGCCAATTCAAGTCATAAGTTCCTGGCAAGTATTCAAACATTAGATTAATCACAAGCTACTATTGCTTATTAATTATTGTCCTAGCAGTTTATGGATTTATCCTCTAGAACTTATCCAAACATTTTTTTAAACCCAGTTACACTAAATGCTGTAACCACATCCTCTGGCAATGAATTCCAGAGCTTAACTATACACTGAGTGAAAAAGAATTTTCTTCAATTTTGTTTTAAATGAGCCACTTGCTAACTTCATGGAGTGCCTTGGTCCTAATTATCTGAGAGAGTAAATAATCGATTTACATTAACTTGTTTGTCTTTTCATGAGTTTGTAGGCTTCTATCATATCCCCCCTCAGTCGTCTCTTCTCCAAACTGAAGAGCCCTAACTTCTTTAGCCTTTACTCATAATGCAGCCGCTCCATGCCTCTTATCATTTTGGTCGCCCTTCTCTGCACTTTCTACAGTGCAGATATGCAGTGACCAGAACTGCACACAGTATTCAAGGTGCAGTCTCACCATGGAGCGTTAGAGGCATTATGATAAGTGTGAGAAGCTGTGGTGCCAGGCTGTTGATCTGACAAAGTGCAGCATCTGTGGGATGAAGAAGCTCCTGGGAAGAGCAGAGAGGCTTCAGGAGCATGCTGTTCTTCTCATGCTTATATGAGATTTTGCCTGGTAACCTGCTTTAAATATGTCCGAAAGCCAGCAACACCTGTATGGCTAAACAACTTGTAAGAAAACAGTATCTTAATTTTCTTCTATTGACTGTTAGTTCACAGATCAAAGAGAGGAAGGAGGATTGTGTGATTTACAAGTAGTGTTGTGGTTCTCTGACAATAGGCGCTTAGAACAGCAGCTGTAAAGGAAAGGTATTTTCTTTAAATGCTATGAAATATAAATGTTAAACAATAAGATACCTTATGGAGAGGTAGAGTGCCATGCAAGGCATCAGCATAAACTCCCTCTCAAATAATTGTACTGATAACACAGCTTTATATAGACTTTTTACTAGTATATTTTCATCCCCAAGCTAGGTTACATAATTGTCAAAATTTTTATGATTGGCTTTATATTATAAACAAATAATCAGAATGGCCATATGGTAATTTGCTCTTGGCCTCCATGCTAATTTAAATGATTTTATCTATGGCTTGCAATTAGTTGGAATGTCAGCTGTATCTGTTCAAGAATGTTCTATAATCTTAGATAGTCTGCCAAGTAGATTTATCTGTTCTATAACATTGTTGCTCAGCATCTTTATCTAACTTACAGTGTCTGTATGTCTAAGAAAACAAGTCCAAGGCTGAAGTACAAATGTAATGTAATTATATGCAAATGTTAGCAATTATAAAACTGCCTATGATAAAAAAAACTTACCAGAAAAAGAATAACTTCATGTGTGACATTTTTCAAAAAGTGCTTCACTGCATCTTCACCACTTTCCTTTACAAGCCATGTCTGTTATGAGGGCTGTAACCACAACAATAGTAGAGCTGTTCAGAGTTGTCAGAGGGATTCTCTTATAGTTCAAATAAAGTTATTTATTCGTAAAGTTTCAAAAGTAAACAGTTCATGCAGAGTACAGTCCCCCAACATGGTTGTGTTTTGCCGGAAGAGCTGCATTGGGAGGGACTCGCAGGGTGAATTTCACATTAGTACTGTAGGGTAATCTTTTTAAATTGAGTTCACAATCAAGTAAAGGTCTTCAGAATAAGAGTTTCAAGTGCTTACACTATCAGTTCTTAAGTGGGCATTGTAGGCACTA
The DNA here is from genome assembly GCF_901001135.1 of Rhinatrema bivittatum. Taxonomy (NCBI): domain Eukaryota; kingdom Metazoa; phylum Chordata; class Amphibia; order Gymnophiona; family Rhinatrematidae; genus Rhinatrema; species Rhinatrema bivittatum. Next base: position 737,756,824 of record NC_042616.1, on the reverse strand, counting down.
AACATTCTGATTCTGGATGCCATTGCATGATTGTAAACTCAGTTTAAAAGATTGTCCTAAAGACTTCAGTAACCAATGAAGATCTTCTAAAAGAGAAGTAATATGATCTCTCATACTCTTCCCTGAGATAAGCCTTGAAGCCGAGTTTTGTAAGACCTGCATCGCTTTCAGAGGAGATGCTGGAAGCCCTATATAAATGGAAATACAACAGTCAATGGGAGGATCAATGCTTGTACTATTGAGCAAAAATTTGAATAATCCAATAATGACTTTGTGGTAACTAGTGTAGCGGCTTGAGGACAGCCAGAGCAAAACAGACTTTGGCTGTTCCTTAATTGCAGTTTATTTACAGTGAAACCCAACAAAATGCAGTGCGCAACAAAACAAATTGGGCAGTTCACTTTGACTTCAGGTAATGCATAGTCTTTAAACATAAGTTTTAACCTTTATCAACATAGCAGGTGTTAAACTTCATAACTTCTCTAACCTTAAATGTAGCAGGTCTTCACGTAGGCTAGTACTCTGTCAACTCCCTGGGGCCTGTCTACATTTTGAGGCCCTGAGATCTTATACTCTGGTTACGGGCTCCTCCCTTCACCCAGGGATTCCCTGCGGGTCTCAACCTTAAGGAGAACTGGGCAAGAGAGCTGTGCCTGGTCCTTTAAGGTAGTCTGAGGGATTTTTCTGTATACTTAAAAATTGATTTAATCTGCTGTCGAAATATAAAAAGCAAAAGGTGTTTTTCTTATAGTAGAAGCTAAAAAATGTTTGAGATAAGTTCCTTTTGTTGATATGAAATCTGTGCACAGTGCTGCCACTGAGCCATTAGGTCTGTGATGGCAAACACCAGTCTGTAAGTGCCACAAACAGGCTAGGTTATCTGGATATCCATAATGAATATGCTTGAGAGAGATTTCATTCACTGCCTCAACTGTATGCAAATCTATCTCATGCATATTCATTGTGGATATCCTGAAATTCTGGCTTGTTCATGGCACTTGAGGACTGGAGTTCATCATCACTGCATTAGATCAATCTCAAGACTTGCAGTTTATCAACTCTGGCTATGGTGGTATGATATGAATACTGACTATAGTGCAATTTATGCCACAAGCTCTTTACTATAAGGAAGATCAAATTTATCCTTGTTGCATTGCATCTTCCTAATGAGGTGAGGGACATTTTCCCTTAATCACCAGTTATCTTCCGATTCAGGAATGATTAAATTCACTAGGAATAATACTGATTCTTGTGAGTATCTACATTTAAAAACATTTTAAGGTTAATTAGCAGAATCAGTACGTGCAAATTTTGACCTATCATATTATAGGCAGTTAATTTAGTCTATTAGGAAAATACTAGTCTGTCTGTATGAACTGGGCTAATAATCACATTTTTAATCAAATCCTAAACACTGTGGACCATGATGGTTTTGCCCTTGCAACTTAACAATATGATGTATTTCCCTTTTGTTCTTTTCTTCACTCTTCATTCATATGGTCAACTCTGCATGTTGGGTCCCTGTGATTGTTTTTCCTTTTAACATTCTTCATTTGCGCTTTCTTTCTTTCTCTGGCAGCACTGATTTCTCATTGATCTATTTTGTGGAATTTTCAAATTCTTATTGTTGATGGAAGAATATTAGATCCAAGCTATACCAGTTTTCCAAGATTTTAGATTTTTTTTTAGGGCCATAACTAATAATTTTCTAGAGTACTTATTCTTGAGGGAATCCTGTGCTACTGTGGAGCGCATAATTCCCCTCCAGTCTGAGGATTTAACCTTCACAGGTTTTGTGAGGGTGATCACAGAAGCCATCCCTTTTCAATTGTTGACGGAGGAGAATGCCAGGCACAAAATTCTTGAGATATTCCAGTTCATGGAGCCTCCTAAGGCGGTCATGTCGATCCCGGTACACAAGATCCTTAAGATGTTGCTGCTGAGTGTATGGGTATGCCCCCTCACAGCGCCTCCTGTTAAGAAGGCAGATGGTCTACTTTGTCCAGAAGGCTGCCAGATTCGATAAGCATCAGTTGCCCCACCAGTCTGTGATGGTCAAATCTGCCCTCAAGAGGGCCTAGTGCTCTCAGACTCATCCCAACCTCCAGCCCTGTCGCTCACAGCCTGGATGTTGAGAGGTTAATCCTGCAGTCTGTTGATCTTTCACAGGATGTGCCTCTGGTCCTGGTAACTTCTAGAAAGCCTTCCACTAGAAAGTCCTGTAGACTGAATTGGTGGAGGTTTTCTGTGTGGTGTGAGCAGAAGGCCTTAGATCCATTCTCCTGCCCCACACAAAAACTGCTTGTCTAACTTCTACACCTGTCGGAAGCTGGCTTAAAGACCAACTCTGTTAGAGTTCATCTCAGTGCAATTGGCGCATACGACCAACTTGTAGATGGTATGCACATCTCTGTACAGCTTATAGTTGTACGTTTCATGCAGGGCCTGCTTCAATTGAAGCCTCCCCTAAGGCCTCCCGCTGTGTCTTGGGTCCTCAATGTGGTGTTGGCTCAGCTGATGAAAGCTCCTTTTGATCTGCTGTGCACGTGTGACCTGAAGTACCTGAACTGGAAGGCTGTCACCTCAGCATGCAGGGTCAGTAAGCTCCAGGCCTTAGTGACTTATCTACCTTACCCTAAGTTTTATCATGACGGGATGGTCTTACATACACATCCTAAGTTTCTGCCTAAGTTTCTACCTCCTCCCTCTTTGCCAATTACTAACCGATCTCAATCTAATTCATTATCTGTATGCAGACGACGTACAAATTCTAATCCCTATAACAGGTTCTATCTCACAAGCTCTCTCTCATTGGAATAACTGCCTCATATCTATCACCAGTCTTCTCAACAGCCTAAACTTGGTACTCAATGCCTCAAAAACAGAGCTCCTCCTCATCTCTTCAAACGAAGAAAACCTCCCCCTTCCATCCTCACACAACGCACACATTACCCATACTCATGTCAGAGACCTTGGGGTAATTCTTGATAATCGTTTAAACCTAAAGAAAATGGTCAATACCACATCCAAAGACTGCTTCTTCAGACTACAGGTTCTAAAACGTCTCAAACCACTCCTATTTTTCTATGACTTCAGGACTGTCCTCCAAGCATTGCTATTCGCTAAGATCGACTACTGCAGCGCCCTCTATTTAGGCCTCCCCAAATCTACCACCAAACCACTGCAGATGATACAAAATGCCGCAGCGAGATTGCTGACCAACACCAGCTGGGGTGATCACATCTCTCCTATTCTCAGAAACTTACATTGGTTACCAGTGAATTTTAGAATATTATACAAATCAATCACCTTAATTCACAAACTCATCCACCATCAACTTCAACTCGATCTTGAATTCCCCTTCATTCTACACTTCTCCAACAGACCAACCAGAGATATTCACAAAGGAACTCTGAAATTCCCTCCAACTAAAGCCACACGTCTCTCCTTGACCAAAGACCGAGCGTTTTCGATCGCAGGACCATCTATCTGGAATAATATCCCTTCAGACCTCAGATTGGAATCCTGCCTTTTAACTTTCAGAAAAAAACTCAAGACGTGGCTCTTTCACCAAGCTTTCGGGGATTCCCCAGACAATCACTAGCTGCCCTTTTCTTACTTGGACGTTGGCATTGATCTTCCTGAACGATGACTAGGACACCCTAGGTTAAAGCACTCTTAAGCCTTAACCCGTATTCTCTATTGTATATCTTAATTTATTTCCATCTTTACTTCCTTCCAGCTATATAAGCTTCCAAGTTCTTTACCCTTGTTGAATGTAACTTGCCTTATTCATTTCTTTTTGTTTAATTTTTTCAGTTATGCTACAGTTTACCCTTGTTAAATGTAAACCGATCCAATATGGTTATTACTATGAAGGTCGGTATAAAAAAGTGTTAAATAAATAAGGTGATGACAGTCTACCCAACTTTTTATGCTTTTGATAGGAATAGGTTGGGCATTGCTGCTGCCAAACAGACACTATCCAATTGGCTAGCAGATTGCATCTCTTCCTATTATGCCCAGACAGGAATGCATCTTCGTGGTCATGTCAAGGCTCATACTGTCAGAGCCATTACTGTCTGTCGCCCACTTGCAAGCAGTTCCCGTGGAGGAGATCTGCAAAGCTATGATGTGGAGTTCTATCCACACATTCACAACTCATCACTGTCTGGATAGGGATGATTGACGCAATTGTAGCTTTGGCCAGTCTGTCCTTCGGAACCTGTTTGAGGTCTAGAACCCAACTTTTCTGCTTAGGACCTGTTTGGGTTCTGCCTGTTTGGGTTCAGCTTGTCTCCCCCTCTGTTACCAATCGCACCGGTTTTGTGCCCCTTGGAACCTGGTTGGGTGTCTGTTGGTTTCCTTTTGGGTTGGGGAGCAGCCTGTAGCTAGGGATTCGCCCATGTGAGAGGACTACATCCTGCTTATCCTCTGAGAAAGCAGAGCTGCTTGCCTGTAACAAGTGTTCGAGGACAGCAGAATGTTAGTCCTCACGAAACCTGCCTGCAGAGTTTGGTTTCTTCTATTTGTTTTTAATTGTAATTCTATATTACAAGACTTGAGAGGGACCTCGCATGGACGCATGGTATAGGGCATGCTTGGCATGCTCAGTGTGCCTAGTCAAAGTTCTAGAAACTTCAACATAAGTTTTCCTCATTGGGGCTTCATCTGATGATGTCACCTATGTGTGAGGACTAACATCCTGATGTCTTCAGAGAACTCATGTTACAGGTAACCAAATCTGCTTTAAACTTCACAAGTCATCTTCGTAGGTTATGGGAAAATATTCCCATAATTTGTCAGACTTTGTCTTTTATGCAGTGATGGGATTGAATATAAGGTTCAAGCAAATATGATTTATTATTGCAGCCATCTAAATGGCTGCAATAATAAATGTTCCATTGCAAACAATATGTATACTTCCTTATACTACCAGATCATGAGGTAGAGAGCATATGTGTTATCTTTATATGAGGTTTTTAAAAATAAGCCTATCTTTTCAAGAACTAGAGGACAAAATCTGAGATGGACTTTTTTTTTTTTTTTTAACCAGAGAGGTAGATGAGGGTTTCAAATATCCAGGATTTTGGTCAGTTTGCCTGTGGAATGTGAGGTGTGCAATAATGTAATGCAAATCCAGTCTTTTCAGCATCCATTTTTACGGATTGAATATACTGTTAATGGTCTGAGCCCGTCCCTCCGCCACCGGGGAAGGGAGGAGGGAGTTGGGACGGCCGGAGCGGAGCTAAATCTCATCCATTTTAACATCACGCAAAGGGACAACAGCCGGCCCTGTAGAAGAGAAGGGAAGGGAGGAGGGAGTTGGGACGGCCGGAGCGGAGCTAAATCTCATCCATTTTAACATCACGCAAAGGGACAACAGCCGGCCCTGTAGAAGAGAAAAAGAGGGAGCAGAGGAGGGCTGAGGGAGAGGGAAGGTGTTGTGGATGAGGTGAGAGGGGAAGGAAAGGGAAGATGAGAGGGGATGGAAGGAAAAGGGAAGAGGATAGGAGTCAGTAAATGGGAAGGGTAAGAAGTTGTGGAGAAGAAGCGGCTCTGACCGACGTGCAGGTCTGACCGGAATCTCGCCCGTTTGAATGGGCCTAACGGCTTGTGTGTGTGTATGTGTGTGTGTGTGTGTGTGTATATATATATATATATATATATATATATATATATATATATATATATGTAAAAATATGTGTGTATGTATAGAGGGAGAGAAGAAAATGGCAGTAATCATACTGTTAACTAAGTAATGCTTATGTGTAAAAACCACTAACTAAAAACCACTAGTATAAAAATCCTTTATACAAAAAAATTGTCAATCATTGAAGACAATTCCCAAATTGTATTATAATTATAGTTGTTACTCAGATGTGTAAAAATTAGGGAGAAAAAGCCTGTTCATAACTTACTAGAAAACAAGAAAGCAAGTTTGCAGATCTGACTCACCTTGTGCTATCAGGCCCCAATGAGCTTTAATATTGGCAAACCCCCCCCCCCCCCCCCAAATTAGTTATGTTGCCAAAATTTTTACTACTAACTTTTTTTTTTTTTTTAAATCTTTAATCCCTTATATTTGCTAAATAATATGGAGTATCGTTTAAGTAACATTGTTGTTTTGAATATGAGGAGCAACAGTATATTAAAGTAGCTCAGTGTTAGATTGCACATAAAGTGAAACTTATATATAAACTGTCAACTTTCTGTTTTAGGATACTGCCTTAGGAAAACCAAGAGAAGTATTCAGATTACCTTCCGATTTGACTGCATATGATAATCGCCTTTGTGCCTCTTTGTATTTTCCATCTTCAAACTGGGCTACTCTTTCTGATGGAACAGGAAGGCTGTACCTACTGAGAACAAACATGCGTGGAGGCAGTGCCTCTGAAAAATGGGAGGTAACGGTTGTTGTACTATATTTGTTTTTAAATGTATTTTTTTCTACTTCACTGTAGTGGCCACCATTCTTATTGCTAATGCCCATTGTGTTTTAAAACACTAATACTATATAGATTGTCTAAATAGCAACCAACTTGTTTCTAGGCTGCTTCATCCTGTTTTTGTGTTCTTCCTGGCTTTCCTTGCCTGTTTACAGTAATTGGGTATGTACCATTTATTATGACTGCACACCATTGATGCCAGCCCAGTGAAAACCATTTTGTCAGATTATCTTTGAGGTGCTTGCATGGATGTCTCTCTTTTTTTTTTCTGTTCTACCTGAGCTCCCCATACAAAATCTGTTTTGGAAGGTGGTTGTCATCTATTCTAATGACCTATCTTGGCCACCTAAGTTGTGTCCTCAGCAGCATTTCTTTATTGCTGGCTGTTTGCATTCTCTCAAGGACTTTAACATTGGTCACTCTTTTCTCCACACTCTCCCATCTACCAGGTAATACAGGAAATAGTATTTCTTTGTCTCTTGTCTTGTCACACTGTTTTACAACTTGATATCAAATAGGATCAGCCAAGATCTTTGTTTGTTTCACATCAGTATCTAACCCTCTATCATGTATTGCTCTTTTGGAGCTCTGAATGCCACAAGCATGACTTTACATTTATTTTCATTGTGTGTTAGTTGTTAGTCACTCTTCAAACTTTCTTTGATTGGTCCTCATGATTTCCACTTCATTTAGCATGTCCACCCTGTTGCAGATTTTTGTTGAATCTCCAAAAGACAAGTTTTTAACTTATCTGCAATGTTACTTATAAATATATCTAACAGGACTGATCCTGGATGCACTTTCTTAATATGGAGAGTTGATGCCCTTAGAATGGTTACTTTTATTTTGTATTATGGAAATTTTTATCTTTTCCCTCTTATTTGTTCCACAAAAATAGAAAAATCTTGTTTCAGTACAATGCTATCAAATTGATTTTTAATGAAATATTACATGGAGAAGACCACACTTTGACCAAACTCTAAGTGGGTGTTCCCAAAATCAGTACATACAGCAAGACTTGTATATATATTCTAAAATACAAAGTTAGCATGATTCAGCAATACATCTTAGGTCATGATCAGTCAACAGGTCAGCGTGGCCTAAGTTCTACGGTAATTATAATTATCTATTACACTGGTCTACATTTGAAAAAAAGTTTTCTTCTGACCTAATTTTTGCTGATTTTACCCAAATGAAAGGTGCTGATTCTAAATTTGAAGTAAAAAAAATATGCAATACGTCAAATTTTTTCACAAATGAGAAATGTTTGATTAAAGATTATAAAGTAAAATATCAAGGGTAATGAATTTTGAAGAAGCGATAGCACATAATATTTGTTTCATGCAAAAAAATGAGTATTGTTTAACCAAGAGAGCAATAGTTGTGTAAATTTTAATTGTTAGGGAGAAATTTTCTCTTTTTGGATGCTCTGGAATAGTTATGATCAGGGTTGTCACGCTGTAAACACCAGCAGTAGTCTGCCATCATGTTTGTGGTCCATCTGCCTTGATATCTATGTTCCATGGTCTTGATGTCTTGGTGGAAGTGTTCTCCTTGTTCTTCATTCATAGCTCCAAGATTTATGGGGAAGTAGTTCAGGTGGCTATCAAGGAAATGCAATTTGAACGTTAGCTCCCAGTCTTTGAAAAATAATCAACAAATTTTGAACTAAAAGGTTATAATTTTTGGCCCTGAAGTTGCCAAGAAAGTCTGTAATCATGTCAGAAAAAGCAGACCAGGGGAGCCTTCCAGGAGAGAAAAGCTTCGCAAGGAGCGTGGGACATCGGGTCTGTGAGAGCTGGTGAGCTGAACATCGCATCTCCCGTCCCCATTTGACGTCATTAACATTAGAAGTCTCCTGTGCGATTTAAAGCATGGCACAGCAGCGCGCAGCCGCCGGCACGCTGCCGAAGCCACGCACCAAAGGGGAAAAATTTGAAAAGAAACCGGAGGTACTTTTCGAATGGGGAAGAAAAGAAAAATGAAAATTTTGACATCTACACTGGTGGGTAAAGAATTGAGAGGGACCGATGGATACCCACATTGTTCGGCGGGTGAGCCAGACCTCTAAGGAAGCCCCACAGGATGTTTCTTTCTCATCGGGGGCTACTGCTAGTCCAGTCAAGGACCAGAAATCCAACATCACTCCCGAGAATGAGGGGGTAAGTGTTTTAAAAACCCCTAATTCAAAGGAGTGTATAATAGTCAAGGAGAGTGGAGAAAGGTCCCTAGAGAAGGCTCAGATGAGAAAGTGGAAGAGGGTGAAATATCTGTGCCAGAAAATATCTCTCTACTGGTCATTTGGAAGGCCATCACTAAGATGGAGAGGATGATCTCTCAATCTATAACTCAGTCCACTGTTTTTTCTAATGAAGTAAAGGGGAAAATGGAAGACTATGGTAAAAGATTAGATCTTGTTGAAGCCTCAAATATAGCAATGACCTCACAAATAATATCATTACAAGGGACGGGGGGACTACCTTCATAAAAGACACTCTGATAATTTATAAAAATTTAGAAAGTTTGGAAATTGTGTAGTAAAAATTTACGTTTTTTAAATTTTCCTTACACGAGACTACTTTCTGCTGAGGAATTGTTTAGGAAATACTTAAATGAGATACTATGTATTCCCAATGATCTATTAATATCAAAGATGTATTATATATCTCATTTTAGAAGGAAATGTTTAGCACCTGAAGGTGGTATTGATGTATTAAGAGACAGAAGTCCTAATTTAACATCTTTTTTAGAGGCTTCAACTGATGATATTGCCAAAAGAGCCACTTTAATAGTGGCTTTTGGATTAGAACAAGATAAAAATCTTGTACTACAAAAATATTTTAAAAATAAGTTTTTCCTTTTGTGGCAAGGTAGTTCAAGTTTTTCCAGATGTATCAAGGAATACACCGCATAGGAGGCGACAATTTCTTTTAAGACAAAGAGTGTTGGCCCTAGGGACAACATTCTTTCTCAAATTTCCTTGTAAGTGTATTGTTACACTTCAGAAAAATGTTAGTTTTTCTTGAACCTTCTCATCTGGTAGTATTCCTTACTGATAAAGGGGGATGAGGGATGGTGTTTGATTTATGTTGGATTTAATTGATGAAATAAATCAAAAACAGCACGTGGCTGCTGTGATCGTTGACGAATTGTATTTCACTGCGTTTTTTAAACAATTGCTTCAATATGGTAACTCCTGAATTATTAATATCACAATCTTTTGGCAGCAGTCCCCGACACGGACCCGTGTTTCACCTGTCCGGCTGCTTCAGGGGGATTTTTTATAATAACAATCTGTGTCTCATAGTATTCTGTACATGGTTCATGATATTGAGGAATTCTCTCTCCCCTGTACGTACCAGGATCATTCCAGACGGTGGGTTATGTTCCCTGTCCAGCAGATGGAGTTAGAACCAAAAATTCCCAGGGGAGGACCTATATAGTCACGCCTCCCTTGCCTCAATCCTCAGTATAGTTCTAACTCCAGCAGATTGAGCAGGGGACACGGTGGTCCCCAGCACTTTTCTAGTTTTATTTTCTCTTTGAGGGATCAATTAAATAATTAGATAAAGGTTTTCTTCTAAGGGATAGGTTCTGTAGTGTTCGGACAGGACCACTCCGTTCAAAGAGAGACACTGTTTTCCAGTCAGGAACTTGCTGACAGGCTGTGTTTTTTGCCTGTCACTTTAGTTTTCTCTTTGTTTTTCCTCTTCCTTGCCCGGCTACAGTGTGGTAAGTGTTGTTTTTATTTTATTTACAGTCGTTGGGAGGAACAGGAATTTGTGAGGGGTGAAGTTGGTAGTGCCGACCGCTCCCCACTAGCCCCGGAGTTTGTATTTTTCCCCTCCTCCCCTTCGGGGAGTGATTGGAGTCCCGCTCTGCGACGACACATTCCCCGGAGCTGCTTACCGTCGGGACGGCGCTTTCCCTGACTGTCTATTGGGGACGGTGAGGGGTCCGGAGGCCGGATAGCTCTATTGCTTCGCTGCTTCAGTTGTTGCCGCGCGCCGCAGCCACCCCTCCCCCTCCCTCCCGCCGTGATGCAGAGATCGCCTAACGGCTCCGGAGCTCGGCAAGGGGTTCAGCAGCCCTCGGAGGGATTTTCTTCGGCTTTTCCTGAGGGGGAGTATAGCTTACCTGTTGGGCAGCTTGGAGGAGAGTCGGACCGCACCGGCAGGAAGCGGCATGCCCCGTTTCCCCTCAGCGTGGGAATGGCGGCCATTTTGTTAGCTGACTCAGAGGCAGCTATCTCTGAGGAGGACGTCAACGCTCCGCTCCAGGTTTCCTCTCACAGTATGGGGTTTCTGAGCGCAACGGACCAGGGCAGGCAAGGGGACGACACCTCAGGGGGCCCTTCATCAGCACTTCTGCTTTTTCACCAGAATTCGTCGTTTTAATGCACAAGGCATTTTTACAGAGCAGGGATCCGAATCTTGGAAATTGGGGTCCCCCTCCTCCCAAACTGACTTGCTTGACCCAGCTTTCGATGGCGGACCCTCCCTTAGGGAAGGCTTCTTTGCCCACAAGGGGTGCGGGGTCCGCTCGGCCCCCTCCCGTGGTCCCTACACCGCTGCAGCAACCGTCGGGGGATTCATGGCAGGACCCAGATGCGGATGATCCCTCCCTGGCGGCCCAGGTTAGAGGGTGTCGACTCGAGGGTTCTCCGCATTTTTCAAGCAGCGGAGTTGGATGATCTCATTCCCCACATCCTGCAGGAAATGGACATCGACCCTCCTCAGGATCCGAAGATTAAGAAAGGGGACCCTCTGCTAGCGGGCTTGCGACCCCTAGCGAAAGCTTTTCCCATGCATCACAATATCTTGCAATTGATTTCAAGGGAGTGGGATACTGGCAATATCCGCGGTCACGAAGCATACCACCATCCCGGTCACGGGTGGGACGGCGTTGAAGGATGTCCAGGATCGCAAGCTCGAGGTGTACCTCAAGCGTATCTTCGAGGTCTCAGCGTTGGGGATGAGGGCTGCTATCTGCAGTTCCCTAGCACAGCGAGCAGCTCTGCGTTGGGTACAGCAGCTTCTCACATCCCAATCTTTGCCACAGGCAGAGACTATTCAGGCTGATAGACTTGAAGCGGTGGTTGCCTATGGAGCTGATGCTTTTTATGATCTGTTAAGGGTTCTCGCTCGATCCATGGTGGCGGCGGTGTCCGCTTGCCGTCTTTTGTGGCTTCGCAACTGGGCGGCAGATGCTTCGTCCAAGATGCGCCTGAGTTCTCTTCCTTTCAAGGGCAGATGCCTGTTTGGGGAAGAGTTGGATCAGATCAACAAATCTCTTAATGAGAATGCGGTGCACAAGCTACCAGAAGATCGTCCACGTTCTTCTAGATCTTTTTATTCCTCCAGGAACAGGTACCGGAATCAACGGAGGTCGCATCCTGCCAGACAGCAAACACCTCGAGCGCCTTCTACACGATCACACACCTGGAACCGGTCCTTTCGTGGACGCCGCCACGGTAAGGATACTCAAGGGGCCGATGTCTCCTCAAAAGCTTCACAATGACGCCAGAGGTCCCACGAGGGGATCCCCCACCTGGGGGGTCGCCTTACTCTCTTCTACAAAGAGTGGGTCCAAATTACGTCGGATCAATGGGTGCTGGACATCTTAAGTCAAGGCTACGTATTAGATTTTGTACACGAACCCCGAGACCGTTTTCTGTTTTCTCCTTGCGGTTTCCGCCTCAAACAATTAGCAGTTCGACAGACTCTCGATCGTCTACTACAGCTGGGGGCGATAGTCCCGGTAGCGGCCTCCAAACTGGGAAGAGGACATTATTCGGTCTACTTTGTGGTTCCCAAAAAGGAGGGCACGTTTCCACCTATCCTGGATCTCAAGTCGGTCAACAAGTGTCTCAGAGTTCCTCGTTTTCATATGGAAACGCTCCGGTCAGTGTTAGCAGCTGTGCATCCGGGAGAATTCTTGGCCTCGTTGGACCTTACAGAAGCATACTTTCACATCCCGATCCATCACCATCATCAGCGCTTCTTACGCTTCAAGATTATGGGACAACATTTTCAGTTTCGTGCTCTCCCCTTTGGCCTGGCAACGGCTCCGCGAGTCTTCACCAAGATCATGGTGGTGGTAGCGGCGGTGCTCCGCAGGGGAGGGTATCCTAGTACATCCCTATCTAGACGACTGGCTCATTCGAGCGAAGTCGAGGGCGCAGGGCTACTGTGCTGTCGACAGAGTGGTACAGCTTCTTCAATCTCTGGGATGGATCGTCAATTTCTCAAAGAGCAAATTGATACCGTCCCAATCGCTGGATTTTCTGGGAGCACACTTCGACACCAACCAGGCCAAGGTGTTTCTGCACCCGGACAGAGCTCGGGCTCTACGCGCTCAAGTAACCGGTTTTATGGCTCTCGTCACTCCCACGGCATGGGACTATCTTCAGGTACTGGGAACCATGGCTTCAACCATCGATTTGGTACCGTGGGCCTTCGCTCATCTCCGACCTCTCCAGAGGTCCCTACTTTCGCGATGGAACCCGGTGTCGAGAGATTTTCAGGCAGTGCTGCCCATTCCGAGTGTCTTGAGCAGTCTACAGTGGTGGCTGGACCCTCAACGATTAGCTCAGGGAGTGTCTCTGCAGAACCCGAATTGGGTGGTCGTCACCACGGATGCCAGCCTCACCGGCTGGGGGCGGTTTGTCAAGACAGGTCTCTCCAAGGCCGATGGACGGTAGATCAGTCCACTTGACCCATCAATCGGCTGGAGACCAGGGCAGTCCTTCTAGCGCTGCAGGGGTTCTACCCACTGGTACGCAGTCGAGCGGTTCGGATTCTCTCTGACAATGCGACCACCGTGGCGTATATCAATCGCCAAGGGACACCAGAAGCCATCTAGTCTCCTTGGAGACCGACGACTTGATGGTGTGGGCGGAGCTACATGTGCAGCGTCTAGCGGCTTCGCACATAGCGGGCGTGGACAACGTGCAGGCAGATTTTCTCAGCCGGCAACACCTGAATCCAGGAGAGTGGGAACTCTCAGAAGACGCAATGCGGAGGATAATACAGCGTTGGGGGATACCCCATGTGGATCTAATGGCAACCGCGACAAATGCAAAGGCCGCCGGTTTCTTCAGCCGCAGGCGAGAGCACGGCGCGGAAGGAGTCGACGCACTAGTTCCTCCCTGGCCTCGACAGTCTCTTCTGTATGTCTTTCCTCCGTGGCCTCTAGTGGGCAAGGTCATCTGACGGATAGAGACGTATCAAGGTCCGGTGATCCTAGTTGCGCCAGAGTGGCCTTGACGTCCATGGTTTGCAGATCTTCTCAATCTGGCAGTGGAAGGCCCGCTTCGACTCAGTCACCTATCACATCTCCTTCGCCAAGGGCCAATATTTTTCAGAAGGCAGATCGCTTTTGTCTTGCGGCCTGGCTTTTGAGAGGCGCCAATTAAGGAGGCGCGGTTATCCAGAGTCTGTCATCTCGACGCTCCTGAAAGCTAGGAAGACTTCCACGTCCGTTACCTATGTCAGAGTATGGAAGGTTTTTTGAGGAATGGTGTGAGTCAAAGACGATTCTGCCAACGCAGGCCTCAGTAGCACATGTGCTTTCCTTCCTACAGGCGGGTCTGGATTTGGGCCTGGCCTATAATTCTCTTCGTGTTCAGGTAGCGGCTTTGGGAGCTTTCCTATGGAGTAATGACAGGGAGCTCCTGGCCTCACATCCGGATATTCTACGTTTTCTAAAGGGGGTAAAACACTTGAAACCTCCCATTAGACCGCCTTGTCCTTCATGGAATCTCAATTTGGTACTCCGGGCTCTATGTGCACCGCCTTTTGAGCCTCTGAGTTCGGCCACACTCAAGGATGTCACCCTTAAGACCATTTTCCTGGTGGTGATCAGCTCAGCACGTCGGATCTCTGAACTACAAGCTCTATCATGTCGGGAGCCATACCTTCGTTTAACGCCAGGGGGAGTATCCCTGTGGACAGTTCCATCTTTTCTGCCGAAGGTGGTCTCGACTTTCCATCTCAACCAATCGATAGAGCTTCCGTCATTTGTATCCTCTGATTCTTCTGACCTGCGTCGGTTGGATGTCCGACGTTCTTTGATACATTATTTGGAGGTCACTAATGAATTTCAACTCTCCGATCATTTGTTTGTCCTCAGGGCAACCTAACCAGTCACGTTTTCAGGTTATTTGCAATGAATATGCATGAGAGACATTTTGCATGCACTGTTTCCATCGTATGTAAATCTGTCTCATGCATATTCATTGTGGATATCCATGAAAAGCTGTCTGGCTAGGTGTACCCCAGGGACTGGGTTGGGAAGCGGTACTATAAAGTAGTCCCTCATTTTAGCACAGTTGATGGATCCCAGTTTAATCAGGTTTAATCAGGTTGGAGGAGTATTTTTTTAAATATTTCAGCTTCTCAAGACAACTTCTACTAGAATATCAGTAGCTGAGATCTTTAATTGCATCATGGAGGATGAAGTTCATGTAATGGACAAACAACTTAAGTCGATACTAAATCTTAAATTTTAAATTGACAGCCTTGAGAATAAATTTCATAGATCCAGTATGAAAATAGATGTTCTAGAAGTTATCACACCCAAAAACCTGAACTTGCACATATGTTTATGGAAGTTTTTGATGCACAGCTGACTAGAAATCCTAATGAAAACATGGGTGCTCATGTAGCTGGGTCTGTCTGGAAAGCATTGCAGTGGAGCTAGAAGGCTGGATGTTGCTATTTAGATCATTATAGAAGCCAGTGTTTAGGCATGGGAATGGTGAGGTGCTGAAGGAAACTAAGTTGGCGATCTTATGCTTTTCTACCCAGAATGGTAGAGTACAAAGAAGGAAGACAACAAGACTGTCCTGGATAACGAAAACTCTTGAACTGGGTTTATGTCTTAGGAATGTGGAGAGAATAAGTGGGAAGACTAGGCGGGCTTGATGGTCTTTTTCTTCTGTAATTTACTATCTTTCTGTGCAACACTGTTCTACTAATTGGAGCAAAGAACATGTGCATCAGATATAAAGTTCTATAACCTTGTTATATGTACCGCCTCTTGGCATAATTTTTATGTTTCAATGTAAACCGATGTGATCTGTATTTTAATACAGGAACACCGGTATATAAAAATCTAAAAATAAATAAATAAAATAAATATAGACTTGGTCACCTAGGCTGAAAAATAAACCCAATCATTAAATTCTCTTACTTTTGAAATAGTGTTTTGATGAATATGAATGTGCCATATAAAATAAAAAGTCCATATTTTATACTTCACTTTTTTTGGGTTTTTTTTTTTTTTTAATAACTATAAGTATGAGTTGGCACAACAGAGCAAACAATTCTATGAAATTGATTGGAAATTGCACTCTCAGGCTATAAAATACTCAAGTGTATATCTTCAAAAGTTATTTATTGGAAAGAAGAGTGTATGTTCTTTAATATGGTAGCAGAAACAGAAAACTTTATTAAATCCCATTTATCTGTACTAGAATCAATAGATAATTGACTCCTTCATAATTAATCTGTTGAAGGAAGTGACAGTTAAAGCATATTTCTGCTTACAGTTTACACTCTTTAAAATCTGCTTGATAATACGTATCAAGCTGGAAGTTATTTATTTATTTATTTTAAGTTTTTCTATACCGGCATTCGCGATGGGTATCGCATCATGTCGGTTTACAATTAACAAGTGAAGAGGTAACAAGAGGTCATAAATAACAATAAATAACATAAATTATAAAGGTAGTAGTAATAGTAAACAATATACAAGTGAAGGTTAAGGGTTGCAGTTACAATAAAACAAGGTAGTAATATAACTTGGAACAGAGAAAAGAAGCTGGGGTTTTTAACTAGATACATATAAGAGCAATGCCTATATGGAAACTTGTTTGAGGATTTCTGATTTTGTACTGATTTGGGGGTTTGATGGGGGTTGACCTTGGAGATATCTTAAAAGTTAACTTTCAGTTGAATTTGAATCAGACTTGATCTTGTAAAAATTGTTTGATAGAATTGTGTACAGGCACAAAAGGTCAGGAAATAAATCTTAGAGTCCACTAAATTTCGCTGTTCCAAAATATAACTATATAGTTTCATTGAAAAATTCAAACAATCAGGTAAGACTGATGGTCGCCCGACACAGGCTGTTTTTAAAGGAACTGCATTGGGAGGGACCAAATCTATAAATAAAGCATAAACAATTATGTGGACTGCTGAAGACAAAGTAAAATGTAACAACATAAAGAGCAGGAATGTAGTTACAGCAATATTCAAAAATAAACAAAAGCGAAGTTCTCATATTAGTCTTGAAGTGTTCATGCATGAATTGAACTGCATAGTAACAAAATATGATCGATGAAAGATTAAATAGCTTTTCAAAAATGGCATGTTAAGTGCCAAGCTATGCTTTATGATGCTTATCGAAGGATACAAGAACACTTAGATTTAGTAGAGAGTATAATTTTTTATTGAGCAATATAAGTATTCTTGGGAGATGCTGGATGCCATTTCTCTAACAAACTGACCACCAGCATCTAGTTATATAACATTTATTATTTATTTTATTTATTTGTTGATTTTTATATACCGACATTCATCGGAACATCATGCCAGTTTACATTGTAACAAATTAACAAGAGAGTGAAATACATTAAACAGGCAAGAGGAAGGGGGAGCAGCAATGAAGGAGGAGAGAGGACAGCAGTAGGAAGGATAGAGAAAGAGAGATTTTATAGGAACATTCGAAATATAAATTAACAATAAACAATATATGTACAGGTGGATATTTGAAAAAAATATAAATTAACAATAGACAATATATGTACAGGTGGGCTGGTAGGTACCAGACCATTGATGTCAGTGAAAGGGATAGAAGGGGGGGAATGAACTGATCCTCCTTTTATAGGTAAAATATTTTATAGTACTAGTTCAGAAATTCTGTACGTGCGTGACCACTCTTAGAGAATCATTTACATAGATTGTCATGTCAACAGCATGATAGATTATCCCGAAACTACCCTGATTATTTCTCCAAGGTGGAGCCTATTTACCATCACTCTTTAGATAGTCCTTTGTTCTGTTAGAATCTTGCTGGTCAGGGCAATTATCACATCTTAGGCTGTGTTTACAATGCTCCTGTTAATGGTGCCCCTGGAGTGACAGTCTAGCATGAGGTTCCAACCGTTGCCTTCTGCTTTTGTGACCCTATAATTAGGCATCACAAAGTGACGCCGGCTTCAACTGCTGTCCAGGTGTCCTTGGAATTCCTCCAGGTCAGGCTCAGTAAGGCATTTAAAGTTCACATAGCCAGGAAGGCTAAGATAGCAGAGGATTCTGGGTCAATTGCTGCTCCATGTTGGTCTCAAGCTCAGGCACACACATCAGGCACCAAAACTAAGTCACCTGAAAGGAACTGTCAATCTAGACCATGTCAGTGCCACATCAGAGGGAGGTGTGTTATGTCACGGCAGGGCCTACAAAGTAAACAAATGGGCCAAATAAACTAGAAAGACACTGTCCAATCCATGTCCAAATTGAGTCCATTTGGGGATATAATATTCAGGATAAAAATCCTTTTAAGCTGCACTAGCAGTTCATTTTTGCGAGTATGAGGTAGGCAAGAAGTGTACTTATAGATGTGGATATGTATCATTTGTATACCAATGTAGAGTAATGAACAGGGGCAACAAATGGCATAAATAGCCCCTGTAATAGAGCAGTCAGAAGAAAATCTCAACTGTAGTGGTTTATTTAAAGACAGATATAAAAAGGTAGCGAGAGAAAGGGGCAAGCTTTACATGTATTTATTTATTTATTT
Source organism: Rhinatrema bivittatum (assembly GCF_901001135.1). NCBI lineage: Eukaryota > Metazoa > Chordata > Amphibia > Gymnophiona > Rhinatrematidae > Rhinatrema > Rhinatrema bivittatum. Next base: position 737,738,570 of record NC_042616.1, on the reverse strand, counting down.
TATTTATTTAGTATTTTTTATATACCGATATCTGTTTGCACATCGTATCGGTTTACATGGAACTAAAATGGCAATACCATTAAACAATGGTGAGGCCTGAACAAGGAGCAGCAACTAGGTTAAATAGACTTATATAAAGAACAATGTACAAGAACAAAGAACAGGGAATAATGTACAAGGAACAATGTACAAGATTGATTATATATGGAGAGGTTATTTACAGTTTACATTGAGGAGTTACTTTATTTACAGGAAGACATTGATGAAAAACGGGTGAATGTGAGAAATTTCCCACAGGATGAGTGACCAGATTGTGCTGAAGTACATAGGGTGAGTTCCTGCTACTCGGAGGACACTAAACTTAGGTTTTGTCTACGCTGGAAGGCAAAAGTGAGACATCTCTGAAAAATAGGTGGAGGACTGTAGTATTGCATGGTGCAGTAAACTTTTCACGCTTCGCGATACTTCCTATTTCGCATCACGCAAAGAGAGAAAGAGAGAGCACAAATCTATAAGGCCCTTATAGTAGTCAAATATGTATCTCAATAGGAGGGGCTGCTAATTGCTTGAGGTGTTGGTGGTTTTATTTGTACTTTTGTTTTCATTACTAGAACCAACTTGTTTCTAACAGTTGAATTTTTCATTTGCTTTGTACTTAACATTTGTTTCTTGTATCATATTTTCTATTTCCGTTCCTTTATTGGAACAGTTATCTGTTTCCAAATTGATAGCTAGATTCATCATTCTGCTATGTTTATAGCAGCATGATGAGCCGTGCTAAAAAAAAAAAGGGGGGGGGGGGGCAGGAGGGAAATTGTGCAGTCTGCTGCATCATGAGGGTGCGAATTCGCCCGCCGTGGCTGATTTTCGCACCTAGAGCGTCACAGGAAAAGGTGGTTATTTCCCGTGGTGCTGCTGGCAATAATGTGGAAAACATTATCGCCCGCAGTACTGCTGGGCCATAACCACGCCCAAACCCCACCCACACTCCTCCCCTTCCCCTCATATAAGTAATACTGCCGTGTCGTGGCCATTATCGCGTGCGGTAGGGCACTGTTGCACACGATAAGGGTACATCGCATTTTGAATAATGACCCTATTAGATCTTTGGTCCCTCCCAATACAGTTGTTGTATGAAACGCGGTCCATGTTGGGGGACTATGTAATTCATAGCAAGTTGGGAATATCCCGTGATACATCTGAGAATCTAAATAAAGACTTTTTCAACATTAAGATAAGGACAATTGAGATATTTTGCCCTACCATTTTTTATTATTTGTAAAGCCAACAAGAAATTGTATTAAATGAAACTCATCAGCTTGCACTGTTTTAGCTGTATTCATTTGCTCATAGCAAGTCTACGCTATTGCACCTACTTTAGACTGTTTCTGTTGCCCAAGTGATGCATGCATTTGGTACTTTTTCTCTCAATTTATGGTTAAGCCCCATATAGAAATAATTTGTCAGAGCTACCTGGTTAGCTTCTTTTGCAGGATCATCAATCCTCGAATACGCCACAAATACTGTCATTAACCTACTCAAATACTCAGTTGGCTCCTCTGTAGTTAACATTTTACCCATAATCATAGAACAATCTGTCTTAAAGCAGCTTTAAAGATTTTTCCCCTTAAGTAAATCCTCAATTTGTTGATCACTGGGGCATGCTGGATTAATTGGGAGATCTACCCTTGAGGGCAATTTAGCTTTCTCAATTAATCGGTCATGCATATCGCGTGGCATAACCAATATCTAACTGAATACCATCCATAAATGTTGGAGTGTATGCTTGGGTAATACTTTCAACCTCTTCCAATCATTTTTCGGGTCTTTTCTAAAATTTGGTAATGAGCTTTCAATAGCCAATAAATCAGTACATGTCCAAGGGACATAAATGTACACCATTAGTAGCATCTGAAGTTGCACTTAGCATCTCACGCAACGGGTACATTTCATCTTGTTCCCTTTTGAGCAGCCTCTGCCTTTTTCTCTTAAAGAATCATGCTTACAATCAGGAAATTTACTGCAATATTTTTCAAGTCCTAGGTGAAGTTTTTAAACTGTGTATGGCTTGGCTCAGTTTTTCAGTTTCTGAACTTATACTTAAATGAGGATAAGCCTGGCTGCCTGAACTTGCTGCTTCTGAATGTGGAGTGGCTGCCTGTGAATCTGAACCACTCTGGATTGAGGTGCGCTATGTAGCCCAAGGGGCCTGACTCTGTACCTGGGGGAGTATAATCAGGGCTTTCTGATATAGGGAGCTGATGGCATCTCACAATATCCCCATAGATAAGCTGGGACCTCTAATAAATCTATTTCAGGTACAATTACAGATGACTCAACAGGTTTAGATACAATCTGTAATTGTTTAACAGGATACAATGAAGCGGTAGAATACTGTGACGGTGGAGGTTAACATGGGATGCAACACTTGTCCTCGTCTGCTGTCACGGCACCCCCCCCCCTCCCCAAATAACAACACAACACTTGTATGGTATTTAAATTGGCCGCAGTTTATTAACTTCAACTTAACCTGAGTCCTTACAACAATAACTTCCCCAACTTCCTCTTCCTATCATTCCCCTTCTTCCCCCCCCCCGCCCCATCTCCACCACCTTCAAACCCCAATGATGGAGCATTCCCCTCCCCCTTTCCCTGCCTGCTCCGCCACGGTCCTGCGAGAGCTGGCTCCACTGAGAACCTTTCGCCTCAGGCTCTCTCCTTCCCGCGTAGCAGCCCCCCCCCTTGGCTACGCAGAGTACCCCCCAACTCCCCCTTTAAACTGTAACTCGTAAACTGGACTCGGGTTTTCCGCTTCCACTGCGACAATTATATCCTTAAAACCTAAACAATATCAACTTTCCTAGGGTGGGCGGGCGGGACAAAAGAACGCGTGCTTCAGCCCTGCCGCTCTCGCTGAAACTGCTGCCTGCTCCCACTATGTCATACGCTTTAAACCAATCCCTTCCACCCATTTGAATCTCCCTGGTCCCTTCCCCCTCCTCTTTCCTTTATTCACCTAACTCCTCCTATTCTTTTTCCCGCTCTTTCCTTCCTGTGCTCACCCCTCCCCCCTATCCTCCCCTTCTCTGCCTGCCTTCAACTCAGGGTTGCCCCCATGTTATACTCGTGGCTCAATAATCCTTCGCCGCTTGACCTTTATCCCCCACTCCCTTGGGCCTAATATGTTTTAGTTCATAATTAGAATCTACAAAAAGCCCAGTTAAATTAAAGTATCTTTCAGTCCTGCATTAATTGATTATGTAAGTATGCTTCCTGCCACCACAGCTGAAAAATACCAGCTTTATCCAGTAAAGTTAAATTCAATACCCCCTTCAGATATTCCATTTTGTCCCAATCAAACCTGCATTCCTTTGGAAAATGCAATTTAGGATTATCCTTAGTTTTTAAATGCAATTTCTCTAAGTATTTCACATTTTAAAGCTTGTATTTCTCCCACATATACCTAGAAGGTGAAAGTGACTATGGAAGGGGCAATGATGAGCCGCTCCCCATTGAAAAAGCTAAATCAATAAACATGTCTGTTAATCATATCTGTAAGCAATCAAAAATCAGTCATATAGCACTGCTAAGGTTTGTGCCAAATGATGCTGTCTGTGCTCTCCATTCTTTTACACTCACCCTTCATGATTGCATATACAGACACATAAACCGCAGTAATAAATATAACAGCCATAATAACAATATCAGCCTTTTTCCAAGCCATGACGGAACTACCAAAAAGGCCTTCCAACTCTGTCTGATCAAGCCCTGGATCATCCATTTACCACAGTGTAAACTAGGATACCCAGTTACCGGACTCTAACCGGTCTCTGTATTTCATAGATATTATTCTCCATTGTCCAGTAGAACCTTGAAGAAACAACTTACTGCAGAATATATAAATGTTTTCTTAAAATCTATGGAATTGGTTATCATTGGGTCCTGTGAGTATTTACCAAGTGCCTTTCACTTACTGCTGTATCTGCACAGGTTGGGATTATGTTTCCCTGTCTGAATAACTGGCTTATCCAAAGCATGTCTCTGGCAAGAGAGAAAAAAATATTGTACCCCTTTGCCCAGGTGTTGGATTCGTTAGGGTTTGTGGTAAAAGTCTTGCCAAGTTTCATAAGAACATAAGAAATTGCCATACTGGGTCAGACCAAGGGTCCATCAAGCCCAGCATCCTGTTTCCAACAGAGGCCAAACCAGGCCACAAGAACCTGGCAAGTACCCAAACACTAAGAAGATCCCATGCTACTGATGCCAGTAATTGCAGAGGCCATTCCCTAGGTCGACTTGATTAATAGCAGTTAATGGACTTCTGCTCCAAGAACTTATCCAAACCTTTTTTTTAAACCCAGCTACACTAACTGCACTAACCACATCCTCTGCCAACAAATTCCAGAGCTTAATTATGCAGCGTGAAAAATAATTTTCTCTGATTAGTCTTAAATGTGCAACTTATTAACTTCATGGAGTTCCTCCCTAGTCCTTCTATTATCTGAAAGTGTAGTTAACAGTTTCACATCTACTCGTTCACGACCTCTCACAATATGACCAGGGGGAAGACTGGTGTTCACTTGTGCTTCGAATTCCGCTGCCCTTCCCCACTCCCCCCCCTCCCCCCCGCTGTCTAATATTAATGGATTCATACGCACTCTGCTTAGATTGAAATTTTGTTTTATTTGTAGACAAATTAATTGGCCGCAGCCCAAACATAACATTGCAACCTAAGAGTTTAATACATACACTTCATATCTTAACTTTCAACAAAACATAATTCTTAAACTGCACATGACTAGCTCCTGGTGACCAGCGCCCACCACAATTGACAGGTGCTAGGTCCAAACTGCTGCTGGCGAACGAGGAATTACCCCAGCCGTAAAAGCCGAGATGCCGTCGCAGACGCCTGGCCGTAGTAGCCACAGCATCATCACAGTAAGGGGTTATCCAGGCTCGGCCGTAGAAGCTAGGGTCTCAGGTCGAAGCGCCCTCTATACTCCCCTTCTTGTCACCACTTCTCTCTGCCGTCAAAGTGATGAAGGTCTGGGTCGGAACTTGCTGGCCTGCTTAGCACCTGTCTGCTCAGGTGCTCACGGGCCTCTGGCCCCATACAAATCCATAGTTAAAATCTGTGGGGCCTCGTCAATGTGCTGGTCATCGCGCTTCAATGCCAAGGGCTGCGACAGGTGTCCATAAGAGGTCCCTCCCCTTAACCTAATGCGCTGAGGGCAGGTGGGTGGGAATGCTGCTTCTGCCAGTGCCAGGTGAAAAAGGGACCCGCCGTCGCCCGGCTTCCCCTCTTGAGCCCTTCAGCGTGCTTTCCCCTCCTGACGCAGTCGCATCATCCCCCCCCCCCCCCCCCGGCTTCCCCACCCCTTTTCCCAGCATCCTCTCCCCCTCCCTCGTTCCCATTGTGACTGGCTCCCTTAAGGAGCTGCGGGCCATTTATTTTAAAGGCCTATCATGCAAGTGGGAAGGTTTTGGGACTCTGTAGCATGGCTTAGGCAAGACCTGTGGAACATGGGCTTAGTGGGAGTGAACCTTCAAAGGGAGCAGAAATTATAATGGTCTTACGTTGAGAATGGTGGGTTTTATGGTCATAACAGTACATGCGAGTCCTGTGACATACAGGCATATGAGGCAAAGCCAATGGACTTTAAAATTGCAATAATCTCAGGTGGTGCAAAGACTTCAGGGCCATTTTAAAAGTATGGAAGAGATTAGAGTTTTTCTGAATTGGCATCTCATTCTTTCCCATTTCACTTTGTAAAGACCGCAGATGCATCTAATGTGGTCAGGTTACCTGGAGGAGCTCCACAGTTGGGGGTCTCTTTCAAAAAAAAAAAAAAAAATCAAATCTGTTACATCAGTATCTTTGAAAAGTGGTGAACTGGGCTCTAACTGCAAATGCTATGAGGACTATAGCCTGGGAGAAAATTATTTCACTCAGTGCACAATTAAGCTCTTGAATTCGTTGCCAGAGGATGTGGCTAAGGCAGTTAGCTAATCTGGGTTTTAAAAAGGTTTGGATAAGTTCCTGTAGGGGAAAGTTCATAAATTGCTATTAATCAAGCTGACTTAGGGAATAGCTATTGCTTATTACCAGCATTAGTAGTATGGGATCTAATTAGTTTGGGTACTTGCCAGGTACTTGTATCCTGGATTGATCGCTGTTGGAAACAGGATGCTGAGCTCGATGGACCTTTGGCCTGACCCAGTACAGCAACTTTTTATGTTTTTATAAAACTTCTATGCTGATAGAAAAGCTGCTAAATAATATCTCAGCTCTCAGGATAAATACAATATTACTAGTCTATGATCTCCCTCAAGCCCTAGAGCTGCTAATTGTGGTTCCTGGAAGTGCCATTTCGAGTGGTTAATTTGGCAAAAGTGAGTGAGCGAGCATTTTCTGTTGCAGGCCCTTTGCTCTGGAATACACTTCCTGAACATCTTTGAACTAAGGCATATACTGCAATGTGTAAGCACTGAAAGTCTTTTTCTTTAAGCAAGTCTTTGGCGAAGGTTCTTCTGCACAGAATTAAGTGAGCCAAAGAATACAAGATGTAATAGGGAGCTTCTTAGTGTATTCTTTCTTAAAGTTCGTCATTAGCTGTTTTACAACTCATCTTGTGTGCTTGTAGCGGTATTACTATCTGAATATACACTGCTTGGTAACTGCTTGCAGTTCGATTTTTCAGGTTAATTGCAGTTTGAACATACAGTTTTGGCATTATTTTCATTATGGAGCTGCGCAATGAAGATGGGCTTTTAGTTTATGTTGAGTTCTTATGTCCTTGTGTTGTGCTTTTAGACTGTGTAGGTTTGCTATGGGATCCACTGTGCATTGTGGATATGAGCAGAATACACATTTTAAAATAAATAAATAAATATAGCATTCTAATACAAAAATTGTGACTTAATTGGCTTTAGCCAATGACAGCATAAGATGACAGATTAGCAATCTCAAAGTCTGTTTCGCTAGTGAACTATGGGGAAACATCTTCAGCTTCCCTATGTCAATTCTTGCCTTCTGGCAGTATAAGGATCACTGCTAATTTAGATGCTCACCTTTTAGTCAAAGCACTAACATTACCTCTTGGATCTTAGTATTTTATATAACACAGAATGTATATTTCAGAAGACATCCTAAAACCTTTACAAGATATGCTCTGTTACTATCTTGCCATCTAGTTTAATCCTACTGAGCAGGACAAGTCAGTGACAAACCAGATAAAGGAAAAACTAAAATGACTAATGCACAGTGCAATAGATTTCAGCCATAGCAATGCATGTGTTTATTTGAAACAATTTGTTCAAGCTGAGGCTTTCTTTCAGTGCTAGAGAAGAGCTTTTGGAACTATCAAATCTTACATATGTTCTTAACCCACTGTACACTGATGGGAAACTAAGTCAATATAAAACATTCTTCACTTATCTAGAATCGCTCCTGTCTGACAGCTTAAAGTACTAGGAGGAATGTGCAATCACAAATTGTGTACTGCCAATCAATCCAAATATGATGCCACATCAATTCACAAACGTTTTGTTCTAAACCCCAGTAATTTGCTTTGGCACCCAGCAATTGCATTTAATTATGCAATTGCATACTAGTGCTGGCCCACCTTGTGCAGCTAGTGAAAGTGCAAACAAAGTCGATAATTACAAGCCTACGGTTCCAACTCTCGTGTTCTATTCAAATTAAAGTACAGATGTAAAAGGCAATTTGGGCTTTACCAACACAATGAACTTCAGCTTCTGAAGGTAAGCAAGCTATCCCTTACAACAGCAGTAGATAAGCCAAGGTTTTACAATACTATCGACTGATTTGGGCGCCGAGCCAAATGTCTGCTGGTAAAATAAAATTTCCGTAGGCTACACAGGCTTACAATGCTTTAGCATTCAAACCATGGCACTTAATAGTAACTGCTTGGCTATTCTTCACTGCTTCACAGAGGCACAGTAACCCTTTCTTCTTTAATACGTCCACAAAGTATGCCTCCATTCAGGATGGCAAGTTATTACCATCTGTGAATCAGGGGGCAAAACTAATCTCCAAATGCAACATTAACAAAAGTAAAGAATAAGAATGGCTAGAGCCATATAAGGAGAAAACATTCTCAAACTCTCATTATAGTTTAAAAAAAAAGAAAAGAAAAAAAGAAAATCATAAGCAGCATTCTATCTAAATGAAAATACAAAATCCTGCTTGTTGAAATAGCAAATATATACCTGCTTGTCTGTTTCAACTACACCAGTTTTAATGGCCACTCACAGAAGAACATAAGAAATTGCCATGTTGGGTCAGACCAAGGGTCCATCAAGCCCAGCATCCTGTTTCCAACAGAGGCCAAACCAGGCCATAAGAACCTGGCAAGTACCCAAACACTAAGAAGATCCCATGCTACTGATGCAATTAATAGTAGTGGCGATTCCCTAAGTCAACTTGATTAATAGCAGTTAATGAATTTCTCATCCAAGAACTTATCCAAACCATTTTTAAACCCAGCTACACTAACTGTACTAACCACATCCTCTGGCAACAAATTCCAGAGCTTTATTGTGCACTGAGTGAAATAATTTTCTCCGATTAGTCTTAAATGTGCTACATGCTAACTTCATGGAGTGCCCCCTAGTCCTTCTATTATCCAAAAGTGTAAATAACTGATTTACATCTACTCGTTCAAGACCTCTATCATATCTCTCCCCCCCCCTCTTAGCTGTCTCCTCTCCAAGCTGAAAAGTCCTAACCTCTTTAGTCTTTCCTCACAGGGGAGCTGTTCCACCCCTTCTATCATTTTGGTCGCCTTTCTCTGTACCTTCTCCATCGCAACTATATCTTTTTTTGAGATGTGGCGGCCAGAACTGTACACAGTATTCAAGGTGGGGTCTCACCATGGAGCGATACAGAGGCATTATGACATTTTCCGTTTTGTTAACCATTCCCTTGCTAATAATTCCTAACATTCTTTTGCTTTTTTGACTGCCGCAGCACACTGAGCCGACGATTTTAAAGTATTATCCACTATGATGCCTAGATCTTTTTCCTGGGGGTATCTCCTAATATGGAACCTAACATCGTTTCCCTATATGCAACACCTTGCACTTGTCCACGTTAAATTTCATGCCCAATCTTCTAGTCTCGCAAGGTCCTCCTGCAATGTATCACAATCTGCGTGTGATTTAATTACTCTGAATAATATTGTATCATCTGCAAATTTGATAATCTCACACATCAAATTCCTTTCCAGATCATTTATATATATATATATATATATTGAAAAGCACCGGTCCAAGTACAGATCCCTGAGGCACTCCACTGTTTACCCTTTTCCACTGAGAAAACTGACCATTTAATCCTACTCTGTTACCTGTCTTTTTTAACCAATTTGTAATCCATGAAAGGACATAGTCTCCTATCCCATGACTTTTTAGTTTTCTTAGAAGCCTCTTATGAGGGACTTTATCAAACGCCTTCTGAAAATCCAAATACACTACATTTACCATTTTACCTTTAACCACGTTTATTAACCTCTTCAAAAAAAATGAAGCAGATTGTTAAGCAAGACTTCCCTTGGGTAAATCGATGTTGACTGTGTTCATTAACAGTACATAGGGAAATGCAGCAGATTTCAATGAGTCCCAGGACAACTTCAACGTTGTGAATAATTTTAACTCTTTATTGGCGGCAACTCCATTGCTTAAGAACAACACACTTTTTAGACAAGGTCCCCCGACACGGACCCGTGTTTCGCCAAACGCGGCTGCATCGGGAGGGACGTATTTAAGGCGGAATTCGTATGCTTGAACACTTAGCGCTTGGGGATGTTTATGTATAGCAAGGAGAGCCATTGGTATATTATATTTTACTTCCTCTCTACTCTGTCCTTATTATAATAAATGGGAGAGACAATTATGGATAACAAGCAGAAATCAATAGGGAATTTTAAGGTATATACCAACATCGGTATAGAAAAATTGAGAAATAAATAAACAATATTATGCATCATAGTGCTTCAGAGTTAACCTGTGCATGTATATCTATAGTCTAACTTCCCTTTAAGCTAACTAGAGTGAGAATTGAGATAAACACGTAACTGATCCGGTTCTCTAAATTTGTATCTGGAATCTTTATATAATATAAGGCAAAAACATTTCTTCCAATTTTTAACCAAACTGGCAATTGTTTGACCTTCCTTTCACTTTTCTTAGTGTGTGGAATACATCTGGATTGCACTTCTAAGATGGTATTTTTAAACCATGTCCACACTTTTTGTACATTCTTAACCTTTGTAGCTGTCCCTTTCAGGTTTTTCTATCTTCCTCATTTTATCAAGGTCTCCCTTTGAAAGTTTATATTTGATGTGCCACCGAACAGGTGACCAATGTAATGACCGGAGAACCAGTGTTATATGGTCATGAATACTGGGCCCTGTTGGAACGCATGCAGCCGAATTCCAGACAGTTTGCAGGGCCCTTAAAGTGTGAGCAGAAGTACCAATAAGTAGGGAGTTACAGAAATCCATCTTGGTGAGAACAAGCACCTGCGGAACCTATTGAAAATCGGATGCAACAAGTAAAGGTTGAATAGAAACCCTCTTCAAACAAGGAGGCAAATGCTTTTCTGCTAAAAAAAATAAATAAATTGATGACCACCATGATGTGGTCACTAACATCTTCACCTAGAACTTTAAACAGATCTGGTGGACACTGCTTCAGAGAAAAGGTGGATGGATTCAATTTCATTATAATTTGAATAGTTTCTTCCTTCTTAATTAAGAGCTGTTATGTTTGTTACAACATGCTAAAAGGGTTTTATTTAAAAAAAAGAAAACACTTGAAATAGTACAAAGACCTAGGAAGCTTGAGGTGAACTCACTAATTAATAAATATCTCCTATTTCATAAACACTCTTGCTTTTGCAGGAAATGTTTAATACTGCCCACGCTGAAGGTACAAATAGGCTATTACTTGATCCTCTGACAAGCAGCTGCAGTGAGCCACATAGATGGGTTCTTTGATTCTTGCTCATGTTGGTTCAAAGGATTCTTCCATTGTTTTCTGAAATGCATTGGACTTTCCTCCGTGCTACCAGAGCAGTTGCTCATCGGATTTTCACTTACAAATAATAGAAGGACTAGGGGGCATTCCATGAAGTTAGCAAGTAGCACATTTAAGACTAATCGGAGAAAATTCTTTTTCACTCAACGCACAATAAAGCTCTGGAATTTGTTGCCAGAGGATGTGGTTAGTGCAGTTAGTGTAGCTGGGTTCAAAAAAGGTTTGGATAAGTTCTTGGAGGAGAAGTCCATTAATGGCTATTAATCAATTTTACTTAGGGAATGGCCACTGCTATTAATTGCATCAGTAGCATGGGATCTTCTTGGTGTTTGGGTACTTGCCAGGTTCTTGTGGCCTGGTTTGGCCTCTGTTGGAAACAGGATGCTGGGCTTGATGGACCCTTGGTCTGACCCAGCATGGCAATTTCTTATGTTCTTATGTTCTTTTCTTCTGTTATGGAAAGAAGGTGTCCTCCAGATTGCTGCTGCTGGCCCTTCTCTGAGGTTTGTTTTTTTTTAATTTTTATTCTAGATTCCTGTAGGGAAAGTCACCTTTTATTATTGTCTGCTCATCTCCCCTCCTTGACAAGTGTCTCTTCACCTCTAATAACTTTGAATCAGTTATCCGGTTTAATTTAGATTACTGCCAGAGAGCAGTACCCAGTTATCCCTAGCTTTTCATGTGCCTTCAATGCCCCTGACCCACAGGATCATCCCTTTTATTTCCTACAGGGAAGCCAGACCCTTCATTTCGGCTGAAACCTCGGGGAAAAATCATAATTTATTGTAATGTCATTAAACCTTTTAAAGCTGTCTTGCCACGTGGTCACCAGCTGACTCCACGTCTTATAGGGAAAATCCAGTGCTAACATTCTAATGATGTACTTTTTACACAGAAATTCACATAATGAACATTGACCTAATAGTGTGCACATTGGAATATAAAAGTAGGCAACTAAGCATCACAAAATGTTCATGTATCTCCTTTTTTTTAGTTCTGCATTCTGAATTAGTTATACTTTTATTTAGGATATTTACGTTTTTGGTTTTTTTGTGTGTCTCCATTGCTTCAGCCTGGCACATTCACAGTTTGACTAATATGTTCAGTGTTTGTGACATGGTTACATATTTTGTTCTCCTGGCAAGTCTGTACGTGTGAGAAAATGTTTATCTTTGGCCTTTGTTTTAAATTATTTTATAATTCATAGTTTAGTAGCAAAGCCAGCTGCTTCAAAATTTGACCAAAATGCTCCTCGTGGATCCTTGCATGTAGTGCTGTAGTGAAGGCCGCAATGTCTTTGCCTGCTTAAGTTTTATTGCCTTAGGTACAGGGAATGTTTCAAATTATTTATGCTTTGGTAGAAATCTGTACATTTCAGTCTTATGCACCAGAAGAGGATGAACTGAATTATCAGATGGGGAGTGGATGCATACTGGATGTGTGTAACAGTTTGTATCAATCATACATGGTAGTCTGAGATAAAGCCTGATTTTTCAAATGTACATTAAGGTTTCAGCTGGACCTGGACAGCATGCTGGCTAATTGGTCCTATTTGATAATCACGTTTGGATCCATTTTCCAGTTACTGTTTGAATTGTGCACAAACATGAGTTACGTTCTTGTTCTCTCAAGGTATGCCCAACTTGTTTGTGATCGTCTTTGTTTTTTTATTGTAGATACTGTTTAATCAAGAACTTGGGGATCCTTTCATTATAGTTCACAGTGTTTCTGTTGTGAAATCTGCTGTTCATGCTGTAGAGGTAATTTTGCTGCGAGTTGAAAAAGATGAATTGGATGTGAGAGGGAGTGGATTCCATGTCTCTTTGGAATGGGTTGCTATCACAGCTGTACCCAACGGTGGTAAGTTTGGTTTTAGACTGTTGGTACATTCAGCACACTTAAAAAATAATATGCATTGTGTAGAATTAATGCAATAGTTTCCCACCTCAGTCCCAGCCAGATTCCCAGGTGGGCTTTTTTTTTATCGTTCTTGGTTTTCTCTCTAGCTAATAATTCAAGGGATCTTGGCTATGCAAAAGTGAAAGGCAAAATTGGACCTCAGTTGTTTTTACTTGTGTGAACACATCCACAAAATAAGGGATGGAGGAAATCCTCAGTCAGGGCTTGCTTCCTTTCTCTCCTTCTGCCATAGCTGAGCAATAGAAGGTGTGTTAATTTAGCAAGCAAATAAGGCTTCTCAGACCTCCAAGTAATCGAGCATCCATCTCTCTCTTCCCCCCCCCCCCCCAATAGCATTTTTCTAAATTTTGGGATTGTTTGTTAAAATAAAGAAAACAAAAAGAATTTTGACATGTAATAAGGTCTGATTCATCATGGCCCTTTTCCATACACAGAATGGAAGAAAAGCATTCATAATTTAGGTCCTTAATGTTTTTTCCTTCATATCCAGCCTCCTTGTTATTTCAGGCATTTTTACGGCAATATACAACATGATGGCAGATAAAGATGACTTGGCCCATCCAGTCTACCAATCTACCTCTCTAATTCCGCTTTACACTCCCTTTGCCTCCAGAAATCCTCTCGACTTCTCCCACATTTTCTTGAATTCGGGTACTGGTCTTGTCTCCATTGCCTCCACCCTTTAGTCAAGAAATATTACCTTAGATTACTCCTAAAACTACCCTCTTTCACCCTTATTCCTCGTTCTACAATTTCTTTTCCATTGAAGGAGGCCTGCCTGCTATGCATTTATTCCTTGAAGGTATTTAAATGTCTGTCACATCTTTCCTTTCCTCTAGGGTATACATATTTAGATCTTTAAAGCCGTCCCCATAAGCTTTATAATAAAAACTGTTGACCATTTCAGTCGTCGTCTGGCTCAATATTCAGTTTATATCCTTTTGAAGGTACAGTCTTCAGAACTGTACACAGCACTATAAATGAGGTCTCATGAGAGACTTATACAAAGGCAATATCACCTCGTTTTTCTGCTGGCTATTCCTCTCCCATTGCACCCAAACATCCTTCTGACTTTGGCCATCATCTTACTTATATGTTTGGCAACTTTAAAAATCATCCGATATAATTAACATTAGATCCCATTCTTATTTTTTGCATCTTCTATACTGTACTGCTCCCTTGAGTTTTTGCAACCCAAATGCATAAACCTTCGTTTTTAAGCATCTTTGGCATCATAGTAACTGTTGAAAATGGCAAGAGGTTAATTTATGTTCTTTTAATTGTATTCCAAATGACAGGTTTTCCTCCCTCAGTAAAAATGCTTTCGTTCTTCACTTAGATGGTCTATCTTCTGTTTCATTACCTTCAAGATGATATTGATTTGGTAAAGGCCTGAATTTAGACAATAGGTACATAAGTTGTCATGGTCTCTCCTTCCTAAATGGGATGAGTTAGTCCCTCAATCTGTGCTCTTAATTTTTTTTTTTTGATTCCCATCAGGCCATCTTCTGAGATTAAGTTTGGGTTTATATCTTCCGTTTTTATATTACAGGACACGAAATTCAAGGTCAACACTACTAGTTGGTGAGTGAGATGATCATATTTGCAGATGTTATAAAAACATGGAATTAAGTGGGAGGATAGAAGGTTAACATTTTTAAAATTAAAATTTACCTGGGTGAGTAAGGGCCCCCTGATTGGCGCCCTGCTCAGTTTCTGCATGTTAGAGGGCTCGTGGCTCATGGCTGCAGAGAGAAGAAGGCAGCATTCAGAAGCAGGGTTTCTTCTTTCCTGCTGAGTGTTGGGGGGGGGGGGGGCTCGAGGCAGCATCTTGCAAATAGAGGGAGAGCAGCCACCAGTCCTGTGGTCCACCCAGGGCTCTCTTGAGGTGGGTAACATTTAAGCAGTGTTGGGCTGCAGGAAGAAAGCAGCTGCAGTAGTGCTTCACTCCCTCCCGTGGGCCTCCAGAAGAAAGAGACCTCAAATGGCACGGGAGGAAGCAATCTTCCTGCTCTTCCTGACCATAGTGGTAGTAAAGGCACTGTTTTGCCTTTGCGGTTTTGTTTGAGGAGGCTCATTTAGGTGTGTTAGAGCAGTGGGAAAGCCCTGACGCTGTAATTCAGTGAAGGCTACATTTTTATGACATCAGTTATATTATGGGCCACGGAGCCTGTTTGAATAAAATAATAGTTTTTTAAAAATGGAGAAATAAGTAAAAGTTAAAACCCATGAAATAAGTAAAAGGACCCATGGGAGAACTCCTGCGAAGTTTAAAAGGCTCTGAAGAGAAGAAAGGGTAAGCAATTTCAGCAGCTGTACAGGCGAAATAAAAACTTATCAAACAAACAATAGTATTAAAACACTACAGGGACACATGGAGAGGTGTTGAAAACACAAACTAAACCCTCAAATTCTGGAAGAAACACAGGGGAAGCCCGATTTTGGCACCAATTACATTGCTGCATTTTTAGACATAATAAATTGTAAAATAGACTAAATTAAATGGCAAAATCAGACATTAATCACTTCTAAAACGCTCTTGGAACACTTTTAAGAACAAGAGAGATTTTTAGACAATAATTGTTCAAACTTAACTCAGTTCCAGTCAAAAAGACAGAATCTAGTATGGGTTCCCCCCCCCCCCTTGAAAACATGACTAAGCATGGGTCAAGGCTGCTTCAAATGCCATTGCAATGGTAACCTAACTGGGTCATGACAGAGACTTGGAAAACAATAGGATGAAGCGGCCAGCACAAAAACACCAAAGTAACGCTGTGACTTGCTCCCCTGGAGTTTGAGGCTATTTTAAACACTTTTCAAATAGCTGAATTAACCTTGGCACATTGGTGATGTCGTCTAATGGCAGCGAATGAACCCATCTCTCTTGCTCAGTAGAGCATGCACAGGAATTCCGCCTTTTGAGCCCTTTATCTCTTTTTGTCCAGGCTACTGCACAGCTATGTTCCTCTAACCCCCCTCTCTTTCTCTCTTTTAAAATGCTTTAGTTTTTTGTCTGGGCTCTTGTTTTTCTCTTTCATTGCTGCCCAGACATCCCTTCAAACAGCAAATTTAATGCAGCAAAAAAAAAAAAAATGAAAAGAGAGAAGAAAACGTTTTGTTTTCTGTTTTCATAGGTCTTGTATCTATGACTGCAAGATGCTCTCCTGCTTCAGAAAACTTGAGCCGAACAAGGCTCTCCTCCTCGTGGTGGTGGATTTCGGATCCACTGTTGTCTCAGGGTTGAGTCGGATGTGAAAGCACAGGGGGCTGGAGTAGATGTCGCTATTGAGGGGTTTGTAATACCTGGCGCCATTGAAGCGGCATATGGCATTGGCAGAGGGAGTGCCCAGAGTGACCGGTGCATTCATAGAAATGTGACAGCATAAAAATAATCTTTTGTCATGCTGGGTCAGAGCAAAGGTCCATCAAATCATTATGGCTTATCTAGTCTGCCCATTCACCTAATAATTTAGCTTTATAATCCCTACCACTCCTTTAGAGATCCTTTATTTATCTCCACCATCTCCATGTGGAACTGTTCCATGCATCCACTATCCTCTCCTTAAAAAAGTATTTCCTTGGGTAACTCTTGAGTCTAACCCCTTTCATGCTTATCCCATGACCCCTTTTCTAGAGCCTCCTTTCCATTGAAAGAGGCTTGCCTCCTGTACATGGAAACCTTAGAGGTATTTAAATGTCTGTTATATCTTCCTTATTTCTTTCCTTGAGCGTATGTATACATGTTTAGATCCTTTAAGACTGTCTTCATATTCTTTAGAATGAAGACCACTGGCCATTTTAATAACCATCCTCTAGACCGACTCCAGTTGGTTTATATCCTTTTAAAGGTGTGTCTCCAGAATTGTGCACATTCCAAAAGAGGTATCACCAGGGACCTATATAAGGACAATATCACCTCCCTTTTTCTGCTAACAATTCCTCCCCCTGTGCACCCAAGCATCCTTCTGGGTTTTGCCGATGCCTTTATCCCATCTTTTGGGACAACTTACCATAATCAGATATGATCATCCCCAGATCCTGCTCTTTCATACTTGAAATAATTTCACCTCCTATGCCTGTACCTTTCCATTGGCATTTTGCAGTATAAATGCATAACTCTGCATTTTTTTGGCATTAAATCTTAGCTGCCTGACCTTAGACCATTCCTCGAGCTTTGATAGATCACTCACGTTTTCCACACCTTCCTGACTGTCCACCCTGTTGCAGATTTTGGTGGTATAAGCAAAAAGACAAACCTTTCCCAACAAACCTTCTACAGTGTCTCTTACAAAAATGTTGAAGAGAACCGGTCCAAGGACCAATCCCTGCAGCACACCAGTAGTAATGCCCCCCTCTTTGGCGTGAACTCATTTTACCACTATCCTTTGTTACCTCCCACTCGATCCATTTCTATCCCAATCAGTCTCTTTGGGCCCATAACTAGTG
This sequence comes from Rhinatrema bivittatum, assembly GCF_901001135.1. Taxonomy (NCBI): domain Eukaryota; kingdom Metazoa; phylum Chordata; class Amphibia; order Gymnophiona; family Rhinatrematidae; genus Rhinatrema; species Rhinatrema bivittatum. The sequence continues at coordinate 737,721,143 of NC_042616.1, read as the reverse complement.
ATGCCTTGATACTCTCTACACAATCAATGCCCTTGTTGCATCTGATCCATCAAAACTCTCTGTACCATCTGTACTCTTGTTATATCTCCTACATCAATGCAATGCACTTTAGTTTCTGAAGGCTCACAGGTGCATTGCAGCAGGAGTGTCAGGTGCCATCAACACAGAAGTCTTTATTTCCTTCAGTATGTTCAAGGCCTTTCTTGAGCCCTACCCTGGTGGGGAATCTCATTGCAGTGTCACCTGCTTGAGACACTAGGTTCAAGACGTTCTCACTAGAAAGACCTGGGCTATTGTAAGATGATAACTCTATTGTGCTTCAAGAAGGAGACAGGCTTATTCCCATCAAATGAGGTCCCTGCCTAAATCACAGTCTTCTTTGGGTTACGGTGTCCTCCTAATATTAAATTCTAAGGAAAACTTTTTCCCTGATCTGCAGAATTCTCATCCTTGCCAGTAAACCTCTCATGCCAGAGTTCTGGATGGAGAAGATGATTGGAGTCATTTGAAAGAGTTTTTTCAGAATGCTAGCAGTGAGTCAAAATAATCCAGCCTTCTGTACTCCAGGGCTAGGAAACTGGTTCTCAAGTACAGTGTCTCTGTTTTTTGAGGCAATCTACAGACCATTTTAGCCCAACATGGTACAGTAGGCATTGGAGTGGCAAAGATGTATTTTATTTTCTCCATATGCATTGGGGGAGAAAGTTTTTTAAAGATCTATGTTGAATGTTCGTATGGTCACCCATCAACCTTATGTAGACCACTACTTGAGTGACAGTGTTAAGCAGGCTGACATCCCATTCTCAGGTGACAATTTCTTTGAGAAATTGAGAAGCTATGGCCCCAATCTTTTGATAGGCCAATAAATAAATATATAAATCTGTCTCCATCTGTAGAGGGGGTTTTCAGCTATTCTTCGATGTGGTTTTTGGTGATGAGTATCTCTCTTCATTGGTGGTTAAAACTGCTGGTCCTGGGAATGCTTGCCCCTCCAAGTTTTTCCCTTAGGAGGAACTAGTGACACCCACTATCTTGTGGACCATTGTTAGTAATGTAAGTTTTTTGTTTTTTTTTTTCTAGTCAAATCTCTTGGAGCTGTGAGCTATTCCAGGTTGTTCTTTGTGTTCTCTCATCTCATGCAAAGAATGAGACTTTTGATTCAAACCAACCATCAAGTGGTAGTCTACCTAGACACTTGGTCCGTGACATCCTGCTAGCAATTTCAGCAGATTGGGAATGGGCTCTCAGTTGCAAGGCCGCCCTTCAGGGCATAGACCCTCCCGGAGTCTCTGACTCATAGCAGATCACCTCCACGGGGTCTTCTAATCTAATGGACAGTCCAGCCTTTGGGGCCATCAACTTCTAACTTATGTTGGAAAGCATCAGAGAAGTTGAAAAAATTTGTTCCATCCTACGGAGCAACACAGGTTCACTCCAATTTCTTCTTGGCTAAAGTGGGAAGAAGGTCTGCTCAATGCATTTCCACAGCTGTCGTTAGTGGAAAGAAAGGTTCAAAAGGTACCATAGGATTGGGCAAGGTTTTCCTATTCATCCTGGCATGACCCAGTCATGGTGTGGTCTCTATCTCATTCAGTTGTTGATCCACCTTCTGATTCCTTTGAGAGTCAAGCCCTCATTGCTATTGCAGGAACAAGATGGTCCATCTCTCATGAATCTTCCCTTGCTCAACCTGATGGCAAGAATATTGAATGCTGCTTGGTTCTTTTTTTCTCTTCAAAGTGGTTGAGGGCAACATCTTTTTGGCTAGGAAGCCATACATCTGAAGGTTGTATGAGTTTAAATGGAAGATAATTTCAGGCCTCTACCAGACATTCTCGAGTTCCCTTCACCCTGTTTTCTGCATCTATACTATTCTTCCTCTTTCCATTGGGTTGCAATACTTCATCAATGTGAGTGCACCTTAGTGCCACTGCCACTTACTTCATCCAAGTAAAAGAAACAAGTCATCACAATTTATGGAGGGTTGTGGCATGTAAATCCTTCAGTTTCAAAACTTCCTGAGTTATGGGATCTTCGTGTTGAGTTGCTAGAGTTGGCCTCCTGGCAGCTTGGTACCTGGAAGGTGGTGTTCTTAGTCACTATTTCTTTAGCTAGTATGGTCAGTGAGTGCAGTTCTTTCACATCACCTCCTTTTTCCTGTTGGTTATTCCTCTCTCTGCAGCCCAGCATTATTCTGCCTTTAACTATCGCCTTGTCACATGCTTCACTGCCTTTAGACTGCTAGATACTATTACTCCAAGTCCCTTTCCCAGTCTGTGCCCATTAGTCATTCACTCCCATCACACACAGCTTTTTTAGATTACCGCTCCCCATGATTCTGCACTTCTTGGCATTGATTCCCAGCTGCCAAATCTTTGACCATGCTTCAAGCTTTCTTAAATCACTTTACATTCTCTTTACTCCTTAAGGCGTGTCTACTCTGTTGCTGATCTTAGAATCATCCGCAAATAGACAAACTTTACCTTCTATCCCTTATGCAATGTCGCTTACAAAGATATTGAATAGAGCGGGTCCCAAAACCGATCCTTGTGGCACTCCACTTAACACTATTCTCTCTTTAGAATAGGTTCCATTTACCATTGCATGCTGTCTCCTGTCAGTCAACCGGTTTGTAATCCACTCCACCACCTTAGTACCCACTCCCAAGCTTCTCATTTTATTCACAAGCTTCCTATCCAAGAAAATCACATCAAGTGCTTCTTCCTAATTCCAATTCTCTAGTCACCTGATCAAAACAAATCAATTAGATTTGTCTGACAGGACTTCCCCTGGTGAATTCATGCTGCCTCAGGTCCAGCTACTTACTGGATTGTAGATAGTTCACTATCCTTTCTTTCAGAAGAGTCTTCATTAATTTTCCCACCATAAAGGTGAGGCTAACCAGCATATAATTTCCAGCCTACTTTCTGCTACCACTCTTGTGAAACAGGACCACAACTGCTCTTCTCCAGTCACATAGCACCACACCCATTTCCAGGGATCTATTGAATAGGTCTTTCAGCAGACCCGCCAGGACATCTCCGAGTGCTGGTAGTATCCTGGAATGTACCTCATGGCCTTGTTCACTTTCAGTGTTCCTAGCTCTTCCCATACATTCTCTTATGTAAAGAGTTGTCTACCCCATTCTTTTGTATGGTCTTGTCCACCAGCAATTGTCCTTCTCCAGGATCTTCTTTAGTGAACACCGAACTGAAGTGTTTGTTAATATTTCTACCATTTCTTTGTCTGTCTCTACACATTACTCCTTGTGACCTTTTGAATTTCACTATACCACTTTGGGCTTTCCTTCTTTCTCTGATATATCTGGTGTTTTGCCCCTCTCGTCACCACTTTGGCAGTCCTTTCTTCTGCTTGATCTTTTGCTTTTCTGATTTTTTTTTCTTCATCTCCCTCAGTTTTACAAGGTATTCTTCCTTGTGTTCCTCTTTTTAGGATCCCTTTATACTTCCTGAGTGCTGTTGTTTTTACCTTTATTTTTTCAGCCACCTCCTTTGAGAACCAAATCGGTTTATTTTTCCTTATTCTTTTGTTTATTTTTCTAACATACAGATTTGTTGCTTTTGTAGTAGCGCCTTTTAATTTCACCCACTGTTCTATCTCACCCATTTTTTCCCAGTCTTCTAGTTCTTCTTTCAGGTACATTCCCATTTTGTCAGTCCATATGTTTAAAATTCAAAATTTGGGTCTTCATGTGATTTTTCTGTATCTTATTTGCGATATCAAACCATACAGTCTGATAATCACTGGTGCTCAGGTGTGCACCTGTCCAGACATTAGACATCCACATTAGTGAGCACTAGGTCGAGTATTACACCCTCACTCATGGGTTCCATTACCATTTGTTTGAGCAGAATCATTTTAAGGGCATTCACTCTCACTACTTCTTGCAAATTCTGCAGAAGGGATACTCTAATCCACATCTGGCAGATTAAAATTTCCAATGATCAATGCTACTCCCTTCTTTCCCAGTCTTTTGGGTGTCTTTCACCAGATCATGGTCCAGGTCTTCAGCGTGGGTTGGAGGCTTGTAAACCACACCAGTGTAAATGGAAGAACCATAGTCTTGTTCTAGGATAACCTATAATATTTCTTCTGTACCTACGTCCCTTGCATTTTGGTTGCATTGAAAATAGAATTTATAAATCAAGTGTAAAATAATCAAAAATGAATTAAACAGTGCATATCCCATTTAAAAATATATTTTTCAAATAGAAAAAAGATTTAAATGTAAACTAATACAGACAACATCACCAAGAAACCATGAAATTGCTCTTTTTGAAACTAACACCATTCAAATTTGCCTTATATACTGCCCTCCTACCCTATTAGAATTAAACATATCCCCTCTAATTGAATTCCTAACAACACACTTAAACACCTCTAAACCCACAATTGTACTAGGTGACTTCAACCTACATATGGATTCGCACCCCCTATCCAACACCTGTCAAACACTGATAGATTTCATGACGGCACTAGGATTCACCCTAACTACTGACAAGCCCACACACAAAGCAGGACACTCCCTTGATTTATCATTTATCAAACACAGCCACCTAGAACACATTAAAACTGAATATACACCAATACCGTGGTCAGACCACTTCCTAATAGAATCCTCTATTAAACATACCAAACAACAAGTGACTCAAAAAAGAGAACCCATTGAATTTGAATATCGCCCACCTTATAACATAGACACCCTGAAAGACAAATTAGAAGAAAAACCAGCTGAAATAGATTGCACCGACTGCGAATCTGCAATGACAGCATGGATGCAAACAACCAAAAACTTAGCAGATGAGAGAAACCCAATTAAATATATGAGCATCAGGGAACCCAAAGAAACAAACCCCTGGCATAACGAAAAGATAAAGGTAGTCAAAAGAACCCTGAGGAAAAAAGAAAGAATGGAAAAAAAATAAAACTGAAAACCTGACTAAATACAGGAAACAACTAGCCTACTATAAGCAAATAATAATGCTAAGAAACAATATTATAGCATGAAAATAGAGAAATTTGCAAACAACCCTAGAGCCCTGTGACCATAGTAAAAAATCTCACAACCGATACATCTCACTCTTCACAAAACTTCCAGTAAATAGATGTAATGAAATAGCTACATTTTTTAATGACAAAATTACGAACCTAAAAACAAAGATTCCAAAAATAACTAAACAAAACATCAAAATGCAAAAAAGAGACGTTAAACAATGAGAGACGATGGAATATCCGAAATAGAAGTTGAATCGATACTAAAAAACTAAACCCTGCCCCACATGCTTATGACACAATACCGACCATAGATATAAAAAAAAACTAGCCACCACAACCTCTCAGACCTTAACAAAAATCATTAATCTATCTTTAAATGCCAGATTCACTAAAAGGAGCAATAGTAAAACCAATGTTAAAGAAAAAGAACAGTGATCCACTCATCCTGAGCAATTATAGACCAGTATCTAACCTACCGCTAATTGCAAAATTAATAGAAAAAAACGTACAAAATCAATTAGCAGAACACTTAGAGGACAATAATATCCTGTACCCATCACAACATGGCTTTCGCAAAAATTATAGCACTGAAACACTACTACTTGCACTAACTGACAACATCATGAGAAGTTTCGACAGCAGTAAACATTACATTTTAGTGATGCTGGACCTATCAGCATTTGATACAGTAAATCATGACATCCTATTAAGTAGATTAGAAGAAATAGGATTATGCAACACAACAATCAAATGGTTCAAATCATACCTAAATAACAGATATTTCCAAGTGCAAATCAAAAACGTAATGTCAAAAAAAATAAACCTTCAAACAGGAGTTCCGCAGGGATCAGCCCTATCTGCCACACTATTCAACATATACATGCTGCCACTATGCCATCTGCTAGCTGGTTTGGGCATTTCACACTGCATATACACTGATGATATTAAGTTAATACTTCCAATTAACGACTCAATTGAGAAATCATTAACCTTAGCCAACATGTATCTAGATATAATAAAACAACTCCTTAACCAAATGGAATTAGTTATTAATATTGAGAAAACAGAATTCTTACATCTAGAATGAAAAAACATCACAATCAATAACAACCAAAAAATACAACTAGCTGAGAAAGTACGAAACCTTGGAGTGATTATTGATTCGGAACTAAGTATGAAACAACATATATCTCTAAAAGTAAGGGAAGGATACACCAAACTTATGACTCTTAAAAGACTTAAACCATTACTAACGACAAACGACTTCTGATCAGTATTACAAGCATTAATTTTTTCAAGCACGGACTACTGTAATGCCCTGCTACTTGGATTACCCTTCACCACAATAAGACCACTACAGGTATTACAAAACACAGCTGCAAGAATTCTAACTGGTAAAAGTAAGAGACCATATAACCGAAACCCTAATTGAACTACACCGGCTACCCATTGAACAAAGAATTCAATATAAGACTCTATGCACCATACATAAATTAATACATGACGAAAAGGCAGAATGGCTGAACACAGCCCTTCGCGTACACATCCCCAAAAGAAACCTGAGATCAGCAAACAAAGCCCTGCTAACTATTCCCTCAGTTAAAACAGCCAGACTAACTCAAGTAAGGGATAGGACCCTATAATATGGAACACCATGCCTTCAGAAATCAGAATGCAGAGAGACATCATCAAAACGTTTAAAAACATGGCTATTTAAACAAGCATACCACAAAGAGAATGGAGAGTAGAATCCAGAGAAATGTAGAATGCAGTCATCAGAACTCCCACACACTCACACACACACACACCAGCTTACTCAAATTGTGTGTATTTTATTCTTATTAGATTGCAACAACATAGGCCGAGATGTAAGTGTGAATTTATCTTATAGCTGATATAGTTAGAAGTAGACATGACTTATCACAACCACTAAGTAATATTTAATATGAAACTGTTACAGTATTTGTTGGCACCTGTTTAGTTAATATATTATAACACATTTAAGCAAACATGTAATTATGTGCCTTATTGTGAACCATTGTGACGGCAGCTTGCTTAATGACGGTATAGAAAAGAATTTAAATAAATAAACTTAAAATGTATCAGCTAAAATAGGCTGAAAAAGCCAAACTTTAAGCTGTTTATAAAATGCACAAAGATCACTAATATCTCTGAGCTGAACTGAGAGTGAGTTCCAAAATTTAGAAGCAGCCACAGAAACCTTTATAATACGATTCCTTTCTAGCCTAATTTCCTGAAACCCTGGAACATAGAGGAAAATCCATTTGGGATGATATTAATTCTCTAGCTGAAGAGGAGTGACCAGTTGTGTCAGTCAGGAGTAGCCTAATGGTTAGAGGATTGTGAACCAGATAAGTCAGGGTTTAAATCACTTCCTGTGGCCTTAGGCAAATCACTTCATCCTCCATTGGCTCAGGTGCAAACGTAGGGTATCATTCACTATGCCATAGTATTTATCTCCAAGAAAAAATACCTTGGAAGTCAGAAAGCTGCAGTAAATGATCCTGCAGCTATGTGACTCCTGTTGTATTTTTCTCCATGGGAAAATACCATGGGCCACGACATTGTCCTTCAGAGAAATAACATGGGAGTGGACGTTCCCCATAAAACACACAATGGCAGCCCCGGGACTGAGGGGCCACCATTGCTCAAAGGGGTTGATGGCCCCAAGTAAGCCTGCCCTAAATGTAGTGCCAAACCCTGGGGGTCTACATAGACTTTCTGTCCCGCCCCCATTCTGCCGCTCTAGGAGGCAGCCTTTCTGTAAATCTTTTTTTTTTTTTTTAGTAACTATCAGTGCAAGCCGTGCTCCGAGCCCCAAACCCTTTCCCTTCACTGAAAACATCTGGCCCCCAGTGGCCAGGATCCCTCACCTTCTGGCCCCCACCTTTCTCAGAAAAGAAGCTCTGCATTCCTGATTGAGTGAAAATTAAAGATCCTTGTAAACTCAGACTCAGAACATGAGGTCCGTTTTATGCAACAGTACAGAGAGCAAATTAATATGCCTCTAGCAACTCTTGTTTAAGTTAGAATATGATCTAAGAAAAGATCTATGGAAGGATTTTAAAAAATTACCCAATTTTCCTCCATATCTACCGCAACCCAAAGAAAAAAAAATCTTGTAATTGAAAAGAATCGATTAAAAAAAAAATAATTAAAATTTCCAACTCCTGGGCTCCCAAAGGAGCATACCTCCCTTTGGTTTGCCCCTTTGGGGTAACCTGCCACTGGCATCATAGCCAATAAGATGAGGCCAGAGTCCTGGAAGTAATGTTGGGGTGGGGGCAGGTCCAATGTCAGCCGCTGAGGTTTTTATGATGGAATAAATTAAAAAAAATATTGTAAATATCAGGAAATCAGACGGTTCTGCGCCTCTCAAGATACTGGGAAATGCTGAATTTACTGAATGCTGGATGACCTTCTCCTCCATTAATTGATATTTACTAGTGTTACAGGACAAGATATGTACATGGAGTGATAGAGGACAGAGAAAATTCTGAGAATAACACAATTTATTCCAGATACTGTGGAGTAGCCTGCTCCTGTCAACATGTTTCTAACTAGCTACCTAATAAGATTAGGCATTATGCCACAGGGTCAGATAGTGTCATCTTCTAGAGTCAAGAGATGCTAATCTTCTGTTTCTTCAGCATCTGTCTGATTTGGGAAACCTATGAGAAACCGAAAATATGAATGCAGATAACGATTTTAAGACCTTTACTTTGCCCATCTTCCTTCTGCAAATTTAGAGACCCTATTCTTAAGCACGTTACTGGTTGTCAGTCTGGTCTTGGGATCCTGCCTTCCCCAGGCTATGAATAATGAATATGTATGAGATGCAGTGACCAAAATGAAAATTTCCAAGCCCTGGGCTCAAGGAATTGGAAGTTTATTTTGCATGAGATGCAGCTAAGGCAGTTGGTGTAGCTGGGTTTAAAAAAAAGGTTTGGATAAGTTCCTGGAAGAGGTCTATAAACTGCTATTATTCAATAAGGAATAGCCAATGCTTGTTACCAGCATTTTAGTACTTTGGGATCTATCTAATGTTTGGGTACTTGCCAGGTACTTGTGACTTGGATTGGCCACTGTTGGAAACAGGATAGTGGGCTTGATGGGACCCTTGGTCTGACGCAGTATGGCATATCTTATGTTCTTATGACCAATATGCATGAGATGTGGTGGTTGCTCCTAGAGTACTGTGTGGTCACCACATCTCAAAACAGATATAGTGAAATTAGAGAAGTTACCAAAATGATTAAAGGGGATGGAAGGGCTAAAAAGGCTAGGGGGCTGTTCAGCTTGAAAAGAGATGTGGCTGAGGGGAGATATAATAAGAGGTCTATAAAATCATGAGTGTAGTGGAACAAGGAAACATAAATCTGTTGCTTAATCTTTCTTAAAAAATAAAAAGACTAGGGGCCACGCCATGAAGTTACTAAGTAGCACTTTTAAAAACAAATCAGAGAAAATATTTTTTTTTCTAGATGCACAATTAAGCTCAGGACTTCATTGAGAGGATGTGGTATTGGCAGTTAGCGTAGCTGAGTTTAAAAAAGACTTGGAAAAATTGCTAGAAGAAAAGTCCATAAACCGCTATTAATCGTGTTGACATAGGGAATAGCCACTACTTGTTACCAGCATTATTAGCATGGGATTTATTTACTGTTTCAGTATTTGCCAAGTACTGGTAACCTGGATTGGCCACTATTGTAAACAGCATGCTGGGCTGGATGGGCCCTCTCTCTAACCCAGTATGGCAGCTTCTTATGTTCATAAACTGTTTTTGACAAGGTAGACTTGGGGAAAGCAATTTCTTATCCAGGGATATAAACAGAATATAAGTGCCATGCTGGTCCATCGAGCCCAGCATTCTGTCTCTGACAGTGGCCAGTCTGGGTCATAAGTACCTGGCAGCTCCCCAATAGCTGATCTGTTTCTTCTATCTCACTGCTAGGTGCAAGTGCTGGTTTCCCAAATCTACCTGGTTGATAACTGTTTATGGACTTTTCCTTCAGGAACTTGTCCAATCCTCTTTTTAACCCCACTGTTAGTTGCCTTGATCATGTTGTCCAACAACAGATTCCATAGCTTGATTATGCACTGAGTGACAAAATACTTCCTAAGATTTGTTTTCAATCTGCCAGTTGCTAGTTTCTTGGAGTGTCCCCTAGTCCTAGTATTTGAAAGGGTACATAATCATTCCCTATCCACGCACTCATTATTTTATAAATTTTAATCATATCCGCTCTGTCATCTTTTTTGAAGCTAAAGAGCCCTAATCTGTTTAGCCTTTCTCCATAAGGGAGCTTTTCCACCCCTTTATCATTTTTGTTGACCTTCTCTATACCTTTTCTATGTCTACTATGTCTTTTTTGAGATGGGACGATCAGAACTGCATACAATAGTTAAGGTGCAATAGTTAAGATCTATAGAAAGATACTATGATATTCTCAGTTTTGTTCTCTATTCCTTTCTAAATAATCCCTAACATTCTATATGCTTTTATGACCGCCACTGCCACACGCTGAGCTGAAGATTTCAATATATTGTCCAGAAAGATGCTTTGACCTATTCCTTTCTTCCAATTGCTCTTAAACTTCTCCATCTCACTTCTTCCTCCTCAGAGCATCATCTAACTTTCACATTGAACCATTCTTCCCCATAGCCTTGCCTGTCACCACCAATATCTTCAGGAATCTCCAGGCTATCAACCCTTAAATCTTCTCCACTACTGTCTCAAATCATATCTCTGTCAGTTGATGCAGTAGTTTCTTCTTAGAACACTATACTGTCCTCTGCTTTAGATACTTTTGCCTCTCCCCTTTCATTTCCTGCAAGATGCACCAAACCCCCCAGCCTTGGCTCACCTTCAGAATTCACTTCCTATATTCTTATGCCCACTCTGCAGAGCATCTCTGGCTAAAATCCCAAGCCCATGCCGATTTCATACATTTAAAATTCAGATTGACTTCCTTCCAGTCTATTGCACTTGCCAAGTAAAACTGTCCATGTGACAATCTCTTTTGCCTCCAACCCTTATTGTTTCTTTGCCACACTCTGTTCCTTCTTTAAACTGCCTTTGCTTCCCACCCCCACTCCACTCTGTGCCCAGGCTATGGTTGAGTACTTTTATGACAAGGTACACAAAATTAGTCTTGAATTCTCAATCAGGTCAACTCTGTCTCTACCTTCCTCTCTCCCATTTCATTCCTCTTCCCTTCATCTGCCCCCTGTCACACTCTCATCTTCTGAAGTCACAGTGGAGAAACTTCCCATCTTCTCTGCTCCAAACTCACTACTTTATCCTCTGACTCCATTCCCACCCAGCTTCTCTGCTCTATTTCCCTTCCGTCTATCACATTCTCAGTCTGTCACTTTTCGCTGTTACTGTTCCCATTGACTTCACAGCACTCCTCAGAAAACCTTAATTCCCTAGCATTTGACGGACTCAGGACCAGTGGGTTTATTCTCCCCTGCCAGCAGATGGAGACGGAGCAAGCTGACGTCACAGTACATATAGCCCTGCAGTGACCCCAACCTGCCAGGATTCTGTCTCCAGCAGATTGTGGATGTGCATCTCCCTATAGGGGATTGCTTTGAGTTTTTCAGAAGGAGAAATATGAAATTCTAAATTCAGGAAAAGAAGCTCTTCTGCGATGGTACCTAAAGATCCCTCCCCCAGTTGAGAATTCCTGAGGTTGATTTCTGTGATCTCCTCATATGAATGCTTTGGTCCAGTAGCTGGGTTTCCTGGTGAGGACTTAGCTGCTAGTTCAGCTGAAAGGCAGCAGGTGCAGGAGGCCAAGCGTGGCGGTGGCGGCAGATGCTTTCTCCCTCCGCAGTTGGAGATCATCTCTGAACTCAGCCAGTAAGCCCTGAGCTCAGATAAGGTTTAAAAAAAAAAAAAAGTTTTACCCTAAATTCAAGACAGAGGGGTTTTAGGATTTCCTCTGGTCTCCGTTCTCAGTTCGCCATACTGACATTTGTTCCCGCTTCCATTGGGGTTGGGGAACTGGGCAGCCAGCCGGGTTGAGCAGCCTCCGGTGGGCTAGGACCCGCAGTTAGGCTTTGTTCTTGCATGCTGCGTGGTAGGCCGCGGCGGCCATTTTTGCATGCTCATGTGTGTGTTCTGCCCTCTATAGGCTGTCTGTGTGCACAGTGCGTCTGCTCTGTGCACACGTGCGCTCTGTTTTTGGCTGCAGTTTTTACGTACACAAAACACTTTTTACGTGCTTAACTTGGCAAACAGGTTGTGCATGCGCCTTGCTGCACTTTCTTCTCAGCGCTTATTTTTTGGGTGCATTTATTTTTTTGAGCGCAAGCCGTTCTGACACACCTTTACCGCCATGATGGCGCCAGTAAGCAAGAAACCTAAGTGTCTTTTTTTGTGATGACTGTCATATTAGGGCTTCTCAGCCTGCCCTGGCTTCTAAGCTGTGTCAGTGCTCAGGGAGAGTTATCGTCCTCTGATTTTGCTAAGCCTGGCTCTTCCCATTCTGATGATGAATTGGTCACAGCCTTGACTGGAGAAGGAGGGACACCAGATCTTGGTTCTCCCTTGATTGGCTCCTCCGTTGGCGAGAGCAGTTCTGTGGAACCAGCTGCAATTCCTTCTGGGCTTGATCTGGACACAGTCCTCCACTTCCCCATTTCTGGCTGGTCAGATCCTCAGCCGATGGCTCCTTCCTCTTCCAGTCCTATGCATAAGCGCCGGGGCTCGCCTTGCCCTCCTGCGGGTGTTCCTGACAGGAATCTGAATGGCACTAATAATGAGGTTGATCCTGATTCCCTGGAAGATGGGAAAATTCCTCCAGGACTGGAACCATATCGAACCATGTTGCGGTCTTTCATAGAGATCTTGAAACATCTGAGTGTCCCTGGTTTGGATGACATGTCAGAACCGAAGAAAAATCCCATTTTGGTTTCCTTAAGGAAACCTCTTTTTTTTTTTTTTTTTCCCTCTGATGGATGCCATTCAAGAATTAATTGATATGGAATGGAATGCCCCAGAGGCAGATTTTAAAGAGGGTCTGACATTGGAATGCCTGTACCCCTGGATCTGGCTGTAAGAAAGCATTTGCGGTTTCCCAAAGTGGATGCTCTGGTATGTGCCATTTCTAAGCGGATGACTATCCCCATAGAGGGAGGAGTGGCCCTGAAGGATGTACATGATTGAAGCATTGAGGCTATTCTTAAGCAAGCCTTTTAGGCAGAGGCAATGAATAAACAGATTGCCTTCTCTTTTGCCCTAGTGGTGAGATCTTGTCTGCTTTTCTCTCAGGGGGTTGATGAGTCTGGAGGGAATGCCATAGTGGTAATGGAACCTGCTGCCGCCTTTTTAGCAGATGTAGGCTATGATTTGGTCGGGACTTCAGCCAGAGGAGTGGTTTTGGTGATAGCTGCCAGGCATCGACTCTGGATGCGAAAATAGTCAGCTGACATAGCTTCCAAAGTCAATCTTACCAAGATGCCCTTTAAGGGCTCGCTCTTGTTTGGGAGCGAATTGGAGAAACTGGCCAGTAAGTGAGGCAAATCTCAGTTCCTCAGTTGCTGGAGGATAAGAAACTGTTACAGCGCCCCTTTGGTATGAGGGGTCATTTCTGGGGTTCAGGCTTTTTCATCCCCGCAGAGGGACGACCTTTCAGCAGAATCGGCCTTTCGGTAGGTCTGTTCTTTCGTCCCGACTGCCCAAGAGAGGAGCGGGCTTAGGTGGTGGATCTTCCCAAGGCTCCCTATGAAGATTTACTGACTCACTTCCTGGAACAGGAAATAGGACATCTCTCTCATCGGAGGTGGGTCGAGATCATGTCAAAACAGTGGGTCCTGGAGGAGTAATGCGAAGGGTATGTACTAAATTTTCGCAGTATTAAGAACATAAGAAAATGCCATACTGGGTCAGACCAAGGGTCCATCAAGCCCAGCATCCTGGTTCCAACAGTGGCCAATCCAGGCCATAAGAACCTGGCAAGTACCCAAAAACTAAGTCTATTCCATGTAACTATTGCTAATGGCAGTGGCTATTCTCTAAGTGAACTTAATAGCAGGTAATGGACTTCTCCTCCAAGAACTTATCCAATCCTTTTTTAAACACAGCTATACTAACTGCACGAACCACATTCTCTGGCAACAAATTCCAGAGTTTAATTGTGCGTTGAGTAAAAAAGAACTTTCTCCGATTAGTTTTAAATGTGCCCCATGCTAATTTCATGGAGTGTCCCCTAGTCTTTCTACTATCCGAAAGAGTAAATAACCGATTCACATCTACCTGTTCTAGACCTCTCATGATTTTAAACACCTCTATCATATCCCTCCTCAGTCGTCTCTTCTCCAAGCTGAAAAGTCCTAACCTCTTTAGTCTTTCCTCATAGGGGAGTTGTTCCATTCCCCTTATCATTTTGGTAGCCCTTCTCTGTACCTTCTCCATCGCAATTATATCTTTTTTGAGATGCAGCGACCAGAATTGTACACAGTATTCAAGGTGCGGTCTCACCATGGAGCGATACAGAGGCATTCTGACATTTTCCGTTTTATTCATCATTCCTTTTCTAATAATTCCCTTTTTTGACTGCCGCAGCACACTGCACCGACTATTTCAATGTGTTATCCACTATGACACCTAGATCTCTTTCTTGGGTTGTAGCACCTAATATGGAACCCAACATCGTGTAATTATAGCATGGGTTATTTTTTCCTATATGCATCACCTTGCACTTATCCACATTAAATTTCATCTGCCATTTGGATGCTCAATTTTCCAGTCTCACAAGGTCTTCCTGCAATTTATCACAATCTGCTTGTGATTTAACTACTCTGAACAATTTTGTGTCATCTGCAAATTTGATTATCTCACTCGTCGTATTTCTTTCCAGATCATTTATAAATATATTGAACAGTAAGGGTCCCAATACAGATCCCTGAGGCACTCCACTGTCCACTCCCTTCCCTTCCTCAGGACGTGTTCATGGTGTCTCCTTGCCACTTCCCACAGAAGAAGCAGGCAGTGGAGCTCCCACTTCAAAGGCTGTGGTTCCAGTGCCCACATCTCAAAAATATATGGGGTGATATTCCATTTAGTTTGTTGTGCTCAAGAAGGAGGGCTCCTTTTTATCTCATCCTGGAACTCAAGAGGGTTAACAGTCACTTGAAGGTGACTCCTTTTCGAATGGAAACCTTACGCTCTGTGATAATGGCGGTGCAGTCGGGGGAATTTCTGACCTCCTTGGAACTATCAGAGGCTTACCGTCATATTCCCATCTGATTGGAACGCCAGCGCTTTCTACGCTTTGCGGTGTTGGGGCACCATTATTGTTTCAGGCACTGCCCTTTGGTTTAGCCGCTGCTCCCAGGACATTTTCCAAGATTATGGTGGTGGTAGTGGCGGCCTTGCGAAAGGAGGGAATCCTGGTGCACCCGTATTTAGATGACTGGCTGATTCGAGCCAAATCTCAGGATGAGAGCCGCCTGGTGAGACACAGGGTGATCTTATTTCAGGAGCTCGATTGGGTGGTGAACCTGACCAAGAGCAATTATCAGCCATCCCAGTCACTGGAATATCTGGGGGCCGGTTTGACATGGGACCGGAAGTTTGGATCCAGAAACTGATGTTTCAAGTGCATAAGTTGATGAACACCATACACCTGAAAGCGTGGTCCTATCTACAGGTACTCGGCTTGATGGCAGCTATCCTGGAAGTGATGCTGTGGGCAAGGGTGTATATGCGTCCTCTTTAGCACACACTATCTCATTGGAACCATCAATCTCAGGATTATGCAGTTTGGCTCCATTTGCCACTGGAAATCTGCTCCCACCTCCAATGGTGGTTGCAGAAGGATCATATGAGAGAGGGAGTTTCCATGTCCTCTCCGCCCTGGTTGGTACTTAAGACAGATGTGAGTCTCCATGGTTGGGGTCTGGAGTTAATGGCCTAGGGATGTTGGAATGTTGAAGAGTCCTGCTGGAATATCAGTCGCCTAGAGGCCTGAATGGTACGGACTGCATACTTGCAGTTCAGCCACAGGCTGCGGAATCAAGCAGTTCGCGTGATGTTGGACAAAGCGACGACGGTGGCCTATATCAATTACCAGGGAGGAACCAAGAGCCAGTAAGTGTCGCAGGAAGTAGACCAGCTAATGGAATGGGTGAAAGGTCATCTGCAGATGATCTTGGCCTCTTGCATTGCAGGAAAAGACAACGTAAGAGCAGACTTTCTCAGCAGGGAGAGTGTAGACCCAGGATAGTGGGTGTTGTCAGCCAAGGAGTTTCAACTGATTGTGGGTCGCTGGAGCCTTCCATTCATAGAACTGCTGGCAACGTCTTGAAATGCAAAGGTTCCTTGATTCTACAGTCACAGGAGAGATATGTGGTTCCTGAGCATAGACGCTTTCATACAGGTCTGGCCAGAAGACTGATTGCTTTATACCTTTCCTGCATGGCCCTTGCTGAGCAGGATAATATGCAAGATCGAAGGCCACAGAGGGCTAGTACTTCTGGTGGTGCCCGACTGGCCCAGGCATCCGTAGTATGCAGATTTACGACGACTCCTGATGGAGGCCCCCCTTCTTCTTTTGCTGCAAATGGATGTGCTAAAGCAGGGACCGGTTCTTCATGAGGATCCAGCTCCATTTTGTCTTAGGGTTTGGTCCTTGAGAGGGCTCACCTGTTAAAGCGTGATTATTCCTCTGTGGTGATTGCCACTTTACTTCACGCTCGCAAGTTTTTCACTTCCTTGGCTTATGTGCGGGTTTGGAGAGTTTTTGAGGCCTGGTGTGAGGAGTGGGGTATTCTTTCTCGTTCAGTTAAGATCTTGCTCATTCTGGATTTTTTGCAGGCTGTACTGAATAAAGGCTTGGCCCTTAATCCTTTGAAGGTGCAGGTTACAGCTCTTGCCTGTTTTAGAAGCCTGGTGAATGGTATTTCCTTGTCCTCTCATCCTGACGTGGCCCGTATTTTGAAAGGAGTGAAGCAACTTAGGCCTTCCTTGAGGATACTGGTTCCATTGTGGAGTCTTAATTTGGTGCTGGACTTTTTGGCGGGTCCTACATCCAGACCACTGCGTAGCCTTTCCTTACAGTTGTTGACCTTGAAGACTGTGTTCCTGGTGGCTATATGTTCTGCGCATTGGATTTCTGAACTGCAGGCCTTGTCTTGTTGGGAGCCATTCCTTTGAGTGACTCCGGGGGGCATTACAGCTGAGTACTGTTCCATCTTTCTTGCCCAAGGTAGTCTCAAACTTTCATTTGAATCAGTCCATCTCCTTGCCATCTCTGGATAAGATCAGGGATGTGGAGGAGTTTCACCTTTTGCACTCCTTGGATGTTCAGCATCTTGTCGTGCGGCATCTGCAGGTCTCTGAGTCTTTTCGAAAGATGGATTGCCTGTTTGTTCTCCATGGCAGGAGTAAGCAGGGAGCTCCGGCTTCACAGGCCACAATAGCTCGTTGGATTAAGGAGGTGGTCATGGCCGCATATGTGGATGCTGGAAAGCCATTGTCCACTCAGGTTAAGGCTCATTCCACTAGGACTCAGGCAGTGTCGTGGGTGGAAGTTAGTTTGTTGTCTCGTCGATATCTGCTGAGCTGCAATGTGGTCCTCCTTACACACTTTTTCCAGGTTTTATCGTCTGGATTTGCAGGCCTGGGAGGTTGCAGCCTTTGCATGTGCGGTGTTGATTGGACCGCAGGCAGCCTCCCCTCCTGTTGGGGGGAGTAGCTTTGGTACATACCACTTGTCCTGAGTCCATCTGTCTAAACACTAGGAAATGGAGAAATTACTTACCTGATAATTTTGTTTTCGTTAGTGTAGACAGATGGATTCAGTTTCCTGCCCTCGGCTGCCGCATAAGTATATCAATAGTCGTCCTGTGTGGCCCTGGGTCCCAAGGGATTACTGGTAAGTGTTCATCCAGTCCCTAGCTTGGGGTCCCTAGAATCTTACATGAGTTCAGTGTTTATGGTTGGTTGAGTACTGTTCTGGTTACCTGTTTTTAATCAAGTATTTGCTAGTCTGTCCACAGTTGCTTTTCAAGAGAATAGTGGCAGGCTGGGGTCACTGCAGGGCTATATATACTGCGATGTCAGCTTGCTCTGTCTCTATCTGCTGGCAAAGGAGCATAAACCCACTGGTCCTGAGTCCATCTGTCTACACTAAGGAAAATGAAATTATCAGATAAGTAATTTCTCCTTTGGATTATTCCTGCCTTGCTAACTTTCATCCCATCTTCCTTCTCTTTTGCATCCAAATTAATTGAATGTGCTGTTCACCTACACTGTCTTGATTTTCTTTCATCTCCAGCCATTCTTGAGCTACTCTAGTCTGGTTTTTGCCCTCTACTTTCTGCATTGTCAAAGTCTCCACAGATCTGCTTATGGCTAAAACAAAGTACTCCATCTTATTCTTCCTTGACCTATCTGCTGCTTTTGACAATGTTGTTCACCTATTCCTTGATACTCTGTCCTTAATTGGATTTTGGGACTAAATCCTGCCTTGGTTCTCTTCTTACCTGTCCTGTGCTGGATCTTCCTCTGTCATCCACTATTAATTGATGTGTGTCAGGACTCTGCCATGTAGCCTCTTCTCTGTTTTTCTCTACACTAATTCCTTTCATGCTCTGATTTCCTCTTATGGCTTGCAATGCTATCTTTATGGTAATGATTTCTAAATCTTTCTCGCTACACCAGAAATGTCATCAGGAATCCTGTCAAAAATCTCAGTTGCTTATTTGACATTGTTACCTGGGTGTCCCAGTGCCACTGTCAACATAAGATGGCCAAGACAAATCTCCTTAGTTTTCCCTTCAAATTCAACTTTTTCTCTTCCCTCTTCTCTGTTTTCTGCAGGTAAAACTGTCATCCTCTGTCAGGCCAACCCATAACCTTGGTATCCTCTCTGATTCTTCTCTTTCTCTCACATGCCCAAAACACTACTAAAATGTGTCTACTAGAACCCTTATCCACTGTCTCTAATCACCTCCTGCTTAGACTACTGCAAACTGATCCTCACAGTTTTCTCACAGTGAATCATTTCTCTCCACTACAGTGTATCCAAAATTCAGCTGCATGACTTATCTTTCACAATTCAAGCTTCTCTTACTCACCTACAACAACCTTCACTCTGCAGTTCCTCATTACTTCTCCTCCTCTTATCTCTCTTACACCCTTCTTCATGAACTTTGCTCATTGGGCAAGTTGCTCTTATCTATTCTATACTTTCCACCTTGCTGTACCAGATGCTTCATGTAGACTTCTGAGTTGGTGCATCATACTGCCTCTCTGGTCTTATTCTTATTCAGTTTAAAATTCACCTTTTTTTATGCTGCTTTTAAATCTTAGCTCCTGATTATTCTGCATTCAACCTTATTGATTTTAATTTTTTCATAATAAATGAAATTCTCCAAATCTCTTTCCCTGCAAATTTGTCTTGATTAGATTGTAAACTGCACTGAGAGACTCTTATGTATGCTTGTATACTTGAAGAGTGCTATAGAATTGTTTAGTAGTAGTAAGAACCAGGTTTATGTATGCAGGCATGTTCATTAGGGATATCCTGACAACTGGTCCTGCTAGTGGTTGTCCAATGACTAAGCTGAAAACCATGACTCACGAATTTATATCATTAAGAGCTATGCTTATTTACTTTGATATATTTGAATAGCATCATGGAAGTAAGTGCTAGGTAAACTGAGTATCCTGTTTCTTGGAGAATTTCAATTACTTTTATAGCATCCATTCCAAGGACTTTGGGATTTAAAGAATTAAAGTATGGGGATTATTGTCTGTCTTAACCATAGTTGTCTTGAAAATTCCATCCTTGAGGCATTGAGCAAGGCTCTATTTTCTTTTATAGTTTCTACTGTTTTATTTTGTGTTGATTCTATGGGGAATTACACAGTGATACCTAGTGACCTAAAAATGTTACTGTGTAGAAAGGAGACAATGTCTGATACAATATTAATTAGAGCAGCAAAAATATTCCTACATTATGACTTCAGTTTCTGTGATCATTTTAATTATTTTGCTTTTGCAAATCATATGCCAAACTTCATGTAAATTAATCATAAATTGTAAATAAAATTCAAAAACGTTTATCTGGGAATTAGCTAAATGTTTGGAAATAGCTGATGTGACTGGAATAGAAAATGAAGTAAAATCATATATCTATTGAAAATATTGCTTTTAAATTGTTTTTTTTTTCTCTTGTAGATGAAAAGTATGAAATCTCCAAGCACAGAGTGCTACATGGAAAGTCTGTTCCACATTATGTGGCAATAGAATCAGGTGGAAATGGTCTGATGATTGCCTCTTATAAACCCTTCAGATTTATAGCAAATGACGGAGAACAGCTTGAGGAAAACGAAGTTGAGCAGATGGAAGCAAATGGGAAAAAAGGTAATCGTGCACTGATTATGTTTTGGTAATTATACTGCAACGCATATCATTTATGATGATGAGGTATACCAAAGGACTTGAAAATTTAATGTTAGGGTATCTTTATTGGCTACTGGATAAAATATGTCCCTATATTATAAATCCTATTTTGAAGATGAACTTAAATTAATATTAAAGTACAGGTGATTTATTGTATCCAAAACAATTGTAATATATTGTTCAAGTGAATAATCATTATTTATGACATGCTTTTCCACCAAGAGAGTTCAGAGCAAGTTACAATTAATTAATCAGATACATTTCATCAGTTTTAGTTAGGACTTGAATGTAGATTCTGGGAGGTGGTACTGTGACCTGATGTGATAGGAAGAGGGGCGCTAGAGTTCATGACTCACTTAATGGTTCTGTTTGGTTTGTTTATGCTAATGGCTAGGAGCATGAGGCTCTTTTTTTTTTGCCCAACCCAGAGCATCTGTCTTTTGGGGTTTGAGTGTGTTTATTTTGACTTAGTTTGCAATTTTTTTTCCAAGGATTCATTGAGGTTAGGGGGTGATTTGATCTTGGTTTTCATTCAAAGGAGTTAAGAGTTGGATGTCCTCTGCATAGGAGTAATGGGTGATGTGGCAGTTCCTGATGAGTTCACAGAGAAGGGACTAGGTTATATTTTAAAGTATGGGTGAAAGGATGGTGAGAGGATGGATCCTGCCATCCTCTCACTGTTCCCAATAAAGAGGGCTATGTTAGGTTGGCATAGGGAGGCTGGTAAGACACAGGATGCCAGGAGGCCCATAACTTTGGACATTTTGAGAAAAATCTTTCTGTTCCTGGAAGTTGTTTGCTCGGATGCCTTCGAGTCTAATTTATTTAAGTGCGCGTTCTCCTTGTCATTTTATGCGGCCCTCCGCGTTAGCAAGCTGACTGCGCACTCTGCGAATAGGCCTTCCTCTGCATGTTTACAGAGGGAGGATACAGTGCTCGAATATAAGAAACTTACCCTATGCATCCGCAGGTCAGAGACTGACCAATTGGGCGTTGGTTCCAATATCCTCCGAGAATAGTCTGCGGAGGCCACTTGCCCAGTGTGGTCCACCACCATATACTTACATCACTGCCCGCCCTGCGGCGGGCAATTACTTGTACACAAGGATGGTAGCGCGCTTACCCGATACCAGTTTAGTCGGGTCCTACACAAGACACTGCAATCAGCGGGAGACGGAGTAGCAGGTTACTCGTCTCACTCTTTCTGTATAGGGGGGCGGCAACCACGGCTGCAAGCTTAGGATTGCAGGACAAGGAGATAATGGCAATAGGCAGATGGCGCTCAAGAAGATTTAGCAGTTATGTGAGACCAAAAAATTATTTTGCCAATATAGCTTGACTCATTTTATCTGCCGACAGATCGAGGGCCTCGGACGTGCTTCGCATTGATTATAGGCCATTCTTATGTGCGTTGGGCGCATAGGAGGGCCCTTGAACGGCCGGCGGGTGAACACCTTGGCATGGCGGCACATTGAGTTTCGTTGCTTTGGAAAGGGATCCCGGGGGTGAGGTGGGACCAGTTGATGCAGACTGTCCTTGAACTATTAAGAAACAACCTCCCCCCCCAATTGGCTATAATCATACATCTGGGGGTAACGACCTGCCTCTCACTAGAATCTTGGCGTGGTGACCAGCAAAGCGACACCCCCGCATTTAGGTTATGTAGGTCACAGCCCATGGGCCGATGGTCCCCGAACCTCTGGAGCAGACGGCTCTGACTGGGCCAGCGATGCTTCAATGGCCAAGAGGGATGAGGGACAGGAGAAGTACTGAGGCGCTTGGACCAAACGACCCTGACTTCTACGGTCAGGTCACCGGCAATGATGCTGTGGCTTCTACGGCCGGGGGGGGGGGGGGGGGTCAGTGGCAGCTGCTCGGCTTCTACGGCCGGGGGGTGTGCATGTGCCTCAGCAGAATTATGTTGTTAGCACTTGTTAGCGGGGGGGGGGCGCTGGTCACAAAGTGTTAATTTGTAGTTAACAAAGTTTTACAGGTTTGTTTATTATGCTAATGTTGCTGCTTGTTTTTATTTATTACTTGTTACTGTAATTCATATGGGCTGCAGCCATGAATTTGTCCAGACAATAAAACTACTGTTCTCAAATATTCAGCTGCTTCAGTCTTTGGAAATTAAGTTCCTGGGGGGGGGGGGGGGGGTATAGACGTAGCCTTTCCACTGCCCACATTGTGGATGGAAGATGGTCAAGTTTTGTGATGGTGAGACCTGTTTTACTAGTATTGGGTTTTCTGTGAGTACTTTTTTTCAGTTTGTTTGATGCAGGAGATTGTCTCTGTTTAATAAGCTAGCTACATTTTTTTAAGTGTGCCTCATTGTGAGGGAGAGCAGTATAAGGGATTGGGACTGCAAAAGGATGGTAATAGTTGAATGGCTGTCTGGATGAGTTTTCGGTTTGGTTAATGGATCTGGTATGGTAGGCTCTTTTTGCTGCTGTGATTGCTTTGTTATGGGTGTCTGCAATCTTCTGCAATCAGTTCTATCAGCTTGTGACTTTAATTTCTGCCATTACCATTCAAGTCTTCTACCAGTTCTTTTCTTTTCAAGCAGATCCTGAGTGAACTAGGGAAATGGTTTGGAATTTTTAGTGGATTGTGTTTTCCAAGATGCAGTCTTGGAAGAATGATTTAACACAAGTGTTAAAGTGGACAAGTGTTTACCAGGGTGATGGTATACTGGGTGCCCTCCAGTGGGCCCGGTAAGGCAGGATTGGTTTGGCAATCAAGGTGCCTGGCTATATGTTGGCAGGCACTTTATTGGGGGAGAGGTTAGGTGCAGCAGGACAGAGCAAACCTGAGGATTCTAGTGACGGCTGTGCCAGATTTTTATTTATTTTAACATGATTGGCATTTTAGTAATAGTAGTGATCAGCTGGAGGAACTGAATTGGGAAGTAGTATTCCTCAGCTGGAGGAAATATGGGAGGGCCAGCCTTCAGGGTGCACAGTGGCTGCAGCCTTTGGTGTCAAGCCCACCTTAACCTTTCTAACGACGTGTCCCAGGTCCTCGTAGCTTCACGGAAGCCTTCTACTAGGAAATCTTATCGTTCCAAGTGGAAAAGATTTTCCATGTGGTGCATGACAAATGACATCCCTTTTCCTGCCGCACAACAAGGTTCCTGGGCTACCTCTGGCACCTCTGAATCTGGCCTACAAACTTCCGAGTGCATCTAAGTGCCATAGTCGCTTACCACAAAGGTTTAGCAGATGCCCCGCTTTCGGCGCAACTCCTTGTAGGGCGCTTTATGAGAGGTTTACTCCAGCTGAAGCCTCCACGGCGTCCCCCATTGCAGCATGGGACCTCAATGTTGTGCTAGCACGGCTCTGTTCAAGCCCCTACACTCCTGTGAGTTAAGACATCTCACTTGGAAAGTGATATTTCTAGTGGCTGTAACATCAGCTCGCAGAGTCAGTGAGCTACAAGCACTGGTAACATACCCCACCTTCTACCAAATTTCTCCATGATCGTGTGGTACTCCGCACTCACCCTAAATTTCTGCCAAAGGTAGTTTCTGATTTCCACTTAAATCAGTCCATAATACTTCCTTTCTTTTTCCCAAAACCTCACTCACACCCAGGTGAGCGGGCACTGCATTCCTTGGACTGTAAACGTGTACTCGCCTTTTATTTGGACCGCACTGCAGCCCATAGGAAGTCCACCCAACTGTTTGTTTCCTTTGATAAAACCAAACTAGGAGTTCTGGTGGGCAAGCAGACCCTATCCACCTGGCTGGCGGACTATATTTCTTTCTGCCTCCAACAAGCAGGCCTTCCGCTACAGGGACGCGTGAAAACGCATTTGGTCAGAGCCATGCAACATCGGTGTCGCACCTCCGTTCCATACCTATTGCTGACATGTGTAGAGCTGCCACATGGAGCTCTCTCCACACCTTTGCAGCTCACTATTGTGTCGACAAGGCTGGCAGCCAAGATTCCATCTTTGGCCAGTCTGTACTACTTAATTTATTGAAGGGACTACCTTACACCGTGGAAAGACTTTTATTAGAATTGCCCGACTCAAAATACAAGCTGAGTTTCGCCAAAAGGCTGCATCAGGGGAGCTACATATATCAGTATATCAATCTGACCATTAGTTGTTGCAGTAAAGCTTTGTCAGTCAATGAAACATCTCGCAAAGACTTGCACTGCAACAACTAATGGTCAGATTGATATACTGATATATGTAGCTCCCCTGATGCAGCCTTTTGGCGAAACTCAGCTTGTATTTTGAGTCGGGCAATTCTAATAAAAGTCTTTCCACGGTGTAAGGTAGTCCCTTCTGTTTTTTTGCCTTGGCTACGTGGGACCACCTTCCGGTTTGTTTCATTGGACCTACTTAATTTATTTCCAGTTTAATAACCCAACTTCCTACCTGCGACCCGCTGTGAACTTCAGGTGCCCTCATACCCAACAGCACCCCTGTTGTGCCTGTTGCATGTTGTTGGGTGCTTTTGGCTCACTCTGTTTGAGCATCCTGTAGCTCTCTATTCACCCATATGTGAGGACTACCGTCCTGGGAGAAAGCAGAGTTGCTTACCTGTAACAGGTGTTCTCCCAGGACAGCAGATGTTACTTCTCAAGAAATCCGCTTGCCACTCAGCGGAGTTGGGTTCACTTATGTTTTATTTTATTTTTTGTTCGTACTTTTTGCTACAAAAGAGACTGAAGGGGAGACCACTGCTGGATGCAGGGTTAGTGGCATGCTGGGCATGCTCAGTGTGCCAGTCAAAGTTCTAGAAATTGCCAATCTTCAAAATGGCGCCGGCGCTACCTTTGGCCTCACTATGGCCCGACATAGTGAGGCCAAAGGTAGTGCCGGCGCCATTTTGAAGATTGGCAATACGGCCCGCGTGCAGGAGGTCGCTCCCGGACCCCCGCTGGACTTTTGGCAAGTCTTGTGGGGGTCAGGAGGGCCCCCCAAGCTGGCCAAAAGTCCCTGGGGGTCCAGCGGGGGTCCGGGGGCGATCTCCTGCACGCGTGACGTTGGGAGCCAGGAACCAAAATGGCACCGGTGCTACCTTTGCCCTGTCACATAAGGGCAAAGGGCCACCGGCGCCATTTCTCTTTACGCAGTCGTGGCCAGAGAGAGGGAGATCGCGCCGGGACCCCCCCCCCCCACTGGACCCCAGGTAATTTAAAACATTTTGGGGGGGTTCGGGAGGGTGGGGGATTTGTTTTAAAGGTTCGGGGTGGGCTTTAGGGTTTTTTTGGTGTGCCGGTTTTCCCGTGCCCTATTTAACGATACAATACAAATGCCCCTGACGATAAATCGGGGGCATTTGTATTGTATCGTGCACTCTAATGATTTTGGATGATTTTAAAATTATCTGACGATAATTTTAATCGTTCAAAAATGATTAACATCCCTAGTTTTTAGTACGTGGTTTAGGACTTGGTTTTTGCTGTTGGAGTCATGTGAATTATTGTTGCTATGGTATAGCAGATTTGCTACATATGTCCTGAGGGTGTTTTCTTTGCAGAATTTTGTATTTTGCAATGTACCTGGTAGTGGAGGAAGTTTTTTGTTTTTTTTTTATATGGTGGTGATTAGGGGAAAATATCCTGCTCTAGTTCCATTGTTAGAGGTGTGTATGTTGGATGGGAGGATCATCTGTGGATACAGAGTATTATATTTACTGATCTGGATGTACAGGATTTATATTGGGTTTGTCTTGCACATACAGTGACAAGAATGAACCTCACTGTTAACTCAGGGTACAGTATGTTGGGTCTGATTTTGATCTCTCAAGTTTACTGCTGTTATACTTCTTAATATTTACATTGTGCTAACCTTATTTCTGAAGCTTGCGTTGTGCAATATATACAGGAGCAAAACTGCACACAATAGACAAATATTACAAGAAATATGTGCAGAATAAACTAAATGTCCACGCAAAATGTATTGGTGTTCATGTATGTTTTACTCAGTACAGCAACTCCACAGGATTTTAAACAGAACAGTCTTATATTCAAGCGGGTCCTCTGACACGGACCCATGTTTTGCCGCGAGGCTGCTTCGGAAGGGACGAAGGTAAATGTATCAGTTCTGAAAAAACAAATATAAAGGACAAACTACATGAACTAAAATATAGATGGGAACTAAATATCTTAAAAGCATCAAAACCATCAAAACGTACCTGTGATGTTTTCAACATGAAAATTAACCCGGAGTGCAAAGGTAACATACAACAGATGTCCATTTAACATGAAAAAAAAGGTGCAAATTTCGACAGCCAATCGGAGAAAGTAAAAACTAGTGGACGTGAAAGAGAACTAATATAGAAAATAGAAACATCTATATTTTAGTCCACATAGTTTGTCCTTTAATATTTGTTTTTTCAGAACTGATAAATTGACTTTCATCCCTCGTGGGTAAACACGGGTCCGTGTCAGAGGACCTGCTTGAATATAAGACTGTTCTATTTAAAATACTGTGGAGTTGTCATACTGAGTAAACATACATGAACACCATTAAATTTTGCAATTTATACAGGAAACATATCAAGGTGAGCTTGGAAGTTCTTTAATCAGGTGAGTGGCGATCAAACAATTAGAATTGTTTTTGTGTATGTATATATGTATATATGTATGTGTATGTATATATATATATATATATATATATATATATATATATATATAATATTCACGAACTACTTAAAATTGCTTGTTATGCAAGTGAAGGACCATCATACCACCCCTACGTGTAACTAGACTTACACCTACCCATATATAATTGATCCTAAGTATAATGTGCTCAACTATTTTTTAAGTTCTTTTCACTTATTATGCAATTAAAATGACTTATATTCTATACATCAAGGTTACTTTCCTTTAGACAGCTTCAATATGTTTGTTTGTAGGGCATCTTGCTCTTGGCAGACAGGAGAAGCCTGATGTCAGGTTCAGAGTGAGAAAAGAACAGTTTTGATGAGGTGCAATTCTCCTGATTATAGGAGGAGAGAGAATCCTCCTCTCAGCTGCGGTAGAAGAAAGTACAATTGTCAGGCACAGAATGCAAGCCTGTATTACATTCATATAGTTGTCTGAGGTTGTGCATGTTCATTTATCTGTTTGTGTTGGTGAATCTGTTTGCGAATGAAGCTGTGGCTAAGTATGTCTATGATGTGGACTGAGATTCAGAGAGGAGTCTTTTTACAAGTTCAAGGTTCTTCTCTCCAAATCTGAGGGCAATTTTGAAAGCTGATTTCTGCAGGTAAAATGCTTTTAACCCATAGAAGAAATATTTTCCCTTTTTTTTTTTTTTTTTAAATTGCCCACCCTCAATGCCAGCGAAGCTACAAGCATTATTCTTCTTTAAATGTGGAATTGCTCGCATTGTCAGACTGAAGGATTCCCAATGATGTGTTTAGTTTGTGGGAGGAAAATAACACACACAGATTGTATTTTCACATCTATACATTTTATTTTCCTTTAAAATTTTGCTCGTATGAAGAGCAAGCACACAGCAATGCAGCAAAATTGCGTGCATAATTTTATTTTGATTATTGGGGCAAGACTTGCAGGGAAAAGTATCCATAGTATCTGCACCTAAGTGGGAAGTTCAGTTATTTCCTCTTCTCTGACTTTGGGCAACTCATTTTAATCCCTGTGCCTATCTGAGTATTCTAATCAAAAGATAATGTAAAAAAATATCCACAAGTGAAATTTTATATGGGTGAGGTTGGGTTTTGGTGGATGTATGTCTGAATGTAGCAAAGAGTTGTTGAGAGGGGCTGTCTGTGAGGGAGGCTGAGAGTCATTGGGGAAAGCTGAGAGTGGCCTGGAAACTTTGAGCAAGGTGTGTGAGTGTGTAACACAGAACCCTAAACTATTAATAGAGGAAATGAGTGGCAGGAAAAAATACTCAAACAAAGAATTCTAAAAAAATTCTAGTGAAGGAAATAGAGAGAGTAAAATAATCTGAGGCAAGAGGACAGTAAAATGGTCAATCACTGACTGCAGCAAAGGTTTAATAAACTTAATTAAAAAAAAATACTTAGACTAATTAAATTTCTAGTATAGAGTGCTACATGCCCTTTATTTAGTTTTTGTACAGTGTGACATTTTTTTTCTGTGTAAAGAACACATATACAGTGCTGGACATTTCCCAGGCATCTGGTTGCATGGGTGTTTAAAATTTCCATACTGGCAGCCAGTGCCCAAAACAGGATGATCTAGTATAGTGGTCCCAACCCAAGGCGTCACTTTGTTGTGTTCATTACACTTCCCCCATCATCACTTTCTCTTCTCTTCCCTCTCCCCCTACCCCTTGGCATCATCACCTTCTCCCTTCCCTCTTCCCCCAGCATGATAATTGTGCCTCCCTCCTGGCATCATCACCTTCCCTCTCCCACCATCTCTTTCACCTCCCTGCTATTTTTATCACCTTCCCTCTCCCTCATTCCCTGGGATCATCATCACCACCTTCTCTTTCCTTCTTCTCCTCTCCCCACTCCCTGGCATCATCACCTTCCCTCTCCCTCT
Organism: Rhinatrema bivittatum; assembly: GCF_901001135.1. NCBI lineage: Eukaryota > Metazoa > Chordata > Amphibia > Gymnophiona > Rhinatrematidae > Rhinatrema > Rhinatrema bivittatum. The sequence goes on along the minus strand of NC_042616.1, from coordinate 737,692,187 downwards.
CCCACCACCACCATCATCACCTTCCCCTACCCTTGCATCATCATCACTTTTGCTTTTCTTCCACCATTCTCCTGCATCCCCTGGCATCGTCATCACCTCTTTCCTTCTATCCTTCTCCCCCATCCCTTCACATTAACAACTTCTCTCTCCCTTCACCCTCCCCCCATCATCACCTTCCCTCTCCCTCTTCTTCTCACCCCTTCCCTCTGCCTCCATCCCTCTCCCCATCCCTAGGCATAATCACCTCTTCCCCTCACACTCGCATCATCATCACCTTCCCTCTCCCCCCCCCCCCCCCCCGACATAATCATCTTTGCTCTGCCTCTACCCTACTCCCTCACCCCCTGGCATCATCAATTTCCCCTTCTCCATCCCCTGACATCATTGCTTTCTCTTCTCACTCCCCATGACAGTCACCTTCTGTTCCCTTTCTATTCAATCCTGGCATCACTTTCCCTTTCCCTCACTTCCTGACATAATCATCATCTTCCCTCTCTCTCCACTCCTCTTCCCCACTGACATCATTAATCTTCCGTTTCCCCCAACCCCTGGCAACAACTTCCCTGTCTCCCCATTTCCTGACATCATCACCTTCTCTTCCTTTTCTCTCCACACCCTGTGGCACATTCATCTGTCCCTAGTCCACCCCCAAACCCTGAACAGCAAAAATCTAGAAGCAGGCTTAGCAAGTGCTGCATCTTCCTTCTTTGCCAGCCTCCCTCTGCAATCTGACCTGCATGGGGCCAGCAGGTCTCTCAAGCCTACAGAGCCCCGGGCAGTTTCTGTTGCACTGGAGAGCCAGCAGAGGGGAAAGGTGGGAGAAGCTGCCCGGTAAGTGCTGCTCTCTGTCTCCCACTGCTGGCAGGAGGAAAACAGGAAATGAGACTGCAGCCGCTGCATACCTGCGTTTCAGCCACGGCACACCAGTTGGGAAATGCTGATCTAGTACTCTGGACCAGCATTTTTCTGCTGTTCTATGAGCTGGGAAGAGGAGGAGAAACTTCTATGATCAGTGGAGTTGTCCTCACTGTCCACCAAAGATCTGCACACCTCTCCCACCCTTTTAGTCCCTGCAAGCCAGCAGCATGGAGAATAAAACCAGAATTCTTCTGGTTGCTTATCCTCCCCGCTTTTCCCACTTCTTTTCAAATCAAGAAAGAGAGGAGCTGGGGGCTCAGGAGGGTGCTGTCATATGTTCTCCCTGTGCAGCCGGCCCTCCCAACTTTTTCTGTAGCGCGGGGTTTCTCCTCCTGGGTATTTAGATCCTTCGGTCTCCTTTGATAAGTCTTTTCAGTTCAGATTCGAAGCCTGCAATGATGTGATGTCTGCAATAAAAAAAAAAAAACAAACCTAAAAAAAAACTGAGGAGACTGAAGGACCTAAGTATCGATACTCTGGAAGAGAGGAGAGTCAGGGGAGATAGGATACAGATGTTCAAATAACCAAAAGGAATTTGTTATGCATAAAAATCAAACCTTTTTCGATGGAAAGAAAGTTATAGACCTAGAGGTCATAATATGTAACTCCAAAGATCTCAGGAACAATATCAGGAAATATTTCTTCATTGAAAGGGCGGTAAATGTATGGAATGCCCTCCCAGGAGAGGTGGTGAAGACAAGGACGATAATGGAATTCAAAAGGAAGTCGAATAAACCTAAAGGATCTCTAATGGCTAGATGATGAAAATGAAGAAATGAGGTAACCTCTGTTAACTCTAGGTGTAACATTTCTGCATGGGAATAACCACAGAGTGGCAATTTGCTGGGCATTGTGGCTGAACAGACCATTTGAGTCCTTTATCTGCCATCATTAACTATGTTACTATGAGGGAGGAGGTAATGTTGGAAGGAGTAATAATTTTTATGAGGGAAAATGGCTGAAAGTTTGCTTATGAGAAGAAGAAAGAAGGGAAGAAAGTATAGGCAGAGGTGGGGTGGAGGAGGCTCCATGGGTATAGATGAAGTCAGTGGGAGAGGAGCATCATGAGACAAGATGGAGGCATGAGGAGAAGAATAATGTGGGAAGGTGGGGTTTTAGTTTCTCTCCTTGGATCCTCTGGTCGTCAAATAGAACTGGTTTTCTTGGTTTCCATGATTGATATCTGAGATATGCTTATGTGCATTTGATGAAAGATATATTTATTTTAATAATTTGGCTGTCTTCAAAATCAGAACTTGTTTAAGGACCGGTGTTCATCATCTCTGCTGGTGCCTAGCATTTCAAATATTTTTCAATCTTACACATAGTATTTCAAAATTTTATCTTTAATAAAAAAGAATTTGTAGTGTATTATAAATGTGTGGTGTTCAAACACTGTACCTTGAGTCTTGTATTTTTACTCATATTACTTTATATACAAATTAGGTATTTTCTGCATGTGCTACTTATAAAAATAATTGTTCCATTTTTCCTATGAGATATGTTTTTGCTTGTATTTGTAAGTCATGTTGCAGGCTAAGCATAGCAAGAAGAATGGCCATCATGAAATGACAAATGCAAACTGATACTGGGAAGTCACTTAATGTCAGTCACCTTAGATATAGCAAGAAATGTTTAGATGTGCTTTCCAGATGAATTGAGAACTATGCTTTTAGGGCATATTCAAAAACTATTGTAGCTAGAGAAAGCTTTCCGACAAGTTCAATAAGGAATTTTCAGTAAGCAGAAGTCTAGTAATTGAGGGAAATCTTCTCTTCAGTCTCATTGAGTTTCTGCCACAAGATCTGGTTGAGAGAGTGATTTATATCGCATGCGGGCTTCAGACTGAAGCCTTCCATATCTAAGTAGCTGCTGATTGGGGCATGAGGTTAGAATGTCATAATTATGATGGTAAAATTGCTACATAAGTTTGACCTACTTTTAGCTTCATGAGAGACTAAGAAAATGGACCTAGTATCAAGCAATGCATAATTAAGTATATTTTGGATTTTCTGGCTCCCCCACCCCCACTGCCATCAATATCATGCAATAAATTTACTAGAATTTGAAGCGTAAGCCCATTGTTTTTTTTTTTTACCTTGGACATTTTGTATGAGATGTTTAGATTTTTAAATATGATTTTATGATCTGAATGATTTTGTTTTCATTTATTGCTTTATTGTTTACAGATATTTATTTTATTCTGTTAATAGGTGAATGGAGTACCATGACATGTATTTTTTTATGGTAGCTTTACTAGTAGTTATTGCTATTAGTAATCTATATTGTAGTTTATATAATTTTATGATTGTAACTGTTCTATACTTTGATCATTTGATGGAAAAAACATGTAATAAACTGGTAAACCCGAGTAACCAGCATTTACTAAAATATCAGTGACATCATTGCTTAAAGTCAATGAAACTCAGTCTCCAGGGTTCTTAGCTCTAGAAAAAGGAATGAAATTAGCAACTTTTTATCTGCTAAAGTTCAAGCTCTCAGACATATTTTTCCGATGATGACACCCATGTTTGAAAACTACCTTCCTGCTGTCTTCTGAGAACACCTGTTACAGGTAAGTAACTCTGCTTTCTCTTATTAGTTTTAAATGTATTACCTACTAACTTCATTATGGGGCAGATTTTCAAAGCCCTATGCGTGTGTGCACCCCCATGCGCATGCCGACCCCAGATTTTATAACACCCGTGCGTACGTCTTAAAATCTGGCCCAATGTGTCCCCTAGTCTTTGTACTTTTTGAAAGAGTAAACAACTGATTAACGTTTACTCGTTCCATTCTACTCATTATTTTATAAACCTCTATCATATCTCTTCTCCAAGATGAAGAGTCTATCCCCTTTATCATTTTAAGAACATAAGAAATTGCCATACTGGGTCAGACCAAGGGTCCATCAAGCCCAGCATCCTGTTTCCGGCAATGGCCAATCCAGGCTACAAGTACCTTTCAAATTCTGCTATATTTTTTATTGAGATGTGATGACCAGAACTGCACACAATACTCAAGATGAGGTTGCACCATGGAGCAGAACAGAGGCATTATGATATTCTCTGTTTTATTCTCCATTGTTTCCTAATAAATCCTAGCCTTTGATTTGCATTTTTGGCTGCTGCTGCACACTGATGCTTAGATCTTTTTCCTGAATGCTGGAAATTTGCATTGTGTAGCTATTTTTTGGGCTGTGGCGGCCTTGCTTCATCGGAGTTCAAAACTACTATTTCTCCCATCCCACTCATGGGCTAGGCGATGCCTGCCTCACCGGTCAATCAAAGGTTTCCTCCCTTCTTCCTACTCCCACTGGTAGGTAGAAGGGAGGAGGTTTCTGATTGGCCTGCACGGGGGCAGGCAGAATGAAGGAGGCTTCCCATTGGGCAATGTGTGTAGGAAGAAAGGAGGCTTCCAATTGGCCCATAGGGGATGGAAAAAGGGAGAAGGGAAGTGTAAGGGACAGTGGGACACCGGGCGACTCAACACACCTGCCGGTGGTTGGTGACACACCGGTTGAGAAGCGCTGCACTATAGGACACTGCTCCCTATCCCATAATAGTTTAATTTCTTAAGAAGTCTCTCATGAGGAATTTTGTCAAATACTTTCTGGAAATCCAGATAACCTGTATCAACTGATTCACTTTTATTCACATGTTTGTTTACACCCTTAAAAAAGAAAAAGTAGCAAATCGGTGAGACAAGACTTCCCTTGGCTAAATCCATGTTGGCTTTGACCCATTAAACTATGCTTTTCTGTATGTTCAGCGATTTTGTATCTTTGTTTTACATTTTTGCCGGGCAAGGACATCAGATTTGCTGGTCTGTAGTTTCCTGGATCACTCCTTGACCCCTTGGTCACTACCTCTCAGCTCTGAAGAAAACAAATAGTACAAAAACTATGCCATTGTTTGGTGAAAATGTGCTTAAGAGCAAAAGCATAAATTCTCTTTCCAAGACTGGATATGATGATAGTTAAAGGTCACATTAGATGTACTAACTGTAAAGCACTCGCTTCACTGTCTAGCAAACCCTTCTCAAGAAGGTAAATAAAGACTCTGTTTTCTGACTTTTTCAGAATATTGGTCTTCATTTCACAGTGGTTGGCCAGAAACTAGCACAACCGTGGCAGACATAGGAAACAGATAAATGCAAGTTCCTCATCTGCTTAGTATCTTTTAAAAATGTTTCTGTTACTAAGTTCTCAACCTTCATGGTTTCCTTTTAAGTTTTTTCTTTTTTTCCTCATCCATTCCTCCATTTTTTCTTCATCTTACTGTTCTCACAACTTTTATTTTGCTAGTTTGCTGAGCAGTTAGTGTACTATAGTGCATTTAACTCAGGCCATTAATGTGTTAATTAGATCATTTTAATGGCCCATGTTAATAGGAAAATGAGTTTTGCCTTAACATGCTAACTTTAAAACTTAAAAACGTAACTAGTAACTACTAAACATTTCTGTAGTGGTTCAAGGTCTATGCAGCATGGTACAAATATGCACAAGACAGTCCCTTCTCTGTGAAGCTTACAATCTAGTCAAGTGAGATTTGAGTTGTAGCTTTTAATGATAAAGGAGCTGACCTACCCCAACTAAGGTTTGGAGGTGCTCCGCCTCTGGAGCAAAGGGGGAGGGCGCTTAGGCTGGGGCGTTGGGCCAGCAAACAGAATTTAAAGGTGGGCTGGCCTGCCCCCCAGCCTCTTCTTTTGGCAGTTTTCCCACCCAGCTCTTCCATGTGAAGATGGCTTATATAGTTCTGATATGGCATGTGGGTGTGGGGGACTGCAGAACAGTCGCGACATAGGGGCAGGGGTTGACCACAACCTGGGATGCACGGCATGTGCAATTCTTGAAAACTTGCCGGGTAGAGAATACTAAGTAGCATGGTTTTCCTGCTCCTACGATGCATTGGTGGGTGGTAGCGAGATATGTTGCCTGTCAAGTCTTCGGCTTCAATGGCTGGGATTGGCTTGCACATCACCCAAAATTGTTGTCGTGTTTTATTTATTTATTTATTTATTTTTAACTTTTATATACCGAAGTTCCTGTATAGAATACATATCACACCGGTTTACATAAGAACTGAACTGTCGCCTAGGGGCGAGTACAAAGAACATGAGATACAAATAACTTATAACATAGTGTGAAAAAGAACCTAGAGCTATACATATACATGGTTGGAGAGTTACAACGGGGGTAAAGAGCATAATACATATAAGAACGAATTGCCAAAAGGTTCATAAACATAAAGAATACTTAAGGGCTTATTGTGTGTGCAAAAGGCTTAAAGGTCTATATACATAAACTTACGTCGAGGCAAGAGGTTACCACGGAAGACAAGAGAGTAATGTATTTAAGCAAGAATAGTTTAAGACTCTGACTCAATGGGTAAATAGTGAGCTGGCAGATGTAAAAGGATGCGGGGGAAACTGAAAGGTCACTGAAAGCGGGGGGACTCTGGGTCGGTCAGCTAGAACGTTGCTGGGCATGATGTGATAGGACTGGGGGAAAGAAAAGGATTAGAGAAGTCATTAGAAGGACCAGTGGATCCTCTATGATCGATTATCTCTCTGGGAAGGCTTGACTGAAAAGCCATGTTTTGAGTTTCTTTTTGAAGACCAGAGGGCAGGGTTCATGTCGTAGGTCAGGCGGGAGCGAGTTCCAGAGAGGGGGACCAGCTGTGGACATGGCCCGTTTCCTTAGTGAGGTTTTAGCGGGTGGGGTGTACAAAGTGTCTTTGTATGCATTTCTGATCGGTCTGTTCGAGATGTGTGGCCGTAATTGGTAGCTTAGCTTGAGGGGGGAGATATTATGCAAGGCCTTGTATATCAACATGAGAACTTTGAAGAGAATCCTGTGTTTGGTAGCCAGTGGAGATATTGAAGGATAGGTGTGATGTGTTCTCTTTTGTTAGCGTTGGTAAGGATCCTGGCTGCCGTGTTCTGGACCATCTGAAGAGGCTTGATGGTGTTCGCAGGGAGGCCCAGTAGGAGGGAGTTGCAGTAATCAATTTTGGACAGGATGATAGATTGGAGCATCAAGTGGAAGTCACGGAGGTGTAGGAGTGGTTTGTTTTCTTAGAACCTGCAATTTAAAGAAGCATTCTTTGGTGGTGGTATTTACGAATCTTTTTAAATTCAGCTGGTTGTCCAGAAGAACGCCTAGGTCTCTCACATGAGGTGAGTGATTAATAGATGTTTTGGCTAGTTGGGAGGAACTTGGGGAGTTGAGCAGGACTTTGTTGTTGTCATGAGCTATGAGCAGGATCTCGGTCTTGTTGGTGTTGAGTACCAGGTTGAGGCTTGTGAGAAGAAGGTTGATAGATTGGAGGCAGCTATTCCAGTGTGACCATGTTTTTTGAAGAGACTCTGATCAGGATGAGAATCTGGATGTCGTCAGCATAGTGGTAGAGCGTTAACTTTAGGTTGGAAAGTAGCTGGCAGAGCGGGAGAAGGAAGATGTTGAATAACGTAGGTGAGTAATGTAATGTAATGAGTCACACCTGCTCTTTTTTGGAGCAGGACTCTGTCGAACCACAGAGAATTTCGTCAGTAATCAGGTTTGAATGGCAAGATAACCTGAAGGGCAAGGCTTCGACCATGTGTCCTCCAATGGCACTACATTGCTGTAGCATGATATAGAGCACTTGTGAATTGGAGCATGACTTCGGCCCTGCATCTACAATGGCGCTACATTACAGTAGCAGGATCCTGTGGAACATTTAGTGAATTGAAATGCAGCAGGTGAGGGCGTGGCTACCCCTGGAGATTGAGAATATATTCATAATTGATGTTTTAGTAATTGTATCCAATGATGCAGCCATACCTATCCAATAAAGATCATCTTTACGAGGAATGGACTGACAGTTGTCTCTTACAAATTCGATAAACTTGGGATGGGGTGGGGTAAATTATAGATAGGCAAGGGGAGGCGGTGAGTCTGTTCACTTTTGTGCATTGTGACACGATATTCTTCTCTAAACTGTTTTCTAATGCATTATTACATTAGCAGAGTTTTTTTGTGTTAAAATTCTTGAGACCTAATTAACTCAAACTAGATTGCACACTAAAAACATGTTTAACACATTATTGCTTGCTAAAGAGTGAGTGTATTTTAGTAATAGACCTCCATGTCTGTCAGTTAGCAGGTTGATTTTTACTGCTGTACTATTCTGTGTGGTACTACTTTTTCTCAGGAGGAGTATGAGAAATGGTACTTGTATTATCAGAATATACACTCTAAAGCTAGAATATTATCAGAGGCTAGATTGGTGTAGGCAGCCTTTTTGAAGTAGTGTGCCAGGATTTACATCAGGAGTAGATAACTCTGGTCTTTGAGTGCCACAAGCTGATTCTTTTCACACAACTCTTGAATATTCATTTTGACATTAATTTTCAGTTAAAATATTCGAGTTGTGTAAAAATGTTTGAAACTGATACATTTTTTACCCACGTAAAAGCAAAACTATGACAAAGAGAAAAGAAAAATGTCTCTCATTCCCTCCCCCTCCTTGCCAATGCACCCCTATTAGGAAAACAGAACAGGTCAGACTGCTATAGATACCTACACAGAAACTACATACTAGCTAGCAGAATACCTCGGCTCAGTCACATATGCGGAACCTCACAAAAAATAGAATGAAGTAACACAGTAATTTCAACAGAAAAGGCCAAATGTTCCATACAGTCTGTCCAACAAGCTTCTTATGATGATAGTATCTGCCGTGCAGGTTACCCCCATGTTTCTCTTAAGGGTAGTAACTGCCGTTCCATGCAATTATCCCCAAGCCTTATGATAACCCATAAAAAATTTGTGCTAGCAACATTTTTAATGGGGGATGAGCCGCCTTGAAAAACCAGACAGTGCTACTTGATGTGCTTTTCTTATGGATTTGCCCATAGGAGCAGTCCTGTGCTTTTGCTCATATGTACACACATAAGTATCCCAGACCGTAAAAGTCAGGGCCCATGTTGATTGTCATCTTAATCCAATTCCCGTTTCCCTCACAGTCGAAGCAGAGAGCAATGTTGCAGTTGCTTCAAAAGCATCAAGACTTACTCGGTAAGGATAATAATCCCATGCTTTCTGTTAAGATAAATAAATGCTGCTCCATGCAGGTTACCCCCATGATTAACAGTACCCTGCACCAAACATCAGGGCCCTCGTTGGTTGCTGTCTGAATCCAAATCCCCTTTTCCTCTGCCGTTGAAGTAGAAAGCAATGTTGCAGTTACATCAAAAGCATCGAGGCGTATTGATTAAGGGTAGTGATCTCCATGCCTTCTGTTAAGGGTAGTAACTGCTACACCAGCAAGTTACCCCTATGCACCCTTTTCTTCAATTCTGTCTTCTCACCTTTAGGGGTTCACTGTGTTTATCCCATGTCCCTTTGAATTCTTGGACTGCTTTCATCTTCACCACTTCCTCTGGAAGAGCATTCCAGGTATCCACCACCCTCTCTGTGAAGAAATATTTATCGATATGCGTTTGGAGTTGTCCCCCTTGGAGGTTCATTTCAGGACCCCTAATTCTACTGATTTCTACCAATGGAAAAGGTTCATAGTTTGTGCATCATTTAAAACATTTCAGCTAACTGAAGGTCTGCATCATATCTCCCCTGTATATCAGCTTTCAGGGTATACGTATTTAGATCCTTCAGCCTCTCCTCATAAGTCTTCCGATACTGACATCACACCATTTTTATTGCCCTTTTTTGTACTGCCTCCATTCTGTCTCTATCCTCTTTGAGTTATGTTCTACAGAACTGTACACACTACTCCGGGTGAGGCCTTACCAAGGACTTGTACAAGGGAATTATCACCTCCTTTTTCTTACCAGTTATTCCTCTTTCTATGCAGCCTAGCATTCTTCAGGCTTTATCTCTTTGTTGCATTGATTCGCTATCTTGAGATCATCGGACACTATTACCCCAGGATCTCTTTCTTGGTCTGTGCACATCAGTCATTCACCCCCCCCTCCCCTCAAATACAGCTGTTTTGGATTACTGTATCCCGGGTGCGTGATTCTGCACTTCTTGGCATTGAATCCCAGCTGCCAAGTCTTCGACCATTCTTCAAGCTTTCTTAAATCACTTTTCATTCTCTCTACTCCTTCAGGCGTGTCCATTCTGTTGCAGATTTTAGTAGTACCCGCAAATAGACAAACTTTACCTTCTATTCCTTCCCCAATGTTGCTCACAAAGATATTGAAAACACCCAGTCCCAGCACCAATCCCTGTGGCACTCCTAAACTCTCGCTCGCTACATGCTTCTATCAGTCAACCGGTTTGTAATCCACAGCACCACATTGGCCCTCACTCCCAAGCTTCTTATTATATCCACAAGCCTCCTATGTGGGACCATATAAAAAACTTTGCTGAAATCTAAGTAGATCACATCAAGCGCTCTTCCTTGATCCACTTCTGTAATCACCCAATCAAAAAAAACCTATTAGATTTGACTCATAGGACTTTCCTTTGAATTCATGCTACCTTGGGCACAGCAACCCTCCTTTAATGTAGATGATTCACTATCCTTTCCTTCTGCAGTGTCTTCATTAATTTTCCCATCACTGATGTGAGGTTTAACTGGCCTGTAGTTTCCAGCCTCTTCTCTGCTACCATCTTTGTACAATGGAACCACCACTGCTCTTGTCCAGTCCTATGGCACCACTCCTGTTTCCAGGGATCTATTGAACAGGTCATTCAGCAGACCTGCCAGCACATCTCTGAACTCCCTCCAGTATCCTGGGATGAACCTCATCTGTTCTCATGGCCTTGTCCACTTTGTTTGCTTAGTTCTTCCCATACATTCTCTTCTGTAAATGGAGAACATAAAAGTATAAATAGAAACATGCAGACAAAAGCTGAACTTGAAACTACAACAATCCAAAATCTGTATGCATTTAACAATGGAAAAACAAACATTACCATGCCTCATATAACATCAAACAAAATTAAGGAATATAAAATAGTAAAACCATACCAATAAAAAGAATATATATATATCAAAACAGCTAATGGATAAAGTTACATCCAATAATTAAAAACTACACAACTTTTTAAAACTTTTCCCAATAAAATACCGTATTTTCCGGCATATAAGACTACTTTTTAACCCCTGAAAATCTTCTCGAAAGTCGGGGGTCGTCTTATACGCCGGGTATCGTCTTATAGGGCAGCTCTTCTCACCTGTGTATCGCGTGCTCCCGGTCTCTCCCGCTGCTCTTCCTTCCCTGCTGCCGTTGCCGCTGGGCTATCAGCACGTTCAAGCCCAGCGGGAACGGCAGCGGTGCAAAAAAAAAAAAAAAAGCTGTGGCATCCGCGGCTGGCCTTTTCTTCTTCCCGCGCCTGCATCCACCCCCCCCTCCCGGACCCGGAACAGGAAGTAATACGCGGTGCACGGGAAGAAGAAAGGCCGTGCCGCGTGATAAAGTAGCAGCAGCCGCTGCAGCATCGGCCCCCGAGCAATTGAAGCAGCCGGTAATCGAGAAAGAAGACAGCAGCAGGAGCCTCCCGCGGCCGATGGGATTCTTCTTTCTTGGCCTGCGGGGGCTGTAGGAGGAGGCTGCTGCAGCTACTATTTGTGCTTGGGGGCGGGGGAGGGGAGAGGAGGTGAGTGAGAGAAAAGCAGCCAGCCAGCCAGCCTGTGTGTAAGTGAGAGAATGTATTTGATTGAGAGCATGTCTGTGATTGAGAGAAACTGGTCAGAGAGCTCATGTGTGTGTGTATATGTGAGAGACAATGAAAGTGACTGCTCAGAGAGATGACTGATGTGTATGTGAGTGTGAGAGAGAGAGAGAGAAAAAGCATGGAAGTGAGAAATCTGGGTATGTGAGAAAGCATGGGAGTAAGAAGCCTGATTATGTGAGAGAGAGCATGGGAGTGGGAGGGCTGTGTGTGTGTGTGTGCGTGCGTGCATGAGAGAGAGACTGGTTGATAAGGTGACGGTGTGTGTGAGAGAAAGAGACTGGTGTGTGTGAATGTGAGAGAAAGAATGTGATTCAGGGAATGAGAAGCCTGTGCACTTGGAGAATGAGCATGGAAATGAGAGAGAGACTGGTGTGTGTGTGTGAGACAGAGAAAGTGATTATGAGAGTGAGAAGCCTGTATATGTACGGTAAGCAGAACACGGGAGTGGGAAGCCTGTGTGTGTGTATGGCATGAGAGAAACTGTTCAGGAAGGTGACTGGTGTGCGTGTGCCAAAGACTGGGAGATGATTGGTGTCTGAGAGACAGAAACTGGTCATGGGGGCATGACTGGTATGGTGTGTGTGTGTGTGTGTGTGTGTGTGAGTGAGAGAGACATGGGCACTAAGGAAGAGGACCATGAGTATAGAGCTTAGCTTCTACTGCTGCTTCTGGTGTGTGCTACGGCCTGCATGGAAGAGGAGTAGGAGAGCTGCTGGAGGGGGTAAGGAAAGGTGGCTTTTTAAGTTTATTTTTCTTGATTGACTGCCATTTTAATTATTTAATATTATGTGATGTCTGCTTTTTTGAAATATTTTATTGGTGTTTGGAGAATGTTTAATAGTTTTTATGAGTTTTTAATTGTTGGATGTTATTCTGTTCATAGCTGTTTTGAAACATTTATTCTGCTTATTAGTATAGTTTTACAATTATTTCTGTGTGGGGATCTATAGCTGCTTGCTAGTTCTGTTTTCCTAATAAGAGGTGTATTGGTTTTTAGGGCCTGATTTAATATTTGTAGTGTTGCCTTTTCATAGATAGGGTTGCTCCTGTTTGAGTGTAAAATTATTTTTTTACTTTAAAAATATATATAAAAAAGGGGGGGGTCATCTTATACGCTGGAAAATACGGTATTTCAAAATAGTAGGCGCATCAAATAATATCCAATAATTAAATATAAGGATAAAAAAAAGTGCTCAGTACCTGGGAACTTTTGATTTTCAGTCACCCTAGATTATCATAAATTTTGGGGTGGAGAAGAAGCCCACAAACTTTCTCCTCTCATAAAACACTCACTCTTCAACACATATACACTTTCTCTCTTCCCCCACATGCAGTCATACACACGTACACATGCTCGCACTCTCTATCCACATGCAATCACACATGAGGTCTCTCTCCCTCCTGCATGCAATCACACACACACTAGCTTTCTCTCCCACATGCAATCACACTCAAGCTCATGCTCTCTGCCGCGTGCAATCACACACAGGCTCCTACAAACAGCTACCCACCCACTCTGGCTCATAACACCTGCTCAGGCTCGCACATACCTTCTTAGGACCTAGGCCTTTTTTTCAACCGCCAGCGGGCTGTGCTCTGTGGCAGCTAGCTGGGCTTCTTTGTCTTCAGCTGCCAGCAAGGTGAGGACTGCTCGTGGCCTCTGGGTCTTCTCTATTTCTTTTTCTTCTGCCTCTGCGGTGGCCTGCCAGATTGTGGGGTATGCGGCAACAGGAGTCAGGTTTAACTGAATATCATCTCCTGCTGCTACGGGAACAGTCTCGTGAAAAGAGCTGCAAGACCAGCCCCAAGGCAGCAGGAGATGATGTTTGGTTAATTGTGACTCCTGCTTTTGGCACGGGGGATATGGGGTTTGTATCGCCATCCTGTAGGCTGTGTATGAGGTTCGGGCTGCCAGTTTTAATCAGTGGTAACAGTGGCAGTCTGCATCCCCACACATTTTTCTATTCAGTGCTGTGCCGTGCCTTACTGCTGCTGCTGTGCTACTAAAAATGGCCTCGTGTGCCACAGGTTACCAACCCCTGGGGTAGATAAAGATGGTACTGTAACTTGAAGCCAGGGAAGATTGTATATATGTACTGAAGTTTTGGCCTTTGAAATTCAGACTATGTTTCTGCAATTTCAGTTAATTTTGATTATAAATTAATTCTTTCACTTCAGTGTGTTATGCTTGGTCTATTATTAGGTAACAGACTTTATACTGTCCCTGTATTTTGGGAAGACAAGCAAATGATAGTTAAATTCATTTTTTTTGTTATGCAACAGGCAAATTGGTTTGGGTTTTAAGGGTAAGGGAAGAATGTTTTTCAGCTCTTATTACATAAGTTAAGCTCTGCTTCTCTTCTGCTTGTGAGCGGTGATATGACAGGTTATTAATTTTATTAATTGCATTTCCAAGTAATATTTTTCTTGTGCTATGCATTATGCTTTCCAGCATACCAAATGTTGAAAAGGAGTATGTAAAAGAAGTCTCTGTGTGTCTGTATTGGAGCAAAATAACTCTCCAAAGAAAGGAGGGAAAATTGACAAATTTGGCAACGGTCAAAAATGTGACTAGCATGGAATTATTTATTTATTTGGTGTATTTAGCTTGCACCTTTTCGTTGGAGCTCAAGGTGAGTATGGAAACCAGCAACACTGGGAAATCGATCCACCCCCAAATTTCCCATTGCTTTACTGTGGGAGGCACCCTGACGTACCCTCAGGCCCCCATCCCTGCTCAGCTTTCTCCTTTACTTATTCAATAATGCTCCTCTTCCAGTCTCCCTCCTGTGAGATGAGTATTGAGGGCATAGTTTACCCGTTGGTTCAGTTCTTTTTTTTTGGAAGATCATGTGCAGTTCCCTTGTCACCGGTGCTTTTCACTTCTTATCTGCTTCCACTTTGTCTTCTGCTACAGGAGGTGGTTTGTTTTTTTTAATTCAGTTTGTGTTTCTGGTGAGGTGGGCCATGGATGACGCACTTGCATTCCTTCGACATGTTTTAAACAGAGTTGATGTTTGGTTGAGCTTGAAAGGTCTTTTATAAGACAGAGATTCTTCAAATCTCGGGGGTGGGGGGGGGGGGGAGGGTGTTAAGAATTGTTTTCCAGCTCACCTGGTTTTAGATGGATTGGCTTTAGTTAGGAATTTGGGGATGCAATTGGACTTCGATTTCTCTTTTCGGGTGCAGTTGTCAGCAGTTGTACAAGGTGGTTTTTTTAAGCTTTGATAATTGCACCCCTTGAAGAATATTTTAGACAGAAGAGATTTCAGGGTTATTATTCAGGCTTTTGTGTTTTCCCACTCTAGGCTATCGTAACACCCTGTATGTGGGTTTACCTAAATGCCATCTGAGGGCATTGCGAGTAGTCTTAAATGCAGCTGCCCTTTTAACTGAGTTGTTGAAAACTCTACATTGGCTTCCGGTTAGCCAGAGAATTAAGTTTATCTTTGACATTTAGAGCTATTTAAGGGGAAGATCCGGCTTATTTGAAGACATTAGTTTCTTGGTGCTGACCAGTCCAGACAATGAAGTCAACTGAGGCTTTCTTTTTTTTTTAATCAGTTCCTGCAGTTAAAACTGCTATGTTGCAAGAGACTAAGAACAGGGCTTTCCCTTGGGCTGTTCTCTTTTCGTGCAGTAGTCTCTCTGTGGAGAGTATAGCTTTTTTTTTTTTTTTTCTGAAACAGGCTAAGGCCTATCTGTTTTGTGAAGCTTTTGAGACAGTTTAAGTGGTTTTGTTTTAATTTAGTTTTTATATTTGTGTGTGGTTTGTTTTTAAGCTCTGTTTATTTTGTAAACCTGTCCAGACTAGGTATCTGGTAATGGGCTGGGTAGAAATTGCTGTAAAGAAATAAAATAAACTGATGGGGCCTGGAGGACCTACCTCTGCTTCCGAGGATGTGTGAAGGTGGTAGATATGGAGAACAATGGCTCTGAGATTCCCTTTTCTCAGCGGAAGCTAGCAACAGCACATCTTCAGTCACGCGTTCCTCTCAGGGATGGGCAGGCAGAAGTGCAACTCTCGTTGCCTAGTATCTTTTGAAAGCAGTTAGGTACCAATTATAGCAAAGCTCTGGCTGCGTTCTCTTCTCCGTGGAAGCTTTAGAAAAGGGAAGATCTCGGCATAGATACTGATTGAGAGGGTAGACTTTGCTCACCCTGATCAGTCAACATTGTTGTCCAAGTTAGTACTTCCCAAAACAGAGAGCACTTGGCAGCCCGGTTAGCCAGGAAATACCAATGTATAAATACATAATGATAGTAAGAATGCTTTGTGTCTGTTTCCTTCAAGGGTCAGTCTTCTGTTGGCCATTTTGTGGTTCCCAGCTTCACTCTCAGCATTCAAACAAGACAAGTCACCTTGAAGTATATTGTGGAAAACGTTTATTCCACCTCATAAACAAAAACCAAACCCTCTTCGGACATTGGATTTTGGACAAAAATCACGAAGAATTTGCTGACCTTGCTGTGGCCGTCTCTCTGAGGATTTCTTTTCCCAGTTTCTCCCCTTTTAAACAGATATTGAGCTATTTTCAAGCAGTTCCATAACAGGCTATGGGTGCTGCTAATTAGAGCGAGAGAGAGCATTTTCAGCCACTATTGAAACCTTGAGTGGGATTTTTACCCAGGAAAAACAACCTCTTGGAATATGTAGCTGATCTATTTCTCTTGGATTATTCTGTTGTCTCTGTCACAGCTTTTTAATTTTCATGTTTGGTAGTATTAAAAGTAGCAAACTCTTATAAACAGAATGCAGTTGCAGGGACTTGTAAGCTATAGATACAGCTTTAACCATGCTTGACCCTGAAGATACCATTATTCCATTATCAAATGAGTGCATATGAGATGTATTGACAAAGTGTCTGAGAATTTTCATGAATTGCTGATAGATGAGAAAAAGTGAAATTTTTTTGTCATTGGTTGAAGAACCTTTAGCTCAGTCGTTAGCCTTTGGTAGATACATTTCAGATACGGTAATTCTGGAGGAAAATGTGTTATTTTGTAAAACACAATTGCTGCATTTCACTGTCGATTGTCTCTAAAATGTTCTTTGAAGGCAAAAGAAATTGATACCAACTGGAAAGAGTACTTTGCTGTTGCTAAAACAGAGCTTGATAAAACATTGGGCTAGTTGTAATGTAAAACCAGAAAGAAAATGAAAACCCTGCCTATGCATGAATTTTTTAGCGCTTTTTACTGTTCACACTATTGAAAGTTACCTCTCTATTCTCATTATGTCTTTTTCAAAAGGAGAGGTGCCAGACCCCCATGCTCTATTTTCTACCTCCAGGTTTGGACATGGATTGTCATCTTTTGCAGAAGTTATTGCACCTCTGGACAGGTGGACGAATTGAATCACTGATGTAGCTAAAACTTTCTACCACATGCTAGTTGGGTTCATAACTTCTTTCACCTATGAGCACTTGCTATGGAAAAAATGCCACTTGAATTGCATGAAACACTTGATGAGGCAGTCTTCAACACACAGAACTTAATTTAAAAACAAACCATTGCAAAGATTTTTGCTATACTGTTTGAAGAAATGGACATGATTTCTGCAAGTTTCCTATTGCCAGCAAATGTGAAGATGGTGATGATTTGAACTAAACTAAACTAAACTGATATACCTTCAAGATGAAGAATCTCCATAAACTGCTTATTTCAGTAATTCATCATCTATTTTTCTCACTTAGGTGACCTGAGCACCCAGGATAAACAAATCATTGTGTCAAGAGAAACTTGGAGCTTGGTTCATTTGTCTTGAAAATAGAAACTGAGTAGTTTTTCTCTGTGGTGTGTTTCTTGAGATTGTTGATTACAAGATGAATGTTTTATCTCAATCCCTCTTTAGCGGGAAGGGAATGAGTCAAACTCAGATATGTGCAGGATTAAGAGTGTTTTAGGCCATTCCCCTTATATAATCCCAACCAGGCTCAAGTAATCACACTCCTTAAAGTGCAAAAAAGGAATAAAACACCTGCCAATAGAGATACAGTGCAAACATGCCAAGTAATCAACTGCAGAAATAAAATCCCTTACAGTAACATACATAATACAGTTGAAAACCTGCTCAGCTTGTAAGAAAGACTAATGAAGTATATATATCTTACCCTCCCTGCTGTATCTTTTGCACATGGGTCTGGCATAATGAGCCAGTGATCTGGTTAAGGGGAAGTTGGGAGAGCAACTCATGGAAGCACCATGGGAGGCAGGAGAAAGAAGTTGGAGCACTATCCAGCTCTTCTTTTTTTTTTTTTTTTATTTTACCCCCATTGCCCTGCTTCTATCCTCCTGATAAGACCACAGGTCTTTATGGTCCAGTAACTGTCCCCACTCTTGTCACTCTAATTATTTTTGGCATCTGTCAGTGGTTGTAAAAAAAAAAAAAAAGCAACACAAAAAAACCCTAAAAATTGGCTGTTAGTGAAAAATGACTTTTTCCATATGTTTTATCCATACAACCACATATTAAAAAATGGTCAAGCAAACTTAAGTTTTTCATTGAGAAGTGAAGAATAAACTCTCAAAAATAGGCATTAAAGTGAATACTTAAATCAAAATATTATGCTCCAGTGTGTGTGCTCTATATTTTAAAAGTATTACAGAAAATATATACAATTTATCTGTACAATTTATCATTTGCTTTTTGTTTTTTCCCACAAACTCTGCAATCTCATGTTTGAGAAACACTGTGTACTATTTAAATCTGTCATAGTATTCTGAAAGCATAAATATATCATGACTGGTTCTGTACCTTAATTGGTGTGAAAAAGGTTTCATACCTCCAGAGAAACTAGCTCTCTGTGATTAGGTGTCATTTCATTTCCAGAGATATTAGAAATACAATAGTTTAGTTCTGTATGATAACATTTTTGTGTTTTCATATATGTATACAGTATATATTTTGTTTTATTAGAATCAGACTCCTATGAATATATGCTAACATATATCAAAAGTTTGTGAACTATGAATATTATGTTTTACTTACCGGTATATACTATCTTATTTAAGTGCAACCCCAGCTTGGAACACACAAAATAAGATGTCTGATGCTGGATTTTTGTGGTCATAGTAACAGCTCTGTGGGTTTAAAATAAATAAAGAAAAAAAAAAGAAAAATACAATGTTAGGGTATATGTGTTGGATCTGGCTCAGAGGCTTATGGATAATATTTTCGACTACTGGACAGGGAATGTTCCAAAATCAACCTCTTCCCCTCTGTGACCATTTGACTTTACGTCTGCACAAAATATTCTGTTTTAATAACATAAGAACATAAGATATGCCATACTGGATCAGACCAAGGATCCGTCAAGCCTAGTATCAGATTTCCAACAGTGGCCAATCCAGGACACAAGTACCCGGCAAGTACCCAAACATTAAATAAATCTCAAGCTACTATTGCTTATTAATTAAAGCAGTTTATGGATTTTTCCTCTAGGAACTTATCCAAACTTTTTTTAAACCCAGTTACACTAACTGTAACCATATCCTCTGGCAATGAATTCCAGAGCTTAACTATGAGCTGAGTGAAAAACAATTTTCTTCGATTTGTTTTAAATGAGCTACCTACTAACTTCATGGAGTGCCCCCTAGTCCTTTTATTATCTAAGAGAGTAAATAACGAATTTACATTAACTTGTTCAAATCCTTTCATGATTTTGTTGACCTTTATTTTATCCCCCCTCAGTCATCTCTTCTCCAAACTGAAAAACCCTAACTTCCTTAGCCTTTCCTCGTGGGGCAGGCGCTCCATGCCCTTTATCATTTTGGTCACCCTTCTCTGCACTTTCTCCTGTGCAACTATATCGTTTTTGAGATGCGGCGACCAGAATTGTACACCAGTATTCAAGGTGCGGTCTCACCATGGAGCGATACAGAGGCATTATGGTATCCTTCATTTTATTTGCCATTCCCTTCCTAATAATTCCTAACATTGTTTTCTTTTTTGATCGCTGATGATTTCAATGTATTATCCACTATGTTTCCTAGATCTCTTTCCTGGATGGTAACGCCCAAGATAGAACATAAAATTGAGTAACTAGAGCAAGAGTTATTTTTTCCTATATGCATCACTTTGTACTTGCCCACGTCAAATTTTATCTGCCACTTAGAAGCCCAATCTTCCAGTCTCGCAAGGTCCTCCTGCAATGTATCACAATCTGCTTGAGATTTAACTACTATACACAATTTTGTGTCATCCACAAGTTTTATCACCTCACTCATCGTACCCCTTTCCAGATCGTTTATAAATATATTAAAAAACACCAGTCCAAGTACAGATCCCTGAGGCATGCCACTGTTTACCTTTTTCCACTGTGAAAACTCACCATTTAATCTTACTCTGTTTCCTGTCTTTTAACCAGCTTGCAATCCACAAGAGGATATTGCCTCCTATTCCATGACTTTTTAGTTTTCTTGGAAGCCTCTCATGTGGGACTTTGTTGAATGCCTTCTGAAAATCCAAATATACCACCTCTACCAATTTACCTTTGTCCACATGTTTATTCACCCCTTCAAAATAAATGTAGGCGATCTGTGAGGCAAGACTTCCCTTGGGTGAATCCATGCTAGCTGTGTCGCATTAAACCATGTCTATCTAAATGTTTTGTGATTTTTATTCTTTATAACTGTTTCTGTGATTTTTCCCAGCATTGAAGTCAAACTCACCAGTTTATAGTTTCTTGGATTACCTCTGGAGCCCTTTTTAAATATCGGGGTTACATTGGCCATCTTCCAGTCTTCAGTTACAATGAATTTTAATGATAGGTTACAAATGAATTGAAACAGTTCTTAAATTTCATTTTTTAGATTTTTCATAACCCTAGGTGTATACCATCTGGTCCAGGTGATTTACTACTCTTCAGTTTCTCAGTCTGGCCTACCACATCTTCCAGGTTCACCATGACTTGGTTCAGTTCATCTGAAACATTACTCTTGAAAACCATCTCCGGAATTGGTATCTCCCCAACATCCTCTTCAGTAAACACTGAAGCAAAGAAATTGTTTAATCTTTCCGTGATGGCCTTGTCTTCCCTAAGTGCCCCTTTAACTCCTCGACCATCTAACGGTCCAACAGATTCCCTCGCAGGCTTTCTGCTTCAGATATATTTACAGTTTTTGTGATGAGATTTTACTTCTAGGGCCAACTTTTCAAATTCTATCTTAGCCTATCTTAACAATGTCTTACATTCAACTTGCCAGTGCATATGCTTTATCATGTTTTCTTCTGATGGATTCTTCTTCCAATGTTTGAATGAAGATCTTTTGGCTAAAATAACCTCTTTCACCTCCCTTTTTTTTTTTTTTTAAAGCCATGCTGGCAATTGTTTGACCTTCCTTCCACCTTTCTTATACCACTCATTAACATGCCCAGACATCAAATCCACAATCCTGGGTTGACTGAAATAGCATCTCACACACTGACTTGTATTTTTAAATTATCAAACACTTGTATTCTTCTGAGGTACCAGCAGTCAATTAGCACAAAAGGATGAGTCAAAGGACTCCACAGCAGAGATAAAAGCAACAAAATAAACACATTTTCTCCGAGGACAAGTAGGATGGTAGTACTCACACATGGGTGACATTGTATGGAGCCCAGCACAGAAAACTAGTCAAAGTTTCTAGAACTTTGACTTAGCCTCTGTGAGCATGCCCAGCATTCATTATGCCATGCTTCCATGCTGGGTCCCCTTCAGCCTTTTTCCGCGGAGATTGTCATCTCACAGTCAGGTGAGAGCTTGCCACCTTTTGGCCTACTGGCAGAAAAAAACCTCTCTCTTTTCTTACATACCTTTTTCAATGTGATTGCAGGGTTCCCCTGGCACTCCCATTAGCATCTTAGAAAGGTGGGTTTTTTTATGTATAGAGGTAAGTTTTTGTTTTTGTTTTTTTCCCCCCCAGTATTTATTCCCCCAGGGCAGCACTGCGGTGGTACCTGCTGGCCTTAAGCTACCACCATTTCAATCTCGTGTCCCTTTTATTTCGTGATGTGTCCACTAAAGGTTTTAAGTGATGCCCCTAGTGCTCAAGGACCATGTCTATCGCCGACCCCCATGATAGATCTATCCTCTGCCTGGTGGGAGCATTGCATGACTTCCTAGGTTGCAGCAAGTGTGACAAGATGACCCCAATAAGATGGAGAAGAGGATGCATCAGCATCAAGGGACATTGTAACTGCATTGATAGCACTGAGCCATCAACATCTGCAGGTCTGTCAGTTTCATTGAGGTCATTGGCTGGCAGTGAAGCCGAAGAACGGCCATTGTTGTGCCCTTCCAGGTTGACAATATTGGGTTTCTCATCTTTGACCCCGGCACTGGGGAAAGACCATGCCGAACATAAAGGGAGGCCAAAGAAGCATCGGCATAACACTGTTGATGCATGGTGCTGGGCCTGGGGATGCACCAGCTTTCGCTGTGATGATACTGAAATGACCCTGTGGCGAGGACAGCTAATCCTCCATCAATGCCCAGGGCTTGCTATGGACTCCATTGGTCCCAATGCCAGACACTTATCCTCCTCTTGGTTCTGAAGAGGATCTAGCCAACCTCCCCCCAATGCCAAATCAGGTTGGGATGGGGGAGGAACTAGAGAGGCACATGCAGCTGGCCCTTGAAAGAGCATGCATGGCATCGCCACCATTGCTTCTTGAGCTGCTGCTGAAATCCCTGCGTGCTCTCATCAGGGTATTACTGATCTAGCTGGTTTCGGTTTACAGGGCAGCATTGATGCCCTGTTGGGCACCTCCACATCTTGCCGATCCAGTCATCATTGCTGGATCCTCAGAGAAGATAACTCCTCCTCAGCTAGCAAAGTCTCTAGGGCCTGTGGCCCCATGTCCAGTTTCCTCAGTGTCTGCACCACTGAACGAAGGCCAAGCAGGCCCCGACCCCAGTTGATGACAGTGGGGATGAGGGCACGTATGATCCCAGGGGGATGACTCACCGGTGGTGTTGGGTTTGAGGCATAGTGTGGACTCTTAGTCACTGTGGAGATGGCTCCTCCCATGGGGAGGGGCCCGTGGGGAACAACAGCAATAGGCTAAACTCAGAGAGCAGACACTGGAGATGGAAATCTTTATTGTACTGCTGTAGATAGATGGTAATGCAGGAAGAGATGGCACTGAAGTCCAGCAAGGTGCCAATACGTTCAGACAGCCTCAGATGGAAAAGTCTCATCCAGATGTGGAAGGCTGGTAGTGTTCCGCAGAGCGGGATAAGCCGAACCTGGTGGGTGGAAATGGAGAGCTGCATCATAGAGGTATTCACTGAAGAGTAGTGCAGGAATCCTCCTGGTAGTTGGTGATGGTGGGACCAGCGGTCCATGATGCAGGAAACTTCTGAGCTGGATAGGCCCTTGAGCGATTACCTGGAAGCACAGATGATCCTGTAAGAAAAAAAAAGACCCCTGAGGAGCGGTTGTCTTAGTTAGTAGTAGAAAAACCCCGAAGGGTAGTTGGAAGTGAGAGGTCCCCCGAGGAGCAGGTGCCCAGAGCTTCTTCAGGAGCGAAATACTCCAGAGGGTAGCGAGAAGTCTAAGCATGCAGCTTAGAAGCGGTCAGAGAAGCTAAAACGAAGTCCTTGCTAACTCGTTCATTATGAACAGAGTGGAGGCTTAAATACCCGGAGGTATTGACTTCATGCGGTGGGGACATCTCTGAGGTTCCCGCCATGATGTGTAGATAAGCGTAGGCAGCGTGCGCCCTAGGAGGGCACAGGAAGGAGCATGGGGACGGAGACGCCCATGCTGAGTTGGAGACGCCGAGGTTTTCGGCACTCAGCACTGGAGACAGCGATCTTACCCATGGAGGTAGAGAGAGGCAAAAAAAAGGTGAAGCAGAGCGGTTGCAGCCATCTGCGACTGACAGACGCAACACCGGGGGTCTCCAGTGCCTCGAAAGGTCTTTCTACTGATCCATCTCCTCCAGAGGAGTGAAGGAATTCCCCCCCCCCCGGCTGGAGGACTTTTCCTTTGCAGGATTTGTTAGGTTGATGGCAGAGACCGACACTTTTAAGTTATTGACTGAACAGGATATCAGGCATAAAATTCTTGATATTGTCCAGTTAGTGGAGCCTCCCAATGAATGAGATTCTTGTGGAGTTACTGATGAGGATGTGGGAACACCCCCTCGTAGTGCCTCCTGTGACCAAGAAGGTGGATGCGATTTATCTTGTCCAGAACGCTCTCTCAGATTCAACAACCATCAGCTACCCCACCTATTGGTTGTTGAACCTGCCCTCAAAAAGGCCAATTGCTCTCTGACACATTCTTTGGTGCCCCCAGGGAAGGAGCACAGAGTGATGGATGCTCTTGGGAGGAAGGTCTTCCAGGGAGCTATGCTAATTGTTTGCATAGCTACCTACCAACTGTACATGAGTCAATATTCACAGGACTTCTGGAAGCAGGTCCAGGATGTGGCTGAGCAGTTGCCTCAGCAATAGCAGGACACATTTGTTGCTGGTGCACAAGTTCCTGGAGTGTGGAAAACATGAAGTCGAGTTGACCTAGGATATTTTCAAACAGTATCAAATAATCAGTGCTGCAACAGGAATCTGTGCCTGCAGATTTTCATGGCTGTGGGCCTTAGATCTTAGAGTAGAGGTGCAGGAGCAACTCGCTGATATGCCTTGCACTGGGGAGAATCTCTTTAGAGATAAGGTTAAGGATGCAGTAGCCCAGATCTGGGCCCACCATGTGACACTTCAGCAGCTCTTCACCAGCACTCCAGACCCGTGAGGTCAGGCCAAGGAAATCCTTCCACTTGAGGAGGTATTATCCTCCACCTTCTCGCTTCTGTCAATAACACCAGAACTCTTGTGGCAGTCCTAGGTAGCAAAGAGCCTCGAAGCCCTAAGCAGTACCTCTGGGAACTCCAGGGATGGAGCTCTGACTGGATTATAAGGATCATTCGCCTGTGCCCAGGTCGATGGATCTGCCAGTCGGGGGCAGGCTGCAGTTCTTTGCAAACTGGTGGCCCAGTGTAACCTCAGACCTGCGGGTTCTCTCCATTGTCCGCTAAGGGTACCAATTGAACTTACTGGATACTCTACCAAATTGCCCCCCAAACCCATTTTGGGGCTCGATAGCACATCAAGAGTAACTAATATAGGAGCTCTCCTCCCTTTTAATGGCCAGAGTGGTCGACCGCCATTCCACCAGGGCAAAGAAGGAAGAAAGTTTACTCCTGATACTTCCTGATACCAAAGAAAACAGGAGGAGTCCATCTTATCCTAGACCTGAGGGTCTTGAACAATTTCATCAAAAAGGAAAAGTTCAAGATGGTTTCCCTAGGCACCTTGATCCCCTTTTAACAAAAAGGGGACACGCTATGCTTCCTAGATCTTCCAAGCCACTGGAAGTATGAAGTGGTGGGAAAACAGCACTTCTGGTATCGCTTGCTGACATTTAGGCTTGCTTCAGCCTAACATGTCTTCACGAAATGCCTGGCCGTAGTAGTGGCACACCTTCACAGACTGGGAGTTCATGTTTTCCCATATCTGGATGATTGGTTGGTCAAGAGCACCTATCGGGCGGGGGCCCACAGGTCCATATGCTCGACCATCTGGCTTTTGGAGAAACTGGGTTCATCATCAACTATCCCAAGTCCCATCTCAGCCTGTCAACTCAATTGGACTTTATTGGAGCCCTGCTAGACACAGCTCAGACCAATCCCTTCCTGCCTTGACAAAGGGCCATCAATCTGATGACCATCACAGCAGAAATTCAACAGAGCCAGTAGGTGTCATCTTGGCATATGTAGAGGTTGTTAGGCCATATGGCCACGGCAGGTTTGTCACTCCCTTGACACATTTACACATGTGAAATTGTTCATTGGGCCTGAGGCTGCAATGGCGTCAGGCCATGCAAAACCTCCAGGATTACATCTGAGTCACCTTGTCTCTCCAGGACTCTTTGGTCCTGATGGTGAGTAATTTCAGATCTGGAATGGGGAATCTACTTTCAAAGTCCTCCTACCCAAATTGTCCTCATCATGGATGCATCCACCTGGGGTTGGGGAGTTCATGTACATGGGCTTAGCACTTAGGGTTTTTGGTCCACACAGGAACATCTTTATCAAATCAATTTCCTGGAGCTCCAGGCAAACTGGTAATGCTATGTGCTTTCAGAGGTCAGCTGTCCAACAAAGTTGTCCTGATCCAAACTGACACCCAAGTGGCAATGTGGTATGTCAAGCCTGGAGTTACAGGGTTGTACCTTCTGTGCCTGGAAGCAGTCCAGATCTGGTCATGGGCCCTATCCCACGGGATGGTTCTCAGGGCTATGTACATGGCCGGAACAGAGAACGTGATAGTGGACAGACTGAGTCACGCCTTCAGATCCCACGAACGGTCTTTGGATCAAGCGGTCACAAATCAGATCTGCCTCTGGGGAAGCCTGGATATAGACCGTTTCATAGCGCCTTGGAGCAGGAAGGTTCCTCAGTTCTGCTCCCTGTAGAGAACATGAAGCAAACCAGCCTCTGATGCCCTTGCCAGACATTGGGATGAGGGTCTTCTGTATGCGTTTCCTCCAGCTCTACTGGTAGCAAAGACTCTCTTGAAGCTTCACGAGGGCAAAGGGACCATGATCCTCATAGTCTCTCATTGGCTGAGACAGGTCTATTTTCCACTCCTGTGGGAGTTATCCATTCATAAATCATCAGTCTGGGGATTTCCTCAGATCTCATCGCGCAGGATTGAGGCAGGTTGCGTCATCCCAACCTCTAGGCCCTGTTGCTCACACCCTGGATGTTGAGAGGTTAATATTGCAACTGCTCGATCTTTCGGAAGATGTCTTAGGTCATAGTGGCTTCTAGAAAGCCTTCCACTTGAAAGTCCTATGGACCAAAGTGGAGGAGGTTCTCCATATGGTGTGAATAGAAGGGCCTACATCCATTTTCTGCTCCACACAAAAACTGCTTGATTACTGTCTACATCTGTCTGAGGCTGGCTTGAAAACCATCTCTGTTAGTGTTCATTTAGTGCAGGGGTGGCAAACTCTGGTGCTTGAGGGCCACAAACAGGCCAGTTTATCAGGGTAATCACAATGAATATGCATGAGTTAATTTTGCATACACTGGAGGCAGAGCAATGCAGATCTATCTCATGCATTTTCATTGTGGTTATCCTGAAAACCTGGCCTGTTTGTGGCCCTCGAGGACTGGAGTTTTGCCACCCCTGATTTAGTACATTCAGCGCATATCACCATGGAATAGATGGTACACCCATCTCTGTACAGCCTATAGTTGTATGTTTCATATGGGGCCTGCTTCATTTGAAGCCTGCCAAAAGGCCTCCCGCAGTGTCTTGGGACCTCAACGTGGTGATAGCTCTGCTGATTCAAGCTCCCTTTGAGCCGCTGTGCTCTGAAGTACCTGACCTGTAAGGTCATGTTTTTGGTGGCGGTCATTTCACGCAGGGTCAGCGAGATCCAGGCCTTAGGGGCAGCTCAAGGCAGCCTGCTGTCTGTGGTGAGGAACAAGTTAGCCCCCCTAATACCCAAAAACTAATTTCCCCTCTCCCCCCAGATTGTCGTGGATCAGCCGCAGTGGGCATACTTTCTCTTTCCCTCTGACCTCCGCACTCTCAACATTCCCCTCTTCATCACTCCGGTGCTGGCCTTATAAATACAGAAATACATTCTTTAGATATAGATATGCTACATTTAAAGAATAAATAATTTTTTTCATTTTCTATCAATTATGTATCCTTTGATCATACTTCACCAGCAGAAGTGAACCAAAATACCTCTAACACAAATTTCAGATTTTGTCTAACTAAACAAATAGAGCATACCCCTAGACTATTCATACCTTGGCTGAACATTAACTGTATCTGGCAACTCTATATGCAATAAAGCCTTGCCAGTTCTAGCCACCCAGGAAAACTATTTTTTAAATTGTTTGACAGCATTGTCTCAAATTTAGAAAATGGATACAAGCTCTTATTTAAATATTTAACACGTCATAGATTACACAAAATATTCCCACAGGTATGGAAACAAGTACAGAATAAAGAGACCATAAAGCATAAATAGAAATGTGAACTGGAAATCACAACAAGCCAGATGCTATATACATCAAACAATAATACAGTAAAACCAGGCTAATAAAAAGAATAAATATTTCAAATCATCCAAATAGAACATCCATCATAATTTAAAAATTTTATAAATTTTCCAAAACACCAATCAAATATTTCAAAACAGAAATAAATACCACCTGATAATTAAAACTGATATTAAAGAAATTTCTCCATCCCTGGGATGTTTTCATTTCCAGTCACTTTGAGATTATAATGGATTGGTCTTCTCTCTGACACACTACAGATGTTGAATCTTTCACACACTCCTTGTCATATGCACACCCATACTCCCTCTCTCACATACAGTCTCTGTCTCGCTCCCTCACACACATACTCAGGTATGTGACACACATATATGTGTGCATGTGTGAACACAGGCTCTCATACACACATTTTCATTTTTACACACACTGCTCTCAGAGCTTCCATATACATTTGGGCCGAGTAGGGGTGGGGTCTGATGTGGACTCACCAGATCTCTCTTCGAGCTGCAGCAGGATAGGTAATGCCGTGGTGCCCAGAGAGATGGCCCAGTTCATCCTATCCAAAGGCCAACACTGCTCACTCACCAATCACGGTCACCCCTCTCCCCTGACTAGTCTCTCTCACCAGCCATGGACACCTCTCCCCATGTGTAACTTACCATCTCCAGTCTGATACCATGGGACCAAGCTGGCCAGTCCCCATCTCGCTCCAGCTCATCCATTCCCCAGCAAGATCTTCTGGACAGCCAACTTGATCAGGCCACCAGCCCAGACATGCCATTTTTGATCCAACAGACATTGCCTCAGCCTCCACCGGCAGCACCTGCAGTACCAACAACAGAGGAATAGCAGGTCCAGGAAACTATCAACTGCATTGAGAGGAGGCATGGCCTCCAACTGCAGTTGATACGGGCAGAGCTTGCACATTTGAGAGCAGCTTATGTCAGAACCAGCAATGCCTTGTGGGTGCACTCAATTGACCTAACACAGAGCCTTATAACCATTGTCACCTCTGTCAACAGTCTGAATTCTGCTGTCACCCAGCTATTTGAAAGATTGCCGTAGCCTCAACCAGTGCCATCCCCATCCTCTTTGGAGTCAATGCCAGGCAGCAGTACCTAGAAATAATAAACTGCAGATATATGATGAATTATTATGTAATTAAATTCTAAACACCATCATATTTATGCAACGCTAATAGCACAAAGAATAGGTTGTCTTATTTAGGAGTAAACCTCATATAAAATGGCGGGCTTTGTTAAATTCAGATAGCCCTGTCAGCCATATAATAATTGTGCGGTCACTTCGATACCATTTTGATACCAAACCGGCACTATAGTATAATCATTGGTTACTCCGGTTTTTCTTTTTTAGTTTTTTGCTTTGTTTTAACTTTTTGTAGGGCAGTAATATTTAAGTAGCACTTATCGTGATTGTAGGTGCAGCGGGGATATCTGGCTGGCGGTGGCCCGACACGGCTCGTGTTTCTGACAGCTTCTTCAGGGGCCGAAACGTGCCAGTTAGTTCCCAAGTCTGCCCTGTAGACAATTCTGCTAATCGGCTGCAATGTTACTGTCATCGAGTATCATTCTGATATTTTTAAGTTAGGTTATATGCATTTTTTTGAATAGCCATGTTTTCAGCTCACATTTAAATATTTCTTTCTCATATCAAACATAACGTCTCAGGCAGAGACTTGTAACCGATATAGAAATGTGATGGCAGAAAAAGACCATTTAATGTATCTAGTTTATAACTCCACACCACTCACTCAGCTTTACCATCCCAAGAGATCCCCTATGTTTATTGCATGCTTCCTTGAATTCAGATACAATCCTTCTCTTCCAGCTACACTAGGAGGCTGTTCCATGCATCCACTACCCTCTCTGTAAATAAATATTTCCTTAGATGACTCCTGAATCTAACCTGTTTCAGCCTCATCTCATGACTACATGTTCTAGAGCCTCCTTGCATTGATATCTTGGAGATATTTAAATGTCTCTAACATCTCCCCTAAATTGCTTTTCCTCTAGGATATATGTTTAGATATTTGTCTAACCCTCTATGCTTTAAAATGAAGACCACTGACCATTTTAGTAGCCACCCTCTGGTCAGACTCCATCCTGTTTATATCCTTTTGAAGGGTGTGGTCTCTAGAATTGTACAGTATTGCAAATGAGGTCTCATTAGTGATGTTTTTTTTTTATATTTGATTTGTATTCTGCTTTTCAGGCACTTCAAAACAGATTATATTTAGGCACTATAGGTATTTCCTTGTCTGCAGTGGCCTCACAATCTAAGTTCGTACCTGAGGCAATAGAGGATGAAATGACTTGCCCAAGGTCACAAGGAGTAGCAGTGAGATTTGAACCCTGGTTTCCCTGACTTGCAGTCCATTGCTCTAACCACTAGGCTACTCCTACCCTTATACAAGGGTAATCTTACCTCCCTTTTATTTTTTGTTGACCATTCCAGTCCCTTTTAGATTAAGACAAAATAGATTTCTCTACCTTCAAAAGAAGGGGTTATTTTTACTTAAAGGGTCACACAATTATGTAGCATTTGGTTTTTCCACTACCTGATTTTGTTGATTTTGCAATCCTTGGAATAAAAGAGGGGCTGAGCCAACATAGATGTAGATGCCCATGTTATGGGCCTATTGATGATCATCAATGAACATGGAAAATAGTTATTCAGATTCTGCCATCTGCTCCCTTTTCTTCTCTAATCATACCTGTCTGCACCTTGTGAGTTCTTTTTCTGAGTTTACAGATTTTTTTTCCTCGGTGTGGTATAATTTTGGCTCTTTTTTTCCATTTGTTGCTCTTCAGAATTGGCATAGATTTTCCTTGTGCTGTTATGTCTCCAAGCTTCCCTGCTGACAGTATCTCAGAGAGTAGAAGTGAGAACAGATGGGCTAGAATTGAGATGCTAAACCCTAAGTGGATTGTAGTTTTATCCATGCATGTTCTGACCAGTTCTGGAAGTGGCAGGACCAAAATAAAATGGAGTTTCCAATCATATTGAGAGTTTATTTTTCTTCATGCTACTCCATGCTGGTGCAGTTAAGTTTACACCAAGTGTAAGCTTGCTTTCTCTGAGAAACAGGTCTGCATTAAAATGAAAATGTTGATTTCTTTATTGCTGCAAATCATTCTTTAAAAATATTATTTTTATTTATTTGATTTATATTCCTCTTTTCAGTATTTCAGAGTGGATTACGTTCAGATACTTTAGGTATTTCCCTTTCCCCAGAGGGTTTACAGTCTAATAGCTGGATTCATCATTCTGCTATATTTATATTTATCAAAACCTTATAAAAGTATTCTTCTACATGAGTGGGCTTATATTACATTTATATGAGAATGGAATGAGTGACCCTCATACAGCGCCCTTTGCAACTCGTGGCTTTTGTCAGAGCCTTTTCAAGCGCTGGGTCTTTTTAATCATAGGTCACTTCTTCGTGTGTGCTCGTATGAGAGCTGTTATGAATGTATTCCCCTGAAACTGGGGCTATACGTGATGCACTTATCTTAAAATGAGTTTTCCACAATGCAGCCAATGCTTGAACCTTCTGACACTGCAACACGGCACCACGAACACAACTAATAATCTTAACCCGACAGTAAATTGACCGCATCTTATCAAACATACCAATCCACCGCAAACATACCAATCCACCGCAGTGAGAGAGACTGGCCAGTCTCTCTCAATCACACAATGCTCTCGCTCTCTCTTACGTATACACAGGCTTTCAGTCACATACATGCTCTATTTCACTTACACACAAGCTCTCAATCACACACATGCCCTCTCTCACAGCCACAAGCCAGCCAAAAACATGCTCCATCTCTCTCACACACACACATTGACGCACAGAAGCACCCTCCCTGTCTCACATATACATTACTCTCACAGAAGCACCTTACTTTCAGACTTGCAGCATTTTTCACTTTTACTAAAAGTGAAAGTGATGCTCCCATCTGTTAAATAAGAAAACCACATTCCTATCAAAAGGCGAAATGACACCCTTCCTTCAGGTTCTGTCCTCCTAAGGGACAGCCACCCACACCGTAAAGCTTCTCTTGTTTTACGCTTTCAGGCAATAAAGCAAGTGTCTTTCTTCAAACTATCAGTCATATGATTATTCATGTGGGAGATATGGAACAGAAAGACATCCTTAGTCGGCTTCCTTTTTAAATGGGAAGATTCCAGTTTTAGTCATTTTAAAAATATACATTTTCTAAAGGCTTAAAAAAAAAAAGTCACGTGACGCTGTGCAAGGGAGTGGATGTAGGCTGCCCTTGCTGGTGCCCCGCTAAGCCATCCAGCCCCATCTGGGACTTTTAAACCCTTCTTTTGGGGACTCAAATTTGCGGGACTATTGCTATATAGACCAGGGTGCACTTAATTAGCAGAAATGTCTACCCGAACTGCAAGAAAGGAGAAAAAGAGAGATAAGGAGAAAACGCGGCCTATGGATCCTCAATCTGAGGATGAAGGCGGGCCAGCCGAATCGCTTATGCCGGCAACTTGGACTGAATTGAGAACCGCGGTAGTGGAGGCATTAGAGCCGGAATTCAAAAAGCTCTCTCATCAAATTTCGGATTTAACGTCTTCCATAGCTGGATACGAGGCCCGCTTTACCGAAATGGAACAGCATGTGTCGGAGGTGGAAGATGGCCTCCACACCACGAGGGCTGACGTCGTAAAACTACAAGCAGCAATAGCGCAACATACTGAATGTCTAGAAGATTTAGAGAACCGTTCTCGTCGATCGAATCTTCGTTTTGTCGGGCTCCCGGAGTCGTCGGAGGACCGGGAGCTGCCGCGGCGTCTGGAATCGTGGCTGACCCAGGAACTTGGCCTGATGGAGACGCGAGGCCCGCTGCGCATCGAGCAGGCCCACAGGCTAGGTCAACGCAGAGAAAACAACGAGCATCCACGGGTCACGATTGCTAAGATTCTCAACTTCGCTCACAAAGAAGCTATCTTGCAGGCGGTTCGGGGGGGGGAAACCTCTTACGTTTGAAGGCAAGAAAATCCTTGTTTTTCAGGATTTTTCGGCGGCTCTATCTGCTAAACGGCGCACACTTTCACCTTTTTGCGCTCAGCTGCACAACTTGGGCCAGCGTGCAGTTCTCATCTATCCTACAAAAGTTCGTGTTTCTACCCCAACTGGACCACCGCGCTGGTTCTCAGAGGCTGGAGAGCTTCGCGAGTATATTGCGGCACAGGATCGACCTACCTCTCACAGCTGACACTTTCCCAAGCTTGAAATGGCGGGCGACGGCTGAGCGGTTTCCATGGTTGGGGAAGCGGGACCGCTTCTATTTGCGATGAGTTCGTTGCTTCGAGCATTTGCGATTTCCAGAATGGAACCCTTTAGGGATTGTGGTCAGTGAGGGTCTAATGTTGATTTTGTTTCAGGCTGTTTACATCTCCTGCAGGTTTTCTTTTTTCCCACTGGGTTTTTTCTGGGTTACTGCACAGTACACAAAGACTATGCTTTGCAAGTTCTTAACTGTTATCCTTTCTCTGTTTGTATATGTGTGCCATATGAGATGATGTTCTAGTTATGTAAAAAAAAAAAAAAAAAAAGCGGACACCAGCCCCGGTTTGGGAATGTGTGCATTTTTATGTCGTGCTTATTCTATGCCTTTTATGCTAGATGGCGCTTTTGGTGACCCAGCGTAAGCACCCAGCAATATTTACAGGCTGCAAATGCAGTGATAAACTATGTCCCTGATATTTTGGGTTACACCTTCGGTGCCCTATGTTATCCGTCCTGACTTTCAACTTGTTGTTTCTGTTGGGGATTACATGGAGGGGCTAGATGGGGGAGGGGGGGACCTTAGTGTCCTGAAGTGACTCGATAGGAGGGGGTAACATGATGGGAATAAGGGTCTGGGAGTTCGGGGCTAGGCCTGGGAAGATACGAGGGGGGGGAGGGGTTTAATGTAGGACTAAAAGGCAGCTTGTGCTATCACAGGGGACATAGGGGAGGACAGGATAAGGGGGTTGGGATAGAGGGGGGGTGTAACAGGCTACATTGTAGTGTTGGTCTGGATTTCAGGGTGGAGGGTCAGTGGATAGGGGGGTGGCCCATGCTGGGACGGCCATTTCCCCTTTCAACAATGCAATATACTTTGCAGTTTATATTTGCAACCGAGGGGGATGGCTAATAGGAACCTGGTTTTGTTGTCCTGGAATGTTTGTGGTGTTAACTCGCCCATAAAGCGGGCCAAGATTTTACAGGCCCTCAAGAGGAGGTCCACAGATGTGGCCTTCCTCCAAGAGACGCATTTGACAGATGTGGAACATGTTAAGCTGCGCCAAAGCTGGGTAGGGGCAGTACACTTCGCATCGGCCGGCTCTAAGTCGGGGGGGTGGCCATTCTTCGTAAAAATTTACAATTTACGGTTAAGAAGGAAATTAAAAACCCCAATGGCCGTTATCTGATTCTAGAAGTGGAAATAAACCATACTTCCATGGTGTTTTGCTGTGTTTATGCTCCTAACACTCATCAGTCTCAGTTCTATCAAACGCTACAGCGAGCACTGCTCCCTTACATTGATCGGGCCCTGGTGGTGGGAGGGGATTTTAACGCGCTACGTGATCCCATTTGGGACAGGATTTCGAGTACCCCTGCCTCAAGCCCGCCTAGTAAAGGACTCCGTGCCCTAGAAAATACTTTACATTTAATTGACTCCTGGAGAACCTTACATCCCTGTGAGAAAGATTTCACTCATGTAGCTAGGGCGCATGCAACCCAGTCGCGCATAGATTACTTCTTGGTTAGTACCCACTTCTTTTCTAAGGTAGCGGGAGCAGGCATTGGAGACGTGGTCCTTTCCGATCACGCTCCTATCAGCTTGGAATTATCTGCAGCAAGCGCGGGCCCCTATACGCCGATATGGAGATACCCCTATTTTTTAGCTGAGGATAGCGCATTTCAAACCTATTTGCGGGAATGGTGGGAGGACTACGCTAAATTGAATGCGCAACACAGTATTGATCCCGTTTTATTTTGGCAGACAGCCAAAGTAGTATTACGTGGAGATATAATCTCCTACTTGGCTTATCGGAGGAAATCGCTAGATAAAAGGCTTCTGTCTCTGAGTGTGCAGCTCCAGCAAGCGAAATTTAAATTATTACGGCAACCCTCGCTGCAGAACGAAAAGTCTTTTATGGCCTTGCAGACTGCAGTGAACTCTCTTCTTCATCAAAGGGCGAAGAAGAGTGTCCTTTATTATCAATTGAGGCTTTATAAATTTGGGAATAAACCGGGGAAAATGATGGCAAATTTGGTGAAGGCAGCGAGGGGCTCCCGCTACATTCCAGCCTTAAAGTCAAAGGGGGGCCTAGTAGTCAACTCTACTTCTGGCATACTGGGAGCATTCCATAAATATTACTCTTCGTTGTATACGTCAGAGGGCTGGAACTCTGCAGCCTGGGAAGCCTTTTTAGAGCGAGTGGCCCTTCCTTCTATAACAGTAGAACAGCAGAGACGGCTTAATGGGCTGGTCACATCGATAGAGGTGCACGGGGCGATAGCTAGAGCGAAGAAATTAAACGCACCGGGACCTGATGGGTACAGTGCAGAATTTTATAAATGTTTAGTTGAGCCTCTGACTGAGTTTTTACCACTGGTGTATAATACCCTTATAGAGGGGGGCTCCTTTTCCACTTCAGGTAATAGGGCCTATGTTACTCTTATCCCGAAACCGGGTAGGGATCCGTTGTTGTCGGGGTCGTATCGCCCGATCTCTCTCTTAAACGTGGACCATAAACTTTTGGCAACAATATTGGCGACACGCTTGGGAGAGGTCTTACCAAATTTAATCCAGCCCGGACAGGTTGGCTTTGTTAAGCGGCGATATGCTCTCACTAACATTAGACGGGTGGTGGCGGTGATGCAAATATGTCAGCGATCCGATTTTCCTTATCTTATAGCCAGCCTGGACGCTGAAAAAGCATTCGACAGTGGAGTGGGGATACTTGTTTAGGTTGCTTCCCCTTATGGGGTTTGAGGGGTTTTTCTTCCAGGCTATACAGCTTCTATACCATGATCCGGAAGCCGTGCTTTTGGTGAACGGGATGTTGTCTGATCCTTTCCCAGTACGGCGAGGCACTAGACAAAATCAGTAGCAAATCAGTAGCAAAATCAGTAGCAAACACACTTTGCCCACTGACCACCAAAAAACACTCTTCAAAGGCATCCAAAAGACAACCCTGGTTTAATGATGAACTGAGAAATCTCAAACAACTACTTCGGCAGAAAGAAAGAAAATGGCGTAAAGCCCCTTCACCAGCCTCACTCTCAGACTACAAACGCACGCTCCACCAATACAAAAGCAGTACACAGAAAACAAAAAGAGACTACTATGCCCGTCAGGTTCATCACCTCATCTTTGACTCAAAAGCCCTATTCGCCTTCGTTTCCAATCTCACTAAACCTATCACTCCTGATATACCACCCGAATTCTCTCAGACCAAAGCAGACGAACTGGCTCTTCATTTCAGCAAAAAAATCTCTGACCTCCTCAATCAACTATCACTAACCACTAGCTCCCAAGACAACACATACCTTCTCCCTAACAAAGATATACAGCTTAAAGCATTCGAACCCATCACTCTCACAGAGATACAATCAGTGCTGAAGAAAATGAAACCTTCATCACACCCTTTTGATCAAATTCCTTCCAAAATGCTACTTCTCATTCCTGATACTATATCAAAATCCCTTGCCGAAATTATAAACTGTTCCCTCTCCCAGGGTATCTACCCAGATGATCTAAAAACAGCTTCAATCAAACCCCTCCTAAAAAAACCGAATCTAAATCCAAGTGATCCCAACAACTTCCGCCCTATTTCCAACCTTCCATTCATAGCCAAAATAATGGAAAAATTGGTGAACACCCAACTTTCCAACTACTTGGAAGACCACGGCATTCTGTCTCCAAACCAATATGGTTTTCGAAAAGCTGCAAGCACAGAAACACTACTTCTTGCACTTTCAGACTTCCTCCTCGCCGGCATCGATAAAGGCAAAGCATTTTTACTAATCCTCCTCGACTTCTCGGCGGCCTTTGACACCGTCAACCATTACCTCCTCTTAAAACAACTAGCAAATATTGGAGTGACAGCTACCTCACTAACATGGTTCAAAACCTTCCTGGAAAACAGAGGATATAGGGTCAAAATTCACAATACAGAATCCCAATATCACCACTCCACCAGAGGGGTGCCACAAGGTTCATCCCTCTCACCCACCCTATTTAATGTATACCTCCTACCACTCTGTCAACTACTCACAAAACTATGCCTTAAACACTTCATCTTCGCGGACGACGTACAGATTGTGATCCCTATAAAAGATTCAATCTCGTCAACAATGGAATATTGGGATAGTTGTTTATTAGAAATCAAACACCTCCTTACCAGCTTAAACCTAGTCCTTAATGCGTCGAAAACGGAATATCTCCTTATAGCACCTGAAAACAACATCACGCTCTCAAAGCCACCTACCCTCCTACAAACCACCCATGTAAGAGATCTAGGAGCCATCCTAG
Source organism: Rhinatrema bivittatum (assembly GCF_901001135.1). Lineage (NCBI taxonomy): Eukaryota > Metazoa > Chordata > Amphibia > Gymnophiona > Rhinatrematidae > Rhinatrema > Rhinatrema bivittatum. The sequence continues at coordinate 737,654,929 of NC_042616.1, read as the reverse complement.
ATAACCGTCTTAACCTCAAACCATTCATAAACCAAACTACAAAAGACTGCTTCCACAAATTACATATTCTGAAAAGAATAAAGCCACTTTTCCACGCGCAAGATTTTAGATCAATCCTGCAAGCAATAATCTTCTCCAAACTAGATTATTGCAATTCTCTACTACTAGGCCTCCCAGCTTCTTACACCAAGCCTTTACAAATAGTACAGAACACAGCAGCTAGAATACTTACAAACTCCAGGAAAATCGACCATATCTCCCCCATCCTCAAAGACCTTCATTGGTTACCGATCCACTTCAGAATTATGTACAAAACCATCATGATTATCTACAAGAACATCCATCAACACACTCAACTTGACTTACAAATCCCTTTTAAAAAATACACAGCCGCCAGACCCATCAGGGAACATTACAAAGAATCACTTCAGGTACCTCATGCCAAAACTTACCAACATAAATCCTACAGTTCAAGAGCTCTTTCATCAGCAGGTCCAATCCTTTGGAACTCCATCCCACCGGACTTAAGACAAGAACCATGCGCCCCAACTTTTAGGAAGAGACTAAAAACGTGGCTTTTTAAAAAAGCGTTCCCAGAACTGGATTAAATTCCCCACCCATCAGCACAAACACAAAGTTAGTGAACTGTAATAAACCCACTAACTTCATACGCAGTCACAGCATCTTATTATTATAATTCACAACAGCATCATATTTGATCATTTTTGCTACTCATCTATATTTTTATACTATACATATTTATTAATTGATACAGTTGGCTAAAATGTTAATATTCTTCCTTCAATTTCCTCCCCCTTTCAGATCCTAGTTATTTTTCCCTGTTTTTTGTAACTTTCTCACATCCTAAATATTGTTATTATATCTGTTAAGTTTCATTCTATATGTGACGTTGAATTGGGAAATGTTTTACTATGTTACTCTCTGCCTTTACTCACATTGTTAATTGTAAACCGGGTTGATGTGATTCCATCATGAAACTCGGTATAATAAAAAATAATAAATAGACAGGGTTGCCCACTATCCCCATTGATTTTTCTACTTACGATGGAGCCACTACTATTGGCCATCCAAGCACAGCCGCGTATTCGGGGAGTTCAGTTCCATTGTGGCACCCAGAAGGAGATTTTCAAATACACCGCTTTTGCGGACGATGTTATGGTATTCCTCACGGATCCGCAGCGTTCTTTGGCGGCTCTCTTGGCGGTCTTCCGGGACTTTGGAGCTTTCTCGGGGCTTCGCATTAATTGGGCCAAATCTGAGGTGTTGGCGTTCCATCCAACGCTCCGGGAAGGCTGGAGGGATCATTTCCCTTTGAAGTGGGCAGGCTCCTCGGTTAAATACTTGGGGATACAGTTGACGAATGATATGGCGGATATTTATGCGCTTAATATCATGGGCTTAATGAAGCGTACGCGTGAAAAACTGACCCAATGGCAAGACTTACCCATATCATTGGGGGGAAGAGTTAACTTGTTTAAATTGATTCTTTTACCTAAGTGGCTGTACTTGCTGCAGCACTTCCCGCTCTCTCTCCAGCGTCGTGACTTGCAGGCCCTTGACTCCCTTATGCGAGTTTTTTTTTGGGCGAGGGAAAAAGGCGCGGATACCTTTGGTGTGGCTCAAGTTAAAATGGGGCCGTGGGGGAATGGGGGTTCCTGATCTGCTCCGTTATAACGTAGCGGCTAATCTTTGAGTGGTCCGGGACTGGTTGCTGGGAGAATCACAATTTATCAGTTACCTTGCAGAAAGTACTTTGGTTGCACCCTTCGATCTCAAATTTGTGCTTATGTGTGAGCGTCGGGCTCTTCCCAGTGTCTTGCAGCGGAACGAACTAATAAGCCCGATGCGGGAAGCATGGCGGTTCATGACCAGATATTTACAAATCCCTACCCAAGTTGCCTGCTTGCTGCCTTTCATGGGTAATCCTGATTTTACTCCTGGGGGTCAGTCCCAGGGATTCCGGCTGTGGAAATCGCAAGGTATAGCACAAGTGGGCCATGTATTAAATACTATGGGCGAACTGTTTATGTTTGCTGAACTTTGAGATATGTATAATTTACCAAGTGGCCAGCTATTTAGTTATTTCCAAGCCCGCCACTATATACTTGCTTTACCCCCTGATGCTAGGAAGCCTGACCACGTTCACGCCCTTAATGGATTGCTCCAACTTGATAGTAGCAGGGGACCTTATCTCTCCCAGTTGTATCAGGTGTTAATTAAAGGCTTTGCTCCAGATACACTACAGGTTTCCGTGGAGCGGTGGGCATGTGACGGGGTTTTTACGATACCGATAGCCGCATTTACTGCATGTATGAAAAACGTGAATAAAGTTACTGGAAATATGTACTATCGGGAAATGCAGTTCAAATTTTTGCGCAGAGCATACATCACCCCCCAACTAGCATTTCGAGCCCAATTAAGTCCATCGGCAAATTGTCTGCGGTGCAATTTGGCAACAGGGACTATGTCCCATGTCTTCTGGGCATGTCCCTTTATCCATACTTACTGGGGTAAGATTGTGAATTATTTGCGGCAGCTTTTACATATTAATTTACCCCTTTCTCCCTAAATGCTTTTATTTGACTGCATTCCCCGACCACTTGTCCGTGATATCGGCGCCCGGTTTTTTTTAAAGAAGGCCGCGGCTGTGGGGAAGAAAGTGATATTACTCCATTGGCGGGAGCCGGGACCCCCATCTATCTGGACTTGGCGGATTCATCTACATCGCATGATGCAAATGGAACATTTGGATTCCAAAACCTGTTCCCAGCGTAGGCGTCAGTTCCTGCGGACCTGGAATGCCTATTTGCAGGCACTGCCACATCGTTCCAGAAGCTTGGTGCTGAATGATTAACCAAGGTTTCTATGACTGACTGGTTTGTTTCAGTTTGATCATGGACTATTCGTAGACGTCTGGTACCATAGTAGCCTTGAGGGGGTAGGGTGGGAGGGTGCTATGGGTGGTAGGGGGGGGGGGTGAATTGGGGGGTGGAAGGATGATTTGGTTTGTATATAAATGAGTAAATTGGGTCTGTTAAATGTACTTGAACCCGAAACTGTGGAAGTGTGTTCGCAGTTCGGTTGAATTACTGTTTCTTGTTGCTCAATAAAAATTGTTTGAACAAAAAAAAAAGCAAAGCAGTTTCAGATTCTATTCTAGTCTTCATGCTTAAATTATGCTTCAAAAAACACCCAAACAAACCCCACCTGGCATCAGTATCTTAAATTTGTGATTTTGCTGAGATGAACATTTTAAATACTTTAATTTTTTTTGCTTTAGTATTTCTCTACCCACTTTAAGTTTAATTTTATTTTCCAGAAGAGGGATGCTTAAAATTCAGTAATTTCATCTTTCATCCAACTTTTCAAAAGTTGAAGTATATGTATTATCATATTTCATTTTTTTAAACTGGCAGATTCCTTTCTCACATACACACACACTCACAGAAAGAAGATCGGCGCCAAGACTCAGGGGGCGATGTGGCAGGCAGCCAGCTCCCGACTCGCCCTGCCTCCCCCCGAGTGGTCCAGCGGAGGTCCCGGGAGCGATCTGCCGCTCCCGGGGCCTCGGCTGCCACTAAGCAAAATGGCGCCGGTTACCTTCAGCCCCTACCATGTGACAGGGGCCAACCAATGGCACCGGTACCTCCTGTCACATGGTAGGGGCTGAAGGCCACCGGCGCCATTTTGCTTAGTGGCAGCCGAGGCCCCGGGAGCGGAAGATCGCTCCCGGGACCTCCGCTGGACCACTAGGGGGGTGTCGGGAGGGTGGCACTCGGGGGGACGCAGGGCAAGTCGGGAGCTGGCTGCCTGCCACGGCGCCCCCTAAGTCTCGGCGCCCTAGGCACAGGCCTAGCTCGCCTAGTGGTTCCTCCGGCTCTGCACTCATTCCATTCCCATATAAATGTAATATAAGCCCACTCATATAACGGAATACTTTTATAAGGTTTTGATTCAAGCTTTTCCTGCTATTCTATCTGGTATCTTTTTTTTGTTTCATATTTATATTTATAGCAGAATGATGAGCCGTGGTAAAAATAAAAAGGGGGGGGGGGGGGGAGAAATTGTGCAGTCGGCCACATTGCGGCAGTGTGTTTTCGCCCACCGCAGTTGCAGCCAGTCCGCACACTTTCACACCCATAACGCCACGGGAAAAGATGGTGTTATTTTCCACAGTGCTGCCAGGGATAATGTGGAAAGCCTTATCGCCCACAGCGCTGCCGGGCCATAACCCTACCCAGATCCCACCCACGCTCCTCCCCTTCCCCCTTATTTCAATAATACCTCCACGATGCGGTCATAATCGCATGCGGTAGAGCATTATCATATGTGATAAGCCCCTAACGCACACGATAAGGCCACATCGCGTTTTAATAAATGACCTTGTAAGTTTGTACCTGGTTTTATTTATGGTATTGAGAAAACTTGTCTCTCATCTGTATCAGAAGAACTGAAAAATGTGCTTTTAGTTGCCAGTTTTCTTAAGTAACATGTTTCTTTGCTGGATTTCTATAAATTAGGTTATAATGCTCTATTTCTGGTATTGTAAATTGCTTCCATGGTAACATACATCTTGCCTTTCCAATGAGCAGGAAATTTTGACCTTACAGTTCAGTGTGAGAAATAAATGCATAATAAAGGACAATTCTTAGCTAAAATCCATTCCTAGTAGTACTTTTGCTTAAAAAAAAAAAGTTTTTTTTTGTTTTTTTTGTTTTTAATGTCTGTATACTTGATAGTTTGAGGTTTTAAGAAGTGCTTTGGAGGGATCCTAAAAAAGTTAGGAATGTCTCCATAGTATTTTATGTTCTCTCTTACAGTATGGAATCTTTATTGAGCAGACACTGAATTGATGTTTGTAGACCGACACCTTTAATTATCATTGAGAGTGCTAACTTTCTTGGACTTGCATTCTTCTGTAGCCTTGCCATTCGAATGGCATTCACTATCTTTGCTAGCCATGTTGCTGACTGGGACTTGGCATGGCTTACCATTACCCTGTGCAGAAGTCATTAGTTTCATTAGCAGCAGAATATCATGGTTTTTCTCTACAAACTGGCATTAATTGGTGTGAGATGAACAGTGATGGATATCTCTAGAGCAGTGGTTCTCAGCAGGTGTGTTGGGACACACTAGGTGTGTCGCAGAGCCAGCAGAATACTGATCTTTCCTCAGTCTGGGCAGGAGTTTGTCTGACTTATGTTATTGGGTATGAGAGGAAGCTGCTCTTGCTTCCTTCTCTTCTTGGCCAGTAGGAGGTTGTTCCCTCCTCCTTCTTCTTCACCAAGAGCAGAGTGCGATATCACCAGCTCCTGTTCATATGGGCTCAGCAGGACACCAAATTTATCTTCCTCTGCCTGGCTTGGCAGTGAGGCTGCTGATGCTCTCTTCACCTCACGGGGCCTGTATGTGAAAGCAGAAGCATAGGGGAGAAATGTGCGTGCTCTATAGATTCACTGCTGCTGCTGCTGATCTTCCTCTCCTCAATGCTTCTTGCTCTCAAGTGATGCTGATAAATAGGGAAGGAGACTCTTGATTGGACTGAAGTCTTTTCTGCTGGTTGGGAGCCAGGAGGAGGGGAAAATGTACTGGGCAGGAAGATAGGGAGTCAGGAGTCTGCTGATAGGAAGGGGGAGTAGGAAAGAAGGTTGGGGTTGCTGGGTAGAAAGAGGTGAAGGAGAAGAGGGGTTGGGGCTGCTGGGCAGAGAAGAGAGGTGGAGCTGCTGGTTTGGGAGAGAGGGGGTGGGAGATGCTGAGTAGGAAGGGGTAAGAAAGAGGTGGTTAGGGGTATTCTGGGTAGGGAAGGGGAAAAGGAAGGGCAGAAAGTTGAGCAGGGGGAAGAGGAGGTGCGGTGGGGGTGTCGGGAATGTTGGACAGGGATATGAGCATGTGAAGGGATGATTGAGTAGTTGGGAGAAGTGAAGGGTGATGGGGAATGGAGGGGAGTGACTGGGTACAAGGGCAAATCTATGTCAGTTTCTAGAACATGCATTTCTTCTCTCTTTGAACTTTGCCTAGCGTAAGAGGGAATTTTTGTTTCTAGTCTCCAGTTTTGCATTGCATGCAGAATGTGGTCTTGGGGTTTCCATTCCAGGTTTTGTTTCCCCATTTGTAATTTGTGGTCTTTTATTCTATATTTGGTGAAGTCAAGTCTCTGTGTTCTGTGTATGTGACTGAGATGAGGTACTTTACTAGAGGTTTGTATCAGCCTTATCTGTTGTATTTTCTCATTATAATATTGCACTGGTGGTCAACTGCTGCCTTTTCATGGGTAGGGCTATTGCTGTTTCATTTCTTGGAATTACTGCTGCCGAGGTATGGCAGATTTGATAAACATGTGCAGAGCGGGGTTTGTTTGTATTATTTTACAATGCACCTGGTAGTAGAGGGAGTTTGTGATGCTGTTATTAAGATGACACCAGAATCAGAATATATTTTTTTGATGGTGAGTTGTATAGGGAAATGTCTTAGTTTTGCTCTGCACCCATTGTTAGGAAGTGGGGGACTCCTGTGAATGCAGAGCATATGCTTTTATTTAGTCCCACGATGGTCACGTGTTCAGTGTCACACATGTGAGTGTCATCTCTCAGGTGTGTCCTGATAGAATAAAGGTTGAGAACCACTGCTCTAAAGAAGTGTGAACATTTCATGTTGCCTAGTTTCCTCCTTTTGTACAGAAATATACAGGACATCTTCAAAAATGTTAGTCTCATTCTGCTCTGACCTACCTGAGATTTCAGCTGAACCGAGGAAATAAAAAAAAAAGTGGCTTATAAAAATCTGCAAAAAAATTTGAATGAAATTAGATGAACAATTGAAAACTTTTTTTTGGAAGGGGCATGTATACAGGTGGGGAGGGGACAGACAGACCTGATCTTATAAAACCACTTTCCCTTTATGATCGAGACTAAAAAGTCCCATGTCAGGAAGCTGAAAATATCTCAGTTGCATACAGAAAACATTAAAAAGAGGGAAATCTCATAAAAATGTCTTGGAACATCAAACAAACCATTCTTACAAGAATTTAAGAATATGCAAGCTGTGTGCAGAAAAATATGATCCCCCATTACTACTAGATCACTTTGCCAAAAATCGATCATAGAGCTTAAACATTTTCCAGTGACTTTTCCTGGATATTCAGCACACTGTAACAAAGAATTCATTTAGTTTCTCCACTTCTCTAAGTGCCCCTTTAACCCCTCAATCATCCTACTATCCCACCAACTCCTTTGCTATTTTCTGGGTTTGGATATATTTAAATACGTTTTTATTATGAGTGTTTGCTTCTTTTCAAATTATCTCTTAGCGCCTGCCTTATCGATGGATTACATTAAACTTGCCAATACTTATGCTTTTTCCTATTTTCTTAAGATCGTTCCTTCCTTCAGTTTTTGAAGGAAGAACTTTTGACTAAAATAGCCTCTTTCACGTCACATTTTAACCATACTGGAAATAGTTTGGCCTTCCTTCTACCTTTCTTAATGTGCGGAATACATCTAGACTGCGCTTCTAAGATGGTATTTTTTTAACACTCTTAATATTGCGGCAAGATGCGAACATGTCTGTAAGTTGACTTTCACAATGCCGGAAGAACACCAGAGCAGTAACTAGCCCCGTGAAGAAGGAATCCCGCTTTCTGAAACACGGACCGTGTCGGGCGTCTTTACATCTTGAACTTGAAAAATCAGTTCTTTGGGCTGATTACATACAATTTTCCAAGTTAAGTTAAGAAACCATTATTAATGAGACTGTGGAGAAATTTTGTGAAAAATATTTTATCATCACTCACAATTCTACATTATTTCTAATATTGCATCACTTCAAAAAATATCAAAAAATGACCAATGATTAAACACTGTGGCAATGATCAGATGTGCGGAGCGCACCGAATAAGGTGTACCTACCAAACACATTTTGCCCAAATATGATGATCATCTAAAAATCGCTGTTGATTAATTACGGTATGTTAGTTCTTTAAGATTCTATCTCAACTACTACCACTACGTAAATATCGACAGCCGTGACACTATTCTGTTTTGTGAATTATTTAACATTGTCCATGCCTGTTGTAAACTTTTACCTTTGCCTCTGGGGACCTGAGTACAGAATAGGGAGTATTTCAGAGAATGCTACCCTGGAGATTCTGGATTTCAATATTCCACCTAAGAACCTAAATTTGCTTCCAGAACCTCCCTCCCATATTTACCTATATTTTTGGTACCCACATGTACCATGACAGCCGGCTCCTGCCCAGCATCATCTAAAATCTTATCTAGGTGATACGTGAGGGCCGCCACCTTTGCACAAGCCAGGCATATTACCAGGCGAGCTTCACGCCCACAAGCCAACCAGCTATCTACATTCCTAATAATTGAATCACCAACTATGACAATCGACCTAACCCTTGCCTCTTGGGCAGTAGCCCTGGGAGGCACATCCTCAGTGCAAAAGGATAATGCTTCACCTGGAGAGCAGGTCCTTGCTACAAGATCACTTTCTGCTTCACCAGGTTGATGCTTTCCAACCAGTAGACCTTCTTCCTCCAAGGCAGCACCAGGGCTGCCAGACTGGAGTTGGGACTTGGCTACTATGTCCCTGAAGGTTTCATCTATAAACCTCTTTGTCTGTGTCAGCTCGTTGAGGTGTGCTACTCTAACCTCCGGAGATCAGACTTATTCTCTGAGAGGCAAGAGTTGTTTACACTGGGTGCACACATACAACCTCTCACTGGCAGGTATAAAATCATACCGGTACATGTGACATTCGATGCAGAAGACTGGAAAGCCCCCCTCTAAGCTGCTGGATTGCTGCCTTCATCTTAATTTTCTTTGGTTCTTAGTCAAGTTTAGGTTGTTAGAGGAGTAGGAATGTGTGGCATATTCACTATTAATCTGGTAGTGATCTGCAATGGGCTAATTTAACTCTCTGTAAGGCCAGAAGCAATTCTATGTTTTAGGTAAAAGGCTGATTGATTTTTAATGTGAAAATGTCTCCTGTCTATATATCAAAAGATGAGCTAGGGGCGGGAGGGAAAGACAAACACACACAAACTAAGCCTTTACCTACCTTTTAGCTAACATTTTTTAAAACATTTTTTTAAAATAAACACCATCTCACAATAATGAATATATCCCAATAGTTTACCTTTCCCCAAAACTTTTTAAGTTATAAAATTTCCCAAAGAAATACTTACCAATCCTTTTCAGCCACCAGCAAGATGATACTCTCATCTCGGTGATTGTTCTGTATATGTTTATTTTATTTATTGCTGGAATTAAACTTGACAAAAGGAAAAATAGCTAGTTGTGTTACACATTTAAATCTGATTGATTTCTTTGACTAGAAAATGTGATCCAGTATATATGTGCTGGATGTTGTTTATCTGAATTTTAACAAACATTTTGATACTGCCCCACATAGGAGGCTGGCTTAGAAACTGGTTGAGTGATAGATCACAAAGGGTAATGGTAAATGGTATTCATTCTAGGAAAGTAAAGTGATTAGTGGATTGCCTTAGGGATTTGTCCTGGAACTGTTTTTGTTCAATATCTGAGTAATGTAGAGGAATTAGGAGGGAAAGCTTGCCTTTCTGCAGACACTTAGATTTGCAACAGAATGGATATCACTGAATGAATATTCCAGGGAAAGCAACCTTTTTGAAGTGGTGTGCCAAGATTTAAATATTAAATTTTAATTGACAAATTTCAGTTGAAACATTAAAAAGTTATATAAAAATGATTGAAACTGATAATTTTTCCTCATGTAAAAATAAAATTATAAAAATAAGATAAAAATGTCTCAAACCCTCCCCCCTCCTCTCTAGTACACCCTCTATTAGGAAAATAGTACAAGCCAGGCTTCAATAAAACCCTACACAGAAAATACTCGCTAGCTACCTGAATACCTCCTCTAAGACACACGTGCAGAATCTCACCAAATACAGAATAAATTGACCGTATCAAAGTATAAATAAAAACATGCATCAAAAACTGATCTGGAATGCAACAATCCAAACTGTTTTTTCCATTGTAGCACAGCATTTAAATATTACCATGTCTCATAAAATATCAAAAAAATTAAGAAATATAAGCAGTATAATAGTAAAATGTACCATAAAAAAAAATCTTAAAATGGCTGTTGAATAGAATAACATCCAGTAATTGGAAAATTTTAAAAAATTTGTATATAAGTTTTTAAACACCAATCAAATTTAAAAATTGCAGCCACAAGAAATGAATACTCAATAATTAAAACTTGATATCTGGGAGCTTTTGATTTCTAGTCACTCTGTGATTGGCATCAATTATTTGGGGTGGGAGATGGTGAATACAAAATTTCTCCTCTTTCTGACATTCACACACTCTCCAAGGAGCGCACACACATGCTCTTGCTCTGTCTCTCCCTCCCGTATGTAATCACACACACATGCACGTTCTCCGAGAGTCCCACATGCAATCACATATACAACACTCTCTTCCTCGTGCAATCAGAAACACACGCTGTCTCTCTGCCACATGCAGTCTCTCACACACACACACACACACACACACCGGTTCACACACAACACTTTTTCAGGGCCTGAGCCTCTTCTTCATCCGCCAGCGAGATGGGATTCATTGGCAGCTGCTGGGTTCTCCCTTTTTCTTCGGCAACTGCGGGATGGGTTCTGCGATAGCCTTCTGGACCTCTGTCTTCAGCCGCCAGTAGGTCTTCACTGTCTTTCTTTTGCTGTTGCCATGGGATGGGCTCTGTGGTGGCCTGCTAGATTATAGGATGGGCATTGTGTTTAACTAAACACATCTCCTGCTGCCACAGAGCCAGTCTCACAATAAAAGCTGTGAGACTGGCCCCGCGACAGCAGATGACGTTTGGTTAAATGTGACTCCGCCTGTCAAGGGGGAGGGGAGGGATATCGCAACCCCATAGCAAAGTACTTGCAGGTTTGCATCGGAAGTGCCACTAAAAATAACTTCACATGCCACAGGTTGCAAGTCACTGGAATAGACAGTATGAGTTTAAGAGGAATGGTCCAAAGGTTGGCAGTTATAATTCAATGCAAAAGTGCGGTCATGGGAGCAATATACAGTGGATGGTGAGAAGCTTATATGAACCAGTTAAGACTAGATCTTTGGGAGTGTTAATGTCTGGTGCTCTAATAGTAGGTAACTAGTGAGATAAAGTGGTAGCCAGAGGGATTCTAGGATGTATAGGGAGAAGTATAATCGATAGAAAAAAATGAGGTGATAATGCTTTTGTATAGGTCATTGATGGGACCACAATTAGAATATTGTCTAATTCTGAGGCTCTTCCACCGCAAGAATTAGAGAGGCTAACAAAATGGTGTAAGGTCTGTAACAAAAACCATATGACAGAAACCTAGGAGCCTAAATGTGCATGCCCTAGAGCAGTGATTCTCAACCTTTTTTCGGCTGGGACACCTGACAAATGGTTCTCACATGCGTGACATACTGAACATGTGACCGTCATGGGGCTAAATGTAAATATACATTCTGCATCCTCAGGAACCCCCTTGACCCCCAACAATGGGTGCAGAACAGAACTAGGGCATTATCCATACAACTCACCATACAAAAAAAGATGTTCTGGTAACATCTCGGTAAAAGCAAAACAAACTCCCTTTACTGGCAGGCACAATACCCCCTCCTTATGAAAAGACAGTAATTTACCACTAATGCTATTGAGAAAACACAACAAATAAGATTGATACAAATGCCTACATGCTAGTAAAATACCTCACCTCGGTCACACACCCAGAACTGACCTTCACCAAATACAGAAAGACCACAAATTTATAAATATGGAGACAAACTGGAATGGAAAACCAAAACAGCCACTCTGCATGCAGTGCAAACCTGGAGAAATGGAAAAAGAAATATAGCACCTACTATAAATAGTCCCAAGATCTGCAATAATGCACACAAACTAATCCGCACAAAGTTACGCCTGCATTATGGAACAGACTCAAACAATAACAACCCAACTTATGAAATAGCAATACTACAAATATTAAACCAGGCCCTAAACACTAATTCACTTCCTATTAGGAAAACAGAATAAACCAAGCTGCTATAGATCCCCACACAGAAATAATTGTAAAACTATACTCATAAATGTTACAAACTGATTTATTTTATTTATTTATTTAGGACTTTTATATACCCACATTCATGTGAAAATTACATATCATATCTGTTTACAGAAAAAACACAAAGTTGCAACAAGCATTACATAGAACAGGGTATCCTGGAACTGGGAGCAAGGGATAAAATAAAAAAAACAAAAAAACATGGTAACTAAAAACAACTGCAAAAGTGTGAGCCACCTAATAATTGGGATGACTCATAAACAATATTAAATCCAGAGAGACATGAGAAAATGGCGAAGCAATGGTAGGAAAAGCCAATACGAAGATCAGCAAGTAAGATTCATTTCTAGATACTAAAACAATGCGATTAAATAAACGATAAGTCCAAAAGTGAAGTCAGAGTGTGTGTTTAGTCTCTTCCAAACCATATGTAGAGACTATTCCGGGCAGGAATGGAGAAGGAATGAACTAGAGAGGGGGGGTGTTTCTTGTGCGTGTGAAACAGTATCAGCTAGTGATCCGGGAATGATCTTCCTGATTTCATGGGAGGATCGTCTGGATAAGGAAATGCTTGTTTGAAGAGCCATGTTTTGAGGGGGGTTTTTTTTAAAGTTAGTGGGCATGTTTCTAGTCTGAGATCTGGGGGAAGAGAGTTCCATTGAGAGGAACCAGCAGTAGATGGGGCACGTTTCCTTAAGGCGGTTTTGATTGGGGGGGCGTAGAGAGATCCTTTGTAGGCCGATCTGACCGGTCTGGAGGATTTTTGGAAACGGAGAGGGAAGTTAAGATCAAGAGGTGTTAAATTGTGCGTCGCTTAAAAAATCATCATGAGGACTTTGAAGAGAATTCTAAATTTGATTGGTAGCCAATGTAAGTCGTGGAGTATAGGCATGATGTGCTCTCGTCTGTTGGTGTTGGTCAGGATCCTCGCGGCGGAGTTCTGTACCATCTGCAGCGGTCTGATTGTATTAGCTGGGAAACCTAGGAGGAGAGAGTTACAGTAGTCGAGTTTTGAAAAAATGATGAATTGCAGCACCGTGCGAAAGTCATGGAAATGGAGGAGGGGTCTTAGCTTTTTTAGAACCTGTAATGAACAGAATAACATTCAACAATTAACAACTTATTAAAAAAAAAAAAAGTATTAAAAATTGTCCAAACATCAATAAAATATTTCAAAACAGCAGACACATCACATAATACCCAATAATTAAAATGGCAGTCAATCAAGAAAAATAAACTTAAAAAGCCACCTTTACTTACCCTCTCCAGCAGCTCTCCTACTCCTTTCCCTTGCAGGCCAATAGCACACACCAGAAACAGCAGTGGCTGCTGAAGCTCTGTCCTCTTCCTTAGGGCCCACAACCAGTCACTCACACACAGTCTCTGTCTCACACAGACCAAGAACCTCCCTAACCAGTCTCTCTCTTCCTCACACACACACACCAGTCACCTCCCTGACCAGTCGCTCTTCCACACACACACACACCAGTCGCTCTTACACACACACACACACACACACACACCAGTCGCTCTTCCACACACACACACACACACACCAGTCGCTCTTCCACACACACACACACACACACCAGTCGCTCTTCCACACACACACACACACACACACCAGTCGCTCTTCCTCACACACACACACACACACACACACCAGTCACCTCCCTGACCAGTTTCTCTCTCAATCACACATAGGCTCTCTCACTTACATACAAGATCTCAATCTCACACACATGCTTTTGCTCCCATTGTACCACAGCCCACAAAGCTGCCACTCGCGCGCACACACACACACACAAGCTCATGTGGATCCTCTTTTCATTGTTTGGCCCAATAAGCCTGGTTTCCGCTCTTCAGCTGCCTCTGGTGGCGGCACACAGAGTTTTTCCACACTTCAGCCTGCGCTGGCCTGACCACCGGCGGTGGCACGCAGCATGTTTCTGCTCTTCAGCCGGCCTGGCCTCCGGCGGCGCACAGTGTTTCCGCTCTTCAGCCGCTGCCAGCCTGGCCTCCGCTGGCAGCACACAGGATCTCTCCGCACTTCAGCCAGTGCTGGCCTGACCTTCAGCGGTGGCACACAGCGTCGTTCTGCTCTTCAGCCGGCCTGGCTTCCGGTGGCGGCACTCCCCTACCAACTGCATTGGCCAGTCCGCCTCTGGGGAGAAGGGAAACACAAGTGGGGCAGTGGGCCACCGGGATCCGTGACATACCAGCCAGAGGGGAGAGGGTATGAGAGAGGGGAGGGGGTGTGGGGGAGGCGAGAGTGAGAGAGAAAAAGGGGTGTGAGCGGGGGGGGGGGGGCCGATGCTTGAGTGTGGGTGCCAGAAAGATGGAGCCTATATGAGGAGATTGTGAAGGAGTGTGTATGTATGTGTGTGAGATTGGGAGCTTGTGTGTATGAAAAAGGATCGTGTATATGTGAGGGTGCTAGCCTGTATGAAGGGATTGTGTATGTGTGAGAGAGCCTGTGTGAAGGAGTGCATGAGAGAGAGACATAGGTAGCCTGTGTGAGAGAGTGAGGGAGCCTGTATAAGGGTGTGTGTATGTGTAATAGAAAGAGGGAGCATGTGTGTATGAGAGAGGGAGGGACAGTGTGAGGGGGGCAGTACTGAGAATGGGGTCAAACTCTGGGACTGGCGATAGAGTGTAAGGGGTTGAGTCTAGAGATGGAGGGGAGAGATACTGGCAGGTGAAGGAGTTGGGGCCTAAGAAGGCAAAGTGGCCAGGAGAGTAGGGAGAGCGAGTGGAAGGGACAATCTTACAGTGAATTTCTAGGGAAATTCTGCTCAAAATATTTAAAATTCTGCAACTCTAACTTTTTTCAGTATTAATTTTAAATGTAATTATTTAAATTATTTTGAACAATATAAAGTTTGCAGAATTTTAAGGTTTGTGCGCAGAATTCCCCCAAGAGTATGTATTAGCTTATTTGCTGGTCTTTCCTCAAAATATATTAGACAACTTCAACTTGTTCAAAACTCAGCTGACAGACTTTTTCTAGTACTAGTGTAAGGGGGCTTGTTTGTCCTATTCTTTTTAGTTTAGGAGTGGAGGAGTAGCCTAATGGTTTAGAGCAATGAGCTACAAACAAGGGAAGCCACGGTTCAAATACCACTGCTGCCCTTTGTGACCTTGGTCAAGTCACTTAACTCTCCATTGCCTCAGGTACAAACTTAGGGCCTGATTTACTTTCTCCCATTCTGAGTCTATAGGAAAAATGCTTACTAAATGAGGCCCATAGATGTTAAGCTCTCTGGGAATGTGGAAATACCTATAGTTCCTGAATGTAATCAGTTTTGAATGCCTGAAAGACAGAATATAAATCAAAATTCAGGCAAACAAAAATAGGCTTGGGAAAACAAGACCATCTTCTCTCTTTCCTCATATGGTTACTACAACCTGCTCTTGGACTGGGCGAAGGGGTAAACAGCTCCTTCCTGCAGTCCTGGACAGGGGGTTTCAACCTTCCCGAAGGCATAGGTCTCAGAACACAGAATCTCATACAGACTTAGCCAAAAGGACCAAAAATCTCTCTCTGTCTCCCCTCCAGGCTTTAACCACAGACCTGGCAGGGCAGCCTCCCCCTAAATTAGAGAGCACTCCAAAAACATTCCTGTCTCCTCCAAAACCAAATTTACACTGCCCACGCTATCCTAACTCCTAACCCCCCATACCTTGCGAACTAGGGAAACATTTCAGACACTCTCAAGGGAAGTGTTGAAATGAATTAATTTTTCCTCTAAGCTGGTTAACCCAAAGGGTAGGGAACTAGGGCAATCTAATGGAGATCCAAGTTGTCTCTACATAGCAAAATAAAACCATCTTGATCTCTTACTATTTCATTTTCTCTCTGCTTGAAAAAGAGCAAATATATACCCTAGAGGTGGGTGATATTGCCTCTGGAGGAATTTCAGCATTTGTTAGATACTTCCTAAATACATCAACTGGAAGAAAATGTGCCATTCTTCAGAAAACTAGCGAAATGTAGATTTCTTTTCCTGGTGATATTCCCAAGATTTTTTACTTAGTTGCACAGCACAAGGCTTTCTGTAATAAGAGCAGAGACAGTAGATTCCAGGATTGATATTTTGTCTTGCACACCTGCAAATGTTCCATATGATCTTCAAACAAAACATCTTGGCTCTTCAGTGTGGAAACAGTATCATTGGAAAGGTTACACAATTGATTAATGCATTCAGTAATAGACAAGAACACCTAAATCTTATCCAGATTGAGCAGTGGGGCAACAATATACTTTACCCAAGATGGTGTCTGCAGCAGTATAGAGAAACCCTGAGTTGCTACTGACCTCTGATACAACTGCATGTCATGGGCCTTCTTCCTTTACAATTGATCTGGCTTCCATATCCACTAAATGTCAACATTTGCATTCACTCAATGACTAAACACTGCACAATGACCACATACTCCTGCAGCAGGCATTGTCCTGAGAATGCCATGCAGCACCCCAAAGACATTTATCTGCATTGATTGACTGGAGGAGACTCAGCATTAAACCACACTTGACAGTGAAAGGAGCCTAGTAGTGCTATAGAAATGTTAAATAGTAGCAGTAGACTAATTTCTCTTCAGAGTGGAGTGAAGCCTCCAGTTTAGTGAGGACACCCTGCAGCGTGATCCTCCTACAAAGACACAAAAGGCTATAGCTGGCATTGCATGTAGAATAAATGTGTCCATAGGGCTGGCAAATAAGTTTAGATTTTATTCTCCCCTTTCCTCTTCACTATGATGGTTAACAAACACAATTAAATTTCTAAATATCTGGAGCAACTTACAATGGTGCTCCTGCAGCATGCTGCTACTTGGTGTTGGCCATCTTGATTTCTCATTCCTCAGTTCTAATCAAGGATTAGTCAACTTTTTTTTTTTTTCTTCATTTTTTAACCCAGAAACCCAAGTTAGCCCTTTTACTAGGAAGCCAGTCACAGAAGAACAAAACCTTTAGCCAACATCCTTCTCCTAAACTTTTTTTAATACAACAAAATAGGGCTATGTACAACCTCAAAAAGACCAAAAATGTTCTAGCAGTTTTCACACCTCATTTAGCTCTGGGACTACCAAAAACATTGTCATTCCAGAGCTACCACCCTGTAGATGAGCGCTTACACATAAGGGTCACGTAACTAAAAACAGCTGTTAGCAGGCATGCCAGAGGTTTTTAGCCTACATGCCAATTGACAAACTAGTTGGTAATGAATTAGCATTGGTGAAAACCTGTACTAAACTGGGCCTGCGTTTGCAAACATGTATTAAAGTTATGCAAATAGAGCTTTAAGCTCTTATCATCTTAGTCATTAACTCATGCCCAATTTACCTCGGCCTTGTTAACTTTAGCACCACTTCAGAGGGGCTAGCGGGACCATCACCACCTTTCTGTCAGAGAGCCCCCTTTGGTGGCCCACCCAAGCCGCCTTCCCTCTAGATTATGTACTAAGCATTCCAGAGGGCTCCCTGGGTCGTCACCAGTAGGAAGGAACAGAGAGCAGTTGCGCTTTGAACTGGTTAGTCTGGGGGAATTTGATATGCATGATGTGCGCGCACAAAAAAACCCCGCTATCTCTACCGTGAATTTTAAGCATGCACACACTTGTACGTACATGATCTTAATGACTACGCCGCTTAGAATAATTTTAGCGTGTGTATTTAGATCATTATTTTATGGGCCTGTTAATGATTCAGCCTTAGAGCAAGTGATTTTCAGAGGTATTTTCACAGAGAAAACAGTGGTTTACCTATGGAAATGGCCAGTTATAAAATTGCTTGCCCGATATACCGGGAAATGTGTGCATGTATATCTATGTACATGCATCTACTCGCAATGAGCATTGTTGTTGCCGGGGATAGGGTTGTGGGATTGTACTTGTGTGCATACTTTTGCATTTTCAGTCAGTGTGCAAGTAAATCTGCCCTCCCTCCCCAAAAGAAAATCTGCGCACACATTAGCAGGCATAAATGTGTGCAAATAGTTTAGGTGGGGTAATTTTCAAAGGGAAAATATGTGCACACTTTCCCTTTGAAAATTGGAAAAACATATGTACATACTTCATTAAAATTTATGCAAGCTGTTAGAAAATTACTCCTTTAATTTCTGCATTACCCTGTTAGCTTTAAGAACAAAAGAAATTGCCATACTGGGTCAGACCAAGGGTCCATTAAGCCCAGCATCCTGTTTCCAACAGAGGCCAATCCAGGCCACAAGAACCTGGCAAGTACCCAAAATCTAAGTCTATTCCAAGTTAGTTTTGCTAGTAATAGCAGTGGCTTTGAGTACTTTTACCATGATGTTTGAGTGACACATTGACTCCTGCTGTGCTTGCCCCCTGGAACATTAGCTTGTGCCAACTTATTTCCACTTTTAAATTAGAAGCCAGTGTTAAGTGCTGCTTGTTGCTTCCTATTTTGGTTATAGTAATAGGTATCCTTATGCGTGTGTGTGTGTGTGTATAATAATCATTGTATATATGTGGAGCTATCTATTGATAGGTACACTTTGCACTTGTTTGGAAATAACAAGATATTGCATGTTCTTTTTTTATGGTTATGCTTCCTGTTTTCCAAAAGGTGTGTAACTTCCAAAAGCTGGTCAAAAAATATATTAAGTTCAATGAAAAGTTATCACCTTATATACTGTTTATTGGTTGACCTTTGTTTCTGCATGGTTTCAAGTATATTCATGGTGATAGCTGTATGACTTTCTGATAAAGTAGATGAAGAAAACACACATTAAGAGGTTTTGGGGTTTTTTTAACGTTAATTCATAATGACTGAAAGCTGCTGTTAATCAGTATGGACTTGGAACAAGTTGGAAAGTGCATGTGAGCAGCATGACATAAAGGCACTTTTCCCTTCCTCCAAGCGAGTGAAAGTTGGTATGGGGATTGAGAATACAAGTTGTTAAGCCATTTTAATTCTGCACTGATTTTGAACCATAATCACAATTCCCTGAAAACATTTTGTCTTGATCCCCTTTGCCAAATTTCAGCTGAATCGATTCAGTAATTTGCTACAACATGTGGATGGGTGGACAGGCAAGACCCAATGTTGACTGTCGTACCATCTGAGCCCACCTAAAACTGATAAAAAAAAAAAAAAAAAAAAATTAGTTAAATGTACAGAAAGATCACAATCGTAAGGATCTGACTTTTTTACTTTAACAGATAACTGTATCTTTAAAGACTTTTTTTTCACCAATACTGCTTCTTTAAGTTTCATTAGAAAGATGTAAATAAATAATCTGAGCCTATCAATATAAAGCTAGTGAGGCGATTTCCAAAATTTTCCAGTTTCCTTAAAAGAATCTCATTGCATTTAGTAACAGATCTTGGCTTTTTATGATTTTCTCCTTTGTAGATCCTCTTTATTACTGGCAACAAACTGGAGAAGATTTGACGGCAGTAGTTCAGCTTCCAGAAGCTTCTGCACAGGGGGACTTACAGATCCGGTTTTCTCCAAATCATATCAGCGTGAGACTGAAGGGGCAGGAGCCTGTTTTAGAAGGGCAGCTCCATGCCCTTATTGAACATGAAAGCAGCACATGGGTAATGAAGGACCGCACGAGGTGAGATGCGTGGGTCTTTTATTGCAGTTTTCATATGGAGTTAACAAGCTGCTGTTAGGGATGACTAGCATGGAGAAGGAATAGATTACCGCTTTTTTCCTGTTCAATCTCCGTGGCGTTCAGTAATGCCCAGTAGCACCATAAATATAACAAGTAGGAGTGTAGACAATTTAAACTTTAAAGTAAATCCAGAATGGATTTTAAGCTTCTCTGCAATCTGAGTTTTAATATAACTTTTAGAACCTAAATACAGTAATAAAAGAAAAATGTCATATCACAGTATAAAAAGTATCAGATTTTATGACCTGGGTGTAGTGAATTTTGCCATTGGACTAGTGCAGTTACTGGAACCCTTGTCAATTGTCTATTAAAAATTGACTCCAAAAATACTGGTGAACTGGTGATGAGAAAAGAAACAGGGAGATTGTGTGGGCTAGGTAGCTTGGTGGGTTCAGCCTGAAGTTTTTCTGCAGCAGTTAAGGCAAGGCTTCCCGTGCCTGTCCCGGGGGACCAAACGGCCAGTTAGGTTTTTCAGAATATCCACAGTGAATATGCATGAGATAAATCTGCATGCAAGCATATGACTGGCAATGGAGACCCCAGCATATGTTTGGGAAGCCCTGAAACCAGAGCATATTGTTAAGATCCAGTCATCACACAGTTCAGTTGCCTTTATTATCTTTTATTTTATTTTATTTTTTTTGTAGGCATTGGAAGTGGTTGTTGATAGAAGCAACTATAGTTAATTTTCTGAAGACCATGTTTAGTTCAGATATAGCACATCCATTAAAGAACTTAATACTTTCTTTAGAGACTGAAGGAGCTAAAGATGTACTGTCTAAAAGAGAGAAGGAAGCAGGGCGATGATTCAAACATTCAAGATCTAGCAAGCTTCCATAGGATACTAGAAGGTAGCATTTTCCATGGAATGGAAAACTAAAGGATAAGAAGTCGTCACTGAAGCTGGGTTCCATCTGCATGCCAAGTGTTTGGTGGATACCACATCGCATGTGCTGTCAATGATGGAGCTGATCCTTTGGAACTCTCTTCCATTTGCTCTATGGAGGCAAGATGGCAGTTTTAAGGCAATGTGAGGCAGAAGGGGGAGGTGGAGCAGCAAGGGTTGAAGCGTGTCTTGTCTGGCAGTGTTGTGTCAATGCTATGAGGATGGCAGACACTCGTCCTTCCTGTTCTTGCCCCTGGATCCCACCCCTGAGGCTGCCCCCAGGGAGCACTGGAGCCTGTTTCTCCTCCCACCTATCCCTTCAGCAGGTAGTGGCAGCCTTCATCACACACCGCTCTGGGACCCAGTTTTCTGATGATGTAAGGGATTTAATGTTAAACAGTAAGGCTCAAGACTAAACAGACTGTATTTATTGACTGACTGTTTAATATTTTACAACCATTGCTATCAATTCCTATTTATGTATATTGACTGTGCATAATCCTTTGTTAACTTTACAGAAAAGGCAAAAGATGTTTCCTAGCTGAAATTTTTTTTTTTTCTAACTTTTAAGTTGATTTTGTTGCATTGCAATGTTGTAAGCGTACTAGCTGCTGGCACAGCTAGTAAGCAGTAATAAGGATAAATTGCTCTATAAATAGTTTCAGGGGTCAAGGCAAAATTATTGTGGTTGTATTTCCTGGACACTTAAAATTATGAGTACTGCGTTACCAGTTGCTCAGGCTTTTCATTTAAAACCCATTTGAAACGTAAGATAGCGTCAGTTATGCAGTACTTCCTGCGATCAGAAGAAGACGAGCACTAATGAATTGTGATTGCATGAACCCCACAGTTTCCTTTTCTGCCCCTGAGCTGAACCCTGCACACTCCTTACAAAAGAAAACATTCTGGCAATAACAAAATAGCAAAATGTTGATAAAGCTAGAAGGCAAAACATTTTCAAACAATTATTTGAAAAAATCTTAAGTATTTCTAAATTGCTATTTTTTTGTAAACTGGTGAAAATGTATATATATAAAAAAAGAAATTCAAAGTGCAACTGATTTATAGTTATAGCAGCTTCTATATAATGTAAATGTATAGTATCAGTGTAACTAAGTTTCATATATCCAGGCAATAACTAAATGCTTCATGGAAATTTAAGGTGCCACCATCTGTTGTTGCAAAGCAGCATGCATGAAAAGAAGCATCTGAATCGTACGACAAGTATTACTCTTTTTAAATGTAGAGGCATTGAGACCTCGATTGAGCAGAATTCAGGTAGGCTTTGTCAGACTAATCCTCAGGGGAAAAGCCTGTTGCAGGGAGGAACATTTGAGGCAAACACCAGAGTAGGGATCTGGGGTGGAGTCTTGAGAAGACAGGCAGACTGGGATTCCTCTCACACGCCAGGCATTAGAAAAGGTCTGTGGTGGGAGATAGGGATATGGAGGGGGGAAGAGAGAGCTTCTTTTTTCTGGTCCAGGGTCAGAGAATGGATTTGGAGGGCTGTCAAGGCCAACTCACCTGATGGAAGGCTCTTAGAGAGTACTTGATACGTGTTTAAAAGTTCCAAGTGTCCATAACAGGTATTTGGATTATGGTTCAAGGTGTAAAAAGACTCTAGCAAAGTGACTCTGTCTGACAGTGAAACAGACTTTTGGCCATGTTTTAATAGCACAAAGAAACCATAGCAAACAGTGCCTGCATCTGTGAGAGTAGACAGATGTTTGGGTTGTGTTTAAAGGTGGAAGGAGCCTATAACAAACAGTATTCTGTATCAGTGGAAGTAAACAGACATCAAGAACCCAAAGAATGCCATGCTGGGTCAGACCAAGGTCCATTGCGCCCAGCATCCTGTCTCTGACGGTGGCCAATCTGGGACACAAGTGCCCAGCAGTTCCCATAAAGTGGATCTATTTTTTGTTAGTCTCTCCCAGAGATAGAAATGGCTTTCTGTAATCTACCTGGCTAATAATGTTTTATGGACTTTTCCTCCAGGAATTTCTCCACAACTCTTTTAAGCCCCGCTATGCTAGTCACCTTTACCATGTTCTCTGGCAACAGATTCCAGAGCTTGATAGTGCACTGAGCGGAAAAAAAATACATACTGCAATTTGTTTTCAATTGGTTGTTAGTTTCCTGGAGTGTTCCCTTGTTTTAGTATTTGAAAGAGTAAATAACCTGTTCCTCCCCACTCATGATATTATAAACATTATTTATATCCTCTTTCAGCCATCTCTTTTCTAAGCTGATGAGCCCTAGCCTCTCATCATAGGGAAGCCATTCGCTATCATTTTTATTGCCCTTCTTTGCACCTTTTATCTTTCTGCTATATTGTTTTTGAGATGGCTGCGATCAGAACTGCCCACAGTACTCAAGATGAGATCAAAGTATGGATTGATAGAGAGGTGATATGGAATTTTCTGTTTTGTTCTCCATTCCTTTTCAGATCATTCCTATTTGCTTTTTTTGACTACTGCCACATACTGAGCTAAGGATTTCAATATATTATCCACAAGATCTCCAAGGTCCTTTTTCTAGGTGGTGATTCCTAGTATGAAACCCGGCATTGGGTACCTTTTGGTTGGGATTATTTTTTCCTATGTACTTCACTTTGCACTTTTCCACATTACATTTCATTGGTCATTCAGATGCCCAGTTTCTTAGGCTTGCAAGGTCCTTCTGTTTTAAAAACTCTGAATAATTTGATGTCATCTGCAGATTTGATCACCTAATTCATTGTTCCTGTTCCCAGGTCATTTATAAAACTGCGCGGGCCCTACCTAGTATGCTGATCCCTGTGGTATTCCATTTGTGGAAAACTTTAGTCCTATGTAGGATAGCACAAGCAGTTTGTAACTTCCCAGAGAACAGAGAAACTCTGGTCTTGGTCTTCTTACATAAAATGTATTCTTCACAAGCCAGTAGTTCAACACAATCAGCTTGCTTTCAGCAACATTCACGTTCAGCATTTACCTTCAGGACAGAGGTGCATCAGGAGATGCCTTCTCCTGGAGACGTGGGCCTACGCCCTTATTCTTTCTGTTTGGGACCCTCCCACAAAGCCACTTATCTGTCTGGCTTTTAAGGTGGACCAGGCTAGATGCCTTGACCCATACTGTTTAAGGAGGGTTTTTTAGGGATGCTTATTCCCCCCCCCCCCCAGCTTGACCTGTTGAATTAAGCATTTTTACCCAACCTGGATAGCTTTCAGGGAGGCCAAAACCAAGCAAGCTTTATGTGTTTTCTATTCTCTGGACTTCTCACCCCGTAGACTTGGGGGAAGGGCTACAGAGTTCCCACGTTTCCTTCGTGCTATGGATACTCTTAAAAATGTCCCATCTTTCACCACTAGCCACTGTGCTCTTTGCCCAGTGTCCCCATTCTTTATTTTACATGAGTCGAACCGAAGCGACGAGTTGCAGTTTTTGTCCTTGAGGCAGATTATTTCTGGAACTCCTTCCAAGAGGACTCACTTGCACTCCTTGGGGAATTGTTGTGGTCCCAGGGAAATTCTCAGCTCTTCCTCAGGACTCCTAAGTGGTAATTTCCCATTTTCTTGCACCTTGATTTGTATTTCTTCATTAAATACTGTTACAGGTTCTACTTCAGTTCCAGTCTTTATCACGGCCTCTTCAGGCCTCTTTGTGCTGCCTCCCTGCAGCCATCGTTTCTGCCTCTTCACTTTGACTTTACATCTTTCAGGGCTGGTTTGGCTCTTCCCCATTTCCAATGAGGCCCACACTGCAAGGCTCCATCCTGGGTTTCCTTGAACCTGAACCACATTCTGTGCAGATTCATTCACCTGGGCCTGTTCTTGCAGCTCTGGCTTTACTTTTTCATTCTGTTCCAAAAGTGCATTCACTGTCTTGTCTGGCTCTTCACCAGACGTTTCTGTAGCGCTGTCCACAGGCCTCTCCTGCCCTAGCACCTTTGTTATCATTATCTTCCTCTTCTACATCTGAACTTTTATCCCTCTGGAGGGTAGAGCACCAGTCAAGTGATTCATTAGGCTGCTGAATTTCCTTTGCTTCCAGGTGCATTGAGCCCTTCCCCGGCCTTACTTCTGGCAGGATGGCAGTTAAGAATGCACACCTTACTTCTATTCTTTCCAGGCACATGCCCAAGAAACCTGGCTCCTTATGGCACTCTCTTCCAGTTGCCTCTGTCCTTCCTGGAGGGCTTGAAGCAGAGCTTGCATTTTGGCTTACTTGTGCTCTAGTGCAGAGCAGGCTGGCTTGCTTCTAAAGGGCCACGTCAAGATCAACTCTTCCTTTTTTTTTTTTTTGTGAGCAGGAGAAAAGGAAAGAGAAATATAACCCTGCTCGCTCAGTGCTAACTCACTGTAGAAATCCTTTCTAATCCTATTGCAGGCTGCTCCTTACCTGCAATAATATTATTTTAAATCAATTTGCCTTCAGGCCTCAGGATACAATTCTGTATATTAAAACAAAACAAAAAAAGATTTCCAGCTATTTTACATCTGTGCTCTGTCTGAGCCACACTGTTTTACTCTTCTCAGTGCTCTGTATACATTTAGCAGCAATGTGTCTGTAAAATAATTCTTTGGGCAGGAATTTCACAAAAAACTTTTATTCTTTTCCCTAGTCTCTTTTCCTCTTTTGGAGGTGTGGGTTTTTGCCTGTGTGGTCACGTAGTGCAGAAATCCCCAAACTGACACCATTGTGGGATAGCACAAGTGGTCTGTAACTTCCAGAGGTCCAAAAAAACCAAACCGGAAACCGGTCCAATATTGCAGTAGCAACCAAGAAAAAAGAACCGGTAAACACCAAGGATTCAGCACTAAGCATCAGGCAAGCCCGACTCAGGCCGAGTTTCGCTCAATAGAGCTGCTTCACGGGCTATTAAAAACATATATAAACAAATACATATAAATACATTTAAAATTATTTCAGACACGTAAAGCCATATATACCAATGTGTAGTGAAATAAAAAAAAAAAATAATACGATAAATAATAGACACACAAAAATGTAACCATATACTTAAAAACACAGACTATAAAATAAAACAACTTGTATACTCCTTGTATGTTTGTATGTATGATTTCAATTTTGAAAATATGTGAATGAATATGATAAATTATGATGAGAATAAACTACCCAAATAAAAAATAGTGAAAAGGAACAAAACGCATCTAAAAAGGCAAACAATGCCTATAGCGCAAAAATGCAAAGTTGGCCTGCATCCAGCAGATCGACTTCACTGTGTATACTAAAAATCAAACATAACAAGATCACAATCGATGGAAAAAAATATATAACTAAAACCAATTATCAAGGGTCTTTGAGACAGCATGCTGGCAAGCACGATAGATCTTACTTAAACAGAAGCCAAGTTACACAGTTCTAATGCATGACTGAGGTAATATCAAAAATGGTTGGTATAAAAACAATGACTCAGGTGGCAAAATTGATGAATAACACACTTACCATACTGACAAGTCCCCATTCAAAATAATGACCTAACAAATTCTCTCATCACAATCAAAACACAAAAAGAGTGTTTATAAAAATAAATTCCATTTAATGCTTGTGTTCAGCCCCATGGTTGTAAGGGATTAAAAAGAAAAATACATCTCTGCTTTTAACAGGTAAGGTAAGTATGATTATCATCGCACACGAATTGTTTGATGGTGTCAATGAGGGTAGCAGGCTACTGGTTAGAAAAGCAGGCTGAGAATGAGGAAAGGCAGGGTTCAAATCCTGATGTCACTCCTTGTGACCATGGACAAGTCACTTACCCTACATTAGGTACAAATTCAGGCCTAGATTCATCAAAATGTGATAAGTTTCGCATGAATAATGCCCGCGATAATGAAAAGGGATGTGGCTATGATAATTTAGAGTTACCGCACTGAGCGCTATTTCAGCGTTTCGCATAGTTATTTTATTGCACCCCACAAACAGTGAAGTGCCCAGACTGACACTGTCTTATTTGGAGAGGGGGAGAGAGGAAGATTGGGGGGGGCGGGCGAGCAACACGCTTTATAAGGCTCTCATATTAGTCAACTATTTATACCACTATAGGAGAGTCATCTAGTAACTCGTTTTGGTGGTGGACTAGGGTTTTGGGGCCAGTTTTACATATACAATCAGACGTACAAACAGCACAATACACATCAGTGAAGACTGGATGTGATTTGGAATGAGTAAAGATACACAAAGATGAGATTTCTACAATGTTCTCTCGCCCTAGCTTGATATTATGATGCCCCCAAACCCTAGTCCACCACCAAAACCTCACGCGATAAATAACGCATGTGTTATGGCATTATCGTGGGTGTTATGGCCCTAATGCCTGCGATAATGGCCTAATGCATTTTGATGAATGACCCTATTAGACTGTAAACCCTCTGGAGGGAGAAAAAAAAAATATAGTACCTGAATATAATCTGCTTTGAAATGTCATGAAAGGTGGAATATAATTTTTAAAAAATGGATTGTTGTTGCTCAATAATTGCCAAATCACATAGTACAAAAGAATTTAATACTTACATTTGACATTTCAACAATAAACTTTATAAGGGTGGTAGAAACAAATTTGCCATAGATTAAATCTACAACCTTATTCCTCACAATGGGTTTTAAGCTGAATCATAAATAGCCAACAGCACCAATCATTTACCAATTTGTAATTATTCACAAAAAAAAATCACTTTATAACACTAATTTAATGAAAAAATAAAAATGAAATCTGTCACGAGCTTGGAAGAATGGACCCTGAGACTGTTGACAGACAGGGCTAATGCATGGTACAGAATTGTCAGGCAGAGACAAGGTCAGGCAGACAAGGATGAGGTAGACTGGGTCTGTTCAGAAGCTGGAGACAAGCAAGGATCAGGATGGGCAGCAGATGGAAACAAGATCAGAAACCAGGCCAGGACTCAACTGGAAGTCAGAATCAGGAACAGCCAGATGCAGAGGAACGAAGAAATAAAACCAGTTGCTCAGGCACCTGCCCAGAGGAATGAGCTTTCTTTTTTTCAGAGCAGTGTCTGTCATCAGTCTGTACCACAGGAAATTTTGGAAACTGGCCCTGAGGGGCATGCAAACAAATAGAAGGAAGAGGATGCAAGGGAAAGGAGAAAAAGGTTGAAATATGTAGTAAGTTGCTACAGCCCTTACTCAGAGCAGCAGGATATAGCAAAGGAGCAGGACACCAAGAGCCATGCTGGGAGCCCTCAGCACATAGCGCTGGGCTCAGGACCATGAGGTACAGGACACGGACTGTGTACATCACCCCATGGTTAGCAGCATATTACAGTACCTCCACCCCTCCCCTCAAAGTCCTCTCCACAGAGCTCCTTTCAAGACCTCTTTCCTTAGGAATATGGGAGGGAAAAAAAGCAATGAAATCTCTTGATCCACAACAGGGCATTGAGGTCCACTGGTTCCCATGACCTTTCCTTGGTGCCATAACCCTTCCAGTCAACTAAGCAGCAAAGTTTGTTTCTCACCACCTTAGAGTCGATTTCATTGATCTCAAACTCTACATCAGGGACAAACAAGATAGGAGTGGGAGAAAGGGCTCTCTTGAACTATCTGCATTGGTCGATCTACCATTGAATTCTGTAAATAGTTACACTGTTTCCATGTTATTTTGTTAGTTTTCTGTACGCATAGTTATTTTCCATATAATGGCACTGCCAAAATGTTACAAGTTATCTGTAAACCGATACGATGTGCAAACGGTTGTTGGTATATAAAAAAACTCTAAATAAATAAAATATCTGCTGAAAAAAATGGTTTAAGTAGGGAGCTGTGGAAGGAGTTAGGAATATAAAGGGAAGTAGGAATCTTGACTTTATAGGTCACTGGGTTAAGCTGTCGTATGATCTGATATGGTCTGATCAATCTAGGAGCAAATTTGAAGGAGGATACCTTGAAACAGATGTTTCTAGTGCTGAGCCACACCTCCAAGAGTAAATTGAGATGCTGGTATATGATTTTTTTGTCAGCAAACTTCTTGTAATGGTCAGCTGCTCGTAAGAGGAGAATCTGAGTATTCTTCCAAATCTCTTGCAAACTGAAAGAGAGAAGATCTGCTGATGGAGTCTCTGTGGACAAGTAGAGAGGTATAGGTATTTTAGGATGTCTGCTGTACATGACATAAAATGGAGAGGACCCAGAGGAGTTAATGTCTCTATTACTGTAACAAAACTCTGCCCATGGAAGCAGTTGTATCTAGTCATCCTGCCTGACTGACACATATGCTCTAAGGAAATTCTCGAGAATCTGGTTAACCCTGTCCATTTAGCCATTAGACAGAAATGAAAAGTCTAATGTCAAGCCTAACCTTTTACAGAGGGCACGCCAAACCCTTGATGGGACTTGTACTTCTTGGTCACTGACAATATGTTCAGTGCACCCATGTAACTGGAACATATGTTGGAAGAAATGGTTTGCTGCAAGAGGAATAAAATGGCCATCTTGGAAAATCGATCAACAACTACCCAGAGGAGTGGCATAGATCAGTAATGAAATCCATAACAAAATGAGTCCATGGTTTCTGGGGTACCAGTAAAAGATGGAGTAGGTCTAGCAATTGTTGACAAGAGGTCTTACTCTGCACATAATGGGGGGCAATGCAATAAGATGCACGCTGAAAAAGTGATTATATTGAGTGTCTGTTTTCCTAATGTGCATGCACCGTTTCCCTGTGCACCCCAATGCAATACTTAAATGATTGACGTTCAGACAAATTACAAGGCATAAATCCTATTGGCTCTTCTAGAATTGCTCTAAAGAATCTTTTTCAGAACTTCAAGTTCTGAAAAAGCCAGAACTTGGCTTTTTAAAAAAGCATTCCCAGGCCTTGATTAAAACCTCCACCCATCAGCACAAACTCGTATTCAAAAATTGGATTGAAATAAAAATCCACCAACTTCCCACTCATACACAGCACCATATTATTGTCCTTCACAACTGTATCATATATATTCATTTTTGCTATACAACTATATATATACAATATTATAATAAATATTTATTAATTGATACAATTGGCTGAAATGTAAATATTCTTTGTTCAGTTTCTCCCCCTTCCAGATCCTAGTTAATTTTCCCTGTTTTATTGTAACTTTCTCACATCCATAATATTGTTATAGTATTTGAAGTCTCTTACTGTATTTGAAGTTTGAATTGGGAATGTTGATTACTAAGTTACTCTCTGCCTTACACACATTGTTAATTGTAAACCGGGTTGATGTGATTCCAGTCATGAAATTCGGTATAATAAAATAATAAATAAATAAATAAAATGTATTTAGAAACCATTAGTTACCCAGAGTGCCTGCCCCAAGTTAACGCAAGTATATTGTTTGTAATGGCAGCAGGGCATTGAAGTCAGTGGAGTGACACTTGCTCAGTTGTTGGCTCATCTGTGTGGATGATGTCTCTGGCTTGATTCAAGCTCTGGACCTAAACCTTCAAAAGCTCATCCATTTCTAAATACCCACAGTTCTATTGAAATGATTTTTGTCCAGGAAATCTGCTTGCATGACTGTTCTCCATTCTTGTCCTTGGCATACTTTAGTAAACAATTCCCCATATTTGAGGAATGCCATGTCTGCTAATTCGAGATCACTTCAAATTAAACTTACCTACCCTTGTATTACTTCTTAGTATGCAAAATTATAAATATATATTATGGAGATCTTCATGATTCATGCTGATGATGACCAAACTTCAGGTCCTGTATTTTGAATCTGGCATGTAATTTATTATAATCATTGGTCTCCTGTGAATATAAACATCCAGTGCACATAGTGCTAAATGTCCAACAAGGTGAAGTTCTTATCTCTCTCATGAATTAGTAGTATCATTTCTCTTTACTCTGGCAGGGTTTTAGCTCTTGAAATCACTTCAATCTTTTTACTATACTTGTTTCGATACTCATAGAAGAAAATCCCAATATGGCGTCTGTTTTGAGTCAATGTCTGCCTTTGCCTCTGCCTCAGGGGATCATCTTCAGCTGCATACCGGAAGTTAATCTCTGCAGCAGAAACATCTTTTAAACCTCTCACAGTGGTTATCATCAATCAGCACCTTGATAAAATGGTTATACCAGTGTTACTTGAATTGTATTAATCTTATCAATGTTATATGCACATTTCCAAATGTTTATTATTGTATTTTTTTATAAAACATTCCTACTCAAATCTTGATTAAAATATATGTAATAAAACACTGTAAATCAAAATTATTTCTAAATCCAATCTCAGTAGAAATATTGTCATAATCCTACTTGTCAGTGAGGCCTCAAATTATCAGTGCATATGATATTCATAGATACTTCAGTAAATATGACATGCAGAACACCTTATTGCAAAGTTGAAATCTTCAGAGGGAACTGCATGCAAACTTAAACTAACTTAATGGACAAAATGTCATTAAGACAAGATGTTGAAAATATCCCATTCACTATTAAGATTTTCAAAATTAGTGCAAGGGTAGCCAACTCTGATCCTCGAGAGCCATAAACAGGCCAGGTTTTCATGATATCCACAAGAATATGCATTCACTGATTTCATTGTTTGCAGTGCTTGGCCTGGCCTGTTTGTGGCTCTCAAGGACCGGAATTGGCCACCCCGGTATCAGCGCATGCAAAGTGAGAATCCAGATTTGCTTTTCTTGATTTAGTTCAACCTTTCTATTGCCGCCTCTTCATCTTGCAGGGATATACTCCGTTACAGTCCATTTTAATTCCTCAAACTCAAGGGACAATGATTCATAGTGAGAAATCATTGGAGCCTGTAATTTCTATGTATATATATTCAGCTTCAATGTGCAATACGTTTCTTATTTTTCTCTTCATTCTAATCACAAACACTTGGTGACAATGACACATCAATGCATAGGTTAAAAAAAAAACAGAGCGATAATTCATTATAAATTTCCTCCAAACTTGAACTTGCGCTCCAGGACTACTCCAGAATTGTCTCTCAATAGTTTGATCATACAAACCACATTGGTTGCATCTATAGTATTCTCCCTCGACTGCTTGTGAATAAACTGATGGTAAAAATCTCACAGCTTGTTTCTTAATATTCCTTGTACATGAGCATGCCTCCATTTGACTCAAGGAGGAATGTTTTATTAAAAAAAAAACCCAAAAACTACAATAATGAACATTTGGATATGTGCATATTACATCAATATGATTAATTCAATTCATGTGACACAGATAACCATTTTATCAAGGTGCTGATTGATTGATTGATCACATGTTTCTGCTGTGCAGATTTACTCCCAGTATGCAGTTGAAGATGAACCTCCAAGGCAGGGTCAGAAGTTGGCTTGAAACATAGACACCGTGCTGGGCTTTTCTTAAGAGTATTGAAGCAAGAATGGCCAAAGACTGAAGTGATTTTAGAGCTGTAATGCTACCTGATTGGAGGGAGATGATACTATTAATTCATGAGAGAGATATGTACTTCACATTTTTGGACATTTAAACATTGTTTGCACTGGATATCTAAATTCACAAAAGAGCAATGATTATAAATTACATGCCAGTCACAAAATACAGGACCTGAAATTTGGTCATCAATGGCATTATGTATGAAGGTCTCCATAATATATATTTAAAATTTTGTATATAAAGGGAAGTAATACAGTTAGGTAAGTTTAATTTTTCATGATTGTTAATCCCATACTAATATAGATTTATAAGTAATATTTGGTAATTCTAGATGCCATTTAATATTCAAAGTATTAACTAGCACTTGTAGGAACAGTTCTATTATGTACTTTCATTGCTTTTACAAATAGTGATGAATATAATAACCACCAGTTTTGCTATTTTGTATTGTTGCCCTACCACTGAGGCAAACTTTTTTTTTTCCTGCAATTAGTAAATAGTTTTGTATTGTTCCTCATCCTTTATGTAATATTACATTTTACTCTGGTTTTTTTAAACATAATTTTAATTGAATTTTGATGAACAAAGAACAAAATGCAACATTTGGGAACACATTGCTGTTTTAATAAGTTTTACACAGTCTCTCATGGATTATACTACAAAACCAGGAAAGGCTTACTACTTCCTTACTTATGAAATCCCACTCCACCCCAATCTAACTTAATAAAGATGAAAGTTGCCCTCACCTACATAACTGGTATGCAGATTGAGCTCTGCCTCATCCATCCCTTTATTTATTGGCTTTTTTATACCGAAGTATAGCTCGCTGCCTTCACTCCGGTTTACAGGATAACAACTTATTACATTTAATAACAGTAGAACCATGTACCATATTAGAATTGAACAACTTTAAACATTTTGTTAAACAATATTACTGAGCAAGGACTTACAATGAAAAATCAGGTAGTGATTAACATGTCATGTAAAGACTTGTGTACTTCATCAATTGTTGGGGGGGTAAATTTTTCTTACTTGGGTACTTCATTCTCTGTGAGAGTTTAGGTTTGTCTTACTTGGGTAGCGTTGGGACTGAAGGGAAGTAACTGATCACGGAAAGCAGTGAGATGCAGAACAATTGAATAAATAAGAGTAACTGAATTAGGAGACTGTGGGTAGGCATGGGGTGTCACGAGGGTTGTTGTCTCTAGAGGTAAGTATGTGCATAACGGAGAGTGTTTATGTGTAAGAGCAGTTGTGAGCAAATTAACCAACGCCATCATTGAATGCTTGGTTAAATATCCATGTTTTGAGTTCCTTTTTGAAAGATTTGATATCGCTGAGTGAGCTTAGGTAATCTGGTAAGGAGTTCCATAATTTCGGTCCCACAATGGAGAAGGCTCTGTTCCTAGTGTTGGAAAGCTTTGCTAGAGGAAGAGAAGGTATTACTAGATGCAGTTTACTAGTGAATCTTGTCGTGAGTTGTGATTTGCGTTTCTGGATCATGTTATTGAGGGCGGTGTTGTCTGCTTTGTATATTGCATTGTGTAAGATTGTTAAAGATTTGAATTCGATTCTTTTTTCGACCGGTAGCCAGTGAAGACTTCTCAGAACAGGGGAGATATGGTCAGATTTTAACTTGCCGGTTAGTACTCTAGCTGCGGCATTCTGTAGTAGTTGTAGAGGTTTTAATGCAGTTTTTGGGAGACCGATCAGGGGAGAGTTGCAGTAGTCGAGGCTGGTGAAGATAAGGGATTGCAGGACGGTTCTGAATTCTTGTTGGTGTAGAAGCAGTTTTAGATGTTTGAGTATGTGAAGTTTGTGAAAGCCTTCCTTTGTTTTCATTGCGATGTTCTTTTTGTAGTTTTAGTTCGTTGTCGATCCAAATGCCTAGGTCCTTTACATTGTTCTTTAGTTGTATGCTAATGTTGTCAATTTGTAAGGAATGCATGAGGGTTATTTGTCCTGCGTTTTTTCTTTCTATGAGGATACATTCTGTTTTGTTCATGTTGAGGCATAACTTTAGGTGGTTCAGCATGTTTCTAACTGAGACAAGGTAGTTAGCTGTTAGTCTCAGTGCATCTTCGATAGTGGAGGTTATTGGAATGAGGAGTTTAATATCGTCGGCGTACATATAATATGTTACGCCTAGACTTGAGATGAGTTGGCAGAGTTGGGAGTAGGTAGATATTAAAGAGGGTGGCCGAGAGGGCGGACCCTTGAGTTCGCTAGTTTCAAGTGGGATCACATCGGAGGAGTAGTTGTTGAGGGTGACTTTGAAGTATCTGTCTTTTAGGAAGGAAGAGAACCAGTCTAGGGTTTTACCTGACAGGTCTATATCTGCAAGTCTTGAGATAAGGTTTTTGTGGTCTACTGTGTCGAATGCTGCAGAGAGGTCGAGTAGGATGAGTAAGTGGCTTAGTTTGTTGTCGAGGCCTCTTAGTATATTGTTTGATAAGTTGAGAAGCAGGGTTTCTGTGCTTCGATTTTTCCTGAAACCATGCTGGGTGGGATGTAGTATTTTGTTGTTTTCTAGGTGTTCATTAAGCTGTATCAGTGCCGCTTTCTCTGTCAGCTTGGCAAGTAGTGGAAGGTTTGAGAAAGGACGGTAATTATTCAGATCATCTGGATCTAGGTTCTTCAATATTGGTTTGATTGTTGCAGTTTTTAATTTGATTGGTAGCTCACCTTCTTCGAGTGATTTGTTTATAATTGCTGCTATGGTTGGGGCAATGATGTGCGCCATTTCCTTTAGCTCTCGTGTTGGGATTGTGTCTAGATCATGTCGAGCTGGGTTAATTTTTCTTAGCATTTTTTTTGTTTCAGTGTTTGATATTGGTTCGAAATTCAACCATGGTGTTATAGTTGTTGTGGATATTTTGTCATCTGTGAACGATGATTTGTTGATGGTGCCAGTTATTTTGCTTATTTTGTTCTTAAAGAATATGGCTAGGTCTTGGCTTAATTTTTTTGTCTCGGTTAAGGGGGTGGTGTTATTATTGTCTATGAGGTTTCTTGCGATGTTGAACAGGGACTTGGAGTTATTTGTGGAGTTTTATCTTCTGACTTTAGTCGCGTTCGGTGTTCAGAATCATTTTTTTATAGGCTGCGAGATGCGTTCGGTATCTTTGCAGGGTTACAGAGCATTTGGATTTTTGCCATTCCTTTTCCAGTTTCCTAAGGTTGGATTTCATTGTTTTAAGTTGAGAGGTGAACCAAGGGTTGTTTTTTCTCTGTTTTTCTTTATCTGTTTTGATTTCTCAGGATTTCTTTACTCTCCAGCTCTTCCCCTAACTCGATTTCTGCCCCTAACTCGATTTCTTTACTCTCCAGCTCTGCCCCTAACTCTATTTCTGCCCATAGCTCGATTTCTTTACTCTCCAGCTCTGCCCCTAACTGTCCCTGTACTATGTTCTCCAGCTCCACGTCTCTCTCTCTCTATAATCAATCCACTTTGTACTACCACATAGTTTGCCCAAACTCAATGTGTACTCTCTAGTACCACACACATCACTTATGCACTTCTACACTTCAATATTTCCCTGTCTGTGGACTTGCTTATACTACCAGTCTAGTTATATTTTGCTCAATTTTTAAACTACAATCCAGGAAGGACATTCATTACTAAACTTCAGTTATTTGTGTAAGTGAAATAATTTTAGCTGTGATCTGATTAGATTAGCCTATGATTTTTAATGAGATTTTTATTGCCTCTTGTACCTGTTGCACTGTTCAGCCTTGGAATGCAACACACTGCCAACTGCTATTCACTTTTCTCCTCATTTTCAATTTTAGTGTTGAGATTTCTCTCATTAAGAAAGAAGAGGGATGTGTGTGGTCTGAACTAGTAGTTGGTGACAAACGAGGTGAGCACATCATGGATCCTGTGCAGCATACTGCTGCTTCAGATTGTCTGATTCATCTTACTTCAGAAGATATGGTAAGCAGTGTGGAACAAGAAACACTTGGAAATCATTATAGATGATTATGTTTTGCAAATATGGGGCTTAGAGAACTCCTTAGTAGTCTTTGTTCTAAGCTGGTAAAGACACTTGGAATTCTGATTACCAGAATTTCATTTCTACTTAATTAAAATGACTAAAAAAACCAGTTAAATCCTGAATTTTTCCATTATTCATTTTGCAGAGCACCCTTTATGCGGAGTCCTGATTTGTATGATCATTTATATGACAGACAAATTCAACATAATTGGCATAAAAGGTTCAAAATGGTTCAGAAAAAATGATCGTACAGACTTAAATACCTCTTTCCATGTACAAGTTGGGTGATGAGCCGTCCTAGTTAAGTTGAAGTTGATTTTTTTAAGTTGTAAAGGAAATTTGTATGATATTGTAACTCATGTTCGTTTTCGGGACAAAAAACATAAAGTTATTGAAATTAAATTTTAGAAATAGTTTGGTGCTTTGTGACATATAGAACTAAATCATTAAAGCCTGAAATCTAACATCATTCTTCCTGTACAGTCAGCTGATCCTCCCTTTCCTTCACCCTTATCTTGCATATTCTATTTTCTTGCAACCTGTAAGCAAGTTTAGGGGTGCAGGGATTCGTCTGCTACAAGACACTGCCAGCTGCCCTCTCACCTTACTTGCCATCCTAAGTCAGGGAAAGACAACTTGTACTCTCCTCAGAAATAGGCTTTTATTTATCAGATCCAGCAGGGTTTAGCATTTAGAAAATAACAATTCCTGTCTCCAACATCCTGGTCACTAAACACCAGTTTTCCTTAAATAGTTCTGTATCATGGGTGGTAACCAACCTGACACAAACCTTAGCCTACTTGATATATGAATACTTATGGCTAATTTACTTACCCCGGTTCAGACTTCAGGGGATATGCCTCTGTTCACCTCTAAAGCAGATGCTGGCTGGAGGTCTGGAGAATGTGTGCAAGGAAGGACTTGCTTCCTGGGCTTGGTACTGGTAGAGCAGCCAGGTAGTCCCAGAAGGACTTGCTTCTGGCTCTGGTACTTGCTTTTGCCCCTCACCATTTGACTCTGTCCCACTCTCTGCACCTGAGCAGGCACCTCCTCTCTCCGGTCTCCAGGCCACACTTAGTCTTCTCCCTCCTTGATAGCAGGGCTGCTGATCTGCTTCAGGTTCCCCTTTCTTTCGGGGGTTCCTTCTCTAGTTTCAGGGTTTGTGGTGCTCCTTTTTTTTTTTTTTTTTTGTTGTTCTTTGCCCCTCTGTCTTACACTTCCCAGATGATGAATATGCATAATCGCATGTATAACCACACGGTGGGTGGGTGGAGGGTCCCTTCGGGAGGGGTCCCTCAACATTGCAGTTCTTGTTCCCCTTCGCCATTTCTTCAGGTGGGAGAACTGCCACATCTGTGTGCCAAGCTGTCTGCCATTGTCAGCATTTTTCTCCTCTGACTGCCCCCCCTCTCTGTGACCTCTGGCTGCTTGGCCCATCCATGACTCCTGCTTATGAGCTTAAGTTATTATCTCTCTGTCTGCTTTGCTTCTATTGACACAGGAACATGCAAACAGGCACATCTTAATAAGGAATCCTTCAGTGTATTAGGGCAAGGCCTCCTGTTTCCACTGAGACAGTGCTGTTTTAAAGTTCACCTGGGTAAATTCTTTCTCTTGCTGTAACAGCCAAATAAGTGTACAGGCCCCAAACACTATTATGATTCATTTTGTGATTCAGTAGTAAAACATGAGATATCTCCCTACAAACCTATGGACCAGATTTTAAAAGGGTTACATGCATAAGATAGGCGCGTAACCCTTTTAAAACCCCCCTGTGCGCGCCGAGCCTATTTTGCATAGGCTCGGCGGCGCGCGCAAGCCCCGGGACGCGTGTAAGTCCTGGGGCTTGCAAAAAGGGGTGGTCGGGGGTGTGACCAGGGGGGCGTGGTTTTGGATTGGGGGCGTGTTCGGGGGGCGTGTGGGCGGTCCAGGGGCGTGGCAGAGTGCCCCGACACAGCGGTCTGTGTCGGGGCCTGCCACGCGCATAAGTTACTACTGCCTGGAGGCAGTAGTAACTTTTCTGATAAAGGTGGGGGGGGGGGGGGGTGTCTAGATAGGGCCGGGAGGGTGGGTTAGGGAGGGGAAGGTGCGGGGGTGGGGTGGAAGGAAAGTTCCCTCCAAGGCTGCTCCGATTTCGGAGCAGCCTCAGAGGGAACAGGCAGCATGCGCAGGGCTCGGCGCACGCAAGTTGCACAAATGTGCACCCCCTTGCGTGCGCGCCGACCCCGGATTTTATAAGATACGCGTGTATCTTATAAAATCCAGCGTACTTTTGTTCGCGCCTGATGCGCGAACAAAAGTACGCACGCGCGCTCTCTTTTAAAATGTACCCCTATATGTATAAAAACACATCCCCTCCCCCCCCTGACAAATATGTCTTCCAGTCTTTCCTTATCAAATCTTTGCATATCATATTTCAACCCTTTTCTCCTGTTCCTTGCAACCTCTTCTTTCTTCCCTTTGTTCACATGCCTCTCGTATCGTTCCCTGTTTATTTTGCTTTGGCATCCTTTCCTTCATATCCTTTTCAGGATATGAGGCTCCAAGACTCAGGAATAACATTGAAAGAATATTTCTAAAAGGTTGGCTCAGTGTGATAGTTGGCAGTGTTATGCACTGCCATGCAGAGAGACCCGAGCTTAATAGCTATTCCAGGATATAGAGAGGCTCGACAACCACGTCAGTAAAAGGAGAGAAGAAAGTGGCAGAAAAATAATCGGGAAAACAAAAAATAATGGTACAGACACATTTCTACTTCATTTTCCATCCTCTGTATCTAGGTTATCCCATGCCATTTTGAATTCATTTATTGCTTTCGTCCTCACCACCTCACTTCAGTTGCACATTAATTTTAATAAATCATATAACAGCAAAGTATATTATTAATAGATAAAAATATTTAGTATGATATATCAATATAACCCTTATTGCAAGTAAACATACCACATATAAAAAGACAAAAATGTGATTTAAAAATAAGTTCCTGACATGGCCATTTTCACATTTCAGCAACCAGTGCCTGCTTCAGAGGAACTTTGTAAAATAAATTTAAACTGTCTCTTCTCGAGGCTAAAGGTATTCTTTGTTGTGAAAATAGGAAATTCTAGAAGGTGTGACATCCACGGAAGCCACTTCAATATACATTAATATATTTCTTGAGTCAAGTGACTCAGTAAGTTCTCATCATTTCAATAACTTATTCTCTTAATATATATATAACATGTAATTAAAATATAATTAAGAAAGTCAAATTAAAGTAACTTAATTGACTTTACAAAGTTTCCATAAAATCTGCCTTGTTGGGGCTTATTTTTGAATATGTTTTTTGTGAACTGGTTCATATGTTTGTCTTTTTATATCTGATATGTTTGTTTGCAATAAGAGTTATATTGGTATCTCATATAAAAAATTATCATTTAATTACTACTTTTCTGTTACATGATTACTTAGTTAAGTAGAAGTATATTTTATTTTCCTTTTTTCCATCACTCTTTCTCTCCTGCTGTTTAAAAATACTATCTTGGAAGCTTAGATAAAATGTATTCTGTGCATTAAAAAAGGTTGAAGGAAGACAACATGACTGCAAACAAGGCTTAATGGTGAGGTGAAAGAGGCAGTTAAAGGCAAAAAGGCTTCTTTAAAAAAAATGGAAAGCAGCTCTAAATGAAAAAATTAGGCCCGAGCATAAGTACCTACAAATTAGATGTAAAGCAGTAGTAAGAGATGCTAAAAGAAAAATTGAGAATATTTTCCATAGATGATAAAAAAAAAAAGCTAATAAAAGCCATTTTATTTACAGAAATAGAAACATGATGGCAGATAAAACCATATGGCCCATCTAGTCTGCCCATCCATCTAATTTATCTAGCCTTAAAATTCCCATCACTCACTGAGATACCTTGCATTCATCCCATACTTTCTTGAATTCCAGTACCATTTTTGCCTGCCCCACCTCCACTGGGAAGCTGTTCCATGCATCCACAACCCTCTCGGTAAAGAAATATTTCCTAAGGTTAGTCCTGAGTCTACCCCCTTTCACCCTCATCCATGGCCCTTTTAAAGAGGCTATAGCCTCCTGTGCATGGAAACCTTTGAGATATTTAAATGTCTATCATATCATATAATGTAGTCGTGTAATGTGCTATAATATGAATTTTATAATTGTTTGTGAATGTTTTTACTATGCAACACATTGTACCTTTTGTGTTTGGAAGCTATGGACTATAAGCTATTAAATAAATAGAATGAATACCTCCCCCTATAAGCTATTAAATAAATAGAATGAATACCTCCCCCTATCTCATCATTTCTCTAAGCTGTACATGTTTAGATCTTTACGTCTATCTCCATATGCTTTAGAACTAAGACTACTTATGCTAGTAGCCACCTCTGGACTGACTCCATCCTGTTTATATCCTTTTGAAGGTGCAGTCTCCAGAATTATACACAGAATTCCAAATGAGGTCTCACAAGGGATCTTTTCAGGGGAAATATCACTTCCCTTTTACTGCTGACCATTCCTCTCCCTATGCAGCCAAGCATCTTTCTGGCTTTTGCCATTGCTTTATTCACCTGTTTGGCCACTTTAATATCATCGGATACAATCACCCCCAGATCCCATTCCTCTTGTGTTTAGAAGAATTTTGCCTCCAATACTGTATCTCTCCCTTGGGTTTTTGCATTTTTTTAGATTAAATCTTAGTTGCCAGTCTCTGGACCGTTCCTTGAGCTTTACTAGATCCCTTCTAATATTTTCCACAACTTTCTGGCTGTCTACCTTGTTGTGTAGCAAAAAGACAAACCTTTCCTGAAAATTTCGCTATGTCGCTCATGAAAATGTAAAATGAATTGGTCTCAGGACTGATCCCTGAGGCACATCACTGGTATACCCTGGGCACCTTTCTGGGTTACCAGTAAGCCCTGGAATCATATAGATAAGTGCTGTTAAGAGAAAGATAATTAGGGGGAGGATCCATTCAGTGGCAGTCCTCCCATTGTGGGGCTGTAATGGATATCCCCTGCAGAAGGTCTTATAGCGGAGCTCCACAAAGGGCTCTGGGGGCAGTCCTGGTTGAAGATTTGAGAGGAAGGTTGTAGTTTTTCTGTGTTACATTTTAAGACTTTCTGGAGTCTTGGAAGCCATCTGAGATCCTCCAGAGTGGGCTGGGCATTTCTGCTGCTCTCCTTCAGAGGTACACCAGTTGTCCAGGGAATAATTTGAACTTTGGACAGTTTGCATGGTAGGAGCCCTGCTGGACCCCTGGGCCTTTCCGAGATACAGGGACTGGGGAACTCGTTGAAGATGCCCAGGGTTAGAGAAGACCTGCCCATCAGAGGTGGTGACCCACTGCAAGGAAGATCCAGAGTTATTTACTTTTTGGAACAGAAGAAAGTTTGTTTCCAAAATCTGCAAGGAAGTAATTTCTGCCCCTCTTCCTACCCAACAGTGGAACTGTGAAACTTGCAGTTCCATCATGGATCCCTTCCATCAGGGATCCCATCAAGGTCCAGTACACCTAACCGTGAGTAAGTAATCATCTTTAATAAGAGTGGGCACGCAATCAAAGTCTTCACAAAACCCTGGGGAAAGAGATAAATTCATTCTCTGTGCAGAGACAGATTTTTGCCATTTGGGAAGGGTTTCCAGTCCACTCAAGGGGCCCTAACCAAAAGGGGTCACTGCTCAGTCTAATCCAGGAAGGTGGCTGGATTCCCAGCCTTGTTAAGAGACTCTTGCATAGATAGAGGACACAGAATGGTAAATACAGAGCGAAAGAGAACTGTGAAGCTGAAAGTTCATATTTATTGTGCCATTAGTTCAGAGTTGTTTATAGTAAAGTATTATTTTTGGAAACTAATTTAGTGGTCCCTGCGTCTATTATGGGCACACAGTGTCTAGGAATTCACCTCACTCAGGGAATTAGAGAGGAAGTCAGTCACCCCACACTGGGACCTCAGAGGACTCTCTTCTTCTCCCAGTCAAAAGAATCCACACCTTGGGAGGTAAGGGAGACAGAAAAACTAGCCAAGGTTCCTGCCTCAAAGAGTTTATAAATAACTTTATCCCCACCCATGCTGGACCTGTGCATTGGGGTAGGGTTATACTAACAACGCCCTTCCTCAGAGTAAACTCCATTTACCCCTATTCTTTGTCATGTCCCACTCAGCAAGTTTCTAACCCACAGGCCAATACAGCTTTACCCCTTATTCAGTAAGGGGTAATAGCGCGTCGAAAAGGCGCGTCCAACCCCTCCCCCCCAACCTAATAGCACCTGCAACATGCAAATCCATGGCCTTATTAGGTATTCTCCCGCGCGATTCAGAAAGCAAAATGTGCAGCCAAGCCGCACATTTTACTTTCAGAAATTAGCGCCTACCCAAAGGTAGGCGTTAATTTCTCCGGGCACTGGGAAAGTGC
Source organism: Rhinatrema bivittatum (assembly GCF_901001135.1). NCBI lineage: Eukaryota > Metazoa > Chordata > Amphibia > Gymnophiona > Rhinatrematidae > Rhinatrema > Rhinatrema bivittatum. The sequence continues at coordinate 737,612,467 of NC_042616.1, read as the reverse complement.
ATAGAAAAGCAGTAAAAACTGCTTTTCTGTGCACCCTCCGACTTAATATCATGGCGATATTAAGTCGGAGGTCCCGAAAGATTAAAAAAAAAAAAAAAAGTTTAAAAAAAAAAAATTGAAATCAGCCCGCAGCTCGCGGGTTGAAAACCGGACGCTCAATTTTGCCGATGTCCGGTTTCTTTAAAGGATACTAATGATGCATTAGAATTAGGGCATCCCGACAGTGAGGTTCCAATAATTAGAAAAGTAGTCCAAGTGCCTGTAACTAAAAACTCACCTGAGCTAAAAAATTCTAACTTATCCCTATCAATTAAAAAGCAGAATAAAAATACAATCAAAAAACAAACTTTGAAATGTTTGTATGCTAATGCCAGAAGTCTAAGAAGTAAGATGGGAGAATTAGAATGTATAGCAGTAAATGATGACATAGACTTAATTGGCATCTCAGAGACATGGTGGAAAGAGGATAACCAATGGGACAGTGCTATACCGGGGTACAAATTATATCGCAATGACAGAGAGGAGCAGTCGGGAGGAGGTGTGGCGCTTTATGTCCGGGATGGCATAGAGTCCAACAGGATAAACATCCTGCATGAGACTAAATACAAAATTGAATCTTTATGGGTAGAAATCCCTTGTGTATCAGGGAAGACTACAGTGATAGGGGTATACTACCGTCCACCTGGTCAAGATGGTGAGATGGACAGTGAAATGCTAAGAGAAATTAGGGAAGCTAACCAAATTGGTAGTGCAGTAATAATGGGAGACTTCAATTACCCCAATATAGACTGGGTAAATGTATCATCGGGTAACGCTAGAGAGATAACGTTCCTGGATGGAATAAATGATAGCTTTATGGAGCAATTGGTTCAGGAACCGACGAGAGAGGGAGCAATTTTAGATCTAATTCTCAGTGGAGCACAGGACTTGGTGAGAGAGGTAACGGTGGTGGGGCCGCTTGGCAATAGTGATCATAATATGATCAAATTTGATTTAATGACTGGAAAAGGAACAGTGTGCAAATCCAAGGCTCTCGTGCTAAACTTTCAAAAGGGAAACTTTGATAAAATGAGAAAAATTGTTAGAAAAAAACTGAAAGGAGCAGCTACAAAAGTAAAAAATGTCCAAGAGGCGTGGTCATTGTTAAAAAATACCATTCTAGAAGCACAGTCCAGATGTATTCCACACATTAAGAAAGGTGGAAAGAAGGCAAAACGATTACCGGCATGGTTAAAAGGGGAGGTGAAAGAAGCTATTTTAGCCAAAAGATCTTCATTCAAAAATTGGAAGAAGGATCCAACAGAAGTAAATAGGATAAAGCATAAACATTGGCAAGTTAAATGTAAGACATTGATAAGACAGGCTAAGAGAGAATTTGAAAAGAAGTTGGCTGTAGAGGCAAAAACTCACAGTAAAAACTTTTTTAAATATATCCGAAGCAGAAAGCCTGTGAGGGAGTCAGTTGGACCGTTAGATGATCGAGGGGTTAAAGGGGCACTTAGAGAAGATAAGGCCATCGCGGAAAGATTAAATGATTTCTTTGCTTCGGTGTTTACTGAAGAGGATGTTGGGGAGGTACCCGTAATGGAGAAGTTTTTCATGGGTAATGATTCAGATGGACTGAATCAAATCACGGTGAACCTAGAAGATGTGGTAGGCCTGATTGACAAACTGAAGAGTAGTAAATCACCTGGACCAGATGGTATACACCCCAGAGTTCTGAAGGAACTAAAAAATGAAATTTCAGACCTATTAGTAAAAATTTGTAACTTATCATTAAAATCATCCATTGTACCTGAAGACTGGAGGATAGCAAATGTAACCCCAATATTTAAAAAGGGCTCCAGGGGCGATCCGGGAAACTACAGACCGGTTAGCCTGACTTCAGTGCCAGGAAAAATAGTGGAAAGTGTTCTAAACATCAAAATCACAGAACATATAGAAAGACATGGTTTAATGGAACAAAGTCAGCATGGCTTTACCCAGGGCAAGTCTTGCCTCACAAATCTGCTTCACTTTTTTGAAGGAGTTAATAAACATGTGGATAAAGGTGAACCGGTAGATATAGTATACTTGGATTTTCAGAAGGCATTTGTCAAAGTTCCTCATGAGAGGCTTCTAGGAAAAGTAAAAAGTCATGGGATAGGTGGCGATGTCCTTTCGTGGATTGCAAACTGGCTAAAAGACAGGAAACAGAGAGTAGGATTAAATGGGCAATTTTCTCAGTGGAAGGGAGTGGACAGTGGAGTGCCTCAGGGATCTGTATCGGGACCCTTACTGTTCAATATATTTATAAATGATCTGGAAAGAAATACGACGAGTGAGATAATCAAATTTGCAGATGACACAAAATTGTGCAGAGTAATTAAATCACAAGCAGATTGTGATAAATTGCAGGAAGACCTTGTGAGACTGGAAAATTGGGCATCCAAATGGCAGATGAAATTTAATGTGGATAAGTGCAAGGTGATGCATATAGGGAAAAATAACCCATGCTATAATTACACGATGTTGGGTTCCATATTAGGTGCTACAACCCAAGAAAGAGATCTAGGTGTCATAGTGGATAACACATTGAAATTGTCGGTTCAGTGTGCTGCGGCAGTCAAAAAAGCAAACAGAATGTTGGGAATTATTAGAAAAGGAATGATGAATAAAACGGAAAATGTCATAATGCCTCTGTATCGCTCCATGGTGAGACCGCACCTTGAATACTGTGTACAATTCTGGTCGCCGCATCTCAAAAAAGATATAATTGCGATGGAGAAGGTACAGAGAAGGGCTACCAAAATAAGGGGAATGGAACAACTCCCCTATGAGGAAAGACTAAAGAGGTTAGGACTTTTCAGCTTGGAGAAGAGACGGCTGAGGGGGGATATGATAGAGGTGTTTAAAATCATGAGAGATCTAGAACGGGTAGATGTGAATCGGTTATTTACTCTTTTGGATAATAGAAAGACTAGGGGGCACTCCATGAAGTTAGCATGGGGCACATTTAAAACTAATCAGAGAAAGTTATTTTTTACTCAACGCACAATTAAACTCTGGAATTTGTTGCCAGAGGATGTGGTTAGTGCAGTTAGTATAGCTGTGTTTAAAAAAGGATTGGATAAGTTCTTGGAGGAGAAGTCCATTACCTGCTATTAAGTTCACTTAGAGAATAGCCACTGCCATTAGCAATGGTTACATGGAATAGACTTAGTTTTTGGGTACTTGCCAGGTTCTTATGGCCTGGATTGGCCACTGTTGGAAACAGGATGCTGGGCTTGATGGACCCTTGGTCTGACCCAGTATGGCATTTTCTTATGTTCTTATGTTCTGAACCTGTGGCTTGTCAGCGGGTTTGAGAACCGACGCCGGCAAAATTGAGCGTCGGCTGTCAAACCCACTGACAGCCGCCATTCCTGTCCAAAAAGAGGCGCTAGGGACGCGCTAGTGTCCCTAGCGCCTCTTTGCCACGGGCCCTCATTTGAATACAGAATCGCACACACAGGAGAGTGGCCTTTGCGCATGTCTCTCCCGCAACATTTACTGTATCGGCCCGCCAGTAAGTAGTTTTGGGTTCCATATGAAGGGCACTTTATTTATAAGTGTACTATGTTTTCAAATTAAAAAGCCTGTGAGGCAATCAGGTGGACTGCTAGATGACTGAGATGTAAAAAGGGAGGACTAGAAATAGCAGAAAAACTGAATGATTCCTTGCCTAGATCTTTACTGAGATAGATGATGGGAAAATATCCACACTGAAAACATTCTTTGGTTGTGGTGATTATGAGTAACTAACGCATAGCTCAGTTTACTACCACCCTTTGTTGCCGCCCACTCAACCAGTTTCACTTTAGGGTCACTTTAGGGTCCACACCAAGGGCTTTCAATTTATTTATAAGTCACCTATGTGGAACCTGTTAAAGGCCTTTCTGCAGTCCAAGTACACTATATCTAGTGCTCTCTCTGATCCAACTCTGATCATCCAATCAAATAAATTGATCAAGTTCATTTGACACAACCAACCACTGCTAAAACCATGCTGCTTTGACTCTTGTAATCCACTGGATTCCTGAAACTTCCCTATCCTATTGATTTATCAGCTATTCCATTAAGTTACCTATAACAGAGGTCAGATTAACCAGCTTGTAGGTTCCCACTCTCCTCCTTACTTACACTTTTGTGAACAGGAACATCATCTGCCTATCTCCAGGCCTCCAAAACGACTCTGGAACCTAAAGAAGCATTGAAAAAGTCAGTGTTGCTGCCAGAACTTCTATGAGTTCTCTTAATATCGTCAGATGTATCCCATCTGGCTCCCATCACATTATCTACTTTAAATTTAACTAGTTCCTCACAAACACACTTTTTTGAAAATTGTTAGAGGTTTACCTCACTAATTGGGAGATGCATCAAGCCATGATGGTGCTCTAACATGCATCATATCGTGCGATATATGTGATATTTTGCATCTCCCTGCCCGGGTTTCCTCCCCTAATACAATGACTTCTGATGATGTTGTCAAAAGGCAGTCAAGGGTCAATTCCATTGAGCCTGAGGCAGGCATAACTTTCTGAACAAAGGTGGGGGGGATTTAGGTAGGGCTGGGGGGTGGGTTAGGTAGGGGAAGGGTGGGGGGGGGGGGCCGGAAAAAAAGTTCCCTCCGAGGCTGCTCCTGTTTCGGAGCGGCCTTGAAGGGAACGGAGGCAGGCAGCTCGGCGCGCGCAGGTTGCACAATTGTGCTCCCCCCCCTGCGCGCGCCGACCCTGGATTTTATAACATGCGTGCGGCAGCACACGCATGTTATAAAATTGGGCGTAGATTTGTTCGCGCCGGGTTGGGCGAACAAATCTACGCCTGTGCATAACTTTAAAAATCTACCCCAGTGTGTGTAGTTGGGGGCTGGGGTGTGTTTTGGGGATATGAGGGACTGTGGCTTAAGGCAGAGCATGGGAGGGGCTACTTCATTCATTTGTATGGGGTGGGAGGGGCATGGTGGAGTTACGGGCATGGTTTGGGGTAAGGGTGTGGTTTGGTGTAGAGCATGGGTGGGGCTATACTCATTTCTGTGGGAGGAGTGTGGGTGGAGTTCGAGGCAGGGGTGTGGGCGGGGAGTGGGCAGGGCTTAGACTGGAAGTGAATGCTGCTGATTGGCTGCTGTCAAATTTTGATTGACAGTGTACTCATTATACTATATAGGCAAAGGTTTTTTATTTTTAGTAACTCTATAACGAAAGCATTGCAGTAATCTATCTTAGAAAGCACCAATGGCTGGACTACTGAGCGGAAATCTATAGGGGATAATACAAACTTTAAAGGGTGAATCATTTTGCTTCTTAGTACCATCTGAAGCCTCAAATTTGTATTCTAGTTGAGACTGTTATTTATAAAATATCTATGGCTAGGACATTCTTGTAACTCTATTTCACATAGTTATCTCTGTTATGTGACAAGGTATGGACCAATAGGGTGGTTTTGTTTCAGTCCAGGGATGTTATAAATGAGCGATAAATTTTAAATCCATTAGCTTACAAATTGGTTATTTATTTTTCAGAATCCTGACCCCAACAAAGAAAAGCCACCCTGTAATGCTCAGGAGTTGGAGGAATGTGACATTTTCCTGGAAGATAGCACTACTCTGTGTAGATTTGATGGCAATACCTTAAAACCTACTGATGTGGTAAGGTCTTTTGAATGAATATTGGTAATTTTACTTATTTGCTTTTCTGAGAAACATATTAACTAAAACTATTTGTTATTTCATGGAAAAGCCTTTGACTATAGATACAGAATTGTGGATAAAAATGTTTAAGTGGTATAATAAAATGAGATTTTGCCTAGTTCACAAATTCATATTCTTATTTATTTATTTTATTTATTTAAAGCTTTTCTATACCGGCATTCATGATGCAATCATATCATGCCGGTTTACATATAACAGGGGGGTGCAATAACTTTGTTATTTTTTTTAACCAGTGCAGAGGAAGTAAAAAGTTACAATATAACAAGGTTGTTGAAACTGGGGGAGGAAGAGGACAGGAATAGACAAGAATAAATATAAATCTTTACAGAGGTAGATTATTTACATTGTGCAGTAATATTCTAAGACATACAGTGAATTTCAAGAGCCTGATTTATCAAGGGAGCCTTTTTTCAAAGATGCAAAATGTACAAAATCAGCAAGCTGTGTGCTATTACATTTCGTACACACTGACCCCAACTCAGAGGTATGTTCATAATTAACTCATGAAGGAATCGTTACATTTTTTCTTTAAATAATTTCCCCTTATTGGGGTACCTCCCAGATACTTTCAAATTTATATTTTTATTTAAAAAATATAATTTATACTTATACAACTGAACTCGAGCCAAATCTAATAAGGGAATAGTCTTGCATTGTAGATAATATTCTATATAAGATTAAAACCTGAAAACAAATGGCACAGGTCACGTGACCGTTTCTTCTGTTAATTCGCATTCATGTTTGGTGATGCAGGCTTAATGTTTTGTTTTGGTGAAAAGATTTCACTACTATATTTAAGATAATTAAATAGAATTCTAATTTAACGAAAATATGTAAAGGTAAGTTTGAATGGGCTGTAAGTTAAACAAGTGGGGGAAGCATGCGGAGACATGTCTTTGATGTTTTCCAACACAGATTTATAGGAGGAGGTGATTGCATGTTGAATATATTCTGTGCTTCAGTATGTTTTTCCACTTGGTGCAAAATGTTCTATTTGCTGCAACTATTGGATAATGTGGTGAAGAGAGAGCAGTTTAATAGGTGTGCTTGCATGCATATATATGTCCATATAGCCTTAGGTAGGGTTGTGGGGGATACGTGTTGTAGAGCGTTGGCAAGTGCTACATTCTAAAAGCTTCTCCCCACATAGCCATATGGCCTGGAGCAAATCTAATACAGTATCCCAATTTATGACAATTACCCCAAAACATTTTGGTTTTATTTATGCAATTTTACATTTCAAAAACCAAGATTCATCTTGTTGTGAAAACAGAAAATGACAAGAAAAAGAAGGAAAAAAAAAACCCTCTATAACCACACCATAAATAATCAATGTCAAATTCAATCCAAGTCCACCACAGGGGGATTTTAACACAATTCAAGAAAATATATCAAGGATGCGTGTCAGCCTCTAGGGCAAATAACATAACAGACTCAATCCTGCCAATAAAATAGCATTAGGTGGTTACAGATCAAGGAAGAACGTCTAATGGCACCTTATCAGAAAGAAAAATAGAGAGCTCTGCAGCTTGGATAAAAACACAGGAATCACCTTTATATTTAATACATTTGCAAGGAAATTTCAAAAAGAATAGTGCTCCCAATTGTAAGACTCTGGGTCTCAAGACCAGAAATTGCTGCCTCTTTCTCTTCATTTGTCTGGGAAAATCCTAACCTTACTACTTAAAAAGTCCTCAGAACGATGTCTAAAATGACACAAAATCCAGTCTCTAGCAGGTTCAAGTAAAAAAGAAACAATCAAAGTTGCAGGTATGATCCCCACTCTATCGGACAATTCAAACATAGCAGACAAATTATCCAAGTCCACTGGTGATGTAGCTGGGTGTTGGACCATATTACTGGTTTCCCTTTTAAATGGTGGTAAATAGAATAGAAGGGAGAGCTTGTTATGCAATGTTTAATATTTCCCCAAAATATGTTTTCACTACATCCTTTGGTGGCATCGTAGGACTTTTGGGAAAGTTAATAACTCTCGTTTTTCCCTCTTATAATATTTTCCAAGTTTTCCAGCTTGTATGTTAACGCTTGATGATCCTTAATAGAAGACTGCTGCAAAGATTTTACCCGTTCAGTAAGTTCTTTCTGGGCATCAAAGTTAGATTTAGAGGATTCCAAAACTAGGACCCAAGCCTCCATGTTTGCACATTTAGCAACCAAGAATTAAGCTGAGCAGTTATTGACAGACCCAAACTTTTAATGGCCTCCCAAATTAATTCCAGCGTAAACCAGGTGGGTCTTACCAAAGAAAACCTCATTGAGGGATTTGGAACATCCATAGAAGGTTAGGGGTGGAAAGCACTTCATCCATCTAAGAACTGCTGGTAGCACCAAAAAACATTATAAAGTAAATTCAAACTTTAGAAAATAAGAGTAGCTTTTAATGTTTAGTACATATGCACAGATACAAGAACAATTATAAATGTCCGAAGTGTCTCTTATGATTTTCTGTAGGAGACTCAGACCTATTATTTCTTAAGCCTAATGGGTACAACATCGGTTAAATTAAAGAGAGTGAGATGAAGGTATGGTTACTTCAAAGTCTCTCTTCATAAGTCGAACATCCTGGATAACCCACCTTGTAAATGTACTTTCCAAGAAATAGCACAGCATCTAATTGAAAGCTGCAGTATGTACAGCTCATAGATTTGGAAGTTGATACCTGTTGCCATATGAAAGAATTGGATTATTTGCCTAATACATTCGTGACAGCTGCAAATTCAGGAGAGTCAAAAAAATTGAAAAGTAAGTTAGGTTCTCTTTTATACAGTATATAATCAAGATTGTCATATCATCAGTAGTCTTTAAAGGTGTCTGTGGCTTTAGCATGGGGCTTCCAGAGAATAGTCTTGCTTGGCCATGACTTTGATAAAGATTTGTAGCAATTTCTGCAGAATATCATGACGCATGCGCTGGTGTGAACGTGAAAAAACAGATATGGTACACCTTGCTGTTAGAACTTCCAGCCGCAGTCTCCCGCGGCTGGCCCCTGCTCACCTTCAATAGTGCCGGGACAGTCACCGGCACGATGGCAGGAAGACATCCCCGGGGAAGGCCCAACCCTCCTCCGGGCTGAGCACACTCTCTTTGGGCTGATCCCACGCTCCTCACGACTTCGGGCTGCACTTCCTGGTTCGGCACCGGGCCACCGCCGCCTCCTAGGCACCCCCAGCACAGATTTAAAGGGCCCTCTTCGTTAATCAGCCCCAGCTGCACCGGATGATCTCTGAACCAGGGCAGAACTTAAGGGAGACTCATCTTCAGCTTCTTCAACTTGGCAATGAGTCTGCTTACTCGTATGAGTCTTCTGGTGCCTCTGGTATCCTTGATCCTGCCTCTGTTCCTGGACGAACCTCTGGTGTTTGACCTCGGATTGAACTTTGATGGATCTTCCATCTTCAAGGGCCCACCTAAGTCCCAGTGGTCCGGTCCCTACAGGCTCCTCCCCGGGGGGGGGGGGGGGGGGCCGCGGGCTTCCAGTGGCGAAGATCCAGTTGGCTCTTGCTCCTGTTCCACACCTTCGACCTCCCAAAGGTCCACCTAAGTCCCAGCGGTCCGGGTCCCTACGGGCTCCTCCCGGGGGGGGGGGGGGGGGGCCATGGGCTTCCAGTGGCAAAGACCCAACCGGTTCCTGCCTCAATTTAGCCTCGCCACCCGCAAGGGAACCTGAGGAGCTGTCTCCTAAGGTAGTACCAACTCCTCCTCAGTCCAAGGGTTCACATCTTCTCAACTTCCACAACACTTGCAAGCTGAAGCAAGCAAAACCAGAAGACGTTTATTCAAAAAAAGTCTGAAGCAATATCTCATCCTAAAAGGTGTGATCTCATTTTTGATAACTAATAGTAATGCCTATAGTAAGTAAACGGGCGATCTAGGACAATATTGAATTTTAAATATTTAACTGCAATCTATGTGTAAAATGAAGAATTTATGTGACAGATTAATTTCCCAATCCCTATGAGAACACAATATTGAATCTTATTTAAGTTCTACAGTAGACTTTATATAGAAATGTAGAGTCTAAAGGAAAACTGGAAAAAAAAACCACTAGGCAGCTTATACTTTAGGAAGAAAAATGTCCACAAATAAAGTTAAAATAAATGCATGGGTAAATACAGTATGTCACAGATAAAAATCAATAAGGAGTGAAAGCTCTACACAAAACTCAAATATGAATAGTCATAAACTAGTGGGAAACACACTTCCACACTTTATCATAATAATTCCACTTGCTTCATTTCAATGAAAAATATCAGCAACATAAGTGGCATGAAAAGGTTTAAAAGTGACCTTTAGCAATTGCCACCACCCTTATGAATATCTGCCAAATTTTGCATGTCAATGATTATATTTCCATTTAAACAGACAAGTATGACCAACTTAAAACTCTGTATGTTTCTTCAAACTGTTGTTCACCATTACATTATATAATTTGTTGCAAAAAGTGGTGGCGAAACAACCTGCCTGACTCAAGTGACTCACTGAGCATAAAAATTGCACACTCAGCAAATCATACGGAGGCTCCAATGTTTTCCCACTGCATGAATTTTATCATTATTGATCATCTGTTTTTGTCTCTGAGGTGATTGTGATCGTGCCTTATTGCAATGTGAACAGAATTGGATTTTACACCCTGGGATTTAAATCTTGTGGTGGAACAGGTTCAGTTGTATTCAGCATGTTGATGAAGAATACTATCCTTTGTGGCTCACTGGGGGTGGAGGGAAATCATCAGCCTTCCAAACTCAGTCTGCCAATTTTTAGTCTGTAAGTTTAGTCTTCTAATTGGTTGGCTTTATATATCTCATTCTAAATGCTGATTGGGGACTGTCTCTCACATGGTTTAAGTTTGAAGGGTTTAAAAATGCCATCACTCCTTTCCCAAATAGTCAATAGAGCCTCCTCCTCTACCCATGTGGAATTTCCTTTTGAAAATGGGTTTGCCGACCTATGGGGATGTCATCTCTCAGGGCCTGCAAGCCACATGGCCAGCCTCAGAATTGCCACCTTAGATCTAGGACAACAGAAAACTTCATTTTTAGTCTTACTGATGAGGGCATGATATCTTTGGCTTAACCAGAATTCAAGTTATTGATAGGGATATTGGAAACCAAATTCCCCAGTCAATGTTGAGGGCAGGCTTCTGACCTAGATTCTTCCATACATACCAGAGGCATAGCCATGGGTGGGCCTTGAGGGCCCACCCATGGCTTAGACATCTTGAGGGCCCACCCATGGCTTAGACATCTTCCCCTAGCGATAGGAACATGTCCCTTCTGAGCCAGCCCCTTAAAGGTACAGTAGGTTAGAGGATCTGGAGGCACTGCTAGAAGATCCCCATAACCTTTAAGGAGGCTAACCTGAATGGAAAACATCACTGCCCTTGGGCTAGACATAAAAGTTTCAGGCTATCAAAATACTGTCTTTTGGCAGGTTATTTATTTATTTATTTTATTTTTTAAATCGCTCCTTATCTCAGTCCCTTCAAAGTTCAGGAATGCCTGGGTTTGATTTATTCATTCATTTACATTTATAGGCTGCTAATACAAAGGCCCATAGCAGCTTACAAATCAACATACACAGTAAAATATACATAGTAAAACAGATAGAAACCTGTTTACAGCAGCCAGAGAGATTAATATTTGTACAAAGAAGTTGTCTAAACCACAGGGAACATGGGAAATAGTCCAGAGAGACAAGAGACAGTGTTACCAGAAATTAAAAGGGTTCCTCTTTTGAATTTGTATCTTCTCATTTTATTGTAAATCGCTTAGATCTTACAAAACATTTGTATAGGTGGTACGGTATATAAATGATTTTAAATAAATAAATGGGAGCAACTGAGTGACAGGGGACCTTGCATTGCTCTGAGAGGCTGGAAGTTAGTTCACAGGCAGGATTTAACATTTATGGAAATATATTAAAATTTATGGAAATGAGCATGTAAACTACTACATCTCCCCCCTCAGCCCCATTTTTCAAGTGTCCAGTCCTGGTCTGTGGAAAAGTTGGCAACCCTACCAAGAATATATATTTTTCCCAATACAAATTGCCATCTGTGGGACAAGGTTGTAAAAATGAATCTGAATCCCAAAAGCTAGGTTGACCTATTCTCCATTAAAAATGTTTTACTTCATTTAGAAATATACCTTTTGATTAAAGACCCCGTTTAGTTGCTCTTTAGTTTGGCTTAATGTTCTATTGCTGTGTGAATGTTCCAAATAAATAGTTTACAACCATATTTTAAAGTAGCTTGAAATGTTGCAATCAATACTGAACACCATATCAGTAGAGTATTTAGCAAAATTAGTTTTTTAGTTCTTTTCTTAAGCTAAAATTTAGTGTACTGGCAAGTCCTGACATATTGCTTCTTATTTATTAGGCAACATTTGTAATAACTGGAGTGCTCTTCTTCCCTGAAGCCAGAATTATTGAAAGAATAATGTGATAAAAAAGCAGTAAATTAGAGAAGCCCAGCATGGAACTCTATGTACTGTATCTTTCCATTAGAAACTGCTGCTAGACATTTCAATAAAAATTACTTTTTATGTACAGTATTAAAAGTTCCACGCTTTAAAGCACAGTTTAATTTACTGCCGAAAACTGGAAAAGAAAATAGGCACATTTCCTGCAAGCTGTTTAACTCCTTTTGTATGAGAACAGAACATTTGACTCCTCATTTTTTTTTTTCTTAAGCCAGGTTATTTGTGGATAAGGAGATCACTTGTTCTTATCTAATTGTAAAATATCTTTGTAAAAATTTACATCTTTAGAATTTTAGAGGAGAAAAGCATTCTGTCCTCTTCTGTCAGCTATAATTATTTCTCTAGAGGAATATTTTGTGGATTGACTGTAGAAGAAAATCATAGAATACCTCATTCTTTATCACACTTGCTCTATCCCGTTTCTACTTGTCCTCTTCTCCTTTCTTCTCACCCTCTTCACTCGCTCTTTCTTCCATCTGTTCTTCCCTTATGTTGGCATATAGTCATCATATGCCCATGCTTGTTCATGGACATTGGATGTCTTGGCAAGGACCATATCATTTTCTGCAGTATTACCTGTTTATGGTAAGGGTAAAGGCAGGCTGTATTGTGTCAGCAGCTTAAATATGTGACGCAGGAGCTGTTGTAAATAAAGAGGATTTGGGATATATTGGAGGTCGAGCTGTAGATGGAACATTAATATGCCATATTATAATAAGGCCTACATTTATATGGAAAGAGAACAATGATCCTAACCGAGAGGTTCCAACAGGAATATGAACTAGATGACAAGATGTGGTTGATGGAAGCTGATTGAATCAGGTCATAAATAAAAAATATATAAATAAATAAATCTACTCCAATTAGTAAATTAAGTTAGTAGAGAGAAAAACAAAACTAAGGGTCTCACATGGCTACCTGTAAGTAACAGAAAAGTCAAAAGGGAATTGGGTGTGAGGCTATGCAGAAGGAAGACAGGTCAAGAGGAAATATCTGGAAGGCTATGAGCATAAATACGTTTAGCCTAGGTAAGATAAATTCAGATTTTGTTATTATAAGCAGTACATGGTTCGGTGAATCCTAACTAGGAGAGGGTTATACTGGACTGTAATCTGTTCAGAATGGATAGGAAAGACAGAAAAGCAAGAGGAGTAACACTTAAAAAAAAAAAAAAATTTAATCAAAATGAAGGGGGCATAGGGAAAGGAGGAGGTGCTGTGGATCATCTTGGAAAAGTGGAAGATTTTAATCTCGTAACAAATAGAGGAGAGGAAAGGTGTGTGCTAACAAGTGAAAGCAAAACACTCCACAACATTTTTTTTTAAATCCCCTGAAAGGTAAATTGTCTAAAGGAGGAAAAATACTTCATAAGCCTGCTAGAAGTAAGAATAAAGATTCATAATTGGCTAAGGAATAAAACTCCTTACATTTTAATGAAACTTATAATAGTGAAAAAACTGTTTCAATCCATATTTCAAAATTATTAATCTTTCATTGTAATAGTCCATGAGTTATCCAACTTAATAAAGAAAAACTTACCTTAAATCCAGATTACTAGATGTACCTTCTTGCAATATACGAAAGTGTACAAGGGTTCAGTGTGGCCAATGCGGTCAGTTAGCTGCAATTGGAACCAAACTTTTCAGGTATAACTTTGTATAACATATTACAAGTGACTTCCATCTACTATGTCTTTGTCAAGAGTGACTGATTCATAATTATAGTTGCTTTTTATATAGACTTTCGGATGCTGGAACCTCATCTCATTGGCTGAACAAAATCATGTGACTCGAATAATCCAATCAAAATATATTAAAGAAAATTTTCAAATGAACTGATCAGAATGAAGGAATTCTGTTCATTTACAGATACTGGGAACCCATCTCATTAGATGAAAAAAAACCGCATGACTTAGAAAGCCTAAGCCAAATACTTTAAAACAGGCATTTAAAAAGAGAACCAATCACAAAAAGGTATTCTGCTTATTCACAAAAATAAATGCCATCCAGTATTGAAATTTAAACCCATAGGGGCAGATTTTAAAAAAGTACGCCAGATTTTAAAAGATACGTGCGCAGCCACAAGTATCTTTTAAAATCCGGGGTCTGCGCGCGCAAAGCTGTGCAAAATCGGCAGCCTGCGGGCACTGAACCACGCAGCCTGCCTCCGTTCCCTCCGCGTCCCCCCACCTTCCCCTCCCTTCCCCTATCTAACCCACCCCCCTACCTAAATCCCCCCCCACCTTTGTTGTACAAGTTACGCCTGCTGGCTCGCCATCCCTTGGCACAGGCCGCAGTGCCAGAGGACTCTGGACCGCCCCCGAACCATCGCCCTGACCCCAGACACACCCCTGGACTGCCGACACGCCCTCCGGACACGCCCCCTCCCACCCCTTTTATGAAGCCCTGGGGCTTTGCGTGCGCCGGTGGCCTATGCAAAATAGGTGCGCAAGTGCCCTGTGCGCGTAAATCCGGCAGGATTTACGTGTGCAGGGCTTTTAAAATCTACCCCATAGGTTGCATTGTATTTAATTTGAGAATCCATCTTTGCTTTCACTGACAATTTCAAATCACAATCCCTTCCTCTTCCTCTTAGCTATATGATCAATAACTAAAAAGTGGAGATTAGCAAAATTATGAGAATGAGCTAAACAATGAAGTGACTGAGAGCCTTCCATCGCTGATTTAGCAAAGTCTTATATCAAAAATATGATTAGGCAAAGACAGTTTAGTTTTACCTACATATAATTTTGAGCATGGACAAATAAGATATACCATAACGTTTGAAGAACAAGTTGTGTAAAAAAAACAACAAAAAAAAAAAAAACAACCCATAAAATAAATTTTCTTCGTTATTAGATGTTGAAAAATGCCTTACATTGTCCTTAGCAATAATATCCTAAAAATATTTGTTTGATATGTCGTCTAAGTGATGATTTGAAAAATGTAACAGACTTTTAAATTGCCTTAAAATTGGCCCCTGTGTGATAGCCATTCATAAGGGGCTAGCTGCAAAACAAGAATACAAATTTAATGATGATCAATTGAATATTGTAAAAAGGAACATATTCTTAGAGGCTTGAGGCTGTTTAAGGAGCCTAAACATTTTTCTGAAGATTCTGTATTTGTGGATCATTTGACTAGCATATTGAATAAATTCTCTTTAGATCTGATGATATTGCTTATAGAGAAAACTAAAGAACATGACAATCTATTTAAACAAGACCTAGATTTATTTATTTTTTATTTATTTATTTTTAATTTTTATATACCGACATTCTTACATCAAATGCAAATCATACCGGTTTACATAAAACAGAAAAAGCAGGAAATATATTTCCATAGTCAAATACAATGAACATTTATAAAAATTGTTAACAAGCCATAAGGTAAGAACTTGGAAAAAAGTTAATTAACAGAAAAAATAAATGAAAGAATTTAAATGAAGCACAAAGGGTTGCACGATGAAAATAAACATTAAAGCTGAATCTTCTACTGAGTTTTTTGACGCACAATATGAAGGTTTAAAGAAATCTGTTGGTCATTTCCGTGATGAATTATGCAAATTGAAAATTAGTAAATTTACAAGGGTTGAGATGGGCTATAAGAAAGGGCAAGTTTATTGTTGGATGCATATTAAAAATTTCCTTAAGATTGACACATTTGATACCTTGTTTGAGGATTTTTCTACTTCTAATGATGGGAATTCGATGCAAGTCTCAAGATTTTTTAGATCCCTCAAGGGGATCCAAATTCAAGAAGCACTTTGGAGTTGTTGAGGCAATCAGAATTGGTCCCTTATGTGTTCCCAAAAACAATCAATTATGAATCTTTCAAATAGTTATTTCCTCTCAGAAAAAAGTAATATCATCTAAAGTATTAACTTTTGTTTCTACTTTTATTCATGACACATTTCAATTTAGAGTTTATTTTGAATGATTTATAAGAAAATTGAAATTGTATTTCTGCATTGGCTTCTGATATTTCAAAAATGTTTATAAATACAAATGGGTTCCACCAGGTCCTTTGGATCCATTTTATATGAAGTTGGCAAATTAAAGTTGGTGAAATCAAGATGTATCATGGTTTCACCTGCTATGCAACCTCCCTACCAGCAAAAGTCTTCAGAAAGCCATGCTCTCAGCAGTGCAGGTTACCTCCTTGCTGATCACCCGATGCCTCAGCACTAGGCCTACTTAACCCAGCCTGTCTAGATCCTTGATGCCTTTTCATTGTCGCGTTAGCTGCTTGACCTGGCCACCTCTTTCTTGCTATTCTATTTTGCCTTTGGCCTACCCAAGCCTCCTGCCTTGCTTTGCGGCCTCTCCAGGCCTTCTGCCTTGTGGTCTATCCAGGTCTTCTGCCTTGCCTTGTGGCCTCTTACCTTGCTCTGTGGCCTCTTTTGGCCTCTTGCTTTGCTCTGGGTCCTTCCAGGTTGCTCTGCAGTTTCTCAGGCCTCCCTGCCATGCTCTGTGCCCCCCCTTGGGCTTTTCTGTCTCACAATGCAGCCTTCGGTCCTTCTAGGTTGGTGTAGCCAGCCTGTGCTTGGGCTTTCTTGTTTCCTGTTGCCTGGCAATCCTGTCCTTGTCTAATCCTGTCCTTGTCTTGCCCTGTACAATCCCTTGAATGCTTCCCTAGGCCTTGGACTTGCCTCTGCTCCTGGCCTTGTCTTCATTTCCAGCCTTGTCTGCAGTCCAGTCTGCACTTTGCCCCAGTGTGTACCTAGTCCCAGCTCCCAGTCTGTGTCTGATCCAGCCATGATGTTTTGCAGAAGGCAAGTCCTATAGGCCCCCAGAATCTAAGAGGTCATCCTGTGAGGGAGGGGGATGGTTAGACAGAAGACTCACTCCAGTCCTGCCCTGCAGTCCTGTACTACTCCTGCGAGGGGGTACTCCCTGACTCCAGTCTGCTGAACTGTACACAATGAAGAGGCCAAAGAAACCCCCACAGGAGTTTGTGCAGGACTCCCTGCCAACCCGGTGAGCAAAGAAAAAATGTGTGTACCACTTCTGATTTCTGTAACCAGTGTCATTGTCTGAGCCCACCACCATTTCTTGAATATACTAAGTGTGGCTCTCTGAATCCTGCCTGGTGTATCAGGTGATGAATCCAGCATCTCTTAAGACTTGTCTGAGCTGTGATGCACTCTGCATTTCTAATTATTTTTGGGACTGTAGCAAATACCAGCGCAGTAAATCACTGTTGTCTCTAAATTGTCTTAGGTGTAGTGCTTTCCACCTTGACTGGTGGGAATGACCAGTAGTGCAGTTTTGTGAACTTCTATCCAAAGCAAACCTACCTAGATTGCGATTCCTTTAAAATGCCTCCCAAGCTGCAAACACCAGTGCCTGCCAACATACAATCCGCTGAGGAAGTTCCCAGCCCAGATTCCTTGAAAATCCCAGTCTCTATGATAAGCACAGCAAACACAGCCCCAATTTGTCAAGAAGGTTTTAAACCCCTGCCTGTAAAGCAAAAACTTTCTTCTGGAACTAGCCAAGCTAACCAGATGCAAATAAATGCACAAGGTAGTCTTGCTTCAGTGCCACTGTCTGCAGACGTTTTGAGACAAAGAGCAAATTAAATCAGCCTGAAGAGCTCAGCTGCAGGCAGCAAACCCCTAAGAGATCAGCTGTGATGCCTAGGAAGACAGTGTACCTTTCCCATACCGGCCTTCTCTAGATTCCTCCTATGTGAACAAGGCTCAGAAACTACCTCCAATCCGGCTTCACAGAATCCACTCCAGACTGCAGTTACCACCACAACTGCAGTTCGATCTCTGGGGACGTCCAGTGCCTCTGTTCAGCCATTGTGCAATGTAAAAACAACTTTAATGCTGTCTCTTCATTCTCTACTGCCTTTCCAGACTGGCGGAACAGTAACCCCATTTCAAATGCTACTGATCTTAGCTGTACGTCAGCCCCAGGAGGAGCCCAGTTCTATAACTTTACTCCAGGAGGGACCAAGTTCATCAGATCCTCTTCTGAGAGACTTCTGGAGCAGTTCAGCTGGACTGAAAGAGCAGTCCAGTCCAGCTCATCCACTCCAGGAGGAGCCTGCTGATAGAGCCCAACTCCCTGTGGATCTTGTTCCAGCAACCCAATGCCAGAGAGTCGCCTCACCATTAGCCCAACACCGGAGAGGCTCCGAGCCAGCAGCCCGGCCCCAGAGAGAGGCGGGTCTGACCCAGTACTTGCTGACTAGATACTTAAAACACCTTGAATAACCAGCCTACTGGCCACAGCCCCCATGGCAAATGGGACCCAGAAGGAGGGGATCTTAAAGGGGGGGGGGGGGGTACTGTCACGGTTTTGCCTGCTATGCAGCCTCCCCATGCCATGATTCTGCCTGCTATCCAGTTTCCCCACCAGCAGAGGTCTTCGGCGAGCTCTGCTCCCAGCAGCGCAAGTTACCGCTTCGCTAACTATCCAATGCCTCAGCCCCAGGCCTATTTAACCCAGCCTGTCCAGTCCCTTGGTGCCTCTTCATTGAGTCTCCTCGGTTTTCTGGCCTGGCCAACTCCTCGCTATTCTGTCTTGCCCAGTGGTCTATCTCAGGCCTCCTATCTTGCCTTGTGGCCTATCTAGACCTTCTACCTTGCCTACCCAGGCCTCCTGCCTTTCCTTGTGGCCTCTCTTAACTTGCTCTGAGTCCTTCCAGGCCTTCTAGCCTTGTAGCCTTGCTCTGAGGCCTCTTATGCCTCCCTGCCATGCTCTGTGCCTTCTTGAGCTTTTCTGTCTCACCATGTAGTCTTCGAGCCTTCTAGGTTCACCTAGCCAGCCTTGTACCCTCTTTGGGCTTTCTTGATTCCTGTTGCCTATCAGTCCTGTCCTTGTCTGCTTCTTGTTCAGTCCTGTCCTGGTCTAGTCCAGTTCTTTTCTTGCCTTGTATGCTTTCCCAGAACTTGCCCTTGCCTCTGGTCCTTGCCTTGCCCTCAATTCCAGCCTATTCTCCAGACCAGCCTGTAGTTAGTCCCAGCTCCCAGTCTGTACCTAGTCTCTGCTCTTGCTCTGTACATAGTTCTAGCCCCAGCCAGTACCTGTATCCAGTTCCCACTCCATGCCTGCTCCAGCTATGATGTTCTGTAGAAGACAAGTCCTACTGGCCCCTAGAAGCCAAGGGCTCAACTTATGGGGAGGGGCCTGGTTAGGAAGAAGACCAGTTCCAGTCCTGCCCTGCAGTCCTGTACTGCTTCTGCAAGGATGCGCCCTGACTTCAGCCTACTGAACCAAGATGAGATGTTTTATCAGTTTTTCCCAAACAGGATAGTTACTGCCAGTTAAGACGTGCAAACGCCACAGCACATGTCTTAACTGGCAGTAATAAATGTGATCACATAATTCCTACTTGAATCTCATTACATTGGTTGCCCATAAATTTCTGTGTTCAATACAAAATATTAACTCTCATTCATACAATCAACAGCAAATATTCTGACTGGATTGGAGCAGCTTTACATTTCCACATACCCCAAAGAGCACTGAGATCTGCTGAACAACATAGGACTACTGAATTTTCCATCTAATACACAGTGCACATTTAAGAGAAGTCCAAGATCATGCTATCTGAGTAGCAGGGACCAAGTTATGGAATACTGTGCAGGAAGCACTTCGTATATCTTCAGAAACTAAGACCTTTAAAAGAGAGTTAAAAACCTGGTTATTCAGAATAACCTATGATGTTAACTGATATATACAAGGAGCTAGTAAGATCGGTGGATATCACTTTTTTGATTCTGTATTATGTTATGTTTTGTTTTATATTTTATATCTGTTTTTAACAATTTAAATTGCCCTGATCATATTTGAAAGGACAGCATACAAATATCTGTAAATAAATAAAAAGAAATATATTAAGAGCACTCCGGGATTATACATAGATTATTATTTAGCAAACTTTATATACCACCTGTAAAAATGTATCAAAGTAGTGGTACAAAGAAAAAAAAAAACCAGAAAATAGTCTCATTTAACAATAAAACAGAATAAACTCACAAATCACAAAATCATGACAGGCAATAAATAGCTCTGACTGGCTGTTGATAGGTTGCATGCAAGATGTTACATCAACTTCTGTCATCAAAAGCATGATAAAGCTGTTTGTCGCTTTCCAAAATTTCATATAATCTTTCCCCAAGCGAATATCCAGGGAAAGGGAATGTCAAAGGGTTGGAGCTTGGCAATTAAATGAAGTCACAAGTTGAATCAGTCTAATGACAGAAGGAGGCAAAAGAGAAATGTTTTTGTGATGAACATAAAAACGAGTTGGAGAATAAGAGATTAATAGTTTGGAGAGGTACAAAGGCACTCCAGATTGAAGAATGCATCACGTAGGCACTGTATTTTGAACTTAATCTGGCACAGAACAGGCAACCACTGTAAGTTTTTAAAAAAAATATGGGTCACAAGATTGCATTTTCTTAAACCTTCTTGGAAACCTGATGCAAGCATGCCTCTGATGTTAGGGTTGTAACCATGGCCACTCTGAGCAGGTTACTCCAGCCTTCTGGAAAGCCCTGGGTAACTCTGCTGCTCCACTTTTTTCCTTGAATGGATACCCTCTGAAGTTCCATATGATCATGCAAACACTCCTGCCCCTATCTGTTACCTCACACCTGCCCTTACCACTCTGTTCTGTGTCCGTCCCAAGTATGTTTAATTCTGACCCAACTTTGGTTGTTCCTTTCTCTGCTGGTATGCTATTCCAGGCATTTATTTATTTATTTAAAAGTACTTACATACCACAGCCTCCAAGGTTCGGGGCGGTTTACAATAAAAAGATACAGAAAATAAATAATAAACACCAAATATAATAAAATTAAAATAAGTATTGAGTAATAATATATCAGAGAAGACATATCTGGGGAGATTAAAGAAGGAGACAGAGAAAAGGGAGAAAAGGGGTGGGAAGTGGAGTACAAGGAAGGAAATGGAAGTCAGTGAAAAAACATTAATCAGGGAATGCATGTTTGAAGAGATGGGCTTTTAGTGCCTTTTTGAATTCCTTGATGTCCGTTATGAGGCGAATGTGTGCGGGAAGAGTGTTCCAAATGATGGGGCCTGCAATGGAGAAGGCATCTTCAACCCTCTCAAATACGTTTTTTATTTCATGTTTCCTCAGAACCTTCATGAGCCCTTGCCCATCAGTTTTCTTTTCTGTGCAGCATTTCACCTTCCTGTACTTTTAGTGAAGCATGTGAAATATACAAAAATTTCTCTAATATTTCTCTTTTCCTCCGGAGAGTTCTTTTTGAACATCTTACGTCTGTTTTTAGGGTTTGTGTTGCATACTTTTTATTATTTTTGAAGCCCTTTTCTCATCCTCTTCTATCTCTTTTGAGGTCCTCATGAAGGTGTGGTCTCTGGAACAGATTGTGATGAGTCACTTATGTTACAACATACAGCTCGATATAGTAAAGTGGGGCTGCGGTTACCCTGCTTCTAACCCGCTTTCTACTCACTTTTCGGCCGCGTTAGTCCAATCCGCGATACACTATCCCCTTTAACCCATTCTTACCGCCTCTTTAAATCCCCGGGTAACCCCTTCCGCACGCGGCATGTATTATCAGATGTAAACGATCAAATTAGCTATTCCCTCCCATACAGTAATGTGCGCCCCGACTATCGCTATTTTACCCTGCCGTTTTACCGCGCGTTTAACCTGCTAACTTACCGCCTACCCTTACCCCTGCGTTAGAGGCAGGGATAATGGTAGACTGCAAACTTTCCCCCAAAAGAAACCGAAAATCCCCTCCTCCCAAAGCGGCTCGACATGTGGCAACTTACCTTTTGTTGCTTTTCAGCCCCTTCCCTTCTCTTGCCGCCCTCCGGAGGGGGCAGCCGGCGGCGAAAGCGGCTCGCAGCGGTCCCCCCCGCGCAGGTCCCGGTTCTCCTGGCTCGGCAACAGCTAGGGCTCCATCGGCCTGTCGATTTGCGCGCTCCAGCCTAACCTCTGCACAGCTCCCAGACTTTGCCAAAAGATGGCACCCAACTTGCCTCCCCTCCCCTTACAGCGTCCATAAAATTTATCTAGCACGAGTCTGGAAACCCACCTTACTAGCCCTCCCCCCCTACACAGCACCTAGAAATCTGCCCAGTGTACCCCAATCTAACAATTCTCACTGTCCCCATTATCCAAAGTACGCCGAACACTACCATCACCTGCGATTCAACCTCCATCATCCAAACGTACTTCAGACCCGCAGTTCATTTCCTCCCCTACACATACCCTCCAAACGCACATAGACGGGCATGCTTTCATTGGCCAGAGCGCCCGTCTATTTGGGCGCTCCGGCCAATGAAAGCGCATAGACGGGTGCGCGTGACGCCCATCTTTACTTTCAGATTACAGATAGGAACCGGTACTCGCTCCTCGAGGGCCCATGTTCCTGGACATTCTGAAGATTCTCAACTGCCTGGAAGCTATCACTGCTACAAACAATTGTGAGTTACCATCGCTCTCTCAGAGCTTTCCCTGGAAACAGGTACTCGCTCCTCGAGGGCCTAAACCTTTCCAGCTCCTGAGTTTCCTTGAGACCTTATGTGAGTTTTGTCATCTAGTTCGGTTCATGAATCTTGTCTACATTATTACTCACTTTCTACAGTTTCTCAACAGCTCAGCCATCCTGGATCGCGGTTCCAGTGCCTGAGGGACTACAGCCCTGCCGGGCATATCAGCTCAGTACTGCCACCTCTGGTGGTTTCCAAAACCTATTTAATAAAAGAACTATGTGTGTCTGTCTCCTTACTCAAGCCTAGCTGGTAGTCCCTCTCGGGATATCCTCCCAGGGGCATGGTCATCTGCCACAGGCCCAGGGATTCACCACTACTATCTCAGATTCTTAACAGATATAACAGATTGCTAAACACCAGCTCTAACACAGAGCTTTCACAATAGATTGCCAAATATGCAGTCTAACAGCAGATTTATTACAGATTGCTAACTCCTTAGCAAGACGATATCTGAGATATTACAGATTGCTAACTCTATCTGATTGCCCCTCCCATCAGATAGCGGTTTCATAATACATATCTATTGGCATGCACTCTTTTTGTGCTTGTATATTTATATGATTATAGCAGGGCATCTCAAACCTGTACTGGGAACCTGATAGCGGGATGGGTTTCTAGGATATCTGCAATGAATATGCATGAGATAAATTTGCATATTTAGTCTCCAATGCATGCAGAATTTTCTTATCCATATTCATTGCGGATATCCTGAAAACCCAATTCCTATGGGGACCACAGAACAGGTTTGTGAAACCCTGGGTTATAGGATATCAATACCAAATAAATTTAAATAATGAAGATATTGCCTATGATTTTGTAGATTATAGTTGTCAATTTCTTGAACTCTTGTGTGAACATTCGGGAACTCTCCTTTAGACAACCGTATTCTGGGGAAAAATAAAATGGTTTAACAGATTTGAGCTATCAATACATCTGAATTTTTTGTTTTTCCTATATAAAGTGTTCATCATATATTCTTGCTAATGATATAGGACCAGTCCCCATTGTTTTATTGTATTGTTTAATAAAGTATTTTCTGTGAAGTTATAAAACACAGGTTTTATACTTTGTCATTTTGTAGGTGAACCTTGGAAGCAACCCGTACCTTTTCTCAGTTGTTACAAACCCTGAGGAGATGCCCTGTTTCTGTTTGCGGCATGATGTTGATGCCCTTTTATGGCAGCCGCATGCAGGCCGAGAGGACAACATGTGGGAGCATATTGCAACGTTCAATGCTTTAGGTATGAACTGAAATTTTGGTTTGCCTTTTTTATTTAATATAAATCTGTAGCCTCTGACCTGTGCAATATTTCAAAAGTACACAGAGTATGGTAACATTCAGTTATATAAACTAAATATTTTATTGCTAATTTTTTTTTTTTTAAGCTGCTGCTTTCCAAATATGAATGCCTGAAAGACAGCCATAGTCGACCTTGTTTCACAATTTTTCTTTAATGGAATGGGTTCTGATTAGTTCATGCACTACATCTATAATGCTTTTTATGATATCAAAGCTGGTAAGGTGCAATTAGATTCAGTGGGTGTAATTTGTGACAATCTTTCTGGCATGACAGCATCCAAAATTCCAGGAAAATTAGAGGAGAGCTCCTTAAAGAATTTCAAAAATTAATGATTTTGTACTTTTTAATGTTCATTGTTGCCAGGCATTTACAAAGTAACATAGTAATGATGGCGGAAAAGGATCAAATGGTCCATCCAGTCTGCCAAGCAAGCTTCTTATGGTCTTATCTACTGCGCTGTGCAGGTTACCCTATGTTTCTCTTAAGGGAAGCAACGGCCACTCCATGCAGTTATTCGATGAGCCTTCTTGAAAATTCAGACAGTGCTGACATGGTTTGCTTATGGACTTGGCCTTAGAAGCAGTCCTGTACTTTTTCACTTATGTCTGCGTAAAAGTCAGGGCCCATGTTGGTTGTTACCTGAATCCAATTCCTCTTCCACTCCATCCCCTACCCCACCGCCGACAAAGTGGAGAGTGATATTGTAGTTGCATCTAGAGCATCAAGGCTTATTGGTTAAGGTAGTAATTGTTTGCCTTCTGTTACGAGTAATAATTGTTACCCCAATGCTTATCATTCCCCAGACCATAAAAGTCAGGGCCCTCATCGGTTGCTGTCTGAATCCAACTCCCCCTTTCCCCCTGCCGTTGAAGCGGAGAGCAATGTTGCAGTTCAATCAAAAGTATCCAGGCTTATTGGTTAAGGGTAGTAACATCCACACCAGCAAGTTACCCCCATGCACCCTTTTCTTCATTTCCATTCTCTGGCCTTTAGGGCAGGGCTTCCCAAACCTGTCCTGGGGACCCCACAGCCAGTCAGGTTTTCAGGAAATCCACAATGAATATGCATGAGATAAATTTGCATTTCATGGAGGATCAGTATATGCAAATTTAACTCATGCTTATTCATTGTGGATTTCCTG
Source organism: Rhinatrema bivittatum (assembly GCF_901001135.1). Classification (NCBI taxonomy): domain Eukaryota; kingdom Metazoa; phylum Chordata; class Amphibia; order Gymnophiona; family Rhinatrematidae; genus Rhinatrema; species Rhinatrema bivittatum. The sequence goes on along the minus strand of NC_042616.1, from coordinate 737,587,284 downwards.
AAAACCTGACTGGCTATGGGGTCACCAGGACAGGTTTGGGAAGCTCTGCTTTAGGGATCCACAGTGTTTATCCTATGCCCTCTGGAAGGGAATACCAGGCATTCCACCACCCTCTCTATGAAGAAATAGTTTCTGGTGTTGGTTCTGAGTCATCCCCCCTGGAGTTTCATTTCGAGACCCATGGCTCTACTGATTTTCTTTCCAACGGAAAAGGTTTGAAGTTCGTGCATTATTGAAATCTTTCAAGTATCTGAAGATCTGTATCATATCTCTCCTGTACCTCCTCTCTTACAGGGTATACATATTTAGATCCTTCAGTCTCTCCTCATAAGTCTTCTGATATTGACCCCACACCACTCCATCCTGTCTCTATTCTTTTTAAGATATAGGCTCCAGAAATGAACACAGTACTCCAGGTGAGCCCTCACCAAGGACCTGTACAAGGGCATGATCACCTCCTTTTTCTGACTGATTATTTCTCTTTCTATACAGACCAGCTATCGGCTAGACACATTGCTTTGCTGCTTTCAAATCGCCAAACCCACTCACCACAAGATCCCTCACTTGGTCCATGCCCATAAGTCTTTCATTCCCCTTTACATACACCACTTTTGGATTACCATATCCCAGATGCATGACTCTGCACTTCTTGGCATTGAATCCCAGCTGCCAAATCTTTGACCACTCTTTAAGCTTTCTTAAATTACTTTTCATTCTCTCTAGTCCTTCAGGCATGTCCATTCTGTTGTAGATGTTAGTATCATCCACAAATTAACAAACTTTACCTTCTGACCCTTCCTTAATGTCGCTCACAAAGATATTGCAAAGAGCCGGTCCCAATACCGATCCTTATGGCACTCCACTTAAAACAGTTTTCTCCTAGGACAAGCAGGATGGTGGTCCTCACACATGGGTGACATCATCAGATGGAGCCTAGCACAGAACATTTCTGTTAAAGTTTCTAGAAAGTTTGGCTGGAACACTGAGCATGCCCAGCATGCCACTATCCCTGTGTCCGTGCAGGGTCTCTTCAGTCCTTTCTTTTCTGTGGAGCTATCATCTTGGAGAGGTGAAGCTCTTGCTCTTTAGTCGGAAAACTTGGTTTTTTTTTCTTCACAAAATTTTTTCTTTTTCGCATCTTTTTTCCTGCGCTGGGTCTCTCTTCGGCCCCCTCGAGTTCTTCTCGGTTGCTGAGTACATTTTTCTTCTCCCATATCTGCCGATCATCATGCCCTCACGGTCTGTGTGCCTCATGGCAGCCATTGGTCTTTCGCCAATGCCTCCATTGCCCCCGGACTATGTCCCTGAGGGATCCACATAAAGTGTGCATCCTCTGCCTGGGGGCATTGCACGATGTCCGTGGCTACGAATTGTGTGCCCAGATGATCCTGAAGGGCCAGCGAGCCAGGCTGGATAAAATGGAGAAGGTATTCAGCTTGGGCAGGTCCAAGCCCTTGGCGCTGGCACCCTCAATGCCTAGGGACTGAGGGGAACTGATTGCCCTTGATCCCCTGGTCACCACCCATTCCCTGAAGCTATTGGGGCAGGGGATAGGCTGTTCTCTGTGTCCTTGAAGTCCTGGACATCCGGGTCATTGTCCTCGGCGCCAGGGAAAGATGGCTGAGCACCATGGGAGATCCCACAAACATAGACACCAGTCCCTGGCCGACATGGGACGGTGAGGACCATGGCGCTTGTTGCCCTGCTGCATAAGCAGCCTTGACATGAGGAGAACCCATCCTCCCTCGATGTTGGTGGTCTGGGGCCATCTGCACTGATTCTGGTGTTGGACATTGACCCTCCTCAGAGGCCCCGAGGAGGAGTTGGGCCCAACCCTCCCTTCTCAGCCTCCGCTCTCATTGGAGGCCTTCGAGGCAGAGTTGGAGCATCGGGTGCCCCTGGTGGTGGAGTGCGCTTTGCACAAATGGGACACAATAGCCCCACCACTGATACCAATGCCTTCAATGCTGGCTCCTGTACCGATGTCCGCACTGATGCCAACTGCGTTGACTGGGCTAGAACCGATGTTGGACCGCCTCAACATCCCTCCTCAGTGTCCTCCCAGCGCAATTGAAGCTGGTGCCTTGCAATCCCTCTGTGTCCTGTTGGGCTCAAAAGTGCAAGGCATCAGACTTGGTCCTCGTCTGGGTCACCTCTGGTGATGAGGGCTGTTGGTGCCATCTGCACCTTGAGGTCCCTTGGCACCACGATTGGTGCTCCCAGGGCCAGGCCCTAGCCCCCAAGCCTTCCGGTGCCTGCACTTAAGGCCATACCTGGGGCTCCATGCCCCTCCTTTTCGGGTGGTCTCGAAGAGCCAGAGGGTCCAATTGACCTCTGCGGCCAGGATACCTCCGCTTCATTGATGGACTCTGAGGACCTTCCATAGGACCCTTCCCCTTCAGAGGAATGGCAGTGTTCCCCACCGGAGGACTTGACCTTTGTTAGGTTCGACCGTGCGATAACTGAAGCTATCCCGTTCCGACTTATGATGGAAGAGAATGTCCGCCGTAAAATGCTCGAGATCCTCCAGTTAATTGATGCCCCGAAGGAGGTCATAGCAGTGCCGGTGCATGAGATCTTTCGGGACCTACTTCTCCGGCTATGGGAACACCCCCTCTCCGTCGCCCCGGTTACCTAGTACTGCAAACTGTAGGCTTTGAAAAGCATTATCTCCCCCACCAGTCTCTGGTGGTTGAGTCAGCATTCAAGAAGGCAAAGCAGTCAAAAACACATGCGTCAGCCCCTCCGGATAAAGACAACCGGGCATGGGATGCCATGGGACGGAGGGTGTATCAGGGTTCCATGCTAATAGCCTGGATCACCTCCTATCTCTTGTACATACACAGTATACCCACAACCTCTGGAAACAAGTCCAGGAGATGGCAGACGTTCTGGCGCAGCAGCCCCAGAAATCCCTCATGGCCCTCATCCAGCAGGGCCTTGAATGTGGTAAACACAAGATGCGTGCTACCTATGATGTCTTTGAGACGGCGGAGCTTATAGCAGCGGCAAGTATTTCTGCCCATCATCTAGTCTGACTTATGGCCTCATACCTTCGTCCTGAGTTTCAGGACCAGCTGGCGGACTTGCCTTGCAACAGGGATAATCTTTTCAGTGACAAGGTCAAGGAAGTGGTCGCTCCATTAAAGGACCACCACTAGACCCTCCAGCATTTGTCTGCTGGGCCCTCGGCTTCACCGGCCTCTTCTAAGCAGTCGCTCCATCCGGGACCTAGGAGACCTTTCTATAGGCCTAGAAAGTACTTCCCTCCGGCCCCTCGCTCCAGGTCACAGCAAGTGAGTGCCAGGGGCAGATCCCGCCAGCAGCGAGAGCCACACCCACAGCCAGCCCCCCAGGCCAGTTCCGCTACAGGATTTTGACTGGCAACGAGGGAGTGTATGCCCCCGGGTTGGAAACAGCCTTGCTTTTTTTGCGGACCGGTGGCTGATCGTGATGTTGGATCGATGGGCAGGGTTATCGGCTGAATCTTGTGGACACTCCACCAGATTTTCCCCCAAGCTGCTTCAAGAGGCACTCTTGGCCCTTTTGCAAGCCAGGGCGGTGGAACCAGTTCTTCAGGGATAGCAGGGTTGGGGGGTTTTACTCCCGTTACTTTCTGATTCCAAAGAAAACAGGAGGCCTTTGACCTATTCTGGATTTGCGAGCCTTGAACAGATTCCTAAAAAAGGAAAAATTCAAGATGGTATCCTTGGGCACAATAATTTTCCTGTTAAATCAGAGGGACTGGCTTTGCTCCCTCGACCTAAAGGACGTGTACACACACATCGTGATTCTCCCAGGTCACAGGAGGTATCTTCACTTTACGGTGGGGCTACAACATTTTCAGTACCGCATGCTCCCATCTGGCCTCGCCTCTGTGCCACGGGTCTTCACAAAATGTCTTGCCGTGATGGGGGCTTATCTGTACCAGCTCGGAGTCCAGGTGTTTCCATACCTGAACGACTGGCTAGTACAAAGCAACACGCAGCCCAGGACACTGCACAGTACCATTGAGGTCCTGGAGTATCTTGGGCTTTTAATCAACTACCCAAAGTCAAACTTCCGCCCCTCGATGCGGCTGGCTTTAATTGGAGCCATCCTGGATGCGTCATAAGCCAAGGCCTTCCTGCCACATAACAGAGTGTAACCAAAAGGAAAAGGATCAATAAACACCAGGAATTCTTATTAAGCTCTTTATTTAGCACAGAGTGTGAAAAAAGCCAGACTTAGGCCGAGTTTCGCTTGTTGAGCTGCTTCAGGGGCTAAAAATAAAATAAATAAAACATATATAGAAACATATAAATACAAATAAAAACATGTACACCATACACAAATAATAAAAACATATAAAAATAAAATAAATTAAAATTGATCCATGACATACTTAATCACAACATAAAAACTAGATAAGAACAGACAAAATACAATTCAAGCATATTCTATAGGAGAATTATTAATCAGTGCTATACTGTTAGATGCTAAAAATTAAATGAATGGGTGCAGTCTATTAGTAATTAAAAAACTTTAAATAACTTTGAATGAAATCTTTTTGAATACCTATTTCAATTCTTGCAGATAATTATTCATACAGCAGGTGAGCTTTTCCAATGAGCTGAAAAGCCAGACATAACTAAGCATCAGAGCCTCTATGTGCAACAAAGTATCACTGAATCAAAATATCGATACAAAGTCTGATTGAAAGACAAACTTTTGAACATAAAGCACAGCAGTGAGTTGAAAGATTTTTAACAATCTGACTGAAAAAACTCCTAAGAGCACAGCAAAAAATTAAATTAAAATCATTTGCAGCACTGTACAGTCATTTATCGCAAAAACACTATCATCTCTATAATCCATCTACAGTTTTAAAAAAAGATAACTTTAGTATTTCAAATGCAGATTAACTTAGAGCAATATAATTTCTTAACTAAAATGACGTTTGTCATAATTTCCATCATTTGTCAACTCTCTCCTGTATAAAAACCAACCTAATTCAGATGACTCAATTGTTTTTATAAAAAACACTCACTACTGTAAACACTTGAAAAACAGAGGGGCTATGACTACACCTTTTTTCAGCCAAGAATATAAATACAAAAATATAATTACACCATACCCCCGATTCTTTAAAAAATGTTATTTACATGGCACTCACCACCAGAGTTGAAATCAAACCTGCATTCCACTCGACTCTCTAGGCAATTTCAGCCGGATGAAAGTCGAACTAGAAGTTCCCACGATTGTAAAAAAGACTTGCAAATACTCAGCGTTTCAACCGGAAATGCCGGTAAACGCGCTAGACAAGTATTTTACAGCTTCCTTTTCACGCCGTTTTCTAAATGTCAGCTGAGGCAACTAACAAATAGCACCATCCATAAAAACAGCACTCACATAACTAAAATTGAATGTGAACATATATGAAAAATATAAACGATGTAAAAAACAGCAGATACTATGCCACAGCACAAAAATATACAATTTCCAATATTAAAAAATGTTGCACCAATAGAAATTCTTTATTTAGCCATGGAGATGAATAAAACCAAATAAAAGCCATGATCATAAAATGCTAAAAAAGTGATCATATATAAAAAATATTAATAGAAACATTATTAAGATGCAGTAAAACCAAAGACTGTAAAACAGGACATAAGAAAAATTGCTAAGCATAAAAAGGGGACATGTTAAAAACAATAAATTACAGAAAGACAGAATAATCAATTTCTTATTCAAACCATTTGGCGACATACTGTTAAAATAAAAAATAAACTTCTGTTCTAACTTTAAAAGATTTAAGTCAAAATTTCCTCCTCGCCAATTTTTATTAAGTTTTCTAACCATGCAAAATCTATATTCATCAAATTAATGTCCTGCTTCTATACTGTGTGCTACTAATGGTTTGCCATCAATTTTTCTATTTACTGCACTCTTATGTTCTATTATCAGTTTGTTCAGCGCTCTAATGGTCTTCCCAATATACATCTTTTTGCATGGACAGATGGCTACATATACAACTCCATCGCTTTTACAATTGGTGAAACATTTCAGAACATATTCTTTATCTGTTGTGTCCCTATTTTTATGCTTGTGGTTCTCAAATTAACATTACACACGCATCTACCACAGGGTCTGTGGCCTGCCGGTCTTATATCTAGCGGTCTGCCAATTGGTAATGCAGAGGGGGTGACAAGATGTCCTTCAGATTCTTGTCACGCTTATTTGCTATCATTATTTCTTTATCTTTAAAAGCAGGTAAAATTTGTAGGATATGCCAATGCTTCTTTAAAATTTTACTAATATTGGTCATGGATCAATTTTAATTTATTTTTATATGTTTTTATTATTTGTGTATGGTGTATATGTTTTTATTCCTATTTAAATGTTTCTATATATGTTTTATTTATTTATTTTAGCTCCTGAAGCAGCTCAAGAAGCAAAACTCTGCCTTAGTCATGCTTTTTTCATACTCTGTGCTAAATAAAGAGCTTAATAAGAATTCCTGGTGTTTATTGATCCTTTTTCTTTTGGTTGCTACTGCAATATTGGATCAATTTCCAGTTTGTTTTTTGGACCTTCCCTATTGCGGATCATGTCTCTTACACCATGGAAGGATGCCCTCAGTTACACTGATGGGCAAATTAATGAGTTACTGCCTTCTGAACCTTTTTTCAAGGACAACGAGTGCTTTGAAGACCATATTAAAAAATGGGAGAATACCATTAACCTTAGTAAAGGTTTAGTAAGGAGCAATTTGCATGCTTCTACTTTACTTGACTATTGTCGTTATAAAAGAATTCCACGAGGTTTGAAAATCAACAAACCGCCGAGTATGTATCAAGAGGATGAAGCTTTTATGAACAGCTGGGATGCTATATTGAACAAATGTTCTCTTGACTTAATGATATTGACCATCAAGACCTCGCAGAAAAGAGAAGATCAAAGCTGAATTGGACAATGAACTGGAATATTTAAAAACTAATGATTTATGCTTGGATCTTATATATGATGACTATAAAAAAAAAAAAACCTGGATAAATTTACAAAAGAACTTAAAGGATATAAGTATGAGAAATTTAAGAGAGATGAAACTGATTATAAGAACAATAACGTTTACCCTTGGAGACGTGTCAATAACATTACAGATTTTAAATATAGATCTCGGCACAATCAACAACAACCAGTCATGGGTAAATTATATCCCAAACCTAACATCAATAAAAAAGAAGAAAGGCGTATTAGAAGTCCCAATAGAGATCGTAGCGCCAAACGCATTCGGAGTGACATTGAGGAGAATGATGTTTATTTAGATCCATCTGCACCGTTGTTCACAACTAACCGCACACAATCAGTAACAGAAGTATCAGACGATCAGGTTTTTCAATTACAAAAGCTGTGGAAAAAAGATTTTACGCCAAAAAATCAGGAGAAAAAATGGGACCAGATCAACAGAGGCAGAGGAAGGGGTCAAGGGAGAGGGACAGGCAGAGGGTTCCATCATCCGTACTAGATTCTAGTGAAGAGGCTCTCTATAGAGTGATCAACCTTTCTAGCAGAGATTTGAATACAGATGAGATTGCCGTTCTTGATAAAGGGTTGTCTTTTGTTCCTACACCCGCTTACGTTTTTAATACATGTATAGATTTATTCAAATTTACGAGGAAGTTGAAGTTTATGGACACCTTTTCAAATAGTATACGGACCACACAAGATATATCAATCATTAAATCAAATAGCAAGTGGATTCCAGATGGACCAATTAATCCCATCATACAGACCTATGAAGCATTAGTAATGAAAGATATAGAAGAAAAAGAAAATAAAGTCAAGTTTAAGAACAATTTGACTATGAATGAAAAATTGGCCATAAAATCACTTAGTAATGACAAAACTATAATTATTAAGTCTGCGGATAAAGGTGGTGCGGTAGTGGTTCTTGACAGACATAAATACATTCAAGAGATTGAGCGGCAACTCTCTAATGATCAATTTTACAGTAAGTCAGCTGTAGATCCAACAGTTAGAGTTAAGGAATCAATTGACAACTTACTTTCAATAGCCAATGCTTCTGGATATTTGACTAAAAAGGAATTAAGCTGTCTCAAAGTTGAACATCCAGTGATGCCCACCATCTATATGCTACCCAAAATACACAAATCCCTCATTGATCCTCCAGGTAGACCAATAATTTCAAGGAATGGCTCCCATTTGGAACCTATTTATAAATTCATTGATCTCTTTCTCAAACCGGCTGTACCACTTATACCATCATATGTACAGGACTCCTCACACATAATCACCATGTTACAAACTCTTCCTAAGTATAATGATAATATTATTCGTGTGACATTTGATGTCTAATCATTATACACCAATATCCTATTAGAAGGAGCATTAAAAATTATTGAAGATCAATTACTCAATAGAAAATTACACAAAAGAATACCCACTCAATTCATCATAGACATTGCCACAATTGCCTTATATAACAATTTCTTTGCCTTCAATAAGCATTATTATATTCAGACAAAACGAGTTGCCATGGGATCCTCCATGGCACCATCCATTGCCAACTTATATATGGCTAAATTTGAGGAATTGTATCTGGTTAACCACAAATTTCATGATCAAATAAAGATTTGGAGGAGATACATAGATGATATATTTATGATTTGGGCAGGTGATGAAGAACAATTGTTATTATTTAAAGATTGTCTAAATGATCTGGATAAGAATTTGAAATTCAATATGACTTACGATTCAAATAGCATTCCTTTTTTAGATATATTGATTACACACACTGCAGAAGGTTTTCTTACTGACATTTTAGGAAACCCACAGATACAAATAAATTGCTTAGGTTTGATAGTTGCCACAGTAGACCACTGGTCAAAAATTTACCTTACACACAGTTTTTACGACTTAAGAGACTTTGTACAAAAGATGATACTTTTGTAGTGAGGTCTGCAGAAATGAAACAGATTTATGGCCAGAGGCTATCCTGAAACTTGCGTTAATGATGGATTTCACCAGGCAGCCAACTGCAATCTGCTGACGCTTTTAACTCCCAAAATAAAAAAACTAAAATAGTCTGCCCTATTACTTTTACAGGCATGACCAATGATATTAGTAAAATTTTAAAGACGCATTGGCATATCCTACAAATTTCACCTGCTTTTAAAGATAAAGAAATAATGATAGCAAATAAGCGTGACAAGAATCTGAAGGACATCTTGTCACCCTCTGCATTACCAATTCGCAGCCCGCTAGATATAAGACCGGCAGACCACAGACCCTACATAGAAACATAGAAATGACGGCAGAAGACGACCAATCGGCCCATCCAGTCTGCCCAGCAAGCCTCACACTTCTTTTTTTTCTCATACTTATCTGTTTCTCTTGGCTCCTAGTAACCTTTGGTTCTATTTCCCTTTCACCCCCACCATTAATGCAGAGAGCAGTGATGGAGCTGCATCCAAGTGAAATATCAAGCTTGATTAGTTAGCTTGACCCTGTGGTAGATGCAGCGTGTGTAATATTAATTTGAGAACCACAAGCATAAAAATAGGTACAACAGATAAAGAATATGTTCTGAAATGTTTCACCAATTGTAAAAGCGATGGAGTTGTATATGTAGCCATCTGTCCATGCAAAAAGATGTATATTGGAAAGCCCATTAGACCACTGAACAAACGGATAATAGAACATAAGAGTGTAGTAAATAGAAAAATTGATGGCAAACCATTAGTAGCACATAGTATAGAAGCAGGACATCAATTTGATGAATATAGATTTTGCGTGTTAGAAAACTTAATAAAAATTGGCGAGGAGGAAATTTTGACTTAAATCTTTTAAAGTTAGAACAGAAGTTTATTTTTTATTTTAACAGTATGTCGCCAAATGGTTTGAATAATGAAATTGATTATTCTGTCTTTCTGTAATTTTTTATTCTTAGTTTTTAACTTGTCCCCTTTTTATGCTTAGCAATTTTTCTTTTGTCCTGTTTTACAGTCTTTGGTTTTACTGCATCTTAATGTTTCTATTAATATTTTTTTATATATGATCACATTTTTTAGCATTTTATGACCATGGCTTTTATTTGGTTTTATTCATCTCCATGGCTAAATAACAATGAATTTCTATTGGTGCAACATTTTTTAATATTGGAAATTGTATAATTTTGTGCTGTGGCATAGTATCTGCTGTTTTAACATCGTTCATATTTTTCATATATGTTCACATTCAATTTTAGTTATGTGAGTGCTGTTTTTATAGATGGTGCTATTTGTTAGTTGCCTCAGCTGGCATTTAGAAAACGGCGCTAAAAGGAAGCTGTAAAATGCTTGTCTAGCGCATTTACCAGCATTTTCGGTTGAAACGCTGAGTGCTTGCAAGTCTTTTTTTTTTTACAATCGTGGGAACTTCTAGTTCGACTTTCATCCGGCTGAAATTGCCTAGAGAGTCGAGTGGAGTGCAGGTTTGATTTCAACTCCGGTGGTGAGTGCCATGTAAATAACATTTTTTAAAGAATCGGGGGTATGGTGTAATTATATTTTTGTATTTATATTCTTGGCTGAAAAAAGGTATAGTCATAGCCCCTCTGTTTTTCAAGTGTTTACAGTAGTGAGTGTTTTTTATAAAAATGATTTTTTTTAAGAATTGAGTCATCTGAATTAGGTTGGTTTTTATACAGGAGAGAGTTGACAAATGATGGAAATTATGACAAACGTCATTTTAGTTAAATTATATTGCTCTAAGTTAATCTGCATTTCAAATAGTAAAGTTGTTATCTTTTTTAAAACTGTAGATGGATTATAGAGATGATAGTGTTTTTGCGATAAATGACTGTACAGTGCTGCAAATGATTTTAATTTAATTTTTTGCTGTGCTCTTAGGAGTTTTTTCAGTCAGATTGTTAAAAATCTTTCAACTCACTGCTGTGCTTTATGTTCAAAAGTTTGTCTTTCAGTCAGACTTTGTATCGATATTTTGATTCAATGATACTTTGTTGCACATAGGGGCTCTGATGCTTAGTTATGTCTGGCTTTTCAGCTCATTGGAAAAGCTCACCTGCTGTATGAAGAATAATCATCTGCAAGAATTGAAATAGGTATTCAAAAAGATTTCATTCAAAGCTATTTAAAGTCTTTTAATTACTAATAGACTGCACCCATTCATTTAATTTTTAGCATCTAACAGTATAGCACTGATTAATAATTCTATGTGGACATATATGTACTCCTATAGATTATGCTTGAATTGTATTTTGTCTGTTCTTATCTAGTTTTTATGTTGTGATTAAGTATGTCATGGATCAATTTTAATTTATTTTATTTTTATATGATTTTATTATTTGTGTATGGTGTACATGTTTTTATTCGTATTTATATGTTTCTACATATGTTTTGTTTATTTTTTTTTAGCCCCTGAAGCAGCTCAATGAGCGAAACTCGTCCTGAGTCGGGCTTTTTTCACACTCTGTGCTAAATAAAGAGCTTAATAAGAATTCCTGGTGTTTATTGATCCTTTTCCTTTTGGTTGCTACTGCAATATTGGATCAATTTCCAGTTTGTTTTTTTGGACATAACAGAGTGTATGCACTGGCCTCCCTGGCAAAGGAAATTCAAATGAGCAGCCTGGTTTCGGCCAGGCGCATGCTGCAACTTTTAGGGCACATGGCCGCAGCAGTGCATGTCACTCCCTTTGCCCATCCCATATGTGACGAGCCCAGTGGTACCTGCGCTCCCAGTGGCAACAGGGCCTCCAGGTCCGCATCACGGTATCCCCCATCACTGAGGACCTACCTGATTTGGTGGATGTCTCCACTCAACCTAGAGCGAGGTATTCCTTTTTGGGCACTCTTGCCTCAGGTTTTGCTGACCATAGACACGTCCCACCTGGGATGGGGATCCAACATCGATGGCCTCCGTACCAAGGGTTTCTGGTCTGCGCAACAAGATCATCCTTGTTCGGAAAGACAGCCAAGTGGCCATGTAGTATATCAACAAACAGAGGGGCACCAGGTCCTTTCTCCTTTGTCAGGAAGCAGTGCAGATCTGGAGCTGGGGTCTAGCACAGGGGATGCTTTTCCGGGCTGTGTACCTGGCGGGCGCAGAGAATGCCCTAGCGGACCAGCTGAGCCGCATCTTTCAATCTCACGAGTGGTCCCTGAAACAGGTGGTAGTGGATCTGTTCACCTTCCCCAGCAATGTGAAGGTGATCCGGTACTGTTCTCTGACCAAGTCAGACAACGTGCCACCCACTGATGCCTTTGCAATCCATCGGGGGATGGGCCTCCTTTATGCCTGTCTGCCTCTTCCAATAGTGTTGAAGACTCTCCTGAAATTTCACCAAGACCAGGGATCCATGATTCAAATTTATTTTAGATTCCTTGTCTCTCCACATTGGCCACGACAGGTATGGTTCCTGCTTCTGCGGCAACTGTCCAGACAGAACCCGATCCATCTGGGGTCGGCTCCAGACATCCTCTTCCAGGAGGTAGTCCTCACACATGGGTGAAGCTAGGGATTCACCCATGTGTGAGGACTACCATCCTGTTTTTCCTAGGAGAAAGCATAGCTGCTTACCTGTAACAGGTGTTCTCCTAGGACAGCAGGATATTAGTCTTCATGAAACCCACCCACTGCCCTGTGCAGTTGGGTTCTTCTGGTTTGTTCTTGTATCTACGTACACAATTGAAGAGAGAACCCGCATGGACGCAGGGATACTGGCATGCTGGGCTTGTTCAGTGTGCCAGCCAAAGTTTTTAGAAACTTTGACAGAACTTTTTTATGCTGGGCTGCATCTGATGTCACCCATGTGTGAGAACTAGCATCCTGCTGCCTAGGAGAACACCTGTTATAGGTAAGCAACTGTGCTTTCTCTTCAGAATTGGTACCATTTACTATTACCTGCTGTCTCCTGTCAATCAACCAGTTTGTAATCCACTCCACCATCGACTCGCAAGATTCTCATTTTATTCATTAAAGGTGTATCACCCTTTAAAAGTGTATTAAAGTGCATCAATAATGTTTGTAAAAATATGCGTTATTGATCATGTTTAATGCAGATACTTTTAACTACTCATTTTAATTAAGGGCAGCATTATCACAGATTTTTGCATTTAATACAACTATTGCTAAATTTCAATGATCAATTAGCATAATTTTGCTGTTAATGCAAACCCTCCCCCACATTGACATTAACACCAGGTCATTAATGTGCATTAATACATGCATTAGTATTAAAGCAAATTAGTGAATAAGCTCTTTAGGGAGATGGTATGTGACAAAATAGCCACTAGCCAAATACTAACCTAGAACATGCCCAGATTTAAGATTTTAGCACACACAGAGTTCCATGGCATCATCCCTTCGAAGCTGTGCTGGAACAAGGCCCTAAAGCAAACAGAAGGGGCTCCTTTTTGTCCCGAATATATGATGCCTTCAAAATGTGGCATTTTAGGCTGTTGCCTATGTTGCCTAAGGGTAAATCCAGGCCTGACCTAGGCAGTCCTCCATCTTTATTTTCTGAATTTATGTATCAGGTTTACTCATACAATGATAACATTGTTATTGTTGGGGAGAAACAGTATTAATGAGACTATACACCTGTGCAGGTATTGTGAACTAAGTCTGCCTTCATCACCAGCAGCTCAGCAGAGGAGATGGAGAAAATTCACTTAACACTACTACTGTTTTCCACTTGAAATCTATATGCAGGTACCAAAAAAGTATAATTTAGAGTATGCTGGAATATGATACTAATCAAAACAGAGTCTTCAGTTTTAGGAAAATACCATTCTTTCCATATGTAGCAGTTTCTCTATAGCTTGTACCTGTCACTCTTAGCAACAATAGCTGTCACAGAAGTATAGCTATTGTAAGCTATCTTTAAAAAAAAAAAAAAGATATCCTGAACAATAAACAGAAAAGGAGGAATATTTAGAAATGTCATATGTTAAATATATGCAGAAAAACAAACAGATCTGTATTAGTTTAATGAAGCTTCTCTTTTAATTTGAATAGTTTACTTGCAAAAACCAGTAACAAGGATTTTTTGTTGTGTGCTCTATGTACAAATGAGCTAATACATTAAAGTTCTGTCCTTCTGTAGACTGGTAGAATAGGATATAGCAAAAGTGTGTAGTGGCAGTAAAAATGATCTATGAAATAGTAAAAATATTTAATACCTACAAATTGATGCAATAAAAAAGCCATTACCAGCATACACTGTATTACTTTCATAAATGAGGCTACTTCTGTTTAAACAAATGATAGCAGAGCCAAACAGCTCTGGTAATTAACTGATCATTTACTGTAACTAGAAAACGGGTAGCTATGTATGCTAAGCAGACTCCATGGTACTGTCTTTTTCAGCTGTCCCTCCCTAGTAGAATTGCTATGCTCATCCTAATATTTAATAGGTAGACTGCTGCTAGAGGGACAGTAGTGCAACAAAATTATACTGCCCAGCTGGCTCTGTTCTTGTTTTGCTAATTAATTTTTTTCAATGAATCATGATATATGATTAAATTTTTGATGATACACAGTCCAAATGTATTTGTACTGTGTTGTTGAGAGCTTGGTTTTTATCCAGTTGGGTTGTATGTTAACCTCTAGCTCATTGTTTCATCATTTATGATATCAGGCTTTACTGCCATTTTATAATGACTGAGGGATAGTGAGTTAATTGGTATAAGATTCATTGGCTGTTCCCTTTTTTGGTTCGTTTTGAGCATTTTGATATGGTCGGCACCGGGCTTTTTCTTGTGGTTTGGGTGATCTGTTAACAGGTTATAGTAGCAGTTGGCATTCACTTCTGGGTTTAGCTATACTCATACTCCAGAAACAGTATAACTCCACCCCATGCCCTGCTCCTTCCACAGAAATGAAAGGGTATAGCTGTGTCCCCACCCACCTCAACCCGCGACCCTTACAACAATAAAAAAATTAACGCTGTTGCATTTGATGACATAGTTAATGGACCCTGACCACGTTATGTCATCTGTAGAAACTGGTTCCTGACTCTGGAAATCTAAGTTACTGCTACTGAATGACCTTTGACATAAAAGCATGGGGGTGGGGGGGTCCTGACTCTGGAAGTCCAAATTACTGTTACTGGGTGACCTGAGATATGGCGGGGAGCACCTCTGTCTTACTTGTCACAGAACAGTGATAGGGAGAAATATCCCCCTTCTCCTTTCTGTTCAGGAGGTTTCCGTGAAAATGTGCCTATCTGTCTAGTATCAGAGTGAAGTCTGAGCAGAGCCAGCATAGTAAACAAAAAAAAAACATGAAATGATTAATAATAATCAAGAAACTTAGAAATAGTACAGATTGGGGGGATTGGTGACCAAGATGGCCACTGTGAACAGGTTCTGAGGAAGAGCCTTTTTTTATGGTTAAGAACCAAGGGTAAGTATTCACTGAGGAAGATGTAAGAGATATACCCATGCCAGAAAGGCTATTCAAAGGTGATGATTCATAGGAACTGAAACAAATTTTGTGAAACTGGAAGATGTACTAGGGCAAATTGACAAACTAAAGAGGAGCAAATCACCTGGACCAGATGGTATACATCCCAGAGTGCTGAAAGAACTGAGAAATGAAACTGCAGCTATTCGAAATTTATAAGCTATCAGTAACATCATCTATGGTATGTGATGACTGGAGGGTTTCTAATATAAAACGGTATCAAGGGGCAATCCAGGAAACTATAGGCCAGTGAGTGTGTTTGTCCCAGGCAAAATGGTAGAAACCATCATAAAGAACAAAATTGTTGAACATGTAGACAGGCATAATTTATTGGGATAAAGCCAAGGGAAGTCTTGCCTCATAAATTTGCTACATTTTTTTGAGGGCATAAATAAACATGTGGATAATGGTGAGCCCGTTGATGTAGTATATCTGGATTTCCAGAAAGTATTTGACAAAGTCCCTCATGAGAGACTTCTTAAGAAATTAAAAGTCATGGGATAGGGGGCAGTGTTTTATTGGGGACTGCCAACTGGCTAAAAGATGGAAAACAGAGTAGAGCTAAATGGTAAATTCACCCAGTGGAGAAATGTGAATAGAGAAGTGTCCCATGGATCTTTTTAATATATTTATAAACAACCTGGAAATGGGAACAAGTAAGGTGATCAGTTTTGCTGATAACACAAAATTATTCATAGAAACATAGAAATGACGGCAGAAGAAGACCGAATGGCCCATCCAGTCTGCCCAGCAAGCCTCACAAATTTTTTCTCTCATTCTTATCTGTTTCTCTAGCTCCTTGTTCTATTCCCCTTCCACCCCCACCATTAATGTAGAGAGCAGTGATGGAGCTGCATCCAAGTGAAATATCTAGCTTGATTAGTTAGGGGTAGTAGGGGCAGTAACCGCTGCGATAAGCAAGCTACACCCATGCTTATTTGTTTTACCTAGACTATGTTGTACAGCCCTTGTTGGTTTTTTTTTCTTCTCCCCTGCCGTTGAAGCAGAGAGCCATGCTGGATATGCATTGAAAGTGAAGTATCAGGCACATTTGGTTTGGGGTAGTAACCGCTGTAACAAGCCAGCTACTCCTCGCTTTGTGATTGCGAATCCTTTTTTTCTTCACCCCTGTCGTTGAAGCTATGCAGGATATGC
Source organism: Rhinatrema bivittatum (assembly GCF_901001135.1). Classification (NCBI taxonomy): domain Eukaryota; kingdom Metazoa; phylum Chordata; class Amphibia; order Gymnophiona; family Rhinatrematidae; genus Rhinatrema; species Rhinatrema bivittatum. Next base: position 737,570,656 of record NC_042616.1, on the reverse strand, counting down.
GTGAAGCATCAGTTTTTTGTTTTTGGTTTTTTTTTTTTTTTTTTTTTTCCCCCTGCTGTTGAAGCAGAGAGCTATGCTGGAAATGCGTGATGTATCAGTCTTTCTCCCATGCCGATGAAGCAGAGAACCATGCTGGATATGCATGGAAAGTGAAGTATCAGGCACATTTGGTTTGGGGTAGTAACCGACGTAACAAGCCAGCTACTCCCCACTTTTTGAGTGCAAACCCTTTTTCTTCTCCCTTGCCGTTGTAGCAGAGAGCTCTGCTGGATGTGTGAAGTATCAGTTATTCTTCTCCCCTGTCATTGAAGCAGAGAGCTATGCTGTATATGCATTGAAAGTGAAGTATCAGGCATATTTGGTTTGGGGTAGTAACCGCCGTAACAAGCCAGCTACTCCCCTCTTTGTGAGTGCAAATCCTTTTTTCCATTACCTCTTGCTGTTGAAGCTTTGAGCGATGTAGGAGTCACAGTAAGCATGTGCATGTTTATTTAATAAGGGTATTGTGTCAATAGCCATCATTCTGGCGAGTCACCCACTCTTCATTGGCGGCCTCTTGACTTTATGGATCCGCAGTGTTTATCCCACACCCCTTTGAAGTCTTTCACAGTTCTGGTCTTCACCACTTCCTCCGGAAGGGCATTCCAGGCATCCACCACCCTCTCCGTGAAGAAATACTTCCTGACATTGGTTCTGAATCTGCCTGAATCTACCTGAATCTATTCAAATTTGTTAAATCACAAGAGGATTGTGAGAAATTGCAAAAGGACATTACAAAACTGGGAAAGTGGGCATGCAAATGAAAAGTGCAAAGTGAAGTGTATAGAGTAGAGTAACCCTAATTATCTACACAGTGCAAGGTTCCACATTAGGAGTCACCACTTAGAAAAAGGATTTAGGTGTCATAGCTGAAAATACTTTGAAATCTTCTGCTCAGTTTGCAACAGCAGCCAAGAAAGCAAATAGAATGCTAGTGATTATTAAGAAAGGAATGGAGAATAAAACAGAGAATATCATAATGCTTCTGTATCACTCCATGGGGCAACCTCATCTTGAATATTTTCTGCAGTTCTGGTCACCACATTTCAAAAAAGATCTTGGCGAATTAGAAAAGGTACAGAGAAGGGTGACCAAGATAATAAAGGGCCTGAAACAATTCCCTTATGAAGAAAGGCTAAAGAGGTTAGGACTCTTCAGCTTGGAGAAGAGACTGCTGAGGGGAGATATGATGGTGGTCTATAAAATGAGGGGAATGGAATGAATAATGCTAATCCAGTTGTTTATTCTTTCAAAAAGCACAAAGAACAGGGGGGGAGGCAATGAAGTTACTAAGTAATACATTTAAAACTAATAAGAGAAATATTTTTTTACTCAACACATAATTAAACTCTGGATTTCATTACCAGAGGATGTGATGAAAGCTGTTAGTGTAGCTGCATTCATAAAAGGTTTGGACAAGTTCCTGGAGGAAAAGTCCATTAACCATTACATAGAAACATAGAAATGACGGCAGAAGACAACCAAACGGCCCATCCAGTCTGCCCAGTAAGCTTCGCACTTTTTTTTCTTCTCATGCTTATCTGTTTCTCTTGGCTCTTAGTAACCTTTTGGTTCTATTTCCCTTCCACCCCCACCATTAATGTAGAGAGCAGTGTTAGAACTGCATCTAAGTGAAATATCTAGCTGAATTAGTTAGGGGTAGTAACCACCGCAATAAGCAAGCTACACCCATGCTTATTTGTTTACCCAGACTATGTAATTCAGTCCTTGTTGTTGTTGTCTGAATATACATCCACTTTTCTTCATTCCCCCTGCTGTTGAAGCAGATAGCTATGCTGGATATGCGTGAAGTATCGGATAATGTAGAGCATATCCATTAATGTAGAGCTGCAGAAATGCACTGCTTATTCTTAGATTCCAAGCTGCTTATGCTATCTACCCCTTAGAATCCTGTCAAGCTTGAAACATTTTCTAAGGACTCTATTCTTCAAGAGAGTAGACCATGATCCTGAGCAATGGTGGTTTGTACAGTGTGAATCTTTACCACATCTTGCTTTAAGCTATATAAACAAGTTCCATGTTCCTGCAAAAGTAAATTTTGCCTTCTGACCTGGGGATCTAATTTAGCCAGGACGGTATCTATTTTAGAAACAGCCACAAGTTTGCTGAATTGTTCCATAAGTTCTTATGTGGCATCCAGCGTTACAACAGCCAGTTTCTTAAGCCTTCCAGGTAACTCATCCAGAAGGAAGGGCCAGCCCCAGCAACAAATTCAGCAGCAACACCAGCTTAAGGATCCAGAGGAGAAGATATCATCTCCTCCATCCAGACTTGAAATGAAACCGGGGGCAGTCGGTCAAGCCGAGGTAGACAGAGAAGCAGCAACCTCCTCTGCCCCTATCCACACAGGCACCAGAACGTATCATCAAGCAGAACTTATGCTGCATCATAGGACGTGTAGGGTCTCTATGGTGCTGATATGTCTTGGTTCAGGGGCTGAGGGGAACCTCCTCCCCTGGCTGGATTGACACTCCCTTGGAAAAACCATCAATGGGGACAACCTCAGGCAAAACAGACTCTGTAGACATGAAAGACCAAATTGACTTCAGACCAGTTAAGTGAATAAGCTCAGTGGGGAAAACCTTCACTTTACCTTTTATCTTGGGAGCCATAACCAAAGGGAAAAATTGAGCAAGAAACGAGGTACGGGGGCAACATCTTCCCATCTGACTTCTTGCAGCCATCTTTCTCCACCCCTGCAGCAATGGCTTTATTTTAAGATGCAAATCCAAAACAGGTAACTCAGTTGTAAGTAACAGGCAGAATAATGATTACTCTTAGCCCAGATAAACAGCACAGGTCTTTTGCACAGAAGAATCCTTCTGGTGACAATACATACATTCTTTTTTTTTTTAACTCTTTATTTTCAGAATTTTTAAATTTAACAAGTCAAAATAAGACATCCAGAATATAACGGATTAACAAAGGAAAGGGAAAAGAAAACAATACATAAAAAGAAAATATCCTCTAAGACCACAATGTGGGGACCTAAATAGGAAATAAGAAACAAAAAAATAGGCACAATTTCAGATTAATCTCACTATATAAAACAAATTGGATTACAATATCAGGTACGAACAGGAAGAGGCCCTTCTCAGTTTATAAGAAAACATCCCAACTGATCAGGATCAAAGAAAATATTTGTTAGTGCCTGTTTTTATGATACATTTGCAGGGAAATTGCAAAAGAAACGATGTACCCATATCAAGCACTCATTGCTTTTTAGCCAAGAAATGCTTCCTTCTAAGTTGGGTCGCCTTAGCAACATCAGGAAATAAAGCAAGTTGTTGACCTAAAAAGAATTTAGCAGAATGAATAAACATTTTCATAGTCCATATACGATCATGTTCCAAAGCAAATACAACAAGCAGAGTAGAAGTGTCTTGTATTTCAATCTGAGATTCTTGCAGAAAAGCTGTCAAATTTTCTAATGCATTAACGTATGATGAAACATGGCTATTAGCATTCCGACTCTGTCTAAAAAGCAAATAAAATGCTTTGGTAATAGGAGGAACCAATTCTGGAGGAGCTTTAAGAACCTCTGTAAAATTGTCTTAATAATTTGATTGGAGAAATACTCATATTTAGGAAAATTAATTATTCACAAGTGTAATGTCCTCAAATTATTCCCCAGAACTTCTAATCTACGTTGGATAGATTCCTGACCTTTAATCAACAACAAATCACATTTCCCTAAAGAATCACACAGTTTTTCTAAAGAGGAAATGTGCTCAGTATTACTTTAAGAGCTTGATCATGGCCAGTTACTTGAGTTTGAACTTGTACAACTGCTGAATGAACATTATTGAATTTGGACACCAAACACTGTTCTAAACCCTTGATTGCAATCCATAGAATTTCTAGTGTTATCTGTGCAGGAGTCTCAAAAACTGAAACTGCAGAAACAGTTCCCACTGTTGGAAATACCAAAGATTCATTGGTGCTTCTTGCCAGGTCCTGAGGTTCAACCAACGCAAGTTCTCCCACCTCACAGAAGGAACTTGGATCGCTTTGTGGTTGCAGAGGGACCTCCATAGAACTTGCTGAGACCACTGAGCTCAAAAGATGTGGTAAGCGAGGGTCAGGGCTGAGGGAGATGGAATTCCCTTAAAGAAGTGACATGGGAAACCACGCGTAACTGAACAAGCCCTGTAGGAGTACTCGTGCCAGAAGGCTGCATATAACTCTCAATGGTTGGTTGAGAGGGAGAGGGTACCACTCTGCAGGCATAGGTGGAGGAAGATGAACAGATTTTCTTTTTTTCCCCATACAACCCGAGGGAAATTAAGAAAAGGCAAGAGAGAGCGAGCCTTACTTTGGAATGAATCCCAGCCCATCCACATGATGAGAATATGGAAGAAGAAAAAAAAATCAAAGCTCTGCACCCCTTAGGCGCGCGTGACTTCGGCAATGCAGCGGCATGCAAGTGTGTAGTCAGTTTTCAAGTGGAATAGTTCCACTTTCTCTGACTCCAATTGCAAAACATTTTGCATAATAAAGTTTCACAAATGTCTGATTCTTTTCTATTGGTGCATGTACAATTGGGGTAAGGGTTTATGATGATGTACTGCATGGCTAATGAAGGTTAATTGTATTCTTTTTCCTATTTTCTTGCCCATCTGATAAGTATGCGGACTTGACACGATCTTACAATATGAGTTTCCTTTTATTTTTTTTCGTGTTTGAGTGTATAGTGTGTGTGTTCCTAGGTTTCCTTGTAAATCTTAATGTTTGAGAGGATAGAGCAGGCAAAATTTTATTTTGCAGGTATCTTGACTCAAACAAATAAAGCGAATTAAAAAAATTGAGATTTATATATAGATGACTGTGTTTACTACTGCTGATAGCAATCGCAGATAAAAGCTGTTAAAGAATATTTATTATGAACTGGGGCAGTAGGGAGTTTTGGTGCGGTAAATCCTTTTCTTCAGACTGCTAAAAAATGTAATAAGAGTGAACAGAAAACAAATGACTTGCAGTCCAAGATGTTTCTACTTTATATAGACGTGCTAGAACGTATTTTATAAGAAACAAAATGATCATGTCAAATGTGGATGCACAATGGAAGGCTGATTTTTTTGATATGTCCACTTTATCCAGTTGTTATAGCAGCAGCAAATACATCTTCATAGTGATAAATATTGTGTCAAAATATTGATGGGCCATGAGTCTAAAAAGAAAGATAGGCCATGAAGTGACCAAGGCCTTTGCAAAGAGATTTAACCTAGGCCATATACTTGAACAAATACAAACAGATAAAGGTAAAGAGTTTTTAAATAGCTAGCTGAAGAATTTGTTAAAACATCATCGGTGTTCATTTTGTGACTAATAATTATGTCAAACAGCAATGGTGGTGAAGTTTAATGTGATCTTAAACTCCAAAATGTGGCGATAACTTTACATTTTATTTATTTATTTCACACAACACTTTTCAACATGAAGAATGATATAGACTAGGCCTGTCAATGTGAGATCCTCAAACTCTCTGTGGATCTGGACAACAGTCTGTGGTATAACAACAACAACAACATGAACCTGCTAAGCCACTTTTAAAAAAAAAAAAGGGATCATGTTAGACTGTCAAAAACTAAAGGGAAATTAGGAAAAGGATACACCTTCCATCAAACTTTGACAGGTCATATCAGCCAATCAATGTTGATTTCTGGGTTTGAGCGCGCCCACGCCTAGCTGTGCCCCTAGCCTTGCGAGTGGCCCCCATGTTCATGCGTTTCCTTTGTGCCGTTTGTTGTTGATCCTGCATTGTCTAATCCTTGTTTATCTGTGGTCCTATGTTACCCTGTGCTTATTTGTCCATCCCTGTCTTGTCTGTTCACTCTGAGTTTCAAAATGGCCAGGGCACCCCTTGTCCCTTGCCTCTCACTGCCTGCCAGTCTCAATTGGTGTCCTACCCCTCACTCTGTGCACTGCTTTCTATAAGACCTGCATCGGAGGACTCAACCCAAAGGGAAGATGGTTGATCAGGCAGAAGATCTCACACTTGACCTGTCTGCTCATGACTTCTGCATTCCCCTGGCTTGGGGGGTCATCAAATTGACAAGTGTGGCTGTGACAGTGAGTGAATTGATCAAATTTTCAGATGACCTGCAATTATTTAAAGTTAGGAACAGCGAGTTGCAAGGAACTGCAGAAGAACCCTGAGAGACTGGACATTTGATTGACATCCAAAATGTAATCTGGAAAAGTGTAAAGTGATGCACATAAGGAAAAAATAATCCCAGCTACAGGCACACAATGCTGGATTCTGTATTAGGAGGCACCACCCAGGAAAGGAAGTATTTGTGGAGAATACATTGAAATCCTCAGCTCGGTGTGTGGCTTTGTTCAGAAAAGCAAATAGAATGCTTAGAATAATCCAAAAAGAAATGGGGAATAAAATACAAAATATGGAGAATTAAATGTAAAGTAAGTATGTCTGTCCATAATGGTAACGTTTCTCCCTGTGTGAGTTCAATGCTTCGTATATAGGATCCTCCCGGTGCATTAAGATCATCAGTGTCTGATCTTTTGGACATTCCCGCTATTCGGTGGCACATCTTGCCAAAACATGGAAAAGGGCATTTTCCATAGCAGACTGAATGTTTGGAACACTCTGCCTGAGCATCTTTGTGCAATAACCGGTGTTAAATCATTTAGAAAACGTTTAAAAATGTACTTTTTCTAGCAGGCATTTACATCCAGTTTGTAGGATTAGGCTGCTGTTTTGGTAATATTCAGAAAGAAGCACTAGTATTTTCTCTTCTCCTTCAGGCATCTATCCTCAGCATATGAGCAGAAAAGTTTTAGATGTATTTGTACAACGCAGTGGCATGGATGAGGAACAGTCTGGTTTTGTTTATCACTATTAACAAGCAGGGTGATGTCATCTAGCAGCACCAAACAGACCCTTCTTTCTTAGCTAGTAGAGCATGTGCGGGAGTTGCCTCATGAAGCCACTCATTCTTTTGAGTCCATGCACCAGCAAAGAAGTGTTACCTCTATTTTTCTGTGAAAATCATAGAAACATAGAAATGACAGGAGAAAAGGATCAATAGTCCATCCAGTCTGCCTAGCAAGCTTCCCATGGTAGTATCTGCTGCGCCGAGCATGAATCATCACTGCTGCTTGATGTGCTTTGCTTATGGACTTGGTCATAGAAGCAGTCCTGTCTTTTTTTTCCGTAAATGTCTGCGCATCAGTACCCCAGACTGTGTACAAAAAAAAAAGTCGTGGCTGGTGTTGGTAGTCTCTGAATCTAAATTCCTCTTTCTTCCATCCAGGCCCCCCCTCCCCCCTTAAAAGCAGAGAGCAATGTTGCAGTTCCATCAAAAATATCCAGGCTCATTGGTTAAGAGTAGTAATCCCATGCCTTCTGTTAAGGGTAGTAACTACTGCTCTGTGCAGGTTACCCCGAAGCTTATCAGTTCCCCAGACCATAAAAGTCTGGGTCCTTTTTGGTTGCTGTATGAATCCAATACCCCTTTCCCCCTGTCGTTGAAGCAGAGAGCAGTGTTGGAGTTGCATCAAAAGAATGAAGGCTTTTTGATTAAGGGTGGTAATCGCATTACCAGCAAGTTACCCTCATGCTCGCGTTCTTCGTTTCCTTTAGGACTTGGCAGTAGAAGCAGTCCTGTGCTTTTTCCCTTATTTCTGTATATCAATATCCAGACCATGGAAGTTGGAGGCCCTCTGTCTGAATCCAATTCCTCTTTTCCTCCTACAGTCTAAGCGGAGAGCAATGTTGCAGTTGCATTAAAAGCCTCAAAGCATATTGGTTAAAGGTAGTAATCTTCATGCCTTCTGCTAAGGGTATTAACTGCCATACCAACAAGCTAACCCCCTGCACCCTTATCTGATTTCTAGCCTGTAGAGATCCCATGCTCCTTTGAATTCTTTGACTGTTTTCTTCTTCACCATCTCCTCCAGAAGGGCATTCCAGGCCTCCTCCACCATATCCGTGAAGAAATATTTCCCGACGTTGGTTCTGAGTCATCCCTCACTATCTCAGTAGCCTCCAAGCAGCATTCGGTGCTACCTTTATATAAAAAAAAAATGTTTTTCCTTACGGTGTCCAGTAAGAAGAAAGCCAAGATGAGTGGTTTCAAGGACTGCGTATATGGTAGGAGAATGTCTATTACCGATGGACATAACTTGTGCTATTGATGTCTAGACCAGACTACTCCAGGCCAGCTGTTACCATTGTGCATGGATGTCCCAGTTGACGAAAGATTGAGGGCCTGGAAAATGCAGAAACTGCATAAGTCTGTCAGAAGCTGTCCTGAAGTGCAGCCTCATCTGCCTTCCTGGGAATGGAGTTGAGCAGGAACTCCTTAAAAAAAAAAAAAAAAGAATCACTGTTTGCCGATCAGGTTGAATTCTCAGGGTCGAGTAAACAGAAGCAGCATGCATTGAAGAAAGAGTCACCACTCTGAGGAGCCACTGGAGCAGCCAACACTGAGTTTTGGGAGCATCAGCACTGTTGATATATGATGCATTGGCAACATTGACGCATGGTGCAATCAAGGCCATCGCATACCTTCTCAGCACTTTTGATGTGTCGAGTCCCAGAACATCAATCCTCAACACCTTTGGCCATTAAAGCAGTTCCGCCAGCAACACATCATGCTGCAGAGCCTTCCACGCAGCTGTATGATGGCCTATCAAGAGTGTTGACAGGGCCAGAATGGGATATGATACTCCTATCCCCATCAATTATCAAGACATTTACACCAACAAAATTAATGGAACAAGGGTTATGTCTGAAGACCCCAGAACCCATTTACTATCTGGTTCCCCTCTCATCTAAGCCTCCAATCCAAACTTTATAGAGCCTCAAAGATGTATAGAATTTCATTCTAGTATCAGAAGAGGATGTTCCACCACTCATGCCAGGGCAGAGGGCATGTCAATGGTGAAGGATTTCATTACCTCTTTGGTGGCTAAGTTTAAGGAGGGTACTTTTCAACTTCTGCTTTCCAGAATATCAGATGTACTCCCACAAGGAGTCCTAGTATCATCAGTTCATTCCAATAGAACTGCTGCACAGTGGTTCTAGCCTTCAGCATTCCCTTGCAGCAGAGACCAGACAGTCAGATGATGTACACCAGGAGCATACCCACCAAGGTGACCAAGGATCGCTCTACAGTCACCTTCTTCATTGTTGAGGTCCTGGATTAGTGTTCCGTCACCACCAGGCAATGATGAAGGATCTATGCGGATCCCTTCCAATACTCTTTCAGAACCTCCAGAATACACACTACCAAAAGACCTTTTCTATTCCAAGCTTCTGGACAAGTTGGGGAAAGTGCTTGGAGTTAACATGCATAAGGACAAAGTTCGCCACACTTAGCTGTTTTGGTCTCCTCCAATTTTTTGACACACCAGCAGAGCCAGCAGCTATCCTGATCCATGATATCCTGCAAAAATTGCAAACAAAAATGTGGGAAAATCCTATTTCCTGTGCCCCAGTTGCAAGGAAACTAGACCTCAGATGTAAAGTGTAAAAACCCCAGAGTTTGGAATGGTGCTTTGCTTTCCAGCCCTCATTGTGCTCGATAACTTGTGACCCCAGCACAAAAAAGTTTGCCCACCCTGTTATAGAGAAGTATGGGTGGCATTTTTTTTTTAATGTCAAACCATATATCTGTCTAAACATTCTTTAGATTGACAACACAGAATGCATTTAGGACATCTCTTTTGTACACCAATATTGTCTATACACATTGCTGTTAAAGATGGCACCATAGCATACAATTGTAATCGTGTCTGTATGGCTTCTAACAAAAATTATAGAAGTTTCACTTATCAAAGAGCTTTTTCCCATCAATTACACTATGGTCATCATGCAGCAACCAGATTATAGCTTTAAGGAGCATAGGCTATTCATTTGTTTTAAAACAATCCCAGGACTTTATGCAAAATATGACCTTTGTGTGTATACCCAAATGCTGTTTGAACATGGTCACATTGCTGAGTTTTTTTATGATCTGGCCAATCCACTTTTTTGGTTTTTTTTAAGCACAGTCTATCAATGCAGTGACAGAGTTTTTAAGCTCTTCGTGAAATACAGGTTGTTCAAGTCTATTAAATACATTCTCTTTATATGTATAATTTCACTAAATGAGATAGAACTTAAAACCCTACATGCACCTCCCTCCCCTGTTTCTCATCACAAGTACAGCAACATGGACTGTCTCATAGGCTCTGAGTTTACTAACCTGGTCTTTATGCAAAATATGACCTTTGTGTCTTTGTAACTTTGAAAACCACAATATTCATAGATACAAGAGGAATGATAATACTCATCTATTCCAATCTTGATTAACCAAGATTGGAATAGTTGAGTATTATCGTTCCTCCTGTATCTATGAATATTGTGGTTTAAGCGATAAGGAATAACTGACTGAGGTTGAGAAGTAAGAACAAGTTTTAATATAAACGAAAAAAACCTAAAAAATAATTAAAGCAAGGTGACCCCATACCGCACGGGAGTCTGTGATACCATACAGACCCTTAGAGTGAGGGGCCCACATATATACTTGGCAAAATTCTGTTATTAGTTAACATTGACCGGTGGCACTATTGTCTTAATATTGTTCTACTTACAACAGCATACATATCTGTTAAAAGGATGAAACATTCTCTGTATGATATTATAATTACTGTATGTGTGTATCTTGTATGTGTGTATCTTGTGTGTATCTTGTCCAGCCTAGCCTCAGCAGAGTTTAGCCTTATCAGATCACCATTAAGTCTAGTCACCAGGCACTTATCAAATGGCCACAGCTATAGTATGAGTTGTGATGCTAGCCCTTTCTGTGAAAATTTACAGTATGGTTACAGTCTTCAAATGGAAACTTGTTGGTATAGCAAGTGATGACCAGTTTGTTTGCCACTGCTCATCTTCACTGATGTTTTTGTGCAGCATACACCACCTTTATAGTTAAGTGAAAGAAAGGGGAAAAAAAAGGTTTCATTCAGCTGGTAAAAACACGATAGTATCAGTAAAGAAAAAATAAGTGCTCAACTAAGTGTGAGAATACAATGACGGGTGTCATGACCTGTAGTTTCTAATCAAAGGTTGACTGGCTATGCATTTAATATGTCAGTTTCACAGGTCTCCCACTTACACTGCATTCATCGCTACCTGTTTCATTATCAGATGACCAAGGTGCTATGGGACTTGTTATTGTAGGGATTGCATTTGGCTTAAGTGTACAGGCTTGATGTTGTAATTGATACAGGTCCAGAAATATTCTCTAATCAGATACGACAGCATTATTTTCAGCTGAATTCAGAAAGCTATGTATGCAGCTATCACTTAAATTACTCAGTATTGTGAATAAGGAAGAAAACTCAATCCAAGAGGGCAACAACAAACTTCAGGCCTAAACAATGTTAAGTTAATATAGGATGTACACAGTATTAACTTCTTTTCCAGGAAATAAACTTAAATGTATTCAAAGTATATTGTTAGTGAGAGGTACTCAATTTGCTATACAATTTAATGTTATAGTTAATAACCAGAAAGAACAATGTGTTGAAATAGCTTCAAGACCTCAGTGTGGGCTTTATCTTACTGCAACCACCCTTACTTACCCTCCCCCACAACCTCATTCAGTAACACCTTCAGGAATCTCTGGGCTATTGACCCTTATATCAGCTCTACTACTGTCTGATTTGTCCTCTCCTTCGCTGTATTATCTGTCTCTTTTAAAGCAATTGCTTTAGACACTCTTGCTGCTCCCTTTTTCTATCTTTAAGGCACACCAAATCCCAGCCTTGCCTTTCCCCCAGAGTTCAATTCCTACATTTCTGTGCCCATTCTGCAGTTCATCTATGGCTAAAATCTATGCTAGTCAAATTCATGCCTTCCACTCTATTACACTTGAGCAAGACTACCATGTCCATCTGTCAAACTCTTGTCTCCAAACCTCACAATCTCTTTGCCACACTCAATTCCCTTTTCAAACTGCTTTTGCCCTAAACTATAGCTATTTACATAACCAAGGTTCACAAACTTAGTCTTGGGTTCTCAACCAAGTTACCTCTACCTCCCCCTCCCACTTAATTCCTCTCCTTCTGAACCTTTCACCCTCTTTCTTTTCTGTCCTCCTCCAAACTCCCTACTGTTCCTCTGCCCCCATTCTCACCCAGCTGTTTCTTCTGCAGTTATCCCTTCCATCTATCATATTCTCAGTCTTTCACTTTCCATTGCAGTTGTCCTGCTGCCTTCAAACTTGCTGTGATCATACCACTCCTCAGTAACCACCCACTGGACCATTCCTGCCTTGCTAACTAGGCCCAACTTCCTCCTTTCCTTCACAGCCAAACTATATGAATGTACTGTTCACTTCTGCTTTCTTGACTCTTTCATATCTAGCCATTCTCGGTCCACTATAATCTGGGGGGTTTTTTGCCCTCTGTATTCCATAGAAACATCCCTTACTAATCTCCAATGACTAGTTTATGGCTAAAGCCAAAGTTCTTTACTTGAGCCGTATCCTCCTTGACCCATCCACTGTGTTTGATGCTGTTAATCACACCTACTCCTTGATACTCCATCCTCACTTTGATTTGGGACTCTATCCTGTCTTTTTACCTCTCCCATCACATTTTGTGTATCATTTGGTGGCTCTTCTGCTGTCCCCACTAGAAGTTGGGGAGTCTCAGGCTTTGTCCTGGACCCTCTTCTTTTCTCTCTCTATCTCATTTTTTTTTTCTTGCTCTGATCTGCTCTCATGGCTTTCAGTACTATCTTTATGCTAGCGACTCTAAGATCTACCTCTCTACATAGAAATTTTATTAAAAATCCAGTCCCAAATCTCATCCTGCTTGTCTGATATTGCTCTCTGGATGTCTCACTGCCACCTTAAACAAAACCACCTTTATCTTTCTGTGGATATCACTATCATGCTTCCAGTCATCTCACCTTGGAGTTATATTCAGCTCCTCTCTCTCCTTCTTTACACATATCCAAAACACTGGTAAATTGTGTTGGTTCTTTCTCTATAACATCACCAAAACCTGTCCCTTCCTTTCTGAACACATTGCCAGAACACTTCTACTCTTATCAGCTCCTGCTTAGGCTACTGCAACCTGTTTCTCACAGCTCTCCCAGTGACCCATCTCTTGCCACTACAGCACAATCTTCCCCAAACTCAGCTGCATGAAATATCTTTTGCCAATGTTGCTATATCCATACAGCTGCTCTTCTCAAGTCTATACGTTAGCATACTATCGATTTCTGCTTACATTTCAAGCTTCTCTTACTCATTTGAGTCTTCATTCTTCAGCTCCTCACTACCTCTCTCTTATCACTCACTATACACTTCCTCGTGAACTCTGCTCACTGGTTAAGTCGTTCTTATCTATGTCCTTCTCCGCCAACTCATTGCTTTCGTCCTTGCTGCACCGTATGCCTGAAATTGATTTCTTGAGTTGATTCATCATGCTCCCTTGCTAGCCTTATTAAAATCCAGGATAAAAACTCATTTATTTGAAGCTGCTTGTAAATATTAACCCCCAATTCTCCCACTCGCTGTCATATTGGTTTTCATCTTTTTCTTAATAAATAAAATTCACAAAAGTCTTGTTTGTCCTGTATCTTTGCCTTGATTGGACTGTAAACTCTATGGAGTTAAAACTGTCTCGTGTGTATTTATACAGTGCTGAGTATGTCAAGTAGCTTTATAGGAGTGTTTTAATAGTAGTAGTAATGGAAGAAGTTTCCAAAAATACCCATTCCTTTTCACTCAACGCACAATTAAGCTCTGGAATTTGTTGCCAGAGGATGTGGTTAGTGTAGCTGGGTTCAAAAAAGGTTTGGATGAGATCTTGGAGAAGTCCATTAACTGATATATTAATCAAGTTGATTTAAGGAATGGCCTCTGCTATTACTGGCATCAGTAGCATGGGATCTTCTTAATGTTTGGGTACTTGCCAGATTCTTGTGGCCTGGTTTGGCTTCTGTTGGAAAAAGGATGCTGGGCTTGATGGACCCTTGGTCTGATCCAGCATGGCAATTTCTTATGTTCTTAAATTTGCTAGTATATAATAAACATTTATACACTATCTATTATTAGTAGAGAAAAGAAATAGCCTGCTATGGTACTGTTTGATAGCTGTTTTAATGTTTTTCAAATTGCTTAAAATGTTATATTTATTTTACACCCATTCAGTTTGCATTGTAGTAATAAGAATCACTCATATTGCATGTTCTCCTTTGCTAATACCATACAGATTTAAATATCTCAATAGTTTTTTAAAAAATCATTTAATTATAATGAAATATGATACAATGAGCATATCACAATGATCTACTTATGATGTATGCAGTGGCATATGTTTAATATTACCTGTATTTTTTAGCTAAAGTGTGGTAAAAATGTCAGGTTCTGTAATTGGAGAAGAAGGATGTAAAATAATGTTGGTATATTCTGTTGAGAATCACCGGAGAAGGATGAAAGCACTCAGGCTAGCAGGGCTTTCTTTCCTGCCACATGAAACAACCTCACAAAGTTGATAGGTATTTTTTTTTTTCATAGCTAAAATATGTCCAGGCTTGAGCTCTGAGAAAAGGAAGAGAACAGAAAAAGACACAGTAGAGTAAGAATAAATAAACAAGATATGGCAATGATTCCTGCATCATTGTTCAGTTGCACAAGGAGAGAGTGAGGAAATCAGTGTGCGTAAGTGAAAGTGTACAAGAAAGAAAAAGGCAAAGAGAAAAATGTTTGTGTATGTATTCCTAAGTGTGTGTATAAGTTGGGGAGAGATGGAGTTTTTAAGTGAGAGAGAAAAATTAAACGGTGCCGTTTTATAAGGCTCTAGAAATTAAAGATACTAGCTGATCTACCTAGTCCAGCACTCCAACAGTTAAAACTTGTCAATTTAAAATACATGGGCAGGTACTATAAGATACAATGATGAAAAGTTGGGAACAGGAAGGAAGGCGAGAGATGTATTATGAGGAATGGAAGAAATTAAGATGGCCAGGCTATTGTGTGTTTGTGTGTGACAGAAAGATATGTATTTCGATAACTGGGAATGTGTGTCATTTAGTTTTGGGCATATTTAACATCTTTATCTTTATTTGGATTTTATTAATTGCCCATATCCTAGGCGATGTACATGGGCACAATCACATTGTTTACATAAAATCGATAGTCATAGTCCTAGACAAAACAAACACAAAAAGAATCGACATCCACTATAATTCTCAGTACCCACCCCTGCCTCGCCTGAGGGTTGTACGCTTGCAAGAAAAGGAGACAAAGACCAAAACTGAATGTAGAGGCCACAGCTTTATTGTAAACATACTTCATGTAAATTCCTTACATCTGATCTCAATTGACACCACGTCGATGCATCCAAGACACGCCCCCAGAATATTTGATTTTGTTTTCTGGCGCCAAAATGTTCAGTGCATTTTGTTTAAATTAAACGCACACATTTGCTCTAAATACATACATAGTTGTCAGAATAAGTGGATATTAACATATAGATGTGGACAGTAGGATAAATGTGTTAGTATTCCTTCCTTGAATTTATTTCCATAGACAGGCTTCCCTTAGCATATCTGAGCTCTTGACAAGCACGGCGAATAGCAGCATACACTCAGTAATAGGTAGAAGAGTATTATTAGCACAATGAACTATGTTGCTCCTTTAATGTTTTTTCCTCTTTGACTATTAAGCTGTACATTCACATTTCTTCAATTTTTAATATTTAGGCACCATTATGTGAATGGAGTCTACATGAATGTATTTTTTCAGATACAATTTAAGGTTTGTTCATAAACATTTTTTCAATAATTTGTGACTGGTGGATACTTGGATTTTACTGCATATGTTCAAGATTCAGTCTTCTGTGCAGAGTCAGATATGTTGTAAGATATGGTGCCCACCGATTGTTAATATAGACAACTGCCATTAATGGCTGTGAAGCATATCATTTTGTTTTAGACATCGGTGGCCAACTGACTACTCAATTGGTGATAGAGATCCCCATAAAACTGAATAATTATGAGCAATGCATGATGGCCGTGTGATTGGAGACATTGAAAGCTGCTCCCCATACCTTTGTTTCCTCAGCTTGTTTCCTGAACTATATGGTGCCTAAAAGTAAAGGAGAGGTTTTATCCCCCTGAAACCCTATATTTTCAGGCACAACAGCTTATCACCTCCTTTGCGACTCCTTCTCCTTATGTTCTGAGTGGTGTAGTCCCCATTGAGAGCACCAGTGGAGGAGTGCAGGTCTCTCCAGGGGGGAGAGGGTTTTCTCAGCCCCCATTCTGAAATCTTCCTGACGGCACCCAAACGTGGCTCTTCCTCGTCGATCGCAGCAGCACAGAGTGATGATCTGTTGGACTCACAAGAGGGGGCCATTGAGCAGTCGATGTCTGGTATGCCATCATTGAAGAAGCCGATTTTGTCTCTCTCTACAGTTATTACATTTTCGAATGTCTCTTCTCTGGATTCAAGAGTAGGGAAGATTTCCCTGGACCTTGATTCGGGTTTCTTAGCTCTACCAACATCGGGTGAGTCTCTGAAACCTCCCATGAAGCTGGCAGAGGTCCGCTGAACTGACTATGGGAACTGATGTCTCATTTTGGTCAGAATTTGTCTTCAGTTACTCAGATTCATTTGTTTCAAAACTGGACCCATTTGTCTTTTTTTCATGAGCTTAAGATAGGTAAGCATGACAAAATTGTTACTTTTCAGCAGGAGCTGGGCAAAATGGTTGAAATTCAATCTAATTTGGTTCAAGAATGTGAAATGCTTTATAGAAAGTTTGAATTTTTGAAAATTCCTCAAGACGTCTGAATTTGTTTCCTTAATTTTCCCAAAATTATGGGTGAACTTCCTATTATGACTTATTTTTTGGATGTCTTGAAACTGTCAGCTGATGATTTACCACCTGTAAATAAGGCTGGTTTTCTTCCTTTATATTCACATTCTAATCAGTTGTCCTTTAATGTATCTCAATTTCTTGCAACATCTGGATATGAAGTTATTGAACATGCCACTCTACTTGTTTCTTTTGTTACAGATGGTGAATTAAGTAAGGTTATGACTCTTTACTTTTGTAATCTTAATTCTGATTTTCATGGCCAGAAGGTTCTTATTTTTCCGGATCTATCTAGAATTACTCAGGAGCAGAGAAGAGGGTTTCTCGCTCTTAGACGGAAGGTGTTAGCATTAGGGGCTTCCTTTGTTATGCTACCCTTGTAAATGTCACATTAAATTTTATTCTAATAATTATATCTTATTCTCTCCTGAGCAGCTTAGATCGTTTATTTGATGCTAGAAAGAATTTAATATCATCTCCAGTTCCCACAGTAGAACAGCAGGCTTCATTTTTGTAATATTTACAGGGGTATTTTTTTCTGATCACTGCTATGGTCCTTTCATATTTTATTTTTTCCTTTTAATGCTCCTTTGTTTTCTTTGCTTCCCCTTCTATTTCCTTTGTTAAAAAATAGATTAGTATCAACAAGATGTTATGTATAAATTCTTTATATTTACTTTTTGTATTTGATCTTTTCCGTTTCACATTGCTTTACAAGGTAATATTTATGTGCTTTGTATATGTAAATGCTTAATAAATAAAAAGTATTTTTAAAAACCCTGAATAATTGTTAGGCCATTGACACTTGAAAGCTGTTAACTATGCCATTTTTTATTGCCCTTGTCTGCTTTTCCAGTATAAGCCCAATATTTTAAAAGGGCTCCAGGGAAATCCAGGAAACTGTAGAACAGTGAGCCTGACTTCAGAGCTGGGAAAAATAGTGGAAACTATTCTAAAGATCAAAATCACAAAGCATATAGAAAGACATGGTTTAATGGAACACAGTCAGTATGGATTTACTCAAGGCAAGTCTTGCCTCACAAATCTGGGTCACTTTTTTTAAGGGGTTAATAAATGTGAATAAAGGTGAACCAGTAAATGTAGTGAATTTGGATTTTCAGAAGGCATTTGACAAAGTCCCTCATGAGAGGCTTCTAAGAAAATTATAAAATGTCACGGCATAGGAGGCGGTGCCTTTCGTGGATTACCTATTGGTTAAAAGACCGGAAACAGAGTATTTATTTATTTATTTATTTAACAGTTTTTTATACCGACCTTCATAGTAAATAACCATATCGGATCGGTTTACATTTAACAGAGGGTATAACTGAAGGAACAATTCAGGTGAACAATAAATAACCATAGATAGGAATAAGTCAAAGTTACAATCAACGGGAGTCAAGAACTGGAAGCTTAAAAACAAGCTGGAAGGAAGATAAAGGCAAGTATTAATTATGAAAGATACAATAGAGAGAACGGGTTAAAGCTTGAAAGTGCTTTAACCTGGAGGTACCAGAGTCCATAGTTCATGAAAATAAATGCCAAGAGTAGGATTAAATGGTCAATTTTCTCAGTGGAAAAGGGAAAACAGTGGAGTGCCTCAGGGATCTATACTTGGACCGGTGCTTTTCAATATATTTATAAATGATCTGGCGTGAGGTGATCAAATTTGCAGATGATACAAAATTATTCAGAATAGTTAAATTACAAGAGGATTGTGATAAATTGCAGGAGGACCTTGCAGGACTGGAAGATTGGGCATCCAAATGGCAGATGAAATTTAATGTGGACAAGTGGACAATGCATATAGAGAAAAATAATCCATGCTGTAGTTACATGATGTTGGGTTCCTTATTAGGAGCTACCACCCAGGAAAAAGACCTAGGTGTCATAGTGGATAATTGAAATTGTTGGCTCCCTGTGCTGCGGCATTCAAAAAAGCAAACAATGTTAGACATGATTAGGTAGGGAATGGTGAATAAAACGTAAAATGTCATAATGCCTTTGTATCACTCCATGGTGAGACCGCACCTTGAGTACTGTGTTCAGTTCTGGTCACCGCATCTCAAAAAAGATATAATTGCGATGGAGAAGATCCAGAGAAGGGCAACCAAAATGATAAAGGGGATGAAACAGCTCCCCCATGAGAAAAGGCTAAAGAGGTTAGGGCTGTTCAGCTTGGAGAAGAGATGGCTGAAAAGGGGATATGATAGAGGGCTTTAAAATCCTGCGAGGTCTAGAGCGGGTAAATGTAAATCGGTTATTTACTCTTTCGGATAATAGAAGGACTAGGGGGCACTCCATGAAGTTAGCAAGTAACACATTTAAAACTAATCGGAGAAGATTCTTTTTCAGTCAACACACAATTAAGCTCTGGAATTTGTTGCCAGTGGATGTGTTTAGAGCAGTTAATATAGCTGGGTTTAAAAAAGGTTTGGATACATTCTTGAAGGAGAAGTCCATTACCTGCTATTAATCAAGTTGTCTTAGCGAACAGCCACTGCTATTACTGGCATCAGTAGCATGGGATCTACTTAATGTTTGAGTACTCGCCAGGTACTTGTAGCCTGGATTGGTCACTGTTGGAAACAAGATGCTGGGCTTGATGGACCCTTGGTCTGACCCACTATGGTAATTTCTTATTTTCTTAATTCTGTCACTGTATGAATGTACAGTACATATCTTCATTATGCACTGTAAATTGAACATAACCCATATTGCTAACACCAATAGTTATCATGGTCTATCTAAGGCTTATGATTGTTAAACCACTTTCAGTTTTTGCCAGACGAGAGTCTCTTATGTGTTGTGATCTTAAGGTTTTCTTCAAGCACAGTACTTACTCCCTATAAGTGCCATTTATGTTAAAAACTCAAAACTGTTTTCTGTGTTCTATGCAATGTCATAAGCAAATTGTCATAGCCATCAAGTATCGATTAAAAATGTTTACTTTTAAGTCGCTGTTCTTCGACTTCCCTCCCCCCCCCACCCCCGGGACAGATGTGTGGATGAGTGTCACAAATGGCATCAGACCAGTTGGTGTCTGATATTTGTGTGACGACATTTGTGACATTATGGCCAATGTGGTCTGATTGATCCAAGTTCTGTGGGGGAATTTGTGACTTTCTTCCAAACATGATTTATCCAGCAATATAGAATTGCAATGGTCAAGATTTTTAAAAATAATCAACAGCAACATTTTAAATGTATCTTGTGCTTTTGAAATATTGCATGAAATACAGTGTGTATAGTTTGTCTAGATATTTGTCCTCTCTACCACAATTATGAGCAGTGTTTTCCTGTGTCTGTCTTGATTCTGGGGCTCTGCATCTAAATAAGGAAACTAATGATTTTCTTTTGTTGCATTAAATGAATATATGAAAATGAGTATTTACTGAAGATGTCAAAGACTAAGGGGAGCCATTGCCAGAACCTACACAACATTCCAAATTAGAAATCTTAAGTAACAGTATAACTAAGTACTAACTGCCCTGTGTTTTCAATTAATAAGTGCCTGTTTCCTTTGCACCCTCCTCTGTTTTGCACTTCCCCTTGCTTTTGTTCATTTACTCTTCTTTCCCCTTTCTTGTGGAACCAGATTCTTACTCCAGTCCAGTTTGTTCCATCACTCTTTCACTTTAAAATGATCATCAAGACACATCTCCTGACCCTCTCAAACAGATTTAATACTGTATGAAGTTGATTGTAGGTATATATTTTTTTACCATGTGTTTAGGAGTGTAATAGAATAATTAGTAGTAGCAAAAAGTATATGTTAAGAAATATTTATTACTATAATGCTTTGGTCCTTAATTTAATAAATGGGGAAACACAAAATCAACATGTCCTGATAAAGAAATAGTGATACTTTAATGCTAACACTTCCCTTGACAGCTTGGCAGGGGAGCCTGAAATACTTGATGGTTTAAAGACCATCTTGAACTTGACAAATCAGTTCTTTGGGCTGACTACGGAAATCAAACAACCCTTCAAGTTAAGTTAAGAAACCTTATTAATAAGAATGTGAAGAAATTTTGTGAATTCATATTATCACTTCAAATATTGCATCACTTTAAAATTTTAAAAAATGACTGATGATTAAACACTGTGGCAATGATTAAGATGAGCGTAGCACACCAAATGTGTATCTACTAAACACATTTTGTCCAAATACGATGGTCATCAAAAATTGCTGCTGTTTAATTATGGTATGTTAGTTTTTTTCTTGAAGACTATATCAGACAAAACAATTTTATACTTAGCAGGATAATGCTGGGAGAAAAAAAGTACTAATATTTATTTATTTAAACACATTTCATATTCCACTAATCAACAAATCCTTCTCTACCGTAAAAAAAAACAAACAAAAAACCCACCTTCTAGCCTAAGTAGCACATCATGTCTGGAAACATATAAATTTGAAAGCCATTTAAAAGGGTATCATTTCTGAGGGAAAGAAGCATACAAACCACATTTTAGTCTATCTCTGGTATAAAAGAAATTAATAAACTGGCATGTTTTAAGGTTTCCTATTTTGGCATAGTGTCCACTGGAGTTAAAGCTTCAAAAAGGGAATCCACTTAGGAGTTCTTATTTAATTCAGCTTGTAGCTCTTCGGATGACACCAAGGAATCACTTTTAACTCTCTTCTGAGATTTGATTGTTAGGTGGAATTGGTTGTTTAAGAATTTGCAGAAAGCTATTTTATAAAAAGGTCTTCAAGTGAAAGGTTATCATTTTTTGGAAAATGCGATAATCCAAAGATCTTTATTTTGGGCTCATAGAACAGAGTCTCAATTTCTTTTTCTAAGAGAAACATTATCTTTGACCAAAACTGCTGTATTTGCTTGTAAGTACAAAACTTTATTTTCCAAAGCCTCCAGCTGGTTAGAACCTTCCAAAGATTTCTCTTCATGCAATCAAGAGTCTGTGAAGAAATGTCAATAGAAGATTTCATCAATTTTTATGTAAATAATAGTGTAATATTGGCCTGTCACAGGAAGGATCCACAACCACCCAGACTAACATGGGTTTTTTTTATCAACTGCGGCAAAGACACTGCCAACGCCTGTCTGCTTGAACCACCATGCACTCCCATAGGCACGTGCATGCTATAAAGGCTTCAGGGTGGGAAAACCCTTTCCTGGCCCTCATGGATGATGTCAATGGCCAGCCTGCACTGTTTCCTTGCCACAGCAACAGGTCCTCCTGCTTCCAGCAGTGTGTATTGCTCCGGTGTTCCTGATCTTGCCTTATTCAAGCGTTCTTGTTCCTGCCCTGCCTCGTCCAGTCTGCCTTGCACCATCAGGTCAATCCTGCCCTATCTCCAGCCTTATCTTCCTGGTTCCTCACCTATCTACTTTGTATTGACCTTGCTATGGACCCATGCTATGCTCTTGCCTGCTGCCTACCACTGGCCTCTGCCACGGACCCAGACTATTTATTTATTTATTTATTTAGACATGTTTCTATACCACTTTTACAAAGTTTAGTCGAAACGGTGTACAAAAGATATAAATCATAAAATAAAATATAATTACAAAAATCTTATAATAAAAAATACAATAAAACAAAGTTCATAAATTATTAAATCTCATCAAATCAAACATAAGATCAAGACAAGTGCCATCTTATGATTATGGCGGTATATGAAAAGAAAAAGAGAAATGAGCGAAATGGGTGGTTATATTGAGTGTGGAGTGGTTAATGTTTAATTGAAGCAATTTTGAAAGCAATCTGAAACATGAGTTTTAAGGATTTCTTGAAGTGAGTTGGGTTGGATAGTGATCTTAATGAATCTGGTAATGCATTCCAAAGGGTGGGACCTGCTACTGAAAAGGCCCTTTTCCTTGTGATATCTAATTGTGCTTGCCGAGGTGAAGGGATGTCTAAGACGTTTTTTGTTAGGGATCTCAAATGTCTAGTGGGTTTGTAAATACGGAGTAGAGAGCAGAGCCAAGTAGAAGAAGTTATGGATGAGTGAATGGATAATGGTAAGGATTTTGTATTGTATTCTAAATTTTATTGGTAACCAATGATAAGTCTGAAGCACTGGAGTGATGTGAATTCTAATGGAAGTACCTGATAGGATACATGCTGCTGCTTTCTGGGCTAGTTGTAATGGTTGGATGATATTTTCGGGAAGACCTAGATAAAGAGAATTACAGTAATCAAGACCTGAAAAGATAAGAGATTGAAGAATAGTACGAAAATCTCAAAAGACAGTAATGGGCGAAGGCGCTTCAGAAGTTGTAGTTTGTAAAAGGAATTTCTTGTTACTGATGAGATATGTTGCTTCATGCTTAGGTCTGTATTGATAATTACACCTACATTTTTTTTTGCATAATTAGAGATTGGAATGGAGGTACCATTAACAGAAAGTGAGAAGGGGGACCAATGAAAGATTCTGAAATAGAGTGAGATGAACAATTTCTGTTTTAGCTGCATTTAATTTTAACCGGTTATGTGAAAGCCATGTGTTAATAGTTGTTAGATATAAGGAAACTAAGGAGAGAGTGACTGACCAGGATGTATTATATGGAACCATAAACTGTAAATCATCAGCATAGATTTTGAACTGTAAGTTTAGAGAAGAGAGAATACGGCAGAGTGGTAACAAATAGATATTACAAAGAATAGGAGATAATGAAGAGCCCTGAGGAACACCTGAAGCAATTGTGTAAGGATCAGAGGAATGATTGTCTATATTGACTTGAGTGCGATCTGTAAGAAATGAAGAAAACCACTACTCAGTTGCCTGCCGCTTGCCACTGATCTCTGCTACAGAACTCATATATGCTTTGATTGCCAATTGTCCTGACCTTGGCCCTAACGTGGACTCTTAGCATGTACGCCTTGTAGGACTGTTGCCTAAGTCCTGCTGTCTCTGGGACCCAAGTGCTCAACCTGTGGGGAATAAGGCCGATATTTTATTTATTTTATTTAAAAATGTATATACCGTATATCAAAAACTTTCTAAGCGGTTAACAGGAAACATACATAAAATCATAATACAAACATCATACAGAAATAAAATTAAAACTATTAAAATAGATAAAATACATAAAAGAAAAAATAAAACATATCGGTAGAAGACTGCCTGGAAGTTGTTGCTTAAGATGTTAAAAAACCTCTCTGAAAAGCTATGCACTTTCAAAAGCTTGAGTAAACAGGTGGGCCTTAAACAGTTTTCTGCACAGAGATCTCCTCCTTTATATTGAGTGGGAGAGCGTTCCAGAGAAGAGGACCTTGAACTTAAAATAACCTCTTGCGAGATTCGCCTAAGCAAATAATTTTTCGGAAGGGAAGAGTCAATGTGGTGAACATCCAGCCTTGTCCCAAACCAGGATGTGTTTGCCTGCTAATGGCGTTGGCCTAGTAGATTCGCCTACAAGGTTGCATCAACCATGCCACAGCACAAGGGTCCACTATCCTTACAAGTTTGCTGAGGCCATGGGACCTGGTCACTCCAGGCCATATCTGGACATATCCAGCAGCAACAGGATATGTTGAATCAAGTGAAGGGACTATTCAATGGACTGGTGGTATGAATGCGGTGCAAACCTAGCAACCCACACCGGCTCCGGTACCAATTCCCTTGGCTCCGCCTCTACCGGTGCTAGACTACCAGGACCTCTGCTGCAGCGTCTGTCACCACTCAGATACCTTGGGGACCACAAGGAGGGCAGGGTCTTTATGAATCAATGCAAAATGCATTTCCAGTTCCAGGTGGCTCTCTTCCCCTCAACTGCACGAAAGTAACATACATGCTGCTCTGTTGGGTGGATCCGCCCTCACTTGGGCATCACTGCTATGGTATTGAGAAGGTCTGCTCCTCCAGAATCTGTGTCTTTTCTTACAGTAGTTTTGGCTGGTGTTTGATGAACCAGACTGTACCTCCTCTGCAGCTATAGAACTTTTGAAAATCCGTCAAGGGACTCACACCATAGTCTAGTATGCTGTGCATTTCCGAACCTTGGCCTCAGAACTATGCTGGGGAGAAGACAGCCAGATGTCCATCTTTTGGCAAGGATTATCTGGACAAATTAAAGACGAGCTAGCAGGCCATGATATTCTGCCCACAGTAAAAGACTTGATTGCCCTAACCATCCGGGTGGATCTCAGGTTCCAGAATGTGCATAAGAGAACAACGTCTTGCATCGTGCCATCCACCTGCCTCCTTGGTTCCAGCATTCTATGACATCCTCATCCAGTTGTGCAAGCAACCCCATCAGAGGAACCTATGCAGCTAGATTGCTCTAAGATTACCAAGGAGGAAAAGTGCAGATGGAGACAATTATCTCTGGTTATACCTTGCTGGTCAGGAGCATTTCACCAATTGCTTCCCCGAGAAGTCATCAAACTCGCACACCTAAGACTGGTTGGAGAGGCAACTCTAGGCCGAATCCCTCACTCTCCACAATCGATGGTCACTGTTTGTCTCATCATTTTGGATACCATGATCTACACAGAGGCCTTCCTGGATTCCAGGACAGGAGGTAATTTTATCGAGGATGTACTAGTTCGACCACATAGCCTGCCCATGATGCTAATTTCCAGCAGAAAAGAACCAGTGAGCTGACACTTTCTCTCAATCTTTTGAAATCGACAATGCCCTGGATGTCTCTTGCCACATCATAGACCCTGCAAAAATGGCCGCTGATGCCATACCCATATCACCTGGAAAAACTGTAGTATCTAAATGACTCAGGGAGAAAAAGTACTCAAATGGCCTTATGATTCCTATCTAGCCAGACATCCTGGGATCGCCAGATCCAAGGAGCTAATTACCCGCCATTATTGGTGGCCTCAAGAGAAACAGTACATGAAGCATTACGTGGAATCCTGCCTCACATGTGCATTGCTTAAAATCTCTTGAGCTCGCCCTTGGGAGCTTTTACAGCCATTGCCACCCTCTGAGGAACCCTGGACCCTCTTGGCCACTAACTTTGTCACTGACCTACCTGTCTCTAATGACCACACCACTATGGGGCGGATTTTCAGAGCCCTGCGCGCCGGTGCGCCTATGTTCAATAGGCCTACCGGAGCGCGCAGACCCCGGGACTCGCGTAAGTCCCGGGGTTCTCAGAGGGGGGTGTGTCGGGGGGCGGGATGTAGTGTTTCGGGGGCGGGCCTGGGGGCGTGGTTACGGCCCGGGGCGGTCCGGGGGCATGGCCGCGCCCTCCGGACCCGCCCCCAGGTCGCGTCCCGGCGCGCGGGGATTTACGTCTCCCTCTGGGAGGCGTAAATCCCCCGACAAAGGTAAGGGGGGGGGTTTAGACAGGGCCGGGCGGGTGGGTTAGGTAGGGGAAGGGAGGGGAAGGTGAGGGGAGGGCAAAAGAAAGTTCCCTCCGAGGCCGCTCCGATTTCGGAGCGGCCTCTGAGGGAACGGAGGTAGGCTGCTCGGCTCGGCGCGCGCCGGCTATATGGAATCGATAGCCTTGCGCGCGCCGATCCCGGATTTTAGCGGATACGCGCGGCTACGCGCGTATCTACTAAAATCCAGCGTACTTTTGTTGGCGCCTGATGCGCCAACAAAAGTACGCCAAATCGCGCTATTTGAAAATCTACCACTAAATGAATAGTGGTGGATCACTTTTCCAAGATGGCTCACTTCATTCCGCTTCTTGGACTGCCATCTGCACCAGTGTTGGTGTGCCTCTTTGTGCAACATATTTTCCATTGACAGACTTCTTTCTCATATTCTCTGACTGAGGATGCCAGTTCACTTCCCAGTTTTGGGAAAGTCTTTATAAGAAATTTGGCATAATTCTTGACTTCACTTCTGTGTACCATCTGCAAACTAATGTACAGATGGAAAGGATCAACCGGACCCTCAAAAGTTTCCTATGGGCATTTGTCAATGAAGGCAAAAATGATTAGGCTTCTCTCCTCCTCTGGGCAGAGTTCTGCCACAATCATGTGGTGAGTTCTGCCACAATCATGTGGTGAGTTCTGCTGGATTGTCACTCTTCCAGATGGTCTTTGGTCACAACCCTAGTGTACCACTCCAGGTTCCAATCTCTGTTTCCTATCCAGCAGCTAATACCATGAGTCTCAACCTCAGAGACCTGTGGTGCAAAACACATCAACTGCTCATCGTGAATGACAACTGAGTCAAGAAACAAGCTGACAAGAGGCACCAGCTGGCACCACAATTCAAACCTGGAGAACTCCTGTGGCTAAGCACTCGAAACCTATGTCTCAAGATGCCATCAATGAAGTTTTCACCTAGGTTTATTAGACCTTTCCCCATTCTGTGGCAAATAAGGGCATTTTTTTTACCATCTAAAACTTCCATCCACATTGAAAATTCATAATGTTTCAAGTTTCCCTCTTGAAACCTCTGTTTCTGTCTTTACCTTCATATCACCTTCCCTGTCCACAGAAGCAGTTTCTGAAACTGATATGGAATTTGAGGTAAAGGAAATCCTAGACTCCAGGAGGCATTGAAATAGACTTGAATGCCTCACTGGTGCACTACAGTCCCTTGCACCCTGGCCATGGGGGAAGGAATGAAGGACTTGAACAGGTAATTGAAATTGGTTATTTACTCTCTCAGACAATAGAAAGACTGGGGGCACTCCATGAAGTTAGCAAGTAGCTCATATTTAAAACAAATAGACTTAGTTTTTGGGTACTTGCCAGGTTCTTATGGCCTGGATTGGCCACTGTTGGAAACAGGATGCTGGGCTTGATGGACCCTTGGTCTGACCCAGTATGGCATTTTCTTATGTTCTTAACCTCAAAGATGGTCAGAGCAGAGGTGGTAGCTCCCTAACGTACCAAGAATGGCTTCTCTTTTGGGTCCGCTCTGGAGGACTTTGTGGCATGGTCAGGAAGCCCCCAAATGGGGGGCTGTCTTCAGCACAGCATGGCCAATTTGCCTTTCAGCCCACCCAAGGGCCCAAGCACAGATGCAGAACTGGTCCCTTCTCCTAGCAACTTGGAATGACGAGAGGGTCTGTGCCGAGCACATTCATGTTCCTCAGGCTTTCTGACTGTTCTCTTTTCAGAGCATGGTCTCACCATGCTCCCCAACCTGGGGGAAAGCCAGACCAGCCCCAAGGCCCTTGCTCCCATTGGAGAGGTGAGGGTAGGCCCCTGTCTAGTACTTGGCAATCTGCAGCCATGTAGAGTGCCTGTCCCACTCAGAAGCATGGCTTCCTGGCTGATCAAACCAGCAGCATATGTTTCTGATAAAGTTTAAGCTACACACATGTTAAGTACACATGGCTGGTACAGTGAAGCTCTGAATGGCTCATTAAATCAATTATGGTTCCATCTGTTACTTGGATAACTATTGTAATTGTAGAGCTAATACATGCCAATGAGTGCTGACTCCTAAGATATAGTGTGCATATTATCGCAGACAACACAAAGCATGAAAACTCCCAAGGGGTAGAAGTCGAGAATTGCAAACAGCACAAAGACGTAGACAGGTGGTGTGAGAGGAGAAACTAGTATTTTTTTCTATCTTCACATTTATATTTGGGAAGAAAGCATCCCAGTATAACCAAAAAAGAAGCGGGGTGGGAGAACTAGGCTGGGATTCAAACAGAAAACAAAACGGAGGCATCAAATCCCAAGTTGGTACATCAGGAGCATGACAAGCAGGCAGAGTGTAGGAAAGATCCCAAAGGTGGTACATCTGGGGCATGACAGCTACGTAGAGCGGCAGCAATTCATCCAAAGTGCTTTGTCATCATGTCACTTGTGTGGAAATTCGGAAAGTCGAGCAAAGGTATTTTGATTGTCAAAAAGACCAATTTTTCCATCAAGTCTGGTGCCAGTTTTAAATGATGATGGCTCATGATGTCCCCTGCCATTAAGAGAAGATACATTCACTGGGTATCTGGCTGATGGGTAGGAAAGATAGTGCTGACTCATCTTGACTAGGTCTGGCCAGACATCAAACTTGTGTGCCCGATATGGCAGTGGATCTGAGTCTATGTCCTCGATGGATTCCATTTGATAACATGTACGGAAATTTCTTCTGTAGCTTCCTTTGTTGGGTTGGGGCAAAAGTTTCTCTTACCAGCCACTATAACTATGGCCTTTACCAAGAGAGATGGTTCTGTGGGGGATAACATGGTTTGGCATAGAGGTAGCTGACAGGGTGCTGCTTGTGCTTACACTACTCTCTATGCCCCCAATGTGCCTTTGCCTCTGATTCTCCTGTTCATGCATCCTAGCTGACAAATATCTCCCTCATGTATGTGAGATACTGGGACTGGAGGATAAAGACTCCCTTTCACCTGTGGATCACAATGTGTGGCCAGCATATAAGTATTGTTTTCTCTAAAAGGTTTGTTTCACTTGCACCTGTTACTTCAAGAAATCCACAAACTGCAACACCTCTGCTTCCATTCCCTCTTGATTATGGAAACCCTTTAAAATTTCCTCCAGAATATTTACTATACGGAGCTTCTGGAACTCAGATCCTCCATGGCATCTTTGAAAGGCTTCATGATTTGTATCTGCTGCCTCATCACTACCTAATCATGATGCCCAGGGGACAATCCACACCTAGCTCTGTTTCTAGAAACAGGTCACAAAAGGCTGTCTGCTACTCCATTGACCACTGCAGCATAAGATAGATGGAATTCCAGTGGGTGCCAACATCTTGAATCAGATGCTTATGAGGTATCCCAAATTCTTCCTGCTTCTCACAGAGAAGCTGTGCCCCTGTCACGATTCGATGAAAATTTCATGCTATTTTCCTAGTTTCCTGAAGGACTAGAGTTCCATTGTCCTTGGTCCCCAACCCCAGGGCATCCCTCACTGCCAGGTGCAGCAAGTGTGCAAAGCAACAGATCCCTAGATAAGCTCCCAAGTTCCACTGTCTATCACAAAGAAACTTGCCTGAAGTTTTCTACCTCTCCGGTCTAGTTACCCAACCCTTCAGCATCTTTCTTATGACTGATAGACTATTGCACAAAGTATGAGGTATAACCATCATTTTACCCATTTGTTTTTAAACAAAAGTGCATCCCTGCTAAGAATACAAAAACATTCAATTAAAATCATCTCCTTAACATCAAGAAGAAAGATATACCTTATTAAAATAATAATTCCAGCAAAAAGAATTCAGGATTTATTCTAGCTATAGACATTACCAGTCTATTCTCTTATTGGGAATATGTTTATAAATCTTTTATCTACAAATTATAGCTCTTAGAATCGAATTGTCACAAAATCAGTATTTTGTTTTTTTACTTTTTCATATGTATATAAGTATAGATTTGTAATTCTTATTCTTGTGAAAAACATTTGATACAGCAAAAGATAATAAATATATATATATATATTCTGTATATAAAATACAGGCTAACACACATGACTTGTGATTGAAAACTAGAAGAAATCCTTGAATGATCATATTTTTCTGATTACATTAATTGTATTGGGCCACTTATGTATGCAGGGTGCTGTACAGAATATTTCACAGAGTAACAGTGGTTTTGGGGCAGACCCATTTTCTTAATGGCAGTGCTGCACACTGCCATGAGGAAGACCCGAGTTTGATTCCTGAGTCAGGTCATCATCTTCTTTCTGGGCCAACCAGGGCTGGGGATGCTGCAAAGGCTATGGTGAAATCTACTGGTTGGTTTTATGGCCCATGATTGTAGGGTTCCAGAGAGAGCCCTGGTGCATGGTCTCTAGCCAAGAATTGTCACTGCAAAGATTAGGCTAAGTGGGTTGGGAGGGGAGGGCAACATCCTCATTTAGTTGCGAATGATAGCTCATGGCATGACATTTCATCCCAAATTCTGATGGAACTGGAAGCTGAAAGGAAGAGGAGGAAATTGCCAACCTCCCCCTCCCCCCACACTCCCTGAAAATAAATAGTCCTACCCCCAAAGCTTTGTTTCTTGTGACCTGTGGCATCTTGAGCAGTCCTTGACTGGCCAGATCATAGACCCAGGCTACACTCTGGCTTATCTTTGATAAACCTTTTATTAATTACAGGAAAACAAAACAGAAGCAGCTTTGCTTACCTTTGCAATGCTCAGAAGCAAAAGTCACATATGTAATTCACAACGAGACAGCATTAGCTTTCTCTAAGTTTCCTTCTCTGAGCCCTGGTGCCTTATCCCTCTCCTCAAGGGAAGCACCCTACAACCAGGATTCCTTTGTGGCTGTCTTAGTAAGACTTCCTGCAATTGTTTTCTGCAATGGAACAAGTTTTCATTGATTTGATTTTGCATTTTATTTGTATTGTATGTTTTTACTTTGTGAATGGAACATTTGTAAATCACTTAGACCAATTTGTGTTAAGCGATTAATACATTTTAATAAATGAAAAAATGAAATGAAATTAGTGGACCAGGCTAAATACCTTGTCCTAGACTTTTAAGCAGGGACTAATATATACACTTTTACAGATGTTATTTCCCCAAGGGATGTACATTCGTTAAGTCATTTGTTTTGGCGATATGCAATTACCTCACGGACTTACAGTACACGCATAAAATCTATAGTACCTGTATATTTCCATACCTGGTTCTGCATGTACTATCCATTTTACGCGTGTACTGTAAATCTGCAAGGTATGCGCATACTGCTGAAACGATTGACCTAACGAATCTACACCCCTATTGGATAGGGAATAAGCAGGGAATGTTTTATGCCAAAGTTCTTTCATGCCATTAAATTATAAAATTGCTTAACAGTAGGTAACATTTATGTAGCAAATAGAAAATTATAAAATGTTTCAAATCTTTGTGCATCACATACTTTTTCTCCTATTCCCTATTTCTGTTCATTCTTCTGCCATGTTACTATCTTTTTATTCATTCATGCCCTTCCAACTCTTGTCTTCATTTCCCTTGTGTTAGTTTATCATCTTGCCCTGACTCCTGGCTTCCTACGAATGCCATCCTTTTGCCTTTTTTACTATCTGATTTCTTCATCTTATATTTTTTCTGCCTCTTCCTGTTTTTCCTGCTGCTATTTTTCTCTTTTCAGTTAACTCCTTTCCTTTTACCAATTTTCTTCTTTGACCCTTTTGTCTTACTGCTCACCCCTTTGTCTTCCTCTTTCAACCACTTTTTGTTTGTTTGCCCCTCCTTTTTTCCTCTCTGTATCTTTCTTCACCTCCCTTTTGCTTCTTTGCCATCTTCCCTCATTTTTCTTCCATTCTCCACTTGTGGTGTTTCCTTATCCACTATTCCCTATCCTTTTTTTTTTTTCTATCTTACCTGGTGCTTTTTCTTTTTATCTACTTCTCCTTTCCTAGGATACCGCTAAATTGAGGCAGGTGCACAGAGAGCTTTCCCAGCCTCATTGCAGGGTTCTCTATCTGCAGCAGCACCTACTGGCAGGAACATTGCATTACCATAAAGCATGAGAGAGAAAGAAAGTTGCCAAGCAAGTGATGCTATTCAAACTAGATTTTGCCTCTTTCATGTTCTTTCTTTTTTTGCATTATATTATATTTTTCTTCCTGTGGATGAGAGAGTTGGGCCAGGGTCTCCATGTTCACGGCTCCGTATGCTTACTTCTACCCTACATTACCACCTTAACAGAACTATGATTACAGGAACAATTTGAGACATTAATTTGCAAAGGTTCTTACTGATGTGTGGGTTTGTGTTTTTAGGCTACGTGCAAGCATCAAAACAGGACAAGAAGTTCTTCACTTGTGCTCCAAACAACTCCTATGCTGCCCTCTGTGAGTGTCTGCGCAGGGTATTCATCTATCGTCAGCCCACTCCTGTGCCCACCGTGCTGTATAACAGGAAGGAGGGAAGACAAGTAGGACAGGTTGCTAAGCAGCAGGTAGCAAGCCTGGAAACCAATACTCCTATCTTGGGCTTTCAAGCTACAAATGAAAGATTGTTTGTCTTAACAGCAAATAACCTATTTCTTGTAAAGGTAAATGTAGTTAATTAATGATGGTGCACTTCTTTGTACTCTGAGCTATTTTAACAGATTTAAAACAATCTTCTGACCACATGCACTTATAAGATTTGTATGTGTCCTGTTTTACTATGGGAATGATTAATTGTGTTTTGCCTGAATCTTTAGCTTGTCGAAATAATAAAATCTCTAAAATGCATTTTATTGTATTCTTTATTTCACATTTACACAAAACAGCAATTCATTCATCGTACTGTAGCAGACTAATTTGTAATCTGTTGCCAGAGGCTTAGCTCGCTTTGTACAATCTGACATGGTTTGTGTCTTGCTTTTCTTTTTTTTTTTCCTCGTTAAAGTTTTCCGCTGTCCGTTTGCAGCTATGAGCATTTTCACTATTTAACTTGGCTTCCTTCAGCAAGGTGAGATGTTTAGTAAACCTGGTAGGCAGATTTCTGCAGACCTAACAATTGTTGTTCTACTCCTAATTCTAAATTGTTATATCCGTTCTGTGTCATGCTTGTTCACCCTGGCCCTTGCTCCCTCCCTCTGCTCTAGCAACAAATTCCCCCTCTAACTGGTAATGCCTCCTTTTTGGAGGCATTACCAGTTAAAGAAATTGATCACATTTATTTGACATAATCTCTCTCTAGTCACTGTTAATACACAAATACAGTCTAGATAAACATACCATCGACGGTAACAGTATTTTTTTCACCATGCTTTGCAGCATGTCTGATTATGCTTGTATATTATATTTCCCCCTATATCTAGCCTACAGCTATAATTGTTATTGCTATAAGATTAGACAGGTTTTTACAATTCATTTTTGCAGAGAAAATGCAGACATTGGTTTTAAACACCAGTTAACCAGTTAGAATCAAAGAATTTGGGTTATAGCATGCATTTGCTAAGACATATAATGAGTTTAATAAGTACTAAAATGATCAGCTTAGAACTGACAACTAGACATTTTGAAGAAAACAATTAGAAATATTCTATATAAAAGTAATTGCACAGTTTCATTGTGATTTGATATTTATCTGAAGAAGATATAGTTTTGGTTTTCTTAATGCTATTCATGCATAAAGTAGGAATTGTGATGGATAAACTTCTGTGCTATAACCCCTACTCTCTCCAGTTGGTCAATTCACATTACCTTCCTGTGCTTCAGGCTACCCATACTGTATGTGATTTGATAATAGTTCTTTCCTCACTGCAGATACTCTATGTGGACTACAAGCACAGTACACACAGGCAAGTTATTTTACTTTGGAGGTAACTTCCTGAACGTTTCTAAAATACTTCCATTTTAATGATTTCCCTTAATCCATTTTGTGGTTTGAGGTTCTTGCAAAACCTAAACTCCATTATATATAATAATTGTCTGAGAATCAGCATTTAGTGAGATTCTGTGTTTCATCTCCTAACAGGTGAGCAAAAACAGTACAAAAACCATAATGTACTAAAATACAATATTAAATTATACAAATTGCATTGTCAATTGATTTCTTAATGGTCAATAACTGGGGCATCCATGCCTAACCCAGTTTTACACTTCTCCCACTACAATAACACAATTTACAAGCATTGCTAAAGTGGACCAGGTGCTTTAAGTAAAGAGCAGAAAGATTCCAAATTACCCCTGTCAACTGACAAACAGGGTGTTAATACAAACAAAAAACATACTTTAGACTTCAAAAACTGACATTTCAAAGAATAAGATCTGAAAGTCTATAGCACTGAATGAAGAGAGAGATATAACTGGCATCTCAGAGACCTGATGGAAGGAGAATAACCAATGGAACACTATGATACCAGGGTACAAATTATATTGAAATGATAGGATGAATCAAATTGGTGGTGGGGAGGGCACTATATGTTAGAGCAGTGGTTCTCAACCTTTCTAATGCCGTGACCCCGAAATACAGTTTCTCATGTTGCGGTGACCCCTTGCCCTGCCCTTGCCCCGCTCTCGCAGGGCGAGGGCGGGGTGAGGGTGGGGCTTTGGTCATATGGGGGCGGGGTTATGGATGGGGTTGGATTTTAGTGCATACTTATTTATTATGACATTTATAAACAGAACCACCATTCCTCATAAAACAATAAAATTAAGAAACATAAAGCATCAGTTATAATAGTAAAACCATACTAATAAAAGAATATTTTAAAATTACTGATAAATAGAATTTCTATTAATTAAAATCATATACATTTTTATAATTTCCCACACACCAATAATATTTCAAAACAGCACATATATCAAATAACACACAATAATTAAAACTAATAAGGATTTTAAAAAGCCCCTGCTGTCCATACATGGGAGCTCTTGATTTCCAGTCACCCTGATATTGTCGAGGATTAGGAGGTTATCCTCTCTCTCTCACACATACACTCACATGTCCATTCTCTCTCACACATACACTGTCACATACTTACACATTCATGCTCTTATACCCACCATAACCTCTCACTCTCACAGACACTGATACACTCTCAGGGTGTAAGATACTCTCTCCCCCCCCCCCCCCCACTCACACACACACACTCTTACTCCCCTGGATTTTCTCATACACACTCATGCTCTCACTCTTACTGGCTCCCTCACAACCTCAGAGCCTCTCAGATAAAACTCTATGCAGCAGAAATAATGCTGAATGTTGAGAATTGTGTTATGCAGACTAATCTGGAAAATGCACTAATTTCTACATGAGTCATAATGAATCAGTCCTCAGCTGCAGGCATCAATTGATTATCCTGGCTCCCTTTATGTTTGCCAAATACAGTTCATGTGTAACAGCAATCCTAATTCTCCACCAGATCAAGCTGATTTCACATCCCACTTCATACTTTGTCACCTTCAGCTGAGTCAAACAATTAATCTAATTACTGCCACTGCTGCCACGTGGCTATTGGGGAGACACTGATTGCTGCTATTGGCACTGAAGCCCATTCTGCTGCCTCCTCTGTGCAGGCCCCGTGGGTTTCCACTTCCTCCATGTTGATCTCGTACATTGTGAGATCCGCCATAGAGAAAGTGCTACTCTTGCACATTCCCAAAGATTACATGTGCCAATCAGTAAAAAGTATTTTTTTTTACATCTGCTTCCCTTTCTAATTTTTTGCCATTTCCTTTTATATTGCCTTTTTTCCTATTTCTTTTCTCTCCACCTGTCTTCTTCCCTCAAACACACAGTCAGGTTCTCATTCTCACATGCATTTCTCTCTCTCACACACATACACAGGCTCTCACTGGCACAGGCTATCTGAGTCTCACACACAGGCTCTCTCACACCCCCACATGCTGCCTTGCTCAAGCACAGGCTCTCACTCTTACATGCTGTCTCTTTCACACACACAGAGGCTCTCACATGCTGTCTCTGCAAACACACACAGTCTCTCAACTCATCTCATACTCGCACACACCTCTCTCTCACCTCTGGGCCTCTTCTTTACGGGTTGCCACAGGATGGGCTCTGCAGTGGCCCTAGTCTTCCCGGCCCCGCTGCTCCTCTTCTGCACGCGGCTGAAGCGCCTCTTCTACCCACGCGGCTGACGCGCCTCCTCCTTCCTCCCCATGCGGCTCCGGCAACATTTGTCTTCCGGGGCAGGGCAGGCAGGAAGGCAGTAGGAGGAGCACCTGCAGTGGCTGATACACCTCCTTCCTGCCTGCGCGGCTCCAGCAACATACGTCACTGCGACGCTCTACCTTATTGGGCCATGTCTCTTCTCTTTTGAGGTTGGAGGAGGCAGGTCGCCAGCTTCGCCCCGCCTCCCCGCAGCAGCCGTGGCGCCACGGACCAACAAAAAACCCCAACGGCCCGGTACTGGTCCGCGGACCGGTGGTTGGGGACCTGCTTTAGGCGCAGGGCCGGTGCAAGGGTATTAGGCGCCCTAGGCGAAACGTCAGCTATGCCGCCCCCCCCTCCCCGCCTCCACACACTATTAACTTACATTGTGCATTAATGAAAATAACGAAGTCTGTATTTATAACAGAACACTTATTTGACATTTTTATGCCATGTAAACCATTGAGATGATTTGTCTTATCGACGGTATAGAAACTCTTTTATAAATAAATAAATAAAAATATATAAAATAAACATAAACCAAAGCTATACTTGTTGCTCAAACAAAAAAAGCAGACACATCACATAATATTAAATAATTAAAATGGCAGTCAATCAAGAAAAATGAACTTAAAAAGCTATCTTTACTTACCCCCTCCAGCAGCTCTCTTACTCTTCTTCCATGCAGGCTGTAGTACACACCAGAAGCAGCAGTAGTGGCTAAGCTCTATACCAGGGGTCAGGAACCTTTTTGGCTGAGAGAGCCATAAACGCCACATATTTTAAAATGTAATTCCATGAGAGCCATACAATATGTTTAAAACTAAATACAAGTAAATGTGTGCATTTTATGTAAGATCACACTTTTAAAGTACAATAAGTCTCTGAAAATATTACACCAGGCCTTAAGACACCAATACATCTCCTATTAGGAAAACGGACCAAGTCAGGCTGCTATAGAGTCCTACACAGAAACAACACGCCAGCAGAAAACCTCACCTGAATCACGTGCTGTCCCTCACCTAACATAGAATAAAGAGACCAAAACGCATAACAAGAAGCATGCAGACAAAAACTGAATTGGAAACTGCAACAAGCCAGAGTCTCTGTATGCAGTGTAACAAAGGAAAAAAGAAACATCACCCATCCTTATAAAACAAATCAAGAAATATAAAATCATCAGCAGTAAAACTGTACTAACAAAAAGAACATATTTCGAAACAGCTGATGAGTGGAATATCCAATAATTAAAAACTCATATAAAACATTTCCAGATACCAACAAAATATTTAAAAATAGCAGACACAAAGACCCAGTAATGAAAAATAATAAGGATACAAACATTTTTTTGCTCTGCATACCTGGGAACATTTGATATCCAGGTGTCCTGAGATTGTTCTGAATTAGCAGGAGGTGGGGTGGTTTGCTTGGAACTTTCTCCTCTCTCAGTCACATTCCAGCGTTCTCTCTCACACTGGCTCTCAATGACACACCTATACACACATGCTGTCAGTACTCACATATACACATGTTTTTTCTCTCTCATATAGGCTCTTAATTACACATTTACACACATGCTGTCTATCTTTTCACGCTTATACACACACACAGGCTTTCAATCACATAAATACATGCTGTCTTTTTCTCTCACACACAGACTCTCATTCACATGCTTACAAACATGTCCTCTCTTTCTCTCATTTACACACAGGCTCTCAATCACATACTCACATGCTCCATCACCTAAACCAGCTGTCAATCAGACACAGACACACATGATCTCTCTCTCTCATTTAAACACATGCTCTCAATCACATACTCACATGCTCCATCACCTAAACCAGCTGTCAATCAGACACAGACACACATGATCTCTCTCTTACTTATACACACAGGCTCTTAATCATACATACACATGATTTCTCTCACACACAAAGGATCTCAATCATACACACATACTCTTTCACACAAACTTACACATACAGGTTCCCAATGGTAAACTTACATTCATGCTCTCTCTCTCACAGGCAGGCTCTCAATCACAGACATACTCTCTTTCACATACACAGGCTCTCAATCATTCACATACATGCAATCTCTCACTCACACACACAGGATCTCAAACACACATGCTTGCTCGTTCATTCACTATCTCTCTCCCCCACCCCGGGAACTAGCAGCAGCAGCAGCCTCCTCCCAACGCTAACCTCTTCATTTTCAGCCCTCGCGGAGGCGGAGTCCCATCGGCCGCGGTTGAAACTCCATTTTCCTCCGAGCCGCGCTGCAGTCTTCTTCCCGTCAGACACTAGCGTGGCCTCTTCTTCCCGCGCAGGCACCCGATGCTCTCCACTTCCTCTTCCGGGCCGCGGGAAGAAGAGAGCACGCCGGTGCCGCTGACTCAGCGGCACCGGCGTGCTCTCTTCTTCCCGCGGCCCGGAAGAGGAAGTGGAGAGCATCGGGTGCCTGCGCGGGAAGACTCCCGCGCAGGCACCCGGCTGACTCCAGTCGTGCCCGGCGTGCTCTCTTCTCCTCCCGCCCCCCCGCGGCCCGGAAGAGGAAGTGGAGAGCATCGGGTGCCTGCGCGGGAAGAAGAGACCACACTAGTGTGGTCTCCACTTCCTCTTCCGGACCGCGGGGGGGGGGGGGGGGAAGAAGAGAGCACGCCGGGCACGACTGGAGTCAGCCGGGTGCCTGCGCGGGAGTCATCGGGTGCCTGCGCGGGAGTCTTCCCGCGCAGGCACCCGATGCTCTCCACTTCCTCTTCCGGGCCGCGGGAAGAAGAGAGCACGCCCGGTGCCGCTGACTCCAGCTGTCCTGCCGCGTTCCGCCCGGGCTGACAGCAAAGGACTCACATGCTTGAAAGCGCGGCTCTCTTAATTTTACCGGGGCAGTGCCGCCCCCGGGAAGCTGGCGCCCTAGGCGACCGCCTAGTTCGCCTAGTGCTTCCGCCGGCCCTGTTTAGGCGACCCCTGCGTTTTGGTCGTTCGACCCCCACCGGGGTCGCGACCCACAGGTTGAGAACCGCTGTGTTAGAGCATTGAGCCAAACAGGATAAGACATCTGCAGGAAACAAAATGCAATGTTGAATCTTCATGGATAGAAATTCCAGGTGAAAAAGGAATAAAATTATAGTGGGGATGTATTACTGTCCACCTGGCCAGAATGAACAGACAAGCAATGAAATGCTAAAATAAATTAGGAAAGTTAACAAAACCAGCATGAAAGATGATTTACATTACTTAGAAAACTTAAACAAAACCTCAGACAGCGAGAAAACAAATGGCGTAAGACCCCATGCCCGAGCATACTAGCCTACACTTTTACAGAAACACCACTCTTCGAGCTAAAAAAGATTTCTACACTCAGAGAATCCATGACCTCGTCTTTGACCCTAAGGCTCTATTCTCCTATTTTTTGGATCTCACAAAAACCACCACCCATCCATCCTGGACAAACAGGCACAATCAAGGGCAAATGAACTGGCAATCTTTTTCCAGAGCAAAATATCTAACCTATTAACACTCCTGTCCCCCAACTCTACCTCTACTCCCATTTCCATCTCTTCCTCCTCAAACACCGGATCATTACTGGAATCATTTCAACCTACTTCCGCTCTAGAGATAGAATCTTTAATAAAGAAAATGAAACCCTCATACCACCCCCTCGACCAAATCCCAACTAAACTTCTCTTATCGGTGCCAGACACCATTTCCAAGTATCTAGCGGATATCATAAACTGCTCACTATCTCGAGGAATCTTCCCGGACATCCTAAAAATCGCCACCCTCAAACCCCTTCTCAAGAAACCAAACCTAGACCCTAGGGAACCCAACAACTTCTGCCCCATCTCCAACCTGCCTTTTGTGCTAAGATTATGGAAAAACTAGTCAATACCCAATTATCAGACTACCTGGAAGACCACAACATTCTCCACCCAACGCAATATGGATTCCGCACATCACTAAGCACCGAAACCCTCCTCATCTCCCTTACAGATCACCTCATCATGGGTCTAGACTCTGGACACTCCTTCCTTCTAGTACTTCTTGACAACTCGGCCGCATTTGACACGGTGAATCACTCCATTCTCCTTAAACGACTTTCAGACATCGGGATAACAGGTACGGCCTTCAAATGGTTCGACTCCTTTCTCAGTAACAGAGGCTACAAAGTAAAGATCAATAACAAGGAATCTCCTCTCATTAACTCCTCAAGAGGAGTTCCGCAGGGCTCCTCTCTGTCCCCCACACTCTTCAACCTATACCTTCTTCCCCTCTGCCAGTTGCTTATGAACCTAAAACTTAAACACTATCTGTACGCCGACGACGTACAAATCCTG
Organism: Rhinatrema bivittatum; assembly: GCF_901001135.1. Lineage (NCBI taxonomy): Eukaryota > Metazoa > Chordata > Amphibia > Gymnophiona > Rhinatrematidae > Rhinatrema > Rhinatrema bivittatum. The sequence goes on along the minus strand of NC_042616.1, from coordinate 737,529,976 downwards.
ATCCCAATAACCGAATCCTTCTCAAAAACACTTAAGTTCTGGGACAACTGTCTCCAAGATATCAATTACCTCCTCACTAACCAAAACCTAGTTCTGAACACGTCTAAGACAGAAATGCTCCTTATATCTCCCAACCACAATGATAACCTTCAATCGACCCACACCAACACCCTGGTCAGCCAAGCAAGAGACCTCGGAGTTATAATTGATAACCAGTTAAATCTAAAGAAGTTCATCAACAACACAACCAAAGACTGCTTCTTCAAATTTCAGGTGCTAAAAAGACTCAAACCACTTCTGTACTTTCAGGACTTCAGATCTGTACTCCAGGCCATTATATTTTGCAAATTAGACTACTGCAATTCCATTCTACTAGGCCTTCCCGCCTCCTCCACCAAACCGCTTCAGATGCTTCAAAACTCGGCTGCTAGAATCTTAACAAATTCCAACAGAAGAGACCACATCACACCCATCCTAAAAAATCTGCACTGGCTCCCTGTAAGCTTTAGAATCCTAGACAAGTGTCTCACCTTCATTCACAAATCCATTTACAACCGGCCCCCTATCGATATCCACTACCCACTCACTCTGCACACCTCTTCTAGACCCATCAGAGAAGCTTACACGGGCTCACTGCACCCTCCTCCAGCCAAATCCACACTCCACTCATCCACCTTCTCAACAGCGGCGCCAACCATCTGGAATGCTATGCCCCCCTGACCTTAGACAGGAACCCTGTCTACCCAAGGCCCTCCAGTCGATGCACCCCAATTCCGATATTGTACATGACTTGATATTGTTTAGTTCTGAGTTACCTCTGCCTCTGGCTCCTCTTCTTCTCAGTTCGAGTACCCCTGTTTTATTGTAACTTTTCGCTATCTTTGTTTATGTGTTAATGTTATTTCCCCCTTGTTCCTTGTAAACCGATATGATATGATCTGTATCATGAATGTCGGTATAAAAAAGCACTAAATAAAATTTCAATTACCCCAGTAATTACATCAGGACATGCTAGAGAGGTAAAGTTCCAAGATGAAATAAATGACTGCTTCATGGAGAAACTGGTACAAGAACCAACAAGAGGGGAAGCTATTTTAGACCTAGTCCTTAGTGGAACACAGGATTTGGTGTAAGAGGTAACTGTCGGAGCCACTTAGCAGTAGTGATTACAACATGATCTTAAAAACTGGCAGGAGGACACTAAGTAAATCAGAAGGGTGACTATGATAAAATGAGGAAAATGGTTAGGAAAAAATGAAAGGAGAAGCTGCAAAAGTTAAGAATTTACATCAAGTATGGACATGCTATTTTTAAACAATCTTAGAAGCCCAGACTAGATATATTCCACACATTAGAAAAGGTGGAAGGGAAGGCTAAATGACTACTTAAAAGGTGAGGTGAGAGAGGCTATATTAGCCAAAAGAACAACTTTCATGAAATGGAAAAGGGATCCAAATGAAGAAAACAGGAAAAAGCATAAGCTCTGGCAAGTTAGATACACTGTATTGATAAGGAAAGCAAAGAGAATTTAAAAAGAAGCTTGCCATGGAGGTACATTTAACATAAAAAGCCTGTGAGGGAATCAATTGGACCATTAGATGATCAAGTGGTAAAAGGGGCACTTAGGGATGACAAAGCCATAGCAGAGAGACTAATGAATTCTTTCGTTTGGTCTTCACTGAGGAAGATATGAGCGATACCCATGCTAGAAATGATATTCAAAGGTGTTGACTCAGCAGAACTGAAACAAATCTCAGCATACCTGGAAGCTATGTAATAGGGCAAATTGACAAACTAAAGAGTAGCAAGGTATACCCCTTATCCGCCCCACTAATTTGTGGAATACTACTTGACGATAGTGACCCAGTGTTCTGGTTAAGGGGAGGGCTGAACCATAGCTTGCGGCAGCAACAGAGCAAGAGGCAGCAAGATTTAGCCAGTGCCAATTTACCCCTTTTTTTTATTCTCCTCTACTGCCCTGTCATCCCCACCCTGGTATTTCTACATGGCACAATAATAACCACACTTTACTCAAGTACATGGCGGATGGGGGAAAGTAGCGGGAGCAGGTGGGAAAGATGGACTATTCCTGCCACTGAGGTTCTGGTGAGGGGGAGTGGTAGGTCACCCACCGTACAGACACCCTGGTTCTGGGGAGGAGAGGAGTCGAGCTAAAAAAAAAAAACAAAAAACATACCAAGAATGACCCATCGGTGTGCCTTGTGCAAGCAAGGCTATGGTCCTCTCCAGGAGTCCATTCTTGACCAGGTGCTACTGAGCAGCTCTCCTCATTCAAGCAAGGCCACCACCTGTCTGGGCCATTGCACAACTGTTCTAGGATCACTGATCTGCCAGTAGACAGACCACAGTCATGCTTAAGCAGTCCTCTGTCCGTACCCCAATATTTCGTGACCATACTGCGGTTTGCGGGACTGCCATCACACAGAGGCCAAGGCTGCCCAAATGGAAGACTAGCCCTGGTCATGCCAGAGAAGTCACTAGATGATGCCCTGCCAGCGATAAATGTTCTTCCCCATTAAAAGAAACTCAGGACCCCGGCCCCACACACCACACACACAAACACGCACACACTCACACAGCTACTCTCCCTCCAGGCTCAAGCACTCCTGCATGGCAGTCTGGTAGCTAGTATGACAGTTTTGCTCTGGCCTCTGTGCTTATCCATCCTCTGCGCACACACACACACACACCTAGAAGCTGTAGCCACCATATATAGGAACATATCGTAGGGGAGAGAAAGAATGAGCCCCATCTCCAACCGCACTATATACTTACACATGCAAACATAAACTAAGAGACAATTTCAGCTCATCTTTAAGGCAGCATGGGGAAAAACAGAACTGGATCATCCATTTCTTCTGACCTGGAGCTAATCATACTACCAATATTGAATTGTTACTATAAGTACTCTCCTTGTGTTAATGGGGGCCAACTGTATAATTCCTTAAGCATAATTCCCCATTCATGCTACAGAATAATAGGCCATAATTGTTCATCCTAAAACATAGTAACACAGCCATGACAGCAGATAAAGATCAAATGGTCCTTTCAGTCTGCCCAGCAAGCTGCTTATGGTTTTAACTGTCATTCCATGCAAGTTACTCCTATGCCTACCTTTAAGGATGGTAACCTCCATGCTTTCTGTTAAGGGTAGTAACTGATGCTCCATGCAGTTTACCCTCATGCACCTTTTTCCTCATTTCTAATCTCTGTCCTCTAGGGATCTTCAATGTTTATCCCATGCCCTTTTGAATTAATTTATTCTTCCAGAAGGGCATTCCAAGCATCCATCATTTTCTCCATTATGAAATATTCCTGATTGTTGGTTCTAAGTCGTCTATCCCGGAGTTTTATTTCATGATCTCCAGTTCTAAAGTTTTCTGTAAAATTGCTCCATCCTGAGTGAGCTAGGGATTACTGCTTACCTTTGGATCTCACAGATATGCATTAGTACCATTCAATTCAGACATGTGGCTGAATCACAGTGTGCCTACCCATATAACCAGCCTGTCCAGCATGGGGAGGGGGCAACCAAGCTCCACCACCACTGCTAATTCTTATTTTGTTTGCAGTTAGTCATTCTTTCTTACATACATTTTTCCATACATCATAGATTACTTATTTATTCCCAGACCTACCAATAAAATACTTGATACTAGAAAACCGCTGGGATCGTCTTTCTGCCTGCGGCAGGGGTGGCCTGCCCCTGAGATAAAGTTGGACAGGCTAGGGCCTGGGAGGCCCACCCTATTCTGACGCCTATGCAGGGTTGCCAACTCCTATTTGAAGAAAGTCAGCAAATTCACTGTGAAAAGTTTCTAGATTAGGTAAAACGTAGCTAAAACCATGTTGTGCGGTGGCGTCAGCATAGCTGTTGAGCCAAAGATTAGTAGGAAAAGAGGAGTGACTCTCACACACACTTTTACTCTCAGACTGACACACACTATTGCGCTCTCTCAGATGTAGACACACTTTCCCAGACACTGACACATTGACACACACACACCCAAACAATGCTTCTGCTGCTGCTCATGTGCTTACTAACCGGGTAATTTTAAAAGGAACGCTTGTTTTGGCACGCGAGCAGAGAGATGCTGTAATTTTAAATTGTGCTCACAAGTACGCGAGTATCATTTAAAGTACCGTTCCTGCGTATATTTCGGCAAGAGCTGTAGCGGCTTTTACCCGCATATGCAGGCGGATTTCAAAACATGCTCATGTGAGGGGAAAAAGCAGTTTTTCAAAATAGTCTACCAGTTTGCCCCCCTTAAAGACCCCCTCTGTTTCTTCATCCTGCAAGCCTCCCACTTGATACCCGAACCCTTACGTTGTGCTAAACACCCTAAAACTCGAGATCTCCAACTTGCTTTTCATTACGACCAGAAGTAAAATTACACGGATAACAAGCTGGCATGCACCATAGTCAGCTTTTTTAAAATGCGGACTTGCGCATGTAAATTTTGGCTCTGCCCCAGAATGCATATGCTCTGCCCCTTTTCTGCCCCCTTTTTCTTGACATGTGCACGGGTATGTATGTGCATACTTCGCAGCTTCTTTAACGCGCATATGTGGCCATTTTTGCAAGGCGGTGTTTGTAAAATTGACCCATTAGTGAGTATCCCCACCTCTGGACTGGCTAAGAATGCTATAGTATCATCATGTAAACTTGTTGCCCTTGATACCATAAGAACATAAGAAATTGCCATGCTGGGTCAGACCATCAAGCCCAGCATCCTGTTTCCAACAGAGACCAAACCAGGTCACAAGAACCTGGCATATTATGAATCCCCCTTTCATCTCCAGCCCATCCTCAGACAATAATCCCTTGATCAACCCCTCCCCCACCCCCAAACAATGATCAACAGCCAGATTAATTCCCCTCCTAACTTTGGCCCCCCAGAGGAAGGGAATGCTCGCGTATTCTACTCCTCTGCCGGCCCCGCACGGCCCTCAAAGGGTGCCCCTAACTCTCATGTCCTCCACAAAGTCTCATAAAGGTGCCAGCTGAGGAGCTGAATACTCAAGCCATCAGCTGTTTTGTTCTGGCACCCGCAGGGACAAAATGAGGAGGAAGAGGAAAATCTCCGGAGGGCCCAGTACAGAGAGAGAGTCTCAGCGGGGACCCCTATCTCTCAGCCAGAAAGCCGGAAGTGAGCCTGAGGAGGAGGATCGGCACTACAGAGGAAGGTTGGGTTTTGGGGGTTTTTTTTAAAGGAAGTCACAGACAGCTCAATTGGGGAAAATGCTACAACCTTAAAATTCACTGGTATAAGTCTATACCAGTTCTTACCCAGCCTGCAGCAGCCACCTTTACACTTCCTCCTCCCTCTTCAGGTAATCACTGTCTCAATGTCCTCCATCAATGGTCCACTGTACTGCCCTTCTCTGAGATCAGCCCATCTGGCTCACACAAAGACCTGACCAGCATGGCAGAGAACTTCCCCTGACTCACAGCAGCAAAAAAAAAAAAACAGATTACTGATGATAAAACGTAACCCTTGCTTTGTCTTCTGTTCTGCTGCTGTCACTCGGACATAAGGAGATAATAAAGCAGCAGCTCTTGCTGCTTTTTTTTTTTTTAATTGCTGTCTGTGATTTGTTCATCTTCCATTAAAGGTAGCTCATTTGTGAGGACATCGTATTATCCAGCATGGGAGTTGGAGAGGGGAGAGACTGAACCAGCAGAGCCTGTTCAGAGGAGGATGGGGCAGAACTACCAAGCACAGCAATCTAGCTAGAGGTCTCACTTGCATTCTCCTGCAGCACTCTAGCCAAAGGAAGTCTCACTCACTTGCATTCTCCTGCAGCACTCTAGCCAAAGGAAGTCTCACTCACTTGCATTCTCCTGCAGCACTCTAGCCAAAGGAAGTCTCACTCACTTGCATTCTCCTGCAGCACTCTAGCCAAAGGAAGTCTCACTCACTTGCATTCTCCTGCAGCACTCTAGCCAAAAGTGGTCTCATGCTCCTGCAGAGCTCTAGTTAGCGAGATCTCCTCTATCTTGTACTTTTCAGCTTCCAGATATGCTCAGTAAGTAGAAGTCCAATGGAAAGTTCGGAGAAGGAAGTGGTCATTTGCCAGCTATGGTCTGAATTTTGTGGGAGCCATGTCCCCTGTGTCCCCTTCCCGTTTCTGCTGCCTATGCTGGCTGGTGTTTAATCCTGGCCCACTGCATGCACAAGGGCAATTACTGTAGACACCTAAGAGACAAGACTCTGCCTTTGTGCCAACTCTTCAGGAGGCTGTCTCCATCTGAGCACCACTTAACAGCATGCCATGTTTACAGCAAGGCCACCAACCCCAAGCCACAGGTCAGCTAGGCTGCCAGCTACCAGAGACAAGTGAGATCTGAAGCCACCTTATACCTTTGGATTTACCATGTGCGCGTTGAAAGCGGGCGCTGAATGTTCAGCGCCCGCTTTCTACGCACCTTTATTGCATCCACCTCAAAGTAAGAATAACACACACACCCAGGCAAGTTCCCAATCATTCTCACACAAACATACACACCCAGGCAAGCTCCCAGTCATTCTCACACACTGAAACTGACCCCAAGGCAGGCTCCCATTCATTTTCACACCACTCCCTCACCATCCCCCAGGCATGCACACATTCATTCTCACACACACAGACATACACCACACACAGGCAGGCACCTATTCTCACACATACAAACCCCAGGAAGGCACCCATACATTCTCATACACAGACACACCCTCAGGCAGGCACCCATGCATTCACACACATACACCCCCAGGCAGTCTCTCATTCATACACACATATACACCCCCAGGCAGTCTCCCATTCATACACATGCACACTAAAGGCAGACCCCCTCTCTTTCTTTTGCCAGCAACCTCAGAGCCTCTCTCATTCCTCTGCTGCCACTGTCACTGATGCCGCATGGCTATTTGGGAGGCGCTGATTGCTGCTATTGGCACTGAAGCCCATTCTGCTGCCTCCTCTGTGTAGGCCCCGTGGGTTTCCACTTCCTCCATGTTGATCTTGTACATTATGAGATCCGCATAGAGAAAGTGCTACTCTTGCACATTTCCAAAGATTACATGTGCCAATCAGTAAAAAGTAATTTAATTTTTTTTTTTTTACCTTTGCTGTCTGATCTTTGTTTTCTATCGGTTGGTCACAGGCTTTTTTGTTCCACCTCCCCTTTCTTATTTTTTTGCCAATTCCTTTCTTGTTGTCTTTTTTTTCTATTTCTTTTCTCTCCATCCATCTTCTTCCCTCAAACATACAGTCAGGTTCTCATTCTCACATGCTTTCTCTCTCTCTCTCACACACACACACAGGCTCTCACATGCTCTCTCTCATACAATCATTCATACACAGTCCCTCTCTTGCACATGCTGTCTGACTCTCACACACCCAGGCTCTCTCTCACTCCCACATGCTGTCTTGCTCAAGCACAGGCTCTCACTGTCACATGCTCTCTCTCATACAATCATTCATACACAGTCTCTCTCTTGCACATGCTGTCTGACTCTCACACACCCAGGCTCTCTCTCACTCCCACATGCTGTCTTGCTCAAGTACAGACTCTCACTGTCACATGCTCTCTCTCATACAATCATTCATACACACACACAGGCTCTCACTGGCACATGCTGTCTCTCTCACACACACACAGGCTCTCACATGCTGTCTCTGCAAACATTCAGGTTCTCACTCCCACACACAATCTCTCAACTCATCTCATACATGCACTCTACGGGCCCTCAGCCTCTCTCTTACCTCTAGGCTCCTCTTCACTGGTCGCTGCAGGATGGGCTCTGCAGCGGCCCTGTTCTTCGCGGGCCGATCCGCAGCAGCGGTGTCCTTCTTCGCTGGCCGATCCGCGGTGGGGACCCTGCTACCGGGCCTCCTCCTCCTCTCAGCCCGCTGCTCCTCTTCTGCATGTGGTTGACGCTCCTCCTCCTTCCTGCCCGTGCGGCTCCGGCAACATTTTTCTTCCCGGGCCGTGTGGATAGAAAGGAGGAGTAGCACCTGCGTGACCTTTTTCTTCGAGCCGTGGTGACGTAAGCTCCACCACGGCCCTGCCGATCTTCCTGCTGTGTGTCTCCGGCACACAGCCCAACCCAGCGAAACTTCACTGCTCAGCCGCCAGTGGGATGAGGTCCACCGGTGGCCGCATTGGCTCCCACTTGCCGGTGTGTCACGTGCACCGGGCTTGCGCGGCACACCTCAGGCGACACAAAGTGTCGCGACACACACTTTGGAAAGCTCTGATCTAGGGGATGTAGAAGAGCAGTGGGCAAAAATAAAAAGCAGATATAAGGGTGACTAACCTTTTTGTTAGTAAAGTAAATTAAAGGAAAGAGGAAAAAAAGGTCACCATAGTTGTCTGAAAAAGTAGTTGAAAAGCTAATAAAAAAAAAAGATAGCATTCAAACAGGCTGATGTAATAAGACCCATGCTGAAATCTGCGCAGATTTTTCTACGCAAAATTTGTTGGCGTGTGTGGCAAAAACCAGTGTCTGTGCAGGATGTAATAACAACCTCATATACTAATTAGATATGCGCATAAAATCCGTGCACACCAAACACCATAATGCACACAGAAATGCGTGCTCATGGCACTATGTAGTGAATCTCGCAGACATCCACACAGAAAATCGCACAGACACCTACCGGCGTGTGAAAACCCTCTTGATTTTCAGGATGAAAGCCTTTCTTTTTTGAAAAAATGAATAAATTAGTGGTCCGAATTTGATGTGAAGGTGGGTAGAGCAATATCTAACCTTTTCATGATTAGACTCCGACTGCTGATGAGAGCGTGAAATGCAGATCGGCAATTCTGCCTCATTGAGAAGATGCCTTTTTGCTATTAGTTCCGTCCACCTCTTGGCTGACCTGAAAAAGCATTAAAAAAAAACCTGGTCTTCATACCAGCACTCAGGTGATAAAATCCTGCATTAACCTGATCTCCCTGCTAGCGCAGCTCCCTTCATTGCCCATGAATAGCTAATTGCCTCCTATGCATATCATTAGCATGCATTCACCCAGGAAAAATCCGTGGGTCATTAAGCGCATTTGTATACACTTTTTTCCCCGCGCACAAAACCCTTATTACATACCCTTATAGGGCTTTGCACAGGGAAATGCACATACAGATGTGTGTAGAGGCACACACAAACCCACAGCAGCTTCAGCGCACTTTATTACATCGCCCCTTAATCTACAAGAGATCACAGAAAGAGGAATATAGGCAACAATATCTGGAAAAGCTAAGAGAAGATGGAAAAGTAGTCAGGAAATCGAAGATGTTCTGCTCAGCAGTCTTTATTAGGATATCTAATGTTAAAGTGATAGAAACAAAACATAGGGCTTTTTTTTTGTGCAGGCCTGCTGATGTGGAAAGTGATTATTCTGCTTTTCATAAATCTTGCAATACATGGTTATTTGCTAAAGCAGTGGTTCTTAAGGTTTTGTTTGTTTTGTTTTGTTAGGACGCACTTGACAGATGATGTTCTTATACGTAACACTGAATATATGACCACAGAACTAATGTAAACATATATTCTGCATCCCCAGGTGCATTGTAAAATACAAAACCTGGAAAGAAAAACACTCAGCATTTGTCTAGCAAACCTGCCATACCGCATTAGCACTAACTATGAAAAGACAGCAGTGAACAATCAATACATGTTATATTGAGAAAACACAACAAATAATATTAATACAAATGCTTACATGCTAGTAGAATACCTCACCTCGGTCATTACCTCATCTCAGTCATTTCACCAAATATAGAATAAAAAACACAAATTACAAATGTGAAGACAAAAACTAGACTGGAAACCCAAAGAAGCCACTATAAATGCAGTGCAGAACTGGAGAACTAGCAGAAATGCATTTCCTCCTACAATAAGCAAAGTACAAAAATAGAAGAAATGTGCATTACCGAAACTGAAATTTAGATGCTCTTGCACCCTGTCACTCGCCCTCTATGTCCCCATCATCCCTCACTTCTTCTAATTGCTCCCTTTCAATCATCCCTCACACATCCCTGCCCAGCATTCCTGACCCTCTATCCCCCACCACATCCTCTTCCCTTTGCTCCTTCTCTCCCCTGTTGGGCTGTCCCTACCCAGCTACCCTGATCCCCTCTTTTCCACCCCTTCCTGCTTAGTAGCCTTCACATTCCCTCTTTCCTCCACCTCTCCCTGCCTAGCATCCCCAAACTCCTTTACCCCACCTCTTTCTGTCCAGCAGACTCCTGACCCTGTACGCAATATTAGGTTCCCGAACCTCTATCTGCTACTGTGCAGCTCGTTTCCCCTCCCCCATACCTATCGGGATCAGCAGTGCTACAGATAGTTCTCTCTACTTCCTCCTATATCCACACAATCCAGATAGTTAAGAAAAGACCACATATTTTATTCACAGAATTAGTCTTTTATTTGTTAGACTTTGCAGGATTAGCATTTAGAAGAAAATAAACAGTACAGGTCTCTAAAGTCCTTGCTACTTAGCATCAGTTTATAGTAAATAAAGATCTGCTTCATTAGTGGCTTGACATATGCCAGGGTATTAATAAAGGTAACTAACTGGCTAGCTCTACCCCACTTTGGGAGATCCCCTTCTGTTTGCCTCTAGAGCAGTCTCTGGCTGGAAATCTCGGGGACCGTCTTGAGAAAAGGCGCTTGTTTTCTTGGTCCAGATTCTGGCTGGGCTAAGGAGACGTCTTCCAGCTCTGGGACTGTCTCTGGCCGGAGATCTGGCATGGGAAAGTGCTTGCTTCCTTGGTCCTGGTACTGGCTGGGTAGAGGAGACATCTCTCTGCTCTGGGGTCGTCCCTGGCTTTGTGGCCAGTGACCAGATATTGGGCAGGGCTCTTTCTCTCTTATCTCCCCAGACACTCCCAGTCCTTTACCTCCTCAATACAGGGAGGGGTAAGGTGAGGCATCTGCATCACTGAGTTCTCCTTTTTTTTTTTTTTTTGTTTGCCCTTTCTTATAACAGTCATCTGATGAATATGCATAAAGTTCATGCTTAGTCATGCAGCAGGTGAATGGGGTCATCTCTGCATTTCAGGTTGCTGACCTCCCCCTTTTCCATGGGGATACTCACTGTTCCTGCCCCTCTGAACTGTGTCCTGTCACATCTTAACCAATGCCCTCTTGCCACATCAGCAATTTTCTTTCTTTCAAATACTCCCCACTTGTCCATGGGGGGGGGGGGGGGGGTGTCACTGCTCCTGTTCAATGAACTATCCTTGGACAGGCTCTGTTTTTTCTCTTAAGGATTAAGTTATGGGGTTTTTTGATTGCTGCTCACTTTTATTTAGAAAGGAGCTTATAGTTAACAAGGTGATCTGATAAGTGGGGTAGCTTTTCTAGGCTGGTCAAAGTTCTCATCTTGTTTATCTCTGCTGAGACAACGTTTCTTGGCTGGAAAATACATGTCAGCATCCATATTTTACAGTCTGTGTCCCTCTACATCTCTCTCCCTCTTCTCCACCCCTTTCACTGTCTAGTAGACCCATACCTTTTTTTCTCTCCCACCATCCCCCACAAAATCCTGATCCCCTTTTCCTCCCAGGCCTCCCAGTCTAGCAGCACCCATATTTCCCCCTTCTTCTGGCACCAAGCCAGCAGAAAATCCTCCAGTCCAGACTAGAATCTGAGGGAGAGGAGGAGGCGGTAGCAGCAGAAGTAGGCAGTGGCTCTATGGTATAGAGCATGTACCTCTCTCCTTTGTGCTTCTGATATCTGTCACTTCTGTGACCCACAGGATGAAGAGAGAATCAGTAGCATCACTCTCTGGTCCAAAGGGGGAAGATAAAGTTGGTGTCTCATCAGGCTCTGAGGAGCAGAGATTGGTGATGTCTTGCTCTGATATGGGTGATGATGGGAGCTGTCTCTCACTGGACCAGAAAGAGGAGAAAGAATTGAGAGAAGCCTCCCAATGGACCCAATAAAGAAGTCGGCCAACATGGGCTGATAAGAAAGCAGCCTCCTGCTGGCTCCACAACACACCTCCCAGAGTGTCATGACATATCAGTGTGTCCCAACACACCTATTGAGATCTATTGTGCTAAAGTGTTGAATTGATATATTTTATATTAATGTTTTATTATGTTTTAAATATATTTTAACTGTTGTACACTGCCTTGTAGCTTTAGTGGAAGACAGTCTATAAATTTTGAAAAAAATAGAAGAACTAAACTTAAAGCAGATAAAACAATGGGCTGGACAGGATACATTTGAGGGCATTGAGGGAACTTAGAGAAGTTCTGGTAGCTCTGCTGGAGACAAGAAAATGTGCTTGCTATTCACAAATGTGGAAGCAAGGTGGAGGCTGGGAACTACAAGCTGGTTAGTTTGACCTCTGTGGTGAATAAATTAGTGGAATTAATGTTTAAACAGAGGATAGTGCAGTTTCTGGAATACACGATCCAAGGAAGCACGATTTTACCAAAGGTAGATCTTCTCAAACAAATCTGATCCGTTTCTTTGAGTGAGTGACCAGAGAGTTGGATCAGGCGAGAGCACTAGATGTAGTATACTTGAATTTCAGTAAGGCCTTTAACACAGCTCCGCAAAGGTGACTTATATGTGGAGCACAAATTAGAGAAAGAATGTTCTCTTTAGGAATGACAATGGAGATTCAGTAAGAGTGGCACTTCGCTTAACATGGCACTCTCTCTTCAAAGTAGGTTCAGTTTACCATATCATGCTGTCTCCTATCAGTCAACCAGTTTGTAATCCACGCCACCATCATGGCACTCACTCTCAGACTTTTCATTTTATTCACAAGCCTTCTATGTGGGAACATATTAAAAGCTTTGCTGAAATCCAAGTAGATCACATCGAGTACTCTCCTTTGATCCAATTTTCTAGTCACCCAATTAAAAAAATTAATCAGATTTGTCTGACAAGACCTTCCCCTGATGAATCCAGCAATATACCAGATTGTAGATGATTCATTATCCTTTCAGCAACATCTCCATTAATTCTCCCACAACCAATATTAGGCTAACTGGCTTGTAGTGTTATGCGTGCCGTCCACAGCAGATCTGTGGCGCAGCCCCCTCACCTTCTTACACAAACTCCAGCTTCTGGCTCTGCCATGATCCCCAGTATTGCAGCTCAAGATGCCATTGCCCGTCAGGCCTCTCCGCGTGGTCCGCAAAGAGACGCCACTACCCATGCCGTTCCCCTCCTTAGGCGTGTGCACATCTCTGATCCTTATGAAGGGCCCGCGGCAGGAACCTGGCCGCAGCCCTGGATGATGACGTCAAACTCTTCAGTGTATTTAAGCTCAGGCCTTTGCAACAGGTCTCCTCACTACTCAGGTACTCGTTCCTGCTAGAGAATCCTCTCTACTCTCCGTTCCAGACCTCCATTGTTCCCGGTTCCATTCTCATTCATTTCTGCCCTATCTATGTGTTGGACTGACTCTATGGATATCGATTTTGCTTTGTTTGACTACACTACAGCCTATCTCCAGACCCAGACCTCTGCTATGCCTGACTATGCTATTGACTTCTCCATGATCAGACCATTGCCTTGATTGAACTCTGCATCACTTGCCATTAAATTCTATTAATTTATTTTAATAAATTTAATAAATTAATATTTTAATAAATTTAAGACCCGATGAATCGATAGACTTTATAGACTCCGGTCCATCATCCCACTGTACATATGTTTTGAGTTTGTTCTTTACTTTAGCTAATTCATGTTTTTGATTGTAGTCTACTGACTGCTGTCTCTGAGCTGAACCAACCTCTCTTGTCTATCAACATCGAGGCCCACCTAAGTCCTGCCGGCCCCGGCACCCAAAGGCTCAACCCACGGGGAATGAGGGCTGGTATAGGTGAAGCTCCAGAGGCCTCACCTACGGGTTGCATCAAGCCCACCTCGGCCCAAGGGTCCACCTCTGACGCAAATGTAGTTTCCAGCCTCCTCTCTGCTATCACTCTTGTGAAACAGGCCTACCACCACTCCTATTTCCACGGATCTAATTAAAAAGTCCTTCAGTGGACCCACCAGCACATCTCTGAGCTCCTTCAGTATCCTGGGCTGTACCTGTTCCAACCCCATGGCCTTGTCCATTTTGTTTACCTAGTTCTTCTCAAACATTCTGTATTTGTGAAATTAAAAACTCAGGTCTGTGTGTGTCTTCTCTGTATCTTATTTGTGATATCAAACCATACCATCTAATGCTCACTGGTGCTCAAATGGGCACCTTCTCGGATAGTTGAGATCCTGATTTGTGAGCACCAGGTCTAGTATCATACCCTCCCTTGTAGGTTCCATTACCATTTATTGGAACAGAGCCCCTTGTGAAGCATCCACTATCTCTCTTCTTCTTGTAGATTCCACAGAAGGGATACTCCAATCCACATCCAGCATATTAAAATCTACAATTTGTAACACTTCTTCCTTCTTTCCCACCTTTTGGATGTTTTTGACCAGATCTCTGTCTTCTTCTGTTTGAGTCAGAGGCCTTTAAGTCACACCGATGTAAATGGAAGCACCATCTTCTTTTTTTAGTACAGCCCATAATGCTTCTTCCCTACCCCACGTTCCTTGTATTTCACTTGCTTGGTTATATTTTTTGACATAAATAGCTACTTCTCCACCTTTTCTGTACACTCTGTCCTTCTTAAACTAGATGTAGGCTGAGATGGCCATATCCCATAAGAACATAAGAAATTGCCATGCTGGGTCAAACCAAGGGTCCATCAAGCCCAGCATCCCGTTTCCCAATCATGAGACTCAGTGAACCATGTCTCTGTAACAGTAACAATGTCTAAATCTGCTTCTGGAATTTTATTGCCCATACTATGGGCATTTGTGCTTATAGCTTTTCAGCTTCTCTTCTTGGACATCTTTTTTTTGCCTATTCAGCTGATTTTTGTTAATTTCTTCACCCACGTTTTGGAGATGTTGGGGGTGACATTTCAATTTCCTTTTGCCACCTCTGTTCTTTATTTTAAATGACTTATGATATATGATTTGAATTTTTCACTTAGGATCCTTTTCCCTGCCACAGACAGATGTAAGCCATCTTTGACATAGAGCCATACACAGCTCTGGCCTCCAATATATCCAAAATTTTCTTCCTTACACCAGGTTTTGAGCCATGCGTTGAAATTATTTATATGGCTTAGCCTATCCATCCCCTTTCCATGAACAAGTAACACTTATGAAAAGGCAATAGTCTTCAACATGGGCCTAATCTGTTTTCTCAGAATCTGTAAATCTCTCTGTGCAGCTTGGATGTTGTTTCTAGAAAGTTCATTGGTTCCAAGATGGAGATAAGGTCAACTCCAGAGTCCTTACTTTTTTTATTGATTGCATTGACTATCTAATTAGATTTCTACTAGATGAGGATCCCAGAAGGCATTTAACTATAATGTTCCCCTTGAAAAGAGTTCCCAAATTAGTGCCTCTGATGACTGAATCTCCCAACACAATGAGTTTCTTCTTATGGTTTTTGGTTGTGTTATGGAATTTCTGTGCATACTGGGTTTCTTCTTTCCTTTCCAATCCCCACATCAGTCATTATTGCTAGAGCTTCTTCATTTTCCAATATAGAGAAGGCATTTTGTACTTGTGTCACTTGAGAGAGTGGGTGTCTCTGCATCACAGAAATTCTATACATTTCAAACAAATCCCCCACAAAGATCATCCAAGACCTTTCGCCCACCCAACCTGTCAATGCATAACCCAAGTAAAAGACCTTGTCATCACACTGAACTCTGAACTTAACCTAAAAAAGCACATCAACGCAACAATCAAAAAGGGCTATTTCAAACTACAATTCCTCAAAAAGCTCAAACCCCTCCTCTTCAACCATGATTATCGGACAGTACTCCAGTCCCTCTTATTTTCCAAGCTGGACTACTGTAACTCCTTCCTCCTCAGACTCCCAGCATCCTCCCTCAAACCCCTCCAACTCCTGCAAAATGCAGCAGCCAGATCTCTCGCAAACAGCAATCGATCCTCACACATCACACCCATTCTGAAAGACCTCCACTGGCTCCCTGTAACCTACAGAATACAATACAAAACCCTAACACTTCTGTACAAAACCATCAACAATAAAAAGATCAAATGGCTAAAGGACACCCTCCACCATCATAACTCCCAAAGAAATCTTCAGTCCAAGAATACCGGCCTGTTATCCATCCCCTCCACAAAACTAGCTCACCTCACCACAACCAGAGAATGTGCCATCTCAATAGCGGGCCCCTCCCTATGGAATAAACTTCCCGCTCAACTCAGACTGGAACCCTCCACCCAGTCATTCAAAAAGAACTTGAAAACTTGGTTATTCCAAAAAGCCTACCAACCTGTATGCTAAATCATCACATACTAAGCCCCAATCAGCAACGCCTCATAACTTCCATTGTCTCTATGCAGATCTACATGAACTAACCTTCCCATCCCCCGTACTTAGACTCCTCCTTCAAAGCTCCTCTATCATCCCTGCAGATCTTCAACCATCCCTCCATGCAGGTTCCCTGTCAGACTCAAGTTCCATCTTGTCTTCTAAATTACCTGAAACAATGTTGTTATTAATATGATGCTACGATGCCACAGCGTATGTTCTACACAGACTAAAGTTCTCTTACTAAATTACTATACCGTTCCTCTCTCAGACAGACTTAAATTCCAAATTGCCAGACTCAAGTTCGATTTTGCCTTATAAATTTTCTTGATACAATATAATTATTATCATGTTACAATGCCACTATGTATGTTCTTTCCTCAGACTTAAGTCCCCCTACCAAGCCCCTTGCTACAATAGATATTCCCCGGTCACCCAGCCCTAGTTCCAAACAGCCAGCCTTAAGTTCCAAACTGTTTAATAAGTTATTGTTACAATGCAATTCTTCCCTTGTTCAGATGCCACTATAGGCTCCTTTCTAAGAATTAAGCTCCAAACTGTTCCCTCTTTCTCCCTGTTATAATGTTATAATGTTACAATGTTATAATGTAATAATAATAAGACATCTTAGTCATATTATTCCACGAGTTATTATGTAAACCGATGTGATATACCCCAACGAATGTTGGTATATAAAAACAAATAAATAAATAAATAGAACCCACTGTAATCCATTTATCCATGGTTTTACGGATGCTCTGTGTAAATGGAGGAGGGCATCTGGGCTGTCCTATTGTGAAGAATGCATGTCTTTGGGTCACAGGTCTTGGTTGCATTGGGAGAGGAATGGTCAGCAGAAAAAAGGTGGTGATATTGCATCTTTGTAGGTCCCTGTTGACACCTCATTTGCAATAATATGTACAGATCTGAAAGCTACATCTTCAAAAAGGTATTACCCAGTTGGAGTCTGTCCAGAGGGTGGCTACTAAAATTATCAGTGGTCTTTTTCTAAAGTATATGGAGACAGACTTAAAGATATAAACATGTATACTGCAAAGGAAAAACAGGACAGGGAGATATGATAGAGATATTTAAATACCTCCAAGATTTCCTTGCATAAGAGGTGAGTCTCTTTCAAAGGAAAGAGGCTCTAGAATGAAAATCCTTGAAAAAGCCATCTTCTCCTGATTTGTTTTTCCAGATCTTGACAGATCTACACTGTCTAAATAGTATAGATTAGTTTAGTCTATAGCAACATGCAAAAACCAGTAAAAGATGAGTAAAGTTAACTTCCTAGAAGAAGTCAAACATATGTTCCAATCTTCCAGTCACATACTGCTATCCTAGACTATCTGTGACTTGCAAACACACTGAAGTCTCTAAAAGGTACTATTTTATATGGCTTTTCTTTTATCCTTGAGTGAATTCAGCAAAGTTCTATTATTTATTTTCTTTTAATGTCATAGCCCTTTTATAAAGTAGCTTCTTAATGCAAATGTACAGCAAAGTATTTTTACAACCTTCTCCAATTAAGAATCAGAACCAGTAAAACTATTTTAGAACGGTATATTTAATAATTTTATTATAGGTTAAGCTTTTATGTTTTATCCTTGATTGCTGTACAACTTTGCACTTCAGAAAATGTTATCCAGCATGAAAGAAATTGCTAAGCATTGCTATCACCAATGAAAGCAAAACTGTATCCTGAAGAAGAAATGTCAATACAGTTACAAATGGTGACATGGACTACTTCAATGTAATTGTATATTTCTGGGTTCCAAAAAGACAGCTATTGGCAAATATGTTTAGAAAAATTAACCTAATTTTCATTCTATAAGCAAAATATGCCATGAGTAATTCAAACCCCAGCCATGTTAACAGCTGTGCCCATTTAAACCAGAGCCACCATGCAAGTCAGAACTGTCACCAATCAAAAAGCCCAAATACACGAATGCTGATATGAAAAACCTAGGCTAAGGTTTTGTAGTATAGACTGCAATCACTGTTATCTTGGTTCTGTGAAGCTGATCAAACACATTTCATAAGATTG
Source organism: Rhinatrema bivittatum (assembly GCF_901001135.1). Lineage (NCBI taxonomy): Eukaryota > Metazoa > Chordata > Amphibia > Gymnophiona > Rhinatrematidae > Rhinatrema > Rhinatrema bivittatum. The sequence continues at coordinate 737,511,543 of NC_042616.1, read as the reverse complement.
TGTCCTCTTTGACCAACACCAGAAGAATGTTTAATATATTTAGGGGGTAATTTTGTAACTACCCACATCCTGGGTAATGCTCACTGAATGTGCACCAATTTTTAAAGTGAAAGTATGCACATACTTTAATTTCAGAAATTATCTAGGAGCAATTACCTGTACCCATTTACATCTGCTAAGTAACAAATATACAATTTTGTAGAAGTAGTCCGTCACCATTTGCAACGGCATTGACATTTCTTCATCAGGATACAGTATTGCTTTCATTGGTGATAGCACTGCTTCACAATCTCTTTGATGCTGGATAACATTTACTGAAGTGCAATGAAGAAAACGTGCATGCATATAAATTTGGAAGATTCAAAATATGCTTGTAAGTGCATACAGCTCCCCGACCCCCATTCCCAGTGTGTAGTAGCACAGTACCTGCAATTTTACCTGCACACAGGGAAGGCAGTTTTCTAAAAGCCCTTTCTGCTTTTCCCATGGAAATGGTTTTGAAAATGACCTTCCCTGTGAACAATAAAAAAGTTTCAGAGTTGATATTTTTACTGGATGTAGATAGATAAGACTTTGACACACTGGATTGGCTGGCTCGGATTTTTGTTGTAAACGTTTTGGGATTCCTGTCCACTTTGGTAGCATGAGTGAGGTCCATTTATTTGAGACCAATAGCCAGGATCTCGGTAAATGATCACTAGCACACTAAAGGCCTCATTTTCCACCTGGATCGCACGCGATAAGGGACGTTTCGCACGCGAAATGTCCCTTATCGCGTGCGATACCAAAATGGGGGCGGAGTTGGCCCCGGAAAAGGAAGCGTCGGGGCATCACCGGGGCCGACTCCGCGAAGATGCCGCAGATGACGAAAAGGTAAGACCCTTTTCACGTCCAAGTTCGCGCCCAGTAGCTACACCTCCTATGGTGGCGCTATTGGGTGCGAAACCGGCAGCGGTCGCACCGCGACGGTCCGACCGCTGCCGGCTAGCACAGGCCTGCCCCCCGTTTTGGCCCCCTGCCCCCTCATTACCTAAAGTATCGCAGGCCTGTGATACTTAGAAAATGAGGTCCTAAATCTTACTTAGGCTATAAAATCCCCCATAAATGAGAAGGGACACATATTAGGCCTAATTTTCCACACGGGACTGGAAAACCCAGAATAATAGGGGGATGGCATTAAAATAACACCAGTGAAATGGTCCAGCCTCTCAGTAATTAAGCTCTTTCTATGCAGTGATTTTAAAAAGGCAGATAAAACCAGATCTCTGAAAGTGATCTGAAACCAGAAATCCTAGTCTCTAGAAAACCTACTAAACATGTTAGGAGTCTCTCCTTGCTATCGTCTGTTACAGACCAAGTAAATGTCTGGAATGAAAACCCAGCCAAAGCCTTAAACAAAATTGTTCCAAAAATAATTCCTCTGCCCACTCCCACAGAAATGCCCCTTGGTACTTTCAAGAACTTGAATTCTAAAACATTAAGGGATAGACTAGAAAGTATTTGATGCAAGACACACCTCGTACAGAACAGACTAAAATGCAAATTACACATGACAATCTAGCACAAGGCCATAAGAAAAGCCAAAAAAAAAACCAAACAAAAAAAACCAACCCCCAAACCTTCTACCTGAGAGAGCTCCAAATCAAGCCATGAAAATATTTAAAATTGTAAATGGTGTAAAAAACTCATCATCTTGATAAAACCATACCCCTAATTCAAAATTAACTGCAAATGAAATAGCATCCTACTTTGAGAACAAAACCAAGGATCTCTATAAATACCATCAAGACAGCTCCCATTTAGAGACAAAGATACTTTAGAGGTATATACATTTATTTATTTTATTTAAAATCTTTTCTATACCGCATGCACAATTTTAGTTGGTCTAAGCGGTTTACATGAGGTAATGTACATAATCATAAAATAGGAAAAATATAAAAGTATCTTTAACAAAATTAATTTCAGAATAAATTAAGAGAATAAAAATAAGATTTAGAAAAACAAACTATGACATAATGCAACATAAAAATATAAGGAAGAAAAGAAACCATCATGCCTGAGGAGTGAGAATCATTCAACCCAAGTACAGAAGAAGCCTTGGAAAGTCCCTAGGTGCCTTATGTACAACAACCTGCTCCCTTGATTGGTGCCCATTCAACGTAGTAAAACTAGCTAGTGCAAGGGTCTCAGCTTGGGCAACCAAAATAGATATGCCTCCTTCACTGATGATGCACTTCCTTTGGAGGTAAAAAAAAAAAAAAAAAAAGGCTGTGGTATGGCCTCTTAAAGAAAAAAAAAAAAAGACATCTGGATCCAGACGAACCTGAAAACGTCCGCCCAGTGTCAAATATACAGTTTATAAGAAAACTTATAGAAAAATCAATAAGATGCCCTGTCCCTTTTTTGAACTTTTCATTTGTGTGTGTAGCAGCAAGTATGCATGTATCCAGGCGGCTTTTAAAATCCGCTCGGCACACCGACCAACTTTTGCACGTATCTCCTGGTTTTGGCACGCACCAGGCTTTTAAAATTCACCTTTTAATATATCAGGAAATAACAAACTTATTTGGCCATGAAATAATGACCAAAACATCTATAAGCTTTTTCAGATTCTGTCCTTTTAGCTCCCCGGTATTAGAGAGGATGGAGTGTGGAGGGCTTCCATATCCATATGTAGAAGATGTGTATTCAGTTTAGCATTCCTGCAGATCATTGGATACTGAAATCCAAACTAGCCCAAGTCTCTTGTTTGCCTTAACTCCTGAAGGACATCTTTTGGGACTGTGAAATGAGTAACATAGAAACAAAGTTAAAAATGTCAAACTCAGCTAATTTATGCTGCTAGATTTTCTGTGGCCATATATTGGAAAGTCCTTGGCAGGTTAACTTCTAGAAATGGTAATTACAAGGGATCACCACTATTAAAAAAAAAATGTTTTTCCACTTAAAGGGGATTTGGGAAATAAAATTTAAACCTGGGGCTTTCTCATTTCATTTTCAAAATATATAAAATTGGTTGGTTGTATTACATGGTAACATGTCTGTTATTTGATGTTGTTTGATTATCTAATTTGTTAATGTCATTATTGTTGTGCTTTAACTGTTTAGTGGACCCTTGGGCCGGCCTGCTGGAGACTAGGGTAAGGTGGACTATTGTCTCTGTATGAGAGGGAGCAGGCCGGGAGGTGGACACCAGGCCGGGTGAAGGAGCAGGCCTTCACACAGGGAGCCCATACTCCCCAGGAGGAGCCTGTGGGAGTCGAGGGATTAGGGCTAGGAGAACAGAAGAGGTGTCTTCAGGGGGAGCTGGTCGAGAGGTGAGAGGAGAGGCCCCCAGAGGTCTGGAACCAACCCGGACTGTTTGGTTGAGTGTCCCTGCTGAGAGAAACACCTGAGCCCCGATTTGAGGGGCGGGACCAGTGACGTCATCGGGGAGAGACTCCCTTTAAAAACGAGTGAACAGCGGCGTTTTACCTGGGGAGCTGGTCGAGAGGTGAGAGGAGAGGCCCCCAGAGGTCTGGAACCAACCCGGACTGTTTGGTTGAGTGTCCCCGCTGAGAGAAACACCTGAGCCCCGATTTGAGGGGCGGGGCCAGTGACGTCATCGGGGAGAGACTCCCTTTAAAAACGAGTGAACAGCGGCGCATCGCCGCCGCCGGCGCGCGCCTAAGCCGCGCGCTCCAAAGGGGCGCGCGGCTTTGCCCGGCTTAGTCCGGAGAAGACCGGAAGAGTGGAGACAGACTGAGAAAGATCGAAGGGAGGAAGCAGCTGGTGAGTTCCAACACCATTTTTTGGATTGTGGAAGCTTTTTTCTGAATTCTCAGTACACCTCTTTATGGGGAGGAAAAGAAAGATAAAGAGCTTCCCCATATCCCCTATAACATCAAGGGGCCCAATGGACAACCATGTCTATAGACAGGTTGATTTGCCACAGGGGAATAATTCAGGGGAGCAGTTGTTAGCCTCCCTGAGCCCCGGCTCTGGACCATCGTCTCCCACAAAACCTTTGCCGCCATTACCAGATGGATTTCTTCACCTAGAGGCTACCAGTTCACCCAAAGAAGGTGATGGTTGTGTTTCTGGTGTTATTGGAACTTTTAATAAATCTGAAGGGGAAGCAGTAGAGCCATATCAATGGCCCATTGAACCTCCGGACAATGTATCATTAAGAGACATTTGGAAAATGATGGCAAAAATGAATGAAAATGTGTTACAAATGAATAAGTCTGTGTCAGCTACTGTGAATATTAATAAGCTGCAAATAGAGGAACAGAAACAAGGTGTCTCTAGTTTAAGGGAGGATATGGGGAAGGTAACAACGAAAATAAAACTGTTGGAGGATACCGGGACAGCACATATAAGGGATAGTTTTACTGTCCATAGGGAGATAGAGAAATTAGAAAATATGATGAGAATTAGAAATCTACGAATAAATAATTTCCCACAAACGAGATTATTATCCCCAATAGAGATGATCAAAAAGTATATGAGAGATATACTGCAATATGAAGAGAAAGACTTCCCATTAATTTCTAAAATCTTCTATTTCCCTGATAAACTAGTGGAACAGAAAGGAGAGAATATCGAGGCCTCATCTATTGGTGTGTCTACATTCCTAGAGGAATCTATAGACATCATACAGAAGAGAGCTACTTTATTTGTATCATTACAGTCTGAATCTGATAAAGACAGAATGTTTAGAGATTTTCTCAAACATAAAGATCTAAATTTTTGTGGTCAAAAAATATACATTTTTCCTGATGTCTCAAGAGCCACTCAGGCTAGGAGAAGACATTTCCTATCCTTGAAAGGAAAGTTACTAGCAATTGGGGCTAGTTTTTTTTTTTTTAAATATCCTAGTATTTGTTATGTCACCTTTCAAGGGAATAAATATAGTTTTTTGGACCCATTACATTTGGAGACATTTTTACAAGATAAAAATATAGTGGAAGATATTGTAGATGGTTAAAAAATTCTGAACCTCTTTCCTCTTATGTTTCTTTTTATATTATTGTTTGTTAAATGCAAAAATATGTTTTCTCCCCCAGTTATGGGATGTAATTTTGATACAAATTGATTTTTTATGGGTATGAATAATTATTTTCTTTGTTATATTGTATCAGTTACTTACGTGATATTTTTGTTTCAAAGTTTTGAATGAAAATTGAATAAAGATTAAATTTAAAAAAAAAAAAGAAGAGGTGTCTTCACCCTGGAAGCCGAGACTCCCCCGGGAGGAGCCCGTAGGAATCCGACCGCTGGGACTAAGGTGAGTGAGGACGCTGTGAAAATGAACCAGGATCAAGCAGGTATCTTGGCTGGAACTGAGGCAAGGCACAGGAGCAGGAACCAGGCTGGGACTGAAGCAGGGTACTGAGGCAGGAACCTGGCTGGAACTGAAGCAGGACACAGAAGCAGGAACCAGGCTGGAACTGAAGCAAGACACAGAAGCTGGAACCAGTCTGCAACTGAAGCAAGGCACAGAAGCAGGAACCAGTCTGGAACTGAGGCAAGGCACAGAAGCAGGAACCAGGCTGGAACTGAAGCAAGGCACAGAAGCAGGAACCAGTCTGGAACTGAAGCAGGCTACAAGCGAGAAGTTAGTGAACTCCGAGGCACACAGCAACTAGGAACTGCAAGGTAACCTCGTTGCAAGGCGTCTGATAGAGGCAGGTGCCGACCTTACATACCCGCCGGCTTCTGACGTCACGGGAGCGTGTGGAGCATTGAGTGGCGGGAAAGGGCCTATATCTTCGGCCTCTTTGCGCGCGCGTGCCTAGGAGGAGGGTGGCTGGCTTGGGCGTCCTGATGACGTCGGCCCCGTGGGGATGCCGCTGAACAGGCCTGGTACCCGGCGAAGTCCTCCAGCGAGACTGGACCCGATGCCAGGAGCCAAGGGGTAAGGCTCCGCAACAATTGTTTTGGGATTATTTAGTTTAGCATATCATTATAGCTTGCCATTGTTTGTTTTTTTTTTTTAAGTTTAGTTTTATTATGTATTACCAGTTTCTATTTTATGGATTTTATGAGTTGTATCTGTGTTGTGACTTTGTAGTCTGCTGTGAGCAAAATGCTTTGAATAGTGGGCTGTAAATGTTCCTAAATCAAGAAAACTAAAAAACCCCCAAAAACTTATGTTCTTTAGCTGTTTGGCTGCCATTCTTCTCCCCATCACCCCCACCCCCTTTATCTTATATATTTGTCAATTGCTTCATTCATGTCTTTGTCATACCTGCTTTGTTGTGTTGTCTCTGACTAAATCAAACATTAAAAAAACAAAAGAGAGCTGATAGTTCCCACAGGAGCACTGAGTCCAAACTAACAATACAAATATTCTATGGATGAACAAATCTATTATGACAAAACAGAAATGCAAATTTTCATTCTGTCATGCTATCTAGAATTGAATGCTCAGGTGTCATTTCTATGCTTGCTTTAGCTATAAGTATCTGAATGGTTTTTTCACAGCAGGTTAATTCACAGTTTCTAGTTGTTGTAAAATAAACATATTTTTAGTTTAATAATGAATTTGCTTTCTCATAAAATCTTGCCTCATGTTAGCCAATATACCCAACATCATCAGTATGGATAGCCTTGCAGCGCTTATTACTCCAAAAGATTGTGTTGGACACTAAATTGTATGTGAAACATTATTGTGGCACTCTGTATCCAACTAGAAGGTATTTTGTGTTTATGACGTATAAACCTCTGTTCGAGGCTTTCAGCATCTGCTCTAATGTAATATAAGGAAACTATTGATTGGGCTTACAAGTCTATGAGCTAGTTTCAAGTTTCAGACAAGGGAAATATAAAAAGCCTGCAGTTCAGTTTGTTTGAAATAAGGCATCTTTTACTCCTAGGATTTAACTTACTGCAGCTTCACAAAAGTGGAAAAAATCTACAGGAAAAAAATTGTATAAGCAATTTTGTTGTAGGACATTTGTGTATTTTGTTCAAGTTTTTGTTTGCTTAATTTTTTTCTGTGAAATATTTCCCTTCTAGAAAATACAGGGAATAAAAGTTTGGATAAAAGATTTACTATTTCAGAATTGTGCAAATAAACTGCGTGGTAGGTATTATGCATATTTCTGCCCTACTTTTGCTGGATATGTAAACTTTATCCCAGTTTCTCCTAGAGAGGTGTGATTAGATGGTACAGAAAATGAAATAGGTGATCTAATGCATAGGGAAGCCGTACCTTTTGCAATAATTACATTGTTTTTTTTATCCCAGTCCATAAATTGATTATATAGCTGCATCCATGGCATAACCAAAAATATCCTCACAGCTTCAGTTCAAAACCTTTACAAATAAGCATAATTGTGCTGTACATTGTCCTAAGGTTTTTTTGTTACTGAGAAGTCCTGGGAAATCTAGTATGTTGTTTGCCAGTTGAGATTCTAGTAGTTAATTAGTAGTATGTAAGGAAGCGTGTATATTGCAACATTTACCCTTACTGTGCTTGGCTCCAGAGGATGCTGCTTGTCTTCTCTTGTGTACTAAAATACTTTCTCGATAAGGCAAAAGATAAAATTCAATATGTATGATATAAGAACATCAGAAGTGCCATGCTGGATCAGACCAAGAATCCCTCTAGCCCAGCATCCTGTCTCTGACAATGGCTGGATCTCTAGGAAGTAACCAGCAGCTATCAAAGAGTAAATCCATTTCTTGTTGCCCACTCCCAGGGTTAAATGTTGGTTTTTCCCCAAAGACTACCTGTCTAATAATTGTTTGAGGATTTTTATTTTCCAGGAACTTGTCCAAACCCCTTGTAAAGTCAGCTATGATAGAGATGCCTTGACCACAATCTTCTTCCGCAAATTCCACAACTTGATCAGGCATTGAGTGAAAAATACTTTCTCCAATTAGTTTTAAATTTGCTATGAATTAGTGCAAGAACTATCTGAAAGAAAAAAATAACCATTTTAAATGTATCTGTTCCACCCCACTCATGATTTTATAGACCTCTATCATATCCCCTCTCAGATGTCTCTTCTCCAAGCTGAAGAGCCCTAACCTCTTTAGCCTGCTTCATAAGGGAGCTCTTTCATCCCCTTTATCATTCTTATTGCCCTTCTCTATACTTTTTCTATTGTTCCTATATCTTTTTTGAGCTGGGGTGACCAGACAGTACTCAAGGTTTAGTTACACCCATAGATCTTTACAGAAGCATAAATGCACAAAGGGAACATAACTTTCAAACAGGCACGTGGGTGCACATATAAGCGTGTGCATTAGTGTGAGCCCAGAGATTCAATATTTTTGTAACATACGCACGCATATTATAAAATAGCCTGGGCCCGTATAAGTGCATGCCTAATTTTACATGTGGGTGTAAAGTCAGGTATGAGCTGCGCAAGTGGAGGAATTTTATAACAGGCACATGTCCAAACCATGAGCAGGTTCAGCAGTTCCTTCACCAGGTCTTCTACTCTAAAATTTCCCCTAGTCCGCTCACTGTTTATACCTAGCATTGAGAGAGGTGTGGAAGTGTGGAACTTGCCAGCATCACACAGCAAATATGCAGTCTTACAAATGTGTGTATTAGTTGACAATTGCTTGTAATGCACACCGTGCAACCCCTGTGTGGGGTATTTCACTACATGCTGTGTGTGTGTGTGTGTGTGTGTGTGTGTGTGAGTGATCAATTTGCTTGGCAGGTGCAAGATGCCTGGAGACAGTCCTTTTTGAGAGTCTCTTTTTCCAGTCACTGGTCTCCTTAGCCTCCTCTGTGTTGATCATCTCATATCATATGCACAGTAGACATTGAAGCTCCCACCCCAGGCTGCATCATTTTACAGTTACTCTGTCCTCTGTATTCGCTGGCAGGGTAGCACTACCTTCTTTCTGTCATATGTAGGTCAATAGCTTCACTAATCATACATACAGGTAGTGCGACCATATCGGCTGTAGAATCTAGGGGACAAGGTTTGCTTAGCACTTTTGGCGCTTCACTTGTACATTAACCAACCATTCCCTTCATCACTGCTTTGTACTTGGTGACTATTGGAACAGAGTATCAGCTGCTGTGTGACAACTAGGGAGGAGGAATATGGGAGTAGTGTTTTATCGAGAATGCCCACAGGTGAAGAGCAGAGGATGCCGCTGTTTGGGACCAGCCAGACTTCCACAGACTGACAGCCATCCCTGTAATGAGCTGTCTTTGGGATCTGGATACTACCTGTAAGGTCATCCTTACCTTACATGTATTATACAGATCCCCCAAGCCATGCTAGTACAGGGGTGCCAGCCAATCTGTGGAAGTCTGCCTTGTCCCAAGCAGCAGCAGCCCTCTAGACCTCTGCTGTTGGCCTATGGACATTCTCCCTCACTCCTCCTTCCTAGTTGTCACACAGCAGGTGACACTATGTTCCAACTATCAGCAAGTAAATGTCATATTTGGTTTAATGTGAAAGGTACAAATGGTTGGGTACCAATTGCCTTTGAGTCATGATACAAGTGAGAGGGACAAAGATCACGTCTTGGGTGATGATGACTCTAATTTCCCCTTAACACCACCAGACTCTACGTGTACAGAATATAATGTGTGGCCAGCTAGCTATTGTCCATCTTACATACAGGCCCATGTAAGCAGAAGTTAGCTAAGAGTATGCAGTGTGAAGAAGGCAACAAGAGTCAATGCTGAAGGTCTCCAATAATAAAGTTCTTCTTTAGCTCTTGCTGTCTTCCTTAGAAGCATACCCTGAGCATTCAGTTGTATGGCCTAGCCCATATGATCTTGCCTGCTAGATAAGTGTCTACTTGGAATGTGAAGGGCATTCTAGCATGCAAGGTCAGGTGGAGGGAAACCTTGTACTTAGTGAACCATTGACACAAAAACCACACAATGAAAGGAGCCAACCAGGAAGTGTATTTTATACAAGTAAAACTCTTAGGTAATCACAATCTGCAAGGAGAAGATAGCAAATAGCACAAAACAGTGTAAATTATATGAATAGCACATTCTGTGTAGATCTGTACATACATTGTTTGAAATGACATCATTACATATACAGGTTTAGAATATTATCCTTTTGGCACAATCATGATTACAACAAAGACCACAGAAAGTGGAAGTGGCACCCCCAATAGCTACAGTACAGCTCTAATGTTGGAGCTGATAGCAGCCTTGCTATGTGATGGCTAGGAAAAGGCTCCAGACAGTCCTTGGTGAAAGAGTGCACTCAAGGGGACAGCCTAAGGGCCATGGCAACAGAATTCAAGTGAAGGCATCAGGATCAAGACCAAAAAGTGTGGCATGGAGGCAGCAGGACCAGGACGAAAAAGCGCAGCATGGAGGCAGGAAGCCCAGAAGAAGACACAGTAGCATGGAGGCAGCAGCAGCAGCATGAGCTGAGATGAGATGAGACACTAGCATCCGGAGCAGGAGATGAGACATGATGAGAAGAGGCAGCAGCTGGACTGTGACTGGAGGCCACATCAAGGATGATGGAATATGGGTAGAGCATCGAGGAGGGCTTTGGAGTTAGGCAGCTGGACCACAATAGCTGACAGTAGACCATCCACTCTGCTTGCTGGCAAAGGATCTCTGTAGTGAGGATGGGCTTTGCAGGTTTCTTCCATGTAGCTGGCACATGAAGTCTGTAGCGAGGATGGGCCCAGCAGGCTTCTTCCATCTAACCAGCACAGGAACTCTATAGTAAGGATGGGCCCAGCAGGCTTCTTTCATGTAGCCAGCACAGGAACTCTGAAGAGGGGCCCACCCATTATTGTTGATTCAACTCTTCTTATTTGGCATTCAATACCACTACCTTTGGGACCCTTGCCATGTCATGACTTGCTAATTAGGGGGGGGGGGCATGTCTTTTGGGGACCTACCCCTCAGGGACTGCTGCGGAGTATGGACTCCAGTGATGCTGGGTAAGATTGATGGCTGTGCGGTCATCCTTTGCAGGATCTGCGTCACACGTTCGTCACACTATTGACTGCTGTGGACGGTGTTGTAACATTCTGTGTATTTGCAGCACTCTGATCTCGCAGGATCTGGGTCTGCCTGTTGATAGCCTTCCTGAGATGCACTAGCGTTGCCTGAATGTGTCGAAGGTGTACCCCATGCCTGCTTTCCAGCTGGTCCAGCTGCTTGTGCATAGACTCCTTTGTTGGTAATGGGAATGTTGTTGTTGGCAGTGCTGGTGGCAGTGTTGTGAGGGTAAGGTGAAGTGCAGGAATCTGGACTTTCAAATGTGGCATGATGGGGCTTTGGGCTGCTCCTGCCGATGGCATGGTGCTTCAGGCTGGTACTGTGGTATGCTGGCATGAGGTTGTGATGATTCTATAGGCTCCCACTCAAGGCTCTGGTCCTCCATGAAGCCAGAGAGGTTGAAGGACATATTGAGTGGGCTAGGTAAACCCAGGGGTTGCAGCATCTGCAATGGCTCCTGCAATGTTGCTGCTGCTGCTTCTCCTCCTTGCTCACCTGGGTCTGGGCATCCATCAGCAAGGGCCTCTGCAAAAGGGCTGCTACGCTTGTTAGTTCCTTGGGTTTCCTGGCTGGGACAAGCAGCTTCATGGGTGAGAGCTCGGGGAAACAAACCATAAGACATAAGTACCAATGGCAGCAAGTATCCTTTTTTCATTTGGCATCAGAGGTGTAATTTGCTTCTTAGCATTGTAAGCATCTTATGCCAAATGATGTGTACACCCATTGTTATCTGCCCATTTACAGGTGAGGTGAACTTACTGGCCTCTGCTTGCGTGGTTTCCAGCCACTCAGCCATGCCCTCGAGGATATCCTGACCCAGCCTTTGCATAAAGTGCTTCTCCATAGGGTGAGGACAAGGGGCTCCTCCTTTGATCTACTGTATATATTTATTTCTGGCCACTACCTTAGCTTTCAGTTGTGCCTTCTTGTCCCGGTACTTGTGGGACATCTGCTCCCTGCTTCATTGGACTCCACTGCGCCTGGAGATTCCCTGGGTTATGTTATGCCAGATCTGACCCTTGAATGCCTTTGAGGTCTTCAATGCCCAGTTGCTAAACAGCATGGCATATCTTTTCCCTCCTGCCTATCTCGACTCCTGTCCCTGTCCCCCTCCCCCTCTGCAATGACCATCTCATTTTCCTGGACACTGAACTTGATAGTCCTGGGACAAGGGCATTATGCTGCCTGGCTTCCAGAAGGGGGTGTCAAAGGCTTAGTTATGAGCCACTAAAGAAAAGATTTACAGAGAATAAAAATAAAAAATAAACAAAAAGCAAATTGATTAAAGAATAAAAATGGGGGGAAGATATTTCAGCGAGTAGATATAAAATTACTCTCACCAGATACTTCCCACTGAACAAACTTAAGCTAAATGAGCATTTTAGGGTCCTCATTGCTTTTGGTATATGGTAAAGGTTCACTGGTAGAGGATCATTTGGGGTTATTGTTTCTCTTGCCAGAAGGGGGTGCCATTTCCACTTCTGAAGAGGTGTCCTCTCTTTCCTCACTCTCCTTCCTGCCCTGCCAACTGCCTTCCCCTTTGCCCTCTCTCTCTATCCCTAGCCTGCTGTTCTCCTCCATCCGTCCTTGCCTGCTTATTAGGGGTGTGCATTTGTTTTCGACGTATTGGCAATCCACAACGTATATGTCCCTATTCGTTGCATTCGTGGGGTCATGAAACATATGGCGAACCCCCATATGACAGGGGCCAACCAATGGCACTGGTAGCCCCTGTGACATAGTGAGGGCAAAGGCTATCAGTGCCATTTTGAATACCGACAGCCGACAGCCCGAGTGCAGGAGATCACGCCAGGACCCTCGCTGGACCACCAGGGACTTTGGTAAGACTTGGGGGGTCAGGAGGGTTGGGGGGTCATAGTTAATTAAATTTAAAGGATTGGGATGGGTTTTTGTTTTTTTTTGGGAAACGAATACATACTGAAATCTTGATAACTCAGACCAGCGCACAGATCATTATAAATCAAGCTGAAACCTTGAACCTGATGCTCCTGGATTCCAATGATGACACCGAACCATTCCCCACCACCTATAATAGCTATCTGAGAAAAATGAGCACATTGGTACTAAGACAGGTAAGTCTCTAGCCAGTAAGGAATAGCCTTAATTAGGTGGAACAACCTAAGACAGGGGATGTACGACGCAGATAGGTGTGAATGGTTCCTAGGAGAAACCCTTCAAAAGGGGAGAATGTATGAATAGCCAGCACAAAACTACACCTAGTGGATTGATAGCCAGCACAGATGACATCATACCTGAGTGAAAACGAAACTTACTTGGACTCATTTCTTGGAAATTACAGCAGAGGCTTCTGCCCATAGTAACCAGGCACGTACATATGCACAAATTTATTAATTGGCTATGAGATAAGAGGCGGGTACATGCAGACACCTGATGATTGGCTGAAGGTAACCCTTTATAACCCTGTGTATTAGCAGTATTAGGACTCAGCAGATTTGAGCTTTGCAACACTTGCTTTGTATTGCTTGCTGCTCCAAAGAAACCACACATTTCTTTTTATTAAACTTCTCACTTTTATGATTCTTAAAGCTGGTCTTTATTGGTCTTATTAGTCTGAGGTTTTAAACAATATGTAACTAATGAACGGATCGGGGTCCCCTGAGAACGGATGCAAAGGATTTTGATCCCCACGAATACAAATATCAAATGGGACGAATCCATCCCTGCTGCACATCCCTACTGCTTATCCCCTTTCACCTCCCGCTGCCTCCTATCCCTTGTCTCCTGTCTATCTCTGCTCCTGTCCCTGTCCCTGTCCCTACTCCTACTCCTTCTTCCCCTAGCACTTCTGCCCTTGTCCTCCCACCTCCTCTCCTCCTCACTCCTCTCCTCTTCTCTCCCCATGCCTCTCATGCTCCATCCTCCTCATCACAAACACTCTCCACACTCCTCCACCAATACCACTCCTTCACTCACACCACTCCTGTAATCCTCCTCCACCACCATTCTTCCACATCAAAAGATAGATGGACAAACTAGACTAATAAGCAAAAACTTTCACTCCAAAAGACTATGGTAATGGGAAACATGGCAACAGAAGATCTGATTACACACTCGGTGGCCGATGCTATAATAAACGCGGAAAGCGGGTGCTGACTTTTCAGCACCCATTTTCTTAACGTGCGCATGGTGCCTGCAAGGGGGCGCCATGCTATAAACAAATTAGGGGGTCATGACCTTAGTGTCTTCTTGCTAACGTGACCCCCGCGGTTACTGGCAGTCTGCCGGTTATGAACACCGACGCCGACTTTATCAGCTTCAGTTTTCATAACTCAGCTGGCTGGTTATGAAAACCGACACCGAGCATATTGGCGTCTGTTTTCAATGCGGCCGACAGAGGTTTTTTTTTCTTTTTTTTTAATTCTTAAAGAAATACAGAAAAGCAGTTTTTTTTCTGCTTTTCTGTACTTTTTTGAATGCGCTCAGCTATTAACGCCTGCTCCAGAAAGAGAGAGAGCTTCCTGCTTATGTTACAGGAACTTTTAAATCCAGGGTCCGAAAGTCCTGTTTCTGACTGGGTCACAATCCCAGTAGCAATTATTTGGACTGCTGGTGAGGTCATTAAAAAGTAGTCCATTAATTTTGTCTTCATTAAAAGCAACAGGGACATTTCTGATGACATTCTAGGGGGCACATTTTTTGGGGGTGGGGGTGGGTTGAATTGCCAGTGATATCATCAAAAGACAGTCAAGGGTCATTTCCAGTGATATGGGGGGTGGGCTTGGGGATGGGGCATGTTTTGAGTAGGAGGTGTGTGACTTAGGGTAGAGAATGGAAGGGGCTATTTCATTCACTTTTACGAGATGGGAGGGGCATGGATGTAGTTGTGGATGGGGTCAAGATTACACCCATTCACTTCTTTGAGGTGAGAGTTTGGGGGAGGAATGGGCAGGGAGTGGACGGGGCTTAGACTGAAAGTGAACGCTGATTGGCTGATATCAATTTTGAGTGACAGTATACCTATTTACATCCATCTTGCCAATTCTTATGCTTTTTTCTATTTTCTTCAAATGGATTCTTTTTCCAATGTTTGAAGGAAATTCTTTTGGCTACAAACCTTCTTTCAGCTCAACTTTTAACCATGCCGGCAGTCATTTTGCCTTCTTTCCACTTTTTTTAATGCATGAAATACACCTAGACTGGGCTTCCAAGATGGTATTTTTAAAAAATGACCACACCTGAAGTAAACTCTTAACCTTTGTTGCTGCACCTTTCAGTTTTTTCCTATTTTACTCATTTTATCAAAGACTCGCTTTTGAAAGTTTAATGTTAGTGCTGTAGATTTACTTAATGTCCTTCCTCCAGACAGTAAGTCAAATTTTATGGCACTATGTTTACTGTTAATAAAAGTTGATGGTATCTAAGAACATAAGAACATAAGAAATTGCCATGCTGGGTCAGACCAAGGGTCCATCAAGCCCAGCATCCTGTATCCAACAGAGGCCAAACCAGGCCACAAGAACCTGGCAATTATCCAAACACTAAGAAGATCCCATGTTACTGATGCAATTAATAGCAGTGGCTATTCCCTAAGTAAACTTGATTAATAGCCGTTAATGGACTTCTCCTCCAAGAACTTATCCAAACCTTTTTTGAACCCAGCTACACTAACTGCACTAACCACATCCTCTGGCAACAAATTCCAGAGCTTTATTGTGCGTTGAGTGAAAAATAATTTTCTCCGATTAGTCTTAAATGTGCTACTTGCTAACTTCATGGAATGCCCCCTAGTCCTTCTATTATTCGAAAGTGTAAATAACCGAGTCACATCTACTCATTCAAGACCTCTCATGATCTTAAAGACCTCTCTCATATCCCCCCTCAGCCGTCTCTTCTCCAAGCTGAACAGCCCTAATCTCTTCAGCCTTTCCTCATAGGGGAGCTGTTCCATCCTCTTTATCATTTTCATTGACCTTCTCTGTACCTTTTCCATCGCAACTATATTTTTTTTGAAATGCGGCGACCAGAATTATACACAGAATTCAAGGTGTGGTCTCACCATGGAGCGATATAGAGGCATTATGACATTTTCCGTTTTATTAATCATTCCCTTCCTAATAATTCCTAACATTCTGTTTGCTTTTTTGACTGCTGCAGCACACTGAGCCGACAATTTTAAAGTATTATCCACTATGATGCCTAGATCCTTTTTCTGGGTGCTAGCTCCTAATATGGAACCTAACATCGTGTAACTACAGCAAGGGTTATTTTTCCCTATATGCAACACCTTGCACTTGTCCACATTAAATTTCATCTGCCATTTGGATGCCCAATCTTCCAGTCTTGCAAGGTCCTCCTGTAATGTATCACAGTCTGCTTGTGATTTAACTACTCTAAATAATTTTGTGTCATCTGCAAATTTGATAACGTCACTCGTCGTATTCCTTTCCAGATCATTTATATATATATTGAAAAGCACCGGTCCAAGTACAGATCCCTGAGACACTCTACTGTTTACCCTTTTCCACTGAGAAAATTGACCATTTAGTCCAACTCTCTGTTTTCTGTCTTTTAACCAGTTTGTAATCCACGAAAGGACATCGCCTCCTATCCCATGACCTTTTAGTTTTCGTAGAAGCCTCTCATGTGGGACTTTGTCAAACGCCTTCTGAAAATCCAAATACACTACATCTACCAGTTCACCTATATCCACATGTTTATTAACCCCTTCAAAAAAGTGAAGCAGATTTGTTAGGCAAGACTTCCCTTGGGTAAATCCGTGTTGACTGTGTTCCATTAAATCATGTCTTTCTATATGCTCTACGATTTTGATCTAAAATAGGTACCCAATGTTGACAATCAAGAATAATCATGAAAGGCCCCCAAAAAACAAATTTAGTTTATAACATATAGTTACACACATTCTATTTTCTATAGGAGACTTTACCTGATATCACAGAAAAAAAATCTTTATTCAAACATTGTACACTATGGGGCCGATGCAATATAGTGCGCTCAGCTGAGCCCACTGTATAACCCACAGTCAGACGTGGGTTGAATAGGTGCTAATGAATCCCCTAATGCAATAAGGGGATTAACGCTTATTGAGCAAGGTGGAGTGAGTCTATTAGCACTAATCACATGCAAATGCATGTGATTGAGGCTATTAGCATTCACTCCAGATTAAAAAATAAAATTGTGTGTCTAGGACGCACATTTAGTGCTCAGCAATTAATACCTGCCTGGAGCAGGCATTTATTGCTGAGCGCTCCTTAAACCAGTACAGAAAAGCAGAAAAAAATGCTTTTCTGACTGCCTCCTACTTAATATCATTGTGATATTAAATAGGCGGAAAAGTGAAACTAAATAAAGTTAAAAAAAAAAATAGAGAAAAAAAACCCCACTGGCAGTCTGGTGCAGCAAACAGACTCTCGAATGACACGCGTCCGTTTCCTGAATCCCCTGGCTGTGCAGTATTTAGGAATAGGATGCCGATAAACTCGGTGTCAGTTTTCTTAACTGGCGGACCACCGATGCTGATTGGGTTCTAGTTAGCAAGGAGGCACTAGGGGCGTGCAAGCAACTCTAGCACCTCCTTACTAACACGACCCCCTAATTTAAATATTGCATGGCATCTCTCTTAGGGGCACCTGGTGCGCGTTAAGAACATAAGAAAATGCCATACTGGGTCAGACTAAGGGTCCATCAAGTCCAGCTTCCTGTTTCCAACAGTGGCCAATCCAGGCCATAAGAACCTGGCAAGTACCCAAAAACTAAGTCTATTCCATGTTACCATTGCTAATGGCAGTGGTAACATGTTTTCTGCATATATTTATTTTATCGGCCCCTATATCTTTTTCAAACATTTTTCATATAATATAACACCTCATATTATTTGAGGAACACAATAATAATAAAACCACTCATCTATCACTCATACAAACCATTAAAACCATGTGTTTGCTAGCTAACACAGATAAACTAACTCACCTCTATTATATAGAAAATCTTGAGAGTTTATTGCAAAAATGTAAGGGGACTTTGAGAGCTTCTATAAAAATGTTAACTCACCTCTATTATATAGAAACACGGGAATTTAGTGTAAAAATTAAAGGGTAGTTTGACAACTTTTGTAACAATGTTAAACAACTCTTTCTATATAACTTTTTCTATATTTTTTTAAATATAATTTGTAACCTGATATACCACTGCCCCATTGGTTATCCTCCTTCCACCAGGTCTCTGAGATACCATTTAAGTCTACCTCTTCATTCAATGCTATATACTCTAACTCTCCCTTACTTTTTTTTTAGACTTCTATCTCTATCTCTTTTTTGAAGGTTAGTGCCAGCAGCCTGTTTCTGCCCTGGTTAAGATGGAGCCCATCTTTTCAGAATAGATTACCCCTTTCCCCAAAATCTTGCTCAGTTCCTAACAAAACTAAAGCCCTCTATCCTGTACCATTGTCTCATCTATGCATTGAGATTCCAGAGATCAGTCTGCCTCTGGGGTCCTGCACATAGAACAGGGAACATTTCAGAGAATGCTACCTTGGAGGTTCTGTATTTCAACTTGCTACATTATAGCCTAAATTTAGCTTCCAGAACCTTTCTCCCACACCTTCCTTTGTCTATGGTGCCTACATGTACTATGACAGCCAACTCCTTCCTCCCTGTCTGCCTTAGCTCCTCCAGGTCTGCCACTCTAGCCTCTTAGAAATCAGACTTGCTATCTGAGAGCCAAGAGCTCCTTGCACTGGGCACACATATACAACCTCTCACCAACTGGTAGATAATCATACATTTATTTATTTGATTTATATTTTGCTTTTTGGCACTTCAAAGCAGATTACATTCAGGTACTGTAGGTATTTCCCTATACATGTGGCACTCGAGACAAAAGACTGGAAGTCCCCTTTCTTGCTGCTGAACTGCTGTCTGCATCTTAATAATGTTGAGTCCTTAGTTAATTTGCATTGCCTTTCCTTTGTAACTTATCATTAAAATCATCCATTGTACCTGAAGACTGGAGGATAGCAAATGTAACCCCATTATTTAAAAAGGGCTCCAGGGGTGATCCGGGAAACTACAGATCGGTTAGCCTGACTTCAGTGCCAGGAAAAATAGTGGAAAGCTTTCTAAACATCAAAATCACAGAACATATAGAAAGACATGGTTTAATGGAACAGAGTCAGCATGGCTTTACCCAGGGCAAGTCTTGCCTCACAAATCTGCTTCACTTTTTTGAAGGAGTTAATAAACACGTGGATAAAGGTGAACCGGTAGATATAGTATACTTGGATTTTCAGAAGGCGTTTGACCAAGTTCCTCATGAGAGGCTTCTAGGAAAAGTAAAAAGTCATGGGATAGGAGGTGATGTCCTTTCGTGGCTTGCAAACTGGCTAAAAGACAGTAAACAGAGAGTAGGATTAAATGGGCAATTTTCTCAGTGGAAGGGAGTGGACAGTGGAGTGCCTCAGGGATCTGTATTGGGACCCTTACTTTTCAATATATTTATAAATGATCTGGAAAGAAATACGAGTGAGATAATCAAATTGGCAGATGACTCAAAATTGTTCAGAGTAGTTAAATCACAAACAGATTGTGATAAATTGCAGGAAGACCTTGTGAGACTGGAAAATTGGGCATCCAAATGGCAGATGAAATTTAATGTGGATAAGTGCAAGGTGATGCATATAGGGAAAAATAACCCATGCTATAATTACACAATGTTGGGTTCCATATTAGGTGCTACAACCCAAGAAAGAGATCTAGGTGTCATAGTGGATAACACATTGAAATCGTCTGTACAGTGTGCTGCGGCAGTCAAAAAAGCAAACAGAATGTTGGGAATTATTAGAAAGGGAATGGTGAATAAAACGGAAAATGTCATAATGCCTCTGTATCGCTCCATGGTGAGACCGCACCTTGAATACTGTGTACAATTCTGGTTGCCACATCTCAAAAAAGATATAATTGCGATGGAGAAGGTACAGAGAAGGGCTACCAAAATGATAAGGGGAATAGAACAACTCCCCTATGAGGAAAGACTAAAGAGGTTAGGACTGTTCAGCTTGGAGAAGAGACGACTGAGGGGGGATATGATAGAGGTGTTTAAAATCATGAGAGGTCTAGAACGGGTAGATGTGAATTGGTTATTTACTCTTTTGGATAGTAGAAAGACTAGGGGGCACTCCATGAAGTTAGCATGTGGCACATTTAAAACTAATCGGAGAAAGTTCTTTTTTACTCAACGCACAATTAAACTCTGGAATTTGTTGCCAGAGGATGTGGTTAGTGCAGTTAGTATAGCTGTGTTTAAAAAAGAATTGGATAAGTTCTTGGAGGAGAAGTCCATTACCTGCTATTAAGTTCACTTAGAGAATAGCCACTGCCATTAGCAATGGTAACATGGAATAGACTTAGTATTTGGGTACTTGCCAGGTTCTTATGGCCTGGATTGGCCACTGTTGGAAACAGGATACTGGGCTTGATGGACCCTTGGTCTGACCCAGTATGGCATTTTCTTATCTTACTATAGGAGTAGGGATGTATAAATCATACTTCTTTAAATTTATGTGGTATGTTTAATGTTAATTTGGTAATGAACACATTTTCACACCGAAAATCAATCGGGGAGTGATTTTCAGTGTGAAAATCTCTTGTCCTCTTATTTAAGATAAAAGTCTATAAGTCAAAGAATGAAATTAGGGGTAGATGGGAGGGAGGGAAAGAAAGGAACTAAAAGAAATGACCTGCCTTTCCTAGCCTTTTTTTAAATCAAGGCACACACACAAACTTAAAGAAATGACCTGCTTTTCCTTGCCTTTATGTAAATCAAGGCACACACACAAAAGTAAAAGACATTACCTGCCTTTCTTAGCTTTTAGTTTTTAATCAAGGCACACACAAACCAAGAAATTATCTGCCTTTCCTAGCTTTTCTTTAAATCAAGATACAAACATGTCTCCAGATTTTCATTTTAAGCTTTTTGGGGACACCCAAAGCGAGGGTACTAACCCCACAAAATATTATTTCATTTTGTTCCAGGATTCTGCTCCACCACAGCAGCTAGAAGTGGGGAAAATTAAATTGTACTGTCCATCCTCCTGGACTCTGCAGCTCCCTGTATATCATGGTGGGTTGGGGGACATGGCACACAAGGCATCCACCATATTTAAATAATCTGTATGCTCTGCTAAATGATGTTTCCGAGTGCTGTTGTGTACTGCTTTGCTGATGCTCGCCACACTGCCAGCGAAGGGAGCTCCTAACTGATGAACTGGCGGCTGCATGGATTCAGATTGCTCCAACCCCACACTAAGTCCCATCGTGTTAGTACTGGAGGTCCGCATCTCTGCGCCTGCCCCACATGGATGCGCTACTAACCATCGGCTAGCGCAGCTGCTCGTCATCCCACCTCCTGTGGAATGACAGAAGGCACTTTGAGCCCTTAGGGACACTTCTCCTGTGATGTCATCTGAAAAGTTGTCTCATTGGACCCTCCCCTCTCAGTAGATGACTTTGCTCACATTTGGAGTTTTTATTTACCTCACTGCTGAAACACTTGAAACATGATATGGTTGAGAGATTTATCATCTCCATGATGGGCTTACCTGATGTGCATGAACCACTGAAGCCAGAAAGTAGCCAAGCCGCCACCACATGCAAAGGCTAAGAGAAGGGGCCTACAATAGGATGGGGGCTGGAACTGCAAAGCTAGAACTGAGGGTCCAAGAGCAAAGAGGGGGCTCTGTACGCCAAGACCCAACCCTATAAAGGTAGTGGGCAGGTCCCTCACAGCCCTCTTTTTCTCCTCACCTCCCACCCAATGACATCAAATCTTTTCAACTCCACTCTTCAATAACTTAAGCCTTCACAAGTCCTTCCCTACTCTATCTTATTTTTTCTGAACCCCTACTGCTTCCTAGAATTTGAGTATGCCCTAACTCTGCCTACCCAAGCCTCCCCTTTACCTAACTGTGGGCCTCATCTCCCACCCTTGTTATATCCAGGCTCTCTCATGTGCAAAATCCCTTGAATCTTTTCCTAAACATAAAAATTGATACTTTTAAATTGAGATCATCATCTATAATTTATTTGCTTGTGGGTTGGCACTGACATCACAATAGTCTTAGTACAGAGGCCAAGTAGTGAATGGGTCAGGAAGCTCAGCTATAAAGATGATATTTTTAAAACCAGGTTGAGAAGTTGAACCATATGACAGATTTTTCAGAGTTCCTTGACAGGTCTGTGGAGATGTGGAAGACTTAAATGTCATTACTAATAGTCTTGAACCTTTCACAAAGAGTGAGTCTGACTTATCAAGAATCACCAACACACACACACAGAATCAGGTCCTAAACTCAGTAGTAAAAGTGAGGAAAGAATGAGATCTAGCACAATGAGACATTCTTCTTAATTAAACCAGCTTTTAAGGGATATACTTCTTGTCTCATGCTCTTGCTTCTAGTGCCTGAGGTCTGTGTGAGTCACGCTGTATACTGTGGTTTATGTAATTACAGTTTTTATGACTTCCCAGTGGTGGTAGCATAAACTCTCTAATTCAGTGGCATCGCATGAGTAGAACATATTTTATAAGGAAAACAAGTGTTTTCAAGTGTGGAATCAATCCTGCACTGAAGTGGTACTGACATTTGTTGAGGGATATAGTGATCCTGTAGCCTAACAATTGATTTGTTTCCCCCTAGTTCCACAGTGGCTAAAGAAATTTCCCATAGCACTTCAGACATTTTCAAAATATTTAACGTGGGGATTTTTCATGTTAGGATGTATTTTCAATATACCCTAGAAGGACTAGTGGGCACTCCATGAAATTAGCATGTAGCACATGTAAAACTAATAGGAGAAAATTATTTTTTCACTCAATGCACAATTAAACTCTGGAATTTGTTGCCAGGGGATTTGGTTAGTGCAGTTAGTGTAGCTGGGTTAAAAAAACGTTTAGATAAGTTCTTGGAGGAGAAGTCCATTACCTGCTATTAATTAAGTTGACTTAGAAAATAGCCACTGCTGTTACTAGCAACAGTAATATGGAATAGACTTAATTTTTGGAAACTTGCCAGGTTCTTATGGCCTGGATTGGCCACTGTTGGAAACAGGATGCTGGGCTTGATGTTCCCTTGGTCTGACCCAGTATGGCATGTTCTTATGTTTTTTTTGGTGCCTAACTGGAAATGAATGCACGTGTTGTTCATTCGACAGAAATCCAATTGATTTTCAAACACAAAGTACTCAAGCATATTGTTTAAATATTAGCTTATTATGAAGCTAAAAATAAGGGCATGCACTTATGTGATATTCAACGATGGTATAAAGTATGCTTGTTAGCATCCGTGCCTCCAAAGCATCCCAGAACATATCTTTCCTATGTAGCTAAAAGTAATGCATGTTAAGAATATATGTAAGTACTTTCAGGTAATTAAAAATCCAGTTAGTTGCATATGACTGATTTAGGAGGGTTAATCCTTGCTTTACAAGCATAAAAGGCACCTAAGCCTTTAAAAATTTACAAACTTAGGAGGTAATTTGCAAAGGATTTGCATGCTTATAATTGAATTTACAAATGTAAATGCACTTTATGCGTGTAAGTGGACTTTTGAAATTTGCTGCAATAAGGGGCAGATTTTAAAACATACACACAGGCGTTCATTTGTGCATGCAACCCGGCACACACAAATGTACACCCAATTTTATAACATATGCGCGCAGCCGCGCACGTTATATAATCAGGGGTCGGCACACACAAGGGGGTGCACATTAGTGCAAATTGCATGCGCTGAGCCCTTGGGGAGCCCCGCTGGCTTTCCCCACTCCCTTCCCCTCCCTGTCCTGCCCCCCAGCACTAAAGAACCCCACCACCACCCCCGTTACGTCTGCCAGCTGACTGCCGATGCATGATCCCCCACGATGGCAGCTGTGCCGGATTCCTCGGCCCCACCCCCATCCTGCCCCCTGACCGCCCATTCATGCATCGCCGGGCCTTTTGAAAATCTGCCCCTAAGTGCACTTTATGGGGTGAATATTAAAAGAGTTGCTCATGCTATACGTGAGTATCTGGGGCTGTGAGTGAGCAACGCATATTTTAAAAGCCGCAAATTATGCTTGTATATACGTGGGCACACGTAAAAAAAAAAACAAAAAAAAGGGGGTGGAATTAGGGCGTATTGGGGGCATTCTGGGGCTGACTCAACAGTTAGGTGTGTAAATCCATATTTTAAACCTGGTAGCTGCATTTATTTATTGCTGCACCTGATGAGGTGTAAGTCTGCAGAAATCTCTTTTTAGGCCTAACACAACTTGGGTGAGGGGTCTGGGTCAACTGGGGGGAGGGGATTGCAGGCTAAAGAACTGGAGGGGTCCAGATACCCTTGAGTTAGACTGGGCAAACTGGTGGACTAATTGGTAAAATGGAGAATGTCCTTCAAGCAAGCACGTTTTATAATCCTACAAAATTCTACAAAGTCCTAAGGAAGGTATGCGAAGTACATTTGCTCGAGTAACGGCTTAAAATCAGAAGCTCACATATGCTTGGTAGGAATTATTCTAAATCATATGCGTGCAACTGCGCACATGATCTAAAATTCCAGCGTATATTCACTCCCGCGCGTGCCCATATGCGCATGTATGGGCACCCGCACACTTGTTTTAAAGTCACCGTCCCCGTGCGTAAATGAGCTTTTGGAAATTGTGATAGTATGCTACGTTTAGGTGCGCAACTCCTTCGAAAATTACCTCCGTTTTATGTAGATCTACAAGAATGTATATGATCTAAACGGAGTCTGATTTATCCAGTTTGAGGCCGGAAAGGTGAGCATGGTTGATATAACGAAACCTGACGGGTGTCACGCTGTGGTGATATACTTTGATGTTTGGGAACTGTCCAGCACCGTGGGAGGTTCAGGGAGTGTTAGCGTGTAGTGTGAGTGAAAGGAGAGTTCTTCCCCCCCAAAGGAGATGGGCAAAGTAAGGAGGTGCACATGGTGTTTCCACGAGGTGCACTGGGAGGAGCTTTGTGTGGAGTCTGATATGAGATTGACATCTTGTTGAAAGCTCAGTGTGGTGCCCAGCCCTGGGTTTTATCGTTACACTGGAGAGAGCAGTCTTTCTGTTTCAAGGGTAGCAGGACAACTATAAAGGATCAGGACCCCTAATCCATGGGGATATAATTTCTATCTGGGGAAATTTGAAATATCGAGGCCTAAGAAGAGAGAGGGTAATTTTTGGGAAATTATTTTGCTTTGTGACTCAGGCTGTATGAGAAGAGAGTGAATAACCACTTTGAAAACTGTGGCCTGTCTTAGAAGCTGTTTCTCCTGTTTTTGTGCATTTTAGACTATTTCCTGATTTCTTTTCTACCTATCTGGACCTTTATTTTTGGATTTTTAATTAATGCTTTTTTCTTGATTTGGAACCCAGGGATGGTAACTTTCAAACCGATGCACTTCTGCACATGTGCAATGGCACGTACCCAGATACACAGCCATTTTATAACTTGCATGTGTATATGACTACATGTTATAAGATAGTCTGACCATGTACACATGTGCATCTAATTTTAAGTGGGCATGCACCCATACATGTAAATCCCACTTCTACTGCGTACATCGGGGAATTTTAAAAGGGTTGTGTGTCCATGGCATTGCAGTTTCATCACTTGGTCCACCAGCTCACCCAGTTATCCAAACCCCCTGGTTGAATAGTTTACAACCCCCCCCCTCCCCCATGAGCTCAGACCCTTAAAACCCCTCAAATATGGCTAGTTTTTAATTTTTTTAAACTTATACCTTGTCCCTAACAGAAGTAAACTTATGAGGCAGGGGATTTGGGCATGTGCCCAGGCACATAAGTATTTACGTGCAGATCTCTTGGCCACACACAAAAATGCCCAGTCCCCTTTTTGAAAACGTTTCAGGTGTGCATGCAGTGAGAGATACGCCTGCATCTGGGCGGCTTTTTAAATTTGATAGGCACGCATGAGCCTGACTTTTGTACGAATCTCCTGTTTTGGTGTGCACAGAGCTTTTAAAATCTACCTCAAAGTTTGTGTGATGTGGTTTTGTTTGGTGATCCCTTAGATACCTCAGCTGAATCCTGCTTCTTGTAGCATAAACCTCTGCATTTTTCCAGAATTTACAATGAATTGTCTAGTGCTCAGCAGCCTCTGAAAGTGAGCTCTGTGAAGGAGGTGGGATGGGAGGTTTACAATAGCTATTCAAGAAGGCTGGCAAAGTTTTAAAAATTGCTTTTCAAAGTTGGAGCAAAGACTGCATAAGAAGTTGAATAGCGGTGAATTGGGTAATAATGAACATATAATTAAACCTCCTGCTTCAAACTACAAAATGAGTTAGCTGCCTTCTTTCTGTATGCATAGGCCAGATTATCCATTTTCAGACATGCAAAGTGATTTAGATTACATCAGTTCTCTAGATAAAAAGGCAGATAAACCTCATTGAGCATGTGAAGGCCATGGGATCAGTGCAAACTGAAGGTAAGGAGCCAAAGCATCTACCCTCACACGCTAGGCTTCACTCTGCCTCATTTGTGTACTGTCTTGGCTATTTGTCTTCCCAGCTTAATATGAAATCAGTAAAGAAACTCCAGCACTTATACGCTGGGAAGCAAATGCTTATTGCAGTCAAGAAAACCAAACTGCCAATGCCTTAGCATGTTACACTACATGAAGCTTGTCTTTTATTGTCTAGTTCTTGTATGTGACAGATAAGACTCCAGTGCGTGACACTCTTGAGTATAGCAGTGAGCTCTTTCACCAGGATGGTGAAAGAGCTTGTTAAATGGTAGCAGAGATTAAGCAGCTCCTGAAATATAAAAACACAATAATAATAAGAGATTTCAATTTCCCCAGTACTGATAGTGTGAATGTGTCATCAGTGCATGCTGGGAAGGTTACATTTTTAGATGCCATAAATGACTGCCTTGTGGAGCATCTAGCCCTGGATCTGAAGAGTTGGGGGACTACTTTAGATCTAGTTCTCAATGCAGGTCCTGGTGTAAGGGGTAACGATGATGAAGCCGTTTATCAGTAGTTATCATAATACAATAACATTTTACAGAATCACTAGAGGAAGAATAATAAGTAATAGTTAACTTTAGGAAGGAAGAGTATGAGGAAAAGAGGAAGTTACAAGGAATCTAAAAGGATCTGCTATGAAGATTAAAAGTTTGCATGAATTATGGAGATTGTATTTGGTTTCTAAGATGGTATTTTTAAACTATGTATTCCACAAGTTTAAAAATGCCTGTTGAAGAAGTGGAAAATGTTTCCTCCAATACTTATTATAGGGAAATGCAGTTTAAATTTCTTTGGAGGGCCTATATTCCGCCTGCAAGGGCGGTATACTACCAACTTGTTTCAACGGGCATCTGTGGGAAGTGCCAGACGTCCGAGGGCAACCTGCTTCACATGTTTTGGGATTGTTCTCATATGAGGAAGTTTTGGTTACGAGTGATTCATTATCTGTCAGGTCTCTTGGATGTTGTTCTTCCCTGTTCTCTCTGTATGATATTGTTTGGTCAGATTCCAGTTGACCTTATTCGGGGACAGGGGCCGCGATTGATGTTGAGAAAGGGTTTTGCGGTGGGGAAGAAGATTATCCTTTGCAACTGGAGGTCTGCCGATTCCCCATCATACTGACACTGGAGGAATCAGTTTCATCAGCTGATGATGATGGACAAGCAGTGGGCGGCTACATCCTTTCAATGTGATCGCCGTTTTCTACATATCTGGGACTCTTATATTCAATCTCTATCTCATAGGATCCAAAGCCACATTTTGAATGCTTAAGACATCAGAATTCTTGGTGAACTGAGTACTTTCATGGGGTTACCTGGACTGTTGGCGGAGACCGGAGGGCTGACCGAGGGGAGGGAAGGGGGGGGGGGGGAGAGATGTGATGGTGGAAGCTTGATCAATATCTGACACTGTATTGTTTATGTTGAAAACCAATAAAAACCGTTTTGCATTAAAAATGCCAAAAGACCACCAAACATATGCTAGCATGGCTAAATGAGGTGGCTGCCTTAGGCAGCAAAATTTTGGGGGTGGCAAAAAGTGCCAACCCCCCCACAAAAAAAAAATACTCCAGTAGCAGCTGCTGTAAGGATCGGAGTGAGCATGAACCCTTTGGTGCTGTGGCATAGATGTCACTGCCTCACGGGTGAGGCACAAAGTTTATGCTGGCACCTGTAGAACGCGCTTTGACTTGGGCTAGGCTAGAGATTCACTTGTACCATCCACTTCCCCTGGGGGTTTAAGACAAGGCTAGTCTAGGCAATGCTGGCAGACTGATCGGGGTAAGGTTGGATGTCATGAACTGCTAGGCAGGAGACCTGATGCTGAGGCGGAAGTGGAGACTGTGGCTGGGGTTTAAATCCCTCAGCTGTGATGACATCATCAAGTAGTGCCAACTTGGACTTCTTGCTGAGGGGCCCTTATCAGGAGGAGGAGGAGTGCATGCAGGAGCACTAGCATTTGAGCCGCAAAGAGAAAGCATGGCATCAGGGAGGCCCAACGGCATCTTGGAGTGACTGCACTGGCTCAAAGGATACCCATAAGCTGGAAAATATAACAGTACCCCTCTCTTAAGCCCCCTCCTCTGGCTTAAGAGAGGCACCTGGGGAAACATCTTCTCACCATCTGGGGGACTGAGAGGTTTAACATGAATTCCAATGACCATTTCATAATTTCCTTGGTTTTGGAGTGACATGGAGTATCAAGTGGTTGATTTTCTTCTGCAGGAGAAAGAACCTCAGAGGAAGAAAAATATGACTCATGGAACCCTGGATTATCATGTTAAATGAGGACAACCTCTGCCTTCCCATCAGCGACATCTACCTCTACAACAAAGAGCTCCAAGGAGTCCAAGCTACAAGGCGACAAAGTCTTAGGCGGTTGTTTTTCACATAGGCTGGTAAGTGATGTGTTCCAGAGCAGCAGACCCAGCAGATCAGGCAGGGTAGTCCAAACCACTATAATCAGAGTAGCACAATGCTCTTGGCAAGAGGGGCCCCAATGCACAATCTGCAATGTAGGCCAGTCAATCAAAGGCAGGTGGAATCTGAGCGAGGGTAATCCAAGAATGATAGGGTTGACTGCCTAGGAGGTGCATTGAACTCTATGCTTTCTTGATGCGAACCAATGTGCATAGTGATGGGCAAGCTGGCCAAGGTCATGCAACCATAGATTAAAGAAATGGTGCAAGCTGTGTTCAAGGTGGTTGTAGGACATCCATACTGGCACAGCAGCGATTTCTGAATAAAATTGGCCTCAGTTCCAGAATCAAATAAGGCTTTGACCCTCACGATGTGTTCCCCAAAGGTGAAACATACCAATGTCGTCAGCTGCGGAGAGGGAGCTAGATAACTTGGAACCATCTTCCTGACTAAGCCCCCATTCAGAGGATTTCCTAGCTTTTTGGGTCAGCGGCTAGTGAAATGTCACTAGTGTGTTTATTGTTTGTATTAACAACCTGCTTTTCAGTTGATAGGGATAATTTAGAAAACTTTAGCTCAGGTGATTTTTTACATTTAGGCACATGGACTACATTTGCTTTTATTGGAACCTCTCTGTTGGGATTCCCTAACTCTCCGGTTTCATTAGTATCCTTCAAGGATACATTCCTCCAGACCATGCACTGCTGAGTGACTGTCGGCTTTCCCCCTTGTTCTAGTTTAAAAGCTGCTCTATCTCCTTTTTAAAAGTTAGTTCCAGTAGCTTGGTTCCACTCTGGTTAAGGTAGAGCTCATCCTTTTGGAAATGTCTCCCCCTTCCCCAAAAGTTTCCCCAGTTCCTTACAAAACTGAATTCCTCTTCCCTGCACCATCATCTCATTCATGCATTGAAACTCTGGAACTCTACCTGCCTCTGGGGACCTGCACATGGAACAGGAAGCATTTCAGGGAATGCCACCCTGGAGATTCTGGATTTCAGTTTTTTACCTAAAATCCTAAATTTGGCTTCCATAACCTCTCTCCCTCGTTTTCTTATGTCGTTGGTGCTCACATGTACCACAACAGCTGGCTCCTCCCTAGCACTGTCTATAATCCTATCTAAGTGACGCGTGAAGTCTGCCACCTTCGCACCAGGCAGGCAAGTTACCAGGCGGTCCTCACATCCACCAGCCACCCTGCTATCTAGATTTCTAATAATTGAATCACCAACTATGATGGCCGGCCTAACCCTTCCCTCCTGGGCAGTAGCCCTGGGAGACTTGACCTCAGTGTGAGAGGACAATACATCACCTTGCTACAGGATCACTTCCTGCTACACCAGGTTGATGTTCTCCAACTAGGAGACCTTTCTGATCCAAGGCAGCACTGGGGCTGCCAGACTGGATTTGGGTCTTGGCTACTATGTCCCTGAAAGTCTCATGAATATACATCTCTGTCTGCCTCAGCTCCTCCAAGTCTGCCACTCTAGCCTCCAGAGATCGTACTTGTTTCCTGAGAGCCAGGAGCTCTTTGCACTGAGTGCACACATACAATCTCTCATCAGTTGGTAAGAAATCAATGCAAAAGACTTTGTATTTCCAGCATGCACGTGCTGGAAAAAGGTGGCAAAAAACCCTTGTCCATAAATCTGGCCTTCAACAGTTAAATCCATAGGCTTTCTCAGCAATACCCAAGAGCTCAAAAATCTTTAAAATTTGACACAGTAGCATAGTAGCACAGTAGCATAGTAAAGATTGCAGAAAATGACCAAATGATCCATCTAGTGTGCCCAGCAAACTTCTTATAGTAGTATCTGCCATGCCATGCAGGGTACCACCATGTTTCTCTTAAGGGTAGCAAATGCTGCTTCATTCAGTTATTCCCAAGCCTTACCCATGAAAAAATAACCCATAAAAATTTACTGCTAGCAACATTTCCAGACAGTGCTGACATGTTTTGCTTATGGACTTGGTTTTAGAAGCAGTCCTTTGCTTTTTCCCTGATGTCTGCATATCAGTACCCCAGGCTATAAATTCATAGTACATGTTGGTTGTCATCTGAATCAAATTCCTCTTCCACCCCCCTCCCTGCCATGACGTCAAAGAGGCAATCAATGTTGTATTTGCATCAAAAGATCAAGACTTATTGGTTAAGGGTAGTAATTGCTGCTCTGTGCAGGTTACTCCCATGCTTATCAGTACCCCAAACTGTAAAAGTCGGGGCCCTTGGTTATTGTTTGAATTCAACTCCTGTTTTCCCCCTGCCACTGATGTAGAGCACAATGTTGCAGTTGTTCAAATGTATCAAGGCTTATTGGTTAAGAGCAGTAACTGCCGCACAAACAAGTTACCCCACGTACCCTTTTCTTCATTTCCATTCTTTGCTATTGACTATAAGCAAAGGCAACAAACATGTAGAATACAGCTCTTCTAGACCTCTGGGGATTTCCCATCTTTCAGGCACTGGTTCAACACCAAACTATCAAAGTCTTCAAAAAATATTCCAATCTCAAAACTTCTCTCTTGATCAGTTCTCTTGAATAGAGGCAATGACTATCAACACCTTCTGGCTGTCCATCTGGAGGATGGCAAAAGACCAAGAACATATGCTGTGGGGAACATTTATATCTCTCAGACACATCCCACAAAAAGGTGGAGACAAAGCAAGGGGAATGCAAAACCCTTCTAGAAGATCAAACTGGGCAAAAGTACTAGAGACAGGCAAAGTCGGATCACACATGCATAATTCATTGTGGATATCCTGAAAACCTGGCCTGTTTGTAGCTCTTGAGGTCCAGACTTGGCCACCAGAGTGATTTTAACTTCCTGCAAGGAGTCAAGCAGATATTCCAGTCTTCCTATCCTCGACTCTCTGTGACTTATGAACATAATGAGATCTCCAGGAGATACCATTCTTTGTCAGTTCTCTTTTAGCCTTGAGTGTATTCAGCAAAGTTCTGGAATTTTTCTTTTAGTGTCATAGCCCTTTTAAAGTAGCTTATTAATGCATATGTATGATAAAGTATTTTTAAAAATTCTCTAATTAAGAATAAGAATCAGTCAAACAACTTGGTACAGTGCATTAAATATTTTTATCATAGGTTAAGCTTTTGTAGTATCTCTGTTTCTTCTTTTACATTGATGGTGGACTCATAGTTTCAATGGAAAAGCAGCTCTACAATGAGGGATCATGAGATGAGTGAAACATGTAGACTTGAGTAATCTAAGGCAATATTTCTTTACAGATTGAGTAGTGGATGAATGGAACAGTCTCCTTCAGGAGGTAATAAAGACCAGGACAGTATTTGAATTCAAAATCATTTGATAAACAGAGGATCCCTGAGGGTAAGGATTGTAAAGATGAATAGTTATTGTGGATGGGCAAACTAGTTATGCTGTCATGTTTCTAATTCCACTTCTTGCACATTGTTTTCAATTATAAAATACTGATCTGTAACTTTGAAAGGGAACAAAAGGTCAGTCTGTATGTAAATCACAATGATCAATAATTAGCACATTTATGAAGGATGTGCACTTATGTGAGAAATTATTATTATGGCATTTTTATAGGATCCTAAACCATGGTGTTTTACAGCAAATTATATAGAGGTACAATGAGCTCCAGTCCCTGAGAGTTTATAGTATGGGGTGAATTTTAAAAGCCCAGAGCACCCCAAAGCTGGGAGATACATGCAGAAGTCGGGATAGAGCATGTTGCATGGATTTTAAAAAGTGCCCACATATTCACGAATCTCCCAGTATGAGCACAAACATTTTTTCTGAAAAAGGGGCGGGGTGTGGGCATGGTCTGGGTGGGCCATAGGTGTTCAGGATTTATGAATGAAACCAGCACGTAAATACTTACATGTACAAGCATGCGCCAAGGTCCCCTACCACGTAACTTTGCTTCTGCTATGAATTGTGTGTTAGTCCTAAAACAAAAAAAAAAACAAAACTAGGCTAGTCCATGGGTTTTTAAAGGTAGGGGCTAACAGAGTAAAAGAAAAGCTAATTAACTAGGGGGTTTTAGAAAGTCCTAACCTTTACCTGGGCGAACTGGGAACGAACTGTAAAAACTGGTAATTACATCAGCGCGTGTGTCACTAAAATCCCCCCACTTATGCGGTAGAGGTGGCATTTACATGCACAGGTGCAGATCCATATAAAATTGTGCGCAGATGTATGCACATACAGCCTATTTTATACCATGCACACATATACGTGCATATGTTATAAAATGGGCATGTCCTTTGGCATGAGCCGGCATAAGTACATATTTGTGCACTGCTTGGCTGTTTCAAAGTTATCATCTATCAGGCCAATGCGATATCTTGCACTCAGGCTAGTGTACAGATGAACCCACGGTTAGACGTGTGTTTTGGATGCACATCTATAACCACTAATGCAATAAGGGAATCAATGCATTCAAACCAGCATGTAGCTAATAGTACTCAGCACATGTAAATGCCATGTTGATGAGGCTATTAGCTAGTACCCCCGATGTAAAAAAACAAAAAAGGCCCTGCACCCAACGTGCACATTTTAACCCTCAAAAAGTAATGCCAGCCTTGGAGCTGCTTTTCTGTGTTTCCTCCGACTTAATATCATTGCAATACTAAGTAGGAGGAACCACAGAAAGCAGCAACATGAAAGAAAAAAAAAGTCTTGATGTCAGTCAGATTAAGGAAACGGATGCCCAATTTACAAGCATCCCCCTGTGGCTGTGCACGGGTTAGGAAAATGTATGCTCGTAAAACTGAGCGTCTGTTTTCCTAACTTGTGCACAGCCATGTCTCCTGGGTGCTTGATGACATGGACACGATATGGAAGCACAATTTATCCCAGCCTGTTAACAAATTTCATGGGCCTATTTACTAAAGGTTATCTCCAATTTGTCTATAGGAAAAATGCTTAGTAAATGACCTCCTCAGATAGATATGAGAAGAACAAAGGATCCTTGAATACTGTGTGTACAATTCTGGTCGCCACATCTCAAAAAAGATATAATTGCAATGGAGAAGGTACAGAGAAGGGCTACCAAAATGATAAGGGGAATGGAACAGCTCCCCTATGAGGAAAGGCTAAAGAGGTTAGGTCTTTTCAGCTTGGAGAAGAGACGGCTGAGGGGGGATATGATAGAGGTGTTTAAAATCATGAGAGATCTAGAACGGGTAGATGTGAATCGGTTATTTACTCTTTTGGATAATAGAAAGACTAGGGGGCACTCCATGAAGTTAGCATGGGGCACATTTAAAACTAATCAGAGAAAGTTATTTTTTACTCAACGCACAATTAAACTCTGGAATTTGTTGCCAGAGGATGTGGTTAGTGCAGTTAGTATAGCTGTGTTTAAAAAAGGATTGGATAAGTTCTTGGAGGAGAAGTCCATTACCTGCTATTAATTAAGTTGACTTAGAAAATAGCCACTGCTATTATTAGCAACGGTAACATGGAATAGACTTAGTTTTTGGGTACTTGCCAGGTTCTTATGGTCTGGATTGGCCACTGTTGGAAACAGGATGCTGGGCTTGATGGACCCTTGGTTTGACCCAGTATGGCATGTTCTTATGTTAGTGAATTTGTTTTTCTTTTTGATTGCATTTACATTAATGACAACAAAGGAATACATCAAACATGATATCAAGGAATAATCAGATACGGTTATAATTCAAAATAGTCATAATTCAAAAGGAAATATTATCCAACACAGGAAAAAATAAATTGTAATCTGTGTCTGACTCTAAGGAAGCTAGGGGGGAGGGGGAGGATTAAAAAGAGCAAATAACAATGAAATATAGAAAAGGAAATAGATGAGAAAAATACCCCAATAATCATCTATTGCTTATCCTCAGAGACCTATTATGTGTGCGAATCTAAAATTACATGAAGCTGTGAGAACTCAAAAAAGAGAGAGTTAACATTAGGGATGTGCATTCATCTGGGATGAGTTAGGTAATTTCAATGAAATTGCCTAATTCATCCTGGTTCGGGGATCCCAAAACCCGAAGGAAGTTTTCCTCGTTAGTGCCCGCTAACTCCCATTAGTGTTAGTGCACACTAAAATGAAATTTGGGTCTCCCCGAATTTTAAAGGCCCGTACCGCGGGAAATACGAAATTTGCTGTGGCGGGCCAAAAACGAAGCCCAAACCAATAGGTTCGGGCTTCGCACATCCCTAGTTAACATTCTCATATTTAACACGATATTTGCATGGATACAGCAATATAAAAAATAAGCCTTCTTGAAAGAACCTCATCACGCATCGATAGAAATTTTTTTCTCCAGAGTTGAGTAGATCTTGTAATATCTAGAAAGATCTATATCTTCTCTTCATAGAACATAGAATGTCAATTGTGAAAGAAAAATCAGAGAATAGTATTACGATCAAAAAGGAAAGCAAATGAGACCAAAAGAGTCCCTCTTCTAGAAACTACCATCTCGTGCGATCGTTCCAAAAGTTGAGTTAAATTCACTGAGGCTTCTTCAGGAGAATCTGTTGATATTGTTCCATCAGGAAGAAATTATGATTTAGTAATCACTGGCATTACTGTATCAGGAATTTTCAATACTTGAGACAGGTAACTTTTGAATAAGTCTGTAGTGGGCAGAGATTTTGTAACCAGAAAATTCAAAATTCACAAGTTTTCCAACCTCTTTGATGTAATCAGATCGGATTGGACCAAAGTATGTTGAATTTGCTCCACTAAGGTAAACCATGAATCCACCACTTCAAATTTTGTTCCATACTAAGAAATAGAATTAACATTAGCCAAAACCTTTGAGTTAGTATCCATAAAGATCTTCACAAGGTTGGAAATAAAAGATTCTAAAGACACAATAGCTTGCCATAAAACTTCAAACGTTATTTCTGGGGGTTTAACCAACCCCAAATTTGAAGATATTGCAATGAAATCTGCACCATCTCTGCTCCTTATTCTGCCCTCAAGCTGATCTAATGGGGTAGATGTTCTACTTACAGTTGGAGAGAGAGCCCCTTCCAAAGCTTTTTCTTCAGGGCTCAGTCCTCCTGCAATGCAAGAACAGATTCAGGCTCCATGCTGTTCAAATCCCGATTAGGGATAAGCCACAGCTTGCCCCAGTCCCAAATCAGCTCGGCACAGCTCCTCCAGGGGCAGTTGTTTAAAAAGCTCACATTTAGGAGGAGAAGGCATGGTAGGCACCCCTGGGGGTCAATGATGTTTCCTCGATCAGCAGGGATGGTGTTTGCCCAGCGTTGTTCCCTGCAGTGATCATTTCCGGAGCCATTTTTGGGGTGGGAGAAAAGAACTCAATCGCAGCTGTAGATTTTCCAGTGATGGGGAGTTTATGCTAGCATCCTGCAGCCTAGCCTTGCATTTTGTATGTGGCATCAGAAGTTCAGAAAAGTAATGAGGAAAATCGCGGTAGAAGAGCTCTTCTCAGCGTTCCTCATCGGCAGCCTTCTTGTCCTTAGTGGATTTTGATTTAATTACTCATCTTTCCAAATTCATGTTCAAGGTGAGTTTAAATTTGGGTACAGTAGGTAGGTCCCATCCCCAGAGGGCTTACAATCTACATGGCCTGTTTAGTAAAGTGTGCTAGTTTACCGCATCTTGCCACAGCTGGGAACTTTGTGCCTTCCCAGCTGAAGGCAACGTGCTATGATGGCCTCATAAACACCCTCTCATTGCCCCAAGAAACAAAACTGCTGGAGGTCTAGGGGATACCCTCTTTCTACTTCTCTTCTGCACACTCGAGTGGCTGAAAGTTAATGTAAAGGCTCCCTTACTCCCTCCCATTAAGGAAGTCCATCCCTCTTATAATAAAAAATGTTCCCCTCCCCAACCTTTACTTTGACTCCTTGATGCTATAGAATAGGGGTAGGAGTGCCCCCCAACTCACCCCTGCCCTGCTGATACCATTTTTATTAAGGTGTGGTTGATGTAAGGCATACCTTTGTCCTGTGTATCATATGATACTTTTCTTATAATTTTCAGTCACAGAAGGGAAATAGGGAGAAATGCATCCCACTAGTCTACTGGGAATTTTATTTCTTGGAGTGCAGGTTTTTTTTTTTCTGGCACTGAGCAACCTCTTTAAGTGCTGACCTTGGGAACATCAAAATGCATGTTAGTACTCTGATGCTCCAGAGAGAAAGTTAACTATACCTCTTTAGGTATAGTTAATGTTCATTGAATAATGCAGTTTGCAAGTTTTAACACAAGCTGTGTTGTTCAATCTGCATAGAAATAAGCGGCTTTGTATGTATTTGCATACAAAGCAGCTGATTTACTATACCCATGTTGTACCTGGTTTGTGGCCTGGGAAATAATGCACATACATTTACATTCTGAACATTGTTTCCATGCTAACACCTACCAATGCACAGTAAATGAATTTAGTGTAGTTTAGTAAATGACCCCTTAAGTTTCTACCTAAGGTCACAAGGAGAGTCAGTAGGAGAAGGATGTGAATCCTGACTTCCCTGGTTCTCAGCTTTTTGTTCCACCACTAAGCTACTCCTCTAGAAAACAAAGATTACATAGGGTCTGCACTAGGTAAGGGATCTGTGTAAACAAGATAGGCCATCATATTTTAAATTTCTTATGGTTCTTAAATGAATGGACCCAATTCAGTAAAACATTGCTTAAACATTTTCTAATTCTTATTCATAATGAGGGCTAATGCTCAGCACCATTTATGATACCCAAGTTTTTTAAACCAGAATATTTCTGGGTTCTATACCGAAACTGAAGAAACCCAGTATAATCTAATATAACTGCAGAGTGAGCTTTGTATTTGCATTTTGTACCTTGGACTAGTTTACCCTTTCCGATATTATTAGGCAAAGCAATTTCCCTTAATTAGTCCTTTGCATTTTTGTACTTGTGACGTGAATTGGCTACTGTTGAAG
This sequence comes from Rhinatrema bivittatum, assembly GCF_901001135.1. NCBI lineage: Eukaryota > Metazoa > Chordata > Amphibia > Gymnophiona > Rhinatrematidae > Rhinatrema > Rhinatrema bivittatum. The sequence goes on along the minus strand of NC_042616.1, from coordinate 737,473,759 downwards.
ATGGGATGCTGGGCTTGATGGACCTTTGGTCTGACCCAATATGGCACTTCTTATGCTATTTTGTACCAGTTTTTTTCTGCCATCAACTGTAGTGCTCTAAAATGTAATTTATACTAAGGTTATCTGAGACTCCTAAAATACAGTTATACACCTACACACAGGATTCTTACACTTCACATCTGGTGTCTGTCATTATGAAGCAGTTTCTTGTCAATACAAGTAACGTTCCAATTCTTGTACTTTTTGTATGGCAAAAAATCACTGTATGATATGTCACACTGTATCAAACTTGCCATTGTATGATTAAAACTTGGTGATGCTTCTGAAGCCTAGAAAGGTGTCAGGTGTTAACCAAAAAGAACGAAACATAGCAGATATCATAAGAACATAAGATTTGTTATACTGGTCAGACTGAAGGTCCATCAAGCCCAGTATCTTGTTTTCAACAGTGGCCAATCCAGGTCACCAGTACCTGGTAGGATTCCAATAGATTGATAGATTCATGCTGCTTATCCCAGGGATAAGCAGTAGATTTCTCCAAATCCACCTTACTAATGGCTTATGGACTTTTTTTTCCCCAGGAACTTCTTATTCAATGCTGGGGTTATACATAACATAAAGGTAACAGATTCTCTTCAATTTCATTAACCTAAATATAATATATAACAGCAGATTCACAGTACTGCTATGGATCAGGAGCCAAGAGAACTAAATGCTGCAGGGCCATAGGGAGGGCAGAAAGCAGGAACTTATGTCTCCCTTCTACTGCTCCCATCTGTCCCTTCAGCCTGTTTGCTGGCTGAGTGTTCTGAACTTTTATGAAGTGGACCCTTGAACTGAAGGAAGGTGATCCAGTTCATGAGATGGAATCCTTCCTTCAGGAGGCGAGACTGGACAACACTGAAACCCTGCTAAACTTCACCAATACCAACCCACGTTCCCCTTAGGTTGAGCCCTTGGGTGCCAGGGTCCGCTGGACTTACATGGGGTTTCAGATAGAGAACCGGGCACAGCACAGATGGTGAAATTCAGGGTAGTCAGTAAAGATCAAAGGATGTCAGCAAAAAAATCAAAGGATTTATTAAAAAACAATCAGTGGTAGCAACATGAATTAGAAAACACAGGGAAAAATCTGTAATCTCCAGAAATCCAAAGAAATCTCAGGAAAACCCAAAACCTCGGGAGTGACAGGAGAGTAAAAAAACAAAGAACCTGGCACTTTAAAAAATGTTGCAAAGGCACTAGTGCAGTGCAGGGATTTTCCTTATATAGTCCCTGCACTGTGATTTCAGAAAATAGGGCTCGAGGAAAAAACTACTGGCCCTTTAAATTTAAAAGTAAACAAACCGCGCAACTATGGAGACCCGACGTCAGGAACACTCGGAAACTCAGAGGAAGACGGCAGAGCCCCAAGCACTTGAGTCGCCCTGGCTGAGTACCCAGCAGAGGCTCGATGTTTGGGGCGCTCATCAAAGACCGCGCCATGACCAACCCCCGACCGAGTCCCACGTGCACTGCTATGGAAGCACTGAAGCCAGGCCCAAGCCCCAACTGCCAAACCGGAGAAAAGGTGAGTGGAATCGACCAAGCAACAGTACACCCTCCCTCTAGGCCTTCCTCCGGGAGGTTTGGGTTTTCATGGATGATCTGCATGGAATTGTTTAATTAGGTTCTTGTCTAAAATGTTAGAAGCCGGTTCCCAAGAATTCTCTTCTGGGCCATATCCTTCCCAGGACAAAAGATACACCCATCTTTGTCCACGTCTTCGAACATCCAGGATTTCATGCACTTGATAGATAGTGCCACTTTCCGCCGCAAACTATGGTGAGTAAGGAATTCCTTGAGTGGGCCAAGAGAATATGAGTGGTTTAAGAAGAGATACATGGAAAGAATTGTGAACCTTTAAAGAAGGAGATAGTCGAAGTTGATATGTTACTGGTCCTAATTGTTTGAGCACTGTGAAAGAACCAATGTATCAGGGAGCCAGACACATGGATGGAACCTTTAAACGGATATTACGAGTACTAAGCCAAACTCTGTCTCCTCACAAAAATTGGTGTGCCAGTTTGCGATGGCGATCAGAAAATCTTTTGGCTGTTAATAAACCTGCTTGTTTAATCATCTGTTGGGTATGATTCCACAATTGTTTCAATTTCTCGGCTGTCATTTGAACTGCTGGGGATGGAATGGATAAAGGCAATGGCAAAGGTGGAAGTGGTCGTTTGCCATAAACAATTTGGAATGGAGAGACTCCTGTGGTTGTGCAGGAATGTGAATTATGACATAAGAACATAAGAAATTGCCCTGCTGGGTCAGACCAAGGGACAATCAAGCCCAGCATCCTGTTTCCAACAGAGGCCAAACCAGGCCACAAGAACCTGGCAATTACCCAAACACTAAGAAGATCCCATGCTACTGATGCAATTAATAGCAATGGCTATTCCCTAAGTAAACTTGATTAATAGCCATTAATGGACTTCTCCTCCAAGAACTTATCCAAACCTTTTTTGAACCCAGCTACACTAACTGCACTAACAACATCCTCTGACAACAAATTCCAGAGCTTTATTGTGCGTTGAGTGAAAAATAATTTTCTCCGATTAGTCTTAAATGTGCTACTTGCTAACTTCATGGAATGCCCCCTAGTCCTTCTATTATTTGAAAGTGTAAATAACCGAGTCACATCTACTCGTTCAAGACCTCTCATGATCTTAAAGACCTCTATCATATCCCCCCTCAGCCGTCTCTTCTCCAAGCTGAACAGCCCTAATCTCTTCAGTCTTTCCTCATAGGGGAGCTGTTCCATTCCTTTATAATTTTGGTTGCTCTTCTCTGTACCTTTTCCAACGCAACTATATCTTTTCTGAGACGTGGCGACCAGAATTGTACACAGTATTCAAGATGCGGTTTCACCATGGAGCAATATGGAGGCGTTATGACATTTTCCGTTTTATTAACCATTCCCTTCCTAATAATTCCTAACATTCTGTTTGCTTTTTTCACTGCTGTAGCACACTGAGCCAACGGTTTTAAAGTATTATCCACTATGATGCCTAGATCTTTTTCCTGGGTGGTAGCTCCTAATATGGAACCTAACATCGTGTAACTACAGCAAGGGTTATTTTTCCCTATATGCAACACCTTGCACTTGTCCACATTATATTTAATCTGCCATTTGGTTGCCCAATCTTCCAATCTTGCAAGGTCCTCCTGTAATGTATCACAATCTGCTTGTTATTTAACTACTCTGAATAATTTTGTTTCATCCGCAAAAATCCAGCCCAAGGTAGAAGATCAACCCAATTATCCTGTTGAACATTGACATAGGTTCTGAGAAATTGTTTTAGGGAATGATTAGTGCATTCAGCCTGGCCATTAGCTTGAGGATGATATGCGGTCATGAAATCTAGAGTTATATCAAATTTTTTACAGATATTTTGCCAAAATTTTGCAGTGAACTGGTTTCCATGATCAGAAGTAATATGACTAGGAAGTCCATGTAAACGAAAAATATGTTGCACAAAAAGTTGAGCCAATTGAGGGGCTGAAGGAAGGCTAGGTAATGCAGTAAAATGGGCCATCTTGGAAAAGTGATCAATTTCCACCCAAATGACAGTCTTATCTTGTGAGATTGAAGGTCCACGATGAAATCGGTAGATATGTGTCCAAGGCTCCTCTGGAACAGGTAATGGTTATAATTCCCCCCAAAGTTTTCTGTTGGGCACAGACTGGGCATGAATCCACATATGAGCGAACATCTTTACACATATTTGGCCACCAATAAAATTGTTGAAATAATACCAGTGTCTGTGCTCATCCTGGATGTCCTGCAATGGGGAATTGTGAGACCAGGATAATACCTGGTTTCAAAGTCTCTTGGAAACCACTGTTTTCCTTGGAGTTATGGTCTCAGTGATGGAAAGAAGAATTCGAGCTGGATCAATGATATGTTGTGTAGATTCATCAGGTTCCTTGGAACAGAAAGAACGGGAAAGAGCATCCGCACAAAGACTTTTGACTGTGGGTCTATAATGGAGATCGAAGTCAAAACGCGTAAAGAAAAGAGCCCAATGAGCTTGACATGGATTAAGACGTTGAGCCTGTTGAAGATGTTCAAGATCTTTGTGGTCCGTATAAACTGTAATCCGATGTTGGGTTCCTTCAAGCTATTGATGCCATTCTTTGAATGCTAGTTTAATTGCTAAAAGTTCTTTGTCACCAATGGCATAATTCTGCTCAGCTGAGGAAAACTTCTTGGAGAAAAAAGAACATGGATGCAAAGTACCTGAGGACTCATGCTGACTGAGCACTGCTCCAACTCTATCGGATGAAGCATCCACCTCCATCAAAAAGGAAGTCTCGGATCCAGGTGTCGAAGACAGGGTTTCTGGAGAAAAGCCTCCTTAAGAGTTCTAAAGGTTACTTTGGCTTCAATGGGTCATTGTTTGACGTTAGCTCTTTTGCGTGTTAATGCAGTAAGTGGTGCAGCCAATTTAGAATAATTCTGAATGAAGCTGCGGTAATAATTTGTGAAACCTAGGAATCTTTGGAGAGCCCATAAGCCGTTGGGTTGAGGCCAAACTTGAATACTCTTAGGTTTTGCTGGATCCATACTGAAGCCTTGACTAGAGACTATATAACCTAGGACAGGAAGGGCCTCCTTTTCGAAAATGCATTTTTCTAATTTCGCGCATAAACAATTCCCCCTCAGTCATTGTAACTCTTTAGTGACATCCTGAGATTGCAGATCCTTGGAAAATATCAAAATATCGTCTAAATATACTTCCACACAAACATAGAGAAGATCTCAAAAAATTTCATTCATTAAATTTTGAAAAACAGCTGGAGCAATGCAAAGTCCGAATGGCATAACCAGATACTCATAATGGCCAACCCTGGTGCTGAATGCTATTTTCCATTCATCCCCTTCACATATCCAAACTAAATTATAAGCCCACGGAGATCTAGTTTAGTGAATATTTTAGCTTCTTGTAAGCGATCAAACAACTCCGCTATGAGCGGTAACAGATAATGATCTTTTAAGGTGATTGCATTTAGGCCCCAATAGTCAATACATGGTTGAAGAGTACCATCATTTTTGCTCACAAAGAAGAAACCCTCTCCTGCTGGAGAGGAAGATTGCGAATAAAACCCTTTTGTAGATTTTCCTTGATATATTCTGACATAGCACGAGTTTCTGGGTGGGGACCCTGGCACACAAATACGTGCCAGGGTCCCCTACCATGTAACTTTACTTCTGCTATGGAGAGCATGTAAGTCATGTAACAAAAAAATATATGCTAGTCAGCAGGGTTTTAAGCATCGGGGTAATGTAAAAGAAGGCAAGTTAGCAAGTTGGATTAGGAAGCCTTCTCCTTTTCTGGGGTGAACTGGGAAAAATGGCTATGGCATCGGTGCGCATAGCTACTAAAATTCCCCCCACTTATCTGTGTGAGGTGGATTTGTGTACAAAGGCACACATCAATATAAAATCATGTGCACATATACATGCATATAGCCAATTTTATAACACGCACATATGTTATAAAATCGCTGCATCCATGTGCGTGCCAGCGAGTCTTAACAGTTACCTCATAATAAATAGGGTCAATCTATTATCAGAATTTGGCTAATGATAATGGCCTGCAGGTTAACATTCTAAAGATTTTACCTGCCACAGAGCAGGCCATAGAGCTAAAGATTTAAGCTGATTTCCTGAGGCTTCTGTAACTTTAGCTACTAATGACATGGCAAAATAGATCATTCAGAGTAATATTGCCAATGGCAACATTAGTTAAAATTGACTTTTAACTTTTTATTTTTTATTTAACAACTTTTCAATTATACAACAAGCATAAACTTGCTTAGAAATTTCAGTACCGTAAAGCAATTACATAACAAAGGCATATTTAAGTACATATTCCATCATAATACTGAACTTATACAAAATAGAAGAAATATAGGGAGAGGCCCTGAGAATTAGAGCGTTGCAATTATCAAGAAACAATGATTGTGAAAGGAGATCCAGCACTTTTACTCAGTACCAAGCCTACAAGGGATATTTCAGGTGTGAGAATATAGGAATATCCTTAGTTGAGGGGGATCATAAAACACATAATTCTGACCTTGCAATCTAACATTTACAAGAGTAGCGTAGTTGAAACTGTGCTCCCAATTGTATTACTTCTGGGTGCATATTAAGGAAACTTTTCCTCCTGGTTTGAGTGCTTTTCATAAGATCTGGATAACACCAGACCTTTTGCCCAAAAAATAAAATTTGCCCGTTATGAAAAAAATGTCTGAATACATTATTTCTGTCCATCATAAATGCAAAGGGTACTAGAAGGGATCTCCTTCTGGTCACAGTTGTCTCCTGGGACATCTCCAATAACTCGGTAATATCAAAGGAAGATACTGGTTCATCCAAAACTTCACAAGTATCCGCTGCTTGCGGTAAATAGTAGGCTTTTGTTATAACAGGTTTAGCAGCATCTGGAAGTTTCAATATCTGAGAGACATATGTTCTAAAACGTTCCATTGGGGAAATTGTGTTTATCACGGGGAAATTAAAAAATCTCAGATTATGTGCCTTAAGCTATTTTCAATATTCTCAAGTTTTTTTTATTATGAACCATTTCTCTTTTTGTTGTACTTTTTCAACTTCAATCATTCATACTTCCAGAGCCTCAATTTTAACATTCTGTTGGGAAATCCCTTTAGCATTTAGTAGGACTTGATTTTTAGCTTCCAAAGTCACTTTGGTAAGGGCAGTAAAAGAAGTTTCCAAAGATTTTAACACTGTCCAGATTGTGCTTAAGGATATCTCTGAGGGAGTTTGTATAATAACTCCTAAACCAGGCTCTCCTTGACTGTCACCACCTCTTCCCATTGTAGTGTCTGTCCCATTCTCAGTGCCTGATGATCTCAAAGAGTCCAGCAAGTCAAGTCCCCCTCCTTTTCTATCCCCATGGGACTGTACTTGCGAGTTGATTTTACTCACACAGATCTCCTGCGAGATTGCTCTCTGTAGTGCTTTGGCCTCTCTTCCCCGGATATCTTCCATAGGAGCCATGGTCACCAACTGATCTCCTTCTTGGCATGTGGGACAGGCCTACTTGAAAAGCCGGGGCTCAGCGAAACATCTAGGGTCAACGGGGACTGTGCATTCCCTACAACCATCTCCTCAGTGACCAGCTCACCCGGCGTCTCTAGTGCTGCCGCCATGAAGAAGCTCCTGATACGAGGCTGGGTGGTCTTTAACAGAGAGGAGCTCACCCCTGCTCCCCTCACTCTAGCCTTTCTTTTTGTGTGAGGAATTCGAAGGTAGGAAATCAATTCGGGAGCCCTCCAATGGCTTGTCTCCTCAGGCGGCCATCTTGGTAGAGCCGCCAACTCTTAACTTTCTTTCTTTTTTTTTTTTTTTGTCTCTTGGATGAAAGTTTTTATCGTTAAATAAATATCCAAGAAATATTCTTCTTATGAACTATAATTTTTCTGAGTAAACTAAAAAAGTGCAAATAAATATAGTCACTTTCTCTATGCTAGCAAAGCGAACATGTATATCAGGGTAAATGCTTTGTAATCAATATAATTTCTACATCCAAACTAAATAAGCAGTCTGCTGAAGCAGTCATATATTTGTTTCATCGTGGTTACATTATATTCAGTAGGTTTCAAGATTGTCTTGAACTTTTCATGGTCAATGTGACATTTTTATTCAAAATTATATATAAAAGCTACGGGCCTGAGAATGCTTGTTTCTATTTCTATTTTGTTCTTATACCCTGCCTTTTTCCTCTAACAGGGAACCCAAAATGGTTTACATCCTAGATGCAATACAAATACAACAATACAACATAATATAACATATAGTAATAAAAAAAAATCCCTAATACAGTTCTATTACTTTCCCCAGCCTTACTACGGAAGTGGCAGGCTGTAAGGCAGGCCTTGGAATACTAGAACCAGCATCCCCCATACTGATAGCCCTGGAAACCTGGAACACCAAGTCAGGGATCCCCAAAGCCACGAGTAAGGAATCTGCAAACTACAGAACCCTGATTACAGGACAGTTGAGGCTAAGAGCCTTGGGTCAGGGATGCCCAAACCTCAATTCATGGAAACCTGAAGCCTTGAGCTGGGGAATTGCCAAGGCCAAGCTCCCCAAGTCAGGAACCTCCAGAGCTCTAGGTTTAGGATCTCCAGGTCCTAGAGCCTCAAGTAAGAGATCCCTGGCTTCAGAGCCTTAAGTCAAAGATCCCCAAGACCATCTGATCAGAGCCACAGGGTCTCCAGTTTGGACTTCCTTGGGCAAAGGGCTTCTGCTGAAGGGCCTCAGACCAAAGATAATTTTTTTGAGACCCTGGGGCCATAGGGCCTCTGCCCTGATAGCCCTCAACCAAAGAGCCTTTGCCCTGAAACCCATGAGCGATAGAGCCTCTGCCTAGGAACCATGGGCCAGAAGGCATCTTCCCCAGCACCCTTTGGCCAGAGACACTCTGCCCCAGGATCCCCCAAGTCAGAGGGCCTCTGTTCTTAAACTCCTGGGCCAGAGACAGTCTACCCTAGGATCCTGGGGCCAGAAAACCTCACCCACCTAATACCTCTTTCTCTCATTCACTGCCTCCACTAACAAAGCCCCTATCCACTAATTCATCCCATCTACTAATCCCTCACACTCACTAACAAGTTTTCAGTTAGTCTCCCTACCCATTGACACTCCTCCTACTAAACCCCCACCTATTACGCTCCTCCAACTATTATCAGACCTCCACCCACTAGCATAGCTTCCACTCAGCCCCCACAAATTAAGTTCTTCCACCCACTATCAAATACCCTCACAACCACTACCCTCACCCTCTGCTCACCCCCACCATCTACTAAGCGCCCATGCAATAACACATCTTTTTTTGGACCTCCACTTATTAAGCACCTACTCATTGAACCACTCTGGCCCCACAAAATACTAATCTACCCTTTCCCATCTCCAATGATCACTTAAAAAAAGACACCTGTTCAGTTGAGGACACAATTCAGCAAAAGCTGAGTTCAATGAGCACAGCTGTAGATTGGAGCTACAACTATGTTCAATTAATTGAGCTGCTGCTGTGTTCAAAGAAGCCTACTGGCTGAGGGGCTACAGTGAAGGAGTGAGTTAGTGGATTAGGGGAGTTGAGTATGTGTGTGTGTGTGTGTGGTCTGTGTGAAGGCTAAGTAGGGGCTTTGATAGTGGGTAGAAGAGCGAGTGGTAGTGTGCAGTGCATGGGGATATGTTTCTGGGGATGTTTTAGTGCCTGGTTTGTGTAATAGGTGGGAAATTAGAGGGGTGCATTAGTGGGTTGATAGGCTGAGTGGGGTGTAATAATCAACTGGGGTTTAGTAGGTGAACAGGGTTTTAGTGGATGGTTTTAGTGGATGGAGGGCTGAATGGATGGATATGTTAGCTAATGGGATATAGAGAAAGAGGATGATGGTCTTAATTGGTGATAATTGACTAGGGGTATATTGGTAGGTGTGATAGTTTAGCTTGGGATGCTTATTTGGCCCTGGGGTCCCAAATCAGAGGCTTTCTGCTCAGGATCCTAGAGTAGAGTGCCTCATGTCCAGAAGTCTCTGGGCCAGGGGTCCCAGGTCATTTAGACTGAGTGCCCTAAGTTGGAGTGCTTCAGGACCAGGGGTCACAGGTCTGGAATTCCAGATCAGAGAGCCTCAGATTTGTTTTTTTTTACTTCAGTGATTACAGATGTGTTAAACTGAACTTCCATCTCCAACCCCTGAAGTTAAAAATGGTTGTAAAGTTAAAATTAACTACAGTTTTAGCACTGATTTGATTTTTACTTCTATTTTAGTGCACTTCTGAATAGCACAATTTTTTATTATAGTGTACTATATAGGGTTCAAAGGGATTTTTTTGGCTAATTTGGAGATTTAGGTGGAGAAACCTTGACTTTTTAAAATTTCTCCTCTGTTGGTTGGCTAAGTTTTGTTTGGAAAAATTTTTGCCCAGCCAAAATTTAACTGGATAAAAAAAGGTAGAGCTGAAGGAGGTTCCCAGGATGCCGTTTAACTTTGGCTAGTCAGTGCTGATACAGAGTGCTGTCCATTCAAATGTATTCAGTGACTCTGGTCAGACAGATTGCAGACCTAAAGTTACATAAGAGCATAAGATATGCTATACTGGGTCAGACCAAAGGACCATCAAACCCAGCATCCTGCTTCCAACAGTGGCCAATCCAAATCACAAGTACCTGGCAAGTACCCAAACATTAAATAGGTCCCATGCTACTAATAACGGCAACAAGCAGTTGCTATTCCCTATTGACTAACAGCAGTTTATGGACCTTTCCACCTGGAACTTATCCAAATCTTTTTTAAACCCAACTACACTAGCTGCCTTAACCACATCCTCTGGCAACAAATTCCAGAGCTTAATTGTTTGTTGATATTAAGCTTAAACTTATTAGCACTAAATATTTGGATACATTTAACCAGGCAAAATTTGCATAGCAGTTTAACAAAATGTGTGTTCATTTACATAGAAACATAGAAATGTGATGGCAGAAAAAAATCACAAGGCCTGCCTATGCTGTACGTCCATATCAACTACTCAGCTTTAAATCCCTACCACTGTCAGAGATCTCCTCTGCCATGCTTCTTGAACTTAGTGTCCTTTGTTTCCATCACCTCCACTGGAAAGGTTTTCCATGCATCCACTACCCTCCCTGTAAAGAAATATTTCCTTAGATTACTCCTGAGTCTACCCTCTTTCATCTTATTCCATGACCCCTCATTCCAGAGCCTCCTTTCCACTGAAAGAGGCCTATCTCCTGTGCTTTAATACCATAGAGTTATTTAAATGTCTCTGTCTTATATCCTCTATCTCACCTTTTCTCTAGGTTATATATGTTTAAACCTTTTAAGTCTATTGCCATATACTTTAGAATGAAGAACACTGACCATTTTAGTAGCCACCCTCTAGACCGACTATCTGGTTTATATCCTTTGGAAGGTGCAATCTTCAAAATTGCACATAATATTCCAAATCAGGTTTCACAAGGGAGCTATACAGGGGCAATACCATTAACATTTTTCTGTAGACTATTCCTCTCTCTATTTAGCCAAGCATTTGGCTGTCTTTGGCTGTCACCTTATTCACTTGTTTGGTCACAATGAGATGATCAGATATGATCATCAACCCCAGATCACACTCTTGTTTAGTGCTTAAAAGAATTTCATCCCCTATACTTAGACTGTAAGCCCTCTGAGGATAGAGAAATAGCTACAGTACCTGAATGAATTCCATTCAGAAGTGCCAAAAAGCAGAATATAAATAAATACCATTATCTTGGGTTTTTATAGCCTGTGGGGTAGATTTTCAAACCGCGCGATTTGGCCTACTTTTGCTGGCGCATCAGGCGCAAGAAAAGTACGCTGGATTTTAGTAGATACGCGCGGAGCCGCACGTATCCGCTAAAATCCGGGATCGGCGTGCACAAGGCTATGGATTCTGTATAGCCGGCACGCGCCGAGCCACGCAGCCTACCTCCGTTCCCTCCGAGGCCGCTCCGAAATCGGAGCGGCCTCGGAGGGAACTTTCTTTTGCCCTCCCCTCACCTTCCCCTCCCTTCCCCTATCTAACCCACCCGCCCGGCCCTGTCTAAACCCCATCCTTACCTTTGTCGGGGGATTTACGCCTCCCGGAGGATTTACGCCTCCCAGAGGGAGGCGTAAATCCCCGCGCGCCAGCGGGCCGCTAGCGCGCCGGGACGCGACCTGGGGGCGGGTACGGAGGGCGCGGCCACGCCCCCGGACCACCCCGGGCCGTAACCACGCCCCCGGACCCGCCCCCAAAACACTGCCGACACGCCCCCTAAACGCCGCGACGACCGGGCCCGCCCTGACACGCCCCCGACACGCCCCCGACACGCCCCCCTCGGAGAACCCCGGGACTTACGCGAGTCCCGGGGTCTGCGCGCGCCGGTGAGCCTATGTAAAATAGGCTCACTGGCGCGCAGGGCCCTGCTCGCCTAAATCCGCCCGGATTTGGGCGGATTTAGGCGAGCAGGGCTCTTAAAATCCGCCCCTAAATGCATAACTCTCCATTTTATAGCATTAGATCTTAGCTGCCAGACTCTAGACCATTCATCAATCTTTGCTAGATGCCTCCTTATGGTTTCCACACCTTCCTAGCTGTCTTATCTTGTTGCAGTTTCTGTTATCATCCACAAAAAATTAAACCTTTCTTAATAGTCATTCCACAATATCACTTACAAAAAGGTTGAAAAAAAACCCAAAGGTCTGAATCCTGTGTCATATCACTAGTAATGCCTCTCTCCTCAAAGTGACCTCCATTTATCTCTATCCTTTGTTTCCTTCCAATCATCCAGTTTCTAATCTAGTCAATCACTTTAGGGTCCATACCAAGGATGCTCAGTTTATTTATAAGGCACCTATATAGAACTGCCAATCCAAATACACTGCATCAAGGTCTCTCCCTGATCCAATACACTGGCCACCCAATTAAAGAAATTGATCAAGTTCACCTGACCATGTTGTCTCAGATTTTGTAATCCATTGGATTCCAGAAACTGCACTATCCTTTGTTTTAGCAGCAGTCCATTAATTTACTCACCACCGAGGTCATACTAACTGGCTTCTAGATCCAGGCCTCCTACTTTGGTGAAGAGGAACTGTATCTACCTGTCTCTAGACCTCCAGAACTACTCCCAAATTGAACAAGCATAATGAAAAGGTCAGTGGAGCTGCCAGAACTTCTTTAAATTCCCTCAGTACCCTCAGATATATCCCATCTGGCCTCATCACTTTGATTTTATGAACATTCTTTGTAAACCACATGGAAATGTTAAGTAGTCTAGAAATATTTTAAATAAATAAATCTACTTTTTGTTTAGCTAGCTTCTTATAATCATAGTCTTCTGAAAATCATGTCGGGTTTACCTTGCTTCCAATCCTATTTGTGTCCATTATCTGTTGTCCTTTTCCTGGCCTTTTTACAGTGAGGAATTCTGCTTTTCCTTGTCAGTTTATACATATTGCTCCCCTTTACCTCTGTCTCCCAATGTCACTTTTGTACTTCCTCCTATCACCAAGATATCTAATAAAATATATTTTCCTCTAATTTACTGTATTAGATATTTCTTTTCCATTTGCATATTTGCACTCCAGACTACGTTTCCAGCTTCGCTTTTATAAGAACATAAGAACATAAGAAAATGCCATACTGAGTCAGACCAAGGGTCCATCAAGCCCAGCATCCTGCCCCCAACAGTGGCCAATCCAGGCCACAAGAACCTGGCAAATACCCAAAAACTAAGTCTATTCCATGTTACCATTGCTAATGGCAGTGACTATTCTCTAGGTGAACTTAATAGCAGGTAATGGACTTCTCCTCCAAGAACTTATCCAATCCTTTTTTAAACACAGCTATACTAACTGCACTAACCACATCCTCTGGCAACAAATTCCAGAGTTTAATTGTGCATTGAGTAAAAAAGAACTTTCTCCGATTAGTTTTAAATTGGTTTTAATTATGCTAACTTCATGGAGTGCCCACTAGTCTTTCTACTATTCGAAAGAGTAAATAACCGATTCACATCTACCCGTTCTAGACCTCTCATGATTTTAAACACCTCTATGATATCCCCCCTCAGTCGTCTCTTCTCCAAGCTGAAAAGTCCTAACCTCTTTAGTCTTTCCTCATAGGGGAGTTGTTCCATTCCCCTTATCATTTTGGTAGCCCTTCTCTGTACCTTCTCCATCGCAATTATATCTTTTTTGAGATGCGGTGACCAGAATTGTACACAGTATTCAAGGTGCGGTCTCACCATGGAGCGATACAGAGGCATTATGACATTTTCCGTTTTATTCACCATTCCCTTTCTAATAATTCCCAACATTCTGTTTGCTTTTTTGACTGCCACAGCACACTGAAACGACGATTTCAATGTGTTATCCACTATGACACCTAGATCTCTTTTTTGGGTTGTAGCACCTGATATGGAACCCAACATTGTGTAATTATAGCATGGGTTATTTTTCCCTATATGCATCACCTTTCACTTATCCACATTAAATTTCATCTGCCATTTGGATGCCCAATTTTCCAGTCTCACAAGGTCTTCCTGCAATTTTTCACAATCTGCTTGTGATTTAACTACTCTGAACAATTTTGTGTCATCTGCAAATTTGATTATCTCACTCATCGTATTTCTTTCCAGATCATTTATAAATATATTGAAAAGTAAGGGTCCCAATACAGATCCCTGAGGCACTCCACTGTCCACTCCCTTCCACTGAGAAAATTGTCCATTTAATCCTACTCTCTGTTTCCTGTCTTTTAGCCAGTTTGCAAGTTTTCTAGTTTTCTTTTAGCCAGTTTGCTAGTTTTCCTCTTTTTCTCTCTTGTAGTTTATGAATGCTAATCTTTTCTTTTTTGTTTTCTCAGCTAATTGTTTAGAAAACCAAAATGGCCTCTTTTTCCTCTTACCTTTATTTACTTTCAATATTTATAATATCTTCTTTTAGTTTTGCCCACTGCTCTTCTACTTTTCCTAGATTTTTCCATCCAAGTAATGACCCTCGCCTTTGAAAGAACCTTCACTGACTGCATTTTAATACTGAAGTACACCGTAGAATGATTACCGGATAAGTACAACATCAGAAACACACTCCCCATTTGTAAACACCAGGTCCAGTATCATCCCCCTCCCATGTGTGTTCCTTTTTCATTTGATGGAGTTCTCCCTGCAGAAAATCCAGGATTTCCCTGTTTCTAAAAGACAGTGCAGATGGGATGTCCCAATCAACATCTGCCTGGTTGAAATTACTTAGTAGCAGCATATCACTTTTCATAATAATTTTGTGACTATTCTTCATTAAATCTCTATCCATTTCTTCTGCCTGCAGAGATCTATTGTATTTATTTATTTATTTAGTTTAAACAACTTGTATCCTGAACTATCATTCTTTCTAAGCAGGTTACTAAATGACATTCATATAATCAACATCAAATGATAAAAAATAACATGACAAAACCATAAGAACTATCTAATAAATATCAAGCATATTCAAAATTGCTTATCAACACATGTGCTCACAATAATAAATCCAGAACATAGTCATGACAGTTCCAAGCTGTTTTCCCATTAAGTTCACAAGACTACTACTGAAAGGTTTGTGGAAATAAAATTGCCTTCATCAATTTGCTAAACCTGACCAATGATGTTTCAGTTTTCAAATCATCAGGAAGCAAATTTCATAGACATGGACCAGCGACTATAAATTATCAATCATGTGATTCAGCTAACTTAACAGATTTAACAGAGGGAATATCCAATAAATGTTGAGCAGATGACCTTGTGGTGATTAGAAGGACTTAACAGACTTAAGGCAAATATATTTCAGATATCATGACAGGCTAACACTGTAGACTGTGTAGTAGCTTAAAGTTCAATGTAGAAAAAATGCTTAAGACAGCACTTTACAGAAGGAAACAATTATATGGAAAACTTAAAGTAATGTACACAGTAATATTCTAGAGAAAGGTGAAAAGGTAATGAAAGAATATGGAGAAGTTAGAGTTCTGAGACATAAACTCATGGCAATTTTGATAAAGTTGTTTATTTCTGAAGTTTAATTTGCTAGGCTTGCAGATTTAATGGTAGGAGATAGTAAGATAATGAGCTAATAACATATGTATGTTTTAGGTATGAAAGAGGAACTGCAACAACTGAATGATCAGTAGGATAATGAGAACTGCAGTAAAATTATTATTCATGTTTAGTGATTAGGTTTATATGGTAAAAGTAATAGGTTGAACATAATTATGCCTATTATAGAGATTAATTGGCTTTGCATAAAACAGAGTGGGGCAGATTTTAAAAGCCTTATGTGCGTAAATCCAGCTGGATTTATGTGTGCAGGGGGGTTATGCGGGCCGAGCCTATTTTGCATAGGCCTGGCGACGGGCGCAAGCCCTGGGACGCGCGTATGTCCCGGGGATTGAAAAAAGGGGTGGGGAATGGGTGGTCCGGGGCGGGGGCATGGCCAGAGGCCTCCGTAGGGCCTCTAGGCTGGGGGATTGCGTACTGGCACGCACAACCTACACCTGCACAGAGGCAGGCGCAACTTGAAAAATAAAGGTCAGGGGGGGTTTTAGGTAGGGCTGGGGGGTGGGTTAGGTAGGGGAAGGTAGGGGAGGGGGCAGAAAGAAAGTTCCCTCCGAGGCCGCTCTAATTTCCGAGCGGCCTCGGAGGGAACAAGGAAAGCCATCGGGGCTCCCCAAGTCTTGGCGCGCACAAGTGTGCACCCCCTTGTGTGTGTCGACCCCGGATTTTATAACATGCGCGCATGTTATAAAATCGGGCGTAGATTTGTGTGCACAGGGTTGCGCGCACAAATCTATGCCCGCGCGTAGGTATTAAAATCCGGCCCAGTATAAATAATCGACATGTTCATGTTTTGAAAGGAACTGCTTTACATCCTTAACACTGAGTTGAAATTATTTCTGGGTCATGTTTTTCCAAGTAGCACATCTCCATGGCAGCCTCTACATCCAGGTCCTCTAGATCCAAGACTTTATTCCCCTTACTATGAATTTTAGTATACATAGCTTTCCAGATGTTGCCATTATTTCTCATTTTTCTAAGTGTTTAAAGAGTCACCTGAGTACTTTTAATTACTTTAGGGCTTTGTTCACCTATCCCCAATGATGCCACTTTAAAGCCCTTGTCCGTAGGTTTGCCATTCTATTCTGGAAGACATTGTGCTCCTTCTTCAACAAGTAGACTTCCATCTCTGCTCAGCTGTCCCTGACTCATCATCCCCTGGTCTAGGACAGTGGTTCTCAACCGGTGTGTCGCCAAGAACATGCAGGTCTGTCGCCACACTTCCCGGTCCCCAGCTGACACAGCTTCTCCCCGGTCCTTCTCCGCCCGGGCTTAAAATGCTGTCAGCCCGGGCGGAACGTGGCAGGACAGCTGGAGCCATCGGCATCGGCATGGTCTCTTCTTCCCACCCCCCGCAGCCCGGAAGAGGAAGTGGTGAGCATTGGGTGCGTGCACGGGAAGAAGAGACCATGCTAGTGTGGTCAGCGTCGGCCCAAAGAACAGAAGAGAGGTGCGGTCTGAAGAATGTGCAGCGCGGTTTGGAGGAAAATGAAGAAGAGCGTCAACCCCCGCGGCCGATGGGACTCCTCCTCCCCGAGGGCTGAAAATGAAGGAGGTAGGGGTTGGGAGGAGGCTGCTGCTGCCGCTAGTTCGGGGGGGGGGAGGGAGAGAGAGTGAATGAGCAAGCAAGCATATGTGTTTGAGATCCTGTGTGTGTATGTGTGTGAGTGAGATGGCATGTATGTATGTGATTGAAAGCCTGTATATGTGAAAGAGAGTATGTCTGTGATTGAGAGCCTGCCTTTGAGAGAGAGAGAGAACATGAATGTAAGTTTACAATTGGGAACCTATGGGGTAGATTTTATAATTTTGCGTGACCGCGTATTTTTGTTCGTGCACCAGGCACGAACAAAAGTAGGCTGGATTTTATAAGATACGTGCGTAGCCAAGCGAATCTTATAAAATTTGGGGTCGGCGCGTGCAAGGGGGTGCATATTTGTGCAACTTGAGCGCGCTGAGCCCGGTGCTGCCTGTTCCCTCCGAGGCCGTTCCGAAATTGGAGCGGCCTCGGAGGGAACTTTCTTTCCACCCCCCCGCACCTTCCCCTCCCTTCCCCTATCTAACCCACCCTCCCGGCCCTTTCTAAACCCCCTCCTACCTTTGTTGGCAGATTTACGCCTGCTTTTAGCAGGCGTAAATCTGCGCGCGCCAGCGGGCTGCTGGCGCGTCATCACCCGACCCGGGGGCTGGTCCGGAGGCCTCAACCACGCCCCCGGGCCAGCACCATGTCACATCACTCGCGGCCCGCCCCCAAAACGCTGCATCACTCGCGGCCCGCCCCAGAAACGTGGTGTCACTCTGGGCACACCCCCGACACGCCCCTCCATGCAAGCCCCGGGATGTACGCATGTCCTGGGGCTTGCGCGCGCCGCCTAGCCTATGCAAAATAGGCTCGGCGCGCGCAGGGGGGGTTTGGGGTAGGTTTTTGGGGGTACGCGCATATCATACGCGCGTACCCCTTTGAAAATCTACCCCTATATGTGTAAGTTTGAGATTGCAAACCTGTTTGGGTGAAAGAGTATGTGTGTATGATTGAGATCCTTTGTGTGTGAGAGAGATCATGTGTATGTATGATTAAGAGCCTGTGTGAATAAGTAAGAGAGAGAGCATGTGTGTCTGTGTGAGATTGAGAGCTGGTTTAGGTGAGGGAGCACGTGAGTATGTGATTGAGAGCCTGAGTTTAAATGATAGAGAGAGAGAGCATGTTTGTAAGCATGTGAATGAGAGTCTGTGTGTGAGAGAAAAAGACAGCATATATGTTAGTGATTGAAAGCTTGTGTGTGTAAGCGTGAAAAGATAGACAGCATGTGTATAAATGTGTAATTAAGAGACTATATAAGTAAGAGAAAAAGCATGTGTATATGTGAGTGACTGAAAGCATGTGTGTATAGGTGTGTAATTGAGAGCCAGTGTGAGAGAGAGCACTGGTATGTGACAGAGAGAGGAGAAAGCTCCAAGCAAACCACCCCTCCTCCTGCTAATTCAAAACAATCTCAGGACACCTGGATAACAAACGTTTCCAGGTATGCAGAGCAAAAACATTTTTTTATATTCTTATTTTTCATTACTGGGTCTTTGTGTCTGCTATTTTGAAATATTTTATTGGTATCTAGAAATTTTTTATATGAGTATTTAATTATTGGATATTCCACTCATCAGCTGTTTTGAAATAATCTGTTCTTTTTGTTAGTATGGTTTTACTGCTACTGATTTTATATTTCTTGATTTGTTTTATAAGGATGGGTGATGTTTCTTTTTTCCTTTATTACACTGCATACAGAGACTCTGGCTTGTTGCAGTTTCCAATTCAGTTTTTTCTGCATGCTTCTAGTTATGCGTTTTGGTCTCTTTATTCTTTGTTCGGTGAGGGTCAGCACATGTGACTGAGGTGAGATATTCTGCTGGCGTGTAGTTTCTGTTTTGGGCTCTATAGCAGCCTGACTTGGTCCGTTTTCCTAATAGGAGATGTATTGGTGTCTTAAGGCCTGGTGTAATATTTCAGTGTTGCCTTTTCTTAGATTTAAGTGCTGGAAATTGGTGCTATTTTGGTGTTGGATGTTTACTATTTATGCAATTTCTGTTCAGACAGAATATGTATCTTTTCCTTGTGTCATTTTAAACAATAAAAATAATTACTGGACCTTTACTTTTTATTTCCGCCGTGAATTGTAATGAGCAGTGTGTCACACATGTGAGCGTGGCCTGTCCGGTGTGTCACGATGGGAAAAAGGTTGAGAACCACTGGTCTAGGAAGCTGAAATGTTCTTGTCAACACCATTTATGTAGCCATTCATTTAACTCCAGCAATTCATAGCAAATTTTATTTATAGCTGATTTTATTTTATCAACCCCCATGTTAAGAGATTCAATTAAAATCAGAGGAAAAAGTATGTTTTTCAAAAGAGATAGTTGAAAAAATAAGGGAAAAAAGATTAGCATTCCAAAGTTACACTGGAGGATGGGAAAGTATAACTGGAAAAATTCTGAGAGAAGCAGGGAATGTAGACAGAAAAGCAAAGCTATGACTAGAAGAAATAATAGCTAAGGCAATAAAGCAAGGTGACAAGAGTGCAAAAAGAAAATACAGAAGTGAGAGGTGAAAAGGAAGATTGTGGAGAGGGTGGCAGAGAAAAATCAGAAAGGTTGATATGATTTACTGAACAGCAGCCTGCGTAGAAAATATATTTTGTGGACAAATTTAATGAGAAAGTAAGTCTGAAAATACTGCAAATCATACTGAAATGCTAAATTCAAGCAATTATCTAACCTTGAGATTTAAGATGATTCTTCCTAAACCTATGGGATTTTGGACAGTCATAGAATCTGATCCACCTGATATAACATCTACACAGAAAGTAAAAACTGCCTGGAAGAAAAATTAACAGTGTTCCTGGAACATAGTTTCCAGACATTAATCACTTGACAAACAAATTATTTTATTTGCCATACTATGAAAAAAGGCATCTGGCAAAGTTTGGCACAGGCAAACAGAGGATGTACCCTTGAAAAAAAAAAACCCTGAACCTTTAAGCATGAGATAAATGGCATCAAGGAGGAGAAAGAATAGTCTACTACTACATAAATGCAACATGTGGAATTATTAGCTGAGCAACTCCAAACCCCAAGAGATCCAATGGAGAAGGCACAAACTGCATCACTAGCAATTCAGGGACTCCTTCAAGCAAACTATGGAATGGTCAGAAGTTTTGATGTATGCAATATGTCTGAACTGACTGCAAGAACAGCACCTGATAAAGGATTCTCAAGATACTGAATTAGCCTGTAGTGCATACAGAGTTTGGAGAAACTTCAGAGAAAATGATTTTGCAAAGGATTACTATTTTGCACCCAAGAAAAATCCTCAGTATGTAAAAGGGATTAAATACTTTTCAAATAATGAAAAGTATAAAAACAAGTAATAAGTGAGCAAAAATAGCCAAACAGTAATCTAATGACGAGAACACCACTGGATTCACCAAGAAGCAATAGGCATTGCATGTAAAAACAAAACATATAGATCAAGAGACAATTGACAAAGAGTGATTTTCAATAAATTCTGTACCTCATGTTACGGTCTCGGTCGCCGCTGTGGCACCCGAGTCCTTACCTCATCTGCTGGGTCCGGGGCCTTGCCGCGATCCGCGGGATTCGGGGTCGGTCGGGCCGCGTGGTGATGGCCTCTCCTCGTGCGGGACGCCGCCAAGCTCCGCGGAGGACTCCTCCCCCTTGGGGGAACGCGCGCGCGCGCGTCGGGCTTTTCACGGTCCAGCACTCGGATGTGCTGCACCGCCCCCTGATTGACGTCAGCACCCGCGGGAGATTTAAGTCGGCGCCAGTCCTTCTGAAACTGCCTTGCAACGAGGTCACTTGTGTGAGTTAGTTGCTGGTCCGGGTATCCTTGTTTCTGCTTGCCAGTTTCAGAGTTCCTGTGCTTAATTCTGTGCCTTATTGTTGGACTGCTTACTCGTTTTGATTCCTGCTGCCTGCCTAGACCACGGACTCCTTACTCGTTTCTGATTCCTGCTGCCTGCCTAGACCACGGACTGCTTACTCGTTTCTGACTCCTGCTGCCTGCCTAGACCTCGGACTGCCTCCTCGTCTCTGACTCCTGCTGCCAGCCCAGACCCGGTTCGCTCTCTATCTACTCCGGGTTCCACCCCGGCTCCAGTTCCGCTCCAGGATTACTTCCACGTCAGCTTTTCTCCTAAGTCCCAGCGGTCCGGGTCCCTACGGGCTCCTCCTGGGGGGACCTCGGACTTCCAGGGCGAAGACACCTAAGCCCTAGCGACTCGGGCGCCAACAGCTTCTCTGGGGGCGTCTCGGGTTTCCAGGTGAAGTTCAGGCCTCAGCTAGGCGTTTCTGCCTCCCGACTGTTCATTCGACAGTCGGCCCAAGGATCCACCCTCTATCAGAACACCTCAAGTCATTTATCTAGAAAGTGTGAATTACTTGATAATTACTCTACAGTAAAGGACAGATCTGTAACAATGGCAGAAGGAACATCCAAGTAAACAATGGGAGTAGGAATTATTCAATTCAAGTCATAAGATGGCGACTATGAAAGTCTGATAGCTGACGATGTACTATATGTGCCTGAATTAACTGACAATCTCATCATCAGTTTCCAAATTAACAGATACTGGATTGAAAGTGATTTTTGAAAAAGACAATTGCAAATTAAAAAATGGCAAATAACTTTTTCTCACTGCATAAAAAAACTCTGTCATATATCAATTGAATGCCAAGGCTATAAAAGTAAGTGATCTTGCAAATATTGAACAAGCAATTAATGTCAAAAGTTGTGGAATGGACTCCTTGTACATTTGAACTGTGACACTCTAAAATATATGAGCAAAAGTAGGAAAATCAAAAGTATTCACTTGAAGACTGGAGTCCTGGATACATATGAAGATTACATCAAACATAAGTATTAAAAAAAAATCATTTAAGGCAATTACCAAGCAATTGAGCAAAAGCCCATTGGAATTAATGTACAGGGATTCATATGAACCAGTGCTAATTGATTCTATTGGAGGTAGCTGGTATTTCTCCATTGGCAAACAGGCAGAAATTAGCCATTACGTGTAGGACTTCATGACGTTTCTGTCTGATCCAGACTTGTCACAGCATACCTCCCTTCTGCTACTCCAGGTTCTTGGATAAGCTAGCAAAGACTCTGTCTTAAAGTGCCAGAACAGACATCTTCAGGCTCCTTCAGTTTCTTTAAATTTTAGTGGATTCTGAGGCTATCACAGTTCACAGATTTCTACATGATCTTCAGATGAGGATGTGGCAGAAGCCTACATTGTGCTTTTTGGTGGCCTGGAATCTGGACTTGAAATATAGTATAGTCCATCCTGGGATTTAAGATGGTCCAATTGCTGCACCACTCGGAGGTAGTAATAGAATCAGTGTTGAAATGTGCGAAGTGCACTCATGACCACTTAACACATCCCTGAGTAAGGACTCCAAGGCACTGGATGTGTTTGGGAAGAAAGTTTTTCAGTGTTCTATACTTAGTGCCTGGATTGGCTCATCAGCTCTACATGTAGTATTTTCATAATATATCCAGAAGTTAAAACCCTTAATGGAGTTATCAGACCCAGAGAAGATGGACTTCTGTCAAGCGGTGGAAGACATAGAGCAATGTAAGAAGTACCTTCTGTTACTGCAAGTAGGACTTTGGCAATTTCCATAGTGGTCTGAAGATTCAAATGGATACTGGTGAGCAGAATTTGAAAGAACTTTCATGATCAACTTGTGGATATGCCCTGTACAGAGGACAACCTGTACAATGATAAAGTTCAAGAGATATTGGCTCTGATAAGGAAGCATCAATCTTATAGTCATTATCAGCTGTGACAAGGGAACAACTTCCCTTACCTGAAGCTAGTACTTCTCTTGCAAGCATCCATTCTTCCAGATATGTCCCTTCTGCCATTTTCAGTGTGATTGAACTTCTCCCATTCTCCAGGAGCAGCATCTGCCCACTCAAGATCAGCAGAGGGAAAGGCATAAGTCCAAGGATCATCAGAGGACACAGCCTAAGCTGGGCACTGGTTTTTGATAACTCTGATGCCTGCCTCCCTACCTTCTCAGGTGGGGAGGGGGAGAAAGGGTTCAATCCTTCCTGCCGGAATGACTCTGGATTACCAAGGGCTAGTATGTCCTGAAAATTGTGGAATATGGCTACCACTTATGCTTCTCTTGTACTCTTCCAACCCAATGGATTTCAGTCTTCACCTTTGACCCTTCTCAATCTACCCAATTCCAATTGGTAGTGGAGTCACTTCTCCTGCAGAAAGTATTCGAACCAGTATCTACCCAGGAGTGTGACCAGGATTCTATCTCCAGTATTTCCTAATCCCCAAGAGGTCAAGGGGATTGAAGCCTATACTAGATTTGTGGAGAATGAACAAGTTGTTGGTGCACGATGGTTCAAAATGATCTGCCTTCAGATGATTCTTCCATTCATTCAACCAAGGGATTTAGTTGTGAGCTATGAATCTCAAAAATGTTTATGCACACATTCCCTTTCATCCTGCTCCTCAGAAGTTCTTCTGGTTTGTGGTGAAGGATGTGTGCTATCAATACTAGGTACCCTCCTTTGGCCTCTCAGCAGCCTGGAGAGAACTCATAAAGAGGTCAATATTCAAAGCCAGTTAGCTGGCTAACTCACAAGTTATCTGGCTTAATGGCAATTTTTGAAAATTACCTTTGCTTAGCTGTATAAACATTAGCCAGATAAATCATTATATGGTTAAGATTTAGCTGAATAAGAAAGGGGCATGTTGAGGGCATTCCGGAGCAGGGTTGAGTTAGCCGAATAACTTAATCTGGCTAATTCCCAATTTTGGCTAACTTAAGATGTGCCTGAGAGCAGGTCTAAAGTTATTTGTATCTGGGAACATGTTTCTGCATAACTTTAATCTTAACTGGTGTGGGGTTTATAAAAAAAAGATCATGGGTCTACTGATCCTATTGCAGCCCCCCTCCTCCTTCCCACCTGAGCTCCAAATGCTCAGCCTTGCTGGGCTGAGCCTTCAGCCTTCCCACCCCATAAGCTCCCTCTATGTCATATTTATCAAAATAAAAGGGCTGGGACCAGTACCAGTCTCCCCCCCTTTGCTCCAGGCTCCCATAAAATTTGTTATAAATCGTACAATCTAGGACCTCCCCTCCCCCTCCCCTTCCCCTTCCTCTTCACCTAACCCTCTCTGTACCTTCTGTCTGTTTTTTCTTCAGCCTGGATAGCTGTAATAGCCTGCACAATCTGGGCCTGGTGGATCTGATGTTATTAGGGAGGTTTTCTTGAAGCATATGCTTCCAGTCTACTTCCCTAGAAATGCCATGCTGGAAGCATACACTTCCAGAGCAGGTCCCTAGCACTGGCAAAAATGTTGGACCGAGGTCACAAAAGGCTGCTATTGCAATCCAGGCTGAAGGAAAATCAGATAGAAGGTATCATGAGTTAGTATTGGATGGAGGGGAAGGGGGCTTTGGAGGGTATGATTATCACAGATTGATGGATTCCGGGGGGGGGGGGGGGGGGGGGGGGTAACTGACCCTGGTCCTTTTAATTTTTATAATTATGAGATGAACGGGATTGTCTCTGTGTGTATGTGTGTGTGTGTGTGGGGGGGGGGGGGGGGGGGGTTGGAGGGAGGCTGCAGACTCGGCCCAGCATTTGAAGCTTGGGAGACTGCAGTAGGGGCCAGTAGGTCTATAATCCTTTTTTTTTTTTTAAGTACACAGTTTGGCCCTTAACAGGCCTTATTATTTTAGCCCATTTAGGGTATATTATTTTAGCTAGTTAGGTTTAAAGTTATCTGGCTGCAGTTAGTCAGTTATCTTAAATTGGGGATATTCAGTGGGACATCTTCCCTACTGAATATTCCAGTTAACTTATCTATCTAATTTTAGCCACATAGTTTATCCATTTTCCAGGTTTTTGAATAATGGCCTCAAAATGCCTTGCAGTATTGGCAGCACAGCTTCGTTGGCAGGTATTCTGCATTTTCCTATACCCGGACAATCGTTTCGTGATTGGTCCAGCTTCTGTTCTGTAGTCCCTCAAAGTCCATACAACTCCTAAAGTCCCTAGGATTCCTGGATAATTTTGCAAAATCAAACCTGGTTCCTTCCGAAATACTTCAGTTCATAGTAGTCTTGATAGATTTACTTCAGGAAAACGCATTTTCTTCCCATTGAAAGAACTGCATTACTGCTGAACATAGTAAGGACTCTCCTTCAGTGGGACCAAGCGTCAGTAAGGTCCGCTGATCACATGGCAGCTGCAGTGCATGTGTTGCCTCAAACTTATCTGCATGTGTAGCGCCTTCAGTGAGGTCTCCAAAGCGAATGGGATCAGCTCTAAAAACCATTACATACATGTCACTAGCCCAGTCACTTGCACTGCAGCCAGCTGTCAGTAACTCTTTCCTGGCTTCTTCATTAAGGCCATTGATTGATATAAAAAATATATCGGCATCCGAACTCTCTGGGAGACATAGTAAAGCTCAGCACCAGGGTTCCCTCCTTGACGTTTGCTCCCAGATTTATTCATTCCAGACACCTAAAGGTTCAGGCTTATACCTTCCTTTCACATCCCTAATTTCTTATTCAAGTCCCTATCCCACAACAGGCACTCCAGGAAGGTGCACTCCCCAGCCTGCCTTCATCCTGATGCTGATATGGAATTAGAGGTGAACAAAATCATTGATTCCAACATGGTGAAAAATAAGCTTTATTATTTAGTGGACTGGAAAGAATAGAGTCCCGAACAAAAATCCTGGGAACCAGTAGGAAACATTAAAGCCCTGATTTTGATCAGGAGGTTTCACCGACTATTTCTGCATAAGCTGAAGAACAAAAGTCCTGGTGGGAGCTGTGGTGGTGGTGGTGTCTATGAGAGGGAGAACTGTAATGTGTCACCGACCCCAGCGACTTGCACCTTGGCCAGCTCTCAGTACCTTTCTGTCCTGGTTCCGGTGTGGTGTCTTGTGCTCCCCTGCAGACTTCCAGCATGGCTCCCAGTGTCTTGGGTCTCTCCTGCATCCTGCAACTGATTAGGGACATGCCCAGGAAGTATCAAACTTTATAGGTCTTGAAAACAGGAAGTGCACTTGATGACATAAATACTGTCTAAGCATTTAAGAAAGCCAGTTCACTTTCACTTCACATTTGTCTGAGCAATAGGTCCAATTACCCATGAACTAGTTACTAGCTTCCTCCCATTCCTATTTTTGCTTTGACTCAGACTGTTCTGACCTTACTCTGCTTGCTGCCTGCCCGGATCTTGGCTTGGTACTCTTCTTTGAGAACAGACTCCGTCTTCTCTGACCCTTGCCTGCCTGACTACTTCGCTTCCTTAGTTCTTCCACCAATTTCTTTCGTCAGCTGTTACCTGTTGGAACCACATCTGCTCATAGATCAGGCAGGACCAATCTGACATTGGTTCAAAGGGTTAACATCTTAGCCTATGACAGGCCCAAAAGGACTGGAGGAGTAGCCAAAGGGCTACCCTATTACACATGGTCACATCAAATCTAAATGACTTCTGGGATTATACAATCCCTTCAGTGGTGGATGAATCCAGAAGTTCAAATGACGGGTCTCTCATTAAGAATTCTACTGCATTGAGTTACTCTGCCTCTACCAAGAGGTCGAGGGGCCATACTGGTGAGATGTGGACCCAAGGATTGTAGTGAAGTTTCATCTGAAAAGTAAGCACATGGCGCTGTGAGCCATTTGCTATGCTCTGAGAACTTTCTCTCACCTTCTTTCAGGAAAGAAAATCTTAATACAAACAGACAACCAAGTTGCCATGCCCTATATAAACAAGCAAGGAAGTAAGGTCTCTTGTGCCTCTGCCAAGAAGCCATCCGAATTTTGTTGTGAGCAAGACATCACATTGCTATATCAAGGTGACATATCTTCTGGGAATCCAGAATGCATTAGTGGACTCCCTCATTTATTTATTTTATTTATTTAAAAACTTTTCTATACCATCGCTAAGTTATATACCATCACAATGGTTTACAAATAGGCACATAGACTAAGGTAAGTAAATGTAGGTTATCGTACATTCTAACAGGTGCCAATAAAGTTCAGTTACAATTTCATAAATAAAATCATTATTTGAGTAATGTTGGTCAAGTCCAGGTACATTATTGAGTTACCAACTCTTTGAGATATTCCTTCTTAAATGTAGGATTGAGTAAATTCATTCTCATCTGCATTACCCTGTACTTTCATTCTCTACCCTCCAGACTCTTTAGTGAAGGCTTTTTTAAAGAGCCATGTTTTTAAATTTTTCTTAAAAGTTTTGAGATTACTCTGTAATCTGAGTTCAGGGGGCATCGTGTTCCATAGTATGGGCCCAGCCAATGATAAAGCCCTTTCTCTCACTTGGGTTAATTTTGCTGACTTTACTGAAGGGATTGTTAGTAGTGCTTTGTTTGCTGAGCAGAGGTTTCTTTGTGGAACGTGTACTCGTAAGGCTGTGTTTAGCCAGACTGCTTCTTTATCATATATTAGTTTGTGTATGGTACATAAGGCCTTGTATTTTATCCTGTATTCGATGGGCAACCTCATCAGAGTGTTACTACTGCATGAGTGACCCTTGGTTCAAAGATTTGTGGACGACTTGTTCAGTAACTGGTGGAAGTCGATGGTTCTTTGGTTTGCCTCAGGAGTCAACAGGAAAATCAAAACATTCTGCTCCATGCATCAGAACAGCTACAGATCGGCTCCCAATGCTTTTCTGCTAAATTGGAATGTTGCTCCTCTATTTACCCATCAATTCTCCTAATCCCCAGGACTATCCATAAGGCCCTTCAGGATAAGGTGAGGATGTCAAGTGTGGTTTCCATATTTCACCCTTTGATATGGAATATCAAAAAGAGGCAAGATATTTGTAGATATGAAAGAAGTTGGTATAAAGGATTTGAGCAAAGTAAAAAAAAGAATTTACAACAGCTCTAAAAAGTTATGTTAGCAGTTCATCAGGCAAAAAACCCTTTATATTCCTGTTTGAAAAGGAATGTTCTTGTCAATACCATCAATGCAGCCATTCATTCATCTCTAGCCATTTAGAGCACATTTTTTATAGCTGATTTTATTTTATCAACCCCTATGTTAAGATGTTAAATAAAATAAGAGGAAAAAGTATGAATTTATTCACTTTAAATCACCTAAAGTTATTTTTATGTAGTGAATAAATTAAGTAAAAAGCTTCAGGCAGTGGATTTAGTGGCAGTGGATGTGGAAGCTATAGCAGGTAATTTTGTTAAGAAAATAAAGGATTTACGTTATTGTTACTATATAGTGGACATTTTCCTTTTAAAGCATATATGGATAATATGGAAATATGGTCTCAGTTTTAGAAGCAGAAAATTTAGTATCCAAATTTCAATCCACTTGTTGCCAAATTGATACTTGTCCATTTGGGATCATAAAAGAACTCCAGGCAACTTTATATCTTATTCTTAAGATATAATATTCCCTGAGGAATTAAAAACTAAACAGTGGTTTGCCCTTTGCCTGTTTTGTTAAAAGGATGGCAGAGATCATTCCCTTTAAATTGCAGAAGGAGGAAGAAACCAGGGCCAAATATGCTTGACAGTCTCCAGTTCATGCATCCCACCAAGAATATTGTGGCAGTGCACATCTACAAAATCCTTCAGAAGACACATATACGATTGTGGGAGAACCCCCTTCTCTGTGTCCCCAGTGAATAAGAAGGTGAATGCAATATATTGCATCCAGAAAACTCGAAGATAAGAGAAGCAGCAGCTATCTCATCAGTTGCTTATTATTGTTCCCTCTACTTTCGACAACCATGGGTTCTTCTAAGCAGCTGTCTAAGAATTTGAAAATGAAGATAAGGTAATTCACTCTTACAAATAAGAGAAAGGTTATAAAAAATCTCAAAATGCTTTCAGCTAGCAATTTTAGCTGTCAGAAATATTGTTAAGAAATAGAAGTTACATTACCTTGTCTGGCTGTGGTCAAATAGTGAATTTTCATTTCATCAGTCCAAAGCACTTTGTTCCAAAACATTTCAGGCTTGTCAAAGGTTTTTTTTTTAGATGATATCTTTTTATGCTGAGATCATAGATAAGTTTTCCTTCGGACATTGCAGATCATTGTTGTGTCAGCAATGCAGTACTGTGCACCTGTGGATAGCTACTCTAGGGTCTGCTAACGTTTTAGCAGGTTGGTTGCCATGATCTGAGGGTTCTGTTTTGTGGGATCTGACTAATTTTCAGGCAGACCTATCAGAGATTTTTCTTGATCTTCCAGATCTTGCCATCACTTCATCAGTTCCATGAAACATCTATTTCTTAATAATGTTTTGACAGCTGAAATTGCAGGCTGGAAGCATTTAGATATGTTTTTAGCTTTCTCCGGCTTTGTAAGAATGAATTATCTTTATTTTCAAATGCTCAGACAGCTGCTGCTTAAAAGAATCCATGGTTGTTGAAAGTAGACAGAACAATAATCACAATCTGAGAGGTTAGAAGGGTTAGAGTGTTTAGCAGTAGAATTGTGTTCATCTAATTGAATGCCTGATGGGTGATCTCTGAATTTTCACAACTGTACATGCTGCCAAAATGCATTCTCTGATATCAGCAAATGGACACGGCAGCCAGATGCAGGGATGGTGAACTTTTCTGACCAGGACATGTAAATGCGTTGCTTATTGCTCTGCAAGCATTCACTGTTTATAGAGGCCTCTTGCAAAATAACGAAGATTTTTCGCAATGCAGGCCCTGTGTGTGTAAGTGGAGAACAGATATTCCGAAGCCTTCAGAAGTGCTTGGGTTAATGGATGACCACCAAGAAAAACAATTAGCCATTTAGGTTTTATCAACTTAAGGTATCATTGAATCAAAATTTGCTCTGAACTGTGATATAAAGCACAACCAGTGGCAGTTGAATATGAGCAGAGATATGAAATAGGCTATCAAGTAACACATTTGCTGGTATTGAAAATGACAAGTCACATTACTTTTGGCTTTAGCAAATGAAGAAAAATTAATTATGCAGAAATTTGATGTGAAGACAGTGTATGTTCATGAAGAATTTCAAGAAGTCTGCATGGAGCAACCTTCAGACACTGTTGAAAAGGAATAGATGACAAGAGTTTGCAAGCTTAAAAAGGCAATATATGGATTAAACCAATCAGTTCATGCATTGTACACATGACATTAGACAAACACAATGCAAAAAGGCTTATCAAATGAAATCAGATCAATGAGCCTATATATTGTGACAAGGAGAAAATGCAATTCTATGTATTTATAGAGATGACATAAACATTAGAAATGCCATTCTGGGTCAGAGCAGGGTCTATGGTGGGGGTGAAAGGGAAATAGAACCAAAGGTTACTAGGAGCCAAGAGAAACAGATAAGTATGAGAAAAAAAGAAGTGTGAAGTTTGCTGGGCAGACTGGATGGGCCTATTGGTCTTCTTCTGCCGTCATTTCTATGTTTCTATGTTTATCAAACTTAACACCCTGTCTCTAACTGTGGCTGGTCCAGGTCACAAGAACCTAGCAAATCCCAAAAAGTAAATCTATTTGTTGTTATTCAACAAGTGACACATTTCCACAAGGAGTAACACATTTCTGAAGACTAAGATTGAACTAAATGTTTTAGGAAAACCTAGTCAAATAGTAGGCATAGACATGGAAAGAAATGCAGAGCAGACAAAAAAAATTGTCAGTTGGTCAAAACAATTATATATTGAAGAAATCCTAAAAAAAAAAAAAAATTGGTATGATTGACTGTAAGCTAGTAATAACCATTAAGCTAAACCACAAAGATAATGAATATTAGGGATGTGCAGAAGGAAAAAATTAGTTTTATTTTCATTTCCATTTCTCTGGGACCCAAATTCGTTTTATTAGTTTCATAGGGGGAAAAACCAATTCGTTCATAAGTTTCATTCGTTTTGCCATTAAAGTCAATGGGGAAGTATTTGTAGCCTATTTTTGGCTGTAGAATTGGGGGGTTCTTATCAATTCTGATGAAACTTCTGGGGAGCAATCATCAGAACGAGAAAAGAGCTCCAAGATACTTAGACTGTGGCAAAGTGGCACCAAAGTGGCATTGTAAAGGGGCAAATGGCACTGTAAAGGGGCACTGTAAAGGGGCAAAGGGGTACCAGGAGTGGCAAGAGTGCTTTAACAGAGGTACAAAGCAGCAGCGAGAGTGTCAAAAACACACCATAGCTTCAAAAGAGAGCACCGATAACAGTTGCATGAACCCTCGAAGGCAGCACGGCAGGCAAAGTGGCAAGAAAAGTGGCATCAACATCCTACAGCACAATGAAGGGGGAACCTAGCAAGCAGAAAGACTAGCACCAACACACTGAGCAACCATGATAGTGGCAAGAACATCACAAGGAGTTGAGTGAGACATCTGGTGTATGGCAGCAAGGCAGAATGACAGAAAGTTGATAAGTGCAAGACAGGATGGCAGAGCGGAGGTATCTGGTCCCTGTGGTTTTGATAGGGGAAAGACAAGGAAGCAAGACAAGATGAGGCTCAGCATGCGGCGTGACTGTCAACTGGGGTGTACTGTCCACCCGATCCGTCTTGAAACACGGACCAAGGAGTCTAACACGCGTGCTAGGACCTGAAACATGAACTATGCCTGGGTGGGGTGGAGCATTGCTGCTGTGCACAGGGCCAGTGCAAGGGTATTAGGCACCCTAGGCAAACCTTACAGCCTGGTGCCCTACCCCCACCTCCCCATACACAATTTTAAATTATGCATTTAAAACATTTTACATGAAAAGTGACTTTCTGAGGTAAAATTAATATATACGTTATTGTGATAATTTCATGCACTGTTGTGATGCCAACAAGAAAACTTTGCATCTTGGAATTCATATGGCATCATACCTATTGTGATATATTTCGGCATGGTCCTTCCATATCAACATAGTACCATCTGCCAACACTTAAAGAATAACAATCCTACCTATGAAAAAGAATACCACAAATTACACCAGAATCTAAAATATCAATACACCTCCTATCAGGAAAACAGAACAGGCCAAGCTACTACAGATCCCTACAGAGAAACCACATATTAAAAGAATGCTTCATCTCAGTCTTTGCATGCAGAACACAAACCCTCACCAAATACAGAATAAAGCCACATAAAGTATAAATAGAAATGTGCAGACAAAAACTGAACTGTAAAACGCATCACGCAGACTCTATACAGTGCAACAATGGAAAAACAAAAATTTCACCATTCCTCATGAAAAAATCAAGATATATAAATCATTAATCATAATAGTAAAATCATACTAATAAAATAATTTCAAAACAGCTGATAAATAGAATATCCAATAATTAAAGTCTCATGCAAATTTTGAAAGCTTTACCAAACACCAATAAAATATTTCAAACAGCAAACACATCACATACTATGCAATAATTAAAATGGTAGTCAATCAAGAAAAATGAACTTAAAAAAACACCTTTACTTACCCTCTCCAGCAGTTCTCCTACTCCTTTCCCTTGCAGGCCACACCAGAAGCAGCAGTAGCTGCTGAAGCTATCCTCATGGTCTTCTTCCTTAGGGATAACAACCAGTGTCTTCTGTCTCTCTCACACACACACTCACACCAGTCATCTCCCTGATCAGTCTCACACATACACGTCACCTCTCTAGCCAGTCTCTCTCAATCACACAATGCTCTCACTCTCCCTTACTTACACACAGTCTCTCAATCACACACATACTCTCAATCACACACATGCTCTCAATCACACACATGTTCTATCTCACTTACAAACAGGCTTAATCACACACATGCCCTCTCTCACAGCCACAAGCCAGCCAAAAACATGCTCCATCTCTCTCTCGCACATACACATTGACACACACAAGCACCCTCCCTGACTCACAAATACACCACACACATACAAAAGCACCTTCCCTGTCTCACACACAGAAGCACCAATCCTCTCTCACATACACACCATATACACACATACACAGAAGCACCATTCCTTTCTCACATACACTCCACATACACACACACACACACAGAAGCACCATTCCTTTCACACACACACACACACACACACACACACACACACACACACAGAAGCACCATTTCCTTTCTCACATACACACCACATACACAAACACACACACACAGAAGCACCATTCCTTTCTCACATGCACACCACATACGTACACACACAGAAGCACCATTCCTTTCTCACATACACATGATCAAAGGCCCCCAGCTGAACAGCTCATCTCCGGCGGCGGCTGGCTGCGCCAGTCTTCATTTCTCCAGCAGCAGCTGGCAGTGCCCATCTTCTTTTCTTCGCCCCGCTGGCCTGCTCTCCAGTGGCGGCTGGCTGCGCTGGTCTTCATTTCTCCGGCGGCGGCTAGCAGCACCCATCTTCTTTTCTTCAGCCCCACTGGCCTGCTCTCTGGTGGCGGCTGGCTTCACCGGTATTCATTTCTCCGCCGGCGGCTGGCAGCGCCCATCTTCTTTTCTTCGGCCCCACCGGCCTGGTCTCGGGCGGTGGCTGGCTGTGCCGATCTTCTTTTCTTTGGCCACGCCAGCCTGCTCTCCAGCGGTGGCTGGCTGCGGTCTTCATGTCTCCAGCGGCGGCTGGCTGCGCCTGTCTTCTTTTCTTTGGCCCCGCCAGAGGCCGGCGGCAGCTGGCTGCGCCTGTCTTCATTTCTTTGGCCCAGCGCCCTCAAATGTGAGCAGGAGCAGAGGAAGCCACATGATCAGCTAGTCCGGCCCACCGGGGGAAGCCTGATCCCCCGATAGGTCAATCCGCCCCTGGTGGATACTCTCACATGGCCTTCTATTTCATTAAAAAAAACACCACGAACCAAAAGAATAAAACTAATGATATGTTGCATTCGTGGGGGTTTGCCATACATTTCGTGGACCCACGAATGCAATGAATAGGGACCTATTTGTTGCAGATTGCACATTTGTTGAAAATGGATTCACATCCCTAATGAATATTCAACAGGAGTAAATCATCCAGATATTCCATACCAGAATTTTATTGGATTTTTTACAATCAATAAGGCCAGATTGGAGAAATTACTTACCTGATAATTTCGTTTTCCTTAGTGTAGCAGATGGACTCAGGACTAGTGGTTTATGTGCTTTTCTGCTAGCAGATGGTAGACGGAGTCAGATTTCAAAGCTGACGTCTCCCTAGATATACCCCTGCAGTGACCTTAGCTCTTCAGTATTCTCTTCAAAAAGCCATTGTGGATATATATTTGCTTAACATACTTGATTAAAACTGATTAACTTGATTGAACTGATTTAAAAAACTGGAGACCGCCAGTGCACTCAACCAATTAATGCTGACATTGGACAAACTGCGGGTGTCTTGAACTAGGGGTAGGCAAGGCTTACCCAATTTGTTTAATCTCGAAGTGTGCTTCCCGAGGTTCTCCTTCTCTGGGGGAGCCATGGGCAGGATGCTGAGTCCATCTATCTACACTAAGGAAAACAAAATGATCGGGTAAGTAATTTCTCCATTTCCTAGTGTGTAGCCAGATGGACTCAGGACCAGTGGGATGTACAAAAGCTACTTCCAGACAGGGTGGTAGGCTGCCCGTGGCCCACTTAGTACTGACCTTGCGAAGGCTGTGTCTTCTTGGGCTTGAACATCCAAGTGGTAGAACCTGAAGAAGGTGTGTAGGGAGGACCAGATCGCTGCCTGACTGATCTTGGTGGGCGACAGCAGCTTGGTTTCTGCCCAAGATACTGCCTGGGCCCTAGTAGAATGAGCCTTAACCTGTAGGGGTAAGGGCTTTCCTGCCTCTATGTAGGCCGCCTTGATTATGTCCTTGATCCAGCGAGCTATGGTCACCCGCGAGGCTGCTTCTCCTTGATTCTTCCCGCTGTGGAGAACGAACAAGCGATCCGTTTTGCGCACCGGTTCCGATCTTTCTAGATATCGCACCAGGAGTCTGCCGATATTTAGATGGCTCTTGTCTGTGGCTCAAGAACCTGGGGACTTGGGCACTGAGAGAGGTGGCCAGTAGGTCCATGGCTGGGAGGTCCCAGCTCTTTACTAACAGTTGGAAGGCTGTGGTCAACCGTGCCCATTCCCCCGGGTCCAGGCTCTCTCTGCTGAGGAAGTCTGCTGAGATGTTGTCTTTTCCTGCGATGTGGGAAGCCAAGATCCCTTGTAGGTTTACCTCTGCCCATGCCATGAGAGGGTCTATCTCCAGAGATACTTGCTGGCTTCTGGTTCCTCCCTGGTGATTGATGTAGGCAGCCATTGTAGTGTTGTCTGACATTACTTGGATCGTTTGTCCCTGGACCCTGTGGCTGAAATGCAGGCATGCTAGTCTGACTGCTCGAGCTTCCAGGTAGTTTATGTTCCATCCCGCCTCTTCCTCGTTCTATTGTCCCTGGACCATCAGTTCCTGACAATGAGCTCCCCACCCTCATAGGCTTGTGTCTGTGGTGAACACGATCAAGTTTGGTGGGGATAATCTTACTCCCCTGGTCAGGTGGTCTTCCTGTAGCCACCACTGAAGCTGAGAACGTACCTCTCCTGGGAGTTGGAGGTGAATTGAGTAGTCCTGGGACAGTGGGTTCCAGCATGACAGTAAGGAGCACTGGAGAGGTCGCATGTGAGCCCTTGACCATGGAATGACCTCGAGGGTTGATGCCATGAGTCCAAGGACTCATGGTATCTGAGCTTAGTCAGTAGGGAGTTGCAAAGTTTTGGGCTACCAAGGGAGATTGCTCTTTTTTTGGGTTGAGGTGAGTTGATTTGAGTGCATTGGTGGTGTTTTTAGGAGTCCCTTATTTGCTGATCTAAGGTTTCTGCTTGGGGTATGTAGTTGTATGTAGGGGTTTAGCCAATTTTCTTGTTCTTCATATATAATTTTATGTAAGATGGATAGGACTTTGTATTCAATCCTGTATCTTATTGGTAGCCAATGAAGTGAAATAAGTGTTGGGGTGATGTGGTCATGCTTTTTTGCTCCTGTGAGGATTCTTGCAGCTACGTTCTGCAGGATCTGGAGTGGGCGAATGGTGTTTAGAGGTAAGTTGAGAAGAAGAGAGTTGCAGTAGTCTATGTTGGAGAAAATTAGTAATTGGAGGACTGATCTGAAGTCATTGTTGGAGAGAAAAGGTTTTAGATGACGGATTGTAAGTAGTTTATGATAACCGTCTTTGAATTTTGTTGATATATGGTTTTTGAATGAAAGTTCACTGTCAATTATTACTCCGAGGTTGTGGGCATGGTTGATTGGAGATATGATCGAATTTTGGTTCATGAGGTTGAGCAGTAGTATTTGAGGAGATATATTGAGCAGATGACAGAAGCAATCTCCTTAAGGCACTTCCCATGACAACTTGGGCCCCAGTGGGAGAGTTCCAAGGATGCCCAGTCAAATTGGGGTTGGTGCGACTGCAACCAGGGTAACCCCAGGATGATAGGGTGCATGGCCTTCTCTAACACAAAGAAGGGAATTGACTCGGTATGGAGAGCTCCGGTGCGAAGAGTTACCAGTACAGTTTGGCAAGTCACATCACCTGGTAAGGGCTCCCCATGGATGGAAGATAGGAGAAGTGGAACCTTCAAAGTGATGAGAGGGATCCTCAAATGTTCCACTAGGTGTCGAAGAATAAAGTTGCCTCCTGCCCCTGAATCCACCAGGGCAAGAGTTTGAAACTCAGACGGTCCGTAGATCAAGGAGACTGGGAGAGAGAGTGGAGGAGATGGAGTAGTAAGGTCTAAGAACAGTCCTCCTGTAGGACTTAGGCCCGTCCATTTCCCGGACGAATTGGGCTTACCCAGACATGCCTCTTCCGAAGTCTTCTCTCTTTGGAAGTCAAATGACTGCGACCAAGTTGCATCGGTTCATCTCCTCTGCCAGCAGGAATTACTGGAACCATCCGAGGTGCAGGTTTAGCACTAGCCTCCCTCTGAGCTGGTCCTCTATTAGGCCGGAGTTTTTTCACCTTATCACGAAGCTGGTGGTCGATCCTAGTAGCCAAAGCCACTAGTTCATCCAGTGAGTCAGGTGTTTCACGAGCAGCCAGCTCATCTTTCAAGCGAGTATCCAGGCCTCTGAAGAAGAGACTTTTCAGGCATTTGGGGTCCCAGCAGAGTTCTGTAGCAAGAGTTTTAAACTCTATCGCAAAATCAGACAGTGGTCAGTTGCCTTGCTTCAGGTCCACCAGAGCAGAACCGGCAACGGTCACTCAGGCAGGATTTGAATATGTTCAAAAATCCATCTATATCCTGCAAAATAGGATCCTTGCCTTCCCACAGTATAGAGGCCCAAGACAAGGCCCTTCTATCAAGATAAGATAGAATGTAAGTAGTCTTGGCAAAAGCTGTGGGGAAATGAGAAGGCTGTAATGCAAAATGCTTGCAACACTGGTTTAGAAAGCCCCTGGCCTTCTGAATCTCTCCTGAGAAACGAACTGGAGCAGCCAGTGGTACAGCAGTCTTAAAGTTACTTCAGGTAACTGACCTTAAGAACATGCCATACTGGGTCAGACAAGGGTCCATCAAGCCCAGCATCCTGTTTCCAACAGTGGCCAATCCAGGCCATAAGAACCTGGCAAGTACCCAAAAACTAAGTCTATTCCATGTTACCGTTGCTAGTAATAGCAGTGGCAAATTTCTAAGTCAACTTAATTAATAGCAGGTAATGGACTTCTCCTCCAAGAATTTATCCAATCCTTTTTTAAACACAGCTATACTAACTGCACTAACCAAATCCTCTGGCAACAAATTCCAGAGGTAATTGTGCGCTGAGTAAAAACAAACTTTCTCTGATTAGTTTTAAATGTGCCACATGCTAACTTCATGGAGTGCCCCCTAGTCTTTCTATTATCCGAAAGCGTAAGTAAGCGATTCACATCTACCCATTCTAGACCTCTCATGATTTTAAATACCTCAGCCGTCTCTTCTCCAAGCTGAAAAGTCCTAAACTCTTCAGCCTTTCCTCATAGGGGAACTGTTCCATTCCCCTTATCATTTCGGTAGCCCTTCTCTGTACCTTCTCCATCGCAATTATATCTTTTTTGAGATGCGACGACCAGAATTGTACACAGTATTCAAGGTGCGGTCTCACCATGGAGTGATACAGAGGCATTATGACATTTTCCGTTTTATTCACCATTCCCTTTCTAATAATTCCCAACATTCTGTTTGCTTTTTTGACTGCTGCAGCACACTGAACCGATGATTTCAATGTGTTATCCACTATGACGCCTAGATCTCTTTCTTGGGTAGTAGGACCTAATATGGAACCTAACATTGTGTAACTATGGCATGGGTTATTTTTCCCTATATGCATCACCTTGTACTTATCCACATTAAATTTCATCTGCCATTTGGATGCCCAATTTTCCAGTCTCACAAGGTCTTCCTGCAATTTATCACAATCTGCTTGTGATTTAACTACTCTGAACAATTTTGTATCATCTGCAAATTTGATTACCTCACTCGTCGTATTTCTTTCCAGATCATTTATAAATATATTGAAAAGTAAGGGTCCCAATACAGATCCCTGAGGCACTCCACTGCCCACTCCCTTCCACTGAGAAAATTGTCCATTGAATCCTACTCTGTTTTTTTTTTAATCAGGCCATCGGCGCCATTTTTGAGTGGCAGCCAAAATGGTGCTGATGGCCCGAGAGCGGGAGATCGGTCCCCTCGCCCCCACTGGACCACCAGGTACTCGTAAAAAGTTTTGGGGGGGTTCGGGAGGGTGGGGGAAGGTAAAGGATTAGTTTTATAGGGTCGGGGTGGGTTTAGGGGTTGTTTTGGTGTGCCGGTTTTCCCACCCTCCCCCCAAATAACTCCCGTTAGTGGACACTAACAGGAGTAACGATTTTTCATGATAAATTGGGAAAATTTCTATTGTATCGCGCACTCTAATGATTTTTGACGATTTAAAAAAATATCGGACAATTTTTTTAAATCGTCAAAAAAGATTCACATCCCTACTGGGATCTTTTACTCCTGTCCTCCAGTAATCGAGGCACTGGAGATTCGCCCCACTTGCTGGCTAACTTCTCCAATTTGCTTCCGAATAAGAGAGATCCCTTAAGGGAACTCTTGTGAGATTTGCTTTAGAAGTCGCATCAGCAGACCAATTCCGCAACCATAACTGTCTTCTGGCCGCCACTACCGAGGCTACTCCTCTAGCTGAGGTATGCACCGTTAGGAATGCTGCTGCAGGTTGAATCGTTTCATAGTTATATGTTCCATAGCTATTTGGCTCTATCGAGAGGAGCAAGCAGTGCACAGCAGGAAGCAATCTGCAGTATCATTGCTATTGCATCGAAGGGCTGCTTAAGAATGGATTCTAATCGTCTATCTTGAGTATCCTTCAATGCAGCCCCTCCCTCAACGGGAATGGTTGTTCACTTTGAGATGGCACAGGTCAAGACGTCCACTTGTACCCTCTGGATCCCACTGGTTCCAGAGGGTACAATGCTTCCAGGACCCGACCTCCTTTAAAGCTGGCCTCCGGGGCATCCCAATCCAGGTCAATCAGTTCCTGGATGGTAGGGATGTGCAGAAAGAAAAAAATTCATTTTGATTCGTTTTTTTGTTTCGCCAGGACCCAAATTCGTTGCATTAGTTTCATAGGGGGAAAACCCAATTCGTTGATTAGTTTTATTCATTTTTCGTTTTCCCATTACAGTCAATGGGGGAAGTATTTGCAGCCTATTTTTGGCTGCAGAATTGTGGTTTTCTTATCAATTCTGATGAAACTTCTGGGGAGCAATCATCAGAATGAGAAAAGAACTCCAAGGTACTTAGACTGTGGCAAAGTGGCACCAAAGTAGCATGAATAGCCTAAGTCACTGTAAAGGGCAAAAGGGTACCAGGAGTGGCAAGAGTGCTTTAACAGAGGTGCAAAGCAGCGAGAGTGTCAAAAACATACCACAGCTTCAAAAGAGAGCACCGATAACAGTTGCAGGAACCCTCGAAGGCAGCACAACAGGCAAAGTGGCAAGACAAGTGGCATCAACATCCTACAGCACAATGAAGGAGGAACATAGCAAGCAGAAAGAGTGTCAGAAAAAACCACAAGGCGCTGATAAAGGGACAACGCAGCAGAAAGACTAGCACCAACACACTGAGGAACCATGATAGTGACAAGAACACCACAAGGAGTAGAGTGAGTCGTCTGATGTATAGCAGCAAGGCAGAGTGGCAGAAAGTTGATAGGGGCAAGACAGGCTGCCAGAGTGGAGGTAGTCTAGTCCCTGTGGTTTTGATAGGGGCAAGACAGGCTGGCCCCGGGGAGAGTTCCCTTTCCTTTGTGCAGAAAAGGGCTCCCTAGAATGGGTTTGCCCCTGGAGTGGGGTGTTTCCATTGGCATCTAGTGAGCTCTCTCTGGTCTTTTAAAATTTGGTGGACATAGCAGATATACAAACGAGAATTTTGAAGGCCGAGGTGGAGGAAGTTTCCATGTGAACTGCGGTTCAACATGGGTCAACGGGTACTAAGAGATAGGGTGGCTACACCCGGGGAGAGTTCCCTTTCCTTTGCGTAGGAAAGGGCTCCTTGAAATAGGTTGGCCCCTAGAATGGAGCAAGAGCCTTTAAGTGTGGCGAGTCGACATGGAGGAGGTTTCCATGTGAACAGCAGTTCAACATGGAGTTCCCTTTCCTTTGCGCAGGAAAGGGCTCCCTAGAATGGGTTGGCTCTTAGAGTGGAGCATGAGCCTTCAAAGCATGGTGAGTCGACATGGAGGAAGTTTCCATGTGAACAGCGGTTCTGGTTCAACATGGGTCAATGGGTACTAAGAAATAGGCTGACTACACCCGGGGAGAGTTCCCGTTCATTTGCGCAGGAAAGGGCTCCCTGGAATGGGTTTGCCCCGAACGTGTGGTGGTTCCGTTTGCATCTAGTGAATACCCAGAAGCTATTAACTGCTTATGCACTTCAGCTGATGACAAAGGAACTTGAAGAGCTCTCAGAAATAAGAAAACTGCTACTCAAGTCCAAATCTACAATATCAACCTATGTTGACTTTGTACCCTACAGTGCCTCTGTAAACTATGGGAACACAGAGGATGAACAAGAGTGCAACTACCACCAGTTTTCTATAGTTCTAGAAACATTAATGTTGGCACCTAAGAAAGATTTAGGGACAATGGCCCATATTATGAAGGTCATGAAAACTATTGAGGATATGAAATATGCACGCTCCAAACATCTTAAGTCAGCTTTTTATGTTCTTACATTCCAAATGTTGCAAAACAGAAAAAAAATAATGTTCTGTAAAGAAGTGATGCACAAATACATGAAACTGAAATTAGAAATACTAGAACTAAACTCAGACAGGCCCAGCATTTGAGGTCAGGCCCTTGTAGTGACGTAAGGGCTGGACAGTGGACAGACAGGCACAGCGTTTGAGGTCAGGCCCTTGTAGTGTCATAAGGGGTGGACAGGCAGGCACAGCGTTTGAGGTCAGGCCCTTGTAGTGTCATAAGGGGTGGACAGACAGGCACAGCGTTTGAGGTCAGGCCCTTGTAGTTTCGTAAGGGCTGGACAGTGGACAGACAGGCATAGCATTTGAGGTCAGGTCCTTGTAGTGTCGTAAGGGCTGGACAGTGGACACCGCAGACAGGCACAGCGTTTGAGGTCAGGTCCTTATAGTGACGTAAGGGCTGCAGCATGGACAGACAGGCACAGCGTTTGAGGTAGGCCCTTGTAATGTCATAAGGGCTGGACAGTGGACAGACAGTCACAGAGGTTGAGGTTAGGTACATGTGCTGATATTATTTGGAGCATATGAGGCACCTCTTCTGTCATTCCCTCTTCCTGTTTAAAGCCCTCCAAATTTTCCTCCAGAAAATTAACTATAGGGATGATGTCAGCCAAGGTAGCACTTCTGTAACTCAACTCCTCTGTGGCATCCTTGAAGGGCTGCAGGATTTTTACCAACTGATTCATGACTAACCAATCATGATGCCCTAGGGGACTATGCACACCTATCTCCATTTCCAGAGAAAGGTCATGAAGGGGTGTCTGCTGCTCCACTAACCTCTGCAGCATCATATAGGTGGAATTCCACCAGGTGCCAATGTCTTGAATGAGACGCTTTTGAGGCATCTCCAAATCAGTCTGCTATTGTCAGAGAACCTGCCCCGCCTTCACACTTCTCTGGAAGTGCATTGCTATGTTCCTGTACTTGTGTATTAATGTATGCAGGTATTCATTCTCTTGGTGATTGGACTCCAACCCCAGAACTGACTTCACTACCAGGTGCAGAGTGTGTGCAAAACATCGGATGTTCTGAAAGTGCCCATCGCATATTGCCTTTACCATATTTGCACCATTGTCTGTGACAAAGAACCCTGCCTGAAGATTCCTGTCTCACTGGTGTAGCTGCCAGCCCGCCAGCATCTGTCTGATGCATGCTAGAATATTGGCTGAGGAGATATGGGCCTCATCCGTCACATGGATGTGCAGTAAAGCCCACTTCCAACCTGATACTTGTTCACTAATAGAGCTGCTGCCTGCCCCTGCCTCAGCCAGGTCCCACCAGTGTGCTGTCAGGGAGAGGTAAGAGTGTGCAGCATTCATGTCGGTCCAGATATCGCAGGTGAAATGCACACTTCCCTGTGCCTTAGCTAGCAGCGCTTGGATGCGACTGCGACCCTGGTTGTACAGGCTGGGGTTGACCTTTCTGCTAAATGTGGTTCTGGAGGGGACTTTGTAATTTGGAACTAAGACCTTCAGCAAATGCTTGAAACCCACATTCTCCACTACCTGCAAGGGCTGGTCATCAAGGGCAATCATTTCCCCGATGCTCCTGGTTACAACTTTTGAGGCTGCCTGCCGTCTTCCCTGGGATAGCGTTACTGAACACCACCCCATTTCCTCCATGGTAGGTTGTCGCTTCTGACACATGGCAGGGGGCTACTGGCCTGCCACCTGACTGCTAGAAGGGGCTGAGGGTGTGGGGTGACTCT
This sequence comes from Rhinatrema bivittatum, assembly GCF_901001135.1. Lineage (NCBI taxonomy): Eukaryota > Metazoa > Chordata > Amphibia > Gymnophiona > Rhinatrematidae > Rhinatrema > Rhinatrema bivittatum. The sequence goes on along the minus strand of NC_042616.1, from coordinate 737,430,577 downwards.
GCTCCTTTTCAACCACTTTACGCTGCCTGGAAAAAGGGGTCCCCTGACTGGTACTGCCACCATCCTCAGATGCATCATGCCAAAATTAGTTAGATGTCCCATTTGCATGCCTCTGCTAATAGCCCTGGCAAAGTAATTACACTGAGCAAAATGTGGGTCCTCCGTCACTTTAAAGTGGCTCCAGACCACAGATTTATTTCATGAATCCTTCTCTATAGCCTTCGGGGTGGATGCTGGCACTGGAGTTGAAGTAGTGGGTGCAACCTGAGAAGCAATGCCAGGGGCATCAGTCACACTCTGTGCCTGCGCTGACTGCTCTTCCTCCTCCTCCTCCTCCTCCTCCTCATCATCATCAGTTTCATCTCTCCCCAGCAGCACTGAAGTGGAGGCTAAGACAGAACTAACTAATCCTCCTAAACCTTCTTCAGCTATTACTTCTTCCATTTCTGATGATGAGAATCCCACACAAGATGATTCTTCATCGGAATCAGAAGCAAACAGTGCCTGCACTACATTTTCAAGTCTAAGTCGAGTCTGCTGTCGCACTGCTTTTGGGTCTTGCCCTTTTGTCTTGCATGACTCAGCCTCCCCTTCCCTCACCTCCAAAACTACAGGGTCAGAAACAGGTGATGGCGTGGATCATCTTTAAATTTCATTTTTTTCCAGATGGAACTGACTGCCCCTCCAGAGATTTTAGATTGGAACAGCTCCCTTTTTAACTTTAATGGGGAACTGGCACTGCCTTTTGAAGTGCCTCCTCTGCCATTCCCAATAACTCGACCACGTCTACTTTTCCCTGACATCATGGATTTAATGTCACTGCCTGCTAGGGATTTCAATTAAAATAATTATTTCTTTATTGGTGAATGAACACCTCTGTCCCAATATATGTGAGTCTGGAAAACTGCCCACAGATGCACGGTGCAGTGCCTTGATGTACACTGCAATTGAGACCACTGTATGTGCACATACCAAACTTTTAACTACAAAAGAGGCCTACTGGGGATTTGGCTTAAAAGAGCACTGCTGTCCTAATATATGTGAGTCTGGAAAACTGCCCACAAATGCATGGTGCAGTGCCTTGATGTACACTGCAACTGAGACCGTTGTCTGTGCACACAACAAACTTTTAACTACAAAAGAGGCCTACTGGGGATTTGGCTTAAAAGATCAATTGCTGTCCCAATATATGTGAGTCTGGAAAACTGCCCATAGATGCAGTGCAGTGCCTTGATGTACAGTACAACTGAGACTGCTCTGTGTGCACAAAAAAATGAAACAGCAGAGAAAAGACTTGACTGGAAGCCTGAGCAAGCACAATTCCTAGTGATGCATTTTCTTGTTTGAAAATTCCAACTCACACTATCTCCCACCCACACCACCCAAACCCTGCCTGCAAGCTACCCCAGGGGGGTAAGATAAGCAGCAAAATGCCACTGCTGGCAGCTTGTCTCAGTGGGGGAGGCAGAGAGGCCATCTGAGTTCAATAAAAAAAAAGTGTGGTCAAAAAAAGCCTGGCTGGCACTGCAGCAAAAATGAACAAATATCTTTTTCAATAGAAAATTCTATCAAAGTAGCTAGCAATTGAATACAGATTTTAGACACTCAGACTAGCTCTGAGTAAAGCCACCTCCTCGGACAACCCCCGTAAAGAAAGAACGTGGCATGCTGCATGCTTAAGGTATAAATAGTAAAGCGTCATCAGGAACAGCGTCATAGAGCACTCAGTGAGAGCAGTGATTGGCTGCATTAGAAAAATGCTTAGCTCTGATAGGTTGCATTCTCGTCTCCTTGCCAACCTGTCTGACCCACTTTATGACAGGGCTGTGAGGTCAATTATGACTCACAGGAAAGGGCTGGTTTTTGCTATGGATACTCCCTCATGGCCTTCTCCTATTTCAAGCGGCAGCTAAGAAATCACTGCGAACCAAAAGAATGAAACTAATATGATATGTTTTATTCGTGGGGGATCACCATGCATTTCGCGAACCCATGAATCAAATGAACAGGGACTTATACATTGCGGATTGCACATTAGTTGAAAACGAATGGACATCCCTACTGGATGGCTTCCATCATTGGGAAGTAGCATGAAGCCTTACTAAGAGACACCAAGATGGGGTTCTTCTTTGGTTCCACCATAGGGTCTGTGCCTGGGATACCCAGATTCTTCAGAGTCCGGGAAACAAGGGCTGGTAATTTATCTCTGAGGAAGAAGCGAAGCATGATTCTGTATGGTTCCTGGCCTGGAGGGATTTCTCCTTCTTCCAGAGAGCCGCCATCATCATCTGAGGTGTCCGGGTCCCTGTCAGGGAAATTCTTGGTTAGGTTAGGCATGTCTCGAGGCATCTGAGCAGGGCCGGGAGGATCTTGTGCTTCCGGCAGGGGTTGAACCCGAGTCGCAGTCGGGGCTGATTGCGCCTGCACAAAGGCTTACAACCCCTGGAAAATTCTAACCAGGAGAAGGTCCCAGGGTCCATGTTAGTCCCAGGGGGAGTTGGAGTCGGGACCCCTGAGGTGCCCTCTTGTGGAGAAGCCATTTTGTAACTACATAGATCTGGGGTACTATCGTATGTACTACTTCCGGACCCATCCTTAGACAGTGAGGGTCCAGGCTTTGGTCCCCCCTGGGCTTCTTCGCAATGATGACACAGGCAGGACTCCAGTTCAGGCTGTGTGGCTCTGATGTGGCAGGCTGTGCAAAGAGAGTGCCTTCTGGGCTTCTTGGACGCCGGTGCCATTGCCTCTGTGTATAGGCACATAGGTAATATGCTGCAATATGTGTGCAGTTATGTGTGTGAGCACAATACGCGCTAGAGATGTGAATCGTGTCCTCGATCGTCTTAACGATCGATTTCGGCTGGGAGGGGGAGGGAATCATATTGTTGCCGTTTGGGTGTGTAAACTATCGTGAAAAATCGTTAAAATCGTGAGCCGGCACACTAAACCCCCCTAAAAACCACCGCGACCCTTTAAATTAAATCCCCCACCCTCCCGAACCCCCCCAAATGCTTTAAATTACCTGGGGATCCGGCGGTGGTCCAGAACGGCGGCGGTCCGGAACGGCCCCCTCAATAGAATCGTGTTGTCTTCAGCCGGCGCCATTTTTCAAAATGGCCGCCGCAAAATGGCGGCGGCCATAGACAAAAATGATTCGACAGAGGAGGTCGTTCCGGACCCCCGCTGGACTTTTGGCAAGTCTTGTGGGGGTCAGGAGGCCCCCCCAAGCTGGCCAAAAGTTTCCTGGGAGTCCAGCGGGGTTCCGGGAGCGATTTCTTGCCGCGAATCGTTTTTGTACGGAAAATGGCGCCGGCAGGAGATCAAGTGCAGGAGGTCGTTCAGCGGCGGTCCGGAACCCCCGCTGAACGACCTTCTGCAGTCGATCTCCTGCCGGCGCCATTTTCCGTACGAAAACGATTCACGGCAAGAAATCGCTCCCGGAACCCCGCTGGACTCCCAGGAAACTTTTGGCCAGCTTGGGGGGGCCTCCTGACCCCCACAAGACTTGCCAAAAGTCCAGCGGGGGTCCGGAACGACCTCCTCCGTCGAATCGTATTTGTCTATGGCCGCCGCCATTTTGCGGCGGCCATTTTGAAAAATGGCGCCGGCTGAAGACAACACGATTCTATTGAGGGGGCCGTTCCGGACCGCCGCCGTTCTGGACCACCGCCGGATCCCCAGGTAATTTAAAGCATTGGGGGGGGTTCGGGAGGGTGGGGGATTTAATTTAAAGGGTCGGGGGTGGGTTTTAGGGGGTTTTAGTGTGCCGGTTTTCCTGCCCTCCCCCTTCCCCCGATTTACAATTTTTTAACGATAAATCGGGGGAATTGGTATTGTATCGTGGCCCTAATGATTTTTTGACGATTTAAAATATATCGGACGATATTTTAAATCGTCAAAAAACGATTCACATCCCTAATACGCGCATGTAGTTTTAGGCACAGCTGTGTGTGTAGTTTTAGGCACGGCTGTGCGTGTAGTTATGCACTGTTATGCGCACGGTTGTGCATGCAGCTGTGTGTGCAGCTGTGCGTGCATCTAGGTTGGAGGCACACAAGTTGGGTGCATTGACCGTTCAGCTTGCCCCGTGCATACCACCGGTCAAGAAGGGAAGTTGGCGCTGACGCTCCCCGCTTGTAAGATGGCGCCTCCAGAGGGTCTCCACGTGTTCGGACTCCTGCACCGGACCGGGGCCTAGCCCCCAACCAAGGCTGCTTAACCCGATCGGTGCTCCCTTTTACTTCACCAGATGAAATACAAATTCGGTATGGCACTCCGGAGACCGGAGACCTTAATTTAAAGTTTTTAGCTTATCTGGTTTCAGCGCTTACCGATCACGAGCCGTGACGGTCTCTAGCTGCGAGGGGAGAGGATTTTACCTTTACCGCCTTGCTCGGTTCTGCACCCGCTGCTTTTCAGCTGCTGTAGGGGCTAAGTCCATGCCGGGTTGCTGGCTACCGGACCAAGGCACTCGTCTGAGGGATCTTGAAATCACCTCAGGAATTCTCAGCTGGGGAATGGACCCTTAGGTATCACCGCAGGAGAGTGGGGCTCGGCTTCTCGAGGTAAAATTTTGTCTTGTCTTCTTGCTGTAATTTCTTAACATTGTGCTAGTGTGGGATAGTGTCCACATCTGCTAGGAGACAGAAAGATACTGAAGAGTAGGGATGTGAATCGTGTCCTCGATCGTCTTAACGATCGATTTCGGCTGGGAGGGGGAGGGAATCGTATTGTTGCCGTTTGGGGGGGTAAAATATCGTGAAAAATCGTTAAAAATCGTTAAAAATCGAAAAATCGAAAAACCGGCACATTAAAACCCCCTAAAACCCACCCCCGACCCTTTAAATTAAATCCCCCACCAAATAACTTAAATAACCTGCGGGTCCAGCGGCGGTCCGGAACGGCAGCGGTCCGGAACGGGCTCCTGCTCTGAATCTTGTCGTCTTCAGCCGGCGCCATTTTCCAAAATGGCGCCGAAAATGGCGGCGGCCATAGACGAAAAAGATTGGACGGCAGGAGGTCCTTCCGGACCCCCGCTGGACTTTTGGCAAGTCTCGTGGGGGTCAGGAGGCCCCCCACAAGCTGGCCAAAAGTTCCTGGAGGTCCAGCGGGGGTCAGGGAGCGATTTCCCGCTGCGAATCGTTTTCGTACGGAAAATGGCGCCGGCAGGAGATCGACTGCAGGAGGTCGTTCAGCGAGGCGCCGGAACCCTCGCTGAACGACCTCCTGCAGTCGATCTCCTGCCGGCGCCATTTTCCGTACGAAAACGATTCGCGGCGGGAAATCGCTCCCTGACCCCCGCTGGACCTCCAGGAACTTTTGGCCAGCTTGTGGGGGGCCTCCTGACCCCCACGAGACTTGCCAAAAGTCCAGCGGGGGTCCGGAAGGACCTCCTGCCGTCCAATCTTTTTCGTCTATGGCCGCCGCCATTTTCGGCGCCATTTTGGAAAATGGCGCCGGCTGAAGACGACAAGATTCAGAGCAGGAGCCCGTTCCGGACCGCTGCCGTTCCGGACCGCCGCTGGACCCGCAGGTTATTTAAGTTATTTGGGGGGGGGTTCGGGAGGGTGGGGGATTTAATTTAAAGGGTCGGGGGTGGGTTTTAGGGGGTTTTAGTGTGCCGGCTCACGATTTATAACGATAAATCGTTAGAATCTGTATTGTATTGTGTTCCATAACGGTTTAAGACGATATTAAAATTATCGGACGATAATTTTAATCGTCCTAAAACAATTCACATCCCTACTGAAGAGCTGAGGTCACTGCAGGGGTATATCTAGGGTGACGTCAGCTTTGAAATCTGACTTCGTCTCCCATCTGCTAGCAGAAGAGCACATAACCCACTGGTCCTGAGTCCATCTGGCTACACACTCGGAAAATTACATTTGCAGTTCATTATTTGAGCCATTTCAAACATTTTCTGTATGACTGAACACTGGAAGGTAGCCAAACATATACTTAGATATCTTCAAGGGACAAAGGATAATATTTTGTGTTACAAAGCTCATGGAGAAGGAATAATTGATTATTCAGATGCACTTTGGAACTCTTGCATTCAAAATGAAGGATCTACCAGAGTTTATGTATACAAGCTATCACAAGCAACAATTAACTGGAAAGCTGTTAAACAGATGGTGTGCTTGTCTACTTTATAAGCTGAATATATCACTCTATGCAAAACTATCAATGAAAGAAAGTGGTTAACTAAAATTCGGAAAGAACTTTGATTTAACAAGTAATATAAAAACTCAGCTGACATAAAAACTAACAGCCAAGCCATAGTGAAACTGCCAGAGAGTACAGCTCAATGTCAATTAACTTAACACATTGATCTTAAATAGTTATTTATAAGAAATGAAGTGAAGCAGGGAAAATTTCAACTAAGCTACATCCCAACAGAAGAAATGATAACTGATATTTTGGCCAGACCACTTCAAAAAGAATAAAAATCAATTCTGTATACAAAGATTTGGACTGATTAAAGAAGATTACCATAGCAAGTGATAAGTACATGAGTGCGAGAGTGTTAAAAATGTGTTTGATGATATCACTGTACTGGACTTTGAGTTAGCTAGTACTGAACTCGTTTTGAGCTACTAGGGATTCTCTTCTTCTCTATATATCTATTTACTTGCTTCCTGTTTCTGTGTGAGTTGAGTTGCTGACTGCTTACAGCTATGCTTGTCTTGTTAATAAAAGCAGTGCTGCTTTGCTGTTCTTCCAAAGAAGAAACCTCCCTTGCTTGCTTGTTTTTCCTCTTATCTAAACCAAATCCAGTGTACCACAAATCTCTAACGGTAGTACAGAGAATTTGTTTCTACTTTTGTTAGAAAACTGTACCTTGAAAGATGGCACTAGAGCTTTATTTTTAGAGCTAAGTGCATAACTTCTGCATATAATTGTTTTATTGCATAGGCAACTTCAACATTGGCATTAAAAAATACAATTAAAAATTTTTCTTCTTTTGATGGCAATGATTTTTCAACTATAAAGGATCACCCACTCCCACTTTAGGATCGCAACAAAAAATCCCAAAGGGCAGGAAGGATGAAGCAAAGTATTAACACTCCTGAGATGGAAGGCCAGCATTCTCATTAGGTACAACACTACTGTGAGGAAGCTACAGCCCAGGAGACTGAACAACAGTGATGATTGTAGGCTGTCTAAATTAGGTGGTTATCACAAAAGCACAAAATGATGAGATCAAGAATTACAAAGAAAATGTGAGAGATTTGCTGTCATGCCAGGTCTGGTTCAATAAAATAACAAAAAAAATTACCTTTTTCACTTCTGTATTTCAGGCCTCACTGTCAGGGTATACATAATAAAAATAAATAAATAACTAGAGAGAGAAAATGAGAGCCCCATCCACAATGTATTAATTAACTTTATATATATATATATATATATATATATATATATATATGAGAAATGTCTAAAGAATGTTTCAACTTATTACCATCTATAAAATAATGATTTTACATTCTTAAAACTAAGACTCACCAACAACTGACAAGTTGAGTTAACCAATGGGGTACTGTGCTTCTGAGCATTTTTTGTATTTTTTTCAGGGAAGTACTGTTCTGAAGTTTGCCCCCATGTTAGAATATTTTTTACCATTGGGCATTTTTAGGAGAATCATTGTTAAAAAAGATTTATTAAAAAGAACATACTGTATATTATTTTTACTGTTCAATTTGTATTTTATTGTTTTATTGCATATTGTTTTGTAAACTAAGATTGTGTATTTTTACAGATTGACGGTATAGAAAATTGATAAATAAATAAGTATATTTATCAGGAAAATAATTGAACCTATAATGCATTGCTATTTGACACCCTGTTTGTGATACACCTTTCTTTCATTTTTGCTTTATCCAATAATTTATTGCATGTTTTATAGTATCTTTAATTATAAAAATCTTATAGTAGCATAGTAAATGACAGCAAAAAAAGACCTATGTGATCCATCTAGTCTGTACAGCAAGTTGTTTATACACTGTACAGGATACAGAAGATGGTATCTTTTTTTTTTATAACATGAATGACATAAATGAGGGGTAAGTCTGATGCTTGAAGAAAATAATAAACGCCACGATACATTTAAAGAAAGCTTCTTTGGGAAAAATTGGAAGTGGTTTAGCAATCCTAAACCTTAGCCAAACCATAACAATTACTGGTCGTAGTAATATTAGTATTTTCATCAATTTACAATACAGGTAGGATAACGTTTTATAATCTGCATGTGTTAAGAAAGTACAAATTATAAAATACACGTGGTTATGTGCAAATACCTGCAATGGATTGAAAGTGTGTACTTTTCCTACCTATTTTATAAACATACATGCACATAGGGGCGGATTTTAAGAGCCCTGCTCGCGTAAATCCGCCTGGATTTACGCGAGCAGGGCCTTGCGCGTCGGCGCGCCTATTTTCCATAGGCCTGCCGGCGCGCGCAGAGCCCCGGGACTCGCGTAAGTCCTGGGGTTTTTCGAGGGGGGCGTGTCGGGGCGTGTCGGGGGCGGGGCCGATCGGTGCGGCATTTTGGGGCGGGCGTGGTTTCGAGCTGGGGTGGTCCGGGGGCGTGGCCACGCCCTCCGGAACCGCCCCCGGATCGCGTCTCCGCGCGCCAGCAGCCCACTGGCGCACGTGGATTTACGTCTCCCTCCGGGAGGCGTAAATCCAGGGATAAAGGTAGGGGGGGGTTTAGATAGGGCCGGGGGGTGGGTTAGGTAGAGGAAGGGAGGGGAAGGTGAGGGCAGGGCGAAAGGGAGTTCCTTCCGAGGCCGCTCCGAAATCGGAGCGGCCTCGGAGGGAACAGAGACAGGCTGTGCGGCTCGGCGCGTGCCGGCTGCCCAAAATCGGCAGCCTTGCGTGCGCCGATCCAGGATTTTAGCAGATACGCGCGGCTACGCGCGTATCTACTAAAATCCAGCGTACTTTTGTTTGCGCCTGGTGCGCCAACAAAAGTACGCGAAGGCGCACTTTTTTAAAATCTACCCCATATTTTACAAGTGAAAAAAATATAATTTGCTCATGTAAAACCTCGAATTATACATGGAAGTTGATATATTTAAAAACATACATGAGTAATTGAAATCACCTGTTTGCTACTTGTAACAATCTCACAAGGATGACAGTTTATAAAACTCTTTATTGACTACATTTTCTTGGCATGCAATTGTACCAGTAAAGTAGGAAATGTTATATCAATAATCAATGTACACAAATATGCAGTAGACAATTAGTATTAAATGAAAGCAGATGGATTGCATCCAAAGATGTATATCAAATACAGATATATTGGTAAGCATTATGAAAAATTTATATGTATGTCCCAGCACATGTATAGTACTGATGATAAATACCCCTTTTAGTTGTGTATTTAGACTGTTCATTCGTCAGGGCATAATGCAGTCATTCATTATTGGTTATTTCCAACACCTGGGCATGTCAGTGTTTCAAGCAAGGATTATGTTTCCAAAATATGGCTATAGTTAGTTGTGCTGCTAGTAAGAGGTGGCATACAAGTTTTCTACTTCACCAGAGAATCAAAGATCTATCCCATTTACCTAAGAGCTCAGCAAATGGCAGCAGTATCCTGAATGACTGTTCTTCAAAACTGCTGTATCCTCTGACAGTGCCACCACATATGGATAAAGGTGCCACAGCCATGACAACATGAGATCTCATAATCTGGGGAAAACTTGGAGAAAACACTGGCATGCAGTGTGCTCTGTGTAAAAGTCAGACCATTAATTCCATTCATCTCACACAAAGAGAGCTACAGTGTGTAGCTAGCCATATACCCTTCCAGGTTTTAGCATCCAGATCAATTTCCAAGTTAGTGTTCCATTCTACAATTAATGATGAGTCAGTTTCAATTCCAAATTTACTAGCCACAATTCCCCAATATACAGCAGTAATCCCCTTATTAGAGGCATCAGGGTTACTCAAAATGTTTTCCATAGTATTCAGGGGTCTCTGAGAGACAGTAAGATCCACTATATTTGCCAGTGTCTGATGAAGCTGTTGGTAAATCAAACTCTTGACTAAGATTCAAAAGTTCAAAAAGCCTCGTCCTTCCAAAATTGTGTCAAACAGAATAAACCACAGGCCTTCTATTGCTGAAATGCTGGAGAAAAAGTAAGACCTAAGATATGCACATTACCATAATTTGGGAACAGAGGCAAGAGGTGTTCCCCATCCATCCTAAGTATTCCAATACACGACTCCATACTTTAAGCATGTGAGCCAACATAGGGCTATCTCTGGTCATCCAACATCACACTGGTGTTGTAGGTGAAAAAAGGCATCATTGCTAGATCAGCTATATCAGCATGCAGACGTTCCAAGTGCAACCATGAAGGGGGGATATGATAGAGGTCTTTAAGATCATGAGAGGTCTTGAATGAGTAGATGTGAATTCGTTATTTACACTTTCAGATAATAGAAGGACCAGGGGGGCATGCCATGAAATTAGCAAGAAGCACATTTAAGACTAATTGGAGAAAATTATTTTTCCCTCAATGCATAATTAAGCTCTTTGTTTATGTTTATCCCATTGCTTAGGTGTTCTTGATGGAGCTTGGACAGTATGGCTTCTGGGGCATTCCTGCATTCACAGAGTGGAGGGCAGCGGCTCTACATGGATGGCTCCAAGGTCATTTATTTATTTATTTATTTATTTTTTGTTTTTTTATACCGATCTTCCTACATTAGATGCAAATCAAACCGGTTTACAAAGAACAAAAACTTGCCATAAGGCCTTACATGGAGCAAATGGCGAAGTCTGTTAGGAAGTGAGGTGGTTAAGCAGGCTGGGCATGTGTTGGGCCGAGCTGGTTCCATAGCTATGGCAGCAGTTGGTGGACGTGGAGTGCTCATCACACTACCCAGACATCCTAGTGATCCATCTTGCAGGAAAAATATGGGTCGAGAGTCCACATGCTGATACCTGCTATACAATGATATGTGACCTGGTGCTCTTATCGTCTTGGATGCCGGGGACCAAGTTGATTTGATCAGAAATTATATCCTGTTTCAAGTTTGGGCACTCCAGGTTGTGAATGAAGGGAGTGGCCAAGATCAACAGCCAAATAGGTAAAGTAGTGACATTGCTGCGTGGGCTACATGTGCACCATGAATGGGTTATAGTTCTCTTGTGCGGAGTTGTTTGAAAGAGATGGAGTTAATTTGTCGGGGATGGGCATGGTTTTATTCCTTAATACTAATAGCAAGGTTTTTTGTAGACTGTGTTAGGTTTGGCTACAGCAGGTTAATGGGCGTCAAAAGCCTTTTTTGATCTCTGGGCGGCCTGTTCAAGCAGTTGTTGGGTATTTTGCCACAGTTGATGTAGTTCTTGGCAGTTGCCTGCACAGCCAGAGATGGGACGGACAGCGGGAGTAGAAGCAGTGGCTAAGGTTGGCATCCGTAGACCAGCTGAAAGGGCAAAGAACCAGTGGAGGTGGACACATGAGAATTTAGCGTGAACTCTGTCCAAGGAAGGAGACTGGTCCAGTCATCCTGCCACAATCTCACATAGGCTCGCAAAAATTGTGTTAAGGTTCTATTGGTTCTCTCGGTTTGGCCATTGGCTTGAGGATGGTAAGCTGAGGTGAAATCCAAGAAAATATTAAACTTCTTGCAAAGAGATTTCCAGAAGCATGCAGTGAATTGGACCCCACAGAGAGGATATGCTTGGGCAGACCGTGGAACCGGAACACATGCCTCAAGAACAGCTTGGCCAGCTGAGGTGCCACAAAGTGCGCCATCTTAGAGAAGCAGTCAACAGTAACCCATATGGTATTATTTCCATTGGAGACGGGCAAATCCACAATAAAATCTGTGGCGATATGGGTCCAGGGTTCTCTTGGAATGGGAAGTAGCTTTTGAAGTCCCTATGGTCTTCCTGCCAGATGCTTATGACAGGCGCATGTGGGACAGGATTCTACATATGCTTGGGTATCCTTTCGAATCGTAGGCCACCAGTAGTATCGTAGTAAGATGGAGAGAGTTCTGGACTGACCCAGGTGTCTGGAGGTTGAAAAGCTGTGGGCCCATTGCAGAACCTTTTGCCGCAGCGGGCGAGGGACCACTGTCTTACCTGGAGGCACTGGAAAGGTGGCTGACAAAATGACCTTTGCAGGGTCTATAATGTGTCGTGGGGTGTCAGGCAAATCCTCAGTGCAAATGAGCGTGAGAGGGCGTCAGCACGACCATTCTTATTGGCTGGGCGGTATGAAGTTGAATCTTGTAAAAAAAGAGACCAGCGGGCCTGGCGATGGTTTAAATGCTGGGCATGGTGTAGATATTCAAGATTTTTATGATTCATACATACGGTAATCTGGTGTTGTACCCCTTCAAGCCAATGTCACCATTCCTTAAAAGCCAATTTGATGGCCAACAGTTCTTAATTCTCAATGCCGTAGTTGCGCTCTGTGGGTGAAAAGCACCGGAAGATGAAAGAGCAGGGATGGAGCGTATGCATAGTGGAGAATTGGCTCAGAACGGCCCCTACTCCGACGTCGGAGGCGTCAACCTCTATCACAAACGGACGCATGGGATCCGGATGGCGGAGACATGGTTCCTTAAGGAAGGCAGTCTTGAGATCCTGAAAGGCAATCATAGCTTCTGATGACCACTGAGAAGCATTGGCGACCTTGCGAGTCATGCCTTTGAGTGGGGCAGTCAAGGTGGAATAATGGTGAATAAAAGAGTGGTAGTAATTGGCGAAGCCAAGGAATCTCTGGAGGGCCTTAAGGCCCATAGGTTGAGGCCAATCACGCATGCTCTTCAACTTCTGAGGGTCCATTCTAAACCTCTGACTACATACCATATAACCCAGGAAAGGTATGGTCTCTTGTTCAAACGAGCACTTCTCGAGCTTGGTGAAAAGTTGATTGTCTCGCAATCATTGAAGAACTTGAGAGACGTCTCGGCGATGACTTTGAAGGTCTTGCGAGAAGACAAGAATATCATCAAGATATACAACCACGCACTGGTATAGCATATCTCTAAAAACTTTGTTTATCAGGTTTTGAAATACAGCGGGGGCGTTGCACAAGCCGAACGGCATCACAAGGTATTCAAAGTGGCCGTCACGTGTGTTAAAGGCGGTTTTCCACTCGATGCCCTCACAGATCCGGACCAGATTATAAGCTCCACGGAGATCTAATTTTGAAAAGATCTTGGCCCCTTGAAGCCTGTCGAAAAGCTCTGAGATGAGTGGCAGAGGGTAGCAATCCTTGACGGTAATCTCGTTTAGGCCTCGGTAGTCGATGTAGGGGCGCAGGGAGCCATCATTTTTCCCTACAAAGAAAAACCCTGCCCCTGCCGGAGACTTGGAGGGCCAGATGAACCCTTTGGCCAGGTTTTCATGAATGTATTCTGACATGGCTGGGTCTCTGTCTGCGAGAGAGGGTAGGTCCTATCCAGTGAAGGCTCAGTATTAGGAAGTACATTTATCGCACAGTCTTAAGAGCAGTAAGACGATAAGGTGACCGCGGCCTTTTTGGAGAACACATCGGAGAAGGATGTATATTGTGATGGAAGGCCGGGAAGGGAAGGCTCAGTTGTCATGTGAGGTAATGGCAAGATGGGTTCCAGACAGTTCTCGTAACAAGCAGAGCCCCAGTGGGAAAGCTGTAAGGTGGTCCAGTTGAACTGTGGAGTATGCTGTTGAAGCCAGGGTAGTCCCAATACTACCAGGTGGATGGCCTTGTCTAAGATGTGGAATGAGATGGTCTCCATGTGCAAGGTTCCAGTGCGAAGCTGATGGGAGCTGTAGTGTGTGTGACCTCATCAGGAAGAGGTTCTTCGTAAATTGACGAGAGCAAGGGGACCGGAGTGTGAATGGTGGGGATTCACAGATGCTCAATGAGTTGCTTCAAGATGAAGTTTCCCTCGGCCCCTGAGTCCACCAGGGCCAAGGTGTGGAATTCCTGGTTGTTCATCCTGATGGATATGGGAACGGTCAGTGGAGAAGAGGGTGAAGACAGGCCTAGGAGAAGTTGTCTAGCAGATCCTAGGCCTGGGAGTTTCCCGGACAGACTGGGCATGCGGCAATGGTAAGCCCGGGCTAACCACAGTACAAGCAAAGTCCAGACTGCTGTCGATGACGTTCCTTAGGAGAGAGTCTGCTCCTACCCATTTGCATGGGTTCTTCCTCCGTAGGATTTGGCGGTGTGGTCAGTCTAGGAGAGAACGAATGTCGAGCTTGGGCGGCTCTGGTGCCGTTTTCCAGGATGCTCTGGACTCGAGCGCATTCTTGTAGTTGATGGTCGATATGTCCCGTAAGATCAATCAGAGAATCCAAGGAGGAGGGCAGTTCACGAGCCACCAACTCATCCTTTATGCGGGGACTCAACCACTCAAGGAAGATGGAACGTAGGCAGTCGGAGTCCCAATGCAACTCCGAAGCAAGGGTTCGTAATTCAATGACGTAGTCCTTTAAAGGGCGAGGGCCCTGCTGAAGATGAAGAAGAGACGAGCCAGAAATGGCATGACGGTCAGGGTCTTCAAAGATGGACCGAAACAGGGCTAGGAACCCTGGAAGGTCTTGGAGGATTGGATCTGCTCATTCCCAGAGTGATGATGCCCAGGCCAAGGCCTTAACTTCCAGTAGGGCCAGGATGTATGTGGCCTTGGTTATTACGTCTGGGAAGTAAGCAGGTTGCAAGCAGAAATGCATATTGCATTGATTCAGGAAACCTCAAACCCCAGTACATGAGAGGGTTCCCTGAGAAGCGTGGCGATGCCGCAAGGGCACAGTCAGTCGAGGAGCCGGTGAAGAGGTAGAGGTATTGAGCGTAATAGACGTGGTAGTGGCAGTCACAGTGGAGTTTAGATGAGAGCTCAGGTTGTCGATGGTGGTGGCCAGAGACTGCAAGAATTTGATCCTTTGTGCCAGGCCAGGGATGGCCTGGAGAGCCGAGACCTCTGCCAGGTTCATGGACATGGCAATCTGTTATGATTTGTGGGTGAGTTGCCCCTTGGCCCAGGATGCGAGTCGCTATCACCTGTGGGGAGTAGCCCCACAGGTTTGCACTGTTGGGAGGCGAGGTAGAGGCACAGCAGGGAGCTCTGGCCACAGTGATGGAGTGGTCCCCAGGGATCAGGTTACCCCAGTTGGAGGCAATACCTGGGCTGGGACCCTGAAGGGAGGAAGTACCAGACAGACTGCGGAGAGGAAGGTGCAAGACTGGCCGTGCAGGAGTTTCTCCGGGAAGGCAGCCCTGAGGGGTGGAGCTTGTGCAGCGTAGAGGGCAATGATACAAACATGCAGGCTAACCCGTGGAGTGGGGAAGCCAGATCTCGGCTGCTGATGTAGGCAGTGTCCTGGAGAGCGTGGAATGCCAGCAGTCTAACGTAGATGTGACCCCGAGGAGCGGGGAAAGCTGACAGTCACAGTAGAATACGAGAGCACAACCCCGAGAAGTGGGGAAGCTTGAAGAGTCTCTTGATACTTGAAGGCACAGCCCCGAAGAGCGGGAAGGCACAAACAGTCTTAGGTAGAACACAGGCACAACCCTAAGGTTGCCATGGTGTTCCAATGAGAATTCCAAGAAGTAGAAAGCCTTGTAGGATAGAACCCAGGAGACTCAGAGCCAGCCCAAGGAGCGGGATAGGCCAGGGGAGCAAATCCCTAAGGGAGCGCACACTGACCCCTGAGGAGCGGGTACCAGACAGGGTCCAAGAGCAAAGGCTAGGTAGCGTCGTCTCAGGAACACAAATGCAGGAGTTGTAGACACGTATGGAATTTGTTGCCAAGTCGTCTAGCTGGGGGCGAAGGTGGAACTTAAATACGGAAGTCCAATGATGTCATCAAACAGGGACGACCCTGAGGTTCCCACCGGAGAGGCTTCTAAGGTGGGGCCGTTGACACGCACGCGCGACTAGGAAGGCCTGAAGTCATCATGGGTGGTAACGGCATCCCGGGGAATGCGGTGGTGTAGACGGGCCCGCGCTGTGAGCAGACCTGGGGAAGGACAGTGGTGCAAAAAGTAAGTACACGCGGTCGCAGCCGTCTGTGACCGACAGGCATAACAGTTGGGAGGTGGGGGTGGACCAATCCTGGATGCCCCGGTTAATTTTGTTGGAATTTAAATCATTCCATTTTGAAAATGGCCTGAAACGAAATAGGAAATATTGTTTCACTTCCTATTTTGTTTCTCCTGAATGCCCATCCCTAGTTTTTTCTAACTAATTTCTGTTGGGGTTGATTTTCAAAAACCTGCAAAGTGGAGAAGATAACATGGTAAATGTATTTGGATGTTTGAGTAGATGTTCAGCCTCACTTACTTAGATAAATTTACCTGCTCAGAATTTCAGCAGATGGATTTAGGGACGCTTAATGTGCAGCTGTGGGTTACTTGGCTAAATTTAGCTGGTTAGCTAAAACCCGCTCCAGGAACACCTCCAACCCAGCTCCTTTTTTAATGGACCAAATTTGTTTAGCTTAAAATTTTAACCACACAAATTTAGCCAGTTACATGGGCCATATTTTAACTGGGTAGATTTTTGTGGCTAAACCAGTGTTAGCCAGGTGTCATGACTCCGCTGGCCAATAGATTCCAAACCTCAGTTTCTCTGGGGTCCAGTCTTGTAGATGGCTCTCTTGGACACTTGGAAACTCAAGTAGAAATTATTTACAGATTTTTCCCCACAAGTCCCCAGTCAGGATTTGAACGTCCTAGATCTGGGTGTAAGGCAGATGCCCTCCCTGTTGAGCCAGCCAGCCAGCCAGACCGCCCAACCAGCACAGGTTGGCTTCCACAAGTTTGCTTTTATATCTTTTAACTTTGTTTTTCAGTCAGCGAAAACATCCAACTAAAGTTCCATATGTTTTCACAAAGTTCAAAAGTCTGGCCCCATGGGCCTAACTGCCACCTCCCACTGTATCTCTGGGATATTCCACTTGTCCCAATAGATACAACCATCCACCGGCAGTCTTTTAGGTAGGTAAATCCAAATAGTTTGGATTTCTTTGAAGTTACACCAGCCGTCCGTCTTCCATCTGAGTAGGAGCACCAAAGTTCCAGCCTTTTAGAGCAGCCAGTAGCAAGGTCCTTCTTCCTCAGTCCCCAGCAGGAGACTGAAACTGCTGGGCTAGGGAGTCTCTCTTATACTCAGCAAACTCCTCCTCCTCTGCTAGGAGATTGGCTCGGGGAAGTCCCACCCTCACTTCAGCCCTCCTCCTGAAGCCAAGGATTGGTCTCTAGAACTCCACCCTTAACTTCCCACACCTGTGGTTCCTCTGTCTCAAAAGCAACCGGGGGAAGGAACCAGGGTACTTCCCTGGCTCGGTGTCGCTGTGTTTTCCTCCCCCCCCCCCTCTTGGATTTTTGGTTCTGAGGTTTTTAACTGACCTCTCGGGTTTTGTTCGTAGACCCCATCACACCAGGTAAACATTTTGACTATTGATTCCTTTGTAATTTTCATCCTTCTGATGCCTTCAAGCTCTTAGCAGTTCCACACCACTGTTTTCATTCCATCTTGCTTTATAAGACTTGTCTGCAGGGGGTCATTTGTTTCACATCATCAGTCCAAAAGAATCCGTGTATCAGCAGCACGACTTCTTCAGTAGCAGAGGCAAATCTAGAGATCTGCATAAAGAGGTTTGTTCAGAGCTGCTGAGATTTTCAGGGTCACTCTGTAGTAGTTTTCAAATAGATAACATGATTACATTTATTCTGAGATGGCAAATACATTTTTGACAAAAAGTGCTCTAAGTCTTGAGCAGGGGTGACTTGACCTCATGATGTTCCATTTCTGCCAATACACACAGGTACAGGTCAGAATATCTTTCATTGTTATATGACCAGTGATGTTATTTTTAATCTTATGTTAAGTTTGCTGAAATGGCTTTGTCATATTTGAGAATAAAATACATTTGTTTTGCTGCTACCTGGCTGCTACCATTGAATCTTTTGCTTGGAAGATGATTTTGTTACATCAGATAAGAATATAAGATATGCCATACTGGGTCAGACCAAGGGTCCATCAAGTCCAGTATTCTGTCTCCGACTGTGGCCAATCCAAATCACAAGTACCTGACAAGTAGCCAAACATTAAATAGATCCCTTAACCAATAAGCCTTCATACTGATGATACAACTCCATTATTGCTGTCTGCTTTTACGGCAGGGGGAAAAGAGAAAAAGGGGAATTAGACCAACAGCAACCAACAAGGACATTGGATTTTATGGTATGGGAAAACAAATAAGCATGGGGGTAACTTGCTGGTGCGGAGGTTACTAGCCTTAATCAACATGTCTGATACTTTGGATGCAACTCCAACATTGCTCTCTGCTTCAATGGCAAGAGGTAAAAAGGACTTGGACTCAGACAGCAACCAACAAGGGCTCCTACTTTGAAGGTTTGGGGGTGACTTACATGGTGCAGCAGATGCTACCAGAAGCTGACTGGGCAGACTGGATGGACCATTTTGTCCTTTTCTGCTGTTATTTTCTATGTTTCTATATTTCTAAGCTACTAACATTGGCAACAAGCAGTGGCTATTCCCTATTGATTAATAGCAGTTTAAGGACTTCTCCTCCAGGAACTTATCCAAACCTTTTTTTAAACTCAGCTGTACTAGCTGCCTTAACCATATCCTTTGGCAACAAATTCTAGAGCTTAATTGTATGTTGAGAGAAAAAGAATTTTCTCTGATTTGTTTTAAATCTGCTATTTGCTAACTTCATAGAGTACCTACTAGTCCTTGTATTATCCAAAGGAATAAAGAACCATTTCACATTTACTCATTCAAGACCTTTTATGATTTTGTAGACCTCTATCATATTCCTCCTCAGCTGTCTCTTCTCCAAACTGAACAACTCTAACCTCTTTAGCCTCTCCTCATAGGGAAGCCATTCCATGCCCTTTATCATTTTGGTAGCTCATCTCTGTAACTTTCTCCAGTGCACCTATATCTTTTTTGAGATGCGGTGACCAGTATTGCTCACAGTATTTAAGGTGAGGTCTAACCATTGAGCGATACAGAGGCATTATGACATCCTCTGTTTTATTTGCAATTCCCTTCCTAATAATTTCTAATATTCTGTTTGCTTTTTTGACTGCCACAGCACACTGAGCCAACAATTACAATGTAATAACAACTATGATGCACAGATCATTTTCCTAGTTGGTAATTCCTAAAATGGAACCTAACATTGCATAGCTACAGCATGGGTTATTTTTCCCCTCAACCATAGAAACATAGAAACATAGAAACATAGAAATGACGGCAGAAGAAGACCAAATGGCCCATCCAGTCTGCCCAGCAATCTTCACACATTTTTTCTCTCATACTTATCTGTTTCTCTTAGCTCTTGGTTCTATTTCCCTTCCACCCCCAGTTTTAATGTAGAGAGCAGTGATGGAGCTGCATCCAAGTGAAATATCTAGCTTGATTAGTTAGGGGTAGTAGCCGCCGCAATAAGCAAGCTACACCCATGCTTATTTGTTTTACCCAGCCTATGTTATACAGCCCTTAATGGTTGTTTTTCTTCTCCCCTGCCGTTGAAGCAGGGAGCTATGCTGGATACGCGTGAAGTATCAGTCTTCTCCCATGCCGTTGAAGCAGAGAGCCATGCTGGATGTGCATCGAAAGTGAAGTATCAGGCACATTTGGTTTGGGGTAGTAACCGCCGTAACAAGCCAGCTACTCCCCGTTTTGTGAGTGCGAACCCTCATTTTCTCCCCTGCCGTTGAAGCAGAGAGCTCTGCTGGATGTGTGAAGTATTGGTTTTTCTTCTCCCCTGCCGTTGAATCAGAGAACTATGCTGTATATGCATTGAAAGTGAAGTATCAGACTTATTTGATTTGGGGTAGTAACCGCCGTAACAAGCCAGCTACTCCCCTCTTTGTGAGTGCGAACCTTTTTTTCACATTTCCTCTTGCTGTTGAAGCTTAGAGCGATGTTGGAGTCACAGTAAGCATGTGTATGTTTATTTAATAAGGGTATTGACTCCAGGCAGTAGCCCTCTTTCTGGCGAGTCACCCACTCTTCATTGGCGGCCTCTTGACTTTATGGATCCACAGTGTTTATCCCACACCCCTTTGAAGTCCTTCACAGTTCTGGTCTTCACCACATCCTCAGGAAGGGCATTCCAGGCATCCACCACCCTCTCCGTGAAGAAATACTTCCTGACATTGGTTCTGAATCTTCCTCCCTGGAGCTTCAAATCGTGACCCCTGGTTCTGGTGATTTTTTTCCTACGGAAAAGGTTTGTCGTTGTCTTTTGATCATTAACACCTTTCAAGTATCTGAAAGTCTGTATCATGTCACCTCTGCTCCTCCTTTCCTCCAGGGTGTACATATTTAGATTCTTCAATCTCTCCTCGTACGTCATCCGATGAAGATCCTCCACCTTCCTGGTCGCCCTTCTCTGTACCGCCTCCATCTTGTCTTTGTCTTTTTGAAGATACGGTCTCCAGAACTGAACACAGTACTCCAGGTGAGGCCTCACCAAGGACCTGTAGAAGGGAATAATCACTTCCCTTTTCTTACTCGATATTCCTCTCTCTATGCAGCCCAGCATTCTTCTGGCTTTAGCTATCGCCTTGTCACATTGTTTTGCCGATTTCAGATCATTAGACACCATCACCCCAAGGTCCCTCTCCTGCTCCGTGCACATCAGCCTTTCCCCGCCCATCGAATACAGTTCATTCGGATTTCCACTCCCCATATGCATGACTTTGCACTTCTTGGCATTGAATCTCAGCTGCCATATCTTCGACCAATCTTCCAGTTTCCTTAGATCTCGTCTCATTCTCTCCACTCCTTCCGGCGTGTCCACTCTGTTGCAGATCTTTGTGTCATCCGCAAAAAGACAAACCTTACCTTCTATCCCGTCCGCAATGTCGCTCACAAAGATATTGAACAGGACCGGTCCCAACACCGATCCTTGCGGTACACCACTTAAAACCGCTCTCTCTTCAGAGAAGGTTCCATTTACCATCACACATTGTCTTCTGTCCGTCAACCAATTTGCAATCCAGGTCACCACCTCGGCACTCACTCCCAAGCTTCTCGTTTTATTCACCAGTCTCCTGTGCGGAACCGTATCAAAAGCTTTGCTGAAATCCAAGTATATGATATCGAGCGCTCTTCCTCGATCCAATTCCTTGGTTACCCAGTCAAAAAAGTCAATCAGGTTTGTCTGACAGGATCTTCCTCTGGTGAATCCATGCTGCCTCTGGTCCATCAAATCTCCCGACTGTAGATAGTTCACTATTCTCTCTTTCAACAGTGACTCCATTACTTTTCCCACCACCGAAGTGAGGCTAACCGGTCTGTAGTTACCAGCCTCCTCTCTGTTCCCACTCTTGTGAAGCGGGACCACCACCGCTCTTCTCCAATCACTCGGCACCACTCCCGTTTCTAGGGATCTATTGAACAGGTTGCACAGCGGTCCCGCCAGCACATCTCTGAGCTCCCTCAGTATCCTTGGATGAATCCCATCAGGCCCCATGGCTTTGTCCACTTTCAGATTCTTTAGCTCTTCCCATACATTATCTACTGTAAATGGATTTTCCTCTGTTCCGCTTCCCTCCAGTTTCTTGTTGTGTAGAGATGGTCCTTCTCCAGGGTCTTCTTTAGTGAACACAGAGCTGAAGTATTCGTTTAATATTTCTGCCATTTCTTCGTCTCTCTCCACACATTGATCATTTCCACCTTTCAATTTCACTATACCACTTTGGACTTTTCTCTTTTCGCTGATGTATCTGAAAAATGTTTTGTCACCATCTCAGGTGTAACCACCTCCTCTCACCTATTTATAATTAACCCCACCCTTGTCCTATGCCAACATATTTGTAAGAAAACCGTCAGGCCATTATTTGAAAGAAGATCTTTATTGGATGGATATGGCCGCAGCATAGGTCCTTGCATACAACAATTATATTACAAAACAATTACTAACATTTGTGCAATTTACAAAACATCAATTACTAAAATATTCTCAATCCCCAGGGGTGACTACAACTTCACTTGCTGAATTTCAATTCACTAAATGCTCCATTAGGATCCTGCTACTGCAATGTAGCTCCGTTGTGGATGTAGGGCCGTCAAAGCCGTGCTCCAATTTCACAAAGGCTCTATAGTATCCTACTTCAGCAATGTAGCACCATTGGGGGCAGTTGGAGCCTTGCACTCAGGTTATCCGGCATTTGATCCTGATTACTGACTAAGTTCTCAGCAGTACGCTGAAGTTCTGCTCCGTAAAAGATCTGGTGTCACTCATTAAGCATGTCAATACAATTTTGGGTGATGCACAGGCAAATCCCGGCCGTCAAAGCTGAAGACTTGACAGTCAACTCAACCCGCTGTCACCCACCAATGCAACTTAAGAGCTGGAATACTATGCTGCTTGATTTCTCTAGCCAGCCAGCTTTCAAGAATTTCATGTGCCAGGCACTCTGGGTCATGATCAACCCCTGCCACAAGCCCACTTGGTGGGCTTGTGGCAGGGGCTTGGTGGGATGCCCACAAGCCCCTGCCACAAGCCCACTTGTTGTGGGCATCCCACCAACCCAACTGTGGCCATATCTTGCAACCACTGCTGCTGCCTAGTACTTTAACAACTCTTAATGCTCTTGTTCAATATCTTACACGAAATACATACTACTCCAGGGATAGCACCATCCCTCCAAAATCCACAGCAGGATACTGCATATTGTCACCCACACCATATCTTACAACTTACTGATGCTGCCTAGAGCTTTAATAACTCTTGATGCTCTTGTTCAATATCTTACCAGAAATACATGCTGCTCTGGAGATAGCCACAGCAATTAAGAAAAACTCTCAATAGGTTAGGGCGGTGGTAACAGCCGTATCAATGAGCACAAAAATAAAACTGTTAAACCACACAGAATTTAAAGTAAATATGAACACCAAAGGTGAAAATAATTTTTTATCTCTCATTTAGCAGACCTCATACTTTGGCATGCTATAATGCTAGATAGCATGAGAATAAATGCACCAAATAGTATAATCATAGGTCATGAATGAGTGTTTTTTTTAACTTGCTTAGTGAGACAGTCCAATGCACAACAGGAGTTCCCAAAATGTCAAAGCATCAGAATTCTTTAAGGAAAGTATCCAAATTCCAAATTCCAATAGAATTTTACTTAGCTTCATTAAGCACGAAGAAACGCCATTTGTAAATCTTGTGAGAGGCATTCCTCTGTTGCAGCCCTATAAAAGGGCTGGTTTTGCAATTGCTCATGGCCTTGCATTGGAGTGTCTTCAGTCCTGGAGGCTCCTGCCTGCCAGAGCTCCGTCAGGTCTTCTGTCTTCTTCGTGGAGCTCCTTGTCTTGTCACGTCTGTGTCATGCCATGTCTTCATTGCCTGAGGTCCCCGTCCAGGTGTCCTGGTGTCTCATCTCTTGATGTCTCGCTTCCTGGTGTTCTAGCCCTTTTTGGTGTTCATTCTTGCTCCGGAGCCTTCTGTTCTGCTGGCCGTGGATCTCCGGGTGACGCAGCTTCGTCATGGGAGATGCCGGCAGTGGACTGGTGTCCTGTACTCCTGAGCCGTCTCATCCTGCCAGCCTTTGTGGTGCTTCGGATGACATCTGGCTCTGTCATCAAAGTTCTGCCTCGGCTGGATTCTTCCCTGCACTTGTCCCACTCTCCTCGTGGTCCGTGACCAGCCTCCTTGGGCTGTGTAGGGTGCGTAGTGGGACAGGGTGGGCCGTGACCAGCCCATTGGGTCCGCCCATGAAGGTGGGCTGAGTAGGGCGTCCTGAGAGACAGTGCCAATGTCTACCTGCCCAGCTTCTCGTCTCATCTGGACTTCGTCAAGTTCCTCGACTCGTCTCTGATGCCGTTGCATCAGCCTTGGTGTCATGTCTTTAATAGCCTTGGTGTCATGTCTTCAACAGCCCTGGTGTCATGTCTTCGCTTCAACCCTCGTATGTGATGCCGTCGCATCAAACTTGGTGTCATGTCTTTGTGTCAAGGCCTCCGTCTGCCCTCATCCTCAGGCTGGCCTGCTGCTCCATGCCAATCCAAGCGGCAGGTCCGAAAGGGCTTGGAACGGTCAGAGGATTGTTCTCTAACCAACATCATCATGTTGTTGGCGCTGGGAGCTTGCAGGCTTGGCAGAGGGTAAGACCATGTTCTGCCATGCTGGGACACATCGCCAACCCTCGGTTCAGTCCTGGATCCATCTGGGGTCGGGCTGAGGCCCAAGGGCACACTAAAACACCTCCATTGTAACAGCTACCCTAAACTCAGAAGTGCTCAGCTTCTTGAAACAGTATTTGGCAATTGGGTCTTTTCCCCATTCTTCCTCGAAATATTGTAACAAAACATCATAGTTTTGAACTATAGCTTGCACAGCAAAATGCCTTAACAGCCATCGCACTTCATTTAAAGGTCGGAATGCCTCTGAATCATGCTCTGAGGTGTCAACGATTTCTTGAAATTTAACTGTTTTCGAAATAGATCTACTAAACATTGAGTACACAGTTCTGATAAGAGTTTCAATGTCTTGCATCAGTTTGACTTCTTTCCATGAATCAGTTATTCCTAAATCTTCATGATGTGGTACATAGTGTTGCTGAGTTAGGTGTGGGATTTCTTTTTCAATTGTGCTGCTACTCCATTTTTTCTTCCTAACATAACAGAGGCTCTGTCCGAAGTAAACATAACCATCTTCCTTAAATCAAGCTTGTTTGCTGTATAAAAGAGTTTGATGGCAGATACAATTAAAGCAGCATTGCAATGTTCTAATCGCAAAATGCCACCAAACGATACTTTGTAATCCAAAGCATTGCTAGGCCGATACTTAAAGTAAAGTATTATGCATTTGGTCAAAGATATGTCAGTGCTTTCATCAACGGTTAAAGTGTGGAACAATGCCGAAGAAATTTCTTGCATTATCATTTTGAACAACGCTGTGTGATGACTTCAAGAAATTCAAATGCATAATTTTTACTTCTCCAACTATCTGGCAGCTTTACAAATTTGGCCATGTGTTCATTTATATCTGTAACAGCCAGCACAGAGGAGTTCAATTTGATGGCTAGCAAGATGCTGTCAATCAGGACCTTTATCTCATCTGGATTTGAATGCTTCCCTTCTACAATGATTTGCCTCCTTTGCTTTTCTTCTGGAGTCTCTAGTAACAGGTTCTTCAACCCACCGCAAAATAGTGGATTCATATTTTTCAATTTTGTTACACTGGCAATGTGAGATTTACTTACTAGATCTAGTTTCCAGACCTCGTTCCAACTTTTACCCATAGAAAACACTCCTACAGCTTTCACTTCAGGCAGATCAGACAAATGACTCCTTTATCTTCATCATGCAAAGAAATTTCGCACAGGGCTACACGAGTTTGGCCGTGCGACTTCGTGTTATTAGTTTCAATAGTCTCATCTAGCCATTCGGATTTAAATGATGTAGCTGTTCTCTTGCGTTTAACACCTTTACTCATTTCGGTTTTTATGCGTTCAAATCTGACCCACTACGGCCATTTATTGCGTCCTGTTCATGGAGCGGGTAGAGATCGGCAGGGGCTGCGGGGGATCATCGCGGGCCTAGGAGACTATCTGGGGAATGGAAAAGGAAGAGCCGGGGGTGGTGACGCATGTGTGCGTATGCCCAAGAGAACGGATTGGCGCCGGGTTTTCGTGCTCGTGCCGGACCGGTCGGGCTACGGAGTGGGACCCGGGACCGGGCGGGGTACGCATATGTATTGTGTAGCCTAGCAATGCTAGCATCCCATCCACTTTGGAGCAAGTGTTTAAACCAATACTATGGACTGTATAGAGATGAGTCAGAGATCTCTTAACCCACAGAGTGACACAGACACTGTATAGCGCACGTTAGGTGTCTCCCATCATTGCTGTGTAAGTATAATGATTTTATGCCTAATAATTTGCCTAGTTTTTGGAAAAACTCTAGGATTAAAAACTCTGTGTGCTAAACTTTGTACCATGTGCGCAGCCTTCACGGGCGGGCTCTGTATGCGTGCACAGCTTAGAGGGAACATTGAACCTATGTGATTGTCTCCATTTTGGAATGTGTTGAATATCGCCATGTGCTTGTCGAGTCCTCTATCCTGAAAATAATGGAGTTTATTATGTGGGATGTTCTGTTTGCCATAATAATTGAATTGGGAATATGATAGTCCTGCATCACCCCACTGCCAGGGGTCCACTAAGCTCATTTCACAGCATAGATGAATAGCGCTAAATTGCCCAGTATTTGGCCTGGAGACCTTTCCGTAAGAGATGTAAACTATTGTAAGAGGCTGGGGATGGACCAGTTCACCTTTAAATTAATTAATTATTTATTTATTTCTGTGTGCTGGCCCAACCCACCAACACCCCAGCCCCTGCCCCTCCCTTGCTCCAAAGGCAGGGCACCTCATCGGTTGTGGCCTCCCTACCTTAGTTGGGGGCAGGTTAACCCCTATATGCATCACCTTGCTCTTGTCCACATTATATTTCATCTGCCATATAGACACAAATATTCCAGTCTCACAGGGTCCTCCTACAATTTATCACAATCCACTTGTGATTTAACTATTCTGAATAATTTTTTGTCATCTGCAAATTTGATCACCTCTCTCATGATAGCTCTTTCCAGATCATTTATAAATATATTAAAAAGCACCGGTCCAAGTATAGATCCCTGAGGCACTCCACTGTACCTTTTTTTCACTGTGAAACAAGACCATTTAATCCTACTCTCTGTTTCCTGTCTTTTAGCCAGTTTGCAATCCACAAAAGGACATCGCCTCCTATCGCATGATTTTTTTTAGTTTTCTTAGAAGCCTGTCATGAGGGACTTTGTCAAACACCTTCTGAAAATCCAAATACACCACATCTACCAGTTCACCTTTATCCACATACTTATTCACCCCTTCAAAAAATATAGCAGATTTGTGAGGCAAGACTTCTCTTGGATATATCCATGCTGGCTGTGTTCCATTAAATCATGTCTATCTATATGTTCTGTGATTTTATTCTTTAAAATATTTTCCACAATATTTCCCAGCACTGAAGTCAGGCTCACTGGTCTATAGTTTCCCGGATCACTTCTGGTTCCCTTTTTATATATCATGGTTACATTAGCCACCTTCTAGTCTTCAAGTACAACAGATGATTTAAATGATAGGTTACAAATTACTTGCAATAGGTCTGAAATTTCATTTTTGAGTTCTTTCAGAACTCTGGGATCTATACAATCCAGACCAGGTACTCTCTTCAATTTGTCAATTTGGACTACTATATCTTCCAGGTTCACCATGATTTGGGTCAGTTCATTTGAATCATCATCCTTGAAAACTGTCTCTGCAACAGGTATCTCCCCAACATCCTCCTCAGTAAACACAAAAGCAAAGAATTCATTTACAGGGTCATTCATCAAAATGTGTTATGGCATTATTGCAGGTGCTAGGGCCCTAACATTCGCAATAATGCCATAATGCATGTGTTATTTTTCGCATCATGAGATGCATGTGCAAATTTTGAAAATATAGTCAAAGGGGAGGAGTTTGGATGGTGTTTATGAAAATGAGGTGTGGTTAACATTGCGTGCAATAGAGTAACATGTTTTAACATTGGAAATAACTACACCTTTTTTCCTAGCATTAAGCTGTGCGATATGCTTGAACTGGGATTTGTGATAAATATAGCAAATCCCATTTTGGGCAGGAGAAGGGTAGATTAGCGAGAGGGAGAGCAAGAACACCTCTTTATAAGGCTCTTATATTAGTCAATTATTTATATCACTGTAGGAGGGTCAACTAGTAACTCGAGGTGAGGTTTTGGTGGTGGTCTAAAGTTTGGAGGCCAGTTTTACAAGTAGAGCCAGAGGTATGAACAGCATAGTACACATCAGTGAACATTTGATGGGGTTTGGAATGAGGAAAGGAATGAGGACCTAGGTGCTATCAAGCTAGGATGAGAGTACATTGTAGAAATCTCATCTTTGAGTACCTTTCCTCATTCCAAATCCCATCAAATGTTCACTGATGTGTACTGTGCTGTTCGTACCTCTGACTATGCATGTAAAACGGGCCCCCAAACCCTAGATCACCACCAAAACCTCACCTTGAGTTACTAGTTGACCCTCCTACAGTGATATAAATAGTTGACTAATATGAGAGCCTTATAAAGAGGTTCTCTCTCTCTCATCCCCCCCCCCATTTGGGCACTTCTGCAAAGCACTAAAAATAGTTCACAATGTGGTAACTCAAAAATTACCCTAACCATGCCCCCCCCTTTTTTTTTATCGCAGGCACCATTTATGCGAAAATTATAGCAAAATGATGAATCTAGGTCTTAGTCTTTTTGCAATGGCCTTATCCTCCCTAAGATCCCCTTTAACCACTTGATCAACTAATGGTCCAACCGACTCCCTTGCAGGCTTCCTGCTTCAGATATTTTTTAAAATGTTTTTCTTATGTGTTTTTGACTCTACGGCCAATTCTTTTCAAATTCTGTATTAGCCTGTCTTATCAATGTTTTACATGTAATTTGCCAAAGCTTATGCTTTTTCCTGTTTTCTAACTATTTTTGAACAAAGATCTTTTGGTTAAAATAGCCTCTTTTACTTCCCCTATTAACCATACCGACAATCATTTGGCCTGCCTTCCACCTTTCTTAATGCGTTTAATACATCTGGACTGTGCTTCTAAGATGTTATTTTTTAACAAGGTCCACACCTGTTGTACACTCTTAACCTTTGTAGCTGATTTAGCAAAATCAGAGAATGGATTTTTTTACATTGCCATAGAAGGTTTGGACCTCGAGATGCAGAAAAAGTGTCATGCTTGACAGTGATTCTTTTTTTAATTTTAGCTTCTTTTGTTTTATTGCTGTGTTAGGCACGGTATCCCCACAGTAAGAATAACCCTGTTTGTGTGCATATGTTTATTTACTGTGTACACACATCACATTGTATGTTGTTTCTTGTAGCGTGAGTAGTATAGCTCTGTTTCCTTGATGTAACACAATGCTAGAAACACAGCAATGTATATTCAATAATTTACAACAGACAAAAAAAGAAAATCTTTTTAGGGTACTTGGGATTCGGTCACCTTCATTGCAGGCACTGTGCATTCACAACTATTTTCCCATTTAAACATCCTACTTACACAGAAACATTCCCAAATCCATTTAAATTGTGTGCCCTTCTTGATCAAAAGGATTCAGGCTGAAAAACAAAAACCACATTCACGAACAGCTGTATATATGCTCCATAAGTGAATCTCTCTCAGAGACACCTGCATGTTTCTGAGCATGGGTGACTGGAGTAGATGGGTGAATGAAGGCTCATCCACAACAGTATGAAATAAATGCTGCTTTTATTACAGTTTCCAAGCTTTCTTCTTCCTCAGTGCAAAGACAAACAGGCAAAAAGAAAGAGAATATTTTCCCTTTCCCGGGAACAGGTGTCTAGGGAGAATGGTAGCAGTGAAACTGTCCTCATCGGTGTTTCTCTATTGGGGTCCCTCCCAGACAGCAAGCAGAGGTGGATCCTTCCTAATTAGGGAATTGTCTATTCCTGTGCACAGCTAGAGACAGTTGAGAACTGGCTCTCAAGTATATGCCATCTCTGTATAGACAAGGGGAAAGTTCTAATCCCTTCTTACCCTGAGCTTCTTTTCTTTTATAATGCTTGGAAATTTTGTATATCAGTCAGGAACTATATATATATATATATATATATACACACACACAATGAGGTCAATATTCAAAGCACGTTCAGCGCTATTTAGCTGGATAGATGTAACTGATGTGAATAAGTAGCGGCCGCTGAATTTGCACCTACATTAAGGGGCTGCCATTTAGCCATATAACTAATTTATGCCCATTGAATATACTTTGTAACTTAGCTGGATAAGTTATTATAATTCTACAATGCTGCTGACTTTTCTTTTTGTAGTAAGCATAATACATCCATTTAATTTGATGTCTTCCATTCGGTTTTGCCGTTATGTTTGCCTTTCCTTTCTATATGCTTTATTTTCTACATATTTTCTGCACATATTCTTTTCAATTTTTTTTTTTTTTTTTTTTAAATAAAATGAATTAAATGTCTCACAGTGAGGAATCTTAAGAACAGATCAGGTTTAAATTCTTCTAACTCCATGTTACCATGGTGTGTGTTGCAATATCATTGGTATTCATACTATGGAAGACGTAGGATCTTCAGTCATTAAAAGTAAATCTCAGTTTCCAGAGAAATTGCATTTCATATTTTACATAATACTAGACTTTTTTTTTTTTTCCCTGAGAATGAACATCTCTTATAAACATATCAGGAAATGTTCCAAATAGGTCAGTAGATGATCCTTTCATAATGTGATGTGGAAAAAGAAAAATGATATCCAACCATTATACACACAATAAAGATAAAACAATGTAAGGCTCACTTGCAGATTTTTCTTTTTCTGGTATAATCTTATTCATAGCCTGTAAGAAACTTGTTATATATAATTTCTCTTCAGCATTTTGCATGTATATATTTTTAATGATTCACTTGAAACCAAAAAGACTCGCGTTTATGTTTCTGAGAATTTAACAGCACCATGATTTCTCTGTAATTGATGTTCATTTAGGTAAAACTTTATAACTTAGAATAAAATGTATAGAGAAAAGGAATAATGGTTGCTCAATAGGCAAGGATTGTATTCTCACGGCTCCTGATTCAAGAGAAGCATTTTGATAACTCACGAGAGGCAACTGCTTAAGATGGTGTGGATTTGTTGTCTGGCATGTCGGCCCTCATCGTTGCTCCTGCTGATCTGGAAAGTATTGAGTGCCTTTTATTCAAATTAACTGAGCAGCCCTGGGTTTTCTGCAGGTGCCTGAGGCAAGCTGCCTAATTTCCCAAGGCTGTCCACATAGGATTGCCAACTTTCAACTGTGAAAATTCCAAACACTTGGACGTGCGGAGTAAAATTTTCACCTTGTTCTTCCACATGAATATTTATTAAAAAAAAACAACCAACTTTTATTACTTGCCTTATTACTAGAAGACTATGCACAAAGCAAAGTACACTCAAAATATCCCAAATATAAAAATACCAACAACATCCCATTAGAACAGTTAGGAAAATTATTATTACTTAATAAGTGCCACCCCTCCACCATTAGGAAAACTTGACTTTTTTTTTTTTTACCTTATTTCACACCCTTTTACCCACCACCCCCATCCCAGGACTGGTGCAGGAATATTAGATGCCCAAACACTTAGCCAATGAGACCTCATTTTACCACTTGAAAATCTATATGACCCCAGAGGATGACCCTAAAAAAATCAGCAAAAGTACACAAGTACAAACTTCCTTAAAAAGTACTTTGGGACTTTTGCCCAATAGTTAAAAATTTAAGAATTGGGCAAAAGTCCCACTGAACCTTATGTATGAGTTTTGGTTTGCAGATAGTTTCCTATTCCTCAATTACCAATAAATTAAATTCTTGGACAAAAGATGCACTATTTCAGAACAGCACAGGCAAATGAACTTGCAGGTTTTAATGTACCTTTGCCCTGCATTTAATGGGAACTTTAGTCTGATCTTTGACTCCGATTTAACTGCAAAGCTTAATTTTAAGGGTAAAGTTTGCTAACAAAAATAGTCAAAAAACAGATCATGTGCCCTGGGGAAAATGTCAGCTCAAGAATTTGAGTAATATCTAAAATGTTTTAATCTCTTTCTTAGATTTCAGAAATGTGTGTTTACAGTGTCACAAAATATCTTCCTGGGATTTCAAATGATGTATTTTCTCTACAATGTCCCACTTTATAGAGGTCAGTGGTTGGCATCATTATCACTGTATTAATGGCCTAAAGTACTGGCCTACAATAGTTAAGCAGAAGATGTATTTTTGCATTCAGAAGAATCCAGCATAAATGAATGGGAAAGCAATGTTTTCTTAGAATAACATTATTTAAAGTGCAATTCAAAAGGAAATATCAAATCATTCATATAGCAAAAAGAATGCAAGGATGGGAATCTGTAAGTACACAGCTAAATCAAGAAGAAACATCTAATGTCGTTTTACTATAAAAGTAATGCAATGCTTAAAAATGAAGGCAAAATGTTTACTAAGAAAAGCACTGCCATTTGTCTCAGTAGCATTTTGGTAATGATGCAATATATTTTACTGGATATTAGGTAAACAAGTCAATCAACATTGCCATACCTTTAGGGGAGGCATTAATCACTGTAAGTGAATGCCCCTAGTAAAAGCATAACATGCTGTGCACAGATTCTCCATCTATATGTGTTATGTCACTAATAAGAGTCCGATTCAGAGCTGAACAATTTAGACTGCTGTACTCTTACAGTTGAGTAATCTTGCATTGTAGGTTAATTTACACTACCTAAAGAGTAAAGTTCCTGTCACAGATGTGATTAGGAACAGAGAAATATAATGGCAGAAAAAGACTATATGGTCTTACTAGTCTGCTCATCCACATCAACTATACATCTTTACAATTCCTACCACTCCCTCAGAGATCCTTTGTGTTTATCCCATACTTTTTTTGAATTCAGATATTGTCGTTTTCTTCTCTTCTTCCACTGGGAGGCTGTTCCACGCATCTTCTACCTTCTCTGTAAAGAAATATTTCTGTGGATTACTCCTGAGTTTATCCCCTTTCATTCTCATCCTTCATTCTAAAACCTTTTTGTTGAAAGAGGTCTGCGTCCTCTGCATAGAGAACTTGGAGGTATTTAAATGTCTCTTTCATATATCTCCTATCCTGCCTTTCCTCTAAGATATACGTGTTTTATATCATTAAGTCTGTTCCCATATGCTTTAGAAAAAAGACCATAGGCTATTTTAGTAGCCACCCTCTGGACGGACTCTAGCTGGTTTATATCCAATTGAAGGTGCAGACTCTAAACCTGAACACAGCATTCCAAATGAGGGCTCATCAGGAACCTATATATTGGCCATAACATTTCCATTTTCTCTTTGCCATTCCTCTCCCTATGCACTCAAGTTTCTTTCTGGCTTCTGGCTTTTGCCATTGCCTTTTCCACCTGTTTAGATGCTTTACGATTAGTCTTGGTGCTGTCCCAAAAATGCCCATGCCCTGCCCCTTTTCTTCCTCCTTAATCTCGATGCGCGCACAGGTATGTATGCGGGTACTACCCGGCTTCTTAAAATTTGCGTTGCTCGGGTACGTGAGTATATGGGTGTTGCTCGGCATACGTGAGTATATGGGTGTTTTTATGAAAGCAACGCTTTTAAAATCGACCTGTATGTGTGTGTGTGAGAGGGAGGCCTGTCTGAGTGAATGAGGGCCTTTCTATGTGTGGGAGAGAGGGTGTGAGCGAGAGAGCATATGTATGAGTGTGTGTTTGTGTTTGGAAGAGTGTGCATGTGTGGGAGATTCTATACGTGTTTATGAGTGAAAGAGGACAAACGTGTATAATTAAGTGTGTGTATATGAGAGAGAAAGTAGAAAGTTTGTATGCAACAACCCCCACTTCCCACTCCCCACCACATCAGCTAATCCATGATAATCTCAAGACCTCCGGAAATCCAAAATTCCCAGGTATGGTGAGTGGTTTATTGTATATCTTTGTTAATTTTAATCATTGGGTGTTAATATTTGATGTGTATGCTGTTTTTCAATTTTTGTTTTGGAATTGGAACTTTATTTTTCAAATTTTTAATTATCGTATGCCATTTGCTATTTTGAAATATTCCTTTTACTAGTATGGTTTTACTATTATTGATATTTTATATTACTTCATTTTATTTTTTGATATTTTATGAAGAATGGCAGTGTTTCTATTTCTGAACAAGGAAACTCCATGGATATCCAAGTTTGTCATAAGGAATAAGGTCACAAATCAATATAAAATGAAATAAACCACCTTACCTCAAAAATATCATGGAAAATTGAAGACATCATTTTAAAACGACCATCATACTAGGCAACATAGATAGTGAAAAACACTTTACTGCTCTGCCTTATTTATAATCTTGGGTCATTTTAGAATGTCTTCACCAAAATCATACAGGGGTAGATTTTAAAAAAACGCGAATAGGCGTACTTTTGCTGGCGCATCAGGCGCCAGCAAAAGTACGCTGGATTTTAGTAGATACGCGCGGAGCCGCGCGTATCCACTAAAATCCTGGATCGGCGCGCGCAAGGCTATGAATTCTGTATAGCCGGCGCGCGCCGAGCCGCGCTGCCTACCCCCGTTCCCTCCAAGGCCGCTCCGAAATCAGAGCGGCCTTGGAGGGAATCCTCTAACGCCCTCCCCTCATCTTCCCCTCCCTTCCTCTATCTAACTCACCCGCCTGGCCCTGTCTACACCCCCCCCTTACCTTTCTCCGGGGATTTACGCCTCCCGGAGGGAGAAGTAAATCCCCGCGCGCCAGCGGGCCTCCTGCGCGCCAGGCCGCGACCTGGGGGCGGGTTCGGAGGGCGTGGCCACGCCCCCGGACCGCCCCGGGCCGTAGCCACGCCCCCGTAGCCACCCCCAAAACGCTGCCGACACGCCCCCGAAACGCCACGACGACCGGGCCCGCCCCCAACACGCCCCCGACACACCCCCCTCGGAGTACCCCGGGACTTACGCGAGTCCCGGGGCTCTGCGCGCGCAGGTAGGCCTATGTAAAATAGGCTCACCGGCGAGCAGGGCTCTGAAAATCCGCCCCACAGTGAATATGTTCCTCCAAAACCAATGTACTCAAGTACAGATATTTTTTGAAATTTTTCTATGCAAGTAAAAACAGAAGTTTTTCTTAATTGCAGAATTAATGTGTTGCATCAATAATAGTAGAGAATCAACTTATCCTATCGCTTGGAACTTGTCTGGAAATGCACAAAAATGTAGCAGATTCTCTTCTGCGAAATAGGTACTCTTTAAGTCAGAGCAATTGGATGTTGCAAATATCGCCGCCGCAGTCCATTAATACCGCCGATAGTGATGCCTGATATGGGTCAGTGTTTCAGACATAAATCCTTCTTCATAGGGCTCAAAAGATGCATCTGAAAGATAACATGATAGATGAAACTAATATAAAAAATATATATCAATAAAAATAAAGGAGTAAGGAGCCATACTTCAATGTGTCAGCCTGATCTTGTGTCAACGGCGTTTATTTCCGTCAATGCAAACCAGAACTAAGCGGAACCCACTCAGCTTTTAAACTGACCCATATGTCAATCAAAAATGAAGAAGGACTTCTGTCCAAAACATGGACCCGTGTGGGGCATCACTATTGGCAGTATTAATGGACAGCGGCGGGGATATTTGCAACAGTTTTGGCATGGGAGGTTTACTATATTGTAATTGCAATTCACTTTACTCATGGTTTTGAGTACCAAGCCTACACCCAACATGCATTACAATAGGTCTGACACCATAAGGGATCCTAGTGTTTTTTGTGCCTAATAGGGTTTTCTGGTTGATATACAATACATATATTATATTTACATGCACTGCTGTAAGTGATACTTTTATCACAGAATGTCCATTTTTATGTAAAACCTATTATTATAAATGCATAATTTTTACTTGTGTTTTTGGGCTGGGACTGGATCTGGGAGCAGGGTAGGTGCAAGGTGGAAACTTCTCCTAGGCCACCTAATATTCTTGCACTGGCCCTGCTTTGACCAGTTCTTTTGAACATTTTTGTAAGCAAAATTGCAGACAGATTGTCAGAAAAGTTTGTCTTTTTGCTAATGATACCAAAATCTGCAACAGATTAGACACCCAAGAATGTGTGAAAACCATGAAGTGAGGTCTAGCAAAGCTCAAGGAATGGCTTAAAGCAGTGTTCCCTCTAAGGATTGGGTTAATGTGTGCAAAATGTTTTGGCTCTCACCCTGTGAGTACTACTTTCTTTGATGCAAAAAGTCTATCAATTTTATGCTCACAGCAACCCAATCTTTAGAGGAGACATTGGCTAAATCCATCCCTTAAAATAATCTCCTAATCTCACAACAGTTGCAATAAAATATGTGAATGAAAAAGTATTGTCTGCAAGAACATTCAAAACTGCTTTCAGCATGCAAGTGAAATTAATAAATAGCCAACTTCTGTTTAAAATAAAAATGCTATAAAAGCCAGCGATAAGTACCATCTTTTTCACAGCAAGAATTAAAGTTACATAAGAACTGGACCTTTAAAATACAGACATTTCTTCACTAAATACAGAATAGAAAGACCATAAAGTATAAATAGAAATATGCCAACAAAAACTGTCCTGGGAAACCACAAGCCCGATGACATTATGCAGTATAAAATGGAAAAACAGAATCATCATCATTCCTCACAAAACATCAAGCAATAAAACAAGAGATATAAAACATCATTCATAATATTTATTTAGCATTTTTATATACCGCAATTCATGTAGCAGAGTTACATATCATTTCGGTTTACATTAGAACATTGAACAGGCATGTAAGAATGCAATTACATAGAACAAGCGAGATAAACTAGGATCAAAGTAACTGGGGAATAACGTGCAACGAATAAATAGACAAGTAATAGAAGTCTGTTGTAGAGATTAAATTAATCTGGTTAAAGATTAATTTAATATTAAAAACATACTAATAAAAAAATGTCAAAACAGTTGATGACCATCCAATAATTGAAAAAACTTGCATAAATTTGTTCTCTTTCCCAAATACCAATAAAATATTTCAAAACATCTGTTGAGTAAAACATCCAATATTAAAAAATGCTCTAAATTTCCCCCCCCAAAAATAAAATATTTCAAAACAGTAGCATCAACTTACACACAATAATTAAACAAAATAAGGATGAAAAAGCTCCTGCTCTCCATACCTGGGATCTTTTGATTTGCAGTCATGCTGAGATTGTCACAAACTTTATCTTCTGTCTCTCTCTCACACACACAATAACACATTCATTCTCTCACACACTCCTGCTCTTATATACATGCCAATGCTCTCTCACATACTCTCTCCCTCTTACAAACACTGGCCCGGATTTTAAGTGGTACGCGCGGGTGTAGATTTGTCCGCGCAACCCGGCGCGCACAAATCTATGCCGATTTTATAACATGTGCACGCAGCCGTGCGCATGTTATAAAATCCGGGGTCAGCGTGCGCAAGGGGGTGCACACTTGTGCACCTTGCACGCGTCGAGCCCTAGGGGAGCCCCAATGGCTTTCCCTGTTCCTTCCAAAAGTTCCCTCCTTCGCTCCAAAATTGGAGCGGCCTCGGAGGGAACTTTCCTTCTGCCCCTCCCACCTTCCCCTCCCTTCCCCTACCTAAACCCCCCCCCCCGACCTTTGTTTTTAAAGTTGCACAATCCCCCGGCCTAGAGGCCCTACGGAGGCCTCTGGCCAAGTCCTGCCCCACCCATACCCCGCCCCTTTTTTCAAGCCCCGGGACATACGAGTGTCCCAGGGCTTGTACGCGTTGCTGGACCTATGCAAAATAGGCTCGACACGCATAACCCCCCTGCGCGCGTAAATCCAGCTGGATTTACGCACGCAGGGCTTTTAAAATCTGCCCCATTATGAGTGTGTGCATGCCTCTGAGAGCCTATATGTGACACATAGCTTCTCACAGGTATGCTTACATACAAGCTTTTATAGTCACACAACACACTCAGGCTCACACACACACACACACACACACATTCACACATATACACACAGGCTGTCATGCAGACATATACACAGATATGCATACAGGCTCTCACTTGAAGCATGCACACAAACAGACTGACATACACATATGAGCACAGGCACTCACACACAGGCACACAAACTCTCACACATATGCACACAGGCACTCACACAGATATAGTCAAAGAAGCTCTCACACAGGCTCT
The DNA here is from genome assembly GCF_901001135.1 of Rhinatrema bivittatum. Classification (NCBI taxonomy): domain Eukaryota; kingdom Metazoa; phylum Chordata; class Amphibia; order Gymnophiona; family Rhinatrematidae; genus Rhinatrema; species Rhinatrema bivittatum. The sequence goes on along the minus strand of NC_042616.1, from coordinate 737,392,764 downwards.
CATACAGACATCTATACAAGCTTTCACATAGACACATAGACTCTTACACATACACGTCTTGCTCTTTTCTTCGAGCCACAATGGGACGAGCTCCACCACAGCTCCAATGACCTCTTTTTTTGTTTTGCGCTATGGTGGGATGAGTTCCAACATGGCCCCACTGGACTTCTTGCCCTGGGAAGGAAAAGCTGTGCACACCCACAGGAAAAATTGTGTGCACACTTGCAGGTTAGTGGAAACACTGGTATAGAGTTTGGCAGCTAAAATTTAATGATAAAAAATGCAGAGACATGAATTTGGGCTGAAACCCCCCAGGGATCAATATAGTATAGGGGGTGAAATTCTTCTAAGCACAAAAGAAAAGTGAGATCTACCAGACACACACACACACACACACACACACATATGCTCTCTCGCTCACACCCTCTCTCCCTAACAAACACAGGCCCTCATTCATTCAGACAGGCCCCCCTCTCACACACATACATACAGGTCAATTTTAAAAGTGTTGCTCGCGTAAAAATGGCCACATACACACGTATGCAGGCAGTGCTTGAGTAATGCGCATTTTAAGAAGCTGAGGAAGTACACATGAATATACCTGGGCGTGTGTCAAGAATAAAGAGGCAGAAAAGGGGCAGGCCATGCACGTAACCCTGAAGTTTGCAAAGGCTGATCATGGCACGTTAGCATCTTACCTGCATAACTTTACTGCTTGTCCTCATGAGGCGCAAGTCTGGAGATTTTGCGTTTTGAGACCGGGGGTGGGAAGAGAGAGGCTGTTATGATCCTGCCCGCGGACCCTATCCCACGGACAGGACCTCACCTTCTCCCATGCTGGCCTGACGCTGCTGCCTCTCCTCCATGGCCTGGGCCGACCTTGAGCTGTGCTGCCTCCTTCCTCTGTGATGCTTCGCCGCTGGAGTCCCTCCATGCGACCTTGGAGCAGCCGCCGACGTTCCTCCATCTTCGCGGCCTTTGCCGCTCCGGACTGCTGCCACTCCTACGTGGCCCTCAGCCGCCGCTGACGTGCCTCCATCCTGCGGCCCGGGAGTCGCCACTACCAGAACCTCCTTCATGGCTGTGAGCCACGCTGCTGACTCCGCCTCTTCCTCCCATTTAAAGGGCCAGCAGCAGGAATCACTCCATGGCCCCTCCGGATGATGTCATCTCAGTACTTCCTGGGTTAGTCCTATATAAAGGCCCTGCTTCAGTTTCTCGGGGCATTCGAATCGGATTCCATGGTCATCCATGTCTCCTCTTCTCTGGTCAAAGTCCTTTGAGGTCTGCTCCTGTCCAGATGGCTTCATGTTCCATGTTCTTCTTATTCCTGATGTTCTCCATCTGATGTTCCGGGTCTCATCCCTCGTTGGACCTTCTTCGCGGTATGTTCCAGTCCTTGACTCCCTCTTCCTGAAGCCCTGGTGTTCCTTGTCTGTGTCCAGATGTCCAGATGTCCTTGTGTCCAGAGGTACCAGTCTATTTGCCTGAGTCACTCCATGGGCCAAGGGCTCACTCTCTCCCAGGAGCAGGCGATCGTGCCTTTGCGTCCCTCCTCAGGACCCGCTGGGTGAGTTCGCAACAGAGACACACAGAATATGATGCTCTATATATCTCCCACTGTAAGAGGGACACTTTTTTTGGGGGGTGAGGGGGGGGGGGGGGTGGTGGCGGCAGTGTAACATCGGTCTGCCTAGGGCGCAAGAGTCTATAGACCCTTGTATCACCACCCCCCCAAAACTCACCCTTAGTTTAAGTGCTTCTCTTACAATGGGATTATATATAAAGTTCAAAATCTTGGTAAACCCAGTGTTTTTATGTAAACTATAAGGGAATAGCTACGCACTATGTTTGTAGGACCATGCCTCACGGGGTCTAGGTATTTTAACCTGACTCTTTCTTGTGGGTTTTGGTCCGTTTTACTTTAAATTTTTTCACATTTTTTTCTTTTTTCTTTTTGCAATTTCAATTATCACGCTCACTTTCAGCACATTTTTTCAATCTTTTGTTGGATTAGTGTCAAGCTGATAGAAACTCCAAACATAGTCACATATCAAAGTACTTCAAACGTCACTTTTTTTCTTAGCCAGAAAACAATTCATTTAACAACAGTACTTATCCTGTATAACCCCGACACGATCGCGTTTCGGACCCACGCTCTAACGGTCCTGCTTCAGGGGGACAACAATTTTCATTTTCTTCTGTGACAAACAGGCTGAGAGGAAGTCTTCAATAGCTGTCTCCAATCATTTATTTATAGCTGCGATCCCCGCTTGGAATCGCCTCACCTTTGAAACATGGCTCATACCGGATGGCTTTTAAAGAACAAGAAGCGGAAATCCCTCCCCTTTCTTCATTCCCTGATTGTTTACATCTCAACACCAACTAAAGTGAATACACCCATCCATTTTGACGAGACAGACTCGTTTTGGAAAATGCCGACGTGATAGAGAACTGTGAGTTTCAAAATGTCCAAGGGTTGTGGTTGCAGAACCTGTGGATATTTCCTTAAGAGATGTATGGCGTATAGTGGCTCATACAGAATCTACTTGGGCCCTCACAGTTTCTTAACAGTGCAATTTCTCTGCTGGTGTTTCCTTATAATCGTTGGACTATGAGGATAGAATTTAGTCTCTTGAAACTCAAGTGATATGTGATTTCTCCACTCTTTAATCAACTACCACTGCTAATATTAAAGACATTCTGGATTTGCATTATAAATGTGAATTATGGAAAAATAGGGTGAGAACTAAAAATCTTAGATTTCTGAATTTCCCACAAACTAGGTTATTATCTGTTCTTGAGCTTTTTAAAAAGTATGTAATAGAAATCCTGCAGTTTTTTAAAGATACATTTTTCTTATTATCTAATTGTTACTATATACCAGCTAAGATGAAAGTTCCTAGTCAAGGAGATGATGTTTCTGATATAATGGCTCCTATAAATAGTTCTGATTTCTCTTTATGGTTGCAGAATTCTCAGGATTCTATACCTACTAGATCTACACTTATTGTTACATTTGCCTTAGAATCAGATAAAACCTTGTATTTTGTCAGTATAAGAATATTTTTGTGGGTAGAAAGTTTAAATTTTTCCTGATGTGTTCCAACAAACCCATGCACATAGTAAGTGTTTTCTTGTTTTAAAACCTCATGTTCTTTCCTTGGGGGCCTCATTTTTCTTAAAATGTACTTGTAAGTGTGACGTTATCCACCAAGGAACACATTCATTTTTGTAGACCCTCTCCACTTAGAAAATTTCTGTTGCGACCGTTGCTGCCCGACGTCTCCACTCCTCCCTCCTTACCTCCTTGTTAACTTCCTCTTGCTCAAGTGGAAGGTTGGCTGCCGCAGTGTCTTTCTGCCGACTCTCTCTGGCATCCCTGGAACAGCTTGACACTGCAATCTGCCATGATTTACATGAGCTTAAGGGCACACGCACTGCGTGGCCCCGACTGATGTACCAGCAGTGGCGTGAACCTCAGGGACGTCCGCCTGAGATGACGTCATCCGTACCGGATATATAAGGTCTCTGGAACCGCTATCTAATCGAATTAGCAAGGGTTACGCTACCTAAGCTACTCTGCCTCCTCTGACTTACCAGGGGTACCCGCTCCACGGGGGCCTCGCTTTCTCTTTGTTTTTCAGGTCAGTCAGGAACAGGTACTCGCTCCTCGAGGGCCCATGTTCCCGGACTGGTTACTGAATACCTCTTCTGCCTGGAAGTCATTGCTGCCTACAACACCAGTGAGTCACCATCTCTCTCTCTCAGAGCTTTCCCTGGAACCAGGTACTCGCTCCTCGAGGGCCTACTTCATTCCAGCTCCTGGGCTGCTTCATGAGACTACTGTGTGAGTGTTACCATCAAGGTTCTGATCCTGAACTCTGCATACCCTGCCTACTCACTATATTCAGTTTCTCTACAGCTCAGTATCCAGGATCACGGTTCCATTATCTGAGGGACTACTGCCCAGCCGGGCACTTCCAGCTCACTACTGCCACCTCTGGTGGTTCAATATACTGTTTAATAAAAGAACTAGTGTGTGTCTGTCTCTATACTCTGAGCCTGACTGGTGGTCCCTCTCGGGGTATCCTCCTGGGGGCATGGTCATCTGCCACTGGCCCAAGGATCCACCCACAATTACACCAACAGAGTGCTGACTCCCACCACAGATACTACACTTTCCTGATGGATAAATCAACAAACCAGTAGAATATGGGTGCCAGACTTTTTTTATATGGTCAGGAACAGAACATTAATATTCCATTTGTTTCTTCTGAGTTTCCCCTTTTTTCGATTCCTAATAAATGTGGACTTTTTGAGAATTTAATGTGATTAATTTTTCTTATATGTCCTGGATATTCTTCTTTTGCCTGGTATTATTTCATGTTTGCTATATGATTTAAAATGTAATAAAGAAAAATTGCATGTCTCAGTAAATAGGGTTCATTGGCACATGGCGAACCCCTCCCCCCCGTTTTTTTTATACATCTTGTAGAGGCAGAAGGGGTAGCTAATGAGGTCTTTGTAGATTCAGGAAGTTGCCAGATCCTGATTCACCCCAGGCGATCCGCCTTAATTACTGAGAATGGAATAACCATAATCTGGAGACAATAAAGTGTATCCATGGAGACCCGAGAACACCCTATCACTTGTGGCTATGAAGGAGGGTGAAAAATATACAAAATGTAAGCAAGAGCTCCCCTTCCCCTAGGAACCCTCTTTAAAATTTATTTGAGAGTGCTAAACTCAACATAAATTAGCCCAGCTGTCGAACAACAAGGGAAGGCCTGGCTCAGGATGACACTGGCAGACCTGAGAATCTCCATTCACTTCCTTGAAGGGCTTTATGACCTGGGCCACCTATGCTATGCATTCAGGTCAGATGAGTGGTGCCTGCACCTCTATGTCACAGATATTGGCTACTTCATGGAATATATGAAGCTGCTGTACCAACATGTATTATATTCATGTTGTGGAATATAAGACTTTCAAATAAATAAATAAATGCATAAATACATAAACCTGGCCAGCAACTGGTTAATGGAGGTTTACCTTGTGCCCATGTCCTGCAGTGGCAAGCCCATCTCTGCTTGTTACTACATCTACCATATAAATGGGCTTGGACCGATGTGCCGCAAATGCGCAGTAGAGAGCATGCGCAAGAGCACGTCGGTCAGAGGGCAGCAGCATGGTGCTGGGCAGGAATGAAACGGCGGGGAGGAGCAGCGGCGACGGCGGCAGCACAGAAGGTCTCCGGGGGGGGGGGGGGGGGGTGTGTGTCTCTCTCTCGCGCGGGGAGAAGCGGCGGCACAGACATAGAAATGGGAGGTCTCCAGGGGTCTCTCTCTCACGTGCACGCCTCATCACCAAGCGTCGGGCGGGCCAGCAACGAGCCCGGGGGAGAGGCGCGCAAGAGAGAGAGACCCCTGGAGACCTCCCATGGAGCAGCGGCGGTATCTAAGCGTCAGGCGCGCGTTCTGGATAAGAGAAGAGGGAGTGGAGGAGGGCTGAGGGAGAGGGATGGGGTTGTGGAGGAGGTGGGAGGGGAAGGAAGAGGATGTGAGTAAGTGGGGAGGGTAAAGTTGTGGAGTACAGAAAAAGGGAGTGGAGGAGGACTGAGGGAGAGGGAAGGGGTTGAGGAGGTGGGAGGGGAAGGAAAGGGAAAATGAGAAGGGATGGAAGGAAGAGGATGTAAGTGGGAAGGATAAAGTGGAGTAGAGAAAAAGAGGGAGTGGAGGAGGGCTGAGGGAGAGGGGAGAAGGGGAAGGAAAGGGAAGGTGAGAGGGAAAGGAAAAGGGAAGAGGATATGACTGAACAAGTGGGAAGGGTAAGAAGTTCTGGAGAAGAGAAAAAAGAGTGGAGGAGGGCTGGGAGAGGGAAGGGGTTGTAGATGAGGTGAGAGGGGAAGGAAAGGAAAGATGAGAGGGGATGGCAGGAAAAGGGAAGTTGTGGAGAACAGAGCGGCTCTAACCGGGCCGGTCTGACCGATGGAATCTTGTCCATTTTAACGGGCTTAACGGCTAGTAACAGCATAAAAAATGCCTGCTGAAGGTGCAGGATTACCCCACCCCCATCTCCAGCACAGTATGCTGGCACAGAGCAGAGAAGATACCAATCAACAGGGCTGTCATGGACAGGTTGATATCGTTGGCTGGGATCTGGGCCATAATATCAGAGGAGGATACCCTTCCCCTCCCGCCTGCTTTGCTCAGAGTTGATCCTGCAAATCAAGATAGTTTCCTCCTATTCCTAATGGCAACTGAAATCTCCATTGGACTGCTAGGGATATCCATCCTTTTTCATACTCTTCTCCTTCACTCTGCTGAACTTTGCAACTTTCAGCCAGACATTCTGGTACGTTTTATTTTTCCCCTCAGACAAGCAGCTCCAATTGATTTCCACTAATGGAACATTATCTTAAAAAAATTAACTAAAAAATGTGCATTTGTAGTTAATTCCATTTGGTTAATTAATGCAATTAATGAGTAACTAAAGGAGTATTTTAGTTTATGTTTCTCATTAACTGCTCAACTAATACACATCTGTTAATCATTGCCTTATCCCTGATAATGTTCTAACTTTAGGTTGTATGTTATTGTCCTGTTCTTTGTTTGTAATATATTTAGAGGGCAATTAAAAAAACTATTTACCCAGATAAATTGGCCTATTTGCACATCACCCTCCTCTGCTCACAGAGGCTTCCACAGCTTGTGTACTTATAACCAGATTGAGGAAAAGTTTTCCCAGGGGTAGGGAGAAGGCAGGCTAGGGAAACAATATACATAGATCTAATTGTCAAATCTACCCAGAGATGGTAATTTTAAAATGAATATGCATGTCCCCATACATGCATGTATTGGCATGTATGCTAAAATTTTAAATTGTGCACATACTTTCACACATGTCTTAAAATACACCAACCGTGTGTAGGTAAGCTCCTAATTTTAAGAGGTTACTCAAAGCTAGCGCGAGTGTTTTCCATAGGACTTTTCTGGCTTTTATACGCATATGTAAGCAGATTTTAAAACATGCTCACGTGAGGCACATACATTCCCAGTTTCCCAATTAGTCCACTAATTTGTCCAGTTAATATTGAGATCTTTCAGACCCTTCTGGTTCTTCATCTTGCATGGCCCCTTGTTGATCCAGACCACTCTCCTAGTTGATCTAGCTCTAAACAGTGATTTCTATAGACTTAATCTCATCAGCAGCAACAGTAAATATACATGGCTAACAGGCGGCTGGTTTTAAAATACAGATTTACAGACATAACTGTTGGCCCACCCGGAACGCTCATGTCCTGCTTGTTTTCCACCCCCTTTTCTTAGCTTGTACATGCACCTATACACATGTAATTAGTGGCTTTTAAAATCTATATTGCTCACAAATGGTCCACATAAATGGGCCTTTTATTGTGAGCAGTATACCCAGCTATCCCTGGCTAGCTGTTGCAGAAGTGGACCCTTGGACCGAGGTGAGATTGGCGCAACCCACAGGGAGGAGCCCTGCAGGTCCTCACCATTGGCAGGCGGAGCTGGCTGGAGCAGAGGCCCAACAGGAACTTCACCACTACCAGGCCATGTTCCCCTTAGGTTGATCCCTCATGTGCCAGAGCCAGCTGGACGTAGGTGGGGGCCTCTGAGCTGAGATGAATTCATGGGTGAAGAGACAGTGACCAGTGGGCAGAGAAATGATTCAGTCCAAGCAGAGTCAGGGCCGGCAGCAGACAGCAAAATGAGAAGGAGGCTGAGGTTGGGGCAGGTAGCGTTCCAGAAGAAGAGAAGCAAGCAAATGGTCACAAGGCAGACAGCGGTCATGATGGTCAAGAAGAGGTCCAAAGTCAAGCCAGGAATTCATGAGAAGACGAAGCCAAGGTATGATCCGAAGTCAAGCAGAAGGAAGAAGGTCTGGAACAACAGCAGGAAGGCATGGAAGATGGATATAGGGACTCTGAAGACACAGGAACATGCAGGCAAGGTACAGGAGCAGAGACAGGAACAGGAACCAAGAATGTCATGGCAAACAACAATTCAGCAGAGTCCGACCTATTGCAGAGGCACCTGATGCAGGGCACAGCAGGCCTGTGACATCATCTCAGGATGCCATGGAGGATTTCGCACCATAGGCCCTTTAAAAGTGCATCAGTTGCAAGTTTGAGCGCCTAGGGACACCCTGCTCAGTTGAGCAGTAGCCCTAGCACAGTACATTGGGCCTTTGTGGCGGTCAGCTATATCTTCGTCCCACTAGCATGTGGCCTGGGGCCTGGGAAGGGAGGTAAGAGTGCTAGTCATGGGATGGGCCCACAACCGGCCAAATGCAACGGTACTCCCTCCTCTAAATCCCCTCCCCAAGGGGCTTGGGCTTCTTAGGGTATGATACATGGAATGTCCTCAGGAGGTTGTCTAGGATATTCAAGGCAGGTTCTCATGAATTTTCTTCTGAGCTAAACCTCTCACAGGAGAGCAGATATTCCCATCTCTTGTTCCTCCGTCATACGTCCAGTACTTCATTCACCTGGTTTTCTTCAGCAGAGATGTCTCGAGGTTTTGGCACCCTCCGGGACAGCCATGTGAGGACCAAGGGCTTAAGGAGGGAGATGTGGAAAATGTCGCGGATTCCGAGAGAGGTGGGTAGGGGTAGTTGGTAGGTTATGTGCCCTACCTGGTGTGTAACTGGGAAAGACCCAAAATAGCGAGGTGCAAATCTCATGGAAGGCATTCGGAGCCAGATATGGCAGGTGCTCAACCACGTCTTTTCTCCAGGTCTGAATTGTGGTGCAGATTATTAATGTGCATCTGTTGCTCTCTTGGTCCTTTGTGCAGCCTTCCTAATCATCCAGAGATCCTGGAGTTCTTGCATGGTTAATTGGGCTGCTGGAGAGGGTATGGACAATGGTACTGGCAGTGAAGGGGAGGGCTGCCTCCCATACACAGTCTGGAAGGGCAAGGCTCCTGTGGCAGCATAAACATGGGAATTATTTGAAAACTCTGCCCATAGGAAGAGGGCAGCCCAATCATCTTGGTGGTCATTGGTATAGGCCCTCAAGAAGGTCTTCAAGGTCCGATTAGTTCGTTACGATTGACCATTCACTTGAGGGTGGTAGGCAATGGTATAATTCAGCAAAGGGAGTGCCAATATCTGGCAGTAAACAGAGAGAGAGAGACTGGCCATAATGTCATGGCCCATAGGTAGGTATTTGTATCCCTATGGTAGGCCCACCTAGTAACTCGAGGTGGGGATTAGGTAAGAGTGTAGGGGGTTAGGGGCCACTTTGACATTCTACATGACACCTCCGAACAGAACAGTGGTCTCTTGTGAAGATTTGATGGCCTTCGGAGTGAGGGCCATCAAATCTTCATGAGACCACTGTTCTGTTCGTAAGTGTCATGTACAATGTCAAAGTGGCCCCTAACCCCCTACACTCTTACCTAATCCCCACCTCGAGTTACTAGGTGGGCCTACCATAGGGATACAAATACCTACCTATGGGAATGACATTATGGCCAGGCTCTCTCTCTCACTCTCTCGCTCTCTCTCTCTCTCCCCCCCCTCTGGACCCTTCAATTCACCTGAAATAGGCCTTACAGGAGACATCACAAAGGGCAATGAAACCTTACCGCACAGTCACAGCAGCTATCACACAGCGTAACGCAATTCAAAGAAGTGTTGTTAAAATCAGCATTACAGCTGTGCAATAGCTCTTCGCAGACAGGCTAACCCAGCCCACTCTCCGCCCCTAACTCCTATTTTCTGAATTTGCATCACACCATACGATATGGTGCGATCGCATGCGTTAAACATGTTTTCGCATGCGGTAAGGGCCTATCGCATGCGTTAACGGGGCTTTTCGCATGCAATAAGCCCTTAACGCATGCGAAAACACCTTATCGCATTTTGATAAATGACCCCCTCAGTTTCATGTCCCTGGGCTAGAGAAGGATAGGACAGTTTAAAGAGCAAATCAGATGAAGGAATTTAGTGGATTTACTTATCTAAAATGTATTATAGTTGAATGATTAGCTGGTAACAAGTACATACAAGAAAAACTAGTAAATAATACAATCAATGACAACAAATTAATAAAATATTTTTCTTTTTTTTTTTAGAACCAGTTCTCTTGAAAGAATTAGTGTATTATCAGATAAGTATTTTTCTTTTCTTTTCTATCTCTATAGATATATTTCTGGATTGATCAAATTGTATTAAGAATTGATTCTTTTTGTGTCCTTCTCGCAGGAGTTCCTAATTTCCAGATGGGTTGTCAGAGTTAAGTATTTATCTCTTCATTGTTTTATTTTAGTAATGTTGTTTTTGTATGTTTCTTTTCTGTATTTGAGTGTTTTTGTCCTTTGTCACAGTACTTTTGTTTAATTATCTTTAAAATTTTTGGTGTGCACACTTAGGGCCTGATTTTAAAGAGCATTTACATGTTTAAAAGTGGGTTTTACACAATTGCTACAATATATGCCATTCAGTTGTCCATAGGATATTCATGTGTAAGTTTACTTTATGAGCATAAATGGCTTTTTAAAATTGCTCCAAAAATGTTACATTTGTGCATGTAACTCCTTTTAAAATTACTTCCTATGGGGCGGATTTTAAGAGCCCTGCTCGCCTAAATCCGCCCAAATCCGGGCGGATATAGGCGAGCAGGGCCCTGCGCGCCGGTGAGCCTATTTTACATAGGCTCACCGGCGCGCGCAGACCCCGGGACTCTCGTAAGTCCCGGGGTTCTCCGAGGGGGGCGTGTCAGGGGGGCGGGCCCGGTCGTTCCGGCGTTTAGGGGGCATGCCGGGAGCGTTTCGGGGGCGGGCCCGGGGGCGTGGTTACGGCCCGGGGCGGTCCGCACAAGCCTGCGATAGCCTTGGAAAATAAGGCCCTAATTTTGCAGTTTTAAACAACCACCTGAGGTCCATGTCTAGAACTTTTGATTATAAAATATTACAAATCTTATACTATCAAAGACCCTCTTGACAAGCTAAATGAAGAAAAATAAGGGAAAGATAAGTAATAGATAGAAATGTACACAAACTAGAAATACTCTTTTTTGCCCTTGGCTGCCACACCTCCAACCAGAAATAAAAAAAAAATAAAAGAAAATGCTACTTACTCTTTAGCAGTATTTTTAAGTGTATAAAGCTTAATGTAACAGACACATGGTTCTGTTACCATTAAGACTTGGAAAAAACCTTTCAGGTAAATTTTAAAAGCCCGTTGTATGCGTGAACTGGGAGATATGTGCACAAGTATGGCTGGTGCGGGCCAACCAAATTTTGAAAGCTGCACAGATATGTGCGTATCTCTTGCTCCTCGCACATCTCTAAACTTTTCAGACAAGGGCAGGATGTAGCCTGGGCAGGGCATGGCCAAGAGATGTGCGCGTGTCGAGGTCCAGTGAAGCGTAAGTTTACTTTTGCTATGAAGGAGATGTAAGTTAAAATAAAATATAAAAACTAGCCATAACTGTGGTGATTTAAGGGACTGGAGTAACTAACTGGAGGAAATGCAGGCAATTAAACCAAAGGAGTTTGGAGGACCTAGCTGTTAACTGGGTGAACTGGAGGATGAACTGGTTAAATTGGCAATGACCTGGATGTGCGCCCCTTATAAAATTCCCTGACTTAAGCAGAGGAAAGGGATTTACGCATCTATGCACGTGTCCACTTTAAATTTTGTGCATATGTGGCCAGGCTATCGGGTAGATTTTAAAACCCCTGCGTGTGTAAATCCTGGGGTTTATGCGCGTGGCCGGGCCTTAGAGGCGCCGGGCGAATTTTCAAACAGGCCCGGCCATGCGCGTAAACCCCGGTACCCAAATAAGTTCCAGGGCCTGAAAAGGGGGCAGGCCGGGAGGGGTGTGTTCTGGGCAGGGCGGGACGGAGGCTGGCAGAGACAGCGGCCATTAGCGCTGTCCCGGGGAAGCCGGCGGGCGTATTACTTGTACGCCGGAGGAGCAGCAAGTGACAAAATAAAAAAACAGAGGTAAGGTAGGATAGGTTTAGGGGGTGGGGAGGAGAGAGGAAGGGGAAGGAAGGTTAGGCAGGGGGTTAAGCACGGGGTTAGGGAAGTTCCCTCCCAGTTCACTCCTTAATTGGAGCGGACAGGGAGGGAACTTGGGAAGTGCCGATTGTGTCGCCGTGTGGACTTCGCAAAAGAAACCCCCCCACCCCTTGCGCATGTGCACGCGGCCACCCGATTTTATAACATACGTGCCGGAGTGCGCATGTTATAAAATAGTCGCATCCTTATTAAAATCTACCCCAATGTGCACATTTCAGGATATGCTGGCATGCGTGCATATATATGTGCCCCCGCGCTGATTTGAAAGCTACCATTCCTGTCTAGTGATAAGGGTGCATTTTAGTTAATGGGAGAGGGTTACCATTCAAATGCAGCCCTTCTCTTTGAGGGGTGAGGAATGGCTGTCTCCCTTGAGAAGTGTTTTTTTAAGCAGTCCTGAATAGTTTGCTAACAGATAGGAGGTAGTAAGGAGTTTTTTTGCAATGATTTTTTTCAGGTCCAGTCAGAAGAGCTGGGCAAACCTTGGCTGGAGAGCAGAGATGGATTTTGTATTTTGGCACTCCTAGGCACTGTTGGTGCTGTCACCCTCTCCCAGTCTTCCCTCTCCCCCCAAAATTGGACAACAGGGAGCAGAAGGTCTAAGTTACTGTCTCCTCTTTTCCCTTGGCAGCTCAGGGATAAATTCTGTGGCATTTTTTTTTCTTTTTATTTATTAGGATTTTCAAATATTCAAAGAGGAGAGCTTTGTACAGCAACATTTAGATAGATAAAATAAAGAAAAACATAAAAAGGAAAGATAAACTAGTAACAAAATATATATACTGTCTCGATAATAATCATCAATAATGGGGGGGGGGAATCAGAAACCAAGAAGAAGAGAAAAAAAAGGAAAAATCTAATAACAGGCAGTGTAAATATAATCTCCAACTATAATAAACCGATATATACCCCCTATGATGAGTCAGGGTTGATAGCGGAATTGACCCAATCTAGTACGCAAACATTTTTTCAGTTGGTCAGGATAAAAAAAAAATGAAGGTGTTTGCACCTAGTTTAACCACACATTTTGATGGATATCTTAACAAAAAAGAAGTTCCTATAACTAAAACCTGGGAGTGCATAGAAAGAAACCCCTTACATCGATCCTAGGTCATCTTGGCTAGGTCAGGAAAACGTCTGACTAAGCATCCCAAAAAGAGAAGATTAAAATTCTGGAAATAGGACTTCATAAGAAGTTAAATTCAAAGGGGCAGATTTTCAAAGGGGTACGCGTGTAACCCCCGAAAAGCTGCCCCTTCCACCCCCTGCGCGCGCCGAGCCTATGTTTCATAGGCTCGGCGGCGCGCGCAAGCCCCGGGACGCACATGCATCCCGGGGCTTTCCTGGGGGGCATGTCGGGGGCGTGTCGGGGGCATGTCACGGCTGCTCGTCATAAGGAGTGTTCTGGGGCGGGGCCACGGGCGTGGTTCCGGGCCCAGGGGTGTTCCGGGGCCATGGACGTAGCCTCAGGACCAGCCTCCGGACTGGAACATGGCACGCCGGCGCGCGCAAGTTACGCCTGCCTCGGGCAGGTGTAACTTTTGAAATAAAGGGAGGGGGGAAATTAGTTAGGGCTGGGGGGCGGGTTAGTTAGGGGAAGGAAAGGGAAGGTGGGGGGCACCAGAAAGAAAGTTCCCTCCGAGGCCACTCCGAAATCGGAGGGAACGGAGCCAGGCTGCGCGGCTCTGCGCACGCAGGCTGCCGATTTTGCGCATCCTTCCGCACGCCAACCCTGGATTTTAAAAGATACATGTGGCTACGCGTGTATCTTTTAAAATCTGGCGTACTTTTGTTTGCGCCGGTTGCGCAAACAAAAGTACGTGTGTACGTAGAGATGTGAATCGGAACCGGAATCGGTTCAGATTCCGGTTCCGATTCACATGTGGGTTTTTTTCCATCGGGCCCGATCGCGTTTTGTTTATCGGCTGCGCCCCAGCCGATAAACAAAAAACCCACCCCGACCCTTTAAAAATAACCCCTTAGCTTCCCCCACCCTCCCGACCCCCCCAAAACCTTTTTACAGGTACCTGGTGTTCCAGTGGGGGTCCTGAGAGCGATCTCTCGCTCCGGGCCGTCCTCCGGCTCCCGGGCCGTTGGCTGCCACTAATCAAAATGGCGCCGATGGCCCTTTGCCCTTACCATGTGACAGGGTATCCGTGCCATTGGCCGGATCCTGTCACATGGTAGGAGCACTGGATGGCCGGCACCATCTTGTGCTCCTACCATGTGAGCATGCCTGTGAGAACCTATATTTATTTATTTATTTTATTTAGCATTTTTATATACCGACTTTCCAATAACAGAATTACTGATCAATTCGGTTTACATTTTAACAGAACAATAACATTGACAAGTAAATGTCTTACAAAGAACATTATATTATATTATATGTGACACATAGGCTCTCACAGGCACATAGACACACACACATGCACCCAGGTTCTCACACAGACACATACACGTGAACACAAGTTCTGACAGACTCACACAGATATACACATGCACACAAGCTCTGACTCAGACACACACACATACACATGAACACAAACTCTGACACATATATAAACTCAAGCTCTGACACAAACACATACAAATAAGCACAAGCTCTGACACAGACACACACACAAGCTCTTACACAGACACATGCACACAGGTTCTCGCACACACCCATGGCTTCCTTTCTCCAGGCCATGGTGGGATGAACATAGGCTCCACCATGGCCACCTCTTTACTTCGGGCCATGGTGGGATGAGCTCCACCATGGCCCTGCGGGCTACTCTTTCCTTCGGTTCAGCCATACTGGTCTTTCTGTGAAGGGGTAGGGGAGGAAAGCTGTGAGTGCATGTGAGCAGCTAAAAGGGAAAACTGCCATGGTCTTTCTGCTCTTCTTCTTCCCGCCTTTTTCTGTTTTTGGCCATCAGTGACTTGAGCTCCTCTGGTGGCCCCGTGTCCTCTCCTGCTGCCGTTGCCACCCTCCCAGGTGTGCCTGCCCCTTGCAAATGCACAGTGTGGACACCCAGTCATGCTGAGCCTGGAAACTTTGGGGTTAACTGCTTCTGAAAGGAAAAGGACTTAAGTTTGATGCTTCTTCCGTCTTGCATTTGGAGTGGGTGAACTGCCTGTTTCCAGGGGATCCCTCTCATCAGGGATCCAGCAAGGGTTTGAGAAACCAGAGAAATATCAGAGAGATAACTAACCATGAGTAAGAAGAAAGAAAAGATCTCTGAGGACATCTACCTGATGTCTTCACCCCATGTGGAGAGAGAGGATTTGACTCTCTGTTAACATTTTTACCAGAGTTGGAAGGGGTTTTTCTGCCCACCTGGGAGCTCCACTGGAGGGTGGAAGTTTCCCTGGGCCTTTTTCAGAGATTCCTGCACAGACAGAGGGGAAAAGTATAAGGACAAAGAGAGACCTTGAAGTGCAGAGGATTTATATTATTGCTGTCATTATTTGGACTTGAAAACAGTGACACCAGTGTGGTTATTGGGCTCAATCCTCTCACACAGACGTGCATCAGAGACAACAATCCCCAGGGGCAACTCGTGAGAAGTCCATTCCAGTCCCCCCCAACACCCAGGGTCCTGAAAGAACTCTTTCCTCCCCCCCCCATAGGAAAAATAATCTACACCCTGAGGAAAGAGGCTGAAGGAACAGCTAGCCAGGGTTCCAGCCCCAAAGAGACAATAAACATGTTTATGGCCCCCATCGGAGCGCAGCCTGCCTCCCGGGATAGGGATACAGTAATGTGCTTTCTCCTTCCATAAAGTAGCTAGCCAGCCTGTGCAGTGTATTCTCCACTTCCTTATCTGGTGAGTCAAACTGGGGCAAGTGATGTAAACTGGAACAGGCTGCTACAATTCAGATTTCCAGACGAGCTGGTTTGTCCAGTGCCATTTCGGATACTTTGGTATTAAAGATGTAATATAAGCTGTAAATTAGCCTTAGGGTTTTCAATTTATGTAGTATCCTTTAAAGTCTGAGGACAGTAACTTTCAAACAGCCGTGCGGGCGTAAATGTACGTGCGTATGCTGCTCATGCCCAGAGATGTGGCCATTTTATATCATACGCACGTATACGTGCGTATGATGTAAAATTAGCTGTGTGCGTGTACATGGGTGCACAGTTTTATATGGACACGTGCATGTGTGTGCAAATACCAGCTCTACCGTGTAAGTAGTAGAGCCACAGGGATCAGCTTTATTGGCCACACTATTCAACATATACCTGCTGCCACTATGTCACCTGCTAGCTGGTCTGGGCATCTCACATTACATATACGCTGGCAATATTCAATTAATTTTACCCATTGATGACACAATAGAAAAAACATTAAATATAGCTAACATGTATCTTGATATCATCAAATAGCTACTAAACCAAATGGAACTAGTTATTAATATAGAGAAAACAGAATTCCTACATGTAGAACGTAAAAACATTGAAATCATTCAAAACTCAATCACACTCAAAAACAACCAAAAAATAGAATTAGCAGAGAAAGTAAGAAACCTCGAAGTGATAATTGACACAGAGCTAAGCCTGAAACAACACATATCTTTAAAAGTGAGGGAAGGATACGCCAAACCCATGACTCTTAGAAGGCTAAAACCACTACTAACAACTAATAACTTCCGATCAGTGTTACAAGCTCTGATTTTCGCTAGCACTGACTACTGTAATGCCCTTCTACTGGGTTTACCATACACTACGTTAAGACCACTCCAGATACTACAAAACACAGGCGCTAGAATTCTGACTGGTAAAAGCAAAAGAGACCATATCACCGAAACCCTAGCTGAACTACACTGGTTACCCATTGAGCAAAGAATACAGTACAAAACCCTATGTACCATACATAAATAAATACATAACGAAAAAGCTGAATGGCTGAACACAGCCCTTCGCGTACACGTCCCTCACAGTGCAAATAAAGCACTACTAACTATTCCCTCGGTCAAAACAGCAAGACTAACCCAAGTGAGGGAAAGGGCTCTTTCCTTAGCAGGACCTATACTATGGAACACCATGCCGGTAGAAATCCGTTTACAAAGAGACATTAAAACCTTCAGAAAAAATTTAAAAACATGGCTATTTAAACAAGCGACTCACAGAGAGAATGGAGAGTAGAACCCGAGGAGTATAGGATGCGGTCTGTAGAACACCCACACACATTACCCTAATCTATACGTGTGTGTATTGTAATTTTTTAATTTTTTCGTTCAACAAAAAACCCCCCTGCGCGCGCCGAGCCTATTTTGCATAGGCTCGGCGGCGCGCACAAGCCCTGGGACGTGCGTAAGTCCCGGGGCTTCGCTAGGGGGGCATGTCAGGGCCGACGCGTCATTCGGGGCGTTCCAGGGGCCGTGTCGGAGGCGTGGTGCCAGCCTGGGGGTGTGGCTGAGGCCTCTGAAATGGGTCCCAGGCCGGGGAATCGCGTGCCAGCAGCCTGCTTCTGGCAGGCGTAACTTTTAAAACACAGGTAGGGGGGGTTTAGATAGTGGAAGGGAGGGCAAGGTGCAGGAGGGTGGAGGGAACGGGCAGCGCGCGCAGGGCTCGGCGTGCGCAAGGTGCACAAATGTGCACCCCCTTGCGTGCGCCGACCCCGGATTTTATAAGATATGCGTGGCTACGCGCGTATCTTATAAAATCCTGCGTACTTTTGTTCGCGCCTCGTACGCAAACAAAAGTACGCGCGGGCATAGATTTATAAAATCCACCCCATTATGATTAATCTATTTTAAAGCTGTCACAGATATGAATGGACATGATGTATCACACCCACCAATTAGTATTTATGATGAAACTATGTTACCGTAACTTGATGGCACTTGTTTAATGGATATAAAGACATATATCAACATTAATATTTGTGCCTTGTTGTAAACCATTGTGATGGTACCTAGCTTAACGATGGTATAGAAAAGATTTTAAAATACAAATTTTTTAAAATTAATAAAAAATAGACATTCACACCAATGCAATAGCCTTTTCCCAGTTCGCTCCCAGTTCACTCAGGTAATGGATCGAATTTCCTACCCCACCCCCACCCCCCCGTTAGAGCCTCCCTTTTACCCTTTTAACCCAAATCCTTAAAAGCCTGCTGACTCACCTACTTTTTTTAAATTTTAATACTTACATGACGTTCATAGTAGAAGTAAAAGTTATGCAGTAGGGGATCCCGGCACGCACTCGTGCACGTAAATGCACACACGCACATATCAAGGTAACTTCCTGGAATACCAATTAGGGATGTGAATCGTTTTTTGACGATTTAAAATATCGTCTGATATATTTTAAATCGTCAAAAAATCGTTAGGGCCACGATACAATACCAATTCCCCCGATTTATCGTTAAAAAATCGTAAATCGGGGGAAGGGGGAGGGCAGGAAAACCGGCACACTAAAACCCCCTAAAACCCACCCCCGACCCTTTAAATTAAATCCCCCACCCTCCCGAACCCCCCCCCCCAATGCTTTAAATTACCTGGGGATCCGGCGGTGGTCCAGAACGGCGGCGGTCCGGAACGGCCCCCTCAATAGAATCGTGTTGTCTTCAGCCGGCGCCATTTTTCAAAATGGCCGCCGCAAAATGGCGGCGGCCATAGACAAAAATGATTCGACGGAGGAGGTCGTTCCGGACCCCCGCTGGACTTTTGGCAAGTCTTGTGGGGGTCAGGAGGCCCCCCCAAGCTGGCCAAAAGTTTCCTGGAAGTCCAGCGGGGTTCCGGGAGCGAGTTCTTGCCGTGAATCGTTTTCGTACGGAAAATGGCGCCGGCTATACGCGTATGGCCGGCGCCATTTTCCGTACGGAAAATGGCGCCGGCAGGAGATCGACTGCAGGAGGTCGTTCAGCGGGGGTTTCGGACCGCCGCTGAACGACCTCCTGCACTCGATCTCCTGCCGGCGCCATTTTCCGTACGAAAACGATTCGCGGCAAGAAATCGCTCCCGGAACCCCGCTGGACTCCCAGGAAACTTTTGGCCAGCTTGGGGGGGCCTCCTGACCCCCACAAGACTTGCCAAAAGTCCAGCGGGGGTCCGGAACGACCTCCTCCGTCGAATCATTTTTGTCTATGGCCGCCGCCATTTTGCGGCGGCCATTTTGAAAAATGGCGCCGGCTGAAGACAACACGATTCTATTGAGGGGGCTGTTCCGGACCGCCGCCGTTCTGGACCACCGCCGGATCCCCAGGTAATTTAAAGCATTTGGGAGGGGGTTCGGGAGGGTGGGGGATTTAATTTAAAGGGTCGGGGTGGGTTTTAGGGGGGGTTTAGTGTGCCGGCTCACGATTTTAACGATTTTTCACGATAGTTTACACACCCAAACGGCAACAATACGATTCCCTCCCCCTCCCAGCCGAAATCGATCGTTAAGACGATCGAGGACACGATTCACATCTCTAATACCAATGTCCCGCCCATGCTCCGCCAAGACCATGCCCCTTTTAAAACTTTTCAATTCGTGTGTGTATCAGCGGATATGCGTGTACTCGCACGCTTTTCAAAATCCACGCGGCATGCACTGGCCCGAGACATGCGCGTATCTCCCAGCTATGGCGCGCATACAGCTTTTAAAATCGGTCTATAAATTAGCAGAAAAGAGCAGTGGACAATCTTAAAAAGAAACCACATATTGTTTTAAGTGTTTTTTAAATATCTGCTCGTAAAAGCCAAAATTCAATTCCTTCTTGATTTTGTTTTAATCTGTATTATAGCTATTGCCTGTTTATCACTTTAAAAATGGTTTATTTTATAAAAGGGACATTCTGTCCACCTGATCCATTAGGGAACATAAAAAAAAAGCCTTATTAAATTGTGTTGAGCTGGAAGTAGCCTGGAACATTAAAGTTGTGTTCTTAATTTATCAGACAGTAACAACAACAGAGAGAGAACACAGATTGCAGATAAAAGTAGATCCCACTACAGCAACTTAATGTCTGTTTAAATTATTCTGCTGTATTATTGCAGGCCTCTAATTGCTGGGGCTGGTAGAGATGAGAATGAAACTTCTCTGCTATGGTGGAAGGGCAGACTGGAATATTTTGATCTTTGGCAAAGCAGCGGGCAGTCAGTCGCATCAAAAGCCTGGAAAGATCAGTTAAAAAAAAAAAAATCTGATGATGTTATCTTCAAATAGACCGTATTTTCTGGCGTATAAGATGACCCCCAACTTTTCCAGTTAAAATATAGAGTTTGGGATATACTCGCCGTTTAAGACTACCCCTCTTCCAACGCATTCCAACATTTACAGCAGGAGGGAGTGACTCGAGGAGTGAGGGCGCGCTGCCCGATTGGCCGGTGCTGGGCAAAAGGGGCTTGCCACAGCAAGCCCCTTTTGCCCAGCACCGGCCAATCAGGGAGCAAGGGAGCGGAGAATGAACTTTTTTGTTTTTTTTTTGTAGAAAATGAAATTGCATCTTACTGATTGTTTTCAATTTCATATCTTCAACTACCGGTACATATCTTATACACTCATGTAAGTAGCAAGCATCTTTCTTTTCATACCACTCTTAAAAATGTGAAGCCAGATTACATGAACCAGATGAACTGTTCATTTCACCTTCTTGTCCCATAGTTGTCACACCACTGGTATTGCCAAGTTACTGTGTCTTAAAGCTCTGAAACCGAAGCAAATTTTTTCTTCTAAGGTGCTAAATCCTGAACTTTGCTGCAGTGTAGACTTTTCTTTAGCTTTAATCGCTGGAATGATTGAAAATAAATGCTGGACTATTCACACAAAAAAAAACCAAAACAAAACATTTTTACAGCTTCCGGTGAGGGGAGGGAGTGACTCGAGGAGCGAAGGTGTACTGCCTGATTGGTCGGTGCTGGGCAAAAGGGCTTGCTTTTACAGCATCTGGGGGAGTGACTCGAGGAGCGAGGGCGCGGGGAATGCACAAGACGCTGTAACTTTGGATTACCGGCGACGACTACGGTATACGCCCTATAAGACAATACCCGGCATATAAAACAACCCCCGACTTTTGAGAAGATTTTCAGGGGTTAAAAACTCATCTTATACGCCGGAAAATACGGTATATTACAATTTTATCATTAACATGAAACATATATTAGTAAATCATTTGCTCATAAAATTCAATGGCGGAAAGTTAATAAATTTGTCTCATTCTTCAATGAAAATATTTGCTAATTCAAGCTTCCCAGGTAGGTGGGTTTCAGGCCTTATTAAGGATGTTTTCCTGAAGAAAATCAAACAAGTTCTATTTATTAGAGGATGTGCAGCTGAAATATTTCCATTTCCTTCATTTACAGCACATCACTAATATCTAGTTATGACAGAATGGCAGACTCTAGGGCACATTAATGTGATATATGAGAAGGAACGGATAAGTACGTTTCGCTGAAGAGCTGACTGGTGAAACACAGTCTCTGTAGGAATCCGGTTCTGGTCCATGAAAGCTGACACTGGTTTATATCTAAGATACAAACATATCACTTTTTTATGTTTGAAAGTCCTTTGGGGCATACTTTTCAGAGCCAATTGTGCGCCAATTTGCCATTTTAATATTGACCCGGGCTTTCACATGCAGTGAGGAAAGACATTCCAGGAGGAGAAGGGGGGGGGGAGGGGGTGGAATGTATGTGTTGAAATGTGGTGGAGTTGGGCGCAGAGTTGTGAATTATGTGCACACTTTTTTATTTTATAAAGTGAGCATGCATGTCACTTAGCCCGCACAAATTATTAGTCCTGCTTGGAGCAGATGTAATTCTGTGTGAGGTCATTTGCGTGCATTCACTGCCAATTACCTGAGGATTTTCAAAGCAAACATGCACACACATAAGTTCACTTTGAAAATATTCAATAAAGTCTTATGTATACAATGTGTACCTGGACTTTACCGCTGCCTATAAAATTACTCTCCTTCCATAATTAGAAATCCAAAACTCTCTGCGACATGATTAAATCTCGTCTGGAGCTTCATAGAAACATGACAGCAGAAAAAGACTGCATGGCCCATCTAGTCTGCCCATCCACCCAATTAATTTAGCATTGTAATTCCCATCATTTCCTTAGAGATCCCCTGTATTGATCCCATGCTTTCTTGAATTCAGACACAGTTTTTGTCTCTACCACCTCCACTGGGAGGCTATTCCAAATCTCCACCAACCTCTCTGAAGAGAAATATTTCCTAAGATTACTCTTGAGTCTACCTCATTGCATGATCCCTCATTCTAAAGCCTTCTTTCCATTGAAAGAGGCTCTCCTCTTGTGCATTGAAACCTTTGAGATATTTGAATATGTCTATCATATCTCTGCTAGCAATCCTTTCCTCCAGGATATACAAGTTTAGATATTTAAGTCTATTCTCATATGCTTTAGAACAAAGACCACTGACCATTTTAGTAGCCACCCTCTGGTCTGACTCCATCCTGTTTATATCCTTTTGAAGGTGCAATCTCCAGAATTGTACACAGTATTCCAAGTGACGTGTCACCAGAGACCTATACTGGAGCAATATCACCTCCCTTTTTCTGCTGAGCATTTCTTGCCCTATGCAGCCTTCTCCTGTCACTTTAACCATCTGTTTGACCATCTTAAGATCATCAGACACAATCACCCACAGATCCCGCTCTTCCTTTGTGCTTAAAAAAAATGTTGCCTTCAATACTCCAGCTTTCCCTTGAATTTTTGCACCCTAAATTTTTTATTCTGCATTTTTAGCATTAAGTCATAGCTTCGCTAGATCCCTCCTTATGTTTTCAACATCTTTCTGGCTGTACACCCTGTTATAAATTATAGTATCATCTGCAAAAAGACAAACCTTTCCTAACAATCCTTCTGCTATTTCGCTCACAAAAATGTTGAAAAGAACCTGTCCAAGAACCGATCCTGAGGCATACTGCTAGTAATAGAGAAAACTCCATTTATCACTAAGATTTGTCACCTCCCACTCAGCCAGTTTCTAACCTGCTCAGTCACTCTAGGTTCCATACCAAGAGCATTCAATTTATTTATGTCTTATATGCAGAACTGTGTCAAAGTCCTTTCTGAAATCCAAATACACTATGGGGCAGATTTTAAATACTTGCGCGAGCGCGTACTTTTGTTCGTGCAGCAGGCGCGAACAAAAGTACGCTGGATTTTATAAGATACGCGCGTAGCCGCACGTATCTTATAAAATCTGGGGTTGGCGCGCGCAAGGGGGTGCACATTTGTGCAACCTGCGCGCGCCAAGCCCAGCGTGTGCTGCCTGTTCCCTCCGAGGCCGCTCCGATTTCGGAGCGGCCTCGGAGGGAACAGGCCACCCCCCCGGCCCTATCTAAACCCCTCCCTTATCTTTGTCGGATGCCCCGCTCCATGGTCCGGTCCCGGGGGCTGTTCCGGAGGCCGCGGCCATGCCCCCGGAACGCCCCCGGGCTGAAACCACGCCCCCGAAACGCCGCGCCCCGCCCCCTAAATGCCGCGTCATCCCGCCACGCCCCCCCGCCACGCCCCTCGACAGGAAGCCCCAGGACTTACGCGCGTCCCGGGACTCTGCGCGCGCCAGCGGCTTATGCAAAATAGGTGCGCGTAAATCAGGAAGGATTTACGCGTGCAGGGGTTTTAAAATCCGCCCCTATGTCTAGTACTTTTCCTTGATCTAACTCACTGGTTACCCAATCAAAGAAATAGATCAGATTCATCTGACAAGAATTACCTCCATTAAAACCATGATGCTTTGGATCTTGCAAACCACTGGATTCTAAAAATTGCACTATCCTCTGGTTTAGCAGCAATTCCATTAATTTGCTTACTATAGAGATTAGACTAACCATGTTGTTATTCCAAGCCTTCTCCTTTCTAACAATTTTATTAATAGGAATCATATACACCTGTTTCCAGTCCTCTGGGACTACTCCAGACTCTAAAGAAGCATTGAAAACATTAGCCAGCGGAGCTGCCAGGACATCTTTAAGTTCCCTTAGTACCCTCGAAAGTATCCCATCCGGCCCCATCGCTTTATCTACTTTAAGTTTAGTTAGTGCCTCACAAACACACTTTTCTGAAAATTGAGTTTTACCTCAATTCCAGTCTTATTTATGTTCATTTAAAAACTGGGTGCATGCCAAAATCAAGAGATGTGCTTGCATGTAGGACATTTGCATGTCCACCCAATTTTAAAAGCCCCCTACATGTGCGCGCATCTCCCGATATGTGAACATCTCACTTGGAATAAAAAAAGAGGCGTGGTGTGGGCAGGGCATGGACGTTCTGTGGTGGGACCAAGAGAAGTATGCACAAGTACTTAGGTGCCTGGGTGCCTAAGCCCAGTGTTGCATAACTTTACTTCTGCTATGAAGGAGGTGTAAGTGTAAAAAAATCACAGGCATCTCTGAATGGTTTAAGGAGTCTGGGGTAACTGGAGACAGTGCAGGCGAAAGAACTAAGGGGGTTTCAAGGACCTCTCTCTAGACTGGGTGAACTGGTAGTCATGGCGTTGACACGCACCGGGTACAAAATTCTCCCATTTGCATGGCTCTTACCCAGATGTGCGCAGCTGTGCGTGCCCAGTTGCAAAATATGTGCATGTATGTTGTAAAATTGCCATGCCCCTGGGCGCATAGTGATGCACACACGTCAATGTGTATTCACGCACCCTTTTGAAAGTTATTACCTCCAATGTGGTCCTGCTCAAGGCTCTTCCACAGTGACCAAACAAAAATATTTGTTAAACAATTTTGATTTTTTTCTCATCATCCTCTACATATTCCTCCCTTTCACCTTTAAGTCTCACAATGCCACTTTTACACTTCCTTCTATCACTAACATATCTATAAAAAAAACTCTTGTTTCCCCATTTTACCATATTGCGATTTTTTCTTCTATTAGAATTTTTGCATTCCTGACTACTTTCTCAGCTTTTCTTAATTTTTCCAGATATTGTCGCCTGTCTTCCTCTTTCTACAATCTCTTGTAGTTTATGAATGCTAACCTTTTCTCCCTTACTTTTTCAGCTACTTATTTAGAAAACCATAGTGGCCTCTTTTTCCTCTTCCCTTTATTTACTTTCCAAACAAAAAGATTAGTTGCCTTTATCCTATCTCCTTTTAGTTTTGCCCGTTGTCCTTCCAGTTCCCCTAGATATTCCCAACCAGCAAATGACTCCTTGAGATGCTCTCCCGTTTCAAGAAAGAACACACTTTCCAGTGATCACTAGATCCCAGATGATCATCTACTACAACATCAGAAATACTGTCCCCGTTGTTAAGCATTATCGCCTCCTCCGGTGTGGGTTCTGTTGGCTTTACAGAGAATCCAGGATCGCCCTACATATCTTTTAAGCACCAATTCCAGGCTTGCCCTTCATGTCTTTTAAGTACTACATAAATAAAGTATAAAACATGAGAGTGCCCAGGATATATGAACACACCATAATCAAATGTTTGTGTGTTGATGCTGAGAAGAAAAGAAAAAAAAACCCCGTAAAATAGGGATATTCTAAAAATATGTTTAAGAATTTTCTTGATTTGCAAAAATAATTTCCCAAGATTTTTGGGGTGATTGGCTCATCATTGTTATGTAGTTTGGATTGTTTAGCCAAACCATTTGCCATTTTTTAAATGGGTTTATAACCATAATGAGATATGGTTTCAACAGCTTTGAACATTTGATTTGCATCATATGGGATCAATTCACACAAATTCTTTTTTTTTTCTTTTTAAAAATGTATAATGAAAAAATGCAAATAGTAACTGTCATTAAAACAGAGACTGTATTTGGGACATGTTAGTCACAAAAAGAATATATTTCAATTTTCAAAAAAGCACCAATTAGCAAAGATAACTGGTTAATCTATCTATAGACAATTTTTATTTATTTTATTTTATCTAATCAATTTCTAGACTGTTTACCTGACATAGCCATCAAAACTGTACAAACTGCAAAGAAATACACTAAAAAGTACAAATATCAAATACAAAATTAAAATTAAAAAAATGGGAAAATCTCAAATCTTGGGACAGGCTATCCCATGCACACATGACCACAGAAATCTGCTCCAAGGTCCTTTTCCTGGCTGGTGACTCCTAATATTTGAGATTATTTTTCCCTATGTATATCATTTTGCAATTTTCCACATTCACTTTCATCTGTAATTCAAGTGGCAGTCTCACAAAATCATTCAGTTCCTCAAAATCCACTACGCTTTTAATAATTTTGAATAAATTTATGTCATCTGCCAATTTGATCACTTCACTCATTGTTCCTATTCCCAGATCATTTATGAATGATAAACAGCACAGATCTAGGTACAGACCCCTGTGGTATTCCGCTAATGACCTTTCTCCATTTACAAAACTGACAAATGAGTCCTACCACCCTTTTCCTACCTTTCAACCAGATCCCAGTCCACAATAGGCACTATCTCCTATCCCATGACTTTATAATTTCCCAAGGAATTTTTCATGGAGCATGTTCTAAAATGCCTTCTGAAAATCCAAATAATGGGCTTAAATTTATCTTCATGTTTGTTTATTCCTTCAAAAAAGTCTAATAATTAGTAAGAAAAGACTTCAATTAGCTAAAACTATGTTGACTCTTTCCTATTAAGTCATAGCTATATGACCAGTAATTTTGTTTTTAAGATGACTTCTACCATTTTGCCTGTAACTGACATGAGGCTCACCGGTCTATAATTTGGTCTATAATTTCCTAGATCAACCCGGATCCCTTTTTAAAAACTCAGTGTTACATTGTCCACCCTCCAATCTTCAGGGGTTATGGTTATTTTAAATTATAGGTTACAGGTTAATAGTTATAAGTTTACAATTTCATCTTTAAGTTCCTTCTGGCCTCTGGGGTGGATACTATCCTGTACTCTTGTTATTTTACTCTTAGTGTAACAGTTTGATCTATGACATCCTCCATTATCAAAGAGATTTGTTTTAATTGCTCAGAGTCACCACCATTCCCTCAAATGTTTTTTTTTGCTTTAAATGTACTTGAAACAGTTTTTATTACTAGTTAGAACATAAGAACAAATAGATATGCCATATTGGATCAGACCAAGGGCCCATCAAGCCCAGTATCCTGTCTCTAACAGTGGCCAATATATGATAATACCTAGTTAGTATACACAGAAAAACAAAAACAATGTGTATGATACAAATATAGAAAATAAATATTCTTCACTTACCCATAGTTTGTCTCTCTGGCAATCTTCTCAAATTCTCTTGTTGACCTGTCTTATTACTCTTTTATATCTAACTTGCCAGTACCTATCCTCTTTTATACTTTCTTCATTTGGGACTGTTTTCCATTTTTTTGAAAGATGCCCTTTTGACTTTGACTGCCCCTTTTCAACACCCTTAACCATGCTGGCAGTTGTTTGGTTTTCCTTCAACCTTTTTTTCATGTATGGGATACATTTTATATGGGCTTCTAAGATAGTATTTTTAAACAATGGTCATGCCTTTGCAAACTTTAAACCTTTTCAACCACTTCTTACAGCTTTTTTTCCTATCTAATCTCCTCCTGTTATCATAGTCTCCCTTTTTAAAGTTATATGCTACTGTAGTAGTTTTAATTAATGTCGTCCCTCTGGAGATTGTCATGTTTATTGCATCATGATTGCTATTGCTAAGCAGCCCCGCCACAGTAATCCTTTCACCAGGTTATGCATTCCACTGAAGGCTTGATCTAAAGTAGTTGCCTCTCTTGTCAGTTCTTGCACAAACTGCTCTTTGAAGTATTCATTTATGGCATTTTGAAACTTAATCCCTCTAGCATGTTCTGATTAGATATAGACCCATTCAATACTGGAATAATTGAAATCTCTCATTATTATTGTGTTCCTAAATTTATTTGCCTTTCTAATTTCAGATAGCATTTCACAGTCTGTTTCTTCATTTTGGCAAGGATGATGGTGAATATCTGCACTTTTATACTCTTAAAAGTGAATTTTAAAAGCCGGTCGTGTGCCAAAACCAGGAGATATGCACACAAACTGGGCCGTCGTGTGCCGAGCGGATTTTAAAAGCCACCTGGATACATGCATAATTGCTGCTACATGAACAAATGAAAACTTTCAATAAAGAGATGGGGCTTGGTCTGGG
The DNA here is from genome assembly GCF_901001135.1 of Rhinatrema bivittatum. NCBI lineage: Eukaryota > Metazoa > Chordata > Amphibia > Gymnophiona > Rhinatrematidae > Rhinatrema > Rhinatrema bivittatum. Next base: position 737,364,642 of record NC_042616.1, on the reverse strand, counting down.
CAGAGCATGGGCATTCCTGGATTTTAACTTGACATCATTGCATAAATACTTATGCACACAGGCGCAGGCTGGGGTCCTGCTATGGATGGCATGCAAGATATAAAATAAAGATAAATAGACAAAACAGCAGGTTTTAAGGGTCGGAGCCAACAGGGAAAAGGGGGGCTATATGGGATATGATAGAGGGCTTTAAGATCATGAGAGGTCGTGAACAAGTAGATGTGAATCAGTAATTTACACTTTCGGATGATAGAAGAACTAGGGGGCATTCCATAAAGTTAGCAAATAGCACATTTAAGACTAATTGGAGAAAATTCATTTTCACTCAAAGCACAATTAAGCTCTGGGATTTGTTCCCTGAGGATGTGGTTAGTGAAGTTAGGGTAGCTGGGTTAAAAAAAAATTTGGATAAGTTCTTGGAGGAGAAGTCCATTAACTGCTATTAATCAAGTTGACTTAGGGAATAGCCACTGCTTTTTAGGGATGTGCAGCAGGGATGGATTTGTCCCATTCAGAATTTGTATTCGTGGGGAGCCAAATCCATTGCATCCATTCTCGGGGGACCCCGATCCGTTCATTAGTTATGTATGTATTTGTTTCCCCCCCAAAAAACCCCCATCCCAACCCTTTAAATTGAATTAACTACAACCCTTCACCGTCCTGATCCCCCAAGACTTACCAAAAGTCCCTGGTAGTCCAGCGGGGGTCCTGGCACGATCTCCTGCACTCGGGCCATCGGCTGCCGGTATTTAAAATGGCACTGATAGCCTTTGCCCTCACTATGACACAGGGGCTACCGGTGCCATTGGTCGGACCCTGTCACATGGAAGCACAAGATGGCGCCGGCCATCCATTGCTCCTACCATGTGACAGGGGCCGACCAATGGCACCGGTAGCACCTGTGACATAGTAAGGTCAAAGGCTATCAGCGTCATTTTGAATACTGGCAGCCGACGGTGTGAGTGCAGGAGATGGCTTCCGGACCCTCCGCTGGACTACCAGGGAGTTTTGGTAAGTCGGGGGGGGGGGGGGGGCAGGAGGGGGGGGGTTGTAGTTAATGAAATTTTAGCCAGGAAACAAATAAGAATGAACGTATCGGGGCCCCCCTTGCTGAATTCAATCTATCTTTCCCTCAACGAATACAAATACCGAATGCAACGTATGTGGTCCTTCTGCACATCCCTAGCCTCCTATAGTAGCATAAATAGCTGCTTACTATGGCACCATCCCCAGAGTCTTTCTCTCTCTCTCTTTCTCTTCCTCCCCTCATCTCAGGCCCTTCCTCAGCCTAAAAATACCCAAAATGGAATTTGCAAAAAAAATCACACAGCTTAATACAATTGAAAAAGGTGTATTTATTTTCAGCAATAACATGCATTATGGCTTCACAAAGCCAGCCCACTTTTACAGAAATCCTACCCCCAACTCCTCCCCTTTTAAAAATTTGCATCACTCCATGCATTATGGTGCTTATTTCATGCTTTATGGCGATTTTGGCATGCGAAAATGCCATAATGCATGTGAAAAAGCCTTTCTGCAATTTGATAAATGACCCTGTATATTTCTATATGATACACCTTTATATTCAGCAGGAGAGACTGGAGGAATTTTATTAGATAGGTGAGATCCCTAATGTGGTTGTGGCTATAAATTATATTGTACTTATGTGATCTTGCTTCCCCTCAGGTCCCAGGAAACTATCTAGGCAACTAGGAAACTTACCACTGTCTGAGCAAGCAGATATGCTGTGATCATTGTGCAGGTGATGCGATGATCATGTTTCTTGGATGCTGTCAAGGTGCCCATATGTGAAGGCCGATTCCCCTTGAATGAGTTATGTGCTTGGGATGCATTTATCCTATGTAGGTGCAGGACTGAATAAGCTGTGGTACAAGTTGATGTGAATTGAGCACTGCTGTGTCCTAATTATGTATTTGAAGATAATGGATATGCTTTTTAGCTCTTGCTGTTAATTCTGTTCCTGAGCATATTGATAAGTGGCTCTGAAGAGCACTACTGTACTGGCCTCCCTCAACACAGTTACTGAGCACATATTCAGCCTCCTGGAATCTTTATTCACTGTTTGAATCACATGGGAGGCTTCCTGTGACTGACTCCTACCAAAGTAAGTATTTGTGATGGTATGTATTTGTGATGGTATGTATTTGTGATGGTATGAATGCTGTGCATTATCGGCCAAGAGGATCTCAGGGAAGCTGAGATGAAGAATCTACAGGCATCAGAAGAGGTTTCTGAACATTTCACTGTTGCTGTGGCCTCACAGAGACTATAGTCAGTAACTCAGTACTTCAGCTGAGACCTTAAAAGTAGATTTAAAGTAATTGTGCATGTCTTTCACATGATCTATATAACAATTTGAATACTGTATTGAAATTTTCCATTGGATTATGTAATTGTTTGGTTGGAAATGAATACAAAGTTTAATTTAAAGTCATTGTGCAACTGTGGTTTAGGTTGTCTGCTTAGTGAGCTGCAGAATTATCCTTGCCAGAGGCAAATTAGCTTATCTCTCCCCGTCCCTCTCCCCTTTCCATGCTAACTTGTTCTATTTAGTTCTGTGTAGAAATGCCAGGGCAAAGATTCTCGGGAGGTGAACAATGAAAAAAGCATGGTATTTGTGAAAGAAATGGTCACGTTTTTTTGAGCTGTTATCTTGAGATGTACATAAAGACAAGGCAAAGTGCTTATTAGGATGAGAAGGTAATTTAATGTTTTTTGCTTCCAAAAATAAAACATTCCAAAACCTAACTAGAGCCTGCTCTGTAAATTGACTTGTAAGCATAGTAGTACTGTGGTAAGCTGATGCCTGTTTTTAACTTTTATTTCCTTTTCTTCCTTTCATGGGCAAAATAGCATTTAAAAAGGCAAAAAAACATTTTTTTTTCCCAAACTGGATTATAAGCAAGCCTTTTCTACTTCTTGTCTTTCTTCTGCGCAAACAGCATATGAGCGTACTCGATGGTGTTTATCTACTGTATTCCAGATGTTGCTTATATCATCAGCGAAAGACTCCTATTGTACAAGAGATACTGAAGTCCATACTTTGTGGAATAAGATGGAGAAGCTACTATCTGCACTATGTAGTATTGTGCTATTCAGGCTTCACTTATGACACACAAAGGGGATTTGTATGACTTTTCCAAGACCAGTGTCAGTTTTACAGTGTTTTGTTTTGTTTCCATTCACTGAAGCTGGTGATTATGTTTCTGGAATGTTGGATGGTTCAAGCCCATTGTGAAAAAAACAAAACAAAACAGCCAAGTTCAGGATAATATTAAGTACAATTAGCATGACTGAACAATCGTTTCTCAAGAAGCAAGGCATTTTGTTCGCTACAGAGATTTTACTCATTTAAAATGCACTTGAAGAAACTGGGATCTTAAGGAACTTTCACAATATCAAAAATGTAATATAATGGATCTCACTAGAGGACACCTGGGTTTCACTCTGTTCTATTGTTTCCTTCATTTTCTGTGTATTCACAAATACAAGTATTCACAAATATCAAGGCAATATAATTAAATTGAACATTTTAAATACATTAAAGCATCTCAGTTGACCTTTTCTATTTTACACTTTATTGCTCACTGTACAAATATTTTAATACAGACAAAAGAGTTCTATGGCAAATAACCTTACCAAATTGCACTTACTGCGCAAAGGTGTTTTCTTCTACTGGAAAGCAATATCTAAATTAGCATATATTTCTAAAATAACAAAAAGAATTCTAGATTTTATTCATAGCTTTCACAAATATTTAGAAGTGACACACTGTAGCAGAATGAGGTAAGAACTATTCTTGGAGAGAGAGTGATATAAACCAAGAAACCGGGTCCGTTTTTGTTTTAGTTATCACAGACATGGCCATGATTAGAAACTCAGATGTTGTTACTTTCTGTGAGTTTTTAATGTAGATATTTTGTCATTGTATCATCAGCATTTCTTTACAATTTTCATTTTTGTAACTAAAAGAAAATAAATACTTTTATCCAGTTTTGGAATTATTTCTCAGATTTTTGGAAAAAAAAAAGTCAATGAGTTGCACTGACTTGACAAAAAGAGCATATCTCTTGAAAACTAGCAAAAAATGTATTCGCTTCATCCAATAAAAGGTATTGCTGGCAATACCTTTTATTGGATGCTGGCAATACGTTTTATTTGGTTCTGTGGGCAAAGATTCTCAGGAGGTGAACAATGAAAAAAGCATAGTATTTGTGAAAGAAATGGTCACGTTTTTTTTTGAGCTGTTATCTTGAGATGTACATAAAGGCAAGACAAAGTGCTTATTAGGATGAGAAGGACTACTTGATTTCTGTGTATCTAAGTGGATTAACATGGCAACCACTCTATATTATTCTCTAGTTTTGGGAGATAAACCCCCCCCCCAATATTTTAGCTTTCAAATAAATAAAATCATAACAAGGTAATTCTATATTCTGATTTCTGGAAGATTTTACAGGGAAACAATTTAAAATTGGGATTAAAACTGAAGTTCTGTATATCCCCCCTGAAAAAAGGTTTGTCCACATGGTTTTTGGAATTTGTATAGAACAATAGCAGTTTGTGTGCAAAATGAAACAGTGATATCATTGTCATAAACAGCCTCAAGAAAGAAAAACAGCACATTTAGAACCAGGATGTTGGGAATCATTACCTGGTCATTTGGGGTTCTCTCCAAAAATAGGTAAAAATCCTTGAAGTAAAAATAATAAAATACAATTTATTAAATCCATTCTTAAGTGCTGTGTTATTTTTAACACATGAGAGTAAAAACCTACTTTCCACTACATCACAGTATAAGCACTAAATTGCACACTTATTTACATATCAAAGAGCAGAATACATTTATATTGGGATACAAGCTCACATGGTTTAAAATGCATGTCAAAATCATTGCCTTTACACACTTCTAAAATAATTTTGTAAAATAATACAAGTTTTACTTATTTATTTTTTCAAACATAGGAATTTTTCTGCTTGTGAATGGTATGAGATTAGTAGCTTAGCACATAGTGTTGATATTTTAGTGGCACCTGGAATTGCTGTGCCATGAAGGTGAATCATCATTCCTGCTTTGCAAGAACCATGGGTATTCTATCTTGAGTGTCTTTAATAAATGCCAACTAAAATTTGTGTCTGGTTTCATGATTAAAATTTTGCAGTGAGTCAGAATTATCAACTTCAACTTAACCTTAGATTGAGTTTACAAATATAAAATGGAGAAATAGACATTTATTTCATTATGGCCATACAGTCCCATTAACCTGCCATCAAAATTTTTTTAAATATATTTTCTATTATAGTTATATCACTTCAGATTCTAGAAATAGTACTATGCAATATGTTTGAATACAAACATAAGAAAAAATCTTTTCCTACATCTTAAGGGTCTTAATTGAAAAAGTGTGCATTACATCACTAAAAATACAAGCATATGTCACAAAACACATGATAATATAAGAAACTAATAACATTTTTCTATACACATCAAAACTGATAATTACAAACAGTAGCCAAGTAAACATACTATGAAAAGAAAGTTCATTGTTAGTAAATACAGGTAGCATACTCCAGTAGTTCATGACTGCCTCATCTCTGGACATGTTGGTAAAAGATTTCAGTAAATCAACATATTAGATGATTACATTCTTAGTAATCAAGAGGCTTTGCCAAGTGTCGGACAACATCATGTGCCTTAGGTTTGTACTCTACATCTATAAGAGAGAAAGTGGACAATTTGGCCTAATTACACAGTCAATGCAGAAAAGAAGCACAAGCACAGAACCAATTCAATAAGTTATTACATTTACCGCTATTAAAGATGACACTTTCTCAAGAGTAAATTTATTAGCACTAACTTGAAAATAAGAACCAATGCATGAGATGAACCTATAAACTTAATTATCTGCTCATTCCTTTGGAATTCCATTTTGTAAAGAATGGGGTAGATTTTAAAAGGTTGTGCGCAGGCGTACATGTGCGAGTACTACCCAGCGCACATGTTATCAAATCCGGGGTTGGCGCGCACAAGGGGGAGCACAATTGTGCGCTTTGCGCGTGCCTAGCCCGCTCCGAGGCGCGCTGTCTTCTCCCATTCCCTCCCAGGCCGCTCTGAAATCGGAGCAGCCTCAGAGGGAACTTCCCTACCCCCCCACCCCACCTTCCCTTCCCTTCCCCTACCTCCCCTGCCCTTTTCCCCCTACCTTTTCCTTTTTTTCTTTCTTGTTTCCAAACTTACTTCAGCCCTGGGGCTGAAGTAAGTTGTGCGCACCAGCTGACTGCCGGCGCGCGATCCCAAGCACATGTGCCTGGAGCTTCTGGCCCCGCCCCCTCCCCTTTTTGCAAGCCCCAGGACTTACACGCGTCCCGGGGCTTTACGCACGTCGCTGGGCCTTTTTAAAATAGGCCCGGCGCGCGTAAAACCAGTTACGTGCATAAATCCTCTGGATTTAAACACATAACTTTTTAAAAATCCGGCCCAATAGGTTTACCTCAATCCTTTTCAAAGACCAGCATGAGGTTTCATTCAGATTATTTTTTTTTTCACTTAAAAAATGTTAAAAAAAATTGATGGTTTTACTCTTTACTGCTTATCATGGGAAGCTAAAAATCACAAAGAAATGCCAACAGATACTCCTTTCATTCACAAAGTAGACAAATGTATCATATCAAAATAACTGTTGCAAAGGAGATTAAAAAAGCATATGGAATTTATGTCAAAATTCAGTTGATAAAATACACTGAAATAAGGAACAGCTTAGAGATGGTTTACAAAATATTCCCTAGACTCAAGCCTCGACCTATGTTTTGCTCCCGTTTCTTGCTTTTGGATGAAATGGAAATGTTACAGTGTGAGAGTGCTGAGGATATTGCTGCTCCTATGGTACTTTTATCAATGTTCATCCAGCCTAATAACCTCCAAGATATCTTATTTTATTTTCATATGTCAAACTTAAATAAAAAGAAAAAAGAGTTACCTGTGATTATACCTCATAACCTCCAATCTGAACACATCTCGGAAGCATATCTGATTTGGCAAACTGTAGTTCATATATATGATGGTCACTTGTCATTTAGACATTCATTTTTTAATTCAATTTGTTACATGTTTAAACCTTCTTGGGTGATCTCATTATTGTGATTGATAGTTTTTCACTTTGAACTTTTGCCTTATCTAATATTGCTAGAAATAGAAGCAAAATATAACATCAGGGCTTGATGTTTTGAACTGGTTTCCTGAATTTAAATACATTGCTCTTAACAGATTTTTATCAACTGAATTCTGAAAATAAGTTCCTTATGCTCTTTTATCCTTCATTGAAATCTTTATTGAGTGCACTTCTAGGTCTCATGGGAAACTAGCCAGGTATTCAATAATTACAAGGAACATGTGGCCCAAACCTCTGCTACTTAACAGTTTAGTTAATGGTACAATTATCTTTAGTCCTGCTTTCCATATCTTAGAAAGTTGGTATTTTTAACCCTTCTTTTCCCATATAGCACAAAAAATCATTTACTCTATTGTATTGGAGAAAAATGTGAGTATTTCCATACCTGCTGATCACAGAGCTCGAAAATACTGAGCAAATTTTCAAAGGGATTAAGCGCAGAAAATTAGCATACACCCATATAAGTAGCCTGTATTCCCATGCATGCTATTTTATATAAACATTGAAAGAATGCATGTATTTTTGGTTTCATGCGCACATTTACCAGTGAAAAAAGGGGTGGAAATTTCTATTTTACAAGAAAAATTTGCGTATAAATTATCTAACCTATTGAGACAATTTTACCTGTTAATTAACTAGCACAATTGATATTGGGCTTCTGTTGTCTAAGATTTTTGGGTGGGAATTCTGGGTGAACTGGAGATGCACTGTGTAAAGAGCTAGTGGGTCTAGATGAACTGGAGATGGACTAGGTGAGCTGACGCAGGGAATTTCAAATACGCAAAAATGTATTTGCATACATGTATGCTATAGAAAACTTGGTTTTACAAATACATGTTCTATTTTTTATAGGAATGAAAAGTAAGTGCTTTCATTGCAGTGGAAATATGTGCACTTTTGAAAAATATGCATATACTTTTGGAGCATAAATGCCCAGTATTTTAGAAACTGCACAGCTTCTGCTACTCAGTTTATGAAATACTAAGATCAATTTCCTTGCACACATGCAGTAATATGAATAAATTTGAAAGTTATTCCCCCTGTTAGAACACGTCAGACCTGATTCCAAAGGATCTGATTGAAATTGAATTGTGGTATTGTAAAAATAATTATTAATCAAATTTAGGAACATTACCTGTGATTTTGTTTCTGTAGAATATGACGATATATGCCAGGCTTTTAAATTACTTTGGCAAAAATTGGCTATGTTTAAAAGAAGCAAGTAATTTCAGGATTCCTCTGGTTTGGATTTTTAAAAAGATATAATTTGTAGATTACAGGCCTGTGAATATAAAGGAGTGGATTTTCAAAGGAGTTAATGTGTGTAAAAGTAGCGGTTATCAAAAGCCCAATTGCTTGCACAAATTCCAGTTTTATGTGCGTAAATCCTTTAGAAAATAATCTTTATGTTTATTTAAAATTTATATACCATCATATATCTAGGCCCAAGGCAGTTTACTGCAAACAAATCACCTCAAAGGTCTTTCCTATTTCTGGCTTTGGGAAAAGTGATTAATATTCCTGGGCTTTAGTGTGTGTGTGTGTGTGTGTTTAAAAATTAAGTGCCATAAACAGGTCTGTTTGTCAGGGGAGTCAAAAAATGCAAAAAACTAATCGAAAAAATTATTTTTCATTCAACGAACAGTTAAACTCTGGAATTTGTTGCCAGGGGATGTGGTTAGTGCAGTTAGTGTAGCTGGGTTCAAAAAAGGTTTGGATAAGTTCTTGGAGAAGTCCATTACCTGCTATTAATCAAGTTAACTTAGAAAACAGCCACTGCTGCTACTAGCATCAGTAGCATGGGATAGACTTAGTTTTTGGGTACTTGCCAGGTTCTTGTAGCCTGGATTGGCCTCTGTTAGGGACAGGATGCTGGGCTTGATGGACCCTTAGACTGACCCAGTATGACAATTTCTTATGTTCTTAAGTTTTTGGATCAAATGTATGCAATACATCTCAAGAATATTCTTAATGGAAATACTGAAAAACAGATTTTTCTGTGACAGTTGACGACCGGAATTCACCATTGCTGCTCTAGGGGAGCTGATTGGAGATCCCCTGCTTATTTATTTCCCTTTGCTCAGTACTTGACCCCATCTAAACTTATTTATAGCACAGACATGAGAAAACAATTACATTCTGTACTTACCAGAGGTACATATAAATCTGCTGTATGTCAGCATGGGCATTTTTTGATATAGCAACTCATAGGTTTGAATCACAAATAAAATATATTATGCTAGATGATTGAGGATGGTGTTTGATTCACCAAAGCTTTTCTTCATGCTGTGCCTATGGGGAAATAAGCTTAGCAAATCAGGCCCCAGGCCTTATTAAAGTTAATAGTGTAATATTTTGAACAGCTATGGCTTTCAAATTACCAAATGCAGCCTGAAGTATATGCTAAGGGGGTAATTTTCAAAAGGATTTACATTTGTAAATGCACTTTATACATAAAAGTAAGCCTTTGAAAATTGGTATGATACATGCATTGAATTGTCAATCGGTTTTATGTATATAGCAAGCTAATTTTAAAGCAAACACTCATGCGAGCAAAGATATGCTGGAATTTTAAATCGTGTCCACACTTGCACACATATGTTTTAAAATACTGTACACAACCATGGATAAGTATGCTCTATTTTTAAGAGGTTACTCGAGCACAGCTAGCACACGTGTCTTCCATAGGACTTTGTCAGCTTTTATGTGCATATGTAGGCATATTTTAAAACAGACTCGCGCTATGGACAACCAAACTTTTCAAATTAGTTCACCAGTTTGCCCAGTTAATATTAAGGTCTTCCATACCCCTTTGATTCTTGATCCTGAACACTACCCAGTTGACCCAAACCCCTTACCCTGTCCTGTAAGCCCTAAAACTCGAGATCAGACTTGCCCCTCATTTGGAGCAGCAGTAAAGTTATGCGGATAACAAGCTGACACGTGCCATGGTTTCTGGTTTTAAAATATGGAGCAATACATGTAACTGTTGACCTTGCCCCGGAATGTCTATGCTATGCTCACGCCCTGCCCCTTTTCTGCCCTATAATTTTTGATGCACGCACTGGTATTTGCACATGTACTTCTTAGCTTTTTTAAATCCGTGTTGCTCCACGCGGCCCACATACGCATGTATGTGAGGCAACGCTTTTAAAATCAACCTCTAAGTGTAGGTTTTGAAAATTGCTACAATATATGCTATGTTTACATGCGTAAATCCTTTTGAAAATTGCCCCTTATGTATTTTATTGGCACTCAGTGACACCTTGTTAATTAACCCCCCCCCCCCAAAAAAAAAAACAAAAACCAACACAAGTAACCAGCATTAGTATCTATATTCAATAGCATATTGTACTACTCTACATCAGAAGTTCCCAAACCTATCCTGGGGAACTCCCAGCTAGTCAGGTTTTCAAGATATCCGGAATGAAATTGCATGAGATAAATTTGCAAGCCCTTAGCTCCATGGCATGCATATTTTATCTCATGCATATGCATAGTGAATATCCTGAAAACCTGGCTAGCTAGGAGCCCACTAGGACAGGTTTGGGAACTTCTTCTCCTCTGCTCTACATCATGTTTCTAAAGCATATGAATAGTTAGAGGATGGTTTTAATGGAGATGCTGATAACGCAGGTCATGTACTAAACTGCACCATTTTGCAGGCATTGTTATTTTAATATACTATTTTTCTACATAGGCAGACAAGCAGGTAAATAGCAAGTGAAATTTAGCAATGCAAAATCTCATAAAATAAACTCTCTTTATTCTTCATAGGGGTGTAGTTTATTTTTTTTGCAACATTTGTTCTGCAAAGCAATTCTGTGCATAGTTTAACTACATAGTAATATGGTAGTTAATGAGATGTTTAATTGTGCATTACAGTTCTTAAAATATTGATTTGAATTAAATTCCACCCATAGAAAATATGCGCAAAAATGTATTCCTTGAGAAGGCAAAATAACTCTGCAAATGGCAATTTGGGTGTTAAAAATCTCAATAGTGCACATAATCACAAATAGTATTCATTATGTCAGTTTTTAGCAGGTGAACCATTGGTTGCTGAGTTTTCCATGATTTGGTAAACCACCCTAACATACGAGAATCCTGCTGTTATTTGGCATATAAAGAAGAGGATGATAAGGTTAACTCAAACTAAGAGAAAAAGTAGACAAGGCTTCATTTTACTCACAAATATTATTACATTTTATGATATGGTATGCTTCTGATTCACATTTTCTTGTTTGTGAGAGTTTTCTGATGTCATTTTAATGTCATCAGGGTACAAGCATTGCTGAATGATAGCTAAAATTGATGCTACAGCTCAACATTTCCTGATGTGTGTGTGTTTTTGTCGTAAACATAAAAATATCAAAATACAAGGGGGAGCCCTATAAAATGAATAAAACTCAAAAATTTTTTTCATATGAATACTATAGAACTGAGCATCAGAAAAATGGTGTTTTCTTAGTTTACATCCATTGCCTCATGTTGCGTCCGACGGTCGCAGGTGGCTGTGCCCTCTATTGCTCACCTTTTCTCTACCTGACTCAGTTCATTTTGCAAAGATGGCTGCCTCCGCTTCTCCTCACCGGATCCTCCAGCGTCCCCAGTCAGGCATGGGCGATTGCATTCGCCATCTTTCTCCAGGAGTTACCTAGGGTACGCGCGCAGCCCCATCCTTTACGTGCGTCATGGTGGGAACCTCGGGGGCGTCCCCACCACATGACATCACTAGCTCTGGTATTTAATCTCCGCTGACAATTCCTTTTACGAGTTAGCAAGGAATCCTCCATGCTGATCTCTCCATGTTACCAGACGCTCCCGCTCTGTGTACTCTCGCTCCAGGATGAATTAGGTACCCGCTCCACGGGGGCCTTGCCGTGCTCCTACCTTCCCTTCGGGGTTGCCTACCCATTACCTGGACGCCTACGGTACCCGCTCCTCGGGGGTCTTGTTCGTCCGGGACCTCTGCTCCTTGGGGGTTCCCTTCTACTACAACTACCAGCATCAGAGTGAGTACTGCCGCCCCAGTTCTGTCTTTGCATTGTCTCATAGGGGTGTGCATCCGTTTTCCACGTATTTGTAATCCGCAACTTATTTTGTCCTATCTGTTAAATACATGGGGAGGCGAAACACATCGCGACTCCCCACGTATTTAACAGATTTCTGTTTTATTCGGCCTCCTAAATAAAAATTTAAACCCCCCACCCTCCTGACCCCCCCAAGACTTACCAAAACTCCCTGGTGGTCCAGCGGGGAGTCCAGAAGCCATCCCTGCATTCTCACACCCTCGTTTGCCGGTTTCATCATGGCGCCGATAGCCTGTGTCACAGGGGCTACCGGTGCCATTGGTCAGCCCCTGTCACATGGTCACCGGCGCCATCTTGTGCTCCTACCATGTGACAGGGGCTGACCAATGGCACCGGTAGCCCCTGTGACATAGTATGGGCAAAGGCTATCGGCGCCATTTTGAGTCCTGGTATCAGACGGCCGGCGTGCAGGAGGTCGCTCTGGGACCCCCAGGGACTTTTGGCCAGCTTGGGGGGCCTCCTGACCCCCACAAGACTTGCCAAAAGTCCAGCAATCGGCGCCATTTTGAGACACAAAGGCGATAGTGAGGGCAAAGGCGATCGGCGCCATTTTAAGTCTCAGGGCAAAGGCGATCGGCGCCATTTTGAGTATTGGCATCGGACGGCCGGCGTGCAGGAGGTCGCTCCTGGACCCCCGCTGGACTTTTGGCAAGTCTTGTGGGGGTCAGGAGGCCCCCCCAAGCTGGCCAAAAGTCCCTGTGGGTCCAACGGGGGTCCGGGAGCGACCTCCTGCACGCCGGCCGTCCGATGCCAGGACTCAAAATGGCGCCGATAGCCTTTGCCCATACTATGTCACAGGGGCTACCGGTGCCATTGGTCAGCCCCTGTCACATGGTAGGAGCACAAGATGGTGCCGGTGACCATGTGACAGGGGCTGACCAATGGCACCGGTAGCCCCTGTGTCACAGGCTATCGGCGCCATGATGAAACCGGCAAACGAGGGTGTGAGAATGCAGGGATGGCTTCTGGACTCCTCGCTGGACCACCAGGGAGTTTTGGTAAGTCTTGGGGGGGTCAGGAAGGTGGGGGGTTGTAGTTAATTTTAATTTTAGCTGGGACACGAATTTAACTCGCCGTATTAACGCATCGGGGTGCCATACGGCCGAATGTAACACATTTGCGCCCCGACGAATCCGAATCACGAATGCAACGAAAACGTTTTGGCTGCACATCAATATTGTCTCATCTCTCTCTCCATAGATCCTTGGCCTACGGACCACTACCAGATCTAATGTCTTCTCCATCTAAGCTTGGGTTCTCGGCCTACCCCGCTTTGCGGACCACTACCAGACCCATCTCCCTCTTGGGACCTGGTGATACTGTGGAACTGCCTTTTCCACCCTACAACCTACAGACGGAACATTGCCATCTGGTTCCTCATCTCCTGGCTGGAATCATCACCCATTCCTTGGGTCACCATCTACGTTGCAGTACAATAAAGCTAATTCTCTGTGTCCATCTCTGCCTTGAGCTAGTCTATCGCTGCAAGTCCCCAAACGGCCCCGCCCTGTGGGAGGTGCCATCTTTTACAGCGACCAAGGGCCCATGCTTCAATGTCCAAAGTAGAACACTTCGCTTATTGGTTAAGGGTAGAAACCACCACACCAGCAAGTTACCCCCATGCTTTCTTTTCTTCATTTCCATCATCTAGCCTTTAGGGATCCACATTATTTATCCCATGCCCCTTTGAATTCTTTCACAGTTTTCGACTTCAACACCAGAAGAGCATTCCAGGCATCCACCACCCTCTCCATGAAGGAATATTTCTGACGTTGGTTCTGAGTCATCCTCCCTGGAGTTTCATATCGTAACCCCCTAGTTTTACTGATTTCTTTCCAATGGAAAAGGTTTATCGAATGTGCATCACTAAAATCTTTCTGGTATCTGAAATTTGAAGGATGATCTGCCCATGTGTGAGATTTTTCTGGAGAAGTTTAATAGCTGCACTTTGTGGCAGGAGGAGCCAGTGTCTAATGCTGATTTGTAATTGTTTACGGATGCTGCTAGGGGCATGGGATTTGGTGGTTCCTTTAATAGAGCTTGTTGTGCTGTTTCTTCACCTGATTCTTGGGTAGAGATGGGCACTAGTTTAGAAGCAAAGAAGTGATTTTTTCTTTTGGTGTGATAACATAAGTGTAGTGGAAGTAATTAACTGGCAGTCTGCCAAGTGCTTGTGAATTATGGATTTGTTCTGAGAGTTTGATCTGTGGTGTTTGCTGTTTAACATGACTGCATGGGCCTGGCATGTTCCGGGTTCAAAGAATTTAATTGCTGATGATTTGTCTTCTTTTAAGAGGCAGATGATATGGTATGTAGCACCAGAAGTGGAACAACGGGAGACCTCTGTTCCAGATTACCTATGGCAGTTTGAAACCCTCAAGCATGAGAGCTGCTGAGATCATTTGTTGCCACTGGCACGTGGACTGGTTATGTTTGGGGTTTTAATAGAGTAGCTGGATATTTGGAGGTGAGGGATTTGGTTGGTGGAAGCATTGGTGAGGAGGAGTTGTTAGGGTTCATAGCAGAGCAGAAACGTTTGAGTGTTTTGCATTCATTGGTGGCTGTCTCAGTTTCTGGGTTTACAGTCTTCAAGAAAGTGCATAGATGGGGAAACCCATTGATTGTGTTTGCCTTGAAAGGGTGGGTGGTTGACAGGGTAGATATAATCCTAGACAGGCTCTGGTTGATTATGCATGATGTTTTATGACATATCTAGCGGGCTTTGCCAGGAATTTATACTTCTGCATTTGAAGTACACTTTTTCCAGTTGGCCTTTTCATTAGCCTTCTTTTGGCATTGTGGGTGTGGATGTTGGTTTCCAACTTGCAACGTCCTGAGAGTGCGCTGGGCCTCTTTAGAGATCATGTCTGGATGATTCGGCAGTTCATCTTAAGATTCAGCCTTCTAAAGTAGACCAGAGTGAAAAGGGTGAATTCTTGGCTTTAAGAAAAGCAGGGGATGGAAGTCACTTGGCCTGGCCTTGATGAAGTGTAATTTTTACAATTATGAGCAGATAATAAGTGTCAGTTTTTCAAAAGTGATGAAACCTGCTTTATGCAAGATTGGATAGGACCCACTTTTCTATGGAACTCATTCATTTAGAATTGGGGCTATGACATGTTCTGTGGAATCTGATTTGCTGCCAGAAGTTATTGAAAAGATCAAGCATGAATGCATGGGGTTTCCACCTATACATGTGCCCCAGATTCTGATTTGTAGGGTGCAGAGAATAATTATCTTTTCTTTTTTGTAGATCCAGCATCGCAACAGAAGATGGTCTTGGCCATGGGCCATTCTTTTGTGCACTGGGTTCATCGTTGAGTAGAGATTGCAGCAGTTTGGAATGGAGGAGATTTGGGTAGGATGCGGTGACATGCGCTGAGATCATCTGCTGCCATTGGTTTAAGTTCAACTAGATATTAGTCTTCTACTGAGAATTATAGTGGTGTGCTTGTAGGTCAATTGTTTAGGGGTTTTATTGGGGTGGCATTTCATAGACGTTGTTAGAAAGGATGCTGCCACTCTGATGACATGGGATCTGGGTGTAGTGATTTTTTGGTCAAACATTATTTATAGGCTGAAGTTCAGAGATGAGCCTTTAAGGGAGTCAATAGGCAAATAGGGAACTGGATTATTTTGCATTGGGGAAGGTGGATACATCATAGCTGGTTAGATGGAAAGGATGCAGATTTGTTGCACGCCAATGTAGTGCACATATTGGACATCAGTTTGGATCTATTTAATAATGATGCCCAGGAGGTTTTAGAGATGGTTTTCAGTTATTGGAAAGGTCAAACTTTATTTATGGGTGAATGCGATCTCATTTTTCACCCACATTTGTAGAGGTTACCAAGCCGGTATGCATTATGTTGGGCAAGCCTGCTCTGGTTGGGTGGGTTACCCCAATTTGGGGATGCATTGGTGCAGGATCAGGAGATCCTACGCTGGGAGGCAACAGCCAATTTGGGTTTTGGACCACAATGCTGGCTAAAGGTTACCCTGCTGGACTGGGTTGAGGGGCTGATTTGGTTCATGTTGGGATGATTTGCTCAGTGTGCTGGGGGTGGTGGCCATGTACTTTGCAATTCAGTTGAAGCTGCTGTCTTTTGTTTCCCTATTCAGTGTTTGATTCATTGTGCAACATGGCTGTGGGGATTGGTGGGTGAGAGCTCCATGTAAACATATTTTGGTAGATTTTAAATGCCCTGTACATGCCAAAGCTGGGAGATACGTTCGTGTCACAGGCTGGTGCGCACCACGTGGATTTTAAGAAGCGCATGTGTACGTGCAAATCTCTCAATATGCACGCAAATAAAAAAGTTCTAAAAAGTGGTGGGGAACGGGTGGAGATATGGGCGTGGCATGGGCATATCGGGGGAAGACCAAAAGTTATGAGCATAAATGCTTATGTGCACAAGTGCATGCCAGTGATCCCCACCGGGTAACATTACTTCTGCTAATGCTGGCATGTAAGTCAAAAAAATAGAAAATTCAGACCTATTTAGCGAGGTTTTAAAGTTTGGGTATAACAAGGGAGAAGGGAGTCATCAAAAGTAGGGAGGTAAGGAAGTCCTATACCTACACAAGTTACACTAGGAATGAACTGGGAAAAGGATAAGTAGCTTTGTCATGCACCCCTTATAAAATTCCTTCCACTTATCTAGTAGACTCGGCATTTGCGGCACATGCATGCATCTATATAAAATTGAGTGCACATGTACGCGCATACAGCCGATTTTATAACATACATGCATATGTGCGTATGTTATAAAATGGCTGTGTCCATTGGCATGAGCCGGCATACACATGTGCATGCACATGGGTCTTAAAATTCACCTCTCTGACTTTTGCATTGATATTACTGCAACAATTGTATTATATCCCAAAGAACTGCATGGTCTGGGATTGTTGAAGTAAAAAAATGTAATTAACATCTACATTATTTTTATAGCAAAATATTACTTCTCATTATGATAATCTCAATAATCCTGAGGAATTATTTCAAGCCATCCAAAGCATACAACTGTTAGCTTATTTTTGGAATGGGGTAGAATTGCATGCATTTCTTTTTTATGTTATTGATTAGAATAACTTTGCATTTTTTTTAAACACTTCAATTAATGTACATTTCCCTTTTTATGCTATTACATAGAAAGTAATTTAGACAGTAAAATTTCATGCAGTTGCATCTTTAAAGCATGCCAATTTCTTTTTCAGAGTTTTAAAGCAGAAATTAATGTCTATAGCACTAGTGATTGCTATTATAATGATCTGCATGGTTTGGAGGAACTGAAAAGCTAGGGTTTGGATTTGTATCATTCCTTGGGGAGGAGAATACCCATGATTAGTCCATCCTTCTGACCAATACCATACTACATAAATCACTTTCTGTATTGATTCTGAGATCATTTTCCCATTGTACAGGTATATTATATTGCTTAGGTATTATTAAACTTGCTGGTAGCATAGCAATTTGCTACTAAAATGCCACCATTTTTTGCTGCAGCCCTATGGATTCCTGGCAGCTGAAAGTGTTTGCCACTGTAGTTTGTTATTAATAGCACTCCTCTCTTTACAAGAAAAGCAATGCCTCTTATTAGAAATGTGGCTCAAATTCAAGTTACAAATGCATTAAGTGATACTAAACATTAAAGGGAAAACAGTATGGTTCTGCTTGTTTTAAAATTGTACTATGGATAAATTCTTTAAACAATAATGCTTTCCAAGGTTTGTACACAGGGAGGGTAATTTTCAACAGTGGGTACACATCAGTACATATGCATGTAATAGTGTGCATAAAGTTATGCTTGCGTATTATAAACAGTATGGTGGTATCCACATATAGTACTGCATATCTCTACCCCAAAGGTAAGTGTGTATGTTTCAGTACATGTACAGTATTTTAAGGCAGGAAGCCAAATGCTTTCCGTACATATTTTACAAGAGTATACACATATATTTTACATGCAAAATAATTATTACATATGCATGTAATTACTGCAGGTTATGCATGGAGGCAGGTATTTTATTAAGTGTATGCATAATCCATTTATGAAAATACTTGTGTGCCTACTTTCAAAATTGTGTGCCAACACCTTCAACAGTTCACCTACACCCTGCAGTACTTCACCCCATCCCCTGACCACCCACAAACTGTAGACAGTTCCGTGGCTCAATTAGCAAGTGTGAAAGCATACATACAAGCTCAGAAATGTATGCACATATATTGTTATCAAAATACTATCTTGTGTGTGAACTTCTGAACCCTCCCCCGAACCGCCTTTTTTTCCCCTTTAAAAATTTACACTTGACACTACTAGCATCCAGATACTTAAGGCTTTTGAAAATACTCCTTACATGCGTACAGGCTACTTAGACATATGACTTTAATCTTACACTATGAAACCTTTTGAAAACCTTTGAAGCAGCAGGTGATGGTGATTGTATGTCATCAAAGTAAAATGTGAACCCTGGCAAATTTTTGCAATGGCAATTTCTTTATAAAAAGAATGCATGTTTAAAAAATTCGGCCTAATCCTGAAATCAGATTCAGAACAGAGGCTCAGGATGTCTTTTTAAACACTCCTCAGCAATATTTTGTAAATGACTTAACTGGAGAGCCTGCAACCAACAAAAGCAGTGAACCTAAAGCTTGCATCTGCTTGGGAGCTGCTGCTGCCTTTCCGGGGCTTGTCTTCTGCCTACCAGCGCCTCTTGGACTTCTGGCACAAAGACATACACAAAAAGCCTGCTGCTACAGAAACTTGTCAGAAGTGAGACAGTTTGACCAGCCTTACAGTGATGGGTATTAATTTGAAATGAATGGGTAATCTGGGATGAAACGGGACATTTTTATTTTGTTTAAAATGAAAAAATGGACAGTGAACCTGAAAATAACAAAGATTGTCATTTGCATCCATTGTCCGATCTGAGTAAGTTCTAGTGGGCAAGCAAAAGTGTACTTTTGTTTTCTACTCAAGACAAACCAGTGGAGCCAGATTAGCAAGGGATAAGTAAGGAGCAGGAGCACCAACCAAGATCAAGCAGATTTTCAACCAGCCTATCCCAGGTAAAATGGATTGGCAATGAGATTCTTTCTCTCTCTCTCTCTCTCTCTATTTTCTTTTTGTTTTTACCTGAAACTGAAAGCAAGATGCAACTTTGAGCAGTCACCATTTTGCATTCAGTCATTTCTCTGCTAGATTTCAGACAAGTTGTGCTTTTGAAGCTCTTTCTCAAAGCCAAAACAAGTTTAAAAAATAGATTTAGAAAGTAAAGGAAATAGAAATTTAAAGCAAAGTGGGCTGTGCTGTTTCCTGTTGTCACAGTGTCTTGTGTGAGGTAATAGTACAATTTAATCTATTCATTGGTACAGAGATACTGTATGGCTGAACTGGCAGGTGTAAGAATGTGTCGCTGTGTGCACTTGCAGAGCAGAGGGAAATCTGTTTCTGTTTTAAAAGCAGCAGTGTCTCTGACCAGTGACCACTGCACTGACTAGGTAGAACACCGGCCTTTCTTTACTTTGCTCTCTCTGACTTTCTGTGTGTTGAGAAATGAGTCACTATGCACTGACTACAGTATTGTGTGATTCTTTAATAACAACCTGTGTCATTTTCTAATGGAAATCTGCATAGTCTGATAGTGTGTGCCATACTTTATAATAAAAGAGACCGTGTACTATATATTCTGCTGTCTTTGTCTCTATACCACTCTTGTACTGGTATACAACAATACAGTGCACTACATTTATTATAAAAATTAAAAGCCATAGCCACTACTAATGACTGAGTGACTGTGTCAAATACCATCATACCACAAAACACAAAAGGTAGAGGTGGCACTAGTAGCAACAACAATGGTAAAGGAAGAAGGAAGACTCTTCCTCCAAAGAGCCCTAGGGCAAGCACAAGCAATGAGAGGACCAGGATTCCCCTGCCCAAGGTAAAGAGAGATTTTTTTTTTACAAGGGAAAACCAGAGTCAGGGTCAGTCTTGAAGAAGCTCAAGCTGGAAGAGCATCTGCTACCTGCTCCTACTCACATATCTGATCCTGTGGTGCAGGGCCAAGAAAAGGCAGACTCAGTGGAGAGTGGCATCAGTAGTAGAGGGGCAGGTATATTAAGGGTGGAGCACCCAAAAGCAGCACCCTGCTTCCCTCCCTCATTCCTTCTGAGCAGTGTCTGCAGCAGATGCTTGGAGAAAAGCATTGATTCAGATGAATCATGAAAGGGATTCTCAGACTTAGAGGACATAGAACTCCTAGTAGCTCAGGAGGATTTGGGAAATCTATCCTCTTGTATGCAATTGCTGGAGGCAGAAATTGATACTGCCAGGGAAAAGAACACACCCATCAAGATCAATTCATGGAGCACATGAAAGATGCCCCCTGTTCTTTTTTTAATCCAGGTTTGTTTATTTATTTGCAACAATTTATATTCTACCCAATTTTCAGCACATCTGTTCTAAGCTCAGCAGCAGCACCCAAGGATCCAGAGAGGAAGAGATGATTCTGTAAGGTATCAGAGGCATAGAGGTATTTTAGAATTAGAGAGGTAGAATACTTTGCAGAATGCATTCAGTATTGTAAGCTTATTAGTAGAGGAAAGATACTGAACCATTTTAAAAACAGCAACATACAACATCATTTAAAAAAGATCTGTCAGTATTGGTTTTAGGAGAAGCCATCAGTGGCCATGTCTGCCACTCAAAGAGGCAGCAGCAGGAAAGCCAGAGAAAAGGGGAAGACTGTCACCAAAGCTGATTCCCAGCCTCTTCCTCCAGTGAGGTGATAGGCAAGCAGCCCCCAAGTTCCTGTTACTGGCAAGCCACTATTCAGCAGATGGGATTTTTTACCATATCGCTGTCCCATAGTAAGAAGCAGACATCATCAAAGGTGGCGACACAGTGCATCAGGGAAATGATTGCCCTGGATGATCAGCCCCTACAGATCATGAAAAATGTAGGATTTAAGTGGCTGCAGCACCTTGTAGCCCCAGTTGCAAAGTGCTCCTTCAGACAACATTCAATAGACAGGTTATCCTCATACTGTATACTCATTATACTCATTGAGTTGCTTGCATTCACATTGCTGCGGAGGTAGATCCTTGGCCCGAGGTGGTATTGGTGCCACCCGTGGGGGAAACCCCCACAGATCCCCACTGTCAGGAGGCGGAGCCGAACAGGAAGCGGAGGCTGACTGAAGCTTCGCCAATACCAGCCCTGGTTCCCCGCAGGTTGAGCCCTTGGGTACTGGGGCCAGCTGATCTTAGGCGGGCCTCCGCATGGTTGATCCCGGAGAGAGTGTCCAAGGCAGCGTTCCAGGAAGCAGAGTAGGCACAGGGTCCAAAGGAGCAAAGTCAAAGACTAGGCCAGGTTCCAGAAGCCTGGACAGACAGGAGCTGGTGAGCAGTTAGGAACAAGTTAAGTCTGGGCTTGCGAGTAGGCAGGTGCCTAAGAAAGGCCAAGTCCAAGGCAGTCAGCTGGAGATAAGATCAGGTTCAAGCTGAAGTCAGGGCAGGCAGCTGGAGACAAGGTCAGGTTTAAGCAAGGATCAAAAGCCAAGGAATCCATCCAGAGCATAGTCAGGAACAAGCAAGGGTCAAAGCTGAGGAATCCATCCAAAGGGTTGTCAGGAAACAGAAAGCTGGAACTGGAACACAAGGACTGGAACAAGAACACGAACACTGGAACAGGATCAGATACTAGAAAAAGAACACGAACGAGCAGCAACTAAGCACACGACAGGAAGCATGGCGACCTGTTGCCAAGGCAAGCTCTGACTGTCAGAGCTTGCCATAAATAGGCCACGATCAATGACATCATCTCCGAGGACTGGCAGCCCTTGCCTGCCGTGGGCCCTTTAAATAAAGTAAAGGGGCTCGCACGCAAGCCTAAGGAGAGGAGACATGAGGAACAGTCTGTGGCAGCATCTCCGCCATGTTCCCGAGCACACCGGTGGCCGGCAAGGCCACGAAGAAGAGAGCTGCGCCAGGAGCACCCCATCCCCATCCCCGGGAAGCTGGGGCCTGCCCCAACCATGGTGGTGCGGCAGGTGAGGAAGGCCTGTTGCGAGCTCCTCGGCCGGTTGACGAAACACACGTGAAGAAGATCAAGTAAGAGAGAGGTAGTATCTATTTCACCAGTGACATCTGGATCAGCCAGAATACTACACAAGCCTATCTCTGCTTGATGGCACAGTGTTGGCAGCTGGACGGGCAGAAGCTCTAGTGGGGATGGATCAGCAGGATATGGGTGGGTTGTGCTACCTCCTCAGGTGATAGATATCCACAATACCTTTTTCAATATCTTAGAAACAATAAAGAAGTTGACAGTGAGCTGGCAGCTAGACCAAAGAGACAATACTATTGTTCCTATTTTTTTTGTTTAAGAGAGTGCAGCCCTGGGGGCCAAGGAGGAATGCAGTACCGTAGTCCTGGAAGAACTGATAGGTGCAAGAAAATAGTAGGGCATTTTCATCAGAGCATGAAGGGTGGACAGCAGCTCTGTGAGAAGACAAAAGCAATGGGAGCACATCTTCAGTGGTTCTTTCAGGATGTAGGCACCAGGTGGAATTCCACATATCTAATGCTGCAAGCTCTTCGTCACTTGTCTCTAGAAAGCATAATAGTTGTGGATTACCTCTTGGGACATCATGATTAGCTATACACAGTACAGATTATATGAATCTTGAAGCCCTACAAGAATGCTACAGAAGATCTCAATTCCACAAGAGCCACTCTAGGAATGGCCATCTCTATTGTCAATAATCTGGTGGAGAAGTCAGAGGGTTTCTGACAGGAACAGGGACAAACACAACATTGTTGCTTTTCATAGTCTCCTTGCAGCAGAATGTGCAAGATAGGCTTAAACCCCTTTCCGAGGATATTTAAATGATAGTCGTGCTATGTGGCCCATTGGTGTAAGGAAGTATTGCCCTTTGGTCCCACAGTCTAATTTGCTGGGGGCTAAGTGTGGGAATAGGAGTGCTAAAGGCAGCAGGACAGTGGGGATGCAGCACAGAAAAGTGTGGGCAATCTATACAATACTATAAGCATCAACAAGCACCTGTCAGCTACTATTTATTTATTTAAAACATTTTATGGTGGGGAACTATATAACATGCATAAAAACATAAAAACAACACAAAAAGCACCATGAATATACAATACTGAGTGCTGGAGAAAAAAAGGAAAGTATCTCTTATAAGCGAGATATGTAAATAGGAAAGCAAATTCTCCAATTTAGGAGGGTACAGGACAAACCCACTATTCAGGTAGACTAAACACACACATGAATAGAAGTATTTAATGCTTTTTAAAGTCTGCACTTTTTAAAAAGTCTGTGCATCAGTTAATGACCTAATAATAGTTGGAAGAGTATTCCAAAGTTTAGGGCCAGCAACAGAAAAGGTTTGGTCTCGTATCTCTGCCAGATACACATGCCTGATGGATGCATTTCAAGTTACCCTTGCTGTGAAGATCTTAAGGCTTGAGCTGAAGCATAAATTTAAAAAATGGAGTTGATCCAAGATAAGTCAGTGGTGTTCCATAGCTTATAAATGAACAAGGAGATGTTAAAGTCAATCTGAATAGGGAATCAGTGCTCCCTCTCCCCTATGGCCATCACAGAAAAGGCTCTCCTATCACAGGCCCTAACTACAGCAGTTATTGTAAAGGAGATTATCCTTCCTTGGCAAAGGAGACCCCAGAATATATTTGGGTCAATGCTATTTCACAGTTCTCATCAAGGACATGGCCACAGATATATTGGCATACTCAGCACCCAAGGCCATGGCCTGGGCAGACCTGACCAAGGTGGCCTGGCATTTCCTCTCTTCCCCACCAACCAGTGAGCCTAATGAATGTGTATTCTCAATGCAAGGGGACATTGTGAGTCCACATTGTTCACGGGTGGCATCAGAGTTCGTAGAAAAGTTGGTATTCATTAAAGTAACAAACTCCAATTAAATGACAATTTATTAACCGATGTGATTTCTTCATTCACTTGTTTCATTGTGCATTTCATTGTGTGTGTGTAAAGATAAAACTTCTTATTTTGTTTTGTTTTTCATTAAAATAAACCTCTCTCTGTTGAGTGTTCTTGAGTTTCCATGTAAATGGCAGGAGGACTATATGCACAGCTACAGTGAACCATTGCCCACTCTTTTTGCTCTTAACACATTGCTGTGTTGTTGCTAGTTTCCACTCTTGCTGTTTTTGTCCAGCCCACTCCTTGTGCCCTGGCTCTCTGGTTCAGCTCCTTGCTGTGTTGTTCTTCAACTGTTACTGCCAGCCTGCTCCTGGCTTTCTCATGGTGCCATTGAGAACTACTTCTGGTACCATTTTGCCCCTCTCATGGTGCCATTGATAAATTCTTCTACTGCGGGTACCATTTTGTGCTTCTCATGATGCCTTGGATATTCCTGCTAGTTTTGGTGCTGCTTTTCTCTTCACTATGGTTTCCTTGAACTGTTTACTCAACTGTTATTGATACCCTTTTCTCCTTTTCTGGATCCCTGGGCTGTTCTTGCCATTACTGGTGCTGCTTTGCTCCCCTCATGGTGCCTGTTGGTGTTGATGCCTCTGTTTTGACTACTTTGGTGCACTTTTCCCCACTCTTGGTGACTTGGAGTGCTCTTCCTTCTGCTGCTTGCTTGCCTGTAAGTTTTACTAAACTTGGATAGCAAATTCCATTTTTGAGCCCATAATACTATGCATTGCTTCCCTCATTGAGTCTAAAGGAAAACAAATCACCAAATGATGACACAAAAAGTAAATATATATTTTTGGTCCCAAACCAAACCAATCAAATCACTGAGCCAAATGAACTGAATGAACTGAAAACTATTTTCATGTACATCCCTAATAAATAAGCTTCAGACAAAAAATTATAAAGTATGCAGGATGACTTTGATTTGAGCCAGAAGAGTTCTCTATATTTGTTTTATGCTGCTGTGGTTACTAGTTACTACATGTTATGATAAGACAGGGAGTTCACACATACAAAAGGAGCCTGAAGCGACAGGCTAGTTGGATTATCCAGAAGACAGAGGGAGCTCTAAAGGGAGTTCAGTTGGAACACTGCCGTAAGACAGAAAGAAATGATGTATGAGAGTTGACTGGGGGAATGTAAAACCAGAAGGAACAGGAAGGACAGGGCTGCTGAGAAATGTAGTTTGGGAATCTTTGGCAGACAACTAATTAGGATGAAAGTAGCAGCCAGAGAAAGAAGAGATAATAATTGGCAAACAGCTGAGGCTAATTACACATGGCTACTGCAGAGAATCAGTGTACTTTTTTTTAAGAGAGAGAGAGAGAGCATTGACTTAAAGAGAGAAGGAGATCCAGGTGGAGGAGCCAGGAGAGAGAGTTTACTCAGACCAAGAAGCAGAGATACCCATGGCCTTTGGTTAAGGATAGTGAGTTTGTAAAGGCTCAGTTTGGAAGGAGATTTTATATGGCCCCGGGGAATTGGGAGGGCCTGTGAGTAACTACCAATTTGTCTTATTGGGGTGCTTCTGCTAGTTTCTTAGGAAAAGAACTGAAAGTTATAACCGTGAAACCTAATGTATGGAATAAAGTTGCTTTTTACTGCAAGTGGCTGGCTCTAAGCATTGTTTTCCGATGGCCAGTAGATCATGCAGGGCCAAGGCAGCAAAGTGTGACAATGAATTTTATTTATTTATGTAGACATTTTATATACTGTCGTTTCATGTATAAATCACAATGGTTTACAAGGTGACATTCATAATTATAACTCAACAAAAAAGCAATGATTTATTAAAGAGGTAGTATTCATAGATAAGCATTAATATTTTTCAAGTGAAATTTCTAGTAGATAATAATAGATCTGCTTTTTAAGGCAAAGAGTATTGAAAAATAAATCATAAGAACCTAAGATATGCCCTACTAGGTCCATCAAGCCCAGTATCCTGTTTCCAACAGTGGTCAATCCAAGTCACAAGTATCTGGCAAGTACCTAAACATTAGATAAATCACAAGCTACTATTGTTTATTTATTACCGTGATAGCAGTTTATGGATTTTTCCTCTAGGAAATTTCCAAAACTTTTTAAAACCCAATTAAATAACTGCTTTAACCACATCCTCTGGCAATGAATTCCAGAGCTTAACTATGTACTGAGTGAAAAAGAATTTTCTATGATTTGTTTTAAATGAGCTACTTACTAACTTCTTGGAGTGCCCCCTTGTCCTTCTATTATCTGAGGGGCCGATGCAATACAGTGCACTCAGCCGAGCATTAGGGGGCGCTAATCCACCCCCTAATGCAATAGGGGAATTAGCGCCTATTTAACCCGTGTCGGATGTCGAGTGAATGTAATAGCACTCATCACATGCAAATGTATGTGAATGAGGCTATTACTCATTCACTCCACATGCAAAAAAATAAATGTGCATCTCAGATGCACATTTATCGCTCACCTACTAACTCCTGCCTGGAGCAAAACTGTGTTTCTGTACTCCTTTTCTTAAATAAAAAAATAAATAAATAAATAACTCGGCAGACCGCCGAGTTATGAAGATCGACGCCGGTAAACTCAGCTTCGGTTTTCATAATTGGCCGTCTGCCAGTAATGAAAACGGACGCCAAGTTTCATGATTTGATTATTATCCTTCTTGACTTTGTGGCTCTATATATTCCAAAGTTTTTAAGTTAATTTATATGCATTTTTGAATAGCCATGTTTTTAGCTTACTCTTAAATCTCTTTCTGTCTGATAAAGTACATAATGTTTCAGGCATAGAATTCCATTAACCCAACACAGATCTACTGTAAAAAAAAAAAAGAAAAAGGTGGAGTTAGGGCATGTCAGGGGCTTGAACTCGATCATTTCAGACTTGCTCTATTCAGCTGGCTTAATTAATACTTACTTACAGACCTCAGGCAAACAAGATAGGCCATTTGGAGACTGATCTTAGCCAGATAAGTAGGGACGTATCTGGCTTAATGGTGGCAGCTGAATATCTGGTAACTGGATAAGTTAGATCTGCTCAATAGCAGGTCTAAAGTTATCCAGGTAAATTATCTGGCTAACTTACCTCTTATTCAGATATATTCAGTGTCATTTAGGTACATTCTGTGTGAGTTAGCCAGATAAGTCTTATCATGCGAATTCAGTTAGCCAGATTTGTTTGAATATCTAACCCATGATATTTTTATGCCATCACATTTCTATGTTTCTATTTTGTGAAGAAAAAGAGGCATATAAGGAGATATTTCAAAAACTAGCAAAAATATACTCCTTATTCATGCCCAAGAATGTAAGATATCCCATGATAAAATACAATATAACACATTAACAGCTAGATTCATCAAAATGCTATAAAAATAGCAAAAATATCACCTGAGTTAAAAAATGGGCATGGTTAGGCTAATTTCCTGTCTACCACATTGTCAATTTATGCATTGGTTTATGTTTATACCAACTGCCTCTTTGGGGAGGGAGAGTGAGAGAGAGAGAGAAAGAGAGAGACTATATATCTAACAATGTAGATGGGCACATTCAACTCATGGTGGGTTTGGGGGGTGGTGTTAAATACACAATGAGAGGAATTAACTGCAAATTTGCAATCACTGAAGAATTTATATCATTTGAATCGATGAAAGGTGCAACAAGAGGAGTTGATTTGTATAATGCAGTCTCTTGCCAACATCAGCGTTTTGTAAATTGCTGGAAACGGAGATCAGAACTGGTTGTGTGACAAGGATCAGGCTATAAAAGATAAGTCAAAGTGAAATGAAAACTATCAAGTAACTGAACTGTTTTTTAAGCAAGTGTTCAAGTACTATAAGGAATGCAGGTGAAAAATAATGGAATCGACTAGATAATGGTAAAAATTGAGTTGCAATACTGGACATACGTCTCCTTTTTAAAGTAAATCATAAATGCCAAAAAAATAAATTGGAAATAAAAATATAATTGTTGTTTAAAATATTATAAAAAAAAAAAAAAAGAGAGTTTTTTAGACTGGTAACTGCACCTACTGGAATTAAATTCAGTCCATGGTGTTTTCCACCAGTCCTGAGGTCTTTTCCTCTCAATTAAAAATTATAATAATTGTATAAATATTAAATATTAGCAATATTTATATGAATCAGGAGTAGGCAATAACATATGCACTGGCTATTTGTGTTTGAATTGTTTCAATTATACCAGTGGCTCCCCAATTACGATTTATAATTTTGAAAGGATAAATAACCATTCCCTATTTATCTGTTCAACCCCACTGCTTGGCATGCTTGAAGCTCTGAACTGCAGAATGAGTGCCTTCAACCACAGATAAGTGGCATCATCCCATAACAATGCCCTCCTGCAACCATACTGCAACCAAACATTTTTTAAAAAGGGTCATTTGATAATGTTTATATACAACCAAGGAATCAAGGTACTCTGGGTAGAGCACCATATAAAAACTATAGGTAATTATGTAAATCCTCACCATTATGCTTATCTATTGGTAGATGGCATAACTGTAGCAGTCAATCATGCAACAAGGATCATTTTGAGCCTTTATAAAATCAGATGTATTTTTGTGAATAGAAATAGTAAATAGAATTAGACCATCCGCTATTTAGAAATGAGACATTGAATTATCCTCCCCACCCTGCACAGCATGAATTTTAGGTAACTATTTCAAAGTAGTTATTCACTTTCTGAAACATATAGGTAAAAATACCCATAAAAGGAGGATCTTTTTCTTTTACTATGATTCTATGCAAAATAAATAGATCCTGCGCTTGCACATATCTACAATATTCCCCACAAATACTTCAGCTCAGTTCCTTGTAGGTCTTTCTTTCATTAGGTTCTGCCAAATGTTACCTTAGAAGAAAAACAGGTATCATCAAAAGATACCTTAGTAGTGGACAAATAGGTGTCTGTGACTGTAATATCTTCCAGCTCGGTGCTGAAGTGTTCTGGGCTTCCTCCATTTGATGATTCTTTGATGACACTGTAATTAAGGGCCACACTGTAGTTAGCGGGCTTTTCTGATCTTTTCTGCTTGCATTTGCAGAGTTTCCTGAAAGCTGCTCTAAATTTCTGGGACATTAGATTGTAAATTACAGGGTTGATGGCACTATTTAGGTAAATGCAAATTCTGCAAAATAACAGGAACCAATTTTCATGGTAAGGGTTAGACAAGAATGAGTTTACTACAACTAATGTCCTGTAAGGCATCCATAAAAATGCAAACAGAATTACGACCACAGCCAACATCTTGGTGACCTGTAGGAGAAAACACAAAGATAATAAATTTAGAAAAGTTGCATTACATATTTAAAGGACAGAGTTAAAATTATAGTATCAAGCTCATTCATGTATTTTAATAATATATTGTATTTAGAAACTTACAGGTACTATTGTCATACTTCAAAAGATTATATGCATACTAGACAATATGAGGTCCATATTAAAATACTTTTAGCCAGATAACTCAAAAGTTAACCAGTTAAATGACAACTTTTTGAATATTGGACCATTTAGCCGGATAGATTTGAGCCAGAAAAGTAATTATCCGACTAAACTCTAGCTGGCTAAAATAGAAACAGTTTGGGAGAAGTCCAGGGCAAGCCTTACCTTTGCTGATTTTTGTTTGTATCTGGCTAAGGGGGTCATTTTTCAAAGCGATCGCATGTGAAAAGGGACTTACTTCAATATCGAAAGTTTTTGTAGTACGTAAATAAAATACCATGTGCTTTAGATCTGGAATTCTGTTTTTTTAATGATGCTTATTTTGGATTACTTGTAATACTTGTGGTGAACTTATCAAATTGTTGATTTTTGGTAGCATACAATTATAAAAAAGACTTTCATCGCTAAGTTCCATGATTCACCAATATTTATGTCAATCATTCTGAAGAAAAACATGAAAATATTTAAAATTGTGTAACAATTATATATAAATAATAAGGTCTATATTCAGTTTCACTTAGCCAGATAAGTTTCAACTTATTTGACTAAGTGGTAGTGGCTGAACATCTGCCCAGCATCTCTTTACTCTTGTAACCAGAAATGTAAAAATGTTCAAGTTAGTGCAGACTTTCTATAGCTATTGTATTTCAATTAGAATGATAAGTATTGGAAATTGTCAAACAAGAAAGTTATCTAGGGTTAATAATTTCCCATGACCTGAATGTAGCCAGTCAATATATGAAAATAATTGGGAAAACTAAAATTATGCTGGATTCAAAAAAGTAGAGGCATAATCAGCAAGAAAAAAATGGTATAAGATACAAATGAGGCCCTGTGTTGAATGTCATGTTCAGTTCTTGAATCCATGCATTCTTAAAGATACGGAAAGGATAGAAGCCATTCAGAAAAGAACTACTAAATAGATGCAAGGTTTGGAAAACAAATTCTACAAAGAGCAGTTTGAGATATTTGTGTAACCCCATTCAGGCATGCATGAACTGTATGGGTGGGGCCATAAACTCAGTTGTAAGTTCTTTGGGGAAGGAACACTGACTAGCTCATTTTGGTGCCCCTTTCTCCAGGATGTGGATCCTTTGGCTTGGGGGTGAAATGTTCCTTTCAGGACCCAGTGCAGGGGTGGCTGGTATCCTTCTAGATATCCCTGGGAGAGGGGTAATCTCTGTTCACTGTAGGGATGTGAATCGTGTCCTCGATCGTCTTAACGATCGATTTCGGCTGGGAGGGGGAGGGAATCGTATTGTTGCCGTTTGGGGGGGTAAAATATCGTGAAAAATCGTTAAAAATCGTTAAAAATCGAAAAATCGAAAAACCGGCACATTAAAACCCCCTAAAACCCACCCCCGACCCTTTAAATTAAATCCCCCCCCCTCCCGAACCCCCCCCCCCAAATAACTTAAATAACCTGCGGGTCCAGCGGCGGTCCGGAACGGCAGCGGTCCGGAACGGGCTCCTGCTCCTGCATCTTGTCGTCTTCAGCCGGCGCCATTTTCCAAAATGGCGCCGAAAAATGGCGGCGGCCATAGACGAAAAAGATTGGACGGCAGGAGGTCCTTCCGGACCCCTGCTGGACTTTTGGCAAGTCTCGTGGGGGTCAGGAGGCCCCCCACAAGCTGGCCAAAAGTTCCTGGAGGTCCAGCGGGGGTCAGGGAGCGATTTCCCGCCGCGAATCGTTTTCGTACGGAAAATGGCGCCGGCCATACGCGTATGGCCGGCGCCATTTTCCGTACGGAAAATGGCGCCGGCAGGAGATCGACTGCAGGAGGTCGTTCAGCGAGGCGCCGGAACCCTCGCTGAACGACCTCCTGCAGTCGATCTCCTGCCGGCGCCATTTTCCGTACGAAAACGATTCGCGGCGGGAAATCGCTCCCTGACCCCCGCTGGACCTCCAGGAACTTTTGGCCAGCTTGTGGGGGGCCTCCTGACCCCCACGAGACTTGCCAAAAGTCCAGCGGGGGTCCGGAAGGACCTCCTGCCGTCCAATCTTTTTCGTCTATGGCCGCCGCCATTTTTCGGCGCCATTTTGGAAAATGGCGCCGGCTGAAGACGACAAGATGCAGGAGCAGGAGCCCGTTCCGGACCGCTGCCGTTCCGGACCGCCGCTGGACCCGCAGGTTATTTAAGTTATTTGGGGGGGGGGTTCGGGAGGGTGGGGGATTTAATTTAAAGGGTCGGGGGTGGGTTTTAGGGGGTTTTAGTGTGCCGGCTCACGATTCTAACGATTTATAACGATAAATCGTTAGAATCTGTATTGTATTGTGTTCCATAACGGTTTAAGACGATATTAAAATTATCGGACGATAATTTTAATCGTCCTAAAACGATTCACATCCCTAGTTCACTGTGTGCTGAGTGCCCAAATAAAATGCTCATACTGCTATATTAGTGTCCAAATCTAAAGTCTTTATTGTAAAGACTGAGTAGATTTTAAAAAGCCTACACGCATAAATCCAAGGGGTTACACGTGCCGGGCCTATTTTAGAAAGGCCCGGCGACGTGTGTAAATTCCCGGGACACACGTATGTCCCAGGGCTTCGAAAAAGGGGTGGGGAGGGGGCGGGGCCAGAGGCAGGCACAACAGGTAAAATAAAGGTCGGGGGGTTTAGGATAGGGATAGGGAGCGGGAGGGGAAGGGAGGTTAGGTTGTTGGTAGGGAATGGAGGAAGGCTGTGGGTGTCGGGGGGTACAAGTTGCACAATTGTGCACTCCTAGTGCATGACAACCCCCGATTTTATAACATGTGTGCACCTGCGCGTGCATGTTATAAAATCAGGCGTCCATGTGTGCGCGCCGGGTAGCGTGCGCACATGGATGCCCACTCGCAACTGTATAAAATCTGCCCCTGAGTGAATACGTTTCCAGCATCACAGCCTTCCTGACTTTTTTTTTTAATCCCTTGTCCTCTATCTGCAGTACAATGTAAACCAGCCTTTCGGTGGAGCCCCCTCCTGCTATGGTGTCTAAGGCCGGTGATGATGAAAATAAGTGGGCTCTCGATGTTACCTGTAAGGGGTCACTGCGGGAAGCCCTCTCCCCTATTGTTTATTGTACTGGGGTCATGACCCACCCAATCTAGTCTCCCAGCAGTAGGAAGGGAGAACAGGGGAAAGAGGAAAGGGAAGTTAGGAGATGACAAGTAGTTTTAAAAATAATGTATTGCAAAGGAGATTAATCAATAATTAAATGTGCTGACAAGTATAATAAGTAGGTATTATGTCAAAATGGAATGAGCAAAATCTAATTCTTATCCTTTTCTTTTCTGCAGAACCGGTTCTGAAAACACTACAATTGTACTTTTATCAGATATGTATTAATTCTAAACTTAACTAAAACTTATTATTTTAATTAAGTTGTTATACTTAAATAAGAATTTGATTCTTTGTGTATTCTTTTTCCTGCAGGGTTTTGGATCTATACAGAAGACTATTTCAGGTAAGTATGGAATTGTTAACTTTCCCTTTATGTTCTGTTCTTTGTTTTTTTCTTTGTCTCTTTTGTTCTTTAGTTCTATTAATATTAACTGTCTCATAATGGTTTTCAAAAGGCCTTTATATTTCTGTGTATTCTTTTCTATTTATATTTGTAACTTAACTCTTTCCTGGGCTGTCTGTGAAGTGAAATTGTTGGTGTGTACACTAATACTTTTAATACTATTCAGTTGCTAGGGTCTTGTTAGCTAGTGCTTCTAGATTTCAAAATTGTTCTTATTGGTTGCACCATCTCCATGTTTTCTCAGGTGTGTCGCTGTTTGCCTTGCCTTCTCTAGGCCCTACTACACTATGCTTTAAATAACTCAAAGAATAGAAAACTAACTATTAACACATCAGACAACTTTAATGCACTTGTTAACTGGTCATCATTTGACACAGTTTTGAAGCTGGAGATAAGCAAAATCATAACTAAACTAAAACCAGCTACTCAGCTTCTTGACCTAATACCTGCCTCTTCGCTGAAACAAGTAAACCAAACCATAGTCCCTACAATCACAAAAATAGTTAACCTTGCCCTTGCAGAAGGACATATGCCCCATGCTCTAAAACAAGCAGTTATAAAACCAATCTTAAAGAATAAATTAGGAAGATCTGACAATTGGGACAACTACTGACCAATCTCCAGCTTAACCTTCATTGAAAAAAATTATAGAAAAAGCAGTGCTTACCCAATTAGAGTCTCATCTAGAAGACAATAAAACCTTGTATCCTAACCAATTTGGATTTTGGAAAAATCGCTCAATGGAAACTCTTCTACAATCCTTAACTGACCCCATTCTTTGAGGTTTTGACTCTAATAAATCATACTGCCTAGTGCTGATTGATCTCACATCAGCCTTTGATACTGATGACCATAATCTACTTTGCCAGCAGTTGACAAACATTGGGATCAAAGGAAATGTATTTAATTGTTTCACCTCATTCCTGGCAAACAGATCTTTCCAAATTAAACTCATCAATCATTTATCCAAACACATTCTAATGCTCAACAGGCATTCCACAAGGATCAGCACTTTCTGCAACCCTATTTCACATATACATGCTGCCCTTGTGCATATTACTAAGAGACCTAGGAATAAAATTCTTTCTATATGCTGATGATCTGTAATTCTATATCCCACTTACAAAATCATTTGAAAAAACAGTAACACTTATCTCTGAATATATGGTCACAATAAAAGAAAACCTTGCACAAATGAAACTATCGATGAATTAAAAAAAAACCCCCAGAAATAATTTGGCTGAGCAGAAACCCACCAAAATCTATTCCAACAGGTATAGATCTCGGAAATTGCCAATTAATCCAGGCAACTCAAGTGAGAGATCTAGGAGTTCAAATTGATGAAAACTTAACGATGAAAGCCCACAATAGCAAACTGATCAAATCAGGTATCTACAAGTTGTGAATCCTGAGAGATTGAAATGCTCTATTAAACACAGAAGATTTCAGCATGGTATTACAATCACTAATATTCTCAAATCTTGCTTACTTGTAATTCCCTACTTCTGGGACTTCTGACTAGTCACCTAAAACCTCTGCAACCAATGCAAAATGCTGCAGTTAGACTACTGTCCAGAAGAAGGGAATACGACTACAACACCCCAATTCTGATCGCTCTACATTGGCTCCCTGTATAATCAAGAATAATCTACAAAGTACTTACAATAATATTCAATAACATTTATCTGAAGAATGATCTGATGGGAATAACATTTAAACCATATATTCCACCATGAACGCTCAGATCACAAAACAAAGGCCTCCTAGAAATCCTGACCATAAGAAACTCTCATCTAACGCAAACAAGAGAAAGAGCAATATCCGTCACTGGCCCAAAACTATGGAACTCTTTGCCAGAGGATCTGCAAACAATAACAGACATTAAAATTTTAAGAGCAAGTTAAAAACAAGGCTATTCACAAATGCCTACGGTCTAACAGAAAACTCCAGTTCGTCATGAGTCTGATAACCAGAAATGTCCTGACCAATTCCCTCTAACCTAACCAGTTATGTCTTACCTTAATTGTACCTGTGTTTGATACACACCCTCTGTCTCTAAATGTTTCCCTAGTTTATTACCTCTGGGGCAGATTTTAAAAGATATGTGCGCGGCGTATATTTGTGTGCACGACCCAGCGCACGCAAATGTACGCCCAATTTTATAACATGCATGCGCAGCCGCACGCATGTTATAAAATCATGGGTTGGCGTGAGCAAGGGGGTGCACACTAGTGCACCTTGTGTGCGCCGAGCCCTCGGGGAGACCAGCTGGTTGAAAGTCTATGCACTGACATGAACTGCTCTGTCTTAAGCGCAGCTCATTATTGGTGAGCAAGGACTTTTCCTTGGCAATTTTTCATATTAGCCTCTTTCCAGGCCTTAGGCTGTATATCATCTAGGGATGTGCAGCCAAAAAGTTTTCGTTGCATTCGTGATACGTATTCGTGGGGGGTCAATTCCGTTTCATGCGGAAGTATGGAGAATTCCATAAGTTGTCAATCTGTCAATACGTTACTATGGCGAGTTAAATTCCTGTCCCAGCTAAAATTAAAATTAACTACAACCCCCCACCCGCCTGACCCCCGCAAGACTTACCAAAACTCACTGGTGGTCCAGCAGGGGGTCCGGGAACTCACTCACACCCTCGGTGCTGGTTTTTCATCATGGCGCCGATAGCCTTTGTCACAGGGGCTACTGGTGCCATTGGTCAGCCCCTGTCACATGGTCACCGGTGCCATCTTGTGCTCCTACCATGTGACAGGGGCTGACCAATGGCACCGGTAGCCCCTGTGACATAGTATGGGCAAAGGCTATCGGCGCCATTTTGAGTCCTGGCATCAGACGGCAGGTCGCTCCAGGACCCTCGTTGGACCCACAGGGACTTTTGGCCAGCTTTGGGGGGCCTCATGACCCCCACAAGACTTGCCAAAAGTCCAGCAGGGGTCCAGGAGCGACCTCCTACACGCCAGCCGTCAGATGCCAATACTCAAAATGGCGCCGATCGCCTTTGCCCTCACTATGTCACACATAGTGAGGGCATCGGCCGGCCGGCATGCACGAGGTCGCTCCCGGACCCCCGCTGGACTTTTGGCAAGTCTTGGACCTCTCTGGGGTATTAGAAAGATCAATGGTGGATACATCCCATAGAGCAACACTTCTTGTTATATTTATATTTCCTCAAGACAAGGACTTGATTCTATGGCTTTTCCCCAAAATTGTCAGGCTTTATTTATGTCTTCTAAAGTATGGATATTTCCTGACTTATGTAGGAAAACTCAAGAAAAGAAGAAACAGAAAATTTTGGCTATGCACCTGGAGGCAGTTGCTCTTAGCGCTTCTTTTTTTTTTCTTCGTTATCCATGTACATGTTTATTAGTGATTTCTAATGTTAAGTACATTTTCTTTCAGCCCTCTCAATTGATGTTTTTCCATTTACTCTAGGAAATCTAGCATGCAATACTACCTTCTCTAAGATATGATGAGGATTGGGACTTTTAGTAATGTTAAGTGATATCCAGGTGTTTCCTCTGTTTTTTTATTTTTTTTTAAGGTTTCTTTTTCCTAATGCTGATCCCAGGCATTTCCCTTAGTTCCCCAATATGTTTTAGCCTCTTATAAGTTCACTAATATATTTGTTTCCTTGTTATTTGGTTTACCTGGTTTTGTTAGCTTTAGTTTACTCTTTTGTAATGTGTACATTTTTTCCAAGTCAATTTATACTGGTATGTAATTGTTAAACACATTAACTTAAAAGTAAAAAAAAAAAACATGCTTGAGTCAAACAGTGGTAAGGACAGGTAGAGGGGTGCAGGTAGGAGAAATGAAAACAGGAACTTTAGTGTTTGTTCAGTCATATGGAACTTTACAGAGTCAAAGAAAGGAGAATAAATTTAGACAATGGGCTAAGAACCAGGGAAATCAGGGTTCAATTCACTTTAACCTCCATTGCTATTACATGTGCCGTCTGAGGCAGACCCACGGTATGGCCCCCTCACCTCTCTGCAGTAACTCCAGTGCCTGGTTCCTCGTCCCTGGTGGCAGTAGGCCGCCAGCTCCATCCTCGGGCCACCCCTGGTGCCTCCATCTCAGCTTCAGACCCTTGTGCTCCCGGTCCAGCTACCACTTCCACTGCTCCACGTCGGGCCTCTCTGCTTGGCCCGCAGAGAGATGCTGCTACTCGGCGCCGTGCCCCTCCCTAGGTGCACACGCATCATTGAAGCTTAAGTAGAGCCCGCGGTGGGAACCGAGCCGTGGCCCCAGATGATGATGTCAGCGGAGCATCGGTACTTAAGGCCGGGCTCCGCTCCCTAGCTTTGCCTTTGCAACAGGTCTCCTTGCTGGTTGAGTACTCGTTGCCTCCTGAGAGATTCATCTCGCTCCTGTGTTCCTGTTCCTCGCTGATCCTGGTTCCTGAATCCTTTGCTCCTACATTCCTGCTCTTCAGCTTTCCTTGGATTGCCTACACAGACTTTGACTGCTTTACCTGACCACGCTGTTGACTCTCTCCAAGACCGGACTTCTGCTTTGCCTGACTACGTCGTTTCCTCTTTCCAGACCCAGACCTCTGCGATGCCTGACTACGTTGTTGCCTCTTTCCAGACTCAGACCTCTGCATTGCCTGACTAATCCATTGCCTTTCTCCATGACCAGACCTCAGCCTTGCTTGCCACTGCTTCCAGATAGCCACCAGCCCTGACTCAAGCTTGTTCCCCAACACCTCTTCAGCCTAAGTTCCTGGGCTTGGCATATTCAGGCTTCGGCCTGCTTTTGCTCGCGCGCCCCCTGTCTGACTTTGTTTCTTTGGTGCCCAGGTCTCCGGGACTGTACCTTCTCTCTCCTGCTGTCTCTGGACTGACCTCAATCTCTTAATTGACGATGAAATATGGAGGCCCACTTAAGTCCAGCCGGCCCCGGCACCCAAAAGGCTCAACCCGTGGGCAATGAGGGCTGGTACTGGTGAAGCGCCAGCTGGCCTCCGTTCATCAGCCCACTATGCCTGCCGATGATGGGGACCTGTAGGTCCCTACCTACGGGTTGCATCAACCCCACCTCGGCCCAAGGGTCCACCTCCATCGCAACAATTGCCTCAGGTACAAAACAGATTGTAATCCTCTGGGGGATAGGGAAATACCCACTGTACCTAAATGTAATCCATCAAAAAGCAGAATAAATCATATAAATAAATAAAAATAAATATGAATACATTCATATGGACATAAAGTGGTGGTATGGATACATCAAGCTTCTATGAATGCAGGGGTAACCTCCATGAAGTATCCTTTGCTACAATCCTAAGTGGTATGGTTGCATTAGGCTTCAAAGAATATTGGGGTAATCTGAATGGAGTGGCTGTGGTTAGAAACTTATCATCAATGAGTATGGGGCAATCAGATGTTTAGGACAACAGCCTTGCTAGTTTTAGTGGCTGCTTAGCT
Source organism: Rhinatrema bivittatum (assembly GCF_901001135.1). Taxonomy (NCBI): domain Eukaryota; kingdom Metazoa; phylum Chordata; class Amphibia; order Gymnophiona; family Rhinatrematidae; genus Rhinatrema; species Rhinatrema bivittatum. Next base: position 737,325,980 of record NC_042616.1, on the reverse strand, counting down.
TGTTAGGAAGCTGGTGCTAAAACATGGGAGGGGACCCAGGTATTGAATTTGTTATGGTACTTGTAAGAACCATAAAGGAAGGTGACAATGTCTAACATGGCCTATTAGTAGAAGGAGTGGTGGCCAGCACTGTAATGGAATTTGAACATGCTTGGAACAAATATAGAAGTCAAATTTAAGAAAAGGGTTGAGAGCTTGGGTAAAAGAGATGGAAGAGGGTGGAGATAGTATTGGTTTAAATTTAGGAATCTATATGCTCATCTATGCAAAGTGATAGAGAGCCAGTGAGGAAGACAACTGGGCAGGCTGGATGAAAATATTGGTCCTTATCTGATATTATACATCTACTTTGTTATACTCACTAATAATATAAATGAAACACCTAATATTTCTCAAATGGTAATAAAACTCACATGGGTATTTAGTTAGCATATTTTATGGGTGAAAAAGCCAGCTCATAAAAGCAGGCGGGACAGCTTCAAGAGATTACCATAGATTTCAAACACAGTTGGCAGAAAAACACCCATATTAATAACCTCAATAATCAATAGCATAAGGTCATATGACATTCCAATGATTTATAAATTCAGCATTATCCAAAAAAAATAAAGGTTCTTTGTAAATCCTTAACCCACATGGTATTCTTTTCACTCAACAATATTTATGGAGAGTGGCTGAGTATAATTCTATGTGTATTAATATCTTTTGACTCAAGGAAATGGATGTCCAATCAATACTGTCATCAAAATTTGAATCAAACAATAGCGGGCGGATTTTAAAAGCCCTGCTCGCGTAAATCCGCCCGGATTTATGCGAGCAGGGCCTTGTGCGCCGGCGCGCCTATTTTGCATAGGCCGCCGGCGCGCGCAGAGCCCCGGGACGCGCGTAGGTCCCGGGGTTTTTCGAAGGGGGCGTGTCGGGGCGTGTCGGGGGCGGGACCAGATGACGCGGCGTTTCGGGACGGGATGCGGCATTTCGGGGCGGGACCGGGGGCGTGGCACTGGCCCGGGGGCGTGGTCCAGGCCTCCGGACCAGCCCTCGGGTCAGAAGACGGCACGCCAGCAGTCCGCTGGCGCGCGTAGATTTACATCTGCTTCTCGCAGGCGTAAATCTAGGGACAAAGGTAAGGGGGGGGGGTTTAGATACAGCCGGGGGGATGGGTTAGATAGGGAAAGGGAGGGGAAGGTGAGGAGAGGGCGAAAGGAAGTTCCCTCCGAGGCCGCTCCGATTTTGGAGCGGCCTCGGAGGGAACAGAGGCAGGCTGCGCGGCTCGGCGCGCGCAGGCTGCCCAAAATCGGCAGCCTTGCGCGCGCCGATCCAGGATTTTAGAGGATACGTGCGGCTATGCGCGTATCTTATAAAATCCAGCATACTTTTGTTTGCGCCTGCTGCGCAAACAAAAGTACGCGATCGCGCTTTTTAAAAAAAATCTACCCCTAGATGTGGAAGCTTTGAATGAAATAACAGATGTAGCAGCTTGCTCTGAATAACCAAAACATTTTTGGCCATTAGAAGTATCATTCTTGGCCAAAAACTAAAACAAAAGTGAACTATATGTGGGTTAAAAAGCGTCCCAAATGGTGGTTTAGGAAATATTTTGTAAATAATAGGTGGTTTATTTACCGTATATTATTAATGAGTGTTGTATAATTTTTGAACCTCCATTTGAGATGCTTTATAGCCTATATACTATATTGTTCATGTACCATGTTATGTCATGTTACTATATTATAAGCTCATTTTTACCCATTGCCTTGGAGCATCACTGTTTAGTTTATCTATAGCTGTGGTTTGTTATCCTGATTTATTCATATGAACTATGTTATAAGCAAAGCAGCATACTTGTTTTAACATATAGAACTATAACTACAAAACAGTTCTATCAATGGTATCCTTGTGAGATGTCAAAACAATTGAAACTAATTTCAGCACACTAATTTCACTGCAGGTCTACAGAGATCCCATTATAGTGTCAAAATGGAACCGGTATTCCATTTTAAAACTCTAGAAGCCTTGTTTGGATATCAAGGTAATGACAAAACAATGTCAATGTAATTTAAGAATTTCAGATATGTTGTTAATAGGAAATTAAGCACAGGAAAGAATATATTCAAATACTGAGAATAAAGTACATCGTAACATGTAAAGTTTAATCACTACACTACTCTGAAATATGTTTGATTAAATTTTATAGACAAAATAAGTGAATATTATAACTGATATTTATTGGGCTTCCTAGTCAAGGCACTCTACAAAAAAGGAGATAAAATACATTTAGGCTGGAATATACTAAACTGTAAGTACCTTGTTAAAGTGAAATGGACTAAGGGAATAATGAGCAGAAAACAGTAGGCTTAGGAAAAAGCTAGTTTTAAAAATTGGGGCTTGTTTGGACTGGAAAATTAGGAGAGAGAGAAACTTTTGGATGTCAGATAATCACTTATTCTACAGAGTGGGTGCAAAAAGGAAAAAGCTAGGGAAACAGAATGCAGCTTGGTGGGTGCTTGAGAAGGTGAGGAGGGAATGGGAAGACAAATATGCATGGAATATGCATATTGCTTTGCTAAGTTTAAAAAGTCTAATTTAATATAATGTTATTCTTTATTTTCCTACTATATATTGCTTTTATCTCTGCTGCTTTGATTCTGTTCCTGTATGTTTTTCAGGATTATTGTTTTACCAATAGATATTGATTATTTCTGCTTTTTTGCTTTCTGTCTTGTGTGGCAGATTAATAAAAAAAACATTCTCCAACAAATATTGATTTTATCTCTTTCTTATTCGGTCATATGTGTTGCTGGCGTCTTGAACATCTTGTTTTCTAGGGGGTATTATCTTTGCTAGTTATTATTTTAAATTCCCTGTGTGTTTTTAAGAGAGAAATACAGGGCTCTGGGTGGTGGTGTGTAACAATTGTTCAGCAAGGGGTATCCAAGGCACTACTAGAATCTAGTTAGAGATAGAATTCAAAAGATGGGCTGTTAATTCTCTCCCTCTCTCTCCCACCCCTAGAGTGTTTCCTTCTTAAATAGTTCTTCCTTCTAAAGATTTAGGTTAAGTGAATAATATAGGGCTGAAGTACCAATCTCACAACTTGTTTATGAGTCACTATTAGCAAAATGTCCTTTATTCAGTGCAACAATTGTGGTGCTTATGTCCCAAGACCTATCATTTGGAGAATTAAGGATTGTCCAAATTGCCTTCAGCTATCTGCCATGAATAAGGAGCTAATTCATCTGAAAGAGAAATTGTTCAAATTTCAAATAACCTCCCCTTCCTTTCAGCATCCAGAATACCTCTCCCAGCTTCCACAGTGCATTCAGAAAACACAGGCATGAATAGTTTACTGTGGGCTCTTGTAGAACAAGATCTGGGATTCTGAGACACCTGATTTCCTCAACTTTGAAGCATTCTATGTATCTGCCCTCACTTCCACAGAGACGCCAGACATCCAAGATTCAGAAACCCAGGAATACTTGGATAACAGTGGGCCCTGGTAGAATAAGGCCTGTGATGAAAAGACACTCACTCTTCTCACTGTTATCCTTATATAATACATTTTTTGTATTGGAAAATGAAGAAGCCCCATCAATAGAATATGATGTGATGTCTGAAAGGGAAGTAGTCACTCATTGCATCCAGAAACTCTTCAACATGATCAAATATCATAAAAGAAGAACCAATTTGGGAACTCATTTTGATGCGGACACAACAGTTAAATTCCTTCCAGGATCCTCAGCTAATATAAATGCATGCCAGGTGGTCAAAGCAGTTACAGAAGAAAGTAAGGACTCTGATATCAATGTTATCATCCATCTGGGGACCAATAACCTCACTGGAATATGTGTCCATAAAGTACAGAAAGATTTCCAAAATCTAGGGAAGAAGATTAAACAAATGGCAAAGACAACTGCTTTTTCAGAAGTATTACCTGTCATAGAAAGTGAAAGGAAAGGCTATGCCATAAAGATAATTTCAATTCCTGGTTCAAAACCTGGTGTAAGGAAAGTGATTTTGGATACATTGGAGGCTGGGGCCATGTATGGAGCAATAAAAGATTATATAGACTATGGCAGGAAAGAGGATGCTAAGTGAAAAATTCAGATCATACATTATCGGGCATTTAAATTAGGGAGCAGGGGTGGAAAGAGGTGGCTAGTGAAATTGGCATGTCACCCTCAAGTAATACAGGAAATGTGAAGAGAAAGTAACAATATCAATCAGTTCAAAAAAGAGGATGATTAGGAAAAGCAGCTGGAAAGCTATGACAACAAATGCTCGTAGTCTGGGCAATAAAAATGCAAATCTGTAGGCCCTAAGGGTGGAGGTGGACTTGGATATTGTTGCTGTTATGGAGACATGGTTCACTGATTCTCATGATTAGCGTATGGCTATCCCAGGCTATAACTTGTTAAGGAAGGACAGAGAGGACAGGAAAAGGGAAGGAATAGATCTGTGCTGGCTCAATAAGAAATACATGAATTTACCTCCTCCAGACAGCTAACTTTTCTTCTTCTTAATCAATCTTCAGGCAAAGATCTTTGAAGTTTGAAATTATTTATTGTACAGATAATGTTCTATATTTCTTACAATTGTCACATTCCAAACACATATGATTCTAGCAGAAATCTTTGTAGCTAGAGATAGGCAGGAGAAGGGAGATTGTTTTCATGGGGTGACTAGAGAATTGGATTGAGGAAGAGTGCTCAATGTGAGCTACTTAGATTTCAGAAAAGGTTTTGATATGGTCCTGCGTAGGAGACTTGTGAATACAATGAGAAGCTTGGGAGTGAGCGCCAAGAGGGTGGTGTGGATTACAAACTTCTTGATTGATAGGAGACAGTTTGAAATGGTAAAATTACTCTGAAGAGAGAACCATGTTAAGTGGAGTTCCTCAGGGATAGGTTTTGGGACAGGTTCTGTTCAATATCTTTGTGAGTGACATTGCAGAAGTGATTGAAGGTAAAGTTTGTCTATTTATGGATCATACTAAGATTTGCAACAGAGTGGATGTACCTGAAGGAAAAGTGAGAATGAAAAGTGATTTAAGAAAGTTTGAAGAGTGGTTGAAGATAGAGATGAGCTTCGTTTTTTTCTACCGGGTTGTTTTTTTGAGTCGGACGCTTCGGGGTAAAGTTTGTTTATCCTTAGTTCGTTTTTTGGAAAAACGAACAAAAAGCTAAACGGGGAAAAACAAAACAGGCCCAAAAAACGACACGGGAAAACGAAGCTAAAAAAAAACCCACCCCAAGCATTAAAATTTACTATAATATATTAAATACAACCCCCCCCCCCCACCATCCCAATCCCTCCCCAAGACTTACTAACATTCCTGGTGGTCCAGTGGGGTCCCGCGAGCAATTTCTCTCTCCGAGCTGTCAGGCTGTCTGGCCTGCCTCGCATTAAAATGGCTCCGATAGCCTTTGACCTACTATGTCACAGGGGCTACCAGTGCCATTGGTCAGCCCCATCACATGGTAGGAGCAATGGATGGCTGGTGCCATCTTGTGCTCCTACCATGTGACAGGGGCTGACCAATGGCACCAGTAGCCCCTGTCACATAGTGAAGGCAAAGGCTAACGGCGCCATTTTGAATACTGGCAGCTGACAGCCCGAGTGCAGGAGGTCGCTCCCGGACCCCCGCTGGACTTTTGGCAAGTCTTGTGGGGGTCATGGGGGTCTCCCAAGACTTTCCAAAAGTCCCTGGTGGTCCAGCAGGGGTCGAGGAGCGATCTCCTGCACTTGGGCCGTCGGCTGCCAGTAATCAAAATGATGCCAATAGTCTTTGCCCTTACTATGTCACAGGGGCTACCGGTGCCATTGGTCAGCCCCTGTCACATGGTAGGAGCACAAGATGGCACCGATGGCCACGTGACAGGGGCTGACCAATGGCACCGGTAGCCCCTGTGACAGTAGTTCAAAGGCTATCGGAGCCATTTTGATGCGAGGCAGGCCCAAAAGCCCAACGGCATGGAGGGAGAAATCCCTTGTGGGACCCGCTGGACCACCAGGGTTGTTAGTAAGTCTTGGGGAGGGATAGGGATGGTGGTGGGGGGGTTGTATTACAGTAAATCTTAATGCTTGGGGGTGGTTTTTTTATTTAAAAAAATAAAATATGCCCCTCCCCCCGTACAAACCCAAAAAACTAATTTTCCTTGTAATTCGGTGAAAATCAGTTTCAGGGTTCGGGGCCCCCGACCAACGACGAATTAGGCAATTTCATTGAAATTGCCTAATTCGTGATAAACGAAGCACATCTCTAGTTGAAAATTTGGTAAATGGGATTCAATGCCAAGAAGTACAGAGTCAAGTATCTTGGATAATATAATCCAGAATTGCTGTATGTGATAGGGTGTGAAAGACTTATGTACATGGACTAAGGGGTGATAGTATCTGGTGATCTGAGGTGAAGCAATGTGACAAGGTGATAGCTAAAGCCAGGAGAATGCTGAGTTGCATAGACAGAGGAATAACCAGTAAGAAAAAGGAAGTGATAATGCCCTTGTACAGGTCCTTGGTTAGGCTCACCTGGAGTACTGTGTTCAGTTCTGGAGCCTGTATCTCAAAAAGGATAAAGAGGGGATGGAGGCAGTCCATATAAGGGTGACCAAAATGGTGTGAGGTCTCAATCATAAAACATATGAGGAGAAGACTTAGGATATAAATTTTTATTCCAAAGAAGAGTAGAGGAGCAGGGGAGATATGATACAGACCTTCAGGTACCTGAAACATTTTAATGATGCACGAACTTCAAACCTTTTCCATTGAAAACAGTAGAACTAGAGGTCATGAAATGAAACTCCAGGGGGGACAACTCAGTACAAATATCAGGAAATATTTCTTCATGGCGAAGGTGGTGGATGCCTGGAATGCCCTTCCAGTGGACATAGTGAAGACAAAAACAGTCAAAGAATTCAAAGGTGTATGGGATAAACACCGTGAATCCGTAAAGGCTAGAGGATGGAAATGAAGAAAAGGGTGCATGGAGGTAACGTGCTCAGTGGCAGCTACTACCCTTAACAGAAGGCATTACTACCCTTAACCAATAAGGCTTGATGTTTCTTATGCAACATAAGAACATAAAAACATGCCATACTGGGTCAGACCAAGGGTCCATCAAGCCCAGCATCCTATTTCCAACAGTGGCCAATCCAGGCCATAAGAACCTGGCAAGTACCCAAAAACTAAGTCTATTTCATGTTACCGTTGCTAGTAAAAGCAGTGGCTATTTTCTAAGTCAACTTAATTAATAGCAGATAATGGACTTCTCCAAGAACTTATCCAATCCTTTTTTAAACACAGCTATACTAACTGCACTAACCACATCCTCTGGCAACAAATTCCAGAGTTTAATTGTGCGTTGAGTAAAAAAGAACTTTCTCCGATTAGTTTTAAATGTGCCACATGCAACTTCATGGAGTGCCCCCTAGTCTTTCTATTATCCGAAAGAGTAAATAACCGATTCACATCTACCTGTTCTAGACCTCTCATGATTTTAAACACCTCTATCATATCCCCCCTTAGCCATCTCTTCTCCAGGCTGAAAAGTCCTAACCTCTTTAGTTTATCTCATAGGGGAGCTGTTCCATTCCCCTTATCATTTTGGTAGCCCTTCTCTGTACCTTCTCCATCGCAACTATATCTTTTTTGAGATGCGGCGACCAGAATTATTCACAGTATTCAAGGTGCGGTCTCACCATGGAGCGATACAGAGGCATTATGACATTTTCCATTTTATTCACCATTCCCTTTCTAATAATTCCCAACATTCTGTTTGCTTTTTTGACTGCCACAGCACACTGAACCGACGATTTCAATGTGTTATCCACTATGACGCCCAGATCTCATTCTTGGGTTGTAGCACCTAATATGGATCCTAACATTGTGTAACTATAGCATGGGTTATTTTTCCCTATATGCATCACCTTGCACTTATCCACATTAAATTTCATCTGACATTTTGATGCCCAATTTTCCAGTCTAATATTGCAGCGACTGTGGGGGGGGAGGGGGAGGGAGGGCATGGTGAATTGGATTCAGACAACAACCACTGAGGGTCTTGAATTTTATGGTCTGCGATACTGATAAGCATAAAGGTAACATTCACAGTGCAGTGGTTATTAGCTTTAACAGACGGTATGCTTTTGATGCTTTTGATGAAACTGCAGCATCACTCTCTGCTTTGACAGTGAGGGAAAAAAGGAGAATTAGATTCAGATGACAACCAATACAAGCCCCAAATGTTTATGGTATGGATATAAGGGCAAAAAAAGCATAGGACTGTTTTTTTTGCCAAGTCCAAAAGCAAAGCACATCAAGCAGCACTGTCTGAATTTTCAAGAAGGCTGCTTACCCAGTAAAAATGTTGCTATCAGTAAGTTTTTATGGGCTTGACAGTTGCTTGGCTTTGATTGTAAATATTTCTACCCTTATCATAAGGCTTGGGGATAACTGCAATGAGCGGCAGTTACTACTCTTAAGAGAAACATTGGGGTAACCTGCATGGCGTGGCAGATACTACCATAAGAAGCTTGCAGAGCAAACTGGATGGACCATTTGGTCTTTTCTGCCATCGTTACTATGTTACTATATAGTGAGGGATGAGAACAGAAAGCTTTTAATTTTGAATAGCACATGGTGATGCCAAAAAGCATGGGCACTTTCAGCACATGAACTATCCAGATAGCATCCCTTTAAAAACTGCCTATAAGGTCTGTACACTAAAAAGATCTTCATACATTTGTACCTCATATCTGTGCAAGTGGCTGATTGAAAGTAAAATGGCATGTGTGCATTCGGAAATCAAATGTATGCAGGCTGTTTAATTCTCACAACCTTAACACCCCTATCCCCCTATAAATGCCTCTTATTACCATGGCTAAAGCTATGCATGATGTAAAAACCTGAACATATTTTTAGCTTCTCTAATGGGAGCAGTTTTTAGCCAAGGTATTCTACCAAGGTAAATATGAGGAGGATATTTATAAAAAATTAAGGTCAATTTGGTCAAATTTTGGCCCTGACTTTTGTTATTTATTAGGAAAATAAATTTAGGCCTGATTATGCAACTGTAAAAAGACAATCTCCCATGCTCTAATACAATGTCAAAGCTGGAGCCACACATATTTCTATGAAACAAATAGAATACATTTTTCCCAAAGCTGCTCTTCTTTCCATAAAAACATCATTTACAGTCCAGTTACCCCTACTCTGCCAAAGTAGCCAGATGATCAAAATCGTATGAAACTTACATTTTAGGAATGTGCATTCATTTGAAATGAATGTGTAAAACATGACCAATGAGCATATTTTTTTATAACTTGTGACTCCCCAAAATGATTATAAGGCATCCAAAAACTGAGATGAAAATGTTTGTCTCATTTGTTTGCTGCCCATTCAATTTTATGGTCCATTGAAGTCTATGACTGTGTACTGCTGAGCAATAAAACAACAGATAACTACAGGAACCAACTCTTGCCTATGTGACTTCACAGCCTTGTCAAATCACAAGCAGGAAAAGTTGGCAAGGAAACCACACAAATCACACTACAACATCTTCTAAAGTAGCCTATAGCTGCTACCTAGATCAAGTTACACTGACCTACTCCCAATGTAAAATGTGACCATGTGCAAGAAGCCAAAAAGGGAGCAGCAATGCAAGGCATGGACACCTCAGAGGAGCCCAAATCCTGAACACAAACCCTGGGAGAAAACCCTGAGAATGAGAATCGTGCTGAGGTGTCCCTGGAAGTAAAAGGAGGTTCCAAGACTGACCAGATCACCCTGATATCCCAAAGGATGAGAATCAGCCCTGCCCGCTCTGCCAGCCAAGCCAGGATTCGAACCTCTCCCTTGCCAAGCTCTCCAGCACTCCAGGTGGAACATGCATCAGAGGTAAACAGAGGAATCGCCTGAACATTGAAATCAGGGGTAAAGTAAGTTAGCCACAAGTATTCATATCAGAAGAAAGCTAAGGTTTATGGCATGTTTTGTTACCAACAAACAAAGAAGCAGAACACCTCTCTAATATAATCAAGAACAAAAAGAGAGGGAAAAGGATCAACAGTCCAATCCACAGACCTTCAACTAATTAAAGGCAAATGACGATATCATAAACGATCTTTGCTTTGAAATTTCAATCCGCGGCCTCTCGCCTCGCAATGGGCCGCAAGCCTTAATCAGCTTACAAAGCAGAGTAATATGTAATCATCTATCGTCATTTGCTCATATTGATATTAAACTTTATTACAATTTCTTACTTTTTACCACAATATCTTACCCAAACTTCCCTAAAAAAGGTTTAAATGTGAAACAAAGAATATACTTCCCACCAAGTTTAAAAATTGAAAAACTTTTTGAAAAAAATTTTTGAGAGAGGAATACTTAGCCCATGCTTTGTCAGATATCAATTAATAGAATCCCGACATGAATCATGTTTCGATTGTAGAAAACAATCTTCTTCAGGGGATGTTTCTCTACAATTCTTTGCATCAAGCGGCCAACATTCTTCAATCACTTCTAAAAACAAACAGAACATATTAAAAGTGCACCTATCTTAAGCTATACGAAACCCACAACCGTCTAACACTATATCCAGTCACAGAATAATTCACACTACTTCATATCGCTGAAGAAAACTTACCCGGACAAACTCTGTCTCAACCTATAATCTCAAAAATGGCGCCACAGCGTCTATAACCTACTCTTGATATCTCAACCTTTTTAAAGCTCACCTACGTCGTTGACGTCACCAGAAGCCATAACCACAAAACGTTGAAAAAAACTACAAATCCCACATTGCACATGTCCAACGAAATAACCACTTCCTATGAACTTCTCTTACATGGCTCCATTGGGTCAATCTTACTTAAAACACAAACACAAACCAATGGTTCAGAATATAATTAAGAAGTATTGGCATGTACTTAGTTTGCATGCGGAATTACAGCAAGTTCCTCGTTTTGCATTCAAGCGTAACAAAAACTTAAGAGACTTGATGGTCTGTTCTGATCTCTCTGATGAATTTTTAAGAGTTGATGTGGACGATGCAGAGCCTAAGGGTCACTTTCCTTGTAAAAAGTGTAGTGTTTGTAGTCAATCTTTCTCGGGAGAGGTTCTTCCTTTTTTTGCTAAAGGAAAATTTAAATTTAAATCGTATACAGATTGTCAATCTAAAGGAGTAGTTTATGGTTTGTGGTGTCCTTGCCCTCTATTATATATTGGCAAAACCAAACGCAATTTAAAAACTCGTATAATTGAACATAAGAGTGCCATTGCGAGACAACGTGTGGAAGCACCTGTGGTGCAACATTGTCTACAGCATTGCCATTCTTTTTACACATTGCGATTTGCGGTTATTGAACAGCTGGTACCTAGTAATAGAGGGGGTGACTTTGATAACTACCTTTTACGGAGGGAGCAGAAATGGATATATTACTTTAATACCGTAGCCCCTAAGGGATCAAACCGAGAAATTGATTGGTTTGTGTTTTAAGTAAGATTGACCAGATGGAGCCATGTAAGAGAAGTTCATAGGAAGTGGTTATTTCGTTGGACATGTGCAATGTGGGATTTGTAGTTTTTTCAACGTTTTGTGGTTATGGCTTCCGGTGACGTCAACGACATAGGTGAGCTTTAAAAAGGTTGAGATATCAAGAGTAGGTTATAGACGCTGTGGCACCATTTTTGAGATTATAGGTTGAGACAGAGTTTGTCCGGGTAAGTTTTCTTCAGCGATATGAAGTAGTGTGAATTATTCTGTGACTGGATATAGTGTTAGACGGTTGTGGGTTTCGTATAGCTTAAGATAGGTGCACTTTTAATATGTTCTGTTTGTTTTTAGAAGTGATTGAAGAATGTTGGCCGCTTGATGCAAAGAATTGTAGAGAAACATCCCCTGAAGAAGATTGTTTTCTACAATCGAAACATGATTCATGTCGGGATTCTATTAATTGATATCTGACAAAGCATGGGCTAAGTATTCCTCTCTCAAAAAATGTTTTCAAAAAGTTTTTCAATTTTTAAACTTGGTGGGAAGTATATTCTTTGTTTCACATTTAAACCTTTTTTAGGGAAGTTTGGGTAAGATATTGTGGTAAAAAGTAAGAAATTGTAATAAAGTTTAATATCAACATGAGCAAATGACGATAGATGATTACATATTACTCTGCTTTGTAAGCTGATTAAGGCTTGCGGCCCATTGCGAGGCGAGAGGCCGCGGATTGAAATTTCAAAGCAAAGATCGTTTATGATATCGTCATTTGCCTTTAATTAGTTGAAGGTCTGTGGATTGGACTGTTGATGTTTTGTTACCACCCATGATACAGAACTTTTTTTTAAAGAAAGCCAGTGTTTTGTAGCCAGAATATTAAAGATAGGAATTCTTATTTTCTAAATGCTATGTCCTGCCAAATCTGATAAATAAAGGTCTATTTTTGAGGAGCATATACATTAGAGATGTATATTCATTTATGACGAATTAGGCAATTTCAATAAAATTGCCTAATTCATTGTGGTTCGGGGGCCCCGCCCCCCAAAACAGATTTTCCACGAACTCTGAGAAAAATTTGTTTTTCAGGTTTTTACGGGGGGAGGGGCACATTTTATTTTTTTAAATAAAAAAACCACACCAAGCATTAAAATTTAGTATAATTCAATCCCCCCCACCATCCCGATCCCTCCCCATACTTACTAACATCCCTGGTGGTCCAGCGGGGTCCCACAAGGGATTCCTCCCTCCCTGCTGTTGGGCTGTCTAGCCTGCCTCGCTCAAAATGGTGCCAATAGCCTCTGACCTATTATGTCACAGGGGCTACTGGTGCCATTGGTCAGCCCCTGTCACATGGCCATTGGCACCATCTTGTGTTCCTAACATGTGACAGGGGCTGACCAATGGCACCGGTAGTCCCTGTGACATAGTATGGGCAAAGGCTATCGGTGCCATTTTGATTACTGGCAGTCAATGGATAGATCGCTCCCGGACCCCTGCTGGACCCCCAGGGACTTTTGGCAAGTCTTGGAGGGGTCAGGAGGCCCCCCAAGCTGGCCAAAAGTCCATGGGGGTCCAGCGGGGGTCCCGGAGTGATCTCCTGCCCTCGGGCCGTCAGCTGCCAGTAATAAAAATGACGCCATTAGCCTTTGCCCATACTATGTCACAGGGGGTACCGGTGCCATTGGTCAGACCCTGTCACATGGTAGGAGCACAAGTTGGTGCCGCCAAAAGTCCCTGGGGATCCAGCAGGGGTACAGGAGCGATCTATCTGTCAGCTGCCAGTAATCAAAATGGCGCTGATAGCCTTTGCCCATACTATGTCACAAGGGCTACCGGTGCCATTGGTCAGCCCCTGTCACATGGTAAAAGCACAAGATGGTGCCAATGGCCATGTGACAGGGGCTGACCAATGGCACTGGTAGCCCCTCTGACACAGTAGGTCAGAGGCTAACGGCACCATTTTGAGCGAGGCAGACCAGACTGCCTGACAGCAGGGAGGGAGAACTCCCTCGCGGGACCCCGCTGGACCACCAGGGATGTTAGTAAGTCTTGGGGAGGGATCAGGATGGTGGTGGGGGGGTTGTATTTAATGTATTAAGGTGAATTTTAATGCTTGGGTTGGGGTTTTTTTTAGCTTTGTTTTCCCGCACTGTTTTTTGGGCCGGTTTCGTTTTTCCCCATTTAGTTTTTGTTAGTTTTTCAAAAAAACTAACCGAGGAAAAACAAACTTTACCCCGAAGTGTCCTTCTCAAAAAATGACCCGGTAGTAAAAAACGAAGCTCATCTCTAACATACATTGTCTTTTACCTGACTTAGGATTGTAAGGAAGGTGGGAGGGCAGCTTGCAGTGTCATGTAGCAGACAGATCCCTGCACCCCCTAACCAGTCTACAAAGTAGAGGTTCCACTGAGATAGGATAGACAATCTGGTGCTTCCCCGAGACAGGATAGACTATGCCCATCCACAGTTATAATGTCAGATGCACAGGTAGATTTAGAAAACTAGAAAATGAAGCACTAATGAAGGTCACACAAGTTTTCACTAAAAAAGAGGATGTACAGTTTCAAATCTCTAGAGTAAGAGAGGATTTAAAACAAACATATCTGCAGCTAGATAATGGTACAAATTTTTATCTAACGACCTTGCAATTCTTAATCAGTGAATCTAAATTAACCCTTAAAACATTAGCTGAATATGCCACCACTTTGCACTTAGTAAGAGAATTATAGCAAAGTGATAACTCACATTTACAGCCAGCAAATCAGGTCTTGGAGAAATACATTAGCCAGTTTAGGGTAGAGATGGAGAATATATTGAAAAATGCTCCTTACAAGAAACAGACCATAAACTAATAGCAAAACAAAATTTGAATTTAACAGAAAAAATAAAAGATTTAGAGAAAAAGATTGCTGAAGTCCAGCCTACAGACCCTCAGAGAAATTACCACTATACCTGGAACAGCTCCAGGCATTGCAAGAAAGGGTTAAAGATCAATAAGAAACAGACACAGACTCTGAGGGGTTTCCTATGATGAAACAAATAGGATTCAGGAGTTAGAAAGGGCTTTTAAAATGCAGGGAGAACAGTCAGACCAAAAGATTAAGTCCTTGGAAAACCAATTGACAGAACTACAAATCCAATTAGCGAGGATTAATAATCAAGAAAGAGAAAAGGATCATATAATTCAACAGCTTGAATTTCAGAACTTGTCTCTTCAGGAGACACATCTTAATGATACTGAGTTGTTAAAAGCTGAAAGTAAACAATATATAGCTCATTTTACTCAGCTGCAGAAAGACAATTTAAAGTTGTGAGAAGATAATTTAAAAGTAGAGCAAGAAAATCAAGAGTTGATCTCTATTTTAAAATAATCTAGTTATAAATTGCAACTGTCACAAAGTATGGTTCAATTATTGAAAGAGAAAACAGATAATGTAATCTCAAATCCTGTTTTTCCAAAGCAGCGCATACAGGCAGGTAAATATCCCCGCACAGCTCAGGAAATGCCCCTTTCCCCACGCCTCTCTAAAGAGCAGTAGGGGTGGAACGAGGAAGGCAGAACCCAGAGCTACAGACAGCCTTGTTTCCAAGATCAGGAAAAATTAGTAGAACCACAGGAAAAGCTTAAGGCAAGGGACAAAGCAGAAGTGTTAGCTTCTAAATACAGCCATAGTCTTCAGCAAAAACACACACATAGCCACGCCTTCCTCTACAGTCTGGGATAGAGAGAAAGAACTGTCCCTCCCTTCTTCCCAGAAGGGGGGCTGGGATCAAAGACCAATACCTGGACAAGCTTACCACCAGCCAACACCAGAGAGAGCCTCAAATCTCACTAAACAAATAATATTTCTTAGTACTTTGATTCCCCTGTTTAAAGAGAATTCTGGCTTAGATATCTTGCAGTATTTACCTAGATTGCATGACATTTTTTAGGTAATAGGTACACATTCTGAAAAAGACCAGGTGGTCCTACTCCCATGGAGTTTCAGTGAAGAAGCTAGACAATACATAGCCAGCATCCCTGCTGAGGTAAAACAATGCTTAGACATATTTGAATTTGCCCTGAAAGAGCACATTTGAACTTATGCTAACAGTGTTTTGGCACAGCAGGCTGCCTACAATTTAAAATGTGGCCCTGAAGAAAGTTTCAGAGCTTTTAGCTACTACTTAAAGCAAACTTTCTTCTATGGGGAGCCCTATGCCACAGAAGCAGACACCAAAGGTTGCTCTCAGAAACCTCTTTTTTTGAGGCATTTCCCCCTACTCTGCAAACTCCATTATATCTCCACAGGGAGGCACCCTTAAGTTTCCTCACAGAGGAAACAGAAAAGCTAAATGCCATTTGTCATAAAAGAAAGTCTGCCCCTCAGGAGCAAAAGACACATAAGAAGAAGGAGAGAAGCCAAGTATCCACCATGGGTCAGAGTCCAGAGATACACTTTGAAACTAATCCCCTGTCTTCTTATCCTAAGTCTCATAGGCCCTGGATGCCTCCTCCCCAGAAATAATATGATGGCACAGCAGCTAATCCAGGAAAGGGTGCAGGAGATTCGCAGCCACCCAAAAGAAATCGCAACTGGGGGCGGCGGCAAAAATATAGCCATAAATCTCCTATGGAGAATCAGCTGGCCAAGATGACAGCCATCATCCAGAAGCTCGTTGACCAAAGCCACAGTATGCCTGCTCCGCCAGAAAAATTTCTTCTTAAAAAAGGGGACAAGTCTGAGGAATCTAAGAGTGGCACCAGACCCAGCACAACAAAAGAAGGTTCCAGTACTTCTGGGTCCTCCCCTAGCACACAATGGCTAACCAATTCTGTTTTTCTTTCCCAGATCTCTACCATAAGTGCCCAGGAGCCTTCCCAGTTCAAACTCAGAGATGCCCAAACCTCTACAGTACCAGGTGACATCCAGCTGCAGGAAAGTCCTGCGCCCCTTCTGGATGTGGACTCTGTCAGGAAGCATAAGCATTTTTTAGGGAAATTGAAGCCTCGGGGACTCCACTACATGATCCCCATCAGAATACAAAATGTGTTCAATTGGGAGGGTCTTCTAGATATGGGGTCCAAGGGTACCCTAATCATACAGAGCTTGTTTGACAGGCTCTCTGCTTGCTCAGAGAGTAAGTCCACTCCAAGAGTAGTCCCATGCGAAGTGGTCTTGAGGGCATATGGGGGAGTGCCTGTGGAGGTCAGAGGTAAGGCATGGCTCACCCTTCAGATAGGGAAGATGAAAGTGAAGCACCCAGTTCTAAACTCCAAGACCCCTGGTGAGGAATTCCTGGTTGGGAATGAACTGCTCATGAGATTGTCCCCTATCCTTGATTATGTAAATGAGGTCATCTGGACTCAGGTCAGGTACCCTCTCCCATATGGAAGAGTGGCTTAAAGTGGGAAAGAGACCCATAGTTCCTGCTCCGTAGAACAGAAAGAGACTCCTCTCAGAATAAATTTCCAGAGATCAGCAGACCCCTCCCTGCTGGTACTTCGGTACATCAATAACCCACCATTAAAGGAACTCCTTAATATGTGGTCGAATGTGCGGTGGCTTTTATCCAGGACAACCCTTTGTGTGGTTGTCCTGTTATTCAGCCACCGTAATTTATTCTTCAATAATTTTATTTCAAACTGCTATATTTATATTTTTCACATTTTTTAATTTTTGTAAATTTTCTGTACTTCTGTGCTTCCTTATTCACTCTCCCCCCCGGCGTTTTATCCGGCCCAACTAGTATTCTGTTGTTTCTTTTTCGATATTTGTTTGAATGCTTAAAAGCTATTAGTCACTTAATATCACTCACATAGGTCTGGATACCGCCCGCCCGACATTGGCCATGTTTCAGCAGCATACTGCCTGCTTCAGGGGTCGCGAGGGCAGATTGTAATAGGTCCGATACTCGGGTCCGCTTAATGAAGCACATTAATTTTCTTAAAAACACAACATTAATTAAAACGAAATGTGTAAATCATGCTCTCAAAACAACTTATTATGTCAAGTTATTAAAATCCTATTGTCGCCACTGTTTAGGTTTATAAATATACTCACTGTTTGTGTTCTACAACGACGTTTATGTGAGCGGCGCCTTCATCCTGTATTCTGGCGTCTCTCTCTATTCAGCGGTATTTAACCTTACTCCTGGCCAATCCCCATTGTTTTATCCAAGTCGAGACTGGGAGCACCTAGGGTGCTTACTGATCACATTGGTACTCACTGTCACCAGATAAATCAGCTTTCTTCTCACCAAAAACCTGATTTTTAGTATCTGTATTGTCTATGGGAGCCACACCTTGTATGGAGGTGTTAGACACAGTACTGTACCTGTTAGTGACAAATACCAGCCCCAGCTGAATTGCACTGAGAGACGCAGAGCCCCTAGGTTCCTTAATTGGTGAATCCTTCCCTGATTTTGAGTTAAACCTGCCGGTTATAGGTAAATTTCCTGGGAACTCCAAGGTAGGCCCTGGAGAAGACCCCCCTGAGTGGGGCAAAACACTGCCTAAAGGCCTTATCAACTTACAGTTTGGCCATATGATGATCAAACTTCTAAAGTTCAGCTGGAAAACGACTGTCTCCTTCTGTCAAGGGAACTTGATGAGAGTGAAACAGGCGAAGTCCAGGCTGAAGGAGTCCGAACAGTTAGCTCAGTTCAGATGCACTCCATCTTGGAGGAAATAGAAGAGCAAGTAGAGATAGCTCAGAATGAACCCTTCCCTGGATTCTAGGAGACAGTGAACAATCAGCTCATGGAAGCAGATGCTTGTAGGAGCCCAGCAGAAAGAGATCAGTTAAAGGAACTGCTATATAAATATATAGATATCTTTGCCATTGATGCCTATGACTGTGGCCTGACTGACTTACATGTTACTCAAGTGCTGACGGACCCCAAAAGCAAGCCAGTTTTCGTATGCCAATACAAAATACTACTAGCTTACTATGAGTCAGTGCAAGAAAAAGAAATTACAGTCTACTGGAAAAAGGTAAAAGGTCATTCTAAAGTCACAGGTACAAACAAGGCAGGCAACGACCTTGCAGACCAACTTGCCAAGGAGGGTTCCACATCAGATAGGCTCTGGCAAATGAAGGAATCTCCCGCAGTAGAAGTGAAAATAGTCACCAGGAATCAAACTCAACAGGCCGCTAGTCCCACACCCCAATCGTGTAGGGAAATGCCTGCCTTTGGCCTAGTGAATGCCCAGAAAGGAGATCCTACCCTAGGAAAGTTCTATGCTTTCATTCAGGATCCTGATGCAAATCCCCTCACTGAAGAAGTTTGTCAGACAGATGAGGAGTTACGATTTCTCTATGCTTCCAGAAATCAGTTTCAGATAGTAAAAGACAATGATAAGAATCAGTAAGAGGGGAATCACACAATGGGTAGTCCTGCATTCCTATAGGGGGATCATGCTACAGCATGTCCATGATGAGCCATGTGCTGGACACTGGGGTGATCAAATCACTTATGACACCCTGAAACTGCAGGGAGGACCACTCAGAACCAATGTCAGGAAATATTTCTTCATGGAGAAAGTGGTGAATGTCTGGAATGCCCTTCTACAGAAAGTGATGAAGATGAAAATAGTGAAAGAATTCAAAGAGGCATGGAATAAACACTGTGGATCCCTAAAGGCTAGAGGATGGAATTAAAGAAAAGAGTGCATGGAGATAACTGGGGGTAACTTGCTGGTGTGGCAGTTGCTACCCTTAACAAATAACAGTATGAAGGCTTAATGCAACTCCATCACTGCTCTCTGATTCAATGGCAGTGGAAAAAGGGAATTGGATTCAGACAGCAACCAACAAGGGCTCCAACTTTTATGGTTTGGGGAACAAATAAACATGGGGGTAACTTAAGGGGTAGATTTTCAAAGGGTTGTGCGTGTAAAATACACACGCAACCCCCAAATCCTCCCCCTGGATGCGTCAAGCCTATCTTGCATAGGCTTGGTGGCACATGCAAGCCCCGGGATGCGCGTAAGTCCCGGGGCTTGAAAAAATGGGCATTCTGGGGTGGGGCCATGGGCAGGGCGCCAGCACGGGGGCGTTCCGGGAGCGGCACCGAGGCCTCCGGAACAGCCACCGGGCCGGGGGATGGAGAGCTGGCGTGCACTAGTTATGCCTGCCCGGAGGCGTAACTTCTCCAACAAAGGTCGGGGAGGGGGGTTAGTTAGGGCTGGGGGCCGGGTTAGATAGGGGAAGGGGCTGGAGGGGGTGGAGGGAACGGAGGAAGGCTGCTTGACTCGGCGCGCGCAAGTTGCACAATTGTGCACCCCCTTGTGCGCGCCGACCCTGGATTTTATAACATGCGCACGCGTGCGTGCGCATGTTATAAAATCGGGCGTAGATTTGTTCACGCCGGGTTGCACGAACAAATATACGCCCGTGCGCATGTTATAAAATCTGGCCCTAAGCCTGATACTTTTGATGTAGCTCCATGGCAAGGATTGGGAAAATTTGGATTTGGATGACATCCGAGGGCTCTAAATTTTACAGTCTGGGAAACTGATAAGCTTGCTTTTCTACCGTCCTTTTCTACCGTCATTTCTATGTTTCTATGTTTCATTCATACAAACTGAAAATGGCTTTATTTGTTGCATTTTATTCTTTTGTTTAAAATAAATGCATATTTCTGCTGCTGCATTTGTTAGCCCTAGATTACAAAATCCCCTCCAGCATTAAATTTAGTAGGCAGGTTATCCCCGCCTTTTACAACTAGTGCCATAGTCGCATTTGAGTGCAAGTGGCTAAGGCAGAGGGAATTAGCGCGCATTTCAACAGTGATATTTGGACCAGTTCAAATGCTACAAATGCTTACCTCTCCCTGATGGCACACTGGTGGGTCCTGGCTGAGGTAGGGGCAGGCAGCAGCTCTAATGGGCACTGAGCATCAGGGTGCAGGCTTCCCCATGCCTATGGATTTCTACCAATTTGGTTGGTGCCTTTTGCCCCTTATTTGGAGCCTTGGGGTGTTCCTGCCACTATGAGTGGCTGCTTTGCACCTTTCACAATGCTTTGGGGTCTTCATGCTACTCTTTCAGTTGCTTTAATGCTCTGGCACTGCCTTGGGGAGGTTGTCTGCCTCTTTTGGTGCATTGTTCCCTATTCATTTTGCCTTGAGCTCTTCATGCCATACTTGGTGTCCCTCTCATACAACCTTGGAGGGTTCAAGTCACTGTTGTTGGTACCCTTTGCTCCATTTTTGCAATCTTGAGGTGATCTGGCCACTCTTACTGCTGCTATGGTCCTCTGATAAGGCCTTGGAGAACTCTTGCTACTGCTGGTACCACTTTGCACCACTGCAGATCCTTGGGCTCTTCATGCAACATTCGGTGCCATGTTGGCATAGTCTTGATGTGTTGGCATGTCTTCACTCTTCTGATGATGTCTACCCAACAGTTTTATTAGAAGTGATTAGAAAATTGCAATTTGGAAGCCTAAAATACCCTGCATTGGTTCTCCCATTGACTATAATGGTAAACAAATGAATAAAATAAACAATTTTTTTGTTTGAATTTTATAAGAACATAAGAATATAAGCAATTGCCATGCTGGGTCAGACCAAGGGTCCATCAAGCCCAGCGTCCTGTTTCCAACAGAGGCCAAACCAGGCCACAAGAACCTCACAATTACCCAAACACTAAGAAGATCCCATGCTACTGATCGAATAAGAAAAGGGAAGTGATTATCCCTTTGTACAGGCCTTGGTGAGGCCTCACCTGGAGTACTCTGTTCAGTTCTGCAGATCGTATCTTCAAAGAGACAGAGACAAGATGGAGGCGGTCCAGAGAAGGGCGACCAAAAAGGTGGAGGGTCTTCATCGAATGACTTTTGAAGAGAGATTGAAGAATCTAAATATGTACACCCTGGAGGAAAGGAGGAGCAGAGGTGATATGATACAGACTTTCAGATACTTGAAAGGTTTTAATGATCCAAAGACAATGACAAACCTTTTCCGTCGGAAAAAAATCAACAGAACCAGGAGTTACGATTTGAAGCTCCAGGGAGGAAGACTCAGAACCAATGTCAGGAAGTATTTCTTCACGGAGAGGGTGGTGGATGTCTAGACTGCCCTTCCGGAGAAAGTGGTGAAGACCAGAACTGTGAAGGACTTCAAAGGGGTGTGGGATAAACACTGTGCATCCATAAAGTCTAGAGGACATGAATGAAGAGTGGGTTTCTCGCGGGAATGATGGCTACTACCTGAAGATAATACCCTTATTCAATAAACATTTACACGGTTAATGCGACTCCAACATTGCTCTAAGCTTCAACGGCAAGAGGAAATGTGGAAAAAAGGATTTGCATTCACAAAAAAGCGGGGAGTAGCTTGCTTGTTATGGCAGTTACTACCCTAAACCAAATAAGCCTGATACTTCACTTTCAATGCACATCCAGCATAGCTCTATGCTTCAATGGCAGGGGAGAAAGACTGATATTTCACGCATATCCAGCATAGCTCTCTGCTTCAATGGCAGGGGAGAAAGTCTGATACTTCATGCATATCCAGCTTAGCTCTCTGCTTCAACAGCAAGGGAGAAAGTCTGATACTTCATTTTCAATGCATATCCAGCATAACTCTTTGCTTCAACGGCAGGGGGAATGAAGAAAAGTGGATCTATATACAGACAACAACCAACAAGGACTGAATTACATAGTCTGGGTAAACAAATAAGCATGGGTGTAGCTTGCTTATTGCGGCGATTACTACCCCTAACTAAGTAAGCTAGATATTTCACTTAGATGCAGTTCCAACACTGCTCTCTACATTAATGGTGGGGGTGGAAGGGAAATAGAACCCAAAGGTTACTAAGAGCCAAGAGTAACAGATAAGTATGAGATAAAAAAAAGTGTGAAACGTGCTGGGCAAACTGGATGGGTCGTTTGGTCTTCTTCTGCCGTCATTTCTATGTTTCTATATTTCCATGATGCAATTAATAGCAGTGTCTATTCCCTAAGTAACTTGATTAATAGCAGTTAATGGACTTCTCCACCAAGAACTTATTAAAACCTTTTCGAACCCAGCTACACTAACTGCACTAACCACATCCTCTGGCAACAAATTCCAGAGATTTATTTTGCGTTGAGTGAAAAAGAATTTTTTCCGATTAGTCTTAAATGTGCTACTTGCTAACCTCATGGAATGTCCCCTAGTCCTTCTATTATCTGAAAGTGTAAATAACCGATTCACATCTACTCATTCGAGACCTTTCATGATCTTAAAGACCTCTATCATATCCCATCTCAGCTGTCTCTTCTCCAAGCTGAACAGCTCTAACCTCTTCAATTTTTCCTCATAGGGGAGCTGTTCCATCCACTTTATCATTTTGGTTGCCCTTCTCTGTACCTTCTCCACCGCAACTATATCTTTTTTGAGATGCGGCGACCAGAAATGTACTCAGAATTCAAGGTGCGGTCTCAATATGGAGCGATATAGAGGCATTATGACATTTTCCATTTTATTAACCATTCCCTTCCTAATAATTCCTAATTCTGTTTGCTTTTTTGACTACTGCAGCACACTGAGCTGACAATTTTAAAGTATTATCCACTATGATGCCTTGATCTTATTCCTGGGTGGTAGCTCCTAATATGGAACCTAACATCGTGTAACTACAGCAAGGATTATTTTTCCCTATATGCAACACCTTGCACTTGTCCACATTAAATTTCATCTGCCATTTGGATGCCAAATCTTCCAGTCTTGCAAGGTCCTCCTGTAATGTATCACAATCCGCTTGTGATTTAACTACTCTGAATAATTTTGTATCATCTGCAAATTTGATAACCTCACTCATCGTATTCCTTTCCAGATCATTTATATATATATTAAAAAGCACCGGTCCAAGTACAGATCCCTGAGGCACTCCACTGTTTACCCTTTTCAACTGAGAAAATTGACCATTTAATCCTACTCGCTGTTTCCTGTCTTTTAACCAGTTTGTAATCCACAAAAGGACATCGCCTGCTATCCCATGACTTTTTAGTTTTCTAAGAAGCCTCTCATGAGGGACTTTGTCAAACACCTTCTGAAAATCCAAATACACTACATCTACCGGTTCACCTTTATCCACATGTTTATTATCCCCTTCAAAAAAAATGAAGCAGATTTGTTAGGCAAGACTTCCCTTGGGTAAATCCATGTTGACTGTGTTCCATTAAACCATGTCTTTCTATATGCTCTACAATTTTGATCTTGAGAATAGTTTCCACTATTTTCCCTGGCACCCAAGTCAGGCTCACTGGTCTATAGTTATTTGGATCGCACTTGGAGCCTTTTTTAAATATTGGGGTTATATTGGCCATCTTCCAGTCTTCAGGTACAATAGATGATTTTAATGATAGGTTACAAAATTTAACTAATAGATTAGAAATTTCATTTTTGAGTTCCTTCAGTCCATACCATCCAGTCCAGGTGATTTGCTACTCTTTAGTTTGTCAATCTGGCCTACTACATCTTCCAGGTTCATCTTCCAGATTTCTTTCAGTTTGTCTGATTCATTACCTCTGAAAACCATCTCCGGAACTGGTATCTCCCCAACATCCTCATTAGTAAACACGAAAGCAAAGAGTTCATTTAATCTTTCTGCAATGGCCTTATCTTCCCTAAGAGCCCCTTTAACCCCTCGGTCATCTAATGATCCAACCGACTCTCTCACAGGTTTCTTCCTTCAGATATATTTTAAAAAGTTTTTATTATGAGTTTTTGCCTCTATGGCCAACTTCATTTCAAATTCTCTCTTCGCCTGTCTTATCAATATTTTACACTTAACTTGACAATGTTTATGTTTTATCCTATTTTCTTCAGATGGATCCTTCTTAAAATTTTTGAAGGATTTTTTTTGGCTAAAATAGCCTTTCTCCTCACCTTTTAACATGACGGTAATCATTTTGCCTTCCTTCTACCTTTCTCAATGTATGGAATACATATAGAATGCGCCTCTAGGATTGTATTTTTAAACAATGTCCATTCCTGTTGAACACTTTTTTTTTAATGCAAATTTTACAATTATTTCAAGAACATCTTGTACAGAAATCAGAGAAAACATTGTAATTAACACGATATTGTTTTTCTACACAGTATCGTCTATTATATTCAACAAAGGAAACATTTTCTATTTTTGTTTCTCTGACGAGATCCACATAAAGAGGGGAGCGGATCTTACCAAACCTTAAGAAACAGATACAAACTTAACAATTACAGGAAATTCCGGAATAAACAGCACTTCTAATTACTTATGAGGTACTAGGGATCCTTTCTCAGGGTACTCCATCTGTTGTTACTGGTATCTTACCCACCAAGAATTGTGTTAACTGGGGTGGATCAAATTAAACATAGGTATTTTACATATATTTTACCACATACTTGCATGGAAATTTAAGGAAATATCTTGCCCCAATTAATAAGACCTGATGTCTCAAAAGCAAAAAAGCCTTCCTTCTCCTCTGTGTCTCACGAGACAGATCAGGGAAGGCTCTAACCAATAAAGCAAGAAATCTCTCAGTTCTATGTTTTATACTCAATCTTAAAAGTCTATCCCTGTCTGCCTCTGAGGCAAAAGTCACAATCATTGTTGCCGGGGTGGCCATTTCAGTATCCGATGTTTCCAGCAATGCTGTTATATTGAGAGGTTGGTCAATCACTGGTACCTCCATCTCTGATCCTGCTCCTTGATTTTCTGCCTCTACTCTGGGCTTCAATAAATAAAATGATTTCAAAGTCATTGGACATTGATCAGCAGGAATTTTCAATATTTCAGACATATATTTATTAAAAACTTCCCTTGAAGATCTCAATGGTAATTGTGGAAAGTTTATATATCTTACATTCCGGTTCTTTGCACAGTTCTCTAAACTTTCAATCTTTTGCACCATAGTTTTATTATCTTTTATAAGCATTGCTTGCGTTTGCTGAATCATTTTTATCTCAGTCCGAGTAGCTGCAGACTGTTGCTCTAATTCCATATTTGACTTTTCAAACACCTCTAACTTCTTTTCATATCTTCTCAATTGTTCCATTGCTGGAGTTAGTTGTTGTAAAATATTAGTCCTCATTTAATTTATGGCGTCCCACAAAGTCTCAAAGGAAAAAAACCAAAGGCCTTACCATAAGTGGTATTTCCCTCATGGAGAAAGAGATAGCAGCTATAGAACTTTCCCCAGGTAAGGTTCCTCCTCCTTCACCGCCCTGCCGCAGGTCTTCTATAGGGCTAGAAGCCGCCATCGGCAACACTTCTGCCCCCGTCAGGAGGATATCTTGACCACTTCGGTTCAGGGTGTCCTCCCCAGGTAATGGTGCCTCTCTCCCGGCGGCTGGATCGAGTGGTGGAGTCCTCACGGCGGGACTCAAAGGCGACATGGAGCCAGGCAGAGAGGGGAGCTCCAATTCCCCTCCCCCACTCTGTAGCGGCAGGTCTCCCGCCACTCTAGCGCTGCGTGTGACATGGGCATCCATCGGGCCGAATGGAACACTCACTGAGGATTCAGCGGGGTAAGGAGTCCTTGGTTTGTGCTTCCTTCCCATACCAGGCAAAATTTTTGCAAGAAACAGTTTTTTTTTTTGAGAATTACTCGAGGACGCTCTAAGCACAGCTACTCATCCGGTGGCCATCTTGGATCCGCCCCTCGCTCCAGGGCAGGCTGTTCCGGGGCCTTGCCGTGGTGTCCTCCCCATGAGAGAGACGCCACTGACATCTTCAGGGGCTCTGTTGCTTAGGCGCGCGCCCAAGCCCGGGATTTAAAGGGGCCGCGGCGGGAAACCTCAGCCCGGCCCCAAACCTGACGTCAACAGCAGAGGCCTATTTAAGGCCATTTTGGACTTCTCTTCTTCGCCTTGGCAACAGGTCAGCTCTTCTGAGAATTTGATAGTTCCTGGTGTTCCTGCTTGTTCCAGTCTCCATTCCTATGTTCCTGCCTGTTCCAGCTCTATTCTGGCTCCTGTGGTTCCATACCTGCTCCTGCTCCTGCCTTCAGTTGTCTCTTCGGATCTGACTTCAGCCTGGTATCTGGATTCTCCTGTCTTCTGCCCGTCCTGACCTTTGGCGTGTTCTTCGGCTTCCGCTTGTCTTCTGCTTGCCCCGACCTCTGGCCTGGTTCATTGTGCTGCACCTCTGCTGCCCACCATGACTCCTGGATCGTCACCGTCTCTCCGGACTTCTGCCCCCCTCAACTCGGATTGCCCACTGGACTTCCTCCGCCAGGAGATCTCCGCCTAAGTCCTGCTGGCCCTGGCACCCAAGGGCTCAACCTGCAGGGAATGAGGGCTGGGATAGGTGAAGTTCCTGTCAGGTCTCCTGGTCCTGTTTCACCTACCGGCTACAAGTGCCACTGAAGGTCTCCCTTCAGTGAATCCTCCAACTCTTGAGCCAGTTCAAGGGTCCACGTCTCCAACAGAAACATTTGAAGCAAGAATTTCAATGTTTCTTCCACAGCATCATCTAAACTATGAAAGGTCCAACAACTGCCAGACAGAATTTGATTTGTCCTAATTTTTTTTTTTTTTTACTAACACCATCCCCTGAATGTATTGCATCAACTATGGTTAAACCATTTCCTTCTCCAACAAGAAAGCACTATTATACCTGCAGTACCTGCATATAATCTGCTCTGAAATATTAAAAAGTGGAATATAAGTAAAATTTACTAAATTAAATAAAATAAATATATCTTAAAATCCAGAAAATTGACTCCTTACATTTTTTTTTTAGAGAATTTCAGCTTTTTAGGAGATACTGTGCATGAGGAGATTTTCCTTTCTATAAAAACTGACCCAATAATCTATCCATGGTTTTAAAAGCTGAAATTGGAAATCTGATTGGCAACATTCCCAACATACACAAAATTCTTGATATATTTTAATCTTACCCACCATGCAAGAAATAGCTTTGACAGAAGTATGGCTATATTATATACCTGAATATTGTGAAGATATTAATCAAGGATTTTTTTGTGTGGTCTTTTTCAGAATTACCATAAATGATGAATGGATGATATAGACTGATACTGCATTTTTTTCAATATTCTCCCAAAGCAGAATTTATATTCAAAACATTGGAATGGAAGGGATAATGAAGCGGTAAGTATTGTTTAAATTATTTTATTTGCAAGATAAACATATATAACAAAAACAGACATTATGAGGTAGATATTGAAAACTGAACATCTAAATTGCTGGATAAGACTTAATCCGGCTAATTTACATGGGATATTTAGTAGCACAGCTATGGTGCTGAATAACCCTATAGAAATTGCCATTTAGCTGGATGAGTGATATCTGGCTTTTGAGCAGGTCTAACATATCCATTTAACTTAACTAGGTAAGTCCAAATATTGGCACTTATCTGGCTAAGTTAACCAGATAAGTAGTCTCTTCCTGGTCTTCCCATTGTCCACCCACAAAATACCCAGCTAACTACTTTTTGGCTAAGTGACGACTGCTGAACATAGTCAGATAAGTCACAACTTATCCGGCTATTTGATTTGGACTGTATATTTTGCACCTATGATTATATATAGGGCTTAACTGTACAATTTTGAAACATATGATCTAGTGTGCCCAAAATGAAGGTCCTTTTATAATTATTCCATTTTGATTAGTAGCAAAAAAATGTCAGCACTTTTTTGAGGGGTTGATTTGTTTTGATACACTTTTATATTCATCTTTCCTGAATTTGCACGGAATTGCAACTTCAATTTTTTGAAGTTATATTAGTAATAAATTATTTAAAGATGAAAATTGAAATTGTTCCATGTGTCATTTCTCTTTTTCTAATTATAGTAAGTCCTGATTTCTTTCTCTGTTCTTCCATACTGTATAACTAATTGTAAATCCCTTGCATGATGACTTTAAATGCATCTCATTTCAGAACAATTGGTATATCACAGGAATCATTAAATAAAAAAGATTTCCTCATTAACTTGAGTAAATTATTTTCTAAATTACTGATCTTTCAACAGAGACAACCATTAAAATGCCATCTTGAAGAGCCCCTCACATCCTCTGTAATCTCTATAGAAAAGGAAATTCCAGAGTGATCGGACATTTCTGTATTACTTATTTCTGCATGAAAGATGTCGTTAGTGAGTTAAAGATAAAAAAAAAAATCTACTTTCTGTGATGTTTGCCAGTTGCGGGGCTGTCCTGTGACTGAGAGCGCTCACCATGAAGCAGCCGAATGGCCCCAGCACACTATCCAAGTTTTTCGTGGCACACATCGCAATCTCCTAGCTATCACTGCCAAGCCTCTTAGATGCACACATACTACACATTTTCTAGGCCCTGTAGCTGGAACTCTTTGTGCCTCCTGAGGATGTCAATCCTGCTGGGCTATTTAAGCAGAGCCTCTGCAGTAGCACATTGCCTTAGGAACAGGTCCCTCTGCTTATTGCAGTAGGTGTTGCTCCAGCATTCCTGTTCCTGTCTTGTTCCAGTGTCCAGCCTGCCTTGCCTCATCAAGCCAGCTTTTCTTTGTCTAGCCTATCTTGCCTTGTCAAGTCAGCCTTGCCTTTTCCAGCCTGCCTTGCTTTGCCTAGAATGCCTTGCCTCAGCCAGCCTGCATTGCCTTGTCCAGTCTTTCATCATCCTGGTCTCTTGTCTGTCTTCCTTGGACCCGGTCTACCCTTTCATCTGCTGCTTGCCACTGAACCCAGCTTCAGACCTTGACTATGCCTTGCTCACTGCCAGCCCTGACCTTTGACCTGATTGGTATCTGCCTCACTGCTGTCTTCCTTGACCTTGGCCCTGCTACGGATTCTCTCCTGCCAGGCCCTGGAACCCAAGGGCTCAAACTGCGGTGAACAGGACTGGTATAGGTAAAGGTCCAGCCTTCTTCCAGCCTAAGGCATGTTCATCAGCTGTTGGCATGGGCCTAGGAGATTCGCCTTCTAGACTGTGTCAACCATGCCACAGCACAAGGGTCCATTACCATTATATCTTAGAGTAAGTTTGGTGGATAGGTTAACCAACCTTACTTCCTTTATCATTGCTTTATTCATTAATTTTAGTGAATCTAAATTTATTGAGATTATGTAAGACCATATAAAGCCTCCCCCCCATTCACCACTGGTATCACCCTCAGCCAAAATATTTTGAAAAATAGTTTGTGAAAACTCTGGTGAGTCTATAGTGGAAGCATAGGTATCAACATAGGTATCATTCCAATTTCCAATATAACTTTTATCCCTTTTTCTTTAGAATCATACATTTGAGATATCAATTTAATGTGTGCTGTCTTTCTGACCAAACTTGCCACCCTAATGTACTTACTGTTGGCAGGAGAAAACATTCTTTCCTGAATTCATTTATCTTGAACCTCATACTTTCCTTAAAGGAAAGTTGAGTCTCTTGAAACATCATCACTTCAGTATTTACCTATTTAGAGTAATCTCTCTCTTTTTTTTTAATAGGATGGCTAAGACCTTTGACATTATGGGAAAAATACCTTAAACTTATACTGAGACATCTCTACTATAAATAATACTCAGTGAGACATCTGATACATACCTAAATCTGCAAACCCCTGAAAACTACAGACTCCACACACTTCAAAACTCCTATTTCCAAAAGTGCCAACAAAATAAAACAAAGGCCAACCAATGGCCAGTTAACTAGAAGAAATAGCTAGGATTCACTATCAATCTACAAGAGCCACAAGGATTTCAATTAGATATTCTCTCCCATCTTTAGCTCCCCACTATCCTATTTGTAATATGAATGTCAGACCATATACCTTCATTCCCTTCTGGGCAAGAAAACAAAACAGACAAGAGTTTCTCATGACGGCAATATACTGTAATAGTTATAATTAATTTAGTGGCTCTGTGCCCTAAAAATACCATTTTGCATTTATTCTCCAAAACTAATGGGACACAAATGAAAAATCAAGTTTGAATCTGAATTTTAGCCAAAATATGCAGACAATCATATCTGGCTATCGCTGTTCCAGAGTTTGTAGAATTTAATCCTACTGTGATCAATTTCTATTGTAAAGGCTTTTGATAGCATTAACATTTTGTTGGATCTGAAACAATACAGAAACTCCTGCAGGATCTTCTTCCTTCTATATATTAATGGGGGGAGGGGGGGGAAGACAGAAAATAAAATCTGAATCTGAACTTTATATGGAACAAAGAAGATCTTTTTAATCGTGTCGGGTTGCTATTGTTCCGTAGTTGAAAAAATAGAGTCCTACAGAAATATACCACAGATGTAAAATCTTTTCATTGTTTGACAATTTTGTAGGATCAAAAAGTCCAGAAACTCCTGCAGGTCCTATGGTGTAGTAAAATTTTTAGTTGTAATATTAAGCGTCACATGAATTCTAGCCAAATAAAACCAACAGAATCAAGCCTCCAATTCCTTAAGCTGGTGTCTCATGGCAAGGAATCATTTTGTTTTCTGGGCTATAGTCTTGGCCAGATCTGTCATGAACAGGATCTTGTTACCCTGCCAGTGTTTGGAGCCTTGGCTTTGGTCAGTATTTCCAGGATGTACTGATAATATAAAGTCTTAACCACAAAGGGTCTAGGAAAGTTTTGTCCTTGTAGTGCCTGGTTGGAATCCTATGCGCCCTTTTGATTTCAAAAGGTTTAACAAAAGTCATTCCCAATATCTTTAGCACAAAATTTTCCATTAAGTTGACTGGATCAGAACCTTCCATTCCTTCTGGAACACCCGACAACCAAATACTATTCCATCTGCTATGATTATTGACATATTCATGTTTTATCTGTCAATCAGCAATCATTTTGGCATTTTTTTTTTACCTGCATCATGACTTCCTCCAGTGCTGCTACTCTTCCCTTCCCGTTCTCCCTCCTTGCCTAGAATGTGGTCAGCTGTGTCGGGATTGAAATTATTTCCATCTGTATTTCCTTAGTAGTATTGATACGTAGTTGCAGAGGTTCCTTCAGTCCTTGTAACTCCTGCAATAATGGGTCAGGAGTAATTTGCTTGCTCCTGCCAGAGGCCATCTAAACTGGAGACGGTGGATCCTGTTTAGTATGTTTACGCCCACAGTCATGGCTTTTAATATTCCCCAGGTTTACCCATTTTGTGGGAATGGTATAATCTGCCAGTAAACTCAGTCTTTAGTTATTGGTGGGTCCCTTTTCTTAATCAGAGAACATTGTTTATGTTGGCCATCTTTCAAGAGATCACAAGCACACCCTGCTCAGGCGGGCAATTTTCTAAAAGCTTATTTCCAGGAAACAGAGAGTAGGATTAAATGGGCAATTTTCTCAGTGGAAGGGAGTGGACAGTGGAGTGCCTCAGGGATCTGTATTGAAACCCTTACTGTTCAATATATTTATAAATGATCTGGAAAGAAATACGACGAGTGAGATAATCAAATTTGCAGATGACACAAAATTGTTCAGAGTAGTTAAATCACAAGCAGATTGTGATAAATTGCAGGAAGACCTTGTGAGACTGGAAAATTGGGCATCCAAATGGCAGATGAAATTTAATGTGGATAAGTGCAAGGTGATGCATAAAGGAAAAAATAACCCATGCTATAATTACACAATGTTGGGTTCCATATTAGGTGCTACAACCCAAGAAAGAGATCTAGGTGTCATAGTGGATAACACATTGAAATCGTCGGTTCAGTGTGCTGCGGCCAGTCAAAAAAGCAAACAGAATGTTGGGAATTATTAGAAAAGGAATGATGAATAAAACGGAAAATGTCATAATGCCTCTGTATCGCTCCATGGTGAGACCGCACCTTGAATACTGTGTACAATTCTGGTCGCCGCATCTCAAAAAAGATATAATTGTGATGGAGAAGGTACAGAGAAGGGCTACCAAAATGATAAGGGGAATGGAACAACTCCCCTATGAGGAAAGACTAAAGAGGTTAGGACTTTTCAGCTTGGAGAAGAGACGACTGAGGGGGGATATGATAGAGGTGTTTAAAATCATGAGAGGTCTAGAATGGGTAGATGTGAATCGGTTATTTACTCTTTCGGATAGTAGAAAGACTAGGGGGCACTCCATGAAGTTAGCATGGGGCACATTTAAAACTAATCAGAGAAAGTTCTTTTTTACTCAACGCACAATTAAACTCTGGAATTTGTTGCCAGAGAATGTGGTTCGTGCAGTTAGTATAGCTGTGTTTAAAAAAGGATTGGATAAGTTCTTGGAGGAGAAGTCCATTACCTGCTATTAAGTTCACTTAGAGAATAGCCACTGCCATTAGCAATGGTTACATGGAATAGACTTAGTTTTTGGGTACTTGCCAGGTTCTTGTGGCCTGGATTGGCCACTGTTGGAGGCAGGATGCTGGGCTTGATGGACCCTTGGTCTGACCCAGTATGGCATTTTCTTATGTTCTTATGTAACTTTTACTGGAGACATTGGGATGCTAACATGCATTCCAATAGTCTTCGGGATGCTTCTTAAAAAGCCAGCATCGGCCCTGATGCCCTCCCCTCCCACTATATCAAAGCCCCTCTACACCCCTGCCACCTCTAGAGGTGGCCCAGCTAGTACAAAATTAAAAAATAGAAATTTTCAAGTTGTATGGTAATCTCCTGCTCTCTACCCAAACTCTTCTCTTTTCAAAAGTCAAATCCTTTGATCCAATAGCTACCTGATCCAAAGCCCCCCACAGCCACCAGTTCATGGCAGCCAACCCCCTTATAGTCCTTATAAGTGATGAAAAGTCTAACAGGAGGAATTGATTTGTAAACTGCAGAGATAGCTGCAGTGTACAAATCTATTCCTTTTCATCACTTATAAGGGCTTTAATTCTTTACTAATGACAATTTTATTATGAATACCTCTGAATGTGTCTGTAACAACATCTCCCCTAACCCCAACCCACCTCCTGAAAACCCACCCTGATTCAAAGTGCCCCTCTAGAGTGGTACCTAGATATAGAGTATCAGACTGTCCCCCATCCAGAGTCAGTCTTGCTCTCTTTCTCTCTCTCTCTCTTACATGTGCAAATTCTGTAGAAGTACACACAGCAACGTACTTTATAAAATGAGGCATATTTTTGCTCGCACTGCAATACGCGTGTTTATGGGTGCATGTGCTTTCTTTTTAAAAGACTTAGTGCTTCACTTAGGTGGTTACATTTTGCTACTTAAACTTAGGGAAATTTTAGCCAAAAGGAGTTACCTAAGTTTTCAACTGGAAATGTTTTTAAATTTTGATGGTATGTACAGCTTAAGCTTGGCTTCATTTAGAATGGTAACATAACAAGAATATCTTGGTTTACAGATAGCAGGTTTCAACATAAACATAGGAAGGATAACTTTCAAACAACTGTGTGGCAGCATATATGCACTTATTGTTGCGCTGAGGATGGAAGGGAGTGCTAGGGGGCACTCCCCAGCATGGGACAAGATGTGTGCCCCTAAGACGAGATGGTCCAAGTCTGGGAACTGGAGAACCAGGGCCTCTTACCGAACCTGTACGCCCAGGTGAGACCATCAACACAATGATGGTCTCTGAACAGTCCTCCGACCATTCCAAGCCCTTTTGGACTGCCGCTGGTAATGGCAAGGGCGGCAGGCTGGACAGAGGTCAAGGGTGGATGGAGACATCTGGCACAGGACAAGACTCAGACGTAGGAAGACGAAGACTCAGGTGATGAGATAGAACTTGGAAGGAGTGCTGCCATGCCATGCACCCTACACACCCCAGCCGGGATGGTCGTGGACCACATTGGAGGTGAAGCAGCAAGCTAACATCGACTCAAATACATTAGAGTTCAAGATGGCAAAGAGTTCTGAAATCCAAGATGAAGGATGTCAGGACAGACGGATGAAGGTAGAAGCAGGCAAATTACTCTGAAGACCAGGGCAGGATAAGAGAAGAAGGATGAAGCTCGGAGACGAAACTCGGAGCCAGGGACACCAAGATGAAACCCAGTGTAGGAACACTGAGGTGAAACCCAGTGCAGGGACAATAGGAATCGGGGTTCTCAGGAACTTGAACTGCCGAGGAGAAGGAGATCAGGCAGATGGACGATGAGGATCTTCGGTCCGTGAGATGGAGGAATCCCACCAGTGCCCTACACACCCCAGCAGGGGTGATCGCATACTACTGGGCCACTACGCACCCTACCAGCCCAGCCGAGCTGGTCGCAGACCACGAGGGATGGGATGACAGAACCTCAGGAACCTCTGGAGGCAGAACTTCAAGATGAAACATGAGGGCAAGACAACATCAGAACGTGGAGGCATTGGAACATGAAGACATCAGGGCGAAGACATCTGGAGCATGGATTGGAGAACAAGACGAGATGAGAGACCAGGAACAATGAACATTTAGATGACAAGGGATCCCTCATGGAACAAGGTGCCTTGGAGAAGCTGGAAGATGTAGAGTCCTAAGGAAGACTTGCTCCTTGCAAAGGCGATGAAGGAATGACCTGAAGAGCCTTTTGTAGATGAAGCTGGAAACACCCAGGGAGGAGCTTGAAGGTGGGGCCAGAGGGACCATTCCCTCCTGGGCCTTTAATTCAGGTTGGAAGATGCGGGCCCGCCTCTAGAAGGCAGGAAGAGGAAACAGGACCCTGGACAGCGGTGTCCTGCTGCTGTGAGTGCAGGAATAGGAGCTGGGCCTCAGCGCAGGCCCCGACGTGGAAGGCGACTCCCTGCCACTGAATATGAGGCTGATGGTGGCTCCATACCACAGGAAGATCCTGGGACTGCGGCCTCCAGGCCGCAGGATGGCTGGCGGTGGCAGCGGCCTCCATACCATGAAGAAGTGACTGAAGTCCATGGCTCCCAGCCACGGTGAACACCGGGGGCGGCTCCATGCCACAAAGAACTCAGGCATCGGCAGGGACAGCCTCCCTGCCATCCAAAGACCCTGGCAGCGGCGTCTGCGGCTCCTGCCACGAGGGAGAGCCCTGGCGTGGCTCCTGC
The DNA here is from genome assembly GCF_901001135.1 of Rhinatrema bivittatum. Lineage (NCBI taxonomy): Eukaryota > Metazoa > Chordata > Amphibia > Gymnophiona > Rhinatrematidae > Rhinatrema > Rhinatrema bivittatum. The sequence goes on along the minus strand of NC_042616.1, from coordinate 737,290,616 downwards.
CTCGCCGGTACGATGACAGCCTCCAGCTACTACAAGGAACCCCGGTGATGACGTTGTGGGCTGGGCCAGCCAAGGAAGCAGGATCAGAACATGTATATAGACTCATGTAGTTTTAAGTTTTACTATAGTATTTTATAGCTGTGTATATGATCTATGTGTTTAAAAAATGCATTTATGTAGGCTTATACGCATATACATGCAATGCACTGAAACATATACATGCAATGCACTGAAACATGTATATCAATGCACTGAAAGTGCGTATTTTCCATACCTATTTTAAAAATATAGACGAGTATATCTTATGTGTGAAAGTAAAGTAGAATTTACTGGTGTAAGTTCTGATTTATGTACATAAGTTAGCCAGTTTTAAAACATGCGCGTGCCAAGGAAATTTCTAGTTTTACTGAATAGTCCACCAGTTCGCCCAGTCCTTCTCCAGGTCATTGAGTACTTCCTGGTTCTTCAGCCTGAACTCTCCCCAGTTTACCCAGGCCTCCTATCCAGTCTGCACTACACAATAAACAGTTTTAGTATCACATATATCACATAATTAGCAGGTGTAAAAATATGCAAGTAGTGTGGAAAATGTATGCATGTGTCTTTTAAAATAGCATCTTACATGCGTGTTGGCCTTACCCTGGAACGCCCTTAGACCGCCCCTTTTATACATGTGTATGTGTGTGTGCGAAAGTGAATTTACGTGCATATTTTCAACTTCAACACAATACGGAGTATGTGAGTAGAAGCTACTTATGCATACATATGCTAATTTGTATGCATGCAACATGTAAAAATTCACCTTAATACGCCTAAGGACATTTGCACCACAAGTGTTTCAATTCCAAGTAGCAATATTTAAAAGTATAATTTGTGGAAGTCATATCGGGTTCAGTCCAGGGTCAAATCTTTAGATAATTAATCCAAACACATAGATAAACTATTTAACTATCAAGCAATAATGGATCTCCCTCCGAATTCTCCTCCATATAGCTCATTAGCCATTAAATTGCTGGGAACAAAGCATTATTTCCAGTGAGCCTGAGGAACAATTTGGTTCCCTAAGGGGTACAGTTGCAGATCTTACCTAAGAACAATGCAAACCCCTTCTAATTGGCTCAGCTTGAATTTAGCAGAGCCTCCCAGTTGTTCAAGGGCAGAGCTCCAACCTTCTCTTCCAGCAAAATGTTGGTCTAAGGCCAGCCAGAGCAGTTTTGCCCTCACAGGATATATCAAATATTAACTGATGTAGATACTAGATACTGTACCTGCAAAACAGTTGGCTGAAACCAGAATATATTAATCTCAGCCTGACCCAAGATATTTGATGTGCACAAGGAGAGGAACCATCACAGACATTCTTATGTTCTTATTCCTTTAACATTCCCTACTCTGCCCACAGGCATGTCTAAAATAATTTTCACTGAAACATAAATGCATCTTTTATTTGCCTTCAAGAGCCCTTAGATCCAAATCTATTTACTCCTGTTTAAAACCAAAAGTAATTCCTGGCCCTGGTGCTGCTACATTGACAGCTACTTCTCTCTATATTTCCTATGGGGTTAATTTTGACATGTTTAAAACTTTTTTTTTTTTGAGTTGGAAATATAGTGGAAAATATCCATTTCTTTACTCTCAGATAACAGACTTCTCCTATTTTGAAACGTTATCTAAAGCTTAACATACAAAAATAACTTTTAAAGGGCCAGTGTCATTTTTCCTGCTGGGGATGGCAGTACTCACTTTTCAAAACTACTTGAGCTTACCATTTATACCTACATAAATCCATACAGCATTCAGAACATCATTTCTTACCCTAGTCTTCATCTTTTTCCATTTGTTCATAACTTTATACCCTCCGTCTTTTACGTCTTTATCTCATGACCCATACTTTCTACATGCATGCAATAAACATTTCACCAATTAATATTTCATCTTCTCTATCACACAGGACACATCCTTGGTAAAGTGGGTCCCACTGCTATGGGGTGATCCAAAGACATGGACACTATTCACATATAGCAATGTTACATTAGCAAGTATGAATCACTAACACTGACTACTGATATTATCAATTGTCTATCATACAAGGTAAACATAGAAATGACAGCAGAAAAGGTTCAAACGGTCCAGCCAGTCTGCCCAGCAAGCCCATGGTAGCATTAGCTGTGACATTCGGTCCCCACTATAATGGTAGCATCAGAGGGTGGCATTTGCCGTGCCATACAAGTTACCCCCATACTTAGTTTCCCAAACCATTAAAGTCAGGGCCCTTGTTGGTTACTGTCTGAGTCCAATTCCCTGTTATCTCTTATTTATTGCTGTTGAAACAGAGAGCAATGTTGAAGCAGAGAGCAATGTTGGAGTTACATCACAAGTTTAAGGATTATTGGTTAAGTGTAGTAACAGTCGAATAAGCAAGTTACCCCCATGCTTATTTGTTTTCCCAGTCCATAAAATTCATTGTCCTTGTTGGTTGCTGTCTAAAACTAATTCCCATTTTCCTTTTTTCCCCCTGCTATTAAAGCAGAGAGCAATAATGAGTTGCATCAACAGAATGAAGGCTTTTTGGTTAACCGTCACACCAGCAAGTTACCCCCATGCACACTTTTCCTTATTTCCATCCTCTAGCCTTTAGGGATTCATAGTGTTTATCCCATGTTTCTTTGAAATCTTTCAGTTAATACACGACAAGCGCAGACAAATTCTCTTGTTGGTCCAAAGTTCTTTGCATTAATAATTTTTTAATATGGCAACTCCACTGTTTAGACACAAAATATTTCAATACAATTCCACGGGTCCCTTGACACGGACCCCGTGTTTCGCCAAGCTGGCTGCGTCGGGAGGGACAGCACAGTTAGGAAAATATTCTGTAAAAACAATTGTAAATTATCATGATTCAGGAGGACCACACCAACAAAATAAGGGATACAGTTGAAACTAAAATACAAGATATATCAAAATAATGAAGATTTAAATATTTAAACTCATATAAATATAGCCGGGTGTTACAAGACATACCTTTCTCTATACAGTATAACTGCAAATAGACAAACTTTACCTTCTAGCCCTTCTGCGATGTCAATCACAAAGATGTTGAACAGGACTGGTTCCAACACCGATCCCTGTGGCACTTCACTTAACACCGCTCTCTTTTCAGAGTAGGTTTCATTTACCATCACATGCTGTCTTTTATCCATTAACCAATTTGTAATCCACGCAACCACCTTGATGCTCACTCCCAAGCTTCTCATTTTATTCACAAGCTTTCCATATGGGATTGTATCAAAAGCTATGCTGAAATCCAAGTAGATCACATTGAGCGCTCTTCCTCAATCCAATTCTTTAGTCACCCAATCAAAAAAATCAATCAGATTTGTCTGACAGGACCTTCCCCTGGTGAGTCCATTCTGCCTTGGGTCCAACAATCCTTCTGAGTGTAGATAGTTCACTATCCATGCCTTCAGCAGAGTCTTCATTACTTTTTCCACCACCGATGTGAGGTTAACCAGCCTGTAGTTTCCAGTCTCCTCTCTGCTCCCATTCTTGTGAAGCGGGACCACCATCGTTCTTCTCCAATCACTCGGCACCACTCCCATTTCCAGGGATCTATTGAACAGGTCATGCAGCAGACCCGCCAGCACATCTCTGAGCTTCCTCAGTATCCTGGGATGAACCTTGTCAGGCCCCATGGCTTTGTACACTTTCAGTTTTCCTAGCTCCTCCCATACATTCTCTTCTGTAAACAGTGTTTTGTCTACTCCACCCCCTTCCAATGTCTTGTTAACTAGTGACAGTCCTGGTCCAGGATCTTCTTTAGTGAACACCTTTTCACCTTTCAATTTCACTATACCACTTCGGACCTTTCTCCTTTCTCTGATGTATCTGAAAAATGTTTTGTCACTTTGTTTTACCTCTTTGGCAATTCTTTCCTCCACCTGACATTTTGCTTTCTTGATTGCTTTCTTCTTCTCCCTCAGTTTCACCAGATATTCTTCCTTGTGTTCCTCTTTTTGGGATTCTTTATATTTCTTGAATGCTGTTATTTTTGCTTTTATTTTATCAGCCATCTCCTTTAAGAACCTTTCCTTTACTTTACTAACATATAGATTAGTTGCCTTTTTAATTGCACTTATTAGTTTGGCCCACTGATATTTCACCTCTGTTGTTTTCTCCCAGTCTTCTAATTCTCCCTCTAGGTACTTCCCCATTTCAACAAAGTCCATATTTTTGAAATTCAAACCTCAGGTCTTTGTGTGACTTCTCCGTATGCTATTTGCGATATCAAACCATATAGTTTGATGGTCACTGGTGTTGAGGTGGACACCCACCTGGTTTGAACAGAGCTCCTTGCAGGTCATCTACTATCTCTCTCTTCTTCTGTTAGATTCCACAGAAGAGATTCTCCAGTCTATGTCCAGCAGATTAAAATATCCAACAATCAACATTTCTCCCTTCTTTCTCACCTTTTGAATGTCTTCAACCTGATCTGTCTAGTTCTTCCATTTGAGTTGGAGGTCTGTAAACCACTCCAGTAAAAATGGATGCACTATCATCTTGAATTAGGATGGCTCATAATGCTTCTTCTATACCCCATCTTCCTTGCAGTTCAGTTGCTTGGATATTGTTTTTGACATAAAGAGCTACTACTTCCCCTTTTCTGTCCTCTCTGTCTTTCCTTAACAAGTTATAGCCCAGTATGGCTGTATCCCAGTCATTAGAATCCGTGAACCATGTCTCCATAACAGCAACAATGTCCAAGTCCGCCTCCACCATTAGGGCTTGCAGGTCTGGGATTTTATTGGCCAGAATAAAAGCATTAGTGCTCATAGATTTCCAGCTTCTTTCCTTCAGATTACTGCTCTTCTTGGACTTTTGTGGCTTATGCAGCTAACGTTTGTTATCCCCTTCACCCATTTGCTTTACTTTTCGGGGGGTTAATTTCCAATTTCATTCTGCCACTCCCATTGTCTAGTTTAAATGTCATATGGCATAGGAATTGAATATATCTCTTAGGTTCCTTTTTCTGCCACAGACAGATGTAATGAACTTCAAAGTTCATTTGAATTTTGACAGATAAATTAATTGAATAAGGCTGAATATAGGCACGTATCCAGTTAAGATAACCGGATAAGTTGTCCTGTCTCAATTTGCCCATTGCCCACTCCCAGAATATCTAGCTGGATAAATACTTATCTGGCAAAGTGGTGGCCTCCAAACACAGCCAGATATTCAATGGCAGCTACTTAGTACGTCTTGTTACAGGACGTTTATGACAGAAAGGTCGGGCACTTATTCCATTATATGATCAATGTGCCCTTGTGGTAAAATCCTAAGTGGAAAATAGGATGGTAGGCAATGTTTGCCTACTACGGGGCAGCAACATTCACTCTGGCACTTTTTACATTCTCTGGCACAAATTCAAAGACTCTGATATAATGTATAAAATATAATTTATTGCTGATTTGTATAGGTAAATATGGATTTTATTATATGTTCAATTCCCCATCAGTTTCTCCCCTTTTCTTACCACTCTTGAAAAGTGTCTTGTAACATGGCTAGGAGTCCATGATGCCTCTTCATGTCTGATCTGTTTCCTTCTGGTCACATCTGTACTGGGTTGATTGGTTGCCCATATGCCAAAGTTCTGGTCACATTTGCTTTATCGTGGAGCTTTGTTGGGTTTGTCTTCTTCTGGTCATGTTCACGTTAGGGCCTGGCTAGATGGATGCCCTGGTTATGTGCATTGGGGCTGATTGGATGCTAAAGTTTTGGTTTCCACCTTAGTTCTTTTATGGTGTTTTTCTCAAGCAATGAATCTCATTGGTTGTATCTGACAATGAATCCACACCACTTAAATTTCAGAGCATCCAGTTTGTTTCTAGGTCATGGTGGCTTTTACAGCATTACATGCTTTATTGACTTCTTCTCCCATGTGGTAGATGGATGATAGAAGGCCCTGGATATGAGACCTTTCCTGACTGGATGTTCCTCTATAGAAATCATATATGATGCTACACAGGTCTGCAGCTTTCATCAGGCTCTTTTCCAATTCAGTTCTAATCCTGTAAAGTTCCAAGAAGCTTGTCAGTAACAGAGTCCATTTATTGCAACTGAAACTGATTTTCCAGCGGAAGGCCCCCAATTGCTGGAAAAGCCACCATGACCTAGAAACTTAATCTGTTTTGTGTTTTAAATGTCTATAATTCCATGAGAGGCTTATGTGGTAGGCCAAAATAGAAATATCCATATGAGAGGCTTATAGTAGACAAATAGGACATTCTTCCAGAGCTTATCCTAACTTTCTATCTACTAATCTATATGTAATTTCTCCACCCCAGTCTGTAATCATAATAGTCTGATTTATCTGGCTAAATAGCATTTGAATATCTACCTTATTAATTTCTATGGAATAGGACCGGGGCTTTTATTCAGATACTATATGCCAGTATGAATTACCAACACTTTTTTTTCCACCTGCAAAAATTATCTTGTGGTCCCCCAAGATAAACATGCATCCAGGGCTGCCTCCATCCCCACCTCCGTGTCTTCATTCTGAATAGGCCTGCAAAACAATGTGGCCATCTCTAGCCAATCTCCAGGAGAATAGAGAAAGCACTTGCTATAGCAGCCAAGTCTTCCAGCACCAGCGGAATGTGAGAGGATCTGTGAGAGGAATGTGAGAGGATCTGTGCCTTTACTCTGTCCCCATCGCCATAAATGAAGTATCCTTTCGTTGCCTGAAAAGCCTCTGTAGCTGCCACTGAAACAACTGGAGTTGGGTTGCTGCCACAGAGGAAGAGTGAAGATCTTGTATCAGAAAAATGTGTTAGAGAGATGTGTTAGCTATCAATTCCTCCTCCACCTTTATTCACCATCCCCCCACGGCCATCACAGAACAAGCTTTCTTGATGCAGGCCATAACTGCAGGAGTTGGCTGTATGGATTATACTGCCCAGCAAAGGAGACCCCAGAAGAAATTTTAGTCATGTGTTGTCTTGTAAAGACCATTGAGGATATAGCCATAAATATGTTGGCATATTGGGCACACATGGCTGTGGTCTGGCTATCCTACCTATCAACCAGCATGCTTAGTAAATGGGGTATTCTCAATGGCAGCGCACATTGTGAGTTCACATTTTTCATAGTTGATGCCAGAGTTGGTGGAAAGGTTTGTCTACATTAAAATATAAACCTTTATCTGTTGGGTTTCCCTGAATTTCTGTGTGAATGGCAGGAGGATTGAGTGCCCAGATACAGTGAGCCAATGCACATGGTTTTTGCCCTCAGCACCTGTGTTGTTGCCATTTTCCATGCTTGTCACTACTTTCCAGCCTTTCATCTCACGATTTGCCTTTTTCTTGGTTCACGTTCTTGTTTTTCTGTTGCACTTGCAGCCCAGTCTGTCCTCCCACACTGTCTCTCTCTTGGTTATACTGAAGTGTTTTGATGACAAAAAAAAGAAAGAAAGAAAAAAAACCCCTCTCTCCTCCCAATCTGCCTATCTCCAGGCAGTGTTCTTCTACTACTGCTGCTATCCAGCCTGCTTCTGGTCCTTTCATGATGCCTTTGAGAGTGCCTACTAGTACTTAGAACACAGCAAACTTATGAAAACCTTCAAAAAAGAACTAAAAACCTGGATGTTTACCAAAGCCTACCAACCCACCCTATGATTCTCAAACACCACTTCCCTCCTACTGACCCTATGCAAACGAGGAGCCAATGCAAGCACGTAATATAACACATAACCAAAACTGTATAGTTTGACATCCGAACTACGCTTATAAAACCTACAATATCTATGTTAACAATCACAGGAACCTTTTGGAAACTCTGTTAAACATCAAAACTTTGTAAACCTTTGTGATGGCGAAACCGAACGACGGTATATAAAACTCAATAAATAAATAAATAAATAGTCCCATTTTGCCTCTCACATTGCCTTGGGGTATACATGCCACTTTTGGAGCTGCTTTGTTGCTCATTTGGTATCTTGAGCTGTTCATTCTACTGTTGGTGGTGTCTTTTTAACCCTGTTTTTGTGCTTTGGGGGTCTTAATGTCACTGTTGGTACTGCTTTGCCCTCTCACATTGCTTTGCGGTATTCATGTAATTTTTGGTGCAGCTTTCCCCTGTCATGGTACCTTTGGGGTGTTTATACTACTGGCTGTTGGAGCTCTTTGCCTCTCCTTATGGTGCCTTGGGATCTTCATGCTAGTGTGTTAGTGCCTTTGTCCCTCTTTTGGGCCCTTGTTATGTTATTGCCAGTCTTGGTGTGCTTAACTCCTCTTATAGAGCAGTTGGCTATTGATGCCTCTGTTTGGGTTCCTTTAACCTGCCATGGTGCCATGGGCTATTGATCCCACTCTTGGTGTCTTGTAGTGCTTTTCCCTCCGTGGCTGTTGCTTACCATAAATTTCACTTAAACTTGAATATAAAATCTCAGTTTTCTAAAACAAATATTATACTTTTCTTCCCCATTTGAATTTTATAAGAAACAAATGAATGAGCAACTTGGAAAAAGAAATGCATTTTTGTCCCTAAAATAAATGAAATGAACCACTAAGCCAAATGAATTGAACTAAAATGTGTTTACATGCACATCCCCAGTAAACATCATGCATTTTTTTTCTTTTAGTTCAAATTAACATGACAGCACAGGGGTGTGCAGGGAAAAAAATTGTTTTTGTTTTTCCTACGAATCTCAATTCATGGAATGCTTGATTCATGAAAAAAAAAAAAATCAAACATTTAACTCCCTCCCCCCCAAAAAAAGAACCCAAAAACAAAAATGGGCCTCTGAAGATCTTCCGTTCCATCCCCACCACCTGGAAAAATGCTGGGGCCAGGATCCCTCCTAACCCCTAATTACCTGATCTGGTGGGGATCTGTGACTGGTGAGGCCTAGGTCCAAGCTGAAGCCTCAGCCTTGTGTGGGCCAAGGACATGGCAGGCCCCTGTGACCTCAGCCTCAGCCGGAGTCCGAGCCAGGCCCAATGTTGTGGCTAATTCTGGAGGCCGGATTCCAATGCTGGTGCCTTGACCTGGACCCAAACCCAATGTCAGGGCCTTGACCTGGACTCAGACCTGACATTGGGGCCTGGCCATAACCCTAGGCTGGAGCCCAAGCCCAGGCCTGATGCTGCAGCCCAGCCAGGAGCCTGGGTCCTGATGCTAGGGCCTTGACCCAGACCCAGGCCCATCACCAGAGCCAGAATATCATTGCCTGGGCCTCAGACTAGGCCAGAGCCAGGGCCCAGGTCCAATGTTGCAGCCTGGCCTGGAGGCTGGGTCCCAGTGCCCAGACCTCAGCCCAGAACCAGGCCCAATGCTGAGGCCCAGTCTGGAAGCCGAGTCCTGATGCCTGGGCCCAGGACTGATGCTGCGGCCTGGCTTGGAGACTGGATCCTGACACTGGGGCTTCGGCCCAGAACCAGTCTGGATGCGAGAGCCTGGCCCAGAGGCCATGTCCTGATGCTTGGACCTCAGCTAGCATCAGGACTAGGCCAGGAGCCCAGGCCTCAAGCTCCAACAATGTGGTCTGCTTCTGTGTACTTTCTTCATTATCTGATACTGTGTCCTGGGGTCGCGTAGGAGTTAATTAAATCCTGCGCATTCACCCCAGCCAATGGCAATATTTTATGTATGGCAATACTGTAGAATGCCATACATCTAAATGGTACCATCCACTGGGAGGAATACACTGGAAATAATTAACTCCGGCACAACCCTAGAGAACAATTTTAGTTTACAAAGAAAGAAGACATCTGAGGCCTGGGCCTGACCCTAGGCTGAGGCACAGGCATCAGGACCTGGCCTCCAGGCCAGGCCACAGCATCAGGCTCTGGCCTAAGTCAAGACCCAGGCATTGGGACTTGGCCTCTGGGCCAAGCCCTTTCATTGGGAGTGCATCCAGGTCAAGGCCTCGGCATTGAGACCCAGCCTCTGGGTCGGGCTCTGGTATTGGTCCTGGGCTGAGGTCCTGGTCTAGGTCAAGGACCAGGTACCAGGACCTTGTACCTGGGCTGAGCCCTGTCGTGGCCCTGGGTCCGGGTCGAGGCTCTGGCTTCAGGACCTGTCCTCTGGCCTGGGTCCAGGCTCCAGTCTAGAATGAGTTCCAGGCATTGGGACCTGGCCTAGCCATCAGATACTCTGTGGATCAGGTAAATGATTATTCCCTGGTGGGGGCTCGGGTCTTGTCTGAGACCCAGACATTGCTCTCAGGCCTAAGCCATGGCTCCTGATTTGTCTCAGCCTGTGCCCTAGGCAAGGCCCTGGTTTTAGGCCTAGGCCTAGGCTGAGGCATTGGCATCGTACTCTGGCATAGGCTGCAGGTCTATGCCCTGGTTGAGGCTTCGTCCTCAGGCCTAGGCCTGGTCCCAATGCATTTCAAATGAAAGCAATGAATAAGGTTTGTTTCATTCGGGGGCCTTGATTAATTTTGGGACCCCCCCCTGAATGAAACAAATTGCCCTTATTTGTCACATTTGTTACATTCATTTGAAACAAATGCACATCCCTAGAGCATATAAGAAGGGCAATTTTAAAAATCATTTTTACTGGTAAAACACTGCTTTACAAGTGGAATTATACTTTTATAAAATTACACACCCAGTATGTGTGTAAAAATATGCATGTACAGCCTATGTGCATGTATTCTGGAGAGCTATTTCTGAGAACGGTATTAAGGAGGGGTTTGGAGTTACATGCCTATTTTTTTCATTTGAAAAAGTATCAGGTAAATTTTAAAGGTGTGCACATACACCCATAAATAATGTGTGTATTGGGTACATGAGCAAAAATACACTTAATTTTATATTGTGCATGCAAGTATACATATATCATTTAAAATATCCCTACTGCGTGTATGTGTGGAGTCTTTATGCGTGTACTCACAAGTGCGGGGGGAGGGGAGAGAGAGAAAGAGAGCCTTTGTTAGAGGGGCAGTTTCAACTCAGGGTGGGTTTTGGTGGGGCAGTGTTCAAAGGATGCACAGACCCATGTGCCCTAGGCAGACCCCTCCCCTGAAACCCACCCTGAATTTAAAGTGCCCCTCTTACAGTGGGAGATATATAGAGTGCCAGATTGGCTCTCCAACAGAATTTCTCTCTCTCTCAGCCTTGCAGAATTCAGGGGTTATGTGTATAAGTCTTGGCTCCACCCAGAATGCCCATGCCCTACCCCTTTTCTCCCTCCTTATTCTTGATGTGTGCCCAGGTATGAACATGTGCACTTCCTGGCTTCTTAAAATTTGCATTCCTCGTGTGCAGCCCACATTTGTGTGCATAGGGCTGTTTTTGCGCAAGCAATGCTTTAAAAATCTTCCTGTATGTGCTTAAATTATCTTTACTGGTGTAAAGGTGTATGAGTAGTTTTTCCAATTTAATTTTTCAAAATGAAAGTATGTGTGTACTTTCACTTATAAAATTGGAGGCTGATAGTCAAATGGGACTTAGCAGGATAAGTAAGAGTTATCTAGTTAAGTAGCAGCTGCTGAATATCTGGCTATGTTCAATGGGCAACACTGAGGCAGATAAGTCACTTACCCAGCTAAGTTGTTAGCTGGACAAGTCAGGAGTGAGGAATGGGTGTAACAGGGCAAAGCTACATATCCATCTAAATTAGAAGGATACGTGTGAATATTTGGTCTTATCCATCTAATATAGATACATAAGTTAGATGTGCCTCATAGCAGGTCTAAAGTTAGCCAGATAAATGTATCTAACTAACTTTAATACTTATCTGGGTATATTTAGTGACATTGCTGTGCCGCAAAATATCCCATCTAATAGGATCATTTATCAAAATGCATTATGGTGGTAATGCGTTATCACATGTGAAAAATATAGTAACACATGGTATGAATGCAAATTTTTGAGGTGGGTGGGATTGGGGAGGCGTTTCGGTGGGTTTTAGTTAAATTAGGGCCATATTTCTTGATAGCATAATGTGTGCTGAAATGGCTGAATGCAATTTGCGATAAATTTTTGGAATTGCATTATGGCCATTTCTGGGCTTGGGGGGGGGGGGGGGGGGGGGGAGAGGTAGAAAGCCTCTGGGGAGGGCTTCCCTCTGTGTACCTATTTATATCTCTATAGGAGGGCCACCTGATAGGTCGAGGTGAGGTGTTAGTAGTGGTATAGGGTTTAGGGGCCAGTTTCGTATGTAGAGTGAGACGTAAGAACAGCACGGTACACCTTGGTGAAGATTTGACATAATTTGGAATGAGGAAAGTCTCACATTGATGAAATTTGTACTATGTATATATATACCAACACACATACAATGTAGCTTTCATGTCCTTAGCATAGTTATTATTGTATCTACATACAGAGTAACTTTAAGATAAATATGCAGAACTGATATTTGTTATTCATGATTGCCTCATATAAAAATCTTATTGGTTCATTGTGTACTAAGTGTTAACTTTTTATGGCATAGGGTGAGTAAACTTGGATGAAATTAGATGACTAATTGCATCATTTACAGATGCAATTAGTCATCTACTTTCAGTAATATTTCTTCATCTGTTTGTTGAGAGACAGTAAAGATATCATCCATCCTTGTCATTTCTAGAACATAAACTCATACAAAAAGTGCATAACCATTATTATATATGCTCATTGTCTAAATTATCAAACAAAAATTGCGGTATATTTTAAACTACATTTATTATTCTAGACAAAATAACTTTTTAGATTTGATACATTTCCAGCATAGTAGTTACGCTTTTAAAAATATGATGGCTGAAATGGTTTTATTAGATATAATCTATTCTTGTTAGTATTAAGTATATTTTAAGTCTTTGGTATAATTTTCCTTTGATATCTATTTTCACAGTTATGGTAAAATTATTTTATCACATTTTTAGATTATACTTAAATTTACTGAGTTTATGGAAAATATTCTTTCTTCTAAATCATTCCTTTAATTTTAGTTTTTTTCACTATGTAGTTTGACAGTGTGTATGTGTTCTGAATATGAATTGCTTGCTATATGTTTGCTGTCTATACTATGTGACCAAATTTCAGACACAAAGGGGCAGATTTTCAAAGGGTTACATGCGTAACCTACGCGCATAACCCCGAGAAAGTGCCCCTGCGCGCACCGAGCCTATTTTGCATAGGCTCGGCAACACACAAAAGCCCCGGGACATGAGTATGACCTGGGGCTTTGAAAAAGGGGTGGGAAGGGGGCAGGGGACGTGGGTGGGGTGCTGGTCCAGGACGCTCCTGGGGCTGAGGCCTCCGGCATGGCAGCCGTGCCGGGGGATCTTGTGCCGGCAGCTGGCCCGCACGAGGCAGGCGTAAAAAGGACAACAAAGGTGGGGGGGGGGGGATTTAGGTAGGGCTGGGGGGCGGGTTAGATAGGGGAAGGGAGGGGAAGGTGGGGGGGAGTGGAAGCGGCCTCGGAGGGAATGGGAAAAGCCATCGGGGCTCCCCTAGGGCTCAGCGCGTGCAAGGTGCACAAGTGTGCACCCCCTTGCGCGCGCCGACCCCGGATTTTATAACATGCGTGCAGCTGAATATCTGGCTATGTTCAATGGGCAACACTGAGGCAGATAAGTCACTTACCCAGCTAAGTTGTTAGCTGGACAAGTGTTAGCTGGACAAGTGTGCACCCCCTTGCGCGCGCCGACCCCGGATTTTATAACATGCGTGCAGCTGAATATCTGGCTATGTTCAATGGGCAACACTGAGGCAGATAAGTCACTTACCCAGCTAAGTTGTTAGCTGGACAAGTCAGGAGTGAGGAATGGGTGTAACAGGGCAAAGCTACATATCCATCTAAATTAGAAGGATAAATATCTGAGATAGCAGATTAACTTTTGTGGCTAACTTCTTTCCTCTCCATCATGCCTCCTGCCCATGCCTGGAACATCCCCGTCTTATCCAGCTAAATTCTAACCGGCTATATTCAGCCCTTATCCGGCTAGAATTTAACTGGATAAGGGCCGAATATAGCCAGGTAAGCCATTTAGTCAGATAACTGTTATGCTGTCTAAATGGCTTTTGAATATGGACCTCAATGTTTTAAAAGAATGGTACATTTATGATATTTAGAATACTTTGTAGTTTTCTATATAAAAACACAAGATTGTACACATATGATTTCATGATTTAAATGATTCATAAATTACTTAACATTCCTACCTGTCTTCTTGAAGAAACAGTACTGTTAGAACACCTGCTGGACATCTTGGAGTTGTAAGCTTTGCTCTGATGAGCTGAGTCATTTTTCCAAGTCTTGGAACTTTCTTTAGGATCTGAAGGGATGGGATTCAAGAATAATATTCTGGCAATGAGCCCATAGAGGACGGTAGCCAATGTCATTGGTACAACATAAAATACAACAAAGTCTAACAAATAAATAGGAGAATAGTAGCTCCTGGGTACCTTGTAGCCACAGTACACAACTATGGCATCTTTGTAAATTCTTGTATTAAGATCAAGCAAGAAAAACCACATCAGACAGTAAATAGATGTGAAAGCCCAAACAAAAATAATGATTTTCTTGGCTCTGGAAATGGTACATAGAAATTGGGCTTTGATTGGATGACAAATTGCTAAATATCTCTCGATGGTGAATGCAGTGATTGAGCAAGAAGAAGCATTGATGCCTAAGTACTGAAGATAAGTAATGCAGAGGCATCCAATGTAACCATATACCCATGAGCCATACACACTGTCCGTGATGTTAGGTAGACCTGCAGCCACCAAAACCATTAAATCAGCTATGGCAAGGCTCACCAGGTAGCAGTTGGTTGGTGTTCTCATATGTTTTGTCCTGAGAACAACCAAAACTACCATAATGTTGCCCACAATGCCCAGTCCACAGATCAGGATGACCAAGACAATAGAGACCACTTGGTACTCCAGACTTTTTTTGTCCTGCAGCAGTGTCTGGTTGTTGAATTCCATGGCAGTTTCGTTGCCCATCTTCACTGGTTTGGAACTGTCTCAGAAAATGGACTTTATCAGTAAGACATTTTTCTCTGTGTAGTCCTGTACTTTTATGCAAAAAGAATTATTCTTCCTGGGGGAAAAGTGATACAGTAGAAAGTGTCAAGAATAAGGTACAACCTCTAGCAAAATGTAGCATTGGCATGATACTATTATAGATTCTTTATTAATAATCACTGTTATGTCAGAACGTTATCCTCTTTGTGTCCCGAGGTACATCTTTTTCTTAGATCTCTGATAATGAGTGCAATGAGTAAACAGAACATTGTAAATCAACTGAAAGCTAACTGTATAGCTACAAAATGAATCCTGAAATGGAATAATTAGTTTTCTATATTTTATGGGGAATAGTGCTCTTATAAACAAGTCTTTTTAATAAAGGCACTGACCTGTTCCAACTTAGATAACATACCATTTCTAAACCTGTGCTATTGGTCTGGCTTGGCTATTGTAATGTTGCATTGTCTTCCGTTTATATAGGAGGGCACTTCAGACTCTAAATTGTGCTAGAGAAACTTCTAGGATCAGCATAACAAATGCACATGCACAATTTGTGAATCTCAAACTCTACTAAAAGTCAACAGAAAATCTAGGAACAAAATAAAACAATCTGCTATCCGAGTTCAGTAAAATACTACCTTCTGCATGTTCTCAATTACCCCAAGAAACAGATCAACTTTTTGAGATCTGCTGGGTACTTGCGACCCAGAATGGCCACAGTTTTAGACAGGATGCTAGGCTCAATGGACCTTGGTCTGACCCAGCATGACACTTTTTATGTTCTGAATGTCAAACTAACTAGAATTGAATCCCACTGCATTTAAATGCTATAAAATGAACATATTTAATATATAGCAAGGTAAGAATAGCTTAACGAACCATTCAATAATAAATTCAGGAACGTACATGGGCTGAAAATTGATCCTGAGCAAACAAATATACCCTTATATCCAGGCAGTTTGCAAAGTCTTAAAAGCACCTGTGCCCCTTCTTCAATAGCATTATAGCACACAGATATTAAAACAATAATAAATAAAAGGCACACTTCTAAAGCTCAGATCTTACAGTCCACACTACCAGCTAGAGGTCGTTTTTTTCCTTTTAAACCAATGCATATATAATTCATTACAAACTCAGAGCTCACTCAACAACTTTCAGCTACTTCATAGATTCATCCTTTTGAAAAATGTTTTTCTATGGAAACTGCTGCCCATTTTAATCTCAGCAGAATTTACACTTCTGCCTGCCTTACTGGATAAGTGGCAAGAATCTTTAATCCCTTTGACCATACTGCATTCTGCGAAAAAAAAAATTGTTATGGCTGGAAATGTAACAAACCCCCTCTTCTGTGACATAGAAGATGAAGAATTGGTTATAAAATGTTGAAAAATAATTTTGTAGTTATCAGATTAGACCCTTCACTCTTGGAGAAACAAATTCTCATAGGAGACAGAATCTTTTTCCAATGATTCAGAATAAGCATAAAATGAACCCAGGGCTGTATAAATGCTGCTGTCCTGTCACACCATTGCTTCTGAGAAGCTAGTGAAGCTGGTCAGTTGGTTCAACATTTATAAAGACCTTCATTTTCTGTTGCCTGGAAAATTCAATGTTAGAACAAAGTCTGTAAAAAAAATGACTTTAGTATAACAAACAGAAGAAAAATCAGTGTTTAAGATAATTTTCCATTGATTTCTCTTTTGTTCTAGCATTGACATTCCAGGCAAAATAAAATAAAAACTGAAAAAGAAGGTACCTTAAGCTTTTAGCATTGAATAAACCCATATTAAAAGGAAAGGGAAGTTACACTTATTAAATAAGTATAATTGTATTTGTATCAATGGGAGCTGGATTCCTTACAGGTTGATATTTCTCCTGTTGCTCCAATAAAAGGTATCAGAACTGCCAAAAAAAGAGAAAAATCTTTAAGATGTTTCTCTCTCTCTCTTTTTTTTTTTTTTTTATATTTTAACCAGCTTTGTCCTTTGTTCCAGTTTGAAATGCTGTGTCACCCCACAAGAGAGAGAGAGAGAGATTTCTTCTTACCTTGTTCCTGGGACGTACTCTCTTTCTTCAGGGTTACTGGAAGAAAATAAAAAAAAGCCCAATTTTGGCAGAAAAATCTTGCCTGCCTTTGACTGCTGTTCCAAAATCAGGTTGCTTCACACAAATTCAGTCCACAAGATGGCACAGCACAGCACCTTTGCACTCTCTGGACGTGAGAAACCATGCAGCAGTATTACAACTGTCAAGTCAGGGACGTGCTCCTGATAAGAAGAACTGCCAGAGGTTTGATTTGCTTTTTCTTAGTTCAGTTCTTCAGTTCGATTGCTCTCAGGTGGGGGAGTCTTAGTAAAGACTGAAAAAAAAAAACAAACAAACCCCACCTCCTCCACAAAAGATACCTTAGCAAAAACAAAGCCCCACTGGGAGCCCATAAAACAGCCTGGCACTGGCACACTCTCCAGCAGCCTAGGAGCACCTGGGATATTTGTGCATGGACGTCTTTTGACTGTGTTGCATTTGAGAACTGGTTTTTTTTTTTCTTTCTGCCTCCTGCAGCATCACTCCTCCCAGACAGAAAGGACGAACAATCCCTCTCTAGTTCTCATTTGAACACCAGTAGTTAACAGATGAAATGTGGGTTTATACCAGATCATAAAAAAAAAGTGACTCTAATGTGTTTGATTGTAACAAAAGCTAAAAGAAGCAAACCCTACTGGCAAATGTCTGAGAGTGAAGTGAAACACTCTTCCTCCTTTTCTGTTGCCTTCATGATATGTGGTTGAAAATATATGAATGAAATTTAAGGAGCTGGTAATGTTATGTAGAAGAAAAGAGAGCAGATTTTAGTTCTCTGGGGGATTGCTGCACTGCAAAGATTATTATATATATTATTTAGTTTATCATGATAGTCCTAAATATCACAACCAGGTCTTTAAAATTAAGGACAGTTCTTTACGATATCTATAAAAACCACTTAATTATGACCTATTTTATCATATTACTGCCAAAAGGTAAAGGAAAGTGATTTTCAGCCAGAAGAAAGGAGTGGGAATTAATTTGATGGTCCCCCTGTTTGATGTAAAGTTCGTAAGCATATGGTGTGCTTGTCACATGTTGTTCAGGTAGTTAGTTTTCAACTGAATAGTTTTATTGAAATCTAAAAATTGAGAAGTAATCCTCTCCAAGGCTAGAAGGCGCAGTTTGTCAATTTTTATTATGAAAATTAATGACAATAGTTTTCTTGTTTTTTATGAAAATTCATTTCTGAGGGCAGAAACAGTTAATGTGCCACAGCCAAACTATTTTTTTTTACAATGCCTTTTTCTGTAATTAATCTTCTCCCGAAGAGGATTACATGTTCTAAAATTAAAGGCTTGCTTCATCCAAGTTGAGGTCAAAAGGGAGGCCAAGGCCAAGACGATTAACTACATACAAAGGCCAGGTGATTAAAAAAAAAATAAAGAAGCTATTTAAATCTTGAGCAAACGCTGCAGCAGGAAGCGAAATAGTTTTGATGTGGATGATAATGAGTATATAATGAGGTATTTTGGGTCTGCTCAGTTCTGAGCAACAGAATACATTATTAGCCTCACATAATCGAAAGATTCAATGAGCAAAAGTACAGCACCTACATACTCTAAAAATATATATTAAAATATAGTAAACCTTACCATCAGTGGCTTTGGAAAATACAAAGCATGTTATGGTGCAGTCTTTACATGACATGTAAACCCCCGTCTCTGCCATCTTCGTATTTAACATGTCCTGTTCCAATGATTAGACAATCATACCCCTATTATTCCAAGGAAACACTACTCCATTTCCCCAGTTCTAGGCTTGGCAGTACATGTAGGTTTAAATCAAGTCAAACTAGAAATGAAAAAGCAGGTTCAAGGGAAAGTGTGTCCTATATGCTCCATAATGCAATGAAAGATGAGTTATTGAAAAAAGGACAACAAATACATTTCACAGCATGTCAACAACACAAATACTCTTCACAACTAAAAGTCTCCTTGGCTACTATGTGATCACACTTACAAACCACACACCTTCCAGACTGCTCAGGTGAGTAATAGCACACTAAGGCCTGGATATAACACCGCCGGGTTCTCTGAATCCCGCGGTACAGGGGGGCGGTCCTATGATAGCCGGTAGCGATCACACCTCCGCAGAACGATCGCTGCCGGCGTCATGCCGAATAACTACACCATAAAAGGTGTAGTTATTCGCCGTATCGCTGCAAAATAGGCAGCGATACGGAAGCTTACCGTTTCGCCGTCCTCGCTGTCTTCGCAGCGTCCGCCCTGACTTCTCCTCTTCCAGGGCAGACGCCGCCACGACTCCGCCCCTTTTTAGCTATTGCCCGCGAAAAGGGAATTTTTGCGTGCAATCACTAAATGTGGTCGGCGTCAAGACGGGAAGAGGAGAAGTCAGAGCGGCACCAGGGCGGACGCCGCAAAGAAGGTTCTGACGGTGAAACGGTAAGCTTCCGTATCGCTGCCTATTTCGCGCCGAATAACTACACCTTTTATGCCGGCAGCGATCGCACCACCCCCCCATTTTGCCCCCCCCCCCCGCCCCCCTGTACCGTGGGATTCAGAGAGCCCGGCTGTGTTAGTAAATCCAGGCCTAGGCAAGCTCTCTATTTTGCTCCTATATTCAATCTTTCCTTATCCTCAACTTCTTCCTCTGTATCTCTCTCTTCTGCCTCAACAGCTAATTCCTTTGGTCAGGGAAGACAGTGATGGACACAAATATTGTGTCTGAATAATAGATAGATAATCAAACAATGATGAAGCAACTAAGGCTAAGTATTCTATTTTTCTGAATTTGATATTTAAAGAACGTTTAGTTCTAAGAAAGGTTGAATATTTAAAAATTTAAAAATTTATATGGTTATGGAATTGGTTTGAATAAAGGTAATTGGTGGGTGGACAAATGACAATAAATGATTATAAAAAGGAAGCTCTGTAAGCTGATAACAGCCTGCGGCCCATTGTGTGGTGAGAGGCTGCAGATTATACTATTTGAGCAATAATCTTTATGATATTGTCATTTGTTGGGTAACTAATTGTGTCACAAATATTGTGTTACATGTGTCATGCAGTTAACATCTTGCTGATGCTCATTGTTGCAAGGGCAAGCCTAGCTTGGCTGGGTCATTATAGGCAGATTATCCAAGTTAAAAAAAATAGATAAATAAAGCCCACTGTTTTGTCTAGTGAGTGAATCCAGCTTTCCTTCACTCAATCAGGGACCTTGAAACCATTTTTAGGCTGGAGAGGGGTCTGGTGTGGTAAAAAAATGTGTGGACCTTTCATAATTATCTGCTGGGTTTTGCATTTGGCAGTTTATGGGCTGCCCCCAGGAACCACCACACTCACCTCCTCGGCCAAGCCTCCTGTCTCCACTCCCAACAAGGCTACCTGACTCAAGCCCCCATGTGGCAGCATGCTGCACTCTGATACAACAGGAAGCTGCCAGACTCACATGCAGCAGGACACCACCGGCCCCATCTTGACATGCACCTCCCTAGGTATACATGTGCCCAGCATTCCCTCATTTAAAGGGCTAATGGTGGGAAATCCCTGACAGAGCCAGATGATGACATCACCCATTTAGGCATATATAAGGCCAATGCCAACACACAATCACTGTCTCTTTGAAGTTAATTGTGTTGATTCTCATATCAGCCTTGTCTTCAGTCCTCTTCTTGGTATAGTCTTCAGTCCTTGTTCCAGTAATGTCCTTGGTCTTGTACAGTTCATCTTTGTTCTTCATCAGTGAGTCTCCTGCCTTGTTCCCGCTGTGCTTGTCCTTGCCTACCTGCCCTGCCTATCCATCCCCTGTTTTCTCCCATGGATGGAGACCTGACACTGACCTCAGACTGCACACTGGATTTGCTTGACCACTGTCTGCCTTGACCACTGCATATACACTGGATACACTTGACCGCTGCCTTCCTTGACCACTGACTGCACACCAGATACACTTGACCAATGCCTGCCTCTACCACTGCCTATTTCAATTCTCAAGGACCATTCTTCTGCCCCAGAAGATACCCACCTCAGTCCAGTTGGCCCTGGCACCCAAAGCTCAACAATGGGAACAAGGGCTGCTATAGGTGAAGGTCTCCTTGGATCTCTGCTTCGCCTGGGTCTGCCTGCCAATGATGGGAATCTCCTTGTAAGTAAAGCCAATCCTACCTCGGTCCAAGGGTCTTCAGATGCAACAGGTTGCTGAGGCCATGGACCTGGAAGACTTGTCTTCACTGCAGGCCATCCCCGGTCTAACCCATAGACTGAAAGAGCAGTAAAGGACCCTAGAGCTTCTGGCCATCTCGATGGATTGAATTTCCACTCACCTGAATGCTCTGACCACTCCTGCGGTACCACCTATGCCCGAACCAGCACTGCTATCTCCCATAACCACCAGTCACCCAGTACCACACTTACTGGCTCCACCCCAGTATTCTGAGGACCCCAAGAGATGTTGGGGATTTTTGAATTAGTGCCATATGCATTTCCAGCTCTAGGCAGCTTTATTCCCTGATGACCAGGCTAAAACAACCTACATTCTCTCCCTGCTTGTCAGAATAGCGCTGGCCTGGGGCTCTCCTCTCTGGGAATGAAGAGATCCCCTTCTGCTTGACTTGCAACAATTTATAGAACAGTTTCAGACTGTTTTAGAAGAGCCTGGCCTTGCAGCAGCAATGGCTTCTGATCTGCTTCGCCTCCATCAAGATGCCAGAACAATTCTCAACCTTAAAGTATGTTCCTTATCAACATCTCCTGGATTGGTATGGAGTTCAGTCCTTGAATCCTTTAGTGCATCTAACACCCACAATGACCCAGTATGCCTCAAGAACTATCGCTTCTTCATATCTGCCGGAAAGCATGGATCACATTATGCACTAAATGCCAGCATCCAACACGTATGACTCCCTTGCTACAGATAACGGGGAACCCATTATTTAACCCAGACTTCACAAAGGACCCTTCTACAAATGGCAAGCTGGCGGCCTGACCTATGTTTACCAACTCTTTGAGGCATCTACCGGATGACTACTAACCTTTTCGAAGCTACAAACTACTTATAAGCTGACAGCTACTGACCATTATGCCTATCAACAAGTGAGTCACGTCATTCGAAGTCTTAGACTTACAGTGCAAGCACTCCAGGCCTCTCAGAAAATCAGGGACATAACTCAGCCTGGCCTAACCAAGAAATCTTCCATATCCAAAATGACCAAGTTCTTAATCGCCATCACACATCCACCATTCCCCGATACACTCTTTGACAAATGGAAACAATGGCCACAATGCACGATCACTCTAGATGAGTTCAAATGAAGTATGGCAGTGACATATGCAATCTCAGAAAATGTGCTGCTTCGGGAAACTAATTACAAATTCCTGTGGCAGATATATATCCCACCCACTCGCGCATACCACATGCGCATTGTCCCCACCAACAAATGCCTCAAGTGCACAACAGAAGAAGGGGACTACTATCATTGTTTCTGGGATTGCAAGAAAATACTGCTCTTCTGGGAACAACTATGTAACTTCTGATCTCAACTCCTACATACAGCTCTACCTCTTATCCCCTCACTCTGGCTTTTCGGAATACTACCGAACACACTACTTACATTGATTAAAACGGAATGACTATTATTGCAAAAAGTAGCCTTACTGGGGAAATAATCTATCCTGCAAAACTGGACAATTAATCAACCACCAAACTACGAACTCTGGTTTGCAGTGGCGAAGAATACGTCGGCAAAACCTTTTGCTTTAGTATCATCGGTATGGTCTCCTTTAACGGCCTACCTGTCACCTACAATCATTGCTCCGAACAATGTACCTTAATGACAATACGACCAACTGAACAAGAAAAAATAGGAACCTTGTGAACACTCTAAGAAGTACTGACCTTTCCTGTCCTATACCCTAACCAGGTACAGAACCTGGTGACGGACAACTATAACCACCACCACCATAATCTTATTTACACTTTTTTGTGCACTTTGTCGTGTCCTTGAATATGTATGTCATGCTTGTTATGTAATACCTCTATCTCAGACAGCAGTCTTGATCATTATCGACTGGTTTCTTCTGAGGTATGCTTTATCCTTATGATCTGGATGGAACTTGGGGGGGGGGGGGGGGAGGGAGGGGGAATCATAAGAAGGGAAATGTTTGACCTACTTGTTCTACTGATGGCATTCATTTTCTGGCTGTCATGTTTATTACCAAAGATTAGTACCAATGTTGATTATATGATATTTCACCTGTTTACTTACTCGCTTATGTATACTATGCCTCTTGTTTTATTAGTATTATCCTTGTCTTCAATGTCATGGCAAATGTTTCTAAAAACTCAATAAAGCACAGTTAAAAAAAAATGTCAGAACACTGGCAGAGTATGTGGTGCAGTTCCGGACAATGGCGTCTGAACTAAACTGGCAGGACAGCTTGCTCGCTATTTTTCTTGAAGACCTCTCTCCAAAAATTAAAGATGAGCTTGTCACCTGTGTTAGAAAGCCTTATAGCTCTAATCGAAAAAATTGTCCGCCATTTGCAACAGAGGGCTCGGGAGACCCGACTAGCACAATGCAGCGTCGCATTAGCACTCTGAGTCCAGCTGCTATGGCATCAACCTCTCTTTCCTCCAAAGAACCAATGAAGCTGGGACATAGTCTCCTGGCACTAGAGGAGAGACTGCATCACTGACAGCAGGGCATCTGTTTGTACTGCACTGCCCAAGGCCACCTCTTGGTTCAATGTCTTCAACGGTCTAGAAACTACAATTCCTAGGATCCTTTAAGGATATAACCTAGGCCTCATAGTCCCAGCTCCCAACTACTCCTGCTGATCTCAGTGGAATTGGGCCCCACTAGTTTCTCCACTAGTTTGTGGATTTAGCTTTGGAGGTAACATCATTCTAAAGAAACTAGTAGACCAGCTTCAGATTCCCATAGTCCAGATGACTTCTCCTTTGGTGATCTCTTCAGTCTATGGAAACCCATTGCCAGGCTAGGTCACCATGACCATGGTACACATGACCTTACACACCAGTCTCCTGCATGTGGAAAGAATCAGCCTTGTCGTAATCTCCAGAGCCATCCATCCAGTAATCCTGGTCCTGTCATGGCTCCAGCAGCACGAGCCATTCTTTGATTGATCTACCTTACACCTGGCCCAATAAGGCCACGGTTGCACCAAGACCTGCTTGGTATCACTACAACCTCCTTGTTCACTGACTGTGGCATCATTATTCCCTCCTCAATATGCAGATTTCAAGGACATCGTCTCGAAGAAGAATGTGGATGTCTTACCTCCTCATCATCCCAGGGGCTAAGCCCTGACATGGACGGGTCTACCCCCTGTCTCTCCCTGAGACCCAGGCTAAGTCTGCTTACATTCAAGAGAATTTAGAACAGGGTTTCATCTGTCCTTCCTCTTCCCCTGCAGGGGCTGGGCTCTTCTTTGTTGCAAAGAAGGATGGATCACTCAGACCAATCATCGATTATAGTGGCATGAGTGCCATCACCAAAAAGGATTGTTACCCCCTACCTTTCATAACAGAACTCTTCAATCACCTACAGGGCACCAAGATCTTTATTATGTTGGATCTCAGGGGTGCCTACAATCTCTTTCGTATCAAGTCTGGTGATGAATGGAAAACCACATTTTACATTTGCAACAGACATTTTGAGCACTTGGTCATACCCTTTGGCCTTTGCAATGCCCCAGCAATCTTCCAGAAAACTGTCAATTAGATCTTCTGCAATCTGCTATACACCTGCATAGTTGTGCATTTAGACAACATTCTGATCTTCTCTCAAGACCTGAACTCTCATTGAAGAAATGTTCGCACTGTTCTGCAATGCCTGTGTGAAAACAAATTCTATGCCAAACTGTAAAAATGCCTCCTTGAACAATAGGAGCTTCCCTTCCTGGGTACATTGTCTTATGAGACAGATTTTGGATTGACCCTGCCAAGGTGAAGGCCATCATGGACTAACCATGTCCCATGGGGCTCCAGACTTTACAGAAGTTCCTGGCGTTTGCTAATTATTACCATAAGTTTATACCAAACTACTCCTCTGTGGTAGCCCCTCAGCCAACACAAGCTAGAAGGAGTACTTTGCTCGTGCTCTTTCATTTCTAAGAAGTTCTCCCCCAGCAGAATGCAATTACAGCATCAAGGATTTGGCCATCTATTTGAAGTGGCTCAACACCATGTCACAATATACACTGACCATAAGAACCTCAAACATTTGCATCAAGCGCAGCAACTTAATGCAAGACAGGCCCAATGGTCTCTGTTCTTTGCCGCTTTGATTTTGAACTATGGTACTAGCCAGCACTCAAGAACCAAACGGCAGATGCCCTTTCTCGCTCTTCCAGCCTGAGGACATACTAGAACCTCCCAGGTACATCTTCGAGCCCATTAAAATACACCTGGCCGCTATGATATCTGTTCCTCCAGGGAAGATGGTAGTACCTTACAGATTGCATGAAAAACTGTTCAAATGGGCCCATGAATCTCATGTCACAGGGCACCCTGGGTGGATATGTACCCTTGAATTGCTTCAATGACACTACTGGTGGCCCTAAATGAAGCAATATGCCCCACTTGCTGTGGGAATGAGCAGTGATTCCCACAGGCCTGGAGACAGAAATTCAGTTTGACTCCAGCCTTTCTTAAAATATAATCTTTATTCATAGCTTCAGTCATATACACAACAGTAGACTGCCTTTAACTTTAGAAAGTGTACTCTCTCAGCTCACAATTTGTACTGCTTCATCTCAGCTCATTGTTTAGACAGTGTTATGTTACAGGACCTGCCTTCCTCTCGGAGACCTGGGCCTGGTCTGGTTATCCCCACCTGGATCTCAGCTCTTATTCCCCAGTCTCTGTTTATGCCCTCTGAGCCCCACCTGCCCTACATGGTTCCACCCATAGAGCATACTCTCCTTAGTGGAGTTAAGGTGGACCAGATGTCTAGCCTGGTCCTGCACAGGTACATAGTGGAACACTATGGGCACTGCCTCATATACCCCTCCACTCAGCTTGGACCCATTGGGCTAAGCGTCCTTACTCCCTCCTGGATCCCATTCAGGAGAGTCCAAGACTTCCCATTCCCCTTTCTCTGGCTTCCCACCAGCTACACTTGGGAATGGGGACCTAATGATATGCTCATCCCCATCTCTTAGGGTTACCCTCGACAGTGTCATGACCACAACCCAGTATCAGTATGCCATTTGTGCAGTGCACATCAGCCAGTCCTTTAAGTCCTTTGCTGGCTCTGGGTTCAAATTCCACACCAATGGAGCTTTATGGACTGACTGGGGAACCACCAGTGCTGGTTCCTCTATAAACAGCTGCGCCCACTTCCTGGCATCTGGTATATCTGATGTAGAGCTCCTCCTTGGCTTTTCTGTATCCTCAGTTGCTGAAGTCTCTACAGTGCCATCCTCTGGGTTCTCCATGGACTCTTCTTCCAGGTTGTCCACTGTGCTTCCCTCTGAGATCTCCATGGTTTTTCCTTCTGTACACTCTGCCGGTTGCTGGCTCCTCCACAGCCTCACTTGCTGCGGCCTCCACAGTACCACCCTCTGAGCTATCCATGTCATCTTTTGCTTGCCTTTCCATGCACTCACTCTCTGGGCTTCTTATGGGAAATGGCTCTTGGCTCCCAGCAGTGTTTGGGCAGCCTACGATGTCTTCTTCTTTTCCTTCTGGACCACCTCCTTCTGGCCAATCAGTTTTGCAGCCCTCTGGCCATGCAATACTGCCTCCTCCTGGGCAGTCTGTGTTGCCCTCCCTAGGGCTCTCTATAATCCCTCTCAGGGTTCTTCAATGCCATCTGCTTGGGGCTTCTCACAGGAGCAGTCTTGGACTCCCAGTAGTGTTTGGGCACCCTACAGGGTCTTCCTCAGGATCCCCTGAAGCGCCATCCTCTGGATTTTCAATGCTTCTCTCTTCTGGACTTACTGCAACCTCTCCTCCTAGGGTGCATTACTAGAACTAGCTGAACACCTGGTCAATCTTTGTTGTAATCACCTTTATCGCTACCACCGTCTGCATCCATCCATCTCCTTGCCCAGCTAGGGTACCTGGGAGCAGATTTTCTGGCTTCCCAGCCTCGGATGCCTCTCAAGCACCCATACCTCAAGTTCTCTCTTCCCCCTGGCTCTGGAGAGCTGGGAAATCCTACCAGCCAGGCATACAAGGCTGCACTCCTTCCCTGCAGAGTGGCTTGCTTGCTGGAAGAAGGCCCCACCCAGTTTCCATTCACTGCACTCCCAGCCCACTCTGGAAACTTTTCCAGGGCCACACCCTGTTCAGCACAGCCTTGCTGCACCAGTGTTCCTTTGTCTTTTTTTTTTTCAAGGCAAAAAAAAGGTAAAAAGCCTGCATAATCAGCAATTACTAAATTACTTCTAATTACCTATCTACCTCCAGCTGGGCTTCTCCCATTAGCTGGTATAACCTAGCAATTCCTGGCTGTCCCTGCAACCAGGCCTATTCAAAGTTTTCTCTCTACTTAAAACTTGAAACGTTATTTTTTTTTCTTCAGTGCAGCTTCTGAGCCACACCCTTTCACACAAGCTACACTGCTCTGTGCACCCCTGTGTTCTGTACTTTGTTTTAGAACCTCAGACCCCCTGTGTTCTAAAGTACATTTAGAACCACATGTTCTCTTAACAACTCTTTCTTTTCTCCAAACACTTTCTTGGAGACTGTTTTTTTTCTGTGCAAATCTTTAGAAAAAATCTCATGCATGACATCATATGTGGGATTGATCGATGATTCCCACAGGCCAGGAGGTAGACATTTAGTCTGACTCCAATCTTTCTTGAAATATAATCTTTATTCACAGCTTCAATCATATACACAATAGTAGCTTGCCTTTACCTTCAGACAGTGTACTTTCTCTACTCAAGGTTTATACTGCTTTGTCTCAGCTCAGTATTTGGACAGTGTTATATTACAGGAGCTGCTTTCCTCCTAGAGGCCTGGGCCTGGTCTGGTTATCCCCACCTGGATCCAAGCTCTTGTTCCCTAGTCACTGGTTGTGCTGTTTGAGCCCCACCTGCCTCGCAGGATCCCGCCCATAGAGCATTCTCTCCTTAGTGGACTTAAGGTGGACCAGGTGTCTAGCCTGGTCCTACACAGGTACATAGGGGAATACTAGGGGCACTGCCTCACACTTGTGTACAGCAAAATTCACTGCATAGCTGACCCTGGGGACTCAATGCATCAAAGACTTATGTGTTAATGGTGTTGGGGACTTATGCTTTGATGGCGCCAATGTAGCCTTGTGTTTGGATGATGCCTATGTTTTGTGTGTCAACAGTGCCGAAGGCACTATGGGTCCCTGTATGTTGACAGTGTCTATGGAGCTCTATGCATTGACTGTGTGGATGTACCCTTCTGTATCAACAGTGCTGATGTACCCTTGTATGTCATCAGTGTTGATGCATCTTGCGTCAACAGTGTGGGTGCACTTGAGCCTCTGTGCTTGTTTAGTGCCAGATGCACTGGTGGTTCTGTGAAGTGGCACCTCCTTTTCTTTGACACATGACAATTATGTTTACTCAGCCCCAAGGAAGATATTTTATAGGAGCTAGAGCTCAACTCTATTCCCAGTGAGACAGATGAGGTTGCTCTTCGAGAAGAGAACATATTGTGGCTTTTATGAGACTTAAGCAATTCCTCCATTTTCCAGACCCTGGACTCTTATGTTCACACAGACACACAATTGTAACAATTCTTTTGGTCATGGTCTTGACCTAGGCAGCAGTAACAGAGCTTGGTCCATTTTCCTGCCGCAAAAACAGTATTTTACGGTGGCTTTTTTCTTTGAAGATATTCTGATGAAAAATCTTTAAAAATGTTTTTTAAAGGTAGCACTGAAAAGTGCTGTTAAGGGGGTGCTGAGGCAGTGAGGCTAATTTAAAAGGTAAGGGAGTCATCC
This sequence comes from Rhinatrema bivittatum, assembly GCF_901001135.1. Classification (NCBI taxonomy): domain Eukaryota; kingdom Metazoa; phylum Chordata; class Amphibia; order Gymnophiona; family Rhinatrematidae; genus Rhinatrema; species Rhinatrema bivittatum. Next base: position 737,261,654 of record NC_042616.1, on the reverse strand, counting down.
CATCCCCTATTAGAGGGGGAGGCCACAACTTGGGGGTGCTCCGCCTCCGAGGGGAGAAGGGCAGAGGCTGGTGGGTGGGCCAGCAAACTCTATTTAAGCCTAGGCCAGCATGCCCACCAGCCTCTTCTTTTGGTGGTTTTTGCCTGGTAAGGTTGCATTTTCTCTGTGATAGGGTCCTTCCCCCTCTTTTGTGACCTACCTCGGATCCTTGCCTGGTACACAATTAAACTCGGTTTCCTCATTTCCTGCATTTCAGAGGAGCCTTCCCTCTTGAGGTTGGGCCTTCTGTCTGTGCTACTGTGCATGCCAGCTTCCAAGGGGCCTGACAGTATCATTGATTTAGTGGGCCCATCTGTGAAGTTTAGGCCCCTTTTAGCTGGTACCAGAGCCAGTGTTTCCTGTTGCCTGTGATGCATGATTTTATTCTTGTCCAGCTTTGGTGTAGCAGGGATCTGGGTGCCCATGGGTCCATGCAGGGAATGTTGTGCAGCCTGCTCTTTTCTCAGGGCATAAGCGCAGATGTGCAGACTGTGCTCCAGGCGGATAGCAGGATTGTCCCACAGGGAGGGGCAGTGCCACTTGGGGCTGTTGGTCAGGTGTACATTGCATTTCTCATCATATTGGGTGACCTCCCCCAGGGATCTGGGTCGTTCATTTAAAGGCTGAAAGACAGGTGAGGCCCACATCATGCAGATGTTGTTGTGAGAGAGGAAAGGTTTCTGAGGGGTCCAGATGCAGGGGTTACAGGCCTCTCTGGATATGGGACCTGTATGTTCTCCTTTCTTGGCATGGGTCTGGCGCACCCTGGGATGCTTTAGAAAGGGGAAAGAAGGTATTGCTGCATCTGAAAGGACTGAAGTGGAGCAGGCAGTGTGGAAGGTTTTGGGGTTGGGAGAAACATTGGCGGTTGCTCTGTAGCCCTAGTCGCCATGTTGTCTTTTGCTCCGCCTCCTCCTTGGCCATCCAAGTGTTTGTCAGGCATGCCCCCCCCCTCCCACAGTCTGTCTCTGCCATGTTGAGTTCATTCGCTTATCTTCAGGCAGTATTTGTGATATGCCGTGTGAGATTGAGGGCCTTCATCCAGGTAGCCAAGTTCACATGGCTGTCTCTGGTGCACCTCTGTCAGCTGCAAAGGGTTATTGAGCCTCTGGGAGGCAGGCGATCAGCCTCCGCAATGGTGGTGCATTCTCAAGGGGTTGTGCTAGAGATGACAGATGCAATCGTGTGATATGGGGTCCCCTTCACACTGGATCTACCTTATGGCTGTGGCCTGATTGGGCATCACCTCACTTGTTGCTCCAATCCGCCCACCCGCCATCATGCTGCAATGTTAGCTATGACTAGCCTAATGGGTGATAGGGTCCTATTGCTGAAGTGGGTGGTCTGCCGGTGCCTGAACTAAGCTGTAGGGTGCTCGTGGTGCTTATCAGATATATTAGCTGCTGTGATGGCATTACACACACACACACACACACACACACACACACACTCACAAAACGGGCAATAAAGGATTGGAGGCCCTAGACACAAGCAGCCATGAGGGGAATCTAGCATTCCCATTGACTCTGACAGCACCCTCTTCCACCTCCTGCCTTGGCTGCTGCTGTGGTTCAGCTCATGGGCACACCTCAGTGACTGTTTTGGAAGAGGTGGCACGAGTGAAAATGGAGACCCTGAAAACCAGCCTGGTAAGGTAGTTCATTTTAGTCTGGCTTTGGACTTAGGGGAGAGGCTCCTGCATGGCAAGTGGATCACTAGGGTACAGTTGCTTCTGTGCAGTCCCAGCTGATGTGAAGAGGAACTTCAGGTTTGGTGCAGCCACCTCAAGAGCATGAGAAAGGCTAACATGGATCTGTTGTGGTGAGTGCTGAGCAAAGTATGTATTTACGGCCATGTTTCAATATCACAGCAGTGCTGTCTCTTTTTTGGACCTGGGGTGCTTGACTTGGGGGATTGTGTCCATCAACCCCTTGCATTAACTTACAAGGTTCTTTGTGGCAAGGTCTCCATGATCATAGTGTGGCCTGGTTGTCTGATGAAGAAGGCTCTTTTGCATGTTTGCCCAGGGAAGGTTTCCATTGTGATTTTCAGGTCAACCTCATATTCTGATTTGGGGACCTTTTCTTCCTTCATTCTTCTCAGAGTGCAGAGTCCATCTCTTATGCTAGAACTGCTGCTCCGTGCAGGTTCCCCTCCATGTTTCTGTTAAAGATAGTAGCTGCTCCTCCATGCCAGTTACCCATAAGCCTTAAGTTATGGGTAGTAATGTGTACATTCAATCAAGCAACTGTCTAACCCATAACAAAATTACTGCTAGTGGCATTTCTCGGTGTGTGGAGCCTTGATAATTCATACAATACTATTGCTTTGCCTTTAAACTTCCTTCTGCTTCAATCCATAAGGAGGTTATTCTTGGGCCCATGGGGACATCCATTTGTTGGCAGACATTTTTGCTAGCTAATTTCCCTATTAATACTCCCTCTCAAGTACTTATAAGGTATGGTGTACAAACATATCACAGCATGCAAGGCAATTTTTTTTAGTCAGGCCATCTCAGAAATGACCGAGTGGGAGTAGGACATGTGCAAGAAAAGTATGGCTGAGAGCATAGTGAAAGGCATGCTTACCCCATGCTGATTATGTTAGCCGCCATCCTTATTTAAATGGTAGAGTGCCACAGTCAGGCCAGTCCTTTACCTTTTGGCTGAGAGTAGTTCATAGAGGTTCGGTGTGTATCCCTATTGGAGCTGCATTCAGGGGAATCATTATCGCAGCTTGTGAAGATATTTATTTAAATTCCTATGCTATAGTGCATAGAGTTCATTGCCCACTTACTATCAGGAGATTCTATCTGCATGCCTTCAATTTAAGTTCTTGGAGTTATATGCAGATCCTGTATTAAAATACTCCGTATCTTTTTTCACATTCAAAACTTTCAAGCATGCCCAATTGAGGTTCCCAGGCAGCGGAGGACATCAGATGCAATTTTCTTAATTTCACATGATGGCAGCCAACAGAGATGAGATCTCCCATTCAATTACAACAAAATCTTCATGTTAAAGACTGGTACTTTTCTTGAATAATTCTGTGCAAATTGTCTCTGTTCAATCAGCTCATGAACAATAACTATTGGACGTCTGGATTTGTTAGTACCAGTGCCACACCGCCAGCACTAGCATAACAGCATTTTCTATGTGTCATCTTTTCTCTTGTATGAGGTCTAATTTCCTCCTGCACATCCTTTTATCATCCTGGTAGTAGCTAAATGCAGTGAATTGTCTTGGGTGCTAAGAGTGATTTGCGTAATTTGTGAACTATCTTTGGTGCTAGGAGTGATTTGGGTAACTATAACTAATTGGTGAGATAATAAGCCTTCCATACTTTACCTATTTGAGCTGTGCCAATATTGTAGTGGAGTAGTTCAGGGATGCTATGACCTGTCAGGTCATAGCAGACAGGTCATAGCAGACCTGTAGGTCGCAGACAGGTTACAATCTGCTTCGAAATGGAATTTTGCTCATCTTTTATTGAGTATCCTCATCTTTTATTATGTATCTTCAGCAATAGATCTGATGAACCGTGTTTTCCACATCTCTGAATACAGTTTTGTGCCATGTCAGCTTCATTTTCCAAGGGCAACAACCTGAAGCTGACAGACTGGGCATAATTCCATGCAGTTTTTGTAGCATTTGCCCCACTTCTGCAGCTACTTGTACCTGTGTTGATTTAAATTTCTTCCTCGCAGGATGGCATAGGTCATGCCATTCCACTGCAACACGATTTCTCAGGTTTAAACATCTGCATTTCCTTGTACAATCTTATTTATAGTCTCTGATCTCTCAGCGAATATCTGACCACTATTGGATTTCTGGGTCAAATAATTCCAGGGCTACATCTCCAGCATTGGCACATCAGCATCTTTGGTCTATCATCTTTTCTTTTCTTTAGCAAATTTTGGCATCCAGGAACTAGTAGTCATGTTTTGTGAGTCACCCCTGGTAGTAGCACAGGTGTCTCATGATCTTCAGACAGTACATACATGTTCAGTTTTACATTTGTGATGTTATAAAAGTCACAGTCCGCTCTGGGTAGTAGCTTATTAATTGCACTTGGGGGCACTTGGTTCTCATGTGCCCGTACTATTTCTGTTTGTATTTTTAGGGAATAGACTGACTGCAGCCTCTATCTTACCATTGAAATGATGTCTGCATATTGTTGTGCCTCCATGTTAGGCAGCTCTTAATAAAGATGAGGTCAGCGAATCACTAACTGGTCAGGTGTCGTTGCTGATAGCCAATTTGCAGTTTCCTTAATTAGTTTTCTATCCCAACAGCAATATGCAGTAACAGTATTACTATGGCTTCCCAAGTTGTTCATCATGAGCCTTCTAGGGCTTTGCAGCTTTAGGCAGCATTACGTATTTTTATGATATGGCCACAGCTAGGTTGGTGGGGTGCCCACAGCAAGTGAGAGGTCACCTCCATGGGGCTTGTGGCAGGGTTGACCACGTCCTAAGGGTGCACGGCAGGTGCTACGTTAAAAGTTGGCTAGGCAGAGAATACCGAGTGGATATTCCTGCTACTAGTGACATGGATGGATGAATGCCCAGCAGGTATCCCTGCCTGGGGAGTGAGAGCATAGATGAGTTGACTATCAAGTCTTTGGCTTTGACAGCCTGGATTTGGCCTGCTCACCACCCCAAAAGTTGTGCTGCATCTTAAATAAGTGAATTCTGTTTTTGCTATGGAGGAGGATGTCATCACCCCACAGAAATCTTTGACCCAATAAACAAAGAACAATGCTCACGAGCAATGGAGGGGCGAGGTTTCGACAGCATGGCATCCCTAACTCCAAGATATTGTATTAGCATGATGCAAGCTACAAGACAGGGGTGGCATGGTCACCCTAATGGTTTAGGAAAATATGTTTAATGTTTGAATTGACTATGTAATTTTCACCTATTTTGCAGCCATATCCATCCAATAAAGATCTTCATCTTCAAACAATGTGTTCTCTTCAGCTTTATTTAACATTTAAGTAATGGATTAATTAGGAGGGGAGGGAGGGGAAGGGGGCATAATGAACAATTATATATAGAGAAGAGAGATGAGTATGCACCTGACACTGTGAGTTTTGAAATTTTTGAAGAAAAAACAGAGAGAAGAAGTCTCTCTGTTTTTGCTAGGGCTGTGCTAGGGCTCAGACAAAAAAAGACTGAAGGGGCTCATGAGGCAACACCTGAGCTGGAATTCCCATACATGCTCAGTAGAGCAAAAGCTCTTCTAGCTATGAGAGAGAGCTCAATGTGTTGCTGCCGGATGATATCACTCATATGTTATGCTAATTCAGCTCTGCTTATTGACAGAAAAATATATTTAGGGTAGAATCCTCAGGGATGTAAATAAAGCCATGGATCTAGGTAGGTGAATAATTCTGAGAATGGGGCTGGAGTAAAGCCCAGAAATGGAGAGCTCAGGTAGGATCAGCCTTGTGTATGCATCAAATATCTTTTGGAGGTCCATTCAAATAAGTTTTTCAGTTTTCCAAAACACATTTCATAATGGTCAGATATTCCTTTTTATGGAGAACAAATTTGGGAAAACTTGATTTTCCTCTGCGATACATTAATTGGAGGCCCAAATCGCTGGAGATGAATCAACTCCTATGTAAACAAAGAAACAAACATATATAGAAGGAAAATAAAAGCATGTCCTGCCTAGTTAAGGGTCATAAAGTGATTCTGTGGGGCTAATGCATTGTCATTTTACCTATTACTAAGAAACAGGCAACACCTTGGTAGCAGAGGGTTCAAGAGGTATGGTCATTGAACTAATATAGCTGCTTGTGTCTGCTCGGCAGGCCTATTTGAGTTTATTTTAGCAGTCATAGCATAAAATCTATATAATTGGCATGATTACCATAGAATTATGTACCAAGAAGCTTATTGTCATTTTTTCATATGGCATCGTATATTCACTTCCAAATCTATGAGGCATTGTCTGGTAACATTGCTTAATGTGAATTTGGGAACAGTGAGGTTTTAAGAAATGATTACAGCAAAACAGAAAGCAATAGAGATTCCAGTGAAAACTAGGACTTCATAAGTTTGCAGTTCTTTGCTTCAAACAACTGTACCAGCCCAGGCATAAAAAGTCTCTCCCTGCATTTACATCTGTATAATGATCAGTGTTTTTCTTGTGTACAGTTATTTTGAAATTATATATATATATATATATCAACATTCAAAGATACAAGGATGAAAGAGGATTAATAAACAAAAGCAAACATGAATTTTAAGCATATTTAAAAAAACATAAGAGTAGGTGCAAGGTGGTATAACAACATCTGAAGAGGGCAAACAAGAAAACATAGCTGCATTTAGAAGTAGCAGAATGATTAAGCTAATGCTCCAAAGCAAAGAGATTAACACCCCATGATACCCAATGGGTCTACCAGTCTACACGTGAGTGGAGATATATGATGATTAAATTACAGAAAGTGCCACAGGATCTTAAAAAGGACATGAAGATAGAAGGGGGAACCACTAAAGGGGAAAGAGAGGAGTGATGAGAATAAGAAATATTCGGCTTGAAATTTATAAGGAAACACATTTTTAGACCAGTTAGTAAGTACAATAGTTCATTTGAGTAAATCTAACATATGTACAAGATGTTTGGTAGACGTACAGAAAGAGATAGCAATGAAATTTCTGAAGGCTGAAAAGATGATTGCAGCAGATTTTAGTTATAGAGGTAATGTGAGATGAAAGGGAAATGGTTTGGCTATGTACAAAGGATTGCAAGACAGAACAGCCCATGTAATCTTTTGATCATTTAGATGGTAATGCTTTTTCTATCCCATAAAAGTTCAAAATAAAAAGTTCAATTGCTTTCTTGAAAGAAATATAACAAAGGTATGTTACTTTTAGTATTCTTTCTTTCTTTTTTTTTTTTTGGAAAATCTACTACTGACCTAAAATTATCATAATTTAAAAAAACTATAGAGTGAAAAAAAATCAGTCTGATTCTTATTATATAAAATACCATTTTAAAGGAAAAATAAGTGCACATATGTAATTACAGTTAAACATATTGTTTATATGCAGCAAGGATACTCTCTTTACAGATTCAAGGATACAGGTCCCTTGTTAGGCAGAAGAGTCACTTGCTTTAGATAGAGCCTGGAAATGTAGTTTTAACTAAATTGGACAATCTAAAAGCCTGAACAGAATTATCTAACTTCAAAAATGTATATAAGAAGAAAATGAAAATTACTGGCAAATGTGAGAACATATGGTTCTTTCTATGTTTTACAATATTTTATTATAGATTTAGAATTTTTATGGTATATTTTAGAATCTTTCCCCAACTCAGTTTCCTAGATATATTTTTAAAATGTTTCTTTAGCCCCTAGTCATGCCCCCCCCCATCCAATCACATTATTTTATATACCTGTGTTCCTTATTAACATTTAAATTTCTTAAAGCAAAATCAGCTTCACATTTTTTGAAAATCTAAGGTGAATTTTGCTTCACATTTCTTCAGAAAGCTCCAATAAACCAATCTGAAGAACCTTTAAGATTCTTCTAGATTTTTTAAACTGTTTAATCAACTATTTTAAAGATATTTGCACATATCTACCCTAATTGATCAAGATACAGCCCTCTCAAAGCACTGGAAAAGGCATAACCCTTTATTGGAAGTGAGTGTTGTGGGAGCGCTAGGGAGTGATGCCAAATCTGGAGAGGATAGTGTGCCCTTGGATCATGGCGCTACTGCAGAGAGCTCCATAGAAGCGCCGAGGCAGGTAAGATGTGTCCAAGCCGAAAAAAAAAATCCACGCTGACCCTTTTGATCTAATTATCTACAATCCTCCACCCTCCCAACCCCCCAAAAAACTTGCTTAAAGTCCCTGGTGGTCCAGCGGGGGTCCCGGGAGTGATCTCCGCTCTCGGGCTGTCGGCTGCCAGTAAACAAAATGGCGCCAGTGGCCTTTTACCCTTACCATGTGACAGGGGCTATCAGTGCCATTGGCCAGCCCCTGTCACATGGTAGAAGCAATGGATGGCCGGCACCATTTTAAAAAATGTACGATATTTTCATCCATAAAAAAACTGATGCACATCCCTACTGACCTCTGCCAAACCTGAACGCACCAGAGGAGACCCAACATCGCAATGCTGGTCTCTGGGGTAGCTCAATGGCCACTTGATAGCCCCTTCGGACCTGCCAAATGGGAACGCCAAATGCATCAGGACAGACAGAGGTCGAGGACAGGTGATGGTATTGGAACAGGACGAAGACTCTGAAGACATGGTCAGACAATGATGCTTGAAGATACGGACAAACATAGGTACTTGGAGACATGGTTGGGCGGAGGTACTTGGACCCATAGTCGGGCGAAACATGAGGTAAGAAGGCAGAGCTGAGGCAAGGCTGAGGCTAGGCTAAGGCAAGGCTATGGCTCGGCTAAGGCAAGGCTATGGCTAGGCTATGGCAAGGCTTGAAGCAAAGTTTGAGGCAAGACGAGGACTCTTGATGAGTGAAAAGATGACATCAAGGTAAAACTCAGGATGGCGTGAAATCTGTATAGCATGCTAACTCACACAGCCGGAGAGGAGGTTTCAGTGGCTCAGCAGGCCCTCAGGTGGTCCACTGACAGCACAATCCGCCAGAGGCTAGGCGAAGCCGGAGCCCAAGACATCAGAGGACAAGGCTTCAAAGAGAGGTGCTGGAAAAAGTGAATGCCAATAGGCAGGACATCTGAAGACAAGTGGTCATCTGGAGACAGGACATCAGGGACATCGAAGATGAAGACATCTGAAGACAGATTTCATCTGGGGTATCCAAGACAAGGACATCAGGACTTAGAACTCCCAAGGTACTCAATCAAGAGCAACGAGGAGGTGCTGGAAGACCGAACATCCGAACGCCACGCCTTCCGGACTTCGGACCTGCAGGGCACTCAATCAAGAGCATCATGAAGGTACCAAAGGACAGAGATGTCAGGGGAGACAGGGCATCTGGAAGCAAGGTCATCTGTAGACAGAGACATCTGTGGACAAAGAAATCAGACGGAGACATCTGTGGACGAAGACATTTGTAGACGGGAACACGGGATCCGACGAGAGACCAGGACATGGAACGAAGATGAAGATGAAGGATCGGGAACCACAAAGGAAGGCAAGGGAATTTCCACGAAGAACAGAATGCCTTGAAGAAGCGAGAAGGACTTTGGAGCCCCCTGGACTGAAGAGCTGGAACAATGAGGAGTCCAGGAGCAGGCAGCTCCTTGCAAAGGCAATGAAGAACTGAAGGCAGAGCCCTTTTGTAGGGCTGCAAAGAAAACACCTAGATGACATCACTAGGGGGGGCTGCGAGACTACTCCCACCGTGGGCCCTTTCAGAGGCAGAAAAAGATGCGGCTGTGTGCCTAAGAGGCAGGACCAGGGACAGCGGCAGCCATGCTGCAGAGAGGGAGCAGGAGCGGCACCAGGCCGCGAAGCTGGGTTGAGTGCTGGAGAAGGCCTCTCGCCGCAAGAAGGAAAGCTGGGGGCAGCTCCACGCCATGTGGGTTGCATCGCTGGCCTACTGGCCACATGGGAGGAGAAGCGACAGCAGCTGGCCTGCCGTGGAGCACGACGGCAGCAGTCCTGACCACCGCTGGAGGACAGATGACGTAGGCGCCCTCCAGACCGCATGGAAGCATGGCGGCACGGCCCGCCGTGCAGGAAGGAATGTGCGGATGGTCTCCGGGCCATGAGGCTGGTCGGCGGTGGCTCCAGGCCGCAAGGCAGAGCAAGGACAATGGCGGCAAAGAGGTGAGAGGCTGCTCGCGGCTAGGCCCGTGAGCATAATTGCAACAGTGAATCTTTACTAGACTCACTGTGCAGTCATTTATGCATTCTAGCCCATTGTAAATCTGTGTAAAGTTGACTTTAATACAGTCCAAATTGCCATTCCAGGCTACCAACACAGATGCTAAACATGGGGTGGAGTATTTTCAAAGGTATTTGGCTGGATTGATAGCCCAGATGAAGCTGTTTGCCTCAGAAGGGATACAAATATGCACAGTAGGGATGTGGCACCCCAAATTTTTCATTTTGTTTTGGTCTTTTTTTTTTTTTTTCATTTGTTTTCACAGCTGCATTCAGAAGTAGCAGAATGAGAGAAAGTGGTATTGCATTAGGAGAAGCAATTCAGGGAGCAAAGACATTAACATCCTGCGATACACAATGCATCTGGCTATCAATCTAGATGTGAGTGGGGATAGATGATAGGTGATTTGAGGCAATCTGCTGCCTGAGGTGAGGGATGAAATAGAGTTCTCCCTTCCCCCTCTGAAGGCACGGCACAGATCTAATCATTGACAGGGCTGGGTGGTGGGAGGGGAATTCCCCCTTAGAGTTTTCTAGAATTGAAGTCCCTTGGAGTCTGACCCTTTCAGTGATTTGAAATGCTGAGGAAGTGAGGAGAGAGAGGAAGCAGAAGTCAGGGCTCCCAGTGGTTTGAATATAAGAATATAAGCTCATAAGAATTTCCATACTGGGTCAGACAGAGTCCATCAAGCCTAGCACCCTGTTTCCAACAATAGCAAATCCAGGTCATAAGTACCTGGTAAGATCCCAAACCGTAAATAGATCCAGCTAATTTTAGGACGGCCCTATGGCACAACCAGAGTTAGTCCATAAGCTAAGCATCTAACTTATGCAGCTACATCGGCTCCTCCTGGAAACACCTCCTGCCCGACCCCAATTTATATGGCTACATTCTAGCCACACACTGTGAAGGATATTGCCATTTTGACCATTTAGATGGATATCTTTTCAGTTAAAACAATCAAAAGCAAACTCTCAAATGATTATTTGGAACGGTGGTAACAGCCGTATCAATAGTCAACCACAAGAAGCAACTGTTCAGCCACACAAGTTATAAAGTAAACTTAGACACCAAAGGAGAAACGAAATGTTTTCACTCTCATTTAACAGACCTCAACCATGGGCATATTTTGTAATGCTAAGTAGCATATAAGATGATACGCCAACCGTGTTTCAGCTATGCCTTCATCGGGGGCCGAAATTGATGTAAAACGCCCATGTATGAGGTCTTTTATATGAGAGTGAAAAAATTTCGTTTCACCTTTGGTGTCTAAGTTTACTTTATAACTTGTGTGGCCGAACAGTTGCTTCTTGTGGTTGACTATCTTTTCAGTTATCCATCTAATTGGCTTTTGAATATTGACCTCATATGAAAACAGCAGATACATTAAATAATTAAAACTGCTAAAGATAAAGAAAATTCCCTGCTTGAATTTTCTTTATCTTTAGCTTTCTCTTCCAGGGAACTTTGGTTTCTAGTCACATTGAGATTGTTGTGGATTCATGGGGGAGGGATGGCATTCACAAACCTTTTCCTCTGTCACATATTAAACACACGCATTTAACACACACATGCTCTCTCGTTCACATACTCACACTTGCACACTATTTTTCCTCTCTCTCATGCTGACTCATGCACATACACTCTTGCTAGGGACTCTCACCTGCTTTACACAGGCGACCCCACCAGGACCACTTTTTTGCTTTTGCTTTTTCAGCCACTGGGCCCCTCTTTCTCTCTGTCCTTCATCTTTGGCGTCAGCAGCCCTGCTGAGCCTCACCCAAGCTTCCATTTTTGTTGCCCTCTCCTCTGGGCTGTGCAACCCAATGCAATTGCACTGTTTACACATCAGGTAGCACTGAGCCTGACCCCACCTTGCCTTCCCCTTTCTTTCCTCATTCACCCCTTCTCCTTTCCTTTCCTCTCATTCACCCACATCATTCTTTACTTCTCACCCTTCTCCTTTACTTATTTCCCTTTCCTCTCAAACACTCCACCCTTTCTTTCTCCTTCCCTCTCAGCATCCTTTCCTCTGCTCTTCTTCTTCTTATTGGCAATTTACTTTTCATTCCGTTGGCAGAAGTGGAAACTCCAACAGCATGCCAGTCTTCTTCCTGCTGGTGGGGAGTGGGAACCACACCAGAATGTCATCAATCAGTGCAACTATTTCCATGCAGGACTCTCTCTCTCTCTCTCTGCCTTTAAGCAGAGTAGGACCCCAACCATGTGTAGGTCTTCATCTTTTCAGTGGGTTGTGGTTTATCCCACCATCATATCAAAGCATGCCACCCTCTCTCTTTTTGCTGATGGGGGATGGGAACCCCACCAACACATCATCAAGCCATGCTGCCCTGTCTTTTCTTGAAGTGGGAGGTGGAAACCCCCACCAGTACATTGTCAACCCATATCACCACATGGGATTCTCACTTGCTATCTAGGTGAGAAATGAGGTGGTTGCCACAGGGGTATTTTGGGGGAACAGTTGTTGCTAGCATTTTGCAGATTGAAGTGACTGTCTCACCCTGCCTAAAGAAAGAACTGCCTCTATAGAAGATGATTAAATTGGGAAACGTGCCAAAGGATCTTAAAACAGCCATGTAGATAGACAGGGGAATCACTAAAGAGGAAAGAGAAGAGTGATTAGTTTTCCAGTGAAAAGAAAACAGAAAATATTGTGCTTGAGACAAAATATTATAAAGCTACTACAAAACAAAGAGCCACAAAATAGGCCACTCACACAATATACATCAGCTACCAAACCAAGGTGAGGGCAATAAAATAACTTACAAGTGTAATTAAAACGATGACTGGTAAATAATAGTATCATATAACTTGCCAAGTTTTAGTCAAAAAATGGCAAGACCCACTAAGCACATATGGTGGCTTGCCATTTGGACCACTTCTGGCAACAATTCTAATCCTTTACCAATATCAGTTAAATGTCCTGATTGAGAGTTTTTGCATTTACCTTTCTTTCTTCTTTTTATGCACATAAAAATGGTATCATGAAAAAATGCTTAGCTCTGTAATGGCTTGTCAAGCATCTCCGACTTTATGGCAGAAAAGGCTGTCAGCTATTGCACAGATATACAGAGAGAGTGGGAAAGCTGTCAAACTCTAGTGTTGACCCAGCACTGTCAGTGTTTCAGCATCTACTGCCTGAGGCATGGGCATCTCATACATTGCAAAGGAAGAAAAAAAAAATCACCATACATCAAAAACTATTTCTTATAAGGAACAAATCTTTTTGCTGTGAACTACGGAACTAAAAGTCTCATAGTTATTTAAATTGGTTAAACCCAGCTCCTCCATTTTAAATACAAAAAGGGCTCCACTGTGTATCAGCAACAACCAGAGAGCCCAAACATAAACCCTCATCCCAAACAGAACACCCATCGATTTACACAACCCACTCACGCTACACTTCTCTTCCAGACCCATCAGAGAAGCATACAAAGGTACGCTACACACCCCCCAGCCAAATTCACACACCTCTCATCCACCAAAGATCGAGCCTTCTCGACAGCAGCGCCAACCATCTGGAATAACATGCCTCCAGACCTTAGACAAGAACCTTGCACGCAGACATTCAGAAAGAAACTCAAGACTTGGCTATTTCTACAAGCCTTCCCTGATCTATGACCTCCCCAACTGCTACAACTCACCTTGGTCCGCCAGTCGACGTTCCCCATCCCTGACATGGCTTCTGATGCTATATTAATCAGTCCTGAGTTTTATGAACTAATACTATTTAGTCAGGAACATTTGATATTCTACAGCCCTAAGTATAGGATATTCTACAGCCCTAAGTATAGAAAACTTCACTAACAAAACGAGCACTCTCCACAGCCGGGCCCACCCTCTGGAACTCATTACCGCCGGATCTACGCCAAGAGACTTGTCATCTAACTTTTAAGAAAAACCTAAAAACATGGCTCTTCCGGCAAGCCTATCCAGAATCGCAGGAACATTCTGACACAGGACAAAGAGCGAAATAGTCCACCATAAGCTCCTCGACCGCCCATGATCTGGACAGCCCACTTGTCTTGAAAATACTCTTTTGTTGATACATTAGTTCTTCGAGCTCTTGCATTACTCATGTTTGTGCCCATCAACACAGTTTTCTGTTAACTGTATGTCCCAAGTTACACTACCCCTTTTTGTAGCCATTCCCTATATTTATTCACGTTATTTTGACGAGTTATTGTTGTCTATGTAATATTTATTTATGTTCTTATGTTCAGAAACTCTGTTTATTGTAACGCCTTAACCGCGACAGTTTTGTTCTATGGAAACCGACCTGATTTGATACTTGTATTGAGAAGGTCGGTATATAAAAATCATAAATAAATAAATAAATAAATAAATAAATAAATAAATAAATAGGATATCATGTATATATTTGCTAATATTCAGTCCTGAGTACAAGTGATTATTATAGTCCTAAGTATATGTCTAGATATTATTTATTTCTGAGACTAAATATTATTTATTTCTATGTTAGCCATGACTCTGGCTTTTCCTCCTCCCAGTTCAAGTGCCCCTGTTTTATTGTAACTTTCATTCACCTTTTCTCTCTTCGCCTATTGTTCACGTTGATGTTAATGTTATTGCACCGCTGTTTATTGTAAACAGATACGATATGATTGGTATCATGAGTGTCCGTATAAAAAAGCCCCTAAATAAATAAATAAATAAATAAATAAATAAATGGGAAAACATAAATTAATAGGCACAAAATAATCCAAAGAAATATGGCAAATGCCAAAAATGAAAATAAACCAAAAACCTATAAAATACCGTCCATTCATTTTCTATGTTTAATCCACAGGGGGCCATGGTCCCCAATCTATGAAGCGAATGCTGTTCATATCTTAAAAGTTTAGATTGTAATCTCCCCTGCAAATATTCATTTTTGGTTTATCCAATGCTGTGAATCTTAAGCTCGTCAAATCATATTTTTTAGACAACCAGTGAGATGCAAGAGGTGCCTCAGTGTGCTCACACTGAATTCAAATATTCTGAGATACAGGTGCGTAGCCTCTGTTTCTTCTTGCCTATATATAATAGTGGACAAAGACACAAAATCATGTAGATCACTGCAATCATATTGCATAAAGTATGATATACTAATTTAATTTGTTGGCGTCCTGTGAGAGACACTTTACTTCCATCAAAAGACAGTGGATACATTGAAAAATGACCACATGGGAAATGTCCTTTAGGAGTGTTGTAATCTCTGGATGAACATAAATAGATTGAACCAAGTAGTCTCTAGGATTACGTCTTCTCATCAGAGTGAATATAAGAAAGAGCTTGAAATATATTATGTAGACTGAATATATGTCAATGTTGTCTAATATTGTACCGTACCAAATATGTGGAAGATGAATGTGGCAAAACACAATTAGGCTGTGAAGGAGATGATTTAGCAATTAGTTACAAAAGCAGCTAATGGCTAGCTCACTGTGCTATCTTGTATGTATTATTGATAACACTTTTATGTTAACTGCTTTGTGCAAACTAGCAATGTGCAGGGTCAAAAAATATAATTAGTTCATTCATTTTCCATAGCTCACAGTCATTCATTAGGTTTGTTTGGAATGAAAAAAATGTTGTTCCTTCATTTCATTTGGTTTTTTGTTTTTTTTTTCATTTTACTTGGAACTGAATGGGAGAAGACACCATTGACTTCACTGTGAAAGAAAAAATGGGCTGGGGCCCAGGCCCAGATCTCATGCCATGGCCCAGCCTGAGGTTGGGTCCCATTGCTGAGGTCTGGACCTAGGCCTGAGTCTAGGCCTACTCCTAGACCTGAATCCTGAACCCAAGGCCAGCTCCCATAGAAAGGCCCATGTCTAGACTTGGGTTTGATGCTGGGGTCTGGCTGAGGCTGGGTCTAATAGCTAATGCCAGGACCCATTGCTGAGGCCAGGGTCTGGGCCAAGGCCTGACATCACTTCTGGCCTGAGTCTTGTCCTGTCACTGAGGCCCAGGCCTAGACCTTAGGCCTAGACCATGATCTGACACCAAGTCCCAGTTGAGGCTGGGTCCCATTTGCAAGGCTCAGGCCTAGGCCTAGGCCTAGGAGCAATGCTGGGACTCAGTTCAAGGTCAGAGCTGAGGCCCAGGCCTAGGCCAAAGGAATAGGCCTGGGTTTGATTCTGGGACTCAGATGAGGCTTGGTCCAGCCACTGACGCCCAGGCCTAGATCTGGATCTGGCGCTGAAGCCAGGCCAAGTTTGAGTCCTGCCACCAAGGCTCAAGCATAGGTATGGCTCCAGGGCATGGCCCAAAGGTGGGTCCCATTGCTATGGCCCAGGTCTAGGCCCCAAACCTAGGCCAGGTCCTGATGCTGGGTCTCAGCTGAGGCCAGATCCTGTCACCAAGGACCAGGCATGATGCCTAGTCCAGGACCATGCCTTTTGCCATCTTATTTCTTATTCTAGAGACTAAAAATTACATTGTCAGAAATCACATGATACGGTGAGTCGGGGTGGCAGCATAATCCTGTGTTCCGGGTGCCTTCCCCTGAGAAAGCCTTGAATACCTTAAGATAATCAAGCTTTTTTCACTGCAACACCTATCCGACAAATGTATTTATAGTGTGAACCAACTTTTTTCTCTTGTTGGGGACTTTACACCTGTGATGTCCACATGTTTGGCTAAAAAGGAAAGAGAGAAACTGTGTGAGCCGGAGGATAAGATGGCTGCTGCTCAAGACTCGGCTCTTGTGCCTGCAATTTCTGACTCAATGGTCATTACCCTAATGACAGCGATGGTCAATGCTCTCAATTCACAATTTGATGACCTCTTTGCCCAAATGGCCGAAGTTAAGACCTCATTATCTGAATATAATTCTTGAAAGGACTGAGGAGGGCTGGGTGAAGGATGACACTATGGCCCCGCAAATAAAAGTCGCCAAGCTGGAAAAGCTTGTGACCACCCAAGACGCTAAGATTGATGATCTAGAGAACAGATCAAGGCGGTCAAACTTGAGATTTCTTAGCTTTGCGGATCACATCGCCAACATTAAGCTGCAGGATCTAATCGAAACATGGCTGCCGGTGGAACTAGGCCTCACAGAATTAGTAGGCCGATCAGAGTTGAGCGGGCATATGGTGTCGGAGCGCCAGTAGATGGGAGGATGAAACCCCATGTGGTGATCTTGAAAATTCTCAATTATGTGCCCAAGGCTCTCCTGCTACAAGTATATTGCCGCAAGAAAGAGCTCATGCATGATGGGCGAAAAATCTTAATTTTTCAAGACTTTTCCTTCAGAGTTTCCTTACTGTGGAGAGATTTGCTTTGGTTTGTGCCGAACTTGTTAACTGACAGATCCAGTTTGCGCTTTTATACCCTGCCCGTCTAAAAATTTGGGCTAAAGATGGCATCCAGTTCTTTGAGTCACCTAAGGCTGTGGCAGCGTTCACATACATGCTTCAGACTCCCATGACCTGAATCACTGTTGGACCTTACAAGAAATCTTTTTTTTTCTGCAGGTTCCTTTGAGTTGTGAGTTTATCAGTACAGAGGGTTCACTGCAGTTCCTTTTAGAAAAGTTTGTTTGGTCTGTTTAGAATCTCACAATTCTTTATTAAGGGGGTGGTAGATAGGAGGTAATATATGAGAAGCCACTATGATGGGGTACATAATTTTTCTTTTTTAGATACTCGCTTAACTTTTCCTATATTTTTTTAAAAGAAGGCTGGAAAAATGATGTAAAGGGGAGCACCTGAGCGCATCGAGGTGTCTCCAGCTGTCTGTTGCGAGACAGCCTATATGTTGGTGAGGAGGGGAGGGGTATTAGAATACATAGTGTGGGGGAATTTAGTAGGGGGATATCAAATTGGGGTATTAGAGCATTCTTTTTACAATCTGGGGTTTCCCTCTCGGGTGCACCTTGTTGAATGTTCTGCAGTCTTTTCCTCTTCCATTTAGGAGACATCTTTCTTCTTTGGTACGTTTTAATCTTTTGCTAGACTCCGGAAGCTTCCCTTCACTTGTTGTGTATGTGTGGGTAGGCCAGATCATTGGGTCTCTTTGTTGCTTCTTTTTCTTTTCTCCTCTCTTTAAGTGATATGGGAAGTATTATTAAATATAGAAACATAGAAATGACAGCAGAAGAAGACCAAACGGCCCATCCAGTCTGCCCAGCAAGCTTCACACATTTTCTCTCTCATACTTATCTGTTTCTCTTAGCTCTTGGTTCTATTTCCCTTCCACCCCCACCATTGAAATATCTAGCTTGATTAGTTAGGGGTAGTAGGGGTAGTAACCGCCGCAATAAGCAAGCTACACCCATGCTTATTTGTTTTACCCAGACTATGTTATACAGTCCTTAATGGTTGTTTTTCTTCTCCCCTGCTGTTGAAGCAGGGAGCTATGCTGGAAATGCGTGATGTATCAGTCTTCTCCCATGCCGTTGAAGCAGAGAGCCATGCTGGATATGCATCGAAAGTGAAGTATCAGACACATTTGGTTTGGGGTAGTAACCGCCGTAACAAGCCAGCTACTCTGTTGCAGGGCTTGGTACTCCTGTGAAAAGGGAGAAGGTACTTTCTAATTTGAATAGGCTTAAAAGTTCTGTGGTTTTTCTCCAAGAAACACACATGAGTGCCAAAGCCCATCTCAAGTTGAAAAAGAAGGGTTTTAACCTTCATCCTCCAACTGGGGTCCAATTGGACCCCATGTACTAATGTGCTTCCACTATATATAAACACCAGAAATTATTTTCAGTTGCCATTTTAGGAATTTGTCACTTAGCCTACAGTAAGTCTGATTCAAATAATTCTACTTTATTCTTCCTACAGCAGCTATTTATTATTTGGAGTCCAAAAAGACCCCATAATTTGCAACTGTCAATTAAGCAAGTTTAAAAATGTATAACTACTGATTCTTTGCATTTTCAATGATTCTTTGCATTTCCAGTTGGTAAAAATGTCTACAAGAGGGTCTTCTAGGCAGAAATGCGCTCGATATTCTACTGCAGATGTTCTGAAAGCAATTTTCGAGGATAAAAAAGGCTCTGATTTTGAAGATCAGACAACTCTAATGATGAGGTTGATCAAATATCAGAGCAATCAGAACATAGTGACACTGAATCTGGTCAAGCAAATGATATTCCTGCAAGAGGAAGATGTCCATCAAGGTCACATAGAACTTGTTGTGGCACACAGAGCTGTGGATGTGGCAGGGATTGTGGTCAGCTCAACCTTAGTTCTTCCAGTGGACAAGTACAGTAATCAACATCACACATTTTAATTGGAAGAAATGGCACAATTTGGCATAAAGATACACCAAACACAAGTAGACACAGGGTTCAAGACATCATCAGACAACAACTTGGAATTACAAAGTTTGTCACCTGTGGAAGCTTTTACATATTTTATAACACTGGAAATGTTTGATCTTATAGTCCTGGAAGCCAATCGAGAAGCTCGACATCAGATCACGGAATGGAATAACAGTAATGCTGACTAAATTAAGTACTGGAATAATGTTGATAGCAATGAGATAAAGGCTTTCGAGGGTCTATGTGTCCTGGCAAGACTGCATAAATCACATCATGAACCAGTTGCATCACTGTGGTCAGAAAAGGAAGGGAGACCTATCTTTACTATAACTATGTCCCGAAACAGATTCACCGATATCCTGAAATATATATGATTTGACAATATAGCAACTCGTGCTGATAGAAGAGCCACGAACAAATTGACTCCATTCTGTGATTTCTGGTTGCTGTTTCTAGCACAACTGACGAAATTCTATATCCCAGACACAGATCTGTGTGTGGATGAACAATTGGTGGCCTTCCGAGGGAGGTGTGGTTTCCACCAATACATACATTCCAAACTGGCTAAATACGACATCAAAATATGGTGGTGCTGTGATGCAGAAATGAGTTATCATTTGAAAGGTGAGATTTATCTGGGATGTCAACCGGGTGAACAACGTGATGTGGGACAGGGAGCTCATGTTGTCAAGGAGCTAGTTGCTCCATGGCGTGGAAGTGTTAGGAATATAATGGCTGACAATTTCTTTACATCTGTTCAGCTGGCTGAAGATCTCCTGATGAATGGCTTGACATATGTAGGCACGATTCAATCCAATAAACCTGAAATTCCAAATGAAATGAAAGCAGCCTACAACAGGGAAGAACACAGCCCAGTCTTCGGTTTCAAGGATCAACTGACCTTGGTGTCATACATACCCAAGCAGAATAAATCTGTTCTTGTACTGTCAAGAATACACCATGATGAAACTGTAGAGTGTGGCAAAAGTGTTGTGTTTGTGGCATATTTGTGGACTCTTGGTCGAAGTGGCAATGACTCCTCTCATGGGGAGGGGCCCTGTGGGGAACCACAATGATTGGCTAGACTCTTAGTAAGCAGACACTGAGGAAAGAAGGCTTTATTATACTGCTGTTAAATCTTGCCCAAGGAATGGACAGTATTGTAGTCCAGTGGTCCCACAGTAAGCTCAGACAGTTTCTGTAGAAGATGGTCTCACCCAGAGGTAACAAATGTCCAGTAGTGTTCCGCAGTGTGGGATAGGCCATGAACCTGAAGGGTGGAATAGGAAGAGCTGGAGTGTAGTGATACTCACAGAGTAGCAGTACTGATAAACTTTCTTCGGTAGTAGAATGAAGAGAAGGACCCATGGTCCGAGGTGCAGGATGCCCTGAGCAGAATAGGCCCTCGAGGAGCGAGTACCTAGCAGTACCAAGGGTTCCTGAAAGAAAGCAGACAGGACCCCCGAGGAGTGGGTGTCCTTAAAGTTAGGCAGTCGAACCCCGAAGGGCAGGTAGAAGCGAGAGGCCCCTGAGGAGTGGGTACCCAGAGCACTCCATAGGAGTGAGATACCCTGGATGGTAGCAAGGAATCCAAGCAAGCAGCTTAGAAATGGTCAGAGCAGCAAAACCGAAGTCCTTGCTAACTTGTTGCATTGGAGTGGAGCTGAAGTTTAAATACCCAGAGGTACTGACGTAATGCGGTGGGGACGCCCCCGAGGTTCCCGCCATGACGTATTCAAAAGCATGCGCACCCATGCCCTAGGAGGCCTCAGGAAGAAGCATGGCGGACGGGGACGCCCATGCTATCGTGGAGACACTGAGGATTTCAGCAACCAGCAGCAGAGGCAGCCATCCTTCCAAGGGAGGAGGAAAAGGGAAGAAGAGAGGTGAGGCAGAGCGGTCGCAGCTGTCTGCGACTGACGGACGCAACAAAAAGAAAGCCACAAATCATCCTTCATTATAATGCCACAAAGAGTGGTGTAGGTAACCTGGACCATTTGTGCACATTATTTACATCAAGAAGTGAAGTGAATTGTTGGCCTGTTGTACTGTTTGGCAATTGTGTTGATGCTGGTGCTGCTTTCATCATATGGATGGCAAAGTTTCCAGAATGGAAACTGTCTGAAGGAAAGCAAAGGAGAAAAATATTTCTTTTAGAACTTGGGCATCAACTATTTATGCCCCAAATCAGGCATCCAGTATGCCAACACTTCAGGAATCAATCCAGTTAGGCATGAAGATAGTAGGAGATGAACTTGCAGTTCCACAAATTGACCACAAGGACATTGCAAAAGGAAAAAGAAAGAGATGTGCCCTATGTCCAAGAGAGGTTGATAAGAAAGTTTGTCAGATATCCAGTTCTTATAGAAAACCTGTCTGTTGTGACCACAGTACACAAAATCCTGTTGTGATGAATGCATCTAAACCTACAGTAGATTCATAGCAGGGAGTTTAGAACCATTCACAAACACTGAACAACACTAGTTTTTTATTGTATTTCATCTTCAAAATGCAATGCAAAATTTCATGTCTAAGTCAATTTTGTTCATTTCGTTTATAATTTGTGAATAAGAAATGAACAGATTTCTCTTAAGTCATGTTAATAATATTAAGAAAAATTGCTCACAACTTTCTTTTTGTGTTTTCCATATTGAAATAAATAATAAGGTATGTTCAATGACAATGATTTTCAAGGTCAATCAACAAAACTGCATAGGGTCCATTTGGACCCCAGTTGGTAAGATTGTGATGTTGGTAGGATGAAGGTTAATCAAATTTTTGTTGCCCTTGGCACCTCTCATAGTAGAGGGGTAGCAATTCTGATCCACAAATCTCTGTCCTTTCAATGGCAACAATCTAGGATTGATTGGTATACCACAGAAACTTGCTAATTAAATAAAGTAATAACAAATCTGTATAAATAAAAATGTTAAATAGTTTGTATGTCATCGCTAATCTTGCCAACCGCTTAACCGAATGCGTTCAAATTTGCACACAACATTCACTTCCCATACGGGAAGGATCTTATACACTTACATTACATATAGGTCACACCTGTGACAGGTAATACAAGTTTAAAAATTGCTTACACAAAACAGCGACATCTGGTGGCCGTCAGGGCAAGCGCAACCTCTTACACCTTTCACACACACTCACACACCACCCCCCACCCCCACAGGGCTATTGTCTTTCATTCACACTCCCTCATAACACACAGAAATCCACACTCATCACACCACACACCCCCACCCACATGCCTGTCAATGTCACTTACTACACCCACCCTCCCAAAACACACCAAAACATGAATTCCTGGCTAGTACATTGGGAAGCCACTCATTTAACACACCCTCCAATTTTAATTTAAAGTACCCTCTTCCACCCACCCATGCACTGCACTCCGATCACACACTACACCTGAAACATGTCCGTGCTTCTCCGCCGGCACCACAGGAAAGGTCCGGGATACATCGCATTCATTAGGGCCGGCGGATGCCAGCAACCAAAATGGCGCCAGTGGACCTTGCCTTTAGTATGCTATATGGAGACAACAATGACGTCGGTACACCATGTGACATAGTAAGGGCAAGAGCCCGTCGGCGCCATATCCTCAGCGGACATTTGCCCTTACTAGGTCAGGAATCCTGACGCACCACTTTCACCGGTGAAGTTTTGCGACATGGCAGCCGGCGCAACAAACCCTAGCACACACCCTCGCCACCGGCTGGCAGTTTACACAGGTAGCCAGGGAGGAGCACGGTGGGGGACCGTTCTTATTTTCCGCTGCGCGTTTTTCACGGGGGGCACTCATTCTCCTCATCTCCCGAGAGGGGGGCTGAAGCGTGGGTTGCTCTATTTCGCCGGGTTGGGGGGGGGGGGGGCAGGAAGGTGTGCTTGCATATTTAAACTATTCTTTGCTGGTGCTGTTCATTTGGGGTAAAAAAAACAAAAAACACACAAACTGTAACCTTTACTGCTCTGTTCTGTTTTTTCAACTTAACCAGGCTCAGCCACTGCAACGCGTGGCAGGGTACAGCTATTACATAATAAAAAAAGGCATACAAGTCATGCGCTTTTTCAGGATGTCCAAGACTTGAGCATGCATAGACAAAGATCCGTAGTGGACGCCTAAATCCTGTGCATCGGCAAGACATGGGGCTTGAGCATCCATAAATGTCTTGCAGCTCAATCCAGGTCTTAGGCGTCCTTGTGATAGACACTTAAATCCTGGGCGTGATACGGAAAATGGACATCCAAATGGCTGAGGTCTTCTGCGCATGATCTAGAACATCCGTCCTCCATGGCCACATCCAGATGTCCATTTTGTGTGGGGCCTGCGGAAAGATGCCATGGGGCAGACTGCACACCTTTTCAGAGGCAGATGTTCGTTTGCTCACAGATGAATACCATCATCTCTTTCCCGCTTCTGAGAATCACTGTGAGACCTGGCGTTCATAAAAAAGAGATAATTACCCCTGACGAAGCTGCAGCTCAGCAGCGAAACACCGGCCACTGTCGGGTTGGTTAACACTGTACAGTCGGGGCACACGGATGATTTGTTTATCATTGCTAGAGGCTGAAAGAGCCGCGATACACTAACAGACAATATACAAACAATCATTTGCAAGCTTCACAGCTATTTTTGACTGTACAAGGGACAGACGCATAAATAGTCAAATTGCCACAGGCTTTCTCCAGCCATGACACTCGGATTACTAGCCTCAGTGCCGCTCTAGATGGAGCTTAAGAAGTTCTTCATTTTGATACTTTTATACACCGCAGGCGATACAGCCGTTCATTAATCATGGGCTATACAGCCGCAAAGAGCCGCAGATGATGAGAAGACCGAACGGTTCAATTCCGTTGGATTGAATACGTTGACAGGCTTGCTGATGCGGTACTCTTAAAAATTTTCTCTACATTTACTTGCTCGCATATGAAACAGCACTAGCACTGTCTTTCAGATACTGTTTGAGCCACATTATAAATTAAAAAACAAAAAAGAGGTGCCTTTTGTTTATTCATTAGTATTATTATTGGGACCATTCCCCTTCAGTATTTTTGGTGTGGTCAGGTCTATCTATCTATCTATCTATCTATCTATCTATCTATGTCTGGGTGTGTTGGTGTCTCATAGTATGTTTGTCTGTCTCCCTATGATATTTTATTCATGAACCCTCACATAAACTACTGTTAGAGAGGCCTGCAGAATTTTAGATGTTAATCTAGGGTTCTTTCTGACTTTATGGATGATTTTCTATTTAGCTTTTAGGATAATCTTGTCTGGAAAACCACTTATTTTATGTTCACATTTTTCAAATTGTCGATTGTCTCACAGTATAATGGAAGGTAATGATGTTTCTGATTCTAGTGGGGGGTGAAGATGTTGAAGGGAAGACGAGGAAACCAGCGAAGAGACATAATTATGATGCTGGGAGAAAAGGTAAGGAAAACAGTAATGATGCCAAATGGCGGTGGGGAGAGCAAAGATAAGCAAAAAGTGTTGATGGGGAAGTTGGTATTCTGCCACAATGAAGTGGGCCCTGTTGTAGGTGTGCCACGAAACCTAAAACTTAGGCAAAACAGTGCTGTGGAGTATTTATTTTTGTTCTTGGCCAGGGCAATCCCCCTGGGCCTCACTTACCTGGTCCAATGTGTATGCACCAGTGAGGCTTTGATCCAGGCCTTGGGCATGGAAATCGACCATGACCTCACCTTCATACAGAGCAAGGACAATGTCTGGCCTTTGTCTAAACCATAGCCCATAAAGAAGAGTCGTAACGCATAGCCTGCACAAAACTAAAAATTTTTATTAAGCCAACATAAGAAAATTCATTCTTTGAGAGACTGCACCACACTGGCAACATCCTTTAGGCGCTGATTAGTTTGTCCAGCAGGCGGGACACTTTTCCCACTGCCTTGACATTTTCTGTATGAATATTATCGAGTATCTTGTGTACAGACCCACAAACCTGGGTGATACTTAACGCTTGACATCAGGCCAGCGCAGAAGTTAGTGCCTATCCCCTCCATGGAAAAGACTTCCTATCCCAGGGTGTTCGGAACCATTGCTGTCTCATCTCCTGGAGTTTCAGGGATAATCTGCGACAGATCAAGTGTGATTGGTACCTTTGGCTGGGTCTCTTCGACAAGCAGGCTTGGTTGGTGGGGAGACACTTCTGTTGAAATAGGGAAGGTGAAGTCCGGTGTCAGGGGAGACTGTGTCTCTCCTTCATTGCCATCAGTCACACTGTTGACTTCTTGATCTGTGGAAAAAGATAGATTCAAACAAGTTGAAGTTCTTTATATAATTCTCAACTGTTAACCACACAAGCACCCAAAAGAAAAACATCATATGAAAACATGAAAGCACATTCAAAAATCATATCTTCCCTTGGCCCAGTGTCACCTGTATGGTGCACCCACAACGTCCATGACCTCCGGGTCAGGACTACTCCTCGATGGGGGTCAAAACGATATTGCATGGTGGCCCACTACTAGTCCTGCATGCTGATGCCTTGATTTGTGTTGCCTTTTCTTTCACCTCCCTTCATGTGTTGCACCAGCAGTGCTGGATTTGTTTGATATCTCTGGTTTTTACCAAAAAGGAGCTCACATCCACAGCTATCCTCTCCCAAATCCTTTCCTTGGTAGAAGAGGAAGCCTTTGATTGGAAGAGCACTTTATAATTTTCACACATGGCCCAGGAAAGCAGTTCCTTCTAGGCGTCTGAGAAACATGCATCACGTGATTACTTCTTGGCGCTTGGCAACCATTGGGGCCTGCCTGCTCTTCCTGCTCTTCAGCATCCCTCTTCACCTGCACAAAGGGTTACTTTTCAGCCATGACAATGTAAGACTCTGTCCATCAGAATTGTGAATGAAAAGAAAACTTTGCATATATCAGAATGCTGTCAATTCCAAATTACTATGCAATTAATGGTAACATATATGAACATCTACGTCCACAATGTGATGGCTTCTAATGAATCCAACATACCAGCCACATATATCAAAATGTTCAACAATTAATGGAAGGCCAACAGGAGCAGGGCACATGGGGAAGGATTAAGAGATAGCATAACAGGCAATAGGAAAGGCAACAGTAGCAGGGCACATGGGGGAGCATTAAGAGATAGCACAAAAGACAGTAATGGAAGGGCAACAGAAGAAGGGCACATGGGGAGTATTAAGAAACAGCACAATAGGCAGTTAATAGAAGGGCAACAGGAGCAGGGCACATGGGGGAGCATTAAGAGATAGCACAACAAACACGTCTAGGCAATGAACAAGATTGTACAGGCCCGTTACGAGCACCCGGGTCCTGCCCCTCGCATGGATGTCCAGGACTCGGGCGTCCGGGTACAGGCCTGTACCCGGAAACTGAGTCCTAGATGTCCATATGAGGATGGGCCTATTCCCGGCGCCCAATTCTTGGACATCCATGTGAGGAGCAGGACCCAGGTGCTTGTAACAGGCCTGTACCCAGGCACCCAAGTCCTGGACGTCCATGTGAGAACCTCCAAGACTTGGGTGCCCGAGTACAGGCCCATTACGAGTGCCCAGGTCATGCTCCGTGCATTAACGTCTAGGTCTCAGGCCCGTCCTCACATTTATTTATTTATTTATTTGTTTAACTGCTTTTTTATACCGGTATTCGTGGTTACATCATATCGGTTTGCATAGAAATAAATGAAATACATAAAACAGGAAGGGGAGCAGAGGGAGAAGGAGGAAGTGCAAGAGGGGAGAAGCATAAGGTAGAAAGAGATAGAATTAACAAATGAGGCGAAGAATAAACTGCATTATACAATATAAAAGGAGTAGAATTAACGAATGAGGCAAAAAGGAAACTGCATTATACAATGTAACAGGAAACTGCAATTATACAAAATAACCAGGTAAAAAAACTTGAAAGCGAGGATAATACTTAAATGGAAAAAATAAAACGAGAAGATAGAGTTAACAAATGAGGCAAAGAGAAAACTGCAATACGATATAAGGAGATAGAATTAATGAATGAGGCGAATAGGAAGCTGCATTATACAATATAACAAGATAAATAACTTAATAGGGGGATAATAATTAAATATAACAAATAAAACAGGGGGGGAGGGGGGAAGGGGGGAGGGAGGAAGGTGCAAGGTGGGAGAATTCATCATACCAGCCACATATAGCAAGGGTAAAAGATATAACGATATAACGATATAAAAGAAATAAAAGATATAAAGTAACAATTGAGGCGAATCTGCAAATGCAGATTAACCAGGTAAATAACTTAAAAGAGGGGGATAGAAGGGTGGGAGGGGGAGCTAGAATTAATTGTCAACTAAAGTGCAAAGTAAACTGCAGGATACAGAATAAAAGGACAAATGACTTAATAAGGGAGTGAGGGGAGAAGGGGTGACCACATGGATGTCCAGGACTCTGCGCTTGGTACAGGTGCCTGGATCCTGCTCCTCACTTGACCATCCAGGAATTGGCGTCTATGCTGTTCACCGAAGAAAAAAAAAAATTACCTCTTGAAATTGAAGCTGAGTAGATCTACAGGCAGAGACCGGGCATTCTCCATCACAGGTCCCTCCATCTGGAACACCATGCCTCCGGACCTCAGGCAGGAATCATGCCTTCTAACTTTTAAAAATAAATTAAAGACATGGCTGTTCTGCCGAGCCTTCACCGACACCAGCCCAACAGCCTGACTTATAACTGTTCTAGCAACTATGCATATAAACAAGCGCTAAACCATGTATATAAATTATTAAGAGAACGTTTACAAATTATCATGAGGACTGCTCCTTGCCTCCCTCGCATACTCCAATGTATATTATAATCTTTCGTCCCCCTTCTTATTTCCTACTCCAAGTTTACACATCCTTGTTATAATGTAACTTTATACTCCTTCAAATCATCTCTACTGTTTGGTTTGGTTATAGTTTCTACTTGTTCGATGTAAACCGAGCTGATTTGATTTGTATCAAGAAATTCGGTATATAAAAGCCTTTATTATTAATAATAATAATAATAATAATAATAATCGGTTTACAGTAAACGATAACATGCACATAATATGCTCTTGACAAATAACAAGAGAACAGGTACATATGAAGCAATTAACAGAATACATGCCAAACTGCCTAAATGATATATGTATGAGACAGTGCAGTTGAATATAAAGGTAACTTATGTACAGAGTAGTAGGGTTATTTACAATCAATTACAAGGCTATTCAAAATGGGGACATCTTAAGAGAGTGAAGCTGAGGAAGCATGCTGGTAGTGTATGGGGTGTAGGATTAGGTGTACGCTTGTGCGAACAACCACGTCTTTAGGTTTTTTTTTTAAGGTTTTTAGGCAGTCCTCCTGGAGAAGGTCTACAGGCATTTTGTTCCATAGGGCAGGGCCAGCTACGGAGAGTGCACGTGCTCTGGTAGATGCCAGGTTGTTGTTTCTAGGGGAGGGTGTACATATGGAATGTGCGTTGTTTCTAGGGGAGGGTGTACGTATGGAAGCAAGATATTGGTTCCTGGTTGGTTTAGAGGGTTTGTGGATTACTAGTGAATCATTGAACCAGTTCATTTCAGGGTTGTGGAGTGCCTTATGTATGATGGAAAGAGTTGTGTACTGGATTCGGGATGCAATGGGGAGCCAGTGCAGTTCCTTAAGTACGGGTGAAATGTGTTCGTTTCTGCGCGTGTTGGTAAGTATCCGTGCAACTGTGTTTTGTAGAATTTGTAGAGGATGTATGGAGTTTTTGGGTAGGCCTAAGAGAAGTGAGTTACAATAATCAATTTTAGAAAATATTGTAGTTTGTAGTACTGTACGAAAGTCTGGTTGGTGGAGTAAAGGTTTTAATTTCTTTAGGGTGTGTAATTTAAAGAAGCATTCTTTCAGGGTAGTGTTAATGAATTTCTTGAGGTTGATTTGGCTGTCTAGCATGGCCCCTAGATCTCGTATCTGTTGGAAGAACAGGATTGGTAGAGACTGGAGGCGAAGTAGGGGGAGGTTATTAGGCTGATTTTGTGGGCAGATAAGCATTATCTCGGTTTTTGCCGTGTTAAGGGCAAGGTGAATGTTGGATAGGAGTTTGTTAATAGCTAGGAGGGTTGATTCCCAGATGTTCATAGCTTTAGGAAGGGTGTCAGATATTGGGATAAGAATCTGAACATCATCTGCATAAATATAGTAGGGAAGCTTGAGGTCGGATAGGAGATGACAGAGTGGTAGGAGGTAAATGTTGAAAAGGGTGGATGATAGCGAGGAACCTTGTGGAACTCCTTGGACAAGGGGTATAGGTTTGGACTCGTGGTTTCCAATTTTGACTTTGTAGTTTCGATTACTGAGATATGATTTAAACTAATTGTGAGCAACACCTGTGATTCCAATTTCGTGGAGCCGTTACAGGAGGATATTGTGGCTGATTGTGTCAAATGCTGAGGGTATGGCTAGAATATATGAATGTCCTTTATCTGGGTCTTTAATGAGTCGGTCTGACAAGGAAAGGAGGAGGGTTTCAGTACTATGGAATTTCCGAAATTCGTACTGAAATGGAGAGAGTAGGTGTGAGTCATCAAGGTATTCAGTGAGTTGCTTATTGATCATTTTTTCAAGAAATTTTGAGATGAAGGGGAGATGGGGCGATAGACAGGTCGGTGGGGTCAAGCTTGGGTTTCTTCAGTATTGGCTTGACTATTGCTTGTTTGAGGGGGTTGGGTACTAGGCCTGAGGAGATTCCATAAAGTGCATAAAGAGATTCCATAAAGTGCATAAAGATTCATATTCCATAAAGTGCCTGCCCCTTTGACAGATATGCCCCTTTGACAGAATTTCGGTGCATGAGCGATGCTATATGGACATCCTATACTATAAAATAGGTAGCACTAAGGACAATTTTTTTTTACCACCCATACATGTTTTGGGTGCCCTTTTCATTTGTGTTTCATTTAAATACATCATTGAGCATCTGTGTATGCGTGGAAACTGTGGGCACCAAGTTTTAATGCACTATTTTAGTGCATTTGTATTGCATCGGCCTGAAAGACAGCCATGAGAAATATAGCAGTTCCTTAGCACAGCAGGGCAAGATCTTGAGAAGAAAGCCTTGCTCCATGTAACATACTTACAGCAGACTGCTCGAGGAAGAACTGAGACTTTAAAAGACAATCAAACACCAAATTGACCCCCCTCTTTCTATGTGAGATGCCCACTCATGCAAGCTAACAGTGTCACTCATGCATTACCCAAATTTAAAATTTATTATGCGCTCTGGCAAGCAGACAAAACACATATTCAGCCACTCCAGTTAATCAGCCTCAAGCTTACATTCATATTGTACATCCCTAAATACTAATAGTAGTTTGAGATTTCCTTCCCAGGGGCTCTAACCCTGAGAAGTACTATCTTTCCTGATCTCAATCAAAGAAACCTTATATTCCACCTGGTCTCCACAGGGAAATCTTCACTGTCTGATACCAACTCATCAGAATCTCCCACCCTATGTGTCTCTCCAATTGTCAGTATGCTAGCAAAGCTGTCCAAATTGTGTGTGGTTCCTTAGGCAGAGGTAGTGGGCAAACAGAGGGACATTGTACAAAGGAAAATGAAAATCCATTACTTACCAATCAGGGAACACCACGTGGACACTGGAACCCCTTCTGCAGCCATTGCCTCACATGGCCCACCACAATGTGATATATCTGTGACTCTGTGTCTGTATTTCTGAATGCGGTGTATGTTTGTGTGAGTGTGTGTTTGTGCCTGTCTGTCTGTCTGGGTGTAGTGTGTCTGTGTCTCTGTATCTCTAGCTGGGTGTGGTATGTCTGCCTCTCGTGTCTGAGAGTGGTGTGCTGTGATTGTCTCTCTGGGTCTATATTTTTGTGTGTTTACTTCATTCAGCAACCGAAGAGAAACAAAACTTGCTGTCTGTGTGGTTGCTTGGCAACCAGTTCAAGAGCTCAATGGTTGGTGAGGGACTGGTATCAAACCAAAAATCCAGGATACCCTTTGCGTATATGTGTGTGCATCTCTCTCTCTGATGTAATTGGAGTTGCTAACGCATTGCACAGATGGAAGGAGGGCCACAGCTTTAAAACTTTGCTGGAATAGAAAAGGCACTCATTTATCAACATTTTATCACCTAACTTTGAAAAGATTTGTATACAGTGCCAGCCTGGTAACTTGGGGGTCTGATTCCTGAGCTTTTCGGCTTTTCCAGTCATCCAGGGCTGGCATACTGTGGAAGCAGCTTTCACAGCCCCTGGAGCCTCAGCCATTGCAACTAAAAGTCAGAAACATGGTGCATGCATACTGGGCTCCAGAAGACATGGTCGGTGGCACCTGGCTAAGGATCATCACTACAATGGCTAGGTTGGGTGGAGATGTTTTATAAAGAGAGAAAGCAAACAGTTTTTTATTTTTTAATCAAAGCCAATGGCCCCTTAGCCCAATAGAGGCTAGTTCTGGTTGAGCTGGAAGCCTAAAGGAATAGGAAGAAACTGCTGGATCAAGAGCACGAGTTTTATCCATCTGTCTTGGAAGATACCATGGAATTAAAAGGAGAAAATCTTTGAGGTATGTCATATGACATGACAATGCACAGATAGGTTGAGGTAAAGAGAAGGAAACAAGAAATGAGTTTGTTTGAATGATTACATGAAGGTCTTAACAAAATCCATGTTCAGACAACTTCCAGAGAGTTAGCTGTGTTAGTCTGTAGAAAACTATTTCTGGATATTTGTCGAAATCTGTTGATCTTCCATCAAACACTGACACTTTGCCCTCACACACATCTATTTCAAATTTGAAGATAACTTGTAGCTTCATTTTAACAGCACTGCTATGGGACCCCGAATGGCTTCATGGCTGACCTGGAACAACATTTCCTCAGCTTCCACCCAGAAATCTCTACTTTATCTGAGATATATTCATAACATTATCATCTGGATCCACAGACATGAAACCCTTGAGAAATGTAATCATGAATTTAACCACCTAAACCCCACCATCACCCTAAGCCTAGAACAATTTATATAGCAGGTTAACTACATGAAGGGCACATAAGAACCTCTTTATGAGGGCAAGTTTCCAACTGTGTACAGAACTAAAATATGCAGGTACTTTACCTATAGACTTCACATCAATTTTCAAAAGTACCTCCTATTTTTGTGGGTGCTTTTTTTCAGCAAAATTATGCACATATGTGTATAATTATGCACATACGGATTTAAGTACTAACTGCTCTCCAACTGCTCCCAGAAACTCATCCTTTCTCTGTGCATAAAAGTATGCATTTAATTTTACACACAGAGACAGTAGGCGATTTTCAAAGAACCAATTTCCAAGCATAAAACACTGGTTTTGCATGTATTTATTACAAAGACTTATAGACAGCCATTTTGCCAGAAACTGTTCATGGCAGTTTTACATGCAAAATTGCTCTTGAAAATTGCCCTCTATACTCATAATGCACTGACCATTTTCACCTGCCATTCTCTCACTACCTTGGGTGGTAGCCCTGTCCTGTTTACTGACAGTCCCCTAACTTCAAATGGATAGCTACCAGCAACCACAAACTGCACAACACTGACACCAGTTCAGGGACCAGACTCACCACAAACTCAAATGCCAACAATATCCCAATATGTATCCAGGCAACTTTTTTGTAGAAGAAACACTGAATGCAACATCCATGGTTCATTCATCTGCTCTTCCTCTAACATAAAAATATATGCCATCATCTGCCAGAAATGTCCCTCTGCTGTGTCAGGTGAATTTTCAAAGGAATTACACGCAAAAATGTAACATACTATTGTAGCAATTTTCAAAAGCCACTTGCATGGGTAAATCCTAGGGACAATTCAATGACATATATTGTAGCAATTTTCAAAAGCCCATTTACATGGGCAAAGTGCACTTATATATGTAAAACCTGTTTTATGCCCGTAAATGCTTTTGAAAATCAGGCCCTCTATGTAGAAGAAGTAGATCAGTCCCTAAGAAAAATAATAAATGGGCACAAATCTGGCAGAAATGGCAATATCCAAAAACCAGTAGGAAAACATTTTAGCCTTCTAGGATTCTCTCTATCTGATTTTAAAGTTGCCATATTCCTACAAAGAAACTTCAAAAAGGATATGTCAGTGTGAAAGGGCTAAATTAGAACTTATCAAGCAGCTTGACAGCAGGGTGCACCTTGATTATTTTTGGTTCATTTCATTTCAGAGGACTAGATATTTACATTTATTTGTTTCATTTAATTTTATTTAGCCTTCCATTTTTATGCATGTAGAGTGAAATCAGCACACACAAAATGAATGTTGTTTATATGCTATTTGCATTTTATGTGCCCCACTTGCAACTGTGTACAAAAAAAGAAAACAAAATAAAAATAAAAAAAAACAGGTTACTGCTATTTTTTGGTTTGGAAATTACACAAAACAGCTTGCTTCACTGCATTTTCATGTTATTTCAAAATGAATGCACATCCTTAAAATTTACCATCAGCTGAGGCTTGAATAGGGAAATAGTTTCATGGCCCACTACAGGTCTGAATTGACTTAACCAAACACAGATTATCAGGTCAATTAGCTTAACTATGTGATATAATCATCTCTAAATTCTGCACTGCACTCCTTCTCTGTACTTTGTATCCTCCCCACCACCCACCCTGCACCCATCTACTCCATCCTTAGGTATATATACCCACCTCCTGCACTACACTTGAGGAAGTGCTCTCTTATTCTTGAAAGCTCATTCCTGATTAAACTGGTTCGTCTATAAAGGTATCACCAGCCTCTTTATGGTAAGAGAAGTCTCTGTGAAATCTAGAGAGGCAATTTCTATGATAAAGAAGTAATTGAGAATGATTTGTATATTATTTTTAGTTGTAACAAGTGAAATGCTGCTCTGGACGCTTCGATATGCATTCCAGTTTTAGGTGAGACTTCAGTATGTACAATTAAATTGTACTTATAAGGATTTTGTGCTATACTTCCCAAAAATATAATTAATTAAATACAAGTAATAACATTTGTTTTCTTTCTGGTAATTTTTTTTTAACATTTTGCCATGCAGAATTTGAGACTTTTAAGTTTATATTGTGGTCTTAAATAGATCTCATGATTTTCCTTTACAGAGACCAATTACTGTGTCATTTTATGTGAACGCAATTTTATAGGTCACTGGGAAACCTGCCTCCAAAATATCAAACAGCTTCTCACAAGTCTCAACCTGATACTAAATTCATCAAAAACGGAACTTCTACTCATCACACCAGAAAACAGCTCCCTCACACACACTCATCCTACCGTACCAAATACTACACAAGTGAGAGACCTAGGAGTTCTAATTGACAATCACCTAAACCTGAAAGCTAACATCAACAAAACCACCAGAGACTGCGTTTATAAGCTCCAAGTGCTGAAAAGAATACGACCTCTCTTCCACACACATGACTTTAGAACGATTCTACAATCAATCATTTTCGCAAAGCTGGACTATTGTAACACCATCATGCTTGGTCTCCCTTCATCACACACCAAACCATTGCAAATGGTCCAAAATGCCTCCGCCCATATACTCACTAACACCAGGAGAAGAGAACACATAACCCCTATCCTGATGGACCTTCATTGGCTGCCCATCCACTTCAGAATAATCTACAAGGCCATTCTCACCATTTTCAAAAACATCCATCAATTAGCTCCAATCGATCTCCATATCCCCCTCCGATTACACCATTCAACAAGACCGACAAGAGATGCTTACAAAGGATCACTTCAAGTACCTCCAGCCAAAACTACCAGACACATCACGCTTAGAGATCGGGCATTCTCCACAGCCGGTCCAACTTTATGGAACTCCATTCCCCCGGATCTTAGAATGGAACCCAGCATCTCAACATTCAAGAAAAAACTCAAGACGTGGCTGTTCACGCAGGCCTTTCCTAACTCCAACATTATTTAACTCCCATCAACCAACACGCTTCGCTAGTAATAGCGTTAATTGCCACCTCTTACAATGTTATTTATACAATGTTATTTTTACATATATATAATTATCTGATCTTCATTTTCCTTCTCACTCCAAGTTATTGATTTCCTTGTTATATGTAACTGCTTTTCTGCACTATTGTTCAAATTGTAAAGTTTTATTATAATTGCACCCCTGTTTCTTGTGAACCAGCATGATGGGACTACTGTCTTGAATGTTGGTATATAAAAAAACTTAAATAAAAAATAAATAAATAAATAGGTCCTATTTTCAAAAGGTTTTTGGTACAGATATTTGGTGGCTGAGGGGGCCCCATCAATGGTTTGATAGGAACCATTTGGTGTGGCAGGGAAAGTGTTAAGAACTGCTAGACCAAAATTTCAAGCAAAAAGATTGTATTACCACAGGGAGAGCTGGCTGGCCCCAATGAAACCATAGTAAATGGGAGGAGCAGGCAGGATTTCCTCAAATAAGTCAGCATCCAGAGAGGAAATCCACTATGACATAATGACCTGCTACTGAGTGTTTTCTCCTCATGGGTACCCAATATAAGTTTTGCATACTAGACTGGTCTGAAAGGTAACTTCCGATTGCCTTCCTCCCATTTCTAACCACCAAGCTTTATAATAATCTAAATAGTTACCAAAACTAGTGAGGCTGTTGCTCAAACATCTAGTTGCCTAAGTCCCATGACCTGGTCACACCCAACCTGCCAGCATTGAACTGGCTTAATTCTGAGGGGGTTTTTTTTCTATTGGTACCAACAGCAGCTAGCCTGTGGTATTATTTGGCCATGCTTACTTTATCGGATTCTTGTTTATTTCTTATCTGCTCTCCCTTTACCTCTGCTCTCTAGGCCAGGGGTTCTCAATCCAGTACTCAGACACACCTAGCAGGTCAGGGTTTCAGGATATACACAATGAATATATATGAGATAGATTTGCATGCAGTGGCTGCAGTGCATGCAAATCTGTCTCATACATATCCTTAAAACCTGACTGGTTAGGTGTGTCTTGAGGACTGGGCTGAGAACCCCTGCTCTAGGTATTAAAGGGTGGATTATTTACAACATGGCAACCTGCCAACCCTACCACTTTCAGCTATATCTATCCCAAGCATGCTTGAATTCTGACATGGTGCTGCTTTTCATCTACTGTATTCTAGATATCTATTACCCTTTCAGTAAAGAAGTATTTTTTCATGGTTACTCCAATTTCAAATCATGATTTGTGCCCTTGAAATTCATTTTCTATGGAACACGTAACCTTGGAACCACTCCAGTACATCTCTTTCACACTAGTATTGGAAATGACTGTGAAGGGCAATCAGCAGCTACATGTCCCCTTCCCTTCTAAGCTCTAACTGTGGATCCCTGGGTGGAAGAGCCTGTACTAGAGTGGAAGAGACGGAGCATTGGAGCAGTTCCCCATAGATGAAGAATTATCAAACACGGCCAGCACTGGACAAGTTGAAATGAGTGACCAGCTGAGACTGACATATAATCTTAGATATAAGTACTTGATCAATGACTGTTGGCATCTCTGAAAGATTTAAACTGCCACGTTTCTTTAACTTTTGTAGTGTTACTGCTCCTCAAGACAAGTTTTTATTTTCAACGTGAAAAGAAATTATGAAAAATAAGAATTAAGTGAACTGTAAATAGGGAGGAAAAAGATGGTTATAATGGAGCACTGACACTAAAAATGAAAGATCAATAGCTATGCATTATGATATCCTCCTCCTACTTTTATTTAAATCTCAATTTAATATGTACAGGTTTTGCAGATTGGCTGGATTGTCCAAAGTGATTCACTAGACATTTATACTGATCAATTTCACTTTGTAAATGGTACCTCTAAGAGCATTGTTACATTATTACCACAAGTAATGTTTTCTCTGAACTGCTTCTGCCTTCTCAATGTCCTGATAAAGGGATGACCTCCAAAACTGTACCTGATCCTCAGGATGGGGACTTACTCGTACCCTCTACATGAGCATCATGATGTGCTTTCTCCTTGCTAATGATCAAGTATACTGTTACTTTGCCTTTAGCCTTATCACATTGATGGCTAAGCCTATTTCCAGATCATCTGAGATGATTATCCCTAGATCTTTTCCTGTTTAACAGTTTACAGTTCTTGTCCTTCTAAAACTAAAAGATATAAAGCTATTAGAATTTAAACCCCAATGCATGGTTTTAAACTTTTATTTTAACTGAAATTATTTTTCCAAAGCCTTGACCATAATTCCAGGTTATTTAAGTCCCTTTTCATATTTTCTTCCCATCTGATGTGTCTATTCTGTTACTATTTTTGTCTCATTTGCAAACAAGTATATTTTTTTGCTTAAGTCCCTCTGCAATCTCACTAATGAAGGTACTGAAAGTAATTTTACCTTCCCAAGAGCGGACTCCTTAGACTACCTTTCTCTGTGCTCTGTTGCTCAAACAGTTTCTCCCCCATTTTATAACTTTCTGTCCTACTTACAGTCCATATAACTTCTTTACCTGTCTTCTGAAGGAGGAAAGCATAGGGTTCAGAAGGAGGAAGATTTGAAGATATCAACTGGCTGCCAGGGAAATAGGAACAGATGGAGTGTGGAGTTCGGTGGATGGGGTGGGGGGGGGGGGGGGCACAAGGTTTATGTTCTGTTTATGATAGGGTTTTGAGGACTGGGAGGAGGGGCTCCTCACCAGGTCCCAGGGCACATGAATAGAGGCTAGAGTTAAATCCGATATTTGTGTACTCAAACTAAACTTAGACACCTAGTGTTGAAAATCAGCACTAGCTGGCTAACTTCTTTCCCTGATCTAGCCTTGGCTCCACAATACCTACGATTTGATGAGCTTCCTAGTTAATTCTACTGTGACTTTTAAAGAATTGTACAAAAACTCTCAAGAAAAGTCATAGAGAGGATATATTCAAGGTATTTACCCTGGTAAAACATTCGGACTGAAAATTGTCCTCTTCAAATGCAGATAAAAGAACATGTAGATTATATATTGAACATGCAGGCTAATTTTAAAACAAGTGTGTGCTTATGGGCATGTGAGCAACATACACTGGAATTTTAAATCATGACTGCATTTCCGTGTCTGTGATTTAAAATACGCCTACTGTATATATGTGTGCTCCTAATTTTATGTAGTTGCTCAAGCAAATGTAAACTGCATATCCTCCTTAAGGATTTGTTGGCTTTAACGCATGCAGGTAAGCAGATTTTAAAACTTGCTCGTGTGAAGTTTCCCCCATTAGTCCACCAGTTTGCCTAGTCCACTCAATGTTATTCAGACTCTTCTGGTTCTTCATCCTGAACTTCCTCTAGTTGAACCGTAGCCCTTACCTAATTGATCTAGGCCTAAACAGAGACTTACATCTGGAGCAGCAGTACATATACGCGGCTAACAGGCTGCAGCGGCCAGTTTTATAATATGGCTTTACGCGTCCATGTCCCGTCCATGTCCCGTCCATGACCCATCACCTTTTACATCTCTTTTTTGTAGCTCACACGTGTGATTATACATGCACAATTAGCAGCCTTTAAAATCCGCACTGCTCACACTCAGCCCACATACTCACATATAAGGCCTTTTAGCACGAGGAACGCTTTTAAAATTTGGCCCTTAGTTTTAGCTGCAATAAAAGGAGGCTCCTCATAACCCACACATATCCCAGGCACAAATTACATGGATGCTTTTAATGTGCATAATTTTCCCTCACAAATCTGCTTTACTTTTTTGGAGGAGTTAATAAACATGTAGATAAAGGTGAACTGGTAGATGTAGTATATCTGGATTTTCAGAAGGCATTTCACTAAGTTCCTCACGAGAGGCTTCGAGGAAAAGTAAAAAGTCATGGGATAGGTGGCAATGTCCTTTTGTGGATTATAAACTGGCTAAAAGACAGAAAACAGAGAATAGGATTAAATGGACAATTTTCTCAGTGGAAGGGAGTTGGCAGTGGAATGCCTCAGGGATCTGTATTGGGGCCTGTGCTTTTCAATATATTTATAAATGATCTGGAAAGGAATACGATGAGTGAGGTACTCAAATTTGCAGATGATACAAAATTATTCAAAGTAGTTAAATCATAAGTAGATTGTGATAAATTGCAAGAAGAATTTGTGAGACTGGAAAATTGGGCATCCAAATGGCAGATGAAATTTAATGTGGATAAGTGCAATGTGATGCATATAGGGAAAAATATCCCATGCTTTAGTTACACAATGTTAGGTTCCATATTAGGAGCTACCACCCAAGAAAGAGATCTGGGCGTCATAATGAACAATGGATCTCCATATTACCTTCAAGTCTGAATAAGAGCCTCCCCTGATTCTCCAACTGTTTATACTATTTGATCACTACGTTCCTTAAGCCTTTCTTTTCTAGCAGTCTATGCTTCCAAGTTTACTATCCTTGTTAAATGTAACTTTGTTCTTCCGGTTATACCTATAGTTTTAGTTACAGTTCCCCTATTCGATGTAAACCGATCTGATATGGTCTTCAACCATGAAGGTTGGTATAGAAAAGTGTTAAATAAATAAATAATAAATAATGGATAACACATTGAAATTGTTGGTTCAGTGTGCTGCGACAGTCAAAAAAACAAACAGAATGTTGGGAATTATTAGGAAGGGAATGGTGTATAAAACAGAAAACGTCATAATGCCTCTGTATTGCTCCATGATGAGACTGCACCTTGAATACTGTGTACATTTCTGGTCGCCACATTTAAAAAACGATATAGTTGCGATGGAGAAGGTACAGAGAAGGGCAACCAAAATGATAAAGGGAATGGAACAGCTCCCCTATGAAGAAAGACTAAAGAGGTTAGGTCTTTTCAGCTTGGAGAAGAGACGGCTGAGGGGGGATATGATAGAGGTATTTAAAATCATGAGAGGTCTAGAACGGGTAAATATGAATTGTTTATTTACTCTTTCGGATAATAGAAGGTCTAGGGGGCACTCCATGAAGTTAGCATGTGGCACATTTAAAACTAATCAGAGAAAGTTCTTTTTCACTCAACGCACAATTAAACTCTGGAATTTGTTGCCAGAGGATGTGGTTAGTGCAGTTGGTGTAGCTGGGTTTAAGAAAGGATTGGATAAGTTCTTGGAGGAGACGTCCATTACCTACTATTAAGTAAGTTGACATAGAAAATAGCCACTGCTATTACTAGCAACAGTAACA
The DNA here is from genome assembly GCF_901001135.1 of Rhinatrema bivittatum. Taxonomy (NCBI): domain Eukaryota; kingdom Metazoa; phylum Chordata; class Amphibia; order Gymnophiona; family Rhinatrematidae; genus Rhinatrema; species Rhinatrema bivittatum. Next base: position 737,221,305 of record NC_042616.1, on the reverse strand, counting down.
TGGGATAGACTTAGTTTTTGGGTACTTGCCAGGTTCTTATGGCCTGGATTGGCCACTATTGGAGACAGGATGCTGGGCTTGATGGATCCTTGGTCTGACCCAGTATGACATGTTCTTATGTTCTTAAAGAGAAACATGGGTAGTTTCTTTTTGAAAATCTTCTTAAAATATGCATGTTGAAACTGCACATGTAAATTGTAGACGTTCAGGTTTGCTTGATCTTTGTGGCAAATAAGCCAAATTTGGCAAAGTCCTATATTAGTTACCCATTGGTTGCTGGGCATGTCACTGTGAGAATGCCAGGAATGTTTGAAAATCTAAATTGGGCAGTCTAAAAACCTAAAACATAATTCGATTAGTTTAGAAATTTATATAGGATGGAGATCATGACAGAATCAGTTGCTGTATGAGTCTTGTAATATTTTCATGATTTAGCTTCATACCACAAGCCAGCCTCTAAGCTATATTTTTCCCCTTTACATTTCTTTTTTCTAATTGGCTTCCACATATTTTCTTGTTTTGTGAAATTTTATCGGAATATCAAATTTTACAACAGTTCCTATTTAGAGATTTGGGGTTTATTTGCCCTCCAAAGGTCAAAAATAATTTGAAGCAATCAAGTCCAATAAAATTATCCATTTTGCCATCAATTAAATTGTCAAATCATTGTAAAATCATTATCACTCAATCATATAAACTTTCTAAAATTTCCAATACAGCCTTATGACTATTAATATATTTTTCTCTTGGTTAACGCCAGTATTAACAGTCATAAAATTACCTATATTTACATAAACAGATTATAGAATGCTCATTTTTCAAATTTAATATTCCTCCAAACATGAACAAATAAAATAAACCATCAACTCAAAAAGATTGATATTTAGACTTTGTGGGAAAGATAAACCAAGCAAACCTTGATCTTTTATAAGATTCATAGCATCATCTCCCTCACTTCCTCCCCTGCCCAACACCATTTCTCCCTCATCTCCCCTCCCCCCTCCTCAAATTCCTCTTTGCTTTGACTTTAGCAGTTAACTGAAGCAGCTCCCCTCCACACAGCAGGCTCATTAGTAGGTAACCTCTTCCTACCAGCTCTTTATCAGTGGTGGCAGCCATCCCGGGCCTTCCCAGCAGCAGTTCAGAGTGTCTTTGCCTGTCATAGAAACATAGAAACATAGAAATGACGGCAGAAGAAGACCGAATGGCCCATCCAGTCTGCCCAGCAAGCCTCACACATTTTTTCTCTCATTCTTATCTGTTTCTCTTAGCTCCTTGTTCTATTCCCCTTCCACCCCCACCATTAATGTAGAGAGCAGTGATGGAGCTGCATCCAAGTGAAATATCTAGCTTGATTAGTTAGGGGTAGTAGGGGCAGTAACCGCCGCGATAAGCAAGCTACACCCATGCTTATTTGTTTTACCTAGACTATGTTGTACAGCCCTTGTTGGTTTTTTTTTCTTCTCCCCTGCCGTTGAAGCAGAGAGCCATGCTGGATATGCATTGAAAGTGAAGTATCAGGCACATTTGGTTTGGGGTAGTAACCGCCGTAACAAGCCAGCTACTCCTCGCTTTGTGATTGCGAATCCTTTTTTTCTTCACCCCTGTCGTTGAAGCTATGCAGGATATGCGTGAAGCATCAGTTTTTTGTTTTTGGTTTTTTTTTTTTTTTTTCCCCCTGCCGTTGAAGCAGAGAGCTATGCTGGAAATGCGTGATGTATCAGTCTTTCTCCCATGCCGATGAAGCAGAGAACCATGCTGGATATGCATGGAAAGTGAAGTATCAGGCACATTTGGTTTGGGGTAGTAACCGCCGTAACAAGCCAGCTACTCCCCGCTTTTTGAGTGCGAACCCTTTTTCTTCTCCCTTGCCGTTGTAGCAGAGAGCTCTGCTGGATGTGTGAAGTATCAGTTATTCTTCTCCCCTGTCATTGAAGCAGAGAGCTATGCTGTATATGCATTGAAAGTGAAGTATCAGGCATATTTGGTTTGGGGTAGTAACCGCCGTAACAAGCCAGCTACTCCCCTCTTTGTGAGTGCAAATCCTTTTTTCCATTACCTCTTGCTGTTGAAGCTTTGAGCGATGTAGGAGTCACAGTAAGCATGTGTATGTTTATTTCATAAGGGTATTGTGTCAATAGCCATCGTTCTGGCGAGTCACCCACTCTTCATTGGCGGCCTCTTGACTTTATGGATCCGCAGTGTTTATCCCACGCCCCTTTGAAGTCTTTCACAGTTCTGGTCTTCACCACTTCCTCCAGAAGGGCATTCCAGGCATCCACCACCCTCTCCGTGAAGAAATACTTCCTGACATTGGTTCTGAATCTTCCTCCCTGGAGCCTCAAATCGTGACCCCTGGTTCTGCTGATTATTTTCCTACGGAAGAGGTTTGTCGTTGTTTTTGGATCATTAAAACCTTTCAAGTATCTGAAAGTCTGTATCATATCACCTCTGCTCCTCCTCTCCTCCAGGGTGTACATATTTAGATTCTTCAATCTCTCCTCGTACGTCATCCGATGAAGATCCTCCACCTTCCTGGTCGCCCTTCTCTGTACCGCTTCTATCTGTCAATGGCAGCAGCAGTGCCGGGCCTCTTCCCCCGTTCACAACAGTGGCAGCCCGGAGTCTCCCTCCTCCATCAGCGGCAGCAGCTCCTCTTCCTTGACCCTTCTTTGTATACATCTCCTGTCTTGCACAGCAGGCAGTTCTGTGCCTGCTTCTATTGTCATCAGTGGTGTCTTGTGTTGGCCCTATGGGGTTGGGGTTGAGAGATGGGGAGACTACCACGGCACAGGAGGGGTCTTGCCACTAGTTGAAAAGTTCTGGTCTAAATAAACTGTTGAACAAGATGCTGGAGCATCCTCCTAAATGAGTTACTATTCAAATTATCATAAAAAGATTCTTGTGAATTCAATTAAAATATAGGTACAGAGAAAGTTCTGTATTTCCAAACTGCATCATTTAATATCCCTTTGCACATAATATGATATTGCATTCCTTTTCCCTTTGACAGAAATTACAGTATAGCATCTCCTTTTGATTTTGCCTTATTCGGAGTAATGAAGGGTGTTAGTAAGTTCCTGAATTGCTAGACTTAGAGCTAAAAGAGCTGCTAAAAGATTTAATAATGCAGGTAATTATATATGTCCTGAAAATCTGAAATAAAATAATAGTATAAATGAAAAGCATCAGCCTTATGAATTTTAATCTGCAGTAATGCATAGCTAATCATTTAAATGCAGAGCTACTGAGTATTCACAGTATAATTAAGTTATTGCACAAGTTTAATTAAGAATATAAAATAAATATCTCTCTGAATTGTTTTGTAGTGCTTAACAGTCTTGCAGCAGATAATATTATAGGCTCTATTTTTTTTTATTTAGAATTTATAACTCACCTATATCCTAGGCAATGTACAAAAGTTCCGTAAAAGGCTTAAAACATGCATAATAAAACATAAAATAAAATACAAAAACAACAATGATGAAACAAAATAATTGAAAAAAAACAGAAATTACTTATTATATCAACATAAGAAATTAAGTACATGCCATACTGGGTCAGATCAACGGTCCATCAACCCCAGTATCCTGTTTCCAACAGTGGCCAATCCAAGTCATAAGTACCTGGCAAGTACCCAAACTTTTGATAGATCACTAGCTACTATTGCTTATTAATTACCCTAATAGAAGTTTATGCATTTATTCTCTAGGAACTTATCCAAACCTGTTTTAAACCCAGTTACACTAACTGCTGTAATCACATCCTCTGGCAATTAATTCCAGAGCTTAACTATATGTTGAGTGAAAAATAATTTTCTTCAATTTATTTTAAATGAGTCACTTGCTAACTTCATGGAGTGCCCCCTGGTACTTCTATTTTCTGGGAGAGTAAATAACTGATTTACATTAACTTGTTCAAGCCCTTTCATGATTTTGTAGACTTCTATCATATCCCCCCTCAGTTGTCTCTTCTCCAAACTAAACAGCCCTAACTTCTTTAGCCTTTCCTCTGTTGTGTTTGTGGCATTGTGGACCCTTGGTCATTGGGCAGATGACTCCTCCACAGCGATAGGCTGAACTCAGATATCAGACACAGAACTGGATGGCGGGTTTATTGTACTGCTGTAGATAGATGGTGTAGATCAGGAAGGTCAGGAACTGAGATCCACAAGGTGCCAATATGTTCAACAGGCTCGGATGTAGAATCTTACCCAGATGTTCACGATAGGCAGGAGCCCGCAGTGCGGGTAATGCCGCGGTTGGTGGGTGGAGTTCGAGCATCAGATCATAGAGGTACTCACAGGACTGTAGGCGTCTTCCTGGTGATGAGATGGTGGGACCGAAGGTCCGTGATACAGGATACATAGACCGGTAGGCCCTCGAGGAGCGAGTACCTGATAGTCCGAGATCCTGAAATGGAGAAGAGAGAGAAGACCCCTGAAGAGTGGTTGTCTAATTAGTAGAGACCCTGAAGGTAGTTGGAAGCGAGAGACCCTGAGGAGCGAGGCCCTTGGAGTGAAAGTGGCGTCTAAGCGTGCAGCTTAGAGCAGTCAGAGTAGCTAAACTGAAGTCCTTGCTAACTCAAAGGTGGTAGCGAAACGAAGGCTTGATATACCCAGAGGTATTGACGTCATTGGTGGGGATGCCCCCGAGGTTCCCGCCATGACGTGTATTTGAGAGTAGGTGATGTGCGCGCGCCCTATGAGGTCACTGGAGAGAGCATGGTAGACTGGAACACCCATGCTAAGCTGGAGATGCCGAGGCCCTCGGCACTTGGCACCGGAGGCAGCCATCTTGCCCAAGTAAGGAGAAAAGGGAAAAAAAGAGGTAAGGCAGAGCGGTCGCAGCTGTCTACAATCGATGGATACAAGATCCTCATAGGTGCTGAGAACTGCCAGCCTACCTCAATTAGCAACAGAGGCTTTTCTCCAACTTTCTCCACCTGCAAAAGATGCCCGCCTGACCAGCTACCTCCCCAAGGACCACAGAGACGATCGTGCCACGCTGTTCCCCCACGGCTGACGCACCTGAAGTCATCCAAGCGTGCCAAGGGTCCATAAGCGCGGCGCAGGGCCTGGGTGAGTTGTGCTGAGAACTGCCAGCCTGCCTCGATTACCAACGGGGGCTTTTCTCCAACTTTCTCTGCCTGCAAAAGACGCCCGCCTGACCAGCTACCTCCCTGAGGACCACAGAGACGATCACACCGCCCTGTTCCTCCACGGCTGACACACCTGACATCATCCAAGTGCGCCGAGGGGCCATAAGCGCGCCGCAGGGCCCGGGTTGCACGCACAAATGTATGCCCGCACGTAGGTATTAAAATCCGGCCCTTTTTGCGACTCTTTTTAATATTTATCTTTGTTGCTTTACCATCTGCTTGCAGGTTTAGGAATCGTGCACTACATATATGCAGATGACATATAGCAAATTTTACCAATTGACACTATAGAAAAAAACTATGAAATTAGCAAATATATATCTTGACATTATTAAACAACTGTTAAATCAAATGGAATTAGTGATAAATATTGAAAAAACGGAATTTCTGCATTTAGAACAGAAAAGTATAAATTTAATTCAAACACCTATAATCCTAAAAAATAATCAGACAGTGGTATTAGCTGAAAAGGTGTGGAACCTTGGTGTAATTATAGATTCTGAACTTAACCTCATACAACATATATCAATGAAAGTGAAAGAAGGTTATGCTAAACTAATGGTACTTAGGAAATTAAAACCTTTTCCAACACTTTCCAATTTTAGAACAGTGCTACAAGCACTAATATTTGCAAGCACCGACTATTGTAACGCACTGTTATTAGGATTACCATATTTAACAATAAGACCGCTCCAAATTTTACAAAATTCTGCAGCACGAATACTTACTGGAAAAAGAAAAAGGGATCACATTACGGCAACACTGGCAGAGTTACATTGGTTACCAATAGAACAAAGAATACAATATAAAGCATTATGCACAATACATAAGCTAATTTATGATGAAAAAGTGGAATGGCTTAATACGGCACTACATTTACATGTACCTCAAATAAATCTCAGATCGGCTAATAAGGCATTACTGACTGTTCCATCTATTAAGACATCATGACTGACGCAGGTAAGGGACCGAGCTCTGTCCTTAGCAGGCCCTAATCTGTGGAATGCAATGCCCCTTGAGGTAAGACTACAAAGAAACTACAAATTATTTAAAGGAATTTTAAAAACCTGGCTTTTTAAACAAGCTTTTTATAATGAGAAAGGAGATAGCAAATAAAGGGCTGTGCATATTAGAATTTTTTGGCTACAAGATTGACTGGCAAATTTAAGCACTTAAAGAATTTTAATTTGTGTACATCTTTTATTTTTTGTTAGTCTTAACACTTTTATGTTATGATAATAATTTTATGATAGGGTTTACGATTTTTACATGTAGATTCCATTTCACATGTATTTAAGAACCAAGGGAATAGAACTATCTCAAATAGATTTTATATGCTACTGCTTTGTAACCGGATTTTAATGGAATGGCACTTTAAATATTTTATTTCATTTTAGTTATTTAATGTTATTTTATGTGCCTTAATGTAAACCGTTGTGATGGTAAATAATTTAACGACAGTATCAAAAACAATTAAATAAATAAATAAATAAATAAATAAATAGGGTGGCCGTTCCATGCCCCTTATCATTTTGGTCACCCTTTTTTGCACTTTCTGCAGTGCAGCTATATCCTTTTTGAGATGCGGTGACCAGAATTGCACACAGTAATCAAGGTGCGGTCTCACCATGGAGCAATACAGAAGCATTATGACATTCTCCGTTTTATTTTCCATTCCTTTTCTAATAATTCCTAACATTCTGTTTGATTCTTTGATCATCACAGCACACAGGGCCATCAATTTCAATGTATTATCCACTATGATGCCTAGATCTCTTTCCTGGATGGTAACTCCTATGATAGAATCTAACATTGCGTAACTATAGCAAGGGTTATTTTTCCCTATATGCATCTCCTTGCACTTGTCCACATTAAATTTCATCTGCCATTTGTTAGCCCAAACTTCCAGTTTCACAAGGTCCTCCTGCAATTCATCACAATCTGCTTGAAATTTAACTACTCTGCATAATTTTGTGTCATCGCAAATTTGACCACCTCACTTATCGTACCCCTTTCCAGATTATTTATAAATATATTAAAAAGCACCTGTCCAAGTACAGATCCCTGAGGCATATGTACATAAAACAGATTATAACAATAAAATAGCTTATGCAAAGACAAAAAACATAAAATCAAGGGTAAAACATTTTTGGAGAATAAGCAAGCCATGAATCAAGAAAGGATGCTAGTAAAACACCTGTCTAAAAAGCCATGATTTTAAAAGTCTTTTAAATGACTTTAAGCCATTTGCCTGTCTTAGTTCAATAGGAAGTGAGTTCCAGATAATAGGTGGGCTTTCTCCCATTGTGTCTTTGAGACAAAGTCTCTTAGTAATTATCACACAAGAAAAATAACCTTGTAACATACAGAAAAAAGTCGAGTATGATGGTGAATTTAATACCACAAGGCCCATTTCTTCTGCTTGTTTTCCCTACCCAGTGCAATACTGCAGATCCTCTATGCTTGTCCCTTGCAGTCTTGATTTCAAATTCAGTTTTAACCTGCCCCCTCCATTGGGAAACTGTTCCAAATATCTACCATATTGATGAAAAAATTACTTCCGAAAATTCCTCCTGAGTGTTGTGTCCGTTGGTTCCTGACGCCCTCTCTCCACCCTCCTTACCTCTTTGGCGCCTCCCTCTTCGTCAGCGGGAAGATTGGCTGCCGTGCTGTCCTTTTGTCTAGGTCCTCCGGCATCCCCGGACCAGCTAGACGCTGCAACCCACCATGTTTCCTGGAGGCCTAGGGGTGCGCGCGCGGTGCGGCCCCAACTGAAGTACCGGTGATGGCGCGAACCTCGGGGGCGTCCCCCAAAGATGACGTCACCTGCGACGGATATATAAGGTCTTAGAATTTGCTAACACATCGAGTTAGCAAGTAATGACTACGGACTCGCTTTGACTTTCCAAGCTACTCTGCCTCCTCGGACTTAGCAAGGGGTTTTGCTACCTAAGCTACTCTGCCTCCTCGGACTTACTAGGGGTACCCGTGCTCGGGGGCTTCGCTCTCTCCTTTGTTTTTCAGGTGACAGTCTGGAACCGGTACTCACTCCTTGAGGGCCCTCATTCCCAGACTTACTTGGTACTCTCTTCTGCCTGAAAGTCATCACTTACATCAGTGAGTTACCATCGCTCTCTCAGAGCTTTCCCTGGAACCAGGTACTAGCTCCTGGGCTTCTATGAGACATTGTGTGAGTGTTACCATCTGGTTCAGTACATGAACTCTGCATACCCTGCCTACTCACTATATTTCAGTTTCTCTACAGCTCAGCCTCCAGGGATCGCTGTTCCAGTATCTGAGGGACTACAGCCCAGCCGGGCATTCCAGCTCACTACTGCCACCTCTGGTGGTTCAGTATACTGTCTAATAAACTAGTGTGTGCCTGTCTCCATACTCTGAGCCTGACCGGTGGTCCCTCTTGGGATCTTCCCCCGGGGGTGTGGTCACCTGCCACCGGTCCAAGGATCCACCCACAACTCTCCTAAATAACAACAGATTGCTAATTCCAAGCAGACTGTTAACTTCGAACTGAACACTGAGTCTATTCCCACTCTAGCCTCATATCACTGAACTCTTATTCCTCACCTTGCTGGGCCTCAGTCATCAGTGCACCAACGTGTATCTATTAGCAGCCACACTCTTGTTGTGAAGTTGAGTAAAGGGTGACAATTTATAATGTAACTTTGGACCATTGGAACTCAAATGCCTTAAAGTCAAGGACTGTATACTATTCTGATGTAACCGAAAATAGCTTCTCTCAAGTGAATTCTACACATATGTCCAGCATCTGACTGCAAAAATGCTTTAGTGATTTCAGTCCATAGTGCAGTGTCTGATGTCTCTGCTGCTGCTGCTGACATATTACATCAAGAGAGGCACTCTCTGTGTTAGTGTGGCACGACCATCCGGTCCACCAGTAAAAGCCCTTAGGTCCATTCCCTGAGATTTAACACTTCTTGAGCTATCCCTATCTCGTGCCCTCTTCCCAGCTATTCCTTGCTTTATAACCCAGCCATTTTTCAGATTTAGGTATGGCTATTCTCTGTTCGGGCAAGACACCAAGCAGTAAACATGTATATTTTTTCCTCCCTAGTGAGGCCTTTTTCCCTCATCAGGTTTTTGCTTTTTTTGATTGGAGTCTCCTCTGTGCAGAGGATCTCTTGGAGTTTAGTTACAGAAAGGACCTCTTTTTCTGCTGGAACCCCTGTGGTATTCCCATTCTAGGACTGAAGACCAGTGAGACCATTCACTTCCTGAATGTGGCAAGCACCTGTGACAGGCTTGGCTGTGTGAGACAATTGAAGGCCAGAAGAATCTGATTTTGGAAGGGACTGTGTTTAAACTCTGTCCCTTAGGGAAAGCTCATCCTCTCTGCTTGGACTCAGAGGACAGGGGCTGAAGACCAGTGAGCCCATTCACCTCATGAAGGTGGCAAGCACCTGTGACAGTAGAACACCAGTCTGGTAAGATTTTGATTAGGAAAGTATTTAACATTTTTGTTTGAGGAGGCTTTTTGAGCCACCCCTCCTCACTGGGAGCCACGTTGGAATAGCAGGTACCACAGACTTTTCAACTGAGGAGTTACCAGTTTCAGAACATCAAAAAGGTTCAGCAAGATCATGGAGACTCCATCTGGATCACCACCCAAGGGACCAGTATACAGGGCTGGGTGATCGGTGAGAATTTGGAGATTGAGGTAGGACAATTTTTGTCCATACTAAAAGGAAACCTCTGACATAGGAATCCCGGGTAAGCCACTGGGAGAGCTTTTAGTGCACAAGTTCCCTTACCATGAGAAGCTCAACCAGTTTACTGAAAAAAAGGACACCTACCCAGAATGAAACACCCTAACTGTACAAAGAGGCATCTCTAACTCCACACATTTAAAATGGATTTTAATTTGCCTTTAACTGATCAGTAAATTATTATTTAACACACAGTGCCTGGTCCTGCCTGTTTCTTACTGTAATTCCCTTCAGGAATTGCCATAGCTACCATCATACACAAGAGATAACTCAGACTGTCTGGACCGTAGACGAGAGTCTCACCCCATAAAAAGGACAACCTCTGGGATAGAGAGCTCAGGATCTGGGAGGAGTGAGCCAGAGCAGTTGTGAAGAGAAATACATTAGTTTGTGTGCCCTGGGACTTAAAACACCCCACCAAGGGTTACATTAGAATCAATGTCCACTGTACTTTCCTACACTAGAAAAAGTCACTCTCTTTAGATCCTCTCTCTTCATTCTAGGGAAGGTTCTAGCCATTTTCTCACAGGATCTCTGCATGGTCTCCACCGCAGCTATACTGGCAACTCTCCAATCTAGGGAAACTACAGGAACCTTTACACAGGCGTCTCTCTAGACCCACTAATGAACAATCACATGCTGGGAAATCATGTGGGGTGTGCCGGATTATAATATTGCCTAGTTAAAGGACTGGATAAATACAATCTAGGGCTGGGCTACATCTTGAAATTTCTTTCCATAAAAAGAAAAGCTTTAATCATTTATACTTTTTAGGTAACTGAATTTTTTTTATCATACCTATCCTTCCTGTCCTTTCTGACAGGGGAGGTATGTCAGAAGGTTTCAGAGGAGGATATGTAAGCAATGAGCATAGGTAAAGTAGGTCCCTAAATCTCAATTCACAGTGCTTGTGGTACACTGCCAAGCTTCCCCAAGCCCCATCCAAAATACTTAGGAAGTTATTATTAATATTAAATACTGTTATTCCACTATGGCTTTAAGTGCTTGCTAAATTTATATTTAAAGAGATCCACAGATCTTCTGATTTACAATACCTTCCTCTTGGGGTTGCTATTGTGGGTACTCACCATATTTCCTATAGATTTTCATAAATATATTTTAGTGGTATCATCCTCATGGTCCTATCTAGGAGACTTTATCTTTCCATTTGAAAATCACAAAATATCTGTCAGTGGGACAGCTTGCCCGCATCAAGGTTTCATCCTCCCCTTGCAGGTGAAAAATACTCTAGAAGCAGCAGGAAAAGGAGTAAATCATGCTTTCTGAAGGACTTGTTCCATTGGGATTAAAACATGCTGTGATAAAGCCAATACTGAAAAATAAAACAAGTAGAATTGACAATAGGGATAACTATTGTCCTATTTCTAACTTGTCTTTTCTTTCAAAGGTACTTGAAAAAGTTGTGTTAACCCAACTAGTGAACCATTTGGAAGACCAAGATATTCTTCTACCAAATTAATTTGGATTTAGGAAACATCATTCAGCTGAGACTCTACTCCTCTCCTTAATGAACGATGTTTTACGAGGATTTGATTCTAGTGAATCTTATTTTCTTGTGCTAATTAATTTAACAGCAGCCTTTGATACTGTGGATCACACCCTGTTATATCATCAGTTGATCAACATTGGGATTGATAGAAATGTACTCAGATGGTTCTCTTCCTTCCTATTTAACAGGTCATATCTGGGCAATCACATATCTGAAACTTTCCATATAGATACAGGAGTCCCTCAATGTTCATCCCTATCGCAACCTTATTCAATATATCTATGCCTCTCCAGTGTAAATTACTGGCGGGTCTAGGGATTTCATTCTTCTTGTATGCTGATGACAAGCAGTTTTACATTCCAAGTTCCAAATCATTTGAGCATACAGTGTCGACGCTATCAGACTATATGAAAGCTATTCAGCAAGTCCTGTCTAAACTTAAACTAACATTAAATCCCAATAAGACTGAAATAATTTGGCTAAGGAGAAATTTGTCTATGGTTAAACCACCGGTTCTGGACTTGGGGAATTTTCAAAATACCCCCTCAAATCAAATACGTGATTTAGGCCTGGATTCTCTAATACCGCCGGGCTCTTTGAATCGTGCGGTACAGGGGGGCAGGGGGCGAAGTGGGGGGCAGGCCTGCGAAAGCCAGCAGCGATCGCACCTCTGCGGTGCAATCGCTGCTGGCTTTCGCATCCAATAGCGCCATCATAAAAGGTGGTGCTATTGGGTGCAAAATTGGCAGCGAAAGGGGTTCTTACCTTTTCGCTGTCCGTGATGTCTTTGCGGCGTCCACCCCGGTGCTGCCCTAACGCCTCCTGTTCCAGTCTTGACCCCACCTCAACTCCACTCCCATTTAGTGACCGCACGCAAAAAGTCCCTTTTCGCGTGCAGTCGTTTTGGAAAATGACCCCCTTAGGGAGCCAGTTAGATGAAAATCTTACTATGAAAAAGGTTATGCCAAGTAGTGTATATTACAACGGCTGAAACCTTTATTAACTTTTGAGGATTTTTGTGCAGTATTGCAAATGTTTATTTTCTCAAACCTAGATTAGAATACTGAATCTCTCCATTACTGGGTTTTCCTGCATGTCTTTTAAAGCCCCTACAATTATTACAAAATGCCTCAGCTAGACTCTTATTAGGAACTAAAAATTTTGATCACATTACACCCACTCTGATTTCACTGCACTGGCTACCAGTAGAATCTTGAATATATTACAAAGTATTAATGCTAATATTCAACATAATTCTTTCCAGTGATTCTGCTGATAGTTATGAAATTACAACTACACACACCGCAACAAGCACTAAGATCTGCAGGGTTTTAAGTCCTTTTCTGATTGGTTATTGCTAGCTGCTCTGTATGTTTTAAATGTTCTTACTAGACCTGTTCTTGCCTTGCTCTCTCTCTCTCTTTGTGTTATCTCTCCTCTTAAGAACATAGAACACGCATGTTATAAAATTGGCATGTGCCAGGAACCTCGCACACACGGATGTGCGCGCGGGTCTTAAAATCACCCCTATGTCTACTTGGTTAATAACAGTTTATGTACTTCTGCTGCAGGATCTTTTCCAAGTCATTTTTAAACTTAGCTATGCTAACTGCCTTAACAACATCTTTTTGGCAATGAATTCCAGAGCTTAATTGTGTGTTCATTGAAAAAGTTTGCTCCAATTTGTTTTGAATGTACTACTTACTAAAGTCATGGAGTGTCCCCTAGTCTTTTTTTTTTTTTGAAAAAGTAAATAACTGATTTACATTTACCTATTCAATTACACTCATGATTTTATAGACCTCTATCATATCCCTCTTCCTTAGCCTTTCCTCCTAGGGTTTCCAATCATTCTATTCCCTTTATCATTTTGGAAACCCTTCTTTGTACCTTTGCAAATGCAACTATATCTTTTTTGAGATACAGCAACCAGAACTGCACACAATACTCCAGATGTGGCCTCACCATGGAGTGATACAGAAGCATTATGACATTCTCTGTTTTATTCTCCATTCCTTTCCTAATAATTCCTAACATTTTGTTAATTTTTTTGACCATAGCCCCACACTGAGCTAAGGGTTTCAAGGTATTGTCCTCTATGATACTCAGATCCTTTTCCTGGGTGGTAACTCTTTTTATTGGTTCCTTGACCCAAAGCATCCTAGAACTGTTTACTGCCTGGAGGGATTTTCTATTGTAGAAAAGGCTGTTCAAGCTCACAACTCATCCTGAGTCCTCCTACAAGCTCCTAGAAGCATCACTTTTTCATCATCCACAGCTTCTACCACAGTTTCAGTTGTTTTTCTCTGACTACTGGGCTTCCAGAGACTTATAGAAGCTGAATCAGGCTCAACTCTCTGTATGACTATTTTTGGAGCCTTGCCATTCACAGTGTGTTGAATTGTTTATTATTCCAATAAATGTTGTTTGGTATTCATGAACTAAGTTTCTTTGGTATCTGAAGTTGGGGAAAAGGTTTAACTGTCAAGGAACTCAAGCTAAGAAACTTTATTCCAAGGGCAGCACTATATAATATGTCAAACTTACCATATATGTATGTATGTATATCCTGTATATATATACATACACACACATACCATATTGAGTATGCCAGGAGGTGGAAAAGTTATCTGGGTAAGTAAGTTATCTGGGTAACTTTACTTTTATATTCAACAGAAATTAACTGGACATGCCCAGCTACCTGGAGAAGGCTATCCAGATAAATTTAGGACAGCCATCTGCCACAACAAGACTTAACTGGATAAATTTAACTGCATAGCACTGAATATCAGCTCTAACCAGCTGAAGTTAAGCCCAGCCTCTGGAATGCCCCAACACTGCCTCCTTTGTATCCAGCTAAATATTGTACTGGTAATGAATTACCTGGACAAAATTTAAATGGAAAGTGAGGGGAAATTTTTGAAACCAAAGTTTTGTCCGTGTAACTCCTGAAGTTACTTGGGCAAAACTTTTGAATATGAATCTCATATAGATAGATGGATATTTGCATTTTTTTCAGTGTTACACCCTCTTGCCATCTTTTATAGATAATGTAGAATGAATAGATATATTTCAGAATTTTAGCTAAAACAGTTCCCATGGTAATGTAGGTAGGTAATATAAATGAGGGTGTGATATAAGAAAGCATACTTGAATATGTACAAAATTGATTGTCATTCTGAATTTAAAATGCTTTTTAAAATGATGTTAAATTAGCATATTCTCTTCTATGGATAATTCTAAAAAATATACAAATTTAGTAATTCTATGCTAATGCACAACTGGCTTCCATGATAATTTTACGGGCATTTGTAGTGCTTTGTATTATGTAATCAGCTGGAAGTACTTGGAATAACTTTAATGTTTATGCTATTTTTAATACAGTTCTTTCAATATCTAAACATCAGCAACCATAATCCATGTATTCTTGGCTTAGAATTTAATATTTTGGGTTTTTTCTTTTACACATTATTTTAAATTTATCAAATGCAGTGATGATAATTTGTTTTAAATCTGCTACCATTTAGTTTCCTATTGTGTCAACTAGTCCTAGCACTATTTGAAAAGAAAAATGTCCATTTCATAGTAATTTTTGTTCCACAATAGTCATGATTTTTTTAAACATCTATTGTTTCCTTTCTTAGCTGTCTGTTCTCCAAGATCAGGGGTGGGCAAGTCCGGTCCTCGAGGGCTGCAAACCAGTCGGGTTTTCAGGATACCCCTAATGAATATGCATGAAATAGATTTGCATACAACTGAGGCAGTGTATATGCAGGTCTCTCTCAGGCATATTCATTAAGGATATCCTGAAAACCCGACTGGTTTGCAGCCCTCGAGGACCGGACTTGCCCACCCCTGTCCAAGATGAAGGGCCCTAAACCTTTTTTGCATAAGGTAAGACATTCCTTTCCTTTTATCATTTTTGTTGCCCTTCTGAATACCTTATCTGGCCCTGCTGGATCTATTTTTAAGATGTAGTGACCTGACTTGCACAAAATACTCTCCATAGATCTCTGCAGAGGCTTTACGATATACACAGTTTGGTTTTCTGTTTATTTCCAAATAATTCCTAACATTCTATTTGCTTTTATGTTCGTTGCACACGGAGCATTCCAATGTGTTCTCCTCAATAACTCCAAGCTCCATTCCCTGTGTGGCTACCTCATCGATACATCCTTGCTCTGTAGTTTTAAGGCAGCAATGACACAATAACAGTCTGTGAGAGCCTCAAAGCTGTAAAAAAAGGGTTTTGATCTGTGAATTCAAATCAAAAGGGTTGTTAACCTCAAAGAAGCTTCTGAATAGTCTGGTCTTTGGACAGACTAACCACATCATTGATGTTACACCTGTCGGTCGCAGACGGCTGCAACCTCTCATGCTCACCTCTTTTCTTGCTGCATCGTCAATCCTTGGAAGAATGGCGGCCTCCGCCAACGACCGCTGACCTCCCAGGCATCGCCGGGATGCCATGGGCACTGCCAACCACCATCTTGATCCAGGAATTACCTAAGTGCACGCGCGCACGGGCATTCTTTGTATATGTCATGCTGGTAACCTTGGGGGCGTCCCCTCCGCATGATGTCACCGCCTTGCTATATTTAAGCTGACTGACCCTATGCTTCGACGAGATAGCAAGGAGTTCCCTCATTGCTGAATCCGATCCATACTTGGACTTCCGGTTCCAGATCTCTGCCTTGGAGTGTGACGCACTGGGTACCTGCTCCTCCGGGGCCTTTCCGCGTTCCTGCTATCCGGGAGGGCCTTCCTGCCTTGGACTACTACCTGTTCCGCTCCTTGGGACAATCTCCTGGAACTACCTTTGTGAGTACTAGACTTTGGACTTCAACATTGCCTATCCTACTGAGGAATCCTCTACAGCATACCCCATGCTGGGCCACTACCGTATCCTCTCCAGTAGGAGTCGCTACAGGATACCCTGCACTGCAGGGTATTACTACACCTTCCACAGGATCCTCATCCTGGGTCCTGCACCTCAGACTATCTTCTCATAATCTCTATAGTACAGACATCCTCGGTGTACCCCACTCTGCAGGCCACTACCAAATCTGCACATCTGAAATATTTGCTCCAGAGACTGTCCGGCATACCCCTCTCTGTGGGCCACTACCGGACTTTCACATCGGGGGTTTACCCCTCTGCTCAGAACTGTTCTTATTTCCACCTCCCGCTCCGCGGGCTTGCTTTCCTTCCTGTATAATAAAATCTCTACCATATAGCTGTGTCCGAGACCACTGAGACCATGCCTACCGATGGTGAGGCTCACAGGGCTCCTCCCTATGGGTGGAGACTTCTCTCCCCTCGGCCCAGGGTTCACATTCTTACCAAAAACATAACAGATTGCTAACTCCATGGACCCGGCTCAGGTCTCAGCCATCCAGACCATCCCTGACCTAGCCCAATGACTCTCCGAGCAGCAAAAGACCTTAGAGACTATGGCTAATGCCTTCAATCAGTTAAGCTCTCAGCTGGACTCCGCCTCGACATCTGTCAAGCCCACTTCTGTTTCACAGGTGTTGCCTCTGAGACTCTTCGTGCCATTGTCAGCACCTACTCATTTTACAGGTTATCCCCTGTTATGTAGGGGCTTTCTAAATCAGTGCTGTATGCACTTTTCACTGCAACCTACCTACTTCCCAGATGTAGTGTCTAAAACTACGTATATATTGACCCTCTTGGATGGGAAAGCCCTGGCCTGGGCATCACCTCTTTGGGAGCCTAATGATCCAATTCTCAGTGATTTGACAGGCTTTCTTGCACTATTTCATTCTGTATTTGACAACCCTGCTCACTAGACTGTGGCTAGATCCTCACTCCTGCACCTACAACAAGGTACCAGAACTTTGACTGAGTATGTTATTGAGTTCAAAACCTTTTCTTTGGAATTACATTGGGACCTGTGGTGTCTGCGGGCTATTTTCCTGGAAGGCCTTAACTCACGCATCAAAGATGAACTAGCAGCACGTGAGCTTCCTGAAACTCTGAACTCTCTCATTGACCTAGCTAGGTGTGTTGATCTTCGCCTGTGTGAGTGATCTCAGGAGATTAAGGGCCCTAAGAAGATGCCATCGGGGGTTCTGCGCTCTCGTCCAATGCCTGTGATCCAGACTACTCCTGTATCCACTATCGAAGAGGAAGAACCCATGCAATTAGGATGTAGTCACCTATCAGCTAAAGAGAGGTGTCACCGAAAAAGATTAGGCCTCTGTATGTACTAGAGATGTGCATTCGTTTTTGACGAATTAGATAATTTCAACAAAATTGTCTACTTCGGCATGGTTTGGAGGACCCGAAAAATGATCGGGTTTTTTCCGAAATTTTGGAAAAAATCGTTTTTTGGGTTAGTGCGCACTAACTCGAAAAACCATGGTCCCCGAAAAAAAAAAGGACTGAACTGCGGGAAAACAAAATTTCCTGCAGCGGGCCGAAAACAAAGCATGACACAAAAATAAAAAACGATGCACATCTCTAGTATGTACTGCGGACAACCTGGCCATGCTGTGCCCTCCTGCCCTATCTGTCTGGAAAACTCTCAGACCTAGGATCTGCCGGAGGACTCCTCCTAGGTCTATTTTCTCCATCTCCTCCACTGACACTTCCAGTCTCCATTAACTTGGAAGCTAGTGGACTCCGGTGCCGTTGGGAACTTTATACTCAGACAACTCGTGGAGCACCTGCGAATCCCCTCTATTCAGACACCCACACCACTGCTATTATCATCAATTCATGGCGAGCCATTACCTGGTGAGTTCACCTATTCCACTCAGCCTATTCAACTTCACACGGGATCTCTGCACAAGGAGACCATTTTGTTTCTGTTCCTAGACAAGGCAATACACCCGGTGGCACTCGGACTACCATGGCTACAAATGCACACACCCCAATTCAACTGAAGCATCTTATAACTATCTCAATGGGGTAAATCCTGCCATGGAAAATGCCTAGAGTTGGTGACTCCTATGCCTTGCCTGACCACTACCACCTCTCTTTCAGGCCTACTGCTGCAGTACTCGTCCTATGAAGATATATTCTCAAACAAAGCGGCAGACACTCTACCACCTCATCGATTTTTTGACTGTGCCATAAACCTACTACCTAATACCGAGCCTCCCAGAGGAAGGGTGTACCCACTTTCTTTGTCGGAAACCAAGGCTATGTCTACCTATATTCAAGAGAACTTGGAGAAGGGCTTCATTCGGCCTTCTAAATCTCCTGCTGGGGCTGGGTTCTTTTTTGTTGGTAAGAAGGATGGTTCCCTTCGCCCATGCATAGACTACCGCAGCCTGAATGGGATCACTATGAAGGATCGCTACCCTTTGCCATTGATCTCTGAACTCTTTGATAGGCTCCAAGGAGCCAAAATATTCACTAAACTGGACCTCAGAGGGGCATACAACTTGGTACGGATACGCCAGGGCGATGAATGGAAAACAGCATTTAATACCGTGATGGCCATTTTGAATATTTAGTCATGCCCTTTGGTTTTTGCAATGCCCCGGCCATATTTCAAAACATGATGAATGAAATCTTCAGGGACATGCTGTACAGCTGTGTAGTAGTGTATCTAGATGACATACTGGTTTTTTCTCAAGACCTCCAGACCCATCAATTGGATGTTGCTAAGGTTCTGCAAAGAGTAAGAGATAACTACTTAAATGCCAAATTGGAAAAATGCTCTTTTCACCAGGAATCTGTCCCCTTTTTAGGCTATGTGGTTTCCAGCCAGGGGTTCCAGATGGATCAGCAGAGTATCCAGGACTGGCCCCAACCTACTGGTCTTAAAGCTCTGCAAAGATTCCTTGGGTTCACTAACTACTACAGATCCTTCATTCATCACCATTCTACCTCGACCGTGCCTCTGACTGCCATGACGAGAAAGGGAGCCAACCCCTCTCAATGGTCTCCAGAAGCCGTGACGGCCTTCCAGGAACTCAAGAAGGTGTTTCTTCTAGAGCTGTGCCTATGCAACCCAGGTCCTCGATGACCCTTCATCGTCGAGGTGGATGCCTCTGAAGTTGGTGCTGTCCTTAGTCAACACTCGGACAACCACTCCTTACATCCTTGCTCATTTTTTTTTTGCGACGCTTCTCTCCTGCTGAGTGAAACCACGGGATTGCAGACACGGAGCTACTAGCAATTAAATTAGCATTTGAGGAATGATGCCCATGGCTCGAGGGTGCACAACATCAAATCATGGTTTACACCGACCACAAGAAACTTGAATACTTACGTCATGCGCAACATCTAAATCGCAGACAAGCTCGCTGGTCCTTATTTTTCAACTGCTTTGACTTCCTTTTGAAGTACCGCCCTGTGGACAAGAACACCCGTGCTGACGTACTCTCCTGTTCCTTCTGAACGGAAGATGTCTCTGACATTCCGCGTCATATCATCGACCCTACTACTTTCTGCTACACACACGGTTCCAGCCGGAAAGATGGTGGTTCTTCAGACACTCAGGAAAAAGATTCTCAGATGGGCACATGACTCTCTGCTCACAGGCCATCTTGGGCAATCCAGAACCCTTGCCACACTGCAAAGATTCTACTGGTAGCCCACCATGAAAAATGATGTCCAAGCCTACATTGAGTCATGCCCTATTTTCGCTCTACAGAAACCACTGGCCGGTCGTCCCTGGAGACTTCTCCAACCACTGACCACTCCGAGTGAACCGTGGACCCATATAGCCACTGACTTTATTGTCAACTTACCAGTGTCCAATGACAATAATACCATCTGGGTCACTGTTGACCGCTTTTCAAAAATGGCTCATTTCGTGGCTCTACCTGGGTTACCTTCAGCCCCAGAATTAGTGAAGCTATTCATCTAACATGTCGATTGTATTCATGGACTGCCAAGACACATCCTCTCTGAGCAAGGGGTCCAATTCACAGTGAAATTCTGGAGATTTCTCTGCAAGAAATTTGATATTTCCTTAGATCTTACATCAGCTTACCATCCGCAGGCCAATGAACAGACAGAGAGGATGAACCATATGCTAAAACAGTTTGCTCCCCTGGGCTGAATTTGCACTAAATTCTCACCAGTCGGCTTCAACCGGTTCGCCACCTTTTCAAATCATCTATGGATATCAACCTCTGCCTCCTTTACCAATGCCTCTGATGGTATCATCACCCACAGCACAGGCCTCAGCGCAAGAACTGCACCAACTCTGGGAACATACCAAACAACTTCTCCAAAAGGTTGGGCAAAAGGCCAAGAAGTTCTAAGATGCTCATCACTGAACAGCTCCGTAGTTCCAACCTGGAGATAAGGTATGGCTCAGTACCCACTTCATCTGCCTAAAGCTGCCTTCTGCATGATTTGCGCCCAGATCCATAGGACCCTTTGCTGTGCTCCGCTGCCTGGGCCCCATCACTTAAGAAGATACATGATGCCTTACCTGACTATATTGACTACCAAATTGCTGGAAATTAACACAGTCACAAGTTAAAATACCAGCTTTCCTGGCTGTCTTGCACATGATATAGGAGGGGTAGCCAATAGGTAAGGGTTTAGTGCCATTTAGAACTGAACAGTATTGTTACTTAAGTTCAGAGCTCAACATTCAAGGTGACATTCTGTTCCAGGTACAGAGAGCTGTAATTCCAGAATCCATGCACAAAGAAGTAACTCCAGAAATACATGCATTCCACTTAGGGATTGATAGTTGCCTTTGGTGAGCAGAGAGTATTAGGGATGTGAATCGTGTGCCCATCATTTTAACGATCTGGATCGGCTGGGGGGAGAAAGAAATCTGATCGGCATGATTTTTTTGGTAAAAAAATTGTTTTTCTGAATAGTGCACACTAACGCGAGTTAGTGTGCACTATCAAAAATTGTTACTTAATGGTTTAAAAGTAACATTTGAGGAAATGTTCGTTAGCTAGAGGTGCACACTAAGCCGCGCATGCTTAGTGCTGTCCCCCGTGGCCATTTTGCTACCAAATATAGCACGCACTAGCCAGAAAGAGAAAAAAAGTGCCAGCAGGCTGCAGCAGTGACAGTGCCAGCAGTAGCCACTAGCCAGTAGCCAGTCTAGGCTCAGCCTGCTCTTTAAATTTAACCACTGTAAATATAATAAATGAATAATAAAGTTTTTTGTTTAGTTTTTTTATAGTATGTTAATGTTTTGAAGCTCAGGTTGCAAGTTTCTTTATTAAATGTTTTGTTTCACTAAAGTAGAATATAGAGAAGTACTTAATTTCATTTCATGTAAAGTTTCTTTAGTTTAATACACAAAGTACTTCATTTTATTTTATTCTACTCTAGTAAAAAAAAAGAAGTTTAGTTTAACACAGGAACTGCAAACTTGAGCACAGTGAATGGGGGGGGGGGGGGGGGGGGGGGGGGGGAGGGTGGAGAGGGATGTGAAGGGGGAGACAGCCCCTGCATTCAGCAGCTCTGATTTTCTGAAGAGATCTGTCCTTCAGAGACCAGGGAGTGGGACTGCTTGGCCATTCACCTCCCCCTTTCCCTTCCCTTTGTCAAGCTACCAACCGTTTCCATTTCCCATCCCCAATATATTAAACCATCACCTCAGTGGGAACCTTGGTAACATCAGTAAATAAGAGGGCAGCCAATAGGAATACATATTCATTCCTAACTGACCTTAACTGACCTGAAAAGTGTCAAATTGTATCATTTTCTGTTAGTGCACACTAACAATGGGTAGTGCGCACTAAGACGATTAATGATTTTTTAAAGATAAATCGGGGGAATTTCTATTGTTTCGCACTCTTTAACGATTAATGACGATATTAAAAATATCGGACGATAATTTAAATCGTTAAAAAACGATTCACATCCCTAGAGAGTATGTTATTTGTCAGCAATGCTTGCACAGCTGAGAACTGGAATCCTTATTGTCCCATCTCATCCCTGGCCACCCATAGAAAAGGTAAGTCATTGTTAGTGTTTGTAAGGATTTGGGTGGAACCCTAGACTCTGTGGCTGCTGAACATGCCCATGGGGGAAGTCCTGTGAGGGGCCACAGTTCAGGCTCAGCTTTAGGACACACACATAGTCAGATCTTTTATTAAACGGTATTGAGGAGCCACCAGAGGTGGCGGTAGTGAGCAGGAATGTAGCCCGGCTGGGCTTGTAGTCCCTCAGGCTCTGGAATAGTGATCCCACAATGGTTGTGCTATAGTGGAGAGAAACTGAGATCGTGAGTACAAGCAATATATGCAGGGTTCAGGAATAGAGCCTCATTGGTATAGTACTCGCACAGCGGTGTTTTGGTATGGAGCACAGGTGCTGAAGTAAAGGCAGGCCCTTGAGGAGCGAGTACCTAGTTCCAGGGAACAGCTCTGAGAGAAGTAGATGGTAACTCACTGATGGTATAGGCAGCAGTGTTTTCCAGGTAGAAGAGAAGACCAGGTAGCGAGTCCAGGAACATGGGCCCTCGAGGAGTATCGGTTCAAGATAGCGACCTGAAAGAGAAGAGAGAGAGAGGCCCCCGAGGAGCGAGGCCCCCGAGGCATGGGTAACACAAATAGTGAAGGCAGAGTAGCTAGGTACGGAGAGTGAATCCCATCCATTAGGAAACCTTTGCTATCTCGACAGCTAGCAATCATGTAGGCTATTTGTATCCAAGATGCATGATGTCATCACAGGGAGACGCCCCTGAGGTTCACACCAAAGAAGGTACTTGAAGCAGGGCCGTGTGGCGCGCATGCCCTAAGGCAACTGGACAGCATGGCGGGATGCAGCGCCCAAGCCAGACCGGGGACGCCGGAGAGGACGGCAGGCAGATGCCGTGGCAGCCAAATGTCCGTCAACCGCAGGAGGAGTCGCCAGAGAGGTAAGGAGGGTGGAGTGGAGACGTCAGGACGCGACAGTCGTAACAGTCACTGATCTGATAGACTTCCTGTAAGGGTGTCACCAAAGAGATCAATATTCAGAAGGAATTTTCCAGCTCAGCTCTGGATTTAGCCAGACAAATATGAGGTTTAAATAATTTCCCCTGCTGACTGGATAAGTTTTAGCCAGGCAAGTAATCAGTTAGTTACACCTTAGTTAGATAATGAAAAGGTTGTGAGGGGGACATTGTGGGAGTAGTGCTTCAACTTAGCCAGGCAATGCTGAACATCATTGCTACCCAGCTAAGTTTATCCAGCTAACTGGGCAATGCATCAAGCCATGGTAATGCTCTATCGCATAATATATGCTATATATCTTACTATAGAGCACTGTTGTGGAGATATTGCACAATATGAGCGATATTTTGGATAAACTCACCCTGGCACCCTCCCCTATTCATAATGCCTATGGGAAGAATGGATTAGTTTCATAGGTGCTATTTCATCCAAGACAGAATGAAGATGATCAACTAATTACTGGTTCCTCTACATTGGAATCTGAAGGGGAGGGCAATGAAGGTAGCCAGTGTACAAGCAGATGTTCCGGGTCAACACCACAACTCTCAGAATGAGCTTTAATTTTAAAACCAGGAATAGTAATTGTACAATGAATCAGATAGTGGTCAGACCACTATTTGAACAGGAGTGCATGAAACTAATGATGATTGATGAGGAATCCCCTCACAACGCACAAAGATCAGCTCTAATATATGGCCTAGTTGGTGTATTTGTGAGTGAACAATCTGTTTCCACCTAAGGAGTACATGGATGAAAGAAAAAACTCACAGCTGGATGAGAGCGGGGAAGCATCATTGTATAAATTGAAATCTCCTAGGACTATGCTGTGAGGCAATGCCCTAGTGTTCCCTATTTACCTGTGCAGGACCAGGCTAGACACATGGTCCACCTTAAATACCTTAAGGAGAGAATGTTCTATGGGCGGGATCCTGCAGGGCTCACAGGGCATAACTAGAGACTGGGGAATAAGAGCTGGGATACAGGTGGGGATTACCAGACCAGGCCCATGTCTTTGGGAAGAAGGCAGCTCCTGTAATATAACTCTGTCCAAAAACTGAGCTGAGATGAAGCTGTACAAATTATGAGTAGACAGAGTACACTGTCTGAAGATAAAGACAGTGTAATGTTGTGCATAAGATTGAAGCTGAGAATAAAGATTATGTTTAAAAAAAAGGCTGGAGGCAGACTGAATTTCTGCCTCCAGGCCTATGGGAATCACTGCTCATCCCCTCATATGGTATTTTTGATATTGATTTTGGCTGCAAGCAAAAGATCAAACAGAGATGAACAGTTATCAGAAAGATAGGCTGTAAATCAAGCATAAACTTCAATTTTGTGATGAGGTCAGAAAGTGTATCTCAAGAGTAGTTGAGGTTTCATTTGGTGTAACTGTCAGATCAAGAGAGACATTGGCCACTATTAAAAGGCCACCACCACTTCCAATTGTACATGGCTTAAAGAAAACTATGTACCCAGACTCATTTGTTATATTTTATGCATACATACAACCTCTCACCTAAAGGCAGATAATCATACATGTGGCACTCAGTGCATAAGACTGGACAGCCCTGATCTCGCTGCTGGGCTTCTTTCTGTATCTTAATTTGTTGAGATGATAAAGTCTTAAAGGCTGACTAAGGAATAGGTTTATCTTCATTTAAGGGTTATTAAATGTGATTGGGTTTTAAACGGTATTTCAAAAGTGTCTTAGAGCTAGCTAGATTCATCATTTTGCTATAAATTTCTTGAGAATGGTACCCATGATAAAAAGAAAAGGGACAGGGTTAGGGTAATTTTCCAGATACTACAGCATGCTATTTTACTGCACTGTGCATTAAATTTATTACACCTGTGATATTTTCACTTTGTGAAGCGAGAGAGAGAGAGGGACTCTTTGTAAGGCTCTCATATAAGTAAACTATTTATACCACTGTAAGAGGGGCAATTAGAAATTTGGGGTGAGGTTTTGGTGGTGGCCTAGGTCTTGGGGGGGCAGTTTTACATGCACAGTCAGAGGTAACAACAGCACAGTAGACATCAGTGAAGATTTGATGTGATTTGGAGTGTTGACAGGTACACAAAGATAAGATTTGTACATTGCACGCTTAACCTAGCTTGATAGCACTGATGTCTACTGTGCTGTTCATTATGGATGTGCATTCATTTTGGACAAATTAGACAATATCAACGAAATTGTCTAATCGTCCTGGTTCAGACAACCTGAAAAACGAATGCAATTTTTCCGAAATTTCGGAAAAATTTGTTTTTCGGGTTGGCGAAAATTTGTTTTACGCGCTAACTTTAAAATGTTAGCGCGCACTAACTCCCGTTAGTGCATGCTAACTTTAAAATGTTAGTGCGCACTAACAGGAGTTAGCAAGCACTGAATCCGTTAGTGCGCATTAACCCGAAAATCAGGGTCCCCCGAAAAAAAAAAGCTTGAGCCACAGAAAAAACAAAATTTCCCGCAGCGGGCTGAAAATGAAGCCTGAACCGAACGATTTTACTGCTACACACTTCTACTGTTCAGACCTTTGACTGTGCATGTAAAACTGATCCCCAAAACCAAGGACATCACCAAAAACATACCCCGCGTTACTAGTTGCCCTCTTACAGTGGAATAAAAAGTTGACTAATATGTGTGCACCTCCCCAGAGGTGCTCTTTGTCTCTCTCTCTCTCTGACTCTCTCTCTCTCTCAACAGGATTTGTGATATTTATCGCAAATCCCATTTCGGGCATAATGCCATGAAAAAAGTGTAGTTATTTCTGGCATGATAGTGTGCATTTTGCTATTACACACAATGTTAAACACCCTTCAGTTTTATAAACTCTGCCCCAAACTCCTCCCTTTTAATTACATTTTTAGAATTTGCATATGCATCTGGCATTTTGTTATTTATTGCATGTGTTATGGCATTATCATGGGCGTCAGGGCCCTAAAGCCCGAGAAAGCGCCCTAATGCAATTTGATGAATGACCCCCTTAAAATCTATGGGGTGAATTTTAAAAGAGCTGCTCGCATTAATAGGCCCACATACATGAGTATCTGGGGCAAGTGCTAGCAACTCTTATTTTAAAATGATTCCATTATGCCCGTGTATTTTCATATACAAGAACCCAATGCATGGAAGAAAAGAGGTGGAGTTAGGGTATGTTAGGGGCATTCCGGGGTAGGGCCAACATTTACACATGTAAATACAGATTTTAAATCCAACATTAAGAGTGTGCTTTGTGCTGTTACCCATGCTTATTTACTTCTGCTCTTAATGAGGTGTAGGTCCGAAGAACACTAGTTTTAGGCCTAAACCAACTGGGTGAAGGGTCTCTAGGGAGTACAGGCTGAAGAACCAGGAGAGTCTCAATGACCAAGAGACTGGGCAAACTTATGAACTAATTGGTCAAACTGCCTATTTCTTTGTGCGTGCATGTTTTAAAATCAGCTCAGAAGGGTGCATTAAAGTTGACAAATTCTTAAGGAAGCAACATGAATAACGTTTTCTCATGTAACCACCTAAAATTAGGAGCACAGATATACATGCTAAGTGTATTTTAAATCATACAAGTGCCCTTGCATGGACGATTCAAAATTCCTGCTTATGTGCAATCATGCACGCATATGTGCATATAAGGCGCCTATATACTTGTTTTAAAATGACCAGCCCTGGTTTTTAAATTTGATAACTAGGTGATTAGTTATAATGAATGACAAGAAACAGAACTAAAATTAGACTATTATTAAAATCAGAGTTAATTGATTGTTATTTTAAATGACTAATTGACTTATTTTGAAGACTTTCCTCCTAGTGGGATTGATAATCTATATATCAAAAATTTAGACTGGGGTGGGAATCAAACTAGTAACTAGTAGAGATGTGAATCGTGTGATCGATCATCTTAACGATCAATTTTGGCTGGGGGGGGAGGGAATCTGATCGTCGCGGTTTTGTTTTTTTAAAAATCGTTTAAATCGTAAATCGGGGGAGGGCGGGAAAACCGGCACACTAAAACAACCCTAAAACCCACCCCGACCCTTTAAAATAAATCCCCCACCCTCCCGAACCCCCCCAAAATGTTTTAAATTACCTGGGGTCCAGTGGGGGGGTCCCGGTGTGATTTTCCACTCTCGGGCAGCTTGGGGGGTGCCATTTTGCAATACGGCAATACGGCCCGAGTGCAGGAGGTCGCTCCCGGAACCCCGCTGGACTTTTGGCAAGTCTTGTGGGGGTCAGGAGGCCCCCCAAGCTGGCCAAAAGTCCCTGGGGGTCCAGCGGGGGTCCGGGAGCGATCTCCTGCGCTCGTGACGTCGGGGGACAGGAACCAAAATGGCGCCGGAGCCATTTCTATTAACGCAGCCGTGGCCCGAGAGTGAAAGATCACACCGGGACCCCCCCACTGGACCACAGGTAATTTAATACATTTTGGGGGGGTTCGGGAGGGTGGGGGATTTATTTTAAAGGGTCGGGGTGGGTTTTAGGATTGTTTTAGTGTGCCGGTTTTCCCGCCCTCCCCCTTCCCCTCCCCCTCCTCTGATTTACGATTTTTGACGATAAATCGGGGGAATTCCTATTGTATCGCGCCTCTAACGATTTTTGACGATTTAAAATATATCGGACGATATTTTAAATCGTCAAAAAACGATTCACATCCCTAGTAACTAGTTGCTAACTTTCTCAGATGAAGTAAGTGACCTTTGCAAACTCACAATGGCAAACAAATGCTATCTTATACCAGTACTAGCTTAAGGAATCAAAGTCAATTTTCCCATTACACAGACAATTCTAATACTGGCAAACACAATATAAATAGCCAATAACAGTTTAATGCTCAAAGATTTTTTTTGTCTCAAGATTTAAGCACTTCTTCCCAGCAAGTCCAGACTTAGTACCAGCAGATGAAAACTCTGCTGTCAGCTCTCCCTCTGGTTTGAGGTTTATTCAGTTTTTACTTTCCTATATCTTTTACTTCAAACAAAAATACTTCAAGAACAATCTCTTGTGAGTGATTCACACTTCAAATAGATTAAAATTAGCCATCTCATCTAATTTGTTGTTAACACTTTTTCAGATCAAAAACTAATAACTTGCTGCCCATGAACCAGCACTTCTCAGATCAATTACTTGACCTTTGCAAACTCTCATAGGCAAACAAACGCTATCTTTTATTGGCTCAGAGAATCAAAGTCTATTTTCCCTCTACACAGACAATTCTAACACTGTCAAACAAAATACTATCTTTTACTAGCCATTATGACTCAACAACTTATTTTCCCTGAATTGCTTGGTCAAATATGTCTGAATACAGTTACAGCCTCTTACGTTAGTGTTGTCCCAGTAAGGGAATTACATTAGAGATTTTGGAAATATGGACGATATAGTAAAGGCATTTGTATTGCTACAATATCAATATTCAAACTACTGGATAAATATAGCAAGTATTATTTAACTGCATACAAGGGAGGCAATTTTCAAAATGATTTATGCAATAAAACAGTTTTATTTATGTAAATGGACTTTTGAAAATTGCTACTTTCATGCACTTTGAAAATTCATTACATTTTCAAAAGGTTTTGTACACTTAAATGGACTTTATGTATTTAAATGGACTTTTGAAAATTGCTACAATATATACTAATTTTATCTGCATAACTCTTTTGCAAATTCATTCCAGTGGTTGCTGGCATGATTTTCCATTTGTTCTGTGTACCATATATGTGACTCACCCAATTAAAATATAAGTTAAAAAAAATCTAACAGGGTCATTTATCAAAATGCCTTTTGGCATTTTCGCATGCATTAAGGTGTTTTCGCATGTGAAAAATACCTTAACGCTGCAAAAAGCACCATAACGCATGGTGCGATGCAAATTTTTAAAAGGGGAGGGATTGGGGAGGAGTTGGGGGTGGGAATTCTATAAATGTGGGCTGGCTTTGCAAAGTATGAAGTCATAACACATGATATTGCACAGTTTTAATGCTGTGCACCCCCTTGCGCGCGCCGACCCCGGATTTTATAAGATACGCGCGGCTACGCGCGTATCTTATAAAATCCAGCATACTTTTGTTCACGCCTGGTGTGCGAACAAAAGTACGGCCTCGCGCAATTTTATAAAATCCGGCCCTATGCAAAGTGCTAAGATAGTGCACTTTGCGATAAACAGCCTATTACCATAAAACATGCCTCTTTTCCTATCGCATGCGATATTTAGTGCATTTTGATAAATCCAGGCCTTAGATTGCAAATTAATAAAAGGCAGTATCAATGCTTTTAGATTCCTTTCAAGGTCCCCATAGAAAGCAAAAGCATCCCCAATGGGGAAACAAGGATTACCCTTAAGGGGTAATAAAAATTATCTCTCCCAATGTAAGGACAAATGAGTCTTTAAAGACTTCCAAGCAGCCCGTGCTAAGTATAAAGGAAGGGAAGGAAAGGTTGTGGAGCATGAAGGATATATGGCAAAGAAAGGGGAGCAACCACAGCTGTCTCTAAATCTAGATCTGTATATAAACTTTTTATACCCCCGTTTCTTCCACTCCCCCCCCCCCACGTTCACTGTATCGCTCTTAGTTCCATGTAAACCAATATGATGTACCCATGAATGTTGAATAAATAAACTTGTGTTACTCAACCATTCTCCCACTTGCCTCAGGTTACAAGTAGTATCATAAAAGTAAATATTGGGAAAATCACCCCCACCATCCTCTTTAGGTATCATGAGTTTCATACGAGATAATCTAGGCTTCTTCCCTTTCCAAATAAATTTCAACTAAATTCAGGAAATCAATAATACATCTTTTTGGGATTATAGGAGAGGGAGCATCTGCAGAAGAAACAGCAAATTTAGGGACAAGCATAATTTTTAGGAGTTCTATACAATCCAGAAATGAAACAGGAAAATGCATCCATTGTTCCCAAGGCTTTTGGAATCCTGAAATAAGGGGAGTGTTGCGATTCTGCCCATGGCTAAAGCCACGGGCAGCCTCTTACCTCCGCTGCCTGCTTGCCTGTTTCCCTGACGCCATTGTGATGCAGCTGGAGCCACCCCCAGACCTATCCATGTGACAGGAGGCCGCCGACAACATTCTCCCTTGGCTTGGAGGCCACGCCGCTGGAGTGTTTACCTCCACAGCCCGGAATCCGCCATCTTGCCAGCGTCATGCTGCTCGGCAGGAGCCGTGCCGCTTCTCGGCGGCAGGAGTTGCCCGAGTATTCCCATGCGGCTAGAGAGCCGCCGACGTATTTTGCCCCCTCCAGGGGAGGGGCCCTCATCTACAGCCTTGTCCACGGCATGGAGCCACTCTCCTCTGCTTTCTTCCTGCGGCAGGACGCCGCCTCCCACATCGGGGCTTGCCGCCCTTCTCCTGTTCCAGCATCTCAGTGGCAGCATGGCCACTGTCCAGGCTCCTGCAGATTTCCTCCTTCTTCCTTAGGTGTGGAGCCGTGCCTCTCTTCTGGCTTTAAAGGGCCAGTAGGGAGTGGTCCCTCTGGCTCCACCTGGATAACATCACATGGGTGTTTCCTGTCCAGCCCTACAAAAGGGCTCAGTTGTCATTTCAACTTTGCCTGCTCTTTGCTCTTGGCATTCCAGTGTCACTTTGCAAGGAGCTCGTTCTTTTCCTTGTCATGACTCCTTGTCTTCTGCTCCTACTTGGCTTCCTGTTGATCTCCTTAGGATCCTTCATCGCTGTCTTGTTCCTGGCCTTGCTGATGTCTCTTCCCTTCCTGATGTTCCATTTGTTCCTGCTTGTCCACCATGTCTTGATGTCTTTCATCTCAGATGTTCTGATGTTTCCTGATGTCTCTCTTCCCAGATGTGGTTCCTGGTCATCTCCTTCAGTTGTCTCTCCTTTCAGCAGCTCAAGTGTCTGGGACCTTCATCTAGCTTCAGGTTCCAGCCTCGGTTCTGGTCTGTCTCTGAGTCTGCTCCGAGTTCTGCATGCCATTCCTTGGAGCCTGGGGTTCTGTTCTGGATTCTGATCCTGTGTTACGACTGTCGCTGCCCGACATCTCCACTCCACCCTCCTTACCTCTCTGGCGACTCCTCCTGCGGTTGACGTACGTTTGGCTGTCGCGACGTCTGCCTGCCGTCCTCTCCGGCATCCCCGGTCCGGCTTGGGTGCTGCCTCCCGCCATGATGTCCAGTTGCCTTAGGGCGTGTGCACCGCGCAGCCCTGCTTCAAGTACCTTCTTTGGCGCAAACCTCAAGGGCGTCCCCCTGTGATGACATCACGCATCCCGGATACAAATAGCCTACGCGATTGCTAGCCGTCGAGTTAGCAAAGGTCTCCTAACGGATGGGATTTGCTCTCCGTACCTAGCTACTCTGCCTCTGTAATGATTTTCATTACAATTTAAGTAAGTTTATATAGGTTTAGTTAAAATAATTTATAAGTGACTCCGTGTATTATTGTCACTTTAGTAAGGGATAGTAAAAAAAAAAAAAGAAAACAAATGAGTGAATGTTAAATATTAGCTGTTCTGTAACTTTAGAGTTAGGGATAATAATTCTTTATTTTAATATAGTTAGTATAAACAAAGTTTCAATAAGTCAACAGAGACATTCACATTAGGGTACATTTCAGACCAAGCTTTCGAAGAAGAAAGAAGATATAACTGGCCAGCAGCAAAAGAGAATGTACAAGAACAAGAACAGATAAGTAACTTTGCTTATGCACTATAGTGATAGCAAGGCCTGAGCTCAAATTGAAATAATTCTTAAAACAAGAAGAAAGAGAAAACAAAGACTACCATCAGTCTTCTGTATATGGACTGTATTATTATCTTTACTAAGAGAGAAACAGATAATTATATCAAGAGACTATTAATAATTATCTTTTGGAAAAATCTAAAGTAAAAACATATGTAGTTAATTATTCAATATAAATTGCTATATTGTATTGTTTTATATATTCAGTTTATATAGGGTTTCATTTGTAACATTTGATCTGTCATAAAAGCAAATTCTGTAGAAATAAAAGTAAAATATTAGTATTATAATGGTGAAGTTGTTCCTTTATAATTTAATGGTAAACTATATTCCTGTGTATTGAACAACAAACTTGTTGCCACGACTATACTGACACCACTCGGCCACAAGGAATTTTCCCGCAGGGATTGGTTTACCGGTTACACCTCCACTATTGAACTATTCTATTTGGGGTACATGCTCCTCGGGGACCTATCTCTCTTCTCTTTCAGGTCGCTGTCTGGAACCGGTACTCTGTCCTCGAGGGCTCATGTTCCTGGACTTGCTACCTGGACTTCTCTTCTGCTGGAAGACACCTCTGCCTATACCATCAGTGAGTTACCATCTACCTCTCTCAGAACTGTTCCCTGGAACCAGGTACTCGCTCCTCGAGGGCCTGCCTTTATTTCAGCTCCTGTGCTCCATACCGAGAGACCGCTGTGTGAGTACTCTACCAACAAGGCTCTATTCCTGAACCCTGCATATATTGCTTGTACTCATGATCTCAGTTTCTCTCCACTAAAGCACAGGCATTGTGGGATTGCTGTTCCAGAGCCTGAGGGACTACAAGCCCAGCCGGGCTACATTCCTGCTCACTACCGCCACCTCTGGTGGCTCCTCAAATACTGTTTAATAAGAGATCTAACTGTGAGTGTGTGTCCTAAAGCTGAGCCTGACCTGTGGCCCCTCATGGGACTTCCCCCCATGGGCATGGTCAGCAGCCACAGAGTCTAGGGTTCCACCCAAATCCTTACAAACACTAACATCCTGTCCGGGTCTTCAAGGTCCTTGTGTCTGCTTCTGTATGCCTGAGATCTGACCTAGGCTTGTCCCGTCCCTGCGTGGTCCATGTAGGGCGCTCGGTGGGATAGTTTCATCTGTCTTCGCAACGATCTCCACTTCTCCTCAACCATGTCCATGATGCCTGTTTGTCCAGATGTCTGTCATCTGTGTTCCTGATCTCCTCCAATGCCTTGGACTCCGGCTTTTACTAGCCTCTGGCAGCTTGTGCTCAGTGGATAGCATGAGGGCCATTCTGGCCACTGTACCCTCCTCTCCGGCTGTGTGTGTTAGAGCTCAATCCGGATTGCACTCCATCCCGAGTTTTAACCTTGTTGTTTGTTGTCCTTCTGTCCTGGATCCCTGAAGGGTGGCTATTCATCCTGCACTCTGTACTGCTCTTCATTGAATGTTTGT
This sequence comes from Rhinatrema bivittatum, assembly GCF_901001135.1. Taxonomy (NCBI): domain Eukaryota; kingdom Metazoa; phylum Chordata; class Amphibia; order Gymnophiona; family Rhinatrematidae; genus Rhinatrema; species Rhinatrema bivittatum. The sequence continues at coordinate 737,187,830 of NC_042616.1, read as the reverse complement.
GAGCATCGGGAGGTCCGCGCTCTTCTGGAGGTTCCGGACTTTGACTTCTGATTTTAGCCTTGTCTTGCCTGCACCTCCTGTGTCTTCATTGACGTCTCTGAGTTGTCTAGTGCCAATGACCTTCCTCTGTCTGTCTCCTGTCCGGTCTGCTGCCTATGCTGTTACCCAGCGGCAGGTCCGAAAAAGCTTGGAGTGGTCGGAGGTCGGAGGAGACCTTGCGTGGTTGGTCTCACCAAGGCTGTGCAGGTCAGCGGGGGCTTGGGCACAACTTCAGTTCCAGTCTCTCCCAGATGAGGCTTGTTTCACCGCAAGGGCACACACACCACTCATCCCGCAATGGGGAGCGCCCCCTAGTGCTCCCTCCCTTCACATTGCAACAGGGAGCAACATTCAAAGATCTAGACCCCTCCCACCACAATAAGAAACAGTTATGCAAATATGCCCCTGAATCCCCCAGCCCTCCTGCCACCTGATACCCCCAAGCATTCAAAGACACAGCCATCACCTAATTAGAGGCAAAGGGTCATTCAGATGTGCTAGGGTGCTGCCACCCCCTTTAAATCCCCCTTCAAGCTAGAACAGAGTATACACACAGACAATTTACCCACACCATATGGGGTACATTGCCAGGGATCAGGCACATATCAAAGAAAGAATTACTTTTGAGCCTTTATAAAGTAAAAGTCAACAAACAAAGTCAGCTCAAATATACTCCAGAACTTTGCAGCTGGAGAAATTGCAACCAAAACAAAAGAACAAATACAGAAAAAAAATATAACGATGTGTGTATGCTTCTTCAAAGGAAGCCAGTCTCACAATAACAAAGCTATGCGCAGTGGACTCACAAAATATCAAACAGCAAAGAACATTTCAATCTCTAGTATCCTTATTCAAAACAATAAGCTACAGGTAAAAAAGAAAATAGTATAGAGGCTAAAATAGATTATGTCAGAGGGAAAATCATGAAATTAATCCCTGCAGGTTTGGTGCAAACCTCATCACCTTATAAATATTCAAAAAATAAAAGATAATCCAGTTACAGTAACTACAGTTTGAAGCCGAGGAAAGCAAAATAATCCATGAAGCCACGGTCTCCACTTAAAAATCAAAAGGTAACGAACAGTCCAACCATGGTTACCACAGCATGTATTTGTGGACGGGAGCTGAAATACAATCCTTATACCTCCTGAAGCTATAATTGCTTCGCATACTGCTGGGCTTCCTCAGCAATTTGAAAGTCATGATGTTTTCCTTGATGCCATAATCGAAGCTGAGCAGGGTATTGCAAAGCAAACCGGATATTATGTTGAGCCAGACTGGAACAAACGGAGGAGAATTCATGTCTTTGTAGCATCACATGGTTAAAAAAATCTTGGAAGATCAGCACTCTGTGTTCCTTATAAAACAATTGCTTTTTTTGGTAAAAGGGATGAAGAATCATAACCTTAAATGAGTAATCTATCAGAAATATCTTCTCTAAACTCCCTTCTTTATGTCCCTCCAGCACATTTTGTTATAATTGCTTCCTCACTCCTGGTATCCCATCCCTTCATATTTCACCTTCACCTGGCTTCCTAAGACAATATATGTGTCTTTCACCTAAATATTGAGTTATGCCTAAATTGTACGAAATATGAACACATCAAGTGAATGTAATTGGTTCCTATAATACTTATGTCATGATGTAATCCATTGTGGTCTTCACTTGGCATGATGGTATATATAAAATGGGCTGCCAGCACAGGAAATCCAGAATGAGATTTAAAAAGTTGCCATACCCTTTACTGTGAAGGTGCTTAAATGACCATTGAATAGGCAAGTCAGAGATTCAGGTAGGAGATTTGCATGACACAGCCCAAAATAACTATGTTGGTAACTTGCAGTGAAATACTTTAAATCATACAGAGCTATGACTGGAAAAGTGCTACATTGGAGAATTCTGAATGAGAGAGGGATTTGTGAGCAAAATGTACTGAAAACAGTCCTAGAAAGCAAACAGATTCTCGCCCTGACTAACAAGGGGAGTCAGACCCTTGGTACCCAGTTCTCAGACAACAGAAAAAAAAAGCAGGCAGGATGGAAGAGTGTGCACATATTCTCTTTCCATGATCCTGCCTGGGTCTTGGCCTTTTAGCTGAGAGAAGGTGACCCATCCAGGCTGGGAAACAGTGAATGTCTAGCCGTCAGCTTAGCAGGGCTAAAATCATTAAAAGCTGAGAGTGTAGAGGGCCTGAATCATTGAAAGCTAAATAAGCCATGGGCTTAGTGAAGCTGAAAACCCAAGCTAAGAAACTTTCCTCTTACCAAGGGAATTGACCTTGGCTTCTTGTTGAGAAAGGGGACCCCAGCAGCAGATTGAGCAGTCCCCCAGGACCCTATAGCCATTTCAGTTGGTACCCCAGGAGGAAGGGGACCCTAGTGGCAGATCAGGGGATGACTGAAGGTCCCCTATGAGTAAAGGAAACCCAGTAGCAGATTGAGTGGTCCCCCAGGAGTATGTGAACCCCAGTGGCAGATGGAATGGTCACCCAGGAAGGCAGGAACCCGAGAAGCATTCCAGGAGGCAGAGTTAGGTCCCCCAGGAGGATTTGGACCCCAGTGACAGACCAGGAGGTAGAGTCATTGTTGTGTTTGTGGCATTGTGGACCCTTGGTCACTGTGAAGATGATCTGCCCATGAGGAGGGGCCCCTTGGGGAACCACAGTGATAGTCTAAACTCAGATAGCAGACACAGAATGAACAGAAGGCTTCATTGTATTGCTGTAGATAGATGGTATGAAGCAGGAAGTTAAGGCACTGAGGTCCGCGAGGTGCCAATACTTTCAACAGTCTCAGATGTAGAAGCTCACCCCGATGTTCAAGAGAGGTGGGGGACCTGTGGTGCGGTCAACGCCAATCCTGGTGGGTGGAGTACCGGATTGTAGAGGTACTCACAGGAGTGTAGGCATCTTCCTGGTAGTGAGATGGTGGGACCAAAGGTCCAAGTTTCAGGATACCTAGACTGGTAGTCCCTCGAGGAGCGAGTACCTGATAGTCCGGAGATCCTGAAAAGAATAAGAGAGAGAGACCCCCCGAGGAGCAGTTGTCTCAGTAGAGGCCCCGAAGGGTGATGGAAGCAAGAGACCCCTGAGGAGTGGGTGTCTAAAGCTTCTAAAGGAGCTAGGCCATTGGAGTGTAGAGTGGCGTCTGAGCATGCAGCTTAGAGCGGTCAGAGTAGCTTAAACTGAAGCCCTTGCTAACTCAAAGATGGTAGCGAAGCGGAGGCTTTAAATACCCAGAGGTATTGACATCATGCAGTGGGGACGCCCCCAAGGTTCCCGCCATGACATATATTTGAGTGTAGATGTGCGCGCGAGCGTCCTAGGAGGCCATGGGAGTGAGCATGGCAGACTGGAATGCCCATGCGAAGCTAGAGATACTGAGGTCCTCGGCACTTGGCACCGGAGGCAGCCATCTTGCCCAAGGAGGAAGAAAAGGGAAGAAAAGAGGTAAGGCAGAATGGTTGCAGCAGTCTGCGACCGATGGACACTACAGTACCCCCTTCAAAGGGCCCCCTCCAAGACCTCTTCCAGGTGGTCTGGGTTTCATGGGTGTGCCAGGTGGAATTGACATACCAGCTCTTTATCTGTAATAATGTAAATGGGAAGGTCCCCCCTTCCTAAAACCAAGTTTCAATGTAAACCGATGTGATATTCCAGATTGAACACCAGTATGTAAAAACAAACAAACAAACAAAATAAATAAATAAATAATTATATCCATTGGTCCATTGAACTCTAAACACTCATACCATAGCTTTATAGGCCAGTGAATGTGATGTGGTACAAGAATTATGCTGGATCTTAGTCTCTAACTCTTGATTACACAGGGAACCATATTCTGATCTGCCTATGGTTTAGAAATAGTTCTGTTTGGAAGGTAGAAATTATTACAATAATTAAATTGATTAAATGCTACTATATTGCCTTGCATCACTGTCTGAAAATAAGAACATAAGAATTGCCATGCTGGATCAGACTAAGGTCCATCAAGCCCAGCATCCTGTCTCTAACAGTGGCCAATACAGATCACAAGTACCTGGCTGATCCCATAAAGTAAATTTATTTCCTGTTACTCCAAGGGATAGTAATAGCTTTCTTTAGCCTACCTGGCTAATAATATTATGGATTTTTCCACCAGGAGCTTCTCCAAACCTTTTTTAAACTCCACTATGCTAGTCACCTTGATATGGCAGCAGGTTCCACAGCTTGATAGTGCACCGAGTGAAAAAATACTTTCTACGATCTGTTTTCAGTCTGCTGCTTGTTAGTTTCATGGAGTATCTCCTTGTTTTAGTTTTATTTGAAAGGGTAAATAACCATCCTTTATTTATCCATTCAACTCCACTCATGATTTTATAAACTTCTATCATGTTCCCTTTCAGCTGTCTCTTTACCAAGCTCATGAGACCTAGCTTGCATAGCCTGTCATCAAGGGAGAGATGTTCCATCCTCTTTATCATTTTGTTCACCGTCCTCTGCAAGTTCCACTATGGCCTGGATTCACTAACACCGCCGGGCTCTCTGAATCCTGCAGTAATGGGGGGTGGTGCGATAGCCGGCAGTGATCGCACTGCGGTGGTGCGATCGCTGCCGGTGTTGCGCCAAATAACTACACCATAAAAGGTGTAGTTATTCGGCGTGAAAAAGACAGTGAAAAGGATGCGTACCTTTCGCTGTCTGAGAAGTCTTCACAGAGTCGGCCCCGGTGCCGCCTCGATAAATAATGTTGGCCAGTGGTTCTCAGAAATTCTCTTCTGGGCCATAGTTCTCCCATGAGATGAGATATTCCCATGTCTTGCTTCTTTTACGTACATCAAGGATGTCGTCTACGGCATATTCAACGTCATCTTCAATATCCAGACTGGTAGGTTCTGTTGAGCCCAAGTGTGTTTCTTCGGCTAACACAACCGCTATGTTTTTTTTCTTTTAGAACTGCTAAACTGTCTGTACAGCTCAAAACTATTACAGTTTAAAGCTAAAGTTTAACAGCTCAAAACTACCACAGTTTAAAGCTCAAATCCAACATTTTGAAGTTACAATTTGTTTAAATATATAGCTTCAACACAGGTTCAGCACTTTAATGGAAAATTGAGAGACTGTTTTTATAAAAAACGAAAAAAACAAAAGGAAGATAATAGACCAGTGATTGTACCGACCGGACAATTAGTTTCTGTTAAATATCAGATTCTATGCCGGTGCTGAGTTCTTATCTTTCTATATAAAAAGATTTTTTCATAGATATTATAAACTATTAAAAATGAGTTTTAATCACATGATAATAAAAATATTATTTTAATTCCTACAATATAACTTCAATCATTGGGATTCAGTTCTGTGTCAATATTGGTTACATCAACTAGTGATTTTTCAGTCTTTTTGCCCTTTGTCCTGCTTTGAGGAGAAGCTCCTTTGTTTGTCTCCATAGTTAGGATAATTCTGCTGCAGTAGACTGGGCAGCAGGAGAGGTCACTGTCAATGGAATTGGCAGAGGAGGTAATGGTTATCTTCCGTAGACAAGCTGGAAGGGGGACGACCCTGTCGCGGTAGCAGGATGCGAATTAATGGCAAAATCTTCCCAAGGCAGTAATTCATAAGGATGTGAATCGTGTGCCCGATCGTCTTAACGATCGGGTTCGGCTAGAGGGGAAAAAAATCTGATCGGTGGTGATGTGAATCGGAATAGGTTCCGATTCACATCGTAATTTTTTTTTTAGTAAGGCTCGACCCTTTAAAATTGACCCCTTACCTTCCCCCACCCTCCCGAACCCCCCCAAAACTTTTTACGATTACCTGGTGGTCCAGTGGGGGCACGGGGACCGATCTCCCGCTCTCGGGCCATTGGCGCCATTTTGGCTGCCACTCAAAAATAGCACCGATGGCCCGATAAAAAAAGCCCCCACCTGACCCTTTAAAAATGACCCCTTAGCTTCCCCCACCCTCCTGAGCCCCCCAAATCATTTTAAAATTACCTGGTGGTCTACTGGTGGTCCCGGGAGCGATCTCCCATTCTCGGGCCGTCGGCTACCACTCATAAAGATGGCGCCAATGGCCCTTTGCCCTTACCATGTGACAGGGTATCCGTGCCATTGGCCGGCTCCTGTCACATGGTAGGAGCACTGGATGGCCGGTGCCATCTTTAAAGATGGCGGTGGCCATCTTTAAATACGGCAGCGGCCATCTTTAAAGATGGCGCCGGCCAGCTAGTGCTCCTACCATGTGACAGGGGCTGGCCAATGGCACGGATACCCTGTCATATGGTAAGGGCAAAGGGCCATCGGCGCCATCTTTATGAGTGGCAGCCGATGGCCTGAGAATGGGAGATCGCTCCCGGGGCCACCACTAGACCACCAGGTAATTTTAAAATGTTTTGGGAGGATCGGGAGGGTGGGGGAAGTTAAGGGGTCATTTTTAAAGGGTCAGGTGGGTTTTTTTTTTTATCAGGCCAGCGGCGCCATTTTTGAGTGGCAGCCAAAATGGCGCCGATGGACCGAGAGCGGGAGATCGGTCCCCGCGCCCCCACTGGACCACCAGGTACTCGTAAAAAGATTTGGGGGGGGGTTCGTGAGGGTGGGGGAAGGTAAGGGATTCATTTTATAGGGTCGGGGTGGGTTTAGGGGTTGTTTTGGTGTGCCGGTTTTCCCCGCCCTCCCCCCTCCCCCGATTTACGATTTTTCACGATAAATCGGGGGAATTTCTAATGTATTGTGACTCTTAATGATTTTTGACGATTTAAAACATATCTTTCGATTTTTTTAAATCGTCAAAAAACGATTCACATCCCTAGTAATTCAGCCCAGTTGTTCTGTCTAGAATTGACATAGGATCACAGAAATTGTTTCAGGGTTCTATTCATCCTCTCAGTCTGACTGATGGTAGGCAGAGGTTAAGTCCAAGGTGCTGTCAAATTTTTGACATAATGCTCTCCAAAACTTTGCAGTAAATTGTACTCCTTTGTCTGATAGGATATGCTTAAGCATCCCATGAAGGCAGAAGATGTGTTTAATAAAGAGTTTTGCTAACTCCATAGCAGAGGGCAATCCTGATAGCGCTACAAAATGTGCCATTTTGGAGAAGAAGTCAACCGAGACCCAAATGGTGTTATTTCCATTGGATGATGGCAGGTCCACAACAAAATTGGTTGCTATATGTGTCCATGGTTCATGTTGCAATGGTAGAGGCTGTAATAGGCCCCAAAGGATGCCCGGGTGGTGATTTTTGCTTGCCACAAACAGCACAGGAACCCACATATGTTTGTACGTCCTTTTTCATGGTTGGCCACCAATAGTATCTTTGTAACATAGCTAGGGTACGACTTTGTCCTGGATATCCTGCCAGACGGAAATCATGTTCCCACTTCAACAGCTTTTTTCTTAAATTTCTGGTGACCACCGTCTTCCCGGTGGGTACTGTGTGAGTGGCTGCGAGGACCACTCTTTCGGGATCAATGATATGACGGGGTTCATCCGCACATCCTGAGGGGAGAAGGATCATGAAAGGGCATCAGCCTGAGTGTTCTTCTCTCCTGGACGATACTTCAGAAGGAAGTCAAATCTGTTGAAAAACAGAGACCATCTTGCTTGACGGTGATTAAGTCGTTGAGCATGTCGAAGGTACTTCAGATTCTTGTGATCGGTGTACACTACAATTTGGTGTTGTGCGCCTTCTAGTCAAAGACGCCATTCTTCAAAAGCCAGCTTGATTGTGAGTAACTCCTTGTCTCCTATCCCATAATTTCTCTCAGCAGGTGAGAATCGTCTTGAGAAGAAGGAGCAAGGATGGAGCACATTGGATTCACTGTACTGACTTAGAATCACCCCCATACCAACATCTGATGCATCGACTTCCACGATGAAAGGACGTGTGAGTCAGGGTGGCGGAGACACGGCTTCTTCTGAAAAGCCTCTTTGAGCATCAGAAAGGCTGATATGGCTTTTGGAGACCAATTGGCAGGGTTGTCTCCCTTCTTGGTCATAGCGGTTAGAGGGCCTGTCTACGATGAATAGTTTGTAATAAAGAACCGGTAGTAATTGGTGAATCCCAAGAAGCGACACAGTGCCTTCAGGGCTGTAGGTTAAGGCCAGTCCTGGATACTTTCTTAGGATCCATTTGAAAACCGTTCTTAGAAATAAGGTATCCCAGGAAGGGTACAGACTCTTTGTAGAATTCACACTTTTCAAGCTTTGCATATATGTGGTACTCACGTAGGCATCTTAGGCCTTTCTTGACATCCCCCTGATGAGTTTGCAGACCTTGAGAAAAGATCAGTATATCATCGAGATATACTACCACACATTGATAAAGTAAGTCCCTTAAAATGTCGTTCATCATATTTTGAAAGACTGCAGGTGCATTACTTAAACTGAAGGGCATGACGAGTTATTCAAAGTGTCCATCACAGGTGTTAAAAGCAGTCTTCCATTCGTCTCCTTCTCTAATGCACCAAGTTGTAAGCTCCCTTAAGGTCTAATTTGGAGAATATTTTGGCTCCTTGGAGCCTATCGAACAGTTCAGAAATTAAGGGCAGGGGGTACCTGTCCTTGATGGTAATCTCATTCAGACCCCTGTAGTTGATGCAGGTGTGTAAGGTGCCATTTTTCTTCCCTACGAAAAGAAGCCTGCACCGGAAGGAGATTTGGAGGGTCTGATGAATCCTTTTTGTAGATTTTTTTGTATGTAGGTAGACATCACTTTAGTTTCATCTACTGATAGAGGATAAACTCTTCCTTTGGGAGGCTCTGAATTAGGTTTCAGATTTATGGCGCAGGCAAACACTCTGTGCGGTGGAAGAACATCAGCTGCTTGTTTTGAGAAAACATCCTGGAAGGAGGCGTATTGTGGAGGTAAGCCAGGTAATGATGGAGTGGTGGGCATGCAAATGAGCGGTGAAACGTCTGTAAGACACCGACCATGACAGTCTGGTTCCCACCAGGACAGTTCCAACGTGGCCCAATTAAATTGTGGCATATGGTCTTGAAGCCAAGGCAGTCCCAATACCACTGGATGCATGGCTTTTTCCAATACTAGAAATGAAATGGATTCTGAATGTAGAGCTCCAGTGCGCAGGCCGATGGCCTGGGTGGTCAATGAAACTTCTCCAGGAAGTGGTTCTCCATGATAGAGGACAATAGCAGAGGCTTAACTATTGGTGTGGTAGGAATCCGTAGATAAGAACATAAGAACATAAGAAATTGCCATGCTGGGTCAGACCAAGGGTCCATCAAGCCCAGCATCCTGTTTCCAACAGAGGCCAAACCAGGCCACAAGAACCTGGCAAATATCCAAACACTAAGAAGATCCCATGCTACTGATGCAATTAATAGCAGTGGCTATTCCCTAAGTAAACTTGATTAATATCCGTTAATGGACTTCTCCTCCAAGAACTTATCCAAACCTTTTTTTGAACCCAGCTACACTAACTGCACTAACCACATCCTCTGGCAACAAATTCCAGAGTTTAATTGTGCATTGAGTGAAAATAATTTTCTCTGATTAGTCTTAAATGTGCTACTTGCTAACTTCATGGAATGCCCCCTAGTCCTTCTATTATTCGAAAGTGTAAATAACCGAGTCACATCTACTCATTCAAGACCTCTCATGATCTTAAAGACCTCTATCATATCTCCCCTCAGCCGTCTCTTCTCCAAGCTGAACAGCCCTAACCTCTTCAGCCTTTCCTCATCGGGGAGCTGTTCCATCCGCTTTATCATTTTGGTTGGCCTTCTCTGTACCTTCTCCATTGCAACTATATCTTTTTTGAGATGCGGCGACCAGAATTGTACACAGTATTCAAGGTGCAGTCTCACCATGGAGCGATAGAGGCATTATGACATTTTCAGTTTTCTTAACCATTCCCTTCCTAATAATTACTAATATTCTGTTTGCTTTCTTGACTGCTGCAGCACACTGAGCCAATGATTTTAAAGTATTATCCACTATGATGCCTAGATCTTTTTCCTGGGTGGTAGCTCCTAATATGGAACCTAACATCGTGTAACTACAGCAAGAGTTATTTTCCCTTATATGCAACACCTTGCACTTGTCCACATTAAATTTCATCTGCCATTTGGATGCCCAATCTTCCAGTCTTGCAAGGTCCTCCTGTAATGTATCACAGTCTGCTTGTGATTTAACTACTCTGAATAATTTTATATCAACCGCAAATTTGATAACCTCACTCATCGTATTCCTTTCCAGATCATTTATATATATATTGAAAAGCACCGGTCCAAGTACAGATCCCTGAGGCACTCCACTGTTTACCCTTTTCCACTGAGAAAATTGACCATTTAATCCTACTCTCTGTTTCCTGTCTTTTAAACAGTTTGTAATCCACGAAAGGACATCGCCTCCTATCCCATGACTTTTTAGCTTTCGTAGAAGCCTCTCATGAGGGACTTTGTCAAACGCCTTCTGAAAATCCAAATACACTACATCTACTGGTTCACCTTTATCCACATGTTTATTAACTCCTTCAAAAAAATGAAGCAGATTTGTTAGGCAAGACTTCGCTTGGGTAAATCCATGTTGACTGTGTTCCATTAAATCATGTTTTTCTATATGCTCTACGATTTTGATCTTGAGAATAGTTTCCACTATTTTTCCCGGCACTGAAGTTAGGCTCACTGGTGTTCAACTAAGTGCTTCAGAATAAAATTACCTAGTTATTCTCAGGCTTGTGGACCCTTGGGCCAATGAGAGGATGGTATACCTTGCGGAGGATCCGAAGGTTCTCTCGTCAGGTGGCGAGGCAGAACAGAAGAGGAGCGCAGTTGACCCTCGGCTCTGGAGATGGGGACGACTGCAGGCAGGTGAAGAGGTTAGAAGAGGAGCTGTGTCTTCACCCCTGGAAGTCGGTGGTCCCCCCAGGGGGAACCCGTAGGGACCCAGACCGCTGGGACTTAGGTGGACCCTGAGGAGTCGCAGTATCGGTGCAAGGGCTGACTGGAGCTTAGCCCTGGAAGTCCGCGGTCCTCCCAGGAGGAGCCCATAGGGACCCGGACCGCTGGGACTTACGCGGCCCTTGGAGACGGAATCCAGGAGGGGTCCAAGATCAGGTGCCAGAGTGTCATCGCTTACTAGTCTGAGGTCACACACCGAGGGATCTTCACTTGCCAGTCCGAGGTCACACCAGAGAATCACCGCTTGCTAATGCGAGTGGGATAAACACTGTGGATCCATAAAGTCAAGAGGCCGCCAATGAAGAGTGGTGACTCGCCAGAATGATGGCTACTGCCTGGAGACAATACCCTTATTCAATAAACGTACACATGCTTACTGTGACTCCAACATCGTTCTAGCTTCAACAGCAAGAGGAAATGTGGAATAAAGGATCTGCACTCACAAAGGGGGGAGTAGCTGGCTTGTTACGGCGGTTACTACCCCAAACCAAATAAGCCTGTTACTTCAATTTCTATGCATATACAGCATAGTTCTCTGCTTCAACGGCAGGGGAGAAGAAAAAAGGGTTCACACTCACAAAGCGGGGAGTAGCTGGCTTGTTACGGCGGTTACTATCGCAAATCAAATGTGCCTGATACTTCACTTTCGATGCATATCCAGCATGGCTCTCTGCTTCAACAGCATGGGAGAAGAATAAACTGATACTTCAAGCATATCCAGCATAGCTCCCTGCTTCAACGGCAGGGGAGAAGAAAAACAACCAATAAGGGCTGTATAACATAGTCTGAGTAAAACAAGCATGGGTGTAGCTTGCTTATTGCGGCGGTTACTACCCCTACTACCCCTAACTAATCAAGCTAGATATTTCACTTGGATGCAGCTCCATCACTGCTTTCTACATTAATGGTGGGGGTGGAAGGGAAATAGAAACAAGAGCTAAGAGAAACAGATAAGTATGAGAGAAAAAAGTGTGTGAAGCTTGCTGGGCAGACTGGATGGGCCATTTGGTCTTCTTCTGCAGTCATTTCTATGTTTGTTTCTATAATCACCGTAAGCCAATCCGAAGTCAGGAACCGAGAAGACCAAGATGAAACAGGAACAGTGATCTGAAGCTCAAGAACTCACCGAAGCAAGCAGACTAGACAGCGCTGGAGGACGTTGCCAAGTCAGAGAATGAGCAGAGGAAGCTCCCTTTTATACTTCCTCTGCTGCGGCCATCTTTGATTTCCTCCGCGGAGGAATGGCTGCAGGAATGGCGCGGGGGCAGAGCAGGGATGGCTCTCCCCCCGACGGTCAGGCCGAGGACCCACGCCGGGGCTCCGAGCATCCGGTCAGGGGTTTCCTCTGAGGCTGCCGTGGCGGGTCGCCACCGCGGACGTAGGGGACTGCAGTCGTGGTGTGCCACGGCCATGGGACACAACAGTACCCCCCTTTTTAGGGCGCCTCCCTGGAGGCCTGGGTTTAGCCGGGTGGTCTCTGTGGAACTGGTCCAATAGGCTCTGGTCCAGGATGTTAGCTAATGGCTCCCAGGAGTTTTCTTCGGGGCCAAAGCCCTCCCATGCCAACAGATATTTCCACTTCTTGCGATGTTTTCTCACATCCAGGACCTCCTGAACCTGGTAGGTGAAGTTCTCTTTGGAGGCGACAGGTTGGGGAGTTGGAGGCATGCTGGAAGGCCATGACAATACCAGAGGTTTCAGGAGGGAGACGTGGAAAGTATTGTGTATCTTAAGAGATGGAGGGAGGCGAAGTTGATATGAGACTGCACCCACCTGCCGGATGATGGGGATCGTCCCGATGAATCGCTGAGCTAGTCGTGATGATGGCAGCTTCAGACAGATAAATTGCGTACTTAACCAAACCTTTTAGCCCAGTCGGAGAGGCGGGTATGTTCTGCGCTGATCCGCATACTTCTTAGCTGCCTGACCGGCCTTGATCAGGGTGCGCTGTGTGGATAAGCATAGATGATGCAGCTCTTCAGCCGAGAGCTGGGCTACTGGGGACATCACTGTGGTGGGGACAGGCAGCGGAGGTTGTGGTTGTTTCCCATAAACTAACTGAAATGGGGAGGATCCTGTTGCCGCGGAGATATGGGAATTTAGCGCGAATTCGGCCCAGGGTAGCAGGCTAGCCCAGTCATCTTGTTTTTCATTGGCGTACAGTCGGAGGAATTGTTTCAACGTCTGGTTAGTTCTCTCAGCGAGGCCATTGGTCTGAGGATGGTAACCGGACGTATAGTCTAACGTGACATCGAACTTCAAACAAAGGGCCCTCCAAAACTTGGCAGTGAATTGTGGTCCACGATCCGAAAGGATGCTTTTAGGGAGGCCATGTAGCCTGAAGACGTGTTGGACAAACAGCTGTGCCAATTGCAGAGCTGACGGCAACCCTGGCAATGGTACAAAGTGCGCCATTTTACTAAAACGGTCGATGACCACCCAAATTGCTGTGTTGCTGCTGGATGGTGGCAGGTCTGCCACGAAGTCGGTAGCCACATGAGTCCATGGTTCAGAAGGCGCAGGTAGCGGCTGAAGTAGGCCTAGGGTCGAACCGAAGATTCTCTTATGGCGGGCGCAGGTCTGACAGAACTCCACGTACGCCCGGACGTCCTTGTTGACCTTTGGCCACCAGTAATAGCGGCACAGGTTTTGTAGGGTCCGGGATTGTCCTGGGTGACCGAAACAATGGGAGTCGTGAGCCCATGCCAATACTTGTTTCCGCAAGCCTGGCGGAACCAGTGTCTTCCCCGGAGGGACGGCAGTGGTAGCAGACAAGAGGATGCGGGATGGGTCGATGATGAATCTTGGTTTCTCTGAACCTTCCGCTGATTCGAATACCCATGATAGGGCGTCGGCCTTGGCATTCTTCTCTGCTGGTCTGTAGCGGAGCACAAAGTTAAACCGGGTAAAAAACAAAGCCCAGCATGCTTGCCGTGGGTTGAGTCCTTGAGCCCGGTGCAGATATGCGAGATTCTTGTGGTCCATGTAGACGGTGAATTGATGCTGTGCCCCCTCTAGCCAGGGGTGCCATTCCTCGAGGGTGACCTTGATCGCCAACAACTCCTTATCGCCTATGGCGTAGTTTCTCTCTGCCGGGGAGAACTGGCGCGAGAGGAAGGCACACGAACGGAGTTTGTGAGTATCAGACGTCTGACTCAAGACGGCACCTATGCCTTCCGATGAGGCATCTACCTCAGTGATGAATGGCCGCTGCGGATCTGGATGCCGAAGGCATGGTTGTTGCAGGAACGCCTCCTTGAGGTGATGAAAGGCGGCCTCAGCTCCCAGAGGCCACTTCTTGGGATCCGCGCCTTTCCAGGTCAGGGCCGTCTTCGGGGCCACTAAGGTTGCATAGTGGGGAATGAATGATCGATAATAATTTGTGAACCCCAAGAATCGTTGGAGTGCCTTCAGTCCGGACGGCTGGGGCCATTCCCGAATGGCTTGCAGCTTCTGAGGGTCCATACGGAAGCCTTCGTTGGAGAAGATGTATTCCAGGAAGGGAAGGGACTCCTTCTCAAAGAGGCACTTTTCCAATTTTGCGTATAGCTGGTGTTCTCGGAGACGTTGCAACACCTGGATGACGTGTTGACGGTGCGCAGTCAGAGAATCCGAGAATACTAAAATGTCATCCAGGTACATTACTACGCACTTGTACAAGAGATCTCGGAATATCTCGTTCATGGTGTTCTGTAACACTGCGGGAATATTACAGAGCCCGAACGGCATCACTAAATACTCGTAGTGGCCGTCTCGGGTATTGAAGGCCATCTTCCACTCATCACCTTTAATTCGGATGAGGTTGTAGGCCCCTCAAAGGTCTAATTTGGAAAAGATCCTTGCACCTTGTAGCTGGTCAAAGAGCTCCGAGATAAGGGGTAAAGGGTAATTAATGATCCTTCACCGTGATGGCATTTAAACCCCAGTAGTCGATACAGGGATGAAGACTCCCGTCCTTCTTGGCGACAAAGAAGAAGCCAGCCCCGGCCGGGGATTTGGATTTCCAGATGAAGCCCCTCTCCAGGTTCTCCTTGATATACTCGCTCATAGCCTGCGTCTCAGCGGGTGAGAGGGCGTAGGTGCGACCCCAAGGCGGTTTGGTGCCAGGAAGGAGCTGGATGGCACAGTCAAACTTCCGATGGGGAGGAAGAATCTCTGCTCTTTTCTTCGAGAAAACATCCGCGTATGCGGCATAAGGGGCTGGCAGGTCTGGAAGGCTGGTGGAAGCTATGGGGCAGGATGCTGGAACCACAGAGCGGAGGCAGTTGTCAAGGCAGCTCGGCCCCCAATGAGCTAGCTGCAAAGTCTCCAATCGAACTGGGGCTCGTGCTCCTGGAGCCAGGGGAGACCTAAGACGATCGGGTGGATGGAGTACTCCAGGAAATAGAATGACATCTATTCTTGATGCAGAACCCCAGCCCGCAGCTGGACAGGAATTGTGGTGTGTGTGGCCCATTCCGGAAGAGGTTTTCCTTGAATCGAGGAAATGACCATAGGAGCAGGGAGACAAACTTGTGGAATATTTAGATGATCCACCAGGCCTTTCATAATAAAATTGCTGCCAGCGCCGGAGTCCACTAGGGCTAGCGTGTGGAACTCCCCATCAGTCGAGGTTAACGCCACTGGCAACGTTAGCGGAGGTGTGGGTGCGGTACAGCCCAGGACGAGACCTCCTTCTGGTCCTAGGCACGAGAGTTTTCCGGTCATGCTGGACAGGCGGCTATCCGATGGCCTGCCGTGCTGCAAAAAAAGCAAAGTCCTTCTCTAGCACGCCGCCGGCGCTCTTGAGGAGACACTCTCCCAATACCCAACTCCATGGGCTCCTCGGCAGGTGCCTGAAGGGCTTTAGATGCACTTTTGGAGGAAGATGAGGGCCTTCTCACTGGCCTGACTACCGGAAGGCAAAACCGTATCCGACGATCCACTCGATTGGCCAATTCTATCATGCCATTGAGGTCGTCTGGGAGTTCTTTCACTGCTAGCTCATTCTGCAGGTGCGAGGATAGCCCTTCCAAGAAGATTCCATGCAGACAATCCTCTCTCCAATTCAGCTCCGCGGCCAAGGTGCGGAACTCCGTCACGTACTCGGCTACGGTCCGAGTACGTGACGGAAACGTACTCGGACCGCAGTGGGCTTGCAGTGGACTTAAGTCTTCAAAGATGGGATCCCTTCTCTCCCACAGATGAGAGGCCCATATCAGGGGCTTCCCGTCGAGTAAGGACATAATGTAGCTGGTTTTGACCAGGTCGCTGGGGAACTGCGCAGGCAACAAGGAAAAACGGTCCTGGCACTGGCTGAGGAATCCTCGACACAACTTCGCATCTCCGGCGTATCGAGAGGGCGCCGGGAGTTGAGTGGGTGTTACTGGCCCCTGGTTGTCCCTGGAGCCCTGGATGGTGTGTGGCTGGGTAGGGTGACCTCCTTGAGCCCCAGGCGGAGATGGCAACGTAGGGTTCTAGGGCCCTAATGCCTCAAGGCATTGGGTCAGTCCCTGTACTGCAGAGACGAGGGCATCGAGGGTCTGTTGTTGATCCTTCAGGCATTGGGCCATTCCGGGAATGGCCTGGCGGGCAGATACCTCCGCCGGGTCCATGGACTTGGCAATCTGTTATGCTCAGGCTTGTGGACCCTTGGGCCGATGAGAGGATGGTATACCTTGCGGTGGATCCGTAGGTTCTCTCGGGTGGCGAGGCAGAACAGAAGAGGAGCACCTCTGGAGACGGATACGACTGCAAGCAGGTGAAGAGGTTAGAAGAGGAGCTGTGGTCCCCCCAGGAGGAGCCCGTAGGGACCAAGACCGCTGGGACTTAGGTGGACCCTGAGGAGTTGTGGTATCGGTGCAAGGGCTGACTGGAGCTTCGCCCTGGAAGTCCGCAGTCCCCCAGGAGGAGCCTGTAGGGACCCGGACCGCTGGGATTTAGGCGGCCCTTGGAGACGGAGTCCAGGAGGTGTCCAAGATCAGGTGCCAGAGAGACATCGCTTACCAGTCCGAGGTCACACACCAAGGGATCACCACTTGCCAGTCCGAGGTCACACCAGAGAATCACCGCTTGCCAATCTGAGTCGCACACCAGAGAATCACCGTAAGCCAATCCGAAGTCAGGAACTGAGAAGACCAAGACGAAACAGGAACAGGGATCCGAAGCTCAAGAACTCACCGAAGCAAGCAGACTAGACAGCGCTGGAGGACATTGCCAAGTCAGAGAATGAGCAGAGGAAGCTCCCTTTTATACTTCCTCTGCTCAGGCTGATCCAGGACAGGTGAGGCTTGTTAAAGGGATCAGGTCCCTTTAAATCTGTGAAGGAGGTGCGGCCTCATGCCTAAAGATGGGGGCGGCGGCCATCTTTGATGGAGGAACGGCTGTAGGTACGGCACGGGGGCAGAGCAGGGACGGCTCTCCCCCCCGACTGTAAGGCCGGGGCACTGAGCACCCGGTCAGGGGTTTCCCCTGAGGCTGCCGCGGCAGGTCGCCACCACGGACGAGGTAGGGGACCGCTTCGTGGCCTGTCACGGCCACGGGACACAACATACTTCCTGCACCGGAGTCAATGAGAGCGAGAGTCTCAAATTCAAGACCTGCGCAGAGCAGCGATACTGGTAAGGATAATAGAGGAGTAGGAGAGGTGAGGCCCAGGAGAAGTCCTCCTGCAGAACCTAGGTCCGTCAGTTTCCTGGACAGATGGGACAGGTTTCGACTGCGTGGCCCAATTAGTCACAATACATGCATATACCCATGCGCTTGCGGAAACGTCTCTCCTTGGAAGTTAAGTTGCTACGGCCTAACTGCAAAGGCTCTTCTTCCTCTAATGATGCAGACGGTAAGCTAGAAGCAATCGGCATAGGTTTAGTTCAGTTAGCCCCCACCATAGACTTTCATGGACACCTTGCCTCCAGAGTTTGATCGCGGATGCGGCGGTCAATTCTCCCAGCCAGTTCCATCAGAGACTCAAGGGTATCAGGGAAATCACGAGCCACTAACTCATCCTTTAAGTGAGAGTTGAGGCCCTCCATGAATATGGCACATAAGAATCCAGGGTCCCAATGTAATTCGGATGCTAAAGTCTTAAATTCAATTGCAAAGTCTGTAAGCGGCTTGTTACTTTGCTGAAGATTGAGCAAAGCAGATCTAGTGACAGTCTGGCAAGCCGGGTCATCAAAAACAGATTTAAAAATATTTAGGAATCCTGGTAAGTCGTTCAGGATAGGATCTTCACATTCCCATAACAGTGAAACCCAGGCCAGGGCTCGTCCTTCTAGGAATGATAGGATATAGGTGGTCTTAGAAGCTTCAGTGGGAAAGAGGGTAGGCTGTAATGATAAATGCATGCTGCATTGATTAACAAACACTTTGCACATCTTGGCTTCACCCGTAAACAGGTAGGTGTGGATAAAGGTACAGAGGTCTTGAGGGATACTACTGGGGATAGCAATTCCTTCACAGGAGGAGCAGAAGAATTCAGTTGAGCATGTAACTGATTGAAGGCCGTAGCTAGGCTCTCCAAAGACTTTTGTTGTTCCGTGATCCACTGGGCTAGGCCAGGGATGTCTTGCAGGGCCGCGAGCTGAGCCGAGTCCATGGAGTTAGCAATTTGTTGTGTTTGTGGCATTGTGGAACCTTGGTCGCTGTGGAGATGACTCTGCCCACGGGGAGCTGCCCCGTGGGGAACCACAGCGATAGGCTAAACTCAGATAGCAGACACGGAGTGAATGGAAGGCTTTATTGTACTGCTGCAGATAGATGATATGAAGCAGGAAGGTAAGGCACTGAGGTCCGCGAGGTGCCAATACGTTCAACAGTCTCAGATGTAGAATCTCACCCAGATGTTCAAGAGATGTGGGGACCCGCGGTGCGGGCAATGCTGAGCCTGGAGGGTGGAGTTGCAGCACCAGATTGTAGAGGTACTCACAGGAGTGTAGGCATCTTCCTTGTAGTGAGATGGTGGGACCGAAGATCCATGGTTCAGGATATATAGACTGGTAGGCCCTCAAGGAGCGAGTAACTGATAGTCCGGAGATCCTGAAAAGAATAAGAGAGAGAGATCCCCAAGGAGTGGTTGTCTCAGTTAGTAGAGGCCCTGATGGGTGATGGAAGCGAGAGACCCCCGAGGAGTGGGTGTCTAGAGCTTCTAAAGGAGCGAGGCCCTTAGAGTATAGAGCGGAATCTAAGCGTGCAGCTTAGAGCGATCAGAGTAGCTTAAACTGAAGTCCTTGCTAACTCAAAGGCGGAGGCTTTAAAGAACCGGAGATATTGACGTCATGCGGTGGGGACGCCCTCAAGGTTCCCACCATGATTTGTATTTGAGCGTAAGAGATGTGTGCGCGCGTGCCCTAGGAGGCCACGGGAGTGAGCATGATGGACTGGAACGCCCATGCTAAGCTGGAGACACTGAGGCCCTCGGCACTTGGCACCGGAGGCAGCCATCTTGCCCAAGGAGGAGGAAAAGGGAAGAAACGCGGTAAGGCAGAGCAGTCGCAGTCGTCTGTGACTGACGGACGCAACAGTCATGTCTCCAGGAAGGTATGGACCTGTCAGTGGAGTGGGAGTGGCACTAAGGAGATGGCAGAAGTATAGATTAAGCAGGAACCCAAGAGGTCCTTTCTATCCTATATGGTGATATACTGCCTGGGTCAACAACCCCAAACTGCCAAATATTAAATGTTCTTGCTATCTTGTAGAAATGTATATAGTTGCGTGGCCTGAGACATTTAACCATGAGTAGATAAGTAAACTGTTTGACATCCTATTAGCGACATATATAGTCATGAAGAAATGATGAATATACTTATATACACCCACCCACTAACACTTTCTTCCTCAGGTGGAGGCACAGGCATCAAGAACATGAAGACCAATGGAGTCTGCCCTAAGAGGGGCTCCTGCCAGGTCGGTCCCAGACCCAGGAATGCCCTGCAAGGTAAGCGGTCAAGGGGATGTTACAAATGAATTCAAGGAATATGATTTGTTTCATTTTGGGGGGCCCTAATTCATTTATGGAGCCACAAAATGAAAGAAATGTGCCTTATTCGTTGTGTTTTTGAAATTTGTTTGAAAGAAGTGCACATCCCTAATACATATATATATAATCCAGATGATATGTATATTATTTATATATAATATACATACATACACACACACACACACACATACGGTATATATATATATATATATATATATATATATATATATATATATATATATATATATATCTGGATTACTTTTCTCTGAATCTGTGAGAAATTCACTTGAAAGATATGATAATCTAAAAATCTTGGTTTACATGACGGAGTTTGCTTAAAATAACATATTAAAACTTGTCAAGATGTTATTTTTCAGCATGCCTAATAACAAGGTTATATAGATTTGAAGCACACATTAGGGAGTTAGAATAATAAATTAAGATAGAAGACAGCTGCACACTAATGATACTATTTATACATAAATGTGATAAAAGGAAAAACACAAGAACAAGATCAACCTTCATCCCACTCATTAATCTCCCACTACATGAAGTCACCAGCTAACCTTGTATGCAACAAAAATATCAAGCTCTACTATGGAAATACTATCTGTGGCAGCTATAGAGAGAGGGGAAACGTAAATGGGTTATATTCTTGAAGGTGAATTTTAAAAGCCTGTCATATGTATTAATTAGGGATGTGCAAATATATCGGGCTTGTGCGTGCTGACTAGATTTTAAATGTTGCTGAGATACATGTATCTCGTGGACCACACAGATCTCGAAAATTTTCTAAAAGGGGCAGGGTGGGGCTTGGTCTGGGAGGGGCATGGGCATTTCAGGCATGAACCTGAGATGTGTGCAGAAATACTTACGCGATCCAGCTTGTGTGAAGGCCCCCTCCTGTGTAATATTACTTCTGCTATGGATGATGAATAATGCAGGGTTTTTAGAGTCAGGGCTAACTGGGGGCTATCAAACCATGGGGGGTTGGAGGACCTATCTCTTAACTGAGCAAACTGGGGATGAACTGGTAAAACTGATAATGGAGACGTTGCACACCCTTTTAATATTCCCCGATTGACGTGAGTAGAAGAAGGATTTGCATGCATGTGTGCACCCACTTAATACTTGATGAAAATGTACACTTGGCCAGGCTATTTTATAATATGTGTTTGTATATTATAAAATGGTTGCATCCCTGGCCACAGGCTGACATACGCGCGCCAATGTGCGCCCGGATGCCGGTTTGAAAGTTACCGTCTTGCTGATTACATGAAAGTCTCACCTGGTTGGTCGACACCATTTTTCAAAATGACACTGGCTGACCTTTGTCCCTATCACATGTGTGGACTTAAGCTTTGTAGAGTTTTTTAATATCTGTTTTGTCCAGTTCATCTTGCCAGGGTTGTTTTGAGCCATTGTTTTCTGTACTATATGATCTATATTGCAATTATCGTTTTATGTATTGTATTATGTACTTTATTCTGTAAATCATCTAGGTCCTTGCAAAACAGATGACAAATAAATATAAGAAAATATAAAAGTTAACAATTATCTGTTGTTATTTTATTTTTACTTTAGTGCCATCTCTAGGGGGGTGGGGGTGGGTGGAGGTCACCCAGAATCCGGGGGAGGAGTGGATATTTTTGCAGATTGGGAGGGGATAATTTTGGGCCTTGTGGCTTTTTTGGAAGCAGGCCGGAAACATCAGGATGCATGTTAATGTCCCAGTGCTCTTGACTACAACTCCTGACATGAAGCTGTCTTTCTGGGAAATAAAACAACTTCATTATTTTATTTGCACTAGCTGTTTTGCATGCGTTAATAAATTTAAGCATCAAATGCATGCAAAGAGGCTAATTTCAATAGGAATCAGTTTTTAGGTCAACATACACGTGATATTGCCATGATATTTGATTATTGCATGAGAAACAGCCTGAACCCCTCCTCGCCAAAAATGCTGTTCTGCTAAGTTCAATTTCATTGACTTTACCTGTTTTCTTGGCTTTCATATCATCCACTGGAGAGAGACCCCTGCAATGGTGCTGTGACATCATCAGACACTGACAAGCTTCCTCATTAAAGGGGGTTGCCCTTAGGTGGGCCTCTGCCTGGTGGACCATCATCTAAGGGCCCTCCCCTTGGTGTGCCCCTTAGTGAGTGACTGTGGGCTATGGACTGATTATCATTTTTAGTGATAGTTGAATTGTTTTGATCATGAAATATGGAGAACATTGATTATGAGTAACTAATGTTATATATTTTTGTTGTTATTCTATGTCTTGGGGGATGGTGTTGTATGGTGGAATGCAGCCTAGTTGATATGGTGACAAAGAATGGGATTGCAGGGGCAGAAAATAAATGTAGATGCTTCAGATTTTGGGAATAGGGTTTTAAAACTGCTTAGTAAGCAAAAAGTAGAAAACCATGGCCCCTTGAGGAAATTGTTAAACTCTTTACAAGCAGGTTATTTAAAAGCTTGCTTCTTTCTAAATATGGAACAAAATATTAGCAATTATTTATTTATTTATTTATTTATTTATTTACATTTAATTTAAAATGTTTTATATACCATTTTTTATACTAAATGAATTCAAAACAGTTTACAATGTAAAGTACATAAAAATCACAAAATAAAAATAGTAGAGATTAAGGACTTTTAAAATAAATTAAAAAACAATATAATTTTTAAAAATAAAAGACAGATTAAAAGCTATTAGAAAGTAAAAGAATTAAGAGCAGTATGATTCATAAAAGTTCAAAAAATGTTATACAACCTCACTTGGATTTGATTTTAATTACAGAGTTTTGACTCTATGATTCTGAGGATGTTCTACTTAGGCAACTTTGCCCAATTGGTTACTCATATATCCAACAGATGTGCCCAACACAGGTGGGGGGGAAAGGATGACTTAGAGTTATC
Organism: Rhinatrema bivittatum; assembly: GCF_901001135.1. Lineage (NCBI taxonomy): Eukaryota > Metazoa > Chordata > Amphibia > Gymnophiona > Rhinatrematidae > Rhinatrema > Rhinatrema bivittatum. Next base: position 737,165,006 of record NC_042616.1, on the reverse strand, counting down.
ATGATGTGCCAGTGCAAAAATTAGAGTGGGCACATTTTTTTCCTATTGAATCCATTATTGTAAATGTTTTTGATTGGGTATTCAGCCTAATTCATTGGCCTTCTGATTCTCTAATGCCTGACATTGTAGTCATTGTAGTCAATAACCAGTCTACAATTAATCCAATGCAAATACCCGACTGCACCGATCACCTAAATACCTAACTGAATCAACTTAAACAGCCTTTTCTACAGTCTGCAATTAAGGCATGATAAATTGTTGTTTTTAGGAGATTTTAATAAACATGCAGATGATCTTATGTCAGTCTACACAAAAGAATTGTAGTCAGTGATGTCCAGTGGTGCAGGATACATAGGCTGGTAGGCCCTCGAGTAGCGAGTACCTGATAGTCTGATATCCTGAAATGGAGAAGAGAGAGAAAGACCCCCGAGGAGCGGTTGTCTTAGTTAGTAGAGGCCCCAAAGGGTAGTTGGAAGCGAGAGACCCCCGAGGAGCTTCTAGAGGAGCGAGGCCCTTGGAGTGAAAGCGGCGTCTAAGGTTGCAGCTTAGAGTGGTCAGAGTAGCTAAACTGAAGTCCTTGCTAACTCAAAGGTGGTAGTGAAGTGGAGGCTTGATATACCCGGAGGTATTGAAGTCATGCGGTGGGGCCGCCCCCAAGGTTCCTGCTATGACTTGTATTTGAGCATAGGAGATGTGCACACTCATGCCCTAGGAGGCCACAGGAATGAGCATGGTGGACTGGAATGCCCATGCTAGTTTGGAGACGCCGAGACCCTCGGCACTCAGCACCGGAGGCAGCCATCTTACCCAAGGGGAGAGAAAAAGGAAAAAAAGAGGTAAGGCAGAGCAGTCACAGCCGTCTGTGACCGACGGACGCAACAGTATCCCCCTTCAAAGGGCCCCCTCCAAGACCTCTTCCAGGTGGTCTGGGCTTGGTGGGTGTGCCAGGTGGCATTTGCGTACCATCTCTTTATCTGTAATATTGGCCAGTGGTTCCCAGGAGTTTTCCTCTGGGCCATAATTCTCCCATGAGATGAGATACTCCCATGTCTTGCCTCTTTTACGTACATCAAGGATGTCATCCATGGCATATTCAATGTCATCTTCTGTATCCAAGCTGATAGGTTCTGGATCTTTACTGGAGAACTCGGAGAGTATCACTGGCTTTAGTAGAGATTCATGAAATGCATTGTGTATCTTCATTGATGGAGTCAGATTTCCTAATCGCCAAAGGATGGCAAAGGGTCCCACAAATCAACGTACAAATTTTGCTGAAGGAAGCTTAAGTTGAAGGTATTTGGTGCTTAACCAAACTTTGTCTCCAGGCTGAAACTGGGGTGCCTTTTGATGATGAGCATCATAGGTTCTCTTTGCCTTCTGTCCTGCTTTGAGGAGCAGCTCCTTTGTCTGTCTCCAAAGTTGGGATAACTCTGCTGCGGTGACCTGGGCAGCAGGAGAGGCTACTGACAAGGAATTGGCAGAGGAGGTAACGGTTGTCTTCCGTCGACAAGCTGGAAAGGGGAAGACCCCGTCGAGGAAGCAGGATGCAAATTGTTGGCAAATTCTGCCCAAGGCAGTAATTCAGCCCAGTTGTTCTATCTAGAGTTGACATATGATCGCAGAAATTGTTTCAGCATTCTATTCATCCTCTCAGTCTGACCGTTAGACTGAGGATGGTAGGCAGAGGTTAAATCCAAGGCGATGTCAAATTTTTGACATAATGCTCTCTAAAACTTTGCAATAAATTGAACTCCCCTGTTGGATAGGATATGTTTAGACATCCCATGAAGCTGGAAGATGTGTTTAATAAAGAGTTTTGCTAACTCAGTAGCAGAGGGTAATCCTGGTAGTGCTACAAAATGTGCCATTTTAGAGAAACGGTTGACTGTGACCCATATGGTGTTATTACCGTTGGATGATGGCAGGTCCACTACGAAATTGGTAGTGATATGGGTCCATGGTTCATCTGGTGATGGTAGAGGCTGTAATAGGCCCCAAGTACACCTGGGTGGTGGCTTTTGCTTAGCACAGACAGCGCAGGATCCCACATACGCTTGTACATCTTTCTTCATGGTTGGCTACCAGTAGTATCTTTGCAACATAGCTAGGGTATGACTCTGTCCTGGATGGCCTGCCAGATGGGAATCATGTGCCCACTTCAACAGTTTCTTCCTTAAACTCCTGGACACCACCGTCTTCCCGGCGGGTACCGTGTGGGTGGCTGCGAGGACCACTCTTTCGGGATCAATAATATGATGGGGATCATCCGGCACATCCTGAGGTGAGGAGGATCGTGATAGGGCATCAGCCTGAGTGTTCTTCTCTCCCAGATAATATTTCAGAAGGAAGTCAAATCTGTTGAAAAACAGAGACCATCTTGCTTGACCGTGGTTGAGTCGTTGGGCATGTCAAAAGTACTCTAGATTTTTGTGATCGGTGTACACTACTATTTGATGTTGTGCGCCTTCTAGCCAAGGACGCCACTCTTCGAAAGCCAGCTTGATTGCAAGAAGCTCCTTGTCTCCGATCCCATAATTTCTCTCAGCAGGTGAGAACTGCCTAGAAAAGAAGGAGCAAGATTGGAGCACATTGGATTCACTGTACTGACTTTGAACCGCCCCCACACCAATGTCTGATGTGTCGACCTCAACTTCAACCTCTTTGAGCATCAGGAAGGCTTAGATGGCTTTTGGAGCCCAATTGGCAGGGTTGGCTCCCTTCTTGGTCATAGCAGTTAGAGGGACTGTCAATGATGAGTAGTTTTTAATGAAGGATCGGTAGTAATTGGTGAAGCCCAAGAAGTGACGCAATGCCTTCAGGCTTGTGGGTTGAGGCCAGTCCCGGATACTATCAAGTTTCTTGGGGTCCATTTGAAAACCATTCTTAGAAACAATATATCCCAGGAAGGGTACAGCATCTTTGTGGAATTCACAATTTTCAAGCTTTGCGTAAAGGAGGTACTCACGCAGGCATCTTAGGACTTTCTTAACATCCTCCTGATGACTTTGCAGATCTTGAGAAAAGATCAGTATATCATCGAGATATACTACCACACATTGATAAAGTAAGTCCTGTAAGATGTCGTTCATCATATTTTGAAAGAATGCAGGTGAGTTACTTAAGCCGAAGGGCATGATGAGGTATTGAAAGTGTCCATCACAGGTGTTAAAAGCAGTCTTCCATTCGTCTCCTTCTCAAATATGCACCAAGTTGTAAGCTCCTTTAAGGTCTAATTTGGAGAATATTTTGGCTCCTTGGAGCCTATTGAACAGTTCAGAAATTAAGGGCAGAGGGTACCTGTCCTTGATGGTAATCTCATTCAGACCCCTGTAGTCAATGCAGGGGCGTAAGGTGCCATCCTTCTTCCCTCCGATAAAGAAGCCTGCACCAGCAGGAGATTTGGAAGGTCTGATAAATCCCTTTTGTAGATTTCCTTAACATAGAAACATAGAAATGATGGCAGAAGAAGACCAAACAGTCCATCCAGTCTGCCCATTAAGCTTTTACACTTATTTTTTCATACTTATCTGTTACTCTTGTCCCTTTTAAGTAACTTTTTGGTTCTATTTCCCTTCCATCCTCGCTATCGATGTAGATAGAAGTGCTGGAGCTGCATCTAAGTGTAATACCTAGCTAATTGGTTTGGGGTAGTAACCTCCGTAATAAGCAAGCTACTCCCATGCTTGTTTACCCAGCCTGTGCAATTCAGTCCTTGTTGGTTATTTGAATATAAATCCTCTTTTCTTCATTCCCCCTGCCATTGAAGCAGTGAGCTGCACTGGATATGTATTCCAAGTGAAGTATCAGGCTTGATTCAGGGTAGTAACCGCCATAACAAGCAAGCTACACCCATGATTATTTGTAATTCAGTTGTTGGTAGTTGTCTGAATATAAATCATCTTTTCTTCATTCCCCCTGCCGTTGAATCAGAGAGCTATGCTGGATATGCATTGAAAGTGAAGTATCAGGCTTATTTGGTTTGGGGTAGCAACCGCCATAACAAGCAAGCTACTCCCCTGGCTCCCCTGTTTTTTGTGGATGCAAATCCTTTTTTCCACATTTCCTCTTGCCTTGAAGCATAGAGCAATATTGGAGTCGCATTAACCGTGTGTATGTTTATTGAATAAGGATATTAATCTCTAGGTAGTAGCCGCCATTCCCGCAAGCCACCCCCATGCCTCTTCTCTTCATTCACATCCTCTAGACTTTATGGATCCACAGTATTTATCCCATGCCCCTTTGAAATCCTTCACAGTTTTGGTCTTCACCACTTCCTCCGGAAGGGCGTTCCAGGCATCCACCACCCTCTCCGTGAAGAAATACTTCCTGACATTGGTTCTGAGTCTTCCTCCCTGAAGTTTTAAATCGTGACCCCTGGTTCTGCTGAATTCTTTGCAACGGAAAAGGTTTGTCGTGTCTTTGGATCATTAAAACCTTTCAAGTATCTGAAAGTCTGTATCGTATCACCCCTGCTCCTCCTTTTCTCCAGGGTGTACATATTTAGATTTTTCAATCTCTCTTCATGTTGCCTGACATCTCCATTCTGCCCGACCTTACCTCTTTGGCGACTCCCTCTTGGGTTGATGGAAGTTTGGCTGCCGCGGCGTCATCTTGCCAACCTCCTCCAGCGTCCCCAGACCGGCTAGACGCTGCCTTCCGCCAAGTTCTTCTGAGGTCTAAGGGCGCATGTGCGGTGCGTCCCCGACTCAAGTACCAGCTGTGGCGCGATCCTCATGGGCGTCCCCCTGAGATGACGTCATCATCACCAGATATTTAAGGTCTCTCGTTTTGCTAGCTAATCGAGTTAGCAAAGGTTTTCTTACCTAGCTGCCTCCAGGTATCGCTGCGGATGGGATTTGCTCTCCACTTACCTTGCTACTCTGCCTCCTCGGACTTTACCAGGGGTACCCGCTCATCGGGGGCCTCGCTCTCTCTCTTGCTTTTCAGGTCGCAGTCTGGAACTGGTACTCCCTCCTCGAGGGCCCACGTTCCCGGACCTGCTAATGAATATGACTTCTGCCAGGAAGTCACCACTGTCTACAACACCAGTGAGTTACCATCTCTCTCTCAGAGCTTTCCCTGGAACCAGGTACTTTCTCCTCGAGGGCCTACTTCATTCCAGCTCCTTGGCTGTTCCAAGAGACTATTGTGTGAGTGTTACCATCAAGGTTCTGTTCCTGAACTCTGCATACTCTGCCTACTCACTATTTCAGTCTCTCTACAGCTCAGCCATCCTGGGATCGCTGTTCCAGTGCCTGAGGGACTACAGCCCAGCCAGGCTCTTCCAGCTCACTACTACCACCTCTGGTGGTTCTCTAAAACAGTTTAATAAAAGAACTAGTGTGTATCTGTCTCCCAACTCTGAGCCTGACCGGTGGTCTCTCTCGGGATCTTCCCCCATGGGCGTGGTCATCTGCCACCGGCCCAAGGATCCACCCACTTATCACAAATAATAAAACCTCATAAGTCATTCGATGAAGACCATCCACCTTTTTGGTCACCCTTCTCTGGACCGCCTCCATCTTGTCTCTGTACCTTCGGAGATACGGTCTCCAGAACTGAACACAGTACTCCAGGTGAGGCTTCACCAAGGACCTGTACAAGGGGATAATCACTTCCCTTTTCTTTCTCGATATTCCTCTCTCTATATAGCCCAGCATTCTTCTGGCTTTAGCTATCGCCTTGTCACATTGTTTTGCCGACTTCAGATCATTAGACGCTATCACCCCAAGGTCTCTCTCCTGCTCCGTGCACATCAGCCCTTCTCCCCCCATCAAATACAGTTCTTTTGTATTTCCACACCCCATATGCATGACTCTGCACTTCTTGGCATTGAATCTCAGCTGCCATATCTTCGACCACTCTTCCAGTTTCTTTAATTCCCATCTCATTCTCTCCACTCCTTCCAGTGTGCCCACTCTGGAGCAGATCTTAGGGTCATCCACAAAAAGACAAACCTTATCTTCTATCCCATCCGCAATGTCGCTCACAAAGATATTGAACAGGACTGATCCCAACACTGATCCTTGTGGCACTCCATTCTTGTATGTAGGTAGACATAGCTTTAGTCTCAGCTACTGAAAGAGGGTAGACTCGTCCTTTTGGAGGTTCAGAATTTGGCTTCAGATTTATGGCACAGTTGAACTCTCTGTGTGGCGGAAGGACATCAGCTGCTTGCTTTGAGAAAACATCCTGGAAGGAGGCATATTGTGGAGGTAAGCCAGGTAATGATGGGGTAGTGGGCATGCAGATGAGCGGTGAAATTTCTGCAAGACACCAACCATGACAGTCTGGTCCTTACCGGGACAGTTCCAAGGTAGCCCAATTAAATTGTGGCATATGGTCTTGAATCCACGGCTGCCCCAAAACCACAGGATGCATGGCTTTTTCCAATACTGGAAAAGAAATAGATTCTGAGCTTAGAGCTCCAGTGCACAGGCCAATGGCCTGGGTGATCAGTGAAACTTCTCCAGAAAGTGGTTCTCCATGGATAGAGGATAATAGCAGAGGCTTAGCTATTGGTGTGGTAGGAATCCATAGATGTTCAACTAAGCGCTTCAGAATAAAATTACCTCAAGCACCGGAGTCAATGAGAGCGAGAGTCTGAAATTCAAGACCTCCGCAAAGCAGAGATACTGGTAATGATAATGGAGAAGTAGGAGAGGTGAGGCCCAGGAGAAGTCCTGCAGATCCCAGGTCCATCAGTTTCACGGACAAATGGGACATAAGAGCATAAGAACATAAGAAATTGCCATGCTGGGTCAGACCAAGAGTCCATCAAGCCAGGTTTGGACTGCGTGGCCCGATTGGCCACAGTACATGCACAATTTAATTTAATTTAATTTAAAAACTCTTCTATACCGTCGTTAAGTTAGATGACCATCACAACGGTTTACAGAAAGGCACAATAAAGGAAAATATGAGTGGTATAGAGTAAAAATTTAAGCATATGCCATCATAATACGGTAACATTTTAGTACAATACACTATGGGGTAGATCTTTAAAAAATATGCGATCGCGTACTTTTGTTCGCGCACCAGGCGCAAACAAAAGTACGCTGGATTTTATAAGATATGCGCGTAGCCACGTGTATCTTATAAAATCCGGGGTCGGCGCGTGCAAGGGGGTGCACATTTGTGCAACCTGCATGTGCTGAGCCCAGCGTGCGCTGCCTGTTCCCTCCGAGGCCGCTCCGATTTCGGAGCGGCCTCGGAGGGAACTTTCCTTCGCCCTCCCCCCACCTTCCCCTCCCTTCCCCTACCTAACCCACCCCCCCCCCCCGGCCCTATCTAACCCCCCCCTACCTTTGTCAGCAACTCGCGAGTCGACCGGCAGCCCCGCTCCGTCCTCCGGTCCCGGGGGCTGGTCCGGAGGCCTCGACCATGCCCCCGGGCTGGCGCCATGCCCCCGGGCCCACCCCCGAAACACCACGTCGTTTCGGGAACGCCCCCGGACACGCCCCCTCCCGCTCCTTTTCGAAAGCCCCGGGACTTACTTGCGTCCTGGGGCTTTACGTGTGCCGGCGTAAATCCGGAAGGATTTACGCGCGCAGGGCTTTTAAAATCCGCCCATATGTGTTTGAGCTTATCTGTTTGTTAGGAAGTTGTTCAGCAGTTCAGATTTAACATTACAATGCATTTGTTGGTTAAAAACAATAACTGTTTGCTCAGTGTTTCGTTATCAATCAACTGTTTTTCTCTTTCTCTTTCTCTTTATAAAAAGCTTGTTTAAAGAGCCAGGTTTTCAGGTTAGATTTGAATATTTTCAAATTTCTCTGCAGCCTTATTTCAAGTGGCATGGTATTCCAAAGCACAAGACCAGCCAGTGACAGTGTTCTTTCCCTTACTTGAGTGAGGCGTGCTGATTTAACAGAGGGGATAGTTAGTAGTGCCTTATTAGCAGATCTCAGGTTTCTGTGTGGAACATGTATGCGCACTTGCGCAGTGCTGTGTTAAGCCAGTCGGCTTTTTCATCATGGATTAGCTTGTGAATTATGCATAGAGCTTTGTATTGTATTCTCTGTTCAATTGGGAGCCACAACCCCATGCACTTGCGATAACGTCTCTCCTTGGAGGTCAAATGGCTTTGGCCTAGTTGCATAGGCTTTTCCTCCTCTAGGGGTGCAGACAGTAAGCTGAAAGCAATAGGCACAGGTTTAGGACGGTTAGCCCCCACCGTAGACTTTCGTGGACTCTTAGCCTCCTGAGTACGGTCACGGATACTGCGGTCAATTCTCCCAGCCAGTTCCATTAGGAACTTAAGGGTATCAGGCAAATCATGAGCCACTAATTTGTCCTTTAAGCGAGAGTTGAGACCCTTCTATTATTGTTTGTAAGGTTTTGGGTGGACCCTTGGACACTGTGGCAGCTGACCACGCCCATGGGGGGGGGGGGGGAGTCCCGTGAGGGGTGGCAGGTCAGGCTTAGCTTTGGGACACACAACACAGAGTTATATCTTTTATTAGAGTTGATAAGCCACCAGAGGTGGCAGTAGTGAGTAGAGATGAAGCCCGGCTGGGGTAGGGTTCCTCAGGATATTGGAACAGTGATTCCCTCTATGGCTGTGCTGTAGTAGAGAAAACTGAGATAGTGAGTACAGTGGCGCATACACAAAGTTCTGGTATAGAACCTCGTTGGTAAAGTTACTCACACAGCGGTTTCTCCTGGAAGGTGACACAGAAGCTAGAATAGAGGCAGGCCCTCGAGGAGCGAGTACCTGGTTCCAGGGAACAGCTCTGAGGAAATAAAGTTGGAAACTCACTGATGATGTAGGCAGCGATTTATTCCAAGCAGAAGCAATAAGTTCAGGCAGTGAGTCAGGGAACATGGGCCCTCGAGGAGCGAGTACCGGTTCCTGATAGCGACCTGCAAGAAATGAGAGAGGCCCCCAAGGAGCGGGTACCCTGTTAGGATAAAGTCCAAAGGTTGGAGAGGCAGAGTAGCTAGGTACGGAGAGCGAATCCCATCCATAAGGAATCCCTTGCTAACTCGATTAGCTAGCAAAAAGTGTAGGCTTTTGTATCTGGGATGTGTGACGTCATCACAGGGGGACGTCTCTGAGGTTCGCATCAAAGAGAGAATAAGAAGCAGGGCTGCGCGGCGCACACGCCCTATGGTACCTGGACAACATGGCAGGATGCAGCGCCCAAGCCAGCCCGGGGATGCCGGAGAGGATGGTAGGCAGACGCTGCGGCAGCCAGATGTCCATCAACCGCAGGAGGAGTCACAAAAAAGGTAAGGTCGGCGAAGTGGAGACATCGGGCAGCGACTGTCGTAACACCTCCATGAATATGGCACGAAAGAATCCAGTGTCCCAATGAGTTCGGATGCTAGAGTCTTAAATTCAGTAGCAAAGTCTGTAAGTGGCTTGTTACCTTGCTGAAGGTTGAGCAAGGCAGATCCAGTGAGACGGGTCATCAAACACAGACTTAAAAAGTTTTAGAAATCCTGGTAGGTCATTCAGGAAAGGATCTTCACGTTCCCATAATGGTGAAGCCCAGGCCAGGGCTCATCCTTCTATGAACGACAGGATGTAGGTGGTCTTTGAAGCTTCAGTGGGAAAGAGGGTAGGCTGTAATGAAAAATGCATGCTGCATTGATTAACAAACCATCTGCACAGCTTGGCTTCACCTGTAAAGCGGGTAGGTGTGGATAAAGGTATAGTGGTCTTAAGGGTTACCACTGGTGACAGCAATTCCTTCACAGGAGGAGCTGAAGAATTTAGTTGAGAGTGCAACTGATTGATGGCAGTAGCTAGGCTCTGCAAAGACTTTTGTTGTTCTGTGATCCACTGGGCTAGGCCGGGGATGGCATGCAGGGCTGTGAGCTGAGCCGAGTCCATGGAGTTAGCAATCTGTTGTGTTTGTGGCATTGTGGACCCTTGGTCACTGTGGAGATGACTCTGCCTATGGGGAGGGGCCCCGTGGGGCACCACAGTGATAGGCTGAATTCAGATAGCAGACACAGTATGGATGGAGGGCTTTATTGTACTGTTGTAGATAGATGATGTAGGAGGAAGGTAAGGCACTGAGATCTATGAGGTGCCAATACGTTCAACAGGCTTGGATGTACAATCTCACCTAGATGTTCACGATAGGCAGGAGCCTGCAGTGCGGGTAACGCCGGGGCTGGTGAGTGGAGCTGGAGCACCGGATTGTAGAGGTACTCTCAGGAATATAGGCTTCTTCCTGATGATGAAATGGTGGGACCGAAGATCCGTGGTTCAGGATACATAGGCTGGTAGGCCCTCAAGGAGCGAGTACCTGATAGTCCGAGATCCTGAAATGGAGAAGAGAGAGAAAGACCCCCAAGGAGCAGTTGTCTTAGTTAGTAGAGGCCCTGAAGGGTAGTTGGAAGCGAGAGACCCCCGAGGAGCGGGTGTCTAGAGCTTCTAGAGGAGCGAGGCCCTTGGAGTAAAAGCGGTGTCTAAGAGTGCAGCTTAGAGTGGTCAGAGTAGCTAAACCGAAGTCCTTTCTAACTCAAAGATAGTAGCGAAGCGGAGGCTTGATATACCCAGAGATATTGACGTCATGCGGTGGGGCCGCCCCCAAGGTTCCCAGCATGAATTGTATTTGAGCATAGGTGATGTGTGCGCTCGCACCCTAGGAGGCTACAGGAGTGAGCATGGTGGACTGGAACGCCCATTCTAGGTTGGAGATGCCGAGACCCTCGGCACTCGGCACTGGAGGCAGCCATCTTGCCCAAGGAGAGAGAAAAAGGAAGAAAAGAGGTAAGGCAGAGCGGTTGCAGCCGTCTGCGACCGACGGACGCAACAAGGACATATTTTAGATCTGATTTTCTGTAATGAAAACTTGATTCAAATATTACTCTAACTGATGTGCTACAATTATTGTGGTCTTCCCACTATCGTATTTTGATGGTGTGTATGACTAAATAATTTGAAGGCAGAGAAGTAATAAAATGATCAGACCAAAAATTGAGGTGGAGAAACTTAGGGATCAATGGGCTATTGAAGCTGGAAATGCAAATCAGTGAAGAGTTGGTAGAGTTATGTTCTTTAGCCAATTCTTACAATTCATTCGCATCTCCAAAAATAGGACATTTGCATTGCCTTTGTAAACAAGCAGTTTAGTTTTCTAGGGAAGCAAAAAAAAACAAAACAGCTGCCTAAATTAGAATGAGAGTGGAGGAAGAGAGGACGTAATAATGTTAAACAGCACGATTTAGATAAATTATATGACTATAATAAAATCTGTTTCCAAAAAAGCATAGTTATATTTGTAACAAATTAACAGAAACCTATATTCAGCCACTTAGCTTTTCACTGAGATTTGGAAATTGATTGCCAAACCAAAAACTCATACAGCAGTCCTTCCTAACTATGAGAATATTGCTCATTATTTTAATGATAAGATCCAAAATATTAGATCACAGCTGGATGTTGAGATGCAGATAGTAACATTGGATGCAAAATATATGGCATTTAGAAAGGTGGACAGCTTTTAATCTTGTATATTATCTGAAACTGAATCAGTGATCAGTAAACTTAAATGCATTAACTCCCCCCTGGATCCATGCCCTTTTGCCTATAGTAAAGCTTTGAACTATATGTCATATTAAAAAACTAGCTTACTGGTGAATAAAACATAGAAGGAGGGTGTAGGTCCTCAAAAATTGACATTTGCAACCATCAAGCCAATTCAGAAAGATTATGCAAAATCATGTGATCAAGACCAATTTTGAATCTGCTGACATTAGGAAAGATCTTAGAAAAATGCAGCCTGTACAGTTGAAGGATTTATTAGAAAGGAATAATGTTCTAGATGAACAATAGCATGGACTATGGAAAGCACATAACATGGAGATGCTATTGCTTTTCTAAACAGATGCATTGTATAAAAAAATCGATTGTGATAAAACTGATGTCTTAATACAATTAGTTAATCAAACCAATTGCTCTGCAGTTTACAGGATTTAGAGAGGGGGAAAAGGCTTTATTATAGTTTCTTTTATTCTTAACAGGTAGGAAGCAGCAGGCACACATTGGAGGTAATAACTCTCAAAGGAAAGAAGTTGCAGGTGGTGTGCCACAAGGTGCTGTGCTTTCGCCTGTGTTATTTAACATTCTCCTGCATTCCGTGGGAAGGATTTTTAAGTCTTTGGAATTATTGTATTTTATATATGCTGATGATATTCAGTTTTATATTCTCTGTCAACAAAATGGTGTTACTTGCTGCTGACTATGGGCCACTGTTTTACAGTCAGTGTCCTGCACCTCTTGGTCCTGGGCCTGGTGCAGTGTCCTGCAATCTACTGCAGTCACTCAGCTTCCTGCCCCTTCATAGCAGTAACTCAGCAGTTTTATAAGATCCAGTAGTCGATTTTGGATGACAAGGTGGCTTGAATGACAGTTTTGAGATCGTGTGTATGGAGTAAGGGCTTGAGCTTTTTTATAATCATGAGTTTGTAGAAACCTCCTTTAATAACGGAGGAGATGTGGTTTTTTAGGCTTAATTGTGGGTCTAATAGGACCCCTAGGTTTCAAACAACTGGTTGTGAGGTAAAGGCGCTGGTCACAAGGTCGTTGGGTGGAGAAAGTTTAAAGGCCTGTTGGTTGTGGATGAGCAGTAGCTCTGTTTTGGCAGAGTTGAGGGAAAGCTGAAGGGAGGTTAGAAGAGTGCTAATAGAAGAGAGACATTTTTCCCAGAAGTTTAGGGTGTCAGTCAATGATTCTTGTATCGGGATGATGATTTGGACATCATCTGCGTATAAATAGAATTTGAGACCTAGGTCTACTAAGAGTGGTCTTCTGAATAAACAATGCATTTCATTTATTGTACTTCCGATGGCTGTTAACCCCATACTGTTTGGTCTGCCTTAGTTGCAGTGACATAGTTTGATGGACTGGCAAAATGGAGATATCCTTTCCTGTGGTAATAATTGTTTCTAGAACTGTCTATGTCCAATATATCCTCCTTTATAACTCTGTGCATTGGATCTTCCAATTCTTCCAGGCCTCTCCAGACCCTACGCATCCTTTGCAGATGTCTTAAGCAAGAAAAAGGATAAGGTTCTCCTACCTTATCATCCATATGATTGTACCATAGATTTAGTATCTAGTAAAACAACATCCTGAGGCAGAATGTACCCTCTGTACCCAGGCGATGTCTGTGAGAATCTTGAGAGGGTTTTCATCAGTCCTTTCACTTTCCCTGCAGGGGTGGGTTTCTTCTTTGTAGGCAAAAAGTTTGGGTCCTTGCACCCATGTATTTACTACCAAAGTTTGAACTCCATCACTATAAAAAAACAAATACCCCCTGCTCAAGATATATGGTAATTGTTTGATCGGTTACAAGGAGCTTCCATCTTCCCCAAGTTGGATCTTCACAGAGTTTTTTTTTTCTGCACACCCTTACAATTATTTAGCAGCCATCTGATCCATATTGGGACAGTTGCATCCTTATTAACTCAAGAAGAGGGGCAAACCATTCAATATCACCCACATGTCATAACTAATTCAACCTTCTGTCTATGGCGAACACCATTTATGATAAGGAAACTTACTTTCTCATGCCCATTAAAGGTGTGAATATGTGCCATAACCCTTATGATATTTTCACTCCCTTTCCTGATCCTCATCTTTCTTTCTTTTCATAATCCTAATCCTATTTTGTCTATGGAAGAAAAAAATACACAGGCTACAATATATAACTAAAAATATTAATCTGTAAATATTCTAGAGGGTACAGTACATGCAGAGGCAAGATGTTAATTTAAAGTATGCTTTTGAGCAGGTTTCAAAGAAGATATGGTGGTCATAAATAGGGAGAGTTCTTATTTTGAGCTAGAAAATGGGTTGCTATACAGAATGGAGGAGGGCTTACACAAGGATAATCCCTATAGGCAACTTGTGGTGTCCAAAACTCTTAGACGAGTGGCCTTTACTCTCATGCTTGCTCATCCACTTTCAGGATATCTGGGAATGCAGGCAACAGTAGCCTGCTTGCCACAACTTCTACTTGCCGCCGGCTCTGATCTTAGCCAGTCAGTGACGCCTCTCCTTGCCTACTCTCTGGACGTGGGCTTACAAGGCTTAGGCCTTCCTTTGTTTGAGCGCCTCCAGCTACCTATTGTTCCTTTGGCGCCCAAGTTCCCGTACCGAATCCTGTCCAGGATAGGACTACACCATCTACCGGCTGCTGTCTCTGGACTGAACTACCTTTCATCCTTAGTTAACTCTGAGGCCCACCTATGTTCTGCCGGTCCCGGCACCCAAAGGCTCAACCCGAGGGGAATGAGGGCTGGTATAGGTAAAGCTCCAGTGGCCTCTAGCTTCAGCCCACTCCACCTGCTGATGGTGGGGACCCATAGGTCCCTGCCTATGGGTTGCGTCAACCCCACCTCAGCCCAAGGGTCCACCTCTGATGCAACATCTAGTAGGGCTAAAAATACAGATGTATTATGGGTGTGGACCCTTGGACTGAGATGAGGATGATGCTATCTGCAGGTCCTCATCATCAGTAGGCGGAACTGACCAATGCAGAAACCCAACAGGACTTCTCTTCCCTGCAAGTTGAGCTCTTGGTTGCCGGGGCTGGCTGGACGTCGGCACAGATCTCCGATGACGAGGAATCTACAGTGAACAGTGGGTGGCAGGCAGACGCAAGGCATTCCAGGAGTCAAGGCATGCAGCGAACAAGCAAATTCCAGAAGATGTACCAGGGGTCAAGGCAGGTGGCGATCAAGCGAGGTGCAAAAGACCTACCAAGGGTCAAGGCCAAAGAAATGTGGTCAGAAGGCAGGCAGTGGTTGGTTCCAGGCAGCGGTTAAATGTGGTCAGAAGGCAGGCAGTCGTCGGTTCCAGGCAGCAGTCAAACGTGGTCAGGCAAGCCAAGGTCAGTACCGTGAATCAGTCCGAGGAGGTATGACAAGAGGAGGAACGAAGAGCAGGAATCAGGAGAGATGCTTGAACACAGAAGGACCACGGGAACACAGGAATTCAGAAACACTGGAACTAAACAGGAACACAGGAGCACTGGAACAAGACAGGAACACAGGAACGCAGGAACACTGGAACAAGACTGGATGAAGGAAGCAGGTAAGCGAAGGATCAAAGAACAGCAAACTAGTTACACCGAGGTGTTGACCCGATTGCCATGGCGAGGCTCTGGGGACTGGGCCTTGCCTTATATACCCAGACTAGATGATGTCATCATTGGGTGCCACGGACTGGCTTCCCGCGCTGGACCCTTTAAAGGGCCGAGTGGTCTGCGTGCACGCACCTAGGGGTGGGGCCAACACTGAAGAGGATTCCGAGCCCTGGCATGAGGAGTGCTGCGAGTCGGAGGGCCCCAATGGGCCTGGAGACTCCTAGGGGTGCCGCGGGCAAGAGGCACTGGTGGTGGCTGAGAGGGACGAGGAGCCGGAGCTGGTAGATGGGAGAGCGAGGTGAGCAGGCCTGGTCGTGGCACCAACGTGGCCGGGACGTGCAACAGATATGATTTATTTTGCTTTTGATTATCAGGAAAAATTCATCCACATTGAGTATAGTTGGGATTGAGTGAGGATCTGGTGAATTACCAGAAAATTGGGAAACTACCTTAAAAAGATGATGTGAGGGGGAACTCATGCACTGGAGACACTGCTGAGAACTGAGAAGGGCTGGTGATCCAGGTGATGTCATTCCCAAGTACCTAGGGCATCTTTAAATCGAGCCTTCTGTGGATAATCTCTTTTTTGTTCTGCCTGGAAGCTACAGCTTCAAGTTGGTAATAATTTGCAGCAAATTGAAGATATGCAAATTGAGATGGGAACTATGGAAGAACAGATTATGATGCTTCAGAATTCCTTTTTGGCTTTGTTAAAAGACAATGAAATTATGTATTATAAAATTGAAATTGGGGAAAATTAAGCTAGGAGATTTTAACTTGCAGTTATAAGTTTTCCTTTTTTAAATTCAATATCTCCTATATACTTTCTAAATTCTATTTGGGGTTATTTCTGGTTTCCACTGCAGAGATTCCTAAAATAGTTAATGTCTATTATCTTTCAGGTAGGAGTTCTGGTGCTGCAGGTTCTTTACCTATCTCTCAAGGGGGCGAGACTCCTTGTAAGACACTAATTGTTACTTGTGCTTTGGAGTCTGACAAGGTTCGGACACTAAAGCTATTTTTTAAGCTCAAAGGTAGGACTTTTCTGGAGAAAATACTGGCAATATTTCCTGATGTGACTAAAATCACTCAAGCTTGATGCAAATTATTTCTCCAGAAAAGACAGCATGTCTTGGAGTTAGGGGCTACTTTCATAATAAGATTCCCCTGTAAATTTCATGTCAAATTAGCTGATACTAAATTTATCTTTTTTGATCCTGAACATCTTGAGAAATGTCTGCAGGATAAATCTGTTAATCCATAATTAGGGTTATTGAGGCATGAGTAATTATGCTGGCTTTTCATCAAAATGTTTCTTAAATGCCTCCTCATTAGTGGTCTATATGCAGGGGAATACAATCAATAGCTTTTCTTATTTCCTTTATTTCTTTTTTTGAATTTGTTATATACTGTGAACTTCTGTTTGTTTCTTTATCTTTTTCTATGATATTTTATTGAAATCAACAATAAAAAGACAATTTTAAAAAAAGAGATGCTGTGGTCTGTTTTCTATCTTAGTAAGAGCTTTCTTACAGTAATCTTTCTTGGCTGCTTAATTTCAGGTAAATAATACCTAACACTTTTTTAAAGAAGAAATTTATCCTGTGGAGATTTAAATTTGCTCCATTTTGTTTCCAAACGTCTGGTCTCAAACCTGAATGAAACCATTCAAAATTCTCTGAAGACTTTTGCTTGCAAAAGGAAAGAGGAGCCACATGGTCATAGGACTCTTTTGATGTACAATTTCAGGCTGAAATCTTATTTTCATTGGAAAATAAGTCTTAGTGCTAACATTAAAGGATCTGGATTTCTTTTTCCCTAATTGTGATCCTGGCCCTGTCTGCAGTGGAACATCTGAAAAATGGAAAAAAGGGAAACAATTTATTTTTTGTGTATGTACACATGTATATGTCACATAAATCTTTCAATAGTCTTTATTGTAAACATATCTTAAATTAAAAAATTCATAAACAGTAGAACATGATACATATTTATAAATGTCAACAAGCATCCATAAAACATGAACCCCACACAATATATTAAAAAGTACCATGTGGAAACCACTCTACCATAAAACCACATTACATACAGGTCCCCTGACATCATTGAGTGGGTGGGGCATAGTCATAGAGCCGGTGGCAGCAGGAATGATGCAGTAAATGGGAAAGCACAATCCTGCAATGCAAAGGGACCAAGTCCACAAACAGAGAGCAGAAGAACACAAGATTTTCCATAATTGGTCAGACCAAAGGTCCATCAAGCCAAGTATCCTGTTTTCATCAGTGGCCGAACCAGGTCACAAACACCTAACAGGATCCTAGAAGATCAATAGATTCCATGCTACTTATCCCAGGAATAAGCAGTGGATTTCCATAAGTCCTCCTTAATAATGGGTTATAGACTTTTCTTCCAGGAACTTGTCCAAACCCTTTTAAACTCAGCTCACATCCTCCAGCAACAGAGATTAATATGTGTTAAATAAAAAATATATTTTTCCTATTTATCTTAAATGTATTACCTTGTTTTGTCACTGTATGTCCTTAGTCTTTGTACTTTTTGAAAGAGTAAACAATTGATTTGCATTTACATGTTCCACTCCACTCATTAATTTAAAAACATGTATCATATATCCCCTCAGCCATTTCTTCTCCAACCTGAAGAGCCCTAATCTCTTTAGCCTTTTCTCATAGGGAAATCGTTCCATCCCCATTATCATTTTGGTTGCCCTTCTTTGTACTTTTTATAATTTTGTTATATCAATTTTGAGATATGGTGACCAGAACCACATACAATATTCAAGGTGTGGTTGCATCATTGCATAATACAGAGGCTTTAGGTCATTCTCCATTTCTTTTCTAATAATTCCTAGCATTCTGTTTCTTTCTTAGCTGCTGCCACACACTGAACAAGGGAGTTTAACATATTACCCACGAAGACGTCTAGATCCTTTTCCTGGCTGGTGACTCCCAATGTGGAACCTTGCATTATGTCACTATAATTTGGGTTGCTCTTCCCTATGTTCATTTCATCCCTTTCTACTTTCCCACATTAAATGTCATCTGCCAATTGGATGCCCAGTCTCCTAGTCTCACAAGATTCTCCTACAATTTTGTGATTTAATAAGTTTGAATAATTTTGTATCATCAACAAGTTTGATCACCACAGTAATGTACTAAGGAAAGATGGCACCCCGGATGGAAAGACTGAGAAGGAAGGAGGCAGCATTAGTAACAGTCATAGAGATCTATGGTCACAGTCCATGCAGTTTTAAAGCACATTGGAGATTGGTCATCGTGAGAGCACTTACAGGAGATGGCGGGGTACAGCATGGAGGGAGTGGGTGTGCTGCTACTGCCCATGGCTGCTAGTCTGACTGTCACCACTACTGGCCTCCTGCTCTACCAGCTTGCATGGCGGGTTGGTGGGCTTGGATTAAAGCTCGCTCCTCTGTGTCTGATGTGGAGGCTGGCTGGTGAATCTCAGCCTGGTGTGTGATGACCTTTTCTAGCTTCCACATGTGACAATATGGGCTGACCATGGACTCATGCATGGGGTGACCCAGGGAGGATCTGCTGACAAAGATCCTGGTGTGCGGCTGGCTCCAGCATCCCCCAGATCAGAGCAGCTGTGGCTGTCCACAAGACGCTTGAGTGCTGCCCATTGTCGGAGTGCACAGCTGACCCAGCTCCTTCCACACATGCTCACCCTGCATACTGATAGGCTGCTCTGTGGTCAGTTCTCACCTGCAAGTGGTTGCTCAGTCATTCCTTTTCACTTTGTTCTTGGAGCATCAGAGCTGCTCCTTCTGCTCACTGACAGCTAGTACACTGGGTCCGCGGAGTGAGAGCCACTTGTATGTTTTCCTATGTTGTTTAAAATACTTTTCATGGTTTCCGGTTTCAGAATTATTTTCTGCTGGTTCCTTGCTTGAGGCAAATTGGGCAATAATACTTTTGACTATCTGTTGTAATGCGTACCACAGTTTATGACTGAAAAAAACAAATCATTTACAGTCAATTGGCACCAATGCTAAAACGGTGCCTGGGGTAGTCCGCGCCTGCCGCCCCACTCTTGCTACTCATTGTGCCAATCTCTAAGCCATTTATTTATTTATTTATTTATTTATTTATTTATTAGCTTTTTTTATACCGACATTCGTGGGTTCATCATGCCGGTTTACATAAAACTGTAGGAGGAAAATACAAAAAAAACAGGGTGAGGGGAGGGGAGCAGCTGGGAAGAAAATAGGAACAAGCGAAGAGAGGGAAAAAGAGACAGATGGAAATAATATAGGAGCAGTACCTGACGGAGCATGAGGTACAGAGATGGGAAAACCATCCGATAAGCACTATATGTATTGTAACATTGCAAATTAGACATTAAAAAAGCACCATATACAAGCTTGCAAATATTGCAATCAGTAAAGGTCTAAGGGCAGGGTAAGAAGGTAACAGGGTCTAAGGGCAGGGTAATGGATGAAGAAAGAGGAGAAGGCACTGTAAACAAACAAACCAGATTATATGGTCGACAGCATGGCGAGGGTGGGATGCGGTGAAAGAGGAGGCAATAAGTACAAGAATGACAGAATATGCAATCATCACCAGGGCAGGCAAGAGAGGGTTCAGGGGCAGGGAGAGAAACAAGGGAGGAAGGAAAAGGGAGCAAGGGGGCTAAGTTGGATCAAAGTTTGGATATGCCAGTTTAAAGAGCCATGTCTTAACCCCTTTTTTGAATTTCCGAATACATGATTCTAACTGGAGCTCAATTGGCATGGTGTTCCAGAGGGTGGAGCCTGCGATGGAAAGGGCTCTTTCTCTGGTGGAAGTGAGGTGTGCGATTTTAAGGGTGGGGGTAAAGTGGTCCCAGTAGAGATCCCTGGGGCACTCCACTATTCACCTTAATCTTTTAACCAGTTCTCAATTCACAAGAGAACATTACCTCCTATCCCCTGATGTTTTAATTTCCTCAAGAGTCTCTCAAGAGGTAATTTGTCAAACACTTTCTGAAAATTCAGATATACTATATCAACTCACTAACCTTTATCCACATATTTATTTTTGCCTTCAAAAAAAGTAGCAGATCGGTGAGGTAAGACTCCCCTCAGCTATATCCATATTGGCTTTGTCCGATTAAACTTTGGCTATATATATGTTCAGTAATTTTTCTCTTTATAATAGATTCAACCATTTTTCCTGGCACTGACATCAGGTTCATCAGTCTGCAGTTTTCTGGATCACTCCTGGAGTAATTTCTAAAAACTGGCATTATTTTGGGTACTATAGCTGATTTTAATGATAGTTTACAGATTATTAATAGTAGGTCTGCAATCTCATTTTTCAGTTCTTTAGGAACTCTGGGATGTATGCCACCTGGTCCAAGTGATTTGCTGCTCTTTAGTTTGTCAGTTTGCCCTATTATATCTTTCAGGTTAACTGACATTTGTTTCAGTTCCTCTGAAACATCATCTTTATATATCTTTTCTAGCATGGGAATATGTTTTACATCTTCCTCAGTAAAGACTGAAACAAAGAATTAATTTAATCTCTCTGCTATAGCTTTGTCTTCTCTTAATGAACCTTTTACCCCTTGGTCATCTAATAGTCCAAATGACTCCCTCACAGACGTTTTTCTTCAAATGCACCTGAAAAAGTTTTTATTTCCATAGCAAAAATGTTTACTTCTTTTCAAGTTCTGTCTTTTCCTTCCTTATCAATACTTTCCATCTAACCTGTCAGTAGATATTAGGGATGTGAATCGTTTTTAGACGATTTAAAACAATCGTCAGATATATTTTAAATTGTCAAAAATCGGTAGAGCCGTGATACAATAACAATTCCCCCGATTTATCGTCAAAAGATCGTAAATCAGGGGAGGGCGGGAAAACCGGCACACCAAAAGAACCCTAAAACCCACCCGACCCTTTAAAACAAATCCCCCACCCTCCCGAACCCCCCCAAAATGTTTTAAATTACCTGGGGTCCAGTTGGGGGGGGGGGGGGTCCCGGCGCGATCTCCCATGATCTCCCGCTCTCGGGCCACGGCTGCGTTAATAGAAATGGCGCCGGTGGCCCTTTGCCCTTACCATATGACAGGGCAAAGGTAGCGCAGGCGCCATTTTGGTTCCTGTCACCCGACATCACGAGTGCAGGAGATCGCTCCTGGACCCCCGCTGGACCCCCAGGGACTTTTGGCCAGCTTGGGGGGGCCCCCCAAAATGATAAAGAGGATGAAACAACTTCCCTATGAGGAAAGGCTAAAGAGGTTAGGGCTGTTCAGCTTGGAGAAGAGCGGCTGGAGGGGATATGATAGATGTCTTTAAAATCATTAGAGGTCTCGAATGGGTATATGTGAATCGGTTATTTACTCTTTCAGATAATAGATGGACTAGGGGGCACTCCGTGAAGTTAGCAAGTAGTACATTTAGAACTAATCGTAGAAAATTACTTTTCATGCAACGCAAAATTAAGCTCTGGAATTTGTTGCCAGAGGATGTGGTTAATGCATTTATTGTAGCTGGGTTTAAAAAAGGTTTAGATAAGTTCTTGGAGAAGTCCATTAACTGCTATTGATCAAGTTGACTTAGCGAACAGCCACTGCTATTACTGGCATCAGTAGCATGGGATCTACTGAATGTTTGGGTCCTTGCTAGGTGCTTGTAGCCTGGATTGGCTACTGTTGGAAACAGGATGCTGGGCTTGATAGACCCTTGGTCTGACCCAATATGGCAATTTTTTATGTTCTTAGCATGATCAAATTTGACTTGATAACTGGAGGAAGTACACTAGGCAAGAGCAATTATCTTTAAAAAGGAAGACTATGATAAAATGAGGAAAATGTTTAGGAAAAAACTGCAACAGTTAAGAATTTACATCAAGCATGGACATAGTTTAAAAATACCATTCTGGAACCGAAAACAAATGTGTTCTACAAATTTAAGAAAGTGGAAGGAAGGCCAAATGACTGCTAGCATAGTTAAAAGGTGAGGTGAGAGAAGCTAATACTTGCCAAAATAACATCTTTCAAAAAATAGAAAAGGGATCCAAATGAAGAAAACAGGAAACAGCATATCTACTAGGGATGTGAATCGTTTTTTGACGATTTAAAAAAATCGTCAGATATTTTTTAAATCGTCAAAAATCGTTAGAGTCGCGATACAATAGAAATTCCCCCGATTTATCGTGAAAAATCGTAAATCGGGGGAGGGGGAGGGCAGGAAAACTAGCACACCAAAAAAACCCCTAAACCCACCCCGACCCTTTAAAACAAATCCCCCACCCTCCCGAACCCCCCCCCAAATGTTTTAAATTACCTGGTGGTCCAGTGGGGTGGGTCCCAGTGCGATCTCCCGCTCTCGGGCCATCGGCGCCATTTTGGCTGCCACTAATATAAATGGCGCCGATGGCCCGATAAAAAAAAACCCCACCCGACCCTTTAAAATTACCCCCTTAGCCTCCCCCACTCTCCCGACCCCCCCAAAACTTTTTATACATACCTGGTGGTCCAGGGGGGCCGCGGGGAACGATCTCCCATTCCCAGGCCATCAGCTGCACTAAAAAAAATGGCGCCGATGGCCCTTTGCCCTTACCATGTGACAGGGCAAAGGTAGCGCCGGCGCCATTTTGAATATTGGCAATACGGCCGGAGTGCAGGAGATCGCTCCCAGACCCCCGCTGGACTTTTGGAAAGTCTTGTGGGGGTCAGGAGGCCCCCCCAAGCTGGCCAAAAGTCCCTGGGGGTCCAGCAGGGGTCCGGGAGCGATCTCCTGCACTCCGGCCGTATTGCCAATATTCAAAATGGCGCCGGCGCTACCTTTGCCCTGTCACATGGTAAGGGCAAAAGGCCATCGGCGCCATTTTTTTTTAGTGAAGCTGATGGCCTGGGAACGGGAGATTGTTCCCCGCGGCCCCCCCTGGACCACCAGGTATGTGTAAAAAGTTTTGGGGGGGGGGTCGGGAGAGTGGGGGAGGCTAAGGGGGTAATTTTAAAGGGTCGGTGGGGTTTTTTTTATCGGCGTGGGCCTCACTAAAAAAAATTTCCGATTCCAATTCACATCTCTAATGATCAGATTCCCTCCCCCCCGCAGCCGAACCCGATCGTTAAAACGATCTGGCACACGATTCACATCCCTAGTAGATATAGGGCTGTACTAAACCTCAGGGTGTGCATGTATAAGAAAGCTCCTAAAAACCTGAAATCTTTTCTTTGGATTCTGTGCAAAACAGCAAGTAGAATGCAAGAGCCTCCACCTACTTCATTACATTTTGCAATTCCACCTAGATTGCCCTCTCTATTTGATTCTTTGCCTCTTACTTTCCAAGGGTTAAAGGCGCCATGATTGAACACCAAGTGCAGGCCCTGCTATGTCTGGCTCATCCAGGGTACATTACGGTGAACCTCTCTGTTCAGGAAGAGGAAGCACTCATTCCACACAATTAATGTGGCTAGCCTGGCCATGTCCCGACTCCCTGGCAAAAAAACTGGGTTTTCTTGCCAAGGGTACCATTTTGGAATGAACTTGCCCCAGCATATCCAGAAGTAAATATGCTCATGGCAAACACGACAGGCATACTTAAAATCTCAGATTATATGCAAAATAGTGCATGAACAGAAAGATATGTACTTTGAAAGGTGGAGATATGCATATTTTAAAATCTGTGTCGATGGTTTAGATCAGGTTATAAAATACTTGTTCAAATATCCGCAGATCCCAATAGGTGAATATATGATGATGTGCAATCAGATTTAAAAGTTAGGCTCTAAAGACCTGATTTTCAAAAGCATTTACATACTTAAAACTGTGTTTTATATATATAAATGCGCTTTACCTGTTAAAGAGGGCTTTTGGAAATTGCTGCGATATTTGCCATTGAATTGTTGATAGGTTTCACTAGTGTTAAGTTCGCTTACTGTGATAAATGATTTCTGAAATTTGCTATGATAGTACTGTAATGATCCTCTGGGGTTCATTATTAGTATTGCCCTTTAGCTAGAGTCAAGTGGTTTAAAATTAAGGGAAGGCACTGTTTGTTATGGCCCCTTGCTTTGAGGGTGCTGGAATGGCTGTCCCCTGATGAGGCTATAAAAGCAGCTCTCTACTGAGAGATTGCGGACAGTGCAGTTTTGGTTTTGAAGTTAGAGGAGTCAAGAGTTTCTGCTTTTGTTTTGATTTTGGGCCTATTCCTGCACTCAGGAAGCACCTGCCTGCGAGGAAGCTGTCTCTGCAGTTCACACCTTGACTAGTTCTCTGGGTTGTTTTGGGGATTTTCTTGATAAGGAGCCTGCGAGATGACTGGATGTTACCTGGAGGGAGGTCAGGGAGGAAACCTCTCTCTCATGGGGACCAGGATAGGGCAGATCTGCTCCTCTGTACCCTCATGGAGGACAGGGGAATGGTAGTGACCTGCAGCAGAGATTTTTCTGGTGTTTGGATCAGGTTTTGTGGAAAAGAACCAGTTAGAAGAGCCAGGAGGAAGAGTTTTGCTGCCCCTTCCTTCTCTGGAGAAAGAACTATCAAGAGCTGTGTTTTCCAGCGGGGATCCCTTCCATTGTGTTATTCAAGAGAGTGAGAGATATTAAGAGAAACATTGGAGAGCAAAACTGTGGAGTAATAACATTTTGAGACCTTTTGGGGATATCCAATTGGAATCTTCACCCCTGGGGAGAGAGAAATTGGGACTCTGCATGCAAAGACTGGGTTACTCATTTTTGCCAGTTTGGAGGGGTTTTTTTTTTTCCTGCTCACACAAGGATAGATCCCCTGTCCATTTGGGAGCCTCCTTTTTCCATGCCGCTTGGTAGAGACACATGCACAGACAGAGAAACAACTGTAATCAGGGGAAATGATCTGCTGTGTGATGAAAACTGTTTTGACCTGTACCATTACTTCATCTGATTCGCCTTCAGTAAAGTATTGATTTTGGACACTTAGAGGTAGATAATCAAAAGCCATTTAGATGGATAACCTAATAGTTATCCATCTAAATGGTTTAGCTAATTATATTCAGCTTTTATCTGGCTAAATTCTAGCTGGGTAAGTAGTTACTCGGCTAGAACATAGTGGGACAAAAAAAGGACTGTTTTGAGGGCATTCAGAGGAAGGACTGAGATATCTGGCTTACATAGCTGAATAGTGGGTATATCTGGCTAGATTAGTGGCTTGTGTGGCCATATAATGCTCTGCTTAACCCAATATCTTGAAAGCTGGGCCTTGCTTTCACTCCCTCCCCCCGCTCCAAAGCATAATAACAGACTAGTTCCTCGTAATATTCTAAAACCCTCCCCTCCTGCTCCCTAACCTTTTAAAAGAGTCACAATTTGCCCAGTATTGTAAGCCAGCCCATCCCGATTAAACCTTTAAAAGGAGCTCAGACTGCCTCCCCCCTTCCCACTCACTCACAAGAAAAAAAGAGTAGCTCTTGCACTCCATCCCCGCCGCTACCTTCGTCTTCACAGCCGGGAGTGAGGGACTCTCTGCACCCCCAGCACTGCCTATTGGATATGGACCTCTTAGAATCTCCATGTATTATTGCCACTGGCGGCAATGAAAAGCATTAGAGAAGTTGCAGAGCTCCCCGGGAAGAAGTTAACAAGGCAACTCTGACATTGCGAGCCCTGAAGGAAGATTCCGCCCCCCCTCCCTCCCCAGGCCTATGTAATCCAGCTCCAAGAGAAATATCAATTCTTTTTGCCCACTGTGGTAAATTGTTGCCACCCTAGGCGCGGGTTATGGTATGTTTCATTTACAAAATACTGTAATTCGTAGGCTTATATATCCTCTTAATGTAAATCTACAAATTCAACAATTCCATTTATAGAGGAACCTATCATTCATTAAACAGTCTCAAAATTATTATGGGAAATTGTATCAGAAAAGCAATGTGCTCTTACAGTCGTCTGGCTCTTGCCCACAAAGAGCTGCAACCCGTATCATGTATATAGCACTCACAGTCGCCTCATTTATTCTTTCCCATTAATTGCAACTTTTTTTTCATTTTCTAAAACCCCCACTCATGTGACCCAAATTTAAAATTACTTTTGCACTACTTATCTCAACTAATACCCAACACCTAAGTGCTCCACTTCTTCATTTTCCTTCTTTTTTCTTCACCCTTTCTTCGGTGTCGCACTTGCGCTCTACTTGCGCTGCATTTACTTTCTTATCACTGTGCTGTCCACTGTGAGGCGCCATCTTTGGATTAGTGAGCTGTGGGAAGGAGCCGGGTACGGCCGAGAAAGTGAAAGAGATTTCCCTGAAGAAAGCGGGCATAACCGCCGAAACATTGTCGATGTCGGGAGGTACAACAGCGTTTCAACAACGGTGGACAGCACCGTAATATAACAGCAAGTACATTTTGAAGCGGCAGACAGCACAGTGATAAGACAGTAAATGCAGCGCAAGTAGAGCGCAAGTGCGGTGTGTAACAGCGACACCAAAGAAAGGGTGAAGAAAAAAAGAAGGAAAATAAAGAAGTGGAGCACTTAGGTGTTGGGTATTAGTTGAGATAAGTAGTGCAAACGTAATTTTAAATTTGAGTCACATGAGTGGGGGTTTTAGAAAATGAAAAAAAAGTTGCAATTAATGGGAAAGAATAAATGAGGTGACTGTGAGTGCTATATACACGATACGGGTTGCAGCCCTTTGTGGGCAAGAGCCAGATGACTGTAAGAGCACATTGCTTTTCTGATACAATTTCCCATAATCATTTTGAGACTGTTTAATGAATGATAGGTTCCTCTATAAATGGGAATGTTTCATTTACATGCACAACTCCTTTGAAAAGGTGGCCGATAAACAAATGGAAAAAAAAAATGGAAAAGAAGCTTGTGCAACGATGCCCCCCCCCCCCCCACAACCCGATCCTAAGTCAATAAAGTGTCTCCCCCAACCCCCATTTCAATACAAATATGGCTTTCAAGATCCTCCCCACCCTCAATGGTTAAAAAATCATTGGGGTATAGGGCCCCCCCTAATCTCCCGCTCCCCCCATCATCCAAGTCTTAGAATAGATCATTGGTTTCTAGGGTATATACCCCACTGAGCCTTCCTCACATATCCCCTAATTTCAAAAGTGCAAAAAGGCTCTCATGTTGGGGACCAGGATATCCCCTAGCCCTGGGACTGGTCAGCATAATTTTCAAAATGGTACAGACCTGACCTTGTCCCAATCACAAGACAAGGCTCTTAATAAAGTCCAAACATTTTGTTTAAATTCTTTTTCTATTTTTCTATTTATGTTATTGATCTTCCTAAAGAAAAGAAAATGTATTTATTCTATGCACACAGGTCATATTCCACATAGATATTTCCAAGAAAAATAACATTGTTTAGTAGCTGCACTCTTCTTTGACTTTATATTCCAAATACTATTCCTTTAAAATGTAAATGTTCCGTACAGCAACAATTATCTGCCTTGCAAAGATGAAGGCATATGTTTCTGTTTTCCACTGGCACCCGATGAGCATTTCAGGAGCCAGGTATAAAATATCGTACTCTATCAAGCTCTTCATTACTGTAATAATACAGCAGACTACGTTTGGCAGAAACTGATATCATAGTTTGATTGAGATGTAATTAAGAGCTACACAACATGCATATTAATATATCTACTAGGATTCCGTTTTTCTCAAGAGGGTTTCTTTTTAAAAAAAAATTTTTTTTTTGCTTTTAATTTGTTGTGCTTTAAAAAAGAATTAACATTTTGCATGTGTTCCTTGCTACTGTAGACTATTCAAAATTATGCAGGGCTTTTAATCAGGCAACACTCTAGATCTGATGCACACACTACTGCATGGGTCATGAATGAATGAAATTAGTGGTGCCCTAATTCATGACCTCAACTGAGATGAATGTCACAGCGTTGTCCATATTAGTCTTTACTTCCGCAATGAATCGTGTATTTTTATGCCATGAAAAAATATATCACTTTTCATTTTAACATTCAAGAGCTTGAATAATTTCAGCCACAAATTTAAAAAATGTTTTATACTGACTTGGCACATAAATGCCTTTGTCTGCATAGTGAGGGTTTAATAAAACAAATGTAGAGGCAGAGGTGCCCTGATGTCTAAACATCAGTGCTGTGTGCTGATGTGTGGAGATCAGCTTGGATACCTAAGTCTGGTTTCTGCTTCTTGAATTGACAGGGGTTGGAGGTAGCATTCACTGCTGCTGATTGGAGGGAACGTTCAAGCAATGGTGGCACTTATTTTTCCATCATGCAGCGGTGATACCTGCTATTTAACAAGTGAATTTCCAAAGGGGTTCCACATGTAAAAACAGTGTATTTGCATAAAAGCTGCATGTATGCATGTTTATGCTATTTAATAAATGTCAAGAATGCATGTGTAATTTTGGTTTTATGGGTACATTCTATAAGGAGAAAAAGAGTGATCTACTGGTATTCCAGGATGGAGTTCAGAAGTACATGCAGTAGTCACTACTTTTTAAAAGATATATGCGTATACATTACTAAACTTATCTGTACACTTTTATACCTGCTAATTGACTCGCACAACTGAAATTGGACGTCTGTTTGCAGTTTTTAGGTGGGAGGTCTGAACTGGTGAGGTGAACTGGTGGGAGTTCGGAATGAAATGCTAGGAGGTGTATGTTATGGCCGCCAGCTGCGGTGGTCCGCGACCGGGTCCGGTCACTCACCCACGGCATCAGGCTCCCCTTGGGATGCCCGTGGGAGCCAGCAGCCGATGCTGATGTTTTCTTCACGGCTGTGGCCGCTTCCAAGATGGCCGCCTCTTCCTCCTTGCTGACTCCACCCCCGCCGGGTCTCTTAGAGCTGCGCGCGGCTGCTAGAGTAATTTAAAGGGACCATTACAGGGAATGGTCATGGCTCCTCTCTAGGACTCCTTCCTGGGCTCCTGTATTTAAGGCAAAGTCTGCTCCTCAGACTTAGCCTTGTTATCTTGGCTCTTGGTCCTGTGAGTTCCTGTGCCTCGCGTTCTTGGTCCACTGCCTGCTCGTTTGGTTCCTGTTCTTCTTGGTCCTTGTTCCTGATTCTCCTCTTGTTGGACGCATTCCTCTGGCTTCGACCCCTGGACCAGCTTCCGACCATTCCTCTGGCTTCGACCCCTGGACCGGCTTCCGACCATTCCTCTGGCTTAGACCCTCGGACCGGCTTTGGACCATCCTCCGGATATCTACACTTGAATTGAATTCGACCTGCTGGAGGCGCCAGCTATCTGGATTACACGACCTGCAGGAGGTGCCTGCATCCAGACCTTCTTCGGTCTCCAGGGAGTGTCCTAAGTCCCAGCGGCCAGGTTCCTACGGCCTCCTCCTGGGGGAATCGTGAGCTTCCAGGGTAAAGTCTTCATTCCACGTCTACATCATCAGGCCTTGCCTTCCGACGGTAGGGACCTAAGAGGGTTTACTCTCCTAGGTAGCACTAACTCTACCTCGGACCTAGGGTCCACTGCCAGATCAGTAACAGGGTAGGTGAACTGGAGAAGGTCTGGTTGAACTGGTGAAGGTATCAGAGAACTGGTGATAACAAATACGTGTGCAAGCATTGCCAAAATGGTATATGTGCATACTTTATAAAATATCTGCCCCCACATTTAATTCTGGATGTTAATTTGTGCAGTGTCAGGATTATTTTGCAAGTAAAATATACACATGTATGTTTTTAAAATGGGTAGAGAAAATATTTGTTTTCCTGCATTAGAAATATATACCCCTAGTGAAACATACATGTGTACTTTTGGAGCAGAAATGCACAGCTTACAAAATACTGTCTAGCTAATTCTGGCCATGCTGTTAAAGTAGTCCTTATGTTAGCTGGATAAAGTCTGACAAAGTTGGTCAGAAAAGTTTATCTGGCTATCTTTGCAAGCCAGTGGCTGAATATTGCCCCACAGTGTCTATTTACCTGAGTTCAGGCAAAACCAATTTTCTCTCACTCATTCCTCTAAATAAGAGCAGATTCTATTTCCCCTGACTCTGCTCATTCACTTTTACTTTAACTAAATATCTTTTACTTCAAAGTACTTTCCCCTTACCTATTTTTCTAAAGGCTCTCTTTTTTTTATTAAGTGATTATTTTTTTGATTTATTTTGTCACAATGCCTACTTTTTTGATCCCATCAAGGTAGGGAATACATGTTAAAAACTTACCTTTCCAATCCATAGTATCCCCTGAAATCCTTTTAATTGTACACTTTCTTGTATCAATGCTCCTGAGTAATGGCTGCCCCTGTATCATTCAATACCTGTACAATTAAATGGCGAATCTGAAGAGGAATTGTGGGATGTTCCCCTGAATAAAAAAATAAGTGGCTCTTCCCCTTCGGGGCATAAATCTTATGTATCAAAGCCCCACAATCTTAGTATTAACTGGGAAAGAATGGCGATTTGGGCCTTTATTGTCAACACAAACTCTCTTGCAAATCTCTTCTGTTGGTAGTCCATTCCACTTGTTCATATCTTTTCCCTTTCTATGAAGTATTCTCCATCTTCTGTTATGCATTTCCCTCTCAGTCTCAGAAAGATGTATTGCTGCATCTTTCCCTAGAAGGCTAGCCATTGCCTATCTGTCTCCCTTGCTTCCTCTGGCACAGTAAACTTCACTGACCTGGGCATTCTATTTTCTGTTTCAGTAAGTGCATCGGTGTCTGTCAGCTTCCATCCAGCTTGTGAAATGGCAGTTTTCTGCCATCCCTCCAATACCATGCCTCTTCAAATTTTTCAAGGCTGTAACTAATTCCTTATAAGTATTAGGATATTTCTCTGTCCAGAGCAATAATAGCATTAAAAACAATTTCTCCAACCCACTAGCAATTTCCCTACATGCCTCTGGGATACCTAAAACATCTTCCCAAGTATCAACTTGAGATGACCAATCAAAACCAAAACAATCTAAACTGCCAGTCATTACGCCCCACACACATGCTCTTAGGACATATTCATCTGGGTACTCTCCAGGTCTTTGTTTGACAGTAACAGTCATTCCTTTAACTCTGCATGCACCAATTTCTTTCCCTAATTGTATAAGGAAAGGACATATGGAAAAATCCATCTCCATAGTTTGACCATCTCTATCTACAATTTCATATTCCTGCATGTTCTCAAGAGCCCTTCTAACCTGTTCTTGCAGCTTACTTGGTCACAACATCCATAAGATTCTCTGCACTTCCTCATCACTGAAATTATGAGCTTGTCTCGTTTCCATTAAACCAACAAAAATTCCATCTGTATCCTCTAAACAGGACCACTGTGATAAGTTAGAAACTAAAGCTTTTAAATCCTGACCAATTAGTGGTACGGTAGTAACTGTTATAGTACCAGATGTACTCTTTCTAGTACGTGTCACAGTAGTTCTTTCTATAGCAGCAATAGCAAGTTTTACAGTCTGTTACTCTGAATAGGATGGTGGGGCTATTGGGGCTATCGGGGTAACTGGGACTGAATGTCAGGGTGCAGGAAGAGGGGCAGGGACACAAGGAGGAGGTCCTAGGATGATTTTCCAAAGATAAAGCTGCTACTAATTCAGGTATCTTAGGCCTGGATTCTCTAAGGTCGCAGACCTTAGAGAATCCGGCGGTAGCGGGGGGTAGGGGGGCAAAGTGGGGGGCGGAACCGCGAAAGCCGGCAGCCATTGCACCACTGCGGTGCGCTGGCTGCCAGCTTTCGCACTGAATAACTACACCATAAAAGGTGTAGTTATTCAGCGTGAAACTGGCGGCGATAAGGGTCCTTACCTTTCGCCACCAGCGATGCGTCTGCAGCGTCGGCCCTGGTGCCGCCCCCACTCCTCCTCTTCCTTGGCCGACTCCACCCATTTAGTGATCACACGTGAAAAGGGACTTTCACATGTGAAAAGTCCCTTTTCGCGTGCAATTGCTTTTGAAAATGACTCCCTTAGTGACCTGATTTTGGGCAACTGCAAATTTTTCTTCCCTGTCTCTGAACTGCTGGTTCAAGTACAAAACATTAGAGATGTGCATTCATTGTTTCCAAATTGGAAAATTTCAATGAATTTGTCCAATTCGGCATGTTTTGGGGAGCCTGAAAAACAATCGGGATTTTCTCGTTTTTTCACGAAAATTCATTTTTCGGATTAGTGCGCGCTAACAAAAAATAACAAAAAATAACAAAATCTAACAGCTTTTGTTAGCATGCACTAACGGGGAGTTAGCGAGCACTAACTCCTGTTAGTGCACACTAACCCAAAAAATGATTTTTCGCCAAAAAAAAAACCCGAACCACAAAAAACCGACATTTCCTGTGTCGGCTGAAAAACAAAGAATGACATGAACACAAAAAATGATTCACATCTCTACAAAACATCAAATTTCAAATTCTCATATGAAACCTTTATCTTCATAGAATCAAATTTATCAACCCAATCTGTCTCACTCTGTTTATGTTTTTCAGCTTACTCTGCATTCAAAGCTTCTTGCTTCTCAAGTTCATGTGTTAACTCATCCAATTTTTGTGACCATGACTTTGTTACACTTAAATACAACCATATTAAAGCAATTTTCTGTCCCTTATGATCTCCTGAAGCAGTAACATCAACATACTTACAACATCTATGTTACAAATCTGAGAATTTATTTAAACCTATTTATTTATTTATTTAAAGATTTTATATACCGGCGATCGTTGGGAACATCTCATCGGTTTACATGACAACAGAATGCAGTGAACATGCTTTACATAAAGCCATGAACAGAAGTGATAACAAAAGAGAACATGAGGTAGAAAGATAGGGGCTAAACAGGGCACAGAGAGGAGAGGAGCTAAAATTTATATACAAGGGAACTAATTACACTCATAATAATATTACATATAGGGTAAGAGCACAAATACTGAAACTTCTGAAGCTCAAGGGTTTTTACCACTTGCCAGTACAATTTCTAGAAGGGGATTTCTCTGATGATATAATTTCAGTTGTGACACAATACTTTGTTTACTATCCCCTTTTCTATCAAAGTCAATATGTTTATGAAATCAAGACATTTCAACAACAGAGAGATAATATCCCTTTCTATACATTTCTATATATGTTTTCCTAGTCTGTCTCCCAAGAAATTTCTCTCATAAAACTTGGATTCTTACTTAGCCTAAATCTTACAAAAAATAGCAAAAGTTTACCATACTATATTCTCAGTGGCTCCCAGTTTGGAATCAAACCTATCACTGAAACACATAAGGTAATTTTTGATATTCTGTTACTCTAAACTTATGACTGCCTTTCAAATGTGTAATCAGCTCTGTTTTAAAATAGGAAAACAACATTTACAAATCCCACTCTTCATGGAAATTTCTCACCCACAAGCTAGAAACTGGGATTTGCCAGTGGCCATCTGTCTCTTCCAAGATGTCCTGTACGTCTCTCTCTCTCTCTCTCTGTCCAATGATAATGATGATACTACAGCAGTTGTGGGTAAGTTGCTTATCACTAGTGCTGTGAAAATCTCTTACTTCTATTGCAGTTATGCACAGCTGTGTGTGTGTAAATGACTTGGTTACTAAGTAAGAAGTTCTTTCAAGAATGAATAAGTGTTTAAAGTGAGTTCTCCCAGCAACTGTCTCCTAGTTGCTTATATTTTTCCAAATCAATCAGCAAAAATCTTGCCATGACATCATACCAGCATTGTTCATACAAGATATTGAAAGCATTTTCCAGTTCATCAAGGTTACTTGCCATCTGACAGCTGATGTTTCCAATGTCTAGGATTTGAAACATTTCACTTACAAAGGTCACACATTCAGCACTATATATGACAAACATGGGTTTTTTTTTAAAAGTTTTTTTCAATTTCAAATGTCCATTTTTTATGAATTGATGACGACTGACATACTCTATACTTCTGATAGCTTCCCAGCCTTTGGCTAATTAATAGTTCAGCTTGTGATTTCTATCTAACCCACAATCTGCCTTAAGAAAACTGGTCTTTCCCCTCTTTCTTTCTCACAGATGTAGCAGGATATGTAACATAATAGACAATAGGGATGTGAATCGTTTTTTGATGATTTAAAAAAATCGTCAGATAATTTTTAAATTGTCAAAAATCGTTAGAGTTGCGATACAATAGAAATTTCCCCGATTTATCATGAAAAATTGTATATCGGGGGAGGGGGGAGGGCGGGAAAACCGGCACACCAAAACAACCCCTAAACCCACCCCGACCCTTTAAAACAAATCCCCCACCCTCCCGAACTCCCCCAAAATGTTTTAAATTACCTGGTGGTCCAGTGGGGGGGGGGGGGGGGGGTGTCTCGGTGCGATCTTTCACTCTCGGGCCATCGGCGCCATTTTGGCTGCCACTAATATAAATGGTGCTGATGGCCCGATAAAAAAAATCCACCCCGACCCTTTAAAATTACCCCCTAGCCTCCCCCACTCTCCTGACCCCCCCAAACCTTTTACACATACCTGGTGGTCCAGGGGGGCCACGGGGAGTGATCTCCTGTTCCCAGACCATCGGCTGCGCTAAAAATAAATGGCACCGATGGCCCTTTGCCCTTACCATGTGACAGGTGCCGGCGCCATTTTGAATATTGGCAATACGGCCTGAGTGCAGGAGATCGCTCCCGGACCCCCGCTGGACCCCCAGGGACTTTTGGCCAGCTTGGGGGGAGCGACTGGCCCCTATGACATAGTGAGGGCAATGGTAGCGCCGGCACCATTTTGAATCATGGCAATATGGCCCGAGTGCAGGAGGTCACTCCCGGACCCCCGCTGGACTTTTGGCAAGTCTTGTGGGGGTCAGGAGGCCCCCCAAGCTGGCCAAAGGGCCATCGGCGCCATTTTTTTTAGTGCAGCCGATGGCTTGGGAACAGGAGATCGCTCCCTGTGGCCCCCCTGGACCACCAGGTATGTGTAAAAAGTTTTGGGGCTGGGGTCGGGAGAGTGGGGGAGGCTAGGGGGGTAATTTTAAAGGGTCGGGGTGGATTTTTTTATCGGCGCGGGCCTCACTAAAAAAAATTAGTGATGTGAACTGGAATCGGAACCGATCCCAATTCATATCTCTAACGATCAGATTTTCCGCCCCCCCCCCCCCCAGCCGAACCCGATCGTTAAAATGATCGGGCACACGATTCACATCCCTAATAGACAATGAACGTGAAAGGTCTGCTGAACAGAGGAAACCAGGTCTTCTAGAAGTCAGCAGAATTCAAAGAAAGAAATGTGAGAAAAACAAGATTCCATGATGCATGTAAATTATTAGGAAGGGAATGGTTAATAGAACGGAAAATGTCATAATGCCTCTGTATCACTCCATGGTGAGACTGCACCTTGAATACTGTGTACAATTCTGGTCGCCGCATCTCAAAAAAGATATAGTTGCGATGGAGAAGGTACAGCGAAGGGTAATCAAAATGATAAGGGGGATGGAGCGGCTCCCATATGAGAAAGGCTGAAGAGGTTAGGGCTGTTCAGCTTGGAGAAGAGACGGCTGAGGGGGGATATGATAGAGGTCTTTAAGATCATGAGAGGTCTTGAACGAGTAGATGTGACTCGGTTATTTACACTTTCAAATAATAGAAGGATTAGGGGGCATTCCATGAAGTTAGCAAGTAACACATTTAAGTCTAATCGGAGAAAATTCTTTTTCACTCAACGCACAATAAAGCTCTGGAATTTGTTGCCAGAGGATGTGGTTAGTGCAGTTAGTGTAGCTGGGTTCAAAAAAGGTTTGGATAAGTTCTTGGAGGAGAAGTCCATTAATGGCTATTAATCAATTATACTTAGGGAATAGCCACTGCTATTAGTTGCATCAGTGGCATGGGTTCTTCTTGGTGTCTGGGTACTTGCCAGGTTCTTGTGGCCTGGTTTTGGCCTCTGTTGGAAACAGGATGCTGGGCTTGATGGACTCTTGGTCTGACCCAGCATGGCAATTTCTTATGTTCTTATGTTCTTAATGCCTATATAAAAAAGGAATATATAAAAATTAGGCCAAAAGGAAAATATGCTGGCCTTTAACTTACACTTTCAACATCTAACTCTGCACATACCCATTTGCACAAATATCAAATTCAAATTTCAGGACCTGAGACAGTTCCCAGAATGAGCACATAAGGACTGAGTGACTTTAACTCAAGACTATTTTTTAGACTATTTTTTTCTTTTCCTTAAAAAAAAACCAAAAACTCTCCAATTCACATTTAATTCCAGCAGCTAAGTTGTCAAGTCTTTTCCCCTTCTATGTCCCAACAGAACATTCCAAGGTTCAAAACAACTGGCTCAAGCTTCACACAGAGCTTGTTGCTGCACTGAAATTGTTTCTTTAAATTGTTCCCGCGCTCTTGTCTGAAACCTTTGGTCCTACAATAGTTTCTGATGGAGTGCATTGAAACTTTGATATCAACTCTGGAATTTTTGGGCATTTCCCAGGATTTTTGCACCCTCTGTAGCTTATGTCACTTGTGGGAACTGAGCCAGACACTTCCCACAGATTTCTGCCTCACTCCTCCCATGACAGTGGCCTCAGCAGTGCCATGACTGGTCTCCACTTCCACTCTTATCATCACTGATATCACCACCATGCACCCTGGACTCAGAGTTGGTAACTTTTAAACAGGCGTGCAAGTGCACATTTATGCACATACATCAGTCTAAGACCAGAGATACAGACATTTTATAACATATGTGTACATATGTGCACATGTTTTAAAATAGCCTGGCTGTTCACACATGTGCACAATATTTTAGAGGGTACACACTTCTGCACTCAAATGTCATTTCTCCCTCATAAATCAGGGGATTTTAAAAGAAGTGACTCTGACACTATTCCAAGTTTTACATCTTTGTCCATAATTCACCCAGTTAAGAGATAGGTCCTCCAAACCCCCTTAGTTTAATAGTCTTAACTCCCCCCAGTTAGTCATGACACTTGTAATCCTGCAGATCTTCCTAGTTTTCTTTCTTTTTTATGATGAAACATTCTATTGGCATTTATCATAAACACTTACAATGTTGAGGATGTTGTGGGTCTGATACATCCTCAGTTATACATCACTGTCCAACCCAGTAACAACAAATCCCTCCAATTCCCCTAATGCCCTCCCAAGCCCCCCTTCCCAACCCCCCTCTCACCCCCCTTTAACCATTGTTCTGTGCCAATGGGTTCAAACAAAGAAAACGAGTCCAAAGCAGTGGAGCAGGATAGAAGATAACTGTTGTCAATCATTCAGAATCAAACTTCATGAATGGTGTGGAAGTGCCTGCAAATATGGGTTCCAAATAGATAGAAAACACCTTTTATAATGTGGAGAACTGTGGGATGACAAATTGTCCATAGTCATCATGGAGTGTAGCTGGTTCCGCCAGGCCCAAAAAGAAGGCGAAGCGTCACTCCTCTAAACCGATAAAATCACTTTTTCCACACCAAACTTGCTTTCTGAATCAGTAAATGAGAGCCAGGATCTCGTACTCATAAGGGAGAGATGCAGCCAAATAGAAACCATAACAGGGTCACAGGTATAAAAACATCCAATAGTTCTGCCAGGTATTCGGCAATGCAACACCAAAAATGTTTAACAAGAGCACAGGTCCAAAAGGCATGGGACAATATGCCCAGAGATGTTTTACAGCACCCACATAAGGCAGAAGGGGAAATAGTCAGGGAATGGGCTACCTGAGCTGACACGTATGCCCGCTCCAAAAATGTATACTGTAGTTCCCGGGTAGTACATATTAGCGGAGATCCTGGCCACCTGCCTAAAGCAAACCCTAAGGATGGACTGAGCGACTGTGAAATCACCGTCCTTATTCCAGCACTCCACCAATATGGCACAGATATCGACCTTTACAATTTTCTGCACACATTTATAAGAAGCAGATAACGAGGGGGCTTTGTCCTGATCAAGGCCGAATACCTGGTCTAGTGTATGAAAAGTCGATGGCTGCTTGGAAGCCGCCGACAGGGAGTGGAGGTAATGCTGAATCTTTAAGTAAGGAAAGGTATGTTGACACCCCAGTCCATATAGATCTCCCAATTCTTCAAAGGAAAGGATCCTTCCCTCCCTCATTAGTAACTGCCCCAATTGAGTAATACCTTTGGACACCCAGGCACAAAAGTCTGCTGACTGAGAACCCGGGGAGAAATCAACATTACCCACAATAGGCAGAAAATAAGAACAGAGCCGGGGTACGTGTAAGAGCCTGGTTAACTTCAACCACGCCTGTTGAATAGGTTTGGTGATGACAGCCTGAACTAAGAAAGTCAAAAGATTGCTCGCCTCTGATTGGAGAACATACTTAAGATCCACCCAAACCCCATCACTCCTGTAGCAAAGAGAGCAGCACCCTAGCCTTCCCTCCTCTCCACAAAAAGTGCCGCAGAGCCCCATCAAAAACAGATAGATCTCTGCGCGTAAGCTGAAGGGGTAAATTTTGGAGAATATACAGCCACTTGGGGAGAATAATCAATTTAAATAAATTCGCCCTCCCTCCCAAGGATAGCGGAAGAGCCTTCCAATTTGCTAGGGTGTCCTGAGTGTAACGTAAAAGCCGTGGAATATTGAATATTGAATTTATACACTTAATCAGGAATGCTTGGTATCAGGAATGCCCAGAGCATTAACTGCCCAGAGCATTAACAGTTAACTGTTTTAACGTATAGTTTCTCAGTTGTTTTCTTACTGTTTTATGTACAACGCAATTGCGGATTTTTGTTCTATGTACACCGACGTGATATCTCTGATGAGTGGCGGTATATAAAAACCATTAAATAAATAAATAAATAAATAAATACATCAGCACTCCCAGATATCGGAAAGACTCACCCACCCACTGCAGAGGAAAGGGCTCAGCCCACTGCTCCTTCAAAGCATCAGGATAAGCCAAAGCGGAGGACTTACCTTCATTAAAATGTAAACTGTAAAAGGCTCCAAACTTCCATATCAATTGCAGTAATGGATAAAGTGAATTCAAGGGGTCAGAGAGAAAGACCATCAAATCATCCGCAAAGGTTGCATATTTGAAAATTTATGATTGTAAACCAATGCCTCGTACTTCTCGGCTTGCCTGAATGGCTAATAGCAAAGTTTCAAGCTGTAAGATAAATAACAAAGGAGCTAAAGGACAACCCTGTCTGGTGCCTCTCATCACTGGGAATGATCCTGACAGTGCGCGGTTAACAGTAATAAGTGCTGCGGGATCCTGATATAGAAGCTTTATAGCCTGATAAAAGTAACCCTCAAATCCCATTTTCTGCAGGATATAAAATAAATAATCTATATGCATACATCCAAGGAAGTGCAAGTTATTAAGCAAGGTCCAATTCAATTTGTAGGTCCAGTAGTTTTATTTAAGGTTTTTCAAAAACCGGCAACTCCATTGCTCATCTTGTCAAAATACAGTTCTCATTAGGGTCCCCCGACACGGACCCCACGTTTCGCCGAACAGGCTGCGTTGGGATGGATAACAATTTCAGTAACTAAAAATAAAGTCAAAAAACAAACCTCAATATTACTATAGAAGCAAGGACCAATAAGAAATGGTTACCGTAACAAATTTCACCGTTAGACATACCTTGTAAATGACAGTTCAGTCTAACAATTCATATAGCAAGGAGAGCGGGCGACAGAGACGGAGGCAAACATTTAAAGAGACCGTAAGAAATGGCGCCAAAATTTCAACCAATGAGAGGGCTCCAACCCATCGCAGTTCCAGCCAATCCTAGGGAGGTAACAGTCATACATGAAAGCAAAGTGCAGTTAATAGACAACAGGTAAAGGATTAAACATTTAAACAAAATATTGCCATTCTATTTCAATGTTTAAGCCTTTAGGGACCAGATAGTCCAATCTGTGAATCCATTTCTGCTCTTTACGTATTAGTATCTCTGATACTAATCAGTCATGTATGACTGCTACCTCCCTAGGATTGGCTGGAACTGTGCAGTGTAGTCTCCAATGTTGATGGGCCTTTACCCATACCAGGCTCATTTCTGTGATTGTGAGATACATCAACCTGAGGGTCTCTAATAGTATTAAAATTCCCGCCTACAATTATAGTTTCAGCCAACTAAGGGAGCAACAAACGGTAAATTTCTCGAAAAAAGATAGGGCTGTAGGTGTTGGGGGCATATAAATTGCAAAGCACAAGGGTAGTATTGTAAAGTTCCGTTACCAATATGAAAAAATGTCCCTGGGGATCTTTAATTTCTTGGTGGATCTTTATAGATAATTGCTTATTAATCAAAATTGCCACCCCTGCAGATTTAGATGAAGCTGAGGTGTAATGAACTCCCCCCATCCAAACCTTACACAGCTTGGCGTGTTCCTTATCAGTGAGATTAGTTTCTTGCAAGAATGCCAAGTCAACGGACTTTCATTTTAGTATGGATAATATCTTGGATCTTTTAATTGGTGAATTAATCCCACACACATTCCATGAAATTACTCGGGTAGAGTTGTGTTATTGTTTGTAAGGTTTTGGGTGGACCCTTGGACACTGTGGCTGCTGACCATGCCCACGGGGGGGGGGGGGGGGGGGAAGTCCCGTGAGGGGCCACAGGTCAGGCTCAGCTTAGGACACACAACACAGATAGATCTTTTATTAACAGTATAAAGGAGCCACCAGAGGTGGCAGTAGTGAGCAGAGATGAAGCCTGGCTGGGCTTGTAGTCCCTCAGTGCTCTGGAACAGCAATCCCACAATGGCTGTGCTGTAGTGAAGAGAAACTGAGATAGTGAGTACAATGAAGTATATGCAGGGTTCTGGAATAGAGCCTCGTTTGTTGAGTACTCACACAATGGTTTCTCTCGGTAGGAATCACAGGAGCTGGAATAGAGGCAGGCCCTCGAGGAGCGAGTACCTGGTTCCAGGGAACAGCTCTGAGAGAAGTAGATAGTAATTTACTGATGGTGTAGGCAGCGGTATCTTCCAGGCAGAAGTGGAGATCAGGCAGCGAGTCCGGGAACATGGGCCCTCGAGGAGGGAGTACTGGTTCCAGACAGCGACCTGAAAGAGAAGAGAGAGGCCCCCAAGGAGCGGGTACCCCAAATAGAGTAAGTCCAATAATGGAGAAGCAGAGTAGCTAGGTACGGAGAGAGAATCCCATCCGTAAGGAGTTCCTGTACGAATACCCGTTGCTACCTCGATTAGCTAGCAGTAGTGTAGGCTTTTGTATCCGGGATGCATGACATCATCACAGGGGGATGCCCCTGAGGTTCGCGCCAAAAAAAGTATCTGAAGCAGGGCTGCGCGGTGCGCATGCCCTAAGGCAGCTGGACAGCATGACGGAAGGCAGTGCCCAAGCCAGACTGGGGACGCCGGAGAGGACGGCAGGCAGACGCCACGGCAGCCAAATGTCCGTAAATCGTGGGAAGAGTCACTAGAGAGGTAAGGAGGGTGGAGTGGAGACGTCGGGCAGCGACAGTCGTAACAAGTTGCTAATGTGATAGGGCAATTAAGATTGACAGCTGCCGATCTAACCACAATAGTTGGATAGAGACCCTCCCAGCAAAAGCCCTCTCCATTAATATATACTTCCCCTGTAATATTATACCAATGCTTTTACAGGACCTACTCACATTGACACAAGTCGCCCCAAAAAAGGATAATCCCTGCCCCCTAAACCCTCCTTCCAACTCCTATCCACCCTCCCCCCAAACCCCATGCCTTCCCCAGAACCTCAATACAGAGAAAACCATCATGCATTCAACCCCCCCTATTCCAACCCCATCCACACCTTGTACAGATAACAAAGAAAAAATAATAGACATCACTGTCCTCTCCTGAAAACGTATACGGTCAGTTATCAGGGAACACTTGAAAAGTCTCCAGTGTTAATGATGGCGTCCCTCATGGAAGAAAAAAATAAAGTTGGGTCAACGGGCCAAGCTGGTTGCGCCACAGCGCTCTCACCAAAAAAAGAAAAAAAAACAAAAAGAAGTTACCACTCCATGGCATGACCCACTGTATCTGGGCGGACCTTCCAGTCAGATAGAACTGTGGCAAAGGAAGAACTGCTGTCACAAAAGAGATGTGAGTCACCAATATGATGTGATCATGAGCAATAACCAAGCTCTCCAATAGGGGTGTGCATTCGTTTTCAACGCATATGTAAAACGCAACGTAATTTTTTTTTTAACTTAAAAAAGTGATGAGGCGAAAACGATCGGATTTCCAACGTATTCAACATAGCTATGTTGAATACGTTGGAAATCGCGATTGTTGATCCTAAATAAAAATTTAAACCCCTCACCCTCCTTAATCCCCCCCCCCCAAGACTTACCAAAACTCCCTGGTGGTCCAGAGGAGAGTCAGGACGCCATTTCTATATTCCTTTGCGAGGAGCACGTGACGTCGGCGTCACGTTGGAGTGACGCGGACGTCACGTGATTCCCCGCACATTCGCTCCGGGACCCTCGTTGGACACAACCGGAACTTTTCGAAAGCTTGGGGGGGTCAGCTGACTCAACTTATGGAATTCTACATATGTCCATATTGACCGAAATTGACCCCCCCTTTCGACTTATGGACTTATGAACATAAACGTTTTGTCTGCACATCCCTACTCTCCAACAGAGCTGCACAGAGAAAAAAGCTGCCAACATGCGAACCAGAGTCCAAGCATAGGCTAAATGTCCACTTGCCAATATTCTCAGCCAGGTTCTCCTGCCCCCAATTTCAAGATTAAATCAAGCTCTCCAACTGAGCTGCATGAAAAAAACTGCAAACATCCGAGCCGGAACCCAGGTGCAGGTTGAGTGCCTAGTCGCCAATCTTCTCAACCAGGGGTTCCTGTTGAACCAGCGCACCCCTGTTGAACCAGCGCACTCCAGTCGGGGTAGTCACTTGCAGCGGGCTGGATAGAGTATTGTAGCCCACAAGCCTATATTTATGAACTTAGAACAGTGTGGGGCCAGGACGTGCCTTTGAGATGACACGTCAGCTGAAAAATCTTGAAACACCAAGATTTTTTTGTTTTAATAGGCAGGGTGCGCCCCGCATGGAGAGCCTTCAGAATTTCATTTTTATGTGTGAAATTAAACATTTTCGCTATAACAACACGTGGGCAAGTTGCATTCACCTATTTGGGTCCGAGGTGGTGTGCTCTCTCCACCCACAGAGTGCCATGTGTCATGGTAAGGCTCAGCTCTGTCGTTAGCCAAGTCTCCATAAACCCAGGAAAATCCTTTTCCTCCAGTGATTCAGGGAGACTGATAAATCGCAGGTTAGACCTGCAAGAGCAATTCTCAAGATCTTCAATAAGTGTCGCTTGTTTGATCAACAAGGCCTGTAGGGCTGTGATATCAGTTTGCGCCATCAGGAGGCAATCTTGTAAATCCGAGACCCTCTGTTCCACTTCCGAGAAACGAGTCTCATAGCCGGCCAATGTAGCAGAAAGTTCCGAGAGCTGTTTAGAAATTGTTTTCAGCTCCGGCCCTAGCTCGTCCATCATGGCTGCCTTAATAACAGCCAGCGATGTGGCTACCGGGGCTGCTTCAAAGGTGGTGGCATCTGGTGGCAGCGAGGGTTTCGGACCTCGCGGCATCTCCTTATCTTTTATTTATTTATTTATATGTTTTTATATACTGACATTCAACACAGGATATCACATCAATTTACAGGGAACAGTTGAGATGTTTTTTACATTGTAACAAGGTAGTAAAGTAGGAGAACATAGTAAGAACATAGTAAAAAAAACAAAAAACATAATAAGTAATAACATAACTCTGAATGATTAACTTTAAGAATAGGCTCGCGTATAAAGATGTACATTTTAGTATAAGAATAACTTAGCATTTTGTATTAGTTATGGTTTCTGTATAAAATAACTTAACATGGGTATTATGAAATTTAGGTTTATAAACAATTCTGTGTAATATTTGTTTAGCGTATATATGGGTAGCATCGAGTTTGTGTATATCTTTGTCTTTCCTGATCACCCAAGAGATCATTCTTCCTTCCGATCAGGCAAGGATGGTAGAGTAAAGCCCCAGGCATGGTTGACCTACAAAACCCCCCACTTTTTTTGGTGTAGATGGGGTTGGATGCAGAGGTCAGGTGCCGAGATGGATTTTTACATCTGCTTCCCTCACTGCATCATGTGATCTCCTTTCTTTCTTTTTTAATGTACATGTCATCCATAACAGAAGTATAGTAAGGGGCCTCAGCACGTGCCGGGTCACATCAGTATTTACATGCACAACTTAGGTTCATATCCCAAAATGCCCATGCTCACCCAGGCCACACCCATGCCCTAGTCCTTTTTGAAAGCTTTTGAGATGTATATTCTGTGGGAGATGCGCGTATCTCAGCAGTTTTTAAAATCCACTCAGAACATGCAAGACCAACATCTTCACACATTCCCAAATTAATGCATGTGTAGGTTTTTTAAAATTTACCTCTTAGTGTCATAGTAGGAACTGGTAAACCAGCTCTCCGCTGCTTCTATGTGTTAATGATCAATAGTGGTCCGTTTTACATATTTTAGTTATAAGATTTAAAATACAAAATGCAATTTTTTCCTTGTTCTTTCTAGATAGTGATAGTCATATGGTGCCTTAGCAGAG
The DNA here is from genome assembly GCF_901001135.1 of Rhinatrema bivittatum. Classification (NCBI taxonomy): domain Eukaryota; kingdom Metazoa; phylum Chordata; class Amphibia; order Gymnophiona; family Rhinatrematidae; genus Rhinatrema; species Rhinatrema bivittatum. Next base: position 737,120,403 of record NC_042616.1, on the reverse strand, counting down.
GTTATAAATCCACAGAAATACCCAGTTAGTGTGGGGAATGTGTGTGGACAGATGAATGAGCAGTATGGCTTTGAACTTTGACTGCTTTAGAGAGACTTCTAAAATAATAACAGCAGGCTGTCACAAAAGAGATGTGAGTCACCAATATGATGTGATCATGAGCAAGAACCTGAGACTTGACAGATCCCAGCACATTACAGAAAAATGTCTGAATAACTAACCACAGATGGAAAGTACTGTTGACCTTTTCCCAAATAGGTCATGATGACCATATAAGATCTGACACTGAACTGAGCCAATTAAAGCTTGACAATGACCTCTGATATAGCCAGGCATCCCCTGTGGTCAGAAGAACCAATAGTATATATGAAAGTTTGGGCCACATGATACCAATCAACCAGGTTAGCAACAAATGGAGACAGGTTAGCAACCAAAGGCTAACCTATCTAAAATGTATACAATTTTAGCTGCTTACAAAATCATTAACCAAATTGAATTCTGTAGCAGGGCATGCCTCATCATAGAACACTCTGCAATATCTTGTGCTCTCAGAACTTTCTTTTGTCTGTTGCAATCTTCTGGCTACTCGTGATTTATATACTTACAATGATGAGCTAACCTTCACACATGATGACCATGTATAAAACCACCAGTGCAGAAGCTGAAGCCAGAAGATTGCAATAGATAACAGGAAGTTCTGAGAGCACAAACATGGGTAGGAAAGAGGATGTTGCAATGTTTTTTTTTTTCATATATTTTGAAAGTTGAGTTGTTGTGTTCAACCCAGTTTGAAAATATTAACTCTTTAGTCTTGTAAATTGAAATGGAAAATCCATTGGCCATATTAATGGTTTATTTTTCTCTTTCAGCAACAGTATCAGCTACAGTCAGCTATATGCATTGTTAGTCATATCTTTTTCTGGGAGATTTTATTCTTCCTCAGGAATCCACCCATAGAAAAGTGACCTGATTTAGTAATGATATTGGAAGATTTGGGCCTCTGTTGTTTAATGAGAGATGCTACATATATTAAGGGACACTGATTAGATCTATTATTTAGATCTCACATGTCACTAATGAAAAATGATCTAATTGACTCCCAGTGTCATTGTCTGATTATTTTTGCTGAAAGATTTATTGGACATAACTATGATATGGGTGTTAGGAACTCCTAGATTTAATTGGGGTTTATAAAATCTTTTTATTTTTAATTTTAAAATATTTACTTAGAATATGCATGTTAAAAAAAGATAGAGAGACAACATTTTCAAAAAAGGAAAAAAAATAATCCTGTCAGGATTAATCAATTTAAATACTCTTTTACTTAAATCCAGAAAAAAGGGAGTGTAGAGGAACATTCAAGTCCAAAAATGATAATATAATCAAGAAACAAAGCAGGGAAATCAGAAAGAACAGAAACACAGACCAAATCAGGAGACTGAAGTATATACTGATGATATTACCCTTTGGACTCTGACACAATCTCAGGTGAGAAAGCCCCAGAAGGCCCATGAAGAGGTTTATCACTAAGTAACAATGCTAACTGTGCAGGCTCATAGAATGCATATTTCACATTACTATACTTACTAGTATATGTACAAGGAAATTTGCAAAATTCTGTGCCACAGCAAAGGAAATTTTCTCCTTTTCTTCTACATGGCCCTCCTTACATTTAGAAAAATTCTCATGTTCCTGTTTTCAAACAGAATTTCCCTTTGTCTTTCTATTTCTGTGGGAAGCCCCCCCCCCAACCCCCCCCCCCCCAATCCCAACCCTTTAAATCAAATAATAACTCCCCACCCTCCTGCCCCCTCCCAAGACCTGGGAAATTAAAATTGTTGGTGCTACATGTGGTCTGTCCCTGGGCGTCTGTGCGCGTTATGTAGCCAAATAGGGGAGTGCCTAACCAAATTTGCACTTCCAAATTTGTTTTGTGGTCTGGGGAGGGCTATTTTGGTGCGTTCCCGAGATCGTGCAAGTTTAGTGTATGTATTTGTGTGTGAACCTCCCCCTTCCCCCAAAAAACAACCGTATGAGAAAAGTTCTCTTAAACTAACCACCCCACACTCTCCTGCCCCCCCTCCCCCAGGCTGCAAAAACAGTAGCCCCCCCCAGAGTTGCTGAATGAATGAAACCTGCCCCCCTTGTGACCCCTCCCCAAGATGTTCGCAATAAATTCATTACCACCCCCACCCTCCAGACCACCCGAGACCTGATAAAAATGTCTGTCGGTGGAGCGGGCTTACAGGAGCGGTCGGTGGAGCGGGCTTACAGGAGCGATGTATTGGCGTTGGTCCGTCGGCTGTGAGCACTGAAACAGGTTCCGATGGCCCTTTGCCCTTACTATGTCAGTGGGGTGGAGCAATGGCAGCGGTAGGTCCTCTGACATAGTAAGGGCAAAGATCTGCCAGCTGCCAGTCCTAAAAATGGCACCGAGGGGCCCTTGCCCTTACTATGTCACATGGGCTACTGCCGCCATTGGTGTCCCTGAGTGGCATAGTAAGGGAAAGGGCCGTCGGCGCCATGTTGAGTTCTGGCAGCCGACGGCCGTAGTGCAGGAGATATGTCCCGGACCGGTCCTGGCCCCCCGCTGGAGCCTCCCGGACTTCTGTCAGGTTTTGTGTGTGTTGTGAGGGCCTGGGAAGTAAATAAATTTGGCATGTGTGTGGGGGGTGTGAGGAGGGTGGTTTTGTGTGTGTTGGGAGGCTGTGGGAAGTAAATAAATTTGGCATGTGTGTGGGGAGCGTGAGGAGGGTGGTGGGTGTATTTTATCTGTAAAGGAAATAGTTATCTTCCTGTGAAAAAAGTGCGCAAATGTGTTAAAATGGAAGTGAAATGTGGACCTGGACTGGCGAAATGATTAGTGTAGCGTGTGTTAGTGTAAGGTGTAACAGATGGCGCTTACGTCCAGCAGATGTTGCTGTTTTCTCAAAAGTTTTTTAAACCTATTTTACCTGTCACAGGTGTGACATATCTGTAATGTAAGTAGAGAAGAACCTTCTTGTATGCGAAATGAAGGTTGTGTCCAAATTTGAAAGCAATCGGTTCAGTGGTTTCTGAGATTAGCGATTTTGTCCAAACTATTTAACATTTTTATTTATATAGATATAAACCATTGTGATTGATTACAGAACAGTAATAGATAAACATAACAAAATAAATAAATAAATACTACCTATAGAAAACAGTTTATTTATGGTAAGCAAACTTGCTTTATTAGATATGAACTTGGTATTTATTTATTTATTTTTATTTAAGGTTTTTATATACCGGCATTCATGATACAATCACATCATGCTGGTTTACATTTAAACAGGGGTGCAATATAGACATCAAGCTGTAACTATAGTGCAGAAGAAAGCAGTTACAAATAACAAGGACTGTAGAACTGGGAGAAGAGAGAAATAAAGGAAAAGGTTAATAACTGCAAAAATATTTACAAAAAGATGAAATTGAGCTGGCTTTGTAATGAACTCGGTAATGAACTCGGTATGAACTCAGTGGATTTTAGATATGAACTCAGTATGCTCGGTAATGAACTCGGTATGAACTCGGTGATATAAACTCAGTGGATTTTAAAAGGAGCGCACTGCCGTCCATGTGTGTGCAGTTTCTGGCACACGCACATGGACGTGTCGATTTTATAACATGTGCGCACCAGCATGTTCATGTTATAAAATCGAATGGCCGCATGCACATGCATGCCGGATTTTAAAATCTATGCGTGCATGTGCGGGCGACACGCGAAGGGGAGGACGAATTTTCGTAAAATATGCACAGCCATGTAATCAGGCCTTCCCAGTACCCTCCCAGTCTGCTCCAGTTAAGGAGCGGACTAGGAGGGAACTTCCCTACCCCCCTACCTACACTTCCTCCCTCTTCCTCTCTCCTCCCCACCCCAAAAACCTAACCTATCTTTCCCTACATTTTTTATGTTATTACTACTGGTCCTCTGGAGCAGCAGTAATCTCCATGTGCTGGCTAGCTGCCAGTGCACACTTCCCTGGAAAAGCAGCTAATGGCCACTGTCCCGGCCAGCCTCCATCCCACCCTGCCCTGCCCCTCTCCACCCCCGGCCTGCCCCATTTTCCGAGCCCGGCACTTGTGCACATACCGGGGTTTATGTGTGTCGCCGGGCCTATTATAAAATGCATGCTGCACATGCAAGGCCTGGCCATACACGTAAACCCCAGGTTTTATGCGCTTAGGCCTTTGAAAATTTGGCCTAATATATTCAATGATTACTGAATTTATTCTTCTCTTATCTATCAGCCCTAAAGAAGAAATTACTGAATATTTTGTTGTTGCCCTTACCAACTGGAAGAAAAGCGATCTACTAAATATTCACTTCTGGTTTGTATGTATTATAAATATGAAAGAGCTGTGGTCATTACGGTTAATAGTATATCCATATGGATGGAAATTTGGAGGCTACTGGACCATTAATTTTTAACTCATGAAATACTATGTTTTTTATACCAACCCCTCTTGTTGCCTTTTTTTTATATAGTATGTACAGAGGTCACCTCTTGGACTGTATTATTATAAGGTTGCTTCTTTCTCTTGTTTTCCTGTATACTGTTGTAATTCTTAGTAAAGATATATGAACTTAAAAACAAAGTTCTTCTTTCCTCAATACTCAGATGATTTCTACTTCTATATTTTCCAATACATACTTTACCCTGCTATTTAATTAGGGAAGGAATGGAGAATAAAACAGAGGGTGTCATAAAGCCTCTGTTTCACTCCATGGTGAGACCACATCTTCAATATTGTGTGCAAGTCTAATCACTGATCTCAGAAAACATATAATAAAATTAGAAAGGGTACAGAGAAGCGTGACCAAATAATAAAGTGGATGGAATGATTATCCTATGAGAAAAGGCTAAAGAGATTAGGATTCTTTAGTTTGGAGAAGAGGCAGCTGAGAGGAGATATGATAAATGATAAAATGAGTGGAGTGGAACAAGCAAGCATGAATCGCATGTTTACTCTTTCAAAATGTACAAAAATTAGGGGACACACAATGAAGTTCCTAGGTAATACATTTAAGACAAATAGAAGAACATATTTTTTTACTCAACTCATAATTAAACTCTGGAGTTAATTGCTGAGGAATGTGGTAAAAGATGTTAATGCAGCTGGGTTTAAAATAGGTTTGGACAAGTTTCTTGAAGAAAAGTCCCCAAACCATTATTAAGATGGACTTGGGAAATCCATTGCTTATCCCTGGGATAAGCAGCATGGAATCTATCAACCTTTTATGATTGTCCAGGTACTTGTGACCTGAATTGGCCACTGTTGGAAACTGGATACTGGGTTTGATGAATCTTTGGCAAATCTTGTTTTATGATCTTATGTGCAATACTTATATACAATGTCAATACTTATATACTTGCTTTGAAGGAATATTATAGTGACGTTATATGATGCCTAGGGATAATTCTTGCAAAATTGCGTATTTCGGTTGGCATCTCACTAGTTTTTTGTTCTGTAATTGTTTCTGCTTTTGCCTGCAATTTGATAAACTTCATTTGAGAAAATAAAAATAGTCTCCATGACAACATAAAAAAGAATAACAAAAGCCAGGTTGTTTTAATGCATAGATTCTCAAAATAGCTACAATTTAGGAGATGATCAGAGAAATTGAAAATATGCACGACCGAAAATTGTTGTTTTTCTCAGAAAATATTCACTGCATCTCTGAGAGCAGCCATATATAGTATAAGTTGCCATGTTCCATATAACTTGGAGGAGCTGGTTTAATATCAAATCACAACTAAACTGGTACCATTAATTGAAACAAAGATCTATTCAGTAGAAGATGAAATAGCCATATCATTCTCAATTTGAAAAAGACATGCTACCCCAGAGATATGGGAGTCCAAATCAAATTAACTATCTAACTGAGCTCTCAGATCAATGATTTTAACTAAATAACTACATAGCTTTAGCTTATCTCCCTTTCATCAAATTTAAATGTTAGGGAACTTATCCATCCTCCCCACCTCAGTGGTTATATCAAATTTAATTTCATTATGATCACTATTTCCAAGTGAATCCACTATATTTACCCCTTGCACTTTGTCTTATTTTATTTTTTTATTTATTTTATTTTATTTTTATATTTCACATTCTTGGCACTTCAAAACAGATTACATTCAGGTACTGTAATTATTATATCCTGTGTTCCACTGACAACTAGGGGTGTAAAGGGAACAAAATTCATTTTCGCTTTTTGGTTCATTTTTGGGAGGTTTTTTCCCACAAATTTTGGTTTGTGGAATGTTTGATTTGTTTCATTCATGTTAAAAAGAAAAACAAATCAAACATTAAAAAAACTAACAAAAAAACAAAAACAAGGCATCCTACCTTCCTGGAAAAATGTTGACCCATGATTCCACCCAGCCCCCACACACCCAGTCCAGTGGAGATCCTCTGGGAAGAGCAAGGCCCAGGCTGAATCCTTGCCTTTGTGTAGACTGAGGTCGTGGTAGGTTGCTATGACCTCAGCCTAAACCTACCCAAGGCCGAAGCTTTGGCCTCAGCTGGAGCCAAAGCCCAGGCCTGTTGCCATGGCCTGGCCCAGAAGCCGGGTCCCAATGCTGAGGCATTGACCTGGACCCAGGCCTGATGCTGGGGCCTGACCCAGAGGCCGGGTTCTAAAGTCTGGGCCTTGGCCTAGGCTGGAGCCTGCACCCAGGCACAACAGCGTGGCTCAGCCCAGAGGCTGGGTCCCAATGCCAGGGCCTAGACATGGACCCAGGCCAGACTCAGGGTCCTGGCTTGGAGGCCAGATCCCAACACAGGGGCCTTGGCCTATGGGTCAGGCCCAGGCCTTGCAGCTCCGAGGTCACCATATTCTTTGTCTTCTTTCTTCTGAAGTTGAGCGCTGGGGTCGCACAAGAGTTAATTAACTCTGGAGAATTCACCCCAACAGACAGTGCCATTTTGTTGTATGGCAATTGTACTGCATTGGCACTGGACCCCAACATTGGGCCTGAGTCTGGATGAAGACCCCAACATCAGGACATGGTTTCTCAGTTGGGCCTCAGGATCAGGCCTGGGTCCAGGTAAATGTTCTGGCTACGAAACCCTGCTTCCAGAATGGACAGTGGTATTGGGTCTTGGTCTGGACTCTAGCCTAGCCCGAAGTCCAGGCATCAGAATCTAGCCTCTGAGTTGGGTCCTTGCATCATGCTTGGGTATGGTTTGAGGCCCTGACATTGGGACCTGGCCTCCAGTTTGGGCTGCAGTGTTGGTGCTCAGCTTCCAGGTCAGACCATTGCATCAGGCCTGGACCTAGACCTTGGCATAGATTGAGGCCCAAGCATTGGGATCCAGCCTCTGGGCTGAGTCCCGACATCAGAACTGGGTCTGTTTCAAGGCCCCAGCTCAGGACTAGACTTCTGGGATGGGCTGTGGCATTGGGCCTCAGCCAGGGCTCCAGCTTAAACCAAGGCCCAAGCATCAGACCTAGCATATGAGCAACACACTTACATCAGGTCTGGGCCAAGGCCCAGGTGTTGACACCCTGTTAGGCCACTGGATAGCTGATGGATCAGGTAAGTGCTTATTCAGGGGTTTGGGTGTAAGCCAGTTCCTGCATTGGGCCTAGGCCTGATGCATTCATTTATTCATTTCAAATGAATGCAAGAAATAAGATTTGTTTCATTTGGTTGGGGGGGGGGGGCAAATTAAATGAATTGGTCTTATTTGTCACGTTTTTGAAATTCATTTGAAATAAATGCACATCCAGCCAGGTGACAAAGTCTGGCTCAGCACTAAGTACCTTCGCCTTAAACTACCCTCTGCGCACTTCGCGCCATGTTATGTCAGACCCTTCGCTATTCTCCGACGCTTGGGAGCAATAACTTATAGTCTGAAATTACCTCCCTCCATGAGGATTCACAATGCCTTTCATGTGGCACTCTTGAAACTACTTATCCTTTCCGAATTCTCTCCCAAGACTCCTGAACCAGCACCTCTTGATGCTGAAGAAGATATTGCTTATCTAGTCCACGATGTCCTTGACGTATGCAAGAGAGGTAAACACTGGGAGTATTTAATCTCGTGGGAAGGATATGGACCAGAAGAGAATTCCTGGGAACCTGCTGTCAACATTCTTGACAAAGACTTGATTCGACGCTTTCATCAAGCACATCCTAGGAAGCCAAAACCCCCTGGGAGGGGCCCTAAGAAGGGGGGTACTGTTGCGCCCGTTGGCCGCAGACACCTGCGGCCTCTCTATCTCACTTCTTTTCTGCCTTTCTCCATTTCATTTGGCAAGATGGCTGCCTCCGCTTCCACACGCCGATCACCCCAGCATGCCCGGACCAACAAGGGTGATTACTTTCGCCATTTTCCTTCTGGGATCACCTAGGGCATGCGCGTGAGTGCTGGCCCTCCTTTTACATACATCATGGCGGGAACCTTGGGGGCATCCCCTCCGCATGACGTCAGTACCTCCGGAAACTCTAAACTCCATTGCAGTTACGCATTAGCAAGGATACGTTCCTGCTGATTTTGCTCAGGTTACAGATGCCTTCGCTCTGAACTCTCTCCGGATGACCCACGTACCCGCTCATCGGGGGCTTTGCTACATTTCTGTTTTACCCTTCAAGGTCAGCTTGCTCCAGCTAGGATGCTCTTGGTACCCGCTCCTCGGGGGCCTTGCCTCGTCCTGGGCCTCCGCTCCTCGGAGGTCCCTACCTTCCTCATTGCTATAGAGTGAGTATCTCAGCTTTCAAGCTCTCTCTCTCACCTTGCTACAGTGTGGATTCACAGCATACCCCGCTCTGCGGATCACTACCGGATCTACCTCATAGGCTTACTATCTTCAGCGTGGATTCATGGCATACCCCACTCTGCGGACCACTACCGGATCTACCCTGCTGGCCTGCCATCTACAGCATGGATTCATGGTGTACCCCGCTCTGCAGACCACTACTGGATCCACAGTCTTCTGGTGAGAGTTCATCTCCGCAGGTCACGCTGTGGAATATCAGCGAGAGCACTCCTCTGGGACCACCCTCCTCTGTGCAGAGATACTCTGCCCGCTCCTCGGGTTATATCCATCATTGACTGTATAATAAAGTTTCTCTTGACATCTGTGTGTACCATTAGAGCCAGCTTATTGCAGCAAGTCCCCACAGGGCTCCTCCCTGTGGGAGGTTCCATCTCTTGCTATGACCAAGGGCCCACAACACCAACAAAACATAACATAAATGAATTCAAAAGGGCATGGGGTAAACACTGTAGACCCCTAGATGCTAGAGGCTGGAAATGAATAAAAGGGTGCATGGAGGTAACCTGCACAGAGTGTCAGTTATTACCCCTAACAGAAGGCTTGGGAGTAATCTGCATGGAGCGGCAGTTACAGCTATAAGCTGCTTGCTGGGCAGACTGAATAGACCATTTGGTCTTTTTCCGCCATCATTATTCTGTTACTATGAAAGAGAAACTAGAAGTAACTAGAAATTAATATGGACAAAGCACTGAAAGGGTAAGAGAGAGGGAGCAGGGTACGAGAAAGAAGCAAGATTACCAATTTATTATTTTTTTTAATTTTCATTGCAACTCCTGATTTTGCACCCCTCCATCCTAACCTTGATTCTGAGTAGTTACATTTATTTTCTCAGTGGGGGCTCATTTTCTAAAGCTTTGATCCAGCTGTACCTTTATTTAACTGGATAAATGGTTTTGAAAACAGTCCAGAAAAAATAAGAAATTGGGCAGGCTAGTGTGAATATATAACTTTAGTTTTATTTTGAATTAAAGGATGGGGCCTCTCAGAGAGATGTAATGTTGGAAAAAATTATTTAAAAGGATCCTTGTCTCCCTGTCTGACTAGGAGCAAAATAAGACTCCAAAGAAGGCATAGAATGTCACCAAATTTGTTTCACCAGAAGAAAATGGGAAATATTTTGGAAAAGATCGAAAACCAGAAACATTGGGTAAGCATTTTTGGAGAATGAATCCTCTCCAAATATCCCCATTCCTTTACTAACATTGTGGACTGTTGATAATTGTTTTAATTAAAAGATGCTCCTACGCTTCCAGCAGGCTGGACAGTGAGGCAGGATGGTAAACCCATATTATAACATACATACGCAGACAGACACATGCACAAACTCTAATCAGCACTTTCTCACAACAACCCCCATCCACTCACTAACCATCCACAAACCCCTACAAATACCCATCACACACAACCAACTTCCCACCCCACATACCCCTCACACAGACCCACTCCCCATACCCTCCCACATACTAACACCTTCCACACATAGCTGACCAGGTCTATTGGATATATGTGCATACATTCAGTTTGTGCCTGCCGTGCCCGCCATACCAGGGACTTGATTCAAGATTTAAACTATAGGAGATACCCTAGTGTGATACAGTTCAATCCTAAGTAAGGCTTCAGGTAGCAAAGGGGGAGGATACAGTCTTAGCCATTACCTCGCTCCTTATCCTCCTGCCAACTGATTAGTGGAGGGGGGAGGGCGATGAGTGTGGGAGGAAGGAAAGGGTTTGGTTGAGGGAAGGGAGGAAGATGAGAATCAGCAGTGCGAAAGGAGAGTGAACGCTTGCAGGCAATAGGTAAAAAATAGTGGGGAAGAGAAACATGGGAATTATGATTGAACACCGAGGAAAAGGGGGATAAGGAACATGTGGAGGGGGGTATGAAAAAGAAGATAGGGAATGGGTGGGGGTGAGAGAGAAAGGGGATCTACCCCGGGTAGGAAAGGAAAATGAATGAAAGAATCCCTCCCTCTTCCAATCCTAAATGCCCACGCCTCCCATCTTCCTCCATCTCCGATTCTCCTTTCCTCTTGCTTCCCTTCCCTCCCCTCATCCTTCTCACCTCTGCCCATCCAACTACTAACCTCAAGAGAAACATGGGAATAACCTGCACAGAGTGAAGTTACTACTGGGCAGACTGGCTGGGCAGTCCTTTTCTGCCATCATTACTATGATACTATGTATCTTTGAGCTTTCCCCCTCTTTTCCCTTTCTCTATCTCCCATCTCCAGTCCTCATCTTCCTTCCTCTCCTCTGCTCACCTTTGATCTTCTTCTCTCCTTCCCATCCCCTAAAATCTCATCCCCATGCCTATCCCTCTTCCTTCCTTCCCGTCCATACCAGTCATGAACAGTCTTTTTTTCCCACCCCAAAATACAAAATAAATAAGCAAATAAATTAATTAATTAATGACCCGGTCACAAAAAATCGGGAAAACTACAATAATTTTCAACAGATAAGATCAGTTTGTATTAATGAATATGCAAGCGTATGCAAATTTACGCAAATGAGCTATACAATTTCATAAACTTTGTCACTGAGTCTTCTCGCTTGTTACAACCCTCTCTCTGAACTGCCACAGAAAACAGGCACCCTGAATGCAATCTTTTCATTTTCCAGGATCCTTGAATGTTTGCACCTTATTATTCAGAGTGACTTCTGTCCTCCTTGGACAGAACAATCCTAATCTTTCTTTCATGTTTCTCTCTCATTGCTAGACACTGTTAAAGTTAGACATTATAGTATATTCTGTACAGAAACAGGAATGGAATGAATTTCTGCTTTGACAGTTCACATTTTCTTCATCAACTACTCCCACACATAAACCAAAGGGAAGAGAAGCAGCAACATTATTTTTCTTTTTACTCATGTACAAGAGTTGGGAAAAGAAACTTTAAAATACAGTAGAATGATAATAGTGTGTGAACATTTGAAATAGGGTACCCTCAATTGTTGGCTAGAAACTTGGAGGTGTTCATATGAATTTCTGTAATGAGAAGCCTTCACGTCTGACCATTGATTCTAATGGCTAGGTCTATCAAATTTCTTTTCACAAGGGAATGAAAAGCTTTGATTGCAGGCTTTTGGACCAGTTTTGAGGTCATCATACCTTGGCCTAATGCCACCAAGAAAATTACCTTATGTGAAAAATGATTCTCTTATGAAAGATCACTAAAGGATCTAGGATGGGCAAGCACACAGAAAGGGTTTGCCCCATTGTGGGGATCCACGTGGTCTCTCACTAGATGCCCTTAGATCCCTGCCCTGCTAGGTAACAGCTTAGTGGGAGATACCATTCTGTGCAGCACCTTCCCTTGAATCTGCTTGTGAGTAGTAGCTCTGTAGTCCACTTGGGGAGGGGGAGGGGGTTGGCTAGTGCTTTAGTCAATGTGGCCTTTTAATTTGAGCTCTCAGGCAGTGAGAAGCTGTTTTCTTTTTCTCTCTGGCTGAGTTAGGCCCACTAAGCTAACTTTTGGCTGTGGTGTGTAGGGACTGGAGCAGAGTTAGCAATCAGGGCTTATAGCCATAGCCGCCATCACCTATATGGGGTGTAACCAAGAATGCATCAAAAAGCACTTTTCAGTGACAACAGCAAGCATAAACACATCACATATTAATATATATATATATTCTATTGTATACCTAACCACCCTAATACCACAGTCCTTAATGTATGCCACCATCCCACCGCTATCTAGAATCCCGTCCCATAGCTGATGTCACTTTCCAAGCAGCCAGCCTTCACTGTATCTCCCCTGTGGAAAATGGGCTCCAAGCGATGAATGTGTAAGAATATAGGAGTCATAGCAGCTCTCAGGAAACCTTGCAACAACATTAAGAATTTGAAGATGTTCATCACAAAGTACTTGCACATTCAACAAATGGAATTGCTTGCGTTTCCGTAAGGAACTCTCCTCTGCCAACTTTGGGATCAATGCAATATGGGTGCACCCAACACATTCGGCATCCCTGCAATTGCCATGAACCCACTGTGGATCTCTTGTAGTTGCACTGGGTCCTCAGGAAACATAATGTACTTCCTCAACCGCATCATCATCGCCTTCAAGACCTGTGTGAAATGCCATGAGAAGGAGGCCTGGGTCATCCCTACAATGACACCAACTGTATTCTGAAAACTTCCGGTAGCAAAAAAAATGTAAGCACCCAGAAGTTTCGTTAACCCAGGCACAGTATGGTTGTGATTGGCCACAGAGTCAAGGTCACTGTGCAGGTCTTAATATAGGGCCAGAATTGCCCGTGAGCTGAGCCGGTACTTTCACACTACATCGCACTTGGGCAACCCAAAGAGAGTTGTCCTTGGGTGAATGATACATTGCCGACATGGTCCGTGGATGGCTCTGGCCTGCACCTGTGCCTGTATCAAAAACAAAAGAACATCAAACATAATATGTACCATACAGGGTTCATCAAGCATCTGCAAGAACAGCCAGCATAAATGTTTTGGACATCCATGCACAGTGTTGCACGTCTGCAAAGGCAGATTCCGCAAGTTGCTGGCACTTGAACATCCGACATAGGAAACCGGCGTCAAAGTCTTTCTGTTTCCTTTTGGTAGCTAATTATTTATCCCCATTCCTCTCAGCCCCTTAAAAGTTCAGGAATGTGTGGGTTAGTTGGAAACCTATAGGCCACGCATTCCTGATATTTTAAGGGGCTGAAAGGAGTGGGGAAAAATAATTAGCTACCAAAAGCAAACAGAAAGACTTTGATAGCCTCAAATTATGACATGTCTAGCCCAAGAACATTAGCATTTCCCCATTCAGGATGGCTCCCTTAAAGGTGCAGAGGATCATGGACTGGCCGTGATTCCAATGCCTCCAGGCCATCTAACTGACTGACTCAGGTAAGACATGACCCTGCTGCTAGAAAGAGTGAGAAATAATTAGCTAACTAATTATTGAAAAAATATTTAAAACTAAACTACTCTCGATCACAGCGCCAGCAAATCATGAAATTGCCTTTTTCGACACCAACCATTTTCAAATCTGCCTGGTCTACTGCCCACCCAGTCTCCTTGAACTAAACATCTCCCCACTAATAGACTTTTTTACAACTCATCTAAACCCATCTAAACCCACCATAATATTAGGTGACTTTAATCTTCACATGGACGTTCACCCCCTATCAAATACCTGCCAAACACTAATTGATATAATGACTGCATTAGGTTTCAAACTTATCACAGATAAACCAACACACAAAGCGGGCCACTCATTAGATCTAACCTTCATTAACAGTAGCCTCCTAGAAAACATAAAAATCGAATACACACAAATCCCATGGTCAGACCACTTCCTCATTAACTCTCAGATCAAATACACAGGCCCAATAAAGAAACAAAACATGGAACCAGCTGAATTCACATACTGCCCCCCCTTCAACACAGATATTCTAAAAGATAAATTACATGAAGAATTAACACACATCAATTACACAAATAGGCACACCGCAACAACTGACTGGATAAACAGAACTACTACTTTGGCAAATGAATTAAACCCTCAAAAAAACGGCCCGCATCAAAGAACCAAAACAGAATAATCCATGGTATAGTGAACAAATCAAAGAAGTAAAACGGATCCTTAGAAAGAAAGAAAAAGAATGGAAAAATAACAAAACAACTGAGAATTTAACAAAATACAGGAAACAACTAGCCTATTACAAAAAAACAATTTTAGACACCAAAAATTTTGCAAATTTTTCTATTTTTGAGCTGTAGTATTTATTTTTGGTGTCTAAAATTGTTTTTTTGTAATAGGCTAGTTGTTTCCTGTATTTTGTTAAATTCTCAGTTGTTTTGTTATTTTTCCATTCTTTTTCTTTCTTTCTAAGGATCCGTTTTACTTCTTTGATTTGTTCACTATACCATGGATTATTCTGTTTTGGTTCTTTGATGCGGGCCGTTTTTTTGAGGGTTTAATTCATTTGCCAAAGTAGTAGTTCTGTTTATCCAGTCAGTTGTTGCGGTGTGCCTATTTGTGTAATTGATGTGTGTTAATTCTTCTAGGAGGCTACTGTTAATGAAGGACCCTATTAATGAAGAACCCTATTTAGCATAGTAAAAAATAACCTTACAAGAGAACCAATGCAATGATGTAGCTCAATTTTTTAAAGATAAAATTGAGAACCTAAGAAAAAAAATCCCTAACACAACAAAACAAGAGATTAAGATGCCCACAAGGGATGTAAGCAACTGGTCAGAATTTCATGACATATCACATATTGAAGTCGAGAACATGATAAAAAAACGGAACCCTGCTCCCCACGTAATTCACACCATACCCATTATGGAATTAAAAAAACTAGCCAACACAGTAGCCCCAACATTAACTAAAATCATCAACCTCTCCCTAGATTTTATTTATTTATTTATTTAATTAAACAGTTTTATATACTGACAACCGTTTGCACATCGTGTTGGTTTACATGTAACTTAATAACCAAGGTATATATAGGCATTGCCTTTACAAGGAACAGAGAACAAAAAACGCAGTAACAAAGCAAAAACTAGATAAATTAGTGGAAGGGATTCAACTATGAGTAACATAAGTTGGGAGCAGGGAAAGAGTAAAACAATAACAAACAGGATAAGGTTATGTACAGTGTTCAACGATACATTTGTAGATATTGCTGGTTCTTGTTTGGGGGGAAGAAGACAGGAGAGGGGGGCTAGTGAGGGCATATGTTAGAGGTAGGTCATAGAGGGAGAGGGTTATTAAGCGAGGATGAAGGGGGTAGGATTGGAGGATGATGAAGGATTGGAGGATGATGAAGGGGGGTAGGCTTGGAGGAGATGAAGGATTAATGCCAGATACCTTGAAAGGAGTTATAATCAAACCAATCATTAAGAAAAACAACCTTGACCCCCTAAATCTTAGCAACTATAGACCAGTCTCAAACTTACCCCTAATAGCCAAACTAATTGAATAAACAGTACAAAAACAACTGTCAAACCACCTTGAAAGTAACAACATTTTATATCCAGCACAACATGGATTCTGCAAACACTACAATACAGAAACTTTACTATTAGCTCTATCAGATAATATCTTAAGAAGCTTTGATACAGGAACACATTACATTCTGGTTCTATTGGATCTCTCTGCAGCATTTGACACTGTAAATCACAAAATACTAATCAATAGACTAAAAGAAATAGGACTCAATAACAAAACAATAAACTGGTTTGAGTCATACTTAAACAATAGATGTTTCCAAGTACAAATTAAAAAACACACTTTCAGACAAAGTCAAACTACAAACAGGAGTCCCACAGGGATCAGCCCTGTCTGCAACACTCTAATATTTACTTACTTCCAATATGTCACTACTTGCAGGTCTTGGAATCATACATTACGTATACGCAGACAATATACAACTACTGTTACCCTTCGTAAACACCATTGAAGAAACAATGAAACTAGCCAATATGTATCTTAAAATAATCAAACAGCTCCTAAACCAAATGGAAATGGAAATAAACATCGACAAAACTGAATTCTTACACCTAGAATGAAAAAACATACACCCTATACAACCTACAATCGCAATCAAAAATAATCAAACCATGGAGTTAGCAATAGAAGTACGGAATCTAGGGGTAATAATTGACCCTGAGCTAAACATGAAACAACACATCTCACAGAAATTAAAAGAAGGCTACGCCAAACTAATGACCCTGAAAGGCTGAAACCCCTGCTAACGCTAAACAGTTTTCGCACAGTTTTACAGACAATGACTATTGTAATTCCCTGCTACTAGGGCTACCTCAATCTATGATTAGACCACTGCAATTATTGCAAAATTCTGCTGCTAGAATTTTGACTAGCAAAAAGAAAAGTGACCACATTACAGGAACACTTACTGAGCTGCACTGGCTTCCAATTGAACAAAGAATACAATATAAGGCACTGTGCATAATTCATATGCATAATTCTTATGCATAGATTATCGAGGCTTGAACGCGATTTCCCAGAAGGACTATTATTCCTTGCCTTTAATCTTGGAGTTGTTTGACCATCTGAAAGGAGAAAAGATCTTCTCTAAATTGGACCTCTGGGGGGCATACAATTTAATTTGGATCCGACATGGTGACAAATGAAAAATGGCCTTCAACACTAGAGACGGCCACTCTTTAAAGATGGCGCCGACCAGCCAGTGCTCCTACCATGTGACAGGGGCCGGCCAATGGCACGGATACCCTGTCACATGGTAAGGGCAAAGGGCCATCGGCGCCATCTTTATGAGTGGCAGCCGACGGCCTGAGAACGGGAGATCGGTCCCGGGACCACCTAAAAATGGGTATAAATACCTTGGATGTCACTTTCCGAATCCCCCATCTCCACGCGGGCGGGCGGGCATGCTGTCATTGAGGCGGGAGCCGGCGGGCGCGCATTTAACCAGGCGGCGGCGGTGGGAGCCGGCGGGCGTGCGTTCATCCGGCAGGCTGTCATCGAGGCGGGAGCCAGCGGGCGGGCGTGCTGTCATCGAGGCGGGAGCCGGCGGGCGGGTGGGCGCGCGTTCATCCAGGTGGCGGTGGGAGCCGGCGGGCGTGCGTTTGTCCAGGCGGCGGCAGTGGGAGCTGGCGGGCGCGTGTTCATCCAGGCTGCGGCGGCGGGGGCGGGCGGGCGTGCGTTCATCCAGGCGGAGGGAGCCGGCGGCGAAAGCGGCCTCCAGCAACCCCCGCCAGCAGTGAATGAATGCACGCCTGTGTACGCCCGTGCAATTTCGGCGCACAAGGCAGGGCATTAGAGAACGCCGATGTCACGTGCCGTGACGTCAAACGTCGTGACGTCACGCCTTGAGCGCCAAAATTGCACAGGCATACACAGGCATGCATTCATTCACTGCCGGCGGTGGTTGCTGGAGGCCGCTTTCGCCGCCGGCTCCCTCCGCCTGGATGAACGCACGCCCGCCTACCGGCTCCCGCTGCAGCAGCCTGGATGAACACTCGCCCGCCCGCCCGTCGGCTCCCGCCGCCGCCGCCTGGATGAACGCGTGCCCGCCGGCTCCCACGGCTGCCACCTGGACAAACACGCGCCCGCCGGCTCCCACCGCCGCCGCCTGGATAAACGCGCGCCAGCCGGCTCCCACCGCCGCCGCCGCCTGGATAAACGCGTGCCCGCCGGTTCCCGCCGCGCCTGGATGAACGCGCGCCCACCCGCCCGCCAGCTCCCGCCTCGATGACAGCCCGCCGGCTACCGCCTCGATGAACTCGCTCCAGCCTCGAACGTGCGCCCGCCAGCTCCCGCCAGTAAGTTAACTTTTTTTACACTTTTGTTTTAATTTTCACCTGCGCCTTGCTTCGGGAGGGGGGGGAACCATCCACTTCCTGGTACCTGTCATTTCAAATGTCAGTTGAAATGACATTTGAAATGACAGGTACCAGCGCACCCAGGATACTGTATAGGCGCTGTATTAAGCGCCTATACAGTAAAATGGGTTGCGCGGGCCTAACCCTTCGCCTAACGCTTCGCAGACGCGGCTTGCATTTGCAAGCAATTTAAATAGAGTATCGAGCGGTATGTGAGCAGGACTGTGCGTGCGGGGAACGAGGGTGCGCCCGGCACTGCCGCACTCTTTCTAACGCGGCCTTACTGTATCGAACTGTAAGATGGTTAGAGACTCTGCTAAGGAGGGTAGTTCACACTTTTTCATTCCCTCTGAAAGGGACCCTGCCATCCTGGAACAGTTGCTGAGGAGTGCTCTTAACACTGACAGGCTCATATTACAGTTCATTTGAGACTTAAAGAAAGAAAGTGCCAATCCCCAGGATTCCTTCAATTAAAGCAAGAAATCCAATAGAAAGAGAAACAAGGAGCTGCAAACCAAGCTTCAGGTGGGCATAAGGAATTCACTTGAACACTGGTGCTGAGAACTGAAGAGTAAATCACTGAAAGACTGGACTGTCGTATGTGGTGCTAAAATCCAGACAGATGATCCCTAACTAAATATTCAGCAATTCAATCACAGCAAGTGGGAAAAAAAGCTCCTAGAGCACAAAGGAATTGATTAACTTTTCCGGCTTGGGTGTTAAGAAAACAGTAGGGGCTGCATCTAAATACAGGACAGTGTAACACATGCTGGAGTTCCAGATATCTATCCTGTAGGGATGTGCTATCATTTGAAATGGCATAGACTGTCTATATCCTTTCCTTTCATTTTTAAAATGAAATTATAGAAAAAAAAGACATTTTGTTTTTATTTTCTTTAGTTTTTAGTGCACACTATTTCCAAATAATGTACACTATTTGCAAATAGTGGGCCAGATTTTAAAAGCCCTGCATGCGTTAATCCGACTGGATTTACGCGGGCAGGGGGGTTATGTGCGCCGAGCCTATTTTACATAGGCTGGCGATGCCTGCAAGCCCCGGGACACGCGTATGTCCCAGGGCTTTGAAAAAGGGGCAGGAAGGGGGGGGGGGCGTGGGTGGGCACTGGTCCGGGAGCAGTCCAGGGGTGGGATCGAGGCCTACAGCACAGTAGCCATGCCAGAGGATCGCGCGCCGGCAGCTGGCCGGCGCGCACAAGTTACGCCTGCCTATGGCACGAATAAATAAGAAAATAAAGATGGGAGGGATTTAGTTAGGGCTGGGAGGGTGGGTTAGATAGGGGAAGGGCGGGGAAGCTGGGATGGTGCAGAAGGAAAGCTCCCTCCGAGGCCGCTCCAATTTCAGGAAAGCCATTGGGGCTCCCCTAGGGCTCGGCACGCGCAAGGTGCACAAGTGTGCATCCCCTTGCGCACGCCCACCATGGATTTTATAACATGCGCGTGGCTGCGCGCGCATGATATAAAATTGGGCATAGATTTGTGTGCGCCGGTTTGTGCACACAAATCTAAGCCCTCGCGTACCTCTTAAAATCCGGCCCAGTGTGTAGTATTTGCCGAAACAACAAAAAAAGAAAATAGCCCTCAACAAAACAGAATTCAGATGAGAACCTCCCCCCAGTGAAACAATAAGATATTTTCATCAGGCTCTTATTATCCTGTTGGAGAAAGTGAGAGGAAGTGCTTTACCCAAGAAAAGGTTAATATTTTTAGACAATCAGAAATTGCTTTTCAAAACATTCTACCAATAACTGATGATCGAGGGGTTAAAGGGGCAATTAGAGAAGATAAGGCCATCGCAGAAAGATTAAATGATTTCTTTGCTTCGGTGTTTACTGAAGAGGATTTTGGGGAGGTACCCGTAATGGAGAAGGTTTTCATGGGTAATGATTCAGATGGACTGAATCAAATCACAGTGAACCTAGAAGATGTGGTAGGCCTGATTGACAAACTGAAGAGTAGTAAATCACCTGGACCGGATGGTATACACACCAGAGTTCTGAAGGAACTAAAAAATGAAATTTCAGACCTATTAGTAAAAATTTGTAACTTATCATTAAAATCATCCATTGTACCTGAAGACTGGAGGATAGCAAATGTAACCCCAATATTTAAAAAGGGCTCCACGGGCGATCCAGGAAACTACAGACCGGTTAGCCTGACTTCAGTGCCAGGAAAAATAGGGGAAAGTGTTCTAAACATCAAAATCACAGAACATATAGAAAGACATGGTTTAATGGAACAAAGTCAGCATAGCTTTACCCAGGGCAAGTCTTGCCTCACAAATCTGCTTCACTTTTTTGAAGGAGTTAATAAACATGTGGATAAAGGTGAACCGGTAGATATAGTATACTTGGATTTTCAGAAGGCGTTTGACAAAGTTCCTCATGAGAGGCTTCTAGGAAAAGTAAAAAGTCATGGGATAGGTGGCGATGTCCTTTCATGGATTGCAAACTGGCTAAAAGACAGGAAACAGAGAGTAGGATTAAATGGACAATTTTCTCAGTGGAATGGAGTGGACAGTGGAGTGTCTCAGGGATCTGTATTGGGACCCTTACTTTTCAATATTTTATAAATGATCTGGAAAGAAATACGACGAGTGAGATAATCAAATTTGCAGATGACACAAAATTGTTCAGAGTAATTAAATCACATGCAGATTGTGATAAATTGCAAGAAGACCTTGTGAGACTGGAAAATTGGGCATCCAAATGGCAGATGAAATTTAATGTGGATAAGTGCAAGGTGATGCATATAGGGAAAAATAACCCATGCTATAATTACACAATGTTGGGTTCCATATTAGGTGCTACAACCCAAGAAATAGATCTAGGTGTCATAGTGGATAACACATTGAAATTGTCGGTTCAGTGTGCTGCGGCAGTCAAAAAAGCAAACAGAATGTTGGGAATTATTAGAAAGGGAATGGTGAATAAAACGGAAAATGTCATAATGCCTCTGTATCGCTCCATGGTGAGACCGCACCTTGAATACTGTGTACAATTCTGGTCGCCGCATCTCAAAAAAGATATAATTGCGATGGAGAAGGTACAGAGAAGGGCTACCAAAATGATAAGGGGAATGGAACAGCTCCCCTATGAGGAAAGACTAAAGACTTTTCAGCTTGGAGAAGAGATGACTGAGGGGGGAATATGATAGAGGTGTTTAAAATCATGAGAGGTCTAGAACGGGTAGATGTGAACCGGTTATTTACTCTTTCGGATAGTAGAAAGACTAGGGAGCAGTCCATGAAGTTAGCATGGGGCACATTTAAAACTAATCGGAGAAAGTTCTTTTTTACTCAACGCACAATTAAACTCTGGAATTTGTTGCCAGAGGATGTGGTTAGTGCAGTTAGTATAGCTGTGTTTAAAAAAGGATTGGATAAGTTCTTGGAGGAGAAGTCCATTACCTGCTATTAAGTTCACTTAGAGAATAGCCACTGCCATTAGCAATGGTAACATGGAATAGACTTAGTTTTTGGGTACTTGCCAGGTTCTTGTGGCCCGGATTGGCCACTGTTGGAAGCAGGATGCTGGGCTTGATGGACCCTTGGTCTGACCCAGTATGGCATTTTCTTATGTTCTTATGTACAAAAAAAAAAAAAAGCTTCAACCTCATCTATACAGTGTTTTAATTGAACCTATTGTCCCTGAATTCAGGGACGGCCTAATATCAATATCAACACCCGTTATCCTGGTAAACCAGTATAATCACATACTGAATAACCAATACTAATATTAAAAATAGCACATTAACAAAAATTATTGGTTTTCCCGAGGAAATTAGGGTTGACGGGTTTATCGCCATAGGAACCTAAGGTTCAAAGGGTTAAGCTATCAGTATTTGCATATCTGTTATTCTGATATAATTTTGCTTTGGAAGGAACTTGCACTTCATTTACATGTGATTTTCCTCATTTTCTACAATAAAATCATGAATGGAATCCAATGGGTAAATGCAAATTGGTTATCTAATATTTAAAAAAAAAATAAAATATGGGGGAACACTCCATGAAGTTAGTAAGTAGATTGGAGAAAACAAATTGCAGAAAATTCTTTTTCACTAAGGGGCAGATTTTAAAAGCCCTACGAGCATAAATCCAGCAGGATTTACGAGTGAAGGGAGGTTACGTGCGCCGAGCCTATTTTGCATAGGCCAGGTGACGTGCGCAAGCCCCTGGATGCACGTATGCCCTGGGGCTTGAAATAAGGGGTGGGGAATGGGTGGGGTGGGGCGGGGCCAGAGGCCTTTGTAGGGCCGCTAGGCCGGGGGATCACGGAGGCAGGCGCAACTTGTAAAACAAAGGTGAGGGGGGTTTTAGATAGGGCTGGGGGGCGAGTTAGGTAGGGGAAGGGAGGGGAAGGTGGGGGTGACAGAAGGAAAGTACCCTCTGAGGCCACTCTGATTTCAGAGCGGCCACGGAGGGAATGGGGAAAGCCATCAGGGCTCCCCTAGGGCTCGGCGCGCACGCGCAAGGTGCACAATTGTGTAGCCCCTTGTGCACGCTGACTCCAGATTTTATAACATGCGCACGGCTGTGTGTGCATGTTATAAAATCAAGCGTAGATATTAAAATCCAGCCCTAAGGGAATAGCCACTACTTATCACTGCATGATAGCAGCATGGAATGTATTTACTATTTGGGATCCTGCCAGGTACTTGCGACCTGGATTAGCTACTGTTGGAAACAAAATAGTAGGCTTGATGGACTCGGTCTAACCCAGTATAGCAAATTCTTATGTTCTTAATTTTTGTTTACTTCTGTTTCACTGCTGTGTTGCTTGTGTTTTTTTACCCTCACTCAGAATTGTTGAGTAAAGGTCTTAATTATCAAATACAGATTGTATGTATTTTATTGACTAAGGCATGGATTTATCAAAATGTGGTAAATATTGCATGTGATGGGAAAAGGGGTGTGTTTTATGGAGTTTATTGCAATTTGTGCTAATACCTATGGGGTGGATTTTAAAAGCAATGCTCGCGTAAATCCGCCCGGATTTACGCGAGCAGGGCCTTGCGCGCCGGTGCGCCTATGTTCCATAGGCCTACCGGCGCGCGCAGAGCCCCGGGACTCGCGTAAGTCCCGGGGTTTTTCGAGGGGGGCGTGTCGGGGGGCGTGTTGGATCGGCGCGGCGTTTTGGGGGTGGGACGCAGCGTTTCAGGGGCGGGCCCGGGGGCGTGGTTTCGGCCCAGGGCAGTCCGGGGGCGTGGCCACACCCTCCGGAACCCCCCCCAGGTCTCGTCTCGGCGCGCTAGCGGCCCGCTGGCGTGCGGGGATTTACTTCTCCCTCCGGGAGGCGTAAATCCCCCGACAAAGGTAGGGGGGGGGTCTAGATAGGGCCGGGGGGGGGTGGGTTAGATAGAGGAAGGGAGGGGAAGGCGAGGGGAGGGCAAAAGCGAGTTCCCTCCGAGGCCGCTCCGATTTCGGAGCAGCCTTGGAGGGAATGGCGGTAGGCTGCGCGGCTCGGCGCGCGCCGGCTACACGACATCGGCAGCCTTGCGCGCGCCGATCCTGGATTTTAGCTGATACGCGCGGCTACGCGATTATCTACTAAAATCAAGCGTACTTTTGTTGGCGCCTGGTGCGCCAACAAAAGTACGCGAAGGCGCACTTTCTTAATATCTACCCCTATGCGAAGAGCAAAGTTACTGCAAATTGTGATCACTTTGAGATAAGTGCCAGAATGTGGTATTTCCTACATACAACCACTGAGGGGACCATGTGTAGGGGAGAGAGAGAGAGAGATTAGCCATAATGTCCTGACCCTAGATAGGTATTTATATCTCTATGGGAGGCCCACCTAGTAACCTGAGGTGAGGTTTAGGTATTAGTGTAGGGGTTGGGGCCACTTTGACATTCAGTGTGAGATGTACGAACAGAACAGTGCTCTCTTGTGAACATTTGATGACCCTCGGAGTGAGGAAACTCTCCCAAAGATGGACTAGCTTGATGGACTCTCTACTTGGGCAGCAGCTCATGCTCTCGGGGATTTGTTGGGTGTTCTCTCTTTCTTCACAGGTCTCAGGCACAGAGTCTACTACCCCAAACCAATTAGCTAGATACTTCACTTAGATGCAGCTCCAGCACTGCTGTCTGCATCGATGGTGGGGGTGGAAGGGAATTGGAACCAAAAAGTTACCAATAAGGGCCCTGACCTCAGCGGTCAGAGTAACAGATTATCAAAGCAGGGGGAAAGCAACAGCACTCAGACCAGCGAATTCCTTCTCTTCAGATGGGTCTCGATAGCTGACAACATATGACCAAGAGTGCTGTTAACTGGTTCCTTTTCACGGGCTCACCAATGCATAATTCAGCAGCTCATGCATAGTCAGGTGAATGCATAATTAAGGCTTTTAATTAGCAGACCTTCCTAAGCTTTTACCAGTCCTTTGTCTCATCTGTGGGTCCAGTTGTTCACATTTGACAGGGACTAGCCATAAAAAGAGGCCCCTAATGTTTTTCTGGTACATATTCCCACACAACACCACTTCTCCATATGCTTTCCCTAGCCCCATTTGGCTCCAGCTCAGCTAGTAAGGCTAATAAATCCATCGGGCTTAGTCATGTACACAGCATTGTGTCAGTCTATTTTTCTCTGCATTTAACTGCACATAGCCCAAATAGTCAAATGTCCATTTTTTCTGATGTCAGAGTGCCCATCTTATCTGCTTGTTCTGTTATTAAGTATTGGGATTTTTCCTACATTTTCAATTCTTTTTAATCAGAGTGGGGACTAGCAAGGGAGCCCACACTGTTTAAAAACTTAACTACCAGGCTACTTATACAAGCCTTGACTAGATGACAAGCCAACAAGCTATAGCCCTGATCATAAGGCAATAATAAATTGAACAATAATATTGAAATAATAATACTGGTAAATAATAACTATAAAAATAATGAAATGATAATCAGCATACTAGAGAAAATTGTAATAATAATAATAATAATGATCAAATGAAGAAAGAAGAAAGGATAGTAATAGTGATGAGGAAGGAAAAGAAAAAATGAAAACCATAGTTCACACCATGCATATAAGAATGTGAAGTAGTGAGGTCAACCTTAGATCTGGGTATATACTCACTTCTAATCTAAGTGTAATGCAATAATCTCATGATTGTGCATGACTCATTCCTGAATAACTCATTCCTGAATAACTCAGTGATGAGAAGGATACATGGCCTGCCTGCTCTCTGACGGCACATCCATCAGCACGGGACAGTGTGGAGAGTGCGCTCAAGATGCTCCCGTACCCCAGTAAGAGAAAGAAAAGAGAGAGAGTCATGGGCACCATGTCAGTAAGCCTGCCCACTGCCTGCCCACCACCAGCAAGCAGAACAGAGTGGCAGTATGCCAAAGGCGCTTGCACCAAATGGCATGCGCATGAAGGAACACAACAAAAGAGCTTGCCCCTTTGTGTGCCCCTTCATGTGCCACCTTGTGTGGACCCGATGTGCTTTCTAACATTGCAACCTAGACATAACTACTACAAACATGGATCAATTTTGCTCCATTGAGACTATCCCTGAACGAGGCCTACATAGAGACCTAAGGAGATCCCCAAGAAAGAAGCAAAGAAGGATCACAAGCCTGCTCTTCTCCACGATAAGTAACTACTCTTCCACTCTCTCTTTTTGCTTTATGTTTACTCTGCTCCTATTGAATTTTTAATCTCTATAAAAAAAATCCCTCTAATTAATAATCTGCTAGAGGATTTAAACCCCTCTATTTTTTGCATATCTGAAATATGGCTGAATGACAAAGATAATGTGCTCTTAAACCAAATTTCGAATGCTAACTATGATATATTTCACTTTCCTAGAGCCAAATGAAAAAGAGGATGATTATTAATAATTAGTAAAAAAGAACACAAGGCAGTACCTTATACGGTAGAGATTAACCCACTCTGTGAGGCTGCAATTCTAAAATCTCCTCAAATAAACTTAGGACTTGTCTACTGTCCCCAAGGCATACTACATAAAGATTGCTCACCACTGATTGAATTATTCGCTAAGGTGTTTCCATCACCGTAATCTATATTAATTGTAGGAGACTTTAACCTCTATGTAGACAAAACAACAAGAACCTTAACCTGTAAAATGTTTTTAGAAGCAATGGAAGCCCTGGGTTGATCACAATTTGTCTTGAAAGCCACTCATAATGCGGGTCACACTCTAGACCTAATATTTGCTAATACCTATAATTGCCTAATCAATATCTCACCACGATATTGCCTTGATCTGATCACCAATTAATAAAGGTGGAAATAGCCTTCACCAACCAAATCGATAATAAGTTTACTTTTACCTTCAGGAAAAAGATTGAGATGGAAGTACTTGCTGAAGCAGTAGAAAATAAGCTCCATGAACTAAATCAAACCATTCCACATCGGCATTTGAATCCTGGGATAAGATTATCAATGACATAGCTGAAAACCTTAGTCCTGTCCAGACAAAAACTATGAAAAAAGAAAGGAATAACTCCAAACATAAGACGCCCTGTTACATTGATGACTTAAGAAGAACTAAATAGTAGGGATGTGCATTCATTCAGGATGAATTAGGCAATTTCATCAAAATTGCCTAATTTGTCCTGGTTCGGAGGCCTTGAAACCTGAACGAATTTTTGGAAAAAATTCGGTTTCGCATTAGTGCGCACTAACTAAAAAATCATCCCCACGAATTTCAAAGGCCCAAACCACAGGAAATACGATATTTCCCGCGGTGGGCCAAAAACAGAGCCTGAACTGAAAGGTTTGGGCTTTGCACATCCCTACTAAGTAGAACCTTAGAAAATTAGAGAAACAATGGCAGAAATGCTCATCGACTGAATCCCTAGGAAAATATAAATCTTTCCTTACAAAATACCGTACATTAACCAATAAAACAAAAAAAAAGTATTATGCTAAACAGATTCACGAGATTATAATTAATTCTAAACTGCTCTTTGAGGCTGTTAAACATTTAATTAAAGACCCAACATCTTCCATCTTGAGACACTATAACTTCACAAAAGCTACTTGCAATGAATATTCCACCACACTCTTAGACAAAATCAATAAGTTGAAAACTCAATTCCCTATCTGTTCTCCAACAAAAGCTCCTGAAGATTCGAATGACATGTTAAGTGGTCCACGTTTGACAAAGTATCAAAACTGGATATTTAGTGAAATCATTACTAAAATTAAAACTGCCATTCACCCACGTGACACAATTTCAGCCAGTTCCTTGAAACAAGTACACAGGGTTATCACTCAGACAATCACAACTTTAATTAACTTGTCTCTCTCAGAAGGAACAGTTCCAAATGGGTTAAAACAAGCTGTGATAAAGCCGATCCTAAAAAAATAAGACTGGTAAAACTGACTATTGGGACAACTATCATCCAATTTCCACCTTGTCATTTCCCGAAAATGTTCTTAAGAAAGCAGTTTATCCCAGCTTGTAAATCACCTGGAAGAGCAAAATATTGTCTCCCCAAATAAATTTGGATTTAGGAAACATCACTCAACTGAAACATTACTCCTCTCATTAATGGACTCAGATTTATGAGGGCTTGATGCAGATGAATCTTATTGTCTTGTGCTAACTGACTTAACGACTGCCTTTGACACTGTGGACCATAACTTGTTATGCCAACAGATGAGAAACATTGGGATCAATAGCAGGGTTCTCAGATGGTTCTCTTCATTTCTATCTAACAGAACATTCCAAGTCAAACTGGTAAAAATATATACAATACTTTTCACTGTGATACAGGTGTCCCTCAAAACTCTGCCCTCTCAGCAACACTATTTAATATATACATGCTCCCTTTATGTAAATGAATCTAGGAATAAGTTTCTTCTTGTATGCTGACCACATACAATTTTACATCCCATTTTCCAGATCATTTGAAAATACAGCTTCGATACTCTATACCTAAATGAAAGCAAAACAAAAAAAACTTAAACTAACATTAAACCCTAAAAAGAGTGAAATCATTTGGCTGAGTAGAAACTCATCAACAGTTAAACCACCTGCCCTTAATCTGGGTAATTTTCAAACTAAGGGGGTCATTTACAGATGGATCGCACGAGATAAGGGACGTTTCGCACACGAACAGTCCCTTATCGCGTGCGATACCAAGATGGGGGTGGAGTCGGCCCTGGAAGAGGAGAAGTTGGGGCGTCACCGGGGCTGACTCCACGAAGATGCCATGGACGACGAAAAGGTAAGGGCCTTTTCGCGTCCTATTTCGCGCCCAATAGCTTCACCTTCTATGGTGGTGCTATTGGGTGCGAAACCGGCAGCGATCGCACCGCGGCGGTGCGATCGCTGCCGGCTAGCGCAAGACTGCCCCCGTTTCGGCCCCTCGCCCCGCATTACCTAAAGTATCGCAGGCCTGCGATACTTTAGAAAATGAGGCCCTAAGTACGGGCTTTAGGTATACAGCTAGATGAGAACCTTATAATAAAAATGCACATCAGTGAATTAATCAAGAAAGGTATTGCCAAGTTGCATATACTACATCGGTTGAAACCATTATTAACTTTTGAAGACTTCTGTACTGTATTGAAAACTCTAATCTTCTCAGACCTAGACTACTGAAATTCCTTACTACTAGGTCTTCCAGTATGCCACTTAAAACCACTATAACTATTACAAAATGCTGCATCAAAACTCTTATTAGGATCTAGGAAATATGATAACATTACACCCTCACTGATTTCACTGCATTGGTTACCAGTACAAGCTAGAATCTACTATAAAATATTATCGATAATATTCAACATCATTCATTCCAATAACACTGGCTTGTTAGGAGTGACACTACAACTATACAATCCACAGGGAACACTAAGATCTCAAAATAAAGGACTATTGACTATTCCCACAATACAAAGCACATATCTGACGCAAATAAGAGATTGTGTGTTTTCCATAGCAGATCCAAAGCTCTGGAATTCTCTGCCTGAGATTCTACATATTTTACCAGATAGAAAGAGATTCTATCTGGTAAAAGAACTCCGCCCACTGACCGGAACGCACCGCCGACATCGACCTGCCGCGTCCCGCCCACCAGCCAGGACAGCCAACCAGCAGCCGCCCCAGCCGGCCTTTAAATCGCACCGCTCTCCGGCGCCGGCCATCTTCTTCATTCCAGCGGAAGAGTGCGAAGCCAGGCCTGTGCTTTCGGCGCCCAGGACCCGCCGGGGTAAGGCCTCAGTAGCACCCTTACCCGCAGCAGCCCAGGCGCCGACCGCGAGGCTCCTCTCCGCCCGCCGGCCCGAACTCCGCCCACCGACTGGAATGCACCGCCGATGTCGACCTGCCTTGTCCCGCCCACCAGCCAGGACAGCCAACCAGCAGCCGCCCCAGCCGGCCTTTAAATCGCACCGCTCTCCGGCGCTGTGCGCCGGGCGTCGCGCGCACGAAGGAGCGCGACAAAGGGGCCCGCCCCTTTGTGCGCCCCTTCGTGCAGCCCCTGAGGAAAGCCTGCACGAGCCCATCTCGCCTTACGTAGTAAATCCCTCAAGGAAGTAATCCTCTTCACCCGACTGTTACCATTTAACCTTTCGCCTGAAGACTGGTCCAGGTGTCTACGTGCTACTTCACAGCCACTTACTACAACACCCAGCAAACCTCCTGCTACCAATTGCTCTCAGCTTAATCTCGGCCTACGGCTCAGTCAACTCCCGCTTAAACAACTCCAACATCTAAAGCAACTCAAGCATCTAAAATGCATCCAACCTTCCCAATCCCAATTCTGCATCACTGCCTAACACAGAAAAGAATTCCAATCAGACAAGCACACTACCGCAACCTTAAAACACTTACACCAATCTTAGTTGCTCCGATAACCCAACTCCTTGGCCTCACTCTATTTACCCTATCTCTATTCAATGCGCAATCACTGACCAAGAAATCCCTAATCCTCAATGACTATCTCACCGACGCTAAGCCGGATATTTGTGCAATAACCGAATCCTGGCTGAAACCATCAGACACTGCAATAATAAACCAGTTACTGACCCTATCCTATGACATTTTCTCCATTCCTAGACTGAAAAAGAGAGGAAGGGGAATACTCCTAGCAACAAAAAAAGACCTCAGGTTCTCACACCACCAGATCCACTCCGATACTAAACTCAAAATTGGCTTCTTCACATTACACCAACTTCAAATTCTACTCGTCTATGCCCCCCCGGGCCTCTTAGAAACTGATCCCTCCCCCATCATCGAAATAACCACAACACTCCTCAACCTGGACTCCCCAGCAATAATATTAGGAGATTTTAACCTGCACATAGACAATCCTTCTCTCTCTCCCAGCTGCCAAACACTTCTCCTAGCCTTCTCAGCGATGGGCTTTACTCAAATAGTCAACAACCCTACACATAAAGCAGGTCATACGCTGGACCTGATCTTTATCAACAAAGGCATAAAATCGCCCTCCCAGACGAAAAATATGAAAGTACCCTGGTCGGACCACACCTTGATCTCTACCTCATTCATGCTGGAACAAACTAGTGCCCCGCAGACACCTTCACCTTCCTTTCCCTACAGGAAAGCTTGCCCCCCTGAAGACCTCAACATTCATTTGGTCCAACACCTTCCCGCTATAGACCTCACCGACCCCAACACTGCTCTCCGATCCTGGAATGCTATCACAGAATCCATAGCCAACAAACTCTGTCCTCTAACAATAAAAAAATCCCACCCGAATGCCTCCAAAATACAACCATGGTTCACAAACGAACTTAGAAGGCTCAAACAAAACTTAAGACAGAAGGAAGCTAACTGGCGGAAATCTCCAAGCGCCAGCACTCTCTCTGCTTACAAACTCACGCTTCACCTGTACAAGACCTCCACTTCTAAATCAAAAAGGGATTTCTATGTGTCCAAAATACACAACATGATCTTTGACGCTAAAACTCTATTCGCCTATGTATCCAGCCTTACTCAAGTCCCCTCCCCAGAATGCCCCAGTACTCAAGCTCAATCGAAAGCAGAAGAACTCGCTCTCTTTTTTCAAAACAAAATCATGAATCTTCTTACTCAACTACCCTCCAAGATCGCCCCTCTACCATCGACTCTACTGTCTCCCATCAAAAACATTCACCTCGAAGCTTTCGAACCCACCTCCGCCACGGAAATTCAAATCATTCTAAAAAGAATGAAACCATGCTCGCACCCGGCAGATCATATCCCCACCAAACTCCTCCTCTCAATCCCAGACACCATCTCCAAAACACTGGCGGACATCATCAATTGTTCTCTCTCCCACGGTTCCTTCCCAGAAGATCTCAAACAGGCCTCACTCAAACCACTCCTAAAAAAACTGAATTTGGAACCAAAAGACCCCAACAACTACCGCCCAATAGCCAATCTCCCCTTCATCGCTAAGATTATGGAAAGGCTTGTAAACTCTCAACTATCGGACTATATTGAAGATAACAAACTTCTCTCCGCATCACAACATGGTTTCCGCAAAAATCTAGGCACAGAATCCCTCCTTACTTCCCTCACTGACCTCCTCATCCTAGGCCTCGACAAAGGTCAATCTTTTCTATTAGTCCTTCTGGACCTATCGTCAGCATTTGATACCGTCAATCACACCATACTCATCAACCAGTTAGCTGCAATAGGAATTTCCGGCTCTGCTCTCTCTTGGTTCAAATTGTTTCTCACCAACAGAGGTTATAAGGTCAAAATCCAGAACAAAGAATCATCATGCCACAATTCATCCATTGGAGTCCCACAAGGCTCCTCTTTATCCCCTACTCTCTTCAATATTTACCTTCTACCACTTTGCCAACTCCTCACTAACCTCAATTTAAAACACTTCCTCTATGCAGATGACATTCAGATACTGATCCCCATCAAAGAATCCTACTCAAAAACCCTCGACTACTGGGAATCCTCTCACCTAGAAATCAAACGCCTCCTCAATAGCCTAAATCTAGTACTAAACTCATCCAAAACCGAAATATTACTCATAACTCCGGAGAACAGCAATCTCACCGCCTCTCCTCCAACCAACCCACAAACCACACAAGTGAGAGATCTAGGTGTGATAATCGACAATAAGCTGAACTTCAAAGCCTTCATCAATAAATCAACCAAAGACTGCTTCTACAAACTTCAAGTTTTAAAAAGGATAAGACACCTCTTCCATGCCAAAGACTTCAGAACCATCCTCCAAGCTATTATTTTTTCTAAGTTAGACTACTGCAACTCTACCTTACTTGGTCTCCCTTCATCATTCACCAAACCACTCCAATTGGTACAAAACGCAGCAGCCCGTCTACTAACAAACACCAGGAAAAGAGAAAATATATCTCCAGTTCTAAAAGACCTTCACTGGTTACCCATTCAATTCAGAATTATCTACAAATCCATCACCTTGATATACAAAATTATTCACCAACATACCACAATCGACCTACAACTTCCCCTCCGCTTACACAAATCCACAAGACCAATGAGAGAAGCATACAGAGGATCACTCCATGTTCCTCCTAATAAAGCCACCTTCCACAGCACCTTAAGGGATAGAGCCTTCTCTACAGCAGGCCCATCTTTATGGAACTCCATCCCCCCTGATCTCAGAAATGAGCCATGCCTCCTAACCTTTAGGAAAAGACTAAAGACATGGCTGTTTAAGCAAGCCTTCCAGAACTCCAATTAACACGCCTCGCCAGCAAATATCCTACACAGCAGCTATATTTATTGTTTAATGTATATATTGTATACTTGTATATAATTAACCTCTTCTATCTCTCTTTAATTCCTCCACCCCAGTTCAATAGTCCTTGTTAATTGTAACTGCTTCTCTTCATCACGTTTAATCTATGTTTGTTGTTATATCCATTGCACCCCTGTTCTATGTAAACCGACATGATGTGAGCTCTTCATGAATGCCGGTATAAAAAAACCTTAAATAAATAAATAAAATAAATAAATAAATTTGAGCTAAAAACATGGTTATTAAAAACCATATATAAACAAACTTAAAAACATCAGAATATACAGAGCACAAAGACAAGAAGGCAAAAGATAATAATCGAATCGTGTTGAATAACCAAACGAAAGAACGTAAGATTCTAAGATGTGAAAACTATCATTTCATTTTAATTTTCCCTACTCATTGCCTTAAGTACTAGATCAATTATTAATTTTACTTGATAGATATTAATGTCTGTCTATGAATTCTACCCCTGTAACCAATCACTGTTTGTTTGTTGAATTATAGCTATGAATGCCACTTTGTAAACCATTGTGATCTATACATGGAACGACGGTATATAAATTGTCTAAATAAATAAATATATGGTATGCTTGAGTGCCAAGCTAAACTACATTTCCAAGGACTCAGATGGGCATAAGTCATGCAAATGTCTGACCTCAGTGGAGGAAACACCTGTTGGGACCCTGACTAGAGTTATAACCTTCCTAAAGAAAAAACATGTGAACCCCAACTGGGCAGCTGATAGGACAGCTAGGAAAGGAAGGGCATAAGTCAGAACATAGTCCATTTTTAAAATCCTCATCCTGGGAATCATATTTGTAGTAGGGATGTGAATCGTTTTAGGACGATTAAAATTATCGTCCGATAATTTTAATATCGTCTTAAACCGTTATGGAACACAATACAATAGAGATTCTAACGATTTATCATTATAAATCGTTAGAATCGTGAGCCGGCACACTAAAACCCCCTAAAACCCACCCCCGACCCTTTAAATTAAATCCCCCACCCTCCCAAACCCCCCCCAAATGAGTTAAATAACCTGCGGGTCCAGCGGCGGTCCGGAACGGCAGCGGTCCGGAACGGGCTCCTGCTCCTGAATCTTGTTGTCTTCAGCTGGCGCCATTTTCCAAAATGGCGCCGAAAAATGGCGGCGGCCATAGACGAACACGATTGGACGGCAGGAGGTCCTTCCGGACCCCCGCTGGACTTTTGGCAAGTCTCGTGGGGGTCAGGAGGCCCCCCACAAGCTGGCCAAAAGTTCCTGGAGGTCCAGCGGGGGTCAGGGAGCGATTTCCCGCCGCGAATCGTTTTCGTACGGAAAATGGCGCCGGCAGGAGATCGACTGCAGGAGGTTGTTCAGCGAGGCGCCGGAACCCTCGCTGAACGACCTCCTGCAGTCGATCTCCTGCCGGCGCCATTTTCCGTACGAAAACGATTCGCGGCGGGAAATCGCTCCCTGACCCCGCTGGACCTCCAGGAACTTTTGGCCAGCTTGTGGGGGGCCTCCTGACCCCCACGAGACTTGCCAAAAGTCCAGCGGGGGTCCGGAAGGACCTCCTGCCGTCCAATCATGTTCATCTATGGCCGCCGCCATTTTTCGGCGCCATTTTGGAAAATGGCGCCGGCTGAAGACAACAAGATTCAGGAGCAGGTGCCCGTTCCGGACCGCTGCCGTTCCGGACCGCCGCTGGACCCGCAGGTTATTTAACTCATTTGGGGGGGGTTCGGGAGGGTGGGGGATTTAATTTAAAGGGTCGGGGGTGGGTTTTAGGGGGTTTTAATGTGCCGGTTTTGCGATTTTTAGATTTTTAGATTTTTCACGATTTTTCACGATTTTTCACGATTTTTCACGATATTTTACCCCCCCAAACGGCAACAATACGATTCCCTCCCCCTCCCAGCCGAAATCGATCGTTAAGACGATCGAGGACACGATTCACATCCCTAATTTGTAGTGTGCAATTTCAGCTCAACAGTGAGATATTTTTTTTTATAGTCCTTAAGATATACCAGGTTTTCATCAAAGCTGTTGTCAAGTCCCCAAAACACCTCTAGGATCTCTATCTCTCTTTGGATAGGGTCAGGTTCAAGGTAGCATAATGACATCCCCCCTACAGTGACTAGAGAAACATTGCTAGGCAAGGGAACCTTGCTGGTAATATCATGGTTGTTAGAAATAGTGATTTCTGGCACTGGGGTGCTAACCAATCAAACATTATCTACTATAGCAACCTTAGGAGGTCATTTTCCAACGATATCGCACTGCTGCAGATTATCACTTTGGTAGGCCAAAATGACCAGGTATCTACACACAGGTATGAATTGTCTGTCCAAGCACCTAGGTTAACCATTTGTTTCACTTGGTAGACTTTCTCAGGCAATATGAAAGTTAATTTAGCATATAGGCAACCTCCATATTCTCTATGTCAACATACAGAAGAATAGCATTACCAATATAATAAGCAATCAAGTTCTGGTTAGGCTCAATATTATTTTAGGTAATTTTAGCAAAGGGATCTGCAATGACATCTGGAAAACCAAATATGTGAGTCTATTCTTTCATTAAACTGCTAATACTGTTGTCCAGTTCTCTAAATAAGTCATTGGCGAGGGTCTGGAGAGGTTGCATATTTCATGCAGCCCTTCAACCATGGTCTGATTGCAGGCAATTGGCATTAGGGTTAAAATGTCTTTGGATCAGTGCTGGGGTCAAGTGACACAAAGACTTCCGAGTAACTATCTGGATGGGGAATGAGGAAGCTCGAAGTCCCTGCATTATGATGCCGAAGAAGGGCCTGGTTCGACCAGCTTGGCAGAGTTTGCTTCTGTCAGTGATAGCACTAGGAAAAATCGCTCTCCATGTAAAAGACAACAGAAAACTGCTCCAATTTTTTACATTAGTTTTAGCAACATGGGACACAGCATTTTGATCCACTACTTTATGAGAGTGACAGGTCTAAACCTGTTTATGTGGATCCATTTAAGGAGGTCTTCACTGCCTGGATTCATATTATCTCAGATATCTTCACCTGTGACAGGTGAAGCCTTATTCACCATTACAAAAGTTCCTTTCCAGCTAGACAAAACATGCCTTCTTTCACTTCTGCCTTTACTATAGTTATAGTAGAAGATCTAGTCTCCAATTTCATACTCTTCAGGGGTTGCTTTAAATCATAATAGGTGTTCCCACTCTGGTATTGGCTTGGGAAACCTGGACAATGGCAAGGTACTTTATAAATGTTCTTGCACATGGGTAACATACTGGGGTACAGGGGCGTCAGTAGCCAAATTAGCATCCTGTGTCCTGTAAAGCAAGTCATGGGCAAGACCACTTCTCTACTGGACATCAGATCAATAGTGAGAACCCATGGACAGTGGGACATGTCATGACTCTGTTTGCATTCAACACCAGGGACAATTTTACCACCCAGTTCTTTCCTAATGTGGACAATACTTCTTAGAATGCTGATCATGTCCTTCTTCGGTGCTCTCTCTACTTGGCTGGATAACTATGGGTGATATAATCGGTGGAGTTTGCTTTTCACACCCAATTTCTCCACATAATGTTAATTACTTGTTCAGGTATCTCTACCAGGGTATTACTGTGTCCCACAGCATCCATTTTTGCCCTACTCTCATTTTGTGAGAAAAGGACTCACTGACAAGGGATTTTTTGTGGCTCAGCATCAGAGGTGCCTGTAGAACCTGCATGTCCGCTAGTTGGACATTCACAGAAGTTGCTGCTTCACTTTGGTAAATGTATGTCAGCTTTTCAGAATGTGACAGGTGTCTATTCTCATTTACAGGTGAAATTACCTCCTGAGCTGCGGGATCCGTTCTGCCCTGGGCCAATGGAGGCGGGGGTTAGCTGTGGCAGATCTCCAGTTGATCAGCATCTAGAACAATGTTACATAGGACCTCCTTTAACTGGAAAAAATATCTTTATTATTCCCTCTATTCCTGGCTTCCACATCGCGGAGCACTATCAGTGAGGGATCTGCTAATCTCACAACTGCACCTTTTGGTGGCTCTTCCTGCTCTGTTGGACAGGTACCACTGGCTGACTTCCCCCTTTTGGCAACCCTTCCAGACAGGAGAGGGTGCTTCACCTGAGTCCACCTGACTTTATTAAGGTAGTGAGGGACTGGGGACAGACTCCCGAGTCATTCACTCCCAATCTGGAAAATCTCCATGTTCTTTGGGACTAGAACTGGGTGCATCAATTCAATCTCTCTTAACTGAATGGCAAGCCAGATTTTACCTCTTATTTCCGTGGGTATTTCCTATGGGCCCCTAGGTCACATCACACGAGACCATCCTCGAAGCAGACCTACTCTTTAAGGAAGCAGTTAACTGGTTAAGCAAGCTCAGAGTGATTAGGGTGACCTTAGAACACATTACAGGATATCCTCACAACTGAACATACCCTTTTATTCTGGCAAGAATCATACACCAGGGTCCCAAAGGTTCCCTTTCACGGAGGCATACTCATGTTTCTGGTTGGGGTCCACACTCAATGTGGGCAGTGCTCTTATGTAGCAAGGTGTCACCTAGTGTTGCAAAGGCAGTGACATCAGCAGATTCAATTCAGGGGACATTGTTTCACACCTTTAGTATATATGCCTGGAGAGTAAAAACAAGGTGATTTAGTTATTGTGAGCTAGCAGAAGGCCCAGAGGGACTGGTGTCCAATTTGGAGTATGAGGTCTGGTACTGCTCTTGGTGTCCTCAGGCTTCCTGATTTTCCTGGAGCTCCATCTCAGGTGTTGCCATTGTGCTTTCCTGGTGGTGGCTGCTGCTCCAAGGGGGTCCTGCGAATCACCTGAGCCGGTGTCTTGGTTTTCTGCTGAATCCGTGGATAGCTCCTTGGAAGGAGGTGATCCAGGCTTGTCAGATTTGGGCTAAGAAAAGAAAGCATTATTTTCCAGGTTTTTCTTCTCTGGACTCTGAAACATGATAAATACCTGGTACTGGTCTTTATCTTTATACTGACTCCAAGTGGCAAGTTTATTTTTGTTGAAATTTCACAGAGCTTTTCAGCTTCTTCTACTAGGAAACCCATGGCTGCCTGCTCGCAGGCACAGAGCTGAATCCTATTATTAGTGGGAAGAGATTCATAGACAGCAACCCTGATCGCTTCGCTATTGCACTCCCCCTCTGCCTCAGTTTATTGCTAAGCTCTCTGGTACTCATCCTCTCTGCTGGATATCATGTGCGTGACCTTAGGTGAGAGGATCTTATTGGCACAGGTGCCAAAATGTTGTTTTTTTTAAGGGCAGACTCACTTAGAATGGCTAGTGCTTCTTTTGAGAAGCCATCAATTTGCATCTGGGCTGCCTCACTAAAGTTCAAAGTGATAAGGTCAAACTTGTTTCCCTCAGATTTAACGCCTAGGAGCTTGAATGTATCCTGATGTTTAGATGCTACTCTGTGGCAAGCCTCAACCTCTTTATCTTGATCATGATCTGCTTAGCTAAACTTTGGTTTAGCTTCACACCCTCTAGTGTTTGCTTGGGCTACAATCCCCATTCCTAGTTCTCTGTTCCTTAACCTCGCTGGCTTATCTGTTCTATAACCAAAAAAGCTATGTGACTCCCTTCAGTCCTCCCTCTCCTCCTGGCTTGCTGGAAGCTGTGGTTAATTTCCTGATCACAGACCCCGGGCTGGGTAGCCTCGGTTCTGCTCTGCTGCATTAGCATAAGCTCCTGTGGTTTATTTTACTTTTCTAGCTCAGAAAGCTGTTCTTCTAATGTTCTGTGATCTCCTCCCCACTTTGGTTGCTGGATATTACAAGAGGGAGAATCCTTTCTTCCTCCCCTTTTGATTGGTGGAGTGGGGGAAAAGCTAGGCAGGACCCATCAGCTTTTAACAGCTGTGAAGAGTTATCAAACCAGCTCTGTCAGTTTTCCCTTTTATTGTATTTGAAACAGCAAGGGAGGACAAGCTATAGAATCTCATAGCATATCATCAGCCGGGCTGGGAAAATACCCATGGATTCATTCTGGTTAACAATTTAATTATTTCCCTGTCAGCTACTGTGATTTCCTTCAGGACCCTTCTACACACAAAAATCATATTTGATGTTTGATGCTTATCAAATTGCATCGCACTGCTCTTGGGGGTTAGTTGGGAGCTCTCTCTTTCTTCACAGGTCTCAGGCAGAAAGTCAGAGCCAACGACGTGACAGACTGTTCACCTCTCAAGTCTCTTAGACCTCGCCTCTGCAAGTCAGCTTGGCCCAGGATGCATGGGGGCAAAGCAGGGGAAAAGCAACAGCACTCAGATGGGCTGACACCTTGCTCTAGATGGGTCTCGATCAGCTGACAACGGACAGCCAAGAGTGCTGTTAGTTGGCTCTTTTTTCAAGGTTTCACCTATGCATAACTCAGCAGCTCATGAAAGGCCAGGTGAATACATAATTAAGGTTTTTAATTAGAAGACCTTCCCATGCTTTTACTAGTCTTTTGTCTCATCTCCAGATCCATCAAGTGGTCAGTTCTGATAAATGACAGTTGTTCACATTTGACAGGGACTAGCCGTAAGAAGAGGCCCCTAATGTTTTTCTGGTACAGATTCCCACATAGCACAACTTGTCCATATGCTTTCCTTGGCCCCATTTGGCTCCAGCTTGGCTAGCAAGGATAATAAATCCATCAGACTTAGTCACGTACACAGCACTGCAGAGTTGTTTTGCTTTTTTTTCTGGCTGCCAATGGAAGAACAGGCAATGTCCATTTTTCTCTGCACTTAGCAGCCCATAGCCCAAATAGACCAACACTGCACAGTAATGTGAGTACAGAACCTGGAAAGAGTCTCCTTAAGCACTGAAGAGAGATCTCCCCGCTTCCAATTCCATTGGGTTCAACCACTTTTCAACACGAGGTTATTACAGAACAATCTTGTGGCTAGTTTCTCAATTATTGGACATGGATGTGTCATCAAGTTTACTTTTGGGTCAGACTGACACGGGGAAGTCAATTGTTCCAATTCCAA
The DNA here is from genome assembly GCF_901001135.1 of Rhinatrema bivittatum. Taxonomy (NCBI): domain Eukaryota; kingdom Metazoa; phylum Chordata; class Amphibia; order Gymnophiona; family Rhinatrematidae; genus Rhinatrema; species Rhinatrema bivittatum. Next base: position 737,080,516 of record NC_042616.1, on the reverse strand, counting down.
GTCCAGTCCAACTTTTATCTTGAATTGGAATGGCAGAGTTAGATTCCCTGCCTGTTCCAGGGGAAATATCTCTTAAAGATATTTGGAAGATGGTGGTGGGAATAGACTCTAAACTTTCAAATACTGTTACTCAGCTGTGTCAATTTTCTAAAGATACTGTTAGTAAACTGAAGGACGTGGATACTAGGCTTTCAGCTATAGAATCAGCAATGTCTGCCCAATCTTCTTCTATTTCTAAATTTCAGTCAGAGTCCATGGTAGGAATTAAAGATAGAATTCTTCTTTATTCTAAATGTGAATTATTAGAAAACAAACTTAGGACCAATGACCTTTGTTTGTTGAATTTTCCTATTTCCTGTCTGATTTCAGGTGAGGAATACATTAAGAAATATGTGGTTGAAGTATTGCAATTCCTCCCTGAGATGGAATTCTTGATTAATAATTCTTATTATATACCTGATAAAAAGAGGGCTTCAGGCGGTGGGACAGAGGAAGTAGATGCTCTGTTCCCTCTACCCAGCCAAATCTCTCTACTTTTTTACAGACCTCTGATGACAGTGTCCCCACTAGAGCTTCTTTTGTAGTTTCTTTTGCATTGACCACTGACAGAGAAATATTTTAAGCAATATTTAAAAAATAAGGAGTCTCTATTTTGTGATCATTAGTATTAGTTTTTCCTGATGTCTCTAGGGAGACGCAGATCAGAAAGAAGCAATTTCTTCAATTACAACCTTATGTTCTCTCTATCTGTGCCCTGTTTTATTTACTGTTTCCATGTAAATATATCATGACATATCAGAAGAACATGTTTGTTTTTGTAGATCCATTACATTTGGAAACTTTTTTATTGGATAAATCTGTTGGATAAATAATGGTTACAGGATAATGGTAGTGAGATTGTATATAGGCAGCTCCAATTATGTGGATTTTATGTGTTTAATGTGGCTAAGGTGATTTATTTTAAGTTTATACCAATGGATATATATTTACTGGTATTTATTTTCTCCTTTCTGATTATATCATGTTTCTTGCAAATATGAATTAAACTAATAAAGAATTTAAAAAAAAAGATATTGCTATTGGGCCTATCTAATCTATGGAACCTATTATCATGTAACCACTATTAGGATTACTTTTCCTTTTGTGTATCACTTTGCACTTCTCCAAATTAAATTGAATCTGCCATGTGGATGCCCATTCTTCCAGTTCCACAAAACCTGAAAGTATAAAGTGATGGCAAAGGCAGAGAGGACTTTTGCATCAAATTCCAAGGCATAGAGCGAGGAGTAAGGCAGCAAACAGTGGTATCAAACGCTCTAAGAAACAGAGTAAGGCAGGGGTCCCCAAACTTTTCAAAAGAAGGGTGACACAGGACTTTTCAAATCACTGAGAAATCATGGGGGGGGGGGGGGGGGGTTATCCTCAGAATTTGCTGAGGCAGAAGTGGTAGGAAGGAAAGGGGAGAGAGAGAAGCCTTTTGGAATAATTTGGGTGAGGGGACTAATTCTGGCCTTTTTGGTGCTTTGAAGTGCTGGGAAGAGCAGAAGCAGGGGGCAGGGTTCCAGGGGGTGTAGGGTGTGGCAGACAGTTCCAGTAATAATATTTCTCCACAGTTGGAAACCCTGCAATATCCCAAGTAACCTTGCCCCCTGCCTCCCCCTTTCCCACTATCTCCCCACCTAGGGCAGTAGATCATGGGAAAGGCAAAGAGTGAATGGATGGCATGGGTGTGTGGAGTGCACTCCATATCATACTCACAACATTTACTTTTGCTCCCTTTCTATTTCCTTTCTTCTCCCCCCTCCCCCTGCCACCCCATTCTCCCTTTTCCCTTCCTCTCAGTCACCTCTCTTGCAACATGACAGATTGGTGGTATTAGTAAAACACCCTCTCTGGAGACCATACTCCAAGGAGACAGTCTGACTTAGTAACTGAGTTACTATAAAGAAAATTTCTGCACTCTACTCCTAGTGCCTTCATCCTGAAGGGATGATGTCCATGCCCCTTACCCTAAGTTCAGAAGAGATAGTGATATGGTTGGGTGTTCCAGGAAGCACCATCCATACCTGGCTTTCCCTGATAAACTTAAAGAACCCAGTACCTTCCTCCGACTGACCTCCACAATCCTCTACAGTGGCCAAAAACTCCTCTGCTAGAATCTCTCTTCCCTTCTTCAGCCCAAGTGACTCCACCTGCACAAGCAGCCCTAACACCAGCAAACCATAAAGTGGCCAATCAGTGTGACTTTGCTCTGCCATGTCCGCCTATGCCGCTCTGACATGCTGCCATTTGCATGTCCAATTTCAGGTATCTGAGCTGTTGGTAGTGGTGGACTGTACTTCTGTGGCTGCCACTGAGGCTAGATCAAACTCCTATCATCGCTACTGTAGGCCAGATCAAGTTCCTTCTGCTGTTGCTGCCAGGGGCCAGATGAGATTCAGCCAAGGGCTGAATCTGGCCCTCAGGCCATAGTTTGGGGATCCCTCGGAATAAGGGATATGGCAGGAAGAAAAGTGGCATCAAAACCCCCAAAGCATAGAATGAGGGATAAGGCAGCAAGTAGATGTGAATTGGTTATTTACACTTTCGAATAATAGAAGGACTAAGGGACATTTCATGGTTAGCAAGTAGCACATTTAAGTAATCGGAGAAAGTTATTTTTTACTCAACGCACAATAAAGCTCTGGAATTTGTTGCCAGAGGATATGGTTAGGGCAGTTAGTGTAGCTGGGTTCAAAAAAGGTTTGGATAAGTTCTTGGAGGAGAAGTCCATTAACTGCTATTAATCAAATTTACTTAGGGAATAGCCACTGCTTTTAATTGCATCAGTAGCATGGGATCTTCTTAGTGTTTGGGTACGTACCAGGTTCTTGTGGCCTGGTTTGGCCTCTGTTGGAAACAGGATGCTGGGCTTGATGGACCATTGGTCTGACCCAGCATGGCAGTTTCTTATGTTCTTAAGTACAATGGCATCAAAATGCCCGAGAAATAAAGTGAGTAGTATGGAAAACAGCAAAGTGGCATCAAAATCTCAAAACATAAAGTGATGGTGAGGCAAAGAGCACAGTGGCAACCAAAGCCCAGGCATAGACAGTGTTAGAGAAAGTTAGCAGAGTAGCATCACAGCCCTGTCATGAACTCAGTGGTATGGCAGTAAAAACTGTGGCATCAATATCTTAAGGCACAGTTAGAGTGACAAACTGCACTATCAGTACATGAATACCACAAGGCACCATGAGAGGAGCAAAATGATATCAGCAGTAATTCTCTGAAGCACCATGACATGATGAGAAGTGAGAGTACACATAGAGCCTGTTGCGCTGGGAGTGGACCCTTGGCCTGGTGCGGGATTGGTACGGCCCTCCAGTCGGACCCGGAGAGCACCTTTCACCAAGAGTTGGAGCACAGGAGGAGACAGAGGCTAGCTGGAGCTTCACCAATAGCACCTTGGGGTTCCCTCAGGTGGAGCCCTTGGTTACCCGGGCCGCCTGATCTTAGGTGGACCTCGCAGGGTCTCCTAGAGAGAAAGTCCAAGGGCGTGCCCACCATGAACAAGGGTGCGCGGTTGTTGTTCAGGTAAGGAAGTCCAGAGGTCACAGGAGGCCAGAATAGAAAGTCCGAGTATATAGCGAGAATCAAGGCCAGAGTCTTGGTGCAGAATGGTCAGCCAGGCAGGGTCGGTAACAGAGGTCAGTCCGAGCATAGTCAGGTCAAAGAGGAGTTCCAGGTAGCAGACGAGAGTAGTCGGTGTTCCAGGCAGAGGTCAGGGCAGCCATTAATCAAGAATGGTCAGCCAGGCAGGGTCGGTAACAGAGGTCAGTCCGGGTATAGTCAGGTCAAGCATGAGGTTGAGTTCCAGGTAGCAGTCGAGAGTAGTCGGTGTTCCAGGCAGAGGTCAGGGAAGGCAGCAATCATGGAGTAGTCAAGAACAGGCAAAGGTCAATACCGTGAGATCAATCTGACGGGTACTACTAGGGATGGAGAGATGAAGGAGCAGGAGACGCTGGAATGGGAGACACAGGAGATGCTGGAACTGGAGACACAGGTGACACTGGAACAGAGAGACTGGAACGCAGGAAGGTAAACTTGCTATCAATAGGTGATCGACCCGATTGCCAAGGCAAAGAAGTCATGTGAGGCACTTCCTTTTATACAGGGATCAATCTGGGTGCGCCGCAGAGCTAGGACATGCCCTTGGCCCTTTAAGAGGGTGGTCAGTCCATGCGTGCGTGCCTAGGGGTGGGGCCAACGCCATGGAAGACACTGAGCCCCGCTGTGAGGCCTGGCTGAAATGCACCAATTAGATAAGCTTTTCTTAAAAAACTTTAGGATAAATTTGGCCAAAGAACAAATCTACCTGATTCAAATATTATGAGAGATCTCTATAAGTTTTTGTTTGCACCCAAATTTAAGGTTTCATCATATGACTTTATTGATGATGAAAGAGTTTGTGAGGAAGGCGGTGTTTGCAGGCTGAGGCCGCCATGGCCTTGAGAATTGCTGTAGCAGGGAAAAGAGAGGTGAGCAGCAAAGGTTGCAGCCATCTGTGACTGACGGGCACAACAAGGACTGGGTACTCCATGAAGTTAGCAAGTAACACAATTAAAACAAATCAGAGAAAATTATTTTTCACGCAATGCACAATTAAACTCTGGAATTCATTGCCAGAGGTAGTTGTTAAGGCAGTTTAATGAACAGTTTAAAAATGTTTGGCTATGTTCCTGAAGGAGAAGTCCATAAACTGTTATTAATCAAGTTGAATTAAGGAACAGCCACTGCTTATTTCTGACTTTAGTAGCATGGCATCTTTTTAATGTCTGGGTACTTGCCTTGTAATCTGGATTGGGCACTGTTGGAAACAGGATGCTGGACTTGATGAACCTTCGGTCTTACTCAGTATGGCACCTTCTTATGTTCTTATGCATATGCACTACAAAGACACTGTGAGGGAGCCAGAGGACTGCCATTCTCAGGAAAAAGAATCAGCAATACTGGAAGCAAGGCAGTTATATTAAAAAAAAATAAAAATAAATAAATAAATAAATAAATAAATATATATATATCTCTTAGAGCAAAATACAGTCAGTCCAGGCTCCCAGCCTCAGTAAAACAAAACAAAAACACTTCTTGCCCCTGGCTTTGTGGCTCTTTACACAAAGACAGTTACAGAGATTTGAATTCTCTATGGGACTCTGACTTCCTAAGACAGCTCAGTCAAAGTCTGCTATGAACCTCAGTATTTCACATTTAAAGGAGACAGGCCAGGAAAGTGTCAGGGTTGAATGATTACAAAATCCAAACACAGCCCTGTTCTCTTTAAAAATTATGAGGTTTTAAAGGGCAAAAGAATTGTATTGCTAAAAATACATAATACAGTCATGCAGACATCATAAATGAGGCACAGCTAATTTAATATTAATGTTGCTATGTATTGCAGATAGTATTTGCATTGCAACAGGAATGGCCCTAAAATATAATATGGTCTTAAAGGGCTTGGTCCCACACAGTTGCTTCCATATTGCTTCGGTTTGTACTAAAATGGTTCACATTTTTTTCTGGATTTTGTAATCATTTCCCTTTTAAAATATTTTGTTTTGATTTGCTCCCATCAACTGCTAAAACATGCTGGACTGCATTTCAAATAATCTGGTTATTGTCTGCTAGAGCATTATGAGTCACTATTCACTTTTATATGGTCAGAACATTTCAGAAGCTTGCATTAACAACTAAATTCCTCATTATAATGATATCATTGCGATCTAGTTCTAATTTTAGAAAACCATTTCAATTAATTCTGTATGACAAAAAAAAGGTACCAGCCGGCATTGGAATGAAAGAAGGTTATGACTGGACTACACTCAGGATGGCATGTATAGTGCTTTTAGTGACACCACTGAAAGAGAAATCTATAATAACAAAATAATTATTTGTTAACTTTGGAGAAAACCTCTTTGCTTAACAGGCAGCTTGAATCATTCATTTATCAAAGAGTGCACCAAAATAATGAGTATGCTTTCTTCCTTTGCAATTCTTGTATGACTCTTCAATCTCTATTTGTTGCACTAGAGGTGGACCCTTGGTCTGGCGCAGGATTGGTACAGCTCCCTGAGGGTTCCCAGAGGGTGCCTGCCACCAGGAGGCGGAGCACATGAGGAGATAGAGGCTAGCTGGAGCTTCACCAATAACAGTCGGGGTTTCCACGGGTTGAGCCCTTGGGTACCCGGACCACCTGGGCTTAGGTGGGCCTCGGAGGATCTCCCGGAGAGGTAACGGAGAGGTGTGACCACCAAGAGCAAGGATGCGCGGATACTGGAGAACAGTTGAGCTAGATCAGAACAGAAGTTACCAGAGACCACTGGAACAGAGCAGGAACTGAAGGTCTTCTGGTCAGGATAGGCAGGGTCTAGTGGTCTAGCTGATAGAAGGCCGCGAATGACATCAGAGCAGGCAGGCCTGGTGGCCACAGGAGCAGCAAATAGAGTGTCCGTGTGGAGCGCAAGGGTCAAAGCCAGGGTATCTGTCTGAGGGTGGTCAGCCAAAGCAAAGGTCAGTTCCAGGTATCAGTCCAAGCGTAGTCTGTAGCAGGCAGAGGTCAGTTCCAGGCAGCGGTCCAAACATGGTCAGAGGCAAGCAAAGGTCAGTTTCAGGCAGCGGTCCAAATGTGGTCAGAGGCAAGCAGAAGTCAATACCGTAAGTGAGTCCAAGCGCAGTCAGAGGCAAGCCAAGGTCAGTACCAAGTATCAGTCCAAAGGGTACTACCTGGGAAGTGGAACAGGAACAGGAACGGATGCTGGAGCACAGAAGGAATACAGGGACTCAGGAATGCAGGAGCACTGGAAGACACTGGAAGACACAGGAACACAGGAACGCAGGAATAAGAACTGGAACAGGAATGCAGGAACACTGGAACAGGCAAGACACAGGAACGCAGGAAGACAGGATGGCAACTAACTTCTCCGAAGAGACGATCCGTTTGCCAAGGCGACGTTCTGTGGCAAGAACCTCGCCTTAAGTAGTGAGTTCAGGTGATGTCATCAGGTGGCATCCGGCCCAAGGTTCCCGCCCTGGGCCCCTTAAATATGGGAGCGTGGGCCACGCGTGTGCCTAGGGGCGAGGCCAAGGATGCCGAGGATGCGGAACCCCAATGGGAGCTCCGCTGTGAGGTCTGCGAGGGAGATGCTGTTCAGTGAATTCTCCGGGGATGCCGCAAGCTGGCTGCAGACGTGAGGGAGAAGCGCCCGGAGCTGGAAGAAGGGAGCGCAAGGTGAGTAGGCCCGGTCGCGGCACCAACGCGGCTGGAACACGCAACACTGTTCCTTCTCAGTTTAAGAAAGGACCTAGGAAGGAGATGAGGGGAGAAGAAGGACCTAGGATGGGGAAGTAGAGGAAAGGACCTAGAATTTTAAATGTGGGATTAAGGAATTACAATATAAATGAAAGCAAAGAAAGCTAAACATCATTTGGTTGTTCCTTTCATTTGCCAAATAATAGAATACTGAACTATTTCCATATTTATACCATAGGCACACCAGCAGAAAAATCTCGCTCTTTGGTTTTCACTCATTGGGCTGGTTAATCTTATTCTTTGGGACAGGAATAGGGGGGGAGAAAAGGTGATAGGTGATTATCCTAGGGGAGGGGGAAGGAAAGAGATGTTGTGCATTTACTGAATCCCTACTTTGAGTGTGAAATCAAGCAACTGGTCTCTAAACAATGTGACATCATCATCTACAATGCATCTTGGGAAAGTGGGGCAAACAAGTCACTAAAATTATCAGTGTACTTGAAAGGAAATAAAGCTTTTTTTTGTATATTTTAGAGTTTCTGAGTCCTTTTTTTAAATGGATAACTGTTTTATAACTAGGACAATGGGTAGAGTAACACCATTTCAGGAAGGAAATGTTAATTGCCATTCTTGTGCCTAACTAGATGCATTGCCCAGCAGAAGTGAAAAATTTTTTTTTGTCATCTTTAAAAGTAATGAGCTTGAAAGAAATCCAGCAGTTCTTCATTAACTCTAACTGCTCTAAAATCATAAGCGATGATACCAAAATATTCTTATAAAACTGATTTCCAGCATCTGAATTTTAATTGACACTACGCATATCATTTGTTAAGATGGAATCAGATGTGTTGGGATCTGCATTCTTTAACAAAGTCTATATGCCATGGCTGGTACAGAAGATAGTTTCAATATCATACAATGTTACCATGATGGTTTGACATGAACTATTCTTTTGGCTGAGAGGAGCTGTTTATTGTACACCCGATTCTTTTATTATTATTATTTTATTTTTTTTTGTGGAGTCTAAGAGCTGAAATGCTGCTATTTTGGTTGCACAACCAAGATGAAACATATGAGAAATCATCTTTATATTCTTTTTGAAGATACAAACAAACTTTCTCCAAATGAAGAGCATACTTTGTATTAGTTTATTTGAAATATCAGATGAGTTTGGATAATGATAAGTAAGACATGCATGGAAACACACACCTCCCTAAGGCTGTAGGTGGTTAATTGGATTCTTAGAATTAGGTGAAAAATATAATTTTGCACCATTAATATGAAGAACACACTGTTCTTGCCCAGTGTTTCATGCAAATGCATTTTGATTCATGATTTCAATATATGGCTCTTGAATACAGCTTTTTTCTTTCTAGCATACTACAGAAAGAATTCTTTTCATAAGTGCAAAATTACCAATTAACATTGCTTTCTTGATTCATTTATACTTATACAAGCCGTTAAGCCCGTTAAAACGGGCTACATCCCTCTGTCTCTCACCTCCCCCTCATTCTCTCTCCCCTACCTCCCTCATTCTCTCTCCCCTACCTCCCTCCCACCCACTCACCCACTCCTCCCCAGCCTCCCTCTCCTCTCACTCAGTCCCTCCCTCCCACTCAGTCTCACTCACTCCCTCCCCCTCTCTCCCTCTCACTCTCCCTCAGTCCCACTCCCTCCCTCCCTCTCCCTCAGTCCCACTCACTCCCTCCCTCTCCCTCAGTCCCGCTCACTCCCCCTCACTCAGTCCCTCCCCCTCACTCCCTCCCCCTCACTCAGTCCCTCCCCCTCACTCAGTCCCTCCCACTCTCTCTCTTCGTCCCTCCCACTTAGTCCGTCCCTCCCTCCCCTCTCTCCCTCCCTCCCTCGCTACTGGCCGCTGCCGCTGCCCGCTGCCGCTACCGCCGCCGCCCGCTACCGCCGCCGCTGCCGCCCGCCGCTACCGCCTCCGCTGCCGCCCGCTACCGCCGCCGCCGCCGCCGCCCGCCCCCGCTGCCGCCGCCGCCCGCCGCCGCTACCGCCGCCGCCGCTGCCGCCCGCTACCACCGCCGCTACCGCCCGCTACCGCTACCCGCTGCCGCTGCTACCACCGCTGCCGCCATGTTTTTTGGTTTTTTTTGACGCTGCCTAAGACTGACGTGCTCGCCCGCACATGCGCAGTAGAGCTGCTCTCTACTGCGCATTTGCGGGCACGTCGGTCAAGCTTCATTTATCTAGTTAGATTTTGTATTTCCAAACTGTAGCAGATATAAAGGAAAAATTTCAAAGTTGGATAACAGATATTTACCTGGTAGACTGGCCTGACTGAAAATTTGTCCTCTTCAGTGCAACTAAAAGTATGCTCAAACTTTCACAAGGCATATACTTTTAGCAAGACTCCAAAGAGACATCCACGGGGTAGGGTTGGAGAAGGGGGAATGTTTAGATAGGGGGAGGGAAACAGCGAGCATAGATTTTATTGTTATAACTACATGCACTTTGTCTTCAACTGACCACTTGCGATTGTAGTATATGCCTTTCAAAATCAGCTGCAAGGGAAGCCTGTACACATGTCCCTTGTAACTCTGCAGTCTATTGTCCCCACAATGTACTAGATATGTGCTTCATTTAAAGATATCGGGTCGGGCTTTGGATCGGGCGCTCTGCGAAAAATTTCGTTTTTCGCACGGTTCAGTTTTTTTTTGGCAATTTTTGATGAAATGCGTTAGTGCTCACTAATGGGCCTTACTGCGTACTAACAACCAGTTAGTGCACACTATCTCAGCAATAGTGCGCAGTACACCGAACGAGATAGTGTGCACTAGCTAGATGTTAATGCACATTAAGGCTCATTAGTACGCACTATCAGGTTAGTTAGTGTGCCCTAGTAGAACTTACAGCGCACTAAGGCCTGGTTCACCATTCTATCGCAGAATGGTGAATCCAGTGAAAACGGGGCGGGGGGGGAAGCCTGCGAAAGCCGGCAGTCTTCGCACCACCGCGGTGTTTTTGCTGCCAGCTTTCGCACCCAATAGCGCCAACGTGAAAGGTGGTGTTATTGGGCATGTTACTGGTGACGATTACATTACTAACTTTATCCCTACCAGTGAAGACACCGCCGAGTCCGCCTCCTTGCCACCCCGACTCTGCCCCCAGCATGCTATCGCACGTGAAAAGGGCCTTTTTGCATGCGATAGAGGGTTATCGCACGTGATAAGCCTTTGAAAATGACCCCCTAAGTATGTATTAGTGCACTGTAACTAACGTTAGTGTGTACTAAAAAATGAAACTTAAAAATTAAAAAGTATCAATTCAGAGGAGTTCATTAGCTAGAAAAACAGTGTGCATTAATTGGTATTACTGCGCACTAACAGATATGTAGTGCGCAGTAACTCCGTTAGTGCTCACTAACATGAAATACGAATTTTGCCGAAATTTCGGCAAAAATCGCTTCGTATTTTGGTGCTTCCGAAACATGACGAATTAAACAATATCATTGACATTGTCTAATTCGTGAAAAACTAATGCACATCCCTATAGGGATGTGAATCATTTTTTGATGATTTAAAATATCGTCCGATATATTTTAAATCGTCAAAAATCGTTAAAGGCGATATATAATAGGAATTCCCCCGATTTATTGTCAAAAATCGTAAATCGGGGGAAGGGGGAGGGGAAGGGGGAGGGGGAGGGTGGGAAAACCGGCACACTAAAATAACCCTAAAACCCACCCCGACCCTTTAAAATAAATCCCCCACCCTCCCGAACCCCCCCAAAATGTCTTAAATTACCTGGGGTCCAGTGAGGGGGTCCCGGTGTGATGTTCCAATCTCGGGCCATGGGTGCGTTGATAGAAATGGCGCTGGCGCTACCTTTGCCTGACAGGGCAAAGGTAGCGCCGGCGCCATTTTGGTTCCTGTCCCCCGACGTCACGAGCGTAGGAGATCGCTCCCGGACCCTCGCTGGACCCCCAGGGACTTTTGGCCAGCTTGGGGGGGCCTCCTGACCCCCACAAGACTTGCCAAAAGTCCAGCGGGGGTCCGGGAACGACCTCCTGCACTCGAATCGTGTTGCTGTAATGCAAAATGGCGCCGGCCGTGGGTTTGGAAAGCAGTCTATAGTGCTAAAAACAAACATGAACATCCTAAGCCCCATTTTAAAAAAGGGATCACAGACTATCAAAAACCAGTCTGGAGGAAAGATATCTGTCCTTAGTCTGTAAGTCTCTGCCATCATAGCATTTAAATCCTCAATAAGATAGCGATATGGATTTCTGTTGGCATCCTCAAATGTTTCTAAGAATCATGAGTCACCATGTCACATCTGTCTGGCTAGAACAGCAATTTGCAGCTTACCTTGAGGGTTCTTAAAAAGTACCATATAGTTGGTATTTAAAGCTATAGTTTGGCTTGCTTTGCCTCACAGAAAACAATATAATACTCAGATTTCTATAATGCACGTACTTGATAAGAGCTTTCTCTTTTCATCACTTTTACAAGCAGAGTCCATCAAATCATTTGTAATAACCATGTTTACTTTATTGGATAGAAACTATTGATCATCAATAAAAATATCAGGCAAAGAATCCATAAATGTAAGAAAAGGGATATTTACATAGCAACATGTTATTTATTTTACATTATTAATGTTGAGACTGTAATCCACCCAGTACATGATGTGGAAGAGGTGGAAAATAAATGTGATTAAATATATAAATAAAAATAAATAAATAGCATTTCTTTATACAAACACTGCCAGCAACTGTAACCCTATAAAATGTTGTCAGTCAACACACAGCCAGTGCCTTCTTCTAATAGTTTTTTTTAGCAAAGAAGTATTTGCAGCTATTTGATGGCCTGGCTAAAATACAAGAAAAGAGATGAAACCATGACACTTCCACAGTTTCAGTTTTCATAGGGCATTGTGTTAAAGCTATCTTTCATTATCCTTTTCTTGTATGCAACGCTTGGTGTCCCAGTCTTTATTGTTCATGTCTTTTTGTTTCTTATGAAATTGGTTTATTGAACCTGTATCTTTTTCGGACTTGTGTCCATGGCCTCAGGTTTATAGTCAAATACTAGATCTTTCAAACTAGTGAAATAGATTTTTTTAGTTTTCTAAATTTAGCATAACTGCAGTATGTTTAGGGCCTAACTAAAAGAAACTCTGGGGCCGATGCAATACTGGGCGTTCCATTTAGCAAGGTAGTGAGCACATGGTTGGATGCATAGAAGGATGTTCCAGGATTGATTCAAAAATCTCTTTTGTTATCTTTAGCTTTTTGATTACATTTGTTTAGCTGAGTGTATTTGTGGATTAATATATGTCCTTTACATCCTTGCTGGCCTGTGTCCCCTCGCCCTCTCGCAAACTCCATTCATTTTCCTGTGTCCCCTCACCCTCTTGCCAACTCCCCTCACTTTCCTATATCCCCTAACCCTCTTGCCAGCTCCACTCGCTTTCCTGTGTCTTCTCGCTCTCTCGCCAAGGCCCTGCATTGGCATCCCTCTCCTCGGCCTTTGGGGTAGGATGCTGAAGTCTGGGACTTTTTTAAACGAATCCAAGAGCATTGGTAAGAGACGCTTATCAATTAAGGAACCCCAATACCTCGCCCTTTCACAGACCCCCGACTTGGGCATTTAAGTCCAGGGCATCTCTTAAAGACCCAGGAGGCCTTTCCTGGATGCCTAAATCTGGTGCTTTTGAGAGATGCCCTGTACTTCAACATCCATGAGGGGCCATAGAGATGGATGCCTAAGTCCGGGACCTCTCTTAAAGGCCCAGGATTTGGACCGTCGGTCACATAAGGCTGTTCACCGATGCCCAAATCAGGCACTTTTAAGAGTCTTTGATATCACTTATATTTTTCACATGGGTCCTTGTGCACATGACTTTGGACATCCATCCCCTGCAGCCATGCCCAGATGTCCATTTTGTGTGGAACCACTGGCAGCATGCTTCGCAGCTCGCTGTCAAATTTAAGTGAAGGCGATGTAAGATTGTTAGCATCCCTGATAGTGGAGGATGAGAGGCACCTATACTTTCACTCTGGGTGCTGGCAGAACCAGGAAAGGGCATTCAGGGCAAGATTCAATGCCCAAGCGTCATTACCAAGTGAGGTAAATATGGGTGAGGCCTATAGTAGGATATTAAAGTAGGAAATTTAAGGTAGGCCTTATAGCAGATTTTCAGTCCAGAGACAAAACACAAAAAATAGCTTGAATATTGGAGGTGCAGGCCCTGCATAATTTATTAACATAATAATGTTTAGACGTGAGGAGAGGCAATGGCTCCTGGCCCTCCATGCCAGACATGAGCAGTCAGATGGTGAGTACATTAGGAATCACAGCTGATTATTGAACCCCAGAAATTGAGAAAATTGTGATTGATGGTTGCATTAGTCCATTACCTGCTCTTTGCTCCATAAAAATCTTATTGTTTTTTTGCGTAGAGGCATGCCTATAGGAAACAGAAATTGGTTTGTCTCTATCTGTTGTGTAAAATTGATGCATTTTGACCACTACTTCCCTCCAGCCCTCTCTTCGGTCTCCCTTTCCCCAATGCTTTGATATGTATTATTTCAGACACCTCCGGCATATCCACCAGCGAGGAGGATGAGGATGAAGAGGATGTACAAATGCCACTACAACCATCACCTCTGTCAGCGGGAGGAGCTGAAACCACATTACCACCACCTCCAGCACCACCGCGGCCGGCAATATTGGTGCCCAAGACACTGCTGTCCCTCCCCATTCCCCCCCCTCAGTCCTTGCGGGATGAGGAGATAATCATTGCTGATGATGAGGAGCCCTCCATTTATGCTTCATATGTGGCCCGCCATCCGCAGGAGCAAGAGGCAGCATCTGAGGAAGTGCCTCATGAGGAAGGAAGGCCTTCTTCACTCGAGGCACACTTGGATGATGTGCTCACTCTGCTTGGTCAGCTGGATCACAGGATGGACACAATGGAAGGGCTCCTGGGAGCCAACTTGGTAGAGCTGGTACAAGGCCAGCAGCGGATGATTGAACTTTTGCCAGCTATGGCGGGAGCTCAATCACTTGTGGCCCTGGCCTGGCCCCGGCCAAATGGGCCCCGCTGCACCACCAGTGATGCTCCTCCTCATCCCTCAGGGACCCCAACACAATCCCTGCCCTCTATCCCAACCCCCCTTCTTTTTTAATATTTATTTTTATATTTATGTGATTAGTTATATATATATTTATGTAAATAGTTATATATATTATAAAGGATTCGATACTTGTAACTTGTCCTGTTGGATCTTCAACTATTATGATGAGCACCACCCTCCAGTGCTGACCCATTGCTCAAGGTAATGTGCAGGGGCAAAAATGCAATGGAGAGGGAAGAGGTAGAGGGAGAGGACGATGGCAATGGTCATGCTAGGTTCGGGTCAGATTGGGAAGGGAGATAGATGATGATACCAGGTGAAAGGCATGATAATGAGGATGGTAATGATGTCTACAGGTGGGGAAAGAGAGAAGAAAAGAGAAGAGAAAGTGATATTTGGAAAATGGGCCTTCAGCTACAATAAAGTGACCCCTTGTTCAATTGTGGCACTATCTCCTGTGTTTTCTTCACAGGCTTCCCACAGTTAAGGAAACTTAAAATCATAGCTGAATAAAACATAATGAAGGTAAAAAATAGAGAGCTGTAAAATATTAGTATAATGAGAGAAATTGCAGCTTGTAAATAATACACATAACTCAGCAGTAACAGACAACAAAACTATTTTATTGGAAAAAGTAAGAAATAGAAAGTGTCACAGTCGGTTCGGTGACCTGAAGGCTTTTGATAAATCATGCATGGTCATGACCAGTTGGCCCTCCAGGGAGGTCATATTAGTCATGAATGCTGCATTTGCTGGAGAACCAAAAGGACTACAGCCTACCCCTCGGCAACAGTAGTGTTGTGACCCTGCTGCCATGAAATCAGGTCGATCACCATTTTATTGGTCAACTCATCCAGGCAAATGATAAGCATTCGAACCACCTCTCCTGCTGTTCTACTGGAGCCCCTGGATTTCCACCAAATGTGTTTCTGGGGTATCCTCCTGCAAGGTTAGTATTCACTCTGTCCACTCTTCCTTGGGCTGGTTCTCCTCAACCAATTGGCTTTAAGTGGGAGGGTACTCTTCAGAAATGGCTAGGAACATGAATTCTGGAGTAGAAGGAGAGTCTGAATCTCCTTCCACACCATCTTCCACATTTTGGGTGGTCACATTGTTCGATGGCGGATTTGTTGGAAGGGATAAGACGGTCAATAATTAATTATAATGTGGTAACCACCCAAACACCAAAAAAAGAAACATCAATGCAAACACAGTAGTCAGTTCAAAAAACATACCTTCTGGTCACCCTGTGTCATATCCGTTGGGTGTGGACACTCCATCCACCACCTCTGGTTGCAGAGTTGACATGATCAGTTCCTCCAGGGGAGTCAATGTCAGAGTGCAAGCAGGTCCACCACCTATCCTGTTTCGTGAAGCCTCGATTTTCCCTGCCGTCTCTTTAACCTCCCTGAGGGTATCATGCCAGAGGTGCTGAAGCTGCTTCACTTCCCATGTAGTGACTTTCTGGAGACTGACCTCTCATGCAATCTGCACCTAAATTAGCTTCTTAGCTGATGCAGAAGCCTTGGATTTGAAGAGCACCCTGTAGTTCTCACAAATGCTTCGGCCAGCTGCTCCTTCTCGGCATCAGAGAAGCGTACATCGCGTGCATGCTTCGGTGGATGTTAGAGACCACTGGGGCCTGCCTGCTCTTCCTGCGCAGCTGCCTGTCTATCCTCCTAGGGCAACTTTTGTTATCCTCCATTCAGCTGTCCATCCACTTGGCCATTAGCATTGTGACTTTTGTTCTCCATTTCACTTGCTTGCTGTCAAACCAGAGACAGGGAACAAAAGCATTGTACACCTGTTATTGGCGATTTCAAAAAGTTTGTGATACATGAGAAAAACAAGGAATCTTTCCAAACAGTTCCTAGTGACATACCACACATAGCAATCATTCCAATGACAAAGGCACAGGCCTCCCAGAGAGCATGGACAGATAGGATAACAGGATATCATAGGAAGGACAAAGACAGAGGCCTCCCAGTGAGCATGGACAGATAGAAAAAGAGGCAAACATAAGAACAAAGACTCAGGTCTCCCAAAGAGCATGGACATATAGGAAAACAGGCACTCACTGGAATTACAAGGGCTTCCCTGGAAGCAGGAAAAAAGAGGCCTTCAACTGGTGCCCAAATCCATCTTCTTTGTCGGTATACATGAATTGGGCATCCGTTAAAAAGACCTGTTTACAGACGACCAGTTCTTAAACGCCTGTGGAGTCCTTTAACAGGCCTTTTACCAACGCACAAGGCCTGGGCCTGTAATCGATGTCCAAGACTTGGCGTCGCTAAAGTGATTTACGGCAGGTCTGAGTGCAAAGACGCTCAATGTTGGGTAAGAATGTTGGCACCCGGAGGTCCTTCAAGGAAAGTATCCTGACTTGGGCATCCATTCAAAGGAGTCTATCACCCATACAGTGCTATACTGTCTATCACCCATACAGTGCTATACTCGATGTCCAGGACTGGGGCGTCGATAAAGAAATCCCCATTTGTGGATGTCTTCTATCAATCAAAGTCCTTTTTAAGGATTCCCAATTGCTCCTCCAGGACCAGGTGTCCATTTCCACAGCCAACAAAAGGTAAAATTTATAAAAATACAATGAACAAATCTGCACACATACAAATAAGCAGAAAGCAACCACCTCTTACCTTTAGAAAATGAAGACATTGAAGCAAATTAAGTCAATCGCCTGCAATAGTGAATCCACACGAATTCAAGGCACCAGTTCACATTAGTCTGTAGCAGGTACAGGTCCAATTTGAACTGAGCACAAAAGGAAAGTTTGCCTTGCAGCAGTAAGATAGGATTATGATGCACATGCTGACGTCACATGGGGGAGCAAAGTCGATTTCAAAATATTGCTTCTTTAATGAAATTTTACTGTATTACTGTCAACTATATTTACTGTAGAACAGTTGACAGAAGCTTTTGATAGATATATGCACCCACAGATCATACATGCAATGCTCTATTGAACATCCAATGCAATAAAATGTGTGGCTCTATGGACGGTCTCTTTTGAACAACGCACACCTTTTTTCTCTTTCATTTGAATATTGCATCCAGGGCAAAGATGATAGATTGTGCACTCATTCAAAATGCGTGCATACATAATGGATGCACTTTTTTTATGAGCATTTTATTACATCAGCCTATCTGTAATATGCTTATCTGCAGGTATCTCACTTGCGAGCTCGCCTAAATAATCTCCCAAAGGGGATTACCAGTCACCCTCTCACCTCACAAATATCATAGACTCTGTATCGTGGTATAGAGAACATTCTTGCAAAATGTCAAGCAGATTGTGTAGTTCTAAATGAGCATAAGCTGTTATAATCAGGCAATGTTGTTTTACCTGACACTGTGCTGCAGTCTTTTGAGTATTTCTATGACACACAAGCCACTACCGGATCCCTCCAGTGAGTTACCTTCAGGAGAAGACTTCTCTGGCATACCCCGCTCTGTGGGCCACTACCGGGGATATCTACATTGAACTGCTTTACTACTTCGAACAGTGCCTTCTCTCCATGTGTGGGTATTTCCCACGATTCCTGTACAATGAAGTCTGTCTCATCTGTGTCCGTCTCTACTGAGGCCACGCCTACCGTAGTGAGTCCCCACAGGGCTCTTCCCTGTGGGTAGAACAAACTCTCACCACGGTCCAGGGTCTACAACAACACCAGATTATAACAGATTGCTAACTCCATGGACCCAGCTCAGGTTTCAGCCCTGCAGGCCATTCCTGGCCTGGCTCAACATATTGCTGAACAACAGAGGACCTTAGAGACATTGACAACTGTTTTCAATCAGTTGAGTTCACAACTGAATTCTTCTACCACGTCTGATAAAAATGCCTCGTCATAAGTGGTTTCCATTTGAACTGCTGTACCTCTACCAGCCCCCACTCACTTCTCAGGAGATTTCCTGTTGTGTAGGGGCTTCATCAACCAGTGCTGTATGCACTTCTCACTACAACCATCTTACTTCCCTACTGCATTAAACAAGACCACATATATCCTGTCACTTCTAGATGGAAGAGCTCTGGCCTGGGCTTCACCTATATGGGAATGCAATGATCCAATACACAGTGACTTGCCAGGGTTTCTTGCTCTCTTCAAGTCAGTATTTGATGATCCAGCTCACAAGACGGTTGCTGGTTCCGTTCTTTTGCACCTCCAACAAGGGGCTAAGCCACTACCGGACTATGTTATTGAATTTAAAACCCTGTCTTCTGAGCTTCATTGGGACCTGGGATGTCTACGTGATATTTTCTTAGAGGGTCTTAACTCCCGTACCAAGGATGAATTGGCCATACGTGATTTGCTTGATACCTTGGACTCACTCATTGACCTAGCTGGCAGAATTGATCATCACCTGTGTGAGCATTCAGCTGAGGTAAGGAGTCCTAAGAAACATATATTAGGAGGTATACGCTCATGACCTACACCTGCTCCACAGACTCCGCCTCCGCCCGTCACTGAAGAAGATGAACCCATTGCTACCTTACGCATGAACCCCATTCTACGCCTTATTAGAACATATTGTATGTAATAACTAACACACAAATCCCGAAATTGTAATCCAACTTCAAGACAATTTTGCCGTGATGATATTTGTCTAACCTTTTTTTCATGATTACTGTAAACCGTTATGATGGCGAAACCGAATGACGGTATACAAAACACACTAAATAATTAAACAAATAAATAAATAAACTAGGTCTCAGCCACCTTACTGCCAAAGATAGATGCTACCGTAAGCGCTTAGGTCTCTGTATGTACTGCGGACAACCTGGCCATGTGGTTTAATCATGCCCCATCTGTCTGGGAATCATGCAGACCTAGGATTCGTGGGAGGACTCTTCCTAGGTCTTTCTTCATCATCTCCTCCATTGACTCTCCCAATCTCAAATATCTCCGCAACCCTATAATTTCAGGCCCTAGCACTCATAGATTCTGGTGCAGGTGGCAATTTTATTCTAAAGAAACTGGTAGAACATCCTTGAATTCCTATCGTCCCAACACCAACTCCACTGCTCCTTTCTTCTATACATGGCGAGCTTCTTCCAGGAGAAGTTTCTTACACCACACAGGTCCTTTGATTGTGCGATTAATTTAAAGCCTGGTTCAGAGCCTCCTAGAGGAAGAGTCTACCCACGTTCTCTTTCAGAGACTGAGGCCATGTTGGACTATATTCAAGAAAATTTGGAAAAGGGTTTTATCCAGCCTTTCAAGTCACCAGCCGGAGCCGGATTCTTTTTTGTCAGCAAAAAGGATGGAACTATTCGTCCATGTATAGACTACAGAGGACTCAATGAAATTACTATAAAGGATCGCTATCCTTTACCTCTGATTTCAGAGTTATTTGACAGACTCCAGGGGGCCAAGATCTTCACAAAACTAGACCTAAAAGGGGCATGCAACTTGGTACGCATTCGTCAACGAGATGAGTGGAAGACGGCCTTTAAGACTCGCGATGGCCACTTCGAGTACATGGTCATGGCTTTTGGCTTGTGTAATGCCCTGGCCGTCTTCCAAAATATGATGAATGAGATTCTGCGAGACATTGTTTACCAATGTGTGGTTGTGTATTTAGAGGATAGGGATGTGTATCGGGCTTCTGACGATTGAAAATATCATACGATATTTTCAAAATCGTCAGAAATCGGGGGCTCCCTGAAACCGATAGGAAACCCCACAAAATTGTTCGTGGGGGTTCTCTTATCGTTTTGGGGGAGGGCGGGAAAAACGGCACACAAAAATAACCCCTAAACCCACCCCGACCCTTTAAAACTAATCCCTTAGCTTCCCCCACCCTCCCGACCCCTCCAAAAACCTTTTACAGGTACCTGGTGGTCCAATGGGGGTCCCGGGAGTGATCTCCCGCTCCCGGGCTGTCGGCTGCCACTAATCAAAATGGTGCCGATGGCCATTTGCCCTTACCATGTGACAGGGTATCCATGCCATTGACCGGCCCCTGTCACATGGAGGGAGCACTGGATGGCCGGCGCCATCTTTAAAAATGGCGCGGGCCATCCAGTGCTCCCACCACCATTACTTCTCACACCAAATCCTGTGTTCCACTAACAATTAATTCTAAAATCGCTCTATCTCTTATTGGTTCCTGAACCAATTTCTCCATGAAGCAGTCATTTATTCCATCCAGTGCTCCCTCCATGTGACAGGGGCCAGCCAATGGCATGGATACCCTGTCACATGGTAAGGGCAAAGGGCCATCGGCGCCATTTTGATTAGTGGCAGCCGACGGCCCGGGAGCGGGAGATCATTTATTCCATCCAAGTACTTTTCCTATCTAGCATGTCCTGATGTTACACTTACCCAGTCAATATTGGGGTGTGGGGGAGTCAATAAGGAACTCCCTCAGATCATCTTAAGGGACCTGGCACAGTTGTCTTCCCCGGTCCTCCTTAAGAGCCAGACCCACACCAGAGCATAAGAACTCAGGGCCTAGAAATGTTAATTAGGCCCAAGGAGTGTGCTAATAGTTGTGAGGGTTGCGCCCCATGTTTTGAGGGCATTGTTAAGGAAGTCGGTGATGGGGATGACGGTTTGTACATCATCAGCATAGATGAAGTACAGGAGGCCAAGTTCCGATAGTAGGTGACAGAGGGGGAGGATGTATATATTAAAGAGGGTAGAGGAGAGGGCAGATCCTTGCGGTATTCCATGGTTAAGATTCATGGTTTTCAAAGTCGACTTTATATTGGCGTCCTTGCAGGTAGGCTTCAAACCAGCGAAGGGGGATATCTGCTATGCCAATTTCCCTGAGCCGGGTAATGAGAATATTGTGGTTAATGGTGTCAAAAGCCACAAATATGTCAAGCATGGCTAGAAGGTAAGATTGACCCTTGTCAAATCCCTTGTCAAATCTAACAGAAAACAACAAATACACATAAATCACACTTTTTCTTCCACATTTTCTCTGAAAACTGGAGTGCCGCAAGGCTCCACCCTCTCTGCAGCGCTGTTTAATATCTACCTTATTCCGCTTTGTCAGTTGCTTTTCAACTTGGGTATTATATATCGATTATATGCAGACGACATTCAATTCTTTTTCCCTACTCAATCTAATTGGAAATCTACTGCTCAGTTTCTATCTGCCGCTCCTCAATCAGCACATGGCTAGCACACAATAAACTCAGTCTTAATTTTGCAAAATCTGAAATTATGATATTAGGTCATCCACAATTTAATGTTACACCAAACAGTTTTTCCTTCGAGAATATAACCATTCCAATATCAGACAATATCCGTAATCTTGGGATCATACTGAACCCAAAACTAAACATACAATTTCACATTAAAACTGTTGTAAAGTCATCATTTTATAAATGGTGGAAAATACTAAATAATGATTCATAATGGAGAAAATTATCTTTTTAAATGTTTTCCTCTATGTCTTATTCTTTAACAATAATAAAACGGGTCATAATTTCTATTTTGCATTCAAAACAATTTTCTCTTAGTGCTCTAATCAAATTTAAGCTGATTAATTTGTAAAGTCCAAAAGACAAATGTCCTTGTGGGTGTCCAGGATCCCTTAAATAAAAAAGACGTTGCATTTGAATCAATTAACTGAGTCTGTGTACACTTCTCTTCCCTTTTTTTTCAGTTCAGCATTAGTTGATTTCTACTTTCTCTACTTCTCTATTTTTTCTAACAGGATCATTCAACAAAGTGCGTTATGGCGTTAAAGCCCGCGATTACGCCATAACACATGCAATAGTTATCGCAGCGCATGGCATGAATGCAAATTTATTCAAAGGGGTGGGATTGAGGAGGGTTTGGGAGGGATTAATGAAATGAAAATGAGGGACACTAAAGCATGTTTTTAATGCCGGTAGTTAGCTGTGCGATATGCTGGAAATGGCCATAATGCAATTTGTGATAAATATTTGGGCATAGGGAGAGGCAGTGGGGAGGGAGAAGGGAAGGGAGGGGAGTAGAGAGAGAGAGGCAGTGCCTTTGCAATAGCTCACATTGTAGTCAACTATTTATACTGCCATAAGATGGCCAGCTAGTAACTCAAGGTGAGGTTTTGTGGTAGTGTAGGGTTTTGGGGTCAGTTTTACATGCAGAGTGAGATATACGAAGAGCACAGTACACCTCAGTAAAGATTTGATGTGATTTGGAGTCAGTAAAATCACTCAAAGATGAGATTTCCAAAATGTTCTCTTGCCCTAGCTTGATGGACTTTCTACCAGGGTATGGAAATATATCTTATGCATACTAATTGTAGAAATCCTAAATAGCAAACTGCTTTGCAGCCCTTGAGAACCTAATTTGGGGAAGTCTGGTTTAAAGGTAAGTATTTATGCGCACATGCCCCCAAATGCTCATGCCCTGCTCATGCCTGCCCAAACTCTGCCTCTTTTTAAAAACTTTCTAGATGTGCGTGCTGCAGGAGATACGAACATATCTCGCTGTCTTTTAAAATCTGCTCGGCACATGTGAGCCCGATATATTTGTGCAACCCCTAATGTGCATGACGAGCTTTTAAAATTCACCTTAAAGAATTTTGAAGTTTGCAGAAAGGAATTTTGGATCTGCTCCTGATTGAGAGGGAGGACCACCTGGAAGAAAGGACTGGGCCCCTGTTTTTGCATCTTGCACACAGTTAATAACAAGATGAAAGACAGACTGAAGTTTTTTGAGAGATTGTAGTTTTCTGGAGATTTTTGAGTCATTTTGAGAAGTAGTTTGAAGATTCAACCTATTTTGAGACTAGGGAAAGTTTTTCCAACATCCCTGGCAATTATTGGAGTTGTAAGATAGTTTTCCTACCCTTGTTAGGAAGGCATTTTGGACTAGGACACAGCTAAGAGCAGGAGGATCATTAAAAGAGGCACTATGGACAGAGAAACCTATTTTTTACACGATTTGTATTTTTCTCTTCTTCTTTTTGATTTTTGGAATCATGGCAAGGATTTCATTTTTCAAGCTTCAGAACATCTGTCTATTATTTGAACACCACCTTGGACTCTGAGCCTTTTTATTCAAGTGTGCCTAGGGATCATCAGACCCCCCCCCCCCCCCCCCCCCCCCGTGAATACTGAGATACATATGAGAGAAGCCATGCTGCTTGGTTACCCCACTGCAGCACCTAGGGCCCCAGAGACTCCTTCCTGCCAGAGAATCCCAGCCCCCAAGGCTGAAGTTTGGAGTGTTTTTGTGTGTCCAAGAAACTGACGACAGCCCTGGGACTTTGCTGTGACCTTTTGATTAGGTCTGCTTTTCATGATATCCAAAATGATTATGCATGAGGTATATTTGCATGCAGTGACCCCAAGGACCTCTGTTTTAGATGAATGGGAAAAGAGAAGTCATCTGGACAGGATACCATAATCATCCTCAGATTCATATCTCATTGTGGAAGTGAACAGTTTCATAGAAGCACAATGCAGCTGTCTCTTATGTACAGGTGTTCTAGATGTACTGAGGGAATTTAGGCATCTATAGTATCCATAAATGTAGCAGGTATTAGAACCCACTCGAATATTTTCCCAGTGGTCATCGTCGGGTTTTGTAGATAGGTTTTTGCATGTTCTGCACCTCCCCAGCTTTTGGGACATCCTCTTTTTGGGATGGGTCTCAGTGCTATAAATTGCCATTGAATACATGCAGTAGTCAGAGGGAAGGAAAAAGAGCAGAAGGAAGGAGATACAACAGAGGGAAGGCAAGACTGCATAAAGCAGAGGTTTAGGAGATAAAGAGGAGTAAAGAGATCATCTCTGTAGCTCACAGTAAAGAGAGAGTGTAGGTAAAGACTTTGGTAGGTTTTCAAGGCCTAATCAAGTGAAGACGTTTTTCAGATAAGGACGGTAAATTTCAAACCGGTGAGAGGGCACACATGTGCACAAATGCATCAGCACGAGCCTAGGGATGCAGCTGTTTTATAACTTAAATGTGTATATGCACATATAGGGGTAGATTTTCAAAGGGGTACGCGTGCAGGATACGTGCGTACCCCCCGAAAACCTACCCCAAACCCCTCCTGCGTGCACCAAGCCTATTTTGCATAGGCTCGGCGTCGCACGCAAGCCCCAGGACGCGCGTAAGTCCCGGGGCTTGCATGGAGAGGCGTGCCGGGGAGCGTGTCGGGGGGCGTGGCGGTCGTGATGCGACGTTTTGGGGGCATGGTGCGGGTGACGCGACGTTTCAGGGGCGGCACCGTGGGCGTGGTTTCGGCCCGGGGGCATTCCGGGGGCGTGGCCGTGCCCTCCGGAACAGCCCCCGGGTCGGGTGATGGCGCGCCAGCAGCCCGCTGGCGTGCGCAGATTTACGTCTGCCTCCGGCAGGTGTAAATCCAGCGATAAAGGTAGGGGGGGTTTAGATAGGTCCGGGGGGGTGGGTTAGGTAGGGGAAGGGAGGGGAAGGTGAGGGGAGGGTGAAAGAAAGTTCCCTCCGAGGCCGCTCCGATTTCGGAGCGGCCTCGGAGGGAACGGAGGCAGGCTGCGCGGCTCGGCGCGCCGATCCCGGATTTTATGGATACGCGCGTATCTATTGAAATCCCGCGTACTCTTGTTCGCGCCTGGTGCGCGAACAAAAGTACGCGCTCGCACAAAATTATAAAATCTACCCCATATTATATAATAGCCTGTTCACGTGCACATGTGCACCAAAGTGAGCACATACATGGCAGCGTAAATCCTGCTTCTACAGCAAAAATCTGGGGATTTTAAAAGGGCTGAGTGCTGACGCTATTCCCAGTTGACCAGTTTGTCCCTAGTTTGCCCAGTTAATAGCTAGTACCTCCAAACCAGCCTAGTTTAATAGCCTTCACGCCTCCTAGCTAGCCCTGACCCTTAAAACCCTGCAGATCTGCCTAGTTTTTTTTTACATTTTAACTTACACGGCATCCATAGTAGAAGTTAAGTTATGTGGCAGGGGTCCTTAGTGTGTGCTGGGCCAAGTAAGTATTTACGCGCACAACTCAGGTTTATGTCCCGAAATGCTCATGCCCTGCCCATGCCTGTCCAAGCTCCGCACCTTTTAAAAAACGTTCTAGATGTGCATGCTGCAGGAGATTTGTGCGCACCTCGCCGGCTTTAAAAATCTGCTCAGCTCATGCGAGACCTATATATTCGCTCATCCCCTAATTAATGTGCATGCCGGGCTTTTAAAATTCATCTTAAAGAATTTTAAAGTTTTCAGAAAGGAATTTTGGGTGTTTTGGAGCTGCTCCTGATTGAGAGGGAGGACCACCTGGAAGAAAGGACCAGATCCCTGTTTTTGCACTTTGCGCCCAGTCAACAGCAAGATGAAAGACAGACTGAAGTTTTTTGAGAGATTGCAGTTTTCTAGAGTGTTTTGAGTAATTTTGAGAAGTAGTTTGAAGATTCAACCTTTTTTGAGACTGGGGAAAGTTTTTCTAACATCCCTGGCACATATTGGACTTGGAAGATAATTTTCTTACCCTTGTTGGGAAAGCATTTTGGACTAGGACACAGCTAAGAGCAGGAGGGTCATCAAAAGTGACACCATGGATAGAGATACCTATTTTTTTTACTTGATTTGTATTTTTATCTTCTTATTTTTTATTTTTGGGATCAAGGGAAGGATTTCATTTTTCAAGCTTCAGTAAATCCTTGTATTATTTGAACACCACCTAGGATCTCTGAGCCTTTTTATTCAAGTGTGCCTAGGGATCATCAGACCCCCTTTCTGTGAGAAATGAGATATGTATTAGGGATGTGCAGAGGGACCGCATACGTTACATTCGGTATTTGTATTTGTCGGGGGGCAGATACGTTGCATTTGGCAAGGGGGGCCCCCGATCCGTTCATGCATTCCATTCTTATTCATTTCCTGGCTAAAATTTAATTAACTACAACCCCCCCACGCTCCTGACACCCCCCCCCCCCCCAAGACTTGCCAAAACTCCCTGGTGGTCCATCGGGGGTTCGGGAGCGATCTCCTGCACTTGGGCCGTCGGCTGCCGGAAATCAAAATGGTGCCGATAGCCTTTGCCCTTACTATGGCACAAGCTGGCGCCAGCCATCCATTGGTCCTACCATGTAACAGGGGCCGACCAATGGCACCGGTAGCCCCTGTGACATAGTAAGGGCAAAGTCTATCGGCACCATTTTGAATACCGGCAGCCGACGGTGTGAGTGCAGTAGATGGCTCCCGGACCCCCACTGGACCACCAGGGAGTTTTGGCAAGTCTTGGGGGAGTCAGGAGGGTTGGGGTTTTGTTTAAATTCGCTCCTTTAGATGGCCGAATAATTCGGTGAAGATTTGTTGTATTCGTGGGAAATCGCGATACATTTTGCGACGCAACGAATACAACGAATATGTCCCTATACGTTGCAGATTTCCAATATGTTGCAAATGAATGCACACCCCTAATATGTATGAGAGAGACTGTGCAGCCTGGTTAACCCACTGCAGCACCTAGACCCCCAGAGCTTCCTTCCTGCTAGAGAATCCCAGTCCCTAAGACTAAAGTCTGGAGTTCTTTTGTGGATCCAGGAGACTGATGAAAGCTCTGGGACTTTGCTGCTACCCTTCGATTAGGGGGATTACATAAATGGACATATCTGGACACAGAAGATGGTCTCATGCCACTTATGTCTTATATCATGTGGGCTGGTTCATAGGCACAGAAGTAGATGTTAATGGAGTGTCTGCATTTCCTTCTCATTCTAAATATCTTTATTCAAGCAATAATGAATATCTTTCCATCAACCATAAATATCTTCAAAAAAGACCCTTTTTATGACCCAGAATATTTGTTCTATTTGCCAAATGGAGGCCAAATATGCAGAGAGTTAATCAATTGCTTTATTAGAAGAAAAACGTTTCATATATTCTGCCCTAAGGAAGGTTCAAGATTGGGATGGAAATGCTGGTATTTTGTAAGATCATTACAATTATATTTCTTGAATTATGATAAGTACTCATATCTACACAATATGCCCACAATAATAATATCATACCCCTTGCTATGCTGTTGGAGATAGGGGAATGGGATTGTCAGGAAAGGGTCATCATCATCAAAATGCAAAATCACCCATAGCTGAGAAGTCATTTGTAGATATAACTTTTTGGGAGCATTAAAGCCCAGTTCGGATGAAGAGTTCCTGCAAATATATGAGCAAGCTCTACAAAGGGTAGTTTTACTTTAACGTTTTAATATATCTTTGGTAATTATGCAGTAGCACATCAGAAAAAAGTTGATCTTTGATGCAGAATACCTTTTTGACAAGACAAGCATTCTTAATTGAAAGTCTTGCAATGTGTGCAATGACATTTTCTCTTCTATATGTCTTCTCAATTATATATTTGGTTAATTTTCTTATTAGTTTTCTTTGAACATTAACAATTGCATTGAATATTTGAGGAAGCAATACTAATTATGTGAGGTATTAAAATGGTAAAACTTCACCAAGTTGCTAATTGGCATAATATGTCCTGATGAATTATGACAGAAAAGCTTTCATGCAGGAGATTGTTCACTGAATTCATTTTGGGATGAGCTATGTGTTATAAGACAAACTGTCTTTTTATTTTGTTTGTGCACATCTAGGCTGAAACCTGGTTTATAGGACAGGTAAATTTAAGCAGAGATCAAAATAATTTTTGCAGTGAATGCTGTTAGGAAAAGATAAAATACATGTCTCCAAGAGGCTATTACCACTACTGGAACTTTTTTCATTGATCTAAGTTCTAACTTAAAACATTTATTTGGTTGCCATGAAAGCATATTTACAATTATAGGCTATAATTTCAGGAAACGTTTATATTTTGCCTGAATTGTCATTTTTTTTGACACAATAAAATTTTTTTCTTGAATTATCTAATTTCCATTGATCAGGATGGTGTCTGTCCTGAAGACATGCTTTTACCATTTAATGCATGACACATTTGCTTTCTTTTCAATTTGATCATTATGGAACAGAAATGAACACATGATTAAAGTCAAAATTGCACAGCTGGGAATTCTAAACCTTCATTTCTTTTCTCTAAGGCTGTATTTTCATTTGAAGAAAGTAGAAAGGTACTTAACCTCGCAGCAGTGTGCAGAAAAGATAAATGAAGCTTATAAGCAAAAATTACAGCAAAAAGTCATATTAAAAGGAGGGAGACAAACTTACATATTTTTTTTATGTTGCAGTTTGATATCTGAAACCCTCTCGCCCCCAATCTAGCTTTCATAAAAAATGAAGATGTGACGCAGAACTAATTTTGCTACCTACAGGCCATTCTGATACCAGTGAATAGGCAAGGGCACGCCATATCTTGTTCCTGTTCAGCAGAAAGAAAACAATTTTATGTCTGCATTGCAGTGCCCAGTGTGTTGCCTGGTGTTTGACTGCATTATTGAATGTAGACAATATTGGGTATCAAGGCTTACCATGATTACAACTGCATCACAAGCTCTCAGCAAAACAATTATTTCAAATACCAGTAGGTAGAAATACATTAGGTAATTGATTGTGCTGGAGTCTTGCAGCTACCGTTGATTGTTTGTTTATAGGGATAATATAGGTATTAAAATACTCACTGGCCACATGTACTTCTTGCTACTTCCTATTTGCCCACTGACTGTGTTGAAATGCCATTTGGAAAAGTGCCTTCTCAGAAACTCAGCAGGCCTGGAAGTAATAATTTTTGGCACTTTCAAATCAGAAATTCTGGACTTAAACATATATTAGACTCTCTGAGGAATTGGTATGACATGCATGGTAAGCTTAGCATGTGCAAGGAAACTGTTCAGCTGAGTGAGAAAAAGACTTTCAAAATTACAGCTGTAGCCAATGGCCATGGTTGACATAATTTGTAGTTACAAATTTTATTGTTTTGATTTAAATATGAAGTGGAGGTATAATAACAGTAAACATTTAAGACTTCAAAAGGAATATTGATATTTAAATTGTTGCAAGGTATAGGGCTCTATAGCGTAAAGTGCATTGAAATAGATAAAGTATGCTATTGTGCCAATTTTTATCCATGTTAACAGCCATGCTCATGAACTATGCACTAGGAGGGCAATATTCAAAGCACTTTCTATGGGTAAAAAAAAACTTTTACCCACAGAAATCAGAGATTTAAAAATTGTCCAATCTGTCTATGAATGAAAGTATGTGAGTGGCTGAAAAATGTGCGTACTTCTACTACACACTGTAAATGCGATTCCAGGGGTGGGGAATAGAACTATGTGTATGAGTTGTGATGATTCAAAACCATGTGTGGTGTTTTGTGCCAAAAACATTCATGAAGAGAATGCACGTGGAAATCACTGTGTGCAATTTTTTCTTAGGCAGTAATCAAAGCAAAACTACTAGATTAATTTTACTTTGATTATTGATGCAAACTCCATGGGCAAAAGTACCCATGGAGTTTTCACAAATGTTGTCACTTTTGAATATTTATCCCTAACTAATTAGATGAATGGGAGTTACTAGGTGGTTCAGAGATCCTGGGCATGGGCCTATAGGTTGAGTGGCCAACTTTTCCATGGAGAGTCAACTGGGCGCCCTACCAAACTTGAGGACCAAGGGTGGGAGGGTAGGTCTCCTGTTACATCTATTAAATTAACATATTTTTCTTCTGCTTTTCCTTTCTTCAAAAGGATATAAAAAGGATGGAGTCGGTCCAGAGGGTGGCTACTAAAATGATCAGCAGTCTTTGCTCTAAAGGATAAGGGGATAACCTTAAATATATAACTGTGCATTCTGGAGGAAAGGGAGATAGGAGAGATATGATAGAGACATTCAAATATTTCAAAGATTTCCATGCACAGGAGGGGATCCTCTTTCAATGGAAAGGAGGCTCTAGAATGAGGAGTCATGAGATGAGGTTGAAAGAGGGTAGACTCAGGAGTAATCTTAGTAACTATTTCTTTACAGAGAGCCTAATGGATACATGAAATAGCTTCCCAGTGGGGGTGGTGGAGACAAAATCAATATGAGGTAGATTTTAAAAGTGCTGCTCTTGCAAAAATGGCCACATATGTGTGTGCACACAAACAATGTGAATTTTAAGAAGTCAGGAAGGGTGCACACATGTATGTTTTAGAGATGTGCATCGCCCAAACCTTTCAGTTCGGGCTTTGTTTGTGACCCGCCGCAGGAAATTTCGTTTTTCCTGCAGTTCGGGCTGTGTAGGGCGTGTAGATGACAGTGTGGTCTGCGACCAGCCCACGGGCTGTGTAGGGTGCCTGAGGGACCTTGCTCGAAACGTTTCATCTTCTGAGTTTCAAGCACCATGTCTCGTCTCCTGAGTTTCAAGCTCCACGTCTCGTCTCCTGAGTTCTGAGCTCCATACTCAGACAAGGCTTCGTCTCACCGCATGGGTGCACACCACTTGCTCCGCTATGGGGAGCGCCCCCTTCCATCGCAACGCAACAGATTTGCCAAGGCCATGTGCCTGGTGGGACTGTCCTTGTCCCGGGTCTTGTCCTGGACTTTGTGTTTGACCCAGAAAATGTTTTTTTGGGGGGGGAATTTTTTGTTTTTCTTCTATGACCCACTGGAGGCACCAGCATTCCTGGAGAATCTTCTTGACCAGCTGCCTGGAGTCCACATCCTGCAGGAGGTGCCTACATCCAGACTTTCTTCTCCTCAGCATTGCCAGGTTGGGTTCCACGACTGCAGGAGGTGCCTGCACCCTATCCTGGCTTTACCAAGATCTACCTTTGCTGATGGAAGCTGATCCTGCCCTGGATTCCCTCCCACCCTGGATCCCCTCTGGATGTTCTAGTGCTCTCTGGATGTTCTAGCGCTCTCTGGATGTTCTAGCGCTCTTTGATGCTCCAGTGTTCCTTGTTTGTTCCATTGTGTTCCCTTGTTTGTTCCTTGTTCTGTTGATTTGTTCCGCTGTTCCTTGTTCTGCTCTTTGTTCTGCTGTTCCTTGTTCCATTTGTTTCTTGCTCCACTGTTTGTTCCTAGCTCCGCTGTTT
The DNA here is from genome assembly GCF_901001135.1 of Rhinatrema bivittatum. Classification (NCBI taxonomy): domain Eukaryota; kingdom Metazoa; phylum Chordata; class Amphibia; order Gymnophiona; family Rhinatrematidae; genus Rhinatrema; species Rhinatrema bivittatum. The sequence continues at coordinate 737,049,194 of NC_042616.1, read as the reverse complement.
GTTCCATTTGTTTCCTCCTCCACTGTTTGTTCTATTTGTTCCTTGCTTGTTCCTGTGTCCAGTGTCCCTTGTTGTTCCATGTTTCTTCCTATGACCTGCAGGAGGCACCTGCACTTTGTTCCAGTTCCAGATGCCTTGCCTGGTTTTCAATCTCTCAAAGGAGGGGAGGGGACCCCCTTTGAGGGGGGGTTACTGTTGTGCTCCTGCTCGTGGGTCTAGCAGCAAGCAGGCACTTACCTCTGCAGCAGGAGCCGCGGACGACACTGCCACTCCGCGGCCCGCAGGGGCCTTCAACCCCGGTCTTGCAGTGGCAGGGAGCTGCCCCCAGCTGCCTTCCCACGGCTAGGATGCCGCCTTCTGTGTTGGGCCCTGTCCTGTGACCCAGCTCTGCTCCTGTTCTCCTCTGCAGCAGGATGCCGCTGTCCAGGGTCCTACCCACTTCCACTAAGGGGCAAGGCCATGCCTCTCAGCGGGATTTAAAGGGCCAGTGCAGGTGTGGTCCTCCTCAGACTCCTCCCTGGGCGTTTCCTGCAGAGCCCTACAAAAGGGCTCCTCACTCATTCATTCCTCGCCTTGGCAAGGAGTTAGTCCTCCTGGGAGCTTCTCCTGCATTGGACTTCGCTGCATCATGCTCCTGCCCGGCATCTTCGTTCCTGTGATCTTCTCCTGATGTCCGAGCCCTGATGTCAGAGACCTGATGGCCAAGTCCTGATGTCCTTGTCTTGTCCTGATGTCCAAATCCTGATGTCCCAGGTCCTGAGCAACCCATGCCTCTGGAGGTTCCTTGATTTTAAATCCCGAGTTCTGGATTCCAAATTCCATGTTTTAATTAAGAGACAGTTTCTGTTCTGACTCCGGAGGATCCAAGGGGTACACCTCATTCTTGGCCTGTGTATTCCAGAGCTTGCCCCACTCCTTTCGTGGTCCGCAACCAGCTGTCCGGCTGTGTAGGGCACATAGAGGAAAGTGTGGTCCGCGACCAGCCCACGGGCTGTGTAGGGCGCCTGAGGGACCTTGCTTGCCACATCTCATCTTCTGAGTTTCAAGCACAGCTTCTCATCTCCTGAGTTTCAAGCTCCATACCCAGACAAGACTTCGTCTCACCACATGGGCACACACCACTTATCCCGCTATGGGAACGCCCCCTAGCGCCCCCTTCCATCGCAGCGCAACATATACATTCTTTCTCTCTCTCTCTCTCTCATGTGTAAATATTATAGCAATACGCACAACAGTATTTTGAACACTGCACACAAAGCTTATAAATGAGGATTATTTTTGCTTGAGCGTTTATGGGTGTAAGCTTATTCCTTTTAAAATTTATTCATATCTGAATTCAAGAAAGAATGGGATACATATAGGGGATCTCTAAGGAGGTAATGGGAATTATAATGCTAAATTAATAGGACAGACTAGATGGGTGATAAGGTCTTTTTCTGCCTTCATGTTCCTATGTTTCTACTAGGTACTTATGACCCCCTATCCTGAGATTTTGATAATAAAGCCCCCTTCCCCAAAGGGATCAGGTAAAAAAAAAAAAAACACAGAGCAGCGTGTAACTGAGTCCTTGCTGACTTTATAATGTTTGTGTACCAGTCACACTGCAAGAGCCAAGAGATACACCATTTTGGTTGACCTTATTCCATCAGTAATTTGCTGCCAATTTCAAATCAAAGGGTTCTTACTAGTTCTCTTCTACTTGATGGAATGCTCCTTGTTTTTTGTTTTTCACAAAATTGTTTAACTCTATATCACTGTTACATTTATGTGCATAACTAGTTGAAAATTGCCTCCTTACAACATAAGTACATAAGATATGCCATACTGGGTCAGACCAAGGGTCCATCAAGCCCAGCATCCTGCTTCCAACAGTGGCCAAACCAGATTACAAGTTTCTGGCAAGTACCCAAACATTAAATAGATCCCATGCTACTAATGCCAGCAATAAACAGTGGCTATAACCCTATTTTCTAACAGCAGTTTATGTACTTCTTCTCTAGGAGATTATCCAAGTCTTTTTTTAAACCCAGCTATACGAACTACCTTAACCACATTCTCTGGTAACAAATTCCAGAGCCTAATTGTGCATTTTTTATTGTGCTACTTGCTAACTTCATGGAGTGCCCCCTTTTTCACTTTTACCTGATTAAGACATTTCATGATTTTGTAGGCCTCTATACTTCCTACTGAAAACAGAACAAGCCGGACTGCTTCGACTCTAACAAAGAAACCACAAACTAGCAGAATCTTTCACCTCAGTCACACATTCAGAACACTGTAAAACCCTCACCAAATACAATTCAGAAACCATAAATTTGAATTGGAAATATGGAAAAAAAACCCCAAAAACCTAAACTTGAAATCCCAAGAAGATAGACTCTGCAGTGTAATAGTGGAAAAATAAACACATCACCATTGCCCAATCTCAGAAATTCAAACAAATGCATAGCATTGTTGTTTTAAAGCTCTGTGTTAATCATATTATTAATGTGCACAGACATTTAACCTAAAGTGAGTCTTGTTCAAACCTACTAAGTTTGAATTCAATATCTATTGATCTACTTAAATAGGCAACATGGAAGGAAATACACACCTAATAATAAAAAGCGTATAAAGTAAATATGTTCAGTTGGAGTTGTAAAACCCAATGCACTCACTATATTATCCTCTGAACAGGATAATCAAGGTAATCCATCAAGACTTGTAAAATGGAACAGCCAAGGTTACATTTCATTGCATTCTTGGCCATTCAATTATTCTGCTATATAAACTTGAAGAACAAATATCAAATTCAAGTTTTTTGACATTTTTAATTCTATCTGTTATATTCTTGGAAGCCTTCTGAACTCTAAAATTTAAGGTATTGATTCATCCTAATATTTTTGGCCAGTAGAGGAAAAATAATAGCGATATTTGCTTTTTAATAAATTATAACTGCTCTGAAAACAGAAATAAGGGCTGAAAAAAGTTCACCAAACATCTAAGAAATGATTTTCTGTTGCGGTCCCGGGCCGTGCCCCGGACCCTCCACCCACCTCGGGGACGGTCCGGGCCGCTATGGCGAGTGTTCGGCCTACAGAGGCCTGGCTGGCTTCAATCTGCGGCGCTCCTTCCTTGAGGGAGATGCCATCGATGCTTCGGAGCTAACACCGCCCCCTAGGCATGCGTGCGCGCAGGGGTTCAATACTTAAAGGGGCCAGCGCAGGAAAGCACTGCACCTCCCAGGGGTGACATCAGATGCTCTCAGGATATTTAAACCCTGCACCAACTCCACTCCTGGCTTGCAACGAGGTTCACTCTTCCTAGAGTTGCTAGTTGCTGTTTCTGGCTTCAGACTTCGGTTTTCATCCACTGGCTTCTGACTTCAGCTTTCGTTCACTGGCTTCTGACTTTAGCTTTCGTCCACTGGTTCCTGACTTCTGTTTTCGTCCAGGAGGTCTTGCCTAAGTCCAAGTGGCTCGAGTCCTCATGAGCTCCTCTCAGGGGGATCGTGGGCTTCCAGTGGTGAAGTTCCAGTTGGCCTCCTGGTTCCAGCTCTATTCTCCTCTATCCTCTGGAACTCCTCCTCCGACACCTGTCCACAGGAGACCGCTCGTAAGTCCAAGCAGCCCGGGTCCTCACGGACTCCTCCTGGGGGGACCTCGGGTCTCCAGTGGTGAAGATCCTCCTGGTCCCTGCCTGTGCTGCCTCCCGGCTTCAACATCCACTGTGGGCCTTCCCACAGTGCAACATCATCTGTCCTAGTCGGCTCAAGAGTCCACGAATCCAACAGTTTGCAAGGCCATGGGCCTAGCGGACCTGACTGGCCTTCAGGCTATCCCTAGGATTGACCAACGTTTGCAGCAGCAGCAGCACTGCCTGGAAGCCCTGACGGCAACAGTACAGAGACTGGCCAAAAGTCTGGATGCCACCCTGCGGCAATACCTCCTGCTCTGGTCTCCTTGCCTATTTCCGTACCGGCAACATCCAAACAACTGCTGGTGCCGCCCAGATACTCAGGGGAAGCAAAGAACAGTCGCAGATTCCTCAATCAGTGCTACATCCGGTTCACCCTGCTGCCGTCTCAGTTCCCAACTGATCTGGTGAAGACCAGTTATATTGTGTCCCTGCTAGACGGGAAGCCCCTGTCCTGGGCCTCCCCGTTATGGGAATGTAATGATCCCATTCTTGGAAACCTGGAACAGTTTGTCTCTGCCTTCCGACACATTTTTGACGAGCCTGCCCACAAACCCACAGCAGTTGCCGAGTTACTCCAATTGGGTCAAGGCACCCATTCCCTTGTGGAGTACGTGGTCAAATTCCACACGCTGGCCGCCGAACTAGACTGGAGGGACGACAGTCTTCATGGCATATTCCTGGAAGGAATGTCATCATGTCTCAAGGATGAGTTAGCGGCAAGAGACCTTCCGGATGACCTGGAGAGCCTGATTGACCTGGCAGGAAGGGTCGACCGTCGAATCCAACATCGCTTCTGTGAGGGGAGGTCCAGCCATAGATCCGGTAACTCGAGGCCTTCTTTTCCTCGACTGGTGCCCTCCTCTTCTGCTTCCACCAGCTCCCAAGGGGCAGAGCCCATGCAATTGGGGCATGGCCTGATCTTGCAGGAGAAGAAACGACGTCGCCGCACCCAGGGCTTGTGCCTATATTGTGGTAACAAGGGGCATTTCCTAGCCCAGTGCAATGAGCGGCCAGGAAATGCCAGAACCTAGGGCTCATCGGGGAGCTGATCCTAGGTAATACCGATTCTGCCTCCCTATGTACCATGCCGGTTACCCTCGTTTACCCCGGTGGTACTTTTGATACGCTGGCTTTGGTCAACTCTGGAGCAGGAGGGAACTTCATTCTCGTGGATCTCATCCGGCAATTACAGCTTGAGGTCCAACCCCGACTCCCTCCACTCCGAGTATCTTCGATCCATGGCACTCCTCTCCCGGGGAGCATCTCTACCTGTACCAAGCCATTGATTCTATGAACCAGCCTCCTACATACCGAGGAGATCTCGTTTCTCATTTTGGAGAGATCCATTCACCCTATCATCCTGGGCCTGCCCTCGCTTCAAAAGCGCTCCCCAGTTATCCATTGGGATACTCTTCAGATAGCATCTTGGAGCCCATCCTGTTTTGACTCTTGCCTGGTGACTATTCCTTGACCCAGTGTGCCACTTCTGACCACATCCGTGGCACTCCCGCCGCAATATATGGATTACTTGGATGTCTTCTTGAAGGAGAAGGCCAAACTCCTTCCGGAACATCGGCCCTTCGATTGTGCAATAAACTTGGTTCCCAGTACTACTCATCCCAAGGGGCGGGTTTACCCCTTGTCACTGCTTGAGACTCGTGCCATGTCTTCCTACATCCTGGAGAATTTGGACCGGGGCTTCATTCGGACTTCAAATTCCCCCGCTGGGGCTGGATTCTTCTTTGTTGCAAAGAAGGACGGGTCACTCAGACCCTGTATCGACTACTGTGGGTTCAACGCCATCACAAGTCGTGACAGGTACCCTTTGTCTTTGATTCCCGAGCTCCTAGACTGCTTGCAAGGAGCCAAGGTCTTCACCAAACTGGACCTCTGGGGCGCGTACAACCTGGTAAGGATACGAACAGTTGATGAATGGAAGACCACGTTCAACACGAGAGACGGGCACTATGAGTATCTGGTCATGCCCTTCGGCCTATGCAATGCCCCTGCGGTCTTTCAAAACCTTATGACTGAGGTGTTAAGGGACATGTTGCATACCTCTGTTATAGTATACCTTGAATATGTACTAATTTACTCAAAGGACCTGGCTACACACCGTATACATGTTTGACGAGTCCTGCAGAAGCTTCAAGACAATCGTCTCTTCACCAAGCTAGAGAAGTGTCAGTTCGAACAAGAATCTCTGCCCTTCCTTGGATATATCATCTCATCCATGGGCTTCCACATGGATCCAGATAAGGAAATGGCCATCAAGGATTGGCCTCAGCCGGTGAGGGTCAAGGCACTGCAACGCTTCCTTGGCTTCACCAACTTTTATTGCCAGTTCATACCCCATTACTCCCAGATGGTGGCTCCATTGACGGCCCTTACCAGGAAAGGGGATGATGCTAAGAACTGGTCCCCGGCGGCGCTATGTGCCTTCCAGGAGCTGAAGAAAGCCTTTCTTCAAGAGATCTATCTCCATCATCCAGATCCTCAGTGTCAATTTATTGTGGAGGTAGACAAATCCGACCTCACGGTGGGAGCCGTTCTGACCCAAATATCTCCTAAAGGCAAATCCTTGCCATGTTCCTACTTCTCTCGGAGGTTCTCACCCGGTGAGAGGAATTATGGCATGGGGACAAGGAGTTATTGGCCATTAAACTCACGTTTGAGGAATGGCACCAGTGGGTAGAGGGGGCTCAACATCTGTGATTGTTTACACGGACCTCAAGAACCTGGAGTTCCTGTGCCGGGCCCAACACCTTAATCCTCAACAGGCCCAATGGTCACTATTTTTTAGCAGGTTCAACTTCGTCCTTCGATACAGACCAGCTTCTAAGAACGTCCGGACGCCCTCTCTCACACTGCGGAAACAGAGGATAACCCCAATCCACCTCGATATATCCTCGATCCGGCCAAAGTCCTCCTTGCAGCATCAGAAGTAGTCCCTATGGGCAAGATGGTGGTACCTGCTCGCCTGCGCAAGAGAGTCCTGTCATGGGCTCTCGACTCATTGACCACAGGTCATTTGGGAGTAGCTCAAGCCTTGGGTCTTTTGACCGAATACTATTGGTGGCCTCGGGTCAAGAGAGATGTTCATACTTATGTCAGTTCCTGTCCCACCTGTGCTCGACAGAAGCCTCTGACTGGCCATTCCTGGGGACTCCTCCAACTTTTTCCCATTCCCACTGAGCCATGGACCCATTTGTCCACTGACTTCATAGTGGATTTACCTCCTTCTGAGGGGAAGACTGTGATATGGGTCATGGTCGATAGATTTTCGAAGATGGCCCATTTTGTGCCCCTCACTAAGTTACCAACAGTGCCAAAACTCACAAGTCTCTTCACCCAACACATCTTCCACATACACGAGCTTCCTCTCCATGTTGCCTCAGATTGAGGTCCGCAATTCACAGCTAAATACTGGAGAGCTCTCTGTAGAAAATTTGGGTCCAACTGGAATTTACGATGGCTTTCCATCCCCAAGGCAATGGCCAAGCAGACAGCACAAATCAGACCTTAAAGACCTTCCTCTGTGCCTTTGTGGGAGACCTCCAAGACGACTGGGTAGCCTTTTTGCCTTGGGCAAAGTTCTTCTACAACTGCCATAGGCATTCTGCTAGCAACATGTCTCCCTTCCAGTTGGTCTATGAGAAAAGCCTTAGACCTTCCTTGCCCTTGCCTCTGATGGTCCCATCCCCTGCATTGCAACTTACAGCATGACAGTTACGTGATCTTTAGAGATCCATCAGGTGAAGCTTTGTCAGACTGCCGCTACAGCGAAGAAATATGCAGACAGGCTATGACGTCCTGCTCCTGTCTTTCTCCTGGGAGATAAGGTGTGGTTGAGTACCAGGAACATCCAATTACGCATTCCCTCTATGTGTCTGGCTCCCAGATATATTGGCTTCCGTAGCGGAGCAAGTGGGTACAGTTTCCTACCGTCTACGCCTTCCATCCATCCTGAGGATCCACAACATCTTCCATGTATCTCTCCACAAACCCTTGATCCTGTCTGTGTTCCACGATAAGCCTCCTGAACCCACTACCACAACAGTTGAACAAGATGTCATCTATCAGGTGAAGGACGTGTTGGACGTGTGGTTCCACCATCGTAGATGGGAGTACCTCCTATCCTGGGAGGGTTATGGCCCTGAGGAGAATACGTGGGAGCCGGCCGCTAACATCCTGGACAAGACCCTCCTTCACCAGTTGCACTTGGACCACCCTACGAAGCCCAAGCCCCCGGGAAGGGGGCGTAGGAGGGGGGTACTGTTGTGGTCCCAGGCCATGCCCCGGTCCCTCCACCTACCTCGCGACGGTCCAGGCCACTAAGGCATCTGTTTTGCCTACACAGGCCTGCCTGGCTTCGATCCGCGACGCTCCCTCCTTGAGGGAGACGCCGTTGATGCTTCGGAGCTAGCCTCTGCCCCCTAGGCGCATGCGCGCGCAGGGGTTCGATACTTAAAGGGGCCAGTACAGGAAAGCACTGCACCGCCCAGGAGTGACATTAGACGCTCTCAGGGTATTTAAACTCTGCACCAACTCCACTCCTGGCCTTGCAATGAGGTTCACTCTTCCTAGAGTTGATAGTTGCTGTTTCTGGCTTCTGACTTCAGCTTTCGTCCACTGGCTTCTGACTTCGGCTTTTGTCCACTGGTTCCTGACTTTGGTTTTCGTCCAGGAGATCTCGCCTAAGTCCAAGCGGCTCAGGTCCTCACGAGCTCCTCTCGGGGGACCGTGGGCTTCCAGTGGTGAAGTTCCGGTTGGCCTCCTGGCTCCAGCTCTACTCTCCTCTATCCTCCTCCGACACCTGTCCACAGGAGACCACTCGTAATTCCAAGCGGCCCGGGTCCTCACGGGCTCCTCCTGGGGGGACCTCGGGTCTCCAGTGGTGAAGATCCTCCTGGTCCCTGCCTGTGCCATCTCCCAGCTTCGACATCCATTGTGGGCCTTCCCACAGTGCATCATCATCTGTCCTAGTCGGCTCAAGGGTCCACGAATCCAACATTTTCAAGATGCATATCATAAGCCATCATAAATACTCTACTTATGTCCTCAGTTCTACCCATATACCTGCTTCCTGAAATGATTCACATTGGCATGGTTCATGATTCTCACTCACTTCCTGCATTTCTGTTTTACTGTTCCTTCTTTTTTGGCCACCAGGTGTTGCCCTTATTGATGACCATGATTCCCCTTCCCCTACCCAACCACTGTTAATGCTACCTTTGTGGCAGCTCCAGCTCCTCATGACCCAAGGTGTGGAAGACCTGATTTGGAAATTAGGGGTGTGCATTCGGTCCCTACGTATTGGCAATCTGCAACGGATGTGCCAATATTCGTTGTATTCGTGGGGAAGCGAAAAGTATCGCGATTCCCCACGAATACAACGAATTTTCCCCAAATTATTCGGCCACCAATTTAAACAACTCTCCCACCCTCCTGATCCCCCCAAGACTTACCAAAACTCCCTGGTGGTCCAGCGGGGGGGATCCGGGATTCATCCCCTGCACTCTCACACCCTCGGTACGTTTCAAAATGGCACCGGTAGCCCCTGTGACATAGTAAGGGCAAGGCTATCGGTGCCATTTTGATTCCTGGCACCCGACGGCATGAGTGCAGGAGATCACTCCTGGACCCCCGCTGGACCCCCAGGGACTTTTGGCCAGCTTGGGGGGGCCTCCTGACCCCCACAAGCCTTGCCAAAAGTCCAGCAGGGGTCCGAGAGCGACCTCCTGCACTCGGGCCATATTGCCAGTATTCAAAATGGCGCCGGCGCTACCTTCACCCTCACTATGTCACAGGGGCCGACGGTCGGCCTCTGTGACATAGTGAGGGCGAAGGCTAGTGCCGGCGCCATTTTGAATATTGGCAGCCGCTAGCCTTTGCTCTCACTATGTCACAGGGGCCGACCGTCGGCCCCTGTGACATAGTGAGGGCAAAGGTAGCGCTGGCGCCATTTTGAATACTGGCAATACGGCCCGAGAGCAGGAGGTCATTCCGGACCCCCGCTGGACTTTTGGCAAGTCTTGTGGGGGTCAGGAGGCCCCCCCAAGCTGGCCAAAAGTCCCTGGGGGTCCAGCGGGGGTCCGGGAGCGATCTCCTGCACTCGTGCCATCAGGTGCCAAGAACCAAAATGGTGCCGATAGCCTTGCCCTTACTATGTCACAGGGGCTACTGGTGCCATTGGTCAGCCCCTGTCACATGGTAGGAGCACAAGATGGCACCAATGGCCATGTGACAGCGGCTGACCAATAGCCTCTGTGACATGGTAGCCTCTGTGACATGGTAGGTCAAAGGCTATCAGCGCCATTTTGAAACTGGTTCGAGGGTGTGAGAGTGCAGGGGATGGGTCCCGGACCCCCCGCTGGACCACCAGGGAGTTTTGGTAAGTCTTGGGGGGGTTCACGAGGGTGGGGGGTTGTAGTAAATTTAATTTTAGCCGGGGTACCGAATAGGATAGACATAAAACCGTATCGGGGCGCCTTACAGACGTATGGAACGTATTTGCCCCCCGACGAATACGTATCTCGAATGCAACGTATGGTGTCCCTCTGCACATCCCTATTGGAAATCAAACCAGGATACCCTCTAAATGACAACGTGCAGTGCTACCGCTGAACCACTGGTCCAGCCCAGGATAATCTCCTTTAAGCTCTTCTCCTGGCCAGTAAGAATTCTATTATGTCTACTCATCTTAACCCATTCAATATTCTCCTTTCCATAACCTGATCTCTTTCTTTTCACATTGTTCTTTGTGTCACATTTGATCATCAGCCACCTTCATCTTTTATAGCTATACTTAAAATACTTTCATCGTAAACTATACTGCTCCTTGCAATACTGTATATACATGTTTCAGTACTGAAAGAATGTATCCTTTCTTCCTCACTGTGTCTTGTGATCCAAGGAAACAGATTCCCTGTGTGGCTGAGATCATCACTTGGTTTTGAGTGTACCAGGAGTACTTTTAATTAAATTGGACAGTCTAAAAACTTAAAAAGAATTAAACATGCTTTGAAATGTATAAGTGAGAGGATGAAGGTCATCGCAGGCAACAGTGAAAATGTGTGATTCTTGCTACTGTTTTTGTGATATTAGCTTCATTACTCAGGACCACATCCCAGCTACTTTAATAAGAATGTACATCTCCCCCAGCCCCCTTTCCCCTCTTCCCTGGACAATCACATTCCCCTACAAACTAAACTGTTCACTTATTAATATTTCAATTTCCCAAAGCTGCTCCTTAAGAGTTGCAGGCTAAATACTGTTCATTCATTTCAGATTCAAGAGTAAGGTATCTAAATGTGAAATATACTCTCCACTTTAGTTAGACTTTTTAAGATGATTAAATTATGAATGTATATGAAAGATGCGTGAATGGACCATAGCCAGGACTGGAGCCATGATGATTGGCGCTACTGCAGACAGGTTCCAAACTTTCAATTATTCAACTCTTTTTGTGTCTGTTTTCAGGTGTCTAATATATGTGCATGTATTTTTCCTCCCAATCACTAAAGCTTGTTTTATATCACAACTATTTTAAGGAATGCTAATGGCATCTTTTTAATTTTACTTAGTGAGCCTGCATTAATTGCTGGTTGTGTCTCTTACAAAAAGCCAGATCTGGAAGGAAGTAGTTTTCCAAAATGGAAGAATTCTGGATCCTACAATTGCAGAAACATTTCAGAAAAGAAAGAAGAGAGGCTGAGAGAATGAGAATGGGAGAGGAGCAGGTGAAAGAAGAAGAGGGAAAACAGAGAGAGAGGAGGAGGAGCTGAAAGAGTCAAACAGAAGGAGGGAGCTATATAATAAGCAGTGCAGCAACAGAAGCAGGCAATGTTGTTCCTGCAATTTTTTAGACTCTTTTGAAGAAGCAGTCAATGTATAAAATCAGAAGTATAATTTATCCAGTACAAAAAATGTGCCAACAAACAATGTATAGGAGAGACCAAATAGGGGCTCCAAAACAGGTTAAACACTATTAATTCATTATATCTGACCTTAACATCAATACAAGCTCCATATTCAGAAGCATTCAGTTGGATAACGCAGAAATTATCCAGCTAAATGAATATTGGCCACTTATCCAGCTAAATTCTAGCCAAATAACTTTTATCCAGCTAAAATGGATATATCAGGAAGGTTCCAGAGAGCATAGGTGGGAGGAGCTGAGTTAGCCGGATAAGTTATTTGACTAAATCCAATATTCAGAATTAGCCAGATAATTTAACTAACTGGTTGGCCCGTACATCCGTCCTAAAGTTAGCCAGATAAACTTAACTGGATTACTTTAAAATAGTTGGATATATTATTCAGTGGCATGGCTGTGCTGCTGAATTTATATGCTAAGTTAGCCAGATAAGTTTATCCGTCTACCTAGCAGAGCCACACAGCAGCTGAATATAGAACTATCATAGCCCAATTTTTAATAAAGTGCTAAGCACATTGTTTTGTGCCTAATTTTAGGACCATAAAAACCAGGCTAAATTTAGGAATCTAAATTAAAATTTAAGGTCCCTATGTTTAATCCTCCTATCCCTGGTGAGTCTGGAGTAGTTCCTCTCCCAGCCACATAACTCTATGCATCTGTTTCAATATAAGTGTTTGGGGAAACAACTAGAGATGTGAATCGTGTGATCGATCGTCTTAACGATCGATTTCGGCTGGGGGGGGAGGGAATCGGATCGTGGCGGTTTTGTTTTTTTAAATATCGTGTAAATCGTAAATCGGGGGAGGGCGGGAAAACCGGCACACTAAAACATCCCTAAAACCCACCCCGACCCTTTAAAATAAATCCCCCACCCTCCCGAACCCCCCCAAAAATGTCTTAAATTACCTGGGGTCCAGTGGGGGGGTCCCGTTGTGATCTTCCACTCTCGGGCTACGAGTGCGTTGATAGAAAATGGCCCCGGCGCTACCTTTGCCCTGTCATATGACAGGGCAAAGGTAGCGCCGGCGCCATTTTGGTTCCTGTCCCCGACGTCACGAGCGTAGAAGATCGCTCCCGGACCCCCGCTGGACCCCCAGGGACTTTTGGCCAGCTTGGGGGGGCCTCCTGACCCCCACAAGACTTGCCAAAAGTCCAGCGGGGGTCCGGCCATATGGCCATATCGCAAAATGGCGCCAGCCGTACGGCAACACGATTCGAGTGCAGGAGGTCGTTCCCGGACCCCCGCTGGACTTTTGGCAAGTCTTGTGGGGGTCAGGAGGCCCCCCCAAGCTGGCCAAAAGTCCCTGGGGGTCCAGCGGGGGTCCGGGAGCGATCTTCTACGCTCGTGACGTCGGGGACAGGAACCAAAATGGCGCCGGCGCCATTTTCTAACAACGCACTCATGGCTCGAGAGTGGAAGATCACAACGGGACCCCCCCCCCACTGGACCCCAGGTAATTTAAGACATTTTGGGGGGGTTCGGGAGGGTGGGGGATTTATTTTAAAGGGTCGGGGTGGGTTTTAGGGATGTTTTAGTGTGCCGGTTTTCCCGCCCTCCCCCTCCCCTCCCCTTCCCCCGATTTACGATTTTTGACGATAAATCGGGGGAATTCCTATTAAATATCGCCTCTAACGATTTTTGACGATTTAAAATATATCGGACGATATTTTAAATTGTCAAAAAACGATTCACATCCCTAGAAACAACCCAGAGTGGCTTTCTGGGACCCAGTGAAGCGGACTTGAGTCAGCAGTGTACACTGGTTCTGCCTCTCCCCTAGAAATTGAACTGAGCTGGGGGTGGCAACTTGTTCGTACTTTCCTCACATACAGAGCAGAACACTGATCAATTCTGGCATCCCAGGGAAGGCAGAACAGAGCTGCATGTATTGGAACTGCTTATCTAGAGAAAGGATAGCCACATGAGCCAGATTTGGGTATTATGAGTTGTCATAATTGAGAAGGCCATTAATGGCCAAGACTGAAGAGACATAAGGTGAATGCCTGTTTGTCCCACTACTTCAGGTACTACTAGGTCTGTCAGCTTCCTGGCCAAGTTGCTGATTAGAATACTGGTTTACCACACTCCCCCCTCACCTCTGATGACCATACTAGGATAGGGGGAGGGTGTAAGACAGCAAATGAGGGGATGGTCAGGGGAAGCAGGGCCACATTAATTACATTGGTGGACATAGGTAGAATACTGAGGGAGTGAAGGATTTTACTCTCCAAGATGAAAGAGCAGTGGGCCTATCCCATTTTTTAGGTGCCTTCAAGTACTAAGTAGCTGCCCATGTTGCCTATGGTCACATGTGACTCAGGAGAAGTGAATGAAGGGATTGGAGGGAATCAGAGAGAAGGTGAAGAGAAGACCAAGAGAATGTGGTGGGAAGGCGGGAGGCCTTGGCATGGAGCAGAAAGGAGAAAGGAGGCTAGAGAGAGGGAGCCCCATTCTGTCTACCCTCCTTCTTACCTCAGTGACCCTACATCCACAGCCTCCAACAACTCGCAGTAATCCTTTGCCCTCCAGTGCTTTTTGAACTGTGCTAGAATTAGAATGGCTGAGGACTGAGCACTGCAGGAGGCTGGAGGTGAAGGATCACTGGGATAATTAAGCAGAAAATTGTTTGGCCATCTATGTTGTGTATGAGTGTGTGCATTTAGGAGAGTTTTCATTCCCTGCCCTCTCTCCAGCTTCACAGTTTCACCTCCTTAGGGTCTAGAAATTAAGTCCAAATCTAATTTTCTTCTTTCCTTCCTTAACCATGCAAGTACAGGTCTTCTCATCAAGTCACTTCCAGCTGCTTAAGGGGTAGAATGCTACTGGTGTGCTTAGTATCTTCATCTGTCTCCTTGGACATGGAAAGGTTGTCTGGTATTGTACTGCATGATCTTCACTTGTTTCCCTTTGGTATGGAATGGACGGATGTACAGCTAATGCCATATGAATTCCATTCTTTCTACCCTCCATACCCAATCCTCTCAGCTGTCCTTCTTCTATCCTTTTAAATAGTTAACTCAAAGACTGCCACACTACCCTTCGACTCAGGGACCACCTGTCTGCAGTCCCTGGGCAAAGGTTGGGGATCTGTTCTTCCAGTCCACTCACTGGCTAGCAGGGTTTCTGTTCCTTGTTATTTGGGGATTCCAGAGATTTCTCATTGTCAGAATCCTGTGAGACTCCTGGGTATTGTTTGGGGAGAGGGCATGGTGACCTTCTCCCTGGGGGCCCAGGATATGGAAGACCTGCCCCACTGTGATCTTTCTAGGAAGCAGATTAATGGTGGGGAGCCACTGCAGCATCTTATTGTTTTTCATACATTTTTGGGAAAGATAGTGTGGTTAGAAGACCCAGGAGTAAGAATTTGGGCTGCATAGAAAGAGGAATAACCAGTAAGAAAAAGAAGATCACAATGCCTTTGTGTAGGTTCTAGAGCCCATATTTCAGTTCTAGAGCCCATATCTCAAAATGGATAGAGAGAGGATGGAGGCAGCCCAGAGAAGGGAGATCAAAATAGTGTTGGGTCTCCATCAGAAGATTATGAGGAGAGGCTGAAGGATCTAAATATGTATACCCTGGAGGAGAGGAGATCCAGAGGAGAAATGATACAGACCTTCAGATACCTGGAAAGTTTTAATGATGAATGAGAGTCAAACCTTTTCCATTGGAAAGAAAGCAGAAGACTTAGGGGTCATAAAATGAAACTTGGGGGAGACAGCTCTGAACCAACATCAGGAAATCTTTCTTCATGGAGAGGTGAAGATGAAAACAATGAAGGAATTCAGTGGAGCACGGGATAAACACTGTGGATCCCTAAAGGCTAGAAATGAAGAAAAGGGTGCATGGGGGTTACTTACTGGTGCAGTAGTTACCACCCTTAACCCAAAGCATGGGATTACTAGCCTTAGTTAATAAGTCTTGATGCTTTGATGGAACTGCAACATTGCTCTCCACTTTGACGGCAGGGGAGAGGGGCGAGGGGGGGGAGAGGAATTGGATTCAGATGACAACCAACATGGGCCCTGACATTTATGGTCTGTGGTACTGATATGTAGACATAAGGGAGAAAGCACAGGACTGCTTCAATGGCAAAGGGAATGGTGAATAAAACGGAAAATGTCATAATGCCTCTGTATCGCTCCATGGTGAGACCGCACCTTGAATACTGTGTACAATTCTGGTCGCCGCATCTCAAAAAAGATATAATTGCGATGGAGAAGGTACAGAGAAGGGCAACCAAAATGATAAGGGGAATGAAACAGCTCCCCTAGGAGGAAAGACTAAAGAGGTTAGGACTTTTCAGCTTGGAGAAGAGACGGCTGAGGGGGGATATGATAGAGGTGTTTAAAATCATGAGAGGTCTAGAACGGGTAGATGTGAATCGGTTATTTTTCAGATAATAGAAAGACTAGGGGGCACTTCATGAAGTTCGCATGTGGCACATTTAAAACTAATTGGAGAAAGTTCTTTTTTCACTCAACGTACAATTAAACGCTGGAATTTGTTGCCAGAGGATGTGGTTAGTGCCGTTAGTATAGCTGTGTTTAAAAAAGGCTTGGATAAGTTCTTGGAGGAGAAGTCCATTACCTGCTATTAATTAAGTTGACTTAGAGAATAGCCACTGCTATTGCTAGCGACAGTAAAATGGAATAGACTTAGTTTTTGGGTACTTGCCAGTTTCTTATGGCCTGGATTGGAAACAGGATGCTGGGCTTGATGGACCCTTGGTCTGACCCAGTATGGCATGTTCTTATGTTTTTATGTTCCATAAGCAATGCACATAAGCAGCACTGTCTGAATTTTCAAGAAAGCTAATCACCCAGTAAAAATGAAACATGGGAGTAACCTATACAGCTTGGCAGATACTACCATAAGAAGCTTGCTGGTGGGACTGAATGGACCTTTTGGTCCTTTTCTGCCATCATTACTATGTAACTATGTAAAAGGGAGATAGAATCAAAGGCTGAAGATACATCAAGGAAAATTGCAATTATAGCATTACATCTATCCAGCTCCTGCAGGAAAAAAATGATAACTGACAAGAGCAAAGTCTCTGTGCTATTGATTTTCTCTCAGTCCACATAAGGAAAAATGCAGAATAAGGTTCTGACTCAGGAGATCATTAAACTAAGTGAGCACAGCCTTCTCCAAAACCTTACTTAATATAACCAGATTGGAGATCAGGTGATAGCTGAAGGCGAGTTTACTTTTTTTGGCACTGGCCTGATTAGGGCTTTTTTCAGATTATCTGAAAATCTACTTTCCTGCATTGACAGGAAAACTGCAAAACCTATGAAATCTCATTCTTGAGTAAATATCAAACTGAAAATGGACACGGGTCCAAAGGGCAAAAGGAATTCTTATTATGCTGCCTATAAGTTTCTCAACCTCTGTCTTTCTTACCTGTGTTTGAAATGTAGTTCTTGGGGCCTTTACTAACAACCCAGGGGTTATATTTATATTGCTGAAGCCCAGTCCCAGGCTCGATGCCAAAGCCTGGCCTGAGACTGGGTCCTATCGCCAAGACCCAGACCTTATGCCAAGACCCAGCTTGAGGTCAGGTGCCTTCACTGAGGTCCAGGCCTAGGTGAAGCCCAAAGCCAGGGCCCAGTATGAGGCCTTGTCCAGCCACTGAAATCCAGGCCTACACTCAGACCCAGGTGTGATGCTGTGGCCCAGTTTAAGGCCGGCTGTTATTGCTGAGGCCCAAGATGAAGACTTATGAAGTCTTATTTCTTCTTGCATTGGCATAAAATGATGTTGTCTTCTGGAAGAATGCACCACATTAACCACTGTTGCACCTTTATCTGGAGTGTACAGTGCCATTTTGATGTATGACCATTGAAATGTATGCCTGTACATCAATATGGAGCCATCCATGTCAGAGAAAGATGCCACATTGGCATCAATCTGGCATATCCTTCCAGGAGACAGTGTCATTTTTTTATGATCCAAGAAGAAAGAAGACATTGGAAGGCCTAGTTCTGGGCCTCCGGGCCTATATCTGGGCTTCAGCACAGGACCTAGCCTCAGGCCTGGTCTGGGCCTGGTTTTGAGCAACAGGACCTGGACACAAGCCTAGGCTTACACCTAGGCCTGGACCTTGACTATTGGACCCAGCCTCAGAATGGCCCCGGTGTCAGGCCTAAGCCTTAATGATTTGAACAGACCCTGACATTGGGCATTGGTCTAGGCTATGCCTTAGTGACAGGACACAGCTTTGGGCCTGCACCTTGACATCAGTAGCCAACCTCAGGCTGGGCCCTGGCATTGGGCCTGGCCTCAGTGATGGTACCTGTCCTCATGTTGGGCTCCAGCATGCGGCTTAGACCTTGGTGACAGAACTCAGCCTCAGGCTGGGCAACAATGTCAGGCCTGGGCATAGCCTTCACTTCAGCACTTGTCCTAGGTCTCAGTGACAAAATGAAAATATCCAAAACATTTTCAAATATTTTTCTTGTTGGCAATTTTTGGTTTGTTTCATATGTTTCATTTTACGCATTCATTTTAAACAAATTCACATCCGTAATGTCTCTGTTTCAATTAATGATGTAACTTCACTATAAGTATTGTGTGTGGTTCTGGTTAGCTTACACAATATCTAATAAGATATGGCAGAACTAGAAAAGATACAGATGAGTGAGATGATAAATATAAATATAGAATAGTTATTTACCTTTTCAAATATTTCTACGTCTAGGAGATATTCCATGAAACTAACAAGTAGTATTTTTTCTCTCAACATACAATCAAGCTGTGAAATTTGTTGCAGAACAATATGATCAAGGCATCTAGCATAGCAGGATTCATAATGGGTTGGACAAGTTCCTGGAGGACAGTCCATACATTATTAGCCAAGTAAATTTGGAAAAGCCATTGCTATCCCCGGGAGTAAGCAAAAAGAAATGGATCTACTCTTTGGGATCCTGTTGAGTGACCTGGATTGTTCCCTCTTGGAAACAGGATATTGAGCTCCTAGGACCTCTGGTCTGACCCAGAGTGGCACATCGTCTGCATTTTTCCTAATGTGGCCTGAGAGAAAATCATAGCACAGAGACTTTGCTCTTGTCAGTTATCATTTTTTTACTGCAGGAGATGGATAGATGTAATGCTATAATTACAATTTTCCTTGATGTATCTTCAGCCTTAATGAGCAGGAACTTGAGGTAGCATGAAAATTAATCTGTATACCAAGTGAAAGAGCACCAACTAGTTCAGGGGTGGCCAATTCCAGTACTCAAGCGCACAAATGGGTCTGGTTTTCAGGATATGCATGAGAGAGATTTGCGTGTTTTTCCTCCATTGTATGCAAATGTCTTTCATGTATGCTCATTATGAATATCCTGAAAACCAGGCCTGTTTGTGGCTCTATAGGACCAAAGTTGTCCACCCTTGCAATAATTCACAAAACTTATTTCAGATTTTGAAATGGCTTATTTTACATGAAGAGGGAGCAGTAATGAGGTTAAATATGACAGAAGCATACAGAATTATAAATCTGTAGAAATGTAAGCAATGACCTGTTCTTTATATAATTGATATATAAATAAGGTGCTATTTTTCTTATCTGAATGAGGAGGAGGAAGTATTGCTGCAGTATGTTAGGGATTTAAATAGCATGCAATCCACCATAAAATGTAGTGTGCAACAGAGTGTTGGTTGGGGGGGGGGGGGGGGTGTCAATCTCATTTCTAGATGTCAGAGCTGTAAGTCTACAATGAAGAGAAAGGCGCTGCTGCTGGGAGATTTAAATCTGCCAAATGTTGATTTGTTCATTTCATCTGCAAAAACAGAACTAGAGGTATCCTGAATTCCTTTCAAGGGGCACTGAACAGGAAAACAGGTAAGATAATACTAGATCTAGTATTTACAAATGTTGAAAGTTTGATTTTGTCTTTTTAACCTTGCTGTTTCCTCCTGTTTCTTTGGGCTTCCAACTCAAAGCAGAGTTAAGGCTGAGATCTAGCACCATGAGACTTCATTCACAACTATACAGTATACAGTATATTTATACAGTATATTTATACAGTATATAGTATATAGTATACTATATATAGTATATAGTATATTTATACAGTATATAGTATAGTATAGTATATAGTATATTTATATTTAAACTATACAGTATATAGTATATTTAGGAGTCCTCATGGATAAACAACTCAACTTCAAAAGCTTCATCAATAACACCACCAAGGACTGCTTTTTCAAACTCCAAGTCTTAAAACGACTCAGACCTCTCCTCCACTTCCACGACTTCCGTACAGTACTTCAGGCAATCATTTTCTCAAAGATAGACTATTGCAACTCACTTCTGATCGGCCTCCCTGCAAATACTATCAAGCCATTACAGATGGTACAAAATGCCGCTGCCAGGATTCTAACCAGATCCAAAAAATGGGACCACATCACCCCCATTCTGAAGATCCTCCATTGGCTCCCTATCAATTTCAGAATACTGTTCAAAGTTCTAACCATCACCCACAAAGCGATTTCCAACATCACACCTTTGGATCTCAAATTCCCTCTCAGATTGCACTTACCATCCAGGCCGGTAAGAGCAGCTTATAAAGACACCCTCCAGGTTCTCTTTCTAAAAACAACTTCAGGATTGAGAGCCCTCTCAGCGTCTGGTCCAAAACACTGGAATTCTCTCCCTCCAGACCTACGGCTAGAACACTGCCCGGTTACTTTTAAGAAAAGACTCAAAACCTGGTTGTACAATCAGGCCTTTTCCCATTCTGATAATCCTCTGAATTAAATTCCTCCCGTTCCCCAGCAGTATCACACCCTTCCTATTCATTTATATCTCCTTAGTCAAAAAAATTTCATGTCCAGATTTTGCCCCTCTACTTAGCTCCTGTTGCCTTCACTACGGTTCACATACCTATTCCTCACCCCACTAGCCGTTTATTATATTGTACAGTGACACCCTTATATGCCCCTCTGTTCCATGATTTCAATTTGGTGCAATACCTTAGCGTCAACCCCTAGTTTTCTGTTTCTTAGTTCAAGACCTAAGCCTAAGCCTCTGCGACCACGGATGTATTATATTTACTCTCTCTGGGACACTGTTTTCTGTACAAATGTTAAATGTTGTTCTGCTTGTTTGTTGGTTAATAAGATATTTATTATTAGTTCTTTGTAATTGTTCACATTCGAAGCTCTGTTAATGTTCTATGTAATTGCTTTCATTTACCGAAGCACTGTTTTTCTGTTCAATGTAAACCGAACTGATTTGTAAACCCTTACAAGAATTTCGGTATATAAAACTGTTAAATAAATAAATAAAATAAATATACAGTGAGCGGTTTTTACCCTTATTTTATATCCCCTCCTCACTTGCTTAGTGCAGTCATTGAAGTGTGAGTCTGTGTCCAGGATCCATGCACTAGAGCTCCCTCCAGAAATCTGCAATCATGCAATAGACAGTGCCACTTCACATATAACTTTCTGCATAGATAGGAGAGGCCTTCTAGCTGAAGGGCTGGGGAAGAATTAACGCTTCCACGCATACTTTTGAAGTTTCAGTCCGGGAAAAGTATCAACACAAATAACAAGTGCTGAGAACTTTTTCCCTTTAAAAATTGGTGTGCAGCCTATGGGTAAAAGTACCTACACACTTTACACCTCTACACACAGTTTGAAAGTTGCCCCATTTTATATTATAATGTATTGAATTATTGATTTATTTTTATATTGAATTTTATGAATTGTATTATCAATATGCTGTAAACTGCTTTGGTCAGGTAATGTAAAATGCTTTGGGATTAAAAAAGTAGGATATAAGTATAAATAGAAATTGAAACAGACTGACATCTACATCCTGTATTTGCTTGCAGATTTACCTTACTGCATTGGATGTTGCATTAAGAAGCAAGAAAATTGAACATTTCTTGCAAGTGGAGTTGAGAGATTACATAGTAGCACAGTAACTTATAACATAGTAAATAATAGATTAAAAAAAACAAACCATTGGCCCATCCATTCTGCCCAGTTAATCCCATCTACACTGTTAAGAATATATCCCAGGTGGTAGCCTTAAAAATGGATCATTTTTAGGATAACACTCTTTATTTATCCAAGCCAATTAATTGTTGTTATCTTTATTTTATATTCTCTGCCATCCTGAGTGGATAAGCTTATAATATTCCATATTTAATCAAACAGGACCTACTTGCTCTCTCTCCCTCTCCCTAACTACTCCCCCCTCCACATGGCTTACCACCAATCAGTGCAATACCTCAACAGCTACCAAAATTAGCAAGGTTTTTGACCAACCATATGTCCATCTATGTCTTCATGGCCTTGCTGTATGGTTCTTTGAAATCACCAACCTGCCCATTCAACCATTCGGTTTCTGGGGAGTTGTAGTCTGCTGATTCCCACCCAACTAATTTATGACTTATTATGTCACAAGTTTGTACTTCCTTTATGTGCATCTTGAGTTCTCCTTGTCACCTCGTCTCTTGCCTCTGCTCTCAACAAACTAAAATATGGGTTGTTTGTAACATTGCAACCTCATGAACTTGTTCCTACCACTGTTTTCTATATCTGTTCCAAACAACATGCTCAAATTCTTTCACAGTGCAAGTTTCTACCATCTCTGCTGGGAGTTTATTCCAGTATCAAAAACAAAAAGAGAGAAATAATCAGACAAATATAAAAAATACACATACTAAACTAAAAAGTACTGACTCTGATATCAGAACAAATACGCAGAAGGTGTAATATACTGCCTCATGTTGTGCAATGGGCCTCAAGCAGTTTCAGAGACCGGTGCTATTAATTCCTCATTCACCGATTCAGTATACTAAATTATAGTCCCAATATATTTTTTCAATATATGTTCACGAAAAATGTATGCCATTAAAAATTCTTACAAAAATATTTTTACTTTCACACTTATTTTGTAGAATGTCATAGCTCATAGAACTATATATGAGGTGTTTCATCAAACCCTGACACTGGCTAATGTTTAGGCGACCTTCTGTCACCTGTGTCAAGGGTTACCTCATCTAAAACAAATAAAGCAGAAAGTCAACTTAAACAACTTAATGAAAAATCATCTAGACAGTAAATCGGAAAAACGTTTCATAGACCACTCCCTTATAAACTTGCAAACAGTTCTCGTAATGGTACACATGTGCAAACGGAATCAGAACAGCAAACCACACTGAGTTTTAAACTGAAAACAAGTCCAATCAATTTCAGTCAACAACTACCAATCATAATATAAGTATGGCATCCAAGATGAGATTAACAAGCAGTCCAATCAGTCTCCTTATTGAGCTCATTCGGTTATACAGTCTTCAACCAATGTATCCAATGCTGCTCATTCCCAATCAAAAGGGTATCAATATTGCCTCCCCACCTACTAATATAAAGTTTCTCCAATACTACAAACTTAAGTGTTCAAAAATATGGGAAGTAGAAAGACGGGCAGATTTTATAACCTGCGCACATGGCCTACATTGTGCACGCTAGCCAGTACGCACAAATGTACACCTGATTTTATAACATGGGTGCGCAGCCGCCCCTTTTTCAAAGCCCCAGGACATACGTGCGTCCCGGGGCTCGCGTGTGTCACCGAGCCTATGCAAAATAGGCTCGGCGCGTGCATGAGCAAGTTTTCGGGGTTATGCGTGTAAGTTATGCGTGTAACCCTTTGAAAATCTGCCCCACAATGTTCAGTAAAGGTGCTTCCAATCGCTGGTGGGAAATAGTGCTATGGTGTTCAATCATTCAAACCCATAGTGTAGGCTTAGTTTTCCCAATACGCATCATATCACATAAACACCATAAAATGTAAACAATGCCAATACTTGCACAGAAAGTAAAAGACTGTATACGAAGATAAAGCTTGTAAGGATAGGACATCACTATCAAAAGATTGTGCGCACATGGAACAATATCAACACAGATGGTGCCCCCCCTGTCAAACCAATCATTGGCAGCATCGTACTGAATTCAGATCACTTTATCCCTAATGTTGGGAGCAAAGTAAAAGCAAATATAGATAATTCATAAAAGACATCATATAGACGTAAAATATCCCAATATCTATGAATGCTCTTTTGCACTCTAAAAATATGTGGTGAAAAAGATAAGGTGCAGACAGAATGGGTAGAACCCTGATGCTGTCCTATCATCTACCACCCTTTCAGTAAATATGTATTTTCTTATGTTTCCTCTGAAACTTCCTTTCTGCAATGTTAGACCATGACACTTTGTTTTTTAATTTCTTTTTATATAGAAAATGTTATCTTCCATACTATATTGAAGACTTTCAAATATTTGAACATGTCTATTCCATCTTCCCTTTCCCTTCTTTCTCCAGTTAGTAAATTATGATTGCCTTAAGCATCTTTTTGTAGGGTTAATAAATGTTTGCAGAAAACTAAGGAGGAAATGAATCAGAAGTTATTAGACCAAACTGAAGCATTCAGTCTTTTTATGAGTTACTATATTCTTTTGAGACTAACATATTTTCTTCTTCATCGCTCTAATAGCATCATATTTCTACTAAATCTATGGCAGTGTTAAAACTACCTGAACATTCATTTGAGAATACTATTTCTGATCCAAATATGCAAAGCATTTTCCCATAGTTGCAAAATGGGGGAAAAAAAAAAAACCTGTGGTAGATCTGGCCCATATTTTATACTTTTAGACATAATAATAAAAAGAGAAAATTATTTGAATTTGGAATAATTTACTTAAGCTCCATATTCAGAGGTTTAAAAACCTTAAATTGATTTTTATACCTCCTCTATCTGGCTACATTTTACACAAGTCATTATCTGAGTAAAATTTACCAAGATAAAATGAGGGAGGGACAGGAGTGTTCTGGAGGTGGCAGTGCCAATATTTGGTGCTACACTTAGCTATTCCTAACCAGGTAAGTCTGGTTGAAACATCGAGTATGACCAGAGTTACCTAGATAAGTTTTAGGGAGGTGCCTACACACCAGAAATATTTTTGGTCAGGTTTATTGTTTTGGGGTGGAAGAAGGGGGCTCTATAGCCTTGAAAGGGGCAGGAGGGATTCCCAGTCACTTCTGTCCTGCTAATGTCCCTTGAAAATGGTATAGACTGGCCTAAATTGTTTTTAGATTTCCAGGTGAATACACTGTGTAAAGTTATCCAGTTAACTTTACCAGGTAGTGTCATGCTCACCAGCTCACCAAATACAGATCTTAGTTGTGAAATGTGAAATTAAAAACTGTGGATCTGATGAACAGTGTTCTTTGAAGACATAAGAGGGCTGAGGTTAGTGCATGATAAAACCTAAGGGGTAGATTTTCAGAGCCCTGCTCGCCTAAATCCGCCCAAAACCGGGCGGATTTAGGCGAGCAGGGCCCTGCGCGCCGGGAAGCCTATTTTACATAGGCCTCCCGGCGCGCGCAGAGCCCCGGGACTCGCGTACGTCCCGGGGTTCTCGGGGGGGGGCGTGTCGGGGGGCGGGGCCGGAGCGCGCGGCGTTGCGGGGGCGTGTCGGCAGCGTTTTGGGGCGGGTACGGGGCGTGGCTACGGCCCGGGGGCGTGGCCGCGCCCTCCGTACCCGCCCCCAGGTCGCGGCCCGGCGCGCAGCAGGCCCGCTGGCGCGCGGGGATTTACGTCTCCCTCCGGGAGGCGTAAATCCCCCGACAAAGGTAAGGGGGGGTGTAGACAGGGCCGGGGGGGGGGGTTAGGTAGGGGAAGGGAGGGTAAGGTGAGGGGAGGGCAAAGGAAAGTTCCCTCCGAGGCCGCTCCGATTTCGGAGCGGCCTTGGAGGGAACGGGGGGAGGCAGCGCGGCTCGGCGCGCGCAGGCTATACAAAATCGATAGCCTTGCGCGCGCCGATCCAGGATTTTAGGGGTAGATTTTCAGACAAGCGCGAACAGCCTACTTTTGTTTGCGCTCCAGGCGCAAACAAAAGTACGCTGGATTTTAGTAGATACGCGCGTAGTCGCGCGTATCGGCTAAAATCCTGGATCGGCGCGCGCAAGGCTATCGATTTTGTATAGCCTGCGCGCGCCGAGCCGCGCTGCCTCCCCCCGTTCCCTCCAAGGCCGCTCCGAAATCGGAGCGGCCTCGGAGGGAACTTTCCTTTGCCCTCCCCTCACCTTACCCTCCCTTCCCCTACCTAACCCACCCACCCGGCCCTGTCTACACCCCCCCCTTACCTTTGTCGGGGGATTTACGCCTCCCGGAGGGAGACGTAAATCCCCGCGCGCCAGCGGGCCTGCTGCGCGCCGGGCCGCGACCTGGGGCGGGTACGGAGGGCGCGGCCACGCCCCCGGGCCGTAGCCACGCCCCGTACCCGCCCCGAAAACGCTGCCGACACGCCCCCGGAACGCCGCGACGACCGGGCCCCCCCCCCGACACGCCCCCGACACGCCCCCCTCCGAGAACCCCGGGACTTACGCGAGTCCCGGGGCTCTGCGCGCGCCGGGAGGCCTATGTAAAATAGGCTTCCCGGCGCGCAGGGCCCTGCTCGCGTAAATCCGCCCGGTTTTGGGCGGATTTACGCGAGCAGGGCTCTGAAAATCCGCCCCTTAGTGGATACGCGCGGCTCCGCGCGTATCTACTAAAATCCAGCGTACTTTTGTTTGCGCCTGGAGCGCAAACAAAAGTAGGCTGTTCGCGCTCGTCTGAAAATCTACCCCTAATAGTTTGCTACTGTATAAATGACCGCTGATCAGTGCTGTAAAATATTTTAAACCGTATATTTGCCTCTTGCACTTGCACCTGCAGTTGTGTATTCTACTGCATGGAGACTACCAAAGCATTTTCAAGTGATTTCTGGGTCTGTTTTTTAATACCACCAATACTATATGCAGCTCCTGACACATTGTGGTGTCTCAGTGCAACTGCAGAACAGAATACAAAAGCCTACCTTATAGTGGGAACTGAGATGTCCATTTTCAAATGACCACTGAGCAGTCCAGAAAACTGGCTAATTTAAACCAGTTATCTTTAGGAAACTTTTCAGCTAAACCTGACCAGCTAGGTTTTCAGTGACTGGCTAGATCTAGCACAGCTTTGTTGTGACCAAGGCTTGGATTTTCTAAAATCACAGGCCTTTGAGAATCGCGTGGTACCGGGGGCGAAGCTGGGGGGGGGTGGGCCTGCGAAAGCCGGCAGCGATAGCACCACCGTGGTGTTATCGCTGCTGGCTTTCGCAAACCAATAGCGCCACCGTGAAAGGTGGTGCTATTGGGCGCGTTACTGGCGGCGATAAGGGGTCTTACCTTCTCGCCGCCTGTGATGTCTCTGCCGCGTTCACCTCGATGCCACCCCGACTCCTCCCCTTCCGGTGCTGACGCCGCCCCGATCTAGGTATTGCATGCGAAAAGTCCCTTTTCGCATGCGATATCAATAGAAAATGACACCCTAAGTTTTTGGCACTCTGGTTGTTTTGGCATAGCAATTTGAAATTGTATTTCTAGTAGATTGCCTTCATTTTTTATTTTGACTAAGATTTGGGGAGGGTATTTTTCATCCGCCAGCATACAGCTAAAGTGGACTTGTGCGCTTAAGTCATCTTTGAAATGTCCCTGGCTGTGCCAGTATAAGCACACACGTACATGTAGGAAGTTGAACCTGCCTGTTAACCTGGCTGAGTAAAGGTGCAACTTTCTACATGTACATTTCCATATATAGTTTTAAAAATTGAGACTATGTGTTTAAGTGCTTATCCTGCCGCAGTTCTGCCCCACAAAATGCTTACTGTGAGAGTGTGAGAAAAATATGCAAATAATCAACTTATGTGTGTGTATGTTTTCCTCACACAACCCCCTGGATAATTTTCAAAAGCCAATTTACATGATCATACCAAGGTTTGTGTGCAGAAATCCTTTTGAAAATGAACACTTAAACTACCAGTTGAACTAAACAGTATAAGGTACAATAATAAATCAGAGTGCACATATCCCAATAATCTATATAAATGCATAAAGGAATAATTATTTTAAAAGCAAATTTACAAAAATCACCATTTTATTCCAAAAATGAATTAACATCCAAAACTGTCTTCAGTTTTCAATTATTCCTTTATACATTTATATCGATGAATTATACGATATGACAAAATACCACATGCACCTTTATTCAGTAAGGGGTAGATTTTCAGAGCCCTGCTCGCCTAAATCCGCCCAAAACCGGGCGGATTTAGGCGAGCAGGGCCCTGCGCGCCGGGAAGCCTATTTTACATAGGCCTCCCGGCGCGCGCAGAGCCCCGGGACTCGCGTACGTCCCGGGGTTCTCGGAGGGGGGCGTGTCGGGGGGCGGGGCCGGAGCGCGCGGCGTTGCGGGGGCGTGTCGGCAGCATTTTGGGGGCGGGTACGGGGCGTGGCTACGGCCCGGGGGCGTGGCCGCGCCCTCCGTACCCGCCCCCAGGTCGCGGCCCGGCGCGCAGCAGGCCCGCTGGCGCGCGGGGATTTACGTCTCCCTCCGGGAGGCGTAAATCCCCCGACAAAGGTAAGGGGGGGGTGTAGGCAGGGCCGGGGGGGGGGGTTAGGTAGGGGAAGGGAGGGTAAGGTGAGGGGAGGGCAAAGGAAAGTTCCCTCCGAGGCCGCTCCGATTTCGGAGCGGCCTTGGAGGGAACGGGGGGAGGCAGCGCGGCTCGGCGCGCGCAGGCTATACAAAATCGATAGCCTTGCGCGCGCCGATCCAGGATTTTAGGGGTAGATTTTCAGACAAGCGCGAACAGCCTACTTTTGTTTGCGCTCCAGGCGCAAACAAAAGTACGCTGGATTTTAGTAGATACGCGCGTAGTCGCGCGTATCGGCTAAAATCCTGGATCGGCGCGCGCAAGGCTATCGATTTTGTATAGCCTGCGCG
This sequence comes from Rhinatrema bivittatum, assembly GCF_901001135.1. NCBI lineage: Eukaryota > Metazoa > Chordata > Amphibia > Gymnophiona > Rhinatrematidae > Rhinatrema > Rhinatrema bivittatum. Next base: position 737,020,750 of record NC_042616.1, on the reverse strand, counting down.
CGCCGAGCCGCGCTGCCTCCCCCCGTTCCCTCCAAGGCCGCTCCGAAATCGGAGCGGCCTCGGAGGGAACTTTCCTTTGCCCTCCCCTCACCTTACCCTCCCTTCCCCTACCTAACCCACCCACCCGGCCCTGTCTACACCCCCCCCTTACCTTTGTCGGGGGATTTACGCCTCCCGGAGGGAGACGTAAATCCCCGCGCGCCAGCGGGCCTGCTGCGCGCCGGGCCGCGACCTGGGGGCGGGTACGGAGGGCGCGGCCACGCCCCCGGGCCGTAGCCACGCCCCGTACCCGCCCCGAAAACGCTGCCGACACGCCCCCGGAACGCCGCGACGACCGGGCCCGCCCCCCGACACGCCCCCGACACGCCCCCCTCCGAGAACCCCGGGACTTACGCGAGTCCCGGGGCTCTGCGCGCGCCGGGAGGCCTATGTAAAATAGGCTTCCCGGCGCGCAGGGCCCTGCTCGCGTAAATCCGCCCGGTTTTGGGCGGATTTACGCGAGCAGGGCTCTGAAAATCCGCCCCTTAGTGGATACGCGCGGCTCCGCGCGTATCTACTAAAATCCAGCGTACTTTTGTTTGCGCCTGGAGCGCAAACAAAAGTAGGCTGTTCGCGCTCGTCTGAAATCTACCCCTAATAGTTTGCTACTGTATAAATGACCGCTGATCAGTGCTGTAAAATATTTTAAACCGTATATTTGCCTCTTGCACTTGCACCTGCAGTTGTGTATTCTACTGCATGGAGACTACCAAAGCATTTTCAAGTGATTTCTGGGTCTGTTTTTTAATACCACCAATACTATATGCAGCTCCTGACACATTGTGGTGTCTCAGTGCAACTGCAGAACAGAATACAAAAGCCTACCTTATAGTGGGAACTGAGATGTCCATTTTCAAATGACCACTGAGCAGTCCAGAAAACTGGCTAATTTAAACCAGTTATCTTTAGGAAACTTTTCAGCTAAACCTGACCAGCTAGGTTTTCAGTGACTGGCTAGATCTAGCACAGCTTTGTTGTGACCAAGGCTTGGATTTTCTAAAATCACAGGCCTTTGAGAATCGCGTGGTACCGGGGGCGAAGCTGGGGGGGGGTGGGCCTGCGAAAGCCGGCAGCGATAGCACCACCGTGGTGTTATCGCTGCTGGCTTTCGCAAACCAATAGCGCCACCGTGAAAGGTGGTGCTATTGGGCGCGTTACTGGCGGCGATAAGGGGTCTTACCTTCTCGCCGCCTGTGATGTCTCTGCCGCGTTCACCTCGATGCCACCCCGACTCCTCCCCTTCCGGTGCTGACGCCGCCCCGATCTAGGTATTGCATGCGAAAAGTCCCTTTTCGCATGCGATATCAATAGAAAATGACACCCTAAGTTTTTGGCACTCTGGTTGTTTTGGCATAGCAATTTGAAATTGTATTTCTAGTAGATTGCCTTCATTTTTTATTTTGACTAAGATTTGGGGAGGGTATTTTTCATCCGCCAGCATACAGCTAAAGTGGACTTGTGCGCTTAAGTCATCTTTGAAATGTCCCTGGCTGTGCCAGTATAAGCACACACGTACATGTAGGAAGTTGAACCTGCCTGTTAACCTGGCTGAGTAAAGGTGCAACTTTCTACATGTACATTTCCATATATAGTTTTAAAAATTGAGACTATGTGTTTAAGTGCTTATCCTGCCGCAGTTCTGCCCCACAAAATGCTTACTGTGAGAGTGTGAGAAAAATATGCAAATAATCAACTTATGTGTGTGTATGTTTTCCTCACACAACCCCCTGGATAATTTTCAAAAGCCAATTTACATGATCATACCAAGGTTTGTGTGCAGAAATCCTTTTGAAAATGAACACTTAAACTACCAGTTGAACTAAACAGTATAAGGTACAATAATAAATCAGAGTGCACATATCCCAATAATCTATATAAATGCATAAAGGAATAATTATTTTAAAAGCAAATTTACAAAAATCACCATTTTATTCCAAAAATGAATTAACATCCAAAACTGTCTTCAGTTTTCAATTATTCCTTTATACATTTATATCGATGAATTATACGATATGACAAAATACCACATGCACCTTTATTCAGTAAGGGGTAGATTTTCAGAGCCCTGCTCGCCTAAATCCGCCCAAAACCGGGCGGATTTAGGCGAGCAGGGCCCTGCGCGCCGGGAAGCCTATTTTACATAGGCCTCCCGGCGCGCGCAGAGCCCCGGGACTCGCGTAAGTCCCGGGGTTCTCGGAGGGGGGCGTGTCGGGGGGCGGGCCCGGTCGTCGCGGCGTTCCGGGGGCGTGTCGGCAGCGTTTTGGGGGCGGGTACGGGGCGTGGCTACGGCCCGGGGGCGTGGCCGCGCCCTCCGTACCCGCCCCCAGGTCGCGGCCCGGCGCGCAGCAGGCCCGCTGGCGCGCGGGGCTTTACGTCTCCCTCCGGGAGGCGTAAATCCCCCGACAAAGGTAAGGGGGGGGGTGTAGACAGGGCCGGGCAGGTGGGTTAGGTAGGGGAAGGGAGGGGAAGGTGAGGGGAGGGCAAAGGAAAGTTCCCTCCAAGGCCGCTCCGATTTCGGAGCGGCCTTGGAGGGAACGGGGGGAGGCAGTGCGGCTCGGCGCGCGCAGGCTATACAAAATCGATAGCCTTGCGCGCGCCGATCCAGGATTTTAGTGGATACGCGCGGCTCCGCGCGTATCTACTAAAATCCAGCGTACTTTTGTTTGCGCCTGGAGCGCAAACAAAAGTAGGCTGTTCGCGCTCGTTTTAAAATCCGCCCCTAATAGAATAAACCACAAAAAAACTGCTTAGATCAAAAAGTGAATCCTCAAACAAGAGTGTTGCAATCAGTGGTCTGTGGGCAGCCCCACGGACCATCACTCTTACTTCTGGGCTGGTCTGAGTTCCAGCAGGACACCGCCAGCACATGAGGCAGGACACTGCTGATGATCTCGGCTGAGCCAACCGCTATTCCTTGCTGTTGCGAGACACATGGTGCACTCTCCCTAGGCATACATGAGCATCATTTTTCCTTCCTTAAAGGGACCACTGCAGGAAAGGCCCCACAGTCCCTAGAGATTACATCGTCAATACTGCCCTATAAAAGGGCAGACTTCCAACAGCAGCTTCCCTCAGCAACAGGTCTTTCTACTGCTTGTAGTGTGAGTTGCTTCAGGATTATTCTTCTCTAGTTCCTGTGATCTTTGTCTTCATTTCCAATGTCCTTGTCTTCTTAGCTTCAATTCCTGTTGTCTTCAGTTCCAACATCCTCATCTTCTTGTCTTCAGTTCCTGTTGTCTTCAGTTCCAGTGTCAATCTTCTTCTTCAGGGCTTCAGCTCTTCAGTTCATTTACATCTTCTTATCTGCCCACCTGTTCTGCTCCTTGCCTTCCTGCCCTGCCTATCCATCTCACCTTCCCTTCAGATGGATACCCAGTATTGACCTTGACCTGTCCCCTGAATAGTCTTGCCTACTGCCTGCCACTGCCCACTGCCTGATTTCTGGACACTCATGACCACTACCTGTCTCCATCCTTATCCTGTCACCTGATACACTCCCATCTAATCCTGCTCTGACTCAGCTACCTCAACATATCTCTCCACCAGCAGAGCTCCCCACCTAAGACCTGCTGGCCCCAGCACCCAAAGGTAACTTTGAGAAGATTAATGGTGTCTACTGGTCAGGATAAGGGATTTATTAAAAGGGAAGTCCCAAATGGTAGCAGAAAGAACCTTGTCTGTGAACAATGTAATCTTAGTGGAAAATAAGAAACACCCTTGAAATTTCATTAAAATAGCATAACTCGTCAGAGCAAAGATGAATAAAGACTGGGTATCCAGTCTATGTCTACATTATACCATTATGTCTACATTATATCATTCTTAATAAATCTGCCTTTATTATTCAGTTGTTCTCTGATGTTTAGTCAATAACGTGTAAAAGAAATTGTAACCCCCGAGCAGGATGGAACCCAAGTGCTGAATTCAGGGGCACAAAGAAAGAAAATAAGACCCTACCAGTTCTCCAAGATAGCTTCTACTACTGAGGTCCAGGGCTCTCTGTGGATGCAAGTATAGCTTCAAGTCTCTTTTGCATTCACCAATGTACACAGCCCTTTTCCCTGTCTCTGTGCAGCGCACTAATAATCTCCACAGTCTTTAACAGAAAATAATCACACTAAGAAGCGATGTGGTTTCCATCTTCTTTACTGAAAGATGATTAACTGACTGAAGAATCTTTACAGCACTTAGATTTTAAATAAAGTTGATGTACAATAATGAAGAAGAAAGATTAATACATTTGTGACCTCACTTTTCTAGTAAAGTCTTTGCATTCCTGGAAACCAATTCCTTAACAACTGATCGCCTTCTCTTTTCATTTACTCAAATTACAGAAAGTGTAACCCTTCTTCCAACTCCAAGATTTAACCCAATCTTCTCCCCACTGTAGACTGGTTAGAATTTAATCCCAAATTATTAATCAGAACACAGTAAGTCCTAGTTCTCATACCTCTCCTGTACCTCTCTTTAAATAGTTTAGATCTCCTTCTGAAAGTAACAAGTAGATATTCTCCTCTCAAGTGCAACACACTTGTCAGCAGCAAACACACAGGCCGTTATAGTACAGTGCGCCCGGCACCGGGAAAGTGCACAGAAAAGCAGTAAAAACTGCTTTTCTGTGCACCCGCCTCCTTTTCCCCGTTTCTACCGCACCACCTAATTTGAATACTGCATCGCGTGCACCGGCAGACTTTACTGAATTGGCCTGACAGTTCTTACACAATACCTTCAGATCCTTTCTTCTGGTAATGGACAGGGATCCATTCCTTTCTGGAACTTCCCAGATAAAAGACAACTCTTCACTCAATAGAATGGAAACTGATTATTTGGTATCAAGGGCACTCAATGCCGAAGAACAAAAATAAACTTCAATTCAACACAAGGGGAAAACAAAACCAGAGACAGGAAGGGTGGAAAAAAAACATCCTTGTCTTCAAAATGAGGAGATAGACACTGAAGAAAGACAACTCAAGGTTGAAACTCCTCTGTATCGGTCCCTGACTGATCTATCCACTGGAGGTGAGATAGAGAGCAGCAGATTCTTCCCTACCTCTTTATCTAGCCTTTCACAGGGATGCCCCAATCCTCTGTAAAGGGAAGGTTCTCACAGGTCTCCAAAAACTGGCTCAAAAAAGAGTAAAAACGGGCAAAAATAGATCAGTCTAACTGGCTGACCCACAAAGGGCAAAAAGCAAAACCCCTCTCCAATAAAATAACTTACCGAAGACAAATATATCCTGCCATCAGGAAATCTAATTAAAAGTCCACATAATAAGTGTTGTGCTTGGGGGTGGACCCTTGTCCTGGAGCATTGGAGAATGGCTCCCTGGTAGGGACCAGGAAGCAACTTCCCCCAGAGGGCGGAGCACTGGAGGAGACAGAAGCTAGGATGTGCTTCACCACTGGAAGCCCGAGGTCCCCCTGGGAGGAGCCCGTAGGGACCCGGGCTGCTGGGACTTAGGTGGGCCTTGCAGAGTCTCCTGGAAGGATGGAAGTCTGGCGTGCCCACAATCAGAAGGGGAGCACGGTCAGGTTCGAGACTGGAGGTCAGATGGAAAAAGGAGGATCAGGAGAGTGTAGGTGATGACAAGGCTAGGAACAGAGCCAGAATCTAGAGATGTGGTCAAGCAGGCAGAGGTCAGAGTCCGGCAATCAGTCCAAGGAGTAGTTAGCAAAGCAGAGGTCAGGTTCCGGAGGTCAGACGAGGTCACAGGCAGGCCAAGGTCAGAAGGCAGGCAGCAGGCAAGCAGGTCAAGGACCAGACTGGAGTCAGAAAGCAGGCAGGCGGGTCAAGGAGCAAGCCGAGGTCAGTACCAGAGAGACAGTCTGGAGGTACTACCTGGGGAGATGGACAGATGAACAGGAACAGAAGGATGCTAGAGTACTAGGATGCAGGAACAAGGCAGGAACAGAACTAGAACAGAAGGATCCTGGAACAAGACTTGGAACAAGACTGGAACAAGGTTTAGATGCAGTGACAATCTAGCAAGACACTAACCCGATTGCCAAGGCAAGGAAGTACAAGCAGGGACTTCCTTATATCAGAGAATCAATCAGGGCACGCCGCGGAGCTAGGACCCGTCACTGGCCCTACTAGAGGCCGGGCGGTCTGCGTGCGCATAGGGGCATGGCCAACACAGCTGAGGATGCTGAGCTCGGGCGTGAGGCCTGATGCTCAGTGGAAGTCCCGGTGACTGCCGCTGCAGGTGCTGAGGCCTGGAAGTACTTGCAGCTGCCGCTAGGGAGGCCGACCCTGGACCTACTGTGGAACCATGAAGGTGAGCAGGCCTGTGCGCGGGCCGGGCACGGACAGGGTGCGTAACAATAAGATGGTGCCTGTGGCTATAAAGGCTAAAGCAACACTATCTGAGTCTCCCACTTGGGGAGCAAAATCCAAACTTTTCTTCACTAAATCTCTCTGCACATCCCCAGCTAGTTAGTACATTCCTTTTGGCAAGGAAACCAGGGGTTTCTTACTAAAATATGCTAGTTTGTTTTAAAAAGGTGAATTGTAGACATTCAAACTCTATTGCATGTTCACTTTTATCATTCATAGGGGTGGAAGAGTACGTTAAAACCTTTGTGACCAATGGGTAATAATGAGCAGCATACAAATATAAAAGAAACAGATATGATACCTTTACCAGTTTTCTCTGTGAAACAAAGATTTAGGATCAGTAGTATAGAGAACATTTCCAATCTAAATAAAGAGCCTGGTCTTGATACAAGCGATGGTTGGATTCTGCATTTCCCTGTTGCATTGACTGTCCTACCAGAAGTTTATTTCTGAATGGAAGCAAGTGAAAGATGAAAGAATAGAGCTCAAAATGAATTGTTCATCCCAGTTTCCCATAACTACCTTCACCACCCAACTGCCACAGCAAATTTTCTCAAACTAGCTCAAATGCTTCTATTGTTTAACAAGGATAGTTTTTGGAATATGGACAAGAAAATTTTGGATTAGTGATTATATTTTAATTGGTTTCAAATCTTATAAGTATAGTGTGAAGAATGTGAATAAAACATTTTGAATAAAACTAGTAAATGTAAAGAAAGATATTGTCAGGGAGACTGGAAAAAGCAGTGGAGGATCAGGTGATCATTGCACTTTGGGCAGAGATAAAAAGTGGGATGGGGGAACAAGACAATTCCCTTGAGCTAAGAACATAAGATCATGCCATACTGGGTCAGACCAAGGGTCCATCAAGCCCAGCATCCTGTTTCCAACAGAGGCCAATCCAGGCCATAAGAACCTGGCAAGTACCCAAAAACTAAGTCTATTCCATGTTACCGTTGCTAGTAATAGCAGTGGCTATTTTCTAAGTCAACTTAATTAATAGCTGGTAATGGACTTCTCCTCCAAGAACTTATCCAATCCTTTTCTAAACCCAGCTACACTAACTGCACTAACCACATCCTCTGGCAACATATTCCAAAGTTTAATTGTGCAATGAATGAAAAAGAACTTTCTCCGATTAGTTTTAAATGTGCTACATGCTAACTTCATGGAATGTCCCCTAGTCTTTCTATTAGAGTAAATAACCGATTCATATTTACCCGTTCTAGACCTCTCATGATTTTAAACACCTCTATCATATCCCCCTCAGCCGTCTCTTCTCCAAGCTGAAAAGTCCTAACCTCTTTAGTCTTTCCTCAAAGGGGAGCTGTTCCATTCCCCTTATCATTTTGGTCGCCCTTCTCTGTACCTTCTCCATCACAATTATATCTTTTTTGAGATGCGGCAACCAGAATTGTATACAATATTCAAGGTGCGGTCTCACCATGGAGCGATACAGAGGCATTATGACATTTTCCGTTTTATTCACCATTCCCTTTCTAATAATTCCCAGCATTCTGTCTGCTTTTTTGACTGTCACAGCACACTGAATGTTATGGTTGAGTGTGTTTTGGTGGATCCTTAGGTGCTGTGGGAGATGACCACGCCCATGGGGAGGAACCCCATGAGGAGCCACAGGACTGGGCTAGAATCGTAATGCACAAAACACAGTTAGTTCTTTATTAAACAGCTTGAAGAGAGCCACCAGAGGTGGTAGTAGTGATGCAGTCTGGTAGTTGCATTCTCTGGGACCTCAGCAGAGGGAACCCTTCTCTCCTTGATGATGATAGGAGGTTCCGCAGCAGGTTTCCCAGCTAGGAGATACTGTGGATGAGATAGACTGAGAGTTAGAGTACTCACTAGGTGTTTGCTGTTGGTATGTGATTCCACCAGGTATGTTGAAGAAGGTACAGGCACCGAGGCAGGGAGAGCAGGTCCTCGAGGAGCGAGTGCCTGTTCCCTGTAAGGCACCTGAAATAAAGCAGAGGGCCCCCGAGGAGCGGTTACCCCAGTTAGCAGTTATTCTGAAGGGCAGAGAGAGAGCTTCCAGCGGCAGCACGGAAGTGGCAGAGTAGTGTAGACAAGAATGAATTTGAGTCCTTGCTAATTCAAAGAGCTAGCAAACTAGTGAAGGTAATATACCTGGATGGCGTGATGTCAGCATGAGGGAACACCCTCGAGGTTCACGCCAAGGGTGGCATAAAGATGTGGGGTGCGCAGGCGCGCACATCCTAGTAGGTACTTGGGAGGAGCAATGGTGGGAAGCCGCACCATAGTCATTCTGGGGAAGCTGGAGAGCTCGGCTTGTAGATGCCATGTGTTGAAGGCCATCTTCCACTCATCGCCAGATCGAATGCGAAGTAAGTTGTAGGCTCCTTTCAGATCCAGCTTGGAGAAAACTTTAGCTTCTTGTAGTCTGTCGAATAGCTCTGAAATCAGAGGCTGGGGATAACGATCCTTTATTGTTATTTCATTGAGACCCCTGTAATCTATATATGGACGTAATGTTCCGTCCTTTTTTCCCACAAAGAAAAAGCCTGCGCCAGCAGGGAACTTGGATCGTCTTATGAAGCCCTTTTGGAGGTTTTCCTGAATATATTCGGACATGGCTTTATTCTCTGACACTAACAGGGGGTACACCCTACCCTTGGGTGGCTCCGTACTAGGCTTCAGATTAATAGCGCAGTCATAAGGTCTGTGAGGCGGCAGTACATCTGCAGCTTCTTTTGAAAAGACATCTTGGAAAGATGCATATTGAAGTGGCAACCCCGGCATTACTGGGGTAGAAGGCTTGCAGGGTAATGGAGCTACCTCCATCAGGCATTTATCAAGGCAGTCTGGACCCCATCTTGACAATTCCAGTGTAGCCTAATTGAATTGAGGCATATGCTGCTGCAGCCATGGTAATCCCAGTACTGTAGGGTGCATAGCCTTCTCAGACCTGGCACGGAAACCCGGCCCGATGCCACAACCTGACCCTGAGGCTGGGTCCCGATGCCTGGGCCTTGGCCTCAGCTGGAGTCCAGATCCAGGCCTGCCACCTCGACCCATCCCCAAGACCAGGACCCAATTTGGGACCTCAGACCAGACCCAGGCCCAATGCCATAATCCAACCTGGAGGCCAGCTCCCGATGCCTAGGCCTGGGCCATGATCCAGTACCAAAACCACAACCTGACCAAGAGGCTGGGACTCAACACCTGGGCCTTAGCCTAGACCTTGGCCAAGCCCGCTGCCATGACCCACCCTGGAAACAGTTATGTGCCTGTTTAACAAATTTCACTGGCACACAAGCAGGCTTTCTTTGTATAAAAATCCCCGCTACTTTCCCATCAATAATCTACACATTCTGATGAAGTGATGTGTGAGGTTCGTTTTAACTCCCAAGGCACAAACAGTGTCCAGCATTTTGTGCCAACATTGGCATATACTATCTTTATGCCCAACATTTTGGGAATATCCCTGTATTGTGTATTCTAGAGGGCAGAATCTTAAAGACATTTTGGTGTGGCCTGTGATACCCCCTCTTGAACCTAGATTGTCAGTTGATGGAGCTGGGCATTACACTTGTGGATAGTGCTCGATGTGTGCAGCTACACTCCAGGAGTCCTCCTAGATTCACTCTCAGACACAGTACAAGGTGAAACTGAAAGATATCATAGACCATAACACATTTGGAATTATTTAAAATGTCTTTGCAAATTAAGTTATATTGGATGGACAAAAAAATCGATCAAAACTTGATTACATGAACATCGGAGCCATCTTAACAATTTGGTAAGGAGTGCTCCCATGGTCTCACATTATGAAGAGTACCAGTATACTTTCTAAGACTTATGCTAGGTGTTATTGAAGTGAGTTAGAACTCCCATGCTGGGTGATAATCTACAAATGCTGCTGAATTTAAAAGAAAAACAATGGATTTATAATTTTTTTTTCAAGCTTATTTATTGGGTTTTATAGACAATAAACATACAGGTTACAATACATTTCAAAGCACACATCAATAGCATGTCATTGTAGCAATGAAAACACTCACAATTACAAGTGAAACTTTGGAACTCAATGCTTTCAATGCTTCCAAATATTCCCCAGCCGAAACAATTACTGATATTTGAGTAACTTAATATCTTAACAACATGGCCGCATTTACATTTTCCAGTTTCTCAAGTTCTTACAATAACTGCTTAGATTATTTACTGGACATCAGACAGTCTTTTGAGTACAATGTACATTGCAAAGAAACAGGAACAGAAGTAAGCTCATAATGAGCAGCGCCCTAAATGCTAGGCCCTGATCTAATCTCTTTCCCAGAGGGCTACGCACCTTCATTCCACACTGAGGGTAAAATTCCAAAAGTGATTAGGACGCCCTCGGGGAAAGATAGTTTTGAAATTTAGACCATATACAAATCATCTTAGCATTTTTTTTGGAGAAGATCTGGCTATCGAATATTCAAAAGTAAAGAGATTTAACATCATTTGAACCCAATGTTCAACATGTGGCACCGGTTCTCCTACCCAGTAAGAATCACTTTTTTCACTATTAAGCTTGCTTTCTATATAAAACCAGAAGCACCTCTAACTGCTGATAGGAATACACCCTTATTGTTGTTGAATAACCATATGCTTGGGTCACTGGTAAATCTGTTTCCAAAATAATACTGCAATGTTGTCGGACCTGTTCCCAAAAGTTTTTATGTTAGAGGAGGTCCAGAAGTAGTGAAAATAGGTACCTACCTCTTGCTTACATTTATTACAGATATTTGATGGAGTAAGGTGAGCTTGAAATAATTTATCTGGAGTGCAGAAGACTTGCCTTTCCCGATGTAGTACATTCCCCATAAGAAAGGCGATATCTGAGAAACAGTCCCTAAATTCAGGAAAAGGTAAACAAAACTCTGACCAGCTTTGCCATTTATAGAACAAATAAACGAGCCCGTCTCCACTAGGCAAAGCATGTAATGTTTTTGAGAAATGAACTATGGAGGACCTTTCTTTCCTTTTGCAAGAAACTATGGTTATTAGGGCATTGGCATTGGAAGCATCTGAAAGTTGAAAAGCTGCATAGTGTTCTTTAATAAAATGACATACTTGAAAATGAGCGAAAAAATCATTAGAAGATAAGGAGAATTGATGTTGCAAGTCTTGGAAACTACATAGTTTGCCAGTCTGTAATAGAAAAAGTTGATAAATAAAGATTTATTTTATTTATTTAAATTCTTTTAATATACCGATGCTCAAGACCAGGTCTTATCGTACCGGTTTACAGTAAACTAGGGGGAACCAGTTAACAGAGCAAATAAAACAAAAGTTACATTATAACAGGGAATGTAGAACTAGGCTGTTAGAGAAAAAATAAGTTAAACAAATTCTAACAAAGTAACAGCGCATTACAATAGTCTGTCTTTGAGAATAGTATGGCTTGAAGGACCGAACGGTAGTCATGAAAGTGAAGGAGAGGTCTAAGTTGTTTTAATACCTGTAGTTTGTAAAAGCCTTCTTTGGTGGTGTTGTTGATGAATTTTTTAAAATTCATTCTGGAATCTAGGAAGGCTCCAAGGTCTCTCACTTGATTTACTAGAGGTATGTTAGTATTGGTGGCTAGTATGTTGTTACTCACAACTAATCCTATCCCCACAAGTCAGAAACCTGGGAGTTATACTAGATAACCAAATGAATTACAGATCTTTCATCAATAACATCATAAAGGATGGATTTTTCAAACTACAAGTCTTAAAAAGATTGAGACCCTTCCTCCATCTTCAAGATTTCCGATCAGTTTTACAAGCAATCATTCTCAGTAAAATCGACTACTGCAACTCACTACTACTTGGCCTCCCTGCTAACTCCACAAATCCTCTACAGATGTTGCAGAACGCAACAGCAAGGATTCTAACCAAGAAAAACAAAAGAGACATATAACACCCATCTTGAAAAATCTACACCTGCTTCCTATCAAATTCAGAATACTTTTCAAAGCACTCTCATCAATCCACAAGGCTATACATAACATCGCCCCACTCGAGCTCAAGATCCCTCTTCAACCTCACACCTCATCCAGACCAGTGAGACAAGCATACAGAAACAACCTACAGGTCCCACCGATGAAAACAGCATTAAGTAAAAGAGCTTTCTCCACTGCCGGTCCCAAACTTTGGAACTCTCTCCCATCAGACCTCAGACTAGTGCAATACCCTATTGTATTTAAGAAAAGACTCAAGACCTGGTTATTCAACCAAGCATTCTCCTAACTTCAGCTTTTATGTGTATTCCAACCTATGATCCCTTTCATTGGTAACCCCCAGAGAGCAATATTAAAAAACCCAGCCTTATGCCCAACACCCGTTCTTAACTCCAGCCTACATTAGGCCCCATATCTTTTACTTTATGTTGTTAACCCCAATTATTTTTATCCAAGTTCAATATACCTGTTTATTGTAAGATATCCTCTTGTCATGGTTATTGTTTAGAATGTAAACCGACTTGATTAGTAATTCTGTTTACTGGAAAATCGGTATATAAAAGTGCTAAATAAATAAATAAATCATTAGGGGAAATGATTAGCAGTTCGGTCTTGGACGTATTGAGAACGAGGCAGAGACTTGTGAGAAGGAGATTGATGGTGTGAAGGCAGCTGTTCCAGTAGTTTAGCATGTCGGAGACGGGTTCCTTGATGGGGATTAGGATCTGCACGTCGTCCGCATAGATGAAGTATGTGAGGTTGAGGTTATCGAGGAGTTGGCATAGGGGGAGAAGATATATGTTGAATAGGGTCGGTGAGAGCGAGGAACCTTGGGGAACTCCTTGTTTGGCGGCTACAGGGTGCGACTCCTTGTTAGTTATTTTTACTTTGTAGTATCTGTCGCTTAGAAAGGATTTTAGCCAGAGGAGAGCAGTACCTGAGATACCTATTTCCATGAGACGGTCGATGAGGATTGTGTGGTTCACTGTGTCGAACACTGCCGAGATGTCTAGCAGAGCTAGAAGATATGATTGGCCTTTGTCTAGACCCAACAGAATGTTGTCAGTTAATGAGAGTAGGAGAGTTTCTGTATTTCTGCGTTTCCTGAAACCGAATTGCGATGGGTATAGGATGTCGTGGGATTCGAGGTAGTCTGTGAGTCTAGTGTTGACCAGTTTTTCCATTAGCTTGGCTAAGAAAGGTAAGTTAGCGATAGGGCGAAAATTTGTGGGATTAGATGGGTCCAGGTTGGGTTATTTTAGTAAAGGTTTCAGCGAGGCTGTTTTCAAGGTGTCTGGGACTGTTCCGTTTGTGAGTGAACAGTTTATAATGTCGGCCAAATGTTTGGCGATGATGTTAGGAATTGTAAGAAGGAGTTTGGTTGGAATTTGATCTATTGGGTGCGATGAGGGCTTCATTTTCTTGATTAGATTCTATTTCCAGGGATGATGTAGTATCTAAAGATTCTAGGGACCGTTTGTGTGTCGATGGGGCGTGGTTTTGGTCCGGTGGAGGCTGGGAGTTGTGACTGGGGTTGGGAATGGGGTTGGAGGATGTTAGCGGGATAAGTAGATTTTTTATTTTGTTGTCGAAGAAGACTGCCAGCTTGGTGGATTTGTTTTGTGCTTCTTCTTCTGGGATGATAGGAGGAATAGGGGTGGTGAGTGTGGCAACATATGAGTAGAGTGTTTTTGGGTCGTATATGAAGCCATGTATTTTTTTGGCGTAGAAGTCTCTTTTGGTACGAAGAATAGTGGTCCTATAGTAGCTCATAGTGGTTTTGTAGGAGGCCCGTGCAGTATTAGTGGGGTTCTTCCGCCATTGTTGCTCTTTATGTTGAAGGTTTTGTTTAAGTGTTCTTAATTCTTGTGAGAACCAAGGTTTTTTGTTAGTACAGGCAGGATTAATATTTTTGGATGTCAAAGGGCATATTTTATCAGCTGCTGCGTGGGTGATGGTTAACCAAGAGTTCATGGCGGAGTCCGCATTTGTGAGGTCCAGGTTAGTTAGTTCCTTGGTGAGCGTGTTGCTGAGGGTTTCCATGGAGCATGTTTTTCTAAATTGGATCAGCCCTTTATCCTTCCACCTATGGAACACTGATTCACCCATCCCTGGAATGAAGATCCCATTGTCAGTAAGATTTAAGAATGGTGAAAGCCTCATAGGATGCCGAACCAGCTTTCAGATACAGAACCAGGCAGCCCTGCATGATGTCAGCAGAATCTGCTACTGTAATATATCCAGAAGCCATTTGTTATTTATTTGTAATAAATGATTTAATGAAGGCAATTTATACCACTCAATTAAATACTCTGAGGGAGTGTAATAGGATGTCCCTAGGACCCATTATTTAAGATAGTGCAGTAAACATGAAAGATTGTAAAGACTCAAAATAGGACATCCGAGGCCTCACTCTTCTACCGGTTTCATGAGAGCTTTCATAGAGATTCTCACCCATTTCCCCTTCCATAAAAAGGTTCGTAGTAACCTTTCCACTTCCTTGCAATCTCTATTAGTAAGCCATAAGGGTGCCATTTGAAGGATATAAAGCCATTTCGAGGGGATCATCATTTTGACAAGTTGCAGCTTTCCTATTAGAGACAATGGGAGACCGTTCCAGAGTGACTAACAAGGACTTAGACATACTCTAAAGGAGAGGTGTGATATTTGCTGTGTAAAAAGCATTCCATTTCACTGGAATTTTAACACCTAAATATCTCATAGATTCAGTTACCCACTTTAGGGGAAATTTACCCCTCCATCCTGATCACACATTGCCGCTCACATTGCTTCAAATTTGTCCTGGTTGACTTTTAGCCCAGCAAACTTTCCAAACTGAAACTGTAAATCTAATAAGACTGCAAGGGATTCCTGTGGATGAGTAAAAAAGATCAACATGTCATCTGCAAAGACAGCTGTTTTAAAAACTAAGGGTGATAAGTGCTCAAGATTAATGGAACTGAACCCCTTTATATTTGGGATACAATCAATTTTCCTCTAAAGGGGATCTATAGAAAGAATATATAGTAAGGGGAATAGACCCCTCATTTTAAGTTTACCTCTTCCCAACTTACAGCCATTAGAAATAATAACAGAAATGGGATCCCTGAAAAGTAAAACAATATATTGCAAAATCGCCCCCCGAAACCCATATTTCCCCAGGACAGAGAAAAGATAGACCAGGAAACCCAATCAAAAGCTTTTTTGGAATCAAATCCTACAGCTAAGGCTGGGATTTGTTTACTCTGACCAAGCTTCATAGCAGTGAACAATATAATAATATACAGACCAGCTGCCCTCCCCTTCACAAAACCCACCTGATTTTTCAAGATCACAAAGGGCAGAACCTCATTTAATCTATTTGCTAAGACTTTAGCAAGGATTTTGAGGACACAATTAAGAATGGAAATTGGTCTGAACAAAGATGGTAGGAGAGGATCTTTCCCGGGTTTTCCAAGGACCGTGATATGGGCTTTGCTAAAATCTTTGGGGAAATTGTCTATCCGGAGGGCATTATTGTAAAAGTTGGTCAAAGGATCTAATATTTGCACTCTCAGAATCTTATAAAAATCATATGAAAACCAATCAGGGCCCAGGGATTTCCCTGCTTTACTAGAGTTGTTTACTTGAAGGACTTCATAGCATTGGACGGGCCTATTCAGATACTCAAGATGCACTGATGATAGTTGTAGCAGGGATATATCAGCAAAGAAAATATCTTCTCTTCTCTCTCCTACCTAGAGGTCATCCTTATAAAGAGTTTCATTAAAGGTTTGGAAAAACCTTACTAATCTCTGGGTTGGAATTAACTATATCACCCTGAGTCTTTCTCATACAATTGATAATTGTTTTAGTTCAGGCCACCTGGACCATGTTGGCAAGATACTTCCCTGCTTTGTTTCCAAATCTGAAAAAATTAAGTTCTCCAATTTGCAGGGATTTATGAGCCCTGTTATGTAACAGGACATTGAGATATTCTAAAACCGAGAGGTAGGCTACCCGACATTGCTGCATGGGCATATCAGAAAGTTCTTTCTTTGCCCTTTATAGGTGGTGCTCCAATTCCAGAATAGAAGTGTTCATACTTTTGTTTCTCCTAATCAAATAAGATGTGATCTCCCCCCCGAAGCACTGTTTTGCTCATTTCCCAGAAAAGCTGAGGGGTTTCTAAGTGTTGATGGTTATGAGTTTTGAATTCCTCCATTTTTCCTTCCAGTATTGTTGAAAATAAATAACATTCTTTAAATAACACAGAAATTTCCATATATGCCCCCCTGGTCTTTGGTGAGGAAAGAGCAAAGCAACATAGACCATTGAATGGTTACATATCTGCTTGTGAAACCTTTAAGAATATTTCTCGGAAAAGTAAGATAAAATCAAGTCATAAAAGGGTTGGATGGGCTTTTGCTATATGGGTATACCCCTTCTCTTCTGGATAGAGCATGTGCCATATATCTAAAAGGTCCAATGAGACTGCACAGAAGAGCTACCCCTTTTCCTTTTTGATTGCCTGGTGAAAGACTTGGTGGGAGTTTATCAAGCAATGGACCGTGATGGCAATTAAAATTCCCTGTCACATATACCTTGCCTTGTTGACATAATAGCAGAAGGTGGACTATATGGATGAAAAATTTATGAAAATAATTATTGGGCACATATAGATTACATATGGTAACTTCTTCCCCATTCCAGCATCCTATCAGGAAAATATATCTATCCTCTGGATCCTGAATCATCTTATGGACTATAAAATTGGCATTTTTGCTTACCCAATATTGCTACTCAATATGCTACACAAATGCTCACCCACTCTCTTTTTAATTTCTGGCTCTCCTGCTCTGTGAGATGAGTTTCTTGCAGGCAAGCAATCATGGCCTTATGCCACTGAAGTTGTTGAAGAACCTTCTTTCTCTTAATGGGAGAATCTAAACCATTAACATTCCAAGAGATAATTCTATTCATCCTTTCCCTCCTGGATAAGGTTCTCAGTCTCGCAATATGAATTTCCTTCTATATGTGGGGGTCCCAGCCTAACCCGATCCTCTTTACCCTGAAAATTATATCTACCACATGAGTTAAAAAAATGCTTATCCCTTTGTAGGGAACAGGTAGGATTCTTGCCACACTCCCAGCCAGGCAAGAATCCTACCTGTTTCCTTACAAAGATGAAAATACCTTTCACCAAAACGTTGCTATTCACTCAAAACTTGAGTGCACAAATAATTATAAATGCTACATTAAAAAACTGGCAGTTGTTCATATCATTAGAGTTTATATTAACAAAATCATATAGAAATTTGCAAGAGAGTTCCATACCCTCAGTCCTTAACCCCCACCTCCCTGTTCCCTCTCCTTGCCTTCCACCACCACCTTCTTTGTAGTCCCTTTGAAAAAGAAGGGCTTGAAGTCATGTGGGATTCATGGCCAGGTGCTGCGCTCACGTTAGTGTATAAACAGGAAGTAGCAAACTCAACACAAATGGTACATAAAATCTTTACAATCTTTAAACTATTCCAATGCTCTGAGACATAATTGAAAAGATAAACATTTGTAACTATTTTCTTGGCCATCCCTTCCCTCCCTTCATTCCTTCTCCATTAGTGCCTTGTTCCAAAATGGCAGTTCTTACTTTTGCTGTTAGCTAGGTCTGCATCATTCCAGATTTCAACTCCTTGCCTCAACATGCCACTAATTCCAGCTTCGGAGGAGTTGCCCAGGGCCAGGAGAAACCTGGTCTACTGTGATACTAGGTTTATAACATCATAAAGGGACTCCTACTACAAAGTCCCCTCCTGGCAACCAACCACGCTCCTCAGGCATATATCAAAAGTTTGTGGACAATTCAGTCTGGCCCTCCGGGTTCTGTTTTCAAAGAGGAAGGGGACTCACCCTTCATTCTTTCGCACCTACTCCGGACATAGGCTCTGAAGAATGCTTCAGAACAGTGACTGGTAGTGACCCTAATTAGACTTGTGGGCTTCAGTTTTCTGTTGCAAAGATCTCTCAGGAATGCCACAGTAAAATGAGGTGTTGGGATACAGAGCATATGATCATGTCTAGAGGAGCACGTGGGTGAACGGGATGGCCAAGCTCATTATGAGGCCTGTGCACCTGCATTCCCTTCAATAATCATAAGAATGCATTTTCAAACTAGTGGGGATAGTATAAAATTCCACCAGGATTCGCAATATGCCCCTGCATCAGGAGATAGTATCTATATAATCTGGTGCTGCAATGGAAGGGCCACCTACTACAACATGCCCTGGAGTGCCCAGCTCATGCCGCACCAAAAGAGAGCTAGAAAAGGCTAAAGCCCAACTTAGATAAGAAATAAAAGGATTCCAGGAGGTTTATAAAAATGACCCTTAAGAGCAGGTCTCTTCAATCTTAGCTTCCCCTTCAACCTCCACCTCGATCCTCAGGGTAAATCACTCACAAATTGGTGGACATCAGCCACTGTCTCAAAAACCTTAGTTTGGCCTTTGTACCATATCTTAAGTTTTGCTGGATATAAAAGTGCAAATTTAATTTGTTTCTTGAAGAGAATATCACAGGTCTGTGAGAAGCGTTGATGGAGAGAGGAGACCCAGGCACTCTGTGGCCTTTATAGGAGACCTCCGTTTTTTCCTGTAAGCTTACATGATTAGATGTTTATAAGCAAAGTTCATTATTTTAATAATAATGATTCAAGGCCTTGCCTCTGCTCCCGTGTGGACTCCAAGACGGTTGCGCCCATTCAATCACTAAATGTTGGGCCACTTCAAGCAGATTTAATTCTTCTGGCAACCAGTACTCTAGCATAACTTTTAGGTTCTAATCTTCAATCGATTCTGGGATCCCCAAAAAGTGAAGAATCGATCACCTTGAACAAGATCATCCAATTTTTCTGTTTGCTCGGTGATAAGGTTTTACAAAGATGCCATCTTAGCCATGGTCGCCGTTGCGTCATCCTCCAGCAGACAAATTCTGTCCTCTGCTTGGTAGAGCCTTGGATTTAATTCAATCAATGTGTTCTGGACATGTGTAAGTTGTAAAGAAATTCCCGTTAGCTTTTCATCTAAAGCTGCCAGGTCTACAGATTTTATTTCAGAGAATACTGTCCTGATGATCATCTCCTTCTGCAGAGGTTGACCCTGGTGCCATTCTAAGCTCAGTTCCTCATGGTTTCTCCTTCTCATTTCTATTGCTGTTAGATGCCATCCCCAGTGGAGATGTCTGTATATATCGAACTATGGATATAAGCTTTGTCCACTCCGATTAGTATTAGTTCATGGTTCCTGTGTAATATAACCAATTATTAATCATGAAATGAGCGCAGACCCAGAGCACAGAAAGACACATCCACCTTAGCTCACCACATCACATGACCTCCATGGATTTATATTTTGTGCACTGTTAGTCCTTTGGATTTCAATGATCAGTTAGAATGGTATTCTTTGATCTTAACATACAACCATTTTTTCTGTGTTTCCTTGTCCCATTTTTTTTGGTCATTAAATAATGCTGTGTTTCTTTTTTACATCATTTCCATTTTCTCCAACATATAAGCATTTTGTCTGTCAGACGCCATGCGGACCACTCTTTTTCTGTTAGCCCATCAGGGTTGGTGACATCTGAGACTTATCTATGAGAAACAGCATACTTCAAAAGTCTCCCCTTGAAGCAGACAGTTTTGAAACATGGCATCATGTCTGGGCTTTTTCTTGGACACAGGTTTGTTCATAACTGGATAAGCCAAGTACAATTATTTTTTTTTTAAGATTTCAATGGATTATTTTTTATTATAAAATACATTTTAACATTTGATCTCATGCAAAAGCAATATAAAAATAGAAACTTTCCTGTCACTCTGAAGTCTAACAGTCCCACAAACCTACATTGGAAACTTCATCAAATTGGCGTTTACATGTTTTTTTTGCAGTTATCAAAATTCAAGAAAGGCATGTATGCTCTAATAGATTCAGAGAGGTTAATATTCAAAACTGGCTGGTTAAGTAACTTAGGCCTGGATTTATCAAAATGTGGTAAATATTGCATTTGATGGGAAAAGGGGTGTGTTTCATGGCAATAGGGAGTTTATTGCAATAACTTCCTACATATATGAGAGAGAGAGAGAGAGAAAGAGAGCACCTAGCTGCAATGTAACACCCTAGATAGCTATTTATATCTCTATGGGAGGCCCACCTAGTAACTCGAGGTGAGGTTTAGGTAGTAGTGTAGGGGTTAGGGGCCACGTTGACATTCAATGTGAGACGTACGAACAGAACAGTGCTCTCTTGTGAACATTTGATGACCCTTGGAATGAGGAATCTCACCTAAAGATGAGATTTGTGCAATGTTCTCTCAACCTAGCTTGATGTTACCCAGGTAGAGCGTCCATCAAGCTAGGTTGAGAGAACATTGCACAAATCTCATCTTTGGGTGAGTTTCCTCACTCTGAGGGTCATCAAATGTTCATAAGAGAGCACTGTTCTGTTTGTACGTCTCACATTGAATGTCAAAGTAGCCCCTAACCCCTACACTAATACCTAAACCTCACCTCGAGTTACTAGGTGGGCTTCCCATAGAGCTATAAATACCTATCTAGGGTGATGCCATTATAGCCAGGTTCTCTCTCTCTCTTTCTCTCTCTGAAAAAACATTATCATGAGTGATCAAGCTATCACATGGCTTAATGATCCTGAAAACATTAAAAGCCATGCAATAGGGCTTCAATAAACCCCTTCCTCCTCTTTTTCAGATTTACATCACACCATACAATATGGTGCTATTGCATGCATTAAAAGCATTTTCTCATGTACTAAGCCCTTAACACATTTTGATAAATGAGGGGGTTAGCTGGTTAGAACCTATCCAGCATAAGTTATAGGGGTGTGCATTCGTATTGAACATAAATGTAAAACGCTACTTATTATTTTTTTTAACTTAAAAAAGTGATGAGACATAAACGATCGGATTTCCAACTTATTCAACATAGCTATGTTGAATAAGTTGAAAATCGCGATTGTTGATCCAAAATAAAAATTTAAACCCCTCACCCTCCTTAATCCCCCCCCCCCAAAGACTTACCACAACTCCCTGGAGATCCAGCGAGGAGTGAGAACGCCATTTCTGAAATTCTTTGCGAGGAGCACGTGACGTCGGCGCCACATCGGAGTGACGCGGCATCACGTGATTCCCCGCGGGTTCGTGCCGGAACGCTCGTTCGGCCCAAAAGGAACTTTTGGCCAGCTTGGGGGGGTCAGGAGGCCCCCCCAAGCTGGCCAAAAGTTCCTTTTGGGCCGAACGAGGGTGCCGGAGGGAACTCGCGGGGAATCACGTGACGCCGCGTCACTCTGACGTGGCGCCGACGTCACGTGATTCCCCGCGGGGTCGCTTCCGGGATCCTCGTTCGGCCCAAAAGGAACTTTTGGCCAGCTTGGGGGGGGCCTCCTGACACCCCCAAGCTGGCCAAAAGTTCCTTTTGGGCCGAACAAGGGTGCCGGAGGGAACTCGCGGGGAATCATGTGACGCCGCGTCACTCTGACGTGGCGCCGACGTCACGTGATTCCCCGCGGGGTCGCTTCTGGGATCCTCGTTCGGCCCAAAAGGAACTTTTGGCCAGCTTGGGGGTGTCAGGAGGCCCCCCCAAGCTGGCCAAAAGTTCATTTTGGGCCGAACAAGGATCCCGGAAGCGACCCCCGCGGGGAATCACATGACGCCGCGTCACTCCGACGTGACGCCGACGTCACGTGCTCCTTGCAAAGTTGGTCAGAAATGGCGTCCTGACCCCGCTGGACCACCAGGGAGTTGTGGTAAGTCTTTGGGGGGGGGGGATTAAGGAGGGTGAGGGGTTTAAATTTTTATTTGCACATATGGACATATACTCAACTCATTGAATTCTGTTTATGTCCATATTGACCGCAAATGGGACCCCCTTTGGACATATGGACATATGAACTTAAACTTTTGCTCTGCACATCCCTAATAAGTTATGATGTACATTCAGTGGCACAACTATACTGCTGAATATACACTTAAAACTGAGTGCTTAGTTATATAAATCTAATCAGCTAAGTTTTGACCTGCTCTATGGCACATCTAGCTTAGCTGTACAATTTATGTGGCTAAGTCTAAATATCAGCAGTTGGCCGCATAAGTTATTTGGTTAACCCACTCCTTCCCAATCTGCCCACTGCCTGCCCAACACTTATGTGCTAACCTTTTAGCCATATACGGGACCCATATGGCTAAGTGGGAGCCACTGAACATGGGCGCATATTCAGCAGCCACTATTTAACTGCATAAGTCCTGCTTATCCATCTAAATAGCATTGAACGTGCTTTGAATATTTACCTCTCTGTGCTTGCTTATCCCATTTCTTGAGATCACTTTCTGTTTTGCCCTCCACCATGCTGTTCTATTTATCCACCACCCTTTCTGTGATGAAATTCTTTCTAATGTTACTCCTGAGTCTATTCTCCATAAATATTATTGTTGTTTTATCTTTATGCTTCAACATACATTTTTACAATATGGCAGTATTATGTTTTTGTCTTCATTTTTATTCCTTTTTTTGATCTTATACTATTGCAACTGTGAAGCTGTTTTTTTTAAAAAGAAAAATCTTGCACATTTTAGACATTAATTTCTACTAATTAGACAGATGGGATTCTATGTTTACTATTTATACAGGCAGAGAGATTGGCTGTGCTGATAAATCCATTTGCATTCATGCCATGCATAATTTTTCTAAGCATCTCAGCAGTATGCATCTAGGATGTCACATATTTTAAATATCATTCTTTGTTCATTCTTGTACTGCTGCCAATAGTCCCATCATTTAAAAAGTATAAATCCTGGCAAAAAAGAACCCCAAAAAACTTGCTAAGTTATTAGAAATATAGAACATTTTCTATAACTATTGATTGAATCTATAAGCCAAAAAATATTCTGACTTCAGAATCAAGAATTGGCTTTAATGTAAGTAGTCCATTCATGTGTCATTACAAATAACATTTATCTTCAATAACTGGATCTTTTGACCAGATCTTGTTATGGATTAGAAGACCAAATCCATTTAATGTCAGAATCCTAATTGACTTGCTTTTCTGAAATGTTTATGTAGAGAGCCTTATTGGGTCTTTACTAAAAGGAATATACTGTGTAGGTAGAAGAAAAGTACCTTTAGTTGTAATACAGTTCCCCCCCGTGAGCTGCTGTGTTGGTTGTTCCTTACTACTATAAAAAGGAGAAACATCTAGAGAGAGTGTGGATTTTTGAGCTGACCTTTGAGGATACAGGTTTGAGTCTTGCCTGCTCCTCCTTTTGTTCCTTTTATTTAAAAATAAGGTCTGGGTCAGATAGAAGAAAAGGTAAATCATCTGTTTTGAGAGCAAATTTTGAAAGCAAGGTAACTCATCTAATGTTTTGGAGCAAATTTTGTCTACTCTTCTTTCACGTTTTGTTGCTTTTGGAAGACTAGATTTTTATATTTTATCCAGCAACTGAATTTCCAAAAGTCTAAGGAATGTATTCACTGTTAGGAAGAAAGGAGTTTTTCAGGAGTCTCTCACCCAGAGAGATCCAAAGACAGATCAAAGGTTAACCTGAAGAGTGAATTCTCATTCAGTCCTGAGAAGTGGAAAAAACATGGAGGAAAGGAGAACTATAACACCTAACCTGTGTTCACCACCACATATCATCAAGATATATTGGAGGAGTTGAATAAGGAGTCTTAATCAAAGTCTGACAAGTGGGATCATGTTGTAGGCCATCTAAATTTAGTGAAGAATCCTATTCCACCAACTTTGAGAGAGAGCTCAAAAACTACCCCTGCAAATCGAAAGGGATGTGGAAACAGGCAAGTAAAATTAAAACATCATTAAAGAGTCACAGATTCTATAAATCTGAATTATATAATGGACTTCATGGAACAAAGGTTTGTATTTGGCAATCATTTCATTTCTGCATTAACAGTAAAGTTATGTTGCAGCCACACTCATTGGCCAGCATGATTTTTACTTTACATGTTAAAGATTGTTAATACAATGCTGAAGGCCTTGGAGATCAGCCTACTCCACAGTCTCTGCCGCCCCCATAGAATCCTGGAACTAGAGGGACTTAAGGACAGTATAGGATGTTCAGAAAGCTTAAGCCCTTGAAATTATAAGTGGATTGTAGATTCCTCAGTGAGGCCCTAGGCTGAGGGGTTACATTTATACTACTTCCCCAATATATTATTTTATATGGGTTACCTAGTGTTCATATCAGATGGATATAGGGGCTTAACATCTGGAAGGAAAATATCAGTTAATTTCAATTAAGACATAGTCAAAGATTTCTAGGGATTCATTAAAAAATTTATTTTAAAAAACAGAGCACATAAAAATACAAAGAAACCATGCACAAGAATTATAAATACAATGCCATACAGAGATCTGTACTTGGACTGGTGTTTTTCAATATATTTATAAATGATCTAGAAAGGAATATGATGAGGTAATCAAACTTGCAGATGATACAAAGTTATTCAGAGTAGTTAAATCACAAGCAGATTGTGACAAATTGCAGGATGATCTTGCAAGTCTAGAAAATTGGGCATCCAAATGGCAGATGAAATTTAATGTAGACAAGATGCATGTAGGGAAAAATTATCCATACTGTAATTACATGACGTTAGGTTCCATTTTAGGAGCTACCACCCAGGAAAAAGATCTAGGTGTCATAGTGGATAATACATTGAAATCATTGCTCAGTATGCTGTGGAAGTCAAAAAAGCAAACAGAATGTTAGGAATTATTAGGAAGGGAATGGTGAATAAAACAGAAAATGTCATAACGCCGCTGTATTTCTCCATGGTGAGACCATACCTTGAGTACTGTGTAGAATTCTGGTCACCACATCTCAAAAAAGATATAGTTGTTGTGGGAGTCTCAGTTTAGTGGACCCTTGGGCCGACCTGCTGGAGACTGGGAATAGATGGTCATTGTCTCTAATGAATAGCAGGCTGGGAGACGTAGATGCTCTTCACCCTGGAAGCTGGTACTCCCCCGGGAGGAGCCCGTAGGAGCCCAACCGCTGGAACTTAGGTGGCTTCACCCTTGGAAGCTGAAGCCCCCCCCCCCCAGGAGGAGCCTGTAGGGGCCCGGCCGCTGGGACTTAAGCGGGTCGTGGATCAGGACAGGTAACTGGAACCAGACTAGGACAGTAGCAATAATGTAACTGGGTTCGGGTTCTGGAACCAGGCAGGAACTATAGCAAGACTCAAGTACTGGAACCAGGCAAGAACTGTAGCAGGTAAACAGGAACCAAGCAGGTACTGTAGCAGGCAGGCAGGGACCAAGCAGGTACTGTAGCAAGCAGACAGGAACCAAGCAGGTACTGTAGCAAGCAGACAGGAACCAAGCAGGTACTGTAGCAGGCAGGCAGGGACCAAGCAGGTACTGTAGCAAGCAGACAGGAACCAAGCAGGTACTGTAGCAAGCAGACAGGAACCAAGCAGGTACTGTAGCAGGCAGGCAGGGACCAAGCAGGTACTGTAGCAAGCAGACAGGAACCAAGCAGGTACTGTAGCAGGCAGGCAGGGACCAAGCAGGTACTGTAGCAAGCAGACAGGAACCAAGCAGGTACTGTAGCAGGTAAACAGGAACCAAGCAGGTACTGTAGCAAGCAGACAGGAACCAAGCAGGTACTGTAGCAGGCAGGCTGGGACCAAGCAGGTACTGTAGTAGGAAGGCAGGAACCAAGCAGGTACTGTAGCAGGCAGGCAGGGACCAA
Organism: Rhinatrema bivittatum; assembly: GCF_901001135.1. Lineage (NCBI taxonomy): Eukaryota > Metazoa > Chordata > Amphibia > Gymnophiona > Rhinatrematidae > Rhinatrema > Rhinatrema bivittatum. The sequence goes on along the minus strand of NC_042616.1, from coordinate 736,994,654 downwards.
GCAGGTACTGTAGCAGGCAGGCAGGAACCAAGCAAGTGCTGTAGCAGGAACGGAGCGACGAAGCCAAGCGAGTCACTCCGGGGCACAGCGCAACAGGAAACCAGGAAGCTAACCTGTTGCAAGGCGAGGACTGGATGGCCATGGCCGGCTTATCAAGGCTGCGGCATTTGATGTCAGGAACTGGGCGGGGTCACCACTGGCGGGAAACGGGCTAGAAAGGTGCCCAAGAGGCGCGCGCGCACGCACCTAGGAGCAGGACATCCTCAGGCACCTTTGCGGCGGCGCAGCCCTAGCGGGGCTGCGCCGCCAAACAGGCCACAAGCCAGGGCTCCGGAGGCGGGAGCAGGTCCAGAAACAAGGAGGTAAGGGCCGGGCTGCGGTGCTCGTGGCCAGGACCGCAACACATAGTTGCAATGGAGAAGGTACAGAGAAGGCCAACCAAAATGATAAAGGGGATGGAACAGCTCCCCTATGAGGAAAGGCTGAAGAGGTTAGGGCTCTTTAGCTTGGAGAAGAGACGGCTGAGGAGGGATATGAGAGAGGTCTTTAAGATCATGAGAGGTCTGGAACGGGTAGATATTTATTTATTTATTTGAATTTTTTATATACCGATATTCCTATAAAGAATATAGATCACACCGGTTTACAAAGAACTAAACTTTCGCTAGGAGGCGATACATTAAACAGTGAACATAATCCATTGAACAATTAGAAACAATTGGAATTAAGAAACAACAGCAAATCTAGAGCCAAAAAAAAAAAATTGTGAATCAATCATAAAATAAATAAATAAAATGAATGAAGCGAAAAAACATATAGTACATTATATGAATTATATATGAATTGGTTATTTACTCTTTCGGATAATAGAAGGACTAGGGGACAAGTAGTACATTTATTCAACGCACAATTAACTTTTGGAAATTGTTGCCAGAGAATGTGGTAAGTGCAGTTGGGTTTTAAAAAGGTTTGAACTTATAGAATAGCCACTGCTTATACTGGCATTAGTAGCATGGGATCTACTTAGTGTTTGGGTACTTGCCAGGAACTTGTAGCCTGGATTGGCCACTGTTGGAAACAGGATGCTGGGCTTGATGAACCCTTGATCTGACCCAGTATGGCAAGTTCATATGTTCTTATATTCTTATACTCTTAAAGAAACAATTATGAATATTGACTTATTCCATATATTCATGATTCTTTGTGAGCTGTGATACATTTTATTGGACCAAGGTAAGAATTATCCAGAGAAAATCAAAATATCTAAAAATATGTGGACTTTGAGGATTCAGAAGAGTCCTGTATGGTCTTTTATATTTCTGTTCTTCACCATCTTTGGATAATTTGTACACTGATCTAATAAAAGGTATCACAAAGTATAAAGAATCCAGAATATTGTTTTGGCAAGTCTGTTTCCTCCTTTTCCTTTTTTGAGCTTCTAGCTTAATTGTAATTTACTTCAACTGGACTAAAATGATATAAGCCTTAATTCTTAACTGCCCAGTTATTTTTTCCCTATTTTTATAAGGGATGTGCTTTTGTTTGAAATGAATGGGTAAAATATAATAAATGTGCCCATATTTGTTTCAGTTGTGGCCCCCAAAATGACGAGGTGGTTCCACAAATGTAACAAATCTCCCATTCATTTATGTTTCTCATTTATTGTTATCGCCCATTGAAGTCTATGTTTGTGTACTGCTAGAAAAAAAACACTGGTAATTATAGCAACCAGTTCTTTCTTGGTGACTATACCACCTTGTCAGAGCCATATCAGAGATGAGGCAGGACAACTGGGCAAGAAGACAACCAAGAAGACAAATCATGGCGCATCATCTTTTTAACTAGCTTAGAATAGTTATCCAAATCAAGTAATTTTGATGTTCTTCCACTGTAAATTCTTAGCATGTCCAAGAAGCTCTTTATTTCTTCTCTAGCTATTGGCAGAAAAGGATGTGCTACTAGAAACTTTCACAGAGCTTACAAACTTTGGGATCTTGCACTGTTAAAGGCTGCTTCTGCTCTTCTCTGTGCTGCAGTGGTCTCACAAACTCACTGTGCCTGAAAAAGAGGCTGTGCACAGCTTTTAGAAACATATAGAAACATAGAAACATAGAAATGACGGCAGAAGAAGACCAAACGGCCCATCCAGTCTGCCCAGCAAGCTTCACACATTTTTTCTCTCATACTTATCTGTTTCTTTTAGCTCTTGGTTCTATTTCCCTTCCTCCCCCACCATTAATGTAGAGAGCAGTGATGGAGCTGCATCCAAGTGAAATATCAAGCTTGATTAGTTAGGGGGTAGTAGGGGTAGTAACCGCCGCAATAAGCAAGCTACACCCATGCTTATTTGTTTTAACCCAGACTATGTTATACAGCCCTTATTGGTTGTTTTTCTTCTCCCCTGCCGTTGAAGCAGAGAGCTATGCTGGATATGCCTCGAAAGTGAAGTATCAGGCACATTTGGTTTGGGGTAGTAACCGCCGTAACAAGCCAGCTACTCCCCGCTTTGTGAGTGTGAATCCTTTTTTCTTCTCCCCTGCCGTTGAAGCTATGCTGGGTATGCGTGAAGTATCAGTTTTTCTTCTCCCCTGCCGTTGGAGCAGAGAACTATGCTGGATGTGCATCGAAAGTGAAGTATCAGGCACATTTGGTTTGGGGTAGTAACCGCCGTAACAAGCCAGCTACTCCCAGCTTTGTGAGTGCAAATCCTTTTTTCCACATTTCCTCTTGCTGTTGAAGCTTAGAGTGATGTTGGAGTCACAGTAACCATGTGTATGTTTATTGAATAAGGGTATTGTGTCCAGGCAGTAGCCATCATTCTGGCGAGTCACCCACTCTTCATTGGCGGCCTCTTGACTTTATGGATCCACAGTGTTTATCCCACGCACCTTTGAAGTCCTTCACAGTTCTGGTCTTCACCACTTCCTCCGGAAGGGCATTCCAGGCATCCACCACCCTCTCCGTGAAGAAATACTTCCTGACATTGGTTCTGAATCTTCCTCCCTGGAGCTTCAAATCGTGACCCCTGGTTCTGCTGATTTTTTTCTTATGGTAAAGGTTTGTCGTTGCCTTTGGATCATTAAAACCTTTCAAGTATCTGAAAGTCTGTATCATATCTCCTCTGCTCCTCCTTTCCTCCAGGGTGTACATATTTAGATTCTTCAATCTCTCCTCGTACGTCATCCGATGAAGATCCTCCACCTTCCTGGTCGCCCTTCTCTGTACCGCTTCCATCTTGTCTTTGTCTTTTTGTAGATACGGTCTCCAGAACTGAACACAGTACTCCAGGTGAGGCCTCACCAAGGACCTGTACAAGGGAATAATCACTTCCCTTTTCTTACTTGATATTCCTCTCTCTATGCAGCCCAGCATTCTTCTGGCTTTTGCTATCGCCTTGTCGCATTGTTTCGCAGACTTCATATCATTAGACACTATCACCCCAAGGTCCCTCTCCTGCTCCGTGCACATCAGCCTTTCCCCCCCCATCGAATACAGTTCATTCGGATTTCCACTCCCCATATGCATGACTTTGCACTTCTTGGCATTGAATCTCAGCTGCCATATCTTCGACCACTCTTCCAGTTTCCTTAGATCCCGTCTCATTCCACTCCTTCCGGCGTGTCCACTCTGTTGCAGATCTTAGTGTCATCCGCAAAAAGACAAACCTTACCTTCTATCCCGTCCGCAATGTCGCTCACAAAGATATTGAACAGGACCGGTCCCAATACCGATCCTTGCGGTACACCACTTAAAACCGCTCTCTCTTCAGAGAAGGTTCCATTTACCATCACACATTGTCTTCTGTCCGTCAACCAATTTGCAATCCAGGTCACCACCTCGGCACTCACTCCCAAGCTTCTCGTTTTATTGACCAGTCTCCTGTGCGGAACCGTATCAAAAGCTTTGCTGAAATCCAAGTATATGATATCGAGTGCTCTTCCTCGATCCAATTCCTTGGTTACCCAGTCAAAAAAGTCAATCAGATTTGTTTGACAGGATCTTCCCCTGGTGAATCCATGTTGCCTCTGGTCCATCAATTCTCCAGACTGTAGATAGTTCACTATTCTCTCTTTCAGCAGTGACTCCATTACTTTTCCCACCACCGAAGTGAGGCTAACCGGTCTGTAGTTGCCAGCCTCCTCCCTGTTCCCACTCTTGTGAAGCGGGACCACCACCGCTCTTCTCCAATCACTCGGCACCACTCCCGTTTCAAGGGATCTATTGAACAGGTCACACAGCGGACCCGCCAGAACATCTCTGAGCTCCCTCAATATCCTTGGATGAATCCCATCAGGCCCCATGGCTTTGTCCACTTTAAGGTTCTTTAGCTCTTCCCACACATTTTCTACTGTAAAAGGATTTTCATCTATTCCATTTCCTTCCAGTTTCTTGTTGTGTAGAGATGGTCCTTCTCCAGGGTCTTCTTTAGTGAACACAGAGCTGAAGTATTCGTTTAATATTTCTGCCATTTCTTCGTCTCTCTCCACACATTGATCATTATCACCTTTCAATTTCACTATACCACTTTGGACCTTTCTCTTTTCGCTGATGTATCTGAAAAATGTTTTGTCACCATTTTTTATCTCCTTGGCAATCCTCTCTTCCGCTTGACTTTTTGCCAACTTGATTAATTTCTTTGTCTCCCTCAGTTGAATCAAATATTCTTCTTTGTGTTCCTCCCTTTGGGATCTTTTATATTTCTTGAATGCTGTTCTTTTAGCTTTAATTTTGTCAGCCACCTCCTTTGAGAACCAGATAGGTTTCAATTTTCTTTTGCTTTTCTTTACATTTCTAACATATAGAGTAGTTGCCTTGGTGATTGCTCGTTTGAATTTGATTTTTCTCTTCAGTGAGATAGGATCAGGGTGGGAGATAGTGTGACTGGTTCTTTGATCCTTTTTCTTTAGGCAGGGGTACACACTAGCGGACAAATTTTCAAAGGGCCTCGCATATAAAAATCGAGACTTATGCATGTGGCCGGGCACTGCATGCACCACATTCATTTTCAAAAGGTCCCGCCATGCACGTAAGTCCCAATAAGTGCACAAGTGCTGGGCCCTGAAAAGGGGTGGGCCAGGGGGCATGATCTGGGTGGGAAGAAGCAGGGTGGAGCCAGCCAGGACAGCGGCCATTAGCCGCTGTTCCAGGGAAATGCACGCTGGCAGCCGGTCGGCTCGTGTAACTTGCTTCTGCTGAGGTGGAGCAATAAGTAATAAAATAAAAAATTTAGGGAAAGGTAGTTAGGTTTAGGGGTGGTGGTGAGTTTTGGGCAGTAATAGACAGCCGGCACCATCTTTAAAAATGGCGCAGGCCATCCAGTGCTCCTACCATGTGACAGGGGCCGGCCAATGGCACGGATACCCTGTCACATGGTAAGGGCAAAGGGCTATCGGTGCCATGTTTATTAGTGGCAGCCCACAGCCCGAGAGCGGGAGATCGCTCCCGGGACCCCCACTGGACCACCAGGTACTTTAAAAAAGTTTTTTTGGGGGGGGTCAGGAGGGTGGGGAATGCTAAAGGATGTGTTTTAAAGGGTCGGGGTGGGTTTTTTGTTTATCGGCTCGGGCGCAGCCGCTAAAAAAAAAAACCGATCAGACCGCACGAAAAAAATTCCCTGATAGTCCCCGAACCCGGAATCGGGACCAATTCCTGTTCAGATTCACATCTCTAATAAGTAACATGTCCCAAAGGAGCAGAAATCAGCATCCCCAGTCCACAGCATGGTCTCCAACTTCAAATGACCATCACCGAGGCGCCTCAACATGCACACCAAAAAGTTCCACGGGGTTCCAAAAATGAACTGCTGGAGAGGCAAGATGTGCTGCCTATGTGAGACAGTTTGCTGAATGTGAATCACAGCTAGTTTGCATAGTGCATAGATGACCAATATGTCTGGATGGAGCTGAGCAAGGAAAAAAACCCAAGCAAACACCACTTCTTTAGTAACCTCACATATTCTCCCATATAGGACCCCCACTCCCCTCCCAGCCCCTCAGAAATGAGACAAAAAGCTAACAATATTAATGAGTGAAACGACTCATCACCCCCCCCCCCCCTAAACAGGACTAGTAATATTTCCTAGCATTAATTAAAGAATAGGCCAGAGAACTACAACAGCTCCGGTAGGTATTGTAGAATAAAAAGGATATATAGCTGTAGAGAACATCAAGGCGCGCCGTCTGGTGCAGCAGCTGTGGCTGCTGGAATTTCTGGGTCAGTGTACGTACAGCCTGCACCGAGTCACAGATCTCTGACTTGCCATCATGGAGCACCTACAACCATGTTGGATATAACATGGCACAGGCCAGGCCCAGAATGCATAGCTCTTGCTTGACCTCCGTAAATGCAGCGCAGCAGTGCTACACCTCCACTGAATAGTCTTGAAAAATAAAGATGCGATGGCCCTGGAATTTGATTTCCTTTATTTTTCTGCTAGCATCAAGGAGGTGGCTCTTATCCTGAAAGTAATCACTGCATGTGGACATTCATTCACCTTGAACATAGCATAGAGCACTGTGGGTAGCCACATGGAGAAATATCCCACCGGGCCCATGCCTTCAACCCATTCTGGTATGCCAATAATTATTAAATTGTTGTGTCTACTCCAGTTTTCTAAATCGTCCTGCTTATACCCTCACTCCAGGACCTCCAGCTGCTGTTGCGAGGTAGTGAGCGACATTTCTAGTTCTTCCATGTGCTCAGTAAGGTTATCCAGCCTGGCAGTAGTTTTGTCCACCATAGAAAACCACTTGGAAGACCTTGTCTACAATGGACTCCAGCTTCGCATCTAGGCTGGACTGGATTTTGTCACCAAGTTGATTGATGGCAGCCTTAACGGCCTCCACTAGATTGGTGGGGAGTGGTCTGTCTGCCATATTTCCATCATCAGAGACCAGCTCTTTGCTGCAGGCTGCACGATCCGTCACATTTTTTCTACATGTTTGCTTAGCGCAAACGGTCTAGTCTCCTCAAAGCATGGGTCAGGTTTTTTTAGCTGCTTTTTCTGCCATTTCTTACCCATATTGGTCCTGAATTACCAGAGCTGATAGAAGGACCCGAAGCTGGGAGTGAGGGAAAGCTGACTAGCACCATGGCATCACATGACCCACATTTATTGTTATTTGATAAATCAATATGGTTGCCTAGTGCTCAATCCATAGTGAAAAAAATGCCCATTATAACAGATCTATTCACTGACAACAAACCAGACTTTATAGCGATCACAGAAACCTGGATAAAAAAACTCAGACAATGTCCTAATTAATCAAATAGAAGACCCAAACTACAAAACCATCTCAATCCCCAGACTGAAAAAAAAGGGGGAGATCGCATGTTAATCAGCAAAAAACCCTGCAACTAAAACTAATCACCTCCAAGATTTCTACACCTTTTGAAATTGCACTTTTTGACGCACCTAATTTACAAATCTGCTGGTATTCTGTCCTCCTAGCTCTCTGGAATGAAACTGCTCTCCAGTAATAGAATTCTTCATAGCCAACCTAACGCTCAATAAGCCAATCATCATCATTGGTGATTTCAACTTGCATATGGACTCTCAACCACTCACAGCCACATGCAAAACAATTATGGATACACTAGCAACAATGGGTCTAGAACAAATCATCAAAGTACCAACTCACAAAGCAGGATACACCCTAGACCTAATTTTTATCAACAAGGAAACCTGGGAGACACACCATTTCAAAACAACAAAAATACCTTGGTCAGATCACTCCCTAATCCAAGCCTCTCTCACCACAAAAAACCCACCAAAAGCCAAAACAACAACATAGCAAATTACACATACCGCCCCCCTTTCAACAGTGAAACACTCCAACAAAATCTACAAAATGAACTCAACAACATTGACTTCACAAATGCAGATACAGCCACAAACTCATGGATGAACATTACCAAAGACATAGCAGATAGAATAAATCCTACCATCATAAAATCAAGAAAAACCCAAAACACCAAAATCAATGGTACAACAACACTATAAGATCAGCCAAATGTGAACTCAGGAAAAAAGAGAGATCCTGGTGAAGAGCAAAACTAACACACTACTTAATGCCTACCAAACCCACCTAGCAAACTATAAAAAACTGATTCACAATGCAAAAAAAGACTTTTACTTGAACAAAATAAACAAATATCACCATAACCCAAGAATGCTATTCAACATCGTACAAACACTCACCAAACCTCCAAACGAACTACGAACACTCTCCAACACTATCAACAGCAATCACTTTGCAGATTACTTCACCAACAAAATAAAAAATCTAATAAACAATTCCTTCACCAACAACACATCCACCCAAACACCAAAAGAGCAACACAAAACTGCATCAACATGGACTAGCTTTGATTCTGTATCCTCTCTGGAAATCCAAAATATAATTAAAAAAATGAATACAGCAAACCATCCCATCGGCAGTATCCCCATTCAGACAATTAAATTGATTGTTGACTCAATAAACAAAACAATAACAGACATAATCAATCTTTACCTCACAGAAGGAAAATACCCAGAATGCTTAAAATCAGCAATCATTAAACCATTAATAAAAAAGATTAACCTAGACCCAGAGAACATTCAAAACTACGGACCCATATCAAACCTACCTTTCATTGCAAAAATCCTAGAAAAAATTGTCCAAACACAACTCTCCGATTACCTGGACACAAACAACATTCTTCACTCCTCTCAATCGGATTCAGGAAAAACTGCTCTCCTGCTCTCACTAAATGACACAGTCCTTAGAGCATTTGACAAAGGACAAAATTACCTATTAATCCTCCTGGATCTTTCAGCTGCATTCGACAAAGTCAACCATTCCATACTAATTGACAGATTATCTGAAATAGGAATCATGGGGAACACATTAAAATGGTTCTCTTCCTACCTAGCACATAGAAGTTTCGAAGTAATGTACAACAACAACCTCTTGAAGAAAGTAAACCTCAACACAGGAGTACTGCAAGGATCCGCCCTTTTAGCCACACTATTCAACATATACCTTCTACCAGTCTGCCATACACTAGAATGCCTTGGACTGACCCATTTCCTTTATGCTGACGATATACAAATTCTGATCCCTATACAGATTACCCGGGAAGAAACATATGATAGAACAGCCATCTTCCTTGCAGAAATAAAAAAACAATTAAATGACCTGAAACTAATAATAAACATTGATAAAACTGAATTAATCATACTAGACAAAAATAATAATAATGCCCTAATGAAGCCACTTATTACAGATAATCCAAAAACGTTAATCTCACCTGTCACCCATACACGTAATCTAGGAATCACCATTGACAAGGAGCTTTCATTCAATCCCCACATAACCAACAAGATTAAAGAAGGATACCACAAACTGCTGACACACAGACGTCTTAAACCATTCCTCACACAGGATGATTTCAGAACAGTGCTCCAACTACTCATCTTCTCTAACCTAGATTACTGCAATGCACTACTCCTTGGACTACCTCTCACTACCATACGTCCTCTCCAAATCCTACAAAACACTGCCGCCAGAATTCTAACTGGATAAAAAAAACATGATCGCCTCACACCAATTCTAATCTCGTTACAATGGCTCCCAATAAAATACCAAATAGAATACAAAGTTCTTACAACCATGCATAAAATAGTTACAGGACAACAAAACAACTGGCTAAGCAAACACATACAATCCAAGACGGAATCTACAATCGAGGAATAAAGGACTACTCAAGCTCCCTCAAGCAAGAAGCACAAGACTAATCACAACATGTGAGAGAGCCATATCCATCACCTGCCCTAAACTATGGAATGCTTTACCAATTGGAATAAGAACTCAACCATGAATAAAAATGTTCAAAAAAAGACTTAAAAACCTGGCTATTCATGAGAGCCTACTCAGACTCCCTCAATCAACCAATACACATATCAGACACTCATCCAACAACACAAAAAGGTCACATCCCCAGCTAAGTAATAATAATGTACAGGACTTATTCTAGCAGTATGAAAATCCAAGATTTAACAGTGAGTTAGAAATAACATACCCAGCCAAGTAGCAACACTGTAAAGGAAATAACCTTACAGATGGAAAGAACCTGCAATTGATAAGTGTGTAGAAAAAAACAGCAATATGTAACAATGTGAGGGAGAATAACTTGCAGTATCTAACAGTATGTAACTTGCAGTATGTAACGGTATGTAACACCTTTCAACTAGCACTATGGAACAGTATGTAACCTGCTGTATATAACACTAGGTAGGAAAAATGGAAAATAAGAAGGAGTACACATCAGTATGAAGGAAGTAACTTGCAGTATGTAACAAGGATGCAGGAGATAATAGGTAACAGCTTGTAGGAAATAATATGCATATGTAACAGCATGTAGGAAATATCTTCACAACAAGTAGCAACTCGCAGTAGGTAACAGCATGTAGGAATTTATTTGCACTAGGATATAACTTACAGGATATAACACTTTCAATACAGAGCAACGTGCAGTGTGTAACAATTTGATGTACAAGAATCTAGCAAATACAACTAACCTACAATACAAGATATGACTATTTGATGATAATGTTACAATTTTTGTTGCATGTTTATGTAAACTGTTTTGATGGCAAAACCGAATGACGGTATACAAAACACCACAAATAAATAAATAAACAGTGGGGGACAGAAATTTGTGAGTGTTGCAGTTGTGTTGGTGAAAAAAGCCATTTTAGCTCACTGGAATAACGAACATGAACCTACTTTGTAACATTGTAAAGATGTGATGAAAGATTATGCTTCACTAGAATTATTGTGTCAAACTGATTCTATGGCACAGACGTATGTTTTGAAATTAAGGGGATACTTTTTTTTGTGGAAAAGATTACTCTGAATGGGTTAAGGTGTATATTGTGAGCAACAATATAATCTGATATTTACATGCTTCTTTGCATTTCATCCTGTAGTAATGGGATTGCATGGTGGATACCTGGTGTGATTGTGGAATGAGTGTGATTTTTTTTGTTGGGGAAGGGTGTGATTGAGGGAAATTACAAATAAAGGAAAAATTGTAGTGGATAACTTTGTACAAGTCATTATAAATTTTGCTTTATATCAAGATTTGTTTTATATTGTAAATGTGAACGTATTATATGTTACTCACTAATAAAAAGATTAATAAAAAAAAAAAAAGGTGGGGGCTTTCAAGGTATCCATTGCTTTGCACATTTTCTGCACACGCCCTGAGACTGGAGTCCACCAATTATGGAAATCCATTCCTGAAGAACCTGATAGACAGGTGCATTTCTATAGAAGCATGAAGGCAGGCCATCTTTTCAATGAGAAGCAGGAAGAATTTGTATGCCTTACAAGCATCTGATTCAAGATGTTGGCACCTGCTGGATTTCAACCTATACGATGCTGCAGGGGATTACTGGAATAGCAGACCCTCCTTTATCATCTGGCTTTGGAAACAGAAATTGGTGTGCATTTCCCACTGGACATCATGGTACAAATCTTGAAGTCCATCAAGGATGCCACAGAGGATCTGAGTTCCAGAGGCACTACCCTTGGTGGGATCATTCCTATAATAGTTATCCTGGAGGAAAAGTTAGAAGGCTTCCAAATGCTGTTTTGAATTGTATAGACTCTGTACAGTTGTGCAGTTCAAAGCAACTGTTGCGGTTCTGGCTGCGAGCACCGCGGCCAGGCCCTTACCTCTGGGCTCCCGGACCTGCTCCTGCTTCCAGAAGCCTGGTTTGTGGCCTGGTTGGTGGCGTCCCCGCTGGGTCCGCGCCGCTGCGAGCCCTCCCATGGATGCCCGGCTCCTAGGCGCGTGCGTGCGCCACTTGGGCGCTTTTCTAGGCCATTTCCCGCCAGTGGTGACTCCGCCCAACTCCTGACATCAGACACCGCGGCCTTGATAAGCCGACCGCAGCCATCCAGTCTTTGCCTTGCAACGGGTTAGCCTCCTGGTTTCCTATTGCGCTGTGCCCCGGAGTGACTCGCTTTGCTTCGTCGCTCCATTCCTGCTACAGTATCTGCCTGGTTCCTGCCTGCTTGCTACAGTACCTGCTTGGTTCCTGCCTGCCTGCCTGCTACAGTTCCTGCCTGGTTTCAGTACCCAAATCCTGCTACAGTTCCTGCCTGGTTCCAGTACCCAAGTCTTGCTACGGTTCCTGCCTGGTTCCAGAACCCGAACCCAGTTACAGTATTGCTACTGTCCTAGTCTGGTTCCAGTTACCTGTCCTGATCCATGACCCGCCTAAGTCCCAGCGGCCGGGCCCCTACGGGTTCCTCCCGGGGGGGCTTCGGCTTCTAAGGGTGAAGCCACCTAAGTCCCAGCGGTTGGGCTCCTACGGGCTCTTCCCGGGGGAGTACCAGCTTCCAGGGTGAAGAGCATCTACGTCCTGCCTGAACATCTGCCTCCCGGCCTGCTATTCACTAGAGACATTGACCACCTTTCCCAGTCTCCAGCAGGTCGGCTCAAGGGTCCACTAAACAGAGAGTCCCAAAACAGCAACTTTTATCCCAGGTAGCAGAGGAGGAGGCAGCCTCAGGCACCACTGATCAATTCCTACTATTGCTGAAGAGAATGGTGTGTGTGTGTGTGTGTGGGGGGGGGGGGAAGGAAAGCAGGTAAGAGTGAGAGGGGGGTAGGAAGGAAGATACAGCATGAGGCAGAGGAAGATTGAGAGAGATAAGAAGAGAGATATGGGCTGTGGGGTCAGGAGAGAAAGAGAGAAAGAAGAGAGACCAATGGGGGCAGGGAGACTAAAAGGTAAAGGTATTCAGTTGCCCTGGGCTTCATAGTCTCTTTCATATATTTACTAGCAATATACACACTCTACTTGTGCATACATATTTTTTCACTCATACCCATAATTCATTCTTATATACAGTCTTAGAGGGTCATTTTCTAACGGGATCTAACCTAGATCGGGGCGGAGTCGGGGCGGCGACAGCACTGGAAGGGGAGGAGTCATGGCGGCACTGGGGCGGACACGGCGGAGACATCGCTGGTGGAGAAAAGGTAAGAACCCTTATCGCTGCCAGTAATGCGCCCAATAGCATCTTTCACGGTGGCGCTATTGGTTTGCGAAAGCCAGCAGTGATAACACCGTGGTGGTGCGATCGCTGCCGGCTTTCGCAGGCCCATCCCCCGCTTCGCCCCCGCCCCCCCGGTACCGTGCAATTCTCAAAGGCCTGCGATTTTAGAAAATCCAGGCCTTAGTCTTACTTTTGGCATGCCCCAAAGAAATCCCTGGATCTTATCTGTAGTAAAGCACACAATCAGTATAATTGCACATGACTTTTCTAAGCACACCTAAGATTCCATCTCCCATAATATATAACGATGAATATGCATGAAAGAGATTTGCATATTCATTGTGGCTGTCCTGAAAACCTGACCTGTTTGTGGCTCTCAAGGACTGGAGTTGGCCACCCCTGTTCTATACTGTAAGACTACACCTACTTATACACACTGCTTTTAATTTAATTCAATATATTCAACTCTCTCTATGACATTTCTATCAGATTGGGTTCCATGTAAACAGGAAATTTCTTCTATAAAATGATGTCAACTTGTGGTGCTGTTGGCAGCTGGGCATTGAAACGATATGTGTCATCTCTGAAAAATGATCCAGAATCACTGTACATTCAGACAAGGTCAGAAGATTAATAATAAATTCCATGGAGAGATGGATTCAAAGTATTAAATTAACTAGGAGTGCTCATAATTTACCAGAAGGAATTTCATGGGGAGCCTTAGTTCTGGCACATACAGGATAGATCAAGCCATGTCTTGCAATCCACCAGAAGATACTAGAAATTAATTCAGTGAATTTGTTAATCCCAGGATAACCTGAGATCTTGGAGTCCTATCCCCATTTGATAACATCCAGGCAACAGTTATTGGCACAAAGGTACAGCCGTAGATTCCTGAGCTGCGGATTATTGTAGAATCTTTTCCAAGAGATCACTCTTTATTAGAGATGTGCATTCGTTTTTGCCGAATTGGAAAATTGCAACGAAATTGTCCAATTCGGCATGTTTCAGGGAGCCCGAAAAAAATCTGGATTTTCCTGTTTTTTCGCAAAAATTCGTTTTTCCGATTAGTGCGCACTAACGGGAGTCAGTGCGCGCTAACTCCCCGTTAGTGCGCACTAACAAAAAGTAACAAAATCTAACGGTTTTTGTTAGTGCGCACTAACAGAAGTTAGTGCGCGCTAACGGAGATTTAGCGCGCACTAACGGGGAGTTAGCGCGCACTAACTAAAAATCGATTTTTCGCGAAAAAAAAGACCTAAACCGAAAAAACCCGACATTTTCCATGGCGGCCGAAAAACGAAGAACGACACGAACACAAAAAATGATGCACATCTCTACTCTTTATAGTATTCATGACAATTGAAGAAGCTGATATAATGGTGACCTTATCCTGAAGTGTGAGGGCTTTTTCTGAGAACTGTTGCAAAAGAGTATCTGCCTTTACATTCTTTGAACCAGGATGGTAAAAATAATAAACTGAAATTAGGCAAAGAATAAGGCCCATTGAGCCTGCCGAAGATTCAGTTGCCTAGTAGCCTCTCTGTAAAGTAGGTTCTTATGATCCATAAGGATCATAACTGGTAAGGAAGCCCCTTCCAACAGATGTTGACACTCTTTCCTGGTAAGCAGTTCCAAAGTAACAAAAATGCTAATGTGATGGAGAAGCTCCCTTGTTTTGAAAAGAGACAACTGAGAGGGGGATATGATTGAGATTTATAAAATTATGATTGGGGTGGAACAGGTGAATAGGGACCAGTTATTTACCCTTTCAAACAACACTAGGACTAGGGGACAATCCATTAAATTAGCAATTGGCAGCTTTAACACAAATCATAGGAAATATTTTTCATTCTGTGCTCTATAAACCTATAAAATCTGTTGCCAGAGGCAAATGCCATAGTCGGATTCAGAAAAGGATTGGCCATGTTCTTGAAGTATAAGTCCATTAACAGTTTTTTTTAGCCAGGTAGACATGGGAAAGCCAGCATTTACCCTTGATAGTGAGATACAAGAAATATATTTACTATTGGGAATCTGCTGAGTACATGTTACCCACTACCCAGACTGGCCACTATTGGAGACAGGATACTGGGCTTGAACTGATCACACTGCACTTCTGGTGGTTCTATCTTTTAAGGAGATGAGCTAACCTAGATTTTGTGCCAGGGTCATTTCAGAAACAACTACATCATGGTAGAATTCATTATCATTGAACACTAGGCTGGAGATTAGCATGTTTTGTAAAAAAGGTGGATGCCTGGCCTTTTTCTAAATTGACTTGGTAGGGCTCTTTGAACATATGCATGCTATCGTATTTTGCAAATATAATTTGGTGGTTTTTATGTATATAGGAGGTTTTTCTAGGTGGTAGTGTGTGATCTATTCTGGTGATTGGCTGCTGGAATGGGAATGAACCTGAAACTGTTTATGATGGTTGCTTTTATTTTATTCTGTTTTAAAATGTATCTTTTCAACTCTATATGATCTTGGGCAACCCTTTTTGGGACAGGAATGTAATTTATAAAACGTTTGTAGCTATTCATCTCTGGCAGTTTTCCAGGAGCAAAATGGGTGAACCAACTGCTCCAGTATTTTGTGAAAATGAATATCAGTAATGAAAATAGCTCTAATATTTTAATGTGATAGCTACAGAAACACATTTATTTTCAAGGCAGAGTACTTTTTCGGGATATAGTACCTTCCATTTCGATAATGATTTCTTTTCTTCTCTCCTTGTCATTTTACTGTCCTGCATTCATTACACATAGAAAATATTCTTTCCAAACACAAATCATAGCTAGCAGCTGAAAACAGCAATAACTGCCAGAACAGAACATTATGTGCCAAATGTCACAAATTAACTCTTTGTTTGGCTGCACATGAATGCCTGGAGACTCTGTACAGTTTATAGAGAAAGCTAAATATTAGAGCTTCAAAAAGGTATGTTTGTGATCAAAAACAAGAAAATTAAAAATGGTCCGAGGAATAAAAGAGCTTGCAAGACAGCTAAATTCGCTGGTATATCTTGCCTTCCTCCTTTCTCTAAGAATTACCATCAGGAAGACTTTGAGCCTTTCATTTTTCCTTTATTTTTAATCCCATTTAAGAAGTAAGGGCCTGGTTTTCATATGAGTCTAGCCAACTAGCAAAGTACTTAGTCAGATAAATTAATTGAGGTGAAAATGTTACCCGTTGCTAGGCTGCTAGATTTACATGCTCAAATTTTGGTTGGTGAAGGGGGCAAGGGCAGATCAGGAGAAAAAAGTTATCTGCTTAGAGTTTGTTTTCAGTGTTAGATGGCTATCCTTAGATGAAGTTATAGCCGGCTTAAATCTAGCTGCCTTTTTTGAAACAGCTAGACTTAAACCTATTTTCAATTGCTACTTTGATGGCTAGTGTTACAGTTCTGAAAGGTAGATCCCTAGCCCGAGGTGGAGTTTGTGCCACCTGTGGAGGAACCCCCACAGGTCCCCACCGTTGGAAGGAGAGGCTGGGATGAAGCAGAGACCCTGCAGGAGCTTCACCACTACCAGTCCACGTTCCCCTTGGATTGAGCCCTTGGGTGCTGGGGCTGGCTGGACTTACGTGGGGTCCCTGAATGCGGGTGAAAAGCTGGAAAGGATTCCCTGATCTGGGACTTCTGTGGGTGGCAGTCTGAAGTGTAGAGCGAGACCCAAAGCGGAGCGAGACCCAACAACAGAAGGCCTGGCGTGGGTCAGGACTAGAAGACGGACTCCCAGGTGCTGGGTCGGACCAGGCAGCAGAAAGCAGAGTCGTGTTCCAGGCGAAAGGTCGGGACAGGCGGCAATATTCGGAGTCAAGTTCCAGGCAAAAGGACGGATTCCAGGAGAGTCAAGTAGTGTGAAGAAACCAGGAGAGATCCTCCGAGGAGGAAAAGGACACAAGGACCAAGAGCCAAGAAACCAAGGCAAAGTCTGAGGTGCAGACCTTACCTTAAATGGAGCAGAGCCAGGTGGGGCCTGTGGGAGGGACCGTGGCAATTTCCTGTCATGGTCCCTTTAAATGTGGAGAAGAGCCACGAGTGCGGCTTTAGGGAGGCCCGGCTGGGGAGGAACCAGCACAGGAAGAGCAGGCAAGTCGGCTGGCCCTGAGACGTGGCCTAGCTGTGTGACGGTCGGCACGGTTGGGAGGAGCCGTGCCGAGGACGGCTGCCTGCCATAGCCCATGAGCCCAGAGCAGCGGGACCACAGCACTAAGTGGCGGTTGCCGGACGCCATGGCCGGCAGCCATAACAGTACCCCCTCCCTTAGGCCTCCCCCTAGAAGGCTTGGGTATTCCAGGGTGATTGGCATGGAATCTCCTGATAAGATCCTTGTCTAGGATGTTAGGAGTGGGTTCCAAGGTTTCTCTTCAGGCCCGAATCCCTCCTAGGCTAGAACATAAGAACATAAGAAATTGCCATGCTAGGTCAGACCAAGGGTCCATCAAGCCCAGCATCCTATTTCCAACAGAGGCCAAACCAGGCCACAAGAACCTGGCAATTACTCAAACACTAAGAAGATCCCATGCTACTGAATAAATTAATAGCAGTGGCTATTCCCTAAGTAAACTTGATTAATAGCCATTAATGGACTTCTCCAAGAATTTATCCAACCTTTTTTGAACCCAGCTAATCTAACTGCACTATCCAAATCCTCTGGCAACAAGTTCCAGAGCTTTATTGTAAAAAATAATTTTCTCCGATTAGTCTTAAATGTGCTACTTGCTAACTTCATGGAATGCCCCCTAGTCCTTCTATTATTCGAAAGTGTAAATAACCTATTCACATCTACTCATTCAAGACCTCTCATGATCTTAAAGACCACTATCATATCTCCCCTCAGTTGTCTCTTCTCCAAGCAGAACAGCCCTAACCTCTTCAGCCTTTCTTCATAGGGGAGCTGTTCTATCCCCTTTATCAGTTGCCCTTCTCTGTACCTTCTCCATCGCAACTATATCTTTTTTGAGATGCGGCAACCAGAATTGTACATAGTATTCAAGGTGCGGTCTCACCATGGAGCGATATAGAGGCATTATGACATTTTCCGTTTTATTAACCATTCCCTTCCTAATAATTCCTAACATTCTGTTTGCTTTTTTGACTGCTGCAGTACACTGAGTTGACAATTTTAAAGTATTAACCACTATGATGCCTAGATCTTTTTCCTGGGTGGTAGCTCCTAATAGGGGTGTGCATTCATTCCCTACGAATTGGTAATCCGCAATGTATAGGGACATATTCGTTGTATTCGTGGGGAAGCAAAACGTATCGCTATTCCCCACGAATACAACAAATCTTTGCCAAATTATTTGGCCGTCTAAAGGAGCCAAGTTAAACAAACCCCCCACCCTCCTGAACCCCCAAGACTTAACAAAACTCCCTAGTGGTCCAGCGGGGGGTCCAGGAACCATCTCCTGCACTCACACCCTCGGCTGCCGGTTTCAAAATGGCGCCAATAGCCTTTGACCTACTATGTCACAGGGGCTACCGGTGCCATTGGTCAGCCCCTGTCACATGGTAGGAGCAATGGATGGCCGGCACCGGTAGCCCCTGTGACATAGGAAGGGCAAAGGCTATTGGCGCCATTTTGATTAGTGGCAGCCGACGGTCCGAGTGCAGGAGGTCGCTCCTGGACCTCCGCTGGACTTTTGGCAAGTCTTGTGGGGGCCGTCAGCTGCCAGTAATCAAAATGGCACCGATAGCCTTTCACCTACTATGTCCCAGGGGCTAACGGTGCCATTGGTCAGCCAGCCATCCATTGCTCCTGCCTTGTGACAGGGGCTGACCAATGGCACCAATAGTCCCTGTGACATAGTAGGTCAAAGACTATCAGCGCATTTTGAAACTAGCAGCTGAGGGTGTGAGTGCAGGAGATGGCTTCCGGACCCCCCGTTGGACCACCAGGGAGTTTTGGTAAGTCTTGGGGGGGGGGGGGGGTCAGGAGGGTGGGGGGGGGGTTGCAGTTAATTTAATTTTATCCGGGACGAATAAGAATTAACAAATAAACGTATCAGGGGCTCCCCTTGCCGAATGCAACATATCTGCCCCTCGACGAATATGAATCCCGAATGCAAAGTATGGCATCCCTCTGCACATCCCTAGCTCCTAATATGGAACCTAACATCGTGTAACTACAGCAAGGGTTATTTTTCCCTATATGCAACACCTTGGACTTGGACACATTTAATTTCATCTGCCATTTGGATGCCCAATCTTCCAGTCTTGCAAGGTCCTCCTGTAAAGTATCACAATCCGCTTGTGATTTAACTACCCTGAATAATTTTGTATCATCCGCAAATTTGATAACCTCACTCATCATATTCCTTTCCAGATCATTTATATATATTAGCGATGTGAATCGTTTTTTAACGATTAAAATTATCGTCCGATAATTTTAATATCGTCTTAAATTGTTATAGAACACGATACAATAGAAATTCTAACGATTTATCGTTAAAAATCGTTAAATCGTGTTAGTGCGCACTAACTCCGAGTTAGTGCGCACTAACTCGAGTTAGTGCGCACTAACTGAAAATGATACAAATTGACACTTTCCAGGTCAGTAAAGCTCAGTTAGGAATAAATATGTGTTCCTATTGGCTGGCTGCCCTCTTATCTATTGATGTTAACCAGGTTCCCACTGAGGTGATGGTTGGGGGGATGGGAAATGGAAATGGAAACTCAGGAACACTAACAGAAAATGATACAAATTATTGATACTATCCAGGTCAGTAAAGGTCAGTTAGGAATGAATATGTATTCCTATTGGCTGGCTGCCCTCTTACCTATTGATGTTACCAAGGTTCCAACTGAAGTGATGGTTGGGGGGATGGGAAATGAAAACTGTTGGTAGTTGACAAAAAACGTAATGTGATCAGTCAATATGACTAGAACCTGTGCCCTATTCCTGATACCAGGGGTGTTGTGATCTTCCTGCACTCAGTGCCCTATCCCTGATACCAGTCTGAGACAGCTCCCTCCCTGCAGTACTAGTGAGAGGCTGGCTTCACAGACAGGGGGGAGCTGCCTGACCCTCACTCCTGACTTCCCCCATGTCCCAGCTAGTGAATGGTGTGTGGGTGAGGGGGGGGGGGGGGGGAGGATGGTGAAGTCTGAGACAGCTCCCTCCCTGCATTACTAGTGAGAGGCTGGCTTCACAGACAGGGGGGGAGCTGCCTGACCCTCACTCCTGACTTCCCCCATGTCCCAGCTAGTGAATGGTGTGTGGGTGAGGGGGGGGGGGGGGGGAGGATGGTGGAGTCTGAGACAGCTCCCTCCCTGCATTACTAGTGAGAGGCTGGCTTCACAGACAGGGGGGAGCTGCCTGACCCTCACTCCTGACTTCCCCCATGTCCCAGCTAGTGAATGGTGTGTGGGTGAGGGGGGGGGGAGGATGGTGAAGTCTGAGACAGCTCCCTCCCTGCATTACTAGTGAGAGGCTGGCTTCACAGACAGGGGGGAGCTGCCTGACCCTCACTCCTCCGGGGTATTGTGATCTTCCTGCACACAGTGCCCTATCCCTGATACCAGGGGTGTTGTGATCTTCCTGCATGCAGTGCCCTAACCCTATTAATACCAGGAGTGTTGTGATCTTCCTGCACGCAGTGCCATATCCCTAATACCAGGGGTGTTGTGATCTTCCTGCACACAGTGCCCTATTCCTGATACCAGGAGTGTTGTGATCTTCCTGCATGCAGTGCCCTATCCCTGATACCGGGATGTGTGCAAGAAGATCCCAAAACCCCCGGTATCAGGAATAGGGCACTGTGTACAGGAAGATCACAACACCCCTGGTATTAGGGATAGGGCACTGTGTGCAGGAAGATCACAACACTCCTGGTATTAATAGGGATAGGGCACTGTGTACATGAAGATCACAACACCCCTGGTGCCAGGGATAGGGCACTGTGTGCAGGAAGATCACAACACCCCTGGTGCCAGGGTTAGGGCACTGTGTGCAGGAAGATCACAACACTCCTGGTATTAATAGGGATAGGGCACTGTGTGCAGGAAGATCACAACACCCCTGGTGCCAGGATTAGGGCACTGTGTGCAGGAAGATCATAACACTCCTGGTATTAATAGGGATAGGGCACTGTGTGTAGGAAGATCACAACACTCCTGGTGCCAGGGTTAGGGCACTGTGTGCAGGAAGATCACAACACTCCTGGTATTAATAGGGATAGGGCACTGTGTGCAGGAAGATCACAACACCCCTGGTGCCAGGGTTAGGGCACTGTGTGCAGGAAGATCACAACACTCCTGGTATTAATAGGGATAGGGCACTGTGTGCAGGAAGATCACAACACCCCTGGTGCCAGGGTTAGGGCTCTGTGTGCAGGAAGATCACAACACTCCTGGTATTAATAGGGATAGGGCACTGTTTGCAGGAAGATCACAACACTCCTGGTATTAATAGGGTTAGGGCACTGTGTGCAGGAAGATCACAACACTCCTGGTATTAATAGGGATAGGGCACTGTGTGCAGGAAGATCACAATACCCCTGGTATCAGGGTTAGGGCACAAGTTCTAGTCACATTGACTGATCACATTACTTGTTTTGTCAAGCAACAACTGTTTCCATTTCCCATCCCCCATATACTGTCAGTGGGAAGCTTGGTAACATGAATAAATAAGAGGGCAGCCAATAGGAATACATATTCATTCCTAAACTGACCTTAACTGACCTGAAAAGTGTCAAATTGTATCATTTTCAGTTAGTGCACACTAACTCCCGTTAGTGCGCACTAATCGGAAAAAACGATTTTTAACGATTTTTTAACTAAAAAATCGTGCCTAACACGATTTTCTTGCCCTGCCACACAATTTCTATCATTAAGACGATATGGAAAACGATTCACATCTCTAATATATATATTGAAAAGCACTGGTCCAAGTACAGATCCCTAAGGCACTCCACTGTTTACCTTTTTCCACTGAGAAAATTGATCATTTAATCCTACTCTCTGTTTCCTGCCTTTTAACCAATTTGTAATCCACGAAAGGACATCACCTCCTATCCCATGATTTTTTAGTTTTCTTAAAAGCCTCTCATGAGGGACTCCCACTTGCAGCCTCACTTCCAGACATCGAGGATCTCACGGACTTCGTATATGCTCTCCTCCTCCGCCCTAGCTGTGGAACTTCAGGGACCTTCCGAGTAGGGCAGGTAAAGACTAGAGGTTTCAAAAGAGACACGTGGAAGAAATTATGGATCTTCAGGGTGGCTGGCAGACGAAGCTGGTAGGTCACTGGACCTAGCTGCCGAAGCACTGAGAAGGGACCAATGTAGTGAGGGGCCAGTCGCATTGATGGGACCCTTAGATGGATGTGGCTGGTGCTATGCCACACCTTCTCTCCAGGATGGAATCGTGGAGCTGGTCTTCGATGTTGATAAAAAAATCTTTTTGCCGTGCGAGCCGCCTTTAGAAGCATCTGCTCGGTGTGGACCCAGAATCTCTTTAGTTGTATAGCTGTCTATTGGGCTGCAGGCAAGGGGACGGGCAGTGGCAGAGGTAAGGGCAGCCTGTGTTGTCTTCCAAAAACAATTTGAAAGGGAGAGGTCCCAGTGGAGGTAGAGGGATGCAAGTTGTGAGAGAACTCGGCCCAGGGAAGGAGTGCTGCCCAGTCATCCTGGCGGGTGTTCACATACAATCGTAGAAATTGTTTTAAAGTATGATTAGTTCGTTCCGCCTGGCCGTTAGCTTGAGGGTGAAAAGCGGTGGTAAAATCCAAGGAAATGTGGAACTTTTTGCAGAGGTTGAGCCAATATCTGGCTGTGAATTGAGGACTGCAATCGGACGTGATGTGCTGCAGTATGAACAGTTGGGCCAGACAGGGGGCAGAAGGGAGGCCAGGTAGGGGATTAAAGTGTGCCATTTTAGAAAATCGGTCCACCACTACTCATACCACTGTGTTGCCTTCAGATGGTGGAAGGTCCACGATGAAGTCCGTGGAGATATGTGTCCATGGCTTTGTGGGGATCGGAAGAGGTTGTAATAGCCCCCATGTTTTTCCTACTGGGATCTTGTGCTGAGCACAGACTGGGCACGAGTTGATATATGCCCGAATATCCTTGCGCATCTCAGGCCACCAGTAATACTGCTGGAGGAGGGTTTGAGTCCGTGCTCATCCTGGATGTCCGGCTACCTGGGAGTCATGAACCCAGGCTAGGACTTTGCTACAAAGCCTCTTTGGGACCACAGTTTTCCCTGGCTGGACTGTTAGCATGGCAGAAAGGATGATACAAGCTGAGTCTATGATGTTTTGGATAGGCTTTTCCATGTCCTCAGCAGAGAATGAACGGGATAAGGTGTCCGCTTTAATGTTTTTACTAGTTGGTCGGTAGCGGAGTTCAAAATTGAAAGAAGAGCGCCCTGCTGGCTTAGTGTGGATTCAGACGCTGGGCTTGCTGGAGATACACCAGGTTCTTATGGTCTGTGTAGACCAAAATACAGTGTTGTGCCCCCTCCAGCCATTGACGCCAATCCTCAAATGAGAACTTAATGGCTAGGAGCTCCTTGTCGCCGATAGAATAATTGCTGGAGAGCTCGTAATCCACTAGGTTGAGACCACTCTTGGATACATCTCAGCTTAGTTGGGTCCATCTGGAAGCCACGATTCAAGACAATGTACCCCAGGAAAGGTAGGAATTCCCTTTCAAAAATGCACTTCTCTAACTTGGCATAAAGTTGATTCTCCCTCAGACATTGCAGGACTTGTGCGACATGCTGTCGATGCGTATGTAGGTCACGGGAAAATATCAGGATGTCGTCTAGGTAAAACACTATGCATTGATAGAGAAGATCTCGGAATATTTCATTTATAAGGTGTTGGAAGATGGTGGGAGTGTTGGTAGGTCCGAATGGCATAAGGTGGTACTCATAATGGCCGTTCCAGGTATTAAAGGCTGTCTTCCATTCTTCACCCTCTTGTAACCGGATCAGGTTGTAGGCCCCTCAAAGGTCCAATTTCGAGAAGACCCTAGCTCCTTGCAGAAGGTCAAAAAGCTCGGCTATCAAAGGCAATGGGTACCAATCCTTCATGGTAATGGCATTTAGACCATGAAAGTCGATGCAAGGGCATATAGTCTCGCCTTTCTTGCCAACAAAGAAGAAGCTGGCCCCAGCTTGGCACGTCAACCATCGGCTAAACCCCTTCTGAATGTTATCCTGGATATACTCGGACATGGCATGAGTCTCCAGAATGGACAATGGATAGACCCTCCCGCAAGACGGGGTGGCTCCAGGAGCAAGGTTAATTGCGCAATTGAAGTCTTGATGCAGGGGCAAGATGTCTGCAGCCTTCTTGGAGAACACATTGGCAAACTGGTTGTATTGCTTAGGCAGACCCTCCACGAGCAATGTGCAGAGGCAATTGCAGGAGAGGGGCAACCCTTTTAGGCAAGTTTCACGGCATGCAGAACCCCAGTGGGTTAATCACAGAGATGTCCAATCGAACTGAGGGTTGTGATGATGCAACCAAGGTATGCCAAGGACAGCAGGGTGGATGGACTTCGGGATGACATGTAGGGTGATGTGTTCCGTATTGCTCGGTTCAATACGGCACTGTGTGGTGTGTTATTTTCCTCGGAAGGGGGTCTCTGCAGATGGAAGAGAGAGTTAAAGGTCTCAGGCATGGTCGGGTAGGGATAAGCAGCTGTTCTACAACATCCTGCAGGATGAAATTTCCTCCTTCGTTACCTCCCAGGGAAAGGGTCACAGGCAAGGTAAGAGGGGGAACAGGTAAGGTTAGGCCTAGGGTCACTCCCCCAGTGTAGCCTAGGCCTTGGAGTTTCCCGGACAAATTGGGCAGAGAGCAATGAGGTGGCCGGATCCTCCACAGTAGAGACAGAGGCCCGCCTTATGGCACCTTTGCCATTCCTCCAGGGAAAGTGGTCCTCGTCCTAACTGCATGGGTTCTTTGACTGTCCCCTTGGTGGTCGGAGCAAGCCGAGAGGTGGGGAAAGATGGCTGTGGAGGAGTAGAAACTGTCATGCGCCTTCTCGAGCCCTGAAATTTGCGAGCCCTTTCCTGCTGGCGGCGGTCAATCTGGGTCACCAGCTCAATAAGGATGTCAAGTGAGAGTGGGAGCTCCCGAGCCTCCAGCTCATCCTTGACCTTGGTGGGCAGCCCATCAAGGAATAAGTCCAAAGACAGCTCTCCTCCCAGTGGAGTTCCAAAGCTAGGGTTCTGAACTCTATCATGTAGTCAGCAAGAGAACGTCCCCCTTGGCGGATATGCAGAAGGTTGATACTGGTGGCCACATGTCTTCCCGGGTCCTCAAACACCATCTGGAATAGCTCTAAGAAGCAAGGAAGATCTTGTAGTACTGGATCAGAATGCTCCCACACTGGGTGGCCCAGGCCAGGGCCTTGCCTTCCAGCAAGGATAGGATGTACGTGGTTTTAGTTACGCTGTCCAGAAATAAAGAGGATTGAAGACGAAAGTGCATACTGCACTGATTAAGGAACTCCCGGCACTGGTGGGGATCGCCCGCATAGCATGGAGGGGCTGGCAGCGGAATCACCTGGTGAGTGGGTTCCTGTATCATGGGAGGAATTGGTGCTGGTGGAGGAGCTGCATGAGCAGCGACCACAGAATCCAAGCGGGCATTGAGACGGTCCATGGAGGACGCCAAGGACTCTAAAACTCGCTGTTGCTCCAGAGTCTTCTGGGTCAAGCCTGGAATAGCTTGCAGGGCTGAAGCCTCCACTGGATCCATGGCCTTGTTTTACTGTTATGGTTCTGAAAGGTGGATCCCTTGCCTGAGGTGGAGTTGGCGCCACCTGTTGAGGAACCCCCTCAGGTCATCACCGTTGGAAGGTGAGGCTGGGATGAAGCAGAGACCCCGCAGGAGCTTCATCACTACTAGCCCATGTTCTCCTTGGGTTGAGCCCTTGGGTGCCAGGGCTGGCTGGACTTATGTGGGGTCTCTGAATGTGGGTGAAAAGCTGGAAAGGATTCCCCAATCTGGGACCAGAAGTGGGCGGCAGTCTGAAGCGGAGAGTGAGGGCCAAAATGGACCTGGACCCAACAATAGAAGGCCCGGCGAGGGTCAGGACTAGAAGACGGACTCCCAGGTGTTGGGTCAAACCAGGCAGCTGAAAGCAGAGTAGAGTTCCAGGTGAAAGGTTGGGACAGGCGGCAATCTTCGGAGTCAAGTTCCAGGCGAAAGGTCGGGACAGGCAGCAATCTTTGGAGTCAAGCTCCAGGCGAAAGGTCAGATTCCAGGAGAGTCAAGTAGTGCGAAGAAACCAGGAGAGATCCTCTGAGGAGGAACAGGACACAAGGACCAAGAGCCAAGAAACCAAGGCAAGGTCTGAGGGGCAGACCTTACCTTAACTGGAGCAGCGCCAGGTGGGGTCTGTGGGAGGGACCACGGCAATTTCCTGTCTTGGTTCCTTTAAATGTGGAGAAGAGCCATGCTATTCTATATGTATGATGACTTCTTTTGCACAAACACACACATTTTGAGACAGAGAAAAAACAAACAAAGCTTAAACTAGTATTCACTGCAATCTGTCACTGATGCTAATAGTGGATGCAGATTAGAAGACAAGGCTGCAGCATAGAGAATAAGACAGAGAGACAAAGTGGCAACAAAGTCCTCAAGTGTACTAGACGAATAGCAGCAAGGCAGTGTGTGAAGAATCATAAATAGTGCAGAGGCATCAAAACCCCAAAGACATTAAGTACTTATATAGCAAACACCATGGAGGCATCAAAACCCATAAGGCATAGAGTTTGGGTTATAACAGTTTAGATGCATCAAAACCACCAAGAAGTATAGTGTGTTGTATGGTAAACAGTATGGAAGGTGCAAAACATCCAAGTTTTTACAAAAACAAGCATGTTTGCATGCATATGTACTTGTATTTTATAATCATGCTGTATACTATAAGAGATAGGATAAGTGCATTTTACTTGCATTCTAAAAAAAAGAAAATACTATACATTTGCATAAGGCAAATGAAGGTATAATTCTTATGGAAGTGCCTATTATGATGGGCCACTGTTGATGGCTAAATATTTATAAAAATGACTTTTGTTGTTTATTCCTTAATCGATCTTGTCCTTATTTCACCTTTGTTTATTTGATTATCAAATATACATGGACATTTTACACCTGAACAATATTTTTATCTATCCACTCTTCTATGAAGTGCCCATCATTTATTGTGTGTTTGGCAATGTGTCTGTCTTTTCTGTTTGCCACTCAGTGTGTCTTAAATTGTGCTTTTTTACTGTTGGTGTGCCTTAGAGTATGTGTGGCTGTATTTGGAGTGTGTGGTTGGGGATATGCTGTTGGTGCCTGAGGATGAAGTTGTCATGCTTAAGGGGTGAGCTGATGGTGGACTTCGAAAGGGCTGCCTGAAAGAGCTACAAAAATCATATTCCTCCCAAACCCAGTTTCATCAGCTGCAGAAAGGTGCTTCTCATAGCACTTTGATGTAGTACTTTTGAAGATCATATCTCCCCTGTTGCAGCTGGTAGGCAAAATAGTGTTGGGAGGCAACTAGGAAAGCTGAAACACATCTAATAATTTCATGGAAGACAATTAAGAAAGTCACCCATCAAGTTACAAGAGGAGAATAAAGCTGGCGCTTCCGTGGGATATAAAAAAAATAAATTATGCAAATTATTTGCATACAGTAATCCATGCAGTCATGAAGAAATGCTCGTAACTAAGTGCGGTAAGGCCCTATGTAATAAGTGGCTGCATCCGCTCAGAAAAGCCGCGCCTATAATACGCGTATAAAAACAAGTGAGTGAGCAAAAGGGTCTCCCCATTCAGTGACCTTGGAATATATTTTTAATATTTCGAATAACTGTGTGCTGCAGAAAACATGGCAAATATTTTCATGGGTGATAATTCACACTGCATGGCAGTGAGATAGGCTCTCAGCTGGGCACGAATCAGGATGCTCAGGCTCCCAGAAAGGCATCTAGCTAATCATGAAACTAGGCAGAACAGCCTACTCCTCACGATCCTTCCTCTCCACTTGCTCCCTTTGGATCCTCTCTCTCCTACCACAACCTCTGTCATCTGCCAAACCTTCTGTTGCTGTCATATGTGTGCTGTGCTTAAACAACACAGATGTTAGAAGCTGCGATTTAGATGCAAATATATCCATGTGCATGCCAACAATAAGGGGGCAGGGCGGGGGATGGGAATTCCAGGGTGGGGCCAACAGCAAACCAGAGGCCGCAGCATGCATCGGCTTATTAGCCATAAAACTTTACTGCTGCTCTTGATGAGGAGCAAGGTTGTAGATCTCGTGTTTTAGGGCTTAAAGGACAGGGTGAGGGGTCTGCACCAACTGAGAGGCTTGCAAGATGAAGAACCAGAGAGATCTGGAAGACCTTGAAATTGATTGGGCAAACTGGTAGATTAACTGGAAAAACTGGAATGTCCTTTGCGCAAGCATGTTTTACAATCCGCTTACATATGCATGTTAAAGCCGGCAAAGTTCTATTGAAGATGAGCGAAGTAGGTTTGCTTGAGGAACCTCTTAAAATGAGCATATTTACATATGGTAGGCGTATTTTAAATCATGTGCGCGCTTGTGTGCACATGATTTAAAATTCCAGGGTATCTCCACTTCGCCCTGATATGCTCATTTTAAAATTATTAATCTCTAAAATCACTCTCATTATACAGCAGTGAAATACTTCATAAACAACAGATGCACACAACCAAACCCAAATCATACTTTTACCCAGAGACTAATTCAGTTCTTCTGTACCCCATGGACTAAGCTGAAGAAGCACTGCTGTTGTAGGTCAGTGTGAAAGGGGAACCCTTCATTATATTCTTAAAAATAAGATAATCCCGTATCACACAAATACAACTCACTGACAGATTTTAAAAACATTGCTCGCGCAAGAAAGACGCCACGCACAAGCAACGTGAATTTTAAGAAGCCGGGAAGTACAAGCATTCATACCTGTGCGTGCATCAATAATAAGGAGGTAGAAAAGGAGCGGGCATGTGTGTTCCCAAGACTTACTCTGAACACGAAAGAGAGAAAAAGAGAGAGAATATCTATATATCAACCACTGTAAGAGCAGTACTTTCAACTCAGGTTGGGTTTGGGGGGGAGGGGGGGCGGGGGACAGTGTTACATTGGTCTGCCTAGGTCTCAAGGGTCTGTAGACCCTTGTAACACCACCCCCCAAACCTACCCTAAGTTGAAAGATCCCCTCTTACAGTGGGAAATATATGTAGTATCAGATTCTCTCTCTCTCTCGTCTGAGTATGCGCGTGCTGCAGGGATATTTTAAATGATACGCATGTACTTGCATGCACAATATAAAACTGAATGTATCTTTGCTTGCGTACCCAATATGCACATTTATGGGTGCATGCGCTCTCCTTTTAAAATTTACCTGTTAATGCACTCCAAGATGGTTAAAGATAGTTCATTTTGTATATTTTTAATTTCTTATCAAAGTTTAAACTAATTTGAAATTTCTTTCTTAACTCCTTGGGTTTTGACGTTAAATAAGGTTTGACATAGGCAAAAATAAGAAACATATACTGTAACTAAATGTTAAATGTATTTGTAGGGTAGGAAAAAGCCATTTAAGATATGCATTTCATTATAAACCTTCAAAATGTTCAATTATTAATTTGATTAGCTGGCATAAATCAATTCATTATTTATATAAGCTTAGTGTGATAATTCCCCTGTGAATCAGCAATATTGTGAAATTTTCAGATCAGTGGATATATGCAACCAATCCACAGAATTCTGAATTCTATGAACTTCCTAAGATGCAATGCTATAAAGTTTACTTCAGTTTCTCATGAAAATCTTAAAAAAGCTCCATTACTGTGTAATGTCCTTTCGAGGTACGTAAAATGATAGGGGGTATTCCCTATTGTGTAAGGGTCATCCCATCCATATTTTGGGTGGGTTCTTCAAAGCTGGTCTTGCAAATTGTCAACCTGATGGGGACAGTTTGTCCCACATACCACTCTCTTTTGCTCTTTTACTGAATTGGCTTGGAGGATATACCCTCCCTACCCTCCATGATCTCTGACTACATCCATAAAGCCAGGCTGTCTCAATGATGGACACTGACACACTGCATCAGCCTCCATACAAAACCTGCAACTTTATTTTCTGATCTATACAGCCAGACAAGAATTATTTGCATGGATGACAAGGTGTTTCACAAGTTACTGAACAAGTCAGAAAAAAATCATGGCCATCCATACAGAGAATATTACAATTATTGCTGACCTCATGCGTAACCTCATGGATAACCAAGTTAGCCTTTTTTGCTGCCTATTCTCTCCTTCAGCCCTGTGGTAGGGCTGGTTGTTTTTTCCTTCAGGCATAACTATACCAAAACTCTCATCTAATGGACACACAAGTACAATAACATAAAATTCCAAGACAATACCATCATTTTTATCAGTGCACTGTTTTCACCCCACAAAGGTCCTAGACCTTTTTAAATACATTTCTGTAATAATGTTCTTCCAGGCTCTTTGTAAGGCTCTCATATTAGTCAACTAGTTATATCACTGTAGAAGGGTCAACTAGTAACTCGAGGTGAGGTTGGAGGTGGTCTAGGGTTTTGGGGCCAGTTTTACATGCACTCTCAGAGGTACAAACAGCACAGTACACATCAGTGAACATTTGATGTGATTTGGAATGAGGAAAGTTACAGAAAGGGGAGGAGGAATAGCCTAGTGGTTAGAGCAGTGGACTATGAACCAGGAGAGCAGTGTTCGGGTCCTGCTGTCACTCCTTGTGATCTTGGGCAAGTCACTTTACCCTCCATTGCTTCAGGTACAAAAACTTAGATTGTAAGCCCTCTGGGGATAGAGAAATACCTACAGTATCTGAATGTAAACTGGTGTGATATCTCAATTGAGATCAAATGTCAGTATAAAATAAATAAAGATGAAATTTGTACATTGTACTCTCAACCTAGTTTGATACACTCTCTACCTAGCTGCTATCACTGGGTTAACTTATCCTACTCTTGACATATGGAAGTTCCCTTGGGAGGGAAGAATCCCATTCCTTGCCACTCTGGTACTTCTTGGCTTCCGGTCCAACCCTGAAGGTGAATGAGCATCTCCTCCAACTCTTCTCAGCCTTGGGCCTCTTTCCTTGAGGGGGGAGAGCATCTGCAGGATCCCACTCCACTTGAAAGGTCCCCAGCTTCTCAGTCCATAGGCTGTGTCCTCCAGTGTGGTCACATCCCTGGAGGTCCCTACTTCCCAAGCTATACAAGAGAGGGTATTGGAACAAAGGACAAAATCCCACCAAATCCCCACTTTTTTATATTTTCCATTTCAAACTTGGGATCCAGGAAGAAAGCCCCCTAAACCTTAAAGAAAAAGACATGGTTTTCCATATAAAATTCTATCAGAAAACCCAATCCTCACTTATCAAGTAATGCCATCCAGTTGCCAAACATCATTACCGCAAGCAATAATTATTTAAAACATTTCTGCATCCCACAATTAGATGTTTCAGAATTTCCAGGGGTCACCTCCACCCAGAGCCCTCTATATTCTCAGGCTCAAATGACAGACACAAATGAGTGGCTTCCTACAACTGCAAGTATTTGTGCCTATACATTTTGTAACAAATATTTTCAGTGGAAAGGACAAGGAGTCATGAACATGGAGTGAAGGATACTCAAAAGAAACATGCTGATATATTTCTTTACTGATGTGCTGATAGCTGCTTGGAATAACCTATCAACAAAACTATCAGCACCAAAAACCTTGACAGAATTTAAGTGTGCTTGGGACAGATATAGATTGCAGTGAAAACAGTAAGAGTGAGGGAATGATGGGGTATGACAAATGAGGGTGCTGAGCTAGGTATGGAAACATATTTATTTTGTATTTATTCATGGTGTGATAGAATATAAACCAAAGGTGACAGAGATAACATAAATATGAGAGTTATATAAATCTGTCCCTACTACTTTTATATTAATATCTAAACCAGATGAAAATTATATGTAGACCCTCATTTAAGACACTTTTTCCATTGGAGCTTCCTGGTGAAAAATGCCCCATGTTATAATCATGGGTCTCAAATATATTTTATGATTATTTTGTGATCACTCTATTTTGTGTATATCTTTTCAGTAAAAATTGTCCAAACAAATAAATATCCAACAAACGTTTTGGTATAAACACTTGATTACCTGGTGATTTTATTTGCTTCTAAATTGTTACCTCATAATCACTAAGCATAACCCCTCCCCTCCCCCCCCCCAAAAAAAAATGTACTCATCTTGTTTATGCAGGTACTGTTCACCAAGGTCTCATATGGCATTTCAAGAGTCTTACGTGCAGTGATACAAAGACCCTTATATGATGGTCTTCTTATAATTTTCACTTAGTTCTGATTAAATAATAGGGCTAGATTTGTTTACTTCTCATATTTATTCATAGCCCAGGCTGCCTTACAACAGGAGCAACAAACTGCAGTCCTGGAAGGCCAAGAACCTGTAGGGTTTTCAGGCTATCCCTAATGAATATGCATGAGATATACTTGCAAACAACGGAGACAGTACATGCAAATATAACTCATTTATATTTATTAGAGGTATCCTGAAAACTGAACCAGTTTGCAGATCCCCTTTTCCCTCCCCCAGTTCATAGTTTGTCCCCCCCTGCCCTGCAATATGCTCATTTAACTGGACTGACAGAGAGAGCCAAAAAGAAGAGAAGACAAGGGACAGCATGCATAGAGCAGTGGTATAACCATGTCAGACTAACAAGAATATGAGGCAAGGTCAATCAACATGTGACAGTGGAGCTTTGGTAGATTCTTAGATATAATTAAGGGGAGGTGTCACTTTTCCCAGCATGAAAAGCAGGCTGACAGCTAAATTTCCCAGATAAGGACTAAAAAAGGAGTGATTTCCCACAGGTGGTAATTTGTGCAGCTGACAGCTGAGAGATCCTTAACTAGAGCAGCATAGGCAGGGCAGACTGGGTGGACTATGCCATCCTTATCTGCTAGTGTCTGCTAAACTCCTAATGGGATTTTTCATATAAAGTCTGAGCCAGTGAAATAATAAGAAAATGTTCTTGTTTTGTTGTTGCTGCTGAAAATTTCACACCTCTTCATTCGCGATTTTTGTCTTCAGGGAAACAATAATAAGGCAGCATATTCTGATATATCTTTATATAAATATATATTTTAATTGCATTTTCTAGATTATGTTGATCAATATATATACAGTATATATATAGAGAGAGACAGAGAAAGAGAGAGAATATCAGAGTGCCATTTGTTAGTCTATATTGATTTTTTTCTAAGTGAAGGTTTAACCCTTCTGTTTTGCCAGTGTTCATTACATCAGCATATTCCCAAAGGGCTAGGTGGCAGGGCATTAACCTCTTTATATTCAACAGTATTCATTCTCAGCAAAGAGGATGAGAAGGCGCCGCCCTCAACTCATAGTTCAAAATCCTGTGTTTCCACTACACTTGATCATAGGCAAAAGGCCCAGAAGCAATTTCTACTGATATATGAACTATATTCATTCTTATTTATGGATTATTTAGTTTGCATTGTAGTTTTGAACAGCAGTGTTACATTACATCATTATGCTTTTAGCTCACTGAGATAGATTGACTTGATTGCTATTCTGCTGATGAAATCTATGCAAAATAAGCACTGGGTATTTATTTATCTAAAAGGCTGACATTGTAGGTTACTGCAGAAGCTTTAAATCATGTCCCTTTTAATTCACAATAAAAAAAAAAGGGATGCATAGTCTTGAAAGCTGATGTACTACAACATCCTTTTTGTTGGTTCTTTAAAAAATATCACAACCTACAAATGCTCTCATTCATAATAACAAAGGGCTTGATTTTTATTTCTTTCTCCTTTGATAGTTTACAAGAGCTCAATGCAGTCTGTTCTCAAAACATTTCAGCTAAGCTCTTGCTCTCACCTGGGGATTTTAAGAACTGAAGATACTGTATATTCTGTAGGGGTGTGCATTCGTTTGCAATGTATTGGCAATCTGCAACATATATGCCATATTCGTTGTATTCGTGGGGATCACGAAACATATGGTGAACCCCCATGAATACAATGTATCACTAATGAATAAACCCCCACCCTCCTGACCCCCCCAAGACTTGCCAAAAGTCCCTGGTGGTCCAGCGGGGGTCCTTGAGCGATCTCCTGCACTCAGGCTGTCGGCTGCCGGTATTCAAAATGGTGCCGATAGCCCCTGTGACATAGTAAGGGCAAAGGCTATCGGTGCCATTTTGAATACTGGCAGCTGACGGCCCGATTGCAGGAGATCGCTCCAGGACCCCTGCTGGACCACCAGGGACTTTTGGCAAGTATTGGGGAGGTCAGGAGTCCCCCCAAAGACTTGCCAAAAGTCCCTGGTGGTCCAGCGGGGGTTATGAAGTGATCTCCTTCACTCGGGCCGTCGGCTGCCAGTATTCAAAATGGTGCCGATAGCCTTTGCCCTTACTATGTCACGAAACGTATGGCGAACCTCCACGAATACAACATATCACTAACAAATAAATCCCCACCCTCCTGACCCCCCCAAGACTTTCCAAAAGTCCCTTGTGGTCCAGCAGGGGTCCTGGAGCGATCTCCTGCAATCGGGCCGTCAGCTGCCAGTATTCAAAATGGCACTGATAGCCTTTGCCCTTACTATATCACAAGGGCTACCAGTGCCATTGGTCGGCCCCTGTCAGATGGTAGGACCACAAGATGGCACCGGCTGTCCATTGCTCCTACCATGTGACAGGGGCCGACCAATGGCACCAGTAGCTCCTGTGACATAGTAAGGGCAAAGGCTATCGGCGCCATTTTGAATACCGGCAGCAGACAGCCTGAGTGCAGGAGATCACTCCAGGACTCCCACTGGACCACCAGAGACATTTGGCAAGTCTTGGGGGGGGGGGGATCAGGAGGTGGGGGTTGTAGTAAATTAAATTTAAAGGGTTGGGATGGGGTTTTTTTGGGAAATGAATACATATGTAACTAATGAATGGATGGGGGTCCCCCGAGAATGGATGCAACGGATTTGGGTCCCGAAGAATACGAATACCGAATGGGATGAATCCGTCCCTGCTGCAAATCCCTGATATTCTATCTATTTGTAGATACAGACTGATACAATCAATGTATAAAGCAAAAACTTAAGATAATGTAATTATTCTAATGTCATCAGTTTACCCAAACATGCTCTTGGGCAGCATATCATTTTTCCTTGGAATCATGTTTACAATGTCCTTGTTTTATTCTCTCCATTAAGAAAACTGACAATTTTTTGTATTTTGAAGCTTGATATGAAAAATTCAGCAATGCATGGCCTTTCATTTTTGCCCTCTGAGATGGTGCCTCCATTTTCATTTTCACGTTGAACTTCACTTCTCTGTTGCTGATTTAACTCATAGTCAGTGTAGTTGCTAATATGCAGCCCTTTAAATAGGGTTGCAAAGCATTCAATTGTTATTTTACCCCACCATCTAGGTATCTCGGTAGTCTGGTTTTTGTTAGGTGATATATCAATAGGGACACATATCAACAAATTCCTCTAACCGGACCACCTTGTTGTGAAAAATGCAACCAGTTGGGAACTCTAATCCCTTTATGAATCTCAACCAGTTGGAAATGCACTGAGAAGCAGTTAGTTTGAATGAGTCATGACTACCAGGTTTTAGCCAGGCAGATCTTACCTGTTCAAAATGTCCTTCCCCCGAAATGTGTGCAAGTAAAATCACTACTTCCACCAGTTTGGCTGGGTAAGAAAGGGAGAACGTCAGGGAGTTCCTTGAGTGGGATTTTTAAATTTAGCCATGTAGCCAGGTAACATGATTCGGCACCATAGTTTAGCCAGGTAAGTGCAGCTGGGTGTGAGGCAGTCCTAATTCTAACCTCACAAATTTTGTGCAGCCAGCATATCCTTGATTTTCAGCCTCACTTTTAGCACTTTTTCCTGGCTAAAGATAACCATGTACATTTACAAGGATAGAGTTAGCCACACCTAGCTGAAAATTGACCCCTCGGCTTTTCAAAAATACATTTGTTTATTATGGACTTTATTAGTGCATGGAAGATTCAAACTATGTCCATTAGTCAAGTTTATAAAGACTAAAGGCAAATTTGTTCTCAGCTGCTTTTGTTTCATAAATCAATAATTCCCTCACACTAACATGTTGACACAGACAAAAACAAACCATATACTGAATGGTCAATTGCATACAAAAAATGCTCACATTAGCACGATTCAAATTTGTGAGCTGTCATGGCTTTGTCTGGGTTGCTGTCATCATGATAATCTCTCATATCATTTATATCCCTTATCTCCATCACAAACAGGGATTGTGGAACAATTGCTAGGCAAAATTAAGAATTTTAGGATTGAGGTTCTTTGCTAGAAATTTAAACCTCAACAGGAAGCTGTTGCATTTCGGGTGGGTAAGAGAAAAAGCTGAAAGAGAAAGGGGTAACTGACCTCTATGCAGGAAATGGCAAGACTTTGATAATTATTAATGCTCTTGGATATTTTAAGCAGCCCTGCTTTTTAAGAAAGAAGTCAAATATTTGTTGAAACTAGTACAAATGCTTATTTTAGTTACTGGTAAAGAATATAATTTATCTACTTTAAGATTAACATAAGAAAGGTTCGAATCTGACAACTATATTTAAATTTTCTATTTTATCACAATAAATAGCAGCAGAGGTAATTAATAAATACAAAAAAGCACCAGGTTGGACCCAGCAGCAGCCTCTGCTGTCCACTTTTTTCCCACTGGAGAAAAGAAAGCAAGTTTAGAAAGGTTCCGGCTTGTGATCTGGCATGACTTGGCAGAAAATTACCACTGAATAGCAGCCTTCTGAAAAGGGGCAAGAAAAATGAATGACAACAGTCACTGTTCTTTCTTCAGATAGGGGTGTGTAGGGATTAAACATTTCTTTTTGATTTTCAGTTTGTTTTCAGGAAGATGTTTTCCCACAAATTTTGGTTCATGGAATGTTTCATTCATGTGAACAAAACCCCCGAATCAAACATAAATAAAACCAACACAAAAACAAGCATGGCTTCCCAAGACTTCCCATGTCCACCACTCAACCCTCCCACCCAGAAAAATGCCAGGGCCAGGATCCCCCAGGCCCCCAGTGGAGATCTGCCAGCGAGGCCGCTGCTTGTGTAGGACGAGGCCTTGGTAGGTTGCCGCAACCTTGGCCTATGCAAGGCTGACACCTCAGCCTTAGACATCTCGGCCCAGAGCCAGGTACGATGCCAAGGCCTGGCCTGGAGGCCAGGTCCTAATGCCTGGGCCTTGGCTTAGGGTCAGGCCCAGGCCCAGATCCCAGTCCTCACAGCTCCGATGATGGGGTCCTCTTCTTCAATGCTGTACATCAAAATGGTACCTTCCATTGCGTTGAATGCACCAGAGATAATTAACTCTGTTGTGACCCCAGCACACAGCATCCGTTTATGAAGAAAGAGGAGGATTCTGTCATCACTGCTCCAAGTCCTGAGCTCTGGGCCTGGGCCTGACCCTAGACTGAGGCCAGGCATTGGAACCTGGCCTTCAGAGGGGGTCAAGTCTTGGCTGAGAGCTCGGCATCAGCCTGGGCCTAGACTGAGACCCCAGCATCTTGCTTGGGTCTAGGCTGAGGCCCCTGCTTTGGGCCTTGGCTTCTGCTCTTGCACAGTAGCATAAGTTGGTTTTGGGACATGCAAGTGAGAGAATTTTATAACAGATGCATGTCCAGTACATGACCAGTTTCACCAGTTCATCCACCAGTTTGCCCAGTCTAGTACTAGATCCTCCAAACTCCACCTAGCTCTTTAGCCTGCACTACCTCCAGTAAACCCAGACCACTCAAACACTTCAAAGAGCCTGGAAATAGTTCTATAAAGACTTACACCTCCTCCTCAGCAGAAATACATTTGTGCTCAACTATTCATTGGTGTGCATCCAGGCGCATTGCTACCTCTTGGCTCCGCCGCAGAACTCCCATACCATGCCTACATTCTACCCCTTTTTTTCCTGATGTGAGATATTTATGCATCGGTTCTTGTGCGCAAATATGGGGGGCTTACAAAATCAGGTGGACATGCTCAAGTGCTACATGCACACCCATCTCTCAATTTTAGCATGCGCCTGGCTTTTAAAAATTCACCTTTTAGTGTGCATATCTTTAGAAATGTTACCCAGGGGATTAAAAATTTAGAGGGGTGTATAATGAGAGGGACTGGTAAAATAAATATAAAATGTATTTTTCCTGACCGGAGTAATTGCAGCTGCTAAGAAGTTCTAGATGGGGGCTGTCAAGCTGGAGAAGGAAAGATCCTGGGTTGCCGTGGGCCTGATTTGGGGTTGCTACAGAGGAAGAGACAGAAAGCAGGCGGGAAGATGCCACCAGGCACTCACGGATGTCCCGCAATCTCAGAAGTCAGCTAGTTGGTTGTGACAGCTGCAAGGATTCCCTTCCCTGCGGCTGCAAAGAGAAGAGAGTCGGCCTTCTGATGTTCCAGGCTGCGGTGATGAGAGAAGAAAAGGCGAGGCTATGGTCAAGGTATTGTGGAGGAACTCGGGCTGCAGCACTGTCCAGTTGTTTTCACAACGGCAGCCCCAGGGACACTGCCACTGCCAAGGAGAGCCAGATATTGGTGATGAGGGCCCCTAGAAAAGCCCCAGCACCAGCAACAAGAGCAGGCCGCACCAGAAGGTGAACTGTGAGGTCACTTCCAGTTTTGTGGCAGAAACGGGGGCAATTTTACAAATAAATAAAATTAAAAGTAAGCCAATGAAAAAAAATAAAATAAACCGTCTATTCAGGGTGCGGGAATTCTACTGAAGCCCACACAATAATCCTGGGGTTCTGGATGTACTTTGAAATCCTGTTTTAAAAATTGTGCAAAACATCTAAAATCAACCAAATTTGAGCCAAATGCTGGCTGGGATCAGGGGAGGGAAGGCTCTCTACCTTCACTTCGTCTGCAAAACGAGTTCGGAGGGGCTTTAAAGGGCACAAACAACAGCATTTGGAAACACTGGGGAAAGTTGCCCAAAACAGCTATAAAACTAGGAACATCCTTTGACAGAACCCCAGTGATCACAACAGGGAGATTGACAGACCCCTAAATAATTTTTATTTGGGGAAAATCCATTAGAAAAAAGGTTAATTTTTTTAGGATACCATGTGACCTATTTTATACTAAAACAGGGCCTAAAATCTATTGTTACACTTGGAAACTTCATGTACTACTTTGTAATGGCTAAAAGAACCAGTTGAAAAAGAAAATTAGATTCAAGATTCAAAATTTTGGGATCATCAGACTCCATTCCATGAAAAAAAAAATCTGTAATCCAATCCGGGTTTTCACTCCATTTTAGGGCAGTGCTGCTGAGAGTTCCCCACCATTAATGAGAAAAGGACCAGGGTCTATGGTGACAAGGCAAGCATAGGGATGCGCCTGTCAGGTGTCAGTTAATTAATAAACTCGGTACCCATCCAAACAAACCAAGGTGCTAAAAAATGCTTAAAAGTTCTCAATAATAACACAGAACTAAGAAGAGGGGCGTTATGAGGTATTAAGGATTTTAAAAATCCCTATAAATTGTGAACAGGGCCTGCTTACTCTGATGTCATCAACAGAATGGGACTAACTTTTAAATGGTTTCAGTTGAAGATGAGGGGAGGGAAGATTGACAAAGAAAAAGCCTGTTTTTGTGTCAATTAGTGTTTAACACAGAGGGAATTTAAATAAACACACTAATGTTTGAATGTGAATGAGTGAATGGAGTGTGTCATTAGAGGATTTAAATTGTTTTAATCCTGATCATCTCAGATAAGGGTCAGAATAGTTAGAATATTACTAAATAAAGATAGAACATAAAAACCTACCATGCTTGATCAGACCAAGGGTCCAGCCAGCCCATCATCCTGTTTCCAACAGTGGCCAATGCACGCCATAAGAATCTGGCAAGTACCCAAAAACTAAGTGAACTTAATAGCATGTAATGGACTTCTCCTCCAAGAACGTATCCAATCCTTTTTTAAACACAGCTAAACTAACTGCACAAACCACATCCCCTCGCAACAAATTCCAGAGTTTAATTGTGCGTTGAGTGAAAAAGAACTTTCTCCGATTAGTTGTAAATGTGCCACATGCTAACTTCATGGAGTGCCCCCTAGTCCTTCTATTATCCGAAAGAGTAAATAACCGATTCACATTTACCCATTCTACACCTCTCATGATTTTAAACATCTCTATCATATCCCCCCCTCAGCCATATGTTCTCCAAGCTGAACAGTCCGTAATCTCTTCAGCCTTTCCTCATAGGGGAGCTGTTCCATCCCCTTTATCATTTTGGATGCCCTTCCCTGTACCTTCTCCATTGCAACAATATCTTTTTTGAGATGCAGTGACCAGAATTATACACAGTATTTAATAGAGATGTGAATCGTGTCCTCGATCGTCTTAACGATCGATTTCGGCTGGGAGAGGGAGGGAATCGTATCGTCGCCGTTTGGGTGTTTAGAGTATCGTGAAAATCATTAAAATCGTGAACCGGCACACTAAAACCCCCTAAAACCCACCCCCGACCCTTTAAATTAAATCCCCCACCCTCCCGAACCCCCCCAAATGCCTTAAATTACCTGTGGGTCCAGTGGCGGTCCGTAGCTAAATCGGGGGAAGGGGGAGGGCAGGAAAACCGGCACAATAAAACCCCCTAAAACCCACCTCGACCCTTTAAATTAAATCCCCCCCTCCCGAACCCCCCCCCAAATGCCTTAAATTACCTGGGGGTCCAGCGGCGGTCCGGAACGGCTTCCTGCAATTGAATCGTGTTGTCTTCAGCAGGCGCCATTCTGCGCCGCCATTTTGCAAAATGGCGGCGGCCATAGACCAACACGATTCGACTGCAGGAGGTCGTTCCGGACCCCCGCTGGACTTTTGGCAAGTCTTGTGGGGGTCAGGAGGCCCCCCCAAGCTGGCCAAAAGTCCCTGGGGGTCCAGCGGGGGTCCGGGAGCGATCTCCTGCCGCGAATCGTTTTCCGTACGGAAAATGGCGCCAGCAGAAGATCGACTGCAGGAGGTCGTTCAGCCAGGGTCGATTCGCGGCAGGAGATCGCTCCCGGACCCCCGCTGGACCCCCAGGGACTTTTGGCCAGCTTGGGGGGGCCTCCTGACCCCCACAAGACTTGCCAAAAGTCCAGCGGGGGTCCGGAACGACCTCCTGCAGTCGAATCGTGTTGGTCTATGGCCGCCACCATTTTGCGCCGCCATTTTGCAAAATGGCGGTGCAGAATGGCGCCGGCTGAAGACAACACGATTCAATTGCAGGAGACCGTTCCAGACTGCCGCTGGACCCCCAGGTAATTTAAGGCATTTGGGGGGGGGGGTTCGGGAGGGTGGGGGATTTAATTTAAAGGGTCGGGGGTGGGTTTTAGGGTGTTTTAGTGTGCCGGTTTTCCTGCCCCCCCCCTTCCCCCGATTTACGATTTTTTGACGATAAATCGGGGGAATTGGTATTGTATCGTGGCCTTAACGATTTTTGACGATTTAAAATATATCGGACGATATTTTAAATCGTCAAAAAACAATTCACATCCCTAGTATTTAAGGTGCGGTCTCACCATGGAGCGATACAGAGGCATTATGACATTTTCTGTTTTATTCACCATTCCCTTTCTAATAATTCCCAACATTCTGTTTGCTTTTTTGACTGCCGCAGCACACTGAACCAACAATTTCAATGTGTTATCCACTATGACAACAAGATCTCTTTCTTGGGTGGTAGCTCCAAATATGGAACCTAACATTGTGTTACTATATAGCATGGGTTATTTTTCCCTATATGCACCACCTTGCACTTATCCACATTAAATTTCATCTGCCATTTGGATGCCCGATTTTCCAGTCTCACAAGGTCATCCTGTAATTTATCACAATCTGCTTGTGATTTAACTACTCTGAATAATTTTGTATCACTTGCAAATTTGATTACCTGACTCGTCGTATTCCTTTCCAGATCATTTATAAATATATTGAAAAGAACAGGTCCCAGAACAGATCCTTGAAGCACTCCACTGCCCACACCCCACCACTGAGAAAATTGTCCATTTAATCCTACTCTCTGTTTCCTGTCTTTTAGCCAGTTTGCAATCCATGAAAGGACATTGCCACCTATCCCATGACTTTTTACTTTTCCTAGAAGCCTCTCATGAGGAACTTTGTCAAATGCCTTCTGAAAATCCAAATACACCTCATCTACCGGTTCACCTTTATCCACATGTTTATTAACTCCTTCCAAAAAGTGAAGCAGATTTGTGAGGCAAGACTTGCCTTGGGTAAAGCCATGCTGACTTTGTTCCATTAAACCATGTCTTTCTATATGTTCTGTGATTTTGATATTTAGAACACTTTCCACTAATTTTTCTGGCACTGAAGTCAGGCTAACTGGTCTGTAGTTTTATGGATCACCCTTGGAGCCCTTTTTAAATATTGGGGTTACATTAGCCACACTCCAGTCTTCAGGTACAATGGATGATTTTAATGATAGGTTACACATTTTTACTAATAGATCTGAAATTTCATTTTTGAGTTCCTTCAGAACTCTGGGATGTATACCATCTGGTCCAACTGATTCCCTCGCAGGCTTTCTGCTTCGGATATATTTTAAAAAGTTTTTACTGTGAGTTTTTTGTTCTATGGCCAACTTCTTTTCAAATTCTTTCTTAGCCTGTCTTATCAATGTCTTACTTGCCAATGCTTATGCTTTATCCTATTTTCTTCTGTTGGATCCTTCTTCCAATTTTTGAATGAAGATCTTTTGGCTAAAATAGCTTCTTTCACCTCCCCTTTTAACCATGCCGGTAATTGTTTTGCCTTCTTTCCACCTTTCTTAATGTGTGGAATACATCTGGACTTTGCTTCTAGGATGGTATTTTTTAACAATGTCCACGTCTCTTCCACACTTTTTACCTTTGTAGCTGCTCCTTTCAGTTTTTTTCTAACTATTTTTCTCAGTTTATCAAAGTTTTCCTTTTGAAAGTTTAGCACTAGATTCATGGATTTGCTTACTGTCCCCCTTCCAGTCATTAATCCAAATTTGATCATATCATGATCACTATTGCCAAGCAGCCCCACCACCATTACCTCACTCACCAAATACTTGTTGCACTCAGGGGTGGACCCTTGACCTGGAGCAGTGGCGAACAGCTCCCTGGTAGGGGCCAGGAAGTAATTGCCCCCAGGGGGAGGAGCACTGGAGGAAACAGATGCTAGGATGAACTTCATCACTGGAAGCCCGAGGTCCCCCCTGGAGGTGCCTGTAGGGATCTGGGCCGTTTGGACTTAGGTGGACCTCACAGGGTCTCCTGGAAGGATGGAAGTCCGGCATGCCCACAGGCAGAAGGGGAGTGCGGTCAGTTTCGAGACTGGACTTAGTTTTTGAGTACTTGCCAGGTTCTTATGGCCTGGATTGGCCACTGTTGGAAACAGGATGC
Organism: Rhinatrema bivittatum; assembly: GCF_901001135.1. Classification (NCBI taxonomy): domain Eukaryota; kingdom Metazoa; phylum Chordata; class Amphibia; order Gymnophiona; family Rhinatrematidae; genus Rhinatrema; species Rhinatrema bivittatum. The sequence goes on along the minus strand of NC_042616.1, from coordinate 736,951,092 downwards.
TGGGCTTGATGGACCCTTGGTCTGACCCAGTATGGCATGTTCTTATGTTCTTATGTTCAGATAGAACAAGGAGGACCAGAAGAGCGTATGTGATGACAAGGCTAGGAACAGAGCCAGAATCTAGAGACGTGGTCAGGTGGGCAAAGGTCAGAGTCCAGGGGTCAGTCCGAGAAGTAGTCAGCAAAGCAGAGGTCAGGTTCCAGAGGTCAGACAAGGACACAGGCAGGCTGAGGTCAGAAGGCAGGCAGCAGGTAGGCAGGTCGAGGAACAGACTGGAGTCAGAAGGCAGGCAGCAGGCAGGCATGTCGAGGAACAGACTGGAGTCAGAAGGCAGGCAGCAGACAGGCAGGTCAAGGAACAAGCCGAGGTCAGTACTAGTGAGACAGTCTGGAGGTACTACCTGGGGAGGCAAACAGACAAACAGGAACAGAAGGACGCTGGAGAACTAGGATGCAGGAATAAGGCAGGAAGAAGGCTGGAACAGAACTGGAACAGAAGGATCCTGGAAGGAGACTTGGAACAGACTGGAGCAAGATTCAAATGCAGTGACAATCTAGCACAAATGCTGACCCGATTGCCAAAGCAAGGAAGTACAAGCAGGGACTTCCTTATTTCGGGAATCAATCAGAGCATGCTGCGGAGCTAGGACCTGCCCTTGGCCCTAAAAGAGGCCGGGCAGTTCGCGTGCGCTTAGGGACGTGGCCAACACAGCCGAGGACACCAAGCTCTGGCCTGAGGCCTGGTGAGCAGTGGAAGGCCCGGCAACCGCCGCTGTGGGATGCCGAGGCCTGGAAGTGCTTGCAGCTGCCACTAGGGAGGCCGACCTGGGACCTGCCGTGGAACCATGGAGGTGAGCAGGCCCATGCGCGGGCTGGGTGCGGTTAGGGTGCGTAACAGTACCCCCCCTTCTAGGCCTCCCTCTTTGCAGCCGTGGCTTGTCAGGGTGAGTCCTATGAAAGGTTTTCAGGGGTTCCTTATCAAGGATATTGTGGGAAGGTTCCCATGAATTCTCCTCAGTCCCATAACCCTCCCAGGCTAGGAGGTATTCCCATTTTCCTCGACGACGCTGAAAGTGAAGGACCTCTCTTACCTGGAGAGAAGAGTCAGGTTCTGTAGAGACCTGTGGAGGAGAGGGATCTCTACGTGAGGGTCAGGAGAGGACCAACGGCTTCAACAGGTACACATGGAACATGTTATGAATACCCATGGCACGAGGTAGCTAGAGTTGATACGATACAGCTCCCAATCTTCGGATGACCAGAAATGGTCCAATGTCCAATGAGGGAAGTCTCAGTCGTAGATATCGAGCTCTTAGCCACACTTTCTGGCCAGGATGGAAGAGTGGAGCAGAATGTCTGTGGATGTCGGCGTTATGCTTGGAGCTTTCAGCGGCTTGGGAAAGACGCTCTTTAACTTGGTTCCATACTTGACAAATGGTGTGAGCCATGGATTGAGCCTCTGGAGAGAGAACAGTCAAAGGAACTGGGAGAGGCAGTCGAGGCTGTGGTCTGAATACCATAGAGAACGGAGATACATCAGTGGCTGCAGCGACATGAGTATTGTGCGACAGCTCAGCCCAAGGAAGATCAGACCAGTTATCCTGCTGATCATTTACATAGGAGCGAAGGAATGTCTTCAGAGTCCGATTGGTCCTTTCAGCTTGACCATTGGCCTGGGGTTGATAGGCCGATGTGTAACTTAGGGAAATGTTAAACTTCTTACATAGAAGCTTGGCAGCAAACTGTGGTCCCCGATCAGAGATAATCTCCTTGGGGAGTCCGTGAAGGCAAAAGATGTTCTTCAGACTCAGCTTCGCCAATTCTGGGGCCGAAGGAAGGCCCGGCAGAGGAATGAAGTGACCCATTTTCGAAAAATGGTTGATTATGACCCAAATCACGGTATTGTTCTGGGAAGGAGGCAGGTCCATAATAAAGACCGTCGAGATGCTAGTCCATTGCTCGGTAGGTGCTGGTAGTGGTTGAAGTAAGCTCCAAGGCTTTCCAGTAGGTGGTTTCTGTTGGGCACAGATGGGACATGAGTCCACATAGTTTCGGTAATCCTGCACCATATTGGGTCACCAATAGTGTCTTCATAACATCTCTAGGGTCCTGGCACAACCTGGATGGCCTGCCAACTTGGAATCATGAGCCCATTTCAGAACTCATTCACATAATCTATACAGAATGATGGTTTTCCCAGTAGGAACTGTAGTGGTCACAGCAAGGGAAATACAGGCGGGGTCAATAATGAAGCTAGGAAATTCAGGGACATCTTCAGGTTCAAATGATCTGGATTGCACATCAGCACGAAGGTTCTTGGAGCCTGGGCGGAAACAGAGGACGAAGTTGAATCGTTCGAAGAAAAGTGTCATCGGGCTTGACAAGGGTTCAGGAGTTGAGCCTCTTTAAGGTGCTCAAGGTTCTTATGGTCAGTGAAGATGGTAAACTTATGTTGCGCCCCTTCCAACCAGGGGCACCACTCTTGGAGCACCAACTTAACTGCGAGGAGTTCACGGTCACCAATGGTATAACGCTGTTCCATGGGGGAAAATAGGGATGTGAATCGTTTTCCATATCGTCTTAATGATAGAAATCGTGTGGCAGGGCAAGAAAATCGTCTTAGGCACGATTTTTTAGTTAAAAAATCGTTAAAAATCGTTTTTTTTCCGATTAGTGCGCACTAACTCGAGTTAGTGCGCACTAACGGGAGTTAGTGCGCACTAACTGGGAGTTAGTGCGCACTAACTGAAAATGATACAATTTGACACTTTTCAGGTCAGTTAAGGTCAGTTTAGGAATGAATATGTATTCCTATTGGCTGCCCTCTTATTTATTCATGTTATCAAGTTTCCTACTGACAGTATATGGGGGATGGGAAATGGAAACAGTTGGTAGCTTGACAAAACAAGTAATGTGATCAGTCAATGTGACTAGAACTTGTGCCCTAACCCTGATACCAGGGGTATTGTGATCTTCCTGCACACAGTGCCCTATCCCTATTAATACCAGGAGTGTTGTGATCTTCCTGCACACAGTGCCCTATCCCTAATACCAGGGGTGTTGTGATCTTCCTGCACACAGTGCCCTATTCCTGATACTGGGGGTGTTGTGATCTTCCTGCACACAGTGCCCTATTCCTGATACCGGGGGTGTTGTGATCTTCTTGCACACATCCCGGTATCAGGGATAGGGCACTGCATGCAGGAAGATCACAACACTCCTGGTATTAATAGGGATAGGGCACTGCATGCAGGAAGATCACAACACTCCTGGTATTAATAGGGATAGGGCACTGCATGCAGGAAGATCACAACACCCCTGGTATCAGGGATAGGGCACTGTGTGAAGGAAGATCACAATACCCCGGAGGAGTGAGGGTCAGGCAGCTCCCCCCTGTCTGTGAAGCCAGCCTCTCACTAGTAATGCAGGGAGGGAGCTGTCTCAGACTTCACCATCCTCCCCCCCCCCCTCACCCACACACCATTCACTAGCTGGGACATGGGGGAAGTCAGGAGTGAGGGTCAGGCAGCTCCCCCCTGTCTGTGAAGCCAGCCTCTCACTAGTAATGCAGGGAGGGAGCTGTCTCAGACTTCACCATCCTCCCCCACCCCCCTCACCCACACACCATTCACTAGCTGGGACATGGGGGAAGTCAGGAGTGAGGGTCAGGCAGCTCCCCCCTGTCTGTGAAGCCAGCCTCTCACTAGTAATGCAGGGAGGGAGCTGTCTCAGACTTCACCATCCTCCCCCCCTCCTCACCCACACACCATTCACTAGCTGGGACATGGGGGAAGTCAGGAGTGAGGGTCAGGCAGCTCCCCCCTGTCTGTGAAGCCAGCCTCTCACTAGTAATGCAGGGAGGGAGCTGTCTCAGACTTCACCATCCTCCCCCCCCCCCTCACCCACACACCATTCACTAGCTGGGACATGGGGGAAGTCAGGAGTGAGGGTCAGGCAGCTCCCCCCTGTCTGTGAAGCCAGCCTCTCACTAGTAATGCAGGGAGGGAGCTGTCTCAGACTTCACCATCCTCCCCCCCCCCCCTCACCCACACACCATTCACTAGCTGGGACATGGGGGAAGTCAGGAGTGAGGGTCAGGCAGCTCCCCCCTGTCTGTGAAGCCAGCCTCTCACTAGTAATGCAGGGAGGGAGCTGTCTCAGACTTCACCATCCTCCCCCCCCCCCTCACCCACACACCATTCACTAGCTGGGACATGGGGGAAGTCAGGAGTGAGGGTCAGGCAGCTCCCCCCTGTCTGTGAAGCCAGCCTCTCACTAGTAATGCAGGGAGGGAGCTGTCTCAGACTTCACCATCCTCCCCCCCCCCCTCACCCACACACCATTCACTAGCTGGGACATGGGGGAAGTCAGGAGTGAGGGTCAGGCAGCTCCCCCCTGTCTGTGAAGCCAGCCTCTCACTAGTAATGCAGGGAGGGAGCTGTCTCAGACTTCACCATCCTCCCCCCCCCCTCACCCACACACCATTCACTAGCTGGGACATGGGGGAAGTCAGGAGTGAGGGTCAGGCAGCTCCCCCCTGTCTGTGAAGCCAGCCTCTCACTAGTAATGCAGGGAGGGAGCTGTCTCAGACTGGTATCAGGGTTAGGGCACTGTGTGCAGGAAGATCACAACACTCCTGGTATTAATAGGGATAGGGCACTGTAAGAGATGACTGTAGTAGATTGAATAAAGATCTGATGTTTCTGCTCTCCTCACACCAAACAAAAACAACACACAAGCAGAGAAGCCCTTCTTACAAAGCTGAGCTAGTGAGTTAAGTAGGAGGAAAAGTAAACATACTTGTGCCAGTGTGGCTACTTAAAAAATACACTTACCAACAATCAATTACATATATTTGAAATGTGTACAGTTCCAGCCAGGACCACCTTTCTAAAATGCACAGTGATTGGCAAATTCAACATGCACTAGCATTTCAGGTGCCTGCTAACAAAAATAATAAACAAACAAGTTCTAGTCACGTGAGTGCTGATCATTACATTACTTTTTTTGTCAAGCTTCCAACTGTTTCCATTTCACATCCCCCCAACCATTACCTCAGTATTAGCCTTGGTAACATCAATAGATAAGAGCACAGCCAGCCAATAGGAATACATACATACATATTCATTCCTAAGTGACCTTTACTGACCTGGGAAGTGTGAACACTTTGTTTCATTTTCTGTTGGTGTTCGTTAGTTTCCAGTTCCATTTCCCATCCCCCCAACCATCACCTCAGTGGTAACCTTGGTAACATCAATAGATAAGAGGGCAGCCAGCCAATAGGAACACATATTCATTCCTAACTGACCTTCAGTGACCTGGAAAGTGTTTATTTGTATCATTTTCAGTTAGTGCGCACTAAATCGAGTTAGTGCACACTAACGGGGAGTTAGTGCGCACTAACTCGAGTTAGTGCGCACTAACACGATTTAACAATTTTTAACGATAAATCGTTAGAATTTCTATTGTATCGTGTTCTATAACGATTTAAGACGATATAAACATTATCGGACGATAATTTTAATCGTTGAAAAACGATTCACATCCCTAGGGGAAAACTTATGTGAGTAGAAAGTGCAAGGTATAAGTTTACCCTTATGGGGAAAACTGGCTCAAGATGGCTCCTGCGCCGATTGCAGAGGCATCGACCTTTACAATGAATGGACGTCACGGGTCCGGATGCTGCAGGCAAGGGCCAGAACAGAAAGCCGTCTGAAAGGCGGCTATGGCTTTAGGTGTCCACACCCGGGTATTGACCCCTTTCCTAGACATGGCGGTGAGTGGGGCAACTAGGGAAGAATACTTAGCAATGAAGGTCCGGTAATAATTAGTAAAACCAAGAAAACATTGTAAGGCTCATAGGCCTACTGGCTGAGACCAGTTGCAGATCCCCTGGACTTTCTTTGGGTTCATTGAAAATCCTCGGTCATAATTGTTGATATACCCTAGGAAAGGTAAGCGATTACACTCAAACAGGCATTTTTCCAGCTTGGCATACAAATGGTTCTCTCTCAAGTGTTGGAGAATGATCAGAACATGATCTTGATGAGATTCAAGGTCTTCAGAAAAGATCAAGATGTCTTCAAGATTTACGACTATGAAGGAATACAGAAGATCTCAGAAGATTTCGTTCACAAGGCATTGAAAGACCACTGGAGCATTGCATAGCCCAAAGGTCATCACCATATACTCATAGTGACCGTCCCTTGTATTAAATGAGGTTTTCCAAATATCTTCAGGTTGAACGCATCCCAAGTTGTACACACTTCTCAGATCCAACTTGGAGAAGATCCGTGCCACTTCAAGGCGATCGAACAGTTCACTAATGAGGGGCAGCGGGTATTGGTCTTTGCGGGTTTTGGCTTGAGCCCCCTGTAATCAAAGCAAGGGCATAGACCACCATCCTTTTTCTTAACGAAGAAGAACCTGTACCTGCAGGGGAGTCAGACGGACGGCTGAATCCTTTTTCTACATTCTCTTTAAAATACTCAGGCACAGCTTGAGTCTCAGGTTGAGACAATGGGTAAGTTCTGCCTTTGGGAGCCGTAGTGCTCGGCGGGAGTGCAATAGGACAGTTGAACTTGTGTAATGGAGGCAGGGGTCCGCTTTTTGCTTCGAGAAAACATCGTTGAAGTCAGAATACTGTGGAGGCAAACCAGGTAACGTAACAGACTTCAGGATAGGAACTACTGGAGATACGGAATGCAAACAAGTTTTCTGGCATTTGGGGCCCCACTGTACCAACTGCAGGGAATTCCAATCAAGCTGGGGTTTGTGTACCTGGAGCCATGGCAACCCCAGGATAACTGGATGGGTTGATCGCTTCAATATGGAGAAAGACATCTCCTCCTCTTGGAGAGTGCCCACGGTAAGACGAACAGCCATTGTCTGGTGAGTGATGAGTCCTGGAAGATGATCCCCCTAGATGGAGGTGATTCGGAGACTCACTTCCAATGGCTGGAGAGGAATGCTCAGGAGCTTAACAATGTCATCCATAATGAAGCTGCCGCTTGCTCCGGTATCAACAAGCGCAGTGGTAACTAAGGTGTGGGCCTTGATGCCCAGGGATCCAGGAAGCAAGAGTTGAGGGCCAGTAACAGTTGCGCCTAAGCTCGGGACCCCCACCGGGGTCAGGCATTGCAGTTTCCCAGCCGAATCAGGCAGGACTGCAGATGATATCCAGAAGTGCCACAGTAAAGGCAAAGACCCTCCTTCTACCGACAGAGATGTTCAGTTGGAGACAGATGCCCACAGTTCACTTCCATCGGTTACACCACGGAGGAGCATGGTGGAGCTGAAGTCTTCACAGGAGGATTGGAAGCACACATGGGGTGTGCTACAGGAGAGCGGGGAGCCTTTACTTCTAGCTGTCTTTGCCAGAGACGATGGTCAATCTTACCAGCAAGGAAATTCAGGTCCTCTAGAGATGTGGGAGCCTCCCGGACAGAGAGCTCATCTTTGAGAGCACAGGAGAGTCCATCTAGGAAGATGGCTTGCAGACAATCTTCTTGCCACCCAAGCTCCATGGCCAGAGTCTTAAACTCCACCGTATACTCGGAGAGGATCTTTGCCTCTTGACGGAGGTGGAGTAAGTTATGGCTGGCAACAGCCTGGTGGCTTGGGTCTCCAAAGGTCTGCTTGAAGAGAACGATTAATTTAGATAACTTGGAAAGGATGGGATCAGAATGTTCCCATAAGGGAGAGGCCCAAGAAAGAGCCTTCCCTTCCAGATGAGACAGGATGAAGGTCACCTTGGTGATTTCCTTCAAGAAAAATGAGGGTTGCAGAGCAAATTGCATGAAGTACTGATTAAGGAAGCCATGACAGGAGTGTGGGTCCCCATTATATCAAGGAGGTGCAGGAAGTGTTGCGATCCCCCCTGTTGCTGCGCTACAGGTGGTCTCTCACCTTCCTCCGGAGGCCGCTCCGAAGCCAGGGCCTCGCCTGTGTTCCATCCGGGACTTGCTCCAGGGCCTGAGAGGCCTAGCTGTGCCTGTGGCTTGCTTGCCAGCGTTTGGACTTCCTGTCTGGCAATGCCCTTCTCCTAGGGGCCGGCCCACAGCTCTCCTCCTTATTTATAGGGCCAGCGGTGGGCGGTCCTGGCAAGCTCCTCCCAGGGAGTTGCCTTCTACCTCCAGTATATAAGGACTTCCTTTTCATTTGCAACGGGCCTCCGGATCGGGCTCTACAGTCGTCTGTAACCTTGCCGATCCAGGTCCCCCGTGTTCGCCTATGCCTTGATGGGTCCCTGTCCAGTGTCTCTGCCTTGATGTCCTGTTTTGATGTCCACTACCTGATGTGTTCCTGATGTCTGCCTTGATGTGTTCCTGATGTCCTGATCCAGTTCCGCTCGCTTCTGCCCTACATCCTGTCTGGTTCCTGAGCCTTCTGTCCTGTTGGGCCCTGGAGTGGCCAACAGGAGGGATTCGTCCCACGGGCTCTTGAGCTTCCCTGCCTGCCAGCCGAAGGGGCTTCGGATGTCAGTATCCCAGCATCGGAGTTCCTGTTCGCCTGGATCTTCCGCTTTGTCTTCCCTGCACCCTCCTTTCCTCAGCGTGGTCCGCGACCAGCCTTCCTGGGCTGTGTAGGGCGCGTCTGGGACGGGGTGGTCCGCGACTCAGTCCCACGGGTGGGCTGAGTAGGGCGCCCTGATGGACAGTGCCATGTTTCCTTCCAGCCCTCCTCTTCAACGTCTTGCTTCAGCCTGTCTTAGATGTCTGCTTCAGCCCCCGTCTGACGTCTTCAGTGTAAAGGACTCTGTCTGCCCTCGCCTCTGTCCGGCCTGCTGCCCATTGCCGTTCCCTGCGGCAGGTCCGAAAGGGCCGGGAACAGTCGGAGGACCGTTCATCAGTCAACTTCCCAGTGTTGGCTACCATGGGCGTGCAGGTCCGGCTGAGGGTCGGACTCCCTGCTTTTGTACCCGCCTGGCTCCCCATGCCTTCTCAGCTCACCTCCCACGGTGTGGCTGGGGCTCCTCCCTAGCTTTCGCCATGGCCCAAGGGCTCACCACCAGCTTGAGACGACCGCGCCCGCGCGCGCTCGTAACAGGAAGTGCCAACGATGCTTTGGGAAGCATAGTGGCTGAGAGGCCCACAGGATTGGCCAAAGCTGTATCTTGTAGCTGGGAACAAAGTTTTTCCACCGAAGAGGCCAGCATTTCCAAAGCTTGATGATGTTGTTTAACTGTGGTGGCCAAACCCAGTAGGGCCCTGGAGGTGAAAGACTCCGCTAAGTCCATGGTCTTGGCAACCTGTTGCATTTGGGGGTGGACCCTTGTCCTGGAGCAGTGGAGAACAGCTCCCTGGTAGGGACCAGGAAGTAACTGCCCCCAGGGGGCGGAGCACTGGAGGAGACAGAGGCTAGGATGAGCTTCACCACTGGAAGTCTGAGGTCCCTCTGGGAGGAGCCCATAGGGACCCGGGCCACTTGGACTTAGGTGGGCCTCGCAGGGTCTCCGGGAAGGATGGAAGTACGGCGTGTCCACAGGCAGGAGGGTAGCGCGATCAGGTTCGATACTGGAGTTCAGATGGAACGAGGAGGACCAGAAGAGCATAGGTGATGACAAGGCTAGGAACAGAGTCAGAATCTAGAGACATGGTCAGTCGGGCAAAGGACAGAGTCCAGGGGTCAGTCAGAGAAGTAGTCAGTAAAGCAGAGGTCAGGTTCCTGAGGTCAGACGAGTTAACAGGCAGGCCAAGGTCAGAAGGCAGGCAGGTCGAGGAACAGACTGGAGTCAGAAGGCAGGCAGCAGGCAGGCAGGTTGAGGAATGGACTGAGGTCAGAAGGCAGGCAGCAGACGAGCAGGTCGAGGAACTGACTGGAGTCAGATGGCAGGCAGCAGGCAGGCAGGTCAAGGAACAAGCTGAGGTCAGTACCAGTGAGACAGACTGGAGGTACTACCTGGGGAGACGAACAGAAGCACAGGAACAGAAGGACGCTGGAGAACTAGGATGCAGGAACAAGGCAGGAACGAGGCTGGAACAGAACTGGAACAGAAGGATCCTGGAACGAGACTTGGAACAGACGGGAGCAAGATTCAAACGCAGTGACAATCTAGCAAAAACGACGACCTGATTGCCAAGGCAAGGACTTCTTTATATCAGGGAATCAATCAGGGTGCGCTGCGGAGCTAGGACCCGCCCTTAGGCTGGGCGGTCCGTGCAGGTGCATATAGGGGCGTGGCCAACACAGCCTAGGACGCCGAGCTCCGGCGTGAGGCCCGGTGCACAGTGGTAGGCCAAGCGACTGCCGCCATGGGACGCTGAGGCCTGGAAGCACTTGTAGCTGCCACTAGGCAAGCCGACCCGGGACCTGCCGTGTAACCATGGAGGTGATCAGGCTCGTGTGCAGGCCGGGCGCGGACGGGGTGCATAACAATCCTGTGGTCCACAGAGAATTAGATCTAAAATTGCTCCCTATCTCATTGGTTCCTGAACCAATTGTCCATTAAAACTGCCACATGGTTTTCTCAGCTTAATTGAGATTGTGATGCTGAAGAAGATTGTGTGAAAGGAAAATCATTTTAAATCACACTTTGACCCAATGTTTATACCCTTTATAGGTCATTTCATATAAACTTTCTTGGGTCCTGCAGTGTTGCAGATTTATGGGATAAGCTTGCTAAAATACTGAATTTCAACAGAAAGATAACCAGCCAGAGGGTGAGAGATGGAAGAGATCATAACTAGATTACTGGAGTCATTATTCATTCTACCTGAGTGATTATTGTATAATTAATGTTACACTTAACATTGTCAAGTTAAGTGTAAAACATTGATAAGACAGGTGAAAAGAGAATTCGAAATAAGTTGGCCATAGAGGCAAAAAGTCAGAATAAAAACTTTTAAAAATATATCCGAAGCAAGAAACCTGTGAGGGAGTCAGTTGGACCATTAGATGACCGAGGGGTTAAAGGGGCTCTTAGGAAAGATAAGGCCATTGCAGAAAGACTAAATGAATTATTTGCTTCTGTGTTTACTAATGAGGATGTTGGGGAGATACCAGTTCTGGAGATGGTTTTCAGGGGTGATGAGTCAGACGAACTGAACGAAATCACTGTGAACCTGGAAGATGTAGTAGACCAGATTGACAAACTAAAGAGTAGCAAATCACCTGGACCAGATGGTATGCATCCTAGGGTACTGAAAGAACTAAAAAATGAAATTTCTGATCTATTAGTTAAATTTGTAAACTATCATTAAAATCATCCATTGTACCTGAAGACTGGAGGGTGGCCAATGTAACCCCAATATATTAAAAAGGCTCAAGGGGCGATCTGGGTAACTATAGACCAGTGAGCCTGACTTTGGTGCCGGGAAAAATAGTGGAAACTATTCTCAAGATCAAAATCGTAGAGCACACAGAAAGACATGGTTTAATGGAACACAGTCAACATGGATTTACCTAAGGGAAGTCTTGCTTAACAAATCTGCTTCATTTTTTTGAAGGGGTTAATAAACATGTGGATAAAGGTGAACCAGTAGATGTAGTGTATTTGGATTTTCAGAAGGCGTTTGACAAAGTCCCTCATGAGAGGCTTCTAAGAAAACTAAAAAGTCATGAGATAGGAGGCGATGTCCTTTCATGGATTACAAACTGGTTAAAAGACAGGAAACAGAGAGTAGGATTAAATGGTCAATTTTCTTATTGGAAAAGGGTAAACAGTGGAGTGCCTCAGGGATCTGTTCTTGGACCAGTGCTTTTCAATATATAAAATAAATGATCTGGAAAGGAATATGATAAGTGAGGTTATCAAATTTGTGGATGATACAAAATTATTCAGAGTAGTTAAATCACAAGCGGATTGTGATACATTACAGGAGGACCTTGCAAGAATAGATGATTGGGCATCCAAATGACAGATTAAATTTAATGTGGACAAGTGCAAGGTGTTACATATAGGGAAAAATAACCCTTGCTGTAGTTACACGATATTAGGTTCCATATTAGGAGCTACCACCCAGGAAAAAGATCTAGGCATCATAGTGGATAATACTTTAAAATCGTCGGCTCAGTGTGCTGCAGTAGTCAAAAAAGCAAACAGAATGTTAGGAATTATTAGGAAGGGAATGGTTAATAAAACGGAAAATGTCATAATGCCTCTATATCACTCCATGGTGAGACCGCACCTTGAATTCTGTATACTATTCTGGTCACCGCATCTCAAAAAAGATATAGTTGCGATGGAGAAGGTACAGAGAAGAGCAACCAAAATGGTAAAGGGGATGGAACAGCTCCCCTATGAGGAAAGGCTGAAGAGCTTAGGGATGTTTAGCTTGGAGAAGAGACGGCTGAGGGGTGATATGATTGAGGTCTGTAAAATCATGAGAGGTCTTGAACGAGTAGATGTGAATCGGTTATTTACACTTTCGAATAATAGAAGGACTAGGGGGCATTCCATGAAGTTAGCAAGTAGCACATTTAAGACTAATCAGAGAAAATTCATTTTCACTCAACGCACAATAAAGCTCTGGAATTTGTTTCCAGAAGATGTGGTTAGTGCAGTTAGTGTAGCTGGGTTCAAAAAAGGTTTGGATAAGTTTTTGGAGGAGAAGTCCATTAACGGTTATTAATCAAGTTTACTTAGGGAATAGCCACTGCTATTAATTGCATCAGTAGCATGGGATCTTCTTGGTGTTTGGCTACTTGCCAGGTTCTTGTGGCCTGGTTTGGCCTCTGTTGGAAACAGGATGCTGGGCTTGATGGACCCTTGGTCTGACCCAGCATGGCAATTTCTTATGTTCTTATGTATAATTACTTTACTTAAAATGACAGTTCCTAAACAGGGAAAAAGTCCCAGGAGAAACTCTGAAGACAGTTCCTAGGCAAGGTCTGTATAAGTGGAGAGAGGTTACCCATGGGGAAAAAAATCAGTGAATTAAATATGACAAAATGAGAGACTGATTTAAAAGACATATATTCTAAGGAAAAACACTCCTCTGCTAACATTTTATTCCCCAATAGAATCAGTATTATTAGGAAAGGTAAATCTCTGAACCAGCACAGAACATTTGCATAGCAGGAACAGAACCAGAGAAGTATGAGTGCAAACAGAAAGAGAGTGGCTGTGTGAAACTTCACTTTCTACCCCTGAATAAAATATATATTCTACAGGGGTGTGCAGTGGTAAAAAGTTTGTTTTCATTTTTTGGTTCATTTTTGGGAGGTATTTTTCTCACAAATCTTGTTTCATGGAATATTTGATTAATTACATTCATGTGAAAAAAACAAATCAAGCATAAAAAAAAAATAAAATAGGAGCCTCTCATGGCCTCCGGTCCACCAACTTATCCCTTCCACCCAGAAAAATGTTGGGATCAGGATGCCTCTGGCCCCCAATTACCCAGTCTGGTGGGGATCTGCCTATGATGCCTAGATCCAGACTGAATCCTTGGCCATGCGTAGGCCAAGGACATGGTAGGTCACTGCAAACTCGGTTTCAGCCTATACAAGGCCTCAGTCTCAGCTGGAGCCCGGGCCCAGGCCTAACGCTGAAGCTTGGCCAGATGCCAGGTCCCGATGCCTGGGCCTTGGCCTAGACTGTAGCCCGGGCCCAGCCCAGAGGCTGGTTCCTGATGCCAAGGTGTTGGCTGGACCCTGGCACAATGCTGAGGCCCAGCTTGGAGGCCAGGTCCCAATACCTGGGTATCAGACCAGTAACAGTCCAAACACTGGTGCCTGACCTGGAGGCCGGGTCACAATGCCTTGGTCTTTGGCCTAGGGTCAGGCAAGAGCCTGGAGCCAAGGCCTTGCAACTCCAACAAAGGCATTCTCTTCTTTCTTCTTTCTAACTGACACCGCTCGTTGGGGTCGTGCTGGACTTAATTAACTCCAGCACATTCTCCCTAAGTGATGGCACCAATTTAATGTATGGCATTATAAGACTAAGGATAATAAAATATATATAAATGTCTTATAGGCAGAAATATCTTTTGTAATTGACACTGATTTCCAAATAATAATTTGAAATGATAGCTTATATTTGATATTTAGCAAATGCTTATTTCTTCCCCCATTCTTCCATCCAAAATGTCCTTATATTGCTATAAACATTTTTCATATGTGAGAACATCTCTATATTTCTGTTCAAAAATCAACTTTTTTTTTTTTTTTTTAAATCTTTTTGGGTGTTGAGTTTGGAATATTTGCTGAATCCTCAAATAAGTAGTTACTGCACTGGATTACATATCTCTGCAAATAATGGAGTGCCCATGCCCCTGGCCCAGGGCTGCCTGGGACTTACACTCATGATTCCGACACTGTGAGGGAGGGAAACTCCTTTTGCATATCTCCTTTACAATGGCATCAACTGTGTCGTCCAACAGCCGTGCATGGCTCCCCTCGCTTGGGCTGCAGCATCGTGATGATGTGTGCAGAGCAACATGGGAGAACACCAACAAACATTTGCATCATCATGCCTCAGTATTGACTATGCAGCGTGTGATGACATCAGTGCTGGAGGGCAGAGCCAGTGCTAAAGTTAAAAACTGGGGCAGTGCCCATTTCCCAACTCTTGCATAAGCTGCTCTAGGACCATCAGTGACCTGAATTTAAAGGGCTGCCAACCCATTCATTGCTGACACTTCTTTGGAATTGTCTTCTCTAGACTCATTCTTCCCCTGGTAAGTCCCTTCTGTGGACCTGATAACCATACTTCAACCTTACAAAAAAAAAAAAAAGGAGGGGGTGGGAGGAAGTTTTTTGGCTTAGCAGTCTATTTGGGGTGCAAGCTTATAAAAATGAAAACAAAAAACTTTATTTTGGGCATCTGCCATTTGGGCTGTGAGTCAGTTAATTTAGAGGTCCATATTCAAAAGCTTTTAGCCAGCTAACTCAGAAGTTAGCCAGTTAAATGACTATTTGGGAACATATCTGGCAAAACTTTAGCCTCCTAATAAGTTAGGGGGCAAGAATTTAGCTGGCTAAATTAGGGGCGTTCCGAGGGCATAACTGGGAGGAGTTGAATTATCCAGCTATGTTAACTGGCTAACTCCAATATTTAGAGTCTGTCGGACAACTTAGCCGACTAAGGGGGCCCTTTTCGCGTGCGATAGCATGCTGGGGCGGAGTCAGGGCAGTGAGGGGAGGAGTCGGGGTGGCGAGGAGGCGGACTCGGCGGTGTCTTCGCTGGTGGCGATAAGGTAAGTAACGTTATCGTCGCCAGTAGCACGCCCTATAGCATCACCTTTCACGGTGGCGCTATTGGGTGCAAAAGCCGGCAGCGAAAACACCGCTGTGGTACGAAGGCTGCCGGCCTTCACAGGCCCGCGCCCCCCTTCGCCCCCCCCCCGCCCCCTGTTACCGCTGGATTCACCATTCTGCGATAGAATGATGAATCCAGGCCTAAGTCTGGTCAAACCAAAGAGCTGTTCTAAAGTTAGGCGTCTATAATTAGCCAGCTAACTTTAAGATAGCCGGCTATATTCAGTAGTGTGGTTTCACTATTGAATATGCCTCCAGAATTACCCGGATATGTTTATTTGCTAACTTTGCCAGCCGGCCCTTGTCTGAATATGGACCTCTTAATGAATTAAAAAATAACAGAAACATATGGGAAGGGGCAAACTGAGTTAGACCAAGGCTTCTTACTCTGTAATTGCTTCTTGGGTGTTCAGCAGCTGTGGACACTTCCATGGCAGGCCTCCATCAGTGAGACTCCTCAGCTGTGGCTCATCATGCCCCAATTTAATTTGCAGTTGATTCATTAGTGGGTCCAGATTCTGTAGCACCGTACAGTTTGGGGAGGAATTCTTCAGCCGCATAGACTGGTGTTAAGAACCCGCAGGGAACCAGAAGCTGATGAGGATGAGGTGTGGCTTCTGAGAGGGATTCCATTGTAAGCACTCACGACCTGGATATTTCTTTAAAGACATAAAAACAGAGCACTTTGGTGAGGGGCTGGGCAGGCTCGTGTACCCCAGAGGGTCTTTGGAGTTCAAATGGGAGGGAGGCAGAGACAGGTTGGGCCTGCAGGTCCATGATTTTTGGTTTATTTTTGCCACAGAAATGCTACTTAATTGACTGTATTCTTTTAAATATATCCAGTTAAGTGTAACGTTATCCAACCACACAAGGCCAGATAACTTTAGACCTGCTCAGAAGCAAGTCTAAAGTCATCTGGTTAACTTAGTCAGTTTTAGTTGAAAATAGATTGAATTAGCTGACTAACTATGTCACACTCCAAACACCCCTTTTTTAACTGGCTAAATTATAGCCTGATAATGACTTCGCTGGCTATAATTTAACTGGATAAATGGCTGAATATGCCTTTTGTGCTTTTGAATACCGACCTCAGAGAGCTTATTTGTAACTCCCCTTGCCTACTCCCCAGTGGATAGTTTTCTGAAGGAACTTAAGTACTTGCAAGGAAAGGAATTTTAAAAGGCGACCTCAGCAGTGAGTTTCCCTTTGAAAACTGGCTTGAAGGTCTGCCAGCGCTAAGTACCAATGGGCCTGCAATTTGTGCAGGAGATGAGCAGGATAAAATTTGCCCTCTTAAATTAAAAAAAATATGCATGTGCATATACTTACTTTTATCATAATAATGTTTCCAGGTACCTTGTGTTTGAAAATTGAATGCATTTGTGCTGACTGAAAAGTATGTTGCTATATTGCCCTTTAAGCACCCTATAGAAAAGATATTCCTGTATCTACTCATAGGAACATAAGAACATCAGATATGCCATATTAGGGCAGACAAAGGGTCCATGAAGCAGAGTATCCTGTTTCCAACAGTGGCCAATCCAAGTCACATGTACCTGATAAGTACCCAAACATTAAAAAGATCTCAAGCTACTGTTCCTTATTAATTAATAGCAGTTTATGATTTTTCCTCTAGGAACTTATCCAAAATTTTAAAAACCCAGGTACACTAACTTCCATAACCACATTCTCTTGCAATTAATTCCAGAGCTTAACTATGTGCTGAGTAAAAAAAAAATATATTTGATTTGTTTTAAATGAGCTACTTGCTAACTTCATGGAGTGCGCCTTGGACATTCTATTATCTGAGAGAGTAAATAACCCCTTTGCTCATAGGGGAGCCATTCCATGCCCCTTATCATTTTGGTCACCCTTCTCTGCACTTTCTCTAGTGCAACTATATCTTTTGCACCCAGTATTCAAGGTGAAATCTCACCATGGAGCGATACAGAGGCATTACGACATGCATTGTTTTATTTGCCATTCCCTTCCTAATAATTCCTAACATTCTGTTTGTTTTTTGACTACCACAGCATACTGAGCCGACGATTTCAATGTATTATCCACTATGACGCCTAGATCTCTTTCCTAGGTGGTAACACCTAAGACAGAACCTAACATTGTGTAACTACAGCAAAGGTTATTTTTCCCTATATGGATCACCTTGCACTTGTCCACATTAAATTTCATCTGCCATTTGGAAGCCCAATCTTCCAGTCTCACAAGGTCCACCTGCAATTTATCACAATCTGCTTGAACTTTAACTAATCTGCATAATTTTGTATTATCCACAAATTTGATCACATCTCTCATTGTACTCCTTTCCAGATCACTTATAAATAAATTAAAAAGCACCAGCCCAAGTCAGATCCCTGAGGCACTGTACCCACTGTGAAAACAGACCATTTAATTCTACTCTGTTTCCTGTCTTTTAACCAGTTTGCAATCCACAAAATTATATATCCTCCTATCCCATGACTTTTTAGTTTCTTAGAAACCTCTCATGAGGGACTTTGTCAAACGCCTTCTGAAAATCTAAATACATCACATCTACCAGGTCATCTTTGTCCACATGTTTATTTACCCCTTCAAAAAAAATGCAGGTGTTTTGTGAGGCAAGACTTCCCTTGGGTAAGTCCATGCTGGGTGTGTCCCATTAAACCATGTCTATCTAAATGTTTTGTGATTTTATTCTTTATAATAGTTTCCATGATTTTTCCTGGCACTGAAGTAGGGCTCACAGGTATTTAGTTTCCCAGATCTCCCCGGAGCCCTTTTTAAATATTGGGATTACATTGGCCACCTTCCAGTCTTTAGGTGCAATGGATGATTTTAATGTTAAGTTACAAATTAATTGAAATAGGTCTGAAATTTCATTTTTTAGTTCTTTCTGAACCCTGGGGTGTATACCTGTTGTAGATCTGAAGCTACGAGTTGCTAGAGTTAGCAGTCCGTTGTAGATCTGATGCCTGATGGACAGAACAATCAGATAGGAGTAGCAATCTGTTAGGAATCTGATGTTAGTTAGACTGTGGGCTCCTGAAGAGGGAGGAGTTGGCAATCTTGTTAGGAAAACTCTGTGTAGAGCTGAGAGTAGCAATCTGTAATTCTGATATAGTAGTGGGTGGATCCCTGGGCCGGTGGCAGATAACCGGATATCCTGAGAGGGACCACCGGCTAGGCTTGAGTATGGAGACAGACACACATTAGTTCTTTTATTAAAAGGTTTTTGAAACTACCAGAGGTGGCAGTAGTGAGCTGATATGCCCGGCAGGGCTGTAGTCCCTCAGGTACTAGAACAGTGATCCAGGATGGCTGACCTGTTGAGAAACTGTAGAAAGTGAGTAGGCAGAGTTCATGAACAGCACTAGATGACAAAACTCACGTAAGGTCTCAAGGAAAGAGATCTAGGCGTCATAGTGGAAAACACATTGAAATTATCGGTTCAGTGTGCTGCGGCAGTCAAAAAAACAAACAGAATGTTGGGAATTATTAGAAAGGGAATGGTGAATAAAACGGAAAATGTCATAATGCCTCTGTATCGCTCCATGGTGAGACCGCACCTTGATTACTGTGTGCAATTCTGGTCGCCACATCTCAAAAAAGATATAATTGCGATGGAGAAGGTACAGAGAAGGGCTACCAAAATGATAAGGGGAATGGAACAGCTCCCCTATGAGGAAAGACTAAAGAGGTTAGGACTTTTCAGCTTGGAGAAGAGACGGCTGAGGGGGGAGTCTAGAACGGGTAGATGTGAATCGGTTATTTACTCTTTCGGATAATAGAAAGACTAGGGGGCA
The DNA here is from genome assembly GCF_901001135.1 of Rhinatrema bivittatum. Classification (NCBI taxonomy): domain Eukaryota; kingdom Metazoa; phylum Chordata; class Amphibia; order Gymnophiona; family Rhinatrematidae; genus Rhinatrema; species Rhinatrema bivittatum. Next base: position 736,932,092 of record NC_042616.1, on the reverse strand, counting down.
CTCCATGAAGTTAGCACATGGCACATTTAAAACTAATCGGAGAAAGTTCTTTTTCACTCAACACACAATTATACTCTGGAATTTGTTGCCAGAAGATGTGGTTAGTGCAGTTAGTATAGCTGTGTTTAAAAAAGGATTGGATAAGTTCTTGAAGGAGAAGTCCATTACCTGCTATTAATTAAGTTGACTTAGATAATAACCACCGCTATTAATAGCAACGGTAACATGGAATAGAGTTAGTTTTTGGGTACTTGCCAGGTTCTTATGGCCTGGATTGGCCACTGTTGGAAACAGGATGCTGAGCTTGATGGACCCTTGGTCTGACCCAGTATGGCATGTTCTTATGTTCTTAAGCTCAGGAGCTGGAAAGGTTTAGGCCCTCGAGGAGCCAGTACCTGGTTCCAGGGAAAGCTCTGAGAGAGCGATGGTAACTCACAATTGTTTGTAGCAGTGATAGCTTCCAGGCAGTAGAGAATCTTCAGAGTGTCTAGGAACATGGGCCCTCGAGGAGCGAATATCGGTTCCTATCTGTAATCTAAAAGTAAAGGAAAGAGCGAGATCCCCGAGGAGAGGGTACCTCTGGTAAGTCCGAGGAGAGCAGAGTAGCTGGATAGCCAAAGCGAGTCCTTAGCGAATCCTTGCTAACTCAGTAGTTAGCGATAAAAGAGACCTTTAAATATTGGAAGCGGATAACGTCATCTCAGAGGGACGCTCCTGAGGTTTGCGCTCTTGCTGGCACTTCAATCTGAGCGCGCGTGCGTGCCCTAAGTCTTCAGATAACATGGCAGATCTGCAACGTTGAGCCGGTCTGGGGACGCCGGAGGAAGACGGCATGGAGACGTCGCGGCAGCCAGCCGTCCATCAAACCCAGAGGGAGTCACCACAGAGGTAAAGAGGGCGGAGTGAGGGTGTTGAGCAGCGATGGTCGCAACAATACCATCCAGTCCAGGTGATTTACTACTCTTCAGTTTATCAGTCTGGCCTTCCACATCTTCCAGGTTCACCATGATTTGGTTCAGTTCATCTGAATCATCACCTTTGAAAACCGTCTCCCTAACATTCATTTCAGTAAACACAGAAGGAAAGAACTTGGTTTAGTCTTTCAGCAATGGCGATATCTTCCCTAAGTGCCCCTTTAATCCCTTGATCATCTAACGGTTCAACAGACTCCCCTGCAGGCTTTCTGATCCAGATATATTTTTAAAAAGTTTTTATTATGAGTTTTTGCCTCTATGGCCATCTTCTTTTCAAATTCTCTCTTAGCGTTTCTTATCAATGTCTTACATTTAACTTGCCAATGCTTATGCTTTATCCTATTTTCTTCTGATGGATCCTTCTTCCAATCTTTGATTGAAGACTTTTTGGCCTCTTTCACCTCACTTTCTATCCATGCCGGCAATTGTTTGACCTTCCTTCCATCTTTCTTAACACATGGAATACATCTGGACTGCGCGTCTAAGTTGGTATTTTTTAACAATGTTCACATCTGTTGCACACTCTTAACCTTTGCCACTGCTAGAATTGTGGATTTACTTACTGGTCCCCTTCCAGTCCTTAATTCAAATGTGATCATATTATGATCACTATTGCCAAGCGGCAATGTGTACAGGAGCTGGCTCATCTGGAGACCTGGGCCTGGTCTGTTGATCCCAGCTGGGCTCAGCTCTGCCTCTTAACCTCCCCATCTAAATCCCTCCCACAGGACACTTCCTGCTCAGCAAGTTCCCACCCACAGAGCTTTCTCCCTTTCTGGGTATTTACAGTGGACCAAGCATCTAGCCTGCTCCCACACAGTTTAAGGAAGAGGAGTAAAGCCACTCCTTCACATTCCTCTATTTGAAACCTGTCCTATAGCCTGCTATTTTAGAAAATGCTTCCCAACCTAAAAACTGCACTAACCTAAAAGAAATCTCATTTTTGGGAAATACCATATATGGAAAACATTTTTTTTTCAAATAAACTTATCTGGCTAACTTGTCAGGATATTGAGCAGTTCAGTAGCACCTCTGAATATACCTGACTATCTTAAAGATAGTCTGATAACTTTTTCCCGCTAAATTTAGGATCCACTCTATGGCACAGAGTTAGCTGCATATGTTTTCCAGCTAACTCTAAATATTGGAGTTTGATAACTGAGCCAACAAACTTAACTCTGCCCCAGAACATCTCTAGAAGAATCCAGATATGTGGTAGAAATATTCAAAACTCACAAGTTATCTGGCTAAATGCCATTGATTATGGACCCCAAAATAAAATAAGCCCTCCTTAGTGCAGGTGGTCCTATGCCTCAAAATACACATATACAAATTCTCCCTGTATTCGATTATTATTATTATGATTCTTATTATTATTATTGGTAGTAGTAGTAGTAGTCGTAGTAGTTGTAGTAGTTATAGTAGTATATTTGATATAACCACCTAAACAAATTCTTCACTAGGTGGTGTACAATTAAACTCATACATAATAAAACTGATCCACCCCCAACCTCATCCCTATCAAGAACCCTCATTATATTAATACAAAATTAACCCATCAAAATAAAATCAACACACTCCTAACAAATGTTATAGAGGTTCAATTGAACATTACAACTTAATTAAAACATTCAACCAAAACAGTGTTGTACTCACTGCGGGCAGCCAAGGCCGGAGAGTTCCTGTCACTCCCGACGCCAGCGCAGGGCCTCTGGCATGGCAGGACGCCACCGGCTCCGCCTCCAGCTGCTTCCTGCTCTAGGCGCGCGCTCGCGCCTTCTGCTAAAATTTAAAGGGCCCATGGCAGGAAGTCACCGCCGGCCCTTCCCACTGACTCAGAAGCTCTCCAATATATAATCCCTTAGCAGACGTCCCTCCAATGACTTGGCAACGAGTCTTCTCCTCGTGTTGGAGTTTTCTGAGCTGCGTTGGTCCTGCTCCTGCCTTCCACGTCCTGCTCCTGCCTTCTGAGTCCCGTTCCTGCTCCAGCTCCCATCCTTTGGTTCCGTTGGATGGATCTTCTGGCTTCTGACCTCGGACTGGCTTTCAGTGATTCTTCTGGCTTCGACCTTGGACTGGCTATAGACAACTCCCTGGCTTCTGGCTCTGGACTGGCTATCAGCGATCCTCTGGCATCCGATCCTGGTCTGACTTTGGACGACTCTTCCGTCTGTGAATCTACCATCTTCATTGGGGCCCACCTAAGACCAGCCTGCCCTACACACCCAAAGGCTCAACCTGCGGGGAATGGGTCTGGTATTGGTGAAGCTCCAGTCGGCCCCTGCGTCAGCTTGGCCTCGCCTCCCGACGGTGGGGACCTTTGGGGGTTCGCCTCCTCAGGTAGTGCCAACTCCCCCTCGGGCAAAGGGTCCACATCCTCGTCCGCCAACACAACAGATTGCCAAGTCCATGGACTCGGCAGAGGCCTCTGCTTGACAGGCCATACCAGACCTCACCCAGAAGATCTTAGAACAGCAAAAGATCCTTGAGTCCCTCGCTTCAGCTGTGGATAGTCTCAGTAAGTGTCTGGACTGGCTCTCACCAACTGTAAGGCCTCTCCTGTCACACCTAAAAGGATAGACATTCCAGTAATAAACCATGATTGATAGTATTGAAGGCTGTAGACAGAGTAAGCATTACTATCAAGGAATCATATCTACTGATTGCATGTATTTAGATACTATCTGACAGTGACAAGAGCAAAGTCTCAACTGTGGCCGTGTCAGCAGCCTGAATGAGAAGGATGCAGTCAGCCTACCGTAGACACTTATCCTAAAAATTACTGAAAAATAAAGTTTTTCAACACTTTACTTTCAAATGACAAATTTGATACTGGGCAGTATTTTGATAAGACATTGCATTCATATCCATGTTTTTCAAACATGAACGATCGCTTGCTTTAACTCTAAAAGTACATATCCTTGGGATAAGCTAGAATTCAATAATGATAACAATAATGACCACTGGCCTAACTCCTTCAGAGACATTTTGCCAGAAACAATTCAAAGGAACAGTTACTTAGACATGTTAATGCCCAGTAATAACATCCCTGTCCCACCTACACTAATTTTATAAAATGTTCTTAATTTTTCCCATTTAGCAGAAAAATGGATTTAGCACCCAACTCCTTCTCATAGCTTTCTTGCAGCAAAGTGCCATCTTCCTGAGCATTGCTCTCAATTGCCAACTCAGCCTGTATGGGAAAGAGGAGGCAAAGTCTAAAAATCAAACATAAAACCAAAAAGCTGTTAAAGAAGAGATATAAATAAATCAAACAAAATAGATTGTGCATCCAATCAAGTGGCAGATGAATCTCAGCACAGAGAAGTGCAAAGTAATGCAGATGGGAAAAAATAATCGATACATATATTATGTTGGGCTTTAACTTGATTGTTACCACTCAAGAAAGAGATCTTGACATCACTGTGGATATTGTATTGCTCTAAAAATATTGATTAAATGTTCAGTGGTAGTCAAAAAGGCAAACAGAATGTTAGTAGCTATTAAGGTGAAGTCCATGTAATAGTTAAACTTTATGTAAATACAGGTATATGTATTCTATATGACATAGATAACTGCTGAATTATTACAGAAAACCTAATAAATAGAATATATAAAACATCCTTTATTGTTTGATTCTTCCTCTTTAATTCCCAGAATGTAAATCAAATTCGGGGTACTTTAATGTCTGGTCTTTATTCAAAGACAGCTTTACCCATAGCCATCTGGTTATTGATAATAGTATCTGGTCTCCTGCTGCTGCATCAGAAAGGGTAGAAAATGCCTCAGCATTTCTGCATCCTGTCCCAGATATTATCCCACTGAATAACTGAAATAACTTTTTCAGCTGTTAGAGGCTTTTTTGAATATTGGCTTCAAAAGAAATAAAACATATTATCCCATGAACTTTTTTTTTTAGGGGAGGGCAGGGCACGGTGATTCATAAAGTAAATAATGATGCCCATCATAGGGGATGGGATGCATCCCGCTGAATATCCCCAATTAAAGTTATCTAGCTACCTTTAGTCGGAGAGCTTTAAACTCAGCCAGCTATCTTTTGAATATCGCCAGCTAGGTTTAAAGCTATCCAGCATCGTGGCCAGATAATTTTAGACTTAACCAGGTATATTCAAAGAATATAGTCGGTTAAGTGGTGCACAGGGCTGGCGATACTATTCCCAGCTTCCTCCTCCCTCCCCCCCCCCATGAAGAAAAAATACTCTGCTGGACTGAGTCCCATCCTCCAAACTCCTCAAAATATTCTTTACAAGTGTAAGTTTGAAAGGTTGGCATTGACCTCCTCCCTCCCCCTATCCACTCACCGGTTCTGCATAATTTTTTGCCATAATGAGCCTTCCTGTGCCTCCTTCCCACCTTTTCCCCCTTACCCCTCACCCCAACCCTAATATTCCAACACTCCCATCCTTCCGGTACCTTTTCAAATGTCTGTCTTCTGCCAGGATCGCAGTGCATTGCTACTGCAATCCCAGTCAGTGCTTTCTGCCAAGAGGAACAAAGCTGGTGAGAGCACCTTGATTAAAAAGAACAGAAACTGGTAGCATATCACTGATGTGTAAGAATCAACCAATATGATGTATCTCCTTGGTTTTTTCAATGCACTGTTTGCTTGCACAATTGGTGTACATTATAAGGACAAGAAGATCTCATTGGTATTCTCTTGTTTGACAGGATTCTTGGTGGAGGGGAAGGAAGGGCTTCTGATTGTTGAGTTTAATTATTAGAATATCAGGGTGGGTCCCTATCAGTTCAAATCCTAAGTCTCTTAAGTACATAGCAAAGCCTCTGGCTGCTAGTGACACCCTCTCCCTTTCCTGATGTGCCACTCCAGCCCCTCCCTCTATAAGAAGCCCATGAGAGCCAATGTCCTTAGTCCCACAGGCCACTCTCCCCCGATCTCTGTTCCCCCTGGCAATACATGTCACCACTACTGATCTGGGTCATCAAGAGAAGGTCAATATACAAAAAACATATAGGGTTTTCACCACAGGAAATTACAGTCATGAACAATATAACAAACAACCTGCGTGCACATTTTTTCTATGAAAATTTATTTCAACAAATTGTATCCAAAAATCATTTAAAATTATATAATACATACAAAATAGTATATATTATTCATATAAACTCATACACTCTCCACATTCATACCAATACAAATTTATCACATATAAATATAACATCACAAATATAAAAAAAAGTTGTTATTAAACACTCCCCCTTCAATTATTTATTTTAATGTATATATGTATCATCCACACACAGTAGTACCCTCCTTTCAACTTCTCTTCATTTCTTCATGTTCTATTTCTGTGCTGGCACAATGACACTATGCTGAGATCAGATGATGAGATCTCTATAATGAGACCTCTGTCATACAGAAGGCACTCAGACCAGCATGTTTGTAACTAGTAAGAACATTTATCTAGGGCGTGAAAATGGGCATCCCTTTACATATAAAGATGTACATTATGAGAACTATTCTGTGGTGCAGAAGGCTGAGAGGGCCAGAAGTCAAGAGGCTTCTGGTGCTTTAAAAGTGCTTCATGGTTGCTTTCTCACCAATGAGAATGCTTTATAAACAGTTTGTGGAGTAGCAAAAGGTGCTAGAGTGGGGCTCATGGAGGTGCTCTGTTAGCCAAAAAGGAAGGTCTAGTGAGTGTGAAAAGAAAAGCCCATCAGTGGAACATCACCATGCTGTTATGGAAGAGGAGAAGGAGGAGGAGACCCTGCCAAATCAGATCCTGTCATGCACACTGGACATCTTGTGGCATGCAGCTGGCGAGGGGAAAGGTGGCTAAGCAGCGGAAGACATTTTTGCTGGAAGACAAGAGGAGGTCCAGCCCACTCCAGCAGAGAGGTGCATGCTGCAACTAAACACTAGAGTGTTAGGGCCTGAGAAATGTGGTCCAGGAGGGGATGCAGGGTGTATGGCAGGAGCTGAGGGGCATGCATGAAGAAATTCAGGTCCAGACTGCAGTGTGGTGTCCAATATCTCCCTAGATGTAGCCAACACCAAGAGATATGTTTGGGTCGGGGGGGGGGGGGGGAGTAAGGCGTGAAGGCCCCTGGAAATTAGAAATTTGGGAATCAGGTAATTGTATATGGAAGTGGGGAGAGGAGAACAAGGGATGAGACTGAACTGGTTGTAACCATAGATTTTCATGTCAAAAGGTACTTTGTGTGTGTGTGGGGAGCTACAGTATCCACCCAGACCAGCATTACATTGGATCTTGAATGAGGGCCACTATGCCTACAATCTTTTTTTTTTTTTTTTTTACAGTCTTACAACACTTAACCAGATACCTTGATTTTTATTCAGTATAGCTAGTTAAGACTAAAGTTATCCGTCTAATTATAGCCAGATAACTTTATAACCAATTAAATTCAAAATTTGGCTGGTTAGGTTTAAAGTTATTCAACTACAGTTAGCTAGATAACTTTAATCAGGGATATTCAGTGGGACATTTATCCCACTGAATATCCAGGACAACTTAGATGGATAATTTATCTGTTCAACTTTTTACTGAACATGCTCCTGGTATACTGACAAAGTAAGCTGCCTGGCATGAGCCCCACTGTGATTGAGTCTATTAGAAACTAGTTGAGTGGTAAGCAACAGATGATAGTAGTAAATGGCGTGTGATCAAAGGAAAGATCCATAAAGAGACATCACTGCACAATGTAAATAAGTTACCTCTGTAAATTTTTACGCTACTATCCTTATTTCCTTCCTCTCCCAGTTCTACAACCTTGTTTTATTGTAACTTTTGCTTCCGTTGCACTTGTTAAAAGAACAGTTTTTGCACCCCCTGTTATATGTAAACCGGCATGATATGATCTTATCATGAATGCCGGTATAGAAAAACCTTAAATAAATAAATAAATAAATGTTATCAGTTTCGTGCCTAAGAGGTCAGCCCTCAGGTGATTCTATTCAATATTTTCATAAGTGATATTGTAGGGGTTGAGGGGGTGTTTGTAGAAAGGCTTTGCCTTTCTGCAAACTAAACAAAGATATGCAACAGACTGGATATTCCAGATGGTGTTGACAAAATGAGGAATTATCTTGAGGAGTAGCAGCTAAGATTCAATGCAAAAAGTTTAAAGGCATAAATATGGGTGTGCAGAAATCCAAAATATGTAGGATGTACAGTAGCATGAGATATCAGCTGGCACCATTTTGGAAGCTGGTAACAGTTAGACAGGAGGGATAGGGGTGTGCATTCGGATTGACCGCATTAGTAAAACGCAACTCATATTTTTTTTTTACTTAAAAAATTGATTCGACATAAACGATCGGATTTTCCACATATCGAACATAGATATGTTCGATATGTGGGAAATCGCGATTGTTGAGCCAAAATAAAAATATAAACCCCCTCACCCTCCTTAATCCCCCCCCCGACTTACCACAACTCCCTGGTGATGGAGCGAGGAGTGAGGACGCCATTTCTGCAATCCTTGGCGAGAAGCATGTGACGTCGGCGGCACGTCGAGTGACGCCGGCGTCACGTGATTCCCGACTCGTTCGCGCCGGACGGCTCGTTCGGCCCAAAAAGAACTTTTGGCCAGCTTGGGGGGGCCTCCTGACCCCCCCAAGCTGGCCAAAAGTTCTTTTTGGGCCGATCGAGCCGTCCGGCGCGAAGTCGCCGGGAATCACGTGGCGCCGCGTCACTCAGACGCGACGTCACGTGATTCCCGGCAAGTTCGCGCCGGACGGCTCGTTCGGCCCAAAAAGAACTTTTGGCCAGCTTGGGGGGGCCTCCTGACCCCCCCAAGCTGGCCAAAAGTTCTTTTTGGGCCGAACGAGCCGTCCGGCGCGAACGAGCCGGGAATCACGTGACGCCGCGTCACTCGACGTGCCACCGACGTCACATGCTTCTCGCCAAGGATTGCAGAAATGACGTCCTCACTCCTCGCTCGATCACCAGGGAGTTGTGGTAAGTCTGGGGGGGGGATTAAGGAGGGTGAGGGGGTTTAAATTTTTTTTTTTGCACATATGTACATATACCCAACTCATTGGATTTTTTTTATGTCCATATTGGCCGCAAGTGGGACCCCCTTTCGGACATAAAAAATATGAACATAAAATTTTGCTCTGCACATCCCTAAGGAGGGAGTCATGATCTCTTTTTTTCTTGTCAAACTCAACCACTGTCAGCTGGGGTAAGTGGTGGGACCTGGTGTGGGCAGGAGGAGGGCTGGAGGATATCAATGCATGGAGGCTCATTGATTCTGGGGGGGTGTGGGATATAAGAAGATTGGGGAGCACAGGATTGGGTCCTAATTTCTTCTGTCGTGCATGGAGGGTTTGGGAGAAAACAGATCTTAATTTCTTGTGTTGGGGTTGGGGAAAGGAACAGGGTACCAGGCTCTTACTTCTTATGTTGGTAGATGGAGGGTTTAGGGTACAAAGATCCCTTTTTCAGGAGTCAATATGGGGGAGAAGCAGCTACATTTGGGAAGCTTGGGGGGGGGGGGGAGGGGAGAGGGAGAGAATGACATACCTTGTGCTATCCATCCCTTTCACTTTTATCTGGTTAGCATGAAGGATTCTGCATTGTAAAATATGCATGGTATTCTTTTTCAATTAGTGTACTTGCTTTTTTTTTTAGCCTTGCTCACTAAAGAGATTATACTTTAACAGTCATGGATCTAAAACTAGTTTAGTCCATTTAGTCCGGATTTAATACACATCCTAACATTTTAGTGAGTGCATGTTATCATGTTTAGTGAGTGCATGCTAAAATTTGCATAGGCTGATTTTAAAACCAGCGCGCATGTGCCCATACATGCGCGTATTGGAGCGTGAGCAAAGATATCCTGTGATTTTTAAATCATGCGTGCAATTGCACACGTAAGTTTTAAAATATGCCAACAATAGGTAAGCATGCTTCTAATTTTAAGAGATTATGAGAGCAAAGCTAGCGCGCATGTCTTCCATAAGACTTTGTTGGCTTTTTCGCGCGTATGTAAATTTTCTTGCATGAGGGTCTTTCCCAATTTTTCCAATTAGTCCACCAGTTTGTCTAGTTTATAGGTTCTTCATTCTGCATGCCTCACAATTGATCTGGAGCCCTCACCTTGTTCTATGAGCCCCTAAACTCGAGATCTACAGACTTGCTCCTTATCAGGATCAGCAGTAATGTTACACGGATAACAAGCCTATGCGTGCTGAGGTTTTCGGTTTTAAAATATGAAGATACATGCATAAGTGTTGGCCCCTCCCCAGAATGCCCATGTCCCGCCCCTTTTCTACCCCCGCCTCAAAAACTTGCCGCCTGAGGTAGCCACCGCACCCTGCCTCATTATAGAACTGCCCCTGGGGCCATAATCAAAAACTGTTTAGATGGATAACTTAAATGTAACCCAGACCACTTCTTGGGTTTCTAATAGGTCCTGTAACAGCCTAACATGGTTAGGGAAATAATTAGGGGAATATCCATTCATGGGCTGCCTTCCCTCTGGTGGTGCTATAATGGATAGGGATGTGAATCGTTTTTTGACGATTTAAAGCAATCGTCAGATATATTTTAAATCATCAAAAATCGTTAGAGCCGCGATACAATAGCAATTCCCCGATTTATCGTCAAAAAATCGTAAATCGGGGGAGGGGGGAGGGCGGGAAAACCGGCACACCAAAACAACCCTAAAACCCACCCCCGACCTTTTAAAAAAAATCCCCCACCCTCCCGAACCCCCCCAAAATGTTTTAAATTACCTGGGGTCCAGTGGGGGGGGGGGGGGGGGTTCCCAGCGCGATCTCCCGCTCTCTGGTCACTGCTGCGTTAATAGAAATGGCGCCAGTGGCCCTTTGCCCTTATCATATGACAGGGCAAAGGTAGCGCCGGCGCCATTTTGGTTCCTGGCACCAGACGTCATGAGTGCAGGAGATCGCTCCCGGACCCCCGCTGGACCCCCAGGGACTTTTGGCCAGCTTGGGGGGCCTCCTGACCCCCACAAGACTTGCCAAAAGTCCAGCGGGGGTCCGGGAGCAACCTCCTGCATGCGGGCCGTATTGCCAATATTCAAAATGGCGCCGTCACTATGTCATACGGGCGACCAAGGAATTGGTTTTAAAGGGTCGGGGTGGGTTCAGGGGTTGTTTTGGTGTGCCGGTTTTCCCACCCACCCCCAAATAATTCCCATCCCCTATTTAAAGATACAATACAAATTCCCCTGATGATAAATCGGGGGCATTTGTATTGTATCGTGCACTCTAACGATTTTGGACGATTTTAAAATTATCTGACGATAATTTTAATCGTTCAAAAATGATTCACATCCCTAGTAAATGCTGTGTGGTGTTAAGGTGAAGTTACACTAAGTACCCCAACGAGAAATCTCAGATCCATCAGTAAGAATCTGCTTGAAGTTCCCACAGTATGACTAGCCAGACTGAACTGATGTTCAGTCTGAAGTTCCCATATTATGGAACTCTCTCTCGCAAATGCTTTGAGACAAATCACCAATAGTAAAGAATTCAAAAAGCCACTAAAAAAATACCTCTTCAAAGAAGCATTTGCAGTCACAGACCAATAATAACCCTGCAAATTAGAGAAGGCTCATATATTTGTAACTTCTTTTAGGTTTTTCGGTTCTTCGTTTTTCTCTCTGTTCTTGATTTTTATGTAACCATAATAATAGGGAGTTTAGTTCTATGATTATATTAAGATGTCAGAGAAGTATAGGGTTTTAATATGGAAATTGTATTTCTCTCCAACCTTTATTTATTATATTTATTTCTTTTGGTTTTCACTTTTGTTTTTTAGACTTTCTATTTTATGTTTATGCACAAACTTAAATTATACAATTTATGCAATTTTATTTTTTCTTATTTTATTTTATGCTTATATTTTTAATACTATTGTAAACCGTTTTGGTCAATTATACATTGTTAAGACGGTATAGAAATATCTTAAATAAATAAATAAATACATAAATAGATAAATTAAAAAAAGCTTTACATTGGGCCCCTAACTTGTGTCCTAACTCCACATAAAAGGCAATCTGGACCAAATTCCTTTTAGGTCTCACTAAACAAAATATGTCATCTACGTGCAGCCTTCTCTAAACCTTGTCAGCTGCTGTGTGTCAGCTGCTGTGTGTCAGCTGAGGAGGAGTGAAGGAGTTGTGTAGGATAGGGAATCCTCACAGGCTAAGAGCAGCAGCTAGGAAGTCTGCTGGCGGTTGGGACCAGGCAGACTTGCACAGATCTGTATGTACCTGTAAGGTAAGGATCATCTGATCATCCCTAGCTAAGTGGTATTATACAGATCCTCAACCCATTCCAGTACAGTGATGGCAGCCAGTCTGTGCAAGTCTGCCTGGTCCCAACCTATACAGCAAGCCTCCTAGCTGTCTGCTCTTGGCCTGTGGGGAACACAGCAGCTGACATGGTGTTAGAGAAAGCTACAAGTAGACTGAAGTGCATAATCTGAGGCTGCATAGTGGATAAGTGATGTGGCTTCTGTTAGCAGCTGAACCTGTCTCTTATAATCTTCTGGAGCTAAGTGGCCCCTATAGTGGTGGATCATTTGAGGGAATAATCTGGCAGCATGTACATATAGCAGAGAAAGACACAGTGAGGGGGGCCTTGTGTGACAGGTTCTAGGTCTACTTAGTAGGATAGGTTACTCAGATAAGTGCTGAAGTTGGCATATGTCTCTAAAAACATAACCTTTCATAGGGGTGGGGGCAGACCTCTAGCTACTCCCCTTCCCCATCTACCAACATGCTGGCATAGAATACTCCCCCACTCTTTTATCATGAGAACCTGATAGTAGCTGCCATAAGGGTGCCAGAGACTCTCCCCGGAAAATCAGACACAGCATCCCTGCCAGCTGAATTAATTCCAGACAGGCACACCCCACAAATACCAGTAGAAATAGGCCAACTCCAGTGGAAGAGCATCAGGTATTAGGGGTGAGGGCCCCATGTATACTACAGGCAGATATCTACTCATCCAGCAAAGTGTTCCAGGAAATCTGTGTTCACTCACTGCCATTTTTCACCTCTCCCCCCCCCCCCCACCCCGCCTCAACTCAGTTAGAAAATAGTATCAGGCCAAGGTGGAATATTAAGTTACAAAGTGGGATGCCATTTGCTCCCCATCCTACACATTCATATAACAGAGGCATCCATCATAAAGAGCGGAAGCACAGGCTTGCTTGTGTCACATGCCAGTGTCTGTTAAATGTGTGCACACATAGTACATGCTCTGGTATATGCATTGTTGTGGTAAGGAAGAGAACAATGAGCCCTATATCACCCCCCAGACTCTGATATAAACAGAATCTACCACAGAAGTCACTCACACAGACCCACATATATAATGTTTCATTATTTGGTACAGACTACCTCCAACACTTAGGTTACCTACCCAGTCCCAATTGTGATGTTCCTGAACAGTTTGTCTTTAGAGATGTGATTCGGCCGAACCTTTTGGTTTGGCCTTCGTTATCGGCCCACCGCGGGAAATTTCATTTTCCCACAGTTTGGGCCGATTTTATTTCGGATGCCCATGAACCGAAGCCCGAAACCTGCCCTAACCCTTCAAATTCAATTATTAAAATGGGGGGTTGTAAAAAAAAAAAAAGCCCCAAACCCACCCCAACCCTTCGAATTAAATTTATTGCGAAACCCCCCCCCCCCCCCAAAGCTTGCCAAAATTCCCTGGTAGTCCAGCAGGGGTCCCAGGAGTGATCTCCCCCTCTCAGGCCGTCGGCTGCCACTAATCCAAATGGTGCCGATGGCTCTTTGCCCTTACCGTGTGACAGGGGCTATCGGTGCCATTGGTTGGCCCCTGTCACATGGTAGGAGCAATAGATAGATGGCACCATCTTAAAAAATGGCGCGGGCCATCCATTGCTCCTACCATGTGACAGGGGCTGACCAATGGCACCGATAGCCCCTGTCACACGGTAAGGGAAAAGGGCCATTGGCGCCATTTTGATTAGTGGCAGCCGACGGCCTGAGAGGGGGAGATTGCTCCCGGGACCCCGCTGGACCACCAGAGACTTTTGGTAAGTCTTGGAGGGGGGGTCAGGCAAGTCTTGGGGGGTCGGGAAAGTGGGGGGGGTGCAATTAATTAAATTTGAAGGGTTGGGGTGGGTTTGGGGTTTGTTTGTTTTTTAATGTGCCCTTTCTCCCCCCCCAAAAAACGATAAGAAAACCACATGAAATTTTGTGGGTTTTCTCATCGTTTCATCACCCCCCCCCCCGAAATGCAATGAAATAGGAAATATCATCTCTGTTCCCTATTTCGTCGCAAACAAATGCACATCCCTATTTGTCTTTAACCATCAATGATGTCTGTGGCAAGCTTGTCCCAACCTGCTAATGATGTCGACTGTGTCATCACTTCTCACAGAATATTGTCTACACCTGGCAGAATGACAATCATCTGTTTGAAGCATACATGATAACTGACATGAATTAGTTACAGACGGGGCCCTTCCAGCACTCAGGTGATTCTAAATGCTAGTATTTCTACATAACCACACTGAAACTGAACAAGCTATAATGCCTACCACATTATTCCTCTGGGAGTAGTTGGCCTATACATTTTGACCAGTGCCAAACTTTGGATAGAGGCTGGTTGTGGGCTTATGAGGGCATGGCCTGACATTCCCTTCTCTAGCCTTAATGCTATGCACAGAGTTGATGATTGAGAGTCTATCAACACACCTGCCTTGCTCTGGGTATGCACAATGTCCAAAATGCTCAAACAGCAAAGGAATGCATCCTATGGAACATCATCTCTGCTGTAATGGCCACAAGTCATGCCAGCCATGTGGACAAGCAAGAGTGACTGCTTGGAATTTTCACATTCTGTAAGCTTATCTCCCTGGGAGTCTGGAGCCTAGGTGCTTTAAGGATGGCCACAGATAGGATAAGGAGTATACCAGCTACTACCAATTTTAACAAACCAACTACTCTGCCTATTTTGTATGAACTTTCAGAAAGCAGAAAAACATGACTAGTTCTGAGCTAATCAGGCTAAGGCGCAAGCAGCTCCCTCACATCTTTTTATTTCCCAATGGCTACTTGTGACATGTCATGCTTAAAACATTGCTTTGCCTTGTGTTGAATGAAAGGAACCTTTTGTTAGGTGACTCGTGGGTGCTGTTATATTCATCACCCAAATTATTCCGACCTATCCATTTCAGAGGGAACTTTGCAAAATATGTGAAGGCAAGATAGCATCCTATTCCCAAGGCAACTTTCAGATACTCAGCCCAGTATTCTTGTTGAGCCTCCCCGAGCAGCTAACAGAACCAACATGTCAGACCAAGGACCAAGGCCCTCACCAAAGATAATAGTTGAAAGTTTGCTTAACTAGTTGTAGCAGGACCCAGCAGGGTATGGTTCTGTCCAACCCCAATGACCTATGCTAGCTGTGAGAAGTTAGGCATTGCACTGTTCTTTCCAAAAGGCTTTAAGTGAAGGGCTGCTAGGTCAGCACTCCGATGTCAGCACTGACTCTGAAACAGGTGAGGTAGCGCTGGCATCAATGTGTTTGCAGGCTCATGTGACACAATGCATCTGATGTAGAGGTACATATCTTCAGATGCACATGAATGTCAGCTAGGAAATATGGCTGTCAAATGGCAAGTCTGTGATTGATACCTTAAGCCATCAACCTGTAGCTTTAGGCTGTGCCTTTAAGCAGATGAGTTACTTGTGATTTAGAGGATTTCTAGATCAGTTGGGCTTCATGTTGAAGGCCCTGCTGGAGTTCCCTCATAGCTATGCCACTATCTTACCCACAAGTGAGGCCTTGGACAGGGTCCAAGCTGTGGGGCCACCAAGCTAGACAGGGCAAGCTATTTACACTGTGTTGCCAGTCCTACACAAACACTATTGCGAGACATGGCAGTTTTAGACTCACTATTAGTCAGAAAACATTAGGCATGCCACATGTTTTTGGTTAATCTTTACTTTAAGTACACTTTTTGTACTACAGCCTTTTGCTCCTTTGTCAAGATGTAGCCTAATTAGGGCTACATGGTTTCTGTGACAAAGTGAATCAAACAGAGGAGCAGTGAATAATAGGGATGTGAATCGTGTCCTCGATCGTCTTAACGATCGATTTCGGCTGGGAGGGGGAGGGAATCGTATTGTTGCCGTTGGGGGGGTAAAAATATTGTGAAAAATCATGAAAAATCGTGAAAAATCTAAAAATCTAAAAATCGCAAAACCGGCACATTAAAACCCCCTAAAACCCACCCCCGACCCTTTAAATTAAATCCCCCACCCTCCCGAACCCCCCCCAAATGAGTTAAATAACCTGCGGGTCCAGCGGCGGTCCGGAACGGCAGCGGTCCGGAACGGGCTCCTGCTCCTGA
Organism: Rhinatrema bivittatum; assembly: GCF_901001135.1. Classification (NCBI taxonomy): domain Eukaryota; kingdom Metazoa; phylum Chordata; class Amphibia; order Gymnophiona; family Rhinatrematidae; genus Rhinatrema; species Rhinatrema bivittatum. The sequence goes on along the minus strand of NC_042616.1, from coordinate 736,915,747 downwards.
ATCTTGTTGTCTTCAGCCGGCGCCATTTTCCAAAATGGCGCCGAAAAATGGCGGCGGCCATAGACGAACACGATTGGACGGCAGGAGGTCCTTCCGGACCCCCGCTGGACTTTTGGCAAGTCTCGTGGGGGTCAGGAGGCCCCCCACAAGCTGGCCAAAAGTTCCTGGAGGTCCAGCGGGGGTCAGGGAGCGATTTCCCGCCGCGAATTGTTTTCGTACGGAAAATGGCGCCGGCAGGAGATCGACTGCAGGAGGTCGTTCAGCGAGGGTTCCGGCGCCTCGCTGAACGACCTCCTGCAGTGAAGGAGTTGTGTAGGATAGGGAATCCTCACAGGCTAAGAGCAGCAGCTAGGAAGTCCTGCCGGCGCCATTTTCCGTACGAAAACGATTCGCGGCGGGAAATCGCTCCCTGACCCCCGCTGGACCTCCAGGAACTTTTGGCCAGCTTGTGGGGGGCCTCCTGACCCCCACGAGACTTGCCAAAAGTCCAGCGGGGGTCCGGAAGGACCTCCTGCCGTCCAATCGTGTTCGTCTATGGCCGCCGCCATAGACGGAAAATGGCGCCGGCAGGAGATCGACTGCAGGAGGTCGTTCAGCAAGGGTTCCGGCGCCTCGCTGAACGACCTCCTGCAGTCGATCTCCTGCCGGCGCCATTTTCCGTACGGAAACGATTCGCGGCGGGAAATCGCTCCCTGACCCCCGCTGGACCTCCAGGAACTTTTGGCCAGCTTGTGGGGGGCCTCCTGACCCCCACGAGACTTGCCAAAAGTCCAGCGGGGGTCCGGAAAGACCTCCTGCCGTCCAATCGTGTTCGTCTATGGCCGCCGCCATTTTTCGGCGCCATTTTGGAAAATGGCGCCGGCTGAAGACAACAAGATTCAGGAGCAGGAACCCGTTCCGGACCGCTGCCGTTCCGGACCGCCGCTGGACCCGCAGGTTATTTAACTCATTTGGGGGGGGGGTTCGGGAGGGTGGGGGATTTAATTTAAAGGGTCGGGGGTGGGTTTTAGGGGGTTTTAGTGTGCCGGCTCACGATTCTAATGATTTATAACGATAAATCGTTAGAATCTCTATTGTATTGTGTTCCATAACGGTTTAAGACGATATTAAAATTATCGGACGATAATTTTAATCGTCCTAAAACGATTCACATCCCTAGTGAATAAAAGAAAGAGAAAGAGGGGAGCAGCTGGAAACACTCATGCTGGGACCTCTTCCATGGAAGGGGAGGGGGTAGTTGAGGCCTAACCAGTAAAGTAGCATTGTATGAGGCTTTGCTGAAGCTGACTGCCAATCAAAGTGCTGTCTTCAGCTTCTGCAGGTAGATCTGGAAGTATGTCTATTGGGATTCCATGGCGCTGAGCAAAATTATGAAATACGCAGCAGAGCAGCACTATCTCTACTACTCCAGGTTGGTCATATATTAAAGCTCTCCTTATTTTATCCAAACAGCAAAATCTGCTTTTGAGAACCTCAAAGGTGCGGTCTGTGACACCGCGGGTAAAATATAAGGCCTTGTTGTACTTCATCTCCGCCAGCATGTTGGGAATAGCTACGGGATGAGAAGCCAGGTCCTGCAACTGTATCCAGAATCTCCTGTGGCAAGAGAGAAGGGCTGCACCAATCACACCACCGGGACTTTCTGATAGCGCTGCCAACCCACAACATTCTCTAAGACAGTGAAAACCAAGATCTGGCTTAGCATGAGTCCAAACCAAAGTCATTGGTGCCTTTTTCTGTGACACTGTGAGGTAGATTTTAAAAACATACGCGCGTGCGTACTTTTGTTCGCGCACCAGGCGCGAACAAAAGTACGCTGGATTTTATAAGATACGCGCGTAGCTGCCCGTTCCTTCCAAGGCCGTTCCGAAATCGGAGCGGCCTCAGAGGGCACTTTCTTTCTACCCCCCGCACCTTCCCTTCCCTTTCCCCTACTTAACCCCCCCCCCCCCACCTTTATCGGAGAAGTTACTACTGCCTCCGGGCAGTAGTAACTTACGCGCGCCGGAGCGGCAGGCCCCGACAGAGGCCGCTTTGTCGGGGCACTCAGCCACGCCCCCGGACCATCCACAGGACCTGGACACACACACGACCCCGGACACACCCCCGATCCCTAACTGCACCCCTGGCCACGCCCCTGGCCGCCCCTTTTTGCAAGCCCCGGGACTTACACGCGTCCCGGGGCTTGTGCGCGCCGCCGAGCCTATGCAAAATAGGCTCGGTGCTCTCAGGGGAGGTTTGGGGTAGGTTTTCGGGGGGTACGCGCGTATCTTACGCACGTACCCCTTTGAAAATCTACCCCTATATGAACAGTATAGCACTTGCTTATGCTCTTCCAGAATGGGAAACTGCATATGGGGTTCCTACCAAATGTGTGCATGTCATTCACTACCAAGCTATCGCCACCCATCGGGAGCACTCTTCTAACAATGAAGCTGTACATGACAGCTGCCGCACATGTTACAGCAGCAAAATATCCACCTGGTGTGTGCTTGTGCAAGTCCTTGGCTATTCTGCATAATATTTTCAGGGGATACACATTTGTCTGACCTGACACAGTGAATATGCCAGATAGGGATGTGAATCGTTTTCCATATCGTCTTAACGATAGAAATCGTGTGGCAGGAGAAGAAAATCGTGTTTGGCACGATTATTTCATTGAAAAATCGTTAAAAATCATTTTTTCCGATTAGTGCGCACTAACTCGAGTTAGTGCGCACTAACTCCCCGTTAGTGCGCACTATCTCGAGTTAGTGCGCACTAACTCCCCGTTAGTGCGCACTAACTCGAGTTAGTGCGCACTAACTCAAAATGATACAAATAGACACTTTCCAGGTCACTGAAGGTCAGTTAGGAATGAATATGTGTTCCTATTGGCTGGCAGCCCTCTTATCTATTGATGTTACCAAGGTTTCCACTGAGGTGATGGTTGGGGGGATGGGAAATGGAACTGGAAACTCATGAACACCAACAGAAAATGAAACAAAGTGTTCACACTTCCCAGGTCAGTAAAGGTCACTTAGGAATGAATATGTATTCCTATTGGCTGGCTGTGCTCTTATCTATTGATGTTACCAAGGTTACCACTGAGGTAATGGTTGGGGGGATGTGAAATGGAAACAGTTGGAAGCTTGACATGTGATGATCAGCACTCACGTGACTAGAACTTCTTTGTTTATTATTTTTGTTAGCAGGCACCTGAAATGCTAGTGCATGTTGAATTTGCTAATCACTGTGCATTTTAGAAAGGTGGTCCTGGCTGGAACTGTACACAGTTCAAATATATGTAATTGATTGTTGGTAAGTGTATTTTTTAAGTAGCCACACTGGCACAAGTATGTTTACTTTTCCTCCTACTTAACTCACTAGCTCAGCTTTGTAAGAAGGGCTTCTCTGCTTGAGTGAGGGTCAGGCAGCTCCCCCCTGTCTGTGAAGCCAGCCTCTCACTAGTAATGCAGGGAGGGAGCTGTCTCAGACTTCACCATCCTCCCCCCCCCCCCTCACCCACACACCATTCACTAGCTGGGACATGGGGGAAGTCAGGAGTGAGGGTCAGGCAGCTCCCCCCTGTCTGTGAAGCCAGACTCTCACTAGTAATGCAGGGAGGGAGCTGTCTCAGACTTCACCATCCTCCCCCCCGCCCCCTCACCCACACACCATTCACTAGCTGGGACATGGGGGAAGTCAGGAGTGAGGGTCAGGCAGCTCCCCCCTGTCTGTGAAGCCAGCCTCTCACTAGTAATGCAGGGAGGGAGCTGTCTCAGACTTCACCATCCTCCCCCCCCCCCTCACCCACACACCATTCACTAGCTGGGACATGGGGGAAGTCAGGAGTGAGGGTCAGACAGCTCCCCCCTGTCTGTGAAGCCAGCCTCTCACTAGTAATGCAGGGAGGGAGCTGTCTCAGACTTCACCATCCTCCTCCCCCCCCCCCTCACCCACACACCATTCACTAGCTGGGACATGGGGGAAGTCAGGAGTGAGGGTCAGGCAGCTCCCCCCTGTCTGTGAAGCCAGCCTCTCACTAGTAATGCAGGGAGGGAGCTGTCTCAGACTTCACCATCCTCCCCCCCCCCCCCTCACCCACACACCATTCACTAGCTGGGACATGGGGGAAGTCAGGAGTGAGGGTCAGGCAGCTCCCCCTGTCTGTGAAGCCAGCCTCTCACTAGTAATGCAGGGAGGGAGCTGTCTCAGACTTCACCATCCTCCCCCCCCCCCCTCACCCACACACCATTCACTAGCTGGGACATGGGGGAAGTCAGGAGTGAGGGTCAGGCAGCTCCCCCCTGTCTGTGAAGCCAGCCTCTCACTAGTAATGCAGGGAGGGAGCTGTCTCAGACTTCACCATCCTCCCCCCCCCCTCACCCACACACCATTCACTAGCTGGGACATGGGGGAAGTCAGGAGTGAGGGTCAGGCAGCTCCCCCCTGTCTGTGAAGCCAGCCTCTCACTAGTAATGCAGGGAGGGAGCTGTCTCAGACTTCACCATCCTCCCCCCCCCCCCTCACCCACACACCATTCACTAGCTGGGACATGGGGGAAGTCAGGAGTGAGGGTCAGGCAGCTCCCCCCTGTCTGTGAAGCCAGCCTCTCACTAGTAATGCAGGGAGGGAGCTGTCTCAGACTTCACCATCCTCCCCCCCCCCCTCACCCACACACCATTCACTAGCTGGGACATGGGGGAAATCAGGAGTGAGGGTCAGGCAGCTCCCCCCTGTCTGTGAAGCCAGCCTCTCACTAGTAATGCAGGGAGGGAGCTGTCTCAGACTTCACCATCCTCCCCCCCCCCTCACCCACACACCATTCACTAGCTGGGACATGGGGGAAGTCAGGAGTGAGGGTCAGGCAGCTCCCCCCTGTCTGTGAAGCCAGCCTCTCACTAGTAATGCAGGGAGGGAGCTGTCTCAGACTTCACCATCCTCCCCCCCCCCTCACCCACACACCATTCACTAGCTGGGACATGGGGGAAGTCAGGAGTGAGGGTCAGGCAGCTCCCCCCTGTCTGTGAAGCCAGCCTCTCACTAGTAATGCAGGGAGGGAGCTGTCTCAGACTTCACCATCCTCCTCCCCCCCCCCCCCTCACCCACACACCATTCACTAGCTGGGACATGGGGGAAGTCAGGAGTGAGGGTCAGGCAGCTCCCCCCTGTCTGTGAAGCCAGCCTCTCACTAGTAATGCAGGGAGGGAGCTGTCTCAGACTTCACCATCCTCCCCCCCCCCCCTCACCCACACACCATTCACTAGCTGGGACATGGGGGAAGTCAGGAGTGAGGGTCAGGCAGCCCCCCCCTGTCTGTGAAGCCAGCCTCTCACTAGTAATGCAGGGAGGGAGCTGTCTCAGACTTCACCATCCTCCTCCCCCCCCCCCTCACCCACACACCATTCACTAGCTGGGACATGGGGGAAGTCAGGAGTGAGGGTCAGGCAGCTCCCCCCTGTCTGTGAAGCCAGCCTCTCACTAGTAATGCAGGGAGGGAGCTGTCTCAGACTTCACCATCCTCCCCCCCCCCCTCACCCACACACCATTCACTAGCTGGGACATGGGGGAAGTCAGGAGTGAGGGTCAGGCAGCTCCCCCCCTGTCTGTGAAGCCAGCCTCTCACTAGTAATGCAGGGAGGGAGCTGTCTCAGACTTCACCATCCTCCTCCCCCCCCCCCCCCTCACCCACACACCATTCACTAGCTGGGACATGGGGGAAGTCAGGAGTGAGGGTCAGGCAGCTCCCCCCTGTCTGTGAAGCCAGCCTCTCACTAGTAATGCAGGGAGGGAGCTGTCTCAGACTTCACCATCCTCCCCCCCCCCCCTCACCCACACACCATTCACTAGCTGGGACATGGGGGAAGTCAGGAGTGAGGGTCAGGCAGCTCCCCCCTGTCTGTGAAGCCAGCCTCTCACTAGTAATGCAGGGAGGGAGCTGTCTCAGAGTTCACCATCCTCCTCCCCCCCCCCCCTCACCCACACACCATTCACTAGCTGGGACATGGGGGAAGTCAGGAGTGAGGGTCAGGCAGCTCCCCCCTGTCTGTGAAGCCAGCCTCTCACTAGTAATGCAGGGAGGGAGCTGTCTCAGACTTCACCATCCTCCTCCCCCCCCCCCCTCACCCACACACCATTCACTAGCTGGGACATGGGGGAAGTCAGGAGTGAGGGTCAGGCAGCTCCCCCCTGTCTGTGAAGCCAGCCTCTCACTAGTAATGCAGGGAGGGAGCTGTCTCAGACTGGTATCAGGGTTAGGGCACTGTGTGCAGGAAGATCACAACACTCCTGGTATTAATAGGGATAGGGCACTGTAAGAGATGACTGTATTGGATTGAATAAAGATCTGATGTTTCTGCTCTCCTCACACCAAACAAAAACAACACACAAGCAGAGAAGCTCTTCTTACAAAGCTGAGCTAGTGAGTTAAGTAGGAGGAAAAGTAAACATACTTGTGCCAGTGTGGCTACTTAAAAAATACACTTACCAACAATCAATTACATATATTTGAACTGTGTACAGTTCCAGCGAGGACCACCTTTCTAAAATGCACAGTGATTGGCAAATTCAACATGCACTAGCATTTCAGGTGCCTGCTAACAAAAATAATAAACAAACAAGTTCTAGTCACGTGAGTGCTGATTATTACATTACTTTTTTTGTCAAGCTTCCAACTGTTTCCATTTCACATCCCTCCAACCATTACCTCAGTGTTAGCCTTGGTAACATCAATAGATAAGAGCACAGCCAGCCAATAGGAATACATACATACATATTCATTCCTAAGTGACCTTTACTGACCTGGGAAGTGTGAACACTTTGTTTCATTTTCTGTTGGTGTTCGTTAGTTTCCAGTTCCATTTCCCATCCCCCCAACCATCACCTCAGTGGTAACCTTGGTAACATCAATAGATAAGAGGGCAGCCAGCCAATAGGAACACATATTCATTCCTAACTGACCTTCAGTGACCTGGAAAGTGTTTATTTGTATCATTTTCAGTTAGTGCGCACTAAATCGAGTTAGTGCGCACTAACGGGGAGTTAGTGCGCACTAACTCGATTTAGTGTGCACTAACACGATTTAACGATTTTTAACGATAAATCGTTAGAATTTCTATTGTATCGTGTTCTATAACGATTTAAGACGATATAAACATTATCGGACGATAATTTTAATCGTTGAAAAACGATTCACATCCCTAATGCCAGACCCTAAATGCACAGGCCGCAGCTTCTGTTTTACCAATGTGATGGTCAAGACAAACTGTGGCTGACATCCTGGCTGACTGGTCACTAACAGGGCACAACTGACCTGGGAGACCCTGCAGTGTGGACCCTAAAAGGTTGTGATTAACAAGTGATATTTCAACAGCTCCGAATGGGAGGATTAGAAAAGCCAAAGAACCCGTAGAAAGTGTGGACTGTGGATGGTCACTCACAAAGCTTTTTGGCAAGTGCATTGTTTGGGCATGCAACTTTAGCAAGCCTCTCCATCGAGGAAAGAAAAAATCTGGACCTGGCATGCCTGCTTGTAGTCCTAACTGTACTTGTCATGTACCCGATGCTGTCACATTCCCCACAGCTCCCGCCCTCCCCTCCGGTGTCCATGTAGTTGGTTGGAAAGACATAGCCGGAGAGGGATGAAAGAAAAATCATGCGTCTTACCTACAAGCCAACCATCACCATAGAGGCCGTCCTCGATTTTCAAACAGGGCCGATTGCCTAAGTATAAAGGAATCGTGCATTACTCTTCCTATCTGCATACTCAATTTAAAATTTGCATGCTAGCTTGCGTTGCGACATTATTCATGCATCTAATGTGCGTTAGACCCCTTTTAATGTGCATTAGGACCTCAACACAATTTGATAAATAACGCTATAAATTAGCAGCTTAAATCTTTTGAAAATCTAGGTGTGCCCTAGATTGCTAAGGAGGCTTGATTTTTAAATACTTTTGGTATGAATAAAGGATAATTTGGGGGGCACAAAAAAATAATAGTTAAACAAAGGAAAGGAGACAGTGGCTAGGTGATCACAGCAGTTCACTGACTCTCCTGTGAGAGCTTACCTGCTCACCTTTTTTGACAGGCCCTCTATTGAGTTCTGACTGATTCTGTGGGGATTTCTCACGTTTCACCCTTCCACCTGGAAAGATCTGTAAAATTGCCAGAGGCTTTTGGGTCAGATTCAACAGCTTACCAAGTATGCTGCCAGCAGCTATAAAACAATTACAATTTTGGGGGCTTTGGGGATCCCTTAGGCTCAAGAACCCCTGTGTGTTGCACCACCTCTAACAATGCCGGCACTGGCCCTGTATGATTCCATGTTTGCTTTCCCTTAAGGAACTGCACAGTTGTATTGTGTGTTTGATAATGATATGCAGCTATGTGTACTTGTACACGAAGAGGCAGGTGGTATAAAGCAGATGGTCTAATTTTCAGAAATATTTAAGCCAGTAGGCATTTTTTCTGGGAAGTTTCATCTGTCATCTGTATCAACCTTCTTTAAATTAGTATTTACTCATTTGATATCAAAGATTATATCTCTCTCTTTCTCTCTCTATATAATTATTATAATTATAATTTTATTTCTCTGCACCACTAGATATTGATCATGCCTAATGACCTATTATGGAAGGATCTGGCATATTATTTCCTACCAAAATATGAATCCTCAGGTTATTTAATAAAATTTGATTTATTTATTGAATAAACTGTGGATTTATATTTTGGTATTCTATATCCCTTGGTTTATAGATATACTTTTATTTTGAATTTTTCATATTACTTTCCTACCCAACCTCAATCCTCATTGCCCTTCACAGATGTATTGCTTGGATAGAAACTGAGAAATCATTCTCAGTGTTACTAAGTCGCTCTCTCTCTCTCTCTCTCTCTCTCTCATGCTTCCTTCATTGCAGAAAAGCCCAACCCTCTCGCTGATTGAAAACTACGTCTCCCAGGATGAAGTGCAGGCTGCCCCTCCCAGCCATGTCCTGCCCAGCCAGAGAATGAGGACTCAGCAAGGTCTGCAAGTGCCTCGCTTTCTATTAGACTTTCACCCTGCAGACTAGCAAGCACAATCATCTGCTGAATGAGTGCAAGTACACAATAAAGGTACGTATTTCTGGACACCCTGATGATAGAAATGCACAGCAGTATAAGAGAGGGTCTATAATGTAAGCATAACCTAAATATTATCTTTTTGTTTTCATGTGCAAAAGTGGAAGATAAAATCCTAAATGCATAAAAATTCTCACGAAGATTTTTGTTGAAAGTATGCCAGGAAAGATATGTAGATCAAAATGGAACATTTGTAAATACAAAATATGCATTAAAATGTCTGACAAATTCACTTTATGTTTCTATGACATTGCCAGTACATACAGGGTCTTCCTGTCTTTGTGTTTAACTTGCAAGTGAATATTTCCATTAGGGTTAGAAGTACTCTACCATCCATGTGTTTAATCTAAAACAGGCATCGCCGGCAGGAGCAAAATGTTTTTTGCCCCAAGTTTCTGTTTTAATTGATTGGGGAAAAGTACATGCGGATGTCTTTGGGTCATTATTCAATTAGAAATGCTCTTAATCAAGCCTGCAGTCTACTGGTCAGAAACTACTTTTCCCCTGGGATGATCACATTTCCACAGACAATGCAGTGCTGCTCATCCAGTTTATGTTACTAAGGAAGAAAGGATTGCTTTTCCTGAATGAAATGGGCATCAGAGGCCATTCATCTTCCAAAGGAAACAGTGAACTGTTCTTTACCACAGTCTTTTCTAGACTAATTATTATTGTTGCATGTGATGATGTTGACCGTCCTTTTCATCTTACCCAACTGGATATTGATGTCAAATGTTAATTAGACCTTCTAATTGTTTTTGGAAGAGGTTTGCAATTTTAAGGGCTTGATCAAGCCAATTTCTGATCCATATTCACAGAAGTCAACTATTTAAATGCATCGTGTTTTCTTTGTACTGTACTTGCAGCATTGCCATTCTGTTTCCTTGCCATGCAGAGGGCAAAGAAAGAATATATGAAAATAGATGTAATCATTGATAAGACACTAGTGGATTAAAGGATCTGAGCCACCAATATGTTAAATACTGGAACAGGCACTTTCTTTAACACAAGTGTTGGAAGTGCCCTCCAGTCACACCTACTTTCACTAACATTTGCCTCAAGTCTTACCCTTTCCTTGGCTGATAAACTGCCCTTTGTTTTATGTTGTCTTCTCTTCCTCTTTTCTAGCTCTTCCTCCAAAGGGTTGTAGATAAGTGCATGGACTCAGCTGCTGTCTGTCAGGAAGGAGAAAGATGATCATGAATACTTGTTATGGAGGCTGACTCTTTACTAAGAGCTCAGAATCCCGAGTACGGCATCTATAATTATTCAAAGGGACTAAGCAAACAAAAGAAATGTGATGTTTGACAAGTATCTCCTTCTCGAAAGAAGCTGTTTAAACATAGGTGAAACTGTAAATGCAATAAATCTCAAGCCTTTCTACAGAGAGAACTGGAAGCAGAGACAAAGATAGTAAGAGGAAAAAAAAATATGAAAAGATCTCATCCTGCTGTACCGAGCCAAAAGCCTTCTCAAGGAGGAAGGTCATAGGAGTCTTCTGCTGTCACCACAGTTTCTAATAAAAGGGGTCAATTGAAAGCAAAGGAGATTGAATTCCTTTTCAAATATTTTACAAATTACCAAGAATTCTATAAAAATCAAGCACCTGTTGGCAATCTTGAGGGTAATTTTCAGTAGTGCACATAACTCAGCACATAGAGCTCAAATAGGAATGCCACACAATTTATAAAGTATCATCTATCACCATCCGAAAGGACATGAGTATGTTTTAGTACAGGCACATTTTTTAAGGCAAGGATCTGCATAGATTTTACACCTACTTTAGAAAAGTATGCGTATAGATTTTATCCATTAAATAATTGTAACATGTGCACATAATAACCCTCAATTGGTGTGGAGACAGCTATTTTATTCAGCTGGCTGATGTATGTATTTATGTCGCTTATGAAAATATTTCCTTGTATGCGTACCTCCAAGCACCCGTTCACTGAGACCTTGACCAGTTAACCCAGACCTTCACAAGTGACCCACAACCTCCACCATATGCTCCAGATCCCCCATATAAAAACTGCAGGGAAAAGGGAAGTCAGATGTAATTTTAGCAACTTGATTAACATGCACAAGTATGATGATGTACAGGCACACCATTTATAAAATAAGTAAATTAGTGCATACTCAAAGAGTATAGAGCCAATTTAGGTTGTATAAATATGTAAAATAAATATTTTATTACATCATAAACACATAATAAAAAGATAAATCAAATAATTCAAAATTACAAAAAAAAATAAAAACCAAAAATTGTTAGCCACAAAAATACAATAAATATAATGAATCGTAAATTAAAAACCAGAAAAAATTAAGAACACACTGATGATGGCCCATAATCACTCACACATATACACACATTCAATCATCCACAGGACAACATAAAAACCACTATCAAAAAAAGGACAAACTTTTTTTTAACAAAAACATAACAAAAAAGAAGAAAAAATATTTAAAGAATGAAAAAAAGAAAAGGAAAAAAAGGATAGGCTCTGCGGCATGCGCAAGCCCCGGGACAAGTGTATGTCCCGGGACTTTGAAAAAGGGGTGGGGGTGGGGCCAGGGCGACGGTCCAGGGGTGGTCCTGAGTCCTCCAGCATAGCTGCCTCAGGCAGGTGTAGCTTAGAGAACATAGGTAGGGGGGATTTAGGTAGGGCTGGGTTAGATAGGGGAAGGGAGGGGAAGGTGTGTGGGGGGGGGGGGGAACGAAAGGAAAGTTCCCTCTGAGGGCGCTCCGATTTCGGAGCGTCCTAGGAGGGAACAGGGAAAGCCATTTGGCCTCCCCTAGGGCTCGATGCGTGCAAGGTGCACAAGTGTGCACCATTGCATGCGCCGACCCCAGATTTTATAACATGCGCACTGTAGCGCGCATATGTTATAAAATTGGGAGTACATTTGTGCACGCCAGGTAGCACGCACAAATGTACCCCGTGTGCACGCCTTTATAAATCTGCCCAATGTATATTTCATAATAATATAATAACATAAGATATGCTATATTGGGTCAGACCAAGGGTCCATCAAGCCCAGTATCCTGTTTCCAACAGTGACCAATCCAAGTCAAAAGTTCCTGGCAAGTACCCAAACATTAGATAAATCACAAGCTACTATAGTTTATTAATTACTGTAATAGCAGTTTATCGATTTTTCCTCTAGGAACTTATCCAAAGCATTTTAACCCAGTTACAATAACTGCTGTAACCACATCCTCTGGCAATGAATTCCAGAGCTCAACTATGTGTTGAGTGAAAAAAAATTTTCTCCGATTTGTTTTAAATGAGCTCCTTGCTAGCCTCATGGAGTATCCTCTGGTCCTTCTATTATCTGAGAGAGTAAATAACCTATTTACATTAACTTGTTCAAGTCATTTCATGATTTTGAAGACTTCTATCATATCCCCTCTCAGTCAACTCTTCTCGAAACTGAACAACCCTAACTTCTTTAGCTTTTCCTCATGGGGCAGCCATTCCATGCCTCTTAAGAACATAAGAACATGCCCCTTATCATTTTGGTTGCCCTTCTCTGCACTTTCTCCAGTGTAGCTATATCCTTTTTGAGATATGGTGACCAGAATTGCACACAGTATTTAAGGTACAATCTCACCATGGAGTAAAACAGATGCATTATGACATCTTACATTTTATTTGCCATTTCCTTCCTAATAATTCCTAACATTCTGTTTGCTTTTTGATCACCACAGCACACTGAGCCGACAATTTAAATAACATTTATATAAAGGTCCAAAATCCCAAAAAGATCTCAAACTTGGTAAGGTACTAAGATGTTCAATGAATCTTCACCAATAGCCTGAAATAAAAAGCACAAGATGTTTAATATAACCAGGTAGTAGTTGCTAGTAGAATCAGAAAATACTCTTCCAAAGAACCAGACTTGTTTCGCTAGGCAAGGCTTCATTGGTGGTATTACTGTAGTTCTCCAAAGTATCTCATCTCTGGACTTAAACGTTCATTAACATCCCCCACTAGCATTCTCATGCCAAACAGTAAATTCTAATAGAGCTATGCAGATATGACCACCATCATGAGCAAACAAGCAGTAACCAGATATTCAGTGGCATCAGTTAGCAAGATATGTATGACTTATCCAGCTAAGGTTTTTCTGAATATTAGGCTTCTTATGTGTTTTATCTGAGGCTGTTGATGAATAGTCATTGGACTTCTTATCACCTTACCAAGTTTGAGATCTTTTTGAGACATTTTTGAACCATTCTACAAGTGGTATTTAAATGAAGTTATGTGTTTTCAGTCTTCCCGTTAGTGATGTTATAATGGGAATCATGTGCCATACAGCTTGTGGCAGTTTGCAGAGAAGAGCTAAGCTAATGCAGGAAGGCATTAGGGAAGTAAAGTGAATTCTGTGGTATCTGTCCATGAGTCCTGTTTCCAGGCCTGCATAAGAAGCTTAACACCTGCAGTTATGCCTACTGCCTAGGCTGCTGATTAACTAAAAGGAAGACAGAAAATGAACACTTCTCCAATGGATGGAATTGGGCCTATAATTATTAGACAAATACATTTTGCAATTGAGTCTACGCAGAAGCAAACATTAAAGTATCAGGTTTTTTGCTCAAAATATCATCTTGTCTAGTTTCTGACTCTGTACTTTCTTTTCTTTACTATATCTTTTTTGTTTGTTATAGATAAACTCATGTTACATTATAAAAGATACATAGTCTATAACGTACAAATTTCCTGCACTTTGCGCTGTAGTGAAATGACACATTTTGGGGTGCTGCCAGGAGACGTTTCTAAGTAAAGCAGCACCCAGAGTAATTGACAGTAATTCCAGAATGCTGAGAAAGTCAATAGAAGGAGCTAAGAGAAATACATTTTACCTTAGGAAAGAAGGTGGATGGAGAAAGATAGAGATATGTGTCGATGCTGCAATATTTGTGCTTGGTACAACTCAGTGAGGTATAGGATTGTTTTGTTTTTTTAAATTACTAGGGTTAGGTCATTGGAGGCCATTCTCAGGACAAGTGATGCCTTATTTATAGGCTAACATTGCTTAGGATAACATTGTTATTTTAAGACCAGATGATAACAATAATAATAAAAAAGAAAACACAAAAAATAACTTGAGGGTGATTTACCTCCAGATCGATTGCTCGCTTGGTCTAACAGTGGGAAATATTTGGGTTTTCCTGAACAGCAACTGTCAAAAAATGGTCTCTGTGGAGCTGAGAATATTATTAGCACACAAATATGCCATTTTTATAAACTAACATGTTTAAGATGGTTAGCATAATACTCTTAAAGGGGAGTTACAAAAGTAATACACTACCACTATTGCTATCAAGGCCCCAGTGGCCTTTACAGTTTCAGTGGGGGAGGGAGAAGGGGGGGGGGGGGGGGGGCAGACAACATGATAATGATGGGGTCAGCTTAGAGAGCTGAGAGGGAAGGATTCCCTTCCATGGTTAATATTTGTATCACTGAGAGAGAGGGGGAAGCTGGCCCATCACCAGATAGTTTTTCCTACAATTACTGGGAGTTTGGGGGATGGGGGTGGAAGGCATGGGTTTGCCAGCCCAATTTTGGAATCCATTTGTGGGAGGAAAGCATGGCCACAGGGGCAGACTTGTTTTTTTAAAGTGTGTTGCCCTTTAACTGGCTATATTCTTTTGAATATGAATGGCTAAAGTCAAAGATATTTGGCTACCGTTAGCTAGATAACTCTAAACCTAATCAGTGATATTAAAAAATAGTCATTAGTTGAAAGTTAAAAAAAATTAGCCGAATAAATGTATTTGGTATGTTCAGTGGAATATGAATTCCACTGAATATCCAGGATAACTTATCTGACTAACATTAGCAATGTAAGGCTTTTTTGAATATTGGCCTCTTTGGAATTTGGGGTAGTGAATGATGGTGCAGCTTGCCAAACAAGTTCCAAATTTAATTAATTCCCTATAGTACTGTTCTCCATTTATTCTGTTTGGCCTCACTGCTGTCCTCTTTATAAACATTTTCAGCTTGCTTAAACATATTCCTAAAATGCAACAGAACTTGTTGACTTTGCTATTGTTTTGAAGGAAAGGCAGTTTCCTCAGATTCCTTGAAGGCTTTGTCTCGCTTGTTTAATAACCTACTTACATTGTATCCATTTGTCTTTGTCTTCTTCTTGGTTTCCTGTATTCTTTATTAGTCTTCTATGGTGAAAACAGCAGCCTTCTTAAAATCATTCATGTATTGCACCAAAATCATGTTCAAACACTCCACATTCCATCTAGGATGTCATTTTGTAGTTGATATGCCATAATTGTAATTCACCATCAGCCATAGCCTTATATTGACCACTTTCCTATCAGAGATAAACATGTCACATGAAGGGTCCTGAGGCTGCTGTCCTCCCTAATTTGTGTAACTCAATAAAGTAATCTGCAAACCAATTCGCTTTGCCACAGTCAGGTCAATTCTTTCCTCTTAATTATTTGTCATGGTACATCATAATCTACACTTAAAGGGGTAGATTTTAAAAGAAGCGCGCGCAGCCTACATGTGTGCGCGTTACCCGGCGCGCACACATGTACGCCCGATTTTATAACATGCGCGCAGGTGCATGCATGTTATAAAATCCATGGTCACAATTGTGTACCCCCTTGCACTCACCGAACCGTGCTGCCTTCCCCTGATCTTCCCACCCCCTTCCCCAAACCTTTCTCCCCCAGACCTACTCTAACCCCTCCCAAAAATTTTATCTTACCTTTTGCGCCTGCCTCTGGGCAGGCGCAAGTTGCGCTCGCCAGCAGCCTGCCGGCATACGATCCTCCAACAGAGCAGCAATGGCTGCTCTGTCGGAGGACTCTGGCCCCACCCACATCCCACCCCAGACTTCCCCGACCCTTTTTGCAAGCCCTGGGACTTACACACGTCCCGGGGCTTTACACGCATCCCCAGGCCTTTTTAAAATAGGCCCGGCGCGCGAAAGGCCGGTTACGCGCGTAAATCCTCTTAAAATCCGGCCCAAAGATCTGCTAATACCCTCAGCTCTGCTTTTCAACAGACACCTTTCCCAGATATAATTTCACAAGATTTTGTGCGTGTTTCTCTCCACTGAGGTTCTATACTAGAGAGCTGGTTGGTTGTTTACATTTTTGTGTCCTTGCCCTCCACTCTCTCATTCAACACATAAGCACACAGCCTTGAATCAGTCAAACAATGATCACTCTCTGAATAGGGGTGGTGGGACTGTACCAACTGATTAGTAAACCAGGATTACATAAACCACCTTCTGGTTTTACCTCATTGCATGCAGAGACTTATTCTGATTTCCCTATTCCTTAAGAAAAGCAAGACTATAACTACCTGTATGCAGGGGAGTAAAACCAGTACTGGATCAACCTGTCCTGAAAATCTGGAGCCAGTTGGCAACCATATGATAAACCCATTTTGAGACACAACTTCAACAGAGAGCAGTCAGCCTCAAATCCTTCATTGGTCCTCATTACCCTATTTGCTGCTGCTATTCAAGCTCCTGAGGATCCTCTTTCCAAACAAAGGATAGCATATAAGATATTCATTCATCCAAGCTCTCCAGTAGTTATTCACTACAGCCTCCTTACCAGCCTCTAAATGAGTGAAATAACCCCTTTAATGTTTCTTCTTTTACTCATGAATGGATGAGTGATTATACTACCAAAGAATTGAACTTTGCTGCTGCTACCATTATTTCCTCGTACAACAAGTGCATGCTAATTCATATTAATTGACAATTTAATCTGATACAGTGCACAGAAATCTGTGATGCATCTCATTACATTGTTTCAAAGGACATCTAAAGCTGTATAAATTTTAAAAGCTGTCCTTTTAAAATGTCATTCCTTTTTTTTTGGGGGGGGGGGAGGGGAGGGTTGTGATTTCATCTCTTCTCTTCAAAGTTTCTCTAAATTATGGGGAGAATTTTAAAAGCATTGCTTGCATTAAAAGGCCCATATACACAAGTGTCTGAGCTGTGGGCGAAAAACACTTATTTTAAAAGCCGCAAATTACGTGTGCATATGCGTGTGCATGAGTGAATAAAAAGGGTCTTTGTTGGGGCACGTCAGGGGCGTTCCAGGGCGGGACCAAAATCTACATACATCAATCCAAATGTTAACTCTGGTGGCTGCAGCACACAGTGGGCTGTCAGCTGCGCATGGTTTATATCCGCACTTGATGTGGTGTAAGCCCACAGAAATCTCTGTTTCATCCTGATGCGACTGGGTAAGGGGTTGAGTCAATTCGGGGGAGTGCAGGCTGAAGAACCAGAGGAATCTGGATGATGACCACAAGATAGATTGTGCAAACCGGTGGATTAAATGGTAAATCTAGGTATGTCCTTCACGTAAGCATGTTTAAAAATACGATTGCCTGCATGCGTTAAAGCAGACAAAGTCCTAAGGAAGATAGGCAAATTAAGTTTGCTCGAATAACCGCTTAAAACTAGGAGCACACATACACGCAGTAGGCATAGTTTAAATCATTCATGCGCAATAGCATGTACTGTTTAAAATTCCTGCATATGGGTGCTCACCCATATGTGCTTGTATGGTCACCTGCGCGCACATTTTTAAGTTACCGTCAATGTTTGTAAGGTGATTAACAGGACTAGCCTTTAACATTGCAGGTCTTACCAGGTCCTTCTCTTGATTCTAGAGAGATCATTCTATTACAGGATTTTTCTGCTGCCTATAGGTTTTGTATAGCTCAGAAAGCTTAAAACAGATTTAACATTTCTCAATAATAATAATTGATTTGGTTACTACTAGACTAAAATTTAACAATATTAATCAAATAAGTCTGTATTTAAAATTTGCAAATATGTTTGGTTCTTGTTTAGCTTCATATAGCTTAGGATTCTAGTATTAGCGCAACATTACAAAACTGGAAGGAGAATCCTGCCAAAACCTAAAAATTATTGAGGTTGGTGAATGGTAAAGTTACCTGAATGAGTTTAGCCAAATTATTTAGCAGGACAAATCTTTCTCTAATTTTATCCTTCTTGCTAAATATACACAGCTAATGTTTTCTGGTAAGTTTACACATAGCTGGTTAAACTTAAAAAAAAAGAAAATTTATGAATCAAGGAGTCCCAACCTCCCATTCTGCAAAATAATTTAAAAAAATGTCAGGGTATAGCACCCAAACTCCACCACCTCCCTAAAATAATTTTTAAAAAGTCATAGTCCAAAGCTGCGCAAGACCCTATTCCCATGATATTAAAATAAAAGGCTCCAAGTCCCCACCTGCCCCATCCAGAACCCCTACCCCTCTACCTCCACTATGTCGACCCACCCCAAGTCCCCAAAACCATGATGGGAGAGGGTTGAGTCTTACCCTTCTTGCAGCCATTTCCAGCATTGCTCGGACAGCAACATTAACTAGCGTTGCTGTCAAAGCAATACCAGACGTAGCTTGGAATGCGGTAAGACCCAACCACCTCCCAGCTCAGTTTAGGGGGGTTCTGGGATGGATAGGTTACTCTGGTTACCAGATCAATGCTGCATGCAGAACAGAGAGGAGAAAAGAGTAAGTCCAACTGCTCGCCTTTGTTGGGCTGACCTTATGGATTCCCGTAGTGGGAGATGGTATTAGGGAAGAGGGGAGTCATTTTTGAGTATGTAATGTGAGGGTGGTTAGTGATTGGGAGGTGGGGAGGCAGGGTAGATTCTTTTTAGAAATGGGATCCTAAGAGAGAAAAATACAGTTCAGCACTGATGGAGGCTCTTCAGTTTTCACATCAGGTGCCAGGACCGATGATTGGAGGGAGGGAGGGAGTGTCAGTTATTCAGTTTTGACATTGGGAGGAAGGGATGAATCACTCTTCTTAATAAATAAAATGAAGACATAGTGCTGATTTTTAGCACTAACAGGTTGTTTGACTTGTTGTATGCAAGTAAATTTTTTTTAAATAGCTCTGATGACTTTGCATGTAAAAGTTCACAAAGAACATGATTTTGTACTTACTTTTACATGTATATTAAATAGATGTTCCAGGGGTTGAATTAGGGCAGGATCAGGATTTGTGTACATACTTTTGATTTTTGAAAGTATAGAGGTAATTTTTCAAGTGGTTCCATGCGTAAAATAGCATATATGCATGTAAGTAGTATGTGTGCATGTATATGCTATTTTGTAAATGTCAAGAGTATGTGCATATTATATCTGAAGCAAGAAACCTGTGAGGAAGTCTGTTAGACCATTGGATGACCAAGGGGTTAAAGGGGCTCCTAGGGAAGATAAGGCCATTGCAGAAAGACTAAATGAATTATTTGCTTCCATGTTTACTAATGAGGATGTTGGGGAGATACCAGTTCCGGAGATGGTTTTCAGGGGTGATGAGTCAGACGAACTGAACGAAATCACTGTGAACCTGGAAGATGTAGTAGGCCAGATTGACAAACTAAAGAGTAGCAAATCACCTGGACTGGATGGTATGCATCCCGGGTTACTGAAGGAAATAAAAAATGAAATTTCTTATCTATTAGTTAAAATTTGTAACCTATCATTAAAATCATCCATTGTACTTGAAGACGGGAAGGTGGCCAATATAACCCCAATATTTACAAGGACAATCCGGGAAACTAAAGAACAGTGAGCCTGACTTCAGTGCTGGGAAAAATAGTGGAAACTATTCTAAAGATCAAAATCATAGAGCATATAGAAAGACATGGTTTAATGGAACACAGTCCACATAGATTTACTCAAGGGAAGTCTTGCCTAAAAAATCTGCTTCATTTTTTTTGAAGGGGTTAATAAACATGTGGATAAAGGAGAACCGGTAGATGTAGTGTATTTGGATTTTCAGAAGACGTTTGACAAAGTCCCTCATGAGAGGCTTCTAAGAAAACTAAAAAGTCATGGGATAGGAGGCGGTATCCTTTCGTGGATTACAAACTGGTTAAAAGACAGGAAACAGAAAATAGGATTAAATGGTCAATTTTCTCAGGGGAAAAGGGTAAAGTGGAGTGCCTCAGGGATCTGTACTTGGATCGATGCTTTTCAATATATTTATAAATGATCTGGAAAGGAATACAATGAGTGAGGTTATCAAATTTGTGGATGATACAAAATTATTCAGAATAGTTAAATCACAAGCAGATTGTGATACATTACAGGAGGACCTTGCAAGACTGGAAGATTAGGCATCCAAATGGCAGATGAGATTTAATGTGGACAAGTGCAAGGTGCTGCATATAGGGAAAAATCACCTTTGCTGTAGTTACACGATGTTAGGTTCCATATTAGGAGCTACCACCCAGGAAAAAGATCTAGGCATCATAGTGGATGTGTGCTGCAGCAATCAAAAATGCAAACAGAATGCTAGGAATTATTAAGAAGGGAATGGTTAATAAAACGGAAAATGTCATAATGCCTCTATATCGCTCCATGGTGAGACTGCACTTTGAATACTGTGTATAATTCTGGTCGCCACATCTCAAAAAAGGTATAGTTGCGATGGAGAAGGCACAGAGAAGGGCAACCAAAATGATAAAGGGCATGGAACAGCTCCCCTGTGAGGAAAGTCTGAAGAGGTTAGAGCTGTTCAGCTTGGAGAAGAGACGGCTCAGGGGAGATATGATAGAGGTCTTTAAGATCATGAGAGGTCTT
This sequence comes from Rhinatrema bivittatum, assembly GCF_901001135.1. Classification (NCBI taxonomy): domain Eukaryota; kingdom Metazoa; phylum Chordata; class Amphibia; order Gymnophiona; family Rhinatrematidae; genus Rhinatrema; species Rhinatrema bivittatum. The sequence goes on along the minus strand of NC_042616.1, from coordinate 736,895,022 downwards.
GAACGAGTAGATGTGAAGCGGTTATTTACAATTTCAGATAATAGAAGGACTAGGGGACATTCCATGAAGTTAGCAAGTAGCACATTTAAGACTAATCGGAGAAAATTATTTTTTACTCAGCACACAATTAAGCTCTGGAATTTGTTGCCACAGGATGTGGTTAGTGCTGTGCCTACTTTATAAAATACCTGCCTCCACATTTAATTCTGAGTATTTCTTTCATGCTCTGCTACCATTATGTAACGCATAAAATATACATGCATATGTTTATAAAATGGGTAGAGAAAATACACATTTTTTTGCATTGGAAATCTATATGTGTACTGAAACATACATATGTAACTTCAGAGTACTGTTTTATAAAATACTAGCATTAATCTTAACTTGTCCACTGAAGCATGCAAATGCTGTACCTTGGATAGATTTGAAAATTGGCCTCCCTGCATGTAAATCCACATGTATGGTTACACCTGCTCAAGAGCATGTATAGCTTTGCTTGTGTTTGCCATAGGGCAGGGCATGCACATGTTTTAATTTTAAATATTTGGCATCATGTGACATCAGATGTACGAGCCATTTAACATACATGGAGAATGGATTCTCAGCTCTGTTTCTTTCTTTAGGCCTCCAAGCAGGACTGGTTTTCAGGTAAACTGACAATGGATTTAAAAATGTTGGAGTGAGGAGAGTAACTGTCCTGTGTGCAGCCCAGAAAAGTTCACAGAGTTTAGGCTCCCTCTAGGCCAATGCGTCCTTCTGTTACCTTGGCATTCCAAAGACAGGAGAAGCAAGCCCTTGGTGGAAGGCAGGCCCTGTGAAAATGCACTGGCTCAGGCTCTTCACTCACTATTTTCTATCACTCTTAGGCCATGGATTGGTCCCCAACATCTTTTCCCACTACCAGATGAGGAGAGGCAATAGTGGCAGGAAGGAAAGGGAGCATGAAGGCCCATGGAGTGCCACAAAATCCCAATCCCCTGGCACAAAAATATTTGGTTTTGTCACAGGAAACCAAGCTATGTAAATTACCCTGGTTCTTAGACCAAATGCATGTGTGAGCTTGGGCCTCCAGGGGGACTGTCCACCAACAACCTGATCCCTCTCTAGTGAGTATGAAATGAAGAGAAAACAATAATGGAGTACGCAAGTTTTATTATTCATTATTATTATTATTCATTATTCATTTTATTATTATTATTATTATTATTCATTATTATTATTATATTAATATTATTTTATATCGTTTACTTGTGTAAATTAATAACCTGTCCTTTCTCTTCCTCTAAGCCAAGTTCTTATCACCTTGTTATATGTAACTGCCTTTTCAGCACCATTGTTATTGTTATGTTTACTTTGCACCCCTGTTTTATGTGAACCAGCATGATGTGACTGCTGTCTCGAATGCCGGTATATAAAAATCTAAAATAAAAATAAATAAATAAGCTCACCAGTGCTATTCCTTAGCCTGTATGGCTGGTCAGGTGTGCCTAAAATGACAAATCTAACCTCATCTGTCATTTAAATGACCTGAATATGAGCTGTGTAGAAGTCAAATTAGCTAGCTGAGTTCTTTAGCAGAATATGTTTCCAACCCTCTCTGTGATGTCTTCTGCTCTCTGTACTTCTTGTTGCGTCTTGAAATCTTTTTGGAGCTCCTGCATTGATAGTTTTCTATGTGGCATCGTGGGCAGTGTCTAACAGCTGGGTGCCTCCCATTGGCTACAAAATCCCAGACACCGGATTGGATGGTATATTGTTGCTAGTCCTAATTTGATACCTGCTTGGACAAAGCTCATGACCAAGGGCCTGCCATGCTGACATCAGAAGCATATTACCATTAATTCATTTTCACCTATTTCTGAAAAGATAAGTGTGTTTGATTTGTGGTTTTATGTCATCTCCATGTAACAGCCATTATGATATTTCCTCTTATCATTAGACATCTACATAGCTCTACATTACTCATTTATTCCCCCTCTCATCAGGTTTCCTGCCCTAGCTGTGGTTTCCTAGCTTCTGTACAAGGTTCAGAGACAAGATGTACCTGTTTCTGCTAGAAAAAAAAAAGACTCGTCTTTTCAAATTTTATATGAATATTGGCTGGCTTCTGCAGGAGATTCTCTTTATGAGCAGTCTATAAATGACAGTAAATAAAAATAAGAAAAATATCTATAGCTGAACTAGTACTGACCATTAACATATGCAGATGAATCTGCTGGATATTCATTGTGGATCTCCTGAAAAATAGAACTATTTGTTAATTAGGAAAACTGAGAACCATTGCTTTAGAGCACAGGTTCCCAAACCTATCGTGGGAGACCCCCAGCCAGTCCCGTTTTCAGGATATCCGCAATGTATATGCAAGAGATACAATTTCCATGCTATGGAGGTAGTGCATGCAAATATATCTCATGCATATTCATTGTGGGTATCCTGAAAATCTGCCTGGGTGGGGTCCTACAGGACAGGTTTGAGAACCACTGCCTTAGAGTTAATTAAGTCTTTAGTTACATTAACTCTAAAAACTTTATTTCAGTGCAGCATGCCAATTTATTAGAATTCTTTGAAGGTGTAAATAAACATGGAAATAAGGATAAGTCCGTCAATAGAGTGTTTCTGGATTTTCAGAAGGCATTTGATAAAATCCCACATGAGAGACTCCTTGGGAAATGGTAAAATCATAGGAAAAGATGTAATATCCTATTATGGATTGGTAAATGGATAAAAGATAACAGAGTAGGTCTAAATGGTTAGTTATCCCAATGGAAAGAAGTGAATAATGGAGTCCCCCAGGGATCTAAACTGAAACTGGTGCTTTTTAATATATTCATAAATGATCTATAAAAAGGAGCAAAGATGTCACTTTAGCGCCAGCTTCAGGGCCACCATTGCTGTTTTTAAAAGAACCACACATTGGGGCAAGAGCAAGTGGCATCACTCCTGCTCTTTTCATCTAGTGGACCTGCACGGAAGAGGAAAATGATGGCTGGGGAGCTTCCCAGCCCTAGCAAATATATTTTTTGGGGGGAGCAGGATGGTCTGAATGGGTCAGGAAGGTCCCTGTAGGATTTGGCTCCTCCCAGGCTGGGAGGCCTGGGTCCCGAGGCTTTCTTGGGAGGAGGGGTTTGGAGGGCCTTGGAGAGCCATTTTACTTAAGCAAAATGAAAATACCTGAAAATCGTTGGATACTTTCATGCAAAGCCATTTTTGGTCCATTCCATTCTGAACAAACTGAAAATGACCTTTTTCAGTTTGGATAATGGATACACCATTCATTTAAAACAAATACACATTGCTAATAATAATAATACCTCTGTATCTATCCATAGCCTAACCACACCTTGAGTATTGTGCGAACTTCAGAATATCCTCAATGAGTATTGTATGCACTTCAGAATATCCACAATGAATGTGCATGAGTTAAATTTGCATATATGGAATCTCCATGATATGCACATTTATCTCATGTATATTCCTATCCCTGTATTCCTTACTTTCTCCTAACAGCAACCTTGTTTCTTGCATAGGTATATATTTATATTTAGACTTTTTGTCAGTCAATTTCCAAGCTTGGTTCTACTTCCTGATCCTCATACTGTGGCACCATTTTATTCCTTGAATCCAAAAGATGTGTTTACTTCTGGTTTCTGCTTTCAGGGTTCCTGCTTGACATTTTCTTGCAACAAGTTAATTGTGCATTGACTAAAAAAAAATGTTTTAAATTTATTTTAAATCTGCTACCTGTTTATAGGTGTGTCTCTTAGTCCTAATACTATTTGATAGTATAAATAACCGTTCCCTATCACACATAATTTTCTAAACTTCTATCATATTCTAGTCATCTTTTTTCAAGTTAAAGAGCCCTAATCAGTTTAGCCTTTCTTTATAGGAAGTTGATCCAACCTCGTAATCATTTTTGTTGCTCTTCTTTCTACTTCAGGGCTTCCCAAAGCTATCCTGAGGACCACACAGCCAATTGGATTTTCAGGATAGCCACAATGAATATGCATGAGTTTAATTTGCATATACTGAGTCTCTATCATGGCACTGTGAACTGCTGGGACTATTTATTCAGTAGGGATGTGAATCGTTTTTTGACGATTTAAAATATCGTCCGATATATTTTAAATCGTCAAAAATCGTTAGAAGCGATATTTAATAGGAATTCCCCTGATTTATCGTCAAAAATCGTAAATCAGGGGAAGGGGGAGGGGCGGGAAAACTGGCACACTAAAACATCCCTAAAACCCACCCCAACCCTTAAAATAAATCCCCCACCCTCCCGAACCCCCCCAAAATGTCTTAAATTACCTGGGGTCTAGTGGGGGGGTCCCATTGTGATCTTCCACTCTCGGGCCACGGGTCCGTTGATAGAAATGGTGCCGGCGCTACCTTTGCCCTGTCATATGGCGCTGGCCCATATTGCAAAATGGCGCCGGCCGTACGGCAACACGATTCGAGTGCAGGAGGTCGTTCCCGGACCCCCGCTGGACTTTTGGCAAGGCTTGTGGGGGGTCAGGAGGCCCCCCAAGCTGGCCAAAAGTCCCTGGGGGTCCAGCGGGGGTCCGGGAACGACCTCCTGCACTCGAATCGTGTTGCCGTACGGCCGGCGCCATTTTGCAATATGGCCGGCGCCATTTTTTCATTACGGCAACACACGATTCGAGTGCAGGAGGTCATTCCCGGACCCCTGCTGGACTTTTGGCAAGTCTTGTGGGGGTCAGGAGGCCCCCCCAAGCTGGCCAAAGGTCCCTGGGGGTCCAGCGGGGGTCCGGGAGCGATCTTCTACGCTCGTGACGTCGGGGACAGGAACCAAAATGGCGCCGGAGACATTTTCTATCAACGCACTCATGGCCCGAGAGTGGAAGATCACAACGGGACCCCCCCACTGGACCCCAGGTAATTTAAGACATTTTGGGGGGGTTCGGGAGGGTGGGGGATTTATTTTAAAGGGTCGGGGGGGGGGGGTTTTAGGGATGTTTTAGTGTGCCGGTTTTCCCGCCCTCCCCCGATTTACACGATATTTTAAAAAACAAAACCGTGACGATCCGATTCCCTCCCCCCCCAGCCGAAATCGATCGTTAAGACGATCGATCACACGATACACATCTCTATTATTCAGTCCTCCTATCCCTGTATTCTTCACTTCTTCCTAGCAGCCATCTTGTTTCTTGCATAGGCATGTATTTATATTTAGGCTTTTTGTCAGTTAGTTTCCAAAGGTTGGTCCTACTTCCTCATCTTCTGGTTTTTGCTTTAAGTGTTCCTGCTTGACATCTTTCTTGTTCTTGGCTAGAATGTAAGAACATAAGAATTGCCATGCTAGGTCAGACCAAGGTCCCTCGAATCCAGCATTTTGTCTCCGACAGAGATCAGTCCAGGTTACAAATCCCATAAAGTTGATCTAATTCAATGGCACACTCCCAGAGATAGCAATACTTTTTTTTAGTCTACCTGGCTAATAATTTATTATGGACTTTTCTTCCAGGAACTAGTCCATACCTCTTTTAAACCCTATTATGATAGTCACTTTGATCATCTGACTCTATAAATAAACCCCTCCAAACCCCTCCCTCTCTGAGTTGAAAGTGTCCCCTCTTTCAGAGGTGTATATATATATATATATATTGATTGCATGGAAGATTGTCTCTGTACAGAGTTTCTATCTCCCATATACACACACACACACATGTGTTAAAAACAAATGATAACATTATCTATATGATATGGTAACTCTACAATTTGCCTAACTATGCCCATTTTTTTTTTTATTGTGGGCACTATTTCCACTATATTTATAGCATTTTGATGAATCTAGGCCTCTGTTCTTTTCCCTTACAATGTAGTTATGTTGTGACTGAATGTTCATTAGATATGAGCCCACAAATCATAATTTTTGATCCTCAACCCTGCACATAATCTGGAGATTATTGTTGTAGAATAAGTTTATCAGAGCTTAATCATAGTTTACAATAATAACAACATGGAAATCTGGGGAAAATGGCAATATCACAGGATTATTCAAGGATTTTGATTTTTTTTTTGCATGCTGTCATATCTATTATTTGCTCTACCTCTTAGTAGCACCCATTCAAGCATTTGAAACAGAAGATAATTAACTCTTACAAAGCAGGGGAAGGCTATAACAAATCTCTGTTTCCAGTTAGCAATTTCAACTGTCAGAAGCATTGTTAGAAAATGGAAGTTATATGTAACTTTTGAAATTAAAGCAAGGTCTGGAAGACCAAGAAAAATCTCTGGTAGAACTGCTCAAAAACTGGTCAAATTTGCAAAACAGTACCCACAGATCACTGTAAATGACCAGCTGAAAAGTTTAGCTGACACTGGAGTAGCTCTCTACAGGTCCATAACACTATGCTGCAAACAAAATGATCTGCATGGGAAAGTTATTAGAATGAAATATTTTTTTTGACCTCATCACCAAAGCCATCATTTAATGTATTTATTTATTTGTTTTTGTGTTTGCTTTTTTATTTTGCAATTCTTATAATCCTCTAAATCAGACAAAGTCTGGCCAAAGCAGCATACACATTTTTAAAAGTTGTCCAAACTTTAGCACATTCCATATTCATAGTTTTATTATTTTCAATCTATTAAAATCAGCAAATAAATATAGTAGTCTTGCATTAAAAATTGCAGCACAGAGGTTATCTCAACTTCTGTTCACTTAAATATTAATTAAAATATAAATTTTGACCAGGGGTGCCTAAACTTTCTCCTTCAACTGTACATGTGAAACAAGAATATTCCTTTCCTTTCCCATCTTCCCTCTCCCCCCACACTCTATATTCACTAGGGATGTGAATCGTTTTTTGACGATTTAAAATATCGTCCGATATATTTTAAATCGTCAAAAATCGTTAGGGCCACGATACAATAACAATTCCTCCGATTTATCGTCAAAAAATTGTAAATCGGGGGAAGGGGGAGGGCAGGAAAACCGGCAGACTAAAACACCCTAAAACCCACCCCCGACCCTTTAAATTAAATCCCCCACCCTCCCGAACCCCCCCCAAATGCCTTAAATTACCTGGGGTCCAGCGGCGGTCCGGAACGGTCTCCTGCAATTGAATCGTGTTGTCTTCAGCCGGCGCCATTCTGCGCCGCCATTTTGCAAAATGGCGGCACAAAATGGCGGCGGCCATAGACCAACACGATTCGACTGCAGGAGGTCGTTCCCGGACCCCCGCTGGACTTTTGTCAAGTCTTGTGGGGGTCAGGAGGGCCCCCCAAGCTGGCCAAAAGTCCCTGGTGGTCCAGCGGGGGTCCGGGAGCGATCTCCTGCCGCGAATCGTTTTCCGTACGGAAAATGGCGCCGGCAGGAAGATCGACTGCAGGAGGTCGTTCAGCGGGGTCCTGAACCCCCGCTGAACCCCCGGCTGAACGTGTTGGTCTATGGCCGCCCGCCATTTGCGCCGCCATTTTGCAAAATGGCGGCGCAGATGGCTGCCGCCATTCTGAAGACAAAATGGCTGAAGACAACACGATTCAATTGCAGGAGACCGTTCCGGACCGCTGCTGGACCCCAGGTAATTTAAGGCATTTGGGGGGGGGGTTCGGGAGGGTGGGGGATTTAATTTAAAGGGTCGGGGGGTGGGTTTTAGGGTGTTTTAGTGTGGCCGGTTTTCCTGCCCTCCCCCTTCCCCCGATTTAGCTACGGACCGCCGCTGGACCCCCAGGTAATTTAAGGCATTGGGGGGGGGGTTCGGGAGGGTGGGGGATTTAATTTAAAGGGTCAGGGGTGGGTTTTAGGGGGTTTTAGTGTGCCAGTTCACGATTTAACGATTTTCACGATAACTCTAAACACCCCAAACGGCGACGATACGATTCCCTCCCCTCCCAGCCGAAATCGATCGTTAAGACGATCGAGGACACAATTCACATCTCCTAATATTCACCACTCATAAATTATGTTTAATATCATTGAATATTTCCATGCTTACGTATAAAGATACTTGATATTTAATCTCATTCTAAATTATTTTGGTTGTATCTGTAAACGATCTGGTCTCATGTTTATTGATCCTACTGATTGCTGTTATATTGTGAGTAAAAAGTACTATGCTTTATTTTGTTTTTGTTATGTTTTAACCAGAGTACCTAGAGGATGACTTAATTTGGCATTACTGACTGAATATATTTTAAATGGCTTGTTATGGAGCTTCTTCATATCAGTAAAGATGATGGGAAACCTGATGTATGCAACAACGTGGACTGAGTTTAAATAATTGCTATGAACATGATGAGAAAAGTTTGCAACATCTGGAACAGCCTTTTGCCATGAAAGTCAATGTATATCCTCACATTGGGTAGCCCCTAGTGATGATCTCCACAACTCAGTTCCACTGCCTCCCCCCTTTGAAGTCTCAGACATCAAATCTATCCAGCATGGTTACTTAAAGGAAAGAAGAAAGTCTGCTGTGCTGAGGAATTGGAGACCACCTTCACTTACTTAGATGAAAATGTCAATGTGGACTTGTAAGTCCCCCACTTTCTATCAGAAGCTGCCAGGTACCTCCCCATGATGGCTCCTATAGAGAAATTCAGCTAGAAGGGACACACGATCCTCATGATTTCTGATGATGAAACTATATCTGAAGCTTCTGGCAAATCTGTAGATTATGGGTTTATTAGTGCAGTAACTTTCTGGTAACAGGGATCGTACTAGTTATTCTTTCTATGTAATACCAAGAGGATGTGAATGTAGATCCAAACAGTATATCAGCAAGGAGAATGGAACACCTGCAAAGAAAGTGCTACTGGAGCCATTTGGATAGATGTGTGATCTGCTGGACTGTGTCTTTAACCCTGGGTGGGGTAGTGCTTATCTACTCTATTAATGGTATCTATGTGGAAAGGAGAGCTATACAGGAGGAACAGATTTTCAAACTCCAAAGAATCTGCAAAACTGTACGGTTCCTTTAACTTCAGAATGAAGGCTGGCACAAATGAAAATATCACAGAGCTGTCACTAGCCGAGGAAGATACACTTACCATAAATAATTAGTATGATTGTGATTTTATTACATATTTTTACTAAAACAACTATGCATTCATACATTTTTCATGAAACTGTTACAAGGATTTAAGTTAAACTAACTACTGTAATGTTGGAGTCTATTTAACCTGATGGACCTTCTGCTTCTATAATTATTATTGGTGAATGACATGTACAGTTTTCTAAATAAAAAAAAAGAATTCAAATTATACATTGTAGATTAGAATTTCTAGGATAACAACATTAAATACATTTTGATTTGCAGCTTTGGTTGTCTTTATTTAGATACTTTCTTTCTTCATTGACAATTGCTGTGACTCCCTTTACCATGTCCCTAAGAACTGCCTCTGTTAACATTGGAGGGAAGGATGGCAGCCTGCCAAAAAAAAAAAAAAAAAAGTGCCTCTACACAGGGGTGGCAATTCCAGTCCTCGAGGACCACAAACCTGTCCAGGTTTTAGGAAATCCTAATGAATATGCATGACATAGATTTGCATACAACTGAGGCAGAGTACATGCAAATCTCTCTCATGCATATTCATTAGGGATATCCTGAAAACCAGACTGGTTTGTGGCCCTCGAGGACCGGAATTGCCCACCCCTGCTCTTGCAGGTAATCTTCTGTCTTTCTGCATCTTCCCCTGAACATCTGCCTTTGTTACCACTCGAGAAAAATAAGGAGGGACTGCTGCTGATCCTCTGCCCCTCCAACCAAGGAGCTGCCTCAGGCAGCTAATCCTCTGCGCCTTTCAATAAACTATCTCTGTTGTTACTAGAGGGGAGGGGGGAGAGGAAAATGCAGTTCCTCCACCTCTCCCCATAAAGGGCTGTATCCAGCAACTGATTCTGTGCACCCCTCCACCTCCTCCAAGTAGGAGAGGGAGAGATGGCTGCCAATCCTCTGGCTCTCCCCCACTACCACTAGTAAACTGATCTTCCACCTCCCTACAGCCTCCCTCAAAGATTTGTCACTCTTACTGCTGCAACCATTTCCTCTGCCACTTCTGGCTGGTTTTTGCCCACCCAGCCTAGAAAAACTTTCCTCCTTCTTCTCCCCTGAAAAGTTCATGCAGGGACTTGAAGGCAAGAGAGGGCCGGTCCATGTCCATCCAATTTCTGTGAAAGCCACATGCTGTGGGGACAGGAAGAGCTGGCTAATGATCCTCTTTCTCCCTTCCCTGCAAAGCTACCATTACCAGGAGATGGAAGACAGCAAGTAAGGGGGACCGTAAGGGGGAAGACAGGAGTACAGAACATTTTTAGACGGGAGAAGGAGAGCTGAATGCAAGAATATAGGGGTGAGAACACAAGAGTGACTAGGGGACAGGAGAAAGTACTGGAGGAAGGAGTAGAAGAGAACAATCTCAGGAGGACTAACAAGGGGGAAGGAGGGCAAGGGATGAGAGTGTAGGAGGTAGACACAGAGGAAGGCAGAAAACAGAGAGCCTAGAAGGAAGTTGGAGAAATAAGTAAAATAAATAAGAGAAGAGGATGCAGCAAGAGAAGTGGGAGAGAAAGCACAAGATGAAGGGGAAGAAGAAAGGGCTGGGGATAAAAGAGCACTGGAGAAAGATGCAGAAGAGGAGGAGAGAATGAGGATAGAATACATAGGAAAGGGGTGAAAAGGAAGCACGAAGAGAGGGAAGGCTCTTGGTTACATGAATATCTACCTCTTAGAGATTTACAAAACTAAATACTCCAGGGATCCTGTCCCCAACATGTCAGAACTGTTCTTCTGGCTATCTGGGTTCCTCCAGACCCCTCCAGAAGCAAAGGAAACATCACGTAGTTCATGGCCTAGACATGGTCACAGCAACCCAAAAAGGCTTTATTACAGCTAATTCTTAATCTTGTAGCACATATTGGGCCCATCAATAATATATGAGAATCCTAAAATTAAGAAACACAATGATTTCCTTAGGGAAAATAGTTACTTACTGGAACTGGAAAGAAAACCAAGTAGTAAGTAACTATTTTCCCCAAGGAAATCATCTTAATTTTAATTCATATTGCTTTTCAAAAAAATAATTATCTGGCTAAAGTCTAGCCAGATACAAAAGAGGCTTTCTGGGGACAAACCTGGGAGGAGTCACTTTTCCTGGTAACTTAACCAGATAAGTGGCGATATTCAAACTTATCCAGCTAACTTTAGACTTGCTGTTGAGCAGGTCTGAAGTTAGCCAGTTATTTTATCTGGCTAACTTTAAACTTATCCTGGTATATTCAGCCTCATGGCTGCATCACTGAATATCTTAGCTAAGTTTTCTGTATAAGACTTATCTGGCTAACTTAGGCCTGGATTGATAACACTGATTTCATCTGGAGGCAAAGGAGAAGGAGAACTATAAAATTGTCAAATTCTTGGGTTTACCTAATAGTCCATGTACTTTTGCAAACACTGCAGAAAATGTGAAGGGCAGTTATTGGTTGAATATTATAGATATTAGGTACTTATCTGGGAGAGTTATTGAAACTGTTCTTGTTCGATGAGAAGTGAAGATTTTGAGATTTCAAATCTATAACCTGTACAATGCCTATCTAACCAACTGGACACTTTGGGGTAATGACTCTCCTGCTTCAGTTGTACATTGGTAATAGTAAGTAATAGAGTTTCTGTTGGTAGGGAGTAAGTCACTGTAAGATGTTATCCAGAGTAAAGACTGGTAGAGAAAAATTGTTTCACTTCTTCCGGCTGGGTCCTCTCAAAGAAAACACCCAAGCAGTCTTCCAGGGACAGAGAGGGAAGGCAAAGTCTTTTAAGATAAATAAGTCAGAGGAATTCAAGGCTGGATTCCAAACCACAGTTTTCTCAAACTTTATTCAACAACTGAAATGTTTGCAACCTTTTGAATATCACATATAAAACAAATACTATTCTTCACAACATAGAAGATTATGAGTATTCAACCTTCTCTTGTACCTCTTCCCCACACCATTGTCTTTATTCGTGCATTAAGACCCTGGAGCTCAGCCTGCTTCTGAAGTCCTGTGCCTGCAAGAAGGAACAATTCAGAGAACGCTACTCGGGAAATGTTGGATGTTAACACCTACCTAAACTCCTGAATGTGGCTTCTCTCCTGAATGCTCCATGACTGCTTGCTCCTCCCCAGCACTGTCTAATCTTATATAAGCAACATTTTTGCACTAGGCAAACACAAACACTGCTGACCTGGTGACACTCAAGGAAAAAAAAGTAAATACACTTTATTTATCTCAGGAAACAATTATTTTCACAGCTTTTGCACTCCCCACTGCAGACACAATATTTTTACATCTTCAATACACTTCCCACAACCGGCATTCCTGGAACTTTTAACACGCCGTTGCATAGCAATTTCTGTTACAGCTTTATACACGACCCACAGCTAATACAACACTTTTGCAAATGAGACCCAAGCCAGCGTTTACGTCACACGTTGTTGCTACTGCAACTCTCTCAAAACTTTCAATGCACTCATTTTTCATTATTCCAAGCCAACTTAAGACTTCCTCATAATCAAAAGTAATGAAACCTGGTATCATTATTACCTTGAATCCTAACTGCTAAGCCCCCCATCACTCCTTGAGCAGAATTCTCTTTGTTTCTAATTCGCGGGTCCTGCCTTTATTCCTTTTTCATTTTCTCTCCCTCTTTGGTATCCCCCATCCTTTTCCTTTTTCTGATTTAGATTGTTCTATTCCTCCATTGTTCTCTCTTTTTCTTTTAGCAATTTATTGTTATGCTTTCTTTTCTTCCATCCCTCTCCTTCTTCCTTGTTTCCATAATTTTGTGTTAGATCTTTTGAGAAGGGGATAATAATTGTAGTCCCCTGGCTGGGGCACATAAAATACAAAGAGCGGATTCAGTATCTGTGTGAGCCGAATGCTGGTCTCTTGGGTTAGGGTTCAAATGGAGTTTGGGTCAAACAGATGGTATAATGGACCTGCACCCAAAAAAAAATCCTCTACCCTCCTGCCTTTATTTGGGCTGGAAACAGAGAAACCCTCCACTTGGGTAGCTCCTGTGCCAGTCTCTAAAGTATGTGCTGGAAATTAATATTCATCCCAAATAACGTCCATGCCAAGCTATATTCCAAAAGCAATTCAACTTTTAATTCTGAGTAACCAGCATAATGATTTGTACAAGATAGCAAAAGATAGATAATGAAGGATAGACAAGATTACTAAGATATTTAGAGTTCATAGGCCTTCACAGTGAAGATACAACTTTAAGGTTATCAGACAATTATCAACCAGTGGCATAAAGATCCTAAAACAAGAAGCACTACCATACTCCTCATTCCTATTACTGTGGACATATTCACTTACATTTCTTTAGTACTTCACCAGTCCACACCTCACCTTAAGTTAGGATAACATCCTCGCAATCCATATTATTAGCTTCAGCTATATCAGGTACTCCTTAGGTCCAGTACTCTGGACCTAAGGAGCACTAGGTGGAATAGGTTTGTGAATGGGGGGAGGACCCATTCAAATTCAGTGCCTCCCTTTGAGGGGCCTGGGAAAGGTTGGCCCTCTGGGATGTTTTATAACAGCTCACTCCTAAGACTATGGAGGCAGTCGTGTATAATTTTTGGAGAGCTGAACTTTTCAGGCCCAGTCAGAGAGAACACAGGCTAACCCAGCCTGGGATTCCTGACCACGGTTGGGAGGGTGGTCTTGCCAGTCTACTCCCTAGCTGGTTTGGATACTCCTCCAGGTTTTTTCAGGATTTTAAGCTTTTTGTGGTTGGAGATACCTCGGTCTTTCTTGGATTCAGAGCATGGGGACCCCTTTGTCTGGGACACCCAGGGATAGAGAAGACTTGCCCCTGGGGTGGTGACCTGTTGAGAGGAGTAATTCCAGTGTTACATTCTGTTAAGGAAAAAGGGACATTATGTTAAACCATTCAAGAGGAAGATTTTTGGCTGTCCCTTCCTGCCTGCATAGAAGCAGGGTAAGAAACCTGCTTCCAGGGATCCTTCCCAATGGGGTTCTGAATGAAAGTCAGAGACTGAGATAAATCCAAAGATAGGAAGAGAACACCAATCCGGAAATGTCAGCCCCTGGGGATAGAGAAAGTTTACTCTCTGAGAATTTTTGGCCATCCGTGAAAGGGGTTTTCCTGCCCAGCTTAAAGGTTGCTCTGCCTATCGAGACCTCCATCTTACCTACCCCAGGAGGGTGGTAGGATCCCTTGCACTGTGAAAGATTCCTGCACAGATAGAGGCAAAAGTTGTAATTGAGAAGAGAAAAGACTGTGGTGCTGGAACCTTATTTATTGTGCCACTTATCTTATACACTAAATTTAAGTTTGGACACTAGCCCAGTGTATCCAGCAGCTTTATTGGGGCACACAGCACACAGGAAGAAGGATAACCAAGAGGAAGTTAGCCACCTCTGCACTGGGACCTGAAAGGAAACCTTTCCTCCCAAGCCAAAGGATCCACACTCTGAGAAAGGAGAAAAAGAAAAGTGCTAGTCAGGGTTCCTTCCCCAAAGAACTTACAATTAATTTTATGGCCCCACACATGCAGGCCACACATACTGGGATGGAGTTATATTCAAAAGCCATTTAGATGGATCACCTTAAAGTTATCCATGTAAATGGCAAGTTTTGATATAGTCAACCTCTTATCTGGCTAGATTTTAGCTGAAAAAGTCATTATCTGGCTAAAGTCTAGCCAGATAGAAAAGAGGCTTTCTGGGGACAAAACTGGGAGGAGTTACTTTTCCCGGTAACTTAACCAGATAAGTGGTGATATTCAACTTATCCAGCTAACTTTAGACTTGCTGTTGAGCAATTTTAAATGGACAATTTTTATCTGGCTAACTTTAAACTTATCCTGGTATATTCAGCCTCATGGATGCATTACTGAATATCTTAGCTAAGTTTGCTGGATAAGTCTTATCCAGCAAACTTACTTAGGGGGTCATTTATCAAAGTGCTATTAATGCGTGCGAAAGCACCATAACATTTGGTGTGATGCAAATGAGAAAAAGGGGCAGGAATTTTGGCCAAGGCTCTCTCTCTTAATCACACAGACCAGTGTGATTAAGAGAGAGAGAGAGAGAGGGAGAGGGAGATACTAGCCATAATGCCCTCACACTAGATAGGTATTTATATCTCTATGGGAGGCCCACCTAGTAACTTGAGGTGAGGTTTAGGTATTAGTGTAGGGGTTAGGGGTCACTTTGATGTTCAAAGTGAGACGTACAAACAGAACAGTGCTCGCTTGTGAAGATTTGATGACCTTCGGAGTGAAGAAACTCACCCAAAGATGAGCTTTGGGCAATGTTCTCACAACTTAGCTTGATGGACTCTCTACCTGGGTTGTATATAGGAAATACAACAATTCTGGCACTTATCACAAAGTGCAAAAAAGGATAGCATTCACATAGGTATTATTGCAACAAACTGCCTATTACCATAAAACACACCCCTTTTCCTATCACATGTGATATTTAGTGCATTTTGATAAACCCAGGCCTTAGCCAGCTACTGTTGTCTGAATATCTACTTCTTAATATGTAACACAGCTGCTTATTTGTGACTGAAAATGTTTGTTTGGAAAGCTGATGCGGCAGGTGTTGTGTTATGGTGTTTTATTTCTATGTGCTAGTGGTCCAGCTGATGTGGCTGCTGCTTGTGCCTCTGTGATTTGTGTCTATGTACGTAAGCTGTGTCATAGCTTTAATTCTGTGTGCTGCATGCAGCTTTATGTTGCATGAAAAGGAAACAAGAATAGAAAAGCCTCTAATCAAAATGTAAGCATTGATATAATGGAGAATTGTGGAAACAGGCATTTATATGCAAAGTCATGGTATTATGTATTAAGACTGAGTGCACACAAGAAGAATAATCATTAAGTAACCCAATGTATGATTTACTTTAAAAAATATTAAGGAAATACATTTCAGAAATATTAAAAGCATAAGTTACTGCAAGTAAAGTAGCAACATCTGGAGCCTCCATGAAGGATACAGAACACATTTATTTGAAATGCATCAATTAAGTGTTATGCTCAGGCTTGTGGACCCTTGGCCGACAAGAGGATGATATACCTTTCGGAGGGTCCGTAGGCTCTCTTGTCGGGTGGCGAGGCAGAACAGGAGGCAGGGCCAGCTGACCCTTGGCACTGGAGACTGAGGTGAACATGGAGGCGATGAAGAGACGAGATGAGGCACTGTGTCTTCACCACTGGTGGTCTGCGGTCCCCCGGGAGGAGCCCGTAGGGACCCACCTGGGACTTAGGTGGACCTAGGGAGGTCAGGGTAATGGTGCAAAGGCCAACTGGAGCTTCGCCCTGGAAGCCCGCGGTCCCCCCAGGAGGAGCCCGTAGGGACCTGGGCCGCTGGGACTTAGGTGGGCCCTTGGAGACGGAGTCTTGAGGGAGTCCTAGGTCGAGTGCCAGAGGGTCGTCGCTCACCAGTCCAAAGTCATGTACCAGAGAATCACTGCTTGCCAATCCGAAGTCAGGAACCGGAGAATCACCGAAGCCAATCCGAAGTCAGGAACCAGAGAATCACCGTAAGCCAATCTGAAGTCAGGAACCAGGAACACCAAGACAGAACAGGAACGGGATCCAAAGCTTGAAGACTCACCGAAGCAAGCAGACTAGACAGCGCTAGGGGACGTTGCCAAGTCGAGGAATGAGCAGAGGAAGTCTCTCTTTATACTTCCTCTGCTCCAGCTCATAGGGAACAGATGAGCCTAGTTAAAGGGATCATGTCCTTTTAAGGCTAATGAGGAGGCGCGGCCTCGAGCCTAAAGTTGGCGGTGGCCATCTTTGATTTTGTCCCACGAGGAGAGATGCCGCTGGACGCCGTAAAGGGGAGCAGTATGGCTCCCCCTGCAGTGAGCAGCTCGGGAGGCCGTGCGGGGGCGACGGCCAGGATTGGAGCCCTCCCCGGGGCTCCCATGCGCAGGAACGCCGTGGCTAAGGTAGGGGGCCGCGGTCGGGGGTTCCACGACCGCGGAACACAACAGTACCCCACTCTTTAGGGCGTCTCCCAGGCCTGGGTTTAGCTGGATGGTCCTTGTGGAACTGCTCCAGCAAATTCCGGTCCAGGATATTAACCAGTGGTTCCCAGGAGTTCTCCTCGGGACCGAAGCCTTCCCACGATATCAGGTATTCCCATTTCTTCCTGCGTTTCCTTACATCTAGAACCTCTCAGACTTGATAGGTAAGGTCATCTTCAGAGGCCACAGGTTGGGGTTGGAGGCATGCTGGAAGGCCAAGACAAAACCAGAGGCTTCAGTAGGGAGACGTGGAACGTGTTGTGAATCTTGAGGGACAGAGGGAGACGAAGTTGATACGAGACAGCACCCACTTGCCGGATGATGGGAAATGGTCCGATGAACTGCAGGGCCAGTCGTGATGAGGTCAGTTTCAACCAGATGAACTGCATGCTCAACCAAACCTTTTGGCCCGGCTTGAGAGGCGGGTACGGCCTTCTGTGCTGGTCTGCGTATCTCTTAGCTGCCTGACCAGCCCTGATCAGGGCGCATTGCGTGGAAATCCACAGGCGATGCAACTCATCGACGGAGAGTTGAGCTGTTGGAGATGCAACCGTGATGGGAACAGGCAGTGGCGGGCGTGGCTGCTTCCCATACACTATCTGAAACGGGGAGGACCCCGTAGCGGCTGAGATATGGGAATTCAGTGCAAATTCGGCCCAGGGCAGCAGGCTGGCCCAGTCGTCCTGTTTTTCATTAACATACAGACGGAGAAATTGCTTTAGGGTCTGGTTCGTCCTCTCTGCGAGACCGTTGGATTGTGGATGATAAGCGGATGTGTAATCTAGGGTGACGTCGAACTTCTGGCAGAGGGCCTTCCAGAATTTAGAGGTAAACTGAGGCCTCGATCGGACAGGATGCCTTTAGGCAGACCATGAAGCCGGAAGATGTGCTGGACGAATAGCTGAGCCAGCTGTGGTGCTGACGGCAACCCTGGTAAAGGCACGAAATGCGCCATCTTGCTAAAACGGTCGACAACCACCCATATTACTGTGTTGCCATTGGAGGGTGGCAGATCCACCACAAAGTCCGTAGCCACATGAGTCCATGGTTCGCAGGGGCAGGTAACGGTTGGAGTAACCCAGGGGTTGAACCGGAGATCTTCTTGTGGCGAGCACAGGTCTGGCAGGACTCCACGTATGCCCGGACATCCTTATTCACCTTGGGCCACCAGTAGTACCGGCGCAGGTGCTGCAACTGCGGGATTGCCCTGGGTGGCTGGAACATCGAGAATCGTGGGCCCAAGCCAGCACTCTCTCCACAAGTGCGGCGGAACTAGGGTTTTTCCAGGGGGATGGTAGTGGTAGCTGCCAGGTGGATCCGAGATGGCTCAATGATGTACTGTGGTTCCTCAGAACCCTCCGTGGAATCAAATACCCGTGATAAGGCGTCAGCCTTAGTATTCTTTTCTGCCGGTCTGTATCGCAGAATGAAGTTAAAACGGGTGAAGAACAGGGCCCACCAGCTTGTCGGGGATTGAGCCGTTGCCCGGTGTAAGTACTCTAAGTTTTTGTGGTCTGTGAAGACCGTGAACTGGTGCTGTGCCCCCTCCAGCCATGGGCGCCACTCTTCTAAGGCCACTTTGATGGCCAAGAGCTCCTTGTCGCCAATGGCGTAGTTCTGCTCCGCTGGCGTGAACTGGCGGGAGAGGAAGGCACACGGACGTAGCTTGTGGCCCTCGGAGGCCTGACTCAGGACGGCCCCTACTCCTTCTGAAGATGCATCCACTTCACAAAGAACGGGCGTTGCGGATCGGATGTCGAAGGCAGGGTTGCAGCATGAACGCCTCCTTGAGGCGACGGAAGGTGGCCTCGCTGCTGGAGGCCACTTTTTGGGGTCCGCTCCTTTACGTGTCAGGGCTGTCATCGGTGCCACAATGGATGCATAGTGGGGAATAAAAGACCTGTAATAGTTTGCGAAACCCAGGAACCTTTGGAGTGCCTTGAGCCCGGACGGCTGTGGCCATTCCCGAATGGCACTTAGCTTCTGCGGATCCATACGGAATCCCTGACTGGAGACTATGTATCCCAGGAAGGGGAGAGACTCCTGCTCAAACAGGCACTTTTCAAGCTTCATACAGCTTATGTTCCCTGAGACGTTGCAAGACTTGGACGACGTGCCGGCGGTGGGCGGTCAAGGAATCGGAGAAAATCAGGATGTCGTCCAAATATATTACCACACATTGGTACAGAAGGTCAAATATTTCATTCATGGTATTCTGGAAAACTGCGGGGGCATTGCAAAGCCCGAATGGCATCACCAAATACTCATAGTGGCCGTCCCGGGTATTGAAGGCGTCTTCCACTCATCACCCTCCTTAATTCGAATGAGGTTGTAAGCCCCTCGAAGATCCAATTTGGAAAAGATTCTTGCCCCTTGCAGGCGGTCAAAGAGTTCAGAGATAAGAGGCAAGGGGTAGCGATCCTTTACCGTTATAGCATTCAGGCCCCGGTAGTCTATGCAGGGGCGCAGTGTTCCATCCTTCTTCCTGACGAAGAAGAATCCAGCCCCTGCGGGGGACTTTGACTTCCAGATGAAGCCCCTCTCCAGGTTTTCCTGGATATATTCATTCATGGCCTGTGTTTCTGCAGGCGAGAGGGTATAAGTGCGCCCACGAGGAGGCTCAGTGCCAGGAAGTAGATTGATGGCAGTCAAAGGATCGATGAGGAGGCAGAATCTCGCCTTTTTTCGAAAACACATCCGCATATGAAGCATAAGGCTCTGGCAATCCTGGAAGCCTGGTGGAGGCCACAGAGTAGGAGACTGGGATTACAGGTTGGAGGCATCTACCATGACAGCTCGGGCCCCAACGGTCAGCTGTAAACTCTTCCACTCGAACTGGGGACCGTGTTCTTGGAGCCACGGGAGGCCCAAGACTACCGGGTGCATCGAGTGCTCCAGGACGTGGAATGACATCTCTTCCCGATGAAGGAGCCCTACCCTTAACTGGGTAGGAACTGTCATGTGGGTCACGTGACCTGGGAGGGGTCTCCCTTGGATGGAGGAGATGACCAGAGAGCAGGGATGTGAGCCAGTGAATTTTTAGGTGTTCCACCAATTTCTGCATTATGAAATTGCCGCCGGCGCCTGAGTCGACCAGGGCTAATGTATGAAACTCACCCGCAGGTGATGTTAGCGCCACTGGAACAGTTAGTGGAGGTGTAGACGAAGTTGAGCCTAGGACGAGGCCTCCTCCTTGTCCTAGGCATGGGAGTTTTCCGAACGCACAGGGCAGGTGGCTATCCGGTGGCCCGCTGCACCGCAGCAAAAACAGAGGTCCTTCTTATTCGCCGATGATGTTCGCGGGAGGACAGCTTCCCCCGTCCGACATCCATGGGTTTGTCGGGTAGCGACCGGGGGTTTCTGACCAACCCTTGGGTGAGGGCAAATGTCGCGGACGTCTGGACGGATTTGCGGCTTTAGATGTTGTCTGAGCCTCTTGGCGGCGCTCCTGGTGGCGTCGATCTATGCGACCGGCCAAATCGATCAAGGCATTTAAGGAACTCGGTATCTCACGTCCTTCGTCTTCGGGGGCTCAGTCCCTGATAGAAATGGTGTGGAGGCAGTCGGAGTCCCAGCAGCTCCGAGGAGAGGGCCCGAAAGTCGATGGCGTATTCCGCCAATGTCCTGGAGCCTTGATGTAACTGCAGTAGTCTCGGCCCTGCGGAAACTTCTTGAGCCGGATCCCCGAAGTTTATTCGGAACAACTCCCAAAACTCTCTGAGGTTCCTTAGAACGGGATCGTCCGTTCCCATAGGGGAGAAGCCCATTCTAGGGCCTTCCCTTCCAGAAGAGCCAGGATAAAGGTCGTCTTGGTGGCGTCATCTGGGAAGAGAGTGGCCTGCAGGTGGAAGTGCATATTGCACTGGTTCATAAAACCCCTGCAGGCCCGAGGTTCCCCGGAGAACCGTGGTGGTGCCGGTATGTGAACTACCAGCCAACCCCCAGAAGCCATCGGTGGAGAAGGCAGCGTAGGGTTCATAGGAGCCAACGCATCAAAACGCTGGTTCAGGCTCTGCACTGAGGCAACCAGGGCGTCCACGGTTTTCTGCTGATCCAGCAGGCGCTGGGCCATTCCCAGAATGGCCTGGGGGCGGATGCTTCTGCCGGGTCCATGGACTTGGCAATCTGTTATGCTCAGGCTTGTGGACCCTTGGCCGACGAGAGGATGGTATACCTTTCGGAGGGTCTGTAGGCTCTCTTCTCAGGTGGCGAGGCAGAACAGGAGGCAGGACCAGCTGACCCTTGGCACTGGAGACTGACGCAACACGGAGGCGATGAAGAGACGAGATGAGGCACTGTGTCTTCACCACTGGTGGTCTGCGGTCCCCCGGGAGGAGCCCGTAGGGACCCAACCGCTGGGACTTAGGTGGACCTAGGGAGGTCAGGGTACTGGTGCAAAGGCCAACTGGAGCTTCGCCCTGGAAGCCCGTGGTCCCCCCAGGAGGAGCCCGTAGGGACCTGGGCCGCTGAGACTTAGGTGGGCCCTTGGAGACGGACTTGAGGGAGCCCTAGGTCAGTGTCAGAGGGTCGTCGCTCACCAGTCCAAAGTCGTGTACCAGAAATCACTGCTTGCCAATCCGAGTCAGGAACCGAGAATCACCGAAGCCAATCCGAATCAGGAACACCAAGACAGAACAGGAACGGGATCCAAAGCATGAAGACTCACCGAAGCAAGCAGACTAGACAGCGCTAGGGGACGTTGCCAAGTCGAGGAATGAGCAGAGGAAGTCTCCCTTTATACTTTCTCTGCTCCAGCTCATAGGGAACAGCTGAGCCTAGTTAAAGGGATCATGTCCTTTTAAGGCTAATGAGGAGGGCGGCCTCGCCTAAAGATGGCGGTGGCCATCTTGATTTTGTCCCGCGGAGGAGAGACGCATGGATGCCGCGAGGGGGGGAGCAGGACGGCTCCCCCTGCAGCGGCAGCTCGGGCGCTGTGTGGGGGCGACGGCCAGGATCGGAGCCCTCCCCCGGGGCTCCCGCGGCGCAGGAATGCCGCGGCTAAGGTAGGGGCAACCCCACGACCGCGGAACACAACATTAAGTTAGGTATTACCTGGACTTTTTTTCAGGGGTTTTGCCTATACTGACACCTTTTCATCTACCTGCTTGATTTGCCCTGTGGAACCTAAAAAAAAAATGCATCCTTCCTGGGAATACTGGAACCATTTTTCAGATATGACTGGGTATTATAAATTCAAATCCAACACAATGGAGCAATGGAATTGTTGCCTTCATCAGGAGAATATGCAAAGAAAATATACAGAGAAACATTTGTACAGTTCATTGCATTGCTTTCATGGGCACTGCTTCCAAGATTGTACAAAATGTGTTTATCAATAAAATCATATTCAGCTCTCTTGGCAAGAAACACAATTCTGGATGCTGCA